>NC_140692.1:2556230-5107461 GCF_054131305.1 Coturnix japonica
CTCAATGCTTAACATCCTCAATGCTTAGCTTAGAATCCTCAATGCTTAGAATCCTTAATGCTTAGAAAGCTCAATGCTTAGCATCCTGTTTTCTTAGCTAAAAAACCTCAATGCTTAGAAACTTCCCTGCTTAGAAACCGCAATGCTTTGCATCCTCAATGATTTGCATCCTCAATGCTTACAAACATTAATGCTTAGCATCCTCCTTGCTTAGAAACCTTAATTCTTAGAAACCTCAATGCTTAGAATCCTCATTGCTTAGAAACCTCAATGCTTAAAATCTTCAATGCTTTGCTTAGAATTCTCAATGCTTAGGAACCTCATTGCTTAGAAACCTATGTGGTTAAAATCCTCAATGGTTAGAAACCTTAATGATTAGAATACAGAATACTTAGAATCCTCAATGCTTAGCTTAGAATCTTCAGTGCTTTGCATCCTCAATGCTTAGCATCCTCAATGCTTAGCTTCAAATCCTCAATGCTTAGAAACCTCAACGCTTAGCATTCTCTATGCTTAGCTTAGAATCCTCAATGTTTAGAATCCTTAATGATTAGAATACTCAGTACTTAGATTCCTCAATGTTTAGCTTAGAATCCTCAACACTTAGAAACCTCAAGACTTAGAATCCTCAATGCTTAGCATACTCAATGCTCAGCATACTCAATGCTTAACTTAGAATCCTCAATGCTTAGAAACCACAATGCATAGAATCCTCAATGCTTAGCTTAGAATCCTCATTGGTTAGAAACCTCAATGCTTAGGAACCTCATTGCTGAGAAACCACAGTGCTTAAAGTCCTCAATGCTTTGAATACTGTTTAAGTTTTTAACTAACATCTCCATCTAAGCAGTTGCATCTGCATTAGTATAGCATGATATTACAACCACTGCATTTTGAACCAGATATGCAACTCAACATTCATTGGCATTCTTTATCTCACTCTGCCAGTCCTCTGAGCTATGCATATACAACTGAGTTTCAAAATTTAAACTGCATACCTATTATATTGCTGCTAATGTTAGCTTCACAGGTACTCATCACAAACTAACCTTGCATTTACTGTAGGGTAAGAACGTTCCCATCCACGATTGTATGCCACACATTCTCAGTCTAGCCTGGCGGCAATATCCAGAGACAGAGTATTGAGACAAATTCTATCGGAATCAAATTAAGACGGAGGACAGCTGGCTAGCAAGGATTACTGCCAAAAACAACTGGGGATTATACTGGATGAGCTGATGATGTAAATAAATTCCCAAAAATGACATTTCTCCTTCTGGGACACACTAACATCAATGTCTCAGCTAACACAAGTAATGCTGTTCTATTGGTCTTTTTTTCCCCACCTTGTTCAACCCAATGAACAAAAACAACTTGCTTAAGTATGGTGTCTACTGCTGGCCACCAAAGTTTAAAAATTTAAACTGGTGAAAAAGCCATTAAGGAACGATAACATGTTTGGTGTTAACAATGTATTAAGAAAATTAGGGAAAATGGATTTTAAGCTAGAAAAGGAAAGATGAACAGAGAAGAAACAACAGTGTTATTGTCTATCTGCTAAACCTATCTACAGTAACTTGACTGCATTCATGTGTGCCTCCATATTTACACTACCCTCCCGCTAGTCTTTGTCTATAAAAGTTCTGTATGAAGATACTCCACCACAGAGCTCAGAGTAGAATCAGTCCTAAGTCTATTATCACATAGGTCATCCTAGCTACAGGTTTAGAAATTAGGTCCAAGAATGCCCTCTATACCACTGAAACCAACTCTTGGATCCTGAGATTGGCTTGAGATTATTTTTTTTCCTGCAGCACCAGGTAATTTCAGGTATCCAAGTATTTCCTACTAGCATGTATTTTCTACTACTAATCATCAGTCCATATGTTTTTCAGTCTATGTGAGAAAAACATAGATTGCCTTGTAGAAACAGTAGAAGATGCAGTCAGCAGATGCAGAAGACACTGGAGATCCATAAAACAGACTGCAACAATATGCTCATTCAGGATGAGCAAAGCAGTGGAACCATTGCCCTAAACTGTCCCATACGTAAAATGAAGTATAGGCAGGACACGAGAGCAGCAGAGACCTGCAGGATAAGTGCTGCAAAGGCAAAGCAAAGAAATCCACAGAGCTATGAAATCCACTGGCTATTTTCTGAGAGAAGGATTTCATCTGAAATGAAATCAGGCAGGAGAAGCAGACTGAGAAAGTTTCCATTGTCATAAAAATATCTCCCTGGGTAATCCACGCTGATGGGAAAAGGAAACTCTGATAATTTATGTGACAGTTTAATGGGATTTTGGTGACACATGATACTTTAGAAAGAATTTGCCCAAATCGGACAGACAGGACTTTAATAAGGTTTCAGCCTCAAAACAGCAATATTTTCACCCTTTATTTTGCATTTTATCCTACACATACACTGCTCACTCATAGCCCATCTATCTCATTTGCAGGGCATATTTCTATATTGTGAGAACAACAACTCCTCTGCACTTTCTGGTGACATTCTCAGCTAGAGAAACCTCTGCCTATCTGAGATCCCTAAAGGGATCAAGCTGACTTTGCATCTTCAGGGCAGAGCAGCAGAGCTTTGAATTCTGAGCCATAAGCTGCCCATGGGCCACATCCCCAGCTCTGTGGATGTCATTAATAGCTTCTCTGTAGAAATCAAGGGTAGCAGATGGACAGTCTGCAGTAGCGATCACAAACAATAGGATGCACCCAGGGCACACTCCAGGAGTAAACGTCTCTCACGCTGACTTACACCTCAACCCATTTCTTCTCCTTATAAGAGACAGCCTTCACCCCAGTGCAGCATTCCCCTGCCCTTCATTGCCATCACTCAGAGAACAGGCACAGTACCAAAAGTAGTTGCTTAGAACACTCAACTATGGCGAAGCCAGGGTTAACAGGACGAAACTTTGCAGAAGTTGAATATCAGTGAATTATATGGAAGAGTTTCCCCCGTGGAGAAGTAGAAGTTAACATTAAATATACATTGCCCTGAGCACTAGAAGCCATTCTGTACATAACAGCCTCACAGAGGCTGGAGACAGAGATAACCCGACAGGCATTTGTTTTCTTACTCATTCCTATGGATCTACCCCTGAAGCCCTTATTTTTTTCTGGAAAAGCACCTTGTGGGAATCTGGGCAGGTGAGGAACGGTGTGCAAATGATTCAATGTTTTGCCCAGTGTTTCTTTACTCCATGAAGCTAAGATCAGCGTGGGACATGAAATGATACCTGTTGGCCCTACGATGGGCGTGGAAAACAGAGCACCTGTCACTATTTCTTTCACCATTGGGACTACCAGCCAAATTTAACAGGGAAACAAGCTGTGTTGTGTAGTCCCTCGAGCTCTTCTGCTCTACGTGAGACACATTCTGTAGTAAAGAGAAGAATTTAAACCCACCTAATCCCACCAGCAGCATAAAGCAGTGCTCATTCTTAAACATGGGTTGTGTCTTTAAGAGGTACAGATCCATCTCTGCCTCTGACTTGAGGTCTTCCTCAGGGAATGGCTCATAAGAAATGAGATATATTAAAAGGAAGTGAAATCAGAGCCTCCCATTATCAAAGGGATAAAATATCAATTTTTTGTCAAGATAAAAAGCATCGTAGATTGGCTCAGATGGGAAAAATTAAATTCTTGGTCTTCAGTTGATTTGATATTTATCACTCCACCGCTCTAGAAATATTCTGACAGGGAATGTTTCTTAAAATATTATCCTGCATTTCTCCTCAGTTAGCAAGCTGGGAGAGTATGAACTTGTGTGTCTTGTTACACCTAAAAAACTCATAGGAAAAGAGAAAAAGGAAAGAAAACAAAGTCTAGAAAATACACCTTCTAACACTTCATTTCACCAAGAGCTTCTCAATAAAGGACCTCAATTGGGGAATCACTGCTGTCCAAGTCTACCTACCCCATATTGTAGAATATCCCAAAAGCAATTCTCTCTTCCCATATAAAGAGACTAATAAGCAAGAACTGTCTCCCAGTTCATAACAATTAATCTTATCTTGACAGCAAGAGCTCAGATGAACTCAGAGAATTGAGTAAGAAATTGAAAGTAGGGGAATAACGTAGAAGGTCTTTCAGGGAGTCCTGCTGCCCACCCTCCAATGGTGAGGACTGATGTATCCTTCAGCCTGGACAAGCTTACTTCTAGATATACAGTGTTGTCTTGATAAAGAATTAAGTGGAATGAGCCAGTGTTTGTGTCTAAAACATGATTAATGGAACTTGATCACGCACGTAAAAAAAAAAAGTGTTTAGGAGAACTGTCAATTCAATGTTAGTGGCTGCTCCTAATCTGTATTCCCCTGGCTAAAGAGCAACTTGGAAACACTGCAGTGTTTTAACAGCTTGTGTTCAAACCCTCAAATCAAAGGCTCCTCAGTAGCTGTTTAGATCATGGACAGAACATCAGTTTTCCAAGAGAACACGGATGAACCTTGGAGCTCACAGGCAAGCTCAGAACTAAGCAATACTTACATATCATCAAGATGATCAGGCAACTGAGATCCTATGGCATAATCAGAATCTCAGCATACTTGGCAGAAAGATAGATAAAGCAAGATTCGCCATTGCAATAAAGTAGATAGCATGAGGAAATTTCAACCAGTGTGTGTATGCCAAGACACTGTGCAGCCACCATGAGATCAGGAAGATCTTCCATTCAGTGAAGAGATTTCTGATGAATCACACCTTTCTACATCAATCACTATTGGGAGTGGAACATCAAGCCAGGAAGACTACTGGGCAGAGGAAAACTGTCTCCTCTTAGGTCTACTAGTAGGAAGGTTGGACAAATGAAATATATATATATATATATATATAATTTTTTTGCCCCAGAAGTTGCTACAAAGCATGGAATAAAGGTATACCTGAATAAAGGAGTCAGGTTGTGAAACAGTCTTATCAGCTCCAGAAGGAAAACTAACAGAAGTGAACACAATGTCCAGCACCCAATTGCTTTTCCTTAATAACACGCTATGTATCATTAAAGTGGGAGTTTTCACACAAGAGATCAGTTTGTTCTTTAATTCCTATCTTCATAAGTGATATTCTGTTTTGAATACAATCTCCAGAAGGTTCTTTTTTGTCAAATAATTTAACAGCATGAATGATGGCTGCTGATCAGTTTGAATTTCTGATGCCTACTACAAACAATGCAGACTTACACTATATGTTTGTGAAGCTGATACTGCCTGATATGTTTCTCCAATTCTGGTGCCTCCTTGTATATTCAACCCAACATTTTCCTAGCAGAACTCTTCCAATTTATGTTGCCAAGGAATCCTTCCACTGCAGCTCAGCCATTCTTCACAGTCTGAACAAATCCTTACTTGAAATGAAGCACTTGCAATGAAACAGTTCTATTTCAGAGCATTCGCTGCCACTTCATCTTCCGCTCTGTAAACTATCGGAATGCTTTTAAAGGAAACACTTATTTAAATAAAAGAAAATCCCTGTAAATCACAGTCGTGACAAGCTAACAGCAAGCACTGCAAAGATGATTTATCTTCCTGCTACATCTAACAAAGCTTCGCACATCAACACATTGTTTGTAAAGACTTCTAACTCACGATTTCTAACTACAAGAATATACTAGTAACAAAAACCTTCTTATATCAGTAATCTCTCCCTGTCATCTAATATCCCATCAACCTCAAAATCTGAGAGTCTCCTTCAATTATTTCTGTTTACTGTCTTATCCAGCATGCCTTCTTCATGGATGAAGAAACCAACTATTTAGTCTCACTGCCTGCTTGTAATCCAAATTCATTTCAGAGCTTGCATGCATTAGCTGCATGCTTTAATTTGATTTATTTTATTTGACTTCTATTAAATTACATTTGAGACAGGTTAGCAGATGGCCTCATGGGGAGCATCTCGCCAGCATCACCCCCTGTGCAAACAGCAATTATTGTATCTTAGCTGAGCCCAATTTCAAGTTATATCTTGACAAGCTAACAAATAAGGTCACAGTATCTGCATTGCAAGTAATATCCCAACTGGTGGGAAAGACACTTGACAAGCTTGAAGGTGGGCCCAGAGAGTGTTCTGATTGCAAGGGGAAGATGTAAAGGAAATTAAGCAGCAAGTCACCACTTAAGAGCAGGGATGCTGTTTCAAGTCTATCCACATTCTGCATTGCTTGCAGGCCCGCCACCTATGTTAGTACAGAGACTCCACGTCACTACGTGGATTGCTCATTCACAGTCTGTTAGTGCTAAACACGGGAGATGATGGATAGTGAGGGCACCACAGCCACCGAGGCCCCCTCTTTCTTCATATTTCTCACTCTTCTTTTGCCCCTGGCCAGTCGCTCTTTGTGAAAAACAATTCCTGCACGTTGCATTACCCTCCACGGTGACCCTCGAGCTGTTTTTTTTTTTTTGCCCTTTCAAAACACTTGACAAAGCTGTCACAGAAGGAGTTCGGCATCTGGAAGCTGTGACAGACACGATATGACCTGATTCATAAAACATAACTAAACAGCTTGGGCTGCCAGAGGCCAGGATTTACAGGACTGCGTTTCAAGAACGGCCTTCAACGCCTGCTCTACCAAACACACTCCTACTCTGCCGCAATACAAATTCCCCAGCTCCGATGGGGTGACCTGCAACACTACAAAATGACAGAGCAGCTGAGACACTAATCTTGTTACAGTCTACCCTGTCTCCTGCTGGTCAAGAAGGGGAAGGGATGACCTTGGTGTTGGCTGCACCTTTTACACCAGGCTACAAGGGAAGGGAATGCTATAAAAATAAAAGACATCATTTTTTTTTTTTTCAGAAATGACTCCAGCACAGCAAGTACAAAGGAAACAAATCAAGGCACTGATAGTTTCTGTTATATTATCCCTACAGCCTCACTTTTACAATAAAAGCCTCTCTGCATTTTTATTTCCTGAAGGTGCAACCTGACCGACAGTGTATTTAAGGACTTTCTGCCATCCTATCCATCAACCCTTTTTCCTTCATTTTCCCTTCAATCACTAGTTATAGTCTGTTAGGTGATTGCCATGGTACCAAAAGGCAAACATCATTAACAATTACACTTTCTTATACCATCAAAACAGTTTGTCAAACAGTACAGTTCTTCAGTTCACATAAACTCCCTTAATACAGTCTGTATTCTTCAGTTATAAACACTGTGCCACAGAACCAGCACTGATTGAACCACCTCCCTCACACACTTCCTCACAAGAAGTACATAGTATTACATAAATGGGTTGACATTCATTGGTCAGGTGGAATGTACACCTCTCCTCAGGACAATCTTACTAATCTACAGAGTACAAACTCCTGTCTTCTTACATACAAGCAGAAAGTACATATGAGTGGACACACAACACAGTCTTTCACTTTGTCCGTGTCTGGCCATTTCCCTCACAGGAGGAAGGAAACATGGATCGGGACTCGGCACTCACCCTGCAGCTGTTCTGTGTCTCACTCACACCACACTCACTCTGACATTTAGATCAAAAACCATGGTTAATTCATACTACACAATGCTGACAACGTTTTCTAGCTGGAATCTTAATAACACTCATACTCTGGTCGACCAGTTGCAAACGTTAATGTTTTTCCCAGAGTCGGCTTGACACACGGTACCAAACACTTAAAGCAGATGATAATCTTGGACATACAACCTATAAGCCCCGTGATTACAACTTGGAGAACCCAGGCTACCATTTGACAGGCTATCCACTATATCCCATACCTGTAGGAGAGACCAACCTAGGCCCCTCCTATTGTCAACTACCTGGGAGAGAGTATTTGTTCTTGTTTCCATTCATATGACATACAGTTCCCTTTCATAGGAACTCACCCAAGGAGTCTTCCTACCCCAGCTGGCAACCAAAGCCATGAGCTCACCTCCCTGGGAGCAGCACGTATGGCTGTAAACTGTGTAGGATGTCTCCTCAAGACATATGGGCTCCACTTACCATACACATACCTGGTCCACCTATGGGTGGTCCTTGTCTGTCCCTGCAGTGATCAGGTGAGGAAGGGAGTCCTTCAGAGAAATCTCAGGGTGCGCCAAAAGTGTCTCCCTCTCAGCTGGTCCTGCAGCAAACAGAGCTGGTCCCACCTGGGCCGCCAAATTGACTACAGGAATTGAACTCTATAACCTCTATAACTGATACAGTCTCCCATGACATACTTATAACAAAGCAGAGGAAGTATGGGATAGGTGAGTGGACAGTGAAGTGGGTCGAGAATTGGCTGACTGGCAGAGTGCAGAGGGTTGTCGTTGGCGGTGCAGTGTCTGGCTGAGGGCCGTAACGAGCGGCGTCCCCCAGGGGTCTGTGCTGGGTCCGGTCTTGTTCAACATCTTCATCAATGACCACCCTCAGCAAGTTTGCTGATGACACGAAGTTGGGAGGATTGGCTGACACGCCTGAAGGCTGTGCTGCCATTCAGCGAGACCTGGACAGGCTGGAGAGCTGGGCAGTAAGAAACCGGATGAGGTTTAACAAAAGCAAGTGTAGAGTCTTGCACCTGGGTAGAAATAATTGCATGCACCAGTACAGGCTGGGGGAAGAGCTGCTGGAGAGGAGCTCTGCTGAGAGGGATCTGGGCGTCCTGGTGGACGACAGATTGACCATGAGCCAGCAGTGTGCCCTTGTAGCCAAAAAAGCCAATGGCATCCTGGGGTGCATTAAAAAGAGCGTGTCCAGCAGGTCGAAGGAGGTGATCCTCCCCCTCTACTCTGCCCTGGTGAGGCCTCATCTGGAATATTGTGTCCAGTTCTGGGCTCCCCAGTAAAAAAAGACAGGGATCTCTTGGAAAGAGTCCAGCGGAGGGCCACAAAGATGGTGAAGGGCCTGGAGCATCTCCCCAATGAGGAGAGACTGAGGGAACGGGGTCTGTTTAGCCTTGAGAAAAGAAGGCTGAGAGGGGACCTGATCCAGGTCTATAAATATTTGAGGTGTGGGGGGCAAAGTGGTGAGGCCAGACTCTTTTCAGCAGTGTGTGGAGGAGGGACAAGGGGAAACAGACAGAAACTGGACCATAGGAAATTCTGCACTAATGTGTGCAATAACTTCTTTATGGTGAGAGTGACAGAGCACTGGAACAGGCTGCCCAGGGTGGTTGTGGAATCTCCTTCTCTGGAGATATTCAAGACCTGCCTGGATGCCGAGCTGTGCGACGTGGTGTAGGGAACCTGCTTTGGCAGGGGGCTGGACTCAATGGTCTCTGGAGGTCCCTTCCAACCCCTACAATTCTGTGATTCTGTGAATATCATGGGGTGGTTTGGATGAGGAAAGACTACCCCTTTGAATGACCTTTTGTCAGGGCATGTCCTGGGATTCCTAGGATCCTCAAAATGCAGCACTGCTTCTGTCACTGAAAAATGGGGCCCTGTGTGGGACGGAGGGAGGGTCCATGAGTCCCTGGCCCACCTGACTGAGTATTTCCATGGTCTTAGCAAAGACATACGTACAACTTGAGAATGACAGTTAGCTGTGTTCATGGTGGCATGGCCACTTTTAATGGCCTTGAACTGTCTGAACATAACTGAAGAGGCTCAGGCTGATGCAAATCAGCTATTGAATGACAGTGTTGAAAAACTGGAAAGACAGGTGGCAGTTTTGATGGGGAAAAAACCTAATTCAATCATTCTCCTATGGAAGATCAGGAACATCTTTCTGGAAGACCATGGGGAACCTGTACAAGGGAATCTGTATAAAATGGACTCTGTAAATGAAGGCACTAAAAGGTCAGATTTTGAGGTTCCATTTGGACTAGATCTATTTGAGATCTGACTGATTGTAACCCTAAAATGAAAAAAAAAAAATGCAGGATAGGCTGGTGGGAGTGCCCTGACCAGTGTCCAACCCCCCAAACCCTGCTGCCCATAATACAGCAGCTGAACTGATGGATATAGTACAGTGGTTTAGACAGAAACCAAGAGAGCATGCCAGCATAGCTGCTCTGGTTATGGGACATGGAGGCAGAAAGTGCTGTGGTGAACGGACTGGAAATTTCAAAACTGACATCCATTACTACTCACCCTGCCCTCAGGCAAAGACTGTATGTTCTGTCCAACATAATGAGGATAGCCATTTGATCAGTGAATGATTTATGGCTGTGTGTCATATAACATGGCCAAATAAGAATGACATACCATTAAATATCAGCCTGTGGTCCTCTATGGAGGACTAACAAAATTATATTAGAGAATTAGGCATGAAAGAGGCAATCTATGAAGATGATTTTGAGAGCCCAGTCAATAAATTTTTCATCAGGAACGAGGGATCTCATCCTACAGCCATCACCTTTACATCAGGGTGGGTCTATGTTATCCATACTGAACCCCCCAGTGGCCCTCAGGTGCTGTAATACAACAGGCTGCCCAATTGATGGGGAGACAAGAGTGCCTGCAGCCAGATGCAGTCTCTGAATGGTGGTGGAAAGGTCAGAGAACCATCTGCTGCCATGACTTAGGCGTCCAGCCCCTAAGGTAATCCAGTCTGGACCCATTAGGGTCTTGAGACAACAAATGTTTAAAGACCAGATTAGAGCAGGAGTTCAGTTTAAAAAGATCGATGGACAGCATAATCAGGAAAAAATATCTGTTAAACAGGCCCAAGCACTGAGTATTTATAGTCCAACCTTTTCAGCCAAACTAGATGTGAATGTAACTCAAGAAGGGTCTGGATGGGGGCTCTGGCAGAGCCAGAGTTCTTTGTGAACCCCTATGAGGTTTTGGTCACAGGTTTGGCATGGAGCAGAATAAAGATACATCACAGTTGAAAAGCATTTATTGGCTACCTATTCTACACTACAGGTGGTAGAACCAGTAACTCAGATTTCAGAGGTTATCATTAAACAACAAGGCCAGTCCAGGGGTGGGTAAAAGATCTAACACACATCTCTATGATGGGGGTGGCCCAATCACAAGCAGTGGTGCGCTCAGTTGTTCTGCTTGCCTGCTCCTCAAGGAGTTAGGAGAAATCTATGCCTGCTGCGTGTTCGAGTGCATGCGCAATGCCATGTGGAGGACTTATCACAATAAAGATTGGCGGATTTGCTGCGTAGACCGGTCAGAACTCAGATCTGCGTTGTGCTTCCTCCGGCACCAACAGTGGCAGTTCCGTGTATTGGCCAGCAGGTGGCAGCAGAGACCACGGAAAGAACCTCTGCGGGACAGACCCTGGGGATCCGTTCTCTTTTGATTATAGGGGAAGAACACAAAGATGGAAGAGGAGGGAAGGGGGAAAAAAAAAAAGAAAAAAAGAAAAAAACAAACCACAGCAAACAAATAAAAACTTCTCCAAACGTAGCAAACGTGAATGTCTGTCAATAAATAAATGAGTAATTGAATTGATTTCTGTTTCCACTCTCCCCCGCCCCCCTCAACTTCCGAGATGAAGAAACACCTGGTATCAATTGGACAGATGCACACAGTGAAGCCAGGGATGGTCTGAAACGCAAAGCAGCTGAGCAGCTTTTAGAAGAAAACAGAGTAGTAACAACTTCTGTACCTACATTCACCACTCTGAGATCCTGTCTGGGTCTCCCAAGGCTTGTAAATAACCACTGGGTCGGTTCTGATGTCGAGTGATTTGTTGTCAGTTCTCTCATGGTTCTCCGGTCAGTTCTCCGGTGCCAGGATCTGCCACAGGGCATTCTGACCACGGGCATCATGTTTCTACGCTGCCGCCTGCATTTAACAGGCAATGGGACTGCCCAGCATGTGCAAGGCAGCACCTCTGTCACACCACCAGAATGTTTAAGGCTGTTGGGATTGTTGTTAGCGTCCCATTAACACTGAGGCTAGAGATACCCTTAGGATTGACATTACTATTAGCATTACTTTAATGGTGCCCTATCTGGGTCATTTCCAGGGGATGTCAGGAGTAAGGCACAGTGTCAGGAGAAAAAGAACAGACTCTGTTACTTTATAAAAGTGATAATAGAGAGAGTTCATTGGAAAAAATACAACTCTTAAATAATACAAAGCATGCTTCTGATTGGATGCAGGCATCATCTGGGCTCTGATTAATATTACTTTTAAGGTAAAGATTATTGTTACCTTAATGATTGTTTTTTGGATTATGATTAGGGTTAAGGTTCCTTTTGCTACAAACTTCTAGCATCATTTTTGTTGTTACATTTGGAGTTAGAGACGATTTTAGAATCAGGGTAAGGGTTAGGATTAGAGTTACATTGCTGGTTAATGCTGTTATCTTTACAGCTCCTGTGAGGGTTGGGGTCTGGGTCAGGTGTTTAAAAAATGAAATGAGAAAAGAATAAAAAAAATATATTGAAAGCTTCAGATTTCCTTAATCTTTGTGGGAATCATATAATGTGCAACTCAGATCTACCTCTTTGTGCAGTGAGTGCCTGTAAATTTGCTAGAGCCTAATATAATATGGCCTTGTGCTTTCCACTAACTCACCTTCATTTCATTTTCATTACATTTGCTTGGTAGTCAGATTTTGGTGTGTGGATATTTTAAAACAATCTAACTGACATTGGCAAAAAATTAAAAATAAATTAAAAAATGCACGACAGCATCGTATCAATTTTTATAGATAAGATACAGAAGAGCAGTTTTCCTTAGTTTTCTGTGCCTCTTTACTTTCTTACCCCCTCCCCTTGTGTGAGAAACTCTCAAAGTCAAAGATTTCTAGTTAGGCAAAGATGGCAGCGATAGCAGCAGTGCTTATTCATTATTGCAATACTGCGCGCACATCCCCTGTTGGCAAGGGAGAAACTGCACACCAGTCAGTGAAATCAATTCTGTTCTGTGCCCTAAACCCACTGCAGGTGATGATCTCATGGCTCTCATTGGTTGAGCATCTCAGGCTCACAGACTCCTCCAGACTGTTGCTAGGTTTCATTTCCATATAAGGTCAATTACCAACCTCTTGTTTTTAGGTCTGCCTTGTACTTTTCTGCAGAGAGAGAAGGGCAATGTTTCCAAAAGTCAGTACATTCATTCTGTCCTGTGCTGGGCTCTACCCACCCTGTGTATTTATCTTGTGCTTGTCTCAATTCTCCCCATGTCAGAATGCCCCCAGTCTGAACTTAATTCTGTTCAGCAACTTTCTTGGTGGAAAAACTACTTATACAGCTGTTTTACAAGAGGGTTATACATTCAGTTAGGGCCTACACTATGTACTGAAAATACTGGAAACTTCCACTGCAAAAACACGATCTACCTCTCCCATCTGTGCAGCCTTGCAGACCCAGAGCATGCCAGGTTATTTCTGCTTTCATAGCATTTGCATGCTGTAGGGTGAGCAAAAGGTTCTGCTGCTTGATCCTTCTGCAAGAGCTGCCTACCGGCAAATGGTTGCAGGGATGGAGGATGTGACAGAAAGCATTTGTCTCCACAAAAGCAGAGTTACATTCAGTGCAGAGTGTGAGAGTCAGGTTGGTGTGGAAAAGCACTGACACGCTGGGGATGATGCAGTGCTCACATGTCTAACGCTCACAGACATTACTGACAGAAGGATGGTGCTGTGTTGTGCTTCTACCTTTGGCAGCCCCTGGAGAAATGCTGTGGCACACAGAGCACCTTTGTATTGCACTGACTGCTGCCATGCAGCATGGATTTAACACACCAAATCCAGAGGAGCATGACTGCATCTAACTGCCCTGAGAAAAACTACTGTAGCTGAAGAGATGAGGAGGCAGCTGCTCATCTGCAGAACAAGCAGTACTGCCAGACATTGGGCCAGGTGAGCACCTCCTGCTGCAGCGTGATGATGACAGGGCTGGAGATGATCTGCAAAGCCAGCTTCAAAGTGGGAGACATGAGTCAACATGGCAGGAGGACAGAGGTGTTAGGGAGCAGCCAAGGCATCAAAGAGTATCAAAAGGCTTTGAAAGGTATCACAAAGCGACAGCCAGGAAGACTGGGATTATCATGAGCAGCAGCCTGGATGCTAGAGATTATTTGCTCCCATACAAAATGGTAGAGATCTTGCTGCAGACATCCCAAAGCCGGGCAAAACGGGAACCCAGAGCTCTGCCTGCACGAACCCCACAGCCAGAGTGTTGCAAGCTGAGCTGCCTTGCTGTTTGTTGCATTCATCCCAATCCCTGTGAATGAAGACTCGGAATGCAGTCAAGGCGATGACTGTGCATGAGAGTAACTTTATTCAATAAAAGACAGGAGGGCTTGAGAGGTCAAGGGTGAAGATGGGACCCCTCTTGTCAAGATGAGAGTGGCTCAGAGCTTGTGCTGCTGCCTGGTGCCTGGGACTGGCAGCCTGACTCTAAGTCCCCATCTAAGATGCTCAGCTTCACCTCACTGATGCTGCCCTGCTCCTGCATGGTGGTGCTGCTGCTGGGGCACTCGGGCTGTGCTTGGGATGGGCAGCACTGCAAAGGCGCTGGGTCACAATCCAGGCAGGTGACTGCTGTGTCTGGCAGGCTCAGGTCAGCATCTTCAGCAGAGCCAGGAGATATGAGAGCATGAACGTGGATGAGCCCCTTGTGTCCATCACTGTTACCATGTGGAAGGCTGTCATCCGAATTGCAGCAATTCGTGCTTAATAAGAACTCTCCATTGATGGAAACACACTGCACATCACTACTTGGTTTGGATCTTTGGGGTTGACAAGGGCTCAAATCACCTAGGAAGGCATAGAAACACAAGGGTTAGTGTCAAACATTTGCAAGTTGAATCATGAAAGAGGTTGTTGATACTTGGTAATAGAGTGGCGGCAGGAAGAAGCAAATAGGCTTCAAGCAACAGAGCCACTGTCTTGAAAGTGATCCTCATGCAGGTCCAGCTCGTGTGTTGTTTCACTGTAATCTGCTTCTTTGGGTCTACCTAGTGGGCAGCAACACTCGAGCTGTTACTGATATCATTGAAAAGAACTGGAGACAATTGTTCTGTTCCTAAGAGCTTCAAGGTGCCTAGAAGCACAAATAGAAACCAGCAGTATTTCATCACTTCACCAAAAAGAAGGTCAAACACCTGAGCTGTGAAGAGCAGTTACAGAACCTATGCATAAGATCACACCAGGCATAGTTTGTTCTAACAACAGTTATGGCACATAGTCCATTTCCTTCAATATTCCCAAAATGAAATGATGTGGAGCATTACAGGGAAAGAAACACTGCACACAGACACTATGACCCTGATTAGACTCAAGCAGCAGACTTAAAACAAGTCAGAGTTTTTGATTCCAGGATATTTCAGGACCTATCATGTGTGAAATTCAGTTACACAACAGTGCCTAGGTGCCTGCGTTTCAAGCAACTTTCAGATCACAGCCATGTAAAATAAAAACAAATTCAGTGCAGAAATAGCAATCCTGTACCTTAATACTCATGAGATTATCCATTTTTTACAGCACTCTGACTAAGTTCTAAAACTTGCTCATCCCAGTTCACTTCAACAATTTCCACCAATTCAAGCAATGCAGTTCTGAGATCCTGTGTATGTTGTGCAGATAGAATTGAACAGTGCAGAAATAATCTCTGACAGCTTTAAGAGCTCCGTTCTGCTTACAAACTCTCAGTCCAAAACTATTCTCAGTTTTAAGGCAATGAACACCTGAAGCAGTTGGATCATCTGCCATTTGCCGCATTCTGCTTCTTGGCATCATGATTAGCACAAAGGGTTTTCTGCTGTCCTGCAGAGATGGATGAAGTCCTGCTTACAAATGGACCAAGTTTCAGTGTACAGAAGAGTTTGTACCAGACTAAAAAGCCACGTCATTCAATTCATGTGCTCAGGTTGTTATGCACTCAGAAAGGAAACAGAACTAACTGTTGAATTCTGAAGGCAATCTGTGGGGTTCTACATTACCTCCTGATTCTGGAAGAGGAAATTCTAATAGCAAATGCAGAACTTTGCTCTTTGTAGACATGAGAAGAGCTGGCGTTTAGCAACATTCCTTTCTAGGAAATCAAATGATGTGTCTATATTTTTACTACAGATAGTATAGGGACCAGCCAGTTGAAGAACCAGATACAAAAAAATCCAGCCCATTGGCAGGAAAATACTTCTCCTTAAATTCTGTATGCTATTATGGTATAGAATCAGGCTACAGCGCCACATAGGCCAACCAAGCATAGAACCAAATCCACAAAATACTGGTAGACAAAGCAGCAAAAACAGGGACAATATTCAGCAGACAGGCCTTTCTACCCACAGCTCAGCATGTTCTGCCATCCGAAAAGCAAGGCCTCTTGTCAAGCTCAGCTATTTCCCTTCTCAGTGTATTCTAGCACCACTGATATCCACTGGTATCCTCCTGTAGAGTGCCATCATATTGTCATCATCCAAAGGAAAAACCCACACAGCAGAGCATACAGCACTACACCCATGCTCCAAATATCCGCCTGAAAAACAAAAAGACAAGCTTACAAACCTGAAGCACCTCAAATGGTTTCCTGACAGACTGGATTGTCTGCCCTTGCCAAAACCCACATATAACCCATGAAAAGCTGGCTCTTTCCCTCAGGAAATAAAACCTTATCGTCCCAGAGAAAGCATATAACCCTCATTCAATTGCCCTTCCACTCAGCTTAGAGCACTACTAAAACCAGCATCTTCACCTTAGCTCATCACACTGCTGCAGTTCCTTTTACAAGGATTTCACTGGCAAAAATGAAATCAAAGCCGTCACAAGGGATTTAGCACAGTTACGTGTTACTGGCTACGAGAGCTGTCAGCACAGTCACCTGTCTGGCTTTGCTGCTCTTCTATTTATGTATAGGCACAACAAAGTTCAGACACCTCACAGTGCAATTCTCACTTTGACTGTAAAGAAAAAGGAGGCTTGAAAAGCAGTGTGTGGAAAACAAAGAAACAAGAATTAGAACAACAGTGGGGCCATGGCACTTGTAGGAATTGCTCCGCCTTTAACAGCGATTCAAGAAGGATGAGGGCATTCCAAACTAGACCAGTTTGGACAGATTAACAACTGCAAGTAGTGGGTTCCAAAATTCCAGACATGAAATCAAAGCTGGAAAAACTCTTCACATTTTCATCTCTCAATTTTTAGTACATTGTGCATTACAACGGAAACAATTCTTCACATACAACTTGGAAGCTAAAGACAAGTCTGACAAAACAGACTGCACAGAAATGATGGATAATTAACAGAGCAAATTGCTCTTTCAAACACTTAGTAATAGAAAGAGATCTCTGAAGTTGCTGTTCTGTAGAGCACCAAAGCAGTCGCTTGAGGCAGTTCAGGATTAGCCTGAGACAAACCAGCCAGCTGTGTGAACTGAGACCAATTGCACTTCTTCTATTTTACTTTCATTCTATGTGACCTCTCTAAGCAAATATTGTCTAAGACCATGAGTATCACATAAATGTGCAGATCTCAAGCTGCTCACTTATCTAGTACCCTTGGCATGATGCTTTATTTTCCTCAGCTATTCATCTAGATTGTGTCTGTTGATTGTGCAACAACAGCCTGTTGATCTCGATTACCTGTGAGAGGCTCTAAATTTGGCCAGGAAAAATCATTTGAGGATAAGTAATTATCTGGGACTCAGTAAGGCAGTCTTCCCATGCTTTCATAACAGCAGAGATACACACACACACAAACTCATGGAACCCCACTGCTTTGCACAATCCTGTGCACACTCACATGTGTCATGCACTGATTTCCCAGCCAGCCCTCATGGGGTCTATTACTTAGGACAGGAGTGCAGGGGAGCAGCCAGAAGCTGTTTGCATTCCCTGCTGTCTGCTGGGCAGCTTTGCTGGAGATGCTTGGGTTGCTTTGTTTTTCCTTGGGAGGTGGGAAGGAGCTTTGGGTTGGAGGCACATCCCATGCCAGAGCATCTCGATGGCACGTGTGTGGCACTGATCTGCAGCAGAGGAAGGGGAGGAGGTCCCAGCACAGCTCTGCACCATGCTCTCCCACACTGGGCAGCTTGTTCCTGGCTCAGCAGCGCCATCAGACAAGGAGCAGGGAAGGAAATCAAGGATGGGGGGTACCATCAAACGCAGTTAGTGCATGCCTGTGCAAGACAAACAGACCCAGAGCTTGCGGGTTGTTCCTGCTTTTGTAGCATTTGTGTGCTGTAGCTGAGCAAAAGGTTCTGCTGCTTGAATCTTCTTCTACAAGAGCTGCCTACAGGTAAATGTCTGCAGGGATGGAGGATGTGACAGAAAGCATTTGTCTCCATGACAGCGTAGTTACACTTGGTCTAGAGAGTGAGAGAGGCAGGCAGCACTGCCTGATGTTGGTCAGGGCGAGCTCCTCCTGCCGCAGCGCGATGATGGCAGGGCTGGAGATGATCTGCAGGGATAGCTTACAGGTGGGAGCCAGGAATGGACACGGCGGGAGGACAGAGGTGTTAGGGAGCAGCCACGGCATCAAAGAGCATCAAAAGGCCCTGAAAAGCATCACAGAGCCACAGCCAGGAAGCTTGGGGTTTTCATGAGCAGCATCCAGGATGCTAGAGACTATTTGCTGCCATACACAACGGCAGCAGAGCTCTTGCTGCAGGCATCCCAAAGTCAGGCAAAATGGGAACACACCCAGAGCTCGGCCGCACAAACCCCACAACCAGAGTGTTGTAAGCTGAGCTGCCTTGATGTTTCTTGCACTCATCCCAATCTCTGCGAATGAAAACTCGGAATTCAGTCAAGGCGTTGATTGAGCACGAGCGTGCCTTTATTCAATAGGAGAAAGGAGGGGGTGTGAGGTCTGGAGGAAAGATGGGACTCATCCTCTCTTGTAATCATGAGAGCTGCTCAGAGACCGTGCTGTTGCCCGGAGCCTGGGACTCGTGTCCTGATTCTGTGCCCCCCTGCGAGATGCTCAGCTTCTCCTCGGTGATGCTGACTTGAGCCTGCATGGTGGTGCTGCTGTCGGGGCACTCGGGCTGTGCTTGGGCTGGGCTGCACTGCAGAGACATTGGGTCCAGGCTGGTGCCTGAGATGTCTGGCAGGCTCAGGTCAGCAGCTTCAGTAGGGATGGGATGAATGAGGACTTCAACGATGATGACATTCTTCTCTTGATAGCTGATGTTATATGGAAGGCTTTCATCTGAACTGCAGCATCCTGTGCTTAGTAACAACTCTTAATTGATGGAAGATGCGCCATCGTAACATGCCCTGTGTCTTGGGGATATACAAGGGCTCGGGTCACCTAGGAAGGAGTAGATGTACAGCGGTTAGTGTCGAACGTTCACAAGATGAACCATGGAGATTCTTGACATTTGGCTATGTAGTGGTGGTGGGCAGAAGCAAATAGGCTTCTAGCAACAGTGTCACTGTCTTGAAAGTGATCCACGTGCAGGTCCAGCTCTTGTGTTGACAAGAGACTCATTTGGGAAAGACAGGTGTCAACTGAAGATGTCAGGCACGGACTTGAACGCCAGAAGGAGGTACAAGCCCACTGAAAGCATGAATTCTACCTGTGTTGCTGACAAGCAGTGTTTTGTAAGCTGGATTTGCACCCTTACCTGCCAGGACCAAGACTTCAGCTTCAGAGGGCTCCCTAGCACTGCTCTGCAGTTGGCGTTTGGCCACAGGGGATGGTTTGCCCAGGCAGAAGCAGGAACGCCAACTGCCAGCTGCTTACTCTGCCCTCTTACTGGGAGAACTCAGTCTGCAGAGAAAACAGAGCATGCTGTCAGACGTGGTGCAGGGTGAGGGAAGAGCTGCACCGAGCCCTGGCCAAAAGTTGCCTGTTCCGGGCACTGCCTGCTTTCTGCTGAAACACAGCTTAGAAACGCCCTCTGTTTCAAACAGCAGAGGACGCTTCCATTCCTACAGCTCAGCCCTCAAGTCCTGAAGGCTAAATACCTCTCAACGATGTCAAGCAAGGACATGGATCCGGAGAATGTCGGAGGCTCAGGCTGCTTCGCTCTCCCGGGGCTGGCCTTCACCAGGGAACGAAGGCGGTTGATGAGCTTGCCCCATTTCTTTGGCTCTGCACAACAAAACAAAGAAACCAGTTCATTTCAGGCCTGGCTCAGTTGGACGAAGCTGAGCGCAACGCATTCGACAGAGCATGTAATAACGGGAAGAACATTCTTAACAAGGACATGCAAGAATGGATTTTCCCCATCCCTGGAGGTGCCCAAGGAGATTACTGTAGTTCTCTTTCTAAGCTTGCTGAACTTGGGCATAAACAAACCCCCTGAAAGTAATGTTCTGACCCTATTTGACTAACTCGCATTGTCAAATGTAAATTACGCACCTGGCTTTGGCAATGAATTGAGGAGGGAATCGGGAACTTTTCCGCTGATGAGTTCCATGCACTCACCAGGGAAAAGCCCAACCTGTAATTAGAACAAAAAGACAGGTGAGCATTAGCCCGAGCCCAGAGCCAAAGGGAAGGTCCACTGACAGTGACACAGGGCAACTGTTTGCATCCAGATGCCATCCTGTGCAGGCAGAGCAGCTCCAAGCTGAGATTCCCAACTATACAGAAGTTGTGCTCTCTAGTCAAAAACGTGTGCCTACCTCAAAGCCACGCTTGCCTCTCCACCAGGGGCTCAGCCTGTTGATATGTCCTCATATCAACAATGCTCACCAGATCTCCGACCTGCAAGAGATTGAAACATCAATCCCAGACTCAGCAAATCTGGTAGGAAAACAAAGCAGAAAGGACTGCCCTCTTCTATGCATGACAACAAGGAACGCCTGGAACTGCTTACCTCCAGAGAGAGCTCATCTGGCCCCTGGGCGACGTGGCTCTTAATAACATGGGCTGCCGCAATCACTGATACGTTTAAAGATGACATAGCACGCCCCAGCTGCGGCTTCTGCATGTTATCAGCCTGCAAAACAGAGCACAGGCCGTGGTCAGGAGCTGAGGACAAACCAGGAGGATTTCAAGGTGAGGAGCACATCTGCAGAGAAAGCTGCAGCAAATGCGCTCCGTCCTTCTCAGGAGCACTTCAGAAGGAGCTGCACGTCTCATAGCTCTGGAGCAGCACTTCTTCCCCACCCTTCACTACTCCAAGCAGCTCCAACAAACTTCTCAGAAGAAATCCAGGCCAGCACAGACCTGGCAGACCAGAACCAAGTGCAGCTTGTGTGACGGCAGTGCCCACTCCTTGCTTCCACCCTGCTCCAGCAGGTTAAGGAGTCTGAGCCTCACTGGCCTTTGACAACTCAAGACTTCCAGCACCTCATGCCAACATTTCTCACTAAGATACACCTAAGGCATTGAATTCTCTTCTCACTACCTCCTCCCAGTCCTCCCCTAGGAACAGAAACCATTCAGATTCTACAGCAAACACATCTACCCTGCAAGAGCACACTGAACCACCTGCAACAATGAAACATGGTTTTGGAGAGTGGGTTTGAAAACACACCTTTAGACAGCTGTCTCCCTGTAGCCAAAAGGAAACCAAGCAGCAAAAGAAGAGTCCAGCCTGAAACATGCCCATGCTACTAGCCCAGGTTTTTCACAGTCAATGCAGAATCCATCCTGCTCTTGAGTTAACAAATGACCAGTGGGTCTCCCCTTGCTCCACCCCTTCTCCTTCAAAGCCAGAAAAAGAAAGAAAAACAAGTAGAAGAAACCCAGACGTACCTTTCCACACACAGAGCAGAAAGTGGAACAGCAGTTGTCTCCTTCCTGAGACATGGTGGGGAGCATCCCAGAGGAAGCCCAAGTTCTTTGCTTCTCTCCACAGGGACTTCAAGCACTCTTGGCAAGAGCTGCTTTGGTTCTTTCTTCAATTGCTTCCATCACCAGAATCTCCTTTGGAAAAGGAACCCGAATGAAAGAATCAGCAAATGAAAAAGAACGAGCAATAGCCACTTTACCAGCTTTCTTCTGACACTCAATTTAGACTCTTGACTCGGGCAAGGTCTTAAAATCAGCTGGTTACAAGAACTGTCCCAAAATATATCCAACATCTGTACAGCTGCCGTTATTTCTGACAGCATGTGTAATCACAGAATCATAGAATGGCCCGGGCTGGAAGGACCTCAAGGATCATGAAGATCAATCACCTCCCTGTCCCTGCTGGCCATCCCCTCTTCTGATGGAGCCCAGGGGACCATTTGCTCTCTGAGCTGCAAGAGCACACTGATGGCTCACGTTCTGTTTTTCATCCACCAGGACCCCCAGGTCCTTCTCTGCGGGGCTTCTCTTAAGGACTGCTCCTCCCAGGCTGTACAGATGCCTGGGATTCCTCCAGCCCAAGTGCAAAACCTTGCACTTTGCTGTGTTGAACCTCATTAAATTCACCTAGGCCAACCTCTCGGTTGAGCTCCCTCTGAATGGCATCCCTTCCTTCCACTGCATCAGCCGCACCACTCAGCAAACAGCAGAGGGTGCAGTCCATTGCATCATTGGTGTCTCTGATAACCATGTAAAAAAGCACTGGTCCCAAGACAGACTCCTGGATGACACCACTTGTTATCGGCCTCCACCTGGACATCAAACCATGAGTCACCACCCTCTGTCCTCTACAAAACCTCTTTGTCTTCTACTCCTGCTGCAGCTGCAATGGCTGCACCAGCATGACTCACGTGTTTGACAATCCTCCAGCTCTGGCCTAGCCATGCACAGCAGCAGTCCGTCTCCCTCCCAGCTCACTCACCAGTGTGCTGCTGTGCCCCAAATTCAGTGCAGCAGCATTGAGAGCAGGCAGCACCCACCACCCTCCTCTAACTCTCTCTGCCAGCTGCGATGAGGACTGACATAGCACGCCCACCCCAGCCCAGCTTTTCTGCTGAGACACCTCCCAGCAACCACCCAGCACCAATCCCAGTTGCTGCAAGCTGTCTGAGAGCCTGCTGGAGTGCACTGACAATAACTTTGTGGGCCAAGCATTAAGCACACCAAGCAGAAGGGAAGCATTACTGGACATGGTGCACAGCAGGGGTTAAGACTGGAGGTGGTCAGGGCTGTAGTGACCATGCCCTCCTAGAGTTCCTCATCTCAAGGAATGTGGGCCTGGCAAAAAGAAAAGTCAGTACCCTGAGCTTCAGGAGAGTCAGCTGCAGGCTGTTCAAAGAATTCTTGCATGAGAGACACTGGAAAACTGTTTTTAGGGGTAAAGGAATGGAAAAGAGATGGTAACTTTCTCAGAAAACCTTTCTCAGAGCTGGAGCTCTGAGCTCCATCCCGACCACACGAAACACAGCAGAGGAGGCAGGAAAGCAGCATGGCTGAACCTGCTGGTTACAGGGAGCAGCAAGAAGGAAATGGAGAAACAGCGGAAACGGAGACATGCAGCCTGGTCGCTTTGGTGGCCTTCTACAGTGGAGTGACAGCATCAGTAGGGAAAGGAAAAGCAACTGACATCATTCAGCCAGACTTTTGCAAGGCCTTTGATGTTGAGCAAGTTTCCTGTTAGAACTCAGTGTGAACAAATCTACCACTGAGCAACACCCTGAGCCCCCACTCACCTCAGCAGAGGAAAGCCTGCACCCCAGCCTTCCGCCTATTCTGCTCCATTGATGGAAGCACACCGGGCATCATTGCTACTCACCCGACCAATGATGATAGGGGCAGAAAAGGGAATTCCTCTTTACCTTTCAGATGAAAAATTGATGACTGTGTGGAATCTTCCCAGTACCGCTGCGGGGCCTTCCTTTACTTGTATCCTGCTGCTCCGTGTCACAGTGGGAGAGCTGCTCTGGCCTCTCCTCTCAGCCTGTGCCTCCTGCAGTGTGAGCAGCTTTGTGGATAGAGGAGACACCCACACAGACTTGGGCCTGGATAGAGAACTGTGCCCTACAACATAGGTACATTTACATCATGCTCTTTTCCTTGTGTGTGAGCAATACTTGCTCTTTTCAGATGGTACTATGAGCGTGTGACACCCCAAACACATAGTTAGCATCTGTCCATATCATTAAGGCTCTTGTCAAGGCAGTTATTTCAGCCTTCTGAGGGGTAGTCCCCACGGCTGATGGTTGTGCTTCCATTCCCTGCTCAGTAGCAGTTACTGCATGTCCTGCCTTACAGCCTCCTTGTCTCACAAAACTGCAGCTGCTGGTAAACCAGGCGTCTTCTGCATCTTCTAAGGGTTCGTCCTTCAGCTCCGACCAACTGGATGTAATGTGCAGCATCAGTTGTTTCAAAGCAGTGATGTCATCCTGGTTCTCCACCAGGGGAGTTCCGCTAAGGAAAGATACTGGGTTGGCAATAGTAGTTACAATTATTTCTATATCACCCTGCTCTACCAGGATGGCCTGGTATTTCGGGAATCTTTGGGGTGAAAGCCAATGTCCCCCTTTTGCCTCCAATACAGTAAACACTGCATGAGATATTAAAACTGGTATCCTTTGGCCCAGTGTAGATTGATGGGCTTCTTGAATATTGAGCACCAGTGCACCCTGGATATCCCTTACTCACTTCAAGCTGTTTCAAGTTTACCATCAGTCCGTAGCTGTGTATCCATGGTTGGCACCCTCCTGTCATTCCTGGCAATGTATGGAGTTCCTTGGCAGTTTGCAGCTCAGGGGTTGAACAGATGGCTTCTTTCGTGGCAGTCCTTAAGGTTCAAAGTCCAGCTGTCATCTCCTATCCCAAATACGTCACTTGCTGCTGAGTTAGTTGTGCTTTCTGTCAACCAAGAAACTCAGCAAACTCTCAGTCTATTATACACAGCCCTTTTGTTGCTGTGGCACCCACGTGCTCCAGTAAAGTTCCACCCTAGGATGGAGGATGCCAGGTCTCAGGCTCACGAGTTGACCAGTTCTCAACAATCATTTAGCTGTTCTCACAACCCTGGGTAACACTGTCCAGGTTCACTGAGTCTCTTCTCCCTCTATTAGGGAGAACAGATACACGCAAGTACTCGTATGCTATCATGAGGAATCCAGTAGGTTACATTTAATTTAGAAGCATGATGCAATCAAAAGCTCGCTTAAATAAAAGCATACCCTTTTCTTTCACTCAAAATAATAGCCCAGAAAAAAATAAAAACAAAACAAAACCCTCATCATAATTGTTAAAGAAATTATCTACTAGATCTCAATGGAGAGTGGAGACACATGCTAGTTTTAGGAACACAGCGCTTATCTCATTATCTGAATGCATCTCAAGGCATGCTCCTTGTGAAACTGTGAGAACTTCTATCATTAACAGACGTGTACCGTGCCCTGATATATGGTTAAACCGCTTGCAGTACACTGTCAGATGTACAGGATGGCAGCTGTATGTGCTGTGACCAAATAAACCCCACACTGAAACCTTTCAGAATTTTAGGATCTACAAGTATTGCATTCATATTAAAAGTAAAAAATTCCTAAGCTACACATGTTCTAGGTTTCCATTTGTTAGATACAACATACCTTTGGAAGTAGGCGCCTGAAAGGATATGCCTTCTACTTGCTTCTCTGTCTGGCTCTTCGAAAAGAAGGGCTTTGGAGCAGGAAATGCAAAGGGCAGCTCATTTCTTAACGCTGACTCTGCATCAACATTCTCTGTGTTTGCACGCTTCTTAGATGCCACTTTTCTTGTCACTGGAGTTGACAGTGTGAATTCCATATCACCCAGTTGAGTATCATGCCTCGAATGGTGCCAGAGACGGAACAAAAGGTTTTCTGATCACAGCCAGAGAAGTTACTGTCAAAGAAATTCTAACAGCTGAGAAGGTCAGACACAATGCTTATAAAAATATCATACATTATTTGGCTATTGAACAAAACAGTTGAAAACTCTGATTCTCTCCTAGAATAAGTTCGTTTCTTATAGACTGTCAAACGCCATTTTTTGATTTGTTCATCTCAATTCTCCATTGAGGATTAACCCTCACCAGCTTATCTAAACATAAATATGAATTATCACTTGGTTTAGTTAAAAATTTGAATAATATCACAGTGGATTTTTTTGTCCAACACAGTAAGATTGAATTTCTTTCGATACCTTTCAACCTCTGCCTACCTCCAGCCTAACTCCAGAATCTTATTAACTGTGCCTTATCTCTTCCCATTGTGTTTTAAAATCCTCACTGACTCCTTTACTTGTTCCCTTGCTTGCTGTTTCTGTGCAAACCAAACACTGGAGTTGGGGATCATGTCAAACCAACCATGGCCTACAGGTAGAAGGCAACAAAATTTATGCTTAACATACTTCTTTGCTCTATCTTTATCTTCCTTTGGTCAAGGTCCACTAGATACTTAAATATGGAGTAAGCACTAGATACAATGAGAAGCAGATTTCTAGATTAAGAGCTGTATTTTTTCTGTAAGAAACTAGCACTACATCTTCACACACCTGCTTTGTTTTCTGAGTATTTAGATCGAGTGGAGATTCTTCAAACACTGAAGCTACATCAGAAAATTCCATGGATCCAAACACATCTGGCACATGGCTACAGTCTGGCACATCTTCATATGCCAGAGCCTTTTCAGACAGAAATGTTCCATCGAGATTCTTTTGCAGAATTAGAAGGAGGATTTCATCAGAAGATTTCATCACTAAAGTCTAAATAAGATTGCTTTGCAAGTTCCAAACTATGGCTAACAGCTAATGGAAGTCCACAGGCCAGCAGCACAAACTTTTATATTATGTTCTTAATATTCTAATTGTTGATATGACGTTCCTATCAAGAGCAGAAGGGAAATTACTCTTAGAGCTCAAGTCATCTTTCACAGCCTGTGTCAACAAGAGCAGCACCTCATAGCCTTTGGTTTCAAGACCCGGACCACAAGCTAGCTAATGATTTTACACAGAATTCCAGAGTTCAAGTCACTGTTTACATTAGGGCTGCAATTCTACTGAAAGCCTTCAAGTTCATCACACTTAATTATCACTGGCACCACACATAACTCCACGTTACATATGTGATCACACGCAACCTGGCAACTTCAGACAATTTCCAAAGCACTCCACTTGCACTTGGCTACTAAAGTGCAGAAAAAGGAATTAACATCAGAAATAGCTGCAGTCAAAACCATCTAAGAATCCAAGTCTCCAGGAAACAAGGAAAGCAAATCCTCTCCAGGACTGTGTTCTAAAAGGAAACAGATCAGAAAGGTGATTTCTTCCCCCCTTTGACCACCCACTCATGTAACGTCCATGTCATTTCTAAGTATGCTGCCCAGACCAAGACTGAGGATGCTTCAGAAGAAGATCTTCCCTGCTAAGCCAAACAGAACAAGTAAGGTAGCAAAATATGTAGAGCCTAACGAGGAAAGGTTCTCTAAGAAGGTAAGCATCACAAGAGACCAACAGGAATACTTACACAATCCAAACAATGCACAATTTCTGTTCCACAAGCTGCCAAGAGGAATGTGTGCAGTACTCACAGCGCACCATGTACACTGCTTACTGCAGTCATACTGCTTCGTAGGACCAGCCCAACTTACTAAAACATTTTAATGAGCAGTCCAAACTGTCTGGATCAGCACGGTTCACTTGGAAGGGGCCTTCACAGATAAACCTGAAGAGGTGAGGCGACTGCACTATCTAAACCTTAAAGCATATAGGACCTTAAAGCATAAGCTTAAAGCACAGAAGCATGACCAGCAGGTCGAGGGAGGTGGTGCTGCCCCTCCACACTCCTCTCATTGAAACCCCATCTGGAGCACTGCACGCAGTTCTGGAGCCCTCAACACAAGAAGGACTTGGAGATGTTCAGGCAGGTCCAGAGGAGGGACATGAAGGTGATCAGAGAGGGCTGAAAGCACCTCTACTATGTGCACAGGCTGAGAGAGATGGGGCTCTTCAGCCTGGAGAAGACTCCAAGGAGACCTTAGAGTGGCCTTCCAGTATCTGAAGAGGGCCTACAGGGAAGGCTGGGGAGGGACTTTTCATAAGGGCAGGTAGCAACAGAATGAGGGGAAATGGCTTTACATGGGAAGAAGGTAGATTAGGATTGGATATTAGGAAGAAATGCTTTACTGTGGGTGTGGTGAGACACTGGAGCAGGTTGCCCAGCAAGGCTCCAATATGATTGCTTTGCAAGTTCCAAACTATGGCTAACAGCTAATGGAAGTCCTCAGTCCAGCAGCACAAACTTTTATATTATCTTCTTAATATTCTAATTGTGGATTTGACGTTCATATAAAGAGCAGAAGGGAAATTACTCTTAGAGCTCAAGTCATCTTTCACAGCCTGTGTCAACAAGAGCAGCACCTCATAGCCTTTGGTTTGAAGAGCCGGACCACAAGCTAGGTAATGATTTTACACAGAATTCCAGAGTTCATGTCATTGTTTATGTTAGGGCTGCAATTCTACTGAAAGCCTTCAAGTTCATCACACTTCATTATCAATGGCACCACAGATACCTCACAAAGAAGCATTATGACACCACAAAGGGGCATTATGACGTCAGAAAGGGCATTATGACATCACAAAGGGCATTATGAATCAAAAAGGAGCATTATGACATCACAAAGGAGCATTATGACGTCTCAAAGAGCATTATGACGTCGCAAAGGACGTTATGACGTCACAAAGTAGCATTATGACATCACAAAGAAGCATTATGACATCACAAAGAAGCATTATGACATCACAAAGGGGAATTATGACGTCAAAAATGGTCATTATGACGTCTGAAAGGGGCATTATGACGTCACAAAGGGGTGTTATAACATCACAAAGGGGTATTATGACATCACAAAAGAGCATTAAGACATCACAAAGGGGCATTAAGATGTCACAAAGGGCATTATGACGTCCCAAAGAGGCATTATCACGTCACGAGGGGGCATTATGACATCACAAAGGAGCCTTATGACGTCTCAAATGGCATTATGACATCACAAAGGGCATTATGACGTCACAAAGAGGCATTAAGACATCACAATGGGTCATTATGACGTCAGAAAGGGGCATTATGACATCAGAAAGGTGCATTATGATGTCACAAGGGGGTGTTATGATGTCACAAAGGGGCATTATGACGTCACAAAGGGGTGCTGGGAAAAGATCTCTGTGTGGAGATTGCTTCTACTAGAGGTAGTTCTATAAGACTGTTATATAGAGCTGTGCAGGGGCTGTAAATCTGTCTGCAGAGGGTGATGATCAGTTCCGAGTGTCTGCAGTCAATGCTCATGGACAGAGCCCATCCAACCTGGCCTTGAATGCCTGCAGGCCTTGAATGGGGCATCCACAGCCTCCTTGGGCAACCTGTTCCAGTGCGTCACCACCCTCTGAGCAAAAAACATCTACCTAAGATCCAACCTATACCTCCCCAGTCTCAGTTTTAGACCATTCCCCCTTGTCCTATCATTATCCACCCTCATAAACAGCCATTCCCCCTCCTGTTTATACGCTCCCTTCAAGTACTGAAAGGCCACAATGAGGTCTCCCCACAGCCTTCCATTCTCCAGGCTAAACAAGCCCAGATCCCTCCAACTTTCCTCATAGGAGAGCTGCTCCAGCCCTCTGATCATCACAGTGGCCCTCCTCTGGACCCCCCCCAACAGCTCCACATCCTTCCCAGGCCTGGACACAGTGCTGCAAATAGGGCCTCACAAGAGCTGAGCAGGAGGGGACAATCACCTCCCTCTCCTGCTGGCCTCCCTTTTTTCAGTGCAGCCCACATGGATCTATCTTTTCCATACGGTTATTCCCATCTGTGTACATATATATACCACACCTACACCCCCACAATCTGCTACAACTCCATAGAATTTTCAAGGTTGGAAAAGACCTGGATCATCTTATGATCTTATGATCTCAGATCTTATGATCTGGATGATCTTATGATCATCCAGTCCAACCATCACCAATACTTCCCAGTTAAATCACATCCCTCAACACAACACCCAAACTTTTTGTGAACTTCCCAGGGTTGGTGACTCTCCATGAGAGAAAAGGGCACTCAGATAAGGGATTCTGCATTTGCTATTAGCAGAGGTGGGATGAGACCGAGCACTGCCCCAGCTCCTGGGATAACGCAGAAGGGCTGAGACCTTCCAGCTGCTTCCACCCAGGGTCACACAGCAAAGCCGACCCTGCAGGAGTCTGCATCATTCTTTGCATGGCATTGCTAAGAGGAAGATCCCCCCCCTACCCTTGGCTCTACACTCCAGCTGCTGTCTGCCATCTGTAAAGCCACCACAGCTCTCCTACTGGAGTTCCCATCTGCACAGTGACAGCTTGGTTTCTTCTTACTGTCAAAGCAGCCACAGCCTCAGTGCTTCTAAAATCTCCCCTTTTCAGCTGATTTCCTCTTTCTAGTGGCTGGGCAATTCCTCCCTCTCACAGTCATCCCTCTGCCCCACTCTGTGCCCACAGACCCAGAGAGGGCACACAGAGCCAGCCCTGTCCCAGCTGCTGCTGCTTCACATCTGACAGTCTCAGGAGCTGAGATCCAGGCCGAGACAGCAATGCCCAGACATGGTTTGTAGGACGTTTGTGATAGGAAATAGGGAGGTTTGTGATTAAACCTGCCCCCTAAGGAGGAAGGCAATGCTGCCTGCAGCCCCAGCAGGCATTACAAAACATCCCCATTTACAGGAGGGTTTTAAATAATACAATTCAGGAACTACAACTGCACAAATTCCCGCATGCCCTGCAATAACTTTGGGAATGGACAAGGTTCTACCACCTGTGCAATGCCATCGAAATAACAACCATCCACCTGTAAACCTCCATCCTCTCCCCTGCTGCACAAAGGGAAGCTCAACAGCAGTGCACAAATGTCCCAGCAATGTCTGAGCACTGCTCTGTGCATCCCAACCTGCTCATCCCATCCACTCCTGGCTGGGCAGCAGGATTGGGGTGGCACACTGCAATGGGCACAGAGGAACATGGAAGCCCCACACATGTGAGGAAGGGGCTGGCTGTGCTCCACACTCACGTTATCAGACGTGATTTGCCCTTCTGTGGGGAGCCTCTGCTCTTTCCCGGCTCATCCTCCAGCGTCTGGGACTCCAGGATCTCATTCAGGCTGTTGTTGGCTGCGGGGCAGCTCCATGAAGAGCCGCCCCTCCACCGACCGGCACACAACAGCCGCTCCCGCGCACTGCGGCTCAGCCAATCGGAGCCGGCGGAGCTGCCGCTGCCCGATGGGACCCCCCCCCCCCCACATATTGACCCCCCAGACGAGGAAGAGGAGGAGGAGAGCGACGAGGAGCTGCCGCAGGAGCTGACGTTTGGACTGGGGGGCAACGCGGGGGGGGGGACGGCAGTGCGGGGTGGGGGAGGCGGTGAGGCAGCATTACCCCCGGACCCCGTGGACCCCCCCCCCCAGCCAAAGTGCTGCTCCCCGACCCCCGCGGGCTCTTTGTGCAGCCGCTGCCCTCCAGTTAAAGACCACGCCCCAATTTGTGACCCCCCCCCCCCATATTGCGCTTTGCCCCCCCCCTCCCCCAACCCCGCAACCCCCCCCCTCCCCACATCGCCCCCCTCCCCCCCCCGGTAGGGGTTATGGGGGGGTGTGGGGGGGGGTGTTGACGATGTGCCTTAAGCCGCGCCGGGGTCGTGTGACAAACCCCCCCCCCTTCCCATAAAGAAGAATGGGGCGCTGTGGGGGGGGGGGGCTCAGCTGTGGGGATAAAGGGGAGGGTTAATGGGGCGGGGGGGGCGGCGCTATAGGGAACGCAACTGATCTAAGCCCCCCCCCCACATTAACACCCCATTGTGTGTGGGGGGGTGGGGGTGGGGCACCCAATAACCCCCCCCAGTGCCAAACAGCCCCAACCCCCCCCTCAAAGCCGCTGCCTTACGCTGTGCCCCCCCCACATGAAGGGCCCCCCCATCGATACAGCCCCCCCCATCCCATCTATAGTTGAGAGCTGTGCTTTTTATAACCCCCCCTTATAGAGCCCCCCCCCCCCCAAAGTTGTGCACGTTGTGCTGCCCCCCATGAGCCCCTGACCCCCCCCCCTTAAAAGATGGGGTGGGGGGTGTGGTCTCGGACCCCCCCTCCTTTAAACGATGGGGTGGTGGGGGGGGATTGTCACTGCCCCCCCCCACCAAAATGGACACCCCCCTTTTAAAGGATGGGGTGGGGATGGGGGGGGGGGGGGGTGAAGGTGGTCTCGCCCCCCCCCCTTTAAAACGAACCCCCCACCCCTTTAAAGGATGGGTGGGGGTCGGTTACAGGCCCCCCCCGGTGCTGTGTGTGTATGTGCCCCCCCCGTTTTGCTCCCCCCCGTGGCACAGTGCACTGGGAAAGGATCTCTGTGTGGAGATTGCTTCTACTAGAGGTAGTTCTATAAGAATGTTATATAGAGCTGTGCAGGGCCTGTAAAGGGAGTTGAGGGGGACTCTAGTGGGCATATGGGGCTGTGGTGGGCCATAGGAGGACTAGGGGCTCTAGGGGGCTCTGAGGGTGTGTAGGGGTTGTGGATCAGGTTGGATCTTAGGAAGGTGTTTTTCCCCCAGAGGGTAGTGACGCACTGGAACAGGTTGCCCAAGGAGGCTGTGGATGCCCCATCCCTGCAGGCATTCAAGGCCAGGCTGGATGTGGCTCTGGGCAGCCTGGTCTGGTGGATGGCGTCCCTGCACATAGCAGGGGGTTGGAACTGGATGATCTTTGGGATCCTTTTCAACCCAGGCCATTCTATGACTGTACAGTTCCGTACTGGAACAAATATAATATGCTAACTATGTAAAAGATGGAGTCAGACCTGTGTGATTTGTCCACACCAGGAGGTGATTAGAAAACAATTTGTAAGCTACAAAGCTGCTTGCTGGAAAGGAAAAGAAAATAAAACTACAAGAAACAGGGAAATCATTTCTTCCTGAAAATAGGAAGAATAATGGACCTGCCATGAAATTTGGGTGAAGCTGCCTGATTTTATGAAGCTATTCCCATTATTTTCTTGGTGCTGTGTTTCCCAAATGAGTGGTTTCTGGCTCTGCTGCAGCACCAGTCTGCATGTGAACATCAACTCTATTCACCATCTGGGAAGATTAGGACTTCCCTTCTCCCACCAGCACCACTGAATTACAGTTACTCAGTGGTTAAACAAAGGAATCCTTAAAGAAGGGTTTACAGCTGTCGTGTTATCTGAAGTGCTTGCAGCATTCTGATGCTATTAAGCTCTATGTATTAACAAGTTCAAAAAGAAAAGGTAGGCATCTGATAGTTGTGACAGTTTCTAAGTGATTTGGAAAGCTGTACCACCCAACCACTCCTTCTGTTTGATGGAGGTTACAAAGCTCAGTTTAATTTCTGACTGCTGTTTAAATCCTGAAGCTGGAGCTGGTTCCTGGAGCAGAAAAAGCTCGGAAGCTGTCCCTCCTACAAGCAGGCACCTCTGAGCAAAATATGACATCTCAGTTTCTGATGGTAAGGTCAGGAGATCTGATTCCAGCGTCTCGCTTTCGGCTTCATGCTGTGTTAGTGGGACCTTTGGCATCTAGCACTGACCAACAGCAACTGACAGGCTGGTAACAGTGCACCCCAAAGCAGTTATGTGTCTCTTTATGTTATGAGGGAAAATTGTATCGCATTGAGATTTCCTGTTTTTACTCTTTGAGATCTAACTAGCTGCTGGAAGAATCCTGTACGCCATGTTCACACCATTTTCTATGAGCTGGATGAGTCTGTTGTTGGCATTTTAATACCATTGACCAGGCAGGCAATATGTATGGAGTATTTGGCTCTCTCTACAGTCATGAATATTTGAGTATCTTCAACATGTGGCTCATTGCTTCCATTTCAGGCTGCCCAGAGAAGCTGTGGGTGCCTGTCCTTGGTGTTGAAGGCGAGGTTGGATGGGTGATGGGCAGCCTGAGCTGGTTAGTAGGCTGGCAGGGTGTTTAGAACTGAATGATCTTGAAGGTTTCTTCCAACCCAAGCCCTCCCATGATCCTATGATTCTGTGATTTCATTCAGGTTTATTAAGATTAGATGAGTTCTCCTGAATGTGCTGTTCTCCATATGATTATAATTGGAGTCTAGATGGGTGACTGAAACCAGACACCAAACTTTCTGATGGCCAAAATGAAATGAAATCAATCCTTTACTGTGTCAGTAGTCTGTAACTAGAGCCCATCAAGTAATTCCCAGCCTCCTGCCTGTATCAGTGGCTGCACACAGTGAAAAAGTCTGATGGGATTTTAACCTCTAAAATGTTCCAAAGCAACCAGAGGGTGAATATATTCACTATGCCAATACCTGCAGGAATAAGCTTGTCAGGTATGTCCTCAGGTAGCACAGTAGTTAATGGTGGAACTCAGTAGGTCATGCTGAAAGTTGAGTCTGCTGATCTTGAAGGTCTTTTCCAGCCTACATGACCTTCTGCTAATATTTCTGTATTTATTTCTGTTCAGCTCCCAGAAAACCTCCCACCCAGCCCCCAACTGACCCCGTGGTGAAAAATAAAACAGAAACCTCAGTGATGCTGGCATGGTCCCCTCCGAAGATGCACCGCCCCATTCCAATCGATGGCTATATTGTGGAACCCAATAAACTAACTGGCTTCACGTGGGTGAGGTGCCACGAGTCTCATGTCCCCGTCCCAGAGTTCACGGTGAGCAATCTGTCTGAAGAGGCTGATGATCAGTTCCGAGTGTCTGCAGTCAATGCGCATGGACAGAGCCCGTCTCTGGAATTCCCAGGGAGCATGCACCTTGGTAAGCACAAAAACCCCAATGGAAATGGGTCAGTGTGTGCTGAGCAGCTGTGTTGGTTCCCTAAAGATGCTTCCTTTGAGTTTAAGGATAGTAGTGCATTAACACACCAAAGGCTTTCCTTTATTCCTAGTTCTCCTATCTCCTATCAACCTCCAGCTACCACTAAAGTGATACGAGTTATGTTTCTGTGACAGAGACATGAATATCCTTATCTTTTGATATCTCACATGTGCAAGAGGCAGAACTTTCTGTAACAGATCTTAAGCACAGAAGTGCTTCTTCCTGCATTCATGCAAAGGGAGAAGTAGAAATGTACCTATGATTTAATCTTCCATCTTTAAATGAGATACCAGACTTGCATCTAAAGAGCATTAAGACATTCATGTTCTTCCTCAGACCCAGTCCTGGCTGTGAAATCCCCCCTAACAACTGGTGCAGCTGTACCTGGAGGGGATGCCATGTTTACTATTGACCTTACAACAACGTGTTGCGGCACTTGGTACCTCAGTGGTAAAGTCTTACAGGAAAGTGAGACCTGCATCATCAAGAGAACCCAAACTACTCACAGCCTAATCATAAAGAACGTCACCAAGAACAATGATGGAGCAGAAGTGAAATTTGTTGCCAAAAATGTTGATGTCAGCACCAAGATGGGAGTGAGAGGTATTTGCTTTGATCCTTCTCCTTTCCTCTTACAGTCAAGGCATAGTTGCTGTGATCTGATGATTAGAACTGGGGCTGCAGGCATTCACTGACTGTACCAAATATCTGAAATTGCATCCCATGGACTGACGTGAGTCCTGGTAATGACCTAAACATGATAGCACTGAGTGTAGGGTAAGCCAATCTACCCAGCTGCTTGGTATCTGAACCAGATTGCTTCATGCCAGCTGATGAATGTCTGCAGTTCACAGCTACTGGCCAGTGCATTCAGTCAGCAGGTTTACCACTGCATCACCATAGGGCAGTACTTTCAGCTCCAGGTTCAGACAGCCTTTCTGATCGCACTGGAATAGTTTAGAAGTAGGGGAGCAATCATTCCAATAATATCTCTATCAATCAGCTTTGCATGACAAAATAGAACAAATAAACATTCATTATGGGAGGACCTGTTTGTCATTGGGTGGTAACCTCCGCAGAGGCATGTTTAGAGCATTATTAATCAGTAGAAGCAGATGTTTGGTTGATTTTTACTTAGTAAATCCGGCAAGAAGATCAAATGAAACATCTTGAATTGCTCAGCACTGACACAATGATGAGTGCAGGAACAGAAGGTGATACTTTTTCAGAGATCTTGCAGCAAATATTGACCACGTTAGCCTGATATAAATTGAAATAACGCGGCCTTTGCTCCTGACAGGTGCTGCAGTGAGATTTACCAAGAAGAGCAAAGATGTAGAAAAGATCTGTGCTCGGCTGCGTGAGGAAGCCAAACTGCAGGCTGAGCTTTCAGACACAGGTGCTACTGTGGAGTGGATGAAGGATGGGAAAGAGCTCAAGGCCAGTGAAAAATATGAACTGCAAATTGTGGGGAAGAAACACACCCTGAAAATTCACAGCGTCTCTATGGATGATGCTGCAAGTTATCAGTGCATCTGTGAGGAGGATAAAATGCTCTATCAGCTTTCAGTGAAAGGTATGTGACAGTCTGGGCTGTGCTCCTCCTGCCCAGGGCCAGCAGACTGCATTCACCTAACTCCCCGACAGTCCAGCTGTTGTCAGACAGCATCTGGGTTGTTTTCAGTGGCTGTTTTGACTTGAACTGGCCAATCTGCTTTGTAGAGCCATTTGATTTCTGTGTTCTGTGCTGTGATTCGTCCCTAAGATATAGTGGAAATCAAGGGAAAGAGAGGAAAAAGAGCATCCCAGCCTTCCTGCTCTTCTCTCAGGGTGGCCACGAGAGATGATGTCAACAGCTCTTTTTGTAGCAGTGATCCCAAATGTAGAAGAGACCTGTGAAGAGTCACAGGGATGTTTACTTAGCTGTCATTCCATGGTGGGCTTTTTCTGACACAGATGGAGAGAGAAACTGAACTTTCCCACGCAGGTCTCTGTTTTGCTGCAGGGTGTAGGTCTGATCTCTGAGATCCACACGCTGGGCCTTGATTGCAATAAATGAATCACACAGAATCACAGAATCACAGAATGACCCGGGTTGGAAGGGACCTCAAGGATCATGTAGTTTCAACCCCCCTGCCTAGCAGGGCCACCAAACATACACATTTACTAGATCAGGTTGCCCAGGGCCCCGTCCAACCTGGCCTTGAACACCTCCAAGGACGGGGCATCCACAGCCTCCCTGGGCAGCCTGTTCCAAGGCCTAACCACTCTCCTAGTGAAGAACTTCCCCCTAACATCCAACCTAAATCTTCCCTCTTTTAACTTAAAACCATTTCCCCTAATCCTGCTATTGTCAGCCCTTTCGAAGAGTTTACTCCCCTCCTGGGAGTAAGTTCCCTTCAGGTACTGAAAGGCTGCAATGAGGTCACCCCGCAACCTTCTCTTCTCCAGGCTGAACAAACCCAACTCCCTCAGCCTGTCCTCATAGGGGAGGTGCTCCAGCCCCCTGATCATCTTCGTGGCCCTCCTCTGGACCCTTTCCAAAATCTTCATGTCTTTAGGGTGTATTTCAGCAGGAAGCACTACTGGTAATAAGACCTTTGGAGCAAATCCTGGTAGGGCCACGCTCAGCTGGTCCAGTCCGGAGGCTGTTCCTCCTTACTGCAGTATCTGCAGTGAAAACCAGCACCTGCTTTTGTGTGGCTGGGCTCACATCCAGCAGTGGTGAGGGGACTACAATGATAAGATACAGTTGCTGAAAAAATGAATGAAATTTGACTGCATGATAGGATGGAGTTAAATGTATTGACAGGATCTCAGGCATCCCAGTGTCCATCAGCTGGCTCTCGAGCTCCTAAGAGACAGGTGTTCTGTAGAACGTTGTTGAATTTGTATTATACATGCGTGTTCTTGGAACTTCAGAACAAATGTATGCATAATCCAGACTTTGATTTTAGCAGCTCTGACTGCGCTGTCTCAACAGACCCAACTCAGCTGTGTGCGCTGTTTTGAAATGATATGTTAACAAGAAGTTGGAAAACAAACTCCATTACCTGGAGTAAAATAGGACCGTGGCCTTAGGCTTAAACCTTTGGCTAAGACAGTGGTGAGATTTTGAATCTTTGAAGTCAATTATTCCACTGTATGTTAACAGGGGCAAGTTTCATCATCTAACTTTTGCACTCCAATTAATTTCCATAAAGGAATTCTGTTTTTCTTTTCAGTCCTAAGTGATATCTCCATCTTTTAGGCTCGATTTGTTTGCCAGGGGGTTACAATGCAGTAATAGAACACCCTCCATTGATTTCCTTCTAGTTTGCTTGTTCCAATTCTTTCCTCAGTTTTCCTATTCTAGACATTTTCTGGAAGCCTTGGGCTTCTTCCTTTGGCTCTGTCCCCTGTACAGTGTATGTCCTTCAACTTCTGGAGATAAGGTAATCTGGTACATGGTTTATAAAAGCTGCCAATTTGCCGGCTTCTGAATTAGAATCTAGCAATTAGAACTAGGATTAAAGGTGTACGTTTGGTCTTATGATAAATGAATGCCTCATGGTCACCAATGTCCCTGCAGTTCTTTACCATCATACATATTTTGAGTGTCCATATTTTGTTTCAGCACTGGCAGACTTCATAAACAAAGAGACAACTGGAGGAGTTATCAGGGCCGTTGCTGGAAAACAAGCTGAATTTGTTTCTGAGACCTCTGAAGCCAATGTCATGGTGAAGTGGTACAAAAATGGCAAAGAAATCACGACCAGTAAGAAATTCACAATGGAAGATAAAGGGAAACTGCATAAGCTTGTGGCTTCAGCTGTAACGAAAGAAGACGAGGGAACATACATCTGCAAAATTGGAGATGACACTCTGATTTTTGATTGGAATGTCTCAGGTAAGTTTGTGAGGCAAACATAGGATCACAATCCATGTAAAGCACTTCAGACTTAATTCATTTTATTTGTCCAACACTGTGGGTTTCCAGTATTTAGGACAAAGATTGCATAGCTCTATTGAAGCAATTCTGACCTTACTGTTGTCCCTATGCAAATCCACAGTATGAGCAAATAATGTAACTGTGTTGTGATGAATTCAAGACAGCCTTAGCTCCAGCTGGGGCTGGAGTCACGACTTGAGCCCTGACATCTGGGCTTCATTCATCTAGTTCATGTATTGCCTCAGCACTTACATTATCTTTAAACCTATGACTGAAATGGTCCTAAGTTATTAGCATGGGAATCCTGTCTCCTCTTTCGACAAATTAAACTCCACATTTGGAGAGTTGAGTGTCTCCTGCTGTACCCAAAGGATGTTGTGATCTCTGAGGTGTCTCCCTGAGGTGCTGTAAGCACAGCCATTAGCTCATAGTGCAAGTAAAGCACTGTCAGGTCAAGCCTGGAGGAGTAATGCTTGTCACTGACATGTTCCTGTTCAGGGTGGAGCTGGAGGGTAAAATAACACAAGAAATTGTCATTGAAATTCAATATCTGTGAAATTCAGCTGGTTGCATTCACAGAACCTGGCGTTAAGATCTGTTTTCTGGTTTCTATCTTGATCCTATTTTCCATAACCCAGTCCTCATTTATGAACTGAAGCTCTACTGAAAGCCTTTCGCTGTGTATGCTCATGCTGCAGTGCAGCGCTTGTGACCTTTAACAGCACATTCACGTTCCTCTGATCATAGGATCCTTAAGGTTGATTAAGACCCTCTAGTCTGACTGCTCACCCATCACCACCATGATGCTCACCATCAGCTAGCTAAAAACTCAGCAGAGATGATAGATGAAGCACAACACTGGATTTGGGGTGGCTAGAGATTCCTAAGATACTGAAGGATTGCTTGCAGGTGGTATTGGCTCAGTTATTCACCCTGCATCCCACCTCCCGTTCTGTTTGGTTGAGAATCATGCATTCTGCAATTTCACTTTGTAATTCAAAGACCCTGGCTTTATCTGTTGAAAAACTGATCTAAAACAAGCCAAGAAGACTCCGTTGGAACTGGTTGATGCAGAACAAAGGCATCCCCAAAGGACAAGTTGCACTGTTTGATGAACATTATTGGATGAGAGCTAAGCTAAGATTTAAAAAGTTCTGGGGCTGTCTCTGAGCATCAAATACAGAGGAAGCCTGCATGATTCCCTGAGAATGGATACCTCCTACTTTGGTGTTGGGTTAAGGGAACACTAGCAGTAACTCCTATCACAAAATGTCACATGGCTCAGACAAAAAAGCCATCAAGAGGGCTTAATTAGGAGCACCAAATGGTCACAAGATGGTTTAGGGCAGGGAAGTAATCTATCTATGTGATATTGGATGGTGCTATTAGTTCTTCACAGCTTGACTCTAGAGGGACTGTTCTTCTTTGGTCACCTAGTTTTAAAAGAATAGATGTCTCCTGTCTATTACAATTTTTAACGAATTATTTGATCACTGATGCCATAAATGTGCCTGGCATAGCAATTGGCCTTGGTATATTCAGTGAATGAAAGCAACAGCTGTTGCTCTAAGAAATGCAAGACTAAGCTAGGTCTGCCTGTAGCTGACAGCCATCAGCTTGCTCCTCAGGCAGGTTTTGTCTGGATGGAATGAAGGGCATGAAATACTGATGTGCTCATCAAATGCTGCTTGTTAGCTTAGAGACAAGGTGTTGAATAGGTTTGTTCATGTATTGCAAACACGTTACTTAGCTGCCTTCATTTTAGCTTCAGAAGAACATGTGCAGAATACAGAATTGATTAAAAGAAATAAGAACCGTCTGCATAGAACTTACTCTTTCCTTACACAGGAGAATCAAGCACACATTTGTATGTGAGTACCTCCAGAGGTGAAACTCGATCACCCAAATGTAATGAGCAGAGACATTACAATCAGTTCTAACTGTATCTTCATGCTGTGCCGAATAAGCCTGAGTCAGGATGTAAACCACTTCCTCTTTTTTTCTTCAGATGAAGCCATTAATTTTGTCAACAAGCCCAAAACAACTCCAGAAATATCAGTCAGTCCTTCTGAAGACCTGGAGCTGGTGTGTGAGGTGTCAGCTGCAAGCGGAGCTGTCGTATGGAAGAAAGATCAAACAGAGGTGAAGCAGGACCAGAGGACAACCATCATCTCCCAGGGGACGCACCGCAAGCTCATGGTCAAAAATGTGACCCTGAAAGACCAAGGGAGCTACAGCTGTGAAACAAAAGATGACAAAGCAACATTCCAAGTTGTCATGGTTTTGTAATTTTGGACAGTATCAGTATTCCACATCATAACATCATGTAAAGTATGGATACTTCTATTGAATGTGCAGTCCACAGAAGAAGACTACATATCCCAGAGAACAACAGGGTTAATGATAAGTCACGGGACGAGGACGCTGTATAATCTCGTTCCCAGGCTGGAGTGCCCTCCTTCTTCTCTTGAACTTCTCGGAGGGTGGGAAGCATTCCAGCCGTGTCGCCTAGAGTTCACAGTAGGCCTCTCAGTTTTCGGGGACTCTCTCTCTCTGTTTCGTTCAATTTGTTAGCCTCAATTATATTATATTGTGTTATCTTGTATTTCGGTATCATATTTAGTAAAATAAGTTTTTCCTCCTTAGATTGTCGCTGTTTTATCCCACTCCCTTTTTCCCCCTCCTTTCCGGGCCCCGGGAGGGGGGCCCACGGGGTGGCTTCCCCTGTCACGGGCATAGGTAAATCTAAGTAACCCGTGACACAAGTGAAAGTAGGGGGTGAGAAAATGCTTGGAATCCCAGAGATAAAGGAACACTTCATTTTGTGTGTCTTGCATTTGGAGGATCAACTGACAGCCTCTCTGGTGCAAAACATTTTGGCTATAGGACTTTCTTTGTCATCTAGTGTCATAGCAACACTTTTCTACATGTGCTTTTCCATCCAGGAATGAATTACTGCAACAAACCATAGGCAAGGAGGGTAACTTGTGCAGCTCTTGTAGTCAGCTGGTGTCTGCAGGGTTACAGTGCAAGAGCACACCAGGCATGCAAGGAGTGAGAAAAGGGGAGGTGTTTGAAGAGATCTGGTTACAAAATTTGAATGACACAATTAGGTGGAAAATGCCACTAATCAGACTCATAAATGGCCTGGGTTGCAAAGGCCCACAGTGCTCATCCAGTTCCAACCCCCTTCTTCCTATGTGCAGGGTTGCGGAGCAGCAGCCCAGGCTGCCCAGAACCACATCCAGCCTGGCCTTGAATGCCTGCAGGGATGGAGCATCCACAGTCTCCTTGGGCAACCTGTTCTAGAGGGCCGTTCCCTTCTGATCTACTGGAAATGTAGAGAGACATGAGAAGAAAAAAAGAGAAGGGAGGAGGTTCAGCAGTGCATGCAGGTGTTCTAAATCTCATGTCCAGATCTGCTATCAGACTGTGAAATGTTTAGCTTTGTGATATGATATGAAATGAAATGATATGATATGATATGATATGATATGATATGATATGATATGATGATATGATATGATATGATATGATATGATATGATATGATATGCCTATAATTTCCCAAGGCAAAATAGAGGGGAAAGTATTTTCCTGTCTTAATGAGGCATCACAGTGCTCCCTGTGAAGGGCAAGTATAGTGAAAACGGGGAAGTGGAGATAGCTCTGCAGCAGACTACAGCAAAACGGTGTGACTGTTGTGATGTCCCTGCAGAGAAAGAAGACCTGTTTACAAACAAGGACAAGGTACAAAAGGAGGTGAAGGCTGTACTGACTCAAAATGCCACGCTGAGCTGCGAGGTGGCCCAGGAGAAGACAGAGGTGAAGTGGTACAAGGAGGGGAAACTGATCACCTCGAGCAAGAAGTTCAAGGTGGAGTCAGAGGGCAAACAGCGTTGGCTGGTGGTGAGCCAGGTGGAGAAGAAAGATGCAGGGGAGTACAGCTGCGAGGCTGCTGGCCAGAAACTCACCTTCAAGATTCATGTAACTGGTAGGAAACACATTTTGGTTGATATTCTTTGATTATTCCATAGTCTGGCTGTGGAAACGTCTGTGTGAACGTGTCCTCTTGATTCTGACATGAAATTGTTTTGGGGAGGATGAAAAGAAATGCTTACAAATGTGCAGCTTGTTTGTTTTTAATGATGTTTCATCCAGCTCTTCCCCTATGACTACTTGTATCATCAGCTGTCCATGGATGTCCAGCTGTGATTTGTACAATGTGCAACACTGCTCTACCAGTTGATATTTCAACAGTAGTAGTTACAGATCTCTACTGTGGCTGCACTGAGAAGGTTTGGTTGTTGGTGTCCTAAGAACTTTTAGTCAGAGGCATTGCACTTGCCTTTGGTTTGTTGAATCCCACGTTGACGACCATTCGTTCCATGTTCTGTAAATGTAATAACCAGTCATGAATCCATTGATACCTTTCTAATTGTACGTTTCTCATTAGTCTGAGAGTTTAGCATGGAGGCAGATCTCTCACTCCAGCTGCAGTAGAGATTGCTCTGGTGTCAGTATATTTTGCACAAGATCCGGTAAATTTTAACTTAGACTCCAGATAGCCATGGGCACATCAGCTGCATTCTGAGTGACCATTAGTGAGCTGGCTGATGATGAGGGTTTGTCTTCTGTTTTATTTGTAGCTGCACTCTGCTGGTTTTTGCTCGTAAGTCAGCTTGTTCTCTGTTAACTTTACAGTTCTTGTCTTGTATTCTGAGCTGATCAGGACAGGGAATCTGTTTTCTCCTCTTCTTTCCTATGGCAGTGAACACATTGGAGCTTAATCCTGGTCAAGGTTTGGCATTTGGTCAGCTATGTGGAGGAGCAACTGTACTGGGAGTCTACTGCCTTTCTGCTCACACAGACCTTGTGTCCTTGCAGGGCATAGCTTGCGTTCTGTTCCCTTGTAAAGGTTGCAGTCTTTGCTCTCTCCATCTTGGGGCATTCTGCTCCTTCAGTCCCTGGTGTGCAATACATCTCTGCTCCTGTAGTAGACAGTTTTGCTGCTGCCTGTGGTGTAGACTCTTAAACCATCAGCTCTTACTATTCCCACACCACGTGGATGTGATTCTGGGGCCTTTGGATCTGTTCCGTGAGTTGTGTAGCTCATGCTTTTGGCTCAGGAAATTGGCAGTTTCAGCAAAGAGTGGATTACAGAAAGGGTAGATTTGGGAGGTATCTGTCAGAGAAAATGAAATATGAACAATGACAGAAAGACTATGGCAACAGCTGGAATCTACCAAGTTAATCCTCAGCAGCCAAAGCCAGCCCATGTCTTATTGCAGAGGTGTAGGGAAAAAACCCAGAAATGTAGTGCTTTTACACTTGAATTTTGCTAGCTGAGGGCTATTATTAGCTGTTTGCCTCAGAAACCAAAGGTTTTCTGTTCTCTTTCAGACCGGATGACCTCATGGCTGCACAGGGTAATGTAATACCTCCTCCTCTGCCATACGTGGAGAGTGCTTGCCTAGCTACTGTTGCTGTATTTCTCATGTGTACCTTTGTAACATGATGTGCAAGTCCAGCCCTCACTGCAAAATGATGTGGTGTGAAAGTCAGGAGGGATTATGAGTACTCTTGGAGTGGTTGGCTCTTTCACTACAGAAATCCTCATCTTACTAGCTTCTCCCAAAGTGCAATGGCTTCCTGAGTCTTAATTTCTCCTCTTACCATTGCACTCAGAAAGCTTTTCAGGGTTCCACTACCCCAGGGTTCCACTGGTAGCACAGAACAATCCCATTTTAAAGACCTCTTGAATGTTCGGCACTCAGTGTTGAGCATTATGGGATGCAGATTAGACCTTCTTGCTTAAAAGAAACAAGTGCTGCACACCTTGGAAACCTATAGAAAACTAGAGTAAAAAGGGCTGATTCTGCCATCTCATTATCTCAGTATTTGTGGTGCACGCTGAAATCCTTATTTGAAGTGGGCCAAAGCTCCATTGCATTTGTGAGAAGTTTTGCATCACCTGGTTGGTCTAGGCCATCTTTGTTGTCTTGCTAATAAGCAACCCTTCTGATCTTCATCAAATCATTGTGGTTGGAAAAGACCACAAAGATCCCCACATCCAGCCTCAACCCATTCCACCATGCACACTGCCCACGTCCCTCAGTGCCACATCTCCATGGTTATTGAACACTTCCAGGGATGGTGACCCCACCACCTCCCTGCAAAGCTGTGCCACCACATCACCATTCCTCTTCAGAAGAAGTTTTTCTTAACATCCAACTTGAACCTCCCCTGAAAATCATCAGTCAAAACAGGGGCTGTTGAAGATGGGCGGAGAGAATGATGCTTCTACAGTCAATACAAGCAGGGAGGTCAAATGTAGAGTGTATCAACTGCATTCTTGCATTGGCTTGCTGCCCTGCTCCCTCGCCTTCAGTGGACTGCAGTGCTGGTGGTAGAGCTGTGGTGTGAATCCTGGGATTGCATGTACTGCAACGGTCAGCAGCACAGCAACTTGAGCTGAACTTACCCTCCTGGGCAGCTGCTGCCACTCAGAATTCAGACAGCATGCAGAGGAGAAAGTCATGAAGGAAGGGAAAGGGATGGCAGCAGAAGGCTTCACAGAGTGACAGCGGGGAGGAAGGAGATAGGGGACAGGTCCTGGAAGGGTTTGCCATGACTGCTGGGGAGCAGGAGCCTTCCCGGTCACCTGAGCTGGGTATGCCTGAATATGCTTGCATGAATGATCTGAATGAGTGGTCTTCCATGTCTCCACTGCAAATAAAAGGCAATGTCAATCCCCCTCACACCTGCTAGTCCTGCATTCATGCTTGGAGCCTCTGTCTTGGTATCAACATCAGGACCCTGGGATCTTTCCTGGGACCCAAACAAGCATAGGAAGCTTATTCAAAATTGCTCTGCTGTTAGAAGCTGGCTAGCACTAGAGAAGTCCATGATGTAAGTACTTCAGAAATATTCTGCACTTCTACAGCCTTTTGTAGGGCAAACCATGGAATAGAAATGGAAGCCCATTTATTTAGGGTTTATCTGTTCTCTCACGCCTCAAATAGGAACTAGCATGAACGCTCTCAGCAACCAGTTGTTGGTAAAAGGAGAACCAGATAAAACAGTGATTGAAGTAATCAATAAAATATTCAACATATCAATCGATCCCACTTAGCAAGGTGATTAACTGAATCACCTTAACTGAAGTGTGTATGCCTAACTAATTACACTTGCTATCTTTCTGATGCTAACTCCATTTGTTGACACAAAGGCTAAGGTGGGCTTTAAACACTTTCTTCTATATGTGTTAGGTATTAAGAGGAGATGACCTCAGCCAGTTCTCTGAAGAATCAGAGGTTGCTGAGAGTAGAAAACCATGCTTTATGCATAAAACCGAGCTACAAAATCTAATGTAGGCCAAGTATTCACCATATTAAGGGCTATATCATTGCCATAGGGTAGAGTCAAAAGATGGTTTTCTGCTCTTAAATTTCTATGGTTTCCTGATTTTGAGGTCTTCACTTCATAATTGAGCTGTATTTGGCTGATCTCCAGTGCAGAGTGGAGCAATATCAAAAAGACAGACAGATGAAGATCTGTCATTGTCTTCATTAGAAGAAATCTGAAAATTAGGAGTCTGAGCTGATAGTAAAGACTACTCAGAGGGATGGGATGACCATAGGGACTGTGCTGAGGATGCATTATAATGTGTGATAAACACTGTGAAGCAGTGTTGCTCCAGGAAATGGTCCAATACAACATAGAAGCAACTTTTAATGTCTTCCAGTCACAAGATGTTCATATCTAATGTATATTTTACCCAATGTTTTCCAGTTCCAGAAGCAGAGGATGCCTTTATCAACAAGCAGAAGGTGCAGAAGGAGGTGAAGGCTGCACCAACAGAAAATGCCACGCTGAGCTGCGAGGTGGCCCAGGAGAAGACAGAGGTGAAGTGGTACAAGGAGGGGAAACTGATCACCTCGAGCAAGAAGTTCAGGGTGGAGTCAGAGGGCAAACAGCGTCGGCTGGTGGTGAGCCAGGTGGAGAAGAAAGATGCAGGGGAGTACAGCTGCGAGGCTGCTGGCCAGAAACTCACCTTCAAGATTCATGTCACAGGTGAGAGAAATTGTTTCGACTGTATTGAACCCCCCAACAAAGAAGGAGGGGAAAGTTAAGTGGTTTGACACATTCAACCCCAGCATTCAGTGATGTAGACGGTGCTTAAATTCTGTTTAATTCGTGTGCATTCCTCTTTGCCTACTGAGGCTATGAACACTTAGGACGTGGGTAGCCTCAGCTTAAGACAGGCTGGAAATAATTGGGGAATTTCCCTGGGGATCTCAAGTAGATGCAATGATAGCAAAATGATGTCATGGTTTTGTAATTTTGTAATTTTGCTATCAGTATTCCACATCATAACATCATGTCAAGTATGGATACTTCTGTTGAATGTGCAGTCCACAGAAGAAGACTACATATCCCAGAGAACAACAGGAGTAACAGTAAGTCACGGGACCAGGACTCTATATAATCTCGTTCCCAGGCTGGAGTGCCCTCCTTCTTCTCTCGAACTTCTCGGAGAGTGGGAAGCGTTCCAGCCGTGTCGCCTAGAGTTCACAGTAGGCCTCTCGGTTTTCGGAGACTCTCTCTCTCTGTTTCGTTCGATTTTGTTAGCCTTAATTATATTATATTGTGTTATCTTGTATTTCGATATCATATTTAGTAAAATAAGTTTTTCCTCCTTAGATTGTCGCTGTTTTATCCTACTCCCCTTTTCCCCCTCCTTTCCGGGCCCCGGGGGGGGGCCGTGGGGTGGCTTCCCCTGTCACGGGCATAGGTAAATCTAAGTAACCCGTGACAGATTTTTGGTGGAGAATGCGGGCATAGAGCTTTTTAGCTTTTAGAACAACTCTCTCTTTGCTCTTAAAGAGCTTCGTTACGGGAGTGTTGGGAGTGTTATCTTTCCGTAGCTGCTCACGGAGAACGTGACCTTGAAATACCAGACAAATTGTCAACATTAAGGGCTGCTGCACATTCTCAGCACTGCTATCTAACTTTTGTGTAGAAAACAAAGGGATTTCTTTCTCCCTTAGAGCAAAGCTAGCTAGCTCTGACTTTTACAGAGCCTGCCAGCTATGAATCCACTCTTCATCCCAGTTGCTCTGTTTAAGGGATTGAAAGCAATTATGATCTTCTTAAAGTATTGGTCAACTATTAACACCATAATTTGGTGTTGTGGAATTGTGCAGATATATAGCCTAATAAGGTGGATACTGATGGAGACACCTGCCTGGTACTTTTACGAGATGTGGTATGGTCAGAATTTTGGCATCTACACCCCAGATGGAATTGTGAATCTTACAAACACTCGCATCCCAGATGGAACAGGCAATTTTACAAATACTTACATCCCAGATGGAACAGGCAATTTTACAAACACCACCATGTTTAATTCATTGTACAGGCTAAAAAAACCCTTTTTATTTAGGTTGTACTCTCAGATTTCCACACGCTTTTCAATAACTGAGATAGGGTTCATATTTGCATTCATGTTATCACTATCAATGCATGCATATATGTTCCTATGCATTCGTTCTATGCGGAAGTCTCCTCCAGAACCAGAGAATGATGACTGGCAGGGAATATGGAAAGGTTTAGGAAAAGTCTTATAAGCATGGGGACCCGCAGTGTCATGGGATTTCACTCTTGAACACCTAAGGGACCCTAAGAAATTAAGTGAGTATTTGGGTCAGAGATCTAAGGAGGTAAACCTTATGTGGGGTTTGGCTTATGCATACCGTGCTTTGTATCATACTATTCTGGAGAGAGAGAGTTTCCGATCTGAGATTCAAGCCCAAGTTAATTCTGATCAGTCACAGGAGGCATCAGTAGCAATATCAGTTGCCCCTGTGGAAGGCAAGAAATGGAAACGGGTGTCCATGCGTCTAGAACGAAAAGAAGGAGAAGCACGGGGGGGGCAGCAGAAGACCCAGGTGCCGGGCATGGAGCAGTACCGAAAAAAGCAAAGGCAAAAACCAAGAGGCATGATGAAGAGACTGATGATGAGGAGGAAATCACCTATTGTCGACCTCTGAAGCTGACTGAAATCCAAGGCTCAAGAAAGGAGTTCACACGGCGTCAAGATGAAGGTATCCTTGCTTGGTTGCTTCGCTGCTGGGACAACGGGGCCAACAGCTTGTCTCTAGATGGTAATGAAGCTCGCCAACTAGGAAACATTGCCCAAGATGCAGGTATCGACAGAGGGATTAGCAGATGTTCGGATGGAGCTGCCACTCTCTGGTTGCGGCTGTTAGAAGCCGTGAGAGAAAGGTACCCCTATAAGGATGCTTTGAAGCCTAAATTTGATAGTTGGAATACCGTCCAAAAAGGTATTCAGCGCCTGAGGGAATTGGCCATGGCGAAAATGTTGTACAGCCCTGATCCAAGCGAACTTGACCCTGAGAGAGTGAGGGCCGATCCTGACATGTGGCAGAAAATCACAAGTACAGCACCAGAGAGAATTGCACAGTCATTGGTATCAGGATCTAAAGGATTCGTGGACAGATGGCCCCGAGTTGTTGAGCTGATTATAATGCTTCAAACCATCGATCAGCAGCTCCCCCAACTGCATGCCGCAGTTTCTGCCATCTCACGGCTAGAAAACCGAGTAGATGAAATGTGCAAGAAATTGTTTCCATCAACTAATTGTAATGATCCTGTAATAGTATCAGAAACAACTGATGAAGGTCAATCCTCGTACGGGCCACCAGGTCTAATGAAGGATCTGATCAAACTAGTCCAGTCCTACTCCCCACCTGCATCATCAAAAGTCTCAGCTGTTAAACGCACACGCTTCCCAGCTCGAGCAAAGAACAACAGTACGATTGCACCGCGTGTTTCCATGTGGCGCTACCTACGTGACCGTGGAGAAGACATGAGGAAGTGGCATGATCAGCCTACTTCTGCACTACGAGCACGGGTGAAAGAACTGCTAGACATACCAACCACCAGTGGAGTTGCTCCAGTCATCACAGGTAACCAATAGAGGGGCCCTGCCCTCAGTCAGGGGAGGGAAAGGGATAATAGAGTTTATTGGACTGTGTGGATTCGATGGCCTGGCACATCAGAACCACAGGAATATAAGGCGCTGGTGGATACCGGTGCACAGTGCACCCTAATGCCCTCCAGTCATGAAGGGACAGAATCAATCCATATTTCTGGAGTGACTGGGGGCTCTCAAGAATTGACTGTGCTGGAGGCTGAAATAAGCCTCACTGGCAAAGACTGGCAAAAACATCCTATTGTGACTGGCCCAGGGGCTCCATGTATACTGGGTATTGATTACCTCAGAAGGGGGCATTTCAAGGATCCTAAGGGGTATCGATGGGCCTTTGGGATAGCTGCTGTAGACATGGACAACATTAAGCAGCTGTCTGTTTTGCCTGGCCTGTCAGAGGACCCGCCTGTTGTGGGGCTGCTACGAGTAAAAGAGCAGCAGGTACCGATTGCTACAAAGACAGTGCACAGACGGCAGTATCGCACCAACAGGGATTCCTTGCTCCCCATTCATGATTTGATTCGCCAGTTGGAGAATCAGGGAGTGATCAGTAAAACTCACTCACCTTTTAACAGTCCCATATGGCCAGTGCGTAAAGCCAGTGGAGAATGGAGGCTGACAGTAGACTACCGTGGCCTGAATGAGGTCACACCCCCATTGAGCGCTGCTGTGCCGGACATGTTGGAACTCCAGTACGAGCTGGAGTCAAAAGCAGCCAAATGGTATGCCACCATTGACATTGCCAATGCCTTCTTTTCTATTCCTTTGGCTGCAGAATGCAAGCCACAGTTTGCCTTCACCTGGAGGGGCATTCAGTATACTTGGAACTGTTTGCCCCAGGGGTGGAAACACAGCCCAACCATTTGCCATGGGTTGGTCCAAACTGTACTGGAACAGGGTGGTGCTCCTGAACACCTGCAGTACATTGATGACATTGTTGTGTGGGGCGATACAGCAGAAGAAGTTTTCACAAAAGGAGAGCAGATAATCCGGATTCTTCTACAAGCTGGCTTTGCTATTAAGCGAAGCAAAGTCAAAGGACCTGCCCAGGAAATTCAGTTCTTAGGTATAAAGTGGCAGGATGGACGTCGTCACATCCCAGCAGATGTGATCGACAAAATCACTGCCATGTCTCCACCAACTAGCAAGAAAGAGACACAATCTTTCCTGGGTGCAGTGGGCTTTTGGAGGATGCACATTCCAAACTACAGCCTCATTGTAAGCCCCCTTTATCAGGTAACGCGGAAGAAGAATGATTTTGCATGGGGCCCAGAGCAGCAGCAGGCTTTTGAACAGATTAAACAAGAGATAGCCCGTGCTGTAGCCCTGGGGCCAGTACGGACTGGACAGGATGTAAAGAACATCCTCTATACTGCTGCTGGAGAGAAAGGCCCCACTTGGAGTTTGTGGCAAAGAGCCTCAGGAGAGACCCGAGGCCGACCCCTGGGATTCTGGAGTCGATCATATAAGGGGTCTGAAGAGTGCTACACTCCAACTGAGAAGGAGATCTTAGCCGCGTACGAGGGGGTTCGGGCTGCTTCCGAAGTAGTCGGGACTGAAACACAGCTCCTTTTGGCACCTCGACTGCCAGTGCTGAACTGGATGTTCAAAGGACAGGTTCCCTCCACCCATCATGCTACCGATGTCACCTGGAGCAAGTGGATTACGCTGATTACACAGCGAGCGCGAATGGGAAACCTCAATCGTCCGGGAATCCTAGAGGTAATCATGGACTGGCCTGATGATAAAAGGTTTGGAACATCACCAGCAGAAGAGGTATCACGTGCTAAAGAGGCCCCACCATATGTCATGGTTTAATAATTTTGTATTTTTTGCTATCAGTATTCCACATCATAACATCATATAAAGCATGAATAATTTTACTGAATCTGCAACTTACAGAAGAAGACTACATCTCCCAGGGAACAACACGATAGGTCACGGGACCTGGACTCTATATTAACTCTGTCGCAGAACAGACTGACGTTTTTCGAGTTCTGGCGTTCAGGGGAGTGTGTGGGAGCCTTCAGCCGTTCGCCTAGATTCACAGTAGGCCTCTCGGTTACGGGACTCATTCTCTCTCCTATTTTGCTTGATTCGTTAGTTCAATTTTCAATTTTCAATTATATTGTATTATATTGTGTTATCCGGTATTTCGATATAGTATTTAGTAAATAAGTGTGCCTCCTTAGATCGTTGCCGCTGTTTTCTTTTCCTAATTAACTTTTTCCTTTCGGCCTAGGGCCCCTCCGGGGCCCACGGCCCCCTGTCACGGACGCAGGTGGATTTTTAGTTCAAACCGTGACAGATTTTGGTGGAGAATGCGGGCATATTGAGTTGCTGTTTTTCTGTGTTTTCTTCTGTTGCTCTTTTAGCTTTTAACAGAGCTACGAGTTTTTTTCCCTGTTAAGGAGCTATGTCGTGTTTGCGATTCTGCACCTGCGAGCTTGACCTTGAAAGTCCAGGCGGACTGCCAATACTCCAGTATATTTTATAAACACTGCTGAGCTTTGTTTTCTTTTACTTTTTTCTCTCTATTGGAGGAAAAAAAAATGTTTTCTCTACTAAATTTGTTTTACCAGGGACTGTGTGCCATTGGTTCCTTTTTTGAGACGCTCCGAACATATTGGGCCATGTTTAAGCTAGCCACTTTTTCTTATGGAGCTATATAATTGTATAATGGATTGAAAGCATGGTTAGCAATGCTCACTTCGTATCTGTATACAGCTCCAGAGGGAGCAACTAATGCAACTAATTATACAGAAATGGTGATTTTTAAGCGTGCTCCTCTTTCTTTCTATGAATCCTTTATGCAGTTTTTGAATGATCAGTGGGCTACACTCTTAATCTCCCTGATCTTACTGTTGATTATTGTAATAATCTCACTCAGTATCTGGATTTATAACATCCGGAGGAAGTCTTCCCTAGAACCAGAGAATACTGAGTGGCAGAGAATTGAAGAGATTCTCAAAGGACAGACATCTTCAGTGTTATGGAGCTTCACTCCTGAACACTTGAAGAATCCTGAGAGTTTGATTGCATATTTGAGGCAGGAATGTTGTGGCTCAGGCAGATCTCAGGAGGCACAAATGATTTTGGGCCTAGCTAATGCTTATCGGGCCTTAGTCAATACCATTCCTGAGAGGGAAGTTTTTGAAGCTGAGAGAGAGAGTCTCAGGGCCGAGAAGGAGAGTCTTAGAGCTGAGGCAGAAAAACTTTGGACTGAGAAGGTAGAGAGAGAAAAAGCTTTTGAAGCTGAGAGAAAAGATCTCCTGTACCAACGAGACTCAATCTGGTACGAGAAAGAGAGTCTTAGAGCTGACGCAGAAAAACTTTGGGATGAGAAGGTAGAGAGAGAAAAAGTTTTTGAAGCTGAGAGAAAAGATCTCCTGTACCAACGAGACTCAATCTGGTACGAGAAAGAGAATCTTAGAGCTGACGCAGAAAAACTTTGGGACGAGAAAAGCTCCCTGCAATCCCAACTCAACACTCTCCAGTCCGAGCACGGCGCCCTCCAGTCCGAGCACGACACTCTCCAGTCCGAGCACAGCGCCCTCCGGTCCGAGCACGACACTCTCCAGTCCGAGCACAGTGCCCTCCAGACCGAGCACAACACTCTCCAGTCCAAGTATGACGCCGTCCAGTCTGAGTGCGGCACCCTCCAGGCCAAGCATGATGCCTTCCAATCCAACTGTGACACCCTCCAGTCCGAGCACAACACTCTTCAGTCTGTGCATAATGCCCTCCGGTCCGAGCATAACGCTCTTCAGACTGAGCACAATGCCCTTCGGACCGAGCACAACACTCTTCAGTCCGAGCTCAACACTCTCCAGACTGAGCACACTGCCCTCCAGGCCGAGCATAACGTCCTCCGGTTTGGGTACAACACTCTCCAGTCCAACTACAACAGCCTCCAGACTGAGCTTGGTGCTGTCCAGTTTGAGCGGAACGCTCTCCGAGACCAGCTATGTGCCCTCCAGGGTGAGTTGAATGTATTTAACCAACTACCAGGGGCACATGTAGTCCAATTTGGCCAGCCATTGGGGGCACATGTAGTCCAATCTGACCAGCCACCGGGGGCACAGGTAGTCCAATTGGACCAACCATCTGGGACACCAGATACAATGTTGGTTGCCCCTGTAAGAGGGCGAAAGACAAAACAAGTTTCAACTCAGTTAGAGAAAATGCAGGAGTTAGAAGAGCGGAGGGAGTTAGGAGAGCAGGACTCAGGAGACTCAGGGGAGCAGGGGGAGTCAGAAGACCAGAAGAAGTTGGAGGAGCAGAGGATGTTAGAGGGGTATAAGAAGATGATAGAGGAGCAGAAGATGATAGAGGAGCAGAAGATGATAGAGGAGCAGAAGATGATAGAGGAGCAGAAGAAGTTAGAGGAGCAGAGAAAGTTAGGAGAGAGGAAAAAGAAGGAGGGTTACCTGGAGGAAATAACACAAGCATCAGGGTCAGGGTCAGAGTCAGAAGAGGAGCCAAAAGCTCCTTTTTCTTTACGAGAATTTCTCAAGTCCAAACTTGTAGATGGGGCAGCCTCATCAACACAGTTGCCACCATCAACACCTGGGACTCTTGATAGAGCAAAAGGTGAGCAAAGTATTACGACCATTATTGATCGATCTTTTAAACTGAGTGAAATTCGAGATCTAAGAAAGGATTACACACGTCAGCCAAAAGAAAATATGGTCACTTGGTTACTTCGCTGCTGGGACAATGGTGCCAACAGTGCGTGGCTCGATGGCAGTGAAGCTCGCCAACTGGGTAGCATTTCCAGGGACCCACGTGTGGACAGAGGTATTGGCACATGCCAAAATCGGTCCTACACCCTCTGGAAGCGGATGTTGATAGCGGTAAGAGATAGATTCCCCTTTAAACGGGACTTGGAGCCTGAGAGAAAGAAATGGACTGATATTGAGAAAGGTATCCAGTTTTTGAGAGAAAATGCTCTAGTGGAAATGCTATACAGCCGTGAGTTCAATCGTAATGATCCAGACCAATTACATGATCCCGAAGCAGTCCGCGTTCCACGACAGATGTGGCGTGACTTTACAAAAGCAGCTCCAGAAAAGCATGCCAGTGCACTTGCATTAGTATATGGCAAAGGGGACAGGAAACCCTTCGTGAATGAACTAATTGGCAGACTTCAGGAACTTGAATTATTTATAAGCGCCACAGAAGTTAATCTGTATACTTCAGCCATTGTCAAAATTGTGGAAAGGTTAAGCGAAGTGGAGGGAACACAAAATGATATTATTGACAAATTGGCTAATGTGCCTGATGTAGATGAATCCACGGTGGTACAAGATGATGGAAACCAGGATTTCCACAATCGCCTATTGAGGAAGCTAAACAACATGAGTTCCTCTCGACCTGTATCATCGAAAATCTCAACCATTAAAAAGAGACGTCCTCGTATTCAAGCAAATGATGATGATAAGTCACCTCGAATCAACAATGAGACTACACGTCTTGCCTTGTTGCTTTTCCTCTGTAGTCATGGGGAGGACATGAAGAAGTGGTGTAATTCATCCACTTCTGCACTTCAGGCACGAGTGAAAGAATTACAAGGTGAAACAACTACCAAGGTGAACTCTTCCAAGAAGGGGAGAGTTCCAGTTGCTGCAAGTCAACGAGGTAAACAATAGAGGGGCCCTGCCCCCAGCCAGGGGGGGAAAGGGACAACAGAGTATACTGGACTGTGTGGATTAAGTGGCCTGGCACATCTCAACCACAGAAATATAAAGCCTTGGTGGACACTGGTGCACAATGCACCCTAATGCCCTCAAGTCACCAAGGGACACAACCAATATATATCCATGGAGTGACTGGGGGTTCCCAAGAATTGACTATGTTGGAGGCCGAAATAAGCCTCACTGGTAAAAACTGGCGAAGGCACCCTATTGTGACTGGTCCAGAGGCTCCATGTATACTGGGAATCGATTACCTTAGGATGGGATATTTCAAGGATCCCAAGGGGTATCGATGGGCCTTTGGGATAGCTGCTGTAAACACAAATGGTGTTAAGCAGCTGTCAACTTTACCTGGTCTGTCAGATGATCCTTCTGCTATGGGGTTGCTCCAGGTAAAAGACCAAGAGGTACCAATTGCCACCAAAGTGGTTCACAGACGGCAGTACCGCACCAATAGGGACTCATTGCTCCCCATTCAAAAGCTAATTCGCCAATTAGAAAATCAGGGAGTGATTAGCAAAACGCACTCGCCTTTTAACAGCCCCATATGGCCAGTGCGTAAAACCAGTGGGGAATGGAGGCTGACGGTAGATTACCGTGGCCTGAATGAAGTTACACCTCCATTAAGTGCTGCTGTACCAGACATGCTAGAACTCCAGTATGAACTGGAGTCAAAAGAAGCTAGGTGGTATGCCACCATTGATATTGCTAATGCCTTCTTTTCCATCCCATTGGCTGCAAAATGTAGGCCACAGTTTGCTTTTACCTGGAGAGGTATTCAGTATACCTGGAACCGTTTACCCCAGGGGTGGAAGCACAGCCCAACAATTTGCCATGGATTGATCCAAGCTGTTTTGGAACAGGGTAATGCTCCTGAGCACTTGCAGTATATTGATGACATTGTGGTGTGGGGCCATACAGCAGCAGAGGTTTCCAAGAAAGGGAAACAGATAATCCAAATTCTTTTGAAAGCTGGTTTTGCCATTAAGCGCAGCAAGGTGAAGGGGCCTGCCCAGGAAATCCAGTTCTTAGGTATAAAATGGCAAGATGGACGTCGTCACATCCCAGCAGATGTGATTGACAAAATCACTGCTATGTCTCCACCCACAAATAAAACAGAGACCCAATCTTTTCTGGGAGTAGTGGGCTTCTGGAGAATGCATGTCCCAAACTACAGCCACATAGTGAGCCCTCTCTATCAGGTAACACGGAAGAAGAATAATTTCTCATGGGGTCCTGAGCAGCAGCAGGCTTTTGAGCAGATAAAACAAGAAATAGCCCGTGCCGTGGCCTTGGGGCCAGTACGGACGGGACAGGATGTGAAGAACATCCTCTACACTGCTGCTGGAGAGAAAGGTCCCACCTGGAGTTTGTGGCAAAGAGCCTCAGGAGAGACCCGAGGCCGACCCCTAGGATTTTGGAGTCGAGCATATAAAGGGTCTGAGGAACGCTACACTCCGACTGAGAAGGAGATCTTAGCCGTGTATGAGGGGGTTCGGGCTGCTTCTGAAGTAGTTGGGACAGAGGTTCAGCTTCTTCTAGCACCTCGCTTGCCAGTAATAAACTGGATGTTTAAAGGACAGGTTCCCTCCACCCATCATGCTACTGATGCCACTTGGAGTAAGTGGATTTCATTAATTACTCAACGAGCTCGAATGGGAAAACTCAGCCGTCCTGGAATTCTAGAAGTGATCATGGACTGGCCTGAGAGTAAAAAAATTGAAATACCACCTACAGAAGAGGTATCACGTGCTAAAGAGGCACCACCATACAACGAGCTACCAGAAAACGAAAAGAAATTTGCCCTATTCACAGACGGATCATGTCGTATTGTAGGGAAGCATCGCAGATGGAAAGCTGCTGTATGGAGCCCCACACGACAAGTTGCAGAGGCCACTGAAGGTAAAGGAGAATCAAGTCAATTTGCAGAGGTAAAGGCTGTTCAGCTGGCTTTAGATGTGGCTGAACGGGAGAGGTGGCCAATGCTTCATCTTTATACTGATTCATGGATGGTGGCAAATGCCTTATGGGGGTGGTTGCAACAGTGGGAAAATGATAATTGGCAACGAAAGGGTAAACCTGTTTGGGCTGCTGAACTGTGGAAAGACATTGCTGCCCGAATAAGGAACATTGTTGTAAAGGTGCGCCATGTAGATGCTCATGTGCCTAAAAGTAAGGCTACTGAAGAACATAAAAATAACCATCAGGTTGATCGAGCTGCTAGAATTGAGGTGGCTCAAATAGACTTGGACTGGCAGAACAAGGGTGAATTATTCCTAGCTCGGTGGGCCCATGAGACTTCAGGTCATCAAGGAAGGGATGCAACATATAAGTGGGCCAGAGACCGAGGGGTGGACTTAACTATGGACGCTATTGCTCAAGTTATTCATGATTGTGAAACATGCGCCATAATTAAACAAGCCAAGAGGATGAAACCTCTTTGGGGGGAAGGGCGATGGCAAAAGTATAAATATGGAGAGGCATGGCAGGTTGATTATATCACCTTGCCACGATTTCGCAATGGTAAGCGTTATGTACTCACCATGGTGGAGGCAACCACTGGGTGGCTCGAAACATACGCAGTACCCCATGCTACCGCCCAAAACACCATATTAGGGTTGGAAAAGCAAATCCTGTGGCGGCATGGCACTCCCGAAAGAATTGAATCCGATAATGGGACCCATTTTAAAAATTCCCTTGTAACCACTTGGGCCAAAAATCATGGCATTGAGTGGATTTACCATATTCCCTATCATGCACCAGCTTCTGGTAAGATTGAACGATTCAATGGGTTGTTGAAAACTATGTTGAAAGCAATGGGTGGCGGAACGTATAAAAATTGGGAGAACCATTTAGCAGAAGCCACCTGGTTGGTCAACACTCGAGGATCTAGTAATCGTAATGGTCCTAACCAATCCAGCTCCCTACGTACCGTGGAGGGAGATAAGGTTCCTGTAGTACACATAAAGAGCGTGTTGGGAAAGACGGTTTGGGTCCTTCCAGCGTCTGGAAAGGGCAAACCTCTCCGGGGTACTGTCTTTGCCCAGGGACCTGGGTGCACATGGTGGGTGATGGACAAAAATGGGAATGTTCAATGTGTACCACAGGGAATTTGATGTTGGGGGAGTGCAGCCAATGATTTTCCTGTAAATATATAGGTAGAGTCTCAGAAAATATTTCCATTAGGTACAGAATAGTTCAGTTAGGTATAGGACTTAAGATAGAGTGGATTAATGTTAAGGAAACACTTTTTCTCTATATACCTTAATTAGGCATTCTGTAAGCAAGTTTTCCATCTGGACTCTATATCCTGCACTGGCCATGCATGTGTAGAGCACACATGGAAAGAAGTATAAGTCAAAAGGAAATCTGCTGTGGTGGCTGGGAAAGGATGAGTGCACCTTGATGTGGGGGACGCCCTACTAGCGCTGCCTTTCCCCTCTACCGCTGACATGTTTTCCTTTTTCTGGCAGTTTTGCCATTTCCTCAAAATTAATAAATAGTAGGTTAGGTTATAGAGTTTTGTTCTCAACTTAGGGATTTGTATGGAATAAATATAAATTGTTGAGAAAAAATAAGGTTGCTGATTATTCACAATTATACATATGAGTGTGTATGTATGTATAAACATAATGTAATGATGTAGAATAAGGGGTGGAATGTCATGGTTTAATAATTTTGTATTTTTTGCTATCAGTATTCCACATCATAACATCATATAAAGCATGAATAATTTTACTGAATCTGCAACTTACAGAAGAAGACTACATCTCCCAGGGAACAACACGATAGGTCACGGGACCTGGACTCTATATTAACTCTGTCGCAGAACAGACTGACGTTTTTCGAGTTCTGGCGTTCAGGGGAGTGTGTTGGAGCCTTCAGCCGTTCGCCTAGATTCACAGTAGGCCTCTCGGTTACGGGACTCATTCTCTCTCCTATTTTGCTTGATTCGTTAGTTCAATTTTCAATTTTCAATTATATTGTATTATATTGTGTTATCCGGTATTTCGATATAGTATTTAGTAAATAAGTGTGCCTCCTTAGATCGTTGCCGCTGTTTTCTTTTCTTAATTAACTTTTTCCTTTTGGCCGAGGGCCCCTCCGGGGCCCACGGCCCCCTGTCACGGACGCAGGTGGATTTTTAGTTCAAACCGTGACACCATACAACGAATTACCAGGAAATGAAAAGAAAGATGCCCTATTCACTGACGGATCATGTCGCATTGTAGGGAAGCATCGCAAATGGAAAGCTGCTGTGTGGAGCCCCACACGACAGGTTGCAGAGGCCACTGAAGGTAAGGGAGAATCAAGTCAGTTTGCAGAGGTAAAAGCTGTCCAGCTGGCCTTAGATGTTGCTGAACGGGAGAGGTGGCCAATGCTGTATCTTTATACTGACTCATGGATGGTGGCAAATGCCTTATGGGGGTGGTTACAGCGGTGGGAACAAAATAACTGGCAACGGAGGGGAAAATCTGTTTGGGCCGCTGAACTATGGAAGGACATTGCTTCCCGAACAAAGAATATGGTTGTAAAGGTGCGTCATGTGGATGCACATGTGCCCTAAAGTCGGGCAACTGAAGAACAACAAAACAACCATCAGGTAGATAAAGCTGCTAGAATTGAGGTGGCTCAAATCGACTTGGATTGGCAGAATAAGGGCGAATTATTTCTAGCTCGATGGGCTCATGAGACCTCAGGCCATCAAGGAAGAGACGCAACATATAAGTGGGCCAGAGACCGAGGGGTGGACTTAACCATGGACGCTATTGCGCAGATTATTCATGATTGTGAAACATGTGCCATAATTAAACAAGCCAGAAGGATGAAACCTCTCTGGGAGGAAGGGCGATGGCAAAAGTATAAATATGGGGAGGCGTGGCAGGTTGATTATATCACCTTGCCACGATCTCGCAGTGGTAAGTGTTATGTACTCACTATGGTAGAGGCAACCACTGGGTGGCTTGAAACATTCGCAGTACCCCATGCTACTGCTCGAAACACCATATTAGGTCTTGAGAAACAAGTCCTGTGGCAACATGGCACCCCAGAAAGAATTGAATCTGATAATGGGACACATTTCAAAAATTCTCTTATAAATACTTGGGCCAAAGATCATGGCATTGAGTGGATTTATCATATTCCCTACCATGCACCAGCTTCTGGTAAAATTGAACGATATAATGGGTTGTTGAAAACTATGTTGAAAGCAATGGGTGGTGGAACATTTAAGCACTGGGAGAAGAATCTGGCAGAAGCCACTTGGTTGGTCAATACTAGAGGATTTGTCAATCGTGATGGTCCTAGTCAATCTAGCCCCCTACACACTGTAGAAGGAGATAAGGTCCCTGTTATACATGTAAAGAACATGTTGGGAAAAGCTGTTTGGGTCCTTCCAGCTTCTGGAAAGGGCAAACCTATCCGTGGAACTGTCTTTGCCCAGGGACCTGGGTGCACTTGGTGGGTAATGCAGAAGGATGGGGATGTTCAATGTGTGCCACAAGGGAATTTGATGCTAGGGGAGTGCAGTCAATAATTTTATGTATCTATATATTTATATATATATATGTTTGCATGTGTAGTGTATTTTAGTTATTATAGTTGTACATTTAGTTATGTTACATGCAATTCTACTATTTATCTATCACAGTTTTACATACGTGTATATATATGTATATATTAACCATGATGTAATAATGTAGAATAAGGGGTGGAATGTCATGGTTTTGTAATTTTGTAATTTTGCTATCAGTATTCCACATCATAACATCATGTCAAGTATGGATACTTCTGTTGAATGTGCAGTCCACAGAAGAAGACTACATATCCCAGAGAACAACAGGAGTAACAATAAGTCACGGGACCAGGACTCTATATAATCTCGTTCCCAGGCTGGAGTGCCCTCCTTCTTCTCTCGAACTTCTCGGAGAGTGGGAAGCGTTCCAGCCGTGTCGCCTAGAGTTCACAGTAGGCCTCTCGGTTTTCGGAGACTCTCTCTCTCTGTTTCGTTCGATTTTGTTAGCCTTAATTATATTATATTGTGTTATCTTGTATTTCGATATCATATTTAGTAAAATAAGTTTTTCCTCCTTAGATTGTCGCTGTTTTATCCCACTCCCCTTTTCCCCCTCCTTTCCGGGCCCCGGGGGGGGGCGTGGGGTGGCTTCCCCTGTCACGGGCATAGGTAAATCTAAGTAACCCGTGGCAAATGAGAAGTCAATAATTACAGGGGAAATTAAAGAATATTAAAGATATCTTCAGGGCACAAGCACACCCCTGCAAATGCTTCTTCCTAAATAGTCTCAGAGACAGCATTTGGTCACAATGCTAGACGGCGGCATTGGTGGTTTCTATTAAATTAAAGAAACCTGCAACTAAAAAGGTTTTCCCGTATTGTCTTTTGTTTTCTTCTCTATAGCAGGTACAAAAGAAATGGTTAAAAATAGAAAGGCTTCAAGCTGGTGCTTTTCTTTCCAGAAATGGAGGAAGACAGGCGTTCATTTATTAGGAGAGTCTGATAAGAAAGTGGAAAAAGGCTTTTTACCAGGGTCTATAGCAACATAAGAAGGGGCAATGGTTTCAAAAGTGAAGAGGGTAGACTCAGTTTGGACATGAGAAAAGTTCTTTATGATGAGGATGGTGATACACTGGAACAGATTGTCCAGTGAAGGTTGTGGGTGACTCATCATTGGAGTGTCCAAGGCCAGGCTGGATGGGGACCCTGGGCAGCCTCATTTAGTGAATGATGTCCCTGACCATGGCAAGAGGTTGGACTGGATGATCTTTAAAGCTTCCTTCTATACCCAAACCGTTCTATGATTCCATAGGGGAAACCATTTTATTACTGCCTCTGAAAACTCAGGAGATATTAGAACTGTTTTCAGAAATAAGTAGGTGAGAAAAATATATTTCCTCACTATGACTTAATCACAAACAGAATTTAACCTTGACCCTCACCTGGCTTTTGCTGGCAAAGCAACTTACAGCTGTCAGCTTGTTTGGACAATTTAATGCTTGTCCCCTTGTATGAAACAGACTTTTCAATGACTGCGTATGCTGGTGTGCTGCTGGACAGTGGGGAAAGGGGTGTTTTTTAATTTTTGAAGATTTTGGAAAATGATACTGGTGGAAATGAAAACAAGGTTAGGGCTATCTAAGCTGTTTTGGTCTGGCAGGGAGGAAGCTCTTCACTGGTAATTGATATAGTTCAGATGTTGGCATTCAGTTCATAGCACTGTCAGGAAATGTGAGTGGGAAAGCTGTCCTCAACGGTACAGTCCAAAGACTAATTTGGGCATTTGGGGAATGCTGTGTAGAAAAGATTCATGTCTTAAATTTGCCTGTTTGCCTTAAATTCCAGAAGAAGAAAATGCCTTTATCAACAAGCAGAAGGTGCAGAAGGAGGTGAAGGCTGCACCAACAGAAAATGCCCAGCTGAGCTGCGAGGTGGCCCAGGAGAAGACAGAGGTGAAGTGGTACAAGGAGGGGAAACTGATCACCTCGAGCAAGAAGTTCAGGGTGGAGTCAGAGGGCAAACAGCGTCGGCTGGTGGTGAGCCAGGTTGAGAAGAAAGATGCAGGGGAGTACAGCTGCGAGGCTGCTGGCCAGAAACTCACCTTCAGGATTGATGTAACAGGTGAGACAGGTGTTGTCTGAAATACAGCAGAGAACAGTAAAGTAAAATCTAGTTTCCATTATACAGTGATCCAGGTGCAGTAGTCTGTGCTGAGGTTTTTTCCCTAGACTTGATTGCCTGGGTTTGTAGCAAGTATGTGGTTTTAGTATGGCACAAAGACCTGTTTCAGTCTGTCTGTAGAATAATAATTACTGATATATGTACAATGGAAGCAATATTCAAGATATTATTCAAATCTCTCCTGTGCCTGAGATCCCAAACTGTAATTCTTGTTCACCAAAACATTTGACTAAGATAAGTATGTGCAGTGAGGCTGGAGTGCATGTTCTACGTGCAGCCTTTCATGGCAGGAGAAGCAGGAACTTCTCCTAGTAGTACACTGCCTTTTTACTATGCCTTTATGTTGGAGGCTGCATCTGGATAGGTGAGTCTGCTACTCACAGTAAGAGACCTGGTAGAGCTGACTATTCCCAGAACTCAAAGTAAAATAGATATCTGCAAATCACACACAAAGAACAAAGGACTGCGTTGGTGAGCATATTTCCTTTGTGCCTTTGACGGTCACAGTTGTGACAGTGGTAGAGGCCATGAGGAGTCTGTTCAGGAAGCCAGGAGTACTGTTCTGGGTCATGAAAAGGCAGCCAGTGGTTTGACTATCGCATGTTTATGTGTTTTGATGTTTCACAGTGGGTCTTAAGTAAAAGGAACTCAGGTTTTGGTTGCCTGCAGGACAGATGTTCTTTTGGGTTCAATATGTTTGCATAGTGACTTGCAACCATGGGACTGGTGTTCAAGGACCCTCTTGGTTCCTTCAGTTCCTCGGTTCTTTCTTGCCTAGATTTGACACTTTGTTTCAACAAAAGAGCTAATATTCTCTAGTGAAGGCTATTAGTTTGGGCACAAGTAGTAACCTAAACCTGTTCCAACCTGTACATACAGACCTGCAAGTTGGTCTCATTTCAGTCCCTCAGTCAATACTTTTTCTTTTCTTCCCTCAGAGCCAAAACCTGTGTTTATAAAGCAGGAGAAGGTGCAGAAAGAGGTGAGTGCTGCCCTGGCAGCAAGTGCCTCCCTCAGCTGTGAAGTAGCACAGGATCCAAGCGAAGTAAAATGGTACAAGGATGGAAGACTGCTTGCCTCCTCCAGAAAGTTCAGAATGGAATCTGTGGGCAAAACACGGCATCTGGTTGTGGAGCAGCTGGAGAAGAAAGATGCTGGAGAATACATCTGCGAGGCTGCTGGCCAGAAGATGACCTTCAAGTTGGAAACAACTGGTGAGCATTCGCTTTGGGAGCACTAAGCAGCTGTTTATGTGGCTTAGAGGAAGACTGGCTGTCTTCTACCCTGTGGGCATGGAACAGCCACAGTTCCCCCTGGAACAATATCAATGACCCACACCACTAATTGGATTCTCCTTTTTAATGTAGTGGTAGCGAGCTGAAAACCTGGCTGTGGAATACTTCTGACTAAGGAACTTCTACTTTAATTTCTAGATGCACTGAATTACCCTCTAGAGTGTCTTTCTGAATATATAAGCAACCACGGGTGACTATGATCCTGATTTATATCTAGGTTCAGGCTTACTTTTTCAGTTAGGTTAGATGAATAGCTCCAGAGAAGATAGGGAAATACAGCAGTTCACTGATACCACGTGTCAGAAGAATGCAGCTCAATGCTGGGCAGTTTGCTGCTTCATTCCCTCTTACAAGTTGCACCCAAGTCTGGAAAAGACCACTGAGATAGCTGAGTCCAACCCCTGCCCACCCTCACTGGACTTACTAACCACGTCCCCAGTGCCACATTCCCGTGGCTCTTGAGCACCTCCAGTGACTGCGGTATATCAGCGTGGTTGCTTCAGTTGTGTGAGTTTTCAGCCACTAGCTGTTGTTCTAGCGAGGCAAAAAACCCAAACTGATGGAACAGTGTCTATACAGGAAGCAACTGGCTGTCCTGATGGGTGCCAACAGTTTTGCACAAGGTGTGTCATGCAAGCTTGCATGAGTCTGGTTTAAAAACTTGCTGTTCTGATGGAAGGAGAGGATGTTGGTGCAGGATAACTGCGGGATTTGTGCTCTCCCGACATCCAGTTGCAATCACAGCTTATTGTTGCTATAGAAAACAGCTTCTCTGTAGACAAACTGAGTTAGTTCCAATAAGTGGCTGAAGCCCTAAGTGATCCAAGGTGAAGCATGATCCAAACTGGAATTTATCTAATTGTAGTAGGGAATCCAAGATGAGTTATTTAAAATAAGAGTCCTCCATCTAAAACAGCATTGAACTCTTACCCTGGTTTATGATAGAAGTGAGAGTTTAACAGCAGAAGTCTGAAGTTATGCTCCATATTTCTCATCACTCAAGAGAATATTTGAATATATGAATTCCTTTGGCTATGTTAGAGCTCATAATGAGATCAGCTGTTCTTTAAATGCTCGGAGTCTAGCAATGTGGGGAAGTGGACTGCTATTTGCTGTTGAGCTTTAGGCTAAGAAGCCTGATTTTAGAGGACCGTGGACTTCCCCTTTCCCTTCCCCTCTCCTCCCCTTCTCCCTGGACTGATCCCGCATGGTTTGAGAATGAGTTCAGAGCAAGGTAAATGAGGAATAGCCATGTGAAAACCTGTTGTTTTAGTGCACTATAAAAGACACTTAGTCAAAAGACAAGTGTGTGTTCCAAGCTTAAGACTGCAGGAGATCCTAGAAACAACTCAGCTGCTCAAACCTGTAGTCTGGCTGAATATTTTATTGTCAGTTATGATCAGGAGGAGATGCTTGAGTAAGACAAATAAAGGGTCATGGGTAAGTTGGTCCTTCTTGTGATATACTTCTAGGCTTTCATCAGGGAAAAGCTTAATTAGTCCAAATAATTATAGCAGAAACACCACACCAAGAACATGTGAGTGATATTTCAAATTTCTTGACGTGAAGGTAAATTTTATCTGGTTCTGCCATTCCCCAAATGTTTGTTTCATTATGACAAGAAGAACTTTGCAAAAGTAATTATTTTTTTTTTCAGTCTTGCGTGCAACACAAAAAGGGGTAAAATCTAGGAGGCCACCTGAAATGTTTTTTCCATCTGGAAAGATTCATTTAAGAGCACCCATGGATCTGGTTATGAACAAGTTTTCTTCTTTGCAAAGGCTGTTGTTTAATTAGCAGATACTGTACCTGGGAGAGGAAGAGGGAAGTAACTTGTTTTGGAAGTCCTGATGCTATTCAAGCATTCAAGGCCAGGCTGGATGGGGGTTTGTGCAATCTGGTCTAGAGGGAAGCATCCCTGCCTACAGCAGAGGGGGGTTGGATCTGGATGATCTCAAAGGTCCCTTCCAACCTAAACCTTTCTCTGATTCCTTTGATGATTCTATTTCTCAGCTGCTGGTGTGAGATCTCCAACCTGTCCCCATTGTCTTTCAGTGTGTCAGATGAAGCTGGTGAAAGGTCTGCAGCCCCTGGAATTCCCTGAGAAGGGAACTGTCACCTTTTCGGTGGAGGTGTCCCATGAGGATGTGGAAGGGACTTGGCAGAAGGACGGCGTGCGGCTGAAGCCTGCACCAAATACCACGATGGGTGTCCAGGGGAAGAAACATTCCTTGACACTTTCTTCTGTGATTCTTGAAGATGCAGGACTCATTTCCTGTAAAGCAGAAGGCATGAATTCATCGGGGAGGCTCACTGCGACAGGTATTGGTTGGTGCAAGGTGTGATTATCTGCTCCTGTCCCAGATTACTTGAACAGCAGAACCAGCTTTCCTTCCAGCTGCAAAGAATGTTATGCACTGGGCCATTGCCACCAGAGTATCCCTCAGATATCAAGAGGATTGTTGTAACATGATTGTCCCTAGCACAAGTAATGATAATGGGCTCAAAACAGCAGGTTTTATTGTTGTTAATTTCAAGCTCTAGTAAGCATGGAGAGTAGGCACTGCCTTTCATTATTCTTTATGCCAGATGCTCCTAGAGACCTCTTTCCCAACTAAATCCACATCCTTCTTTCTACTTCTCAGAATTGCCTTTGTAAATCAGCAAACCATTGGCAGACATTAGCATCACTCAGAAGGACAAGGTCACATTTGAGTGTGAGCTGTCCAGGCCCAAGGTGGGCGTCAAGTGGTTCAAGGTGTGGCATGTAATGGAATTTTCCTTTCTGACTTCTCTGGAAATGAATGAGAGCCTTTAATTTCACATCCAAGGGATGCGAGTCTGAGCTTTTGCCTGATAGCTTTTGCACTGCTCTCTTTTCTCTATGGTCTTTTACTTGCCCAGATCAGCACTCTTTGTTATTATGTCCTGAGTTCATTTATCAAGTTGAAATTGAAGTTTGTTTTTGGTTTCTTCTGAACTCCCGAGGTCTTGCTGTACAAAATATTGTTGGTTGGAGTAGAGTCTTGAGCTTCAACTCTAACACAGAAATTGTCAGCCAGGATTTTGTAGCCTTGTTGTGAACTGGGTTTTAGGGTGAAATCTCAGTTTTCTTTGCACCTGACAGTGTGAGAATTTGCTCTGGCACTTTGTGTACCTCCCTGGTGCTCAGTTGTTCCTTCCCTTACTTGGGGATAACGTCATTTATTCAAGATGATGTCCAAACGAGTTTGTTAACAGTCCTCCGCAGTGCTTTAAGCTGTCATAGGTCAGCCAGAATTTCTGAATTTTCTATAGCCATTCCTACATGTTGAAAACACTGCACTGTGCTTAAGCTTCAGCATATGTTCCAGTAAGCACAGTTCCATTAATTCTAGGGAAGTGGGTGAATTAAGCATAGATCTGAAGGCTGCCTTTACCCAGTGCAGAGATGGAAGGACTAATGGAGATCTGACTTGATATTTTCCCTTCTAGGATAGGAAAGAGCTCCATCAAAGTAAAAAAGGGGGCATTACTTCCCAGGGAAATAAGAGAAGTCTCATTATTCACAAGTGGTGAACTCTCATTTTCTCTCTCAGTCTGCAACCAGGTTGAGTTGCTGTTTCAGTACTGGCTGTTTTATGCAGGAACTCTGCTCCTGAGGTTAATCCAAGTTGTATCCGAGCCCTTCAGAAGGAAAGGGAAATAGCAGCACAGAAATATGGTCTGATTCTGACATAAAGAAGTGCAGACCTGGACAGTTAAAAGGGATTGTGTGATGTTCAAGGGATTTTGAAGCAAAGACGTCCCCTAGAAGATTTGTGGCTGACATTCCCCATACATTGTGGGCACACAAGCTAAGGAGAGACTAATGATGAGCATGCAGAGAAGCCAATCATTCAGACAGGTTTGTTGTTTGGAAAATAAAGATGAGGTGATTGGTGGTAAGCAATATGGCTTCATCGAGGTCAAGCCATGCCTGACAAACTTGGTGGCCTTTCATGATGGAGTAACAGCATCAGTGGATAATGGGAGAGCAACTGACATCATCTACTTCGACTTGTGCAGAGCATTTGATCCCGTCCTGCATGACATCCTGGTCACCAAAGTGGAGAAAAATGGTTTTGATGGATGGACCAGTTGCAGGATAGGGAACTGTCTGGATGGTCACACTCAGAGAGCAGCAGTCAATAGCTCAGTGTCCAGGTGGAGGGTGGTGTTGGGACCAGTGTTCTTTAACATTTTTGTAGGCAACATGGACAGTGGAATCAAATGCAGCCTCAGCAAGTTTGCAGATGACACCAAGCTGAGCGGTGCTGTTGATGTGCTAGAGGGAAGGGATGCTACCCAGAGGGACCTGGACAGGCTGGAGAGGTGGGCCCTTGGCAGCCTCATGAACTTGAGTGTGGCCAAGTACAAGGCCCTGCACCTGGGTCAGGGCAATCCCAAGCACAGGCACAGGCTTAGAGGAGATTGATTTGAGAGAAGCCTTGACCCTGAGGAGAAGAGTTGGTCTGGAGGGAGGTGTCCCTGCCTATAGCAGGGGGATTGGAACTAAATGACCTTAAAGATTCATTCCATCCTATTGTTTTTCTAACCTTAATTTTGCTTGAAGAGTTTTAGAATAAATGAGATTCTGGTTTCCGTGAAAAGTGTTTGCAGGGAGCTCCATTGTAGCTAGTAAGTTTATCTTTAAGTTCAAAGGCAATAATGCATTTACCGTGTTGAAGAGAGAAATGAATCAGGAATGGATGATGGTTTAGAATAAAACATAATCCTACTTATTTTCCAAGCAAGTATGTGTAAGGAAAAGATGCTGCACTCAGTTCTGGAAATACCCTGACAAATATATCTCTAGTGTTTCACAGCTGGAGATATCAAGATTGTTAAACCACTGGAAGATGTGGAAGTGAATGAATACGGGAGTGCATCTTTTGTCTGTGAGATTTCACACGATGAGGTTCAGACCCAGTGGTACAAAGATGACGACAAGCTGAAGGCTGATGACAACATCAGAATGCAGCAAGATGGTAGGGTGTAAGAGGGAAATCTTTCTCCTGAGTGGGGGGTGGGTTGGAGATCAAGCAGAAAGGACATCTGAAATGAAGTGAAGAAGGTTCAGAAGGGAGTTCCCCTTTTGTTTTGGGACTGAGGTTATGGTGGAACAAGTGACAGGTGGGAAGCTTAGTGTGGGAAGTGTGATGCTATCCCAGCATCCCACACTGCCAGGAGCAGGTAGGAAATGAGTGCAGTTCTTTCCAAAGTGGGGGTGACCAGGGCAGTCAGTTCACCTCTCCAAAGAGGTTTTGTCTGACAGTGAGTGTGATCCTTCTGCATCAGGTACTTTGAAGGTGACAGCAGCCGCATTTGGTCAGTCCTTGTAGAAGCCATGTTTAGATTCCACTTTGGTGGGGATGTGGATGTGGGGGAATGGGTGGTTTCATTGACATGAGAGAACAGGCAGTGATGCTGTGAAACCAGATGGATGATGCTCAGCCTGGCCATGTGCCTCAGAGCTCTTTGCTCAAGGAAGCCAAGTATAGTTGTGGGTTTGCTCTCAAGAGCACAGTTTGGTAGGGATGTGTTGGCGGTTGGACTAGATGACCTTAGTGGTCTTTTCCAGCCTTAGTGACTCTGTGGTTCTCTGCTTCAGTAAAGACCTACTCGCTGACTTATACATGTGTCCAAGTCAATGATGCAGCAGAAATCGAATTTGTAGCATAAAGGGCAGAATCTCGTGCCCATCTTACAGTTAAAGGTAATTATGCTTCTGATGATGATTTTGCTTAAATTATGTTATAAACCAGCTAACATCCTTTGCTTTAATGTCAAGGAAGTTAAACACCACCAGGACCTTTGACAGAAATTAAAACTCCTACCTACCTACCTTTGTGCCCACAAAATCTCCAGCTTGTCTTTTGGGATTTACTTTTGCTAAATAAAACAGATTATTTTCTTAGGAGGTTGATTTTCTACCTTTAGTCTTCAGATTTGTGTTTGAACTTTGAGGGATAAAAAACATAGCTTGACTTTTTCTTCATTTTCTCTGTTTGTTTCAGAAGAGCACAGGTTTTGGGTTTTTTTTAATATATACAATGTTAGGGTATATATATGATGTTAAGTGTGATAAAGAAAAGGGAGACATTTGAGTTAGCACACTACTCAAGAGTTCAGTCCCCAGCTTTGCCACTGTTATAATGATATGGGCAAGAACATCCTGGAAAAGGAATTTCTCCTAAGTTGAGTCATTACATTTGAGCTACAGAGACCTTTACTAGGTGAAAACTTGTTGTTCAGAGCTAAGTTGCTGTATTTAACCAAAGTAATTATCAATGTCCATGTTTCAGTGAACCTCTTTTCCATTTCGTAATGCGAGGAGTTTGATATTGGGATGGGAAGGTCATGGTTTGATTTGGATGTTGAACTGGGAATCAGAAGATCTGGGCTCTCTTCAGGTTGTCAGTCTTATTGTCTGACTTCTTAACAACATTCCTTTCTTTCTATTATTTTTTAATGATGTTTCAAGGCATTCTGAGCTGATAGGTGTAGTGTTCATGTGCAGTAATGCTGACGTGAATAAGTAGGGTGATAATGTAAGAGTTTTTTACATTCTTTCTAAATATCTGCTTTCTCTTGTTCCATCCTTCTTAAAGAGCAATCTGTTAATCTAGTAAAGGAGCTGTGTGATGAGGATGTGACTGAGCCTGAAAAAGCCAAATTTGAATGCGAGATATCCATTCCTTCTGTGAAACCTCCCAAGTGGTATCTATGTGGGGAAGTCTAACAGGCTGGCAGAAACTTGATTATGCAGCAAGAAGGACAGCCCTCCCGCCCACGTGACCGCTACCGTCCAATCACCGTCTCCGCCGCCCCCGCCCCTCGTGGTGCCGTGCTGTCCCGTGGTGCATTGCGCGGTGTCGGTAAGATGGCGGCCGTGAGTCTGAGGCTCGGAGACCTGGTGTGGTGAGTTCAGTGCGCTGCGCTGCGGGCGGAGCGCGGTCCGATCCGATCCGATGGAGTAGAAGGACGCTAAAGCCAAACATGGGGCAAAGCAATGGCAATGGCACCCGCAGCACGGACACCCCGCAGCCCTGCCCGGCCCCGCACCTTCATAGATGATCCCGCATCCTCCCCGCTGGGTGGGCAGGGAGGAACGAAAAGGGACGGGATGGGGATGGGATGGGATGGGATGGGATGGGATGGGATGGGATGGGATGGGATGGAGATGGGATGGGGATGGGATGGGGTGGGATGGGATGGGATGGGGAACGGGAGGGAATGGAAAGGAACGTAAGGGCTGTGCCGGCAATGCCGCCACCAGAGGCCGCCCAGGCCCCGACCACCGGGGTACCACGAAGCCATGGTGGCTGCTGGGGCCGCTCCCTGCACAGCGGCTTTGCCCCCAGCTCCTGAATCCCCCGTCGTTGTGTTCCCCCATGAGCCCCTGCCCTGAGTGCTGTGCTTCAGCCTCAGTTATTGAGCCCACTGTTACTGCCTTCTCAAAGGGTTGCCCAAGGAATCAGAACAGCAGAGCTCCCATTGGGCCCAAGGCAGAGTTTTGCTGAGGGTGAAGGAAGGAGGAAGTTTCAGCCCTGGATGGACGCCGTTCTGTGCCCACAGAGGAGCTTTGTGCCCTCGATGCTGAAGCAGCACCCAGAGCTGGCGGCGGGTGCAGGACCTGAACTCAGAGCCACAAGGAAATCAGAACAGGATGCAGTCAGTGCTGATTGTCACTGCTTTGACTCGGCTTTAAGACTCTGTGCAGAGTCTCAGAAATACCCACAGAAATACCCACAGGCTGGAAAGGAACAGGGTTGGTTTTAATTGTTGTTGTTTTAAACTATCCAATCAGGCGATGCTGTTACGCCGTCATGTCGGACAGGTCCAGAAGGAGCTCATCCACATCCTCATCATCACATCAGTTTCTCCTTCCAGTTCTTCCATGAGCTCCATCATAAGCTCCTCAAGGTTGTTGTCTTCAGTGATGGCTGCTTCCCCCGCCCCTGTGCAGCTCAGCTGCTACTTTTCTGCCGCTTGTGAGGAACATGATGTAGTGTTGGATTCCTCTGGCTGTGCCATGGGGTCTGCGTGGCTTCCTGGGAGCAGCTCCAGACTTGTGGGAAGGAAGAGAACAATCTACGTGACATTTCTGAGATGTGCTTTCAGCTCTGAGGTCTGTAGTTGACCCTCCCACCCCTCACACCCACATAGGGATGGTGATTCAATTAACCTGCGGCTGCCTTTGGAGTTAAGGAAACCAGCAGGTGCCTTTTTCATCTGTTCAAGTAGAGCAGTTTGAGTCTGGCAATCAGGGGCTGAGCTTTGTAGCAGAAACACATTGCCACCCTCACTGCTTTGGCTGTAAACATGTCAAGAAATCATCCTCTGCAAAATCCTGCTTGCTGGCTGAGGTACTTTTCCCCATGAACTCAGCAGAGGTTTTGACAAAGCAGTTTCAATGATCTCAGATGACCTCTTCCTTTGTTGCATTACGCCATGACACATCTCAAACACCCCATTTTCCCCCAGTGTGAAAGAACTTAAGTCTGATGGAAAAAGGGCATTAGGGAAGAACAAGTTGTGGTCATCACCTGCTTGGAAGCTTTATGACTTCGACGCTGAGCACGGGCGGGACTGAAGCAAGAGTCTCCTAGGAAGAAACAAGACAGAGTATGAAGCACAGGTCAGAGTTTCCACAAGTACCTTGTGAGACATCTGCTGCCTTCAAGGGAAACGGAAGAGCTGTAGAACACTTGGAATTTCTGTCTTTTCTTCAAGGTTAATGTAAACCTTCCATATCCACTTCTGCTTTTGCCACTGCTCTTACCATTGGTAGTTTTTTAGCTGGGGGCTCATCTGCGTCCTCAGCAGCAGATGGATGAATTTCTGCTGCTTTCCGTTTCTGTCTCCGCATTGGGGGGAAGGTGGTTTTCCAATCAATGGGCCTCACAGAGACCCTGCGCCCACCTAAAGTAAAAGGAAGAGAGAGCTGGTACTTTCTTGCTGTGCCTCAAGAGAGATCAAGTTCTCTTATCAGTCCCACCACCCTTCCACAAAGTTAAATACATTTGGCCAGTGGAATTACATTGCCCTGTCCGGGATTCTCAGCCATGTTTTGAACACAGTCATCTCTGTGTACCAACAATGCATACAAAGGAACAAAGAAACCCAATAGCTGCACTCAGTAATAATCCAGGGCAAGGAAAAGTCTGACAGAGAGCAATGCAAAATGACAGCACTGCTTTTCTGAGGCACCATAACGAGTTCCTCGTGCTCACCTTTAACTCTTTTCTTGCAGGGCAATTCCCCCGCTTTTCCCTTCTCCTCCTCCAACTGTTTGCGTTTCCGTCCAGCCAGGCCATGGGAGGAAGCTGGGATGTCAACTGCAGAGAAGAGTCCCAGGAAAGAACAGTCAGATCTCTGTAGAAAAACAGTGCATCAAACCCAGGAGCCTGTTGAGTATCTGTACCTCTCTCTGTTGCCTTGTCAACCTCTGTCTGGTTCCCCAGACTTGCTGCAAGGCCGCTCTTTGGAGGAAGGCCACTGGTGTCAACTTCTGGCAGAAAGGAAACAAGGAATGATTGATGAGCGTCTCTTTGGAGGCAGGTTTGAGCACAGTCAACCACAAGCTTCACATTTTCAAGCACTGTTTGTTACATTTGCCTTCCGCTGCCCAAATGCTGTGCAGTCAGCACAGACCTGCAGTGCATCTTCCTCACTCCAGAAAAAGCCCAGCGCTGCTCTGACAGCCAAAGCACAGATGGATATTTCACTATCACGACTCTCCCCTGCCTCCCCAATGAATGGTGACATGCATCCTGCACCCGCTCAGAACTGACATTCAGAATTGAGCCTTTCATGCTTCACGCCATCGGACACTCACTGTGGCTCAGCAGTGCAGTCGGTCTGTTCCCACCACGTTCCTTCAGGTGACGAAAGGCGCAGTGTGGTTTCTGGCAGCCTCCGGGCTGGTTCTCCCAGAAGCAGGGAATCAAACTGCGCTGCTTCTGCAGAGAGAAGGAAAGGAAGGGCCATGGAAACAGGCACATCAGGTCTGCAGGGCGATGCCGTGCTCCAACAGCCATCAGAAACCATTGTGTGGAGCCTTAGCTCTGTACCCTCATTTCCTGCCCCTCCTTTCACTACTCCAAGCAGCCAGAACGAACTGCTCTGGAGAAATCCAGGATGGAGAAGGCCTGATAGGGCACAACCGAGCCCTGCTGGCAGGAGGGGAGTGCCACTCTCTCCTACCACCCAACTCCAGCAGCTTTAGGAGGCTGAGCAATGCGAGCTTTTTGCATCTGGGGAGAAAATGCTTTTGGCTCCTAATGCAAACATCTCCCACTGTGATATACCTAAGGCACTGAATTCTCTGCCTTCTTTACCTCCTCCCAGTCCCCTCTAGAAACAGAAACCAGTAAGATTTTCACAGCAAACATATCCAGCCTGCAGAAGTGCATTCAGCCCAACCACAGCCATGAAAAGTGGTGTTGTAGACTAAGCTGGAGAGCACATCTTTAGGCAAACACTCACATCAATCCTCATGTGACGGAACTTGCAGTTACTTCTCGAGCAGCCGCCCTCCATCCACAGTCTGCAGACTCGTTCACTCCCCAGAGCTGCTTCACAGTGGCGGAAGGGGCAGCTGTCTCCCTGCAAGCACAAGGAAACCACAGGAAAATAAGAGCACAGCCTGAAACGTGTCCATGCCATTAGCCCAGGCTGTTAGCAGCACTATGAGCCTAACATCACCAGCAGGTCTCCCCTGCTCCACCCCTTTCTCTTCAACATGAGGAAATGGAAGAAAACCCAGGCAGAAGAAAGTCAACCGTACCTTAGTGCAGGTGGAGTAGAAGTAGAAGTAGCAGTCGCCTCCTTGCTGAGACATGGTGAAATTCTTAGAGCCCGTCTGGGTTATCTCCAGAGGAATTCCCTGCTCTTGCAAAGAGACGGTTGTGCTCGAACTGCTTGGATCCCCAAAGAGTCCTCTTGGACCGGAACCCTACAGGAAGTGCCTACAAGGGAAGAATCATGAGGAATAAGCATTTTCCCAGCTTTCTTTTGATGCAGTTTGGGCTCTCGAGGAGGGCAGTGCCTTGGAAGCAGCTGGTTGCAAGAACTGTGCCAGCTCTGGAACCAATGTGTGTCTAAGTGCCATGACTTCCCCAGCAAGTGCTGTTCTCCATCCCACCAGCAGTTATATACCTTGCAGCACACATTTTGTGTCCCTGCCATGAGAAGGACTCCATCATCTACCCTTGCTGCAGCTACAGTGGATGCAGTGCTACCACTCACACATTTGAGAAACCTCCAGTTCTGGCTTACCCGGGCACAGCTGCAGTTCTCCTCCCTTCCAGCTAACACACCAGTGCAATGGCTGGGCAACACCGTCAGTGAGAGCAGGTAGCACCAGCAGCCACCACCACCGTCACTGCCAGCCGGGACGAGGGCTGACACAGCGTGTCCACACTCTGCACAGCACTCACGGCTCTGGCACTCACTGGTGGCAGCCGCGGCCCCAGGCAGCGCTTGTGAGCTCACTGTGCTTGTGATGTCACTGCACAGCCCACGGCCCAGCTCAGCACCTGGATCTCACCAGGACTTCAGGGGGTTCTGTTAAAAATGTGCTGGATCCGGGGGTCAATAAAGCACAAGTTGCACTCCATGAAGTCTGTGCTCTCCTTCCCTTCTAATGTCTAAAACAAAGGCTGGGGACCAGCAGCAGTTCTGCAGGGCTGTAGCAGCGATGCTCAGTCATGGCTTGAAGCAGAGATTGAGCACCTGGTGGGATGGCAGGGCCAACCCAGGGCAGCTCAGGCACATGCAAACCCCTCCCAGACATCACTGAAGGGTTGGCAGTGCAGGTGAGGGTGTCTGACTGGAGATCACTGCCTGCCTGAGCCCTTCCAATGGTCAGCAGTTTTTTCCTTCCTTTCTGTGCCCACAGCTGCTGCACTCGGGCTTATCCTCACCTGCTGCAGCCCAGGACTTTGATACCCCGTTATCACTGCTGTGCTTTCCATTGCACTGCAGCATCACACAGGGCAGTAATGGCAGTTCATCATCCTCACCAAAACGTGTGACAGAATCTCACAAGGAATCAATTTCCCCTGGAAACAGCCACTCGGAAGGGCCTCCATTGAGCTGGGAGCTCCTCCCCAGCCCAGCTGTTCTGCTCAGACTCCTTCCAGCAGCCGCCCAGCACCAAACCCAGCTCACCTTATTGGCCTGCTCAGTCCAGGCTGTGCCCAGCTCACACACACGCCGCAGCGGTGCCTGCAATGGGCTCCCAAAGGATGATCTCCAACAGGGAATGCTCACAGCTCAGTGTCTGTGTGCAGCACGCTCACCAGAGCACCAGCTCTGCTTGACAGCTGGGGGCCAAACCCTCCCAACCCAGCAATGACTGTGACCTCACACAGACCCACATCACTGCTGCTCTTTCATCATAAACACAGGCAGCCAGTACCTCCTAGATCCAATTGTAAGAGACCAACACAAGGGTCACCCAGTGGGGTTATCTGAAGTAAAGTAACAGAACTGAGGTGACTCTTGTCACAACACTGGGAATGGGGACCAAACCTTCAGGCCAGGTTTCTTGCAGTTAAGATTCCTCAGAGGGAGGTTTGCAGTCCCAGAGAAGCCCATGAGCTCCTCTGCACGATGCTCGGAGCAGAGCTGCCTCGTGATTCATCAGTGCTCCATTCCATAACTAAGTACATCTCAGATGAAATAATAATATTTCATGGTCACTTCTTCCTTTCTGTGAGACAAGCCTTAAATGTGTCTTTTTAAAGTCGTCGTGCACCGAATCTACAGCATGCTAGCAATATAGCTAGGTATAATGACATCACATAGAATGGAGTGTTTGCAGGGCTTAAGGCCGTGAATCACGGGTGAGATGTGATATTCCCACTGCAATGATGCTTTTAGGGCAGGTTTAAGTGCCTTCCGCTTTGTGTAACGTGGAGTCTGTAGGATGACAATAATGATTGTGGAATCACACTCATCTTTGAGCTCTAACTCACATCCACGTCAGGAGCCTTCCCAAAGATCAGGCCCTGGTTTGTCTGCCCTGCTGGGCCCAGCTCAGTGCAGGACAGGAGATGGATTTCTGCTGTCCCTGTGCTCAGACTCCACAGCCCAAGATAAGCTGCAGCTGAGATCTCAGAGAGCACTCTGAGGTTTCTCTGCAGCTGTTTTCTGCTGCTGTTACACAGCACGGAATAGCTGGGACCCCACAGGCACTGCCCTCGCACCAATAACTCCATTGTGCTCAGGATGTGCCAATGTGCTGAAGTCAAACTGTGCCATGTGGGTTTCACACAGATCGAACGCAGGCTGCAGATCTGCTGGCAGCCCTCAGGAGCTCCCCTGCCCTAATCCCACTCTTGCACTCCTTCCCTTCGTGCTCTTGTGGCCTTTAATAACACCGTGACACCTGACAGCCTCCTCCTGTCTGTAAGCTGTCATTTTATGCAGCCGTTTCTCTTCCGTTTACCCCCCAAACTGAAGATGTTTCCCTGCAGTGAATAAGCGATGAGGTTCTTTTCACCTCTCCTTGGACAACTTCCTTTATTGTTTTTTCGGAGCATTAGGGACTCTGAGACCCTGGAGAGTGTCCAGAGAGGAGCAATGGAGCTGAGAAGGGCCTGGAGCTCAGTGGGGTCCTATGGGGGTGACCAAGGGGACGGCAGGCAGCCAGTTTTCCCTGTTTTTCTCTCTGGATCCATCCCCGCCTCAATGGGGCCATCAAACCTTTTTGCTGCAGAACCCGCAGGCACTTCACCTTGAAGGATCATTACCTACATTGAAACTACTGTTACATGCAGGCGCACAGGAGTGCCCTGGTTTTCACAGGCTCTGGGCAGAGACGTTCAGGTCTGACGGCATTTGGGGCATCACTAATTGAGCTGCAAAATGAGCTTATAGCTCCTGACTCCTCCCATCCAGAAATATCGCTCCTATATCGGCCCGCGCTGCCGGAGCTCACGGGACTCGGCTCCCCGCCGCCGGGATCGGGTGGTGCGTGCGGGACCGGGGGTCGGGCTGTGTTGTGTTGTTGTGTTGTGTTGTTGTGTTGTGTTATGCTGTGTGTTCCCGGTGTTCCACTGCCGCTCTCCAGCTCGGCTCGTTCCGGCCCCGCATCGTTCTGTGACTCCCCCCCCCCCGCCCCTTGACGGCTCCATACACGCACACGGCGGCAGCGCGGCCCGCGCGGCGCACACAGGGATGCCGCAGCTCCGCCCCGCCCCGCCCGGCCGCAGCTTTGTCCGCTCAGTGCCGCGTCTCGGTGTCGGGGCGGCGCCGCGCAGCTCATTGGGTCCCGTTGGCGGGCGGAGCGCGGCGGGTCTCGGCAGCAGCAGATTGGAACGGAGCGGATCGGAACGGAATGGAGCGGATCGACGTGGGGCGCAGCGCATCGCTGTGGGGCCGGCACGATGCTGGAGATCCAGCTGGATGATGGCGGCGTGGGGGGGTACCCGGGCGACGACTATTGCTCGGGGTCGGTGATGTCGGAGCGGTTGTAGGGCCTGGCCAACAGCATCTACCGCGAGTTCGAGCGGCTCATCCACTGCTACAACGAGGAGGTGGTGAAGGAGCTGATGCCGCTGGTGGTGACGGTGCTGGAGAACCTGGACTCGGTGCTGACCGATAACCAGGAGCATGAGGTGGAGCTGGAGCTGCTGCAGGAGGACAACGAGCAGCTGCTCACACAGTACGAGTGGGAGAAGGTGCTGCGCAAACAGGCCGAGGAGGTGAGTGAGAGCAGCCCAGCGCCAACGGGGCCCGGCATCCATCTTGTGCGCGGCGCCAAGGGCCGGGGATGCGATGCGATGTGATGCGATGATATGATGCGATGCGATGTGATGATGTGATGATGTGATATGATGCCATTTGATACGATGTGATGTGATGTGCTGCGGCGGTACCCGCATCGCAGGCCGCACTCCCAGCCCCGCTCCATCCGCTCCGCGCAGCCCGTGCGGAGGGGAAGGGGAATGGCTGGGAATGGCTGGGAATAGCTGGGAATGGCTCCGCGTTGCTGCGCTGCCCCGAGCTCGAACACCGGCTGCACAGGGATGACTGGAGGATTCCTGCCGGTTTCGGGTTTCAACGCGGCCCTCAGATGGTTGATGTCTTCCCTGTACTTCCCCTGCCCTGGAGATGGTTCCCTGTCTGATCTCAGCGGCCTTTCCCCGGGCGCTGCGGGTCCCGGATCCCCGGGGCTGCGGCAGGTGCTGGGAGCGGGCGGCATCGGGGCACAGCGCCTCAGGCGGGGACAAAGGAGCCGAGCTGAGCGCGCTGCTCCACACTGAGCGCTCGAGTCCGCCGACACCACCGGCATCTTTCTGGCCATAGGCGCAGTCGGGCGGCTCCGGCCTCCAGCAGGGCCGGTCTGCGACGTGCCGGACACATTGGTACCGCTAGAAGTGTAATGCTGCCGTGTCATCAGCGTGTCTTTGCAAAGCTGCTGGGAAAGGAATGTATGCGTCTGTATTGGCTGTGTTTTAACACTGGGAGAGTAGAGGGTTTTTTCCGTCCCAGGAGTCTTGCTCAGAGTCAGGTTTTGATTTGCTTAGATGTGGTAAATGAAATTCCTTCATGACTCCAGAGTAAAGCGCCGTGCAGTATTTCAATGGAGGTGCTCTGGGTGCTGGATGGCGAGGACGTGAGCCCAGGACATTTATCGTCCTGTACTAATGCTGGGCAATTTGGGTTGTAGCCTTAAGTTTTAAGTATGTGTTAATAAAACTTACAGCTGATCTTTTCAAATTCATATGAAGGCAGGGAGGGATTGAAAAGCAATTCCAAGTGTGGGACTTCATTCCACAAGCCGGTATTTTGTAGCTTCTGAGAATTAAATACTTGGAAATGTGCTGCTGCTGGGGAGGAGTGTGGCTCGGGGCGTGGGGTGGAACAGCCCCATGGATGGATCCTGCATCTTTGGACTCGTATCTTTCTGCTCTCAGTTTACCAGGTACAGGGGGTGCTGCTTCCTGCTGTGCCTGCTCCTGGAAGCAGATGTGGTGACAACATTTACGTCCTGCAGGGACGCTCGGACCCACAGCACGGTGCTGTTGGCAGATGTAAAAGCACTCTGTCATCCTCAGGCGCATCTGAGCTGAATGGGCAAAAAAGTATCTGCATAGGGCCTTGTTAGCAGAAAGGAATAGATAATGTGCTTCTATGAGAACAAATGGGTTTTGCCCCCTGTGTAGCCTCTGCTATCAGCTCACGTGTGTGAGATACAGCTGTCATTCCCTTTATGTGTGACCAAAGCACACCATTATTTGCAGCAGTTTCCTGTGTGCCTCTTCCTGTGCAGTGGATTACGTGTTATGGAAGTGAAAATCTCTTATGCTACAGAGAATTCTGCTGTTCATCAGCTCATTGTAAGCAGAGAAATGCACCCCCCACCAGAGCACGCCTTGCACTTCTGTAGCAGGGGAAGCCCATCTCCGTCCCTGAGCAGCACTCGGCGCTGTGTGCTTTGCCTGTCCTGGGTCTGCAGCTTCCAGCCCCACCTTCAGTGGGGGTTCCACCTCCAGGAGCGATGTTCAGTCCCTTGCTGTTGAGTTCTTTGCGTGTATCAATGATCATTTCAACAGCTGCAGCAATGCTGGGGAGCTGGGAGTCGGTGATCACAAAGTAATTTGTTCCTGTATTGCAATACCATGTCATGGGCGTCTGATTACATCGTTAGTTTATTGATGTTAAGTGAACTGAAACCAGCAGTGGATGTTATTCTCTGGCATAAAAGTTGTGTCGTATCCTCCTGTTTCTGCTACTGCAGAACCACCAGATCTTGTTTTACATAAGCATGCACCCAGCCATGTCCTGCTCCATTGGGGCAGCTTGCACAGCCTTCATTTCCCTTCCTCTGAAGCAGAGGTTTCTGTCTCCATGTTCTGCCACTCATTTCCCCAGGATGGTTGCATTCAGTATCTTTCAAAATACTCTCAGCCAAAAGCGAAGCTTTTCTGGACACTTTGACTGCAGAGTGACTCAATATTTTCCACTTGCTCTAAAATAGGGCAGCAGAAGCACCCGGACAAGAGCACTGAAGTCAGAAGTCCCTTGAAATGAAGCAGTGCAGTCAGTCTGTGATTGCAGGGCTCAGAATGTCACATTTCTTTTCCTTGACCTCCAAACCACTGAAGCTGTGGAACAGCGTCAGCTTTTCAGTATTGCCGTGTTCTTCCACCTGCTTTGCATTGTGTGAGCGCAGGGTAATGGCTGCACCTCTCCTAGAGCCCATTTAAGGGCTGACTGCTGCTGGCAAGGGTCTCTTTCTGGAGATCCCCCCTTGGTGCAGCTTTCCCATGTGAATCCAAGATCTTCTGCTCCAGGTGAGCGATCTTCTTCCCTTCCTTTATAGCACCTCTGTTGTGCCGCTCCTGTCATTGCACAGAGCTGGGGCTGCCCTGTCCCAGTGCAGAGTACAGCACTTCCCTTGTTAATCCTCATGTGGAGCCTAATGCACATCCCACTAACTCGTCAAGCTCTCACTGCAAGGCCTCCCTACACCCCAGGGAGCCAGCAGCTCCCACTATTTAGTGACATCTGCATCTTATGCATAGGACCTTGCATAGGAATTTTCTTCCTGCTCTGTAGCGGGTGTTAGGATGGCACCCACTTGTAGGAGCACAGAACTGGGAGGGACCTGCTGACTCAGCAGCCCATTCCTCAGCACTGCAGGCAGTTGCATTACAGAAGCTGCTTCATAAATGTATCAGGCTTTGTCTTAAAGCCATTACTTAAACCTCTTGCGTCTGCTCTTCTAAAAGTGACCTCCTCCTGAATTCCACTTTCTTTTTTTTTTTAACTTGCAGCCTGTTTTTACTGGTTTGTTCTTGTGCCAGCATTGACTTTTACTCCAAGTAACTTCTGCCTCCATGAGATATCTGTGCCTTTGAAGTATTAATAGAAACCAGTCCTGCCTTTGGTCTGCACTGTGTTGGTGGCACGAGCCGAGCTCTGCTCGCTGCCTGCTGGAGGAGGGTCAGGTTGGAGTGCCCCATGGAGGGATCTGTGTGCAGCTGGTTTGGGTGACACTTGGCTGTGCCTGGTTTGATCCCTGGGCATGTGGGGCTGCAATAGCAGGTGGCTTTCCTGGAAGGCTTTAGCATGAATTGGAGTGTTGCACTGTTCAAAATGACAATGGTAGGATTTATCTGGTGTGATCACCCTGCGTGTTCACCTGTGTGACATCCTGTTGGCTGGAGATGGCAGCACGTCTGTCTGTCTCCTCACACTGTGTTGCAGCTGACCTGGGGCTCATCTTTGCTTTGTGCTCAGCTCCCTTCTCTCAAGTCTTCTCATTGCAGTCACGATGTTTGCATGCCCTTGCCCAGTCCCAGCTCCTCTCTGACCATCAGCATCGCTTCGTTCCTCCTGTGTGATGTTTTGATTCTCTTCATGAGTGGCATCTCCCAGTCCGGTCTCATCTGCTGCACTTGAGTAGCACCTCCTGCCCTGTCAGCCCCACTTACCACAAGGCTGCCTTGAAGAGCTCTGTTAGCTGCCCGTGCTCCCTTTGTGCTCCTCTACAGTGATCCATGGTGTGCGGGGGCAGAGCTGTGTCAGGGCTGGGAAGAGCCCATCTGCCTGCCCTGGCTCTGCCATAGCACCAGGCCTGCTTCATGGAGAGCATTTAAAGGGCAGAGCATCTCATTCTTCTAAAAAAGGCTCAGATCCCTTGGAATAGGGATCCAGGAGATGGTTTTATTGATATATGCCAAAATAACAGCATTTGATTTCACAGAAGCATTTGAAGACCAATCTACAACTATAAAGTAGCTAACACATAAAAGATGTGCTTGTGAATCCTTGAAATTAGCAAGAGAAGCAAAAGCCCTTAAGGGCTGCAGTTGTCAAGGGGATGTTATTTCACTGAGGCTGTGTGCTCCTGTGCAGGTGGAGGTGTTCCTTCAGAGGAGTGTTTCTCTTTGGGGAGGATAGCAAAGATTTGAGCGTGGGGTGTAGCTCAAAGCATCTGCCCACCAGGCAGTACTGCGTCCTGCCACCAGTGGGTTCTGCCCTATTTCTTTGTCTTGGCCTCCTAAGACAGAATACTGTCAACGTAACTTCCCGAATTGCCAGTTAATTACTGCCCCAAATTGTGAGTTGGAGGCTGCACAGCCTGCATTGGCTCCCTGGCTGACAGCCTTCCTGCAGGTGGGGAGTGGAATGCGGTGTGAGTCCTTCCTGCCCTGCAGACAGCCCCCTCCTCACAGTCAGCTGTGCGTCCAGCTGTGCATCCAGCTGTGCATCCAGCTGTGCATCCAGCTGTGTGTCCAGCTGTGTATCCAGCTGTGCATCCAGCTGTGCATCCTCCCTGTTCTCCTGGGCAGTACATCCCAGCGCTGCTCTCTGCCCAGCCGCAAGGTAAGGTGACGGCTGAGCTGCTGCTGTTCCCGTCAGCATGTAATACGTGCTGCCAGCCAGCCCAGATTAAGACCTTATAATAAGATTTCTGCATATATGCACATCTAGCTCACTCTGCCTGATTTATTGTTAATATGATATGATGGTTTCTGACCGCATGCTACTATTTTTAGTCATTTTCTTCCTCTGAAAGCCAGTAATGCAGGAAGCTCAGCCATCTCCAGTGTACCGCTGCTTTGCAGAGGAATACTCGTTCTTTCACTTAAGATGATTTTGTGCTCGTTGTTTTCCATTTAACGATGAGCGTGTGAACCATGGTGCTGATTGTAACCTTATCCTGAGATGTTAGAGACCAGCAATCCTGCTTGAAATCCAGGGAGAGGCTCCAGCAAGACTACTTTGTATGTGTACAGCAGCGTCATGTTCCATCATTACTAACTGTTTAAAATATATCTGGCTCCTATAACTGCTGGAAAATTATCCTTTGAAAGCAAGTATGAAGGGATTGGAAAAAATAGTAATGCTGTGCTCGGCTTTGCTCTCCCAGGACAAGTGGGAGTGGGCTCTTTGTTCTTCCAGTTCACCCATTGATTTCATTGTAGTGGGGTAGAAAAGAAAGGAAGATTTTCCCTTCAACATCATTTGAATTACCCGTTCCTGAGACCTCACTTCTTGAGCCTGTCCAGGCTCCATGGCATCCCTTCCTTCTGTTCTGGTGCAGTTTGTAAACATATGTGTGGAAAATAGATAGCTGTGTGTTACTGTCAGTTAACATCTGCAATGTTGAAGTCACCCATAAGGACCAGGGCAGCTGGATTTCAGGTCTCTCTCAGTTCCTTAGAGAACAGTGCCTCCATGTCCCCATGCTTGCTGGGTGGCCACTCCCACGGCACCCACTTTATTTGCTTGTCTTGACTTTCTGATGCAGGGGGAGACACTGGCTGGGAGATTCTGATGGAGGAACAGCCAAGAAGCGTTTTGGAGCCAGACAGAGTGAGGAGCCGTTGGGTCCCTGTGCCCAGAGCTGGTGTTCGATCTCCGTAGGAGATGGAGCAGGATATTGCTGCAGTGCACTCACCTGAGATGCTCTTCTTCCCTGAGAACACTTAGAGTGGCATTAATTTTTAATGCTGCTGTCTCTGTTTCTTCTCCACGTGGTCGGCTCATTGCTAGTTAGCAGTTTGTTTGAGTACTTTGAGGCTGCAAGGACTAAGAAGAGCCTTAGTGTGGAATGTTTAATCTTCCAATCGGTTTCACTAAACTAAACCAAAGCAACGGTAGCAAATCCAGGAATCCTATTAAAGTTGACCTACATAGTGGGAATAAAATTGGTCTCCTGCTTTCTTTTGCTTCCTGTTTTACTGTTGAGAGTTCTGTGAATGTTTTCCTTAGAGTCAGTTAAAGTTTATTGCTACTCCAAGCACAATTCCTGCCTGGCTGGGTGGCACACGCCTGGGTGGGGAGCTGGGAAGAGATGGGCACCTTGTGCCAGGAGAGCTGCACAAGAGTGAAAGCCAAGCAAGTGAGAAGGGAGAGGGATTTAGCGCTGGGCTGTAATTGGAAGTTTGTCAACAGAGCATTAGCATGGAGTGCTTCCAGCAAACCCTGAGAGGGGGCAGAGGGAAATACTGCTTTTCTTAGCATAGCTCCAACTAGTCCAAACCAAGTGAAATGGCTTCTTTAGGCCTGTTGCTCAGTGTGGCTGTCTTGGTTAGAACTTTTTCTTTTTTACTGATGCCCAGAGAAGACTGGCCGGGATTTTCTTGCTGTGAGGTCTCATCACTCACTGCTTCCATTCTGCACCAATTGAGGCATAACTCAACTTACAGAACTGAAAAAGTAAGACTCAAGTTTTTCTTAGCAGCTCTGGAGCTGAATGTGCCATCCTTATAGAATCACCTGTCAAAGTTCTCTGGTTTTTACCATGTAACTCTCTACCCCTTCTCTGATGTGTGCCTGAAAAAACCTCTGGTCTGAGATGTGGGAAGTGGATTGCAAAGGAGACTGTGAGGTGTGACGGTTGTGGGTTGGTTTTCCACAAGGCTTGTATGTTTCCTGCAAAATTTAGATGCAACATCATTAATAGTGGGAACTTTTTGATGTCTGAAGGAGATTTCTGACGTAGGCACTTCTAAATGCGTGACCGTAGACACAGAATTTGGCTTTTCTGACATAAAACTAACAGGAATCCAAATTCAGCCTAGCATGATAAAGGTGTTGTTGAAGATGATGGAACCGTGTTGGTTTACATAACTTGCATTGGCCAGCAGATTATATCTTAATGATACACAAAGTACATCTTTTACTTTATTTTAGAAGATAAGTATTTCTAGCTTGAGTAAATGCTGTTTTAACTTAAAGCACATAGAAATTCTTATCTCTTGCTTTTTTTGTGTGTGTACATATATATATGTATATATACGCACACATAGTATAGGAGGAGAGAAGAGGAAAAGTCAAATACGTTTAGGTCTGTTCCTCATCCTTGCTTCCTTCTCTGGTTTTTCCCTGTACAGAAGTTCATAGAGTTTGAAGATGCACTGGAACAGGAGAAGAAAGAGCTACAAATCCAAGTGGAACACCTTGAATTTCAGACTCGACAGTTGGAGCTGAAGACCAAAAACTATGCAGATCAGAGTAAGCAAAGTTGTGCACCAGATACGATTATGTAGTTTGCTTTCCATGAGCATATACTTGCAGATATTCTTCATGTGCTGTTTTTTCTTGTTTGTTTTAATGTAGTTTGTGGAAAGCCTGAAATCTGTGGCTGTCCCTTTCTTTGGTATAAAAATCAGAGCAATCTACAGGGTGCGACATATCCACACTAGTGTAGTGCAGGTTTCATTGCTTCTCTTGCATGGACCATGTCTAGATCTGTATGTTAGCTGATGGGTGGAATCTTTTCTTGGCAGTTTCACGACTGGAGGAGCGTGAATCAGAAATGAGGAAAGAGTATAATGCTTTACATCAGCGTCACACAGAGGTAAGCTGTTGCCTGATTCCTTCCAAATAAACAAACTCTTAGCTTACCCATAAAACCACATCAGAGAATTGGGTTTTTCATCCTGACAGTGACTAGAGCTTCAGAAACTTGAGAGCATCAACATTATCTGAAGGGAGGGTGCAAGGAGGATGAAGCCATGCTCTTTTCAGTGGTGCCCAGTGCCAGAACAAGAATCAGAGGGTGCAAACCGGAACACGGGAGGTTCTGTCTGAACAGCAGATAGCACTTTTTAAAAGAAATTTTAAGTAATTGGAAGTAAATGCTGGAAAACAATATTCAAAAAACAGAAATCACAGAATATCCCAAGTTGGAAGGGACCCATAATGATCATGGAGTCCAATGGAGTCTTTTGTTTTATTCTGTTTGCCTCACGTATTTTTTCCTCTTCTCAGATGATCCAGACCTATGTGGAACACATCGAACGATCCAAGATGCAGCAGGTTGTGGGAAATAATCAAACTGAGGGCAGTGTACCTGGGAGAAGGTAGGGCCATAACCTCTCCATATAATGTTTGCCATCCAGGAACTTATCAATTGAGTGCATATTTGCAAGAGAAAGAAATCAAAGGATCTTTCCCTGTGGGCATGGATTGTACCTGAAGCTTTTTGTAATGGGTTGAGGGTGAGTTGTGGATAAGTTCTCTAAGGTTTGACAGAGAAGATTTTTTGTGTTCTGTTACAAAGCTTAGACTTCATTGTGCTGCTGCAGATGGACGTCTTCTGGAAAGCAACGTTTGTGTTCTCAGGTATCATGTAAAAGACTGATCCATAAAATGGATGGGGATGGAAGAGAGTGTTCATTTGTGTGTGTCTGTGTGCATGTGTGATAGCCAGCGAAACTGGAGTAGTTAAACGCATTAGCCTTTATGTAACTTCTTCCCCAGTTTCTTAAGGGAAGATTTATCTGAGTCAGTCACTCAATAGATCTACTTATGCCCATGAAAGTGCTTTGTTTTTTTCCCCAAAGTGATCAGAGCCAGCCTCTGTTTAAAGGAATGGCAGTAGCAGGAAATGAAGTGCAGTATATAAAACCACTATATTAAAACCACATATAAAAAGATAATTTCAAATGAAGAAAAGAAGAAATATTCTTCCTATTTTCTAAACATAAGGTTATTTTAGTACCTTCTGTTTAGATCCGTAACATTTAAATACTAGTGTGTCCATTAGGTTTGGGATAAAGAAAGTGGAAGGAAGTGTCAGGTCTTGAAATAAACAATATAAGCTCTCTGGAAGCTGTGGCTTCCTTTTGCTGGGTTGGAGTGCCTGGGAAGGAATTCAGATCATCAAGGTTTTGGTTGTGTATTGTAAAACAGCAGAGGAGAGAGCAAGAGAGACACAAACTGCTCCCCGATTCCTTGCAGACGTGATGTTCCTTCCCCAGCCAGTGCTTGGCCTCCTGCCCGAGCATCGTGCTGTGAGGGGAAGGTTTGGGGGTCAGCCTCTGGTTCTGTACTGGTGCCTTACTGGTGTGCACACAGGGCTGCTGGGGGGAACGGGAGTTTTGTTCACAGCTGTTGGTAACATAACATTGTGTTAGAAGGAAGGGAGGATGCTGAAGGAAAATGGGCTCTGTAACTGCAGAACATCCATGTTTGAGACTTCTGCTGGGCTGTGTGCCTCTGCTGTCAGATGTCTCTGTACAAGCTCTTAGGCACACCCATGGTGAAGGAGAAACAGGGTGGATTAGGTCTTTGTTCAGTCCAACTCACCTCTCCCACCTACCTGAAAGGTATGAATGTTTGTAGGAAGAACAGCTGTGCTGATGTGTGCGTTTCTGTCTTGTTGCCATCTCCATGTCTCAGCTGGGAACAGGGGGAGCTGGGAATTGCTGAGCTGGCAGGGTGCAGCATTGCAGGAAGCCAAGCGTCAGTGTGTGGTCCTGTTTCTTTTGTTCTGCAGAGAGCAGCTCAGCTCTCCTGCCATGGAGAATATCCAGCAGTGTTTCAGGGGCAGCAATATAGCAGTTTGAAGCAGTTATACCCTAAACTCCAGAGGCAGAGAGACTTATCTAAGCTTTCTCCTGCACAAACTCTGAAGGACAGCACAAATCTGTAGCGGATCTAAAAGGAACTGGAATAGGAACATTCTGATCTGGCTGAGTTCTTTCCATATAGTAAGTTCTCAGTGCTGTGTTGTCTGCAGAGCAGTAAATTGGTGTCATGTCAGAGAGTGGCTTAGAAAAATAAAACTGATTACAGAATACAGTGTAACCCTTTCCCATCTGAAGGTAATGCTTTTCTAGCAGACCAGTGGAAAAATATAGAAATCTATACAAGGAAAGAAGAGCAGAAGCTGGATGGTGGCCTCTGTAGGTGAATGGAGGCAGGCATGATGGGTATGGAAAGAGAAGATATGGGGTGAAAAGAACCAGTAGGTTGTTAGGATTGTGAGAGTGTGTGTTCCTGACAGCTCCTTCAATAGGTTGTTTCTGTTTTCCTCTGCCCCAAACCAATCCTGATCACAGCTGTAATGGTTGGAGTGTGTTAGGCTGGTTGCCCCCCCACACCCCGTTCTCTGGTATGAAGGACAAACCTTGCACTGAGGATTGTCTCTATGTTGGAGGGATGCTATTCCATGTAACGTGTTGCTAGTTCCTGGAAGAATGGGAAGAAAGAGCAGCTCTCTGTGTCTGTCACAGCCCTTGCCAGGCCTCCATCTGAATCTGTAGGAACAGCAGCTGGGAAGTGGGTCGTTTTCCTTCATTTCAAACTTTGGGCTGTTCATGTGTGCTGTATTTGTGTATGTTTGTGCCTTTGAGGGTTGTGTGGTCCTGTGTCTGCACAGCTGCGTGTGGGTGAACACCAGCACTTGTGAGTTGGTACACTGATGTGTTTTGGGGGGGATATGGGTGTAATCTCTCAATGTCTTCCTACATGTTTGTGAGTGCATTTGGTTACCTTCACCTGTGGATGTGCTTGGGTGTGTTTTATATGGTAGACTGTGTAAATACATATTTGCATAAGGCTGTAAATGCACCAAGGGTGCTTCCTTGTCACTTGAGAGAAGATGGTGCAAGAACTGCTGGGGGGTGTGTGTGTCTGCTGCCATCTGAGGAGGGGAATGGGTACAGTGCACACCTCCAAGTAGTATGAATAAAAGTGCATGCATTCACTGTCTCTGATAGGGCTGCATGTTTGCATGGTCTTCATTCTCTAATAGTTGTTGTTGTGTTTTTTTGTTGTTTTTTTTTTTTTGTCTTGCTTTTTGTGCAATTGCTGCTCTGTTTTGGCTGTTACGTTTGTCGCTGCAGTCATCGCCAGTCATGGAGGAAAAGGTAAATCCTACTGCTATTTGTTAATCATAGTTCTGGAGGTTGCTGTTGGGTGGTCGTGGTGTGATGCTGAAAGGTTCTGTGCTGGCCTATTTGCCCTCTTTGTGTACTGACATCTGCATTAGATTCACTCACATGGCACACTTCCCTTGGCTGGTGCAGAGGGAGCCAGCAAGCTGCTACATCAGGAAGGAGCTCATGCACCCAAAGCAGAAGGGGCAGAGGCTGGATTCCAAACCGGGATCATCCCTGTGTGATTGGATATTTTAACTTCACCTTCCAGATTACTTTAAAAAGTTGTCTTTTCTCCTTTAAATTAGAATCATCAAATCACCAAGGTTGGAAAAGATCCCCAATGATCCAAGTGTCCACCTACCACCAATATTTCCCTTCTAAACCATGCCCTGCCTACCGCATCTACACGTTTCTTGAGCACTTCCTATATGAGCACTGTCATGGTTTAATAATTTTGTAATTTTGCTATCAGTATTCCACATCATAACATCATATAAAGCATGAATAATTTTACTGAATCTGCAACTTACAGAAGAAGACTACATCTCCCAGAGAACAACACGATGGGTCACGGGACCTGGACTCTATATTAACTCGGTCGCAGAACAGACTGACGTCTTTCGAGTTCTGGCGTTCAGGGGAGTGTGTGGGAGCCTTCAGCCGTTCGCCTAGATTCACAGTAGGCCTCTCGGTTACGGGACTCATTCTCTCTCCTATTTTGCTTGATTTGTTAGCTCAATTTTCAATTTTCAATTATATTGTATTATATTGTGTTATCCGGTATTTCGATATAGCATTTAGTAAATAAGTGTGCCTCCTTAGATCGTTGCCGCTGTTTTCTTTTCCTAATTAACTTTTTCCTTTCGGCCTAGGGCCCCTCCGGGGCCCACGGCCCCCTGTCACGGACGCAGGTGGATTTTTAGATCAAACAGTGACAAGCACAAAATACACCTCTTTTCTAAGCAGGGCAGGAAATGCATGTCACCAGTAACTGTCAGAATGCACATCTGACTTTGGCTGAGGCAGTGAGTTCTGCACCCTCAGCCTACAAAGAGGGCTGTTGCCACCTTGCAATGATGGCAAACCTAGTAGTTCTGTTACATTTTCTAAGCTTTAAGGTCTTACAGGAGGAGCATTCTGATCCAGGTTTTGGCTACTGCAAGCCCTTATAGAGGCTTTTGCTGTTTTCCTCACAACATGAGGTGGAACTAACCAAGTGCTCAGAGTCCCCCTGGACCAGAAGGACGTGGGTGTATGAAAGTCACTCCAAAGGGCTGTAGTCAGCACTGAAAATTTATAGCAACCCTGAGGATATTCTGAACTACTCTGGGGACTGGTAACACCAACGTCAGGACTGTGAAACTGAAGTTATCTTTCCTGCAGTTTTTCCTTGATGGGGCACAGAAAGCGGCCATTCCAAGCAGGAGCCATGCTGGCACAGCGGTGCAGTGCGCCGTGTCAGCTGGACAGTGCTCAGAATGGAAAGGCTGAGCATTGGTCTCTTCCGTTAGACATTTTGCTTTCACTTTGTAAATGAACTCTTTTCTGCCCCTGCCATGTCAGTGTGTTTGAGTCAGTCCTGGGGCAGCCTCAGATGCAGCTGCAGTTGTTTTTCACCCGTGGTCACAGATCACAGGATCACAGAACAGGTTGGGTTGAAGGGACTGCTGGAGGCTGCCGGTCCCACTGTGTGATGGTGGTAGCTGAGCTGAGTCTTGGTGAAATGATTGCTGTGTCCAGGAGCAGTGCTGTACTGGGCTGGCATGGAGCCTGATGGAGCAGGGAAGCAGATCGGTCTCTTGCAAGGAGGTGTTGACTGCTGCCCTGTTTCTGGAGTGTTCATGCTGACAAGCTACTTTCTTTTTTGAGTTTCCACCTCCACTGCTTGCTCTACATTTTCTCCCACTGGAACTTGGTCCCCAAATCTGTGCCAGCTTCCATATTGAGAATCAAATCCACAGCTTGCTGGTCACCTGCACTTGCCAGAAAGGAGAGTGATAAAGAAAAAGTAATACAGACATCTGGCTTTATGAGTGATGCATTTATTTATAAGTTTGTATAAATTCTGAATTTTGAGAAGACTGTAGTTGGATATGGAGGAGGAATCACAGAATGCAAGTATTACTTCTCTTGCTTAGTATTAGAAGTGATCCAAAACCCACTGATTTCTGCTGTTGGTGCAAACCAGGTTTGGGGTGGAATGTGCAGAAGTGGCGTGTAGGTGACTCACTTCGGCCTCTTTCTTCGTTCAATGATGCCCATTTTGTTGTGGGATTGTCTGCTGTGGCGTTTTCCCACGGTGCACCCATTTCTCAAAGGACACATTGGTTTGAATTTGCTCGGTTTCTTTGCACTTTTGCTTTTCCTTCAAACACTGCATGGGGGTGCTGATGTCAGTTGTGCCTGTCCTGGTCACTTGACCCCCTTTGACTTTCTAGGCAGATGGTTGGCTCTACCTGTAGACACTCTGGGTCTGAACAAACAGCACCATGGAGCTGTGGGTTTGGGAATCCACACAACTGCTAAGCTGGGGCAAGGAGTGCGGTTCAGTTTCTAATGACTAACATTTTGCATGAGCTAGTGTGCTGTTTCTTTTGTGTATGAAGCTCGTAAACAGCTAACAGATTGGCTTTCCCTCTCTCTCTGTTTCTCTGTTTAGCAGGAAGGAGCATCCTAACTCTCTGAATGTCTTCCCCCTCGCGGATGGCATGGTACGTGGGCAGATAGGGGCCAAGATCGTCCCAACACTGGACCACTGGCACCTGAGTGGCCTCGGGCAGCTGCAGTCCAACTCCAGCTACAAGGTTTTACAGACCATCACAGAGCAAGGGTTTCCCACTCTGCCACTGTCAATAGCATCCATGTTTTCATTAAGGTGGAGGTTAACCTGTGTCCATAACCCTTTGCAGCCTCTTCCTGCTGTGAGTTTACTCTTGTGGTGGCTGTGATGAGGTGGGAGGATGTCCCATCGCAGATCTGGTGTACAGTGTGGGATGGATTTATAAGGCTCCTCATGCTTGTTACCCCCTTGTCTCAGTGTTAATCTCTTGGCAGGCCCTAAGTTGAAAAGAGTATATGTGAGGACAGTTAGAAATATAGTGAAGATAAAATCCTTACCTTTTTTAGCTTATTTGTGAGAGGAAATGATGGAACCTGCCTCCTCTCTTTCCCTCTCTAAGAGCAAAGCTTTTGCTCCTCAGATGGGGCTAGAAGTAGAGTTACTCTTGCTCTTCAGCAGTTGTTCTTTTTGTCTTACCACTCTTCTGGCCTTCCTATTTTCAGCTAAAAGGGGTACTAAACATCTGACTGCCCAAGTCCTGCACTGTGCTTTTAAAGCTCTTCACTTCCTCACACATCTGGTCTGCAGCTCTAGTCTTGTGCTGTGTATATCCAGTACGCCTGTCACATTCAGTGCACTGCCTTCTGCACTGGGGCTTGCCAAAAGCCTCACAGCATGGCAGCCACACCAGAGCAGCTGGATCGTTGTGCCTTTTGCTTCAGGTGCTGTGCCATTTGGAGACTGGTCTGAGTTCAAAGACCCAGAGATTGTGCTCTTAGTTGACAGATCTGTGCATTTATTAACAGCTGAGGCCGCTCATGATGAGCCATCTTTCCCACATTCTGTGCCTGCAAACTTCTCAGTCTTTACTCAGAATCCTACCAGATTCTTAAACGATGTTTCCCAGGTGCCTGGTGTCAGCCCTGACAGCCAGTGATGCATCCACCCAGCATGGCTTGCAGTGTGTCCTCCCTGCAGAGCTTCTGGTCTGCTTTAAAGGTGTCTTAAAAGGCACTAATCAGATCCTACACTAATTTCTGGAGAGCTTTACTGCAGTTAGGGAATAGCAAAACCACAGTGCAGTGGGATGTGGATGTGAAGGTGTAGCTTCAGATAGTCTGACGTGTGCCAGCACATTGCTGCACACAATCACACGGCAGCCAAAATGTACAGAGAGCGTATTTGTACTTCTGGAAAAAATTTATTCCTTTGGATCTCTGAACAGCACTGCACACTGTGGTATGGGTATGCTCTTGAGCTCTCTGTTGGTCAGGCATGTGTGGCAGGTGTAAGCCTTTAGAGGAGCTGGAACAAAGTTGAGGTGAGATCCACCTTCCAGACTACTGAAGGCATCATTCTTTCAGAGATATCATTGCGGGGCTTCTGAGAGGTTTTCAGTGAGAGCTGAGGGGAACTCAGCAGTAATTCAGGATCTGCATTGCAGGAGAATACAGCGGGAATCCACATAGATTGTAAGCTTTGGTTTCCAAGCTCAAGTAATGGAGAGTTACTGACTTGATGACTTTGTCATTTATTATTGGTGATGTCAGGCAAAAAGTCCATTTCTGGTAAAAAGAAAACATGCAGAAATAGTACCGTGCTGCTCTACATGTATTTGATGGGTGGGTCTGGGGCTTGTGTTGATGCTTGCTAGGAAAATTCAGAAGTGGGAAACACAATAAGGAGGTCAGCTGATAGTGTGCAGATAGAGCTCGGGCTATGGAAGACTTGGATAGCTGGGGTGTTAGGGAGGATTTCCTAAGGCTGTTGAAGAAACATATGAATAATTAAAAGGACTGATTATCTGACTCTGGATTTGCAGTTTGGAATGGAAAATTTTCCTCCTGCGAGCTACTTGTGTGCACTCTGACTAAAAATGCTGTTTTTCAGCTCTTCTGCATGGCTGAAATCTCAGCAGTGGTGCTCGTGCACTTCTTGCTTTTTCTTCATCTGCTCTGATATTTCACTGACATCGACTGCAGACACGTAACTGACTTTATTTTCCTAATATGTGTATCTTGGCTTTTCTGGCTAGTTTTCCTTCTTACGGGGCCATACATTAGTTATGTTTTAATTGTACTTGTGTACTTATTATGACTATTTTCTGTTTAAGTTGCTGTCCTTTGTTATTTTCTTTTTATATTCAGTTGCACATTTATTTTACATAATGATTTGGAGATGAAAGTCCTTAACGTTTTTGTTTTTATGTACTATGCTTTCAGTGTTATAACCATACAAGTGTGACTACTCATGGTGACATATGACTGCTATGAATGTTGAGCCTTTGCAATGCATTTTGGAGGTCACTACTGCACATTTGATGTTTAGGAGGTTGACAGGTATGGCTGTAGGTAAGTGGTGGCTGTGGAGTTTTCTTTGGGTGAGCTCTGGGCAATGCAGTGTGCCTCCTGGACTGCAGAGGAGAGCTGTACAGTCGGTAAAATATCTGGAACAGTAATAGTGGAACAATCAGAAGGACAGTAGAAGGAAGATACCAGCGAAGTTTAATAGATGTTCTGGACTGCGAAGAAAAGTGCCTTGGTAGTGTTAACATTTGAGAGGAATTTCTCCAGGGCAGGTTGGTAGTCTTAATAAAGGACACTCTCTAGATGACTACAAACTACGAGTGTATAATCATAGAGTGTAATTACATTTGTAATAACTCCCTGATGTGTTCTGGGTGAGAGAAGGATAATGTCAACAAGCAGGAAGCTTGTATTCTCAATACAAGTATCACTCTATAGATGCTGTAGAACTTCTAAATGACATCTAGATCCCAAGTCCAAGAATTGACATCTGCACATCCCTTTTGCAGGGCTGAAATTCTCACAGACTTCAGTTATGCTTAAAGGTTGTGGGTACAAGAAGGAGCTCTGAATCTGTTCATCCAACAGAAGTGTTTTTTTGGGTGGGGGAAGAGGATTTATGATTGCACTTTATGCTTGGAACTCTTTGTTGTCCCTCTGTATGACAGAAAGCACAGCAGGTAAATTGCAGCTGAAGTGTTAAAAGGTTTATTGGATCACGTTCCCAAAAAATGAACTAAACTATTAGAAAAGTAACTCACAAAACAGGAATCTGGAGTGGAGGTGAGAAGTGTGGTTTCCACATGTAGCCACAGTGAAGTGTTTCCATCTCAGTTTTGCTTGTAAAATCAGCAAATGTGCAGGGAAGCCATTGGAACTTCCATGTGGGAGCGTGGGGGCTGCTTGGACTGAATGTGCAGAAACCAAACAAGACATCAATTTTTCTGAATGGTCAAATATTAAAAATAAACCTTTCTATATAAATGCACAGATGTAATATAGAACCTTTTGACTTGTGCCATGCAATGCACTGCAGGGTGTTTTAAGATAAGCATAGTGGCCGGTCTAATTAAGGGAAGGTGTTAATAAGATTCCAGATTAAAAAAAAAAAAAAAAAAGGCTGCAAAGGGTTAATATATTTCAGTATTTCTCTCATCCCATTTTGAATTGCTTTGTTATGTTGTGCAGTTAATGTTAGAACAGTAGAGCAAGACTTAGAAATTAGTGAACCAGCATCACAGCTCCGAGGATGGGAGGCCTGAAGCAGCTGCTGAGCAGTCTGAGCCTCTGCAGCAGTTGCACAGGAGGGGAGAGGCAAGCAGTAACAATTATAGCTGAGTCTGGGTGTGCGGCTGCTGAGCGTCACTGCACCCAATTGCAAGTCATCAGCACATAGAACTCTCCAAATTCATTTTGCCATCTCCCTGCTGGCAGCAATTAGAGTGGGCTGCCGTGAAGAAAGGAGAGATCTCATTTGGTACTGGGGATGATTACTGCATCGGTCAAGACATTAATTGGCTGACTTTGAAGCAGCGCTGCTTTAATTGACAAACAAGGGCTGCAGTGTAAAATCCTCACAAAGCCTTACAAGTCTCCCATGTTTTTCAAGAGGTGTTAATACAAGAAATGGGGCTGTAATGTCTGTAAAGCTGAGACTCACTCATGCACATTTCACAATGGAAGTCTGTTGCCTTCGTTAATTTGTCAGCTTCTTATTTTTGAGTTTCTGGGTCTTGCCTTATCAATTTGGGGAGACCACACCTGTTTCTTCTGTGCTGTCAAGCCAGACCCATGCTTGGCAAGCTTCTCTGTAACATCATGCGGGGACATAGGGCTTCCCCCACTAGCAAAATCGGACCATCAGTTTGTTATCTGCTTTGCTTCTGCAGCTTGGTGTAAGAAATACGCTGCTGTTCTCTCAACGCAGGGGATTCTCATTCTTGTTATGTCAGTGGCTTACTGTAATGGCAGCTTCTGGATCCTCTAAGAGCTCACATCTTTCCCAAGCAATGTCCGTGTTACCTTCCAGTCTTGGGAAATGCTGTCCTGGCTTACTGCGAGTGCCAAAGCCCTTCAGCTTCTGCTGTAGTCAGTGGCAATTGGAGGTGCTTTTCACTTATGAAAAGACCTTCTTCCTTGAGGTGCATGATGAAGAGGTCGCATAATGATGTGGCTTGTGAAGATAACTCTTCATAGTAAGAGAAGAAGGATGTCAATCTTTTCACAGGTAGGATTTGCTTTCTGAGTTCAGCATGGGAACTCACTGCTGCATTCTGGTTGCAGTGCCACGTGTCTCCAGTGAACGCTGGGCATTTAGTCAGTGCAGTGAGCAAGGCTCATTTTGCTTAATGCTTTAAGGCAGCCATATACCAACAAACCGGAGATTAACTGAAATATATAGCTCTGCTTTTCCCTTTTTATTCTTTCCCTACCCTGGAATTGCCATAATGTCCCCAGGATGAAATGTCTGAATCTGGGCAGTCCTCAGCAGCTACCACACTGAGCACCACTGGAACCAAGTCCAACACTCCCACATCATCTGTGCCCTCTGCTGCTGTCACACCCCTGAATGAGAGCATCCAACCCATCAGCGAATACAATGGCACAACCAAGAGCAACAAGAGGACACGAGAAAAGCGGAACAGCCGGAACATGGAAGTCCAGGTCACGCAGGAGATGAGGAATGTCAGCATAGGTATGGGAGCTGGAGCATGTTTATGAATACAGGTTTCTGAGGTTAGCATCAGAACCAGAACCTTTTCTGTGTAATACAGAGGAAATTCCTGTGCTAACGTTCACCAGCTGTTTCCTAACAGGTTGAGACTATAAAACAACGTGCAACATCCTCTAGTGTAGCATTTGAATAAAAAGACTCACAGCTGAGTCCAGTTCTGTATTTTATTATTGCTTGCCCACAGTGCCAGCCTCAACCAAGCAATGAACGCTCTTGTTCTCATGGGCTTTGTAGATTTTACTTCTGGGGCAGCTTGGAAAGGACAAAAATGTCACCTCTAACACATTAAAGGGGCTAATGTAGTACACAGGTGACATCCTTAATCCTTCGGGAATTCTCTATGCAAACAGACATTGTGTTTATGTTGCTTGCCTCAGCTTTCAAATGTTTTGGTTTCTAAGCATGTTGGTTTCTATGTAAGTTGGCAAAAGGGGGAGTCCCTTATTTTCTTCCTCAAATATTGGTCTTAGGCTACAGATTATACAGAAACCAGGTTAGATTTCATGCACTGAACTGTGCAGTTTCAAAGTGAAATTTTAACTATATGCAGCACCATGACATTGTCAAGCTGTGCTATTTGCAGCTGCAGAAATGCCTTTAAGGAGCACTGTTGCCATAGATCATGTGTTGTCTTACGTAGGTATAGGAAGCAGTGACGAGTGGTCCAATGTTCAGGACATCATGGACTCTACTCCTAAGCTGGATATGTGTCAGGATCCCCGCCTGGAGCACCCTGGTAACAGGTATTGGTTGTGACTTTCTGCTCTTGGCCCTCTGTCTTGTTTTTGTGAAGGGTGGATATTGTGGTCCAGAGCTCAAGATGCAGCTGTTTCAGAAAATGCATAAATTCTGCCTAATGCAAAAATGAGGTGCTGGCAGCCTTTGAGATCTCCAGGGAAGGCACATATCAGTAATATGGAAGGATCTGTGTGAGTGGCCCAGGCTGCTCTGAGACAGGAAAAAAGAAATCCAGGGCTGTTCACAGCATTTGAGTCCTTATCTGATCTTACTGCTGTGAGGGTTGCTGTTGAAGTTGGTGGGAGTGTAGGCATCACTGCACAGCCTTAGGACTGCCAGTGGAAGGTTTTCTATGAATTTTTGAGTAGTTACCAGCTATTTGAAAAGGCATCAGCGAGGCAAGGCTGAGGTCATGCAAGGTAGGTATTGGTACATGGTATGGGGAATAAAACATTCTTTTTCCTTTACTTACTGAATTCCCTCAGTCAACCCGTGGCAGAATCCACTCTCAGAGTTTTGACTGTACTGGTCTGTGATGCTCAGTATTTCAGAGTTATGTTCTGGCTTAAACATCACCAAGTAAGAAGAATCCTTGCCTTTCTTTCTTCCAACCACAGCCCAACCCAGGGGATTGTGAACAAAGCGTTTGGCATCAACACAGACTCCCTTTATCATGAACTTTCCACAGCAGGATCCGAGGTGATCGGAGATGTTGATGAAGGAGCAGATCTGCTAGGTAAAATTTGTTGGGACTGTTCTGTTTTCTCTGAAGCAAAGACAGCTCCGTTAGGCTTCTAGAAGCGTTTAGATTCACTCTTTTTTCCGAACTTGGATGTTTGACCTTTAGAAAATGGCGTGGAATTTGGGATACACTGTGACTGAAATATGCACCTACAGCAGTAATTCTTACCCAACAGCTTGAGTTAATGGCTGTGTATTTGGGCTGTCTTTGTGTCTGTAAGTTATTTTCCTTTGTTTGAAGATTGCTTCTTCCCCTCCTCCCACAAATCTTCACGCCAGTAATTCTGCATTCTTGCAGCTTCACTTGGAATAGAGCTTTTCTTGGAAGTCTGCAAGAAAAAAAAACCCTTTTGTTAAGATTTCTTTAAGTTTAAGGGGAACAATTGTCGTTCTCGTATGGAAACATAGATTTCACTGCAGTTTTTACCTTCTTAGTCAATCCAAGAGAGTTTTGCATTCTCCTTTTAGGCTGATATTGAAGGAGCTTCTTGTATCTGAAGTCTGATTATGTTCTATGTTCCCAATGAGGACTTTGAAGCAGTCAGAGAAGCAGCTTTGTGTCAGGTAGCAGTCTGATAAAGCTGTGAAAGTGTAGCAGTCCCAGCTGCTTGTGGGTTGTTCCCCCTTTCTCTCATATCTCCTTTCCTGGTCTTCATTATCCCTTTACTCTGGACATAGGGTAGGACTAACAGTTGGGTAATGGGCCCTGCGAAGTCCTTTTTTTCAGTGTTAGGGTGGCCTCCTGTGTTTGCTTTGGAGATTAAAATCTTACTTCATTTAATGGGTGTTTTATGGTGAAAACAGCAGTTGTTACGTTAGTGGTAAGTTCATGTATATAAATGATGTTTTTCTATACAGAAGTTTAAATGAAATTATCAGACTGAGCCCTGGCGCTGCTGTTGGAAAAAAAAAATGTTGTAAAATGCAGCTGTCCTTTGCATGCTGAAATGTGGCTGAAGTGCACGTTTAATTTCAGCAGATCTGTCTGCTAACAGGAGAATGATCACAAAGGGAGGGGAACAAGAAGGCAGTGGAAACTGGCCGTTCTGCGCTTAGTGCTGTGTGACTGAGAAAAGAAAGGTTTATCCAGGCTGAGATGCGACTGTCTGAAACTCGTGTCTGGAAGGCTGGGGGTGGCTGAGGCGTGTGGCTGCAGTTCTAACAGGGGTTCCTTCTCCTTGGTTTTTTTGTCCTGTATGTAGAGTCGTGGCAGTTCCCGTCCTTACTATTTCATGCCTTTTGACACTGAAATGGCTGAATCATTGTTAATTCTTTTTTTTTTGAAACAAAATTTTAGTTTTGTTGGTTTCAGTCACTGATCGATCCTTTTTTTCACTTCCTTTTTTCCCTTGTCTCTCTGTGCTTCGCTGGACATGGCCCATAGGGGAGTTCTCAGGTGTGTATCTCTGCTCTGCTCAGTTTCCTTTCTTGTTTGTTTTTACCTCGTTGAGACTCAATGATATGGTATACACGTGTGATACTCCCCTGCTCTTGTCCAATCACGGTTGGCTTTGCTGACTTTCTCCCACCTTTGCCTTGCTTGGTTCCTTGCACTGGCAGGTTCCTGGGCAGGAGGCTATTCCTGCTTGGTGTTCACGTGTCTGCTGTGTTTTGATCCGCTTTTTGTGTAGCTTTCTGCAGGTTTTGACACTGGCCCGTCTCAAGGTCTTGAGAAAACCACGCTGTGCCTTTCCATTGCTTTGGGGTGCAAAGTGCCTCGTTTTAGGGCAGGCGCTGTGCTCTGCGCTGAGCTCAGCTGAGCACAGGATTTACATAGTTCACTCCTGTTCTTCAAGTAAACAAGACTGTGAGGAGTCCCTCTGCTTGCATGATGCTCACTATGAGTTTCTTAATGCATCCTGACCCACAGCTGCAGTGAAAAGAAAGACTTTTCTGTAGGGAAGAGAGTGGCAGAACCACAGGCCTTTTTTTGTTTGTTTTGTCTTTTCAGTAGGAGTTTGAAGTGCCGCCTCTGTTGCCTTTTGTCCCATACGAAGGTCAGCAGGCCTAAATTGCAGAATTTTCACCTCTCTGTAAAATGCATTTGGGTACTGATAAAAAAAAATAATTAGATGAAATCAAGGAAATCGCTGTTGATTTCAGTGCAAACTGGATGAAGTTTCACCTGTAATAAGGACAGGCGACTTGGGCTGATACGGTACAAAATCTGTGGCATAATTGTGCAGTGCTGAGCTCTGTCACATTCCTCTGCACGGAACCTCCTGATGTTGGGTCTGTAAGGTCACAAAAGGGAGGAAGGAACGGCATCATCATCTCTCTTAGTTCAGATTGTTTGGGCTGTCACTGTAGGCCATTTTTGGGTGGTCTTTTCTCAGAGACTCTCCCTCTGAAGTGGCACTGGAATTTATCTCAGTAGCAAAGTGGATTTGGATCTGTGCAGGAAGGCCAGATAACAGCTCTGATATCCCTCCCGTTTTGTTTCTTCTCCTGCCCTTCCTTCACCCTGTTCATCATGTCTGTTGACTTGCCATTGTGGTGGGGTTGGAATGCACAGAGATATTTAGTCCAGGGTAAGTGACCTAAACATGATAGCACTGAGTGTAGGGTAAGCCAATCTACCCAGCTGCTTGGTATCTGAACCAGATTGCTTCATGCCAGCTGATGAATGTCTGCAGTTCACAGCTATTGGCCACTGCATTCAGTCAGCAGGTTTACCACTGCATCACCATAGAGCAGTACTTTCAGCTCCAGGTTCAGATAGCCTTTCTGATTGCACTGGAATAGTTTAGAAGTAGGGGAGCAATCATTCCAATAATATCTTTATCAATCAGCTTTGCATGACAAAATATTAAAAATAAACATTCATTATGGGAGGACTTGTTTGTCATTGGGTGGAAACCTCTGCAGAAGCATGTTTAGAGCATTATTAATCAGTAGAAGGAGATGTTTGGTTGATTTTTACTTAGTAAATCCAGCAAGAAGAACAAATTAAATATCTTGAATTGCTCAGCACTGACACAATGATGAGTGCAGGAACAGAAGGTGATACTTTTTCAGAGATCTTGCAGCAAACATTGACCACCTTACCCTGATATCAATTGAAATAACGAGGCCTTTGCTCCTGACAGGTGCTGCAGTGAGATTTACCAATAAGAGCAAAGATGTAGAAAAGATCTCCGCTCGGCTGCGTGAGGAAGCCAAACTGCAGGCTGAGCTTTCAGACGCAGGTGCTACTGTGGAGTGGATGAAGGATGGGAAGGAGCTCAAGGCCAGTGAAAAATATGAACTGCAAATTGTGGGGAAGAAACACACCCTGAAAATTCACAGCGTCTCAATGGATGATGCTGGAAGTTGTCAGTGCATCTGTGAGGGGGATAAAATGCTCTATCAGCTTTCACTGAAAGGTATGTGACAGTCTGGGCTGTGCTCTTCCAGCCCAGGGCCAGCAGACTGCATTCACCTAACTCCCCGACAGTCCAGCTGTTGTCAGACAGCATCTGGGGTGTTTTCAGTGGCTGTTTTGACTTGAACTGGCCAATCTGCTTTGTAGAGCCATTTGATTTCTGTGTTCTGTCCTGTGATTCGTCCCTAAGATATAGAGGAAGTCAAGGGAAAGATAGGAAAAAGAGCATCCCAGCCTTCCTGCTCTTCTCTCAGGGTGGCCACGAGAGATGATGTAAACAGCTCTTTTTGTAGCAGTGATCCCAAATGTAGAAGAGACCTGTGAAGAGTCACAGGGATGTTTACTTAGCTGTCATTCCATGGTGGGCTTTTTCTGACACAGATGGAGAGAGAAACTGAACTTTCCCACGCAGGTCTCTGTTTTGCTGCAGGGTGTAGGTCTGATCTCTGAGATCCACACGCTGGGCCTTGATTGCAATAAATGAGAGCCCTTTGTTTGCTCCAGTGGAAGACTTTCCATTTCTGCAGTACCCTCTGCAGATGACACAAATGCAAATGCACCTTCTTCCCAGCAACAATTGCCTTTTTTTTTTTTACACTGAGTTTGCATGAGGCTCTTCATCATCTTCTGCTGGCTTGTCACCCTTGTTGGTCCGTGGAGAAACAACAAAGCCCTAGAGTAGTGTATGCACATGAATCTTTTAAATCAATTATTCCACTGTGTGTTAATAGGGGCCAGTTTTATCATCTACCTTTTGCGCTCCAATTAATTTCCATAAAGGAATTCTGTTTATCTTTTCAGTCCTAAGTGATATCTCCATCTTTTAGGCTCGATTTGTTTGCCAGGGGGTTACAGTGCAGTAATAGATACTCCCTCCATTGATTTCCTTCTAGTTTGCTTGTTCCAATTCTTTCCTCAGTTTTCCTATTTTAGACATTTTCTTGAAGCCTTGGGCTTCTTCCTTTGGCTCTGTCCCCTGTCCAGTGTATGTCCTTCAACTTGTGGAGATAAGGTAATCTGGTACGTGGTTTATAAAAGCTGCCAATTTGCCAGCATCTGAATTAGAATCCAGCAATTAGAACTAGGACTAAACGTGCACGTTTGATCTTATGATAAATGAATGCCTCATGGTCACCAATGTCCCTGCAGTTCTTTACCATCATACATATTTTATGTGTCCATATTTTGTTTCAGCACTGGCAAACTTTGTAATCAAAGAGACAACTGGAGGAGTAATCAGGGCCGTTGCTGGAAAGCAAGCTGAATTTGTTTCTGAGACCTCTGAAGCCAATGTCATGGTGAAGTGGTACAAAAATGGCAAAGAAATCACGACCAGTAAGAAATTCACAATGGAAGATAAAGGGAAACTGCATAAGCTTGTGGCTTCAGTTGTAACGAAAGTAGACGAGGGAACATACATCTACACAATTGGAGATGACACTCTGATTTTTGATTGGAAAGTCTCAGGTAAGTTTGTGAGGCAAATTAAACTCCACATTTGGAGAGTTGAGTGTCTCCTGCTGTACCCGAAGGACATTGTGATCTCTGAGGTGTCTCCCTGAGGTGCTGTAAGCACAGCCATTAGCTCATAGTGCAAGTAAAACACTGTCAGGTCAAGCCTGGAGGAGTAATGCTTGTCACTGACATGTTCCTGTTCAGGGTGGAGCTGGAGGGTAAAATACCACAAGAAATTGTCATTGAAATTCAATATCTGTGAAATTCAGCTGGCTGCATTCACAGAACCTGGCGTTAAGGTCTGTTTTTTGGTGTATATCTTGAGCCTATTTTCCATAACCCAGTTTTCATTTATGAACTGAAGCTCTACTGAAAGCCTTTCGCTGTAATCTATCTATGTGATATTGATTGATGCTATTAGTTCTTAACAGCTTGACTCTAGAGGGACTGTTCTTCTTTGGTCACCTAGTTTTAAAAGAATACATGGCTCCTGTCTATTACAATTTTTAACGCATTATTTGTTCACTGATGCCATAAATGTGCCTGGCATAGCAAGTGGCCTTGGTATATTCAGTGACTGAAAGCAACAGTTGTTGCTGTAAGAAATGCAGTACTAAGCTAGGTCTGCCTGTAGCTGACAGCCATCAGCTTGCTCCTCAGGCAGGTTCTGTCTGGATGGAATGAAGGGCTTGAAATACTGATGTGCTCATCAAACGCTGCTTGTTAGCTTAGAGACAAGGTGTTGGATAGGTTTGTTCATGTATTGAAAACACGTTACTTAGCTGCCTTCATTTTAGCTTCAGAAGAACGTGTGCAGAATACAGAATTGATTAAAAGAAATAAGAACTGTCTGCATAGAACTTACTCTTTCCTTACACAGGAGAATCAAGCACACGTTTGTATGTGAGTACCTCCAGAGGTGAAACTCCATCACCCAAATGTAATGAGCAGAGACATTACAATCAGTTCTAACTGTATCTTCATGCTGAATAAGCCTGAGTCAGGATGTAAACCACTTTCTCTTTTTTTCTTCAGATGAAGCCATTAATGTTGTCAACAAGCCCAAAACGACTCCAGAAATATCAGTCAGTCCTTCTGAAGACCTGGAGCTGGTGTGTGAGGTGTCAGCTGCAAGCGGAGCTGTCGTATGGAAGAAAGATCAAACAGAGGTGAAGCAGGACCAGAGGACAACCATCATCTGCCAGGGGACGCACCTCAAGCTCATGGTCAAAAATGTGACCCTGAAAGACCAAGGGAGCTACAGCTGTGAAACAAAAGATGACAAAGCAACATTCCAAGTGAAAGTCAGAGGTGAGAAAATGCTTGGAATCCCAGAGATAAAGTGTGATAAAATGTTTGCTCATTAAGACCGGGATGTGGTAGCATTGTGGTGGAGTGCTTGTTCATTAGGACCGGGATGTGATGGTGGAATATGGAGGCCACAAGGGTTGCAGAACACTCTAATTTTATGGGTAGATTGTGTACTCTGCATAGTTACAGGCAAAGCGCGCCCCGATGGATACAAAGTTTCACGGAAGGCCCAACCAAGGAACGACACACCAAGTGGCACGATCACGACCGACCAATTAAAGGACAATACACTCGGGATGGACCTTACAAAAGAAGTTGCAAGGGACGGGAAGGTGCGGCAGTTGGAGGAACGAGGATTCCCCTGTCGCCCAGCGCTGTGGGTACGAGCCTGAGGGGGCGCCCCGCCTAAATAGGCGGCCTCGGCTCCTATCCTCCCGCCCTACTCCCGCCGACGATCCGAAATTTAAAACACAAAGGCAAGGAAAAACCGGTTAACCCTTTAAATTTCCTGCACGAAAGTCCGGACGAAGACGCAGGACAGGTGAGTATAGTCCGGTCTGGGTTGGGAATCCGGCGTGTGGCGAGTGTTGTGTGCTTGTGAAGGGGGGCCGGCAGCCGGCACTAACCCGAGCGAGTGTGGACCCCACAGTAGTGCGGTTCCCATTGCCCGCGAGGGCGTGGGCCACGACCTGGGGGAAGCGAGTGAATGCAACACTGAGTGAGGGCACGCCGAAGGGTGGGTACAGGGTATAAGCGGGACCCTTTCACCACCACAACCCCTAGGGCTACGGGCTCTATGGAGGGTTATTCTTTGGTATTCCCCTAGAGCTACGGGCTCTATGGAGGGTTATTCTTTGGTATTCCCCTAGAGCTACGGGCTCTATGGAGGGTTATTCTTTGGTATTCCCCTAGAGCTACGGGCTCTATGGAGGGTTATTCTTTGGTGTTCCCCTAGAGCTACGGGCACTAGGGATGATTACTATTAGGTGTTCCCCTAGAGCTACGGGCTCTAGGGAGGATTATTATTTAGGTGTTCCCCTAGAGCTACGGGCACTAGGGAGGAGGATTACTATTAGGTGTACCCCTAGAGCTACGGGCTCTAGGGAAGGATATTATAAGATTGCATCCTAGAGCTACGGGCACTAGGGGGAGCTACAGACGTTGAATAAAACAAGAGAGCAAGAAGTAAAGAACGAGATGGGGCAGTGTAAAACTAAACCATCCGCCCCTTCTAAACGACCATCCATTCCTAAGGACTCACCTCTAGGGTTCATGCTAAGTGTCTGGACGCACTATCCAGGAACAAGAAATAAAGATAAGGCAAAGATGATTTATTATTGTATAGAAATTTGGAGCGGACAACAAATTGGCCCGGCAGTATGGTGGCCTAAGTATGGTTCTAATGAAGATTGGGTACAACAGCAATTAAATTTTTGGGTAAACTCCAAAACCCCTTTCAATCAAGAAGAAAGTGACTATGCAGCAGTATGGGTCACTCGCCCAGAGGGTTTAGGAGTCCCCATTTTTAATTTGACACGAAAAGAAAAAGATGTCGAAAAACGTAAACCTCGAAGGGAAGAGGAGGCCTTAGTGGGACACCCACCATATGCTTTACCACCAGCAATTCCCCTACCTTCTCCTCCTCAGTTGGATCATGGGCAGATGGATTCGAGAGAGGCGGAAGTACAAAAGATAGAAGGGGGAGGGCCTGTGACACGGGCAAAGGCACGACAAAATAACCTCTACCCTTTAAGAGAAATGCCCATGGGAGGTCCACAACCTCAGATGGGGTTTATATCAGTGCCCTTAAATTCAGGGGATGTTAGAGATTTTAAGAAGGAAATGGGAAATGGGTAATACTAGAAGATCCCCTGGGGGTGGCAGACAGAGTAGATCAGTTCTTAGGGCCAAATGTTTATACCTGGGAGGAACTACAATCTATTCTAAGTATACTGTTCACAGCAGAAGAGAGAGGTATGATTAGGCGTGCAGGGATGCGCATTTGGGATGCTCAACATGCCCACGGGCCCGCTGCGGATATTAAATGGCCCTTACAGAATCCGCAATGGGACCATCAAAATCAACATCATAGGACTCACATGCAGGACCTGCGAACTATCATTATCCAGGGCATTAGGGAGGCAGTCCCAAGAGGTCAGAATATAAATAAAGCTTTTAATGAAAGACAAAAGAAGGAGGAAACACCCACTGAATGGCTAGAAAGGTTACGCAAGAATTTACAACTATATTCAGGATTGGATCCCGATACACCGATAGGCCAGGCTCTGCTCAAAACACAGTTCGTAGCTAAGGCTTGGGAAGATATCCGCAAGAAACTAGAAAAGATAGAAAATTGGCAGGATCGGGGGCTTGATGAACTTTTGAGGGAAGCTCAGAAGGTATATGTAAGAAGGGAGGAAGAAAGACATAATAGGCAGGTTAGGATGATGGTAACAGCGGTCAGAGAAAGTAGGGAATTGGAAAGGAAAATGGGGGGATGGACGCAAAATCAAATTCCAGGACAGCAAAAATTTAGGAAGCCTGAAAACAGGGAGGAGGAGAGAATATGCTATTATTGCAGGAAAAAAGGACACCTGAAGAGGGACTGCAGGGTTAGAATGAGAGACGAAAAGTCCTTCCAAGAAGACTAGGGGTGTCAGGGGCTCTATATATTGGGGACCCAGAAACAACAGGAGCCCTTGATAAAATTGAAAATTGGTCCCCAGGCTGCGGAGGTAGAGTTTCTAGTAGATTCAGGAGCAGAAAGGTCTACTATACAACAGATCCCCCTCGGATGCAAACCTTCCCGGGAAACTACCAAAGTAATAGGAGCAAAGGGAGAACCCTTTACAGTAGGAATAGTTAAAAATGTAATGATAGAAGCAGAGTCCAAAGTGGGGTTGGGTGATTTCTTGATACTGCCTGAAGCGGAGTTCAATTTGTTAGGACGGGATCTGATTATTGCATTAGGCATAGGACTAGAAGTAGAGAATAAAGAATTGAGAAATCATCCCTAGGTATGGGGTAACAGAAGTAATAGATTCAGATCAAGGACCACACTTTACATCAAGAATCACTAGAAATATAGCTGAAGCCTTGGGAATAAAATGGGAAGAACATACTCCCTGGCACCCACAGAGTTCAGGGCGAGTAGAGAGAATGAATGGGGAACTAAAAAAGCAATTGGCCAAATTAACACTAGAAACTAAGCTCTCATGGATAAAATGCATTCCCCTTGCCCTCTTAAACCTTAGGGCCCAGCCCCTGGCTGACATAGGAATATGCCATATGATGCGGGAACCCCTAAAGATCACCCGGGGGTGTTAGATAAGAACATTCAAGCTTATATCACGGAATTAATGAAGTATAAACAGGAATTGTGGAAAAAGGGACAATTGACTCAAAGACCCCCTCTTGACATTACCCTCCATCAGATAAAGCCTGGAGATTGGGTTCTGATAAAGACCTGGAGAGAAACCACACTGCAGCCTCGCTGGGAAGGTCCCTATCTGGTATTATTGACTACCAATACTGCCATCAGAACTGCTGAAAAAGGATGGACACATGCTAGTCGTGTTAAGGGTCCAGTACAAAATCACGAATGGAGAGTCACTAGTCCAGCGGGTGATTTGAAAGTAAAACTGTCACGAAACCCTCCGTCAAGGAAAATGAGAACATGAATTAACAATGATTGTATAAACGTATCAGTATAGAATTTAATGTAGAAGGGAATATTTTGACTATTGTGAATGCAACTGTCGGGATATGTTTTAGAAACGTAGTGGACCCACTGCGAAAATAGGAATACACAAATTGGTTATTAGCCTTCAGAGTGGCCGTGGAAATTTTAATAGAAGGGGGTAAACCTGGGGGTGAATTTGGATCCTTACCAGCATCACTTAAGTGTATAACCAGTGGGAAAAAGAATAGGGTGCAGTACCCCAAAGACCCACTTAAAAGGGAAGCAAAACCAGCCCCTCCTGAAGAATACTCTTGCTGCCGAGAAGATTATACACCCCATGGCTCGAGGCAACCGAGTCGATGGGCGAGGCAGAGGAGATAAAACATGTGGAGGGGTCTGCTCCATTATGAATGAATCCAAAGATTTAGGATCCAGAAGATACCCCAAGACTGGAAATAACTCCCCCGAGCAATTAAAGACTCACTACTGCAGTGGGAAAACTGCCTATCTAAAACTAGCTCAATTGATAATAATATTAAGTCTCATTAATGAGGGTTGGGGTACAGAGGTACAGACACACGAGCCATTTAAGTGGTCCCTAATCAGATGGGAAGATCAGAAGGTGATAAGCACAGACGTGACCCCAGGCGCTCCCATCCTTAAAAGTCAAGTATGTGACTTAGTACCAACACAACCATGCCTGAATCGCAAGGCAATCTATGCTTGCCCAGCATCAAATCCAGGGAAAAGTTATTGTAATTACCCAGGGGAATATTATTGTGCATACTGGGGTTGTGAAACGGTTTCACTGGGATTTCTGCCAGGGGGGGGACAAGATGAATATATAACAATTAGTTGGGGTCCCTCAGGTTGTACACCTCCGACTTATGGGACTCACTCTGGTGAAGGAACATGCCAACATTTAGAGATAAAAATCCTTAAAACAGAAAACACAGTGTGGTGGATAGGAAAGACTTGGGGGGTGCGAATGTGGGAGCCTGGAAGAGACCGAGGGGGCCATTTCCTTATTAAAAAAGAAAGAGTTCCGCCAGACCCCCCAATAGGTATAGGACCTAACGTAGTAATAAATAACAATCAGAATAAGACAGAAGCTGTTACTGTAGGCCCGACCGAAGCAAGCCCTTATATTACCGAATATGGCACCCTTTGGAAAATAATTCAGTCTAGTTTCAAGGTGTTAAACAACACCCACCCAGAATTAACTAAGGAGTGTTGGCTATGCTATGATATAAGACCCCCTTTTTATGAAGCAATAGGGTCCGTAGCGAAGATTAGGAGAAGAAATGGGACTAACCCAGCAGAGTGCCTATGGAAAAAGGGAAGGCCTAATGTTCCAGGGATAACTCTAGCACATGTTACTGGAAATGGTGTGTGTGTGGGAACTATACCTCTAGAAAAACGACATCTATGTAATAAAACTATAGAAGTACAAAGTCAGGAGAAACCCTCAGACTGGCTCCTACCCGCAGACAATGCTAAATGGATATGTGCCAAATTAGGGGTCACTACATGCTTATCGACTAAGATATTTAATCAAACCACCAATTACTGTGTACAAGTAATTATAGTTCCACGAATCATATATCACCCTAAAGATTATGTGATCAGTCAACAAGAAACCTCTGAACATCACCTGATTAAAAGGGAGCCATTCACAGCCCTAACCGTTGCAATGCTATTAACTATAGGAGGGGCCAGGCTGGGGACTGGAGTAGCATCTTTAATAAACAAGCCACAGGGACTGAAAACCCTTAGACAATCTGTGGATGAAGATCTACAGAAAATAGATGAAGCCATCAATGTGCTTACAAAATCGGTACGGTCTTTATCAGAAGTAGTGTTACAAAATAGAAGGGGGTTGGATCTTCTCCTATTGCAGCAAGGGGGACTATGTGTGGCTCTTAAAGAACAATGTTGCACCTATGTTGATCAAACGGGGGTAGCAATAGATACAATGGCTGAACTAAGAAAACAGTTAGAACAAAGAAAAAGAGCCCAGGAGTCTCAAAGAAGTTGGTATGAAAGTTGGTTTAATGGTTCCTCCTGGTTCACTACATTATTATCCACAATAATGGGACCAGTTATTATGATAATATTAGGTTTGACCTTTGGACCCTGTATTTTAAATAGACTAATCGTTATCGTTAAGAACAGGCTAGAGGCAGCCCACCTAATGGTAATTAGAGAAAGATATGAACCCCTTGATGGGAAACCAGAAGAGGATGCTCTAGAATGGAGTCGACAAGAACTAAAACGGTTTAATGAGCAAAACAAAATAGTACAGTAAAAGAAAAGTGGGGACTGTGATAAAATGTTTGCTCATTAAGACCGGGATGTGGTAGCATTGTGGTGGAGTGCTTGTTCATTAGGACCGGGATGTGATGGTGGAATATGGAGGCCACAAGGGTTGCAGAACACTCTAATTTTATGGGTAGATTGTGTACTCTGCATAGTTACAGGCAAAGCGCGCCCCGATGGATACAAAGTTTCACGGAAGGACCAACCAAGGAACGACACACCAAGTGGCACGATCACGACCGACCAATTAAAGGACAATACACTCGGGATGGACCTTACAAAAGAAGTTGCAAGGGACGGGAAGGTGCGGCAGTTGGAGGAACGAGGATTCCCCTGTCGCCCAGCGCTGAATTGCCTTTTTGTTTTACCCGCTACAATTAATAAAAGTTTCTAATTGGAACATTATCGGCTCATTGCTTATAAATTGATGACATAAAGGAACGCTTCATTTTGTGTGTCTTACATTTGGAGGATCAACTGACAGCCTCTCTGGTGCGAAACACTTTGGCTATAGGACTTTCTTTGTCATCTAGTGTCATAGCTACACTTTTCTACATGTGCTTTTCCATCCAGGAATGAATCACTGCAACAAACCATAGGCAAGGAGGGTAACTTGTGCAGCTCTTATAGTCAGCTGGTGTCTGCAGGGTTACAGTGCAAGAGCACACGAGGCATGCAAGGAGTGAGAAAAGGGGAGGTGTTTGAAGAGATCTGGTTACAAAATTTGAATGACACAATTAGGTGGAAAATGCAAATAATCAGACTCATAAATGGCCTGGGTTGCAAAGGCCCACAGTGCTCATCCAGTTCCAGCCCCCTTCTTCCTATGTGCAGGGTTGCCAAGCAGCAGCCCAGGCTGCCCAGAACCACATCCAGCCTGGCCTTGAATGCCTGCAGGGATGGAGCATCCACAGTCTCCTTGGGCAACCTGTTCTAGAGGGCCGTTCCCTTCTGATTTACTGGAAATGTAGAGAGACATCAGAAGAAAAAAAGAGAAGGGAGGAGGTTCAGCAGTGCATGCAGGTGATCTAAATCTCATGTCCAAATCTGCTATCAGACTTCGAAATGTTTAGATTTATGATATGATATGAACTGATATGCCTATCATTTCCCAAGGCAAAATAGAGGGGAAAGTATTTTCCTGTCTTAATGAGGCATCATGATGGTCCCTGTGAAGGGCAAGTATAGTGAAAATGGGGAACTGGAGTAAGGTCTGCAGCAGACTACAGCAAAATGGTGTGACTGTTGTGATGTCCCTGCAGAGAAAGAAGACGTGTTTACAAACAAGGACAAGGTACAAAAGGAGGTGAAGGCTGTACTGACTCAAAATGCCACGCTGAGCTGTGAGGTGGCCCAGGAGAAGACGGAGGTGAAGTGGTACAAGGAGGGGAAACTGATCACCTCGAGCAAGAATTTCAAGGTGGAGTCAGAGGGCAAACAGCGTCGGTTGGTGGTGAGCCAGGTGGAGAAGAAAGATGCAGGGGACTACAGCTGCAAGGCTGCTGGCCAGAAACTCACCTTCAAGATTCATGTCACAGGTGAGAGAAATTGTTTTGACTGTATTGAACCCCCCAACAAAGAAGGAGGGGAAATTTAAGTGGTTTGACACATTCAACCCCAGCATTCAGTGATGTAGACGGTGCTTAAATTCTGTTTAATTCGTGTGCTTTTCTGTTTGCCTTCTGAAGCTATGAACACTTAGGACTTGGATAGCCTCAGCTTAAGACAGGCTGGAAATAATTTGGGAATTTCCCTGGGGATCTCAAGTAGATGCAATGATAGCAAAATGAGAAGTCAATAATTACAGGGGAAATTAAAGGTTATTAAAGATATCTTCAGGGCACAAGCACACCCCTGCAAATGCTTCTTCCTAAATAGTCTCAGAGACAGCATTTGGTCACAATGCTAGATGGCAGCATTGGTGGTTTCTATTAAATTAAAGAAACCTGCACTTAAAAAGGTTTTCCCGTATTTTCTTTTGTTTTCTTCTCTATAGCAGGTGCAAAAGAAATGCTTAAAAATAGAAAGCCTTCAAGCTGGTGCTTTTCATTCCAGAAATGGAGGAAGACAGGCATTCTATTTATTAGGAGAGTCTGATAAGAAAGTGGAAAAAAGCTTTTTACCAGGGTCTATAGCTACATAACAAGGGGCAATGGTTTCAAAAGTGAAGAGGGTAGACTCAGTTTGGACATGAGAAAAGTTCTTCATGATGAGGGTGGTGATACACTGGAACAGAAGGCTGTACTGACTCAAAATGCCACGCTGAGCTGCGAGGTGGCCCAGGAGAAGACAGAGGTGAAGTGATAAAAGGAGGGGAAACTGATCATCTTGAGCAAGAAGTTCAAGGTGGAGTCAGAGGGCAAACAGCGTCGGCTGGTGGTGAGCCAGGTGGAGAAGAAAGATGCAGGGGAGTACAGCTGCGAGGCTGCTGGCCAGAAACTCACCTTCAAGATTCATGTCACAGGTAAGACAGGTGTTGTCTGAAATTCAGCAGAGAACAGTAAAGTAAAATCTAGTTTCTATTATACAGTGATCCAGGTGCAGTAGTCTGTGCTGAGGTTTTTTCCCTAGACTTGATTGCCTGGGTTTGTAGCAAGTATGTGGTTTTAGTATGGCACAAAGACCTGTTTCAGTCTGTCTGTAGAATAATAATTACTGATATATGTACAATGGAAGCAATATTCAAGATATTATTCAAATCTCTCCTGTGCCTGAGATCCCAAACTGTAAGTCTTGTTCACCTAAACATTTGACTAAGATAAGTATGTGCAGTGAGGCTGGAGTGCATGTTCTACGTGCAGCCTTTCATGGCAGGAGAAGCAGGAACTTCTCCTAGTAGTACACTGCCTTTTTACTATGCCTTTATGTTGGAGGCTGCATCTGGATAGGTGAGTCTGCTACTCACAGTAAGAGACCTGGTAGAGCTGACTATTCCCAGAACTCAAAGTAAAATAGATATCTGCAAATCACACACAAAGAACAAAGGACTGCGTTGGTGAGCATATTTCCTTTGTGCCTTTGACAGTCACAGTTGTGGCAATGGTAGAGGCCATGAGGAGTCTGTTCAGGAAGCCAGGAGTACTGTTCTGGGTCATGAAAAGGCAGCCAGTGGTTTGACTATCACATGTTTATGTGTTTTGATGTTTCACAGTGGGTCTTAAGTAAAAGGAACTCAGGTTTTGGTTGCCTGCAGGACAGATGTTCTTTTGGGTTCAATATGTTTGCATAGTGACTTGCAACCATGGGACTGGTGTTCAAGGACCCTCTTGGTTGCTTCAGTTCCTAGGTTCTTTCTTGCCTAGATTTGACACTTTGTTTCAACAGAAGAGCTGATATTCTCTAGTGAAGGCTATTAGTTTGGGCACAAGTGGTAACCTAAACCTGTTCCAACCTGTACATACAAACCTGCAAGATGGTCTCATTTCAGTCCCTCAGTCAATACTTTTTCTTTTCTTCCCTCAGAGCCAAAACCTGTGTTTATAAACCAGGAGCAGGTGCAGAAAGAGGTGCGTGCTGCCCTGGCAGCAAGTGCCTCCCTCAGCTGTGAAGTAGCACAGGATCCAAGCGAAGTAAAATGGTACAAGGATGGAAGACTGCTTGCCACCTCCAGAATGTTCAGACTGGAATCTGTGGGCAAAACACGGCGTCTGGTTGTGGAGCAGCTGGAGAGGAAAGATGCTGGAGAATACATCTGCGAGGCTGCTGGCCAGAAGATGACCTTCAAGTTGGAAACAACTGGTGAGCATTCGCTTTGGGAGCACTAAGCAGCTGTTTATGTGGCTGAGAGGAGGACTGGCTGTCTTCTACCCTGTGGGCATGGAACAGCCACAATTCCCCCTGAGGGAATATTTGAATATATTAATTCCTTTGGCTATGTTAGAGCTCATCATGAGGTCAGCTGATGTTCTTTAAATGCTCGGAGTCTAGCAATGTGGGGAAGTGGACTGCTATTTGCTGTTGAGCTTTAGGCTAAGAAGCCTGATTTTAGAGGACCTGACTTCCCCTTTCCCTTCCCCTCTCCTCCCCTTCTCCCTGGACTGAGCCTGCATGGTTTGAGAATGATTTCAGATCAAGGTAAATGAGGAATAGCCATGTGAAAACCTGTTGTTTTACTGCACTATAAGAGACACTTAGTCAAAAGACAAGTGTGTGTTCCAAGCTTGAGATTGCAGGAGATCCTAGAAACAACTCAGCTGCTCAAACCTGTAGTCTGGCTGAATATTTTATTGTCATTTATGGTCATAAAAGGTCATGGGTAAGTTGGTCCTTCTTGTGATATACTTCTAGGCTTTCATCAGGGAAAAGCTTAATTAGTCCAAATAATCATAGCAGAAAGCACACCAAGAGCATGAGAGTGAAATTTATACTTTCTTGACGTGAAGGAAAATTTTACCTGGTTCTGCCATTCCCCAAATGTTTGTTTCCTTATGACAAGAAGAACTTTGCAAAAGTAATTTTTTTTTTTCAGTCTTGTGTGCAACACAAAAAGGGGTAGAATCTAGGAGGCCACCTGAAATGTTTTTTCCATCTGGAAGGATCCATTTAAGAGCACCCATGGACCTGGTTATGAACAAGTTTTCTTCTTTGCAAAGGCTGTTGCTTAATTAGCAGATACTGTACCTGGGAGAGTGTGAAAGACAGAACTGTTTTTCTTTTATTGTCTCAAAGTTTGCTTTCTTGAGGCCTTTCTGATGATAAGACTCTGACAGGCAACTGCTAACTATCCAGGAGGGTGAATGGTGGGTGTTATCGTGCCATCCCTGCTTAGGACTGCAAAGATAAGCAGGAACAAGACAAGCAGTCTTTTCCAGGGTTGCTGCTGGGAGGAGCAGACCCCTGCAGAAGGTGGTAAATCTTGTGTGTGGCAACAGAGACCTCCAACCCTTGCTGGCTTATCTGTGGGACAGGAATGTCAGAAAAGTTAGTTTTAAATCATTTTACAAAGAAGTGTTTGTTAAGAAGAAGAAAAACCCCCACCGAAATGGGGGATAAAAGGCCCTCGCTAAACTGGGGACTTTGGAGACAAACTCCCAAAGACACCTTTGACGGAGAATTCCCTGAGGGGAAAACTTTGTCGGAAGAACCCCGGGACCGGCTTGCTGCGGAACTCCCTGGCTGTCTCCCATCCCCTGCGGCGATCAGACGAGTTCCTGAGATCAATGGACCTACTGTGTACCTCACTGGACCCACGGTGGTGACTATCTCTTTCGCTCTCTGCAAAGACTCCTTGCTTACATTTCCTACTTTTTCTATCGCCTACCTTCCCTTCCCCATCTCCCTAAAAATAGCTAGGACAATAATAAACTGGTTGGACCAACATTTGAACCGTTGCTTCTTAATCTCACGCCGGGTATACACATATCAAAGAACCTTGCCTCCCTCCTACAAATTGGAGCGAGACAGAGAGGAAGAGGGAAGTAACTTGTTTTGGAAGTCCTGATGCTATTCAAGCATTCAAGGCCAGGCTGGATGGGGCTTTGTGCAATCTGGTGTAGAGGGAAGCATCCCTGCCTACAGCAGGGGGTTTGGAACTGGATGATCTCAAAGGTCCCTTCCAACCTAAACCTTTCTCTGATTCCTTTGATGATTCTGTTTCTCAGCTGCTGGTGTGAGATCTCCAACCTCTCCCCGTTGTCTTTCAGTGCAGCAGATGAAGCTGGTGAAAGGTCTGCAGCCCCTGGAATTCCCTGAGAAGGGAACTGTCACCTTTTCGGTGGAGGTGTCCCATGAGGATGTGGAAGGGACTTGGCAGAAGGACGGCGTGCGGCTGAAGCCTGCACCAAATATCACGATGGGTGCCCAGGGGAAGAAAGAAGATGACCTTGAAGATGCAGGACTCATTTCCTTTAAAGCAGAAGGCATTAATTCATCGGGGAGGCTCACTGTGACAGGTATTGGTTGGTGCAAAGTGTCATTATCTGCTCTTGTCCCAGATTACTTGAACAGCAGAACCAGCTTTCCTTCCAGCTGCAAAGAATGTTATGCACTGGGCTATTGCCACCAGAGTATCCGTGAAATATCAAGAGGATTGTTGTAACATGATTGTATATAGCACAAGTAATGATAATGTGCTCAAATTCCAACTAAATCCACATCCTTCTTTCTCCTTCTCAGAATTGCCTGTGAAAATCAGCAGACCATTTGCAGACATTAGCGTCATTCAGAAGGACAAGGTCACGTTTGAGTGTGAGCTGTGCAGGCCCAAGGTGGACATCAAGTGGTTCAAGGTATGGCATGTAATGGTTTTTTCATTTCTGACTTCTCTGGAAATGAATGAGAGCCTTTAATTTCACTTCCAAGGGATGCGAGTCTGAGCTTTTGCTTGATAGCTTTTGCACTGCTCTCTTTTCTTTATGCTCTTTTATTTGCCCAGATCAGCACTCTTTGTTATTATGTCCTGAGTTCATTTATCAAGTTGAAATTGAAGTTTGTTTTGGTTTTATTGTGAACTTTTTAGGTCATGCTGCACAAAATATTGTTGGTTGAACTACAGTACAGTCTTGAGCTTCAAGTCTAACACAGAAATTCTCAGCCGGGATTTTGTAGCCTTGTTGTGAACTGGGTTTTTGGGGTGAAATCTGAGTTTTCTTTGCACCTGACAGTGTGAGAATTTGCTCTGGCACTTTGTGTACCTCCGCGGTGCTCAGCTGTTCCTTCCCTTACTTGGGGATAACGTCATTTATTCAAGGTGATGTCCAAACAGGCTTGTTAACAGTCCTCTGCAGTGCTTTAAGCTGTCATAGGTCAGCCAGAATTTCTGCATGTTCTATAGCCATTCCTACATGTTGAAAACACTGCACTGTGCTTAAGCTTCAGCATATGTTCCAGTAAGCACAGTTCCATTAATTCTAGGGGAGTGGGTGAATTAAGCATAGATCTGAAGGCTCCCTTTGCTCAGTGCAGAGATGGAAGGACTCATGGAGATCTGACTTGATATTTTCCCTTCTAGGATGGGAAGGAGCTCTGTCAAAGTAAAAAAGTGGGCATTACTTCCCAGGGAAATAAGAGAAGTCTCATTATTCACAAGTGTGAATATGAAGATCAGGGAACATCCACATGCTGAGCAGCCTAAGACAAGTTTAGGTAGTTGGCAACAGGAGTAAGGGGGCTCAGGAGGACACTGTAGAGTAGTGTGAAAAATGAGCAAAGAGAGTTACTAATTGATGCCTCTTGGAAAGTAGTCCAAGAGTGGTCCTCTTCATAAACTCTCCTCTTGTGTGTGGTTTTATCTTTCCGTGCAAGTGGCTTTTGGTTTGATTCAATTGCAGTGTAGATCTCTGCATTCCTGTCCAGTTTTTTGTTTGTTGTTTTGGAGGAGAATTAGCACAAAGGGAAGCTGTTGTGTTAGAGTGGACCAGGGTGCTGTATGGCTTGTCTCTAGGAAAACTGCACAGAGAGTTGTGTGCCATGAAATATTTGTCTTCTGTGGTCCGTGTCAGCAGTGTCAGAGTTAACACCTGTCTGTGGCTTTGTGCCATTTAGTACATAAACCCACACTTGGCAAGTCAGAGAACACTACCCTGTGTACTGAGCTATCAGCCAGCATCTGGTAGAGGCTGGGTAGAGCAGGCAGGCCTCCTCTAAGTGACAGCCAAAGGGCCTGTAAATGCCTCACCATGTCCGTGCTTCCCTCTGTAACAGGGAAGGTGATTCTCACAATTGGGGTAATAAACTGTTCCTGATGCAATGAGGTGTTCATAACAAGTGATGTGTAGATCTCCCTTATCTCATAATGTCTTTGCCTGCCTGCAGTGAATATGCAGGATACAGGATCATATACCAGCTTCTTTGAATTACTGCTCATGTCAGGAGATAAAATCTGCCTATTCTTTGAACTAACACTGGCGAGGGTTAGTTATTCTGGCTACCGAGAGAATGGCACAGCAGACTAAACTCTTTCTTTTCCTTCTTTGTCAAATGCCTTTTCATCCAACTGCGTGTCCCATAGATATTCAGAGCAGTGTTGGCTGAGGGAAGTGGAAATATTTATCTCCTGTGTGTATCTGCCACCCTATTTAGGCATGTCCCTCCTAGCAGAGTGCAGAGATTGGAGGAGTTGGATTAGGCAGTGGTTTCCCTTTTGCTCACAGAACCACTTGTTCTGTGGTCTCCCAGCTGCCCTGTGCTCAGTGGCCTATGCAAGATGGAGCGGAAAAGGCACATTTTATGAACAAACAGGAACCTTTCTGGTCAGATTAATACCTGTGCTCTTTTAGAGAGATTTAGGTACTAGAGGTTTTATGTACTGGAATAGGCTCCTCAGAGAGGTGGTTGAATCGCCATTCCTGGTTGTGTTTAAGAGCCATTTGGATGTGGTACTCAGGGATATGATTTAGTGTAGGGTTTCTAGAGTTAGGGTACTGGTTAGGCTGTGGTTGGACTTGATGATCTTCAATGTCTTTTCCAACCTGGGTAAATCTATGATTCTATGCAGGAACTCTTCTCCTGATGTTAATCCAAGTTGTATCCAGGCCCTTCAGAAGGAAAAGGATATAGCAGCACAGAAATATGGTCTGATTCTGACATAAATAAGTGCAGACCTGGAGAGTTAAAAGGGATTGTGTGATGTTCAAGGGATTTTGAAGCAAAGATGTCCCCTAGGTAAGATTTGTGGCTGACATTCCCCATACATTGTTTGTGGGCACACAAGCTAAGGAGAGACTAGTGATGAGCATGCAGAGAAGCCAATGGTTCAGACAGGTTTGTAGTGACACGACATTGTAGAGTTCTGTCTCGTTCTCCTTGGCATAGTTTGGAAAATAAAGATGAGGTGATTGGTGGTAACAATATGGCTTCATCAAGGTCAAGCCATGCCTGACAAACTTGGTGGCCTTTCATGATGGAGTAACAGCATCAGTGGATAATGGGAGAGCAACTGACATCATCTACCTGGACTTGTGCAGAGCATTTGATCCCGTCCTGCATGACATCCTGGTCACCAAAGGGGAGAAAAATGGTTTTGATGGATGGACCAGTTGCAGGATAGGGAACTGTCTGGATGGTCACACTCAGAGAGCTGCAGTCAATAGGTCAGTCTCCAGGTGGAGGGTGGTGTTGGGACCAGTGTTCTTTAACATTTCTGTAGGCAACATGGACAATGGAATCAAATGCAGCCTCAGCAAGTTTGCAGATGACGCCATCTGCAAGTATTTGGAGGTAACCAGCTGCAGTGAAGTGAGCGATTTCAGTGCCTATTTCTGATGGTGGCAGTGAGTTCAGAAGTCACACTGAATTGATGGTACCTGTTTCCATTCTGACAAAGGCTGTAGTTGCAGCTGACTTCCCGAGGCTGCCATACGTGGTGGTGACGCAGCCTTGGGCTTGTGCGTTTGCATGACTCCCACCTTTCCTTTCTGTGTCTTGCAGGTCAGCTGGTGCTGGAAGCAGCCGGTATCTGAGTAGGAATGAAGGTGAGTGCAGGAGCAGCTGCTGAGGGGAGGAAGGAAGTCCATGCTAATGAGCTCTGAAGCATCTGCAGGTCCGGTACCAGAATAGGCAGCAGTGATGCAGGGGGCTCCCCAGCAGGAAGCTGTCTGATCCAAATGCTTGCTGAGAGTTTGGAAGCCCAAACCCTTATGGTCTCTGTAAGGGTGGCTAATAAAAAGATGTTAACCAAGATGGTGGTAAATAGTCAAAGGTTATTAGCAAAGGGAAACTCACCAATATCGATACCTTGACCAGAAAGCTGAGGCAGTCTCAACTGGGGAGCAATCTCCAAGAGATGCTGCCTCAGTGGTGGTCAGCCTTTAAATGAGGTCTCAGAGGAGGTGGAGTCAAGGTCCACCCCTTCTGGGAGCACAGCTAGATTACTCTCACCTGTGCTCCCGCAGCTGACCCAACACTTGCCTCAGCTGATTAATCAAAGGTTCAAGCTGTGATTTCCCATACAGTCTCAAAGCTGAAGGCAGCATCTCCTTGATCTGATGGTGGTGTGCCTGAGTGAGGGAGTGATCCAAGCTGGATGCAGAAGAGTCATCTTAATTTCTCTGCTATTTTACTTCAGATGACACCTATTGGGTGTTGGTTTCTTAAAATTTGGATCTAGGAGGTGGCCTCTCCCTTTGCTTCTGGTGAAAGCACAGAAGTGCAGCAGGAGTAGAAGACAAAGAGGTTTTCTTCGTGACAGGAACACCAATTATTTGATTCAAATGTGTAACTGTGATGAAGATGGTGAAGAACAGATCCGCCTCAAAGACATGCTTGATCACATAAGGAATGAGCATGTGATCCAAGACAGCCAGCGCGGTATTAGCAGGGGAAGGCCATGCCTAACCAATCTGGTGGCCTTCTATGATGGAGTGATGGCATTTGTGGACAAAAGGAAGGTAACAGATGTCATTGACCTGGACTTGAGCAAGATCTTTGACATGGCCCTCCACCACATCCTTATCTCTAAACTGGAGGGATGTGGATTTGACAGGTGGACCACCTGGTGGATAAGGGATTGGTTGAAAGGCCACAGACAGAGGGTGGTGATTCATGGTTCGATGTCCAGGTGGAGGCCGATAACAAGTGGTGTCATCCAGGAATCTGTCTTGGGACCAGTGCTTTTTAACATGGTTATCAGTGATACCAATGATGCAATCGCGTGCACCCTCTGCTGTTTGCTGTTTGCACACAGGTGCACACAAAGGGGTGTTTGTGGAAGGTGTAGGCACGTAGGTGTTCCCAGGGGTGGTTGGCACACGTCTGTGAATGCAAAGGAGGGCACACGATGCAGTGCGTGCATGGGGGTGTGCAAAGCAGGCAGGGTGGCACACGGGTGTGCGTTTGCACATGGATAGGGGAAGGCTGGGGTTACAGGTTGACCTGTGCTGAGGTGAGTGGGAGCTCACGGTGTTGCTCAGTGGTAGATTTGTTCACACTGAGTGCTAACAGGAAACTCGCACACCCTTTTTGTTTCAGCTGTGCCAGTGCTGTGATCCCTTGCTGCTGGGGTCGGGTGTTGGAATGATGGTGTGCGTGCCAAGCTCCCATCTCTTGCAGGAATCAAGTGTAGAGCAAAAGGGATGTTTGGGCCAGGTGACTGTAAGAAGGCTGGCTGCTTTGGATGATGACAGCTGATGGAAACAGGTGCTCTGGGGACCGTTCAGCTTTTAACAGAAGACAGGGGTCCTGCAGCAAGAACGACTAGGTTCTCAAATGGCTTCAGAAGTGCACACCGAGTACATCCCCGCAGACATTTACCGGTAGGCGGCTCTTGCAGAAGAAGATTCAAGCAGCAGAACCTTTTGCTCAGCTACAGCACACAAATGCTACAAAAGCAGGAACAACCCGCAAGCTCTGGGTCTGTTTGTCTTGCAAAGGCATGCACTAACTGCGTTTGATAGTACCCCCCATCCTTGATTTCCTTCCCTGCTTCTTGTCTGATGGCACTGCTGAGCCAGGAACAAGCTGCCCAGTGTGGCAGAGCATGGTGCAGAGCTGTGCTGGGACCTCCTCCCCTTCCTCTGCTACAGATCAGTGCCCCACACGTGCCATCGGGATGCTCTGGCACAGGATGTGCCTCCAACCCAAAGCTCCTTCCCACCTCCCAAGGAAAAACAAAGCAACCCAAGCATCTCCAGCAAAGCTGCCCAGCAGACAGCAGGGAATGCAAACAGCTTCTGACTGCTCCCCTGCACTCCTGTCCTAAGTAAGAGACCCTACGAGGACTGGCTGGGAAATCAGTGCATGACACATGTGAGTGTGCACAGGATTGTGCAAAGCAGTGGGGTTCCACGAGTTTGTGTGTGTGTGTATCTCTGCTGTTATGAAAGCATGGGAAGACTTACTGAGTCCCAGATAATTACTTATCCTCAAATGATTTTTCCTGGCCGAATTTAGAGCCACTCACAGGTAATCGAGACCAACAGGCTGTTGTTGCACAATCAACAGGCACAATCTAGATGATCAGCTGAGGAAAATAAAGCATCATGCCAAGGGTACTAGATAAGGGAGCAGCTTGAGATCTGCACATTTATGTGATACTCATGGTGTTAGACAATATTTGCCTAGAGAGGTCACATTGAATGAAAGCAAAATATAAGATGAATGAAAATATACACAGGAGAAGAAACCTCTGAGGCTTCTGAAGTGTTATGACCAGAAGACATAAACTCTGTTAAAGCAAATGTTTCTCTCTCTTTTTTGTGTTCTTCCAGGCAGGCCTTGATTACCGCCTGAACACATGCTGTGGAAGCCCAGCTTATGCAGCACCAGAGCTAATCCAGGGCAAAGCGTCTATTGGCTCAGAGGGATGTAGAGCGGTGTTTGTTTTCCCCTCTTTCCCTTCCCTCTCCACAGAGCATTTAAAGGCAGTGGAGCTCAGGTAGGCTCTCTTGGTTTCCCTTCTGAATTCTGCTAGGTTGCATTGCTTGGTAGCTCTCAGAAGCTGTCAGTGGCCACAGACTAGAAAAGTGCAATTGGTCTCAGTTCACACAGCTGGCTGGTTTGTCTCTGGCTAATCCTGAACTGCCTCAAGCGACTGCTTTGGGGCTCTACAGAACAGCAACTTCAGAGATCTCTTTCTATTACTAAGTGTTTGAAAGAGCAATTTGCTCTGTTAATTATCCATCATTTCTGTGCAGTCTGTTTTGTCAGACTTGTCTTTAGCTTCCAAGTTGTATGTGAAGAATTGTTTCCGTTGTAATGCACAATGTACTAAAAATTGAGAGATGTTAATGCAAAGAGTTTTTCCAGCTTTGATTTCATGTCTGGAATTTTGGAACCCACTACTTGCAGTTGTTAATCTGTCCAAACTGGTCTGGTTTGGAATGCCCTCATCCTTCTTGAATCGCTGTTAAAGGCGGAGCAATTCCTACAAGTGCCATGGCCCCACTGTTGTTCTAATTCTTGTTTCTTTGTTTTCCACACGCTGCTTTTCAAGCCTCCTTTTTCTTTACAGTCAAAGTGAGAATTACACCGTGAGGTGTCTGAACCTTGTTGTGCCTCTACATAAATAGAACAGCAGCAAAGCCTGACAGGTGACTGTGCTGACAGCTCTCGTAGCCAGTAACACGTAACTGTGCTAAATCCCTTGTGATGGCTTTGATTTCATTTTTGCCAGTGAAATCCTTGTAAAAGGAACTGCAGCAGTGTGATGAGCTAAGGTGAAGATGCTGGTTTTAGTAGTGCTCTAAGCTGAGTGGAAGGGCAATTGAATTAGGGTTATATGCTTTCTCTGGGACGATAAGGCTTTTTTTCCTGAGGGAAAGAGCCAGCTTTTCATGGGCTATATGTGGGCTTTGGAAAGGGCAGACAATCCAGTCTGTCAGTAAGCCATTTGTGGTGCTTCAGGTTTGTAAGCTTGTCTTTTTGTTTTTCAGGCGGATATTTGGAGCATGGGTGTACTGCTGTATGCTCTGCTGTGTGGGTTTTCCCTTTGGATGATGACAATATGATGGCACTCTACAGGAGGATACCAGTGGGTATCAGTGGTGCTAGAAGACACTGAGAAGGGAAATAGCTGAGCTTGACAAGAGGCCTTGCTTTTCGGATGGCAGAACATGCTGAGCTGTGGGTAGAAAGGCCTGTCTGCTGAATATTGTCCCTGTTTTTGCTGCTTTGTCTACCAGTATTTTGTGGATTTGGTTCTACGCTTGGTTGGCCTATGTGGCACTGTAGCCTAATTCTGTACCATGATAGCATACAGAATTTAAGGAGAAGTATTTTCTTGCCAATGGGCTGGATTTTTTGTATCTGGTTCTTCAACTGGCTGCTCCCTATACTATCTGTAGTAAAAATACAGACACATCATTTGATTTCCCTGAAATGAATGTTCCTAAATGCCAGCCCTTCTCATGTCTACGAAGAGCAAAGTTCTGCATTTGCTATTAGAATTTCCTCTTCCAGAATCAGGAGGTAATGTAGGACCCCACAGATTGCCTTCAGAATCCAACAGTTAGTTCTGTTTCCTTTCGGAGAACTTAATCAGAATGCAGTATAAAAATTGATAATCTCATGGGTATTAAGTTACAGGCTTGCTATTTCTGCACTGAATTTGTTTTTATTTTACATGGTTGTGATCTGAAAGTTGCTTGAAACGCAGGCACCTCGGCACTGTTGTGTAACTGAATTTCACACATTATAGATCTTGAAATATAAAACTCTGACTTGTTTTCAGTCTGCTGCTTGAGTCTAATCAGGGTCATAGTGTCTGTGTGAAGTGGAGTATGTGGGGAGATTGTTGCTGCAGATCCTGGGAAGTTGCTGTGTATTTGCAGACAATGGCTGCTGTTGGTCACTGGGTGCCACTGTTGCTCTGAAGAACAGCTGTGCTGTGCATGCAGCACAGCATGCTGTGCACGCCATGGAACTAGGAATCAAGAAGAGATAGAAGCGTCACTTCTGCTCTAGTAAAAGGTCTCATCTGCTGACAGGCTTTTGTACTTGAATTCAGAACTCAGGACCTGTTGCCACAGAGGGACTAGTTGCTGAAGTTGGATGACTCTTCCTGTTTACTCCTTGTAATATGTAGCCATAACACTAACTATTTAAAAAACATCTGAAATCATGGCTAATTATTGACTGCTGCACAGCAGAACACTACCACGGTGAGATTGGGTTGTGAGATGACTTGAAAGCTGTTTCCTCAGTATAGGTCTTATTCATGCAGCTGGGACACCTTGATGAAGACTGTGTAACAGCTTTCTGTGTTTCACAACAAGAGAAGAGAGAGTAGATCAGCATTAACGTCAGACGTAATAAACGTATGTCAGTAATTCTCTGTATTTAAGCCCGCTACTACAGTAAATAACCTTACTGTATTAACAGACTCTAACACTCACTTATTCTCAAACATGAAATATTTCACACCTTTCAGAGGTAAGGTACCACTGCAGAACTTCATAGTCTACCTAATAACTACATTTCTGAAGTTCACATTTATTCCTTTTTTCTCCTTTAATTGTGTTTTCTGAGCCTTTCTGTTATATTCTACCATGCTGAAATCCTTATGAATCTCTGAAAGTCCAGGCAGACTCAAAACAGAAACTGATGGATGAACAGCAGATGTCACATGCTGGCTTAACTCCCTGCTTTGAAATATTTCACTAATAGGTGGAAAATATCAACACGTCAGGTAGGACAACCAAGCAAATTTGGGGAATTACAGTTCACAAATACTTCAGAAAATGAATTAATTCCAGTAACTTTAGAAAATAAATGGGAAAAGCTGAACTGAGTGCTGCTAGAGATGCTGTATAAATGTCAATAATGACATTCCAAGGTGTAGAAGAGATTTAAAACATGATGGGTACTCTGGCATTAAACTGAATCTGAAAGTTGTCTCTTGCAATTGAGTTGTCTTTCTATTAAATAGAAAGTGGTAGAATTTGAAGGATTGTTAAGATTTCCATATAACCTTAGTAAGACTAGATATAAAATATAAGTTTTATCTAGGCGAGATCGTTTGTGGAGTCACTGTTACTTCTTTTTTAGGTACAGGGAATAAAGAGAACAATCGACCTACAAGGGAAAAACGTTCTTCCGTTCACGTCTGTGATATTTTCACAGTCTTAACTCAAAGGACTTCTAATGCCTGATAAGTAATTCAAGCTTATTATACTACACTGAGTCTGTCAAGCATTGTACCCACGGTTCTCATAGAAGTCAAAAAGCTGCTGAAAATCCAGCTGAATGTCGATGCTCCTTGGAGCTGGGCTGGAACTTGCCCCCAGAAATGGGAGTCCAGCTGAAATGCTGTGCAAACTGAATTAGTAGGAGCTTTGCCATTCACTTCAGTAGAGAGATTCTGGCACCAGCTTTAGTTTTCACTTCCAGCAATTGTACAATACACTAACTTTCAAGCAAAAACGAGCGTAGTCTGCTTCTTTATCTCAGACATATTGTGTGAATCAGCTGAGGCCTGAAACTACCTTAATGTGATCAGACGTGAAGGTTGCACATCAAGGGGAAAATATGGCAGACATGCAGAAATTTTCTTTGTACTGACAATGTTTCTGAAGAGATCTACATCCTCTTGTTTTCTAGCAGAATTACGACCAGTTGTGGCAACCTATCTGTTGCTTCAGTCTAAGAAGGCTCGTGGCAAGCACATTCCCTTGAGATTTCCATCCCAAAGAGGACGTGCCAGTACCACAGAGTCAGGAAGCCTGGGGGTAAGTTTTAGAGTTCAGCACAAGGTTCTGGTCAAAATGCTTCTGTGTGCTGAAGCTCTGCCCGGGTAAACAGTCTGGTGGCCTAAACATCGGTGAGGGAGCATGTGTGCAACCAGTCTTGGTCATCAAATCTTGTTCTATGATAAGGCCACCGACTCAGTGTATGAAGGAAAAGGATGTAATCTTTCTAGATTTCAGGGAGGCCTTTGATCCTGTCCCTTTGGCTGCATGTTCCCAACCTTCCATCAGGAAGCCAGGAGTACTGTTCTGTGTCATGAAAAGGCAGCCAGTGGTTTGACTATCACATGTTTATGTGTTTTGATGTTTCACAGTGGGTCTTAAGTAAAAGGAACTCAGGTTTTGGTTGCCTGCAGGACAGATGTTCTTTTGGGTTCAATATGTTTGCATAGTGACTTGCAACCATGGGACTGGTGTTCAAGGACCCTCTTGGTTCCTTCAGTTCCTAGGTTCTTTCTTGCCTAGATTTGACACTTTGTTTCAACAGAAGAGCTGATATTCGCTTTGGGAGCACTAAGCAGCTGTTTATGTGGCTTAGAGGAAGACTGTCTGTCTTCTACCCTGTGGGCATGGAACAGCCACAGTTCCCCCTGGAACAACATCAATGACCCACACCACTAATTGGATTCTCCTTTTTAATGTAGTGGTAGTGAGGTGAAAATGTGGCTGTGGAATATTTTTACTAAGGAACTTCTATATAGATTTTGTTCATCTTTGCGCACCTCATCACCTGATCTGTGTCAGTGAGCAGAAGCTGAAAGCAGGCATGGGATGTTCTGAAGAGCAGAGAAAGAGATAGGGAGGAAGGTGATTAAGACAATCCCCTCTGCTGCTGTGTGTCCCAGAACTGCCCAGTTCTGTGGCAAAGTGTTGTACAAGATGAAGAGGCCAAGAGATTGGGAGTAGAATGAATAGAAAATATGCCTTACTTAGGCCATACTCAGCGTATTAATACTTCTCAGTTAGTTTTAGAATTCTAGAAGTGAAAGGTAAGGAGGTAGAAGCCTGCAAGTTGTGTCCTTTTTTACAGCTGCTCTTTTCTTATGGGAGGATGAAGTGATGAAGATTGGTCTATTCTACAAGCTGTTCCAACCTTTACTCTTGGTCTTAATGCCCCTTTGTGACGTCATAATGCCCTTTGTGACATCATAATGCCATTTGAGACATCATAATGCCCCTTTGTGACGTGATAATGCCCCTTTGTGACGTCATAACACCCCTTTGTGATGTCATAACACCCCTTTCTGACGTCATAACACCTCTTTCTGACGTCATAATGCCCCTTTCTGATGTCATAATGAGCCTTTCTGATGTCATAATTCCAAATTGTGATGTCATAATGCTTCTTTGTGACGTCATAATGCCATTTGTGATGACGTAATGCCCTTTGTGACGTCGTAATGCCCTTTGTGATGTCACATTGCTCCTTTGTGACGTCATAATGCTCCTTTGTGATGTCATAATGCTCCTTTGTGATGTCATAATGCTCCTTTCTGACGTCATAATGCCCCTTTGTGATGTCATAATGCTTCTTTGCGATGTCATAATGCTCCTTTGTGACGTCATAATGCCCCTTTGTGATGTCATAATGCTCCTTTGTGATGTCATAATGCCCTTTCTGACATCATAATGCCCCTTTGTGATGTCATAATGCTTCTTTGTGAGGTATCTGTGGTGCCATTGATAATGAAGTATGATGAACTGGAAGGCTTTCAGTAGAATTGCAGCCCTAACATAAACAATGACATGAACTCTGGAATTCTGTGTAAAATCATTACCTAGCTTGTGGTCCGGCTCTTCAAACCAAAGGCTATGAGGTGCTGCTCTTGTTGACACAGGCTGTGAAAGATGACTTGAGCTCTAAGAGTAATTTCCCTTCTGCTCTTGATATGAACGTCAAATCCACAATTAGAATATTAAGAACATAATATAAAAGTTTTTTCTGCTGGACTGAGGACTGGGCAGTAAGAAACCGGATGAGGTTTAACAAAAGCAAGTGTAGAGTCTTGCACCTGGGTAGAAATAACTGCATGCACCAGTACAGGCTGGGGGAAGAGCTGCTGGAGAGGAGCTCTGCTGAGAGGGACCTGGGCGTCCTGGTGGACAACAGATTAACCATGAGCCAGCAGTGTGCCCTTGTAGCCAAAAAAGCCAATGGCATACTGGGGTGTATTAAAAAGAGCGTGTCCAGCAGGTCGAAGGAGGTGATCCTCCCCCTCTACTCTGCCGTGGTGAGGCCTCATCTGGAATATTGTTTCCAGTTCTGGGCTCCCCAGTACAAAAAGACAGGGATCTCTTGGAAAGAGTCCAGCGGAGGGCCACTAAGATGGTGAAGGGCCTGGAGCATCTCCCCAATTAGGAGAGACTTAGGGAACTGCGTCTGTTTAGCCTTGAGAAAAGAAGGCTGAGAGGGGACTTGATCCAGGTTTATAAATACCTGAGGTGTGGGAGCCATAGTGGTGAGTCTGGTCTCTTTTCAGTAGTGCGTGGGGATAGGACTAGGGGTAATGGGATGAAAGTACAGCATAGGAAGTTCCGCACAAATGTGCGGAAGAACTTCTTTACAGTGAGGGTGACGGAGCACTGGAACAGGCTGCCCAGGGAGGTGGTGGAGTCTCCTTCTCTGGAGATATTTAAGACCCGCCTGGACACCTACCTGTGTGACATGGTGTAGGGAGCCTGCTTTGGCAGAGGGGTTGGACTCGATGATCTCTAGAGGTCCCTTCCAACCCCTACGATTCTGTGATTCTGTGATTCTGTGACTTCCATTAGCTGTTAGCCATAGTTTGGAACTTGCAAAGCAATTATATTGGAGCCTTGCTGGGCAACCTGCTCCAGTGTCTCACCACACCCATAGTAAAGCATTTCTTCCTAATATCCAATCCTAATCTACCTTCTTCCCATGTAAAGCCATTTCCCCTCATTCTGTTGCTACCTGCCCTTATAAAAAGTCCCTCCCCAGCCTTCCCTGTAGGCCCTCTTCAGATACTGGAAGGCCACTCTAAGGTCTCCTTGGAGTCTTCTCCAGGCTGAAGAGCCCCATCTCTCTCAGCCTGTGCACATAGTAGAGGTGCTTTCAGCCCTCTCTGATCACCTTCATGTCCCTCCTCTGGACCTGCCTGAACATCTCCAAGTCCTTCTTGTGTTGAGGGCTCCAGAACTGCGTGCAGTGCTCCAGATGGGGTTTCAATGAGAGGAGTGTGGAGGGGCAGCACCACCTCCCTCGACCTGCTGGTCATGCTTCTGTGCTTTAAGCTTATGCTTTAAGGTCCTATATGCTTTAAGGTTTAGATAGTGCAGTCGCCTCACCTCTTCAGGTTTATCTATGAAGGTCCCTTCCAAGTGAACTGTGCTGATCCAGACAGTTCGGACTGCTCATTAAAATGTTTTATTAAGTTGGGCTGGTCCTACGAAGTAGTATGACTGCAGTAAGCAGTGTACATGGTGCGCTGTGAGTACTGCACACATTCCTCTTGGCAGCTTGTGGAACAGACATTGTGCATTGTTTGGATTGTGTAAGCATTCCTGTTGGTCTCTTGTGATGCTTACCTTCTTAGAGCACCTTTCCTCGTTTGGCTCTACATATTTTGGTACCTTACTTGTTCTGTTTGGCTTAGCAGGGAAGGTCTTCTTCTGAAGCATCCTCAGTCTTGGTCTGGGCAGCATACTTAGAAATGACATGGACGTTACATGAGTGGGTGGTCAAAGGGGGGAAGAACTCACCTTTCTGATCTGTTTCCTTTTAGAACACAGTCCTGGAGAGGATTTGCTTTCCTTGTTTCCTGGAGACTTGGATTCTTAGATGGTTTTGACTGCAGCTATTTCTGATGTTAATTCCTTTCTCTGTACTTTAGTAGCGAAGTACACGTGGAGTGCTTTGGGAATTGTCTGAAGTTGCCAGGTTGCTTGTGATCACATATGTAACGTGGAGTTATGTGTTGTGCCAGTGATAATTCAGTGTGATGAACTTGAAGGCTTTCAGTAGAATTGCAGCCCTAAAGTAAACAATGACTTGAACTCTGGATTTCTGTGTAAAATCATTAGCTGCCTTGTGGTCTGGGTCTTCAAACCAAAGGCTGTGAGGTGCTGCTCTTGTTGACACAGGCTGTGAAAGATGACTTGAAGCTCTAAGAGTAATTTCCCTTCTGCTCTTGATATGAATGTCAAACCCACAATTACAGTATTAAGAACATAATATAAAAGTTGTTGCTGCTGGCCTATTGGCTTCCATTAGCTGTTAGCCATAGTTTGGAACTTGCAAAGCAATCTTATTTAGATTTTAGTGATGAAATCTTCTGATGAAATCTTCCTTTTAATTCTGCAAAAGAATCTCAATGGAACATTTCAGTCTGAAAAGGCTCTGACATATGAAGATGTGCCAGACTGTAGCCATGTGCCAGATGTGTTTGGATCCATGGAATTTTCTGATGTAGCTTCAGTGTTTGAAGAATCTCCACTAGATCTAAATACTCAGAGAACAAAGCAGGTGTGTGAAGATGTAGTGCTTGTTTCTTACAGAAAAAATACAGCACTTAATCCAGAAATCTGCTTCTCATTGTATCTAGTGCTTACTCCATATTTAAGTATCTAGTGGACCTTGACCAAAGGGAGATACAGATTGAGCAAAGAAGTATGTTAAGCATAAATTTTGGTGCCTTCTACCTGTAGGCCATGGTTGGTTTAATGAGAATCCTAACTCCAGTGTTTGGTTTGCACAGAAACAGCAAGCAAGGGAACAAGTAAAGGAGTCAGTGAGGATTTTAAAACACAATGGGAAGCGATGAGGCACAGTTCATAAGATTCTGGAGTTAGGCTAAAGGTACACAGACCTTTAAGGTACCGAAAGAAGTTCAGTCTTACTGTGTTGGACAAGAAAATCCACAGTGAAGTGATTGAAATTTTGCAGCCAAACCAAGTGATAATTCATAGTTATGTTTAGATAAGCTGGTGAGGGTTAATCGTAAATGGGGAATTGACATGAACAAATAAAAAATGGCATTTGAGAGTCTATAAGAAACGCACTTATTCTAGGAAAGAATCAGAGGTTTTAACTCTTTTGTTCAATAGACAAGTAGTGTATGATGTTTTTATAAGCATTGTGTCTGACCTTCTCAGCTGTTAGAATTTCTTTGACAGTAACTTCTCCGGCTGTGATCAGAAAACCTTTTGTTCCATCTCTGGCAGCATTCGAGGCATGATACTCAACTGGGTGATATGGAATTCACACTGTCAACTCCAGTGACAAGAAAAGTGGCATCTAAGAAGCGTGCAAACACAGAGAATGTTGATGCAGAGTCAGCGTTAAGAAATGAGCTGCCCTTTGCATTTCCTGCTCCTGCTCTTTTCAAAGAGTCAGACAGAGAAGCAAGTAGAAGGCATACCCTTTCAGGCGCCTACTTCCAAAGGTATGTTGTATCTAACAAATGAAAACCTAGAACATGTGTAGCTTAGGAATTTTTTACTTTAAATATGAATGCAATCCTTGTAGGTCCTGATATTCTGAAAGATTTCTGTGTGGGGTTTATTTGGTCACAGCACATACAGCCACCAGCCTGTACATCTAACAGTGCACTGCAAGCAGTTTAACCATCTATCAGGGCACTGATAGACTCGTCTATTAATGATAGAAGTTCTCACAGTTTCACAAGGATCATGCCTTGAGATGCATTCAGATAATGAGACAAGTGCTGTGCTCCTAAATCTAGCGTGTGCTTCTACTTCCCATTGAGATCTAGTAGATAATTTCTTTAACATTCATGATGAGGGTTTTGTTTTTATTTTTTTCTGGTCTATTATTTTGAGTGAAAGAAAAGGGTATGCTTTTATTTAAGCGTGCTTTTGATTGCAACATGCTTCTATATTAAATGTAACCTACTGAATTCCTCATGATAGCATACCAGTATTTGTGTGTATCTGTTCTCCCTAACAGAGTAAGAAGAGACTCAGTGAACCTGGACAGTGTTACCCAGGGTTGTGAGAACAGCTAAATGATTGTTGAGAACTGGTCAACTCGTGAGCCTGAGACCTGGGATCCTCCATCCTAGGGTGGAACTTTACTGGAGCATGTGGATGCCACCAAAACAAAAGGACTGTGTACAATAGACTGAGAGTTTGCTGAGTTTCTTGGTTGACAGAAAGCACAACTAACTCAGCAGCAAGTGACATATTTGGGATAGGAGATGACAGCTGGACTTTGAACCTTAAGGACTGCCAAGAAAGAAGCCATCTGCTCAACCCCTGAGCTGCAAACTGCCAAGGAACTCCATACGTTGCCAGGAATGACAGGAGGGTGCCGACCATGGATACACAGCTACGGACTGATGGTAAACTTCAAACAGCTTGAAGTGAGTAAGGGATAGCCAGGGTGCACTGGTGCTCAATATTCAGGAAGCCTATAAATCTACAGTGGGCCAAAGAATACCAGTTTTAATATATCATGCAGTGTTTACTGTATTGGAGGCAAAAGGTGGACATTGGCTCTCACCCCAAAGATTCCCGAAATACCAGGCCATCCTGGTAGAGCAGGGTGATATAGAAATAATTGTAACTACTATTGCCAGCCCAGTATCTTTCCTTAGCGGAACTCCCCTGGTGGAGAACCAGGATGACATCACTGCTTTGAAACAACTGAAGCTGCACATTGCAGCCGGTCGGTCGGAGCTGAAGGACGAACCCTTAGAAGATGCAGAAGACGCCTGATTTACCAGCAGCTGCAGTTTTGTGAGACAAGGAGGCTGTAAGGCAGGACATGCAGTAACTGCTACTGAGCAGGGAATGGAAGCACAACCATCAGCCGTGGGGACTTCACCTCAGAAGGCTGAAATAACTGCCTTGACGAGAGCCTTAATGATATGGATGGATGCTAACTATGTGTTTGGGATGCCACATGCTCATAGTACCATCTGAAAAGAGCAAGTATTGCTCACACACAAGGAAAAGAGCGTGATGTAAATCTACCAAGGGTAGAGTTTGATTTTGAGTTGGATTTTCTGGGCTTTGAGACACGTCTTCCAGATGCACACTGTGTTATTTCTGATGTGTTGACTTGTTGAGGTCCAGCCTTAAATGAGGATTCAAGTAATACCATAGCAGGAATGGTTTAGATTGGAATTGGAATGCAGAAGGTTGGAGCCCGCAGGAGCAGGGAATCAATCATCTCCCTATGCTTGGCACTGGTGAGTCCTCACCTTGAGTTTTGTGTTCAGTTCTTGGCCCCTCACTGCAAGAAGGACACTGAAATCCTGAGATGTGTCCAAAGAAGAACACTGAAGGTATGAGGTATCTAGAGCACAAGTCTCTTTGCAAGCACTATCTTAGAGGCAGCCTTGATTTCTCCTGCCCCAAGCTTTGTGCCACAAGAGCTCTCCTGCTTCTCGCTGTGATGTGAGACCATATGGAAGGCTCTGCAGAGGTCCTTCCTTTTCTTGACTGTATTTTGTGTGGCTTTGGACTTGTTTTCGTCTTTCCCAAAGCCCTCTGCCCAATTCTGTGTCCTGCTCTGCAGCCTTGAATTCGATTCAGAGCAGGTTCCCGAGCTCAGTGTCTGAGACATTCACAGCGTGAGCTCCCTGTGCAAGATGTATTTCAGGGAGCTCCCGAGCCCTCTGCTGACTAAGCATCTCTATGCCAAATTCTCGGTAAGCTCAGGGCAGTGTCTTGGAAATGACACGTACCTGTTCCCTGGGCGTCCTGGCTAGTGGTTGCAGCATTGCCCCAGCTCTGAGGTCTTCTTTCTGTTAGCCCCATGAGGCATGTCTTTGCCACATCCTGCCTCTCACTTGATGGCACTTGTGGTGGTGCCAGGAGGTGCTTATTTAAGCTATTCACAATGGTTGTGAGAATTCCCTTTCCTTTGCTGTTCCCCTGCTATTGATAGTATGGGGTTAATAGCAAAGGGGACTTGGAGTCAAATGCCTGCTGCGAGGAGCTGCACTGCGCAATCAGGCTGTAAAGCCCCCCAGAGCTTGCACTGCTTGGCCTTGATGGCACAGGCTGTGTGTATAATCAGGAGGGGTGTTAACTCTTCGAAAGGGCTGATAATAGCAAGACAAGGGGAAATGGTTTTAATTTGAAAGACGGAAGATTTACGTTGGGTGGTAGGGGGAGATTCTTTACTAGGAGAGTGCTGAGGTCCTGGAACAGGCTGCCCAGGTACGTTGTGGATCCCCCATCTGTAGAGGTGTTCAAGGCCAGGTTAGATGTGGCCCTGGGCAGCCTAGTAAATGTGGAAGATAGGTGGCCCTGCCAGGCAGGGAGTGGAGCTTCATGATCCTTGAGGTCCCTTCCAACCCGGGTCATTCTGTGATTCTGTGTTCCCCAGATGCCTCTTGGAAGTCATCAAGTCTGCCTCAGTGCTGACCACCAGTGCACTGTCCCCATGGGACTTAATAAGACACTTGGTGTCTCTGGCTGGGATCTGCTCGGTGATAAACATGCACGTGAAGAACTTAGCGATAGAGTGGGCTCCAAACCTCTTAAGGTAAACTTCTTTTTCCATTTCAACACGATGCTTAGTTCTGCTCTCCCCCAACCCCAGGGGCACAATTTCTAGATGACAGTTTCTACTCACTTGTTTAGCTGGGACAGCTGTGTCCCTGATGATCCAGGATAATTTCGTCAGTGGCATCGCTGTTTGCCCACTGCGGAAGTCTCCAGAGCCCAACCTGACAGTTTTTGGCTACAGAAATTCAGACTTGGGGAAATGACCTTGGGGAAATGACTTGTAAGATCTGCCTTTTCTTCAGATCCCAGCAGAGCCAATCTTCCTGCGCCATTGAAGCTGCCTGCATGGAGCTGCAGACTCAGTCAGCTGTGGTGGAATTCCTCATCAGCCACACAGATGTCATCTTCTGCTCCGAATCCACACCAGTCGTGGGAGAGTGAGCAGGTGAGTGTCTTCCTCCATTAGCTTGATCTTGATCTGGCACCTTGATCCAATCCAGGTCTTCTCCAAGACCTTTGAAAATTCTATTACTGTCGAGGAGACAGCAGGCTTCTGGGCTTAGGTTAGAATATGGTGCCCCATTCCTGGATCCTTAGTGTGTCCAAACACAAGCCTTACTTGGAGAAAACCATCACTGCTGTTAAGATTTTTTGCCAGCAGGTGAAGCTTGATTGAAATGTGGCAGCAAAGCTTTCTGGAATCCCAGCCCCCTAGTTTTTCTAGGATTTTTGTTTGCCTGTTTTTGATACAGTGAGCTGCTCTTAATTGTGGCTGTGTCCTTTGCCACGAGCATACCACTGAGCACACGGTTATTTTGAGCTCCTCTTCTTCCAGTGGCTTGGATGAGCAATTCTGAGAGATATGCAGAACTGGGATGGCTGTGCTGTTGCTTCCTCCGCCGTCTCACCTGTGTTTTTCCCTTGCAGGGCACAGTTCTCTGCCTGGGCCCAAGTCTGTGTGGGTCTCTCCATCCACAAAGCTGCTCACCGTGCAGGAGGCACAGGCTGAGAGGAGAGGCCAGAGCAGCTCTCCTGTTGCAACACGGAGCAGCAAGATACAAGTGGAGGAAGGGCCTGCAGCTGTACTGAGGAACTTCAATGCAATCATTGATTTTCCATCTGAAAGATAAAGAAAGAGGAATTCCCTTTCCAGCCCCTACCATCATTGTTCGGATGATTTTTATTGGTTTATTTTTTGTCCATTATATCTTTGAGGATTCAACTAACACACAGTTGCCCTATGGCCTCAGTGGAGCCACACAAGGTGCCTTTCCTTCCTGGTTGGGCAGGCAGTCACAAGATGCAGAAAGCCATGCTGGCGTCTATCCTGTTCTGTGCTGGCTGTACATGGAAATCTTGGGGTTTTCCAGATTTCAGGGCCATGTGCCTGAAACCAATTGTGCTTCTCCTGTAAGCAGAGCTGTTGGTCAGACTTGCTGGCACTAGAAATTAAAGGTGGCAGTGAGCTGAGGCCGAGGAGGTGTTAACGTAAGAGTCAGGGATGCTTTTGAGCTTCCCTTATAACTGTACGGTTCCTCAGAAAGCAGTTACGCCTGCCAGCTCCTTTCCTGTCCGGCTGTGGAGCCTTTGCTCACATGCTCCGAATCTTGCTTGAAATCATTGAGAGGAATGTAGCCAGCAGGACTTGAGGGCTGAGCTGTAGGAATGGAAGCATCCTCTGCTGTTTGAAACAGAGGGTGTTTCTAGGCTGTGTTTCAGCAGAAAGCAGGCAGTGGCGGGAACAGGCAACTATTGGCAAGGGCTCGGTGCAGCTCTTCCCTCACCCTGCACCACGACTGACAGCATGCTCTGTTTTCTCTGCAGAATGAGTTCTCCCAGTAAGAGGGCAGAGTCACCTGCTGGCAGTTGGCGTTCCTGCTTCTGCCTGGGCAAACCATCCCCTGTGGCCAAACACCAACTGCAGAGCAGTGCCAGGGAGCCCTCTGAAGTAGAAGTCTTGGTCCTGGCAGGTAAGGGTGCAAATCCAGCTTTCAAAACACTGCTTGTCAGCAACACAGGTAGAATTCATGCTTTCAGTGGGCTTGTACCTCCTTCTGGCATTCAAGCCTGTGCCTGACATCTTTGGTTGACTCCTGTCTTTCCCAGATGAGGCTCACAAGCTGCTTGAAACCTGCTTGACAGGCAGCACCAAGCCTTTGCCTCCTTGGACAGTGAAAGTTTACACTAACTGCTGTGTATCTGCTCTTTCCAGGTGAATCGATCCCTTGCCAATACAGGAACCCACCAGCAAGTTGCAATGATGCACGTTGTGCTTCCATCAATGGAGTGCAGTTAGGATGCATGAGTCACTGCAGTTCCAAGGACAGCCTTCCACGTGACAGCAATGATGGAGAGAAGGATGTTTGACCTATTCAGTTTTGGGCCCCTCCCTGCAAGAAAACCTTGCGGTTCTGGAACATCTTCAGCTACGAAGGTAGTGAGGGGTCTGGAGCACAAACCTTACGAGGAGAAGCTGAGGGAACTAGGATTGTTCAGCTTGGAAAAGAGCAGGCTCAGGGGAGACCTTATAACTCTCTATAACGTCCTGAAGGGAGGTTGTAGTGAGCTGGGGTTTGGCCTCTTCTCTCGTGTGATCAGTTATAGATCTAGAGGGAATGGTTTTAAGCTGTGCCAGGAAAGATTCAGGCTGGACATTAGGAAATATTACTTCCCCTAAAGGGTATTCAGGCATTGGATAGCACTGCCCAGGGAGGTGGTGGAGTCACCGACCATGGGAGTGCTCAAGAAACATTTGGATGTTGTGTTGAGAGGTATGATTTATCCGGGAAGTATTGGTAATGGTTGGACCACATGATTTTGTAGGTCTTCTCCAACCTTGATAATTCTGTGATTCTGAGCTGAGAAACTTTTCTTGCTCAAGTCCAGCTTCCAAGCTTAACCACCTACAATGAAGTTGATGTCGTTTTTCTGGTAGCCCTCAAGACAGTGTCCGCATTTACCCAAAATCAGGAGGTAACCAGCTGCAGTGAAGTGAGCAATTTCAGTGCCTATTTCTGATGGTGGCAATGAGTTCAGAGGTCACACTTAATTGACGGTGCCTGTTTCCATTCTGACAAAGGATGTAGTTGCAGCTGACTTCCCGAGGCTGCCATACGTGGTGGTGATGCAGCCTTGGGCTTCTGCGTTTGCATGACTCCCACCTTTCCTTTCTGTGTCTTGCAGGTCAGCTGGTGCTGGAAGCGGCCGGTATCTGAGTAGGAATGAAGGTGAGTGCAGGAGCAGCTGCTGAGGGGAGGAAGGAAGTCCATGCTAATGAGCTCTGAAGCATCTGCAGGTCCAGTACGAAAGGAGGCAGCAGTGATGCAGGGGGCTCCCCAGCAGGAAGCTGTCTGATCCAAATGCTTGCTGAGAGTTTGGAAGCCCAAGCCCTTATGGTCTCTGTAAGGGTGGCTAGTAAAAAGATGTTAACCAAGATGGTGGTAAATAGTCAAAGATTATTAGCAAAGGAAAACTGACCAATGTTGATGCCTTGACCAGAAAGCTGAGGCAGTCTCAACTGGGGAGCAGTCTCCAAGAGATTCTGCCTTAGTGGTGGTCAGCCTTTAAATGAGGTGAGGTCTCAGAAGAGGTGCAGTCGAGGTCCACCCCTTCTGGGAGCACAGCTAGATTACTCTCACCTGTGCTCCCGCAGCTGGCCCAACACTTGCCTCAGCTGATTAATCAGAGGTTCAAGCTGTGATTTCCCATACAGTCTCTAAGCTGAAGGCAGCATCTCCTTGATCTGATGGTGGTGTGCCTGAGTGAGGGAGTGATCCAAGCTGGATGCAAAAGAGTCATCTTAATTTCTCTGCTATTTTACTTCAGATGACACCTATTGGGTGTTGGTTTCTTAAAATTTGGATCTAGGAGGTGGCCTCTCCCTTTGCTTCTGGTGAAAGCACAGTAGTGCAGCAGGAGTAGAAGACAAAGAGGTTTTCTTGGTGACAGCAACACCAATTATTTGATTCAAATGTAGTGTGCCCCGGTGGCGCAGTGGTTTAAGACGCCGCCTTGCAACACTGGGGCCCGGAGTTCGAATCCCCCCTGTGGCGCAAGTGGTAGAAGTGCCGCTCTGCTACACAGAGGCTCGAATTCCGGGGGATGGACTCGATGATCTCTAAGGTCCCTTCCAACCCGCACGAAACTATGAAACTATGAAACTGTGATGAAGATGGTGAAGAACAGATCCGCCTCAAAGACATGCTTGATCACATAAGGAATGAGCATGTGATCCAAGACAGTCAGCGTGGCTTTAGCAGGGGAAGGCCATGCCTAACCAATCTGGTGGTCTTCTATGATGGAGTGACGGCATTTGTGGACAAAAGGAAGGAAACTGATGTCATTGACCTGGACTTGAGCAAGATCTTTTACATGGCCCTCCACCACATCCTTATCTCTAAACTGGAGGGATGTGGATTTGACAGGTGGACCACCTGGTGGATAAGGGATTGGTTGAAAGGCCACAGACAGAGGGTGGTGATTCATGGTTCTGTGTCCAGGTGGAGGCCAATAACAAGTGGTGTCATCCAGGAGTCTGTCTTGGGACCAGTGCTTTTTTACATGGTTATCAGTGACACCAATGATGCAATGGAGTGCACCCTCTGCTGTTTGCTGAGTGGTGGGGCTGATGCAGTGGAAGGAAGGGATGCCATTCAGAGGGAGCTCAACCGAGAGGTTGGCCTAGGTGAATCTAATGAGGTTGAACACAGCAAAGTGCAAGGTTTTGCACTTGGGCTGGAGGAATCCCAGGCATCTGTACAGCCTGGGAGGAGCAGTCCTTAAGAGAAGCCCCGCAGAGAAGGACCTGGGGGTCCTGGTGGATGAAAAACAGAACGTGAGCCATCAGCGTGCTCTTGCAGCTCAGAGAGCAAATGGTCCCCTGGGCTCCATCAGAAGAGGGGATGGCCAGCAGGGACAGGGAGGCGATTGATCTTCATGATCCTTGAGGTCCCTTCCAGCCCGGGCCATTCTATGATTCTGTGATTACACTCGCTGTCAGAAATAACGGCAGCTGTACAGAAGCTTGTTTTTTCTTTCTTTTTCTGGCTTTGAAGGAGAAGGGGTGGAGCAAGGGGAGACCCACTGGTCATTTGTCACCTCATGAACAGGATGGATTCTGCATTGACTGTGAAAAACCTGGGCTAGTAGCATGGGCATGTTTCAGGCTGGACTCTTCTTTTGCTGCTTGGTTTCCTTTTGGCTACAGGGAGACAGCTGTCTAAAGGTGTGTTTTCAAACCCACTCTCCAAAACCGTGTTTCATTGTTGCAGGTGGTTCAGTGAGCTCTTGCAGTGCAGATGCTGTAGTTTGCTGTAGAATCTGAATGGTTTCTGTTCCTAGGGGAGGACTGGGAGGAGGTAGTGAGAAGAGAATTCAATGCCTAAGGGGAGGGGAGATCGGGGATTGGTGGGAGAGGGAGCCAATAGGAGGGAGAGAGGAGTTGGGCGCAGGGTGATGGTAACACCCCTTTGTGATGTCATAATGCCCCTTTGTGACGTCATAATGCTTCTTTGTGATGTCATAATGCCCTTTGTGATGTCATAATGCTCCTTTCTGACATCACGATGCCCCTTTCTGATGTCACTATGCCCCTTTGTGATGTCATAATGCCCTTTGTGACGTCATAATGCTTATTTGTGATGTCATAATGCCCCTTTTTGACATTATAGTGCCCCTTTGTGACATCATAATGCTTATTTGTGACGTCATAATGCCCATTTGTGACATCATATCACCCCTTTGTGATGTCATACTGCCCCATATGAAGTCCAGGCAGAGTCAAAACTTATGGACCTGCACGAGGATCACTTTCAAGACAGTGGCTCTGTTGCTTCAAGCTTATTTGCTTCGTCCTGCCGCCACTCTATTACCAAGTATCAACAACCTCTTGCATGATTCAACTTGCAAACGTTTGACACTAACCCTTGTGTTTCTGTGCCTTCCTAGATAATTCAAGCCTTTGTCAACCCCAAAGATCCAAACCAAGTAGTGATGTGCAGTGTGTTTCCATCAATGGAGAGTTCTTATTAAGCACAAATCGCTGCAATTCGGATGACAGCCTTCCACATGGTAACAGTGATGGACACAAGGGGCTCATCCACGTTCATGCTCTCATATCTCCTGGCTCTGCTGAAGCTCCTGACCTGAGCCTGCCAGACACCACAGTCACCTGCCTGGATTGTGACCCAGCGCCTTTGCAGTGCTGCCCATCCCAAGCACAGCCCGAGTGCCCCAACAGCAGCACCACCATGCAGGAGCAGGGCAGCATCAGTGAGGTGAAGCTGAGCATCTTAGATGGGGACTTAGAGTCAGGCTGCCAGTCCCAGGCACCAGGCAGCAGCACCAGCTCTGAGCCACTCTCATCTTGACAAGAGGAGTCCCATCTTCACCCTTGACCTCTCAAGCCCTCCTGTCTTTTATTGAATAAAGTCACTCTCATGCTCAATCATCGCCTTGGCTGCATTCCGAGTCTTCATTCACAGGGATTGGGATGAATGCAACAAACAGCAAGGCAGCTCAGCTTGCAATGCTATGGCTGTGGGGTTCGTGCAGGCAGAGCTCTGGGTTCCCATTTTGCCTGGCTTTGGGATGTCAGCAGCAAGATCTCTACCATTTTGTATGGCAGCAAATAATCTCTAGCATCCAGGTTGCTGCTCATGATAATCCCAGTCTTCCTGGCTGTCGCTTTGTGATACCTTTTAAAGCCTTTTGATACTCTTTGATGCCTTGGCTGCTCCCTAACACCTCTGTCCTCCTGCCATGTTGACTCATGTCTCCCACTTTGAAGCTGGCTTTGCAGATCATCTCCAGCCCTGTCATCATCACGCTGCAGCAGGAGGTGCTCACCTGGCCCAATGTCTGGCAGTACAGCTTGTTCTGCAGATGAGCAGCTGCCTCCTCATCTCTTCAGCTACAGTAGTTTTTCTCAGGGCAGTTAGATGCAGTCATGCTCCTCTGGATTTGGTGTGTTAAATCCATGCTGCATGGCAGCAGTCAGTGCAATACAAAGGTGTTCTGTGTGCCACAGCATTTCTCCAGGGGCTGCCAAAGGTAGAAGCACAACACAGCACCATCCATCTGACAGTAATGTCTGTGAGTATTAGACATGTGAGCACTGCATCATCCCCAGCGTGTCAGTGCTTTTCCACACCAACCTGACTCTCACACTCTCTGCACTGAATGTAACTATGCTCTTGTGGAGACAAATGCTTTCTGTCACATCCTCCATCCCTGCAACCATTTGCCGGTAGGCAGCTCTTGCAGAAGAATCAAGCAGCAGAACCTTTTGCTCACCCTACAGCATGCAAATGCTATGAAAGCAGAAATAACCTGGCGTGCTCTGGGTCTGCAAGGCTGCACAGATGGGAGAGGTAGATTGTGTTTTTGCAGTGGAAGTTTCCAGTATTTTCAGTACATAGTGTAGGCCCTAACTGAATGTATAACCCTCTTGTAAAACAGCTGTATAAGTAGATTTTCCACCAAGAAAGTTGCTGAACAGAGTTAAGTTCAGACTGGGGGCGTTCTGACATGGGGAGAATTGAGACAAGCACAAGATAAATACACAGGGTGGGTAGAGCCCAGCACAGGACAGAATGAATGTACTGACTTTTGGAAACATTGCCCTTCTCTCTCCGCAGAAAAGTACAAGGCAGACCTAAAAACAAGAGGTTGGTAATTGACCTTATATGGAAATGAATCCTAGCAACAGTCTCGAGGAGTCTGTGAGCCTGAGATGCTCAACCAATGAGAGCCATGAGAGCATCACCTGCATTGGGTTTAGGGCATAGAACAGAATTGATTTCACTGACTGGTGTGCAATTTCTCCCTTTCCAACAGGGGATGTGCGCGCAGTATTGCAGTAATGAATAAGCACTGCTGCTATCGCTGCCATCTTTGCCTAACTAGAAATCTTTGACTTTGAGAGTTTCTCACACAAGGGGAGAGGGTAAGAAAGTAAAGAGGCACAGAAAACTAAGGGAAACTGCTCATCTTTATCTTATCTATAAAACTTGATACGATGCTGTTGTGCATTTATTTTTTAAATTTTATTTTTAATTTTTTGCCAGTGTCAGTTAGATTGTTTTAAAATATCCACACACCAAAATCTGACTACCAAGCAAATTTAATGAAAATGAAATGAAGGTGAGTTAGTGGAAAGCACAAGGCCATATTATATTAGGCTCCAGCAAATTTACAGGCAGTCACTGCACGAAGAGGTAGATCTGAGTTGCACATTATATGATTTCCACAAAGATTAATGAAATCTGAAGCTTTCAATATATTTTTTTAATTCTTTTTTCATTTCATTTTTTAAACACCTGACCCAGACCCCAACCCTCACAGGAGCTGTAAAGATAACAGCATTAACCAGCAATGTAACTCTAATCCTAACCCTTACCCTGATTCTAAAATCGTCCCTAACTCCAAATGCAACAACAAAAATGATGCTAGAAGTTTGTAGCAAAAGGAACCTTAACCCTGATCATAATCCAAAAAAAAAATCATTATGGTAACAATAATCTTTACCTTAAGAGTAATATTAATCAGAGCCCAGATGATGCCTGCATCCAATCGGAAGCATGCTTTGCATTATTTAAGAGTTGTATTTTTTCCAATGAACTCTCTCTATTATCACTTTTATAAAGTAACAGAGTCTGTTCTTTTTCTCCTGACACTGTGCCTTACTCCTGACATCCCCTGGAAATGACCCAGATAGGGCACCATCAAAGTAATGCTAATAGTAATGTCAATCCTAAGGGTATCTCTAGCCTCAGTGTTAATGGGACGCTAACAACAATCCCAACAGCCTTAAACATTCTGGTGGTGTGAAAGAGGTGCTGCCTTGCACATGCTGGGCAGTCCCATTGCCTGTTCAATGCAGGCGGCAGCGTAGAAACATGATGCCCGTGGTCAGAATGCCCTGTGGCAGATCCTGGCACCGGAGAACTGACCGGAGAACCATGAGAGAACTGACAACAAATCACTCGACATCAGAACCGACCCAGTGGTTATTTACAAGCCTTGGGTGACCCAGACAGGATCTCAGAGTGGTGAATGTAGGTACAGAAGTTGTTACTGCTCTGTTTTCTTCTAAAAGAAGTGGTTTTTTTTCATCTCAAAAGTTGGGGGGGGGGGGGAGGGGGCGGGAAAGGGACATCAATTTAATTACTCATTTATTTATTGACAGACATTCACGTTTGCTACGTTTGGAGAAGTTTTTATTTGTTTGCTGTGGTTTGGTTTTTTCTTTTTTTCTTTTTTTTCCCCCTTCCCTCCTCTTCCATCTTTGTGTTCTTCCCCTATAATCAAAAGAGAACGGATCCCCAGGGTCTGTCCCGCAGACGTTCTTTCCGTGGTCTCTGCTGCCACCTGCTGGCCAATACACGGAACTGCCACTGTTGGGCGTTTGGTGCCGCAGGAAGCACAACGCAGATCTGAGTTCTGACCGGTCTACGCAGCAAATCCGCCAGTCTTTATTGCGATAAGCCCTCCAGACAAGAGCATAAAGTCTTTCCCTGAGGGCAGGGTGAGTAGTAATGGATGTCAGTTTTGAAATTTCCAGTCCATTCACCATAGCACTTTCTGCCTCCATGTCCCATAACCAAAGCAGCTATGCTGGCATGCTCTCTTGGTTTCTGTCTAAACCACTCTACTATATCCATCAGTTCAGCTGCTGCATTATGGGCAGCAGGGTTTGGGGGTTGGACACTGGTCAGGGCACTCCCACCAGCCTATCCTGCATTTTTTTTTTTTCATTTTTGGGTTACAATCAGTCAGATCTCAAATAGATCTTGTCCAAATGGAACCTCAAAATCTGACCTTTTAGTGCCTTCATTTACAGAGTCCATTTTATACAGATTCCCTTGTACAGGGCCCCCATGGTCCTCCAGAGAGTTGTTACTGATCTTCCATAGGAGAATGATTGAATTAGGTTTTTTTCCCATCAAAACTGCCACCTGTCTTTCCAATTTTTCAACACTATCATTCAATAGCTGATTTGCATCAGCCTGAGCCTCTTCAGTTATGTTCAGACAGTTCAAGGCCATTAAAAGTGGCCATGCCACCATGAACGCAGCTAACTGTCATTCTCAAGTTGTACGTATGTCTTTGCTAAGACCATGGAAATACTCAGTCGGGTGGGCCAGGGACTCATGGACCCTCCCTCCGTCCCACACAGGGCCCCATTTTTCAGTGACAGAAGCAGTGCTGCATTTTGAGGATCCTAGGAATCCCAGGACATGCCCTGACAAAAGGTCATTCAAAGGGGTAGTCTTTCTCCATCCAAACCACCCCATTGATATTCACAGAATCACAGAATTGTAGGGGTTGGAAGGGACCTCCAGAGACCACTGAGTCCAGTCCCCCTGCCAAAGCAGGTTCCCTACACCACGTTGCACAGCTCGGCATCCAGGCAGGTCTTGAATATTTCCAGAGAAGGAGATTCCACAACCACCCTGGGCAGCCTGTTCCAGTGCTCTGTCACTCTCACCATAAAGAAGTTATTGCACACATTAGTGCAGAATTTCCTATGGTCCAGTTTCTGTCTGTTTCCCCTTGTCCCTCCTCCACACACTGCTGAAAAGAGTCTGGCCTCACCTCTTTGCCCCCCACACCTCAAATATTTATAGACCTGGATCAGGTCCCCTCTCAGCCTTCTTTTCTCAAGGCTAAACAGACCCAGTTCCCTAAGTCTCTCCTCATAGGGGAGATGCTCCAGGCCCTTCACCATCTTTGTGGTCCTCCACTGGACTCTTTCCAAGAGATCCCTGTCTTTTTTGTACTGGGGAGCCCAGAACTGGACACAATATTCCAGATGAGGCCTCACCAGGGCAGAGTAGAGGGGGAGAATCACCTCCTTCGACCTGCTGGACACGCTCTTTTTAATGCACCCCATGATGCCATTGGCTTTTTTGGCTACAAGGGCACACTGCTGGCTCATGGTCAATCTGTCGTCCACCAGGACGCCCAGGTCCCTCTCAGCAGAGCTCCTCTCCAGCAGCTCTTCCCCCAGCCTGTACCGGTGCATGCAATTATTTCTCCCTAGGTGCAAGACTCTACACTTGCTTTTGTTAAACCTCATCCGGTTTCTTACTGCCCAGCTCTCCAGCCTGTCCAGGTCTCGCTGAATGGCAGCACAGCCTTCAGGCGTGTCAGCCAATCCTCCCAACTTCGTGTCATCAGCAAACTTGCTGCGGGTGGTCGTTGATGAAGATGTTGAACAAGACTGGACCCAGCACAGACCCCTGGGGGACGCCGCTAGTTACAGCCCTGCAGCCAGACACTGCACCGCCAACGACAACCCTCTGCACTCTGCCAGTCAGCCAATTCTCGACCCACTTCACTGTCCACTCACCTATCCCATACTTCCTCAACTTTGGTATAAGTATGTCATGGGAGACTGTATCAGTTATAGAGGTTATAGAGTTCAATTCCTGTAGTCAATTTGGCGGCCCAGGTGGGACCAGCTCTGTTCGCTGCAGGACCAGCTGAGAGGGAGACACTTTTGGCGCACCCTGAGATTTCTCTGAAGGACTCCCTTCCTCACCTGATCACTGCAGGGACAGATAAGGACCACCCATAGGTGGACCAGGTATGTGTATGGTAAGTGGAGCCCATATGTCTTGAGGAGACATCCTACACAGTTTACAGCCATACGTGCTGCTCCCAGGGAGGTGAGCTCATGGCTTTGGTTGCCAGCTGGGTAGGAAGACTCCTTGGGTGAGTTCCTATGAAAGGGAACTGTATGTCATATGAATGGAAACAAGAACAAATACTCTCTCCCAGGTAGTTGACAATAGGAGGGACCTAGGTTGGTCTCTCCTACGGGTATGGGATATAGTGGATAGCCTGTCAAATGGTAGCCTGGGTTCTCCAAGTTGTAATCACGGGGCTTGTAGGTTGTATGTTCAATATTATCATCTGCTTTAAGTGTTTGGTACCGTGTGTCAAGCCGACTCTGGGAAAAACATTAACATTTGCAACTGGTCGACCAGAGTATGAGTGTTATTAAGATTCCAGCTAGAAAACGTTGTCAGCATTGTGTAGTATGAATAAACCATGGTTTTTGATCTAAATGTCAGAGTGAGTGTGGTGTGAGTGAGACACAGAACAGCTGCAGGGTGAGTGCCGAGTCCCGATCCATGTTTCCTTCCTCCTGTGAGGGAAATGGCCAGACACGGACAAAGTGAAAGACTGTGTTGTCTGTCCACTCATAAGTACTTTCTGCTTGTATGTAAGACCGGAATTTGTACTCTGTAGATTAGTAAGATGGTCCTGAGGAGAGGTGTACATTCCACCCGACCAGTGAGTGTCAACCCATTTATGTAATACTATGTACTGCTTGTGAGGAAGTGTGTGAGGGAGGTGGTTCAATCAGTGCTGGTTCTGTGGCACAGTGTTTATAACTGAAGAATACAGACTGTATTAAGGGAGTTTATGTGAACTGAAGAACTGTACGTTTTGACAAACAGTTTTGATGGTATAAGAAAGTGTAATTGTTAATGATATATGAAAGTGTACTTGAGGGAATGTGGAAGTGTATCTGAGCATACAAACAGAGGAAGCATTTACAGAAGAAAAAAGGTTAAAGTGAGTTTACCTGCACTGACATGAGAGCAACACCCTGCACCGCTGCCCTGTGAGCAGAGCAGAGCAGAGCAGAGACACAGTCCTCATGTATCAGGTAGTGTTATTCTGCTTACCAAATGAATGAGTTCACTACAGAAGAGGCAAATCTTCCCCTCTGCTCCATTTGTGGCATACTCTGGAGCTCAAGGCATTGCAAAGCTATGGCACATCTACTTTCTTTCAATGATGACACCTTAGTGTGCTCTGGGCTGTCATTTCAATTGCATCTAAAGAAGTCTAGGGTCATGCCAGCTGACAGGAAGCTGGCAAATGTTGTCTCGTTGTAAGGAAGAGCAAGAAAGATGACATGGGCAATTATGGACCTGTCAGTCCAGAGCCTGGTAAAATTATGGAGAAAATGATGGTGGGAGTTACGGAAAAACAGCTGAAGGACAATTCTGTCATTGGTCGCAGCCAACACAAGTTTGTGAGGCGAAGGTCCTGTTTAATTTAAGCTCATTCTGTGACACAGTTATCCGTTTAGTTGACCAAGGGAAGCCAGTTGATGTAATCCTTGAGGATTTCAGTGGAGATTTTGATACTGTTTCTCACAACAACCTTCTGGACAGAATGTTCTGCATATGGCTAGACAGAAACACAATGTGGTGGGTGAGCAGTTGGCCAGTAGGCCAGTCCCAAAGGATTATAGTCAGTGGGTTCCATCAGGCTGGTAGATGGTCACTGTCGGGGTCCCCAGGGTTCCATTTTGGGGCCACTTTCCTTTCATGTTTATGCAGATGACTTGAATGCAGGACTAGAAGACGTTCTGAGCAAGTTTGCTGATGAGACCAGATGAGGAGGTGCTGTTGCCTCCACTGAGGGTGGAGAGGACTTGCAGAGAGATGTGGACAAGTCAGAGAAGTGGGTACCAGTTGGTACTAAGCACCAAGTGCATAAAGTATAACAAGAACAAGTGCCTGATTGTGCACCGCAGAACACAAAGGACATCAAACTCTGGGAGAATGTGCAAAGGAGGGCACTGGAACTGAGAGATCTGAAGTTCAGAGTTTCACAGGGATTGACTGCTTGTTCAGACTGGGCCCTTCTCACATCCCTTCTCACATCCTGTAATGAAACATAGGTCTCATATGGGACATGAACCTCACAGCGTCCTTGCACCACATGTAGAGCCTGGGATCTTCTGTCCCCATGTCTTTCATTTAACATCATACGGACCTCCAACCCATTGCCCCAGGAAATGCCAGGAGCCAACATGAGATACAGGATCTCTCTACCACTGGTCTTGCAATCAGGGCTTGACCTGTCTGCTTCGTAAGGCAAAGGAGAGGTTTCTTAGCATGCCAGTGCCTTTGCCTGCCTGTAGTCATGGCTTCCAGTTATCTTCTCTAACAAGTCCCTTGGGAAGCTTACTTGGTAATGGCCCTCAGTGGGCCCATTAATACTCCAAGAAACTTCACTGTTACTTCTGACTTTGTCTTGCTGAGCACTTTGTGCAAACTTCTCTCTGCACTGGAGGCTGATGAACGCAGCATCAAATGCACCCTGGGGCCCATTATAACCTAAAGAATCTCCTGTGCCTTATGCCATCTTGTTATCTTCTTCAGGTTATCAGAACTTGTTCAGCAAAAAGGAGGGATATCTGGAGAGAGCTTAAAGAATCCAGTATAAATTTATTGTCTATTTATTTATAGTTGGGTTTAAAGAAGACATTAAAGCAGCACTGTGCAACTGATACCAATCCAGGATGTCCCAATGAGTTCTGTACTGTTACTGTGTTGACAAAGGTCCTTCTCAACCTCCCCACACAATTTCTGCTCACATTGGACCTATGGGACTTGCATCACTTTTCTTCACATCACTCTTCTCCTCTGCATTCATCTGCTCGGTGTTAAAACTGCTTTGCACCAACTCCCACTGGCTTTCCTCAGAGAACCAGCTACACATGGAAAAGGAAAGATTTCTCTTTTTTATCTGGCCAGCAAATGGAAGGAAAGGTGATGCAATTAAATGAACAGTAAAACACAGTGTTCAACCGCATGCCATGTTCAAGCGGCATCTATTGAAGTTTGTCTTTCATATGGAATATTTTTAAAATAAATGATTTAGACTGAGGTAGCATAGGATAGATTGAATCACAGTGAAGTAGTTGACAACAGAGGCCGTCAGACTCTGAGAGATGGAGCAAATTCCAGTAATCTTCCTGGGATAGGTCAGCCAGGTAGTTGAGAGGTATCAACTTAAAATTGATCAGGACTTGTGAGTATTTCACACATTGAGATGGGTTAACACATTCTCATTGATTTATATCTTTGTCTCCAACTCTGTTTTTCACTTTTACTGACATTAATGAACATCTTTCAGACTTCGTGCCTTAATAAAAAAGAGACAGTGATTGAGAAAAAGAAAAAGTATAAGAAGAAAAAGAAAAAGAATAGATAGAAAGGGATAGATCAAATCACAGTGAAGGAGTTGACAACACATTCCATCAGACTTTGGGGAGATGGAACAAATTCCAGTAATCCCCCTGAAAGTCAGAAATCAGACAGATAATTGGGAGGTATCTGACTGAACAAAGAGCAAGGGATGGAGAAATCTGGAGGGCAGTGGGAGTAGTGTGTGCCCAAATGGCCTGCTGAAAACATGCCCTTAACCATGGCCATTTCTTTAGGAGAGCTGAAAAAACTTGGAGGATGAGGCACATCAAATAGGCAGCAGGGAAGAGTAGTGCTGGGCACCAGGCTACAGTCACAGGGCATTGGCACTGGCACCGCTGTCTCTGTCTCTGAACCTGAAGGCATTTGTGTCCAGCGAACACAGTTCTGGAAAACATTGTAGTTTCAGTAAAAAAAAAAAAAAGACATCAAATCACCTCTAAGATTCATATTTACAACTTAAAATGGAACAAGACTCATGAGAATTTTTCATGTTGAGAAGGGTTAACACATTTTCATTGATTTCCATCTTTGTCTTCAATTATTTGTTTCAGTTTTATTGACATTTATGATCAACTATTAAGCTTACAGCCTCAAAATAAATAAATAAATTAAAAGAGATACATTTGCATCTTGCACATGGCCTGATGCCCCTTTGACCTTCACAGTTCCCACAAGTCCTTCCATGCCGGAGAGTATGAGATCCAGCAGAGCACCTCTCCTCTTTGGTTCCTCCACTGCTTGGTCAAGAAGCTGCCATCTGTGCTCTCCATGGATCTGCTGGATGCCACATGCCCTGCTGTGCTGTCCCTGCCGCAGATAATGGAGTGACAAAGGCCCCCAAATGGGACAAGGGACAGACAACATCAGATTCCCATCTGTCTGCAGAGGGCACCTTCCATTTACTCTCCCTGATCAGGAAGACAGGAAAAGACACTGATGGTCTCCTCTGTTTGCCATTTCCATAAGCTCTGACCTGTCTGCTCTGCCATCCCCAGGCAGAGCTCAGTGCACTCTCACAGAGGGCAGTCGCCCTTCTTTGTCTCCTCGCCCATCCATCCTAAAGACTCGGTATCCCCCTTGTGCTACAGTGCAGTTGTGGAAACCATTAAACTGTGTCCCCATGGTCCAAACAGGAGCTCAGGCCAGCAGCTCTACCAAGATTTCTAGCTTCTTGTGTGTTGGTGTTTGCATTAGTGCAAAAGCACAGAAGTAAACATCCTAATTGAAAAGCATCACTGGACATAGCCTGACTGGATAGCTCATCTATGGTATCAGTGTGCAGAAGGTGGCACACAAACATTAGACCGATCGTGGGTCTTGGAGGTGACGTAGCAGCACGGACACACCATGGGCATGACTTTCCTGAAGGCCCTGTGCTGCACTTGTAGCTGCATGTGAATTCACCAGACAGCCGGTGCTATCCCCTCTCTGGCCCTCAGCTGATGCCCAGGAAGGAGGTGTCTATCTCAGGGATTTCCCACATGGTTTACAAGCACTGGCACACATCAGGAGCAGCCCAGGCACCTTGGGCATCACCCAGTGTCAGTGTGTGAGCAGCTGCCTCCCTGCTGAAGGACCGAGGACTCAGAGCAGGAGCTCACATGCAGGCAACTCCTTGTGCACTTCTGAACTGAACCAGAGAAATCCCAGCTCCTGTGGTTCTGTGGGGAGCTGAATCCCATTTCAGCTCCAGGATTTCTGTCAACGGATGAGATTCCTGCACTGCCTCAGCTGGATCACTGCCCTGCACAGGGAAAGTCCAAACCTCGCCTTCCTTGTCTGGTTGCCCTTATTGTTTCATCAAACGATCTCTGGGAGCACTCCCCATATGTCTCCAATCAGTCACTGACCACTGGACATGTGGTGGTTAATTGAGCGGATTTCAAAGCACAGTCATGATGCTGTTGTCTTTCAGGAGCTGTTGGCCATGAGGACGCAGGGACATCTCAGGGGAGAAGAGTGGGAAGGATAAAAATGACATCATCTGCTGCTTGCTTGTCCAGGTTCCTGGGACACAGGGAGCTCATAAAAGTGGGCAGAGCTGCAGAGAGACAGCTGTGCCCAGGAGCAGCTCTTGTGCACAGCACAGCCTGCAGGTGACAGAAGGAGAGGAGAGAAATTGGAGAGAGCTTGCAGGATGTGTGTGGTGTGAGCGGGCTGTGAGCTCACTGCAGGAGCATTGCTCACAGACCATGACAAGGTAAGTCTCACAGCTGACCATGAGCTGCTTTTAATTAAGGGGTAACTATAACTGGGACATCCCATAGGAGATCTGACTGCAGGCACTGCATGTTTCTTTACTGTGGAAAAAGCTTTCTGCTCCAGCTGAGACGGGTGCCCAGGGCTGTCCTGCAGAGCAGGGTCCCTGCTGTGACCCAGGGGCTGTGTGCCGGGTATGGGACTCTGCCGCCTGCCAGGCTCAGCACTCAGCCTTTCCTGGGAGCTGCCCAGGGCACTGCGGGGAGATGGGTGGGGGGAAGGAGCCCCCAGCAGGGCTTGTGCTGTCACAGCTGCTGCCTGGGGCAGGGGATCACAGCTCCACTGCACAACAGAATGTTTCTGAGGGCACTTTGCAAGAGGAGAGCCAAGGCAGGGGGTTTCCATTTCCTGTTCTGAGGCAAAGAGGTTTGGAGTCAGAAATCTAAAAGGGGCAATAAGAGTTCTGAGAATTTTTCGTCAATCAATTGCTTGTTTTGTGAACACTCACACATGATGTGCTTTCAGTCTCCCCTTTCTCAAAGGATGGAATTATCATCATTTTCTGTAGGCATGAATAATTCACTTATCCTACAAACAGGCAGCATTTTCTAACTGAAACTGAATGCCACAGAAGCTCAGGTAGGGGGCTCTAAGAGCACTTGGGGTAAAGATATGAGACTTGAAACAGATGAAAATATCCAGGGAGAAGGGATAAGAAAATAAAAGGAAGGTCAGAGCTCCATATGCTGCTTCTGCTTAAGGAATGCTGATCTACATGAAATTAAATGCAAGTAATGGTGCTAAATGTACATTGTTGTAGGAGAATTAAAACATTTCATAGTATAGCAGGAGTAGTGCCTCTGAGAATGGTCTGGACTTGTCATTGTCTTCTGCACTCTGAGCAGGACTCCAAGCCCAACAACAGCAGATGCCCAACAGCAGCTCCATCAGCGAGTTCCTCCTGCTGCCGTTGGCAGACACGCGGCAGCTGCAGCTCCTGCACTTCTGGCTCTTCCTGGGCATCTACCTGGCTGCCCTCCTGGGCAACGGCCTCATCAGCACAGCCGTAGCCTGCGACCGCCGCCTGCACACCCCCATGTACTTCTTCCTCCTCAACCTGGCCCTCCTCGACCTGGGCTGCATCTCCACCACTCTCCCCAAAGCCATGGCCAACACCCTCTGGAACACCAGGGCCATCTCCTACACAGGATGTGCTGCACAGCTCTTTTTCTTTGTCTTCTTCATCTCAGCAGAGTATTTCCTTCTCACCATCATGTCCTATGACCGCTACGTTGCCATCTGCAAGCCCCTGCACTACGGGACCTTGATGGACAGCAGAGCTTGTGCCACCATGGCGGCAGCTGCCTGGGGCACTGGGGTTCTCAATTCCCTGCTGCACACTGCCAGTACGTTTTCACTGCCTCTCTGCCAAGGCAATGTTGTCAACCAGTTTTTCTGTGAAATCCCACAGATCCTCATGCTCTCCTGCTCAGAATCAAATCTCAGGGAAGTTGTGTTTCTCATTTTTACTATCAGTTTAGACGTAGGCTGCTATGTTTTCATAGTTGTGTCCTATGTGCAGATCTTCGTGGCTGTGCTGAGGATGCCCTCTGAGCAGGGACGGCGCAAAGCCTTCTCCACGTGCCTCCCTCACCTGGCCGTGGTCTCCCTGTTTCTCAGCACTGGTGCTTTTGCCTACCTGAAGCCCCCCTCCATTCCCTCCCCACTCCTGGATCTGACAGTGGCACTTCTGTACTCAGTGGTTCCTCCAACACTGAACCCTATTATCTACAGCATGAGGAACAGGGAGATCAAGCACGCTCTCAGGAAGGTGTTGCAATACTCACTATTCCCGCTTCAATAAAGTGCACATCTTCATCGCATGATTCCCAGTGATGGTTCTTCATCTTTTATGCATCTTTGATTGATTGATTATGTGAGATATAGCAACGTGCAAAAAAATGTTATTGAACTTATAAATAAAAATTTGTTTCACTTCTTTCACACCTACTATCTATATTTACCCCAATATTCTACCAGTTTCTCAGGATCCTGCAGTTGCTCGGAGATGAAGTTCCAAAGCCCTGGGGGTGCCCACCACTCCAGGCAGCTGCCCAGACTGTCCCACACCCCCTGCCATGCAGAGCCTTCTCACCTTGGGGCAGATCTCTCACTGATATTCCTGAATAATTGTTTAACCTCAATCCTAGAATCATAGAATCACCAAGGCTGGAAAAGGCCTGAAAGATCATCCAATCCAACCGTTCACCTATTACCAATAGCTCCCACTTAACCATGTCCCTCAACACAATATCCAGTCTCTCCTTGAATACCCCTGGGCTCCCAGAGACGACAGTGTAAAATGTGTAATTCCTAATCATACCAACAATATTACTTCCAAAACCCAAAGATGTCCAAAGAGCTGAATGTGCACAAAACTTCACTTTGCCAATTTTATCGTGGTACAAACCAAGCTCAAACAGCATAGCAAAATAAATACCCTAATCCAGCATCCAGAGTTGACAAATGATGCAGCAGAGAAAACAAGCAGCAAGCAAGGAGCTGTGAAATGCAGCTTCATGAGAAGACTCAGCAAGCTTCACACATAGGGAAACTATCAGCACCATGGCCTGCACATCTCCAACTCCCACAAAGCCCTGTCCACTCTGGACAGATGTGCTGTTATCACAACCCTTGGAGCCTCACATCAGGCACCAAAATGACTGTGGTTGTTGAACCCAACATGTGGCTCAGCAGCTCACAGTGCTTTGTGCACTGCCCCATTCCCAGTGGGATGGGGATGAGAACTGGGAAAAAGAGTACAACTTCTGGGTTGTAACAAAACAGTTTACTAAGAGAGATAAAAGGAGAGGAGTAATAGTTATCACTATAAATCCGTTGATATAGAATCGTATGTAACAACTGATGCACAAGCACTTGCTCAGCACCACCAGACTGATGCTCAGCTGGGCCCTGAGCAGTGAAGAGACTGAGATGAACTCCCACCCCTTTCAATACAATTTCTGCTTGCTGTCAGCTGATAGACAACGTCTCTTTGGCCACTATCAGTCAGCTGTCCTCACTCTGTTCCCTCCCAGCTCCATGTGCCCTTTACTGACCATGGCCTTGGCTCCGTACAACACTGCTTAGCAGCAGCTGTAAACATCAGAGTGTTATCAATGGTTTTCTCCTAGAACCAAAACACTGCACCATAGCAGGCAGTCTGAAGAAAAAAAATTCATCTGAGCTGTAACTCAGATTCCTGCCTGTCCCCCTCCTCTTGTTCTTCCTGATCAGGAAGCAAGGAACAAAATATGCTGCTCTTCTTTTTGAAACCTTTCCATCAGTATTCAGGTGGCTCCTCTGCCATCCCCGGGCAGAGCTCAGTGCACTCTCACAGATGGCAGCAGCCTTTCTTCATCTTCATTGCCTAATCATAATGAAGAGTCTGTACCTACTTTGCTACAGTTCAGAGGTGGGAACCATCCCACCATGTCTCTGTGAGACAAACAAGACCCTAGGCCTGCAAAGGCACGGAGATTTGGAGTTCACTGAGTGAATGTTTGTGGTCCTCTCATTAGTGTAAGGATTCTTCAGAAAGCATCCCCTTCCAGAAGCATGTTTTGATTTAGCCTGTCTGGGCCTTGCATCTACACTGTGGTACTGATGTTCAGGGCCTTGCTCAGAATCAGCAGCCTGCATGAAAGGAAAAGCTCTGTGGTTTTCTCTTGATTTGTCCCGTTTATTTCCCATGCTACCCGCACTGGTCTACAGGCACTTTAGGGCAGCAGTAGGTTGGGGTTACCCCCAGAGGGTACACAGTAAGATTTAGGACGGGGTATTGGCAACAAGACTTTCTCTGAGGAATCCTCACACAATCCTATAGAACAACTCAGAGGCTTTCCATTCAATCTCCAACAGCAACAATATCCCTCAGCCCTTCTCTGTCACATCCAATTCCCCACCCTTCCCCATTTGGACCTGGTTTAAAGCCCTATAATCAATCAGTGCAGGAGCATTTCAGATGGGGTCATGGAGGAGGCAGACTGCCATTCTTGGGGTGGCCATTTTCCCAGGAGGGCATGGTGGGAAGGCTTTGTCCCATCTGGTTCCACCAACACTTGCATCCACCCAGCAGAAGGCTGTGCCCTCTGTGTCCCACTTGAACTCTGCATGGAGCTTACAGTTGGCAGTGACATGGCTGAGAGGCTCTGTGCATGGATTAAGGGACAGGGAAGTAATGTGCCTTCCTAACTTCCTCCCTGCATACCTTAGCAACTTCCTTGTAATCTCCCCAAGTACCCAGCCCCTTCTTCCAGAGGACGGAGATTCTCTTTTTCTTCCTGAGTCTCAAAGTTTTTCCCAGTTCATCTGCACTGGTCTTCTTCCCCTATGGCTCACCTTATGGCATTCAGGGACAGCCTGATCTCGTGCCTTTAAGATTTCCATCTTGAGGAGTGTCCAGGCTTCCTGGACCCCTTTACCCATAAGGAGCGACTCCCAAGGGACCCGTGCTACAAGTGTCCTGAACAGGTCAAAGTCCGCCCTCTAGAAGTTCAGGATAGTAGTTTTGCTAGTCACCCTTCTGACATCTCCAAGAATAGAGAATTCTACCATTTCATGGCCACTCTGGCCAAGACAGTCCCCAACCTTCTCAACTCCTACCAGTCCTTCACTGTTAGTGAAGAGCTGGTTTAGCAAGGAACCACCCCTGGTAGGACTTCATACCAGCTGCGTAAGGAAGCTGTCTTCTATACAATCTAGAAACCTCTTGGACTGATTCCTCTGCTCTTTATTATATTCCCAGCATATATCAGGGAGGTTGAAGTCTCCCAAGAGAATGAATGCTGGCGATTGTGCGACTTCAGTAAGCTGCTCATAGAATGCCTCACCCATCAATTAGGCGGTCTATAAGAAACCTTTAGCAAGATGTCACACTTACAGGCCTTTCCCCCGATCCTTACAAACATGCACTTCATTCTGAAGCCCAAGCTCTACAACATCAAAACTCTCTTTAATATAAAGGGCCACACCACCACCCTTCCTTCCTCCTCTATCCCTTCTGAAGAGCTTGTAACCATCCATCACAGCACTCCTGTCATGGCAGTGGTCCCACCATGGGTCAGTAATAGCAACTAGGTCATGGTTTGTCAGATGCACAGTTGCTTCCAGCTCCTCTTGCTTGTTGACCAAGCTGCGTGCGTTGGTGTAGACGCACTTCAGCTGAGGCATCTGCCTCTCTCCCAGCTCAAACAGCATTTCCCTAGGCTTATCTCTGGTAAGCCCTGTTTTGTCCACTCCCCCATCATAGCTAGTTTAAAGCTCTTTCGATAAGCCCCGCTACCGTCTGTGCTAGGATTCACTTCCCCCTTTGAGACAGTTGGGTTCCATTCATGGATAACAGACCATGGGCCAAGTAAACTGTCCTGTGATCAAAGAACTCAAAGTTTCTGGCTCAGTACCAACCTCTGAGACAATTGTTCATTGCTTTGCTTTCCAAGCCTGCTCCGTGTCCCTCACTGCCACTGAAGGTATAGAACAAAAAATCACTTCATCTCCCACTTTGTGAACTAAATGGCCTAAATTCCTGAAATCTCTTTTTATAGTTTGTAGTCTTATCTAAGAAATTTCATCACTGCCCACCTAAACTATGAGTAGTGGAAAATAATCAGTGGACCTAACCAGCACTGGGAGTTTCCTCGTTATGTCCCTGACCTGAAGCCAAGAAGGCAGCAGACTTCCTGACGGCTCGGGTCCAGTCTGCAAATGGGGCCCTCTATTCCTCTGAGAAGGGAGTCACCCACCACGGCCACCCTTCTTTCTTTCATGACAGAGGAAGTCACAAGGCTTGGTAGTGACTGCCTTGCATTAGGTTCCCTCCTAGGCAGATCCTCCATTGCCTCCCCATTCTTATCTCCTTCAGATTTCAGAGTGTCAAAACTGTTGCTTAGATGGATCAGGGGTCGAGGGCTAGGCAGGCATGGGGGGGCTCCTGTGACGTTGAGTTGGGACTCTCTTCCAACCCTCCTCATCAGTCATGTCTGTCTGACTGTGACAGGGCAGGGAGTCAACCACTTTTCTGGGGGTATCTGCCTGGCAGCCTTCCCTCGGGGATGCCAGCAAGTCACTCCACCAGCCCATCTCCCGATCACACACCCTGATGGTAAATTGTGAGTAAAACCTTGAGTAAAGTGAGAGTTCACCTAGAGAAAAGTATGAGTAGAAACCTGGATTGACGTGAGGGTAAACCCAGAGTAAAACCAGGATCCCATCCATCATCATGCTCAGCCTCTAAGGGGAACATTTTCCAGTGTTGCTGTGTAAAAATATAGGTTCCTCACATCTAACCTATGTCTCCCCTTTTTAATTTAAATCCATTTCCATTTGTCCTGTTATCATCAGACCATCCCATCCTTATTCTAGTGTTAGGCATCTCATCCTCAGAAGGAAACCCTGGGGCTGAATTGGGATCAGTTTTTCAAAGAACCACAGGAGTTGCAAATTCACCTAGCTGAGTTCAGATGTGCACAGTGAGGTGTCTGTGTGTGAGTCCCTCATCTGAATCCTTGGTTTTTATTCCACAGGGACTGCACTGCTCATACACAGTCTCTCAGTGATGCCCAAGGTGCCTTGGGTGATCCTAGTTTTGTGCCAGTGCTTGTAAACTGTGACGGAAAATCTATGAGATAGACACCTCCTTCTGGAGCATCAGCTGAGGGCCAGAATGGAGGTATTCTTGGCCATCCTAAATACCACCTCAGCCACGTGCTTAGGGCACCCAGTGTGTCTTTTGCACCTGTCCCCATGGAGCATGTAGTGATATTCTGCTTACCAAATGGATGAGATCAGAACAGAAGAGGCAGATTTTCCTCTCTGCTCCATCTGTGGCATAGTCTGGATTTCAAGGCATTGCAAAGCTATGGCACATCTACGTTCTTGCACTGATGACACTTTAGCATGCTCTGGGCTCGCATTTCAATGGCATCTAATAAATCTAGGGTCATACCAGTTGACAGGAAGCTGGAAAATGTTGTCACATTGTAAGGAAGAGCAAGAAAGATGACATGGGCAATTATGGACCTGTCAGTTTCACTACAGTGCTTGGTAACATTATGGAGAAAATGATAGTGGGAGTTATGGAAAAACACCTGAAGGACAATTCTGTCATTGGTCACAGACAACACAAGATCCTGAGAGGAAGGTCCTATTTAATTTCAGGCCTTTTATGATACCTTTATCCATTGAGCTGAACAAGGGAAGGCAGTTGATGTAATCCTTGAGGATTTCAGTAGAGCTTTTGATACTATTTCTCCAGCACCCTTCTGGACAGAAATTCCTGCATACAGCTAGACAGAAACAGAACGTGGTGTGTTGTAATACAAGAAGAATTTTACAGAGCAGCAGCCATGGATTGAGATAAGGAGTTCACAGAGCAGCAGCTGCGGAGCAGGATAAACAGCATGAGAACAAAGGACATTTCTAGGAAAAGAATGAATGGCTCGTGGCTTTGAAGGGGGGTTATAGGGTTGTTAATGCAGTAGCTTTCCTCCAATTAGCGTGTGTGATTTTTGGACGCCCTTGTCTGTCTCCTATAAAAGTATGGCTTTTCGGGTAATAAATTGATGCAGCTATAAGTAACAATATTGGTGTTTGTCTGTTTGTCCCAGCACGCTGACATTTTGCCTTTCAGGTTCACCAGCAGTGGTGGGTGAGCAGTTGGCCAGTAGTTCTGTCCCAAAGGATTATAGTCAATGGGTTCCATTGGGCTGGTAGATGGTCACTGTCAGAGTTCCCCAGGGTTCCATTTTAGGGCCACTTTCCTTTCATGTTTATGCAGATGACTTGCATGCAGGACTAGAAGATGTTCTGAGCAAGTTTGCTGATGAGACCAGATGAGGAGGTGCTGTTGCCTCCACTGAGGGTGGAGAGGACTTGCAGAGAGATGTGGACAAGTCAGAAAACTGGGTACCAGTTGGTACTAAGCACCAAATGCATAACGCATAACAAGAACAAGTGCCTGATTGTGCACCTGGGTATGGGCAACCCTGGACATAAACACTGTCTGTATATTGGACACATGAGAGAGGTCTGACTGAAAAGGATTGGGGGTCCTGCTCAACATAAAATTTTAAGTGAGTCAGCAGTGTGCCCAGCCAGCCAAGAAGGCCAACAGTTCCCTAAAGTGCATCAAGCAACTTATTGCCAGCTGGGTGGGAGAAAGGTTTGTCCCTCTCTGCTCTGCATTGCTACAGCCTCACTAGCAGCACTAGGTGCACTTCTGGGCACCGCAGAACAGAAAGGACATCAAACTCTGGGAGAATGTGCAAAGGAGGGCACTGGAACTGAGAGATCTGAAGTTCAGAGTTTCACTGGGATTGACTGCTTGTTCAGACTGGGCCCTTCTCACACCCCACATCCTGTGATGAGACACAGGGCACATGTGGGATATGAACTTTAACAGCATCCTTGCACCACATGCAAATGCTTTTCCCAGTGCTTCAGTGTTCCACCACCCATTGCTTTCAACATAGTTTTCAACACCGCATTGTATCTTTTAATTTTACCAGAAGCTAGTGCATGGTAGGGGATATGATAAATCCACTCAATGCCATGAACTTTGGCCCAAGTATTTATTAAGGGAATTTTTGAAATGTGTCCCATTATGAGACTCAGTTCTTTCTGAGGTGTCATGTCTCTATAGGACTTGTTTCTAACAACCCAATATTGTGTTTCTGGCAGTAGCATGGGGTACTGTGTATGTTTCAAGCCACCCAGTGGTTGCTTCCACCATGGTAAGCACAAAACGCTTATCATTATGAGATCCTGGCAAGGAGACATCATTCACCTGTTACTCCTCCCCATATTTATACTTTTACCTTGGCCTTCCCCCCAGAGAGGCTTCATATTCTTGGCTTGTTTAATTATGGCACATGATTCACAGTCATGAATAACCAGTGCAATAGCATCCATAGTTAAGTCCACCCCTCAGTCTCTAGCCCAATTATATGTTATGTCCATTCCTTGATGGCCTGAGGTCTCATGGAACCATCAAGCTTGAAATAATTCACTCTTGTTCTGCCAGTCCAAGTCTATTTGAGCCACCTCAATTCTGGCAGCTCGATCTACCTGATGGTTGTTTTGTTGTTCTGCAATAGCCCGACTCTTGGGCAAGTGTGCATCCACGTGACACACCTTTACAATCATATCTTTTTTTTGAGCAGTTATGTTTTTCTACAGTTCAGCAGCCCAAATAGGTTTACACCTCCGTTGCCAGTTATTTTGTTCCCACTGCTGTAACAACCCCCATAAGGCATTTGCCACCATCCATGAGTCAGTATAAAGATACAGCATTGGCCACCTCTCCCGTTCAGCCACATCTAAGGTCAGCTGGACAGCTTTTACCTCTGCAAACTGACTTGATTCTCCTTTACCTTCAGTGGCCTCTGCGACCTGTCGTGTGGGGCTCCAAACAGCAGCTTTCCATCTCCGATGCTTCCCTACAATATGAAATGATCCATCAGTGAAAAGAGCATATTTCCTTTCATTTTCTGGTAGTTCGATGTATGGTGGGGCCGCTTTAGCACATGACACCTCTTCTCCTGGTGATGTTCCAAACTTTTTATCTTCAGGCCAGTTCATGATCACTTCTAAAATTCCTGGACGATTGAGGTTCCCCATCCGCGCTTGTTGTCTAATCAGTGCAATCCACTTGCTCCAGGTGGCATCGGTAGCATGATGGGTGGAGGGAAACTCCCCTTTCAACATCCGGTTCATCATTGACAGTCGAGGTGACAGAAAGAGCTGCATTTCAGTACCAGCTACTTCGGAAGCAGCCCGAGCCCCCTTATACGTGGCTAAGATCTCCTTCTCAGTTGGAGTGTAGCACTCTTCAGACCCCTTGTACGCTCAGCTCCAAAATCCCAGGGGTCGGCCTTGGGTCCCTCCTGAGGCTCTTTGCCACAAACTCCAAGTGGGACCTTTCTCTCCAGCAGCAGTGTAGAGGATGTTCTTTACATCCTGTCCAGTCCGTACTGGCCCCAGGTCCACGGCACAGGCTGTCTCCTGTTTAATCTGTTCAAAAGACTGCTGCTGCTCTGGGCCCTATGCAAAATCATTCTTCTTCTGCATCACCTGATAAAGGGGGCTTACAATGAGGCTGTAGTTTGCAGTGTGCATCCTCCAAAAGCCCACTGCACCCAGGAACGATTGTGTCTCTTTCTTGCTAGTTGGTGGAGACATGGCAGTGATTTTGTCGATTACTGTTGGGATGTGATGAAATCCATCCTGCCACTTTATACCTAAGAACTGAATTTCCTGGGCAGGCCCTTTTACTTTGCTTCACTTAATAGCAAAACTGGCTCATAGAAGAATTTGAATTATTTGCTCTCCAGCACAGCAGCACTCAGTGGGGGTGTGACCTCATTCAGGCCACGGTAGTCTACTGTCAGCCTCCATTCTCCACTGGCTTTACGCACTGGCCATATGGAGCTGTTAAAAAGTGAGTGAGTTTTACTGATCACTCCCTGATTCTCCAACTGGCGAATCAAATCATGAATGGGGAGCAAGGAATCCCTGTTGGTGCGATACTGCCGTCTGTGCACTGTCTTTGTAGCAATCGGTACCTGCTGCTCTTTTATTTTTACTCGTAGCAACCTCACAACAGACGGGTCCTCTGACAGGCCAGGCAAAACAGACAGCTGCTTAATGTTGTCCATATCTACAGCAGCGATTCCAAAGGCCCAGTGATACCCCTTAGGATCCTTGAAATGCCCTCTTCTGAGGTAATCAATACCAAGTATGAACGGAAACCCTGGACCACTCACATAGGATGTTTTTTCCAGTCTTTACCAGTGAGGCTTATTTCAGCCTCCAACACAGTCAATTCTTGAGAGATATCCAGAAATATGGATTGATTCTGTCCCTTCATGACTGGAGGGCATTAGGGTGCACTGTGCACCAGTATCCACCAGTGCCTTATATTTCTGTGGTTCTGATGTGCTAGGCCATCAAATCCACACAGTCCAATAAACTCTATTATCCCTTCCACTCCCTTGACTGAGGACAGGGCCCCTCTATTGGTTACCTGTGATAACTGGAGCAGCCGTACTGGTGGTTGGACTGTTTTGTAGTTCCCTCACCCGTGCTCATAGTACAGGAGTAGGCTGGTCATGCCACTTCCTCATGTCTTCTCTGTGGTCACGTAGGTGACACCACAAGGAAACACACAGTGCAATTTACCGTTGTTCCTTGCTCGATCTGGAAAGCGCTTGTGTCTAATAGCTGAGATTTTTAATGATACACATGAAGGCTTTATGGTCGTTAATTTCTTTACGATCTCTCGCCTTCAACTGAAGCAGCAGCTAGGCCAATTACCAAGTGACACCAAGGAGATGAAGTGGCAAAATGGCGATTTATTGAAACAGACACATCCTTATATAACCTACGCCTTTTTGTCTACACCCACTGTATTACACTAAGATTCTTCCAGAATATGGGGAAGGGCCTGTCACATCACAACAAGCTACCGTCCCAGCTGTCCCAACAGCGAAGCAACCAGGTAACAAGAGATTCATTCTGGTGCCGTGTGAACTCCTTTCTTACGCCTTCGATTTCAGTCATCTTCAGGGATCGACAAACAGTAACAGAGATTTCCTCCTCATCACTCTCTTCTTCATGACACTTTTCCTTTTTCCTTTCTCGGTACTTATCCAGACCTGTCACCTGGATCTTCTGTTGCCTCCTCCTCCACTTCTTTTTTCCATTCTAGATGTGAGGACACCCATTTCCATTTCTTGCCTTCCACAAGGGCAACTGATATTGTTACTGGTGCCTCCTGTGACTGATCAAAATTGACTTGGGGATTTCCCTTTTTGGCTAGAACCTCAGCTTGGAAATTCTCTCTTTTCGGAACAGTGTTATATAGAGCACGGTAAGCACAAGCCAAGCCCCAAATAAGTCATACCCCCTTAGATCTATCTAGGCTGCGCCATCCCTGACTCAAATACTGGCTTAGTTTCTCGGGATCCCACAGGTGTTCAAGAGTTAAATCCCATGACATTGCGGGCCCCCATGTGTTGGCGAACCTGAAGGCAAAAGTCAGCATTCTAGGACAAACAACCACACACCAATATAGTTAAATATAGCTGTGTCCATCTATTGCCTGAAGAGCCGTACTTTTATAGCAAACAAACAAGGGTGTTCAAAAATCACACGTACTAATTGGAAGAAAGCTTCTGCAATAAGAACCCTAAAACCCCGCTTCAAAGCCACGAGCCTTTCACTCTTTTGCTAGAGGTGTCCTTGGTTCTCATGCTGTTTATCCTGCTCTGCAGCTGCTGCTCTGTAAAGTGCTTATCTTGATCCATGGCTGCTGCTCTGTAAAATTCTTCTTGTATTACAACAGAATGGCAGTTCCCTGGGGTCTCCAGCACACCCCCAGCAAGCTGGCAAATGCCACTGAGGACCTTTAGGAAAGACATGCCCTGGGTAGTGACAATGTTCACTGGACAACTGTGAGCCCCACAATGGGTCTCGTACCTTGTGCCATCTTCTGAACACCAGTAGCACGGTGTAGATGCAAGGCCCAGCCAGGCAAAATCAAAACATGCTTCTGGAAGGGGATCCTTTCTGAAGAGTCGTTACACTAATGAGAGGACCACAAACATTCACTCAGCGAACTCCAAATCTCTGTGCCTTTGCAGGCCTAGGGTCTTGTTTGGTTCACAGAGACATGGTGGGTTGATTCTCAGCTCTGTACTGTAGCAAATGGGGTACAGATTCTGCATGACGGATGGGCAAGGAAGAAGAGAAAAGGCTGCTGCCATCCATGAGAGGGCACTGAGCTCTGCCTGGGGATGGCAGAGGAGCCAACTGAGAACTGATGGAAAGGGCTCAGAGAGGAGAGCGGCAGATTCTGTTCCTTGCTTCCTGATCAGGAAGAACAAGAAGAGGGGACAGGCAGGAATCTGAGTTACAGCTGGGATGGAATTGTTTTCTTCAGACTGTCTGCTGTGGTGCAGTGTTTTGGTTCTAGGAGAAAACCATTGATAACACTCTGATGTTTACAGCTGCTGCTAAGCAGTGTTGTACAGAGCCAAGGCCATGGTCAGTGGAGGGCACATGGAGCTGGGAGGGAACAGAGTGAGGACAGCTGACTGATAGTGGCCAAAGGGACGTTCTCTATCAGCTGACAGCAAGCAGAAATTGTATTGAAAGGGGTGGGAGTTCATCTCAGTCTCTTCACTGCCCAGGGTCCAGCTGAGCATCAGTCTGGTGGTGCTGAGCAAGTGCTTGTGCATCAGTTGTTACATACAATTCCATATCAACGGATATATAGTGATAACTATTACTCCTCTTCTTTTATCTCTCTTAGTAAACTGCTTTGTTACATCCCAGAAGTTGTACTCTTTTTCCCAGTTCTCTTCCCCATCCCACTGGGAATTGGGCAGTGCACAAAGCACTGTGTGCTGCTGAGCCACATGTTGGGTTCAACAACCACTGTCATTTTGGTGCCTGATGTGAGGCTCCAAGGGTTGAGATAGCAGCACATCTGTCCAGAGCGGACAGGGCTTTGTGGGAGCTGGAGAAGTGCAGGCCATGGTGCTGATATGTGTGGATGTGCTCCCTATGTGTGGAGCTTGTTGAGTCTTCTCATGAAGCTTCACTGCACAGCTCCTTACTTGGTGCTTGGATGCTGCGTTAGGGTATTTATTTTGCTATGCTGTTTGACCTCAGTTTGTACCACGATAAAATTGGCAGCTGACAAAGTGAAGTTTTGTGCACATTCAGCTCTGCGGTCATCTTTGGGTTTTGGAAGTAATATTGTCCATATGATTAGGAATTACACAATTTACATTGTCGCCTCTGTGAGTCCGGGGGTGTACTGGATATTGTGTTGAGGGACATGGTTTAGTGGGAGCTATAGGTAATAGGTGAACGGTTGGACTGGATGATCTTTTAGGCCTTTTCCAACCTTGGTGATTCTATGAATCTATGATTGAGGTTAAACAATTATTCAGGAATATCAGTGAGAGATCTGCCCCAAGGTGAGAAGGCTCTGCATGGCAGAGGGCGTGGGACGTTCTGGGCAGCTGCCTGGAGTGGTGGGCACCCCCAGGGCTTTGGAACATCATCTCCGAGCAACTGCAGGATCCTGAGAAACTGGTAGAATATTGGGGGCAGGTCTGCTGTGGCACTGGTAACCCCCAAGAGGCACAAATGACTGCAGTGTGCCAGATCCAGAGAGCTGGATCTGCTGACAGTGCTGCAGCCTCTGCAACTCCTGGCACAGACCCTGCAGCAGCTCCAAGGTTTTGCTACACGTCCCGCAGTTGCTCCAAGCTCTGGGACAGATCCCACTGTCACTCCATCCCTCATAATGAGCTCTGCAGTTACTCGTGCTATGGGTCCTGTAGCTGTTCCAAGTATGGTAATAAGAAAATGCTACAAATTCCTCCCAAGGGAGGAAGTACAGCCCTGCGGTGTCTCCAACCCCTCCAATGAGCCCAGTGGCTGCTCCAACATAGTCACAGGTCCTGTGGTGGTTCCAGCTCTGGCAATGAACTCTGAGGTCACTTCAACTCCTGCAACAGCCCAACAGCCACTTCAGCTCCTACAGTGAACCCTGTGGCTGTTAAAACCCCTGCAACTAGTCCTGGCCTTGCAAACAGATGCGCATAGGGATTAGTTCATATATGTTTGCAACTGCATATGTTGTATATGTGTGAAAATACACTAAATATATTATATATGTATAAATACATTTGTCATAATTATTATCCTTTTCTTTTTCTCTTTGTCTCAACCCATAAACCTTAAACCACAGCACTGCCCCGAGATGCTTACGGATTTCCTTGGGACTATTCAATCTGATATGGTCACACAGTGAAGAGCACCAGAAGATCTCAAGGTTTTCTCAGGGAGCAGCTCCTGAGGTATATTCCTTACACCAGCTTTGGAAGAGGCCTCCCTCCAGTTCTCTGGACCTGCACTAAAGGGGCCCTCTTGTTATGGCAGTGCCAGCAAGGAGACCAGCTCTGACACAGCCGTTCGTATTGCCGGCTACTGACTGCAGCCCTGGAGTGCTGCTGTAGAGACAACAGGACTGTCGTGAGACACACAAGACCTTCAGGACTGCACAAATGAGAGGACTTGAGAGCACTGTGGTGGTGTAGAGATCAGAAATGAAAAGAGCACGTTGAGCTGCTGTCTGTGGCTGTACCTCCCCAAATCCAGACAAAGTAGGAAAAAAGAAAAGCTAAGTAAAAGTCTATTTTGCAACATTTTTAGGTATATTTTAACGTATTCAGGGAATCTGGATACATGTTTACATGAGCTCTTGGAGTGAAAAAATGGAAATAAGGTAGGAAATAAGTGTAATACATTTTTATTTATAAGTTCAATAATATATATATATATATATATTTTTCACGTTGCTATATCTCACATATTCAAACAACCAAAGATGCATAAAACATGAAGAACCATCACTGAGAATCCTATGAGGAAGTTGTGCATTTTATGGAAGCCGGAATAGTGCGTATTGCAACACCTTCCTGAGAGCGTGCTTGATCTCCCTGTTCCTCATGCTGTAGATAACAGGGTTCAGGGTTGGAGGAACCACTGTGTACAGAAGTGCCACTGTCAGATCCAGGAGTGGGGAGGACATGGATTGAGGCTTCAGGTAGGCAAAAAAGGCAGTGCTGAGAAACATGGAGACCACGGGCAGGTGAGGGAGGCACGTGGAGAAGGCTTTGTGCCGTCCCTGCTCAGAGGGATCCTCAGCACAGCCACAAAGATCTGCACATAGGACACCAGTATGAAAACAAAACACCCAAAGGCTAAACTGGAACCAAAAAAGAGAAAGACAACTTCCCTGAGATTTGATTCTGAGCAGGAGAGCTGAGGATCTGGGGGATTTCACAGAAAAACTGGTTGACAACATTCCCTTGGCAGAGAGGCAGTGAAAACGTACTGGCAGTGTGCAGCAGGGAATGGAGAACCCCAGTGCCCCAGGCAGCTGCTGCCATGGTGGCACAAGCTCTGCTGTCCATCAAGGTCCCGTAGTGCAGGGGCTTGCAGATGGCAACATAGCGGTCATAGGACATGATGGTGAGAAGGGAATACTCTGCTGACATGAAGAAGGAAAAGAAAAAGAGCTGGTCAGCACATCCTGTGTAGGAGATGGCCCTGGTGTCCCAGAGGGCATTGGCCATGGCTTTGGGGAGAGTGGTGGAGATGCAGCCCAGGTCGAGGAGGGCCAGGTTGAGGAGGAAGAAGTACATGGGGGTGTGTAGGCGGCGGTCGCAGGCTACGGCTGTGCTGATGAGGCCGTTGCCCAGGAGGGCAGCCAGGTAGATGCCCAGGAAGAGCCAGAAGTGCAGGAGCTGCAGCTGCTGCGTGTCTGCCAACGGCAGCAGGAGGAACTCGCTGATGGAGCTGCTGTTGGACATCTGCTGTTGTTGGGCTTGGAGTCCTGTTCAGAGTGCAGAAGATAACGACAAGTCCAGACCATTCTCAGAGACACTCCTCCTGCTATAACATAAAATATTTTCATTCTCCTACAATAGTGTACATTTAGCAACATTACTTGCATTTAATTTCATGTTGTTCAGCATTCCTAAATCAGATGCAGCATTTGGAGCTGTAACCTTCCACTTCTTTTCTTATCCCTTCTCCCTGGATATTTTCATCTGTTTCATGTCTCATATCTTTACTCCAGGTGCTCTTAGAGCCCCAAAAACAGCCTCTGTGTCATTCAGTGTGAATTCTAAAAGACTGCCTGTTTGCATTTTAAGTGAATTATTCATCTCTACTGAAAATGAGGATATTTTCTGTTGGTTCCATCCTTCAGGAAATAGAAGACTGAGAGCACATCATGTGTGACTGTTCTGAAAACAATCATTTGAGTGAAGAAAAATTCTCAGAGCTGTGACAGCCTCTTTTACATTTCTGCCTCCAATCCTTTCTACGTTCCCCCAGAACAGGAAATGGAAACCCTCTACTTGGATCTCCTCCGGCAAAGCAACCGCAGAATCATACTGTTGAGCAGTGGAGCAGTGATCCCCTGCCCCAGGCAGCAGCTGTGGCAGCACAAGCCCTGCTGGGGGACTCCTTCCCCCCACACATCTCCCCGCAGCGCCCTGGGCAGCTCCCCGGGCAGGCTGAGTACTGAGCCTGGCAGGCGGCAGAGTCCCATACCCGGCACACAGCCCCTGGGGCACAGCAGGGACCCTTCTCTGCAGGACAGCCTGCAGCCGTGCTGGGATATGCAGCTCTCCCCCCCAGCTCTTATGCTGTAGCACATAAGCCCTCAGGTGAAGCAGAAGTCTTTTTTCCACTGTAACGAACATGCATTACCTGCAGCCAATCTGCTATGGAATGTCCCAGATTTAGTTAACCCTCAATTAAAAGCAGCTACATTGCCTACTGCATGAGACTTACCGTGTCGTGGTCTGTGAGCAATGCTCCTGCAGAGAGCTCGCAGCCCGCTCACACAGTACATATCTTGTAAGCTCACTCCAATTTCTCTCCTCTCCTTCTGTCACCTGCAGGCTGTGCTGTGCACAAGAGCTGCTCCTGGGCACAGCTGTCTCTGTGCAGCACTGCCCACTTTTATGAGCTCCCTGTGTCCCAGGAGCCCGGACAAGCAAGCAGCAGGTGATGACATTTTTGACCTTCTTACTCATCTCCCCTGACATGTCCCTGGGTCCTCATGGCCACAGCACCTGAAATACAACAGCGTCATGACTGTGCTTTGAAATCCGCTCAATTAACCACCACATATCCAGTGGTCAGTGACTGATTGGAGACATATAGAGAGTGCTACCAGAGTTCATTTGATGAAGCACAAAGGGCACCCAGACAAGGACGAGGAGGTTTGGAATTTCCCTGTGCAGGGCAGTGATCCAGTTGAGGCAGTGCTGGAGTGTCATCTGTTGACAGAAATCCTGGAGCTGAAATGGGATTCAGCTCCCTACACACCCACAGGAGCTGGGATTCCTCTGGTTTATCTCAGAAGTGCACAAGGAGTTGCCTGCATGTGAGCTCCTGCTCTGAGTCCTCGGTCCTTCAGCAGGGAGGCAGTTGCTCACACACAGACACTGGGTGATGCCCAAGGTGCCTGGGCTGCTCCTGATGTGTGTCAGTGCTTATAAAATATGTGGGAAATCCCTGGGACAGAAACCTCTTTCCTGAACATCAGCTGCAGGGCAGAGAGGGAACAGAGGTATTATCGACCATCCTGAATGACAGCAGACCCCAGCATTTAGGGCACTTCATGGTGCCTTTGTCTCCACCTCCACTGAGAATGCAGAGTTACACAGCTGACTAAATGGATGAGCTCACAAAAGAAGAGCCAGATCTTTTTCTGTTCTCCATCTGAAGCATATTCTGGAGCTCAAGGGAATACAAAGAAAACATACGTCTTTATTCTTCAACAGACATAACCTCAGTTTTCGGTGGGCTCTCAAGTGAATGGCTTCAGAAGCAGCCTAGTGTCTCTGGGCTCCACCACACACTCACATGCAGCTGTAAATGCAGCACAGGGCCTTCAGGAAAGCCATGCCCATGGTGTATCTGTGCTGCTGTGTCAACTCCAAGATCCACAATGGATCTAATGTCTGTGTGCCACCTTCTTCACAGTAATACCATAGATGAGCTATCCAGTCAGGCTCTGTCCAATTATGCTTTCCAATGAGTATGTTTACTTCTGTATTATTGCACTAATGAGAACAACAAGACTTGAGGAGCTAGAAATCTTTGTAGAGTTACATGTCTGAGCTCTTATTTGGACCACAGTGGCACAGTTGAATGGCTTCCACAACTGCACTGTAGAACAAGGGGGATACAGATTCTTTATGATGGGTTGGCGAGGAGACAAGGAAGGGCGACTGTCCTCTGTGAGAGTGCACAGAGCTCTGCCTGGGGATGGCAGAGCAGCCAGGTCAGAGCTAATGGAAATGGCCAACAGAGGAGGCCAACAGTGTCTGTTCCTGTCTTCCTGATCAGGGAGAGCAAGTAGAATGTGCCCTCTGCAAACAGATGGGAGTCTCATGTTGTCAGGCCATTGTCCTGTTTGGGAACCTTTGTCACTCCATTATCTGCTGCAGGGACAGCACAGCAGGGCATGTGGCATCCAGCAGATCCGTGGAGAGCACAGATGGCAGATTCTTGACCAAGCAGTGGAGGAACCAAAGAGGAGAGGTGCTCTGCTGGATCTCATACTCTCTGGCAATGATGGTCTGGTGGGAATTGTGAAGGTGAGAGGGGCATCAGGCCACGTGCAAAAGACAAATGGATCTAATTTTATTTATTCATTTCTTTGTTTGTTTGTTTGTTTTGAGGCTGTAAGCTTAAAAGATGAACATACATGTCAATTAAACTAAAACAAAGAATTGAAGACAAAGAATTCAATGAAAATGTTTTAACCCATCAGCCTCCAGTGCAGAGAGAAGTTTGCACAAAGTGCTCAACAAGACAAAGTCAGAAGTAACAGTGAAGTTTCTTGGAGTATTAATGGGCCCACTGAGGAACATTACCAAGCAAGCTTCCCAAGGGACTTGTTAGAGAAGATAACTGGAAGCCATGACTACAGGCAGGCAAAGGCACTGGCATGCTAAGAAACCTCTCCTTTGCCTTACGAAGCAGACAGGTCAAGCCCTGATTGCAAGACCAGTGGTAGAGAGGTCCTGTATCTCATGTTGGCTCGGGGCATTTCCTGGGGCAATGGGTTGGAGGTCTGTATGATGTTAAATGAAAGATATGGGGACAGAAGATCCCAGGCTCTACATGTGGTGCAAGGACGCTGTGAGGTTCATGTCCCATATGAGACCTATGTTTCATTGCAGGATGTGAGCAGGGATGTGAGAAGGGCCCAGTCTGAACAAGCAGTCAATCCCTGTGAAATTCTGAACTTCAGATCTCTCAGTTCCAGTGCCCTCCTTTGCACATTCTCCCAGAGTTTGAAGTCCTTTATGTTCTGTGGTGCCCAGAAGTGCACCTAGTGCTGCTAGTGAGGCAGTAGTAATGGAGAGCAGAGGGATGATCCTTTCCCTCACCCAGCTGGCAATAAGTTGCTTCATGCACTCCAGGGGACCGTTGGCTTTCCTGGCTGCCTTGGCACACTGCTGACTCACATTCACTCTGATGCTGACCAGCACCCCAACCCTTTCCAGTCAGAATCCTCTCCAGTGTCCCATATCCAGTCAGTGTGTATGTCCAGCATTGCCCCTACCCAGGTGCACAATCAGGCACTTGTTCTTGTTATACTTTATGCACTTGGTGCTTAGTACCAATTGGTACCCAGTTCTCTGACTTGTCCACATCTCTCTGCAAGTCCTCTCCACCCTCAGTGGAGGCAACAGCACCTCCTCATCTGGTCTCATCAGCAAACTTGCTCAGAACGTCTTCTAGTCCTGCATTCAAGTCATCTACATAAACATGAAAGGAAAGTGGCCCCAAAATGGAACCCTGGGGACCCCTGATAGTGACCATCTACCAGCCTGATGGAACCCACTGACTATAATCCTTTGGGACTGACCTACTGTCCAACTGCTCACTCACCACGTTGTGTTTCTGTCTAGCCATATGCAGAACATTCTGTCCAGAAGGTTGTTGTGAGAAACAGTATCAAAATTTCCACTGAAATCCTCAAGGATTACATCAACTGGCTTCCCTTGGTCAACTAAATGGATAACTGTGTCACAAAATGAGCTTAAATTAAACAGGACCTTCACCTCACAAACTTTTGTTGGCTGCGACCAATGACAGAATTGTCCTTCAGCTGTTTTTCCACAACTCCCACCATCATTTTCTCCATAATTTTACCAGGCTCTGGACTGACAGGTCCATAATTGCCCATGTCATCTTTCTTGCTCTTCCTTACAATGAGACAACATTTGCCAGCTTCCTGTCAGCTGGCATGACCCTAGACTTCTTTAGATGCAATTGAAATGAGAGCCCAGAGCACACAAAGGCGCCATCATTGAAAGAAAGTAGATGTGCCATAGCTTTGCAATGCCTTGAACTCCAGAGTATGCCACAGATGGAGCAGAGGTGAAGATTTGCCTCTTCTGTAGTGAACTCATTCATTTGGTAAGCAGAATAACACTACCTGATACATGGGGACTGTGTCTCTGCTCTGCTCTGCTCAGCTCACAGGGCAGAGGTTCAGGGTGTTGCTCTCATGTCAGTGCAGGTAAACTCACTTTAACCCTTTTTCCTCTGTAAATGCTTCCTCTGTTTCTATGCTCAGATACACTTCCACATTCCCTCAAGTACACTTTCATATATCATTAACAATTACACTTTCTTATACCATCAAAACAGTTTGTCAAACAGTACGGTTCTTCAGTTCACATAAACTTCCTTAATACAGTCTGTATTCTTCAGTTATAAACACTGTGCCACAGAACCAACACTGATTGAACCACCTCCCTCACACACTTCCTCACAAGCAGTACATAGTATTACATAAATGGGTTGACACTCATTGGTTGGGTGGAATGTACACCTCTCCTCAAGACCATCTCATTAATCTGCAGAGTACTAACTCCCATCTTCTTACATACAAGCAGAAAGCACTTATGAGTGGACAGACAACACAGTCTTTCACTTTGTCCGTGTGTGGCCATTTCCCTCACAGGAGGAAGGAAACATGGATCGGGACTCGGCACTCACCCTGCAGCTGTTCTGTGTCTCACTCACACCACACTCACTCTGACATTTAGATCAAAAACCATGGTTTATTCATACTACACAATGCTGACAACGTTTTCTAGCTGGAATCTTAATAACACTCATACTCTGGTCGACCAGTTGCAAACGTTAATGTTTTTCCCAGAGTCGGCTTGACACACGGTACCAAACACTTAAAGCAGATGATAATATTGAACATACAACCTATAAGCCCCATGATTACACCTTGGAGAACCCAGGCTACCATTTGACAGGCTATCCACTATATCCCATACCCGTAGGAGAGACCAACCTAGGTCCCTCCTATTGCCAACCACCTGAGAGAGAGTATTTGTTCTTGTTACCATTCATATGACATATAGTTCCCTTTCATAGGAACTCACCCAAGGAGTCTTCCTACCCCAGCTGGCAACCAAAGCCATGAGCTCACCTCCCTGGGAGCAGCACGTATGGCTGTAAACTGTGTAGGATGTCTCCTCAAGACATATGGGCTCCACTTACCATACACATACCTGGTCCACCTATGGGTGGTCCTTGTCTGTCCCTGCAGTGATCAGGTGAGGAAGGGAGTCCTTCAGAGAAATCTCAGGGTGCGCCAAAAGTGTCTCCCTCTCAGCTGGTCCTGCAGCGAACAGAGCTGGTCCCACCTGGGCCGCCAAATTGACTACAGGAATTGAACTCTATAACCTCTGTAACTGATACAGTCTCCCATGACATACTTATACCAAAGTTGAGGAAGTATGGGATAGGTGAGTGGACAGTGAAGTGGGTTGAGAACTGGCTGACTGGCAGAGTGCAGAGGGTTGTCGTTGGCGGTGCGGTGTCTGGCTGAAGGCCTGTAACTAGCGGCGTCCCCCAGGGGTCTGTGCTGGGTCCGGTCTTGTTCAACGTCGTCATCAACGACCTTGATGAGGGGATAGTGACCACCCTCAGCAAGTTTGCTGATGACACGAAGTTGGGAGGATTGGCTGACACGCCTGAAGGCTGTGCTGCCATTCAGCGAGACCTGGACAGGCTGGAGAGCTGGGCAGTAAGAAACCAGATGAGGTTTAACAAAAGCAAGTGAAGAGTCTTGCACCTGGGTAGAAATAATTGCATGCACCAGTACAGGCTGGGGGAAGAGCTGCTGGAGAGGAGCTCTGTTGAGTGGGACCTGGGCGTCCTGGTGGACGACAGATTGACCATGAGCCAGCAGTGTGCCCTTGTAGCCAAAAAAGCCAGTGGCATACTGGGGTGCATTAAAAAGAGCGTGTCCAGCAGGTCGAAGGAGGTGATTCTCCCCCTCTACTCTGCCCTGGTGAGGCCTCATCTGGAATATTGTGTCCAGTTCTGGGCTCCCCAGTACAAAAAAGACAGGGATCTCTTGGAAAGAGTCCAGTGGAGGACCACAAAGATGGTGAAGGGCCTGGAGCATCTCCCCTATGAGGAGAGACTTAGGGAACTGGGTCTGTTTAGCCTTGAGAAAAGAAGGCTGAGAGGGGACCTGATCCAGGTCTATAAATATTTGAGGTGTGGGGGCCATAGTGGCAAGGCTGGTCTCTTTTCAGTAGTGTGTGGGGATTGGACTAGGGGTAATGGGATGAAAGTACAGCATAGGAAGTTCCACACGAATGTGCACAAGAGCTTCTTTACAGTGAGGGTGACGGAGCACTGGAACAGGCTGTCCAGGGAGGCGGTGGAGTCTCCTTCTCTGGAGCTATTCAAGACCCACTTGGATGCCTACCTGCGTGACATGTTGTAGGGAGCCTGCTTTGGCAGGGGGGTTGGACTTGATGATCTCTAGAGGTCCCTTCCAACCCCTACGATTGTGTGAGTCTGTGATTCTGTGAGTAATAGGCACCTGAGAGTGCAGAGTTATTCAGCTGACCAAATGGATGAATACACCAAAAGAAGAGACAGATCTTTCTCTATACGTCTAGTGAAAATTCCAGAGCTTATGCCATTCCAAAGCTGTGACAAACACACATTCTGTCACTGATGGCACCTTTCTTTGTTTTGGGCTCTCATTTAAATGGCATTTCCGTGGGGTCTCCAGCACACCCTAAGCCAGCTGGCAAATGCAGCTGAGAACCTTCAGGAAATCCGTGTCCTGGTAGTGTCAGTGCTTGCTGGACAACTCTGAGCCCCACAATGGGTCTCGTTCCTGTGTGGCACCTTCTGAACAGCAGTACCATGTTGTAGATGCGAGACCAAGCCATGCTAAATCTAGTCATGCTTCTTGAAAGAGATGCTTTCTGAAGAGTCTTTACACTAATGAGAAGATCACAAGCATTCACTCAGTGAGCTCGAAATCACTGTGCATTTTCAGGCCTACAGTCTTGTTTGTCTCGCAGAGACATGGTGGGATGGTTCCCAACTCTTAACTGTAGCAAATGGGATAGAGACTCCTTATGACAGATAGCCAAGGAAGACGAGGAAAGGCTGCTGCCATCCATGAGAGTGCACTGAGCTCTGCCTAGGAATGGCAGAGGAGCCAGCTGAGAACTGATGGAAAGATCTCAAAGAGGAGAGTGGCATATTCTGTTCCTTGCTTCCTGATCCAGAAGAACAAGAGGAGGGGGACAGTTATAGCTAGTATGGAATTGTTTTCTTCAGATTGTCTGCTGTGGTGCAGTGTTTTGGTTCTACAAGAAAAAAACAACACTCTGATGTTTATAGCTGCTGTTGAGCAGTGTTGTACAGAGCCAGTGCCATAGTCAGTGGAGAGCTCAAGGAACTGAGAGGGAACAGAGTGAGGATAGATGCCTTAAAGTGGCCAAAGGGACATTCCATACCATCTGACAGCAAGCAGAAGGAGTAGTGAAAGAGGTGGGAGATCATTTCACTCTCCTCTGATGCTCGGGGCGAGCTGGGCATCAGTCTGGTGGTGCTGAGCATGTGCTTGTGCATCAGTTGTAATGTACTATCCAATATATCTGAATATATAGCCGTAATGATTACGCCTCTCCTTTCATCTCTCTTAGTAAATACCTTCATTTCAACTCACTAGTTTTACTTTTGCCCCCCACCCCCCTAGTTCTCCAGTTCTCATTCCCATCCCACTGGGAATGGGGCAGTGCACAAAGCACTGTGTGCTGCTGAGACACCTGTTGGGTTCAACAGCCACCATCATTTTGATGCCCGATGTGGGGCTCCAAGGGTTGAGTTAACAGCACATCTGTCCAGAGCAAGATAACATAAGGATTTGTGGGAGCTGGAGAATTGCAGGCCATAATGATGATTGTTTCCCTATTGGCGGAGCTTGTTCCAATAGCTCCTGAGGATTTTGACTATCTGTGGGATGCCCAAACCAGCACGCTCCAATTGCTACGTGTGATTAATGTGTTTCAGGTTATGTCTGAGGTTAAAATATCATTCAGGAATATCATTGAGAGATCTGCCCCAAGGTGAGAAGGCTCTGCATGGCAGGGGGTGTGGGACGGTCTGGGCAGGTGCCTGGAGCGGTGGGCACCCCCAGGGCTTTGGAACTTCATCTCTGAGCAACTGCAGGATCCTGAGAAACTGGCAAAATATTGGGGGCAGGTCTGCTATGGCCCTGGTAATCCTAAAGAGACACACATGACTGCAGTGTGCCAGATCCAGAGAGCTGGATCTGCTGACAGTGCTGCAGCCTCTGCAACTCCTGGCACAGACCCTGCAGCAGCTCGAAGGTTTTGCTACACATCCTGCAGTTGCTCCAAGCTCTGGGAAAGATCCTGCTGTCACTCCATCCCTCATAATGAGTTCTGCATTCACTCCTGCTACAGGTCCAGTAGTTGTTCCAAGTATTGCTATAAGAAAATGAAACAAATGCCTCTCAGGTGTGGTGCACTGTGCCAGGAGATCATCATCATAGTATCATAGTCTCGTGCGGGTTGGAAGGGACTTTAGAGATCATCGAGTCCAGCCCCCGGGATTCGAGCCTCTGTGTAGCAGAGCGGCACTTCTACCACTTGCGCCACAGGGGGGATTCGAACTCCGGGCCCCAGTGTTGCAAGGCGGCGTCTTTAACCACTGTGCCACCGGGGCACACAAATACATACAGCCCTGTGGTCTCTCCAACCCCTCCAATGAGCCCAGTGGCTGCTCCAACTTCAGCCCCAGGTCCTGTGGTGATTCCAGCTCTGGCAATGAGCTCTGCAGTTGCTCCAACTCCAGCAACAGCCCAACAGTCACTTCAGATCCTACAGTGAACCCTGTGGCTGTTAAAACCCCTGCAAAAGGTCTTGGACTTGCAAAAAGATATGCAAATAAATTATTATCTATGCATATGTGTTTGCAAATGAATATGTTGTATATATGTAGTAATATAATATATATTTTATATGTATAAATATATTTCTCATAATTGTTATACTTTCTCTTTTTACCACAATGTGTATAATTTAAACCACAACACTGAGTCTGTCCCCATCTTGAGTCCTGTCTTGAGTCTGTCCCAGTCACTCAGTGAAGAGCACAAAAAGATCTCAGGGTCTTCTCAGGGAGCAGCTCCTGAGGTATATTCCTTACACCGGCTTTGGAAGAGGCCTCCAGTTCTCTGGTCCTGCTCTAAAGGGGCTCTCTTGTTATGGCAGTGCCAGCAAGGAGACCAGCTCTGAAACAGCCGTTCGTATTGCTGAATACTGACTGCATCCCCAGAGTGCTGCTGTAGAGAAATAAAGACTGTTATGAGACACACAAGACTTTCAGGCCAGCACAAATGAGAGGACTTGTAAAGAGAGGCATTGTAAAGAGAGAAGGAAAGAAAAGAGAATGTTGTACTGCTATCTGTGGCTGTACCACCCCAGACCCAGACAAGGTAGAGAAGACCTAAAGAAAAGTCTACTTAGAAAGATTTTTAGGTACCTATTAATCTATTCAGTGAATCTGGTTCCATGTTTACATGAGCTCTTGGAGGGAGAAAATGGAAAGTAGATAGGAAAGAAGTGAAATAAATTTTTATTTATCAGTTCAGTAATATTTTTTCTGGGTTACTATATCACACACAATCAATCAATCACAGATGCATAAAATATAAAGAGCCATCACTGGAAATCATGTGAGGAAGACGTGCTTTATTGAAGCTGGAATACTACAAATTGCAACACCTTCCTGAGAGCGTGCTTGATCTCCCTGTTCCGCATGCTGTAGATAACAGGGTTCAGTGTTGGAGGAGCCACTGCGTACAGAAGTGCCAATGTCAGATCCAGGAGTGGGGAGGACATGGAGAGAGGCTTCAGGTAGGCAAAAACAGAGGTGCTGAGAAAGAGGGAAACCACGGCCAGGTGAGGGAGGCACGTGGAGAAGGCTTTGTGCCGTCCCTGCTCAGATGGCATCCTCAGCACAGCTCTGAAGATCTGCACATAGGACACAACTATGAAAACAAAGCAGCCAAAGCCTAAACTGGCACTAAAAATGAGAAATGCAATTTCCCTGAGATTTGATTCTGAGCAAGATAGCTTGAGGATCTGGGGGACTTCACAGAACAACTGGTTCAAAATATTTCCATGGCAGAGAGGCAGTGAAAACGTGCTGGCAGTGTGCAGCAGGGAATAGAGAAGCACAGTGCCCCAGGCAGCTGCTGCCATGGTGGCACAAGTTCTGCTGTCCATCAAGGTCCCGTAGTGCAGGGGCTTGCAGATGGCAACGTAGCGGTCATAGGACATGATGGTGAGAAGGGAATACTCTGCTGACATGAAGAAGGAAAAGAAAAAGAGCTGTGCAGCACATCCTGTGTAGGAGATGGCCCTGATGTCCCAGAGGGTGTTGGCCATGGCTTTGGGGAGAGTGGTGGAGATGCTGCCCAGGTCGAGGAGGGCCAGGTTGAGGAGGAAGAAGTACATGGGGGTGTGCAGGCGGCGGTCGCAGGCTACGGCTGTGCTGATGAGGCCGTTGCCCAGGAGGGCAGCCAGGTAGATGCCCAGGAAGAGCCAGAAGTGCAGGAGCTGCAGCTGCCGCGTGTCTGCCAACGGCAGCAGGAGGAACTCGCTGATGGAGCTGCTGTTGGACATCTGCTGTTGTTCCTGGGCTTGGAGTCCTGCTCAGAGTGCAGATGATAATGACAAGTCCAGACCATTCTCAGAGACGCTCCTCCTGCTATACTGTAATTTTTTTCTTTCCCTTTAAGAAAATGTTCATTTAACTCCAGAACTTGTATTTATTTTCATGAATTTCACCATCCCTTAAGGAGTAGAAGATAAAGGAGATCTTACATTTTTCTCATTTCCTAATCACATCCCAGCATCCTGGATATTTTCCACTTTATTGCAGCTGTTCTTTGAGACCCCAGACCCAGCATCTGTGCACTTCAATTTCTCTTAGAGAAATCTGCCTGTTTGCAGGAGGAATCAACTATTAATATCTGCAGAATTCAATAAGTTAAACTGATTGTTTCCTTTTAGAAAGGAGAGGCTGAAAGCACAACCTTGCTCTTTGACTGTTCAGAGAACAACCGATGGATTGACAAAACATTTGCTCATTTCAGAGCTGTGTTTAAATTAGACATACACTTTTAGATTTCTGCCCCCAGTCCTTTTTGCCTTCGCTCAGAACAGGAAATGGAAAATCCCTGCCTTGGCTCTCCTTTGGCAAAGCACCCTCACAAACATACTGTTGTGCAGTGGAGCTGTGATCCCCTGCCCCAGGCAGCAGCTGTGGCAGCACAAGACATGCCGGGGGCTTCTTCCCCCCACCCGTCTCCCCGCAGCGCCCTGGGCAGCTCCCCGGGCAGGCTGAGTGCTGAGCCTGGAAGGCGGCAGAGTCCCATACCCGGCACACAGCACCTGGGGCACAGCAGGGACCCTGCTCTGCAGGACAGCCCTGGGCACTCGCCTGGAGCCATGCTGTGACACGCAGCCCTCAGGGCTGTGCTCTGACTCTGCAGCACGGGAGCCCTCAGCTAGGGCAGAAGGCTTTGAACACAGTAAAGAAACATGCAGTGCCTGAAGCCAGATATGATACGGGATGTCCCTGATTTGGTTAACCCTCTATGAAAAGCATCTGCATGGTCTGTAGTGAGACTTACTATATCATGTTCTGTGAGTAATGCTCCTGCTGTGTGCTCCCAGCCTGCTCACACCGTACACATCCTGGAAGCTCTTTCCCCTTTCTCTCCTCTCCTTTTGGGAGCTGCAGGCTGTGCTGTGCACAAGAGCTGCTCCTGGGCACAGCTGTCTCTCTGCAGCACTGCCCACTTGTATGAGCTCCCTGTGTCCCAGGAGCCCAGCCTAGCTCAGCATCAGAGGATGTCATGTTTTATCCTTCCCACTCTTCTCCCCTGAGATGTCCCTGTGTCCTCTTGGCCAACAGATCCTGAAAAACAACAGCATCATGATTGTACTTTGAAATTTGATGAACTAAACACCAAATGTACTGTGGTCAGTGACTGATTCCAGACCTGATAACTGAGATCCTGTGATGAAACAAAATGGGCATACAGGCAAGGACAGAGAGAGGCGGACTTCCCCTGTGCAGGGCAGTGATTTAGTTGAGGCAGTGCAGGCGTCACATCCCTAATTGGAAACCCTGGGGCTGAAATGGGATTCAGCTCCCCATGGACACACAGTATCATTGGGATTCCTCTGGTTCAGTTCAGAAGTGCACAAGGAGTTGCCTGCATGTGAGCTCCTGCTCTGAGTCCTCAGTCCTTCAGCAGGGAGGCAGTTGTTCACACACAGACACTGGGTGATGCCCAAGGTGCCTGGGCTCTCCTGATGTGTGCCAGTGCTTATAAACTGTGTGGGAAATCCCTGAGACAGACACCTCCTTTCTGGGCATCAGCTGAGGGCCAGAGAGGGGATAGCACCGGCTGTCTGGTGAATTCACATGCAGCTGCAAGTGCAGCACAGGCCCTTCAGCAAAGTCATGCCCATGGTGTGACCATGTTGCTATGTCAACTGCAAGGCCCACAATCGGTCTATTGCCTGTGTGCCACCTTCTGCACACTGATACCATAGATGAGCTATCCAGTCCAGCTATGTATAGTGATGCTTTTCAATTAGGATATTTACTTCTGTGGTTTTGCACTAATGCAAACACCAACACACAAGAAGCTAGAAATCTTGGTAGAGCTGCAGGCCTGAGCTCCTGTTTGGACCATGGGACACAGTTTAATGGTTTCCACAACTGCACTGTAGCACAAGGGGGATACAGAGTCTTTAGAATAGATGGGCGAGAAGACAAGGAAGAGCGACTGCCCTCTGTGAGAGTGCACTGAGCTCTGCCTGGGGATGGAAGAGCAGCCAGGTCAGAGCTAATGGAAATGGCCAACAGAGGAGACCAACAGTGTCTGTACCTGGCTTCCTGATCAAGGAGAGCAAGTGGAAGGTGCCCTCTGCAGACAGATGGGAGTCTCATGTTGTCTGGCCATTGTCCCCTTTGAGAGCCTTTTTCACTCCAGTATGTGCTGCAGGGACAGCACAGCAGGGCATGTGGCATCCAGCAGATCCCTGGAGAGCACAGATGGCAGCTTTTTGACCAAGCCATAGAAGAACCAAAGAGGAGAGGTGCTCTGCTGGATCTCATACTCTCCAGCATGGAAGGTCTGGTGGGAATTGTGAAGGTGAAAGGGGCATCAGGCCACGTGCAAAAGACAAAAGGATCTAATTTCATTTATTTATTTATTTATTTATTTATTTATTTATTTATTTATTTATTTTGAGGCTGTAAGCTTAAAAGATGAACATATATGTCAATAAAACTGAAACAAAGAATTGAAGACAAAGATAGAAATCAATGAAAATGTGTTAACCCTTTTTAACATGAGAAATTCTCATGAGTCTTGTTCCATTTTTAGTTGTAAATATGAGTCTTTGTAGGGATTTTGTGTCTTTTTTTTTTTTTTTTTTTTTTTTTCCTTTAATTCAGATGCTTTCAGGTACAGAGACACAGACAGCGATGCCAGTGCCATCATTGCCCTGTGACTAAATCCCGGCGCCCACCGCTGCTCTTCCCTGTTGCCTATTTGATCCCTCATCCTCCAGGTATCTCCAGCTCTCCTAAATAAATGGTCGTGGTTAAAGGCATGTTTTCAGCAGGCCATTTAGACACATGCTCCTGCCACAGCCTGCCAGATTTCCCCATCCCTTTCTTATTGTTCAGTCAGATACCTCCCAATTATCTGTCTGATTTCTGACTTTAAGGGGGATGACTAAAATTTGCTCCATCTCCCCAAAGACTGATGGACTATGTTGTCAACTCCTTCACTGTGATTCTATCTATCCCTTCCTATCTTTTCTTTTTCTCTTACTTTTTCTTTTTCTATGTCGTTTTCTTCTCCTTTTCCTTTTCCTTTTCCTTTTCCTTTTCCTTTTCCTTTTCCTTTTCCTTTTCCTTTTCCTTTTCCTTTTCCTTTTCTTTTTCCTTTTCCCTTTCCATATCCTTTTTTTTTCATTTTTCTATTTCTATTTCTTTTTTTTTCTCTTTCTCTCTTTCATTTTTTCATGCTTTAAAGAAAGCTTGAATTCTGAAAGATGTTCATTAATGTCAGTAAAAGTGAAAAAAAGAGTTGAAGACAAAGATAGAAATCAAGAAGAAAGTGTTAACCCGTCTCAGTGTGTGAAATACTCACGAGTCCTGTTCAATTCTAAGTTGATAACTCCCAACTCCCTGGCTGATCTATCCAAGGGAGATTACTGAAATTTGCTCCATTCCTCAAAAGTCTGTTGTCAAATCCTTCACCGTGATTCTATCTATCCCATCCTATCTGTTTCTAACTCATTTCTTGTGCAAATATTCCCTATGAAAAATAAACCTCAATAGAAGCTGCTTGGACATGGCATGCAGTTGATCACTGTGTTTTACTGATCATTCAATTGCATCACCTTTCCTTCTGTTTGTTGGCCGTAAATAAAGAGAATTCTTTCTTTTTCTGTGTGCAGCTGGTTCTCTGTGGAAAGCCAGTGGGAGTTGGTACAAAGGAGTTTTAACACTGAGTGGGTGACAGTAGAGGAGAAGAGTGATGTGAGGAAAAGTGATGCAAGTCCCATGGGGCCAGTGTGAGTAGGAGTGGGATGGGGAGGTTTAGGAGGAACTTTGTCCACACAGTAACAGTACAGAACTCATTGGGACATCCTGGACTGACATCAGTTGCAAAGTGCTTCTTTAACTTCTTGTATAAAACAAACTATAAATAAATAGACAATAAATGCATTTTGGATTCTTGCTCTTTAAGCTCTCTCCATTTTGCTGAACACATTCTGAAAACCTGAAGAAGAGAACAGGAAGGTACAAGGCACAAGAGGCTCTTTAGGTTATAATGGGCCCCAGTGAGCATTTGGTGCTGAGTCCATCAACCTCCAGTGCAGAGAGAAGTTTGCACAAAGTGCTCAACAAGACAAAGTCAGAAGTAACAGTGAAGTTTCTTGGAATATTAATGGTCCCACTGAGGGCCATTACCAAGTAAGCTTCCAAACAGACTAGTTAGAGAAGATAACTGGAAGCCATGACTACAGGCAGGCAAAGGCACTGGCATGCTAAGAAACATCTCCTTTGCCTTACAAAGCAGACAGGTCAAGCCCTGATTGCAAGACCAGAAGTAGGGAGATCCTGTCTCTCATGTTGGCTCAGGGCACTTCCTGTGGCAGTGAGTTGGAAGTCTATATGATGTTAAGTGAAAGACATAGGAACGGAAGATCCCAGGCTCTGCATGTGGTGCAAGGATGCTGTTAAGTTCCTATCCCACATGTGCCCTGTGTCTGATTGCAGGATGTGGGATGTGAGAAGGGCCCAGTCTGAACAAGCAGTCAATCCCTGTGAAACTCTGAACTTCAGATCTCGCAGTTCCAATGCCCTCCAGTGCACACTCTCCCATAGTTTTATGTCCTTTATGTTATGCGGTGCCCAGAAGTGCACCCAGTGCTCCAGGTGAGGCTGTAGCAATGCAGAGCAAAGAGGGACAACCCTTTCTCTCACCCAGCTGGCAATAAATTGCTTTATGCACTCCAGGGGACCGTTGGCCTTCCTGGCTGCCTGGGCACACTGCTGACTCACTTCCAATTTTATGTTGAGAAGGACCCCCAATGCTTTTCAGTCAGACCTCTCTCATGTGTCCCATATCCAGTCACTGTGTATGTCCAGGGTTGCCCATACCCAGGTGCACAATCAGGCACTTGTTCTTGTTATACGTTATGCACTTGGTGCTTAGTACCAACTGATACCCACTTCTCTGACTTGTCCACATCTCTCTGCAAGTCCTCTCCAACCTCAGTGGAGGCAACTGCACCTCCTCATCTGGTCTCATCAGCAAACTTGCTCGGAACATCTTCTAGTCCTGCATTCAAGTCATCTGCATAAACATGAAAGGAAAGTGGTCCTAAAGTGGAGCCCTGGGAAACTCTGACAGTGACCATCTACCAGCCCAATGGAACCCACTGACTATAATTCTTTGGGACAGAACTGCTGGCCAACTGCTCACCCACCACTGCTGGTGAACCTGAAAGGCAAAATGTCAGCGTGCTGGGACAAACAGACAAACACCAATATAGTTACTTATAGCTACGTCAATTTATTGCCCGAAAAGCCATGATTTTATAGGAGACAGACAAGGGCGTCCAAAAATCACACACGGTAATTGGAGGAAAGCTACTGCAATAACAACCCTATAACCCCCCTTCAAAGCCACGAGCCATTCATTCTTTTCCTAGAGATGTCCTTTGTTCTCATGCTGTTTATCCTGCTCCGCAGCTGCTGCTCTGTGAACTCCTTATCTCAATCCATGGCTGCTGCTCTGTAAAATTCTTCTTGTATTACAACACACCACGATCTGTTTCTGTCTAGCTGTATGCAGGAATTTCTGTCCAGAAGGGTGCTGAAGAAATAGTATGAAAAGCTCTACTGAAATCCTCAAGGATTGCATCAATTGCCTTCCCTTGTTCAGCTCAATGGATAAAGGTGTCATAAAAAGACTTGAAATTAAATAGGACCATCCCCTTGGAATACTGTGTTGTTTGACCAGTCACAGAATTGTACTTCAGGTGTTTTTCCATAACTCCCACCATCATTTTCTCCGTAATTTTATCAAGCACTGGTGTGAGACTGAGAGGTCCATAGTTCCCCTTGTAATCTTTCTTGCTCTTCCTTACGATAAGACAACATGTGCCAGCTTCCTGTCAACTGGTATGACCCTAGATTTATTAGATGCCATTGAAATGCGAGCCCAGAGCATATTAAATTGTCATCAGTGCAAGAACATAGATGTGCCATATCTTTGCAATGCCTTGAAATCCAGACTATGCCACAGATGGAGCAGAGAGGAAGATCTGCCTCTTCTGTTCTGAGCTCATCCTTTTGATAAGCTGAATATCACTACGTACTACATGGGGACAGGTGCAAAAGACACACTGGGTGCCCTAAGAACGAGGCTGTGGTGGTATTTAGGATGGCCAAGAATACCTCCCTTCTGGCCCTCAGCTGATGCTCCAGAAGGAGGTGTCTATCTCATAGATTTTCCGTCACATTTTACAAGCACTGGCACAAAACTAGGATCACCCAAGGCACCTTGGGCATCACTGAGAGACTGTGTATGAGCAGTGCAGTCCCTGTGGAATAAAAACCAAGGATTCAGATGAGGGACTCACACACAGACACCTCACTGTGCGCATCTGAACTCAGCTAGGTGAACTTGCAGCCCCCGTGGTTCTTTGAAAAACTGATCCCAATTCAGCCCCAGGGTTTCCATCTGAGGATGAGATGCCTAATGCTAGAATAAGGATGGGATGGTCTGTTGATAACAGGACAAATGGAAATGGATTTAAATTAAAAAGGGGAGACATAGGTTAGATGTGAGGAACCTATATTTTTACACAGCAACACTGGAAAATGTTCCCCTTAGAGGCTGAGCATGATGATGGATGGGATCCTGGTTTTACTCTGGGTTTACCCTCACGTCAATCCAGGTTTCTACTCATACTTTTCTCTAGGTGAACTCTCACTTTACTCAAGGTTTTACTCACAATTTACCATCAGGGTGTGTGATCGGGAGATGGGCTGGTGGAGTGACTTGCTGGCATCCCCGAGGGAAGGCTGCCAGGCAGATACCCCCAGAAAAGTGGTTGACTCCCTGCCCTGTCACAGTCAGACAGACATGACTGATGAGGAGGGTTGGAAGAGAGTCCCAACTCAACGTCACAGGAGCCCCCCCATGCCTGCCTAGCCCTCGACCCCTGATCCATCTAAGCAACAGGTTTGACACTCTGAAATCTGAAGGAGATAAGAATAGGGAGGCAATGGAGGATCTGCCTAGGAGGGAACCTAATGCAAGGCAGTCACTACCAAGCCTTGTGAATTCCTCTGCCATGAAAGAAAGAAGGGTGGCCGTGGTGAGTGACTCCCTTCTCAGAGGAATAGAGGGCCCCATTTGCAGACTGGACCCGAGTTGTCAGGAAGTCTGCTGCCTTCTTGGCTTCAGGTCAGGGACATAATGAGGAAACTCCCAATGCTGGTTAGGTCCACTGATTATTTTCCACTACTCATAGTTTAGGTGGGCAGTGATGAAATTTCTTAGATAAGACTACAAACTATGAAAAGAGATTTCAGGAATTTAGGCCATTTAGTTCACAAAGTGGGAGATGAAGTGATTTTTTGTTCTATACCTTCAGGGGCAGTGAGGGACACAGAGCAGGCTTGGAAAGCAAAGCAATGAACAATTGTCTCAGAGGTTAGTACTGAGCCAGAAACTTTGAGTTCTTTGATCACAGGACAGTTTACTTGGCCCATGGCCTGTTATCCATGAATGGAACTCAACTGTCTCAAAGGAGAAAATGATTCCTAGCACAGAAGGTAGTGGGGCTTATCGAAAGAGCTTTAAACTAGCTACGATGGGGGAGGGGACAAAACAAGGCTCACCAGAGATGAGCCTAGGGGAACTCTTCTTGAGCTGGGAGAGCGGCAGATGCCTCAGCTGAAGTGCGTCTACACCAACGCACGCAGCTTGGTCAACAAGCAGGAGGAGCTGGAAGCAACTGTGCATCTGACAAACCATGACCTAGTTGCTATTACTGACCCATGGTGGGACCACTGCCATGACTGGAGTGCTGTGATGGATGGTTACAAGCTCTTCAGAAGGGATAGAGGAGGAAGGAAGGGTGGTGGTGTGGCCCTTTATATTGAAGAGAGTTTTGATGTTGAAAGGCTTAGGCTTCAGAAAAATCAAGACGAGTGCATGTTTGTAAGGATCAGGGGAAAGGCCTGTAGGTGTGACATCTTGTTAATGGTCTCTTATAGACCACCTAATCAAGATGAATTGATGGGTGAGGCATTCTATGAGCAGCTTACTGAAGTCGCACGATCGCCAGCACTCATTCTCTTGGGAGACTTCAACCTCCCTGATATATGCTGGGAATATAATAAAGAGCAGAGGAAGCAGTCCAAGAGGTTTCTAGATTGTATAGAAGACAGCTTCCTTACGCAGCTGGTATGAAGTCCTACCAGGGGTGGTTCCTTGCTAAACCAGCTCTTCACTAACAGTGAAGGACTGGTAGGAGTTGAGAAGGTTGGGGACTGTCTTGGCCAGAGTGGCCATGAAATGGTAGAATTCTCTATTCTTGGAGATGTCAGAAGGGTGACTAGCAAAACTACTATCCTGAACTTCTAGAGGGCGGACTTTGACCTGTTCAGGACACTTGTAGCACGGGTCCCTTGGGAGTCGCTCCTTATGGGTAAAGGGGTCCAGGAAGCCTGGACACTCCTCAAGATGGAAATCTTAAAGGCACAAGATCAGGCTGTCCCTGAATGCCATCAGGTGAGCCATAGGGGAAGAAGACCAGTGCAGTTGAACTGGGAAAAACTGTTGAGACTCAGGAAGAAAAAGAGAATCCACGCCCTCTGGAAGAAGGGACAGGATAATTGGGGAGATTACAAGGAAGTTGCTAAGGTATGCAGGGAGGAAGTTAGGAAGGCACATTACTTCCCTGTCCCTTAATCCATGCACAGAGCTTCTCAGCCATGTCACTGCCAACTGTAAGCTCCATGCAGAGTTCAAGTGGGACACAGAGGGCACAGCCTTCTTCTGGTGGATGCAAGTGTTGGTGGAACCAGATGGGACAAAGCCCTCCCACCATGCCCTCCTGGGAAAATGGCCACCCCAAGAATGGCAGTCTGCCTCCTCCATGACCCCATCTGAAATGCTCCTGCACTGATTGATTAAAGGGCTTTAAACCAGGTCCAAATGGGGAAGGGTGGGGAATTGGATGCAACAGAGAAGGGCTGAGGGATGTTGTTGCTGTTGGAGATTGCAGGGAAAGCCTCTGAGTTGTTCCATAGGATTGTGTGAGGATTCCTCAGTGAAGGTCTTATTGCCAATACCCCATCCTAAATCTTATTGTGAACCCTCTGGGGGTAACCCCAACCTGCTGCTGCCCTAAAGTGCCTGCAGACCAGTGCAGGTAGCATGAGAAATAAATGGGACAACTCAAGAGAAAACCACAGAGCATTTCCTTTCGTGCAGGCTGCTGCTTCTGAGCAAGGCCCTGAACATCAGAACCACGGTGTAGATGCAAGGCCCAGCCAGGCTAAATCAAAACATGCTTCTGGAAGGGGATGCTTTCTGAAAAGTCTTTACGCTAATGAGACAACCACAAACATTCACTCAGCGAACTCCAAATCTCCGCGCCTTTGCAGGCCTAGGGTCTTGTTTGTCTCACAGAGACATGGTGGGATGGTTCCCACCTCTGAACTGTAGCAAAGTAGGTACAGACTCTTCATTACAATTAGGCAATGAAGATGAAGAAAGGCTGCTGCCATCTGTGAGAGTGCACTGAGCTCTGCCTGGGGATGGCAGAGGAGCCAGCTGAGAACTGATGGGAAGGGCTCAGAGAGGAGAGCGGCAGATTCTGTTCCTTGCTTCCTGATCAGGAAGAACAAGAAGAGGGGACAGGCAGGAATCTGAGTTACAGCTCAGATGAATATTTTTTCTTCAGACTGCCTGCTATGGTGCAGTGTTTTGGTTCGAGGAGAAAACCACTGATAACACTCTGATGTTTACAGCTGCTGCTAAGCAGCGTTGTACAGAGCCAATGCCATGGTCAGTGGAGGGCACATGGAGCTGGGAGGGAACAGAGTGAGGTCAGCTGACTGAAAGTGGCCAGAAGTTTTACTTTTTTTCCCAGTTCTCATCCCCATCCCACTGGGAATTGGGCAGTGCACAAAGCACTGTGTGCTGCTGAGCCACATGTTGGGTTCAACAACCACCATCATTTTGGTGCCTGATGTGAGGCTCCAAGGGTTGAGATAACAGCACATCTGTCCAGAGCGAGATAACTCAGGGCTTTGTGGGAGCTGGAGAAGTGCAGGCCATGGTGCTGATATGTGTGGATGTGCTCCCTATGTGTGGAGCTTGTTGAGTCTTCTCATGAAGCTTCACTGCACAGCTCCTTACTTGGTGCTTGGATGTTGCATTAGGGTATTTATTTTGCTATGCTGTTTGACCTTAGTTTGTACCACGATAAAATTGGCAGCTGACAAAGTGAAGTTTTGTGCACATTCAGCTCTGCGGTCATCTTTGGGTTTTGTAAGTAATATTGCTGGTATGATTAGGAATTACACAATTTACATTGTCGCCTCTGTGAATCCGGGGGTGTACTGGATATTGTGTTGAGGGACATGATTTAGTGGGAGCTATAGGTAATAGGTGAACGGTTGGAATGGATGATCTTTCAGGCCTTTTTCAGCCTTGGTGATTCTATGATTCTAGGACTGAGGTTAAACAATTATTCAGGAATATCACTGAGATCTGCCCCAAGGTGAGAAGGCTCTGCATGGCAGAGGGTGTGGGACGGTCTGGGCAGCTGCCTGGAGCAGTGGGCACCCCCAGGGCTTTGGAACATCATCTCCGAGCAACTGCAGGATCCTGAGAAACTGGTAGAATATTGGGTGCAGGTCTGCTGTGGCACTGGTATGACTGCAGTGTGCCATATCCAGAGAGCTGGATCTGCTGACAGTGCTGCAGCCTCTGCAACTCCTGGCACAGACCCTGCAGCAGCTCCAAGGTTTTGCTACACGTCCCGCAGTTGCTCCAAGCTCTGGGCAGATCCCTCTGTCACTCCACCCCTCATAATGAGCTCTGCAGTTACTCGTGCTACGGGTCCTGTAGCTGTTCCAAGTATGGTAATAAGAAAATGGTACAAATTCCTCCCAAGGAAGTACAGCCCTGCGGTGGCTCCAACCCCTCCAATGAGCCCAGTGGCTGCTCCAACATAGTCACAGGTCCTGTGGTGGTTTCAGCTCTGGCAATGAACTCTGAGGTCACTTCAACTCCTGCAACGGCCCAACAGCCACTTCAGCTCCTACAGTGAACCCTGTGGCTGTTAAAACGCCTGCAACTAATCCTGGACTTGCAAACAGATGCGCATAGGGATTAGTTCATATATGTTTGCAACTGCATATGTTGTATATGTGTGAAAATACACTAAATATATTATATATGTATAAATACATTTGTCATAATTATTATCCTTTTCTTTTTCTCTTTGTCTCAACCCATAAACCTTAAACCACAGCACTGCCCCGAGACGCTTACGGATTTCCTTGGGACTATTCAATCTGATCTGGTCACACACTGAAGAGCATCAGAAGATCTCGAGGTTTTCTCAGGGAGCAGCTCCTGAGGTATATTCCTTACACCAGCTTTGGAAGAGGCCTCCCTCCAGTTCTCTGGTCCTGCACTAAAGGGGCCCTCTTGTTATGGAAGTGCCAGCAAGGAGACCAGCTCTGACACAGCTGTTCGTATTGCCGGCCACTGACTGCAGCCCTGGATTGCTGCTGTAGAGACAACAGGACTGTTGTGAGACACACAAGACCATCAGGACTGCACAAATGAGAGGGCTTGAGAGCACTGTGGTGGTGTAAAGAGATCAGAAATGAAAAATGCCCGTTGTGCTCCTGTCTGCGTCTGTGCCTCCAAAATCCAGACAAAATAGGAAAAAAGAAAAGCTAAGTAAAAGTCTATTTTGAAACCTTTTTATGTATCTTTTAACATATTCGGGGAATCTGGATACATGTTTACATGAGCTCTTGGAGTGAAAAAATGGAAATTAGGTAGGAAAAAAGTGTAATACATTTTTATTTATAAGTTCAATAATATATATATATATTTTTGCACGTTGCTATATCTCACATAATCAAACAATCAAAGATGCATAAAAAATAAAGAACCATCACTGGGAATCCTATGAGGAAGTTGTGCATTTTATAGAAGCTGGAGTAGTGCGTATTGCAACATCTTTCTGAGAGCCTGCTTGATCTCCCTGTTCCTCATGCTGTAGATAATAGGGTTCAGTGTTGGAGGAACCACTGCGTACAGAAGTGCCACTGTCAGATCCAGGAGTGGTGAGGAAATGGAGCGGGGTTTCAGGTAGGCAAAAGAAGCAGTGCTAAGAAATAGGGAGACCACGGCCAGGTGAGGGAGGCACGTGGAGAAGGCTTTGTGCCGTCCCTGCTCAGAGGGCATCCTCAGCACAGCCATGAAGATCTGCACATAGGACACCAATATGAAAACAAAACACCCAAAGGCTAAACTGGCACTAAAAAATAGAAGCACAACTTCCCTGAGATTTGATTCTGAGCAGGAGAGCTTGAGGATCTGGGGGATTTCACAGAAAAACTGGTTGACAATATTGCCTTGGCAGAGAGGCAGTGAAAACGTACTGGCAGTGTGCAGCAGGGAATGGAGAACCCCAGCGCCCCAGGCAGCTGCTGCCATGGTGGCACAAGCTCTACTGTCCATCAAGGTCCCATAGTGCAGGGGCTTGCAGATGGCAACGTAGCGGTCATAGGACATGATGGTGAGAAGGGACAACTCTGCTGAGATGAAGAAGAGAAAGAAAAAGAGCTGTGCAGCACATCCTGTGTAGGAGATGGCCCTGGTGTCCCAGAGGGTGTTGGCCATGGCTTTGGGGAGAGTGGTGGAGATGCAGCCCAGGTCGAGGAGGGCCAGGTTGAGGAGGAAGAAGTACATGGGGGTGTGCAGGCGGCGGTCGCAGGCTACGGCTGTGCTGATGAGGCCGTTGCCCAGGAGGGCAGCCAGGTAGATGCCCAGGAAGAGCCAGAAGTGCAGGAGCTGCAGCTGCCGCGTGTCTGCCAACGGCAGCAGGAGGAACTCGCTGATGGAGCTGCTGTTGGACATCTGCTGATCCTGGGCTTGAAGTCCTGCTCAGAGTGCGGAAGGTAATGACAAGCCCAGACCATTCTCAGAGACACTCCTCCTGCTATAATATGAAATGTTTTCATTCTCCTACTACAATGTACATTTAGCACCATTACTTGCATTTAATTTCATGTTGTTCTGCATTTCTTAAGCAGAAGCAGTATATGGAGCTCTAACTTTCCACTTATTTTTTTATTCCTCCTCCCTGGATATTTTCATGTGCTTCATGTCTCATGTCTTTAACCCAACTGCTCTTAGAGCCCCAAAAACAGCCTCTGTGCCATTCAGTGTAAATTCTAAAAAGCTGCCTGCTTGCAGGTTAATTATTCATGTCTACTGAAAATGAGGATATTTTAAATTGGTTCCATCCTTCAGGAAATGGGAGACTGAGAGCACATCATGTGTGACTGTTCTCAATACAAGCAATTGATTGAAGAAAAATTCTCAGAGCTGTGACAGCCCCTTTTACATTTCTGCCTGCAATCCTTTCTGCATTCCCCCAGAAGAGGAAATTGAAACCCCCTCCCTTGGCTCTCCTCTGGCAAAGCAACCTCAGAAACATTCAGTTGTGCAGTGGAGCTGTGATCCCCTGCCCCAGGCAGCAGTTGTGGCAGCACAAGCCCTGCCAGGGGGCTCCTACCTTCCACACGTCTCCCCGCAGCGCCCTGGGCAGCTCCCCGGGCAGGCTGAGAGCTGAGCCTGGCAGGCGGCAGAGTCCCATACCTGGCACACAGCCCCTGGGGCACAGCAGGGACCCTGCTCTGCAGGACAGCCCTGGGCACCCGCCTGCAGCCCCAGTAACACAGCCTGCAGCCGTGCTGGGACAGGCAGCCCTCAGGGCTGTGCTCTCAGCTGGAGCCGAAGTCTTTTTCCACAGTAAAGAAACATGCACTGCTTGCAGCCATGTCTTCTATCGGATGTCCCAGGTTTAGTTAACCCTCTATGAATAGCAGCTGCATTACCTACTGCAAGGGTCTTACTGTGTCATAGTCTGTGAGCAATATTCCTGCAGTGATCTCACAGCCCGCTCACACCACGCACATGCTGTAAGCTCTCTCCATTTTCTCTCTTCTGTTTCTGTCTCCTGCAGGCTGTGCTGTGCACAAGAGCTGCTCCTGGGCACAGCTGTCTCTCTACAGCACCATCCACTTTTATGAGCTCCCTGTGTCCCAGGAGCGTGGCCCAGCTGAGCAGCAGATGATGTCATTTTTATCCTTCCCACTCATCTCCCCTGAGATGTCTCTGGGTCCTCATGGCCAACAGCTCCTGAAAGGCAGCAATATCATAACTGTTCTTTGAAACCTGCTCCATTATCCACCAGTCAATTTTTAACATGAGATGAATCCTACTAGAGAATGTCTGATGAATCAAAAATTGCACCCAGACAAGGATAAGGAAGGTTGGACTTCCCCTGTGCAGGGCAGTGATCCAGAGGAGGCAGTGCAGGTAACTCATCCCCAGTTAGAAATCCTGGGGCTGAAATGGGATGCAGCTCCCCACAGAAACAAAGGAGCTGGGATTCCTCTGGTTCAGCTCAGATGTTCACAAGTAGTTTTACAGTGCTGCATTCATACCTTATTTAAACAAAACTATAAACAAATAAACAGTAAATGTCTGCTGGATTCTTTCACTTTAAGCTCTCTCCAGATATCTCTCCATTTTGCTGAATAAGTTCTGATAACCTGAAATAGATAACAGGAAGGCACAAGGCACAAGATGCTCTTTAGGTTATAATGGTCCCAGGGCACATTTGCTGCTGAGTCCATCAACCTCCAGTGCAGAGAGAAGTTTGTACAAAGTGCTTAACAAGACAAAGTCAGAAGTAATGGTGAAGTTTCTTGGAGTACTAATGGGTCCACTGAGGGCCATTACCAAGTAAGCTTCCGAAAGCACTAGTTAGAGCAGATAATTGTAAGCCATGACTACAGGCAGGCAAAGGCACTGGCATGCTAAGAAACCTCTCCTTTGCCTTACAAAGCAGACAGGTCAAGCCCTGATTGCAAGACCAGAAGTAGGGAGATCCTGTCTCTCATGTTGGCTCAGGGCACTTCCTGGGGCAGTGAGTTGGAAGCCTATATGATGTTAAATGAATGACATGGGAATGCAAGATCCCAGGCTCTGCATTTTGTGCAAGGATACTGTCAAGTTCATGTCCCACATGTGCCCTGTGTCTCATTGCTGGATGTAGGATGTGAGAAGGGCCCCGTCTGAACAAGCAGTCAATCCCTGTGAAACTCTGAACTTCAGATCTCTCAGTTCCACTGCCCTCCTGTGCACACTCTCCCATAGTTTTATGTCCTTTATGTTCTGCATTGCCCAGAAGTGCACCCAGTGCTCCAGGTGGGGCTGTAGCAATGCAGAGCAAAGAGGGTCAACCTTTTCCCTCACCCAGCTGGCAATAAATTGCTTTATGCACTCCAGGGGACCGTTGGCCTTCCTGGCTGCCTGGGCCCACTGCTGACTCATGTTCAATTTAATGTTGTGCAGGACCCCCAATCCTTTTCAGTCAGACCTCTCTTATGTGTCCCATATCCAGTCCAGTGTGTATGTCGAGTGTTGCCCATACCCACATACACAATCAGGCACTTGTTATATTTTAGGCACTTGGTGCTTAGTACCAACTGGTACCCACTTCTCTGACTTGTCCACATCTCTCTGCAAGTCCTCTCCACCCTCAGTGGAGGCAACAGCACCTCCTCATCTGGTATCATCCTCAAACTTGCTAAGAACTACTTCTAGTCCTGCATTCAAGTCATCTGCATAAACATGAAAGGAAACTGGCCCTAAAATGGAACCCTGGGGAACTCTGATAGTGACCATGTACCAGCCCGATGGAACCCACTGACTATAAGCCTTTGGGGCAGACCTACTGGCCAACTGCTCACCCACCACTGCTGGTGAACCTGAAAGGCAAAATGTCAGTGTGCTGGGACAAACAGACAAACACCAATATGGTTAAATATAGCTGCATCAATTTATTGCCCGAAAAGCCATGATTTTATAGGAGACAGACAAGTGTGTCCAAAAATCACACACACTAATTGGAGGAAAGCTACTGCAATAACAACCTGTCATGGTTTTGTAATTTTGTAATTTTGCTATCAGTATTCCACATCATAACATCATGTAAAGTATGGATACTTCTATTGAATGTGTAGTCCACAGAGGAAGACTACATATCCCAGAGAACAACAGGGTTAATGATAAGTCACGGGACCAGAACGCTATATAATCTCGTTCCCAGGCTGGAGTGCCCTCCTTCTTCTCTCGAACTTCTCGGAGAGTGGGAAGCGTTCCAGCCGTGTCGCCTAAAGTTCACAGTCGGCCTCTCGGTTTTCGGGGACTCTCTCTCTCTGTTTCGTTCGATTTGTTAGCCTCAATTATATTATATTGTGTTATCTTGTATTTCGATATCATATTTAGTAAAATAAGTTTTTCCTCCTTAGATTGTCGCTGTTTTATCCCACTCCCCTTTTCCCCTCCTTTCCGGGCCCCGGGGTGGGGGGCCCACGGGGTGGCTTCCCCTGTCACGGGCATAGGTAAATCTAAGTAACCCGTGACACACCATTTGTGTTAACAGCAGCTATCCCAAAGGCCCATCGATACCCCTTGGGATCCTTAAAATATCCCATCCTAAGGTAATCGATACACAGTATACATGGAGCCTCTGGACGAGTCACAATAGGGTGTCTCTGCCAGTTTTTACCAGTGAGGCTTATTTCGGCCTCCAACATAGTCAATTCTTGGGAACCCCCAGTCACTCCATGTATATATATTGGTTGTGTTCCTTGGTGACTTGAGGGCATTAGGGTGCATTGTGCACCAGTGTCCACCAAGGCTTTATATTTCTGTGGTCGAGATGTGCCAGGCCACTTAATCCACACAGTCCAGTATACTCTATTGTCCCTTTCCCCCCCTGGCTGGGGGCAGGGCCTCTCTATTGTTTACCTCGGTGGCTTGCAGCGACTGGAACTTTCCCCTTCTTGGAAGAGTTCACCTTGGTGGTTGTTTCACATTGTAATTCTTTCACTCGTGCCTGAAGTGCAGAAGTGGATGAATTACACCACTTCTTCATGTCCTCCCCATGACTACAGAGGAAATACAACAAGGCAAGACGTGTAGTCTTATCATTGTCATTTGCTTGAATACGAGGACGTCTCTTTTTTATGGTTGAGATTTTCAATGATACGGGTCGAGAGGAACTCATGTTGTTTAGCTTTCTCAATAGGCGATCGTGGAAATCCTGGTCTCCGTCATCTTGTACCACCGTGGATTCATCTACATCAGGCACATTAGCCAATTTGTCAATAATATCACTTTGTGTTCCCTCCATTTTGTTTAATCTTTCCACTATTTTGACAATGGCTGAAGTATACAGATTAACTTCTGTAGCGCTTATAAATAATTCACGTTCCTGAAGTCTGCTAATTAGTTCATTCATAAGGGGTTTACTTTCCCCTTTGCCATATACTAATGCAAGTGCACTGGCATGCTTTTCTGGAGCTGCCTTTGTAAAGTCACGCCACATTTGTCGTGGAACACGGACTGTTTCAGGATCATGTAATTGGTTTGGATCGTTACGATTGAACTCGGGGCTGTATAGCATTTCCACCAGAGCACTTTCTCTCAAAAATTGAATACCTTTCTCAATATCAGTCCATTTCTTTTTCTCAGGCTCCAAGTCCCGTTTAAAGGGGAATCTATCTCTTACCGCTATCAACATCCACTTCCAGAGGGTTTAGGACTGATCTTGGCATGTGTCAATACCTCTGTCCATACGTGAGTCCCTGGAAATGCTACCCAGTTGGCGAGCTTCACTGCCATCGAGCCATGCACTGTTGGCACCATTGTCCCAGCAGCGAAGAAACCAAGTGACCATATATTCTTTTGGCTGACATGTGAAATCCTTTCTTAGATCTCGAATTTCACTCAGTTTAAAAGATCGATCAATAATGGTTGTAATACTTTGCTCGCCTTTGGCTCTATCAAGAGTCCCAGGTGTTGATGGTGGCAACTGTGTTGATGAGGCTGCCCCATCTAGAAGTTTGGACTCGAGAAATTCTCGTAATGAAAATCTCACTTTTGGCTCCTCTTCTTCTTCTAACTCTGACTCTTGTATTATTTCCTCCAGGTAACCCTCCTTCTTTTTCCTCTCTCCTAAATTCCTCTGCTCCTCTAACATCTTCTTATACTCCTCTAACATCCTCTGCTCCTACAACTTCCTCTGGTCTTCTGACTCCCCCTACGCTCCTGAGTCCCCCTGCTCTCCTGAGTCTCCCTGCTCTCCCGAGTCCTGCTCTCCTAACTCCCTCTGCTCTTCTAACTCCTTCTGCATTTTCTCTAACTGAGTTGAGACTCGTTTTGGTTTTCGCCCTCTTACAGGGGCAACCAACATTGTATCTGGTGCCCCCAGTGGTTTGTTAAGTTCGAGTACATACGGTTCAGACTTGAGGGTGTTGCATTCTGCCCTGAGGATGTTATAACTAGACTGGAGGGCGTCGTGCTTGCACTTGAGGGCGTTGCACTCTGCCCGGAGAGTGTCATACCTGGACCGGAGGTCTTTGTGGTCAGACTGGAAAGCGTCGTGCCTGATCTGGAGGTCGTCGTACAAAGACCAGAAGGGTGTTACGATTGGCTTTGAGGGCGTTGTAGTCGATCATGAGGTCAGTGTACAAAGAGTCAATAGCATCATGCTTGAACTGGAGATTGACGCACTCAGATTGGAGGGCATCGTGTTTGGACTGGAGAGCGAGGCACTCGGATCGGAAGGTGTTGTGCTTAGACTGGAGAGCATTATACTCAGACTCGAGGGCGATGTGCCTGGCCCGGAGAGTGTTGTGCTCAGACTGAAGGGTATTATGCTCTGACCGGAGGGCGTTGTGCTCAGACTGGAGAGTGTCGTGCTCAGACCGGAGGGCACTGTGCTTGGACTGGAGAGTGTCATGCTCGGACCGGAGGGTGCTGTGCTCAGACTGGAGAGTGTCGTGCTCAGACCGGAGGGCACTGTGCTGGGACTGGAGAGTGTCATGCTCGGACCGGAGGGTGCTGTGCTCAGACTGGAGAGTGTCGTGCTCAGACCGGAGGGCGCTGTGCTCGGACTGGAGAGTGTCATGCTCGGACGGGAGGGCGCTGTGCTCGGACTGGAGAGTGTCAAGTTTGGATTGCAGGGAGCTTTTCTCATTTCGGAGAGCCTCTCCCTCATACCAAAACGTGTCTCTTTGATATAGGAGATCTTTTCTCTCAGCTTCAAAAGCTTTTTCTCTCTCTACCTTGTCAGCCCAAAGTCTTTCTCCCTCAGCTCTATGACTCTCCTTCGCATACCAGAATGAGTCTCATAGATACAGGCGGTCTTTTCTCTCAGCTCTAAGACTCTCATTCTTGGCCCTGAGACTCTCTCTCTCAGCTTCAAAAACTTCCGTTCTGTCCTGTCCCAGTTTGGTCCGTTCCGTTTAGTCCGGTCCTGTGGTTCCGTTCCCGCAGCAGAGCCCTCAGCAGGGCCGGCAGCCCCATGGAGTCGCACCACAGCTCCCATATAGGGCCGTGATCCCTTATAGGGCCCTGATCCCATAGGGGGTCCTGATCCCATATAGGGCTGTGCTCCCTTATAGGGCCGTGCTCCCTTATAGGGCCATGCTCCCTTATGGGGCCATGCTCCTCTATAGGACCCTGATCCCATATAGGGCTGTGATCCCTTATAGAGCCATGCTCCCATAGCCGTCCATGCTCCACTATAGGGCCGTGCTCCCGTTGCCGTCCGTGCTCCATTCCCGCCCCCAGCCCCGTCCCCCACCTCCTTTATCCCCCGACTCCCCCCTTTATCTCCCCCCATTGGAGCCGCCTCATCTGCCCTGTGGGGCGGCGGCGTCTGGGGCTGCTGCCGTGTGGGGTTGGTGGTGCTGCTGTGGGGTGGGGCTGGCACCGGGGGAGCGTTGGGTGGGGGGCACCTCATGGGGATTGGACGAGCTCGGGACGGGGAACGAAGGCACTTGGCGACGGGGAAACTGCTCCTCAAAGCCTTCAACGACGAACCTAAAATAAGGGCACAAGCAAACCGGTTAACCCCTAGTAATCTTTGTGCACGAAGGCCGAACGAAGACCCACGGGGTGGGTAAGTATAGGCCGGTGAAGCCGTTTGGTTGGGGTTGGGTTCCCCGGGGCACAACGACTGAGACATCCAATTGCGGGCGAAGCGAGTGCCGACCCCTCGGTAGTGCAGTTCCCACATCCCGCGAGGTACTGGGCGACGAAAAGGGGGAAGCATGTGTGTGCATGTGTGTGTGTGTGTGTGTGTGTGTGCGTGTGTGTGCGAGTGTGTTTGCGTGTGTGTGTGTGTGCGTGTGCATGTGTGTGTGTGCGTGTGTGTGTGTGCGTGTGTGTGTGTGTGTGTGTGTGCGTGTGTGTGTGTGCGCGTGTGCGTGCATGTCCGTGTGTGCGAGTGTGCGTGCGTGTGTGTGTGCATGCATGTCCGTGTGTGCGAGTGTGCGTGTGTGTGTGTGCGTGAGTGTGTGCGCGCGTGTGCGCGTGTGTGCATGACTATGGAAAAAGAAAAGATGATACAAATGGGAATTTGGGAAAATGAAATGGGAAAATGGACATTACCTGATGGATGGGTGGTTTTACCAAAATCAGTAGCTATGAGGGTGTTACGGAGGTTCCATGTTACATTGGGGTACTCAGGCCTTAGTGTATCAGTTTGCCAATAATTATATGTGTACAGGGCTATAGAACATAGCAAAGGGGATTGTTAATGGATATATGACTTGCTGGAGGGTGAATGCAAAGAATATGAGAAAAAGAATCCCAGGAGGGCGTGAATTGGCTTATCGACCCTTCGCAAGGATCCAGTTGGACTTTACTGAACTCCCTAAAACTGGGAGATATAAATATTTATTAGTGATTGTAGACCATCTTACAAACTATGTTGAGGCATTCCCTACGGCAAGGGCTACAGCACAAACAGTAGTGAAGATACTATTAGAAAATATAATTCCTCGATATGGAATTAGAGAAGCAATAGATTCTGACAGGGGACCTCATTTTGTGTCAAAGGTTACACGTGACACAATGAAAACTCTAAGGATTAAATGGGAATATCATACTCCTTGGCACTCTCAGAGATCTGGTAAAGTAGAACGAATGAATGGGGAAATTAAAAAACAACTTAGAAAATTAATGATAGGAACTAAGACATCTTGGATAAAATGCTTGCTGTTAGCTCTGTTAAATATATGTGTGAAGCCCAGAACTGATCTGGGAATTTCACCTTTTGAAATGCTGTATGGTATGCCCTATAATCTTGAAATACCTCTTGGTCACCCCCATTTACAAGATGATCAATTAAAATCTTATACAATTAATGAATGGGTGCAAGGAACTACAAGAAGGATCTGATTGCACAGCTGTCCCCATTGGAGATAGCAATCCATAGGATACAGGCAGGGGATGGGGTCCTAATAAAAACTTGGAAAGAAGCTACACTAACACCACAAGGGGAAGGTCCCTATGTTGTTTTATTTACTGCAGAAACAGCTATTCGAACCGCAGAGAGAGGATGGACTCATGCCAGCCGTGTTAAAGGACCCATCGGTGACGAGAAGTGGGAGGTAGCTCCCAGGAGTGACGACCTGAAACTCACACTGCGACAAGCCCAATGGGTATTCCAGGTAAAGGCTTCCCCTGAAGAACACTACTGCTGCTGAGAAGAACTAAAAAAACCCCTGGGGTGTAAGTGACTTGCGGAATCAAACTCTATAACACATAGATGGGTTATAAAGCAGGTATGTTTATTCTAGCGCTGGGTGCAAGCGGGATAGCTCCACCAGACTTTCACACGGACTTGTAAAATCGTGACACAGATATAGGTACATCTCATACATAGTCAATGATTTCTCAGAATTCTGATACATATTCAATAGTTGTTTAGCATGCAGACCCCCTCTTGTTCTTATCAGGGGGATGCAACTCCTCTTCTGGTATTTACAACATCTATTCTCCTTCTTGCCTGATGTCTTCCGTGAGGTCTCACTCCTTATCTGCATCCTTCCTGCTCTCCCAGGCCCCTTGTTTCCTTTAAACAAAGAGGGAAGGAAGGGAGGGGTGCTCTGGGGGGGAAATGGGAGGGGTGGAGGAGGGTTGATGTCAGACTGTGAAATCAATTTTTTTAATCTTAATTCTGCTTCAGAAACAACATCTGATTCCCACGCTCTCTGCTTGGTATTTTGTCTTTTGATGCAAACACGTAAGCCCCATTGGTGCCTGGTTCAGCAGTTCAGCTTCCTTTGCGCCCTTTGCCTGGTTGTAGGGAAGGTGGCAGGCTCTGATTCAATGAGGGTGTTGTATGGACACAGTATTTATCGCCATGTATCCAAAGGTGCAACAGTTTCTGGAAACCCAGGTGGGATCCTATAGGTGATGGTTCTCTCACCACCAAGCATCCAGTTGTCAGCAGTGGGTGAGTTTACTGGGACTTTGGGGATGGGAGGTGCCAACTAGCAAGCCTTCAATATCTGCTACTAAAATCAGGCTTTGAAGCATGTTACAAATGGGAAATACACTTGGTGCAGGAAAGGGGATTTCCTTAGCCATCAAAAAAAGATGAAACTGCAGATCTATCAACAAAAATGTAAGCACGTGACACTTGACTTGGCGGGTCTGTGGGAAGGTCAGCTTCTCCGTGTTTGTATTTCAGCCATCATCCTCCACACTGGAGAGGATTTATCTGCTTGGCTTGCTTAATTGCAGCACGTTTCACACGCGTGGATAACCTGTGCATATTGCGTCACTACCTCTGTGGCCTGAGGTGGTGCACCAAGCTGGAAATAATGCCTTCTTGGGGTTGTTGAAGCTCTGCAAAAGTTTGCCAAGCAAAGTTGTGGATGCTCCATCCCTGGAGGTGTTCAAGGCCAGGCTGGATGGAGCTCTGGGCAGCAAGACTCTGTGGGTGGCATCTCTGCCCGAGGCAGTGGGGCTGGGGTTCTGAGTTCTTCACTGTCCCTTGCAAGCCAAGCCATTCTATGATTCTGCATTTCTATGATGTAAGCACCAGCCCCACAGCCCTGGTGCAGTGCATCACAAGAGCAGCAGCCTGCGGGGAGCCACCACCCGGAATCACAGAGATGTGAGGTCACAATGCCCCATCCTATGACTGTGCTGAGCTGCGTCATGAGCTCACGAGGCCTGGCCGCAGGCTTGGCTCAGTGCGACACTCACTGTGGCTGCAGCGGTGGTGTTGGAAGCGTGGTGCAAGTGTGGGGGCGGCCATGGACCCTGCCCGCCTTGTCCTCTTCCTCCTATTGGTGGCCATGAGTTTTCAGGAGAGCTGTGCTGCTCCGTGGCGAGCACGGGGAGCAGGTGAGTGGGTAGAGATGGGACCCAAACTGATCAGCGCTGGGAGCAAGAAGTCAGGCTGTGTCCCCACCGCCCTGTAGTACACTTGCCTGGGGCCTGCCTTCCATGGGGGTGTTGCTGGGTAGGGGGTGATGGGCAGCACTGCAGGAGCCGGGCAAGAGCCCGTGGCTGCGCTGCTCCCCAGGGCTGGCTCCAGCCATGCCAGGCTGTAGCTCTGCTAATTGCTGGCTGCAGCACAGCCTTCGTCCTGGGAGATGCCCGGGGAGAGTTCAGAAGAGGCGTGCTGGGCGTGCATGAGCATTTCTGCTTCAGGCTCATGGCACTCCCCAGTTTCCAAGCCAGAGCCCCAGTCCACAGCCCAGGGGAAGAGACAGGTGTGCTTTCCTCCAGTGCTTCAGTGTGACCTTGCTGTCCATCAGAGGCCTCCCAGTAAGAAAGCCCTCGGGGGCTGCATCTTCTTCCACGTAATCTGTGAGAGATGTGGCACATGGCCCGGAGAGAGCACTGCATACGCTGCCAGGTGCCAGCCTACGGGTCATCCCGTCCACCCTGCAACTTTGGAAATCATGACCTGAGTTATTCTCCACATCCAGTTACTGAGGGAGAAGGAGATCACACCATATAGTGTATATAAGTGGGAACTTATCTCATCTGTTCTTGATTCTAGATGATGAGCTTCGTGCTCCCTTTCCGGATGCTCCTTTGGATCCGGACTTCATGCCTGTGCCTGGGGGACATCCCAGGGGTAAGTTGTGAGTGTCTGTTTTCATTGGAGGCTGAAATGTTCATGCTCTCAGGCTTCATTTCCCCTGTATGCTCTTGCTCTGCTACTCAGTTGATGCTGTAGTGTGTGACTAAAACTTTTCATGGGTCTTTGGTTGCAGAAGTGCCCCCAGTGTGGGCCTTGCCCGGTCATCGGTTTCCTCCTGTGCTGGAGCCCAGCTGGAATCCCAGCAGTGAGTACTCTGTCTTCACTGACTTGGCTGACTCGCCGCTGACCTTCAGATCTTCATGCACATGATATTTAACTTCATACATTCTGTTAAGGTCCGGAAAGAGAAGAGGATGAATCCAAACGAGGAAAATACTCTCAGGGCTCATCCCGTCTCCTGAAGCGACTGCTGAAGGAAATGGAGAAGGCAGAGCGTGGTGGGTATACTTCAGTCTGTTCACTGTGGGACCTGGGAAGCTGAGGTGTGATATACAGGTGTGGGCAGGCTGTAGCCTGCACAGCAGGAAGGGATGGGTCAGAGCCGTGCTGCAGCCGTGTTCCGTGTATCACCTTGCAGGTGCTGTCAAGCACCAGAGCTGGTCTGCTGCCAGATGGTCTGCATCCAGCCAAGACCCAGAGGCAGCTGCTCCCCCAGCACAACCATTACTTGTCAGAGCTGCTTTGTGCAGTCATTGGCACCCAGATGGCAGCAAGTGGCAAAGTGGCAAGCGCTGTGCTTCTGTTCATCCAAAGCCCTCCGTGCAGCTGAGCAAGTTCAAGGCAGGAGGAGCATCCCGAGCAGGGTTGGCTGCCTTTGATAATGCTGGAAATGAGGTGGAGATGCTAATTCTGAGGGCTTGGACTGTGTGTTAGAGCTTGGATTTCAGCCTGCAGCTACCTGGCTGTGATGGGCTGGTGACAGCACAGAATGTGAGGGCCTTGCACAGGAGCTGATTCCTCAAGAAGTGTGAGGGAGTCAGCATTGTCCAATAGCTGGGAGGGCCCAAATGCCCTTGGGTAACAGAGGGGCTCACAGTGTACTTGGGGGGGGGCCTGGACTTTACCTGAGTTCGGGATTGGAGAAGCTCAGTTTTTGATGAGGGCACGTGACATCCCAATCCTACTGCCTGCTTTCTTTCTAAAGGAACGGACCAACAAATTGAGCAGGATGCACTCCAGGAAGGTGGATATCCCACACTGCCAGTCCCGGATGCACTCCAGGAAGGTGGATATCCCACACTACCGGTCCCGGATGCACTGCAGGAAGGCGGATATCCCACACTGCCCGTCCCGGACAGAGGAATGCAGGCAGCACCAACCGGCATGCCAGGTAATTTCTGTCCTATGATCATACGGTGTCATGAACCAGAGTCACTGCATGCCTGCAGGCTCTTGCTGCCAGCTCTTGCACACCAGGTCAGCAGCCAGACCTGAGCGTGTGAGCATAGAGCACATGTAAAAGAAGCCAGGGGTGGCTCTCTGAAAATGGCTGGCCTTCGTGGGGTGTGGAGAGTTGTTCCAGCAATGTGCCAGAGAAGGTACTTGCAGACCTCTGTGACCCTGCTCAGCTCCCACCGCTCCCAGATCGCAGAGTTTGCCCTTTTGGAACGAAGCCACCTGAGGGTGATGAGCAGGGTCATGTGTGCTAGGAGCCTGCAGGAGTGTTTCTCCCCGAGGCTGGCTCTGGCTGTGCCCTGTGCTGGCTGAAGCCTGACCTTCAGCCTGGGGGGCGTCCCACAGGGGGAGCTCAGGACACGCATGCCGGGAAAAGCGTGAGGGATTCTGCTCTGTAGCTCTCCCCACGGACCAAGCCCAGACCCCAGGGTACAGCCACAGCTCTCGGCCCAGAGGAGGACACGGGTAGTGCCTGTGCAGCCTCTCCATACCCAAAGAGAGGTGGAAGCAATCCTTCTTGTCCTCCGGTGCTTCGGCACCAGAGACGGAGGCACCCACTGACAAAATGACCTCTTGGGTCCATGAAGCACACTGAGAGATTATCTGTAGCGCAGCTGAAGGTAACGTGGGACATTGTCTCATTTCTTCCAGGGATGAACACAGGCAAAAGCACAGAGGCTGCTGCTCACACATCTGTGCGGAAACGCCACATTCCGGTGACGGTCTCAGCGATGCTGCTGCCTGCGCTGGTGCTGGCCGTTGGTGTTGTGATATGGGTGCTCAAAGACTACCTGTGAGTTGGCCTTTCCCCAGAACACCTTATTGCTGCATTTGGCAATGAAGCATTTGTGGTGCCAGGATCCTGGACGGCCAAATCAGCCGCTGGCAGTACACTGCCAGGACTTAGGTTGCAAAGTCTTTCAAGTTTCCCCTTATTTCCTGTCACTGAGTAGTGCTTTCTGAAACTCATTCTCACAGAGCACGCAAAAGGGAAAAGAGAGCAGCAGAAGCAGCAGATGGAGCTGGGGAAGGCAACGAGACAGATTCTGACCCAGTCAAACAAGAATCTCCGTAATAGCTCCAGTCCGTTCCATTCTGCCATTGAAGAGGCCCGAAGTCTTCAAGGTCATCTGGAAGACCAGGAGCTTGAACTGAAAGCCATGAAAGAGATCCTTGGGAACAGTCCTGAGTGCTGCCTTCTGTCAGAGGACGGCCCTGAATGTGAGAGCAGAGCTTTTGTCCATCCTGCATACTCCAGGACAGGTATCACCAGCAGTTTGAAGATTCTTAGCTCGACACAGCTACATTCCTGTTGAGGGTCCTAATGAGGACCCAGAAAACGAGCTTCCTCTGACTGCCGGACAAAACGTAATGTCTTTGGAGATGTGGGTGAGAATGGCTGGTTTCAGGGAGAGCTGACAGATGGCACAAGAGGACTGGTCCCTTCCAATTTGGTTGCGGAGCTTTCAGTTGATGAACTGGATACACCTGGAGATCCTGTCAGAATTCCTGCATTGCTCCATCTGCAAGACTACCATTGCTCCACTCAATGGAACAACTTGATGTTGAGCAGAATGTGGTTGAGCTCCTTCGGGAACTCTCTGAGGCGACTGACAGCAGAACTGCATAGCTTTATTGTATATTAAAAACAACCAAACAACTGTCCCCTCCCTCTCCCTTCCCCTTGCACCCCTCCACCCACTCCCCCCCCCCCCAACCCCCTCCCCCCCCAAAAAAAAAGACAAAAAAAACAAAAAAAAACCCTAAAAAACCAACAAAAAACAACCCACCCTCAATAAAACAAAAAACCAAAACCAATTAAAATCTCAACGCTGTTCTTTTTCTGGGATACACTGAGGTGACGCTTCTTCTAGCTTAGACTTTGCAATGAGTTTGTGTCACGGAGTTCTCTCTAGAGCTCACTCGGTGACAGTGGGAACAAACCCAGGGAGAGAAGGAAAAAAGAACCTCCCCTCTCTAACAGCGCGGTGTGGCGCGGCCAAGAGCGGAAGGGAAGGGAGATTGTGAATGGGTCTAGGAGGGAAAAAATGAAAAAAACCCAACGATCTGAGAATGAACAGCAGTTTAATGAACCCAGTGACACTAAACAACAACGATGTTGCAGAACGGCGGGAGAAAAGCAGACGACCACACCTGTCATTGACATGATCAGCGAATCTCGTTTATTCCTTGGCTGCTTGTACCTTTATAATACGGATAATTAGCTCATACATATTGCAAAAGTGGAGCTCATCATTGGTTCCCAATTACATACCATCCCCAAGTATCTTAACAGCTTGTTGTTATCATCCTGAAAGATACTCCCTTGCTGAGTTCCCAGAACCATGGCTAGTTTCTCACCATCACAGGGCATCCTGATGTTCTCACTATCCTTGCAGGTGTTATGGCTGCTTGATTAACCGCACCGTGTTTACGACCCTTCTCAGCTAACTAGCTGTAAAAAACACTCTCTACAGGACCCCACAGATTACCTTCAGAATTCAACAGTTAGTTCTGTTTCCTTTCTGAGTGCATAACAACCTGAGCAAATGAATTGAATGACGTGGCTTGTTAGTCTGGTACAAACTCTGCTGTACACTGGAACTTGGTCCATTTGTAAGCAGGACTTTGTCCATCTCTGCAGGACAGCAGAAAACCCTTTGTGCTAATCATGATGCCAAGAAGCAGAATGCGGCAAATGGCAGATGATCCAACTGCTTCAGGTGTTCATTTCCTTAAAACTGAGAATAATTTTGGACTGAGAGCTTGTAAGCAGAACGGAGCTCTTAAAGCTGTCAGAGATTATTTCTGCACTGTTCAATTCTATCTGCATAACATACACAGGATCTCAGAACTGCGTTGCTTGAATTGGTGGAACTTGTTGAAGTGAACTGGGATGTGCAAGTTTTAGAACTTAGTCAGAATGCAGTAAAAAATGGATAATCTCATGAGTATTAAGGTACAGGATTGCTATTTCTGCACTGAATTTGTTTTTATTTTACATGGCTGTGATCTGAAAGTTGCTTGAAACGCAGGCACCTAGGCACTGTTGTGTAACTGAATTTCACACATGATAGGTCCTGAAATATCCTGGAATCAAAAACTCTGACTTGTTTTAAGTCTGCTTCTTGACTATAATCAGGGTCATAGTGTCTGTGTGCAGTGTTTCTTTCCCTGTAATGCTCCACATCATTTCATTTTGGGAATATTGAAGGAAATGGACTATGTGCCGTAACTGTTGTTAGAACAAAGTATGTCTGGTGTGATCTTATGCATAGGTTCTGTAACTGCTCTTCACAGCTCAGGTGTTTGACCTTCTTTTTGGTGAAGTGATGAAATACTGCTGGTTTCTATTTGTGCTTCTAGGCACCTTGAAGCTCTTAGGAATAGAACAATTGTCTCCAGTTCTTTTCAATGATATCAGTAACAGCTCGAGTGTTGCTGCCCACTAGGTAGACCCAAAGAAGCGGATTACAGTGAAACAACACATGAGCTGGACCTGCATGAGGATCACTTTCAAGACAGTGGCTCTGTTGCTTGAAGCCTATTTGCTTCTTCCTGCCGCCACTCTATTACCAAATATCAACAACCTCTTTCATGATTCAACTTGCAAACGTTTGACACTAACCCTTGTGTTTCTATGCCTTCCTAGGTGATTCGAGCCCTTGTCAACCCCAAAGATCCAAACCAAGTAGTGACGTGCAGTGTGTTTCCATCAATGGAGAGTTCTTATTAAGCACAAATCGCTGCAATTCGGATGACAGCCTTCCACATGGTAACAGTAATGGACACAAGGGGCTCATCCACGTTCATGCTCTCATATCTCCTGGCTCTGCTGAAGATGCTGATCTGAGCCTGCCAGACACAGCAGTCACCTGCCTGGATTGTGACCCAGTGCCTTTGCAGTGCTGCCCATCCCAAGCACAGCCCGAGTGCCCCAACAGCAGCACCACCATGCAGGAGCAGGGCAGCATCAGTGAGGTGAAGCTGAGCATCTTAGATGGGGACTTAGAGTCAGGCTGCCAGTCCCAGGCACCAGGCAGCAGCACAAGCTCTGAGCCACTCTCATCTTGACAAGAGGAGTCCCATCTTCACCCTTGACCTCTCAAGCCCTCCTGTCTTTTATTGAATAAAGTCACTCTCATGCTCAGTCATCGCCTTGGCTGCATTCCGAGTCTTCATTCACAGGGATTGGGATGAATGCAACAAACAGCAAGGCAGCTCAGCTTGCAACGATATGGCTGTGGGGTTCGTGCAGGCAGAGCTCTGGGTTCCCATTTTGCCTGGCTTTGGGATGTCTGCAGCAAGATCTCTACCATTTTGTATGGGAGCAAATAATCTCTAGCATCCAGGTTGCTGCTCATGATAATCCCAGTCTTCCTGGCTGTTGCTTTGTGATACCTTTCAAAGCCTTTTGATACTCTTTGATGCCTTGGCTGCTCCCTAACACCTCTGTCCTCCTGCCATGTTGACTCATGTCTCCCACTTTGAAGCTGGCTTTGCAGATCATCTCCAGCCCTGTCATCATCACACTGCAGCAGGAGGTGCTCACCTGGCCCAATGTCTGGCAGTGCTGCTTGTTCTGCAGATGAGCAGCTGCCTCCTCATCTCTTCAGCTACAGTAGTTTTTCTCAGGGAAGTTAGATGCAGTCATGCTCCTCTGGATTTGGTGTGTTAAATCCATGCTGCATGGCAGCAGTCAGTGCAATACAAAGGTGTTCTGTGTGCCACAGCATTTCTCCAGGGGCTGCCAAAGGTAGAAGCACAACACAGCACCATCCTTCTGACAGTAATGTCTGTGAGTGTTAGACATGTGAGCACTGCATCATCCCCAGCGTGTCAGTGCTTTTCCACACCCACCTGACTCTCACACTCTCTGCACTGAATGTAACTATGCTCTTATGGAGACAAATGCTTTCTGTCACATCCTCCATCCCTGCAACCATTTGCTGGTAGGCAGCTCTTGCAGAAGAATCAAGTAGCAGAACATTTTGCTCAAGCTACAGCATGCAAATGCTATGAAAGCAGAAATAACCTGGCGTGCTCTGGGTCTGCAAGGCTGCACAGATGGGAGAGGTAGATTGTGTTCTTGCAGTGGAAGTTTCCAGTATTTTCAGTACATAGTGTAGGCCCTAACTGAATGTATAACCCTCTTGTAAAACAGCTGTATAAGTAGTTTTTCCACCAAGAAAGTTGCTGAACAGAGTTAAGTTCAGACTGGGGGCGTTCTGACATGGGTAGAATTGAGACAAGCACAAGATAAATACACAGGGTGGGTAGAGCCCAGCACAGCACAGAATGAATGTACTGACTTTTGGAAACATTGCCCTTCTCTGTCCGCAGAAAAGTACAAAGCAGACCTAAAAACAAGAGGTTGGTAATTGACCTTATATGGAAATGAATCCTAGCAACAGTCTTGAGGAGTCTGTGAGCCTGTGATGCTCAACCAATGAGAGCCATGAGAGCATCACCTGCATTGGGTTTAGGGCATAGAACAGAATTAATGTCACTGACTGGTGTGCAGTTTCTCTCTTGCCAACAGGGGATGTGCGCGCAGTATTGCAATAATGAATAAGCACTGCTGCTATCGCTGCCAGCTTTGCCTAACTAGAAATCTTTGACTTTGAGAGTTTCTCACACAAGTGGAGAGGGTAAGAAAGTAAAGAGGCACAGAAAACTAAGGAAAACTGCTCTTCGTTATCTTATCTATAAAAATTGATACAATTGATGCTGTCGTGCATTTTTTAATTTATTTTTAATTTTTTGCCAATGTCAGTTAGATTGTTTTAAAATATCCACACACCAAAATCTGACTACCAAGCAAATGTAATGAAAATGAAATGAAGGTGAGTTAGCGGAAAGCACAAGGCCATATTATATCAGGCTCTAGCAAATTTACAGGCAGTCACTGCACGAAGAGGTAGATCTGAATTGCACATTATATGATTTCCACAAAGATTAATGAAATCTGAAGCTTTCAATATATTTTTTTTATTCATTTTTCATTTCATTTTTAAACACCTGACCCAGACCCCAACCCTCACAGGAGCTGTAAAGATAACAGCAATAACCCGCAATGTAACTCTAATCCTAACCCTTACCCTGATTCTAAAATCGTCTCTAACTCCAAATGTAACAACAAAAATGATGCTAGAAGTTTGTAGCAAAAGGAACCTTAACCCTGATCATAATCCAAAAAAAAAAATCATTATGGTAACAATAATCTTTACCTTAAGAGTAATATTAATCAGAGCCCAGATGATGCCTGCATCCAATCAGAAGCATGCTTTGTATTATTTAAGAGTTGTATTTTTTCCAATGAACTCTCTCTATTATCACGTTTATAAAGTAACAGAGTCTGTTCTTTTTCTCCTGACACTGTGCCTTACTCCTGACATCCCCTGGAAATGACCCAGATAGGGCACCATCAAAGTAATGCTAATAGTAATGTCAACCCTAAGGGTATCTCTAGCCTCAGTGTTAATGGGACGCTAACAACAATCCCAACAACCTTAAACATTCTGGTGGTGTGAAAGAGGTGCTGCCTTGCACATGCTGGGCAGTCCCATTGCCTGTTAAATGCAGGCGGCAGCGTAGAAACATGATGCCCGTGGTCAGAATGCCCTGTGGCAGATCCTGGCACCGGAGAACTGACCGGAGAACCATGAGAGAACTGACAACAAATCACTCGACATCAGAACCGACCCAGTGGTTATTTACAAGCCTTGGGTGACCCAGACAGGATCTCAGAGTGGTGAATGTAGGTACAGAAGTTGTTACTACTCTGTTTCCTTCTAAAAGCTGCTCAGCTGCTTTGCGTTTCAGACCATCCCTGGCTTCACTGTGTGCATCTGTCCAATTGATACCAGGTGTTTTTTTTCATCTCAGATGTTGGGAAGAGGGGGGGGGGGGGGGGGGGGGGTGGGAAAGGGACATCAATTCAATTACTCATTTATTTATTGACAGAGATTCACGTTTGCTACGTTTGTGGTTTGGTTTTTTCTTTTTTTCTTTATTTTTTTCCCCTTCCCTCCTCTTCCATCTTTGTGTTCTTCCCCTATAATCAAAAGAGAACTGATCCCCAGGGTCTGTCCCGCAGACGTTCTTACCGTGGTCTCTGCTGCCACCTGCTGGCCAATACACGGAACTGCCACTGTTGGGCGTTTGGTGCCGCAGGAAGCACAACGCAGATCTGAGTTCTGACCGGTCTACGCAGCAAATCCGCCAATCTTTATTGCGATAAGCCCTCCACATGGCATTGCACACGCACTCGAACACGCAACAGGCACAGATTTCTCCTAACTCCTTGAGGAGCAGGCAAGCAGAACAACTGAGCGCACCACTGCTTGTGATTGGGCCACCCCCATCATAGAGATGTGTGTTAGATCTTTTACCCACCCCTGGACTGGCCTTGTTGTTTAACGATAACCTCTGAAATCTGAGTTACTGGTTCTACCACCTGTAGTGTAGAATAGGTAGCCAATAAATGCTTTTCAACTGTGATGTATCTTTATTCTGCTCCATGCCAAACCTGTGACCAAAACCTCATAGGGGTTCACAAAGAACTCTGGCTCTGCCAGAGCCCCCATCCAGACCCTTCTTGAGTTACATTCACATCTAGTTTGGCTGAAAAGGTTGGACTGAAAATACTCAGTGCTTGGGCCTGTTTAACAGATATTTTTTCCTGATTATGCTGTCCATTGATCTTTTTAAACTGAACTCCTGCTCTAATATGGTCTTTAAACATTTGTTGTCTCAAGACCCTAATGGGTCCAGACTGGATTACCTTAGGGGCTGGACGCCTAAGTCATGGCAGCAGATGGTTCTCTGACCTTTTCACCACCATTCAGAGCCTGCATCTGGCTGTAGGCACAAATCTTGTCTCCCCATCAATTGGGCAGCCTGTTGTATTGCAGCACCTGAGGGCCAATGGGGGGTTCAGTATGGATAACATAGACCCATACTGATGTAAAGGTGATGGCTGTAGGATGAGATCCCTCGTTCCTGATGAAAAATTTACTGACTGGGCTCTCAAAATCATCTTCATAGATTGCCTCTTTCATGCCTAATTCTCTAATATAATTTTGTTAGTCCTCCATAGAGGACCACAGGCTGATATTTAATGGTATGTCAGTCTTATTTGGCCGTGTTATATGACACACAGCCAAAAATCATTCACTGATCAAATGGCTATCCTCATTATGTTGGACAGAGCATTCAGTCTTTGCCTGAGGGCAGGGTGAGTAGTAATGGATGTCAGTTTTGAAATTTCCAGTCCGTTCACCACAGCGCTTTCTGCCTCCATGTCCCATAACCAGAGCAGCTATGCTGGCATGCTCTCTTGGTTTCTGTCTAAACCACCGTACTATATCCATCAGTTCAGCTGCTGTATTATGGGCAGCAGGGTTTGGGGGGTTGGACACTGGTCAGGGCACTCCCACCAGCCTATCCTGCATTTATTTTTTTTTTTTTCATTTTTTCATTTCAGTCAGATCTCAAATAGATCTAGTCCAAATGGAACCTCAAAATCTGACCTTTTAGTGCCTTCATTTACAGAGTCCATTTTATACAAATTCCCTTGTACAGGGCCCCCATGGTCCTCCAGAGAGTTGTTACTGATCTTCCATAGGAGAATGATTGAATTAGGTTTTTTCCCCATCAAAACTGCCACCTGTCTTTCCAGTTTTTCAACACTGTCATTCAATAGCTGATTTGCATCAGCCTGAGCCTCTTCAGTTATGTTCAGACAGTTCAAGGCCATCAGCAGTGGCCATGCCACCATGAACGCAGCTAACTGTCATTCTCAAGTTGTAAGTATGTCTTTGCTAAGACCATGGAAATACTCAGTCAGGTGGGCCAGGGACTCATGGACCCTCCCTCCGTCCCACACAGGGCCCCATTTTTCAGTGACAGAAGCAATGCTGCATTTTTAGGATCCTAGGAATCCCAGGACATGCCCTGACAAAAGGTCATTCAAAGGGGTAGTCTTTCCCCATCCAAACCACCCCATGATATTCACAGAATCACAGAATTGTAGGGGTTGGAAGGGACCTCCAGAGACCACTGAGTCCAGTCCCCCTGCCAAAGCAGGTTCCCTACACCACGTCTCACAGCTCGGCATCCAGGCAGGTCTTGAATATCTCCAGAGAAGGAGATTACACAACCACACTGGGCAGCCTGTCCCATTGCTCTGTCACTCTCACCATAAAGAAGTTATTGCACACATTAGTGCAGAACTTCCTATGCTGTACTTTCATCCCATTACCCCTAATCCTGTCCCCAGGTATTACTGAAAAGACACCAGCCTCACCACTATGACCCCCACACCTCAGGTATTTATAAACCTGGATCCTGTCCCCTCTCAGCCTTCTTTTCTCAAGGCTAAACAGACCCAGTTCCCTAAGTCTCTCCTCATAGGTGAGATGCTCCAGGCCCTTCACCATCTTTGTGGCCCTCCGCTGGACTCTTTCCAAGAGATCCCTGTCTTTTTTGTACTGAGGAGCCCAGAACTGGACACAATATTCCAGATGAGGCCTCACCAGGGCAGAGTAGAGGGGGAGGATCACCTCCTTCGACCTGCTGGACACGCTCTTTTTAATGCACCCCATAATGCCATTGGCTTTTTTGGCTACAAGGGCACACTGCTGGCTCATGGCCAATGCGTCGTCCACCAGACGCCCAGGTCCCTCTCAGCAGAGCTCCTCTCCAGCAGCTCTTCCCCCAGCCTTTACTGGTGCATGCAATTATTTCTACCCAGGTGCAAGACTCTACACTTGCTTTTATTAAACCTCATCTGGTTTCTTACTGCCCAGCTCTCCAGCCTGTCCAGGTCTCGCTGAATGGCATCACAGCCTTCAGGTGTGTCAGCCAATCCTCCCAACTTCGTGTCATCAGCAAACTTGCTGAGGGTGGTCGTTGATGAAGATGTTGAACATGACCGGACCCAGCACAGACCCCTGGGGGACGCCGCTAGTAACAGCCCTGCAGCCAGACACTGCACCGCCAATGACAACCCTCTGCACTCTGCCAGTCAGCCAGTTCTCAACCCACTTCACTGTCCAGTCACCTATCCCATACTTCCTCAACTTTGGTATAAGTATGTCATGGGAGACTGTATCAGTTACAGAGGTTATAGAGTTCAATTCCTGTAGTCAATTTGGCGGCCCAGGTGGGACCAGCTCTGTTCGCTGCAGGACCAGCTGAGAGGGAGACACTTTTGGCGCACCCTGAGATTTCTCTGAAGGACTCCCTTCCTCACCTGATCACTGCAGGGACAGACAAGGACCACCCATAGGTGGACCAGGTATGTGTATGGTAAGTGGAGCCCATATGTCTTGAGGAGACATCCTACACAGTTTACAGCCATACGTGCTGCTCCCAGGGAGGTGAGCTCATGGCTTTGGTTGCCAGCTGGGGTAGGAAGACTCCTTGGGTGAGTTCCTATGAAAAGGAACTGTATGTCATATGAATGGAAACAAGAACAAATACTCTCTCCAAGGTAGTTGACAATAGGAGGGACCTAGGTTGGTCTCTCCTACGGGTATGGGATATAGTGGATAGCCTGTCAAATGGTAGCCTGGGTTCTCCAAGGTGGAATCATGGGGCTTATAAGTTGTATGTTCAATATTATAATCTGCTTTAAGTGTTTGGTACCGTGTGTCAAGCCGACTCTGGGAAAAACATTAACGTTTGCAACTGGTCGACCAGAGTATGACTGTTATTAAGATTCCATCTAGAAAACATTGTCAGCATTGTGTAGTATGAATAAACCATGGTTTTTGATCTAAATGTCAGAGTGAGTGTGGTGTGAGTGAGACACAGAACAGCTGCAGGGTGAGTGCCGAGTCCCGATCCATGTTTCCTTCCTCCTGTGAGGGAAATGGCCAGACACGGACAAAGTGAAAGACTGTGTTGTCTGTCCACTCATAAGTACTTTCTGCTTGTATGTAAGAAGATGGGGGTTTGCACTCTGTAGATTAGTAAGATTGTCCTGAGGAGAGGTGTACATTCCACCACCAATGAGTGTCAACCCATTTATGTAATACTATGTACTGCTTTGAGGAAGTGTGTGAGGGAGGTGGTTCAGTCAGTGCTGGTTCTGTGGCACAGTGTTTATAACTGAAGAATACAGACTGTATTAAGGGAGTATATGTGCACTGAAGAACTGTACTGTTTGACAAACTGTTTTGATGGTATAAGAAAGTGTAATTGTTAATGATATATGGAAGTGTACTTGAGGGAATGTGGAAGTGTATCTGAGCATACAAACAGAGGAAGCATTTACAGAGGAAAAAGGATTAAAGTGAGTTTACCTGCACTGACATGAGAGCAACACCCTGCACCGCTGCCCTGTGAGCTGAGCAGAGAATAGTGGAGACACAGTCCCCGTGTATCAGGTAGTGTTATTCTGCTTACCAAATGAATGAGTTCACTACAGAAGAGGCAAATCTTCCCCTCTGCTCCATCTGTGGCATACTCTGGAGTTCAAGGCATTGCAAAGCTATGGCACATCTACTTTCTTTCAATGATGACACCTTAGTATGCTCTGGGCTCTCATTTCAATTGCATCTATAGAAGTCTAGGGTCATACCAGCTGACAGGAAGCTGGCAAATGTTGTCTCATTGTAAGGAAGAGCAAGAAAGATGACATGGGCAATTATGGACCTGTCAGTCTCACTCCAGTGCCTGGTAAAATTATGGAGAAAATGATGGTGGGAGTTGTGGAAAAACAGCTGAAGGACAATTCTGTCATTGGTCGCAGCCAACACAAGTTTGTGAGGCGAAGGTCCTGTTTAATTTAAGCTCATTTTGTGACACAGTTATCCGTTTAGTTGACCAAGGGAAGCCAGTTGATGTAATCCTTGAGGATTTCAGTGGAAATTTTGATACTGTTTCTCACAACAACCTTCTGGACAGAATGTTCTGCATATGGCTAGACAGAAACACAACGTGGTGGGTGAGCAGTTGGCCAGTAGGTCAGTCCCACTGGATTATAGTCAGTGGGTTCCATTGGGCTGGTAGATGTTCACTTCCAGAGTTCCCCAGGGTTCCATTTGGGGGCCACTTTCCTTTCATGTTTATGCAGATGACTTGAATGCAGGACTAGAAGATGTTCTGAGCAAGTTTGCTGATAAGACCAGATGAGGAGGTGCTGTTGCCTTGACTGAGGGTGGAGAGGACTTGCAGAGAGATGTGGACAAGTCAGAAAACTGGGTACCAGTTGGTACTAAGCACCAAGTGCATAAAGTATAACAAGAACAAGTGCCTGACTGTGCACCTGGGTAGGGGCAACGCTGGACATACACACTGACTGGATATGGGACACTGGAGAGAAGTCTGACTGGAAAGGATTGGGGTGCTGGTCAGCATCACACTGAATGTGAGTCAGCAGTGTGCCAAGGCAGCCAGGAAAGCCAACAGTCCCCTGGAGTGCATGAAGCAACTTATTGTCAGCTGGGTGAGGGAAAGGATCATCCCTCTGCTCTCCATTACTACTGCCTCACTAGCAGCACTAGGTGCACTTCTGGGCACCGCAGAACATAAAGGACATCAAACTCTGGGAGAATGTGCAAAGGAGGGCACTGGAACTGAGAGATCTGAAGTTCAGAGTTTTACAGGGATTGACTGCTTGTTCAGACTGGGCCCTTCTCACATCCCTTCTCACATCCTGCAATGAAACATAGGTCTCATATGGGACATGAACCTCACAGCGTCCTTGCACCCCATGCACAGCCTGGGATCTTCTGTCCCCATGTCTATCATTTAACATCATACAAAATTCCAACCCATTGCCCCAGGAAATGCCAGGAGCCAACATGAGATACAGGACCTCTCTACCACTGGTGTTGCAATCAGGGCTTGACCTGTCTGCTTCGTAAGGCAAAGGAGAGGTTTCTTAGCATGCCAGTGCCTTTGCCTGTCTTTAGTCATGGCTTCCAGTTATCTTCTCTAACAAGTCCCTTGGGAAGCTTGCTTGTTAATGGCCCTCACTGGGCCCATTAATACTCCAAGAAACTTCACTGTTACTTCTGACTTTGTGTTGTTGAGCACTTTGTGCAAACTTCTCTCTGCACTGGAGGTTGATCGACTCAGCATCAAATGCGCCCTGGGGCCCATTATAACCTAAAGAATCTCCTGTGCCTTATGCCATCTTGTTATCTTCTTCAGGTTATCAGAACTTGTTCAGCAAAAAGGAGGGATATCTGGAGAGAGCTTAAAGAGAAAGAATCCATTATAAATTTATTGTCTCTTTATTTATAGCTGGGTTTAAAGTAGCACTGTGCAACTGATACCAATCCAGGTTGTCCCAATGAGTTCTGTACTGTTACTGCGTTGACAAAGGTCCTTCTCAACCTCCCTACCCAATTTCTGCTCACAATGGACCTATGGGACTTGCATCACTTTTCTTCACATCACTCTTCTCTGCATTCATCCGCTCAGTGTTAAAACTGCTTTGCACCAACTCCCACTGGCTTTCCTCAGAGAACCAGCTACACATGGAAAAGGAAAGATTTCTCTTTTTTATCTGGCCAGCAAATGGAAAGAAAGGTGATGCAATTGAATGAACAGTAAAACACAGTGTTCAACTGCATGCCATGTTCAAGCTGCATCTAATGAAGTTTGTCTTTCATATGGAATACTTTTAAAAGAAATGATTTATACTGAGGTAGGATAGGATAGATTGAATCACAGTGAAGTAGTTGACAACAGAGGCCATCAGACTCTGGTAGATAGAGCAAATTCCAGTAATCTCCCTGGGATAGATCAGCCATGTAGTTGAGAGGTATCAACTTAAAAATGAACAGGACTTGTGAGTATTTCACACATTGAGACGAGTTAACATATTCTCACTGATTTCTATTTTTGTCTCCAACTCTATTTTACACTTTTACTGACATTAATGAACATCTTTCAGACTTCGTGCCTTAATAAAAAAGAGACATTGATTGAGAAAAAGAAAAATTATAAGAAGAACAAGAAAAAGAATAGATAGGAAGGGATATATCAAATCACAGTGAAGGAGTTGACAACACATTCCATCAGACTTTGGGGAGATGGAACAAATTCCAGTAATCCCCCTGAAAGTCAGAAATCAGACAGATAATTGGGAGGTATCTGACTGAACAAAGAGCAAGGGATGGAGAAATCTGGAGGGCAGTGGGAGTAGTTTGTGCCCAAATGGCCTGCTGAAAACATGCCCTTAACCATGGCCATTTATTTAGGAGAGCTGAAAAAACTTGGAGGATGAGGCACATCAAATAGGCAGCAGGGAAGAGTAGTGCTGGGCACTGGGCTATAGTCACAGGGCATTGGCACTGGCACTGCTGTCTGTGTCTCTGAATCTGAAGACATTTGTGTCCAGCGAACACAGTTCTGGAAAACATTGTAGTTTCAGTAAAAGAAAAAAAAAGACATCAAATCACCTCAAAGATTCATATTTACAACTTAAAATGGAACAAGACTCATGAGAATTTTTCATGTTGAGAAGGGTTAACACATTTTCATTGATTTCCAACTTTGTCTTCAATTATTTGTTTCAGTTTTATTGACATTTATGATCAACTATTAAGCTTACAGCCTCAAAATAAATAAATAAATAAAAAGAGATACATTTGCATCTTGCACATGGCCTGATGCCCCTTTGACCTTCACAGTTCCCACAAGTCCTTCCATGACAGAAAGTATGAGATCCAGCAGAGCACCTCTCCTCTTTGGTTCCTCCATGACTTGGTCAAGAAGCTTCCATCTGTGCTCTCCAGGGATCTGCTGGATGCCACATGCCCTGCTGTGCTGTCCCTGCCGCAGATAATGGAGTGACAAAGGCCACCAAATGGGACAAGGGACAGACAACATCAGATTCCCATCTGTCTGCAGAGGGCACCTTCCATTGACTGTCCCTGATCAGGAAGACAGGAAAAGACACTGATGGTCTCCTCTGTTGGCCATTTCCATTAGCTCTGACCTGTCTGCTCTTCCATCCCCAGGCAGAGCTCAGTGCACTCTCACAGAGGGCAGTCACCCTTCTTTATCTCCTCGCCCACCCATCTTAAAGACTCGGTATCCCCCTTGTGCTACAGTGCAGTTGTGGAAGCCATTAAACTGTGTCACCATGGTCCAAACAGGAGCTCAAACCAGCAGCTCTACCAAGATTTCTAGCTTCTTGTGTGTTGGTGTTTGCATTAGTGCAAAACCACAGAAGTAAACATCCTAATTGAAAAGCATCACTATACATAGCCGGACTGGATAGCTCATCTATGGTATCAGTGTGCAGAAGGTGGCACACAGACATTAGACCGATCGTGGGTCTTGGAGCTGACGTAGCAGCATGGACACACCATAGGCATGGCTTTGCTGAAGGCCCTGTACTGCTCTTGTAGCTGCGTGTGAATTCACCAGACAGCCGGTGCTATCCCTTCTCTGGTCCTCAGATGATGCCCAGGAAGGAGCTGTCTATCTCAGGGACTTCCCACACGGTTTACAAGCACTGGCACACATCAGGAACAGCCCAGGCACCTTGGGCATCACCCAGTGTCTGTGTGTGAGCAACTGCCTCCCTGCTGAAGGTCCAAGGACTCAGAGCAGGAGCTCACATGCAGGCAACTCCTTGTGCACTTCTGAACTGAACCAGAGAAATCCCAGCTCCTGTGGGTGTGTAGGGAGCTGAATCCCATTTCAGCTCCAGGATTTCTGTCAAGGGATGAGATTCCTGCACTGCCTCAGCTGGATCACTGCCCTGCACAGGGAAAGTCCAAACCTCGCCTTCCTTGTCTGGGTGCCCTTATTGTTTCATCAAATGAACTCTGGGAGCACTCCCCATATGTCTCCAATCAGTCACTGACCACTGGACATGTGGTGGTTAATTGAGTGGATTTCAAAGCACAGTCATGATGCTGTTGTCTTTCAGGAGCTGTTGGCCATGAAGACCCAGGGATGTGTCAGGAGACACGAGTGGGAAGGATAAAAATGACATAATCTGCTGCTTGCTTGTCCAGGCTCCTGGGACACTGGGAGCTCATAAAAGTGTGCAGGGCTGCAGAGAGACAGCTGTGCCCAGGAGCAGCTCTTGTGCACAGCACAGCCTGCAGGTGACAGAAGGAGAGGAGAGAAATTGAAGAGAACTTACAGGAAGTGTGCAGTGTGAGTGGGCTGTGAGCTCACTGCAGGAGCATTGCTCACAGACCATGACAAGGTAAGTCTCACAGCTGACCATGAGCTGCTTTTAATTAAGGGATAACTATAACTGGGACATCCCATAGGAGATCTGACTGCAGGCACTGCATGTTTCTTTACTGTGGAAAAAGCTTTCTGCTCCAGCTGAGACGGGTGCCCAGGGCTGTCCTGCAGAGCAGGGTCTCTGCTGTGCCCCAGGGGCTGTGTGCCGGGTATGGGACTCTGCCGCCTGCCAGGCTCAGCACTCAGCCTGCCCGGGGAGCTGCCCAGGGCGCTGCGGGGAGACGTGTGGGGGGAAGGAGCCCCCCGGCAGGGCTTGTGCTGCCACAGCTGCTGCCTGGGGCAGGGGATCACAGCTCCACTGCACAACTGAATGTTTCTGAGGGCACTTTGCAAGAGGAGAGCCAAGGCAGGGGGTTTTCATTTCCTGTTCTGAGGCAAAGAGGTTTGAAGTCAGAAATCTAAAAGGGGCAATAAGAGTTCTGAGAATTTTTCGTCAATCAATTGCTTGTTTTTTGAACAGTCACACATGATGTGCTTTCTGTCTCCGCTTTCTCGAAGGATGGAATTATGATCATTTTCTGTAGGCATGAATAATTCACTTATCCTACAAACAGGCAGCATTTTCTAACTGAAACTGAATGCCACAGAAGCTGGGGTAAAGGGCTCTAAGAGCACTTGGGGTAAAGATATGAAACATGAAACAGATGAAAATATCCAGGGAGAAGTGATAAGAAAATAAGAGGAAGGTTAGAGCTCCATATGCTGCTTCTGCTTAAGGAATGCTGAAATACATGAAATTAAATGCAAGTAATGGTGCTAAATGTACACTGTTGTAGGAGAATGAAAACATTTCATAGTATAGCAGGAGGAGTGTGTCTGAGAATGGTCTGGACTTGTCATTATCTTCTGCACTCTGAACAGGCCTCCAAGCAAAACAGCAGATGCCCAACAGCAGCTCCATCAGCGAGTTCCTCCTGCTGCCGTTGGCAGACACGCGGCAGCTGCAGCTCCTGCACTTCTGGCTCTTCCTGGGCATCTACCTGGCTGCCCTCCTGGGCAACGGCCTCATCAGCACAGCCATAGCCTGCGACCGCCGCCTGCACACCCCCATGTACTTCTTCCTCCTCAACCTGGCCCTCCTCGACCTGGGCTGCATCTCCACCACTCTCCCCAAAGCCATGGTCAACGCCCTCTGGGACACCAGGGCCATCTCCTACACAGGATGTGCTGCACAGCTCTTTTTCTTTCTCTTCTTCCTCTCAGCAGAGTATTCCCTTCTCACCATCATGTCCTATGACCGCTACGTTGCCATCTGCAAGCCCCTGCACTACGGGACCTTGATGGACAGCAGAGCTTGTGCCACCATGGCAGCAGCTGCCTGGGGCACTGGGATTCTCTATTCCCTGCTGCACACTGCCAGTACGTTTTCACTGCCTCTCTGCCAAGGCAATGTTGTCAACCAGTTTTTCTGTGAAATCCCCCAGATCCTCAAGCTCTCCTGCTCAGAATCAAATCTCAGGGAAGTTGGGCTTATTATATTTTGTGTGCCTTTGGAGCTTGGGTGCTTTGTTTTCATAGTGGTGTCCTATGTGCAGATCTTCCTTGCTGTGCTGAGGATGCCCTCTGAGCAGGGACACCACAAAGCCTTCTTCACGTGCCTCCCTCACCTGGCCGTGGTCTCCCTGTTTCTCAGCACTGGTGCTTTTGCCTAACTGAAGCCTCCCTCCATTTCTTCCCCACTCCTGGATATTACAGTGGCACTTCTGTACTCAGTGATTCCTCCAACACTGAACCCTATTATCTACAGCATAAGGAACAGGGAGATCAAGCACGCTCTCATGAAGGTATTGCATTACACACTATTCTACCTTCCATAAAGTGCACATCTTCCTCACAGGATTCCCAGTGATGGTTCTTTATGTTTTATGCATCTTTGATTGTTTGATTGTGTGTGATATAGTAATGTGCAAAAAAATGTTATTGAACTTATGAATTAAAATTTATTTCACTTCTTTCACACCTACTTTCTGTTTTCTCACTCCAAGAGCTCATGTAAACATGGAACCAGATTCCCCGAATAGGTTAAGAGATAAATAAATAGCATTCAAAATACGCTTTTCCTTTGCTCTTCTCTTATCCAACTTTGTCTGGATTTGGGGAAGGTACAGCCACAGATAGAAGCACAACTAGTTCTTTTCATTCCTCCTCTCTTTACACTGCCACAGTGCACAGAGGATTCGAGTCCTCTCATTTCTACAGGCCTGACGGTCTTCTGTGTCTCACAGCAGTCCCGTCGTCTCTACAGCAGCACTCAGGGGTTTGCTTAATTTTCTTATCTCAATACTTGGAACAGCTACAGGACCTGTAGCATAAGTGACCGCAGAGCTCCTTATGAGGGGTGGAGTGACAGTGGGATCTGTCCAGAGCTTGGAGCAACTGCAGGATGTGTAGCAAAAACTTGGAGCTATTGCAGGGACTGTGCCAGGAGTTGCAGAGGCTGCAGCAATGTCAGCAGATCCAGCTCTCTTCCCCTTGAAGATGCTGAATAGTGTTGAACACAGCTCAGTAGGTGTGGGCCAGGCCCTGGCACACTGCAGTCATTTGTGCCTGTTTAGGATTACCAGTGCCACAGCAGACCTGTCTCCAATATTCTACCAGTTTCTCAGGATCCTGCAGTTGCTCGGAGATGAAGTTCCAAATCCCTGGGGGTGCCCACCACTCCAGGCAGCTGCCCAGACCGTCCCACACCCCCTGCCATGCAGAGCCTTCTCACCTTGGGGCAGATCTCTCACTGATATTCCTGAATAATTGTTTAACCTCAATCCTAGAATCATAGAATCACCAAGGCTGGAAAAGGCCTGAAAGATCATCCAATCCAACCGTTCACCTATTACCAATAGCTCCCACTTAACCATGTCCCTCAACACAATATCCAGTCTCTCCTTGAATACCTCTGGGCTCCCAGAGACGACAGTGTAAAATGTGTAATTCCTAATCATACCAACAATATTACTTCCAAAACCCAAAGATGTCCAAAGAGCTGAATGTGCACAAAACTTCACTTTGCCAATTTTATCGTGGTACAAACCAAGGTCAAACAGCATAGCAAAATAAATACCCTAATCCAGCATCCAGAGTTGACAAATAATGCAGCAGGGAAAACAAGCAGCAAGCAAGGAGCTGTGCAATGCAGCTTCATGAGAAGACTCAGCAAGCTTCACAAATAGGGAAACTATCAACACCATGGCCTGCACATCTCCAACTCCCACAAAGCCCTGTCCACTCTGGACAGATGTGCTGCTATCTCAACCCTTGGAGCCTCACATCAGGCACCAAAATGACAGTGGTTGTTGAACCCAACATGTGGCTCAGCAGCTCACAGTGCTTTGTGCACTGCCCAATTCCCAGTGGGATGGGGATGAGAACTGGGAAAAAGAGTACAACTTCTGGGTTGTAACAAAACAGTTTACTAAGAGAGATCACAGAATCACAGAATCACAGAATCACAGAATTACCCGGGTTGGAAGGGACCTCAAGGATCATGTAGTTCCAACCCCCCTGCCTAGCAGGGCCATCAAACATACACCTTTACTAGATCAGGTTGCCCAGGGCCCTGTCCAACCTGGTCTTGAACACCTCCAAGGACGGGGCATCCACAACCTCACTGGGCAGCCTGTTCCAGGACCTAACCACCCTTCTAGTAAAGAACTTTCCCCTAACATCCAACCTAAATCTTCCCTCCTTCAACTTAAAACCATTTCCCCGTGTCCTGCTATTATCAGCCCTTTCAAAGAGTTTACTCCCCTCCTGGGAGTAAGTTCCCTTCAGGTACTGAAAGGCTGCAATGAGGTCACCCCGCAACCTTCTCTTCTCCAGGCTGAACAAACCCAACTCCCTCAGCCTGTCCTCATAGGGGAGGTGCTCCAGCCCCCTGATCATCTTTGTGGCCCTCCTCTGGACCCTTTCCAAAATCTCCATATCTTTTTTGTACTGAGGGCTACACACCTGGACACAGTACTCCAATGGGGCCTCACAAGAGTAGAGTAGAGAGGGACGATCACCTCCCTATCCCTGCTGACCACCCCTCTCCTGATGGAGCCCAGGATCCCATTTGCTTTCCGGGCTGCCAGAGCGCCCTGCTGGCTCATGTTAAGTTTCTCATCTATCAGGACCCCCAGGTCCTTCTCTGCCAAGCTGCTCTCAAGGACAACTCCTCCCAGCCTGTACAGGTGCCTGGGGTTCTTCTGGCCCAAGTGCAAAACCTTGCACTTTGCTGTGTTGAACCTCATTAGGTTCACCCGAGCCCAGCTTTCCAGCCTGTCAAGGTCCCTCTGAATGGCATCCGTTCCCTCCACCGTATCGACTGCACCACTCAGCTTGGTGTCATCAGCAAACTTGCTGAGGGTGCACTCCATTCCCTCATCTATGTCATTAATAAAGATGTTAAAGAGCACCGGTCCCAAGACAGACCCTTGAGGGACGCCGCTCGTTACCGGCCTCCACCTGGACATAGAGCCATTGACCACCACCCTCTGTCTGCGGCCTTTCAACCAATTGCTTATCCATCTAGTTGTCCACCCATCAAATCCACCTCCCTCCAATTTGGAGATGAGGATGTTATGGGGGACTATGTCAGAGGCCTTGCTCAGGTCCAGGTAAATGACATCGGTCACCTTCCCTTCATCCACCAACGCCGTCACTCCATCATAGAAGGCCACAAGATTAGTTAAGCATGACCTTCCCCTGGTGAAGCCATGCTGGCTGTCTCGGATCACATGCTTGTTCTTTATGCGATCAAGCATGTTGTCCAGGAGGATCTGTTCCATAATCTTCCCAGGCACAGAGGTGAGACTCGCCGGCCTGTAGTTCCCCGGGTCGTCCCTGCTCCCCTTCTTGTAAATGGGAGTGACGTGACCCTTCCTCCAATCATCCGGGACCTCACCTGACAGCCATGACTTCTCAAATATGATGGAGAGTGGCTCAGCAACCACCTCAGCCAGCTCCTTCAGGACCCTGGGATGCACGCCATCTGGCCCCATAGACTTATACTCATTCAGTCTAAGGAGGCACTCTCAGACTTGCTCTACCCTTACAGTGGGGAGGGATTTACCTCCTTGGTCCCCACATAGAGGTGTGGGGGTGCAAGACTTAGGGACGTGAAAAACACTAGAATCCTGGCCACCGGTGAAGACCGAGGTGAAGAACTCATTCAGCACCTCAGCTTTCTCTTCATCTGTTGAAGCCATTTCTCCTTTTAAATTTACCAGAGTAGGTACGCCCATTTTGGCCTGTCTCTTCTGGCCAATGTACCTGTAGAAGGTTTTCTTATTGTTTTTCACGTCCCTCGCCAAGTTCAGTTCTGCCTGCGCCTTGGCTTTCCTGATCCCACGTCTGCAAGTTCGGACGGCATCCCTGTATTCTTCCCGGGTGACACAGCCTTGTTTCCAGAGCTTGTACACCCCTTTCTTCACCCTCAGTTCTCTTAGCAGGTCCTTGCTGAGCCATGCCGGTTTTCTACCTCTCCTGCCCACTTTCTTAATCAGGGGAATGGAGACCTCTTGTGCTGCCAGGAGGGCATCCTTGAACAGTAGCCAGCTCTCCTCAACATCCTTATCTTTGAGGGCAGCGTGCCAGGGGATCTTGGCCAGCATTCCATTGAGAAGCTTGAAGTCTGCTCTTCTAAAGTTCAGCATCCTGGTCCTGCTCTTTGCCAGGCCCACATCGCTTGAGATCACAAACTCAACCAGGGCATGATCGCTGGAGCCCAGGCAGCCTCCAACCTTGACGCCTTTGATGATCTCCTCAGCGTTGGTGAGCAGCAGGTCCAGCAACGCTTGACCTCTGGTCGGTCTGTCCAATACCTGAACCAGAAAGCTATCATCAATGGATTCCAAGAGCCTTCTGGAGCTCTTGCAGCTCGCTGTGTGGTTTTCCCAACAGATGTCCGGATGGTTGAAGTCCCCCACCAGGACAAGAGCCTGTGAGCTAGATGCCTCACGCATCTGGAGCAAGAAAGCCTCATCAGCAGCCTCCCCTTGATCAGGTGGCCTGTAGTATACCCCTAATACCAGCTGACCTTTATTAGTCCCATCTCTAATCCTAACCCACAGGCTCTCAACCTGTTCTTGACTGTTTCTCATGGGGAGCTCCTCACAGCTTATCCAATCTCTGACATAAAGGGCGACTCCCCCACCCTTCCTACCTCGCCTATCTCTCCTAAAGAGCCTATAGCCATCGATGGTAGTATCCCAATTGTGGGAGTCATCCCACCATGTTTCTGTGATAGCAACAATGTCATAATTTTCAGAGTGCATCACAGTTTCCAGTTCCTCCTGCTTGTTACTCAGGCTCCGTGCATTAGTATAAAGGCACTTCAGCCGGGCTGTCCGTCTCACCACCTTCATAAGTGATCCAGGATCCGCTAGAACAGCAGCATCCCCAGCATCCCCCTGCCCTACTCCCTCCTTTTGCACTCTGCAATCATTGCCTACGGAGTTTGGTACAATCCCTTGAATGCACCGTTCAACCCCAGTAGCCCTTATTTTGCCCCCTTCCCCCTTCGTTCCTAGTTTAAAGACCTATCAATGAGTCCCGCTAATTCTTCAGCTAATACCCTCTTACCCCTCAGGGACAGGCTGCTTGCATCAGCAGCCATCATTCCAGGTGCAGTGTAGATTGCCCCATGGTCAAAATAGCCGAAATTCTTGTGTCTGCACCAGCTCTTAAGCCATCTGTTTAAGAGATGGGTTTTTTGGATCCTCCCTGTACCTTTTCCTGACACCACGGGCATAGAAGAAAAGATCACCTGCACCCCAGCTCCTTCAAGTATTCGCTCCATTCCCCTGAAGTCTTTCTTGATGGACCTCAGGCTTCCCTTGCCAACTTCCTCACTGCCAGCCTGAATTATTAAAAGTGGGTAGTAGTCTGAAGGATGAATCAATCTAGAAATTTTCTTTGAAATGTCCCTGACCCGTGCCCCAGGAAGGCAGCACACTTCTCTGCGGGTAGGGTCAGGCCGGCATATAGGGCCTTCTGTTCCTTGCAGAAGGGAGTCACCTACAACAATCACCCTTCTGTCCTTACGTGTAGAAGCAGTCTTGAGGCTTCGGGGTGACCGCTTCACCTGTGGCAACCTCATGGGTGCACCTGTTTCCACACTCTCACTAGTCCCCCCCTCAAGTTCCAGGGCCTCAAACCGGTTTTGCAGAGATAAAAGGAGAGGAGTAATAGTTATCACTATATATCCGTTGATATGGAATTGTATGTAACAACTGATGCACAAGCACTTGCTCAGCACCACCAGACTGATGCTCAGCTGGACCCTGGGCAGTGAAGAGACTGAGATGAACTCCCACCGCTTTCAATACAATTTCTGCTTGCTGTCAGCTGATAGAGAACGTCCCTTTGGCCACTATCAGTCAGCTGTCCTCACTCTGTTCCCTCCCAGTTCCATGTGCTCTCCACTGACCATGGCCTTGGCTCCGTACAACACTGCTTAGCAGCAGCTGTAAACATCTGTCCAGAGCGAGATAACTCAGGGCTTTGTGGGAGCTGGAGAAGTGCAGGCCATGGTGCTATGTGTGGATGTGCTCCCTATGTATGGAGCTTGTTGAGTCTTCTCATGAAGCTTCACTGCACAGCTCCTTACTTGGTGCTTGGATGCTGGATTAGGGTATTTATTTTGCTATGCTGTTTGACCTCAGTTTGTACCATGATAAAATTGGCAGCTGACAAAGTGAATTTTTGTGCACATTCAGCTCTGCGGTCATCTTTGGGTTTTGTAAGTAATATTGTCCATATGATTAGGAATTACACAATTTACATTGTCGCCTCTGTGAGTCCGGGGGTGTACTGGATATTGTGTTGAGGGACATGGTTTAGTGGGAGCTATAGGTAATAGGTGAACGGTTGGAATGGATGATCTTTTAGGCCTTTTCCAACCTTGGTGATTCTATGAATCTATGATTGAGGTTAAACAATTATTCAGGAATATCAGTGAGAGATCTGCCCCAAGGTGAGAAGGCTCTGCATGGCAGAGGGTGTGGGACGGTCTGGGCAGCTGCCTGGAGCGGTGGGCACCCCCAGGGCTTTGGAACTTCATCTCCGAGCAACTGCAGGATCCTGAGAAACTGGTAGAATATTGGGGGCAGGTCTGCTGTGGCACTGGTATGACTGCAGTGTGCCAGATCCAGAGAGCTGGATCTGCTGACAGTGCTGCAACCTCTGCAACTCCTGGCACAGACCCTGCAGCAGATCCAAGGTTTTGCTACACGTCCTGCAGTTGCTCCAAGCTCTGGGACAGATCCTGCTGTCACTCCATCCCTCATAATGAGCTCTGCAGTTACTCGTGCTACGGGTCCTGTAGCTGTTCCAAGTATTTTAATAAGAAAATCCTACAAATTCCTCCCAAGGGAGGTGCACTGTGCCAGGAGGTTCAGCCCTGCGGTGGCTCCAACCCCTCCAATGAGCCCAGTGGCTGCTCCAACATAGTCACAGGTTCTGTGGTGGTTTCAGCTCTGGCAATGAACTCTGAGGTCACTTCAACTCCTGCAACTGCCCAACAGCCACTTCAGCTCCTACAGTGAACCCTGTGGCTGTTAAAACCCCTGCAATTAATCCTGGACTTGCAAACAGATGCGCATAGGGATTAGTTCATATATGTTTGCAACTGCATATGTTGTATATGTGTGAAAATACACTAAATATATTATATATGTATAAATACATTTGTCATAATTATTATCCTTTTCTTTTTCTCTTTGTCTCAACCCATAAACCTTAAACCACAGCACTGCCTTGAGATGCTTACGATCTCCTTGGGACTATTCAATCTGATCTGGTCACACAGTGAAGAGCACCAGAAGATCTCAAGGTTTTCTCAGGGAGCAGCTCCTGATGTATATTCCTTGCACCAGCTTTGGAAGAGGCCTCCCTCATATTCTCTGGTCGTGCACTAAAGGGGCCCTCTTGTTATGGCAGTGCCAGCAAGGAGACCAGCTCTGACACAGCCGTTCGTATTGCCGGCCACTGACTGCAGCCCTGGATTGCTGCTGTAGAGGCAACAGGACTGTTGTGAGACACACAAGACCTTCAGAACTGCACAAATGAGAGGGCCTGAGAGCACTATGGCAGTGTAAAGAGATCAGAAATGAAAAGAGCACGTTGAGCTGATGTCTGCGGCTGTACCTCCCCAAATCCAGACAAAGTAGGAAGAAAGAAAAGCTAAGTAAACGTCAATTTTGAAAGCTTTTTAGGTATCATATAACGTATTCGGGGAATCTGGTTATATGTTTACATGAGCTCTTGGAGTGAAAAAAATTCAAATTACGTAGGACAGAAGTGAAATAAATTTTTATTTATAAGTTCACTAACATTTTTTTTTTTTTTTGCACATTGCTATATCTCACATAAGCAAACAATCAAAGATGCATAAAACATAAAGAACCATCACTGGGAATCGTATGAGGAAGTTGTGCATTTATGGAAGCTGGAATAGTCCTTATTGCAACACCTTCCTGAGAGCGTGCTTGATCTCCCTGTTCCTCATGCTGTAGATAATAGGGTTCAGTGTTGGAGGAACCACTGCGTACAGAAGTGCCACTGTCAGATCCAGGAGTGGGGAGGAAATGGACGGGGGCTTCAGGTAGGCAAAAAGGCCAGTGCTGAGAAACGGGGAGACCACAGCCAGGTGAGGGAGGCACGTGGAGAAGGCTTTGTGCCGTCCCTGCTCAGAGGGCATCCTCAGCACAGCCATGAAGATCTGCACATAGGACACCAATATGAAAACAAAACACCCAAAGGCTAAACTGGCACTAAAAAATAGAAGCACAACTTCCCTGAGATAGGAGGCTGAGCAGGAAAGCTTGAGGATCTGGGGGATTTCACAGAAAAACTGGTTGACAACATTGCCTTGGCAGAGAGGCAGTGAAAACGTACTGGCAGTGTGCAGCAGGGAATAGAGAACCCCAGTGCCCCAGGCAGCTGCTGCCATGGTGGCACAAGCTCTGCTGTCCATCAAGGTCCCGTAGTGCAGGGGCTTGCAGATGGCAACGTAGCGGTCATAGGACATGATGGTGAGAAGGTAATACTCTGCTGACATAAAGAGGAGAAAGAAAAGGATCTGAGCACCACATCCTGCATAGGAGATGGCCCTGGTGTCCCAGAGGGCGTTGGCCATGGCTTTGGGGAGAGTGGTGGAGATACTGCCCAGGTCGAGAAGGGCCAGGTTGAGGAGGAAGAAGTACATGGGGGTGTGCAGGTGGCGGTCGCAGGCTACGGCTGTGCTGATGAGGCCGTTGCCCAGGAGGGCAGCCAGGTAGATGCCCAGGAAGAGCCAGAAGTGCAGGAGCTGCAGCTGCCGCGTGTCTGCCAACGGCAGCAGGAGGAACTCGCTGATGGAGCTGCTGTTGGACATCTGCTGTTGTTGGGCTTGGAGTCCTGTTCAGAATGCAGAAGATAATGACAAGTCCAGACCATTCTCAGAGACACTCCTCCTGCTATAATATAAAATGTTTTCATTCTCCTACAACAGTGTACATTTAGCACCATTACTTGCATTTAATTTCATGTAGTTCATCATTCCTTAAGTAGGAGCAGCATATGGAGCTATAACATTCCACTTATTTTCTTATCCCTCCTCCCTGGATATTTTCATGTGTTTCATGTCTCATATCTTTAACCCAACTGCTCTTAGAGCCCCAAAAACAGCCTCTGTGCCATTCAGTGTGAATTCTAAAAAACTGCCTTTTTGCAGGTTATTTGAATTATTCCTGTCTACTGAAAATGAGGATGTTTTCAATTGGTTCAATCCTTCAGGAAATAGGAGAATGAGAGCACATCATGTGTGACTGTTCTCAAAACAAGCAATTGATTGAAGAAAAATTATCAGAGCTGTGACAGCCCCTTTTACATTTCTGCCTCCAATCCTTTCTGTGTTCCCCCAAAACAGGAAATGGACGCCCCCTCCCTTGGCTCTCCTCTGGCAAAGCAACCTCAGAAACATACTGTTGTGCAGTGGAGCTGTGATCTCCTGCCCCAGGCAGCAGCTGTAGCAGCACAAGCCCTGCCAGGGGGCTCCTTCCCCCCACACGTCTCCCCACAGCGCCCTGGGCAGCTCCCCGGGCAGGCTGAGTGCTGAGCCTGGCAGGCGGCAGAGTCCCATACCCGGCACACAGCCCCTGGGGCACAGCAGGGACCCTGCTCTGCAGGACAGCCCTGGGCACCTGCCTTCAACCCCAGCAACACAGCCTGCAGCCGTGCTGGGACACGCAGCCTTCAGGGCTGTGCTCAGACCTTGCAGTACAGAAGCCCTCAGGTGGAGCAGAAGGCTTTTAACATATTAAAGAAACATGTGGTGCTTGCAGCCAGATCTGCTATGGGATGTCCCAAATTTGGTGATCCCTCTAGGAAAAGCAGATGCATTGCCTACTGCATGACACTTACCATTCTGCTGATCTGTTATCAATGCTCCTGCAGTCAGCTCACAGCAGGCTCACACTGTACAAACACAGTAAGCTCTCTCTCCCTTCTCTTCTATCCTCTTGTGAACTGTTCCTCAAGCCCCAGCCCTGCTGTGCTGTGCACAAGAGCTGCTCCTGGGCACAGCTGAGCACTACAACTACAATACTTTCCACTTTTATGAGCTCCCTTTGTCCCAGAAGCCCAGCCCAGATCAGTAACAGATGATGTCATTTTTTATCCTTCCCACTCATCTCCCCTATGGTGTCCCGGGGTCCTCACGGCCAACAGCTCCTGAAAGACAACAACATCATGACAGTACATTAAAATCTGTTGAATTAAACACCAGATTTCTAGTGGTCAATGACTAATTCCAGACATGTGCTGAGTCCTCCCAGAGAGTGTTTGCTCAAAGAGGGCAGTCATACAAGGACAGGATATCACAGAATCATAGAATCACCAAGGTTGGAAAAGACCTAAAAGATCATCCAGTCCAGCTGTTCACCTATCACCAATAGCTCCCACTAAACCATGTCCCTCAACACAACATCCAATCATTCCTTGAACGCCTCCAGGGTCGGTGAATCCACCCCCCCCGGGCAGTCCATTCCAGGTCCCAAAGTTCAGGATGATGGTCTTGGTGAACCTCATTCCACTGGCTTCAGCCCAGCTCTCCAGCCTGTCCAGATCCCTCAGTGGGGCCTTGCTAACTTCAGGCACATCCACACTCCCAGCCAATTTGGCGTAGTTTGCAAACCTACATAGGATGCACTCAGTGCCCTCATCCAGGTCATCAATAAAGATACTGAAGAGGACAGGCCCCAGCACAGACCCCTGGGGAACACCAGGTAGGCACACAGGTGGGCATCCAGGCTGGTCTTGAATATCTCCAGAGAAGGAGACTCCCCAACCCCTTGGGCAGCCTGTTCCAGGGCTCTGTTACCCTCACTGTAAAGATGTTCTTGCACACATTTGTGCAGAACTTCCTATGCTCAACTTTCTGACCATTTCCCCTTGTCTTGTCTCCACACACTGCTGAAAAGAGCCTGGTCTCTCCCCTTTGACTCCACACCTCAGATATGAGCACTGACATGAGAGCAACCCCCTGCACCTTTCCCCTGCGAGCAGAGCATAGCAGAGCAGAGACACAGTCCCCATGTATCATGCAGTGTTATTCTGCTTGCCAACAGAAGAGGCCAGTCTTTCTCTATGCTCCATCTGTGGCATACTCCAGAGTTCAATACACTGCAAAGCTATGGCACATCTATGTTCTTGCAATGATGACACCTTAGTATTCTCTGGGCTCTCATTTCAATGGCATCTAAATAAGTCTAGGGTCATACCAGCTGATGGGAATCTGGCAAATGTTGTCTCATTATAAGGAAGAGCAAGAAAGATGACAGGGGCAATTATGGACCTGTCAGTCTCACTCCAGCACCTGGTAAAATTATGGAGAAAGTGATGGTGGGAGTTATGGACAAACGGCTGAAGGAGAATTCTGTCATTGGTTGCAGCCAAAGCAAGTTCCTGAGGGGAAGGTCCTGTTTAACTTCAGGTCCCTTTATGACACAGTTGTCCATTTAGTTCTACAAGGGAAGCCAGATGATGTTATCCTTGAGGATTACAGTAGAGCTTTTGATACTGTGTCTCACAACAACCTTCTGGGCAGAATGTCCTTCATACGGCTAGACAGAAACAAAACGTGGTGGGTGAGCAGTTGGCCAATAGGTCAGGCTCAAAGGATTATAGTCAATGGGTTCCATCAGCCTGGTAGATGGTCACTATCAGGGTTCCCCAGGGCTCCATTATAGGGCCACTTCTCTTCCATGTTTTTGTGGATGACTTGCATGCAGGACTAGAAGATGTTCTCAGCAAGTTTGCTGATGAGCCCAGATGAGGATGTGCTGTTACCTCCACTGAGTGGGGACAAAACTTGCAAAGAGATGTTGACAAGTCAGAGAAGTGGGTACCAGTTGGTACTAAGCACCAAGTGCATAAAGCATAACAAGAGCAAGTGCCTGATTGTACACCTGGGTATGGTAACACTGGACATAAACACTGACTGGATATGGGACACTGGAGAGAAGTCTGAATGAGAAGGATTGGGGGTCCTGCTCAACATCAAATTGGAAGTGAGTCAGCAGTGTGCCCAGGCAGCCAGGAAAGCCAACGGTACCCTGGAGTGCATAAAGCAATTTCTTGCAAGCTGGGTAAGGGAAAGGATTGTCCCTCTCTGCTCTGCGCTGCTGCAGCTTCACATGGAGCACTGGGTGCATTTCTGGGCAAAGCGGAACATAGAAAACATCAAACTATGGGAGAGTGTGCACAGGAGGGCACTGGATCTGAGAGATCTGAATCACAGAATCACAGAATCACAGAATTATCAAGGTTGGAAAAGACCTAGAAGATCATCTAGTTCAACCATTACCAATACTTCCTGGCTAAATCATATTCCTCAGTGCCACATCCAAGCATTTCTTGAACACTCTCATGGTCGGTGACTCCACCACCTCCCTGGGCAGTGCATTCCAATGCCTGACTACTCTTTCCAAAAAGTAATACTTCCTAATGTCCAGCCTGAATCTCCCCTGACGCAGCTTAAAACCATTCCCTCTAGTTCTATCACTGATTACACGAGAGAAGAGGCCAACCCCCAGCTCACTACAACCCCCCTTCAGGAAGTTATAGAGAGCTATAAGGTCTCCCCTGAGCCTCCTCTTCTCCAGGCTGAACAATACTAGCTCCCTCAGCCGCTCCTAGTAAGGCCTGTGCTCCAGATCCCTCACCAGCTTTGTAGCCCTCCTCTGAACACGTTCCAGGGCCGCAATGTCTTTCTTGCAGTGAGGGGCCCAAAACTGAACAGAGTACTCAAGGTGCAGCCACACCAATGCCGAGTACAGGGGGACAATTACCTCCCTATTGCTGCTAGTAACACTGTTTTTGATGCAAGCCAGGATGCCGTTGGCCTTCTTTGCCACCCGGGCACACTGTCGGCTCACGTTCAGCCGAGCATCCATCAGTAACCCCAGGTCTGTTTCCTCAACAAAGTCCTCCAGTCACTCCACCCCAAGCCTATAGCGCTGAATGGGGTTGTTGTGGCCAAAGTGCAGAACCCGGCATTTGGTCTTGTTGAACCTCATCCCGTTGGCTTTGGCCCAGCTCTCCAGCCTATCCAGATCCTTCTGCAGGGCCTCTCTACCCTCAGGCAGATCGACACTCCCTGCTAATTTGGTGTCATCTGTGAACTTACTGAGGGTGCACTCAATGCCCCCATCCAAGTCATCAATAAAGATGTTGAAGAGGACAGGTCCCAGCACCGACCCCTGGGGAACACCACTCATGACTGGTCTCCAATTGGATTTAACTCCATTCACCACCACTCTCTGGGCCCGGCCCTCCAGCCAGCTCCTTACCCAGCCGAGAGTGTACTCATCCAAGCCACGGGCTGCCAGCTTTTGTAGGAGAACAGCATGGGAGACAGTGTCAAAGGCTTTGCTGAGGTCTAAGTAGAGCACATCAACAGCCTTTCCTTCATCTATTAGACGGATCATGGGATCATAGAAGGAGATCAGATTGGTCAAGCAGGACCTGCCCTTCACAATCCCATGCTGGCTAGGTTGGATCTCCTGGTCTTCCCACACCTGCCACATGATCTCCCCAAAGACTATCCGTTCCATTACCTTCCCTGGCATCGAGGTCAGGCTGACAGGCCTGTAGTTCCCCGGATCCTCCTTACAACCTTTCTTGTAAATGGGAGTCACGTTGGCAAGCCTCCAGTCTTCTGGGACCTCACCCATTAACAGGGAGTGCTGAAAGATAATGGAAAGCAGCTCAGCGATCACCTCCGTCAGCTCCTTTAGCACTCTTGGGTGAATCTCATCCGGACCCACGGACTTGTGGCAGTCCAGTTGGAGTAGTAATTCCCTGACCACTTCTTCAAGAATCACAGGGGGTTCAGTCTGCTCCCCAGCCGAGACTACCAGGTCAGAGCGTGGGGAGCCCTGGGGATGACCGAGACGACTTGGCGAGGGATGTGAAAAACAATAAGAAAACCTTCTACAGGTACATTGGCCAGAAGAGACAGGCCAAAATGGGCGTACCTACTCTGGTAAATTTAAAAGGAGAAATGGCTTCAACAGATGAAGAGAAAGCTGAGGTGCTGAATGAGTTCTTCACCTCGGTCTTCACTGGTGGCCAGGATTCTAGTCTTTTTCACGTCCCTAAGTCTTGCACCCCCATACCTCCATGTGGGGACCAAGGAGGTAAATCCCTCCCCACTGTAAGGGTAGAGCAAGTCCGAGAGTGCCTCCTTAGACTGAATGAGTATAAGTCTATGGGGCCAGATGGCGTGCATCCCAGGGTCCTGAAGGAGCTGGCTGAGGTGGTTGCTGAGCCGCTCTCCATCATATTTGAGAAGTCGTGGCTGTCAGGTGAGGTCCCGGATGATTGGAGGAAGGGTCACGTCACTCCCATTTACAAGAAGGGGAGCAGGGACGACCCGGGGAACTACAGGCCGGCGAGTCTCACCTCTGTGCCTGGGAAGATTATGGAACAGATCCTCCTGGACAACATGCTTGATCGCATAAAGAACAAGCATGTGATCCGAGACAGCCAGCATGGCTTCACCAGGGGAAGGTCATGCTTAACTAATCTTGTGGCCTTCTATGATGGAGTGACGGCGTTGGTGGATGAAGGGAAGGTGACCGATGTCATTTACCTGGACCTGAGCAAGGCCTCTGACATAGTCCCCCATAACATCCTCATCTCCAAATTGGAGGGAGGTGGATTTGATGGGTGGACAACTAGATGGATAAGCAATTGGTTGAAAGGCCGCAGACAGAGGGTGGTGGTCAATGGCTCTATGTCCAGGTGGAGGCCGGTAACGAGCGGCGTCCCTCAAGGGTCTGTCTTGGGACCGGTGCTCTTTAACATCTTTATTAATGACATAGATGAGGGAATGGAGTGCACCCTCAGCAAGTTTGCTGATGACACCAAGCTGAGTGGTGCAGTCGATACGGTGGAGGGAACGGATGCCATTCAGAGGGACCTTGACAGGCTGGAAAGCTGGGCTCGGGTGAACCTAATGAGGTTCAACACAGCAAAGTGCAAGGTTTTGCACTTGGGCCAGAAGAACCCCAGGCACCTGTACAGGCTGGGAGGAGTTGTCCTTGAGAGCAGCTTGGCAGAGAAGGACCTGGGGGTCCTGATAGATGAGAAACTTAACATGAGCCAGCAGGGCGCTCTGGCAGCCCGGAAAGCAAATGGGATCCTGGGCTCCATCAGGAGAGGGGTGGTCAGCAGGGATAGGGAGGTGATCGTCCCTCTCTACTCTACTCTTGTGAGGCCCCATTGGAGTACTGTGTCCAGGTGTGTAGCCCTCAGTACAAAAAAGATATGGAGATTTTGGAAAGGGTCCAGAGGAGGGCCACAAAGATGATCAGGGGGCTGGAGCACCTCCCCTATGAGGACAGGCTGAGGGAGTTGGGTTTGTTCAGCCTGGAGAAGAGAAGGTTGCGGGGTGACCTCATTGCAGCCTTTCAGTACCTGAAGGGAACTTACTCCCAGGAGGGGAGTAAACTCTTTGAAAGGGCTGATAATAGCAGGACACGGGGAAATGGTTTTAAGTTGAAGGAGGGAAGATTTAGGTTGGATGTTAGGGGAAAGTTCTTTACTAGAAGGGTGGTTAGGTCCTGGAACAGGCTGCCCAGTGAGGTTGTGGATGCCCCGTCCTTGGAGGTGTTCAAGACCAGGTTGGACAGGGCCCTGGGCAACCTGATCTAGTAAATGTGTATGTTTGGTGGCCCTTCTAGGCACCAAACTTGGAACTACATGATCCTTGAGGTCCCTTCCAACCCGGGTAATTCTGTGATTCTGTGATTCTGTGACTTTTAAAGACAGACGTAAAGAAGGCATTCAGAACATCTGCCTTTTCCTTATCGTCTGTAATCACATTCCCAGCTTCGTCCAGTAAAGAATGGAGATTCCCCTTTGTCCTCCTCTTTCAGTTGATGTATTTGTAAAAGAGTTTCTTGTTTGTTTTTACCCCAGCAGTCAGCTTAGATTCAAGCTGGGCTTTTGCCTCTCTGATTTTCCCTCTACACATCTTAACAGCCTCTTTGTAGTCATTCTGAGTTGCTCTTCCCTCCTTCCACAAGCAGTAGATTCTCTTTTTCTCCCGCAACCTTAAGAACAGTTCCCTATTCATCCACGCCAGTCTTCTTCCTCACTGGCTCATTTTGGGGCTCAGGGGGACTGCCTGCTCCTGAGTCTTTAAGACTTCCTTCTTTAAGAGCGACCAGCCATCTTGGACCCCTTTGTTCGCTAAGACTGAATGCCAGGGGACTTCCCCTACTAGTCTTCTGAAAAAGTCAAAGTCTGCCCTCCGGAAGTCTAAGGTGGCAGTCTTGCTATTCTCCCTCCAGGTTCCACCTAGAATCAAGAAATCTACCATTTCATGGTCACTCTGTCCAAGACAGCCCACAACCTCGACATCTCCCACCAGACTGTCCCTGTTTGTGAACATCAGGTCTAGAAGGGCAACTCCTCTCGTGGGCTCTCTCACAAGCTGCATTAGGATTTTCTCCTCAGGAAACCCCCTTGGCTGGTTTGATGAAAACTAAAAAGAAAGTCTCAGGTTTTTGTAACAGTCAAACTCTGAACAAGTGAAATGTGATGAGGTCTGAGTTCTCAGGCTGCTCAGCCAACAGACACCCAAGCAGTGATCTCCCCATCATGGCATCTTTTAGGTTAGAAATGACCTCTCAGGCCATCCAACTTTAACTTGGATAAGATCTGCTTCAATTGTAATGCCCCCTCTTGTATTACCTGGGCCGTAAGATCAGAGGCAGATGTAGGAGATGTGGCTGTAGAGGGTGAATCTTCCAACCAAAATCCCATTATGAGTTGCTGCCATGTGACAGATGGCAGCAGAGGGGTAGCGTGACAGAATGGCATCTGATGTGGAAGCACACATGAAGCAACGGTGTGCCATTGAATTCCTCCAAGTGGAAAAAATGGCACATGTTGACATTCAGCAATGTTTGCTGAACATTTCTGGAGACCAAACAGTGGATGTGAGCAGAGTGAGGCAATGGGAGGTGTGTTTCAGCAGTGGTAACAGTGGGTCAACATTGCTGGTGCAGATGGTAATGAGCACGGCACATAGGCGCATCTTCCCTCCCCTCAGTCTCCCATCTCTGTTCTCCAGGCTTCTCCCAACCTCCTCATTTCAGTCATCTCATTAGCGGCAGCTTTCTGCCTAAGAGCCTATGCTCCAAGAATGGCTCCTGTAGGTGATGGGTAACTTTTACCAGAACTTTGTGCAAGATTCCTCTACAACAGACAATCCTGGAGGCAGAGACCACTTCTGTGTACAAAATGGAAGCAGTCCTGAAGGAAGCTTGGAAAGTTCTGACATGATAACCCATATCCAAGATCTTGTCTAGTGCAGGGTCTCACAGGGAATGAGGAAGAGGGGACCTGACAACGTCCTATGTGAAGTATAAGCAAAGTGGTTGTCGCTTTCCCTGGACTGGTGAGCTCATAGATCTGGTTGTTTGCCAGCTGGGGTAGGAAAACTCCTTGGGAGTTCCTACAAAGGGACCCATAAGTCGTATGTGGGGAACATAAGTTGTACGAGGGGTACCTTGTGCAATGATTTGTGTTGGGAGCTACAGGTTGAGGATGGTTACAAGAGTGGGAACAAAACAACTGGCGGTGGAGGGGTAAAGCTATTTGGGCTGCTGTACTGTGGAAGGACATTGCTGCCTGAACAAAAAATATGGTTATAAATGTGCATCATGTAGATGGCCATGTAACCAAGTGTCGGGCTACTGAAGAACTGCAGAATAACAATCAGGTAGATCGAGCTGCCAGAACTGAGGTGGCTCAAATAGACTTGAACTAGCAGAACAATGCAGAGCTATTTCTAGCCCTCTGTTCCCATGAGACCTCGGGCCATCAAGGAAGAGATGAGACATATACGTGGGCTAGAGACCGAGGGGTGGATTTAACTGTGGACGCTATTGCTCAGGTTATGACTGTGAAACATGTGCTGTAATTAAATGAGCCAAGAGGATGAAACGCCTCTGGGGGGAAGGGAGATGGCAGAATTATAGATATGAGGAGGTGAGCCATGTAGATGCTCATGTGCCTAAAAGTAAGGCTACTGAAGAACATAAAAATAACCATCAGGTTGATCGAGCTGCCAAAACTGAGGTGGCTCAAATAGACTTGGACTGGCAGAACAAGGGTGAATTATTCCTAGCTCGGTGGGCCCATGACACTTCGGGTCATCAAGGAAGGGATGCAACATATTAGTGGGCCAGAGACCAAGGGGTGGACTTAACTCTGGATGCTACTACTCAGGTTATTCATGACTGTGAAACATGTGCCATAATTAAACAAGCCAAGAGGATGAAACCTTTTTGGGGGGAAGGGCGATGGCAAAAGTATAAATATGGAGAGGCATGGCAGGATGATTATATCACTTTGCCACGATCTCTCTGTGGTGTTATGCAACCACAGGCTTGAAAAATACACAGTACCCCATGCTACCACCTGCATCACCGTACTGGGTCTGGATAGGCAAATCCTGTGGTGGCATGGCACCCCAGAAAGAAATGAGTCTGATAATGGGACTCATTTCAAAAATTCAATTCTGGATACCTCGGCCAGAGACCATGGCATTGAGTGGATTTATCATATCCCCTATCATACACCAGCCTCTGGTAAGACTGAATGCTTCAAAGGGTTGTTAAAAACTGTGCTGAAAGCAATGGGAGGCTGAACATTTAAGAATTAAGAACATGGCTAGTTAACACAAGTGGATCTGTCAGTAGAGATGGTGCTACACAGTCCAGCTCCCTACATACTGTAGAGGGAGATAAAGTCCCTGCAGTGCATGTAAAGAACATGTTGGGAAAATCTGTTTGGGTCCTTCCAGCCTCTGGAAAGTGCAAACCTCCCCTTGGAACCATTTTTGCACACGGTGCACTTGGTGGGTGATGCAGAAAGGTGGGGATGTTCAATGTGTACCACAAGGGAATGTGATGTTGGGGGAGTGAAGACAGTAATTCCATGACTATATATGTATACAGACTTGTGTGTGTAATGCATTTTATTTATTGTTTATTTGTACACAGATATGTTTTCTAAGCATGATATAGTGATGTACAATTAAGGGTGGAATGTCATGGTTTTGTCATTCTTTCTATTGGTATTCCACATATCACAGCTAGTAAAACAAGTTTTCCTCCTTAGGTCTTTGCCACTGCTATGTTTGTTTCCTAGAGCTGAGCTCCCACTTCCCTACCCCTTTCCCTTTTCCCTTCCCATTTGTTTGGGGCCAGGCGGACCACGGGTCTACTGCCCCCTCTGTCATGGACATAGACTGACCTAGATAAATCCATGACAGTGCTAGCAAGGAAACCAGCCCTGACACAGCCATTCATATTGCTGGCTACTGACTGCTGTCTTGGAGTGCTGCTGTAGAGGCAACAGGACTGTTGTCAGACACACAAGACCTTCAGGCCTGCACGGATGCGAGGACCTGAGAGCACTGTGGCTGTGTAAATGATGCCAGAATGAAAAGAGCACATTGTGCTGCTGTCCATGTCTGTACCTACCCCAGACCCAGACAAGGTAGGAAGAGAGAAGAGCTAAGGAAAAGTCTATTTTTAAAGCTTTTTATTTATTTCTTAACCTATTCAGGCATTCTGGTTCAATGTTTACACAAGCTCTGGGAGTAAGAAAGTGGAAAGTAGGTAGGAAAGAAGTAGTGAAATAAATTGCAACGTATTTGCAGATTAGAGTATTAAACAAAATAAAAAATACAAACAAGAATAAAACATAAAGAAACATCACAGTGAATTGTGTGATGAAGATGTGCAATTTATGTAAGCTGAAATAGTGCGTATTGCACCATGTTCCTGAGAGCCTGCTTGATCTCCCTGTTCCTCATGCTGTAGATAATAGGGTTCAGTGTTGGAGGAACCACTGAATACAGAACTGCCACTGTCAGATCCAGGAGTGGGGAGGAAAAGGAGGGTGGCTTCATGTAGGCATAAATGACAGTGCTGATAAATAGGGAGAACACGGCCAGGTGAGGGAGACACGTGGAGAAGGCTTTGTGCCGTCCCTGCTCAGAGGGCATCCTCAGCACAGCAAGGAAGATCTGCACATAAGACACCACTATGAAAACAAAGAACCCAAAGGCTAAACTGACACTAAAAATGAGAAACACATCTTCCCTGAGATTTGATTCTGAGCAGGAGAGCTTGAGGATCTGGGGGATTTCACAGAAAAACTGGTTGACAACATTGCCTTGGCAGAGAGGCAGTGAAAATGTACTGGCAGTGTGCAGCAGGGAATAGAGAACCCCAGTGCCCCAGGCAGCTGCTGCCATGGTAGCACAAGCTCTGCTGTCCATCAAGGTCCCGTAGTGCAGGGGCTTGCAGATGGCAACGTAGCGGTCATAGGACATGATGGTGAGAAGGTAATACTCTGCTGACATGAACAGGAGGAAGAAAAAGACCTGTGCAGCACATCCTGTGTAGGAGATGGCCCTGGTGTCCCAGAGGGCGTTGGCCATGGCTTTGGGGAGAGTGGTGGAGATGCAGCCCACGTCGAGGAGGGCCAGGTTGAGGAGGAAGAAGTACATGGGGGTGTGCAGGCGGCGGTCGCAGGCTACGGCTGTGCTGATGAGGCCGTTGCCCAGGAGGGCAGCCAGGTAGATGCCCAGGAAGAGCCAGAAGTGCAGGAGCTGCAGCTGCCGCGTGTCTGCCAACGGCAGCAGGAGGAACTCGCTGATGGAGCTGCTGTTGGGCATCTGCTGTTGTTGGGCTTGGAGTCCTGTTCAGAATGCAGAAGATAATGACAAGTCCAGACCATTCTCAGAGACACTCCTTCTGCTATACTATAGATGTTCTCCTTTCTGCTTTCTGCTGTATTGTAAAAGATTTTCTTTCCCTTTGCAAAATGTTCATTTAACTCCAGAATTTGAAGTTATTTTCATGAGCTACACCATCCCTTAAGGAGCAGAAGATGAGGAAGCTCTTACTTGCTTCTCATTTCCTAATCATATCAAAGCCTCCTGGATATTTTCCTGTTTAGCACAACTGCTTTTCAAGACTCCAGCCCCTATCTCTGTGCACTACAACTTCTCATAGAGAAATCAGCCTTTTTGCAATATAAGCGAACTATTAATGTCTGCAGAAAAACACAAGAACTGAAAGTGACTGTATCCTTTCGGAAAGAAAGGCTGAAAGCACAACTTGTGTGACTGTTCACAAAACAAGTGATGGATTGAAGAAATACCGGGGAGTCTCAGAACTGTGTTTTAAATTTTACAGCCCTTATTAGATTCCTGCCTCCAATCCTTTTTCCTTTCCTAGGAGCAGGGCATGGAAAATCTCTGCCTTCACTCTGCTCTTGCAGAGAACCCTCAGAAACATTCAGTTGTGCAGTGGAGCTGTGATCCCCCTGCCCCAGGCAGCAGCTGTGGCAGCACAAGCCCTGCCGGGGGGCTCCTTCCCCCCACACGTCTCCCCGCAGCGCCCTGGGCAGCTCCCCGGGCAGGCTGAGTGCTGAGCCTGGCAGGCGGCAGAGTCCCATACCCGGCACACAGCCCCTGGGGCACAGCAGGGACCCTGCTCTGCAGGACAGCCCTGGGCACCCGCCTGCAGCCCCGGCTGCACAGCCTGCAGCCGTGCTGGGACACGCAGCCCTCAGGGCTGTGCTCTGACTCTGCAGTATGGAAGCCCTCAGCTGGAGCAGAAGGCTTTTTCCACAGTAAAGAAACATGCAGTGCCTGCATCCAGATCTGCTATGGGATATCCCAAATTAAGTTAACCCTCTATGAAAAGCAGCTCATGGTCTGCAGTGAGACTTACTTTGTCATGGTCTGTGAGCAATGCTCCTGCAGAGAGCTCACAGCCCGCTCACACCACACACACCCTGCAAGCTCTCTTCACTTTCTCTCTTCTTTTTCTGTCACCTGCAGGCTGTGCTGTGCACGAGATCTGCTCCTGGGCACAGCTGTCTCTCTGCAGCTCTGCCCTCATTTATGAGCTCCCTGTGTCCCAGGAGCCTGGCCCAGCTCAGCAACAGATGATGTCATTTTTATCCTTCCCACTCATCTCCCCTGACATGTCCCTGGGTCCTCATGGCCAACAGCTCCTGAAAGACAACAGCATCATGACTGTGCTTTGAAATCTGCTCAATTAACCACCACATGTCCAGTGGTCAGTGACTGATTGGAGACATATAGCGAGTACTAATATAGTTTGTTTGATGAAGCACAAAGGGCAACCAGACGAGGAAGGCGAGGTTTGGACTTTCCCTGTGCAGGGCAGTGATCCAGCTGAGGCAGTGCAGGAGTCTCATCCCTTGACAGAAATCCTGGAGCTGAAATGAGATTCAGCTCCCCACAGAACCACAGGAGCTGGGATTCCTCTGATTCCGTTCAGAAGTGCACAAGGAGTTGCCTGCATGTGAGCTCCTGCTCTGAGTCCTCGGCCCTTCAGCAGGGACATAGCTGCTCACACACTGACACTGGGTGATGCCCAAGGTGCCTGGGCTGCTCCTGATGTGTGCCAGTGCTTGTAAACCGTGTGGTAAGTCCCTGAGACAGACACCTCCTTCCTGGGCATCAGCTGAGGGCCAGAGAGGGGATAGCACCGGCTGTCCGGTGAATTCACACGCAGCTGCAAGTGCAGCACAGGGCCTTCAGCAAAGCCATGCCCATGGTGTGTCCATGCTGCTACGTCAGCTCCAAGACCCACAATCAGTCTAATGTTTGTGTGCCACCTTCTGCACACTGATACCATAGATGAGCTATCCAGTCCGGCTATGTATAGTGATGCTTTTCAATTAGGATGTTTACTTCTGTGGTTTTGCACTAATGCAAACACCAACACACAAGAAGCTAGAAATCTTGGTAGAGCTGCTGGTTTGAGCTCCTGTTTGGACCATGGTGACACAGTTTAATGGCTTCCACAACTGCACTGTAGCACTGTAGCACTGTAGCAACTGGGGAGGTTGAGAAGGATCTTTGTCAACGCAGTAACAGTACAGAACTCATTGGGACATCCTGGATTGGTATCAGTTGCACAGTGCTGCTTTAAACCCAGCTATAAATAAAGAGACAATAAATTTTTAATGGATTATTTCTCTTTAATCTCTCTCCAGATATCCCTCCTTTTTGCTGAACAAGTTCTGATAACCTGAAGAAGATAACAAGATGGCATAAGGCACAGGAGATTCTTTAGGTTATAATGGGCCCCAGGGCGCATTTGATGCTGAGTCGATCAACCTCCAGTGCAGAGAGAAGTTTGCACAAAGTGCTCAACAACACAAAGTCAGAAGTAACAGTGAAGTTTCTTGGAGTATTAATGGGCCCACTGAGGGCCATTAACAAGCAAGCTTCCCAAGGGACTTGTTAGAGAAGATAACTGGAAGCCATGACTACAGGCAGGCAAAGGCACTGGCATGCTAAGAAACCTCTCCTTTGCCTTGCGAAGCAGACAGGTCAAGCCCTGATTACAAGACCAGTGGTAGAGAGATCCTGTCTCTCATGTTGGCTCCTGGCATTTCCTGGGGCAATGGGTTGGAATTTTGTATGATGTTAAATGATAGACATGGGGACAGAAGATCCCAGGCTGTGCATGTGGTGCAAGGACGCTGTGAGGTTCATGTCCCATATGAGACCTATGTTTCATCACAGGATGTGGGATGTGAGAAGGGCCCAGTCTGAACAAGCAGTCAATCCCTGTGAAACTGAACTTTATATCTCTCAGTTCCAGTGCCCTCCTTTGCACATTCTCCCAGAGTTTGAAGTCCTTTATGCTCTGTGGTGCCCAGAACATAGTGAGGCAGTAGCAATGCAGAGCAGAGGGATGATCCTTTCCCTCACCCAGCTGGCAATAAGTTGCTTCATGCACTCCAGGGGACCGTTGGCTTTCCTGGCTGCCTTGGCACACTGCTGACTCACATTCAGTGTGATGCTGACCAGCACCCCAACCCTTTCCAGTCAGACTCCTCTCCAGTGTCCCATATCCAGTCAGTGTGTATGTCCAGGGTTGCCCATAGCCAGGTGCACAATCAGGCACTTGTTCTTGTTATACTTTATGCACTTGGTGCTTACTACCAACTGGTACCCAGTTCTCTGACTTGTCCACATCTCTCTGCAAGTCCTCTCCACCCTCAGTCAAGGCAACAGCACCTCCTCATCTGGTCTTATCAGCAAACTTGCTCAGAACGTCTTCTAGTCCTGCATTCAAGTCATCTGCATAAACATGAAAGGAAAGTGGCCCCAAAATGGAACCCTGGGGACCCCGACAGTGACCATCTACCAGCCTGATGGAACCCACTGACTATAATCCTTTTGGACTGACCTACTGGCCAACTGCTCACCCACCACGTTGTGTTTCTGTCTAGCCATATGCAGAACATTCTGTCCAGAAGGTTGTTGTGAGAAACAGTGTCAAAATCTCCACTGAAATCCTCAAGGATTACATCAACTGGCTTCCCTTGGTCAACTAAACGGATAACTGTGTCACAAAATGAGCTTAAATTAAACAGGACCTTCGCCTCACAAACTTGTGTTGGCTGCGACCAATGACAGAATTGTCCTTCAGCTGTTTTTCCATAACTCCCACCATCATTTTCTCCATAATTTTACCAGGCTCTGGACTGACAGGTCCGTAATTGCCCATGTCATCTTTCTTGCTCTTCCTTACAATGAGACAACATTTGCCAGCTTCCTGTCAGCTGGCATGACCCTAGACTTCTTTAGATGCAATTGAAATGAGAGCCCAGAGCACACTAAGTTTTCATCATTGAAAGAAAGTAGATGTGCCATAGCTTTGCAATGCCTTGAACTCCAGAGTATGCCACAAATGGAGCAGAGGTGAAGATTTGCCTCTTCTGTAGTGAACTCATTCATTTGGTAAGCAGAATAACACTACCTGATACACGGGGACTGTGTCTCCACTCTTCTCTGCTCAGCTCACAGGGCAGAGGTTCAGGGCGTTGCTCTCATGTCAGTGCAGGTAAACTCACTTTAATCCTTTTTCCTCTGTAAATGCTTCCTCTATTTCTATGCTCAGATACACTTCCACATTCCCTCAAGTACACTTCCATATATCATTAACAATTACATTTTCTTATACCATCAAAACAGTTTGTCAAAACGTACAGTTCTTCAGTTCACATAAACTCCCTTAATACAGTCTGTATTCTTCAGTTATAAACACTGTGCCACAGAACCAGCACTGATTGAACCACCTCCCTCACACACTTCCTCGCAAGCAGTACATAGTATTACATAAATGGGTTGACATTCATTGGTTGGGTGGAATGTACACCTCTCCTCAGGACAATCTTACTAATCTACAGAGTACAAACTCCTGTCTTCTTACATACAAGCAGAAAGTACTTATGAGTGGACACACAACACAGTCTTTCACTTTGTCCGTGTCTGGCCATTTCCCTCACAGGAGGAAGGAAACATGGATCGGGACTCGGCACTCACCCTGCAGCTCTTCTGGGTCTCACTCACACCACACTCACTCTGACATTTAGATCAAAAACCATGGTTTATTCATACTACACAATGCTGACAATGTTTTCTAGATGGAATCTTAATAACACTCATACTCTGGTCGACCAGTTGCAAACGTTAATGTTTTTCCCAGAGTCGGCTTGACACACGGTACCAAACACTTAAAGCAGATGATAATATTGAACATACAACCTATAAGCCACATGATTACAACTTGGAGAACCCAGGCTACCATTTGACAGGCCATCCACTATATCCCATACCCATAGGAGAGACCAACCTAGGTCCCTCCTATTGCCAACCACCTGGGAGAGAGTATTTGTTCTTGTTTCCATTCATATGACATACAGTTCCTTTTCATAGGAACTCACCCAAGGAGTCTTCCTACCCCAGCTGGCAACCAAAGCCATGAGCTCACCTCCCTGGGAGCAGCACGTATGGCTGTAAACTGTGTAGGATGTCTCCTCAAGACATATGGGCTCCACTTACCATACACATACCTGGTCCAAATATGGGTGGTCCTTGTCTGTCCCTGCAGTGATCAGGTGAGGAAGGGAGTCCTTCAGAGAAATCTCAGGGTGCGCCAAAAGTGTCTCCCTCTCAGCTGGTCCTGCAGCGAACAGAGCTGGTCCCACCTGGGCCGCCAAATTGACTACAGGAATTGAACTCTATAACCTCTATAACTGATACAGTCTCCCATGACATACTTATACCAAAGTTGAGGAAGTATGGGATAGGTGAGTGGACAGTGAAGTGGGTTGAGAATTGGCTGACTGGCAGAGTGCAGAGGGTTGTCGTTGGCGGTGCAGTGTCTGGCTGCAGGGCTGTAACTAGCGGCGTCCCCCAGGGGTCTGTGCTGGGTCCGGTCATGTTCAACATCTTCATCAATGACCACCCGCAGCAAGTTTGCTGATGACACAAAGTTGGGAGGATTGGCTGACACACCTGAAGGCTGTGCTGCCATTCAGCGAGACCTGGACAGGCTGGAGAGCTGGGCAGTAAGACACCGGATGAGGTTTAACAAAAGCAAGTGTAGAGTTTTGATACTGGGTAGAAATAATTGCATGCACCAGTACAGGCTGGGGGAAGAGCTGCTGGAGAGGAGCTCTGCTGAGAGGGACCTGGGCGTCCTGGTGGACGACGCATTGGCCATGAGGCAGCAGTGTGCCCGTGTAGCCAAAAAAGCCAATGGCATCCTGGGGTGCATTAAAAAGAGCGTGTCCAGCAGGTCGAAGGAGGTGATCCTCCCCCTCTACTCTGCCCTGGTGAGGCCTCATCTAGAATATTGTGTCCAGTTCTGGGCTCCCCAGTACAAAAAAGACAGGGATCTCTTGGAAAGAATCCAGCGGAGGGCCACAAAGATGGTGAAGGGCCTGGAGCATCTCCCCTATGAGGAGAGACTGAGGGAACTGGGTCTGTTTAGCCTTGAGAAAAGAAGTCTGAGAGGGGACCTGATCCAGGTCTATAAATATTTGAGGTGTGGGGGGCAAAGAGGTGAGGCCAGACTCTTTTCAGCAGTGTGTGGAGGAGGGACAAGGGGAAACAGACAGAAACTGGACCATAGGAAGTTCTGCACTAATGTGTGCAATAACTTCTTTATGGTGAGGGTGACAGAGCACTGGAACAGGCTGCCCAGGGTGGTTGTGGAATCTCCTTCTCTGGAGATATTCAAGACCCGCCTGGATGCCGAGATGTGCAACGTGGTGTAGGGAACCTGCTTTAGCAGAGGGGTTGGACTCAGTGGTCTCTGGAGGTCCCTTCCAACCCCTACAATTCTGTGATTCTGTGAATATCAATGGGGTGGTTTGGATGGGGAAAGACTACCCCTTTGAATGACCTTTTGTCAGGGCATGTCCTGGGATTCCTAGGATCTTCAAAATGCAGCACTGCTTCTGTCACTGAAAAATGGGGCCCTGTGTGGGACGGAGGGAGGGTCCATGAGTCCCTGGCCCACCTGACTGAGTATTTCCATGGTCTTAGCAAAGACATACGTACAACTTGAGAATGACAGTTAGCTGCGTTCATGGTGGCATGGCCACTGCTGATGGCCTTGAACTGTCTGAACATAACTGAAGAGGCTCAGGCTGATGCAAATCAGCTATTGAATGATAGTGTTGAAAAACTGGAAAGACAGGTGGCAGTTTTGATGGGGAAAAAACCTAATTCAATCATTCTCCTATGGAAGATCAGGAACATCTCTCTGGAAGACCATGGGGACCCTGTACAAGGGAATCTGTATAAAATGGACTCTGTAAATGAAGGCACTAAAAGGTCAGATTTTGAGGTTCCATTTGGACTAGATCTATTTGAGATCTGACTGATTGTAACCCAAAAATGAAAAAAAAAAAAAAAAAATGCAGGATAGGCTGGTGGGAGTGCCCTGACCAGTGTCCAACCCCCCAAACCCTGCTGCCCATAATACAGCAGCTGAACTGATGGATATAGTACAGTGGTTTAGACAGAAACCAAGAGAGCATGCCAGCATAGCTGCTCTGGTTATGGGACATGGAGGCAGAAAGCGCTGTGGTGAAGGGACTGGAAATTTCAAAACTGACATCCATTACTACTCACCCTGCCCTCAGGCAAAGACTGTATGCTCTGTCCAACATAATGAGGATAGCCATTTGATCAGTGAATGATTTATGGCTGTGTGTCATATAACATGGCCAAATAAGAATGACATACCATTAAATATCAGCCTGTGGTCCTCTATGGAGGACAAACAAAATTATATTAGAGAATTAGGCATGAAAGAGGCAATCTATGAAGATGATTTTGAGAGCCCAGTCAATAAATTTTTCATCAGGAACGAGGGATCTCATCCTACAGCCATCACCTTTACATCAGGATGGGTCTATGTTATCCATACTGAACCCCCCAGTGGCCCTCAGGTGCTGTAATACAACAGGCTGCCCAATTGATGGGGAGACAAGAGTGCCTACGGCCAGATGCAGGCTCTGAATGGTGGTGAAAAGGTCAGAGAACCATCTGCTGCCATGACTTAGGCGTCCAGCCCCTAAGGTAATCCAGTCTGGACCCATTAGGGTCTTGAGACAGCAAATGTTTAAAGACCAGATTAGAGCAGGAGTTCAGTTTAAAAAGATCGACGGACTGCATAATCAGGAAAAAATATCTGTTAAACAGGCCCAAGCACTGAGTATTTATAGTCCAACCTTTTCAGCCAAACTAGATGTGAATGTAACTCAAGAAGGGTCTGGATGGGGGCTCTGGCAGAGCCAGAGTTCTTTGTGAACCCCTATGAGGTTTTGGTCACAGGTTTGGCATGGAGCAGAATAAAGATACATCACAGTTGAAAAGCATTTATTGGCTGCCTATTCTACACTACAGGTGGTAGAACCAGTAACTCAGATTTCAGAGGTTATCGTTAAACAACAAGGCCAGTCCAGGGGTGGGTAAAAGATCTAACACACATCTCTATGATGGGGGTGGCCCAATCACAAGCAGTGGTGCGCTCAGTTGTTCTGCTTGCCTGCTCCTCAAGGAGTTAGGAGAAATCTGTGCCTGTTGCGTGTTCGAGTGCATGCGCAATGCCATGTGGAGGGCTTATCGCAATAAAGATTGGCGGATTTGCTGCGTAGACCGGTCAGAACTCAGATCTGCGTTGTGCTTCCTGCGGCACCAAACGCCCAACAGTGGCAGTTCCGTGTATTGGCCAGCAGGTGGCAGCAGAGACCACGGAAAGAATGTCTGCGGGACAGACCCTGGGGATCTGTTCTCTTTTGATTATAGGGGAAGAACACAAAGATGGAAGAGGAGGGAAGGGGGAAAAAAATAAAAGAAAAAAAGAAAAAATCAAACCACAGCAAACAAATAAAACTTCTCCAAACGTAGCAAACATGAATGTCTGTCAATAAATAAATGAGTAATTGAATTGATGTCCGTTTCCCCTCCTCCCCGCCCCCCAACTTCTGAGATGAAAAAAAACCACCTGGTATCAATTGGACAGATGCACACAGTGAAGCCAGGGATGGTCTGAAACGCAAAGCAGCTGAGCAGCTTTTAGAAGAAAACAGAGTAGTAACAACTTCTGTACCTACATTCACCACTCTGAGATCCTGTCTGGGTCACCCAAGGCTTGTAAATAACCACTGGGTCGGTTCTGATGTCGAGTGATTTGTTGTCAGTTCTCTCATGGTTCTCCGGTCAGTTCTCCGGTGCCAGGATCTGCCACAGGGCATTCTGACCACAGGCATCATGTTTCTACGCTGCCACCTGCATTGAACAGGCAATGGGACTGCCCAGCATGTGCAAGGCAGCACCTCTTTCACACCACCAGAATGTTTAAGGCTGTTGGGATTGTTGTTAGCGTCCCATTAACACTGAGGCTAGAGATACCCTTAGGATTGACATTACTATTAGCATTACTTTGATGGTGCCCTATCTGGGTCATTTCCAGGGGATGTCAGGAGTAAGGCACAGTGTCAGGAGAAAAAGAACAGACTCTGTTACTTTATAAACGTGATAATAGAGAGAGTTCATTGGAAAAAATACAACTCTTAAATAATACAAAGCATGCTTCTGAATGGACGCAGGTATCATCTGGGCTCTGATTAATATTACTTTTAAGGTAAAGATTATTGTTACCTTAATGATTGTTTTTGGATTATGATCAGGGTTAAGGTTCCTTTTGCTACAAACTTCTAGCATCATTTTTGTTGTTACATTTGGAGTTAGAGACGATTTTAGAATCAGGGTAAGGGTTAGGATTAGAGTTACATTGCAGGTTAATGCTGTTATCTTTACAGCTCCTGTGAGGGTTGGGGTCTGGGTCAGGTGTTTAAAAAATGAAATGAAAAAAGAATTTAAAAATATATTGAAAGCTTCAGATTTCCTTAGTCTTTGTGGAAATCATATAATGTGCAACTCAGATCTACCTCTTCGTGCAGTGACTGTCTGTAAATTTGCTAGAGCCTGATATAATATGGCCTTGTGCTTTCTGCTAACTCACCTTCATTTCATTTTCATTAAATTTGCTTGGTAGTCAGATTTTGGTGGGTGAATATTTTAAAACAATCTAACCGACATTGGGTAAAAATTAAAAATAATTTAAAAAAATCACAACAGAATCAATTGTATCAATTTTTATAGATAAGATAAAGAAGAGCAGGTTCCCTTAGTTTTCTGTGCCTCTTTACTTTCTTACCCTCTCCCCTTGTGTGAGAAACTCTCAAAGTCAAAGATTTCTAGTTAGGCAAAGCTGGCAGCGATAGCAGCAGTGCTTATTCATTATTGTAATACTGCGCGCACATCCCCTATTGGCCAGGGAGAAATTGCACACCAGTCAGTGAAATCAATTCTCTTCTATGCCCTAAACCCAATGCAGGTGATGCTCTCATGGCTCTCATTGGTTGAGCATCTCAGGCTCACAGACTCCTCAAGACTGTGCTGGGCTGCTCCTGACGTGTGCCAGTGCTTATAAACCGTGTGGGAAATCCCTGAGATAGACAGCTCCTTCCTGGGCATGAGCTGAGGGCCAGAGAGGGGATAGCACCGGCTGTCTGGTGAATTCACATGCAGCTGCAAGTGCAGCACAGGGCCTTCAGCAAAGCCATGCCCATGGTGTGTCCGTGCTGTTACGTCACCTCCAAGATCCACGATAGGTCTAATGCCTGTGTGCCACCTTCTGCACACTGATACCATAGACGAGCTCTCCAGTCCGGCTAAGTCCACTGATGCTTTCCAGTGAGGATGTTTACTCCTGTATTTTTGCACTAATGCAAACACCAACACACAAGAAGCTAGAAATCTTGGTAGAGCTGCAGGCCTGAGCTCCTGTTTGGACCACAGTTGAATGGCTACCACAACTGCACTGTAGCACAAAGGGGACACAGAGACTTTAGGATGGATGGGCGAGAAGACAAGGAAGAGCGACTGCCCTCTGTGAGAGTGCACTGAGCTCTGCCTGGGGATGGCAGAGCAGCCAGGTCAGAGCTAATGGAAATGGCAAACAGAGGAGACCAACAGTGTCTGTACCTGTCTTCCTGATCAGGGAGAGCAAGTGGAAGGTGCCCTCTGCAGACAGATGGGAGTCTGATGTTGTCTGGCCATTGTCCCCTTTGGGAGCCTTTTTCACTCCAGTATGTGCTGCAGGGACAGCACAGCAGGGCATGTGGCATCCAGCAGATCCCTGGAGAGCACAGATGGAAGCTTCTTGACCAAGCAGTGGAGGAACCAAAGAGGAGAGGTGCTCTGCTGGATCTCATACTCTCTAGAATGGAACGTCTGGTGGGAATTGTGAAGGTGAAAGGGGCATCAGGCCACGTGCAAATGACAAAAGAATCTAAATTTATTTATTTATTTGTTTATTTATTTATTTATTTTGAGGCTGTAAGCTTAAAAGATGAACATATATGTCAATAAAACTGAAACAAAGAATTGAAGACAAAGATAGAAATCAATGAAAATGTGTTAACCCTTTTTAACATGAGAAATTCTCATGAGTCTTGTTCCATTTTTAGTTGTAAATATGAGTCTTTGTAGGGATTTTGTGTCTTTTTTTTTTTTTTTTTTTTTTTTTTTTTCCTTTAATTCAGATGCTTTCAGGTACAGAGACACAGACAGCGATGCCAGTGCCATCATTGCCCTGTGACTAAATCCCGGCACCCACCGCTGCTCTTCCCTGCTGCCTATTTGATGTCCCTCATCCTTCAGGTGTCTCCAGCTGTCCTAAATAAATGGTCGTGGTTAAAGGCATGTTTTCAGCAGGCAATTTAGACACATGCTCCTGCCACAGCCTGCCAGATTTCCCCATCCCTTTCTTACTGTTCAGTCAGATACCTCCCAATTATCTGTCTGATTTGTGACTTTTAGGGGGATGACTAAAATTTGCTCCATCTCGCCAAAGACTGATGGACTGTGTTGTCAACTCCTTCACTGTGATTCTATCTATCCCTTCCTATCTTTTCTTTTTCTCTTACTTTTTCTTATTCTATGTCGTTTTCTTTTCCTTTTCCTTTTCCTTTTCCTTTTCCTTTTCCTTTTCCTTTTCCTTTTCCTTTTCCTTTTCCTTTTCCTTTTCCTTTTCCTTTTCCTTTTCTTTTTCCTTTTCCCTTTCCATATCCTTTTTTTTTTCATTTTTCTATTTCTATTTCTTTTTTTTTCTCTTTCTCTCTTTCATTTTTTCATGCTTTAAAGAAAGCATGAATTCTGAAAGATGTTCATTAATGTCAGTAAAAGTGAAAAAAAGAGTTGAAGACAAAGATAGAAATCAAGAAGAAAGTGTTAACCCGTCTCAGTGTGTGAAATACTCACGAGTCCTGTTCAATTCTAAGTTGATAACTCCCAACTCCCTGGCTGATCTATCCAAGGGAGATTACTGAAATTTGCTCCATTCCTCAAAAGTCTGTTGTCAAATCCTTCACCGTGATTCTATCTATCCCATCCTATCTGTTTCTAACTCATTTCTTGTGCAAATATTCCCTATGAAAAATAAACCTCAATAGAAGCTGCTTGGACATGGCATGCAGTTGATCACTGTGTTTTACTGATCATTCAATTGCATCACCTTTCCTTCTGTTTGTTGGCCGTAAATAAAGAGAATTCTTTCTTTTTCTGTGTGCAGCTGGTTCTCTGTGGAAAGCCAGTGGGAGTTGGTACAAAGGAGGTTTAACACTGAGCGGGTGACGGTAGAGGAGAAGAGTGATGTGAGGAAAAGTGATGCAAGTCCCATGGGGCCAGTGTGAGTAGGAGTGGGATGGGGAGGTTGAGGAGGAACTTTGTCAACACAGTAACAGTACAGAACTCATTGGGACATCCTGGATTGACATCAGTTGCAAAGTGCTTCTTTAACTTCTTGTATAAAACAAACTATAAATAAATAGACAATAAATGCATTTTGGATTCTTGCTCTTTAAGCTCTCTCCATTTTGCTGAACACATTCTGAAAACCTGAAGAAGAGAACAGGAAGGTACAAGGCACAAGAGGCTCTTTAGGTTATAATGGGCCCCAGTGAGCATTTGGTGCTGAGTCCATCAACCTCCAGTGCAGAGAGAAGTTTGCACAAAGTGCTCAAGAAGACAAAGTCAGAAGTAACAGTGAAGTTTCTTGGAATATTAATGGGCCCACTGAGGGCCATTACCAAGTAAGCTTCCCAACAGACTAGTTAGAGAAGATAACTGGAAGCCATGACTACAGGCAGGCAAAGGCACTGGCATGCTAAGAAACATCTCCTTTGCCTTACGAAGCAGACAGGTCAAGCCCTGATTGCAAGACCAGAAGTAGGGAGATCCTGTCTCTCATGTTGGCTCAGGGCACTTCCTGTGGCAGTGAGTTGGAAGTCTATATGATGTTAAGTGAAAGACATAGGAACGGAAGATCCCAGGCTCTGCATGTGGTGCAAGGATGCTGTTAAGTTCCTATCCCACATGTGCCCTGTGTCTCATTGCAGGATGTGGGATGTGAGAAGGGCCCAGTCTGAACAAGCAGTCAATCCCTGTGAAACTCTGAACTTCAGATCTCTCAGTTCCAATGCCCTCCAGTGCACACTCTCCCATAGTTTTATGTCCTTTATGTTACGCGGTGCCCAGAAGTGCACCCAGTGCTGCTAGTGAGGCAGTAGCAATGCAGAGCAAAGAGGGACGATCCTTTCCCTCACCCAGCTGGCAATAAGTTGCTTCATGCACTCCAGGGGACTGTTGTCTTTCCTGGCTGCCTTGGCACACTGCTGACTCACATTCAGTGTGATGCTGACCAGCACCCCAACCCTTTCCAGTCAGACTTCTCTCCAGTGTCCCATATCCAGTCAGTGTGTATGTCCAGGGTTGCCCATAGCCAGGTGCACAATCAGGCACTTGTTCTTGTTATACTTTATGCACTTGGTGCTTAGTACCAACTGGTACCCACTTCTCTGACTTGTCCACATCTCTCTGCAAGTCCTCTCCACCCTCAGTGGAGGCAACAGCACCTCCTCATCTGGTCTCATCAGCAAACTTGCGCAGAACATCTTCTAGTCCTGCATTCAAGTCATCTGCATAAACATGAAAGGAAAGTGGCCCCAAAATGGAACCCTGGGGACCCCGACAGTGACCATCTACCAGCCTGATGGAACCCACTGACTATAATCCTTTGGGACTGACCTACTGGCCAACTGCTCACCCACCACATTGTGTTTCTGTCTAGCCATATGCAGAACATTCTGTCCAGAAGGTTGTTGTGAGAAACAGTATCAAAATCTCCACTGAAATCCTCAAGGATTACATCAACTGGCTTCCCTTGGTCAACTAAACGGATAACTGTGTCACAGAATGAGCTTAAATTAAACAGGACCTTCGCCTCACAAACTTGTGTTGGCTGCGACCAATGACAGAATTGTCCTTCAGCTGTTTTTCCATAACTCCCACCATCATTTTCTCCATAATTTTACCAGGCACTGGAGTGACAGGTCCATCACAGAATCACAGAATCACAGAATCACAGAATGACCCAGGTTGGAAGGGACCTCAAGGATCATGTAGTTCCAACCCCCCTGCTTAGCAGGGCCGCCAAACATACACATTTACTAGATCAGGTTGCCCAGGGCCCCGTCCAACCTGGCCTTGAACACCTCCAAGGACGGGGCATCCACAACCTCACTGGGCAGCCTGTTCCAGGACCTAACCACTCTTCTAGTAAAGAACTTTCCCCTAACATCCAACCTAAATCTTCCCTCCTTCAACTTAAAACCATTTCCCCTAGTCCTGCTATTATCCATAATTGGTCCATAATTGGTCCATAATTGCCCATGTCATCTTTCTTGCTCTTCCTTACAATGAGACAACATTTGCCAGCTTCCTGTCAGCTGGCATGACCCTAGACTTCTTTAGATGCAATTGAAATGAGAGCCCAGAGCACAATAAGGTGTCATCATTGAAAGAAAGTAGATGTGCCATAGCTTTGCAATGCCTTGAACTCCAGAGTATGCCACAAATGGAGCAGAGGGGAAGATTTGCCTCTTCTGTAGTGAACTCATTCATTTGGTAAGCAGAATAACACTACCTGATACATGGGGACTGTGTCTCTGCTCTGCTCTGCTCAGCTCACAGGGCAGCGGTGCAGGGTGTTGCTCTCATGTCAGTGCAGGTAAACTCACTTTAATCCTTTTTCCTCTGTAAATGCTTCCTCTATTTCTATGCTCAGATACACTTCCACATTCCCTCAAGTACACTTCCATATATCATTAACAATTACACTTTCTTATACCATCAAAACACTTTGTCAAACAGTACAGTTCTTCAGTTCACATAAACTTCCTTAATACAGTCTGTATTCTTCAGTTATAAACACTGTGCCACAGAACCAGCACTGTTTGAACCACCTCCCTCACACACTTCCTCACAAGCAGTACATAGTATTACATAAATGGGTTGACACTCATTGGTGGTGGAATGTACACCTCTCCTCAGGACCATCTTATTAATCTACAGAGTACAAACTCCCATCTTCTTACATACAAGCAGAAAGTACTTATGAGTGGACACACAACACAGTCTTTCACTTTGTCCGTGTCTGGCCATTTCCCTCACAGGAGGAAGGAAACATGGATCGGGACTCAGCACTCACCCTGCAGCTGTTCTGTGTCTCACTCACACCACACTCACTCTGACATTTAGATCAAAAACCATGGTTTATTCATACTACACAATGCTGACAATGTTTTCTAGATGGAATCTTAATAACAGTCATACTCTGGTCAACCAGTTGCAAACAATGTTTTTCCCAGAGTCGGCTTGACACACGGTACCAAACACTTAAAGCAGATGATAATATTGAACATACAACCTATAAGCCACATGATTACAACTTGGAGAACCCAGGCTACCATTTGACAGGCCATCCACTATATCCCATACCCATAGGAGAGACCAACCTAGGTCCCTCCTATTGCCAACCACCTGGGAGAGAGTATTTGTTCTTGTTTCCATTCATATGACATACAGTTCCCTTTCATAGGAACTCACCCAAGGAGTCTTCCTACCCCAGCTGGCAACCAAAGCCATGAGCTCACCTCCCTGGGAGCAGCATGTATGGCTGTAAACTGTGTAGGATGTCTCCTCAAGACATATGGGCTCCACTTACCATACACATACCTGGTCCAAATATGGGTGGTCCTTGTCTGTCCCTGCAGTGATCAGGTGAGGAAGGGAGTCCTTCAGAGAAATCTCAGGGTGCGCCAAAAGTGTCTCCCTCTCAGCTGGTCCTGCAGCGAACAGAGCTGGTCCCACCTGGGCCGCCAAATTGACTACAGGAATTGAACTCTATAACCTCTATAACTGATACAGTCTCCCATGACATACTTATACCAAAGTTGAGGAAGTATGGGATAGGTGAGTGGACAGTGAAGTGGGTTGAGAATTGGCTGACTGGCAGAGTGCAGAGGGTTGTCGTTGGCGGTGCAGTGTCTGGCTGCAGGGCTGTAACTAGCGGCGTCCCCCAGGGGTCTGTGCTGGGTCCGGTCTTGTTCAACATCTTCATCAATGACCACCCGCAGCAAGTTTGCTGATGACACGAAGTTGGGAGGATTGGCTGACACACCTGAAGGCTGTGCTGCCATTCACCGAGACCTGGACAGGCTGGAGAGCTGGGCAGTAAGACACCGGATGAGGTTCAAGAAAAGCAAGTGTAGAGTTTTGCACCTGGGTAGAAATAATTGCATGCACCAGTACAGGCTGGGGGAAGAGCTGCTGGAGAGGAGCTCTGCTGAGAGGGACCTGGGCGTCCTGGTGGACGACGCATTGGCCATGAGGCAGCGGTGTGCCCGTGTAGCCAAAAAAGCCAATGGCATACTGGGGTGCATTAAAAAGAGCGTGTCCAGCAGGTCGAAGGAGGTGATCCTCCCCCTCTACTCTGCCCTGGTGAGGCCTCATCTGGAATATTGTGTCCAGTTCTGGGCTCCCCAGTACAAAAAAGACAGGGATCTCTTAGAAAGAGTCCAGCGGAGGGCCACAAAGATGGTGAAGGGCCTGGAGCATCTCCCCAATGAGGAGAGACTGAGAAAACTGGGTCTGTTTAGCCTTGAGAAAAGAAGGCTGAGAGGGGACCTGAGGGGTCTATAAATATTTGAGGTGTGGGGGGCAAAGTGGTGAGGCCAGACTCTTTTCAGCAGTGTGTGGAGACGGGACAAGGGGAAACAGACAGAAACTGGACCATAGGAAGTTCTGCACTAATGTGTGCAATAACTTCTTTACGGTGAGAGTGACAGAGCACTGGAACAGGCTGCCCAGGGTGGTTGTGGAATCTCCTTCTCTGGACATATTCAAGACCTGCCTGGATGCCGAGCTGTGCAACGTGGTGTAGGGAACCTGCTTTGGCAGGGGGGCTGGACTCAGAGGTCTCTGGAGGTCCCTTCCAACCCCTACAATTCTGTGATTCTGTGAATATCATGGGGTGGTTTGGATGGGGAAAGACTACCCCTTTGAATGACCTTTTGTCAGGGCATGTCCTGGGATTCCTAGGATCCTCAAAATGCAGCACTGCTTCTGTCACTGAAAAATGGGGCCCTGTGTGGGACGGAGGGAGGGTCCATGAGTCCCTGGCCCACCTGACTGAGTATTTCCATGGTCTTAGCAAAGACATACTTACAACTTGAGAATGACAGTTAGCTGTGTTCGTGGTGGCATGACCACTGCTGATGGCCTTGAACTGTCTGAACATAACTGAAGAGGCTCAGGCTGATGCAAATCAGCTATTGAATGACAGTGTTGAAAAACTGGAAAGACAGGTGGCAGTTTTGATGGGGAAAAAACCTAATTCAATCATTCTCCTATGGAAGATCAGGAACATCTCTCTGGAAGACCATGGGGACCCTGTACAAGGGAATCTGTATAAAATGGACTCTGTAAATGAAGGCACTAAAAGGTCAGATTTTGAGGTTCCATTTGGACTAGATCTATTTGAGATCTGACTGATTGTAACCCAAAAATGAAAAAAAAAAAATGCAGGATAGGTTGGTGGGAGTGCCCTGACCAGTGTCCAACCCCCCAAACCCTGCTGCCCATAGTACAGCAGCTGAACTGTTGGATATAGTACAGTGGTTTAGACAGAAACCAAGAGAGCATGCCAGCATAGCTGCTCTTGTTATGGGACATGGAGGCAGAAAGCGCTGTGTTGTATGGACTGGAAATTTCAAAACTGACATCCATTACTACTCACCCTGCCCTCAGGCAAAGACTGTATGTTCTGTCCAACATAATGAGGATAGCCATTTGATCAGTGAATGATTTTTGGCTGTGTGTCATATAACATGGCCAAATAAGAATGACATACCATTAAATATCAGCCTGTGGTCCTCTATGGAGGACTAACAAAACTATATTAGAGAATTAGGCATGAAAGAGGCAATCTATGAAGATGATTTTGAGAGCCCAGTCAATAAATGTTTCATCAGGAACGAGGGATCTCATCCTACAGCCATCACCTTTACATCAGGATGGGTCTATGTTATCCATACTGAACCCCCAAGTGGCCCTCAGGTGCTGTAATACAACAGGCTGCCCAATTGATGAGGAGACAAGAGTGCCTACAGCCAGATGCAGGCTCTGAATAGTGGTGGAAAGGTCAGAGAACCATCTGCTGCCATGACTTAGGTGTCCAGCCCCTAAGGTAATCCAGTCTGGATCCATTAGGGTCTTGAGACAACAAATGTTTAAAGACCAGATTAGAGCAGGAGTTCAGTTTAAAAAGATCAATGGACAGCATAATCAGGAAAAAATATCTGTTAAACAGGCCCAAGCACTGAGTATTTATAGTCCAACCTTTTCAGCCAAACTAGATGTGAATGTAACTCAAGAAGGGTCTGGATGGGGGCTCTGGCAGAGCCAGAGTTCTTTGTGAACCCCTATGAGGTTTTGGTCACAGGTTTGGCATGGAGCAGAATAAAGATACATCACAGTTGAAAAGCATTTATTGGCTGCCTATTCTACACTACAGGTGGTAGAACCAGTAACTCAGATTTCAGAGGTTATCGTTAAACAACAAGGCCAGTCCAGGGGTGGGTAAAAGATCTAACACACATCTCTATGATGGGGGTGGCCCAATCACAAGCAGTGGTGCGCTCAGTTGTTCTGCTTGCCTGCTCCTCAAGGAGTTAGGAGAAATCTATGCCTGCTGCGTGTTCGAGTGCATGCGCAATGCCATGTGGAGGGCTTATCGCAATAAAGATTGGCGGATTTGCTGTGTAGACCGGTCAGAACTCAGATCTGCGTTGTGCTTCCTGCGGCACCAAACGCCCAACAGTGGCAGTTCCGAGTATTGGCCAGCAGGTGGCAGCAGAGACCACGGAAAGAACGTCTGCGGGACAGACCCTGGGGATCTGTTCTCTTTTGATTATAGGGGAAGAACACAAAGATGGAAGAGGAGGGAAGGGGGAAAAAAAAAAGAAAAAAAGAAAAAATCAAATCACAGCAAAGAAATAAAAACTTCTCCAAATGTAGCAAACGTGAATCTCTGTCAATAAATAAATGAGTAATTGAATTGATGTTCCTTCCCTCCCCCCCTCCCCCCCCAACTTCTGAGATGAAAAAAAACCACCTGGTATCAATTGGACAGATGCACACAGTGAAGCCAGGGATGGTCTGAAACGCAAAGCAGCTGAGCAGCTTTTAGAAGAAAACAGAGTAGTAACAACTTCTGTACCTACATTCACCACTCTGAGATCCTGTCTGGGTCACCCAAGGCTTGTAAATAACCACTGGGTCGGTTCTGATGTCGAGTGATTTGTTGTCAGTTCTCTCATGGTTCTCCGGTCAGTTCTCCGGTGCCAGGATCTGCCACAGGGCATTCTGACCACGGGCATCATGTTTCTACGCTGCCACCTGCATTGAACAGGCAATGGGACTGCCCAGCATGTGCAAGGCAGCACCTCTTTCACACCACCAGAATGTTTAAGGCTGTTGGGATTGTTGTTAGCGTCCCATTAACAGTGAGGCTAGAGATACCCTTAGGATTGACATTACTATTAGCATTACTTTGATGGTGCCCTATCTGGGTCATTTCCAGGGGATGTCAGGAGTAAGGCACAGTGTCAGGAGTTAAAGAACAGACTCTGTTACTTTATAAACGTGATAATAGAGAGAGTTCATTGGAAAAAGTACAACTCTTAAATAATACAAAGCATGCTTCTGATTGGATGCAGGCATCATCTGGGCTCTGATTAATATTACTCTTAAGGTAAAGATTATTGTTACCATAATGATTTTTTTTTTTTGGATTATGATCAGGGTTAAGGTTCCTTTTGCTACAAACTTCTAGCATCATTTTTGTTGTTACATTTGGAGTTAGAGATGATTTTAGAATCAGGGTAAGGGTTAGGATTAGAGTTACATTGTGGGTTAATGCTGTTATCTTTACAGCTCCTGTGAGGGTTGGGGTCTGGGTCAGGTGTTTAAAAAATGAAATGAAAAAAGAATTAAAAAAATATATTGAAAGCTTCAGATTTCCTTAATCTTTGTGGGAATCATATAATGTGCAATTCAGATCTACCTCTTCGTGCAGTGACTGCCTGTAAATTTGCTAGAGCCTAATATAATATGGCCTTGTGCTTTCCACTAACTCACCTTCATTTCATTTTCATTACATTTCCTTGGTAGTCAGATTTTGGTGTGTGGATATTTTAAAACAATCTAACTGACATTGGCCAAAAATTAAAAATAAATAAATAAATGCACGACAGCATCAATTGTATCAATTTTTATAGATAAGATACAGAAGAGCAGTTTCCCTTAGTTTTCTGTGCCTCTTTACTTTCTTACTCTCTCCCCTTGTGTGAGAAACTCTCAAAGTCAAAGATTTCTAGTTAGGCAAAGATGGCAGCGATAGCAGCAGTGCTTATTCATTACTGCAATACTGCGCGCACATCCCCTGTTGGCAAGGGAGAAACTGCACACCAGTCAGTGAAATCAATTCTGTTCTGTGCCCTAAACCCAATGCAGGTGATGCTCTCATGGCTCTCATTGGTTGAGCATCTCAGGCTCACAGACTCCTCGAGACTGTTGCTAGGATTCATTTCCATAGAAGGTCAATTACCAACCTCTTGTTTTTAGGTCTGCCTTGTACTTTTCTGCGGACAGAGAAAGGCGATGTTTCCAACAGTCAGTACATTCATTCTGTCCTGTGCTGGGCTCTACCCACCCTGTATTTATCTTGTGCTTGCCTCAATTCTACCCATGTCAGAATGCCCCCAGTCTGAACTTAACTCTGTTCAGCAACTTTCTTGGTGGAAAAACGACTTATACAGCTGTTTTACAAGAGGGTTATACATTCAGGTAGGGCCTACACTATGTACTGAAAATACTGGAAACCTCCACTGCAAAAACACAATCTACCTCTCCCATCTGTGCAGCCTTGCAGACCCAGAGCACGCCAGGTTATTTCTGCTTTCATAGCATTTGCATGCTGTAGGGTGAGCACAAGGTTCTGCTGCTTGATTCTTCTGCAAGAGCTGCCTACCGGCAAATGGTTGCAGGGATGGAGGATGTGACAGAAAGCATTTGTCTCCACAAGAGCAGAGTTACATTCAGTGCAGAGTGTGAGAGTCAGGTTGGTGTGGAAAAGCACTGACACGCTGGGGATGATGCAGTGCTCACATGTCTAACACTCACAGACATTACTGTCAGAAGGATGGTGCTGTGTTGTGCTTCTACCTTTGGCAGCCCCTGGAGAAATGCTGTGGCACACAGAACACCTTTGTATTGCACTGACTGCTGCCATGCAGCATGGATTTAACACACCAAATCCAGAGGAGCACAACTGCATCTAACTGCCCTGAGAAAAACTACTGTAGCTGAAGAGATGAGGAGGCAGCTGCTCATCTGCAGAACAAGCAGCACTGCCAGACACTGGGCCAGGTGAGCACCTCCTGCTGCAGCGTGATGATGACAGGGCTGGAGATGATCTGCAAAGCCAGCTTAAAAGTGGGAGACATGAGTCAACATGGCAGGAGGACAGAGGTGTTAGGGAGCAGCCAAGGCATCAAAGAGTATCAAAAGGCTTTAAAAGGTATCACAAAGCAACAGCCAGGAAGACTGGGATTATCATGAGCAGCAACCTGGATGCTAGAGATTATTTGCTGCCATACAAAATGGTAGAGATCTTGCTGCTGACATCCCAAAGCCATGCAAAATGGGAACCCAGAGCTCTGCCTGCACGAACCCCACAGCCATAGCATTGCAAGCTGAGCTGCCTTGCTGTTTGTTGCATTCATCCCAATCCCTGTGAATGAAGACTCGGAATGCAGCCAAGGCGATGATTGAGCATGAGAGTGACTTTATTCAATAAAAGACAGGAGGGCTTGAGAGGTCAAGGGTGAAGATGGGACTCCTCTTGTCAAGATGAGAGTGGCTCAGAGCTGGTGCTGCTGCCTGGTGCCTGGGACTGGCAGCCTGACTCTAAGTCCCCATCTACGATGCTCAGCTTCACCTCACTGATGCTGACCTGCTCCTGCATGGTGGTGCTGCTGTTGGGGCACTCGGGCTGTGCTTGGGATGGGCAGCACTGCAAAGGCACTGGGTCACAATCCAGGCAGGTGACTGTGGTGTCTGGCAGGCTCAGGTCAGGAGCTTCAGCAGAGCCAGGAGATATGAGAGCATGAACGTGGATGAGCCCCTTGTGTCCATCACTGCTACCATGTGGAAGGCTGTCATCCGAATTGCAGCGATTTGTGCTTAATAAGAACTCTCCATTGATGGAAACACACTGCACATCACTACTTGGTTTGGATCTTTGGGGTTGACAAGGGCTCGAATTATCTAGGAAGGCACAGAAACTCAAGGGTTAGTGTCAAACGTTTGCAAGTTGAATCATGCAAGAGGTTGCTGATACTTGGTAATAGAGTGGCGGCAGGACGAAGCAAATAAGCTTGAAGCAACAGAGCCACTGTCTTGAAAGTGATCCTCGTGCAGGTCCATAAGTTTTGACTCTGCCTGGACTTCATATGGGGCAGTATGACATCACAAAGGGGTGATATGATGTCACAAATGGGCATTATGACGTCACAAATAAGCATTATGATGTCACAAAGGGGCACTATAATGTAAAAAAGGGGCATTATGACATCACAAATAAGCATTATGACGTCACAAAGGGCATTATGACATCACAAAGGGGCAGCATGACGTCACAAAGGATTGTTATGACGTCACAAAGAGGCATTATGACATCACAAAGGGGCATCGTGACGTCAGAAAGGGGCATCGTGATGTCAGAAAGGAGCATTATGACATCACAAAGGGCATTATGACATCACAAAGAAGCATTATGACATCACAAAGGGGCATTATGACATCACAAAGGGGTGTTACCATCACCCTGCGCCCAACTCCTCTCTCCCTCCTATTGGCTTCCTCTCCCACCAATCCCCGATCTCCCCTCCCCTTAGGCATTGAATTCTCTTCTCACTACCTCCTCCCAGTCCTCCCCTAGGAACAGAAACCATTCAGATTCTACAGCAAACTACAGCATCTGCACTGCAAGAGCTCACTGAACCACCTGCAACAATGAAACACGGTTTTGGAGAGTGGGTTTGAAAACACACCTTTAGACAGCTGTCTCCCTGTAGCCAAAAGGAAACCAAGCAGCAAAAGAAGAGTCCAGCCTGAAACATGCCCATGCTACTAGCCCAGGTTTTTCACAGTCAATGCAGAATCCATCCTGTTCATGAGGTGACAAATGACCAGTGGGTCTCCCCTTGCTCCACCCCTTCTCCTTCAAAGCCAGAAAAAGAAAGAAAAAACAAGCTTCTGTACAGCTGCCGTTATTTCTGACAGCGAGTGTAATCACAGAATCATAGAATGGCCCGGGCTGGAAGGGACCTCAAGGATCATGAAGATCAATCGCCTCCCTGTCCCTGCTGGCCATCCCCTCTTCTGATGGAGCCCAGGGGACCATTTGCTCTCTGAGCTGCAAGAGCACGCTGATGGCTCACGTTCTGTTTTTCATCCACCAGGACCCCCAGGTCCTTCTCTGCGGGGCTTCTCTTAAGGACTGCTCCTCCCAGGCTGTACAGATGCCTGGGATTCCTCCAGCCCAAGTGCAAAACCTTGCACTTTGCTGTGTTCAACCTCATTAGATTCACCTAGGCCAACCTCTCGGTTGAGCTCCCTATGAATGGCATCCCTTCCTTCCACTGCATCAGCCCCACCACTCAGCAAACAGCAGAGGGTGCACTCCATTGCATCATTGGTGTCACTGATAACCATGTAAAAAAGCACTGGTCCCAAGACAGACTCCTGGATGACACCACTTGTTATTGGCCTCCACCTGGACACAGAACCATGAATCACCACCCTCTGTCTGTGGCCTTTCAACCAATCCCTTATCCACCAGGTGGTCCACCTGTCAAATCCACATCCCTCCAGTTTAGAGATAAGGATGTGGTGGAGGGCCATGTAAAAGATCTTGCTCAAGTCCAGGTCAATGACATCAGTTTCCTTCCTTTTGTCCACAAATGCCGTCACTCCATCATAGAAGAGCACCAGATTGGTTAGGCATGGCCTTCCCCTGCTAAAGCCACGCTGACTGTCTTGGATCACATGCTCATTCCTTATGTGATCAAGCATGTCTTTGAGGCGGATCTGTTCTTCACCATCTTCATCACAGTTCTACATTTGAATCAAATAATTGGTGTTGCTGTCACCAAGAAAACCTCTTTGTCTTCTACTCCTGCTGCACATCTGTGCTTTCACCAGAAGCAAAGGGCGAGGCCACCTCCTAGATCCAAATTTTAAGAAACCAACACCCAATAGGTGTCATCTGAAGTAAAATAGGAGAGAAATTAAGATGACTCTTTTGCATCCAGCTTGGATCACTCCCTCACTCAGGCACACCACCATCAGATCAAGGAGATGCTGCCTTCAGCTTAGAGACTGTATGGGAAATCACAGCTTGAACCTCTGATTAATCAGCTGAGGCAAGTGTTGGGCCAGCTGCGGGAGCACAGGTGAGAGTAATCTAGCTGTGCTCCCAGAAGGGGTGGACCTCGACTGCACCTCTTCTGAGACCTCACCTCATTTAAAGGCTGACCACCACTAAGGCAGAATCTCTTGGAGACTGCTCCCCAGTTGAGACTGCCTCAGCTTTCTGGTCAAGGCACCAACATTGGTGAGTTTTCCTTTGCTAATAATCTTTGACTATTTACCACCATCTTGGTTAACATCTTTTTACTAGCCACCCTTACAGAGACCATAAGGGCTTGGGCTTCCAAACTCTCAGCAAGCATTTGGATCAGACAGCTTCCTGCTGGGGAGCCCCCTGCATCACTGCTGCCTCCTTTCGTACTGGACCTGCAGATGCTTCAGAGCTCATTAGCATGGACTTCCTTCCTCCCCTCAGCAGCTGCTCCTGCACTCACCTTCATTCCTACTCAGATACCGGCCGCTTCCAGCACCAGCTGACCTGCAAGACACAGAAAGGAAAGGTGGGAATCATGCAAACGCAGAAGCCCAAGGCTGCGTCACCACCACGTATGGCAGCCTCGGGAAGTCAGCTGCAACTACATCCTTTGTCAGAATGGAAACAGGCACCGTCAATTAAGTGTGACCTCTGAACTCATTGCCACCATCAGAAATAGGCACTGAAATTGCTCACTTCACTGCAGCTGGTTACCTCCTGATTTTGGGTAAATGCGGTCACTGTCTTGAGGGCTACCAGAAAAACGACATCAACTTCATTGTAGGTGGTTAAGTTTGGAAGCTGGACTTGAGCAAGAAAAGTTTCTCAGCTCAGAATCACAGAATTATCAAGGTTGGAGAAGACCTACAAAATCATCTGGTCCAACCATTACCAATACTTCCCGGATAAATCATACCTCTCAACACAACATCCAAACGTTTCTTGAGCACTCCCATGGTCGGTGACTCCACCACCTCCCTGGGCAGTGCTATCCAATGCCTGAATACCCTTTAGGGGAAGTAATATTTCCTAATGTCCAGCCTGAATCTTTCCTGGCACAGCTTAAAACCATTCCCTCTAGATCTATAACTGATCACACGAGAGAAGAGGCCAAACCCCAGCTCACTACAACCTCCCTTCAGGACGTTATAGAGAGTTATAAGGTCTCCCCTGAGCCTGCTCTTTTCCAAGCTGAACAATCCTAGTTCCCTCAGCAGCTCCTCGAAAGGTTTGTGCTCCAGACCCCTCACTACCTTCGTAGCTGAAGACGTTCCAGAACCGCAAGGTTTTCTTGCAGGGAGGGGCCCAAAACTGAATAGGTCAAACATCCTTCTCTCCATCACTGCTGTCACGTGGAAGGCTGTCCTTGGAACTGCAGTGACTCATGCATCCTAACTGCACTCCATTGATGGAAGCACAACGTGCATCATTGCAACTTGCTGGTGGGTTCCTGTATTGGCAAGGGATCGATTCACCTGGAAAGAGTAGATACACAGCATTTAGCGTCAAACTTTCACTGTCCAAGGAGGCAAAGGCTTGGTGCTGCCTGTCAAGCAGGTTTCAAGCAGCTTGTGAGACTCATCTGGGAAAGACAGGAGTCAACCAAAGATGTCAGGCACGGGCTTGAATGCCAGAAGGAGGTACAAGCCCACTGAAAGCATGAATTCTACCTGTGTTGCTGACAAGCAGTGTTTTGAAAGCTGGATTTGCACCCTTACCTGCCAGGACCACGACTTCTGCTTCAGAGGGCTCCCTGGCACTGCTCTGCAGTTGGTGTTTGGCCACAGGGGATGGTTTGCCCAGGCAGAAGCAGGAACGCCAACTGCCAGCTGGTGACTCTGCCCTCTTACTGGGAGAACTCAGTCTGGAGAGAAAACAGAGCATGCTGTCAGTCGTGGTGCAGGATGAGGGAAGAGCTGCACCAAGCCCTTGCCAATAGTTGTCTGTTCCCGCCACTGCCTGCTTTCTGCTGAAACACAGCCTAGAAACACCCTCTGTTTCAAACAGCAGAGGATGCTTCCATTCCTACAGCTCAGCCCTCAAGTCCTGCTGGCTACATTCCTCTCAATGATTTCAAGCAAGATTCGGAGCATGTGAGCAAAGGCTCCACAGCCGGACAGGAAAGGAGCTGGCAGGCGTAACTGCTTTCTGAGGAACCGTACAGTTATAAGGGAAGTTCAAAAGCATCCCTGACTCTTACATTAACACCTCCTCGGCCTCAGCTCACTGCCACCTTTAATTTCTAGTGCCAGCAAGTCTGACCAACAGCTCTGCTTACAGGAGAAGCACAATTGGTTTCAGGCACATGGCCCTGAAATCTGGAAAACCCCAAGATTTCCATGTACAGCCAGCACAGAACAGGATAGACGCCAGCATGGCTTTCTGCATCTTGTGACTGCCTGCCCAACCAGGAAGGAAAGGCACCTTGTGTGGCTCCACTGAGGCCATAGGGCAACTGTGTGTTAGTTGAATCCTCAAAGATATAATGGACAAAAAATAAACCAATAAAAATCATCCGAACAATGATGGTAGGGGCTGGAAAGGGAATTCCTCTTTCTTTATCTTTCAGATGGAAAATCAATGATTGCGTTGAAGTTCCTCAGTACAGCTGCAGGCCCTTCCTCCACTTGTATCTTGCTGCTCCGTGTTGCAACAGGAGAGCTGCTCTGGCCTCTCCTCTCAGCCTGTGCCGCCTGCACGGTGAGCAGCTTTGTGGATGGAGAGACCCACACAGACTTGGGCCCAGGCAGAGAACTGTGCCCTGCAAGGGAAAACCACAGCTAAGACAGAAAAGGAAGCAGCAGCACAGCCATCCCCATTCTGCATATCTCTCAGAATTGCTCATCCGAGCCACTGGAAGAAGAGGAGCTCAAAATAACTGTGTGCTCAGAGGTATGCTCGTGGCAAAGGACACAGCCACAATTAAGAGCAGCTCACTGTATCTTAAGAGGCAAACAAAAAGCCTAGAAAAACTAGGGGCCAGAGATCTCAGAAGGCATCACTGCCACACTTCAATCAAGTTTCACCTGCTTGCAAAACATCTTAAGAGCAGTGATGGTTTTCTCCATGTAAGGCTTGGACACTCTCAGGACCCATCAACAGGGCAACATATTCTAACCTAAGCCCAGAAGCCTGCTGTCTCCTCAACAGTAACAGAATTTTCAAAGGTCTTGGAGAAGCCCTGGATTGGATGAAGCTGTCAGATTTAGATCAAGCTAATGGAGGAAGATGCTCACCTACAGCCTCTCCCATGGCTGGTGTGGATTTGGAGCAGAAAAGGACGTCTGTGTAAATAGTACTGTTGAAATATCAACTGGTAGAGCAGTGTTGCACATTGTACAAATCACAGTTGGACATCCATGGACAGCTGATGATAAAAGTAATTGTAGGGGAAGAGCTGGATGAAATATTGTTAAAAACAAATAATCATTTTAGCTGCACGTTTGTAAGCATTTCTTTTCATCCTTCTCAAAACAGTTTCATGGCAGAATCAAGAGGACACGTTCACACAGACATTTCCACAGCCAGACTAGGGAATAATCAAAGAATATCAACCAAAACGTGTTTCCTACCAGTTACATGAATCTTGAAGGTGAGTTTCTAGCCAGCAGCCTTGCAGCTGTACTCCCCTTTGTTGCAGTAATTCATTCCTGGATGTAAATCACATGTAGAAAAGTGTTGCTATGATACTAGATGACCAAGAAAGTCCTATAGCCAAAATGTTTTGCACCAGAGAGGCTGTCAGTTGATCCTCCAAATGCAAGACACACAAAATGAAGCGTTCCTTTATCTCTGGGATTCCAAGCATTTTCTCACCTCTGACTTTCACTTGGAATGTTGCTTTGTCATCTTTTGTTTCACAGCTGTAGCTCCCTTGGTCTTTCAGGGTCACATTTTTGACCATGAGCTTGCGGTGCGTCCCCTTGGAGATGATGGTTGTCCTCTGGTCCTGCTTCACCTCTGTTTCATCTTTCTTCCATACGACAGCTCCGCTTGCAGCTGACACCTCACACACCAGCTCCAGGTCTTCAGAAGGACTGACTAATATTTCTGGAGTCGTTTTGGGCTTGTTGACAAAATCAATGGCTTCATCTGAAGAAAAAAAGAGAAAGTGGTTTACATCCTGACTCAGGCTTATTCAGTACAGCATTAAGATACAGTTAGAACTGATTGTAATGTCTCTGCTCATTAAATTTGGGTGATGGAGTTTCACCTCTGGAGGTACTCACATACAAACGTCTGCTTGATTCTCCTGTGTAAGGAAAGAGTAAGTTCTATGCAGACAGTTCTTATTTCTTTTAATCAATTCTGTATTCTGCACACGTTCTTCTGAAGCTAAAATGAAGGCAGATAAGTAACGTGTTTGCAATGCATGAACAAACCTATTCAACACTTTGTCTCTAAGCTAACAAGCAGCGTTTGAAGAGCACATCAGTATTTCATGCGCTTCATTCCATCCAGACAGAACCTGCCTGAGGAGCAAGCTGATGGCTGTCAGCTACAGGCAGACCTAGCTTAGCATTGCATTTCTTACAGCAACAACTGTTGCTTTCAGTCACTGAATATACCAAGGCCAATTGCTATGCCAGGCACATTTATGGCATCAGTGAACAAATAATGAGTTAAAAATTGTAATAGACAGGAGTCATCTATTCTTGTAAAACTAGGTGACCAAAGAAGAACAGTCCCTCTAGAGTCAAGCTGTTTAGAACTAATAGCATCAATCAATGTCACGTAGATAGATTACTTCCCTGCCCTAAGACCATCTTGTGACCATTTGGTGCTCCTAATTAAGCCCTCTTGATGGCTTTTTTGTCTGAGCCATGTGACATTTTGTGATAGGAGTTACTGCTAGTGTTCCCTTCACCCTACACCAAAGTAGGAGGTATCCATTCTCAGGGAATCATGCAGGCTTCCTCTGTATTTGATGCTCAGAGACAGCCCCAGAACCTTTTAAATCTTAGCTTAGCTCTCATCCAATAATGTTCATCAAACAGTGCAACTTGTCCTTTGGGGATGCCTTTGTTCTGCATCAACCAGTTCCAACGGAGTCTTCTCGGCTTGTTTTAGATCAGTTTGTCAACAGATAAAGAAAGGGGCTTTGAATTACAAACTGAAATTGCAGAATGCATGATTCTCAACCAAACAGAACGGGAGGTGGGATGCAGGGTGAATACCTGAGCCAACACCACCTGCAAGCAATCCTTCAATATCTTAGGAATCTCTAGCCATCCCAAATCCAGTGTTGGGCTTGATCTATCATCTCTGCTGAGTTTTTAGCTAGCTGATGGTGAGCATCTTGGTGGAGATGGGTGAGCAGTCGGACTAGAGGGTCTTAATCAACCTTAAGGATCCTGTGATCAGAGGAACTTGAATGTGTTGTTAAAAGTCACAAGAGCTGCACTGCAGCATGAGCATACACAGCGAAAGGTTTTCAGTAGAGCTTCGGTTCATAAATGAGGACTGGGTTATGGAAAATAGGCTCAAGAAATAAACCAGAAAACAGATCTTAACGCCAGGTTCTGTGAATGCAGCCAGCTGAATTTCACAGATATTGAATTTCAATGACAATTTCTTGTGTTATTTTATCCTCCAGCTCCACCCTGAACAGGAACATGTCAGTGACAAGCATTACTCCTCCAGGCTTGACCTGACAGTGCTTTACTTGTACTATGAGCTAATGCCAGGAAGAGCAGGAAAAGAGTTTCATCCACGTGCCTTCTCCTTCCTTAGTAAAACCAGTGTGAAACTGCAGCCACGTCAGGCTGAAGGAGACGTCTCAGATGTCCTGCCTGGATGCAGGAGCTCACATGTCAGAGGATGTCTGGCACGTCAAGTCTCATGGCAGTGCAGTGCATGACAAACTGCAACAACACTTTCCTGTGGGCTCCTTTGGGCACGAGGCCCAGCGGGTGACACACCTCTGGCTGCAGCTCTTCAGAGCCTCCCAGCAGCCACGTGATGCCCATGGGAGAGACACAGCTGACCCGCACAGCAGATGATTTACCAGCTAGCTCTGATTTACAGCAAGAGAAGATACAAGTGGTGATGCTGAATGGTGAAATACTGCGAGTGTGTGGCATAGGTATAAGATTTGTGAGCCTGAGGATGTTCAAAGTCAGGATGGACAGGGCTCAGAGCACCTGATGGAGCTGCGGTGCCCCTGTTCATTGCAAGGGAGTCCAACTAGCTGACCCTTAAGGGTCTCTTCCCTATCTATGAGATACACAAAAGCTGATTCTGCAGTAACCAAGCTACCAACAGCAGCTGTTTGTCTTACAGCTTGCCAACACAGGTTTTAAAATAACAGCATTGATTGCTCATTTGATAGTCACATTACAGTGCAAAGCACATGGAAACGTCCATCAGCTAATTCATTTAATTCTTTGGGGAGACCTGCCAGTATGAAATATTATGCTAACATGACAGAGAGAAGAAAAGCAAAATTAAGACTAGCTGACAAGCCGTGGCAGGAAGTTCTGCTCTCCATCAATTTAGTCCCATTATTCAATTCTGTTTGGAGATGTCTCCATGACTTTCTGGAGTTTGTTCTTTGAGAAGAAGCAATTAAGTAAGCTCTCCAATGCCAAAGTGCATACACTACTCTAGGCCTTTCTTGTTTCTCCATGGATCAACAAGGGTGACAAGACAGCAGAAGATGATGAAGAGCCTCATCATGCAAACTCATGCATTTTATCCCCCTCACAGATGCACTGACAACTTACAGCATCATCCATTGAGACGTTGTGAATTTTCAGGGTGTGTTTCTTCCCCACAATGTGCAGTTCATATTTTTCACTGGCCTTGAGCTCCTTCCCATCCTTCATCTACTCCACAGTAGCACCTGTGTCTGAAAGCTCAGCCTGCAGTTTGGCTTCGTCACACAGCCGAGCGGAGATCTTTTCTACATCTTTGCTCTTATTGGTAAATCTCACTGCAGCACCTGTCAGGAGCAAAGGCCTCGTTAGTTCAATTGATATCAGGCTAACGTGGTCAATGTTTGCTGCAACATCTCTGAAAAAGTATCACCTTCTGTTCCTGCACTCATCATTGTGTCACTTCTGAGCAATTCAAGATATTTCATTTGGTCTTCTTGCCGGATTTACTAAGTAAAAATCAACCAAACATCTCCTTCTACTGATTAAGAATGCTCTAAACATGCTTCTGCAGAGGTTTCCACCCAATGACAAACAGGTCCTCCCATCATGAATGTTTATTTGTTCTATTTTGTCATGTAAAGCTGATTGATAGAGATATTATTGGAATGATTGCTCCCCTACTTCTAAATTATTCCAGTGCAATCAGAAAGGCTGTCTGAACCTGGAGCTGAAAGTACTGCTCTATGGTGATGCAGTGGTAAACCTGCTGACTGAATGCACTGGCCAAGAGCTGTGAACTGCAGACATTCATCAGCTGGCATGAAGCAATCTGGTTCAGATACCAAGCAGCTGGGTAGACTGGCTTACCCTACACTCAGTGCTATCATGTTTAGGTCATTACCAGGACTCACATCAGTCCATGGGATGCAATTTCAGGTATTTGGTACAGGCAGTGAATGCCTGCAGCCCCAGTTCTAATCATCAGATCACAGCAACTATGCCTTGACTGGAAGAGGAAAGGAGAAGGATCAAAGCAAATACCTCTCACTCTCATCTTGGTGCTGACATCAACATTTTCGGCAACAAATTTCACTTCTGCTCCACCATCATTCTTGGTGATGTTCTTTATGATTAGGCTGTGAGTAGTTTGGGTTCTCTTGATGATGCAGGTCTCGCTTTCCTGTAAGACTTTACCACTGAGGTACCAAGTGCTGCAACACATTGTTGTAAGATCAGTAGTAAACATGGCATCCCCTCCAGGTACAGCTTCACCAGCTGTTAGGGGGGATTTCACAGCCAGGACTGGTTCTGAGGAAGAACAACATGGATGTCTTAATGCTCTTTAGATGCAAGTCTGGTATCTCATTTAGAGATGGAAGATTAAATCATAGGTACATTTCTACTTCTCCCTTTGCATGAGTGCTGGAAGAAGCACTTCTATGCTTAAGATCTGTTACAGAAAGTTCTGCCTCTTGCACATGTGAGATATCAAAAGATAATAATATTCATGTCTCTCTCACAGAAACAGAACTTGTATCACTTTAGTGGTAGCTGGAGGTTGACAGGAGAACTAGTAATAAAGGAAAGCCTTTGGTGTGTTACTGCACTACTATCCTTAAAGTCAAATGAAACATCTTTAGGGAACCAACACAGCTGCTCAGCTCACACTGACCCATTTCCATTGGGGTTTTTGTGCTTACCAAGGTGCACGCTCCCTGGGAATTCCAGAGACGGGCTCTGTCCATGCGCATTGACTGCAGACACTCGGAACTGATCATCAGCCTCTTCAGACAGATTGCTCACCGTGAACTCTGGGACGGGGACATGAGACTCGTGGCACCTCACCCACGTGAAGCCAGTTAGTTTATTGCCTTCCACAATGTAGCCATCTATTGGAATGGGGCGCTGCATCTTCGGAGGGGACCATGCCAGTGTCACTGAGGTTTCTGTTTTATTTTTCACCACGGGGTCAGCGGGGGGCTGGGTGGGAGGTTTTCTGGGAGCTGAACAGAAATAAATACAGAAATATTAGCATAAGGTCATGTAGGCTGGAAAAGACCTTCAAGATCAGCAGACTCAACTTTCAGCATGACCTACTGAGTCCCACCATTAACTACTGTACTACCTGAGGACATACATGACAAGCTTATTCCTGCAGGTATTTGCATAGTGAATATATTCACCCTCTGGTTGCTTTGGAACATTTTAGAGGTTAAAATCCCATCAGACTTTTTCACTGTGTGCAGCCACTGATACAGGCAGGAGGCTGGGAATTACCTGATGGGCTCTAGTTACAGACTACTGACACAGTAAAGGATTGAGTTCATTTCATTTTGGCCATCAAAAAGTTTGGAGTCTGGTTTAAGTCATCCATCTAGACTCCAATTATAATCATATGGAGAACAGCGCATTTAGGAGAACTCATCTCATCTTAATAAACCTGAATGAAATCACAGAATCATAGGATCACGGGAGGGCTTGGGTTGGAAGAAACCTTCAAGATCATCCAGTTCTAAACACCCTGCCATGGGCTGGTTGCCCACTAACCAGCTCAGGATGCCCATCACCCATCCAGCCTCGCCTTCAACACCAAGGACAGGCATCCACAGCTTCTCTGGGCAGCCTGAAATGGAAGCAATGAGCCACATGTTGAAGATACTCAAACATTCATGACTGTAGAGAGAGCCAAATACTCCATACATATTGCCTGCCTGGTCAATGGTATTAAAATGCCAACAACAGACTCATCCAGCTCATGGAAAATGGTGTGAACATGGCGTACAGGATTCTTCCAGCAGCGAGTTAGATCTGCAAAGTGTAAAAATAGGAAATCTCAATGCAATGCAATTTTCCCTCATAACATAAATAGACGCATAACTGTTTTGGGGTGCACTGTTACCAGCCTGTCAGTTGCTGTTGGTCAGTGCTAGATGCCAAAGGTCCCACTAACATAGCATGAAGCTGAAAGCTAGACGCTGGAATCAGATCTCCTGACCTTACCATCAGAAATCGAGATGTCATATTTTGCTCAGAGGTGCCTGCTTGTAGGAGGGACAGCTTCCGAGCTTTTTCTGCTCCAGGAACCAGCTCCAGCTTCAGGATTTAAACAGCAGTCAGAAATTAAACTGAGCTTTGTCACCTCCATCAAACAGAAGGAGTGGTTGGGTGGTACAGCTTTCCAAATCACTTAGAAACTGGCACAACAATCAGATGCCTACCTTTTCTTTTTGAACTTGTTAATACATAGAGCTTAATAGCATCAGAATGCCCCAAGCACTTCAGATAACACGACAGCTGTAAACCCTTCTTTAAGGATTCCATTGTTTAACCACTGAGTAACTGTAATTCAGTGGTGCTGGTGGGAGAAGGGAAGTCCTAATCTTCCCAGATGGTGAATAGAGCTGATGTTCACATGCAGACTGGTGCTGCAGCACAGCCAGAAACCACTCATTTGGGAAACACAGCACCAAGAAAATAATGGGAATAGCTTCATAAAATCAGGCAGCTTCACCCAAATTTCATGTCAGGTCCATTATTCTTCCTATTTTCAGGAAGAAACGTTTTCCCTTTTTCTTGTAGTTTTATTTTCTTTTCCTTTCATGCAAGCAGCTTTGTAGCTTAAAAAATTGTTTTCTAATCACCTCCTGGTGTGGACAAATCACACAGGTTTGACTCCATGTTTTACATAGTTAGCATTTTATATTTGTTCCAGTATGGAACTGTACAGCCATAGAATGGCCTGGGTTGAAAAGGATCTCAAAGATCATCCAGTTCCAACCCCCTGCTATGTGCAGGGTCGCCAACCACCAGACCAGGTTGCCCAGAGCCACAATCCAGCATTTCCTCATAGGAGAGCTGCTCCAACCCTCTGATCATCACAGTGGCCCCTCCTCTGGACCAACCCCAACAGCACCACAACCTTATTGTCCACAGAAAGCATATAACCCTCATTCAATTGCCCTTCCACTCAGCTTAGAGCACTACTAAAACCAGCATCTTCACCTTAGCTCATCACACTGCTGCAGTTCCTTTTACAAGGATTTCACTGGCAAAAATTAAATCAAAGCCATCACAAGGGATTTAGCACAGTTACGTGTTACTGGCTACGAGAGCTGTCAGCACAGTCACCTGTCAGGCTTTGCTGCTGTTCTCTTTATGTAGAGGCACAACAAGGTTCAGACACCTCATAGTGCAATTCTCACTTGGACTGTAAAGAAAAAGGAGGCTTGAAAAGCAGCGTGTGGAAAACAAAGAAACAAGAATTAGAACAACAGTGGGGCCATGGCACTTGTAGGAATTGTTCTGCCTTTAACAGCAGAGCTTTTCAAGAAGTATGAGGGCATTGCAAACCAGACCAGTTTGGACAGATTAACAACTGCAAGTAGTGGGTTCCAAAATTCCAGACATGAAGTCAAAGATAGAAAAACTCTTCACATTTTCATCTCTCAATTTTTCGTACATTGTGCATTACAGTGCAAACAAGTCTTCACATACAACTTGGAAGCTAAAGACAAGTCTGACAAAACAGACTGCACAAAAATGATGGATAATTAACAGAGCAAATTGCTCTTTCAAAAACAGAGTTTATGTCTTCTGGTCATAACACTTCAGAAGCCTCAGAGGCTTCTTCTCCTTTGTATATTTTCATTAATCTTAGATTTTGTTTTCATTCAATGTGACCTCACTAAACAAATATTGTCTAAGACCATGAGTATCACATAAATGTGCAGATCTCAAGCTGCTCACTTATCTAGTACCCTTGGCATGATGCTTTATTTTCCTCAGCTGATCATCTAGATTGTGCCTGTTGATTGTGCAACAACAGCCTGTTGGTCTCGATTACCTGTGAGAGGCTCTAACTTTGGCCAGGAAAAATCATTTGAGGACAATTCTCTTGGAATCAGTAAGGCAGTCTTCCCATTCTTTCTTACCAGCACCCATCTTACATGTTAATAAAGGATTCTGGAAATCAGTTTGAAGATCAAGAAACAATTCAGTTCAAGCATATGCAATCACAGGATTTGTACGTCACCTGCAAAAGTCATTTTATTCTATCCACAATCTCATCCTACATGCAGTTCCTTAGAGGGTTCCTTAGGCACACCAACCCCATGCTCCTATTACAGACCCTTGCATAAGACAGGTGATATACCTACAAGATTATCTACAGCTTAGACTATGAAAACAGGGAGTCTAGCTAGAGAAAATTATCTACCTGTGCTTCTGAGCAATCTGTTAACCACTCTCATACAGTTCAGGCCAATCCAAACAAGATGCAATGACATGTCAGCCACAGAAACAGCTTGATTTTAAGGAGTTTGTTTGGACAAGCCCCTGTTGCATACGGTGGTCAAACATGCATTACTTGGGGGCACATTGTATTTGATTTAACAGATACTCTTACCTGTGGCTTTGCACAGAGTCCAAAGTCTATCAGCTTCAAATTGTCAATCAGCAGATTTTCCCGGTGGATGAGAAAGCAGTCAGGAATGATTTCCACCCAAATGCCCAAGGAAACATCTTTTCTCTTCTCTTCTTTCCTGCTGTGGACAGTGGTTCCCAGTCTACTCAAAGCTCGCTCGCTCTCGCTGTCTCAGAGATCTTCACTGACTGCTGGCAAGTTCCCATCTTCCAATATCCCAGGTGGGAAATACTAGCTTGTATCTGTTGGAAAGGACCTGGGGACTAGGAGGACAAGTGGTGAGAGACCACAGGCTGAATGCAAGCCAGCAGTGTGCTCTGACAGAAAAGAAGTACAACAAGATCATCAGCTGCATTAAAAAGCAGCACAACCAGACCAGGACAAGTCATTCCTGCTTCAACACTCATTGCACCACATCTACAATACTGTATCTGGTTTTTGGCCAGGAAGGATAACAACCTGAAACAAACTCTGAAGCAAGTTCTATGGATGATCTCCAGCCTGTGCAGGGGGCTGAAGCTCCCACTCAGTGAAGAGAAGCTGGGGAGAATGATCTTTGTGACAGAAAATCCATTGGATGGGGCCAGAGGAATGCATCTCACCCCATACCCTCTGTGCAGCCACCATTTGTTTAAAGGATCACTCTTCCTTGAGGCACAAAACTAGAGCAGGTTACACAACAGACTGACACCACAAGGGCTTCTCTCGAGATACAAACTGCAGCAAAGAGCATCACAAAAATGTGAAACCAACACTCAGATCAGATCTGTGTCTCTGCTCCGCTCATTAGGAGCATCATGTTTTACTCCCCTTTCAGAGGAAGATACTTCTTCAAGGATAACAAAATCCAGCTCAGCTACAGAACACAGTACCACATAGCAATAAATATCTAACATTTCCTGTAGGGAAAGAATCCTAAGCACAAGTTATTGTCTGAGTTTCAGCTGGGACTGAATTATCTTCTTCAGTGTCTGATATAATACTACGTTTTCATTCTAGAGAAACAATGGAGATAGCGCAGTGATGCTTACAGTTGCTGCCAGGCAGCGTTGTACAGAGCCACAGTCAATCTCAGCTGAGAGCCCAAGGAAGTGAGAAGGAACAGAACTAGGACAGCTGACTTAAACTGGCCAAAGGATATTCCATACTATATGACATATTGTGGAAGGAGTTTTGAAGGGGGTATAACTTCATGTAAATCTCTTCCACTACTAGGAGGCTAACTGGACACTGATTGGTAGGTGGTGAGCAATTGCTTTTGCATTCATCATAACTATTATCCTTTTCTCTATCTCAGTACATAATTCTATCTCAACCCATGAGTTCTACTTTGTGTTACTTCTCCCCCCTTCAGTTCTCTCCTGCAATCCACTGGAATGGAGTGGAGTACTGTAACTCTCTCTGCCAACAGAAAAATAAAAACACATTCATTTTTATTTATGGAAGACTGACTGCAGTTCAGGCTCACTGGTTTGAGGTCTCTGGGCATAACCCTGACTGTGAACAGAAGCAATTGCTGAAACAGTCTGTCAAAAAAAGACTGGAGCATCCTCTTCCAAAAGGCGGTCCTTAGAAACAATGCAATCAAACAGCTTCCCTGTAAGATAAGGTTATCTGAAAATGCATTTAGAGAGTATCAGAGAAAGATAAGTAAGAAAGACAGCACAGAAAGCAGAAACTATTTCTTACCTCTATAAGACTATTATGACTATATATATATATAGTCATATATATATAATATAAGACTATATTATGACTATAAATATTTCTTTGATGTCTCTCTTACGTGATCCAATGGGCAAACATGTTGATGACTTCAGTTCTTCATGGCATCAATTTCTGTTTTAGCATGAGGCAAGTCATCCTTAAGAGACCATAAAAGCAAGCGATGAAATCGCTAACTACTGTGACATACCAGGTACCACATCTGACTGCTGTGGAACAGAACAAGCACATACGGGACAGTACACAATTCAACATCAACTCAGCAATGACTGACATCACTCCCATAGAAATTCTGAAACAGAGCTGTGAAAAATGAAAAGTAAAACATTCAGCATTTTCATTGGCATTTTGGTAAAGTTGCTGTAATAATGTAACAATAATGTAATGTAATGTAATGATGTAATAACTTCCTCCATTTTAAACCCAGAGAATACTGCCCTCTGAAGAACCAGCAACAAGATTTGTGGTGCTCTGTTAAACTTTTTCCAGCTCTACAGCATCTTTCAAAAGGCAATGGGACCAGTAGGCTGCATTCGTATGTACCATCCCACCTGCCCCCGTGTTCTTGAGAACTCCACAACTCCAACAGAAGATATTATCATATTTAAATGCCTTTTGGCTTACCCCTACAGTAACTTTCTCCATGATTTTTAGTGCAACTTTTTCACCAGTAAGAAGATGCCGCCCGAGTTTTACCTTGGCAAAACCACCTACAAATCAAAACACAGATGCTTAAAGTTGAGTGTGAATTCTTCTCTAATATAATATTACAATTTCCAACTGGTTTAAAAAACGAATTCCAAATTTATACAAATGAAACCTGACTTAGAGAACTGACAAGAGCTGTTAATCTATTCTCACATTAATTCTAGAGTGGTGAGACAGACTGTTAGGCGTGCTGTTTCTGTACAAAGATGACACTTACCCGTTCCAACTGTTTCATGGAATTCCTAGTACTTGAGAATTTCCTCGTAGTCACTGACAGACATCCTGAATGTGCAAGAACTGAAGATCCTCCAAGCCCGTGCAATGAGGAAGTGCCAGCAGTGTTCACATCCTACTTAGGACATATTCTTAGAGGCAGAAGGGACACTCGTGGCAGATCCAGCAATGTTCATCTTCTCACCAACGTGCATCCCCCTCTCACCCAGCAACAACAAAACACAGTGCATGAAGCTGGCTTCACTTAGGTTAACAATATGGAACATCCCTCAGGGCTTTGTGCCACAGAGCAGTAGCAGGGCTGGACTACAGCTTGAGGAAGCAGTGGAAGCCTTTCCCTGTATGGTTACAGTGTCCCTGCACGCACCCCACAGCCAGAGCGTTGCAAGCTGAGCTGTCTTGCTGTTTCTTGTACTCATCCCAGTCTCTGCGAATGAAAACTCAGAATTCAGTCAAGGCGTTGATTGAGCACGAGCGTGCCTTTATTCAATAGGAAAAAGGAGGGGGTGTGAGGTCTGGAGGAAAGATGGGACTCATTCTCTGTTGTCTGACGAGAGTGTCTCAGAAGTCGTGCTGTTGCCCGGAGCCTTGGACTCTTGGCCTGATTCTACCTCCCCCTCCAAGATGTTTGGCTTCTCCTCTGTAATGCTGACCTGAGCCTGCATGGTTGTGCTGCTGTCGGGGCACTCGTGCTGTGCTTGGGCTGGGCTGTCCTCGAAAGGCACTCGGTTCAGGCTGGTGCCTGAGGAGTCTGGCAGGCTCAGGTCAGCAGCTTCAACAGGTATGGGATGAACGAGAGCTTCAACGATGATGGCATTCTTCTCTTTATAACTGATGTTATACGGAAGGCTTTCATCTGAACTGCAGCATCCTGTGCTTAGTAACAGTTCTTCATTGATGGAATCACAGGATGCTGCATCGTAACATGCCTGGCGTCTTGGAGATATACAAGGGCTCGGGTCACCTAGGAAGGAGTAGACGCACAGCAGTTAGTGTCAAAGTTTCACAAGATGAATCATGAAACAGGTTCTTGACATTTGGCTATGCAGTGATGGTGGGCAGAAGCAAATAGGCTTCTAGCAACAGTGTCACTGTCTTGAAAGTGATCCTCGTGCAGGTCCAGCTCTTGTGTTGACAAGAGACTCATTTGGGAAAGACAGGGGTCAACTGAAGATGTCAGGCACAGGCTTGAATGCCAGAAGGATGTACAAGCCCACTGAAAGCATGAATTCTACCTGTGTTGCTGACAAGCAGTGTTTTGAAAGCTGGATTTGCATGCTTACCTGCCAGGACCAAGACTTCAGCTTCAGAGGGCTCCCTGGCACTGCTCTGCAGTTGGCGTTTGGCCACAGGGGATGGTTTGCCCAGGCAGAAGCAGGAACGCCAACTGCAAGCTGCTGACTCTGCCCTCTTACTGGGAGAACTCATTCTGCAGAGAAAACAGAGCATGCTGTCAGTCGTGGTGCAGGGTGAGGGAAGAGCTGCACCGAACCCTTGCCAATAGTTGCCTGTTCCTGTCAATGCCTGGTTTCTGCTGAAACACAGCTTAGAAAAGCCCTCTGTTTCAAACAGCAGAGGATGCTTCCATTCCTACAGCTCAGCCCTCAAGTCCTGTTGGCTAAATACCTCTCAACGATGTCAAGCAGGGACATGGATCCCGAGAATGTTGGAGGCTCAGGCTGCTTCGCTCTCCTGGGGCAGGCCTTCAACAGGGAACGAAGGCAGGAGATGAACTTGCCCCGTTTCTTTGGCTCTGCGCAACAAAACAAAAAAACAAGTTCATTTCAGCCCTGGCTCGGTTGGACGAGGCCGAGTGCAACACATTCAACAGAACACGTAACAACAGAAAGCATGTTCCCAACAAAGACACACAAGAACGGATTTTCCCCATCCCTGGAGGTGCCCAAGGAGCTTAATGCAGTTCTCTTTCTAAGCTTGCTCAACTCGGGCATTAATGAACCCCCTGAAAGCCACGTTCAGACCCCATTTTACTAACCCGCATTGTCAAATGTAAAATATGCACCTGGCTTTGGCAATGAATGTAGGATGGACTCAGGCAGTTTTCCCCTGATGAGTTCCACGCACTCACCAGGGAAAAAACCAACCTGTAATAAGAACAAAAAGACAGGTGGGCATTAGCCCAAGCCCAGAGCCAAAGGGAAGGTCCTCTGACACCGACACAGGGCAACTGTTTGCATCCAGAAGCCATCCTGTGCAGGCAGAGCAGCTCCAACCGGAGATTCTAGACACTACTGAAGCTGTGCTCTCTAGTCAAAAATGTGTGCCTACCTCAAAGCCACGCTTGCCTCTCCACCAGGGGCTCATCTCCTTTGGTGGCATATCAACAATGCACACGGTGTCTCCAACCTGCAAAAGATTGAAACATCAATCCCAGCTTCAGCACAGCTAAAACAAAAGCCTTCTTCTACGACACAAAATATGAGAGTATTCCCAAGGCGTTCACACTCTATACTAATTCTGTGCACAACAACAAGGAACGCCTGGAACTGCTTACCTCCAGAGAGAGCTCATCCGGCCCCTGGGCGACGTGGCTCCTAATAACATGGGCTGCCGCAATTGCTGGTACGTTTAAAGATGACATAGCACGCACCAGCTGCGGCTCCCGCATGTTATCAGCCTGCAAAACAGAGCACAGGCCGTGGTCAGGAGATGAGGACAAACCAGGAGGATTTCAAGGTGAGGAGCACATCTGCAAAGAAAGCTGCAGCAAATGCGCTCCGTCCTTATCAGGAGCACTTCAGAAGGAGCTGCACGTCTCATCACAGTTATTTCCCTTTCTGGCGTGCATTGCCAGGCCATGCAAAGATGCATCTCTCTCTACCCAGACTAATCAGCAATGGCACTGGCACAGACAGGTGGCCAGGCCCTTTTTGGCCCATTCTTTCCTGCAGGAGAGTACACCTGCAGCTCCTTCTAATGGCTCAACACAGGGAAAAAAGACCGGCCAGAGCTTCATACTGTACCTCCGTCGCCGCCAACTCAGGCTCACGGCTGATCCCACTGCACGCAGCACCCATCACAGCAAGTGTGAACAGCTGGAACAGAGCAGAAACACACTTCTGTTTTCTCTATTCACACAGCACAGTATGGACAGACTTCTTCAGAGCTACCCGCGCATACCCTGCGGCAAAACCATGCGGGGGGACAAAACATGGCACGTACCTGGCAGTGAGATCACCTCAAGCTATCTGCAGCAGTTCCTTGTCGCTTTGCTCGGATGAAATGAGAGCAAAAGCTGCACCGAGGCAGTGGGCGGAGGGTGAGGAGAGGAGAGAGAAAGAGCAGGTCAGTGAGCAGGGCTAAGACAGTCATGGAATAACACACACAGCACAACTGTCCCACCCACTTGCTGCAAGACATGCTGAGTCTCAGGCTACGTGATGCCTGTCCGCCCAGCAACTTTACAATGCTTCCACTACTGAGCAAAGACAATGGAAGAAGCACGGGACAGATGCCAACTTTACTGATACCCCCTTTGGAACGTGTGTACCGGGGAAAATTACGTCTGATGGTCAAGAGTAAGCAATACGGTGCTGTGAGCTCAAACAGCCAGCAGTTCTCAACACCTCACTGCCCACCCATCCATCCCACGTCAGCTCAGCTTACCTACAAGCTGCTGCACACGACGGTGAGAAGAAAAAGCACTAAAGATACTAACTAAAGCCACTAACTAAAGGCACTAACTAACTAACGGCACTAACTAACTTAAGGGACTAACTAACTAATGGAACTAACTAACTAACGGCACTAACTAACAACAGTAACTAACAAACAACGCTAACTAACAACACTAACTAACTAACAAAACTAACTAACTAACAAAACTAACTAACTAACGGCACAAAAGGCACAAGAACAACAAGACAACCAACCACTCCGACCACTAGCTCACCCACAAAGGAACACAGAACGCACCGCTCCTCCCCTCATTCCAGCCGCTTATGACATCACCAACGGCCAACAGCCTGGTCCACCATGACCCCCCACAAGGCGGGGAGCCAAGACCACGTGGTCACATCTGATTCCAACACGGCACCAAAACATTCCAGGACTCAGTGTGGGCTTGGAATTCTATCCTGGTGTGGCAGCGCAATGGGAGGTGTTAGGGCACAGCTGAAGAGCTGACAGACAACGGACGTTTCCAAAGGAGGGTGCCAGATTAACTCTCAGCATTCTCTTGCGGGGCTCTTAGGAATGCTTCAAACCCATTTTCACTGCCTAGCTCATTTCTAGAAAGTCCAGTTGAGAAATGCTCACTTTGTCTGGGGAACGCCTCTATGCATCATGAATGAAAAATAAAATAAAATGGGCACGCGACCCTATGAAACTTACCTCTCTGCTCTTGTTGTCAGTCAGACACCTCAGATGAGCATGACGTGTCCCTGCTCCTGAATGAAGATTCACCCAAGTCTGTGTTCCTCTCTGCTCCATCTCTGGCTCTAAAAGAAACACAGACAGAGATGATTACAAGATCCTTTGTGCAGACGAAAGACAAGGGTGCACACGAATTCTGTTTAGCAAGAAATACTACATTCCCAATGGTAGTACTTGAATCCTCCTTTGGGGCTGGAGCTCAACAGGTCAACACATCAGAAATAACACAAAGTGCATCTGGAAGACGTGTCTCAAAGCCCAGAAAATCCAACACGGGAGGGGGCTGGACAGTGGACTACAAGTGTCCATTTCCATTGCAGCTCCCTGTAGAGAACAGCACCAATCAGCAGGCGTGAATCAATTCATTCACAAGCTGCACAATGACTGTTCTTTACATGATAAAGAAACACACAGAGATTCCTGACCAAAAAGTTGGGAGTTAATAACGACCAAAGAGGTTCCTGTTCCTACACCTCATCCTCTCACCCCAACTCCTGGGTGATGCCCACAGGCTTCAAGTTAGCTCTCAAATCCATTGAACTCCAGTCACAGAACTCCATCAAAAAGGATGTCACACATGTGACACTTACATACATTTTGCATCAGAAACAGTGACGCCAGCAGGAGCAGAGAGGTGACTGTCCCCCTGTACTCAGCACTGGTGAGGCCACAACTCTAATTCTGTGTCCAGTTTTTGGCCCCTCACTGCAAAAAAGACACTGAGGCATTGGAACGTGTTCAAAGAAGGGCAACAAAGCTGGTGAGGGGTCTGGAGCACAATGGGGCCATATGAGGAGAGGCTGCAGGAGATGGGAATGTCCAGCCTGGAGAAGAGGTGGCTCAGGGGAAACCTCATTGCTCTCTATAACTTCCTGAAGGGAGGTTGCAGTGAGCTGGGGGTCGGCCTCTTCTCTCGTGTCATTACTGATAGAACTAGAGGGAATGTTTTCAAGCTGCGGCAGGAGAGGTTCAGGCTGGACATTAGGAAATATTACTTCTCAGAAAGGGTGGCCAGGCACTGGAATGGACTGCCCAGGGAGGTGGTGGAGTCACCCACCCTGGGGGTGTTCAAGGAACGTCTGCAGAAATCCCTGCTGAAATCCTGACCTCTGCCACAGGTGGCTGAGTGACACAAAAGCTGTGTCCTTGGTTCCCGGCCTTACCTTCACATGCTGTTCATCTTGCTCTGCAGCTCCTGTTCTGAATAGTCTTCTTATATTCCCATGTGATGTACCCTGAAATACATCATTTAGTGAGTCTGAACAAAACATAAGACATTAATTGGAACTGTGAAGAAATGTTTTTTGCACTTTACTTGGAGGATGTTACATGCTATACCTTCTTTTCTCAATTGTAACACACGATTTTTTATAAAAAGAAACATAGCAAGTCAGCTCTTCAGTGTGCATATTGATGAAACTTGGTGAAATACAACTTTAGAAAAAGGTAATTTGAAAATTTAAATATTCTTATCAGAATCTCTGCTATTAGTTACGTTCCAATGTTCTGATTTGATGATGATTCTCTCAGAGCTGTTTTGTCACTCGCCACCTCAAATGCACTTCAAGTGCTTTAGGAGCATCACTGGAATTTTGAATAAACTCGATATATTTTAGGAAAGCTGCTACAGATGCACGACTGCAGTACTTTGGAAAAATATAATCTTGATTGAACGCTGAACAGTGTTATTTAATTATAATCCAGGTAATTAAATTAATTAAACCAAGGGAATCACCTCCCAGTCAGTCAGCTCCCACCAGGGAAATCGCTTCCCTGCCAAGCAGATGTAACCAACACAAGCTGCTACATCACTCTAGGGCCCCACTGAGTCTTCCCAAGGGGTCTCCAAAGGCTTCCCTGTTGACTTCTGGGAACCTGGAAACACTCACATGGAAACCAGTGCCCCTAATGTGCCCCAGAGGTTTCTCAGGGCCCTGCAATTAGCTCTATAGACATCCAGACATGCCCCAGAGCAAGTATGTGTGCTGTAGGGAGCCCAAGAGACATTCCAGAGTATGCTAGTACTCCTCAGTGCGCTCAAGGGTTCTTCACCTGTCTCTAAATATGCCATACTTGACTTTGTTTTCTCTTCTGGAGCTTAGTTCTCAGCTTTGCTTTCTCATGCCATTTATCATTCAGTTTAGAGATTATTTTAACTAAAATATTTTAATCCACCATATTTTCTGAAAACTAAGAATTGATCCCGCTCAAGGAAACAGAAGAGAAAAACATTACCCACAGGCTGCAGATATTTACCTCGACTTCTCTACATGCCATCCCCAGTGTGCTTTTCAACTCACCTTGCACAGTGACCCTGGCTTTTGTTTCAGAGTCCTCTGTCTCACAGGTGTACTCCCCGCTGTCCTTGGCGGTAGAGTCATGGATGATCAGAATGGCCCCAGTTCCCTCCTGCTGCAAGTCGTACTTCTGGCTTTTTCTGATTGCTTTGCCATCCTTGTACCACCTGATGTTCACATCTGGTTTCGACAGCTCACGGCTCAGGCTGATGTCCTGCCCTGCTGCTGCTGTCTTATCCTCCAGCTGTTTTGTTACCTCAGTAGGTTTTTCTGAAAGAAAACATGCTTTTGAGTAACATACACTTAGGGTAGGATGCCTCTCTCAAAATACACGCATCTACATGCTGGACATAAGTTAGAGAGGCACTTGCAACAGAGGCCATCCTACAGCCAGCAGTAATCTGTAAAGTAAAGACAATAGAATTGCAGGCACCATTAATTCTCTCTTAAATCTACCCCATTGAGGATGATGAACCATGTCTGAAAACTGCCTCTTCCTTCTCTCCACTGATCACACTGGGAGCCTCAGATGATGCTCTCAGATGCACATGTTCTAGATAGGAATTTGTTGTACAGCTAGATGATGTGAAGGCCATCCCTTCAGCTTATACTTAGAGGATATTGCTCCCACAGTTCCCTCAACAGATCATTCCTGATTTACTGTTAATGGAACAAGCTGTAGTGAGATGCCCATTTCCAACACTACCCCAGCGCTTTGGGTAGTTCTCACATTTGTGTCAAATGGTTCCTCCTTTTACTTATTTTTAAGAGAAATTCTCAGTGCTTCAAGGTTCAAGTAGAAGGTTGCTATTCACTTTAACCACATTATGAGTTAGCTCTCATGACAATCTTATCAGAAGACAGTTGAAGGAATCAGACCCCAGAATCTCTCCCATCTCATTACCTTTCACAGACAGAGAAGCTTTGGAGGTTAGACCACGGGCAATAAAAACGACTTCCCCAGAGTCAGTAGGAGTCACACTTTTGATAAGGAGAGTCTCTTACCAACCCACGTTAGAAGCTTTAAATCGCCCACCACTTTCCACTCTGCTTCCATTCAGTGTCCACTTGAACTCATCAATGCTTTCATGGGACAGAATGCATTCAAAAGTGCCATCTTCTACCTCCTGGATTTCATTGTTTTTCAGCCGTTTGCTAATGCCAATATTCAGCTCTGGAAGATAAGAGATAGGTTAGTATGAGGTTTAGATGGAGAAAAGGCATTCGTGACCAATGTGAGTAGCAGTACTGGTGTTTGAACTCAGGATTTGCAGATCATGGCTGCGTTCCTCACTGATGTATTCTCTAAGACATTCTCCTCTCAGAATTACCAGAAAGCTATAAAAAAAAAGAGACGTGAATCTCTTGGCTTTGCTCTGGGAGAACTACAAGGAGAGCAGCTCAGTCCATGGAGCACAATGAAGATTCAATGAGCTACAGAGGGAAAAACCTAACAGAGAGGACAACTCTAGGATGCTGCGTGAGAAAAAGGGTTTTGCCTACGACAAGACATTAAATGTTTCTATTAGCTAATTTGTTACCATCCTACCCCTACTGGTGTTCAAACCATTTCTCCATTTTAGGGATGTTTAGAAAGGAAACATTTCCAGGACATTCTTGACGTGTTTTGTGATTTTCATGGCAAAAGGAGATACATTTACTTCAAAAGCAATGGGAATTTTCCAGACATCACTGCGCTAAATTGCAGAAATACAGTTCTATTGTAGAAACTATTAAGGCTCGTGGGGGAATAGGTGTAAGACATAGTGACCACACTGAATGTGCTTTTAGCACTCCTTCACTTTCCACAGTACTTACCCTGAACGCCGACATTTGACTTGGCAACATCAGTGCCAATATCACAGGTATATAAACCTGCATCTGGCTTCTCGAGGTCATGGAGAAGGAGACATAGGGTCTTCCCAGACTGTAGCAGCTCAAACTTGTTGCCAGAAGTGAGCACATCACCGTCCTTTTTCCACACTGGTTTGACCTTCTCTTTAGAGACTTCGCATTCCAATTTAATCACACCCCACTCCTCAACAAAAGCATCATTCAAACACTTCATGAAGACAGCAGGCTTCTCTGCAATTAAACAGGCAAAACAGAACAACGTGATACAGAAGTTGAGACATTTCCAGTTGTGTTCAGATTTTTAAAGAGGTATCAATAAATCTTTACCATTACTGACGACACCAATGTAGAACCTAAAGTGGTTTCATGTCTGTTGACTGAATACACTTTAAGGAATTCTGAACTAATCAGTAGGAGAATACAGGGAACAGGAGGGACAGCCTGCATTGCTGTGGGTGGGACTGATATCATATGAAAAAATTGGGATGTAGCTCTTCTAAAGCTGGAGAGCTGGCATTGCCCTCACGTGGAGCAGAGCTCATACAGCAGGCCACAGTATTAAGAGGATAAGCTGCTGAACACTTTTGATTTTCCTCTTTATTGACTCCTTTTATCTATCTTCTATTTCACACATCAGAGGTTTACACTGGGGAAAAAAGATCCACCAAATGCAAAAGAAAGGAGAAAGAGGAAATCCTTCAAACACTGAGCACGTAGAGTAAAAGAGCTTAATTACTGGGGAGAGCAGATTAGAATCACAGTATCCTTAGAATTGGAAGAGACCCTTAAAGGCCATCTAGCCCAGCTCCCCTGCAATAAACAGGGACATTCACAGCTAGATCGGGTTGCTCACAGCCTGGTCATTAGTCATTCCAGAGGCAAAACACACACTGAATGATCTCTCCCTGCAGTCATAAATCCTTGGGACAACAGCATTGACACTGCATGGCACTGAAGCAGTAAAAAAATTTGCTCCTGTAACTCTCCTTGTGTTAAGTAAAATGATGATAAAAAGCAATGGAATGCTTTGGCAGGACACCAAAACCATCCTCTTTCGTTGATATCTGCTGCAATGGAACCTTCCACTGGAAGAAAGCCCCTGATGACTTGTCACCCAGAGAGGTGAGTTTTAGAAGCAGGATTGCTGCACAATAGAATGAACTGGAGCTCCTTAGCATCTCTTACATCCAGGAGGGCTGTGATCAGACCCACCTCTCACCTTCAGGCGCGCGCTTTCTGACACCTTGTCTGACTTCACTGTCACTGGGCCAGCATCCTCAGGCTTAACCTGCTTCACTGTCAGTGTGCAGCAGTTGCCAACGTTCTTGATGTCATTGTAATTGTTGGTGTAAAGGAGGTTGCCATTCAGAAACCATTCCACATCCTCATCATCATGGGACAGCTCGCATGAGAAGACAGCAGAGCTCTCTTCTTCAATTTCCACATCCTGCAGGTGCTTCCTTACTTCTACATCGTGGGCTGTAGGGAAACAAGGTGAACTGTTACCACTGTTACTATAAAGCATACTGGGATGTAGTAGAATGGCTGGACTAGATAATCTTTGTGTAATCTTCTCAGTGAAGTTTATACATTTGCAAAGTTAGCAGGAGAGAACGGCGGAAATCAACCTCAAGAAGAGAAATCTGAGGTGAAATAGGACATGGAAGAGGCCACCCTCCCTGCTCATACCTTCAGCTGTCAGCGTGGCCTCAGTCTCTGCAATTCCCGCCTTGCACTTGTACACACCAGTATCATTGGGCTTCAGCTTCAGAATCTGGAGCTCTGCTGAATGCTTATCCCTCTTGATCTTGTACTTCTCGGAGGGCTCGATGGGTGTGTGGCCCTTGAACCATTTCACAACCTTTGGAGAAGGCCTGAAGTCACAGGACAGGATGACAGAATGATGTTCCAAAGCTGTCTTGTCCTCCAACTTCCTGGTGATTTGTATATGGTAATCTGAAAAGCAGGGGTGGAAGAGAAGAAAGGATGAGGACAATTGGAAGAAGAGGAAAGTCTCTTGCAACTATTCCACTCCAATTAATTTCATGTTCACAATGGTTCTTTGAACAACTCTAAAGATAAAACAAATGATTGTCTATAGGGAAGGCCATTGATTATATTTTTATAAAGTAATACTGTATAGTATCTACCAAATGCAAGCTCCAGCTCTTGCTCTGTGCTTATTAAATTGCTCCCAGTTGAGGCTTTTATTCAAATAAGAGTGAGTTGAAAATATAATAATTACTTTAGGATGTGAATGGAGACTCTTACGCTGGGGACAACAGGAGATAAAAAGCCTGCAAATTTCTTTCAGATAAAATCAATGACAAACTGCATCAAATTTAGGTGCTACCAAACTTAAACTTGTCTAGTTCAGAAATACAATTAATTTCACCTGATTTGACTTCTTTGGTATAGCCAAGGACAAAACCTCAGCTCTGTAGATCTGAATAGTAAGCACATCACAACTATTCATACAGATCTTTTACTAAGACGCAGCGGTCTCATTTAGTGTCCAATGACTTTGAACTGGAAATGGAGCAGAACCTCCAGACACACACACAATATTTCAAAGACCCCAGTGAATGAAGACTGGACATTAATTAATTCTTCATCTTCATGATGTAAACCAAGCCAGGATATGTTACCTCTAACAAGCAGATTGGCTGTGGATTTGGATCTGCCAATTGAGAACTGAATGGTGCCTGTCATATCAGTGGTGGTTTTCAGTATGGTCAGCCGGTGGATGGTGCCTTCTTGCTGCATAATCAAGTTTCCGCCAGCCTGTAAGACTTCCCACTTAGATACCACCTGCGAGGTTTCACAGAAGGAATGGATACCTCGCATTCAAATTTGGCTTCTTCAGGCTCAGTCACATCCTCATCACACAGCTCCTTTACTAGATTAATGGATTGCTCTTTAAGAAAGATGGAACAAGAGAAAGCAGAGATTTAGAAGGAATGTAAAAAACCCTTACATTATCACCCTACTTACTCATGTCAGCATTACTGCACATGAACACTACACCTATCAGCTCAAAATGCCTTAAAACATCATTAAAAAATAATAGAAAGAAAGGAATGTTGTTAAGAAGTCAGACAATAAGACTGACAACCTGAAGAGAGCTCAGATCTTTTGATTCTTACTCCAACATCCAAATCAAACTATGACCTTCCCATCCCGATATCAAACTCCTCGCATTACAAAATGGAAAAGAGGTTCAATGAAACACGGACATTGATCATTACTTTGGTTAAATACAGCAACTTAGCTCTGAACAACAAGTTTTCTCCTAGTAAAGGTCTCTGTAGCTCAAACGTAATGACTCTACTTAAGAGAAATTCATTTTCCAGAATATTTTTGCCCTTATAATTGTAACAGTGGCAAAGCTGGGGACTGAACTCTTGAGTAGTGTGCTAACTCAAATGTCTCCCTTTTCTTTATCGCACTTAACATCATATATATATCCTAACATTGTATATATTAAAAAAAGAACCCTGTGCTCTTTTCAAACAGACAGAAAAAATGAAGAAAAAGTCAAGCTATGTTTTTTATCCCTCAACGTTCAAACACAAATCTCAAGTCTAGAGGTAGAAAATCAACCTCCTAAGAAAATAATCTGTTTTACTTAGCAAAAGTAAATCCCAAAAGACAAGCCGGATACTTTGTGGGCAGAAAGGTAGGTAGGTAGGAGTTTTTATTTCTGTGAAAGGTCCTGGTGGTGTTTAACTTCTTAGACATTAAAGCAAAGGATGTTAGCTGGTTTATAATATAAGATAATTTAAGCAAAATCGTCATCAGAAGCATAATTACCGTTAACTGTAAGATGGGCACGAGATTCTGCCTTTTCTGATACAGATTTGATTTCTGCTGCATCCTTGACTTGGACACGTGTGTAAGTCAGAGAGCAGGTCTTTCCTGAAGCAGAGAACCACAGAGTCACTAAGGCTGGAAAAGACCACTAAGCTCATCTAGTCCAACCGCCAACTCATCCCTACCAAACTGTGCTCTTGAGAGCAACCCCACAACTACACTTGGCTTCCTTGAGCAAACAGCTCTGAGGCACATGGCCAGGCTGAGCATCATCCATCTGGTTTCACAGCATCACTGCCTCTTCTCTCATGTCAATGAAACCACCCATTCCACCCCAACCACATCCCACCAAAGCTGCTTAGTGCTCCCAAAGCGAATGCTCACCAGTTGTTTCCAACTTGAAGGTCATCTTCTGGCCAGCAGCCTCGCAGATGTATTCTCCAGCATCTTTCTTCTCCAGCTGCTCCACAACCAGATGCCGTGTTTTGCCCACAGATTCCATTCTGAACTTTCTGGAGGAGGCAAGCAGTCTTCCATCCTTGTACCATTTTACTTCGCTTGGATCCTGTGCTACTTCACAGCTGAGGGAGGCACTTGCTGCCAGGGCAGCACTCACGTCTTTCTGCACCTTCTCCTGGTTTATAAACACAGGTTTTGGCTCTGAGGGAAGAAAAGAAAAAGTATTGACTGAGGGACTGAAATGAGACCATCTAGCAGGTTTGTATGTACAGGTTGGAACAGGTTTAGGTTACCACTTGTGCCCAAACTAATAGCCTTCACTAGAGAATATCAGCTCTTCTGTTGAAACTAAGTGTCAAATCTAGGCAAGAAAGAACCCAGGAACTGAAGGAACCAAGAGGGTCCTTGAACACCAGTCCCATGGTTGCAAGTCACTATGCAAACATATTGAACCCAAAAGAACATCTGTCCTGCAGGCAACCAAAACCTGAGTTCCTTTTACTTAAAACCCACTGTGAAACATCAAAACACATAAACATGTGATAGTCAAACCACTGGCTGCCTTTTCATGACCCAGAACAGTACTCCTGGCTTCCTGAACAGACTCCTCATGGCCTCTACCATTGCCACAACTGTGACTGTCAAAGGCACAAAGGAAATATGCTCACCAACGCAGTCCTTTGTTCTTTGTGTGTGATTTCCAGATATCTATTTTACTTTGAGCTCTGGGAATAGTCAGCTCTACCAAGTCTCTTACTGGGAGTAGCAGACTCACCTATCCAGATGCAGCCTCCAACATAAAGGCATAGTAAAAAGGCAGTGTACTACTAGGAGAAGTTCCTGCTTCTCCTGCCATGAAAGGCTGCACGCACAACATGCACTCCAGCCTCACTGCACATACTTATCTTAGTCAAATGTTTCGGTGAACAGGAATTACAGTTTGGGACCTCAGGCACAGGAGAGATTTGAATAATATCTTGAATATTGCTTCCATTGTACATATATCAGTAATTATTATTCTACAGACAGACTGAAACAGGTCTTTGTGCGAGACTAAAACCAAATACTTTCTACAAACCCAGGCAATCAAGTATAGGGAAAAATCCTCAGCACAGACTACTGCAACTGGATCACTGTATAATAGAAACTAGATTTTACTTTACTGTTCTCTGCTGTATTTCAGACAACACCTGTCTTACCTGTGACATGAATCTTGAAGGTGAGTTTCTGGCCAGCAGCCTCGCAGCTGTACTCCCCTGCATCTTTCTTCTCCACCTGGCTCACCACCAGCCGACGCTGTTTGCCCTCTGACTCCACCTTGAACATCTTGCTCCAGGTGATCAGTTTCCCCTCCTTGTACCACTTCACCTCCGTCTTCTTCTGGGCCACCTCGCAGCTCAGCGTGGCATTTTGAGTCAGTACAGCCTTCACCTCCTCTTGTACCTTGTCCTTGTTTGTAAACACGTCTTCTTTCTCTGCAGGGACATCACAACAGTCACACCGTTTTGCTGTAGTCTGCTGCAGAGCTTACTCCAGTTCCCCATTTTCACTGTACTTGCCCTTCACAGGGAGCATCGTGATGCCTCATTATGACAGGAAAACACTTTTCCCTCTATTTTGCCTTGGGAAATGATAGGCATATCATTTCATATCATTTCATCTCATATCATATAATTTCATATCATTTCACATCATATCACAAAGCTAAAGATTTTACAGTCTGACAGCAGATTTGGACATGAGATTTAGAACACCTGCATGCACTGCTGAACCTCCTCCCTTCTCTTTTTTTCTTCTCGTGTCTCTCTACATTTCCAGTAAATCAGAAGGGAACGGCCCTCTAGAACAGGTTGCCCAAGGAGACTGTGGATGCTCCATCCCTGCAGGCATTCAAGGCCAGGCTGGATGTGGTTCTGGGCAGCCTGGGCTGCTGCTTGGCAACCCTGCACATAGGAAGAAGGGGGCTGGAACTGGATGAGCACCGTGGGCCTTTGCAACCCAGGCCATTTATGAGTCTGATTATTGGCATTTTCCACCTCATTGTGTCATTCAAATTTTGTAACCAGATCTCTTCAACCACCTCCCCTTTTCTCACTCCTTGCATGCCTGGTGTGCTCTTGCACTGTAACCCTGCAGACACCAGCTGACTACAAGAGCTGCACAAGTTACCCTCCTTGCCTATGGTTTGTTGCAGGAATTCATTCCTGGATGGAAAAGCACATGTAGAAAAGTGTTGCTATGACACTAGTTGACCAAAATGTTTTGCACCAGAGGGGCGGCAAGTTGATCCTACAAATGCAAGACACACAAAATGAAGCGTTCCTTTCTCTCTGGGATTCCAAGCATTTTCTCACCTCTGACTTTCACTTGGAATGTTGCTTTGTCATCTTTTGTTTCACAGCTGTAGCTCCCTTGGTCTTTCAGGGTCACATTTTTGACCATGAGCTTGCGGTGCATCCCCTGGGAGATGATGTTTGTCCTCTGGTCCTGTTTCACCTCTGTTTGATCTTTCTTCCTTACGACAGCTCCGCTTGCAGCTGACACCTCACACACCAGCTCCAGGTCTTCAGAAGGACTGACTAATATTTCTGGAGTCGTTTTGGGCTTGTTGACAAAATCAATGGCTTCATCTGAAGAAAAAAAGAGAAAGTGGTTTACATCCTGACTCAGGCTTCTTCAGTACAGCATTAAGATACAGTTAGAACTGATTGTAATGTCTCTGCTCATTACATTTGGGTGATGGAGTTTCACCTCTGGAGGTACTCACATACAAACGTCTGCTTGATTCTCCTGTGTAAGGAAAGAGTAAGTTCTATGCAGACAGTTCTTATTTCTTTTAATCAATTCTGTATTCTGCACGTGTTCTTCTGAAGCTAAAATGAAGGCAGCTAAGTAACGTGTTTGCAATACATGAACAAACCTATTCAACACCTTGTCTCTAAGCTAACAAGAAGCGTTTGATGAGCACATCAGTATTTCATGCCCTTCATTCCATCCAGACACAACCTGCCTGAGGAGCAAGCTGATGGCTGTCAGCTACAGGCAGACCGAGCTTAGTATTGCATTTCTTACAGCAACAACTGTTGCTTTCAGTCACTGAATATACCAAGGCCAATTGCTATGTGTCATGGTTTTGTAATTTTGCTCTCAGTCTTCCACATCATAACATCATGTCAAGTATGGATACTTCTGTTGAATGTGCAGTCCACAGAAGAAGACTACATATCCCAGAGAACAACAGGAATAACAATAAGTCACGGGACCAGGACTCTATATAATCTCGTTCCCAGGTTGGAGTGCCCTCCTTCTTCTCTCGAACTTCTCGGAGAGTGGGAAGCGTTCCAGCCGTGTCGCCTAGAGTTCACAGTAGGCCTCTCGGTTTTCGGAGACTCTCTCTCTCTCTCTGTTTCGTTTGATTTGTTAGCCTTAATTATATTATATTGTGTTATCTTGTATTTCGATATCATATTTAGTAAAATAAGTTTTTCCTCCTTAGATTGTCGCTGTTTTATCCCACTCCCCTTTTCCCCCTCCTTTCCAGGCCCCGGGGGGGGGGGCGTGGGGTGGCTTCCCCTGTCACGGGCATAGGTAAATCTAAGTAACCCGTGACAGATTTTTTGGTGGAGAATGCGGGCATAGAGCTTTTTAGCTTTTAGAACAACTCTCTCTTTGCTCTTAAAGAGCTTCGTTACAGGAGTGTTGGGAGTGTTATCTTTCCGTAGCTGCTCACGGAGAACGTGACCTTGAAATACCAGACAAATTGTCAACATTAAGGGCTGCTGCACATTCTCAGCATTGCTATCTAACTTTTGTGTAGAAAACAAAGGGATTTCTTTCTCCCTTAGAGCAAAGCTAGCTAGCTCTGACTTTTACAGAGCCTGCCAGCTATGAATCCACTCTTCATCCCAGTTGCTCTGTTTAAGGGATTGAAAGCAATTATGATCTTCTTAAAGTATTGGTCAACTATTAACACCATAATTTGGTGTTGTGGAATTGTGCAGATATATAGCCTAATAAGGTGGATACTGATGGAGACACCTGCCTGGTACTTTTACGAGATGTGGTATGGTCAGAATTTTGGCATCTACACCTCAGATGGAATTGTGAATCTTACAAACACTTGCATCCCAGATGGAACAGGCAATTTTACAAATACTTGCATCCCAGATGGAACAGGCAATTTTACAAACACCACTATGTTTAATTCATTGTACAGGCTAAAAAAACCCTTTTTATTTAGGTTGTACTCTCAGATTTCCACACGCTTTTCAATAACTGAGATAGGGTTCATACTTGCATTCATGTTATCACTATCAATGCATGCATATATGTTCCTATGCATTCGTTCTATGCGGAAGTCTCCTCCAGAACCAGAGAATGATGACTGGCAGGGAATATGGAAAGGTTTAGGAAAAGTCTTAGAAGCATGGGGACCCGCAGTGTCATGGGATTTCACTCTTGAACACCTAAGGGACCCTAAGAAATTAAGTGAGTATTTGGGTCAGAGATCTAAGGAGGTAAACCTTATGTGGGGTTTGGCTTATGCATACCGTGCTTTGTATCATACTATTCTGGAGAGAGAGAGTTTCCGATCTGAGATTCAAGCCCAAGTTAATTCTGATCAGTCACAGGAGGCATCAGTAGCAATATCAGTTGCCCCTGTGGAAGGCAAGAAATGGAAACGGGTGTCCATGCGTCTAGAACGAAAAGAAGGAGAAGCACAGGGGGGGGGCTGCAGAAGACCCAGGTGCCGGGCATGGAGCAGTACCGAAAAAAGCAAAGGCAAAAACCAAGAGGCATGAAGAAGAGACTGATGATGAGGAGGAAATCACCTATTGTCGACCTCTGAAGCTGACTGAAATCCAAGGCTCAAGAAAGGAGTTCACACGGCGTCAAGATGAAGGTATCCTTGCTTGGTTGCTTCGCTGCTGGGACAACGGGGCCAACAGCTTGTCTCTAGATGGTAATGAAGCTCGCCAACTAGGAAGCATTAGCCCAAGATGCAGGTATCGACAGAGGGATTAGCAGATGTTCGGATGGAGCTGCCACTCTCTGGTTGCGGCTGTTAGAAGCCGTGAGAGAAAGGTACCCCTATAAGGATGCTTTGAAGCCTAAATTTGATAGTTGGAATACCGTCCAAAAAGGTATTCAGCGCCTGAGGGAATTGGCCATGGCGAAAATGTTGTACAGCCCTGATCCAAGCGAACTTGACCCTGAGAGAGTGAGGGCCGATCCTGACATGTGGCAGAAAATCACAAGTACAGCACCAGAGAGAATTGCACAGTCATTGGTATCAGGATCTAAAGGATTCGTGGACAGATGGCCCCGAGTTGTTGAGCTGATTATAATGCTTCAAACCATCGATCAGCAGCTCCCCCAACTGCATGCCGCAGTTTCTGCCATCTCACGGCTAGAAAACCGAGTAGATGAAATGTGCAAGAAATTGTTTCCATCAACTAATTGTAATGATCCTGTAATAGTATCAGAAACAACTGATGAAGGTCAATCCTCGTACGGGCCACCAGGTCTAATGAAGGATCTGATCAAACTAGTCCAGTCCTACTCCCCACCTGCATCATCAAAAGTCTCAGCTGTTAAACGCACACGCTTCCCAGCTCGAGCAAAGAACAACAGTACGATTGCACCGCGTGTTTCCATGTGGCGCTACCTACGTGACCGTGGAGAAGACATGAGGAAGTGGCATGATCAGCCTACTTCTGCACTACGAGCACGGGTGAAAGAACTGCTAGACATACCAACCACCAGTGGAGTTGCTCCAGTCATCACAGGTAACCAATAGAGGGGCCCTGCCCTCAGTCAGGGGAGGGAAAGGGATAATAGAGTTTATTGGACTGTGTGGATTCGATGGCCTGGCACATCAGAACCACAGGAATATAAGGCGCTGGTGGATACCGGTGCACAGTGCACCATAATGCCCTCCAGTCATGAAGGGACAGAATCAATCCATATTTCTGGAGTTACTAGGGGGCTCTCAAGAATTGACTGTGCTGGAGGCTGAAATAAGCCTCACTGGCAAAGACTGGCAAAAACATCCTATTGTGACTGGCCCAGGGGCTCCATGTATACTGGGTATTGATTACCTCAGAAGGGCGCATTTCAAGGATCCTAAGGGATATCGATGGGCCTTTGGGATAGCTGCTGTAGACATGGACAACATTAAGCAGCTGTCTGTTTTGCCTGGCCTGTCAGAGGACCCGTCTGTTGTGGGGCTGCTACGAGTAAAAGAGCAGCAGGTACCGGTTGCTACAAAGACAGTGCACAGACGGCAGTATCGCACCAACAGGGATTCCTTGCTCCCCATTCATGATTTGATTCGCCAGTTGGAGAATCAGGGAGTGATCAGTAAAACTCACTCACCTTTTAACAGTCCCATATGGCCAGTGCGTAAAGCCAGTGGAGAATGGAGGCTGACAGTAGACTACCGTGGCCTGAATGAGGTCACACCCCCATTGAGCGCTGCTGTGCCGGACATGTTGGAACTCCAGTACGAGCTGGAGTCAAAAGCAGCCAAATGGTATGCCACCATTGACATTGCCAATGCCTTCTTTTCTATTCCTTTGGCCGCAGAATGCAAGCCACAGTTTGCCTTCACCTGGAGGGGCATTCAGTATACTTGGAACCGTTTGCCCCAGGGGTGGAAACACAGCCCAACCATTTGCCATGGGTTGGTCCAAACTGTACTGGAACAGGGTGGTGCTCCTGAACACCTGCAGTACATTGATGACATTGTTGTGTGGGGCGATACAGCAGAAGAAGTTTTCACAAAAGGAGAGCAGATAATCCGGATTCTTCTACAAGCTGGCTTTGCTATTAAGCGAAGCAAAGTAAAAGGACCTGCCCAGGAAATTCAGTTCTTAGGTATAAAGTGGCAGGATGGACGTCGTCACATCCCAGCAGATGTGATCGACAAAATCACTGCCATGTCTCCACCAACTAGCAAGAAAGAGACACAATCTTTCCTGGGTGCAGTAGGCTTTTGGAGGATGCACATTCCAAACTACAGCCTCATTGTAAGCCCCCTTTATCAGGTAACGCGGAAGAAGAATGATTTTGCATGGGGCCCTGAGCAGCAGCAGGCTTTTGAACAGATTAAACAAGAGATAGCCCGTGCTGTAGCCCTGGGGCCAGTACGGACTGGACAGGATGTAAAGAACATCCTCTACACTGCTGCTGGAGAGAAAGGCCCTACTTGGAGTTTGTGACAAAGAGCCTCAGGAGAGACCCGAGGCCGACCCCTGGGATTCTGGAGTCGATCATATAAGGGGTCTGAAGAGTGCTACACTCCAACTGAGAAGGAGATCTTAGCCGCATATGAGGGGGTTCGGGCTGCTTCCGAAGTAGTCGGGACTGAAACACAGCTCCTTTTGGCACCTCGACTGCCAGTGCTGAACTGGATGTTCAAAGGACAGGTTCCCTCCACTCATCATGCTACCGATGTCACCTGGAGCAAGTGGATTACGCTGATTACACAGCGAGCGCGAATGGGAAACCTCAATCGTCCAGGAATCCTAGAGGTAATCATGGACTGGCCTGAAGATAAAAAGTTTGGAACATCACCAGCAGAAGAGGTATCACGTGCTAAAGAGGCCCCACCATACAACGAATTACCAGAAAATGAAAAGAAATATGCCCTATTCACTGACGGATCATGTCGCATTGTAGGGAAGCATCGCAAATGGAAAGCTGCTGTGTGGAGCCCCACACGACAGGTTGCAGAGGCCACTGAAGGTAAGGGAGAATCAAGTCAGTTTGCAGAGGTAAAAGCAGTCCAGCTGGCCTTAGATGTTGCTGAACGGGAGAGGTGGCCAATGCTGTATCTTTATACTGACTCATGGATGGTGGCAAATGCCTTATGGGGGTGGTTACAGCGGTGGGAACAAAATAACTGGCAACGGAGGGGAAAATCTGTTTGGGCCGCTGAACTATGGAAGGACATTGCTTCCCGAACAAAGAATATGGTTGTAAAGGTGCGTCATGTGGATGCACATGTGCCCAAAAGTCGGGCTACTGAAGAACAACAAAACAACCATCAGGTAGATAAAGCTGCTAGAATTGAGGTGGCTCAAATCGACTTGGATTGGCAGAATAAGGGCGAATTATTTCTAGCTCGATGGGCTCATGAGACCTCAGGCCATCAAGGAAGAGACGCAACATATAAGTGGGCCAGAGACCGAGGGGTGGACTTAACCATGGACGCTATTGCGCAGGTTATTCATGATTGTGAAACATGTGCCATAATTAAACAAGCCAGAAGGATGAAACCTCTCTGGGAGGAAGGGCGATGGCAAAAGTATAAATATGGGGAGGCATGGCAGGTTGATTATATCACCTTGCCACGATCTCGCAGTGGTAAGTGTTATGTACTCACTATGGTAGAGGCAACCACTGGGTGGCTTGAAACATACGCAGTACCCCATGCAACTGCTCGAAACACCATATTAGGTCTTGAGAAACAAGTCCTGTGGCAACATGGCACCCCAGAAAGAATTGAATCTGATAATGGGACACATTTCAAAAATTCTCTTATAAATACTTGGGCCAAAGATCATGGCATTGAGTGGATTTATCATATTCCCTACCATGCACCAGCTTCTGGTAAAATTGAACGATATAATGGGTTGTTGAAAACTCTGTTGAAAGCAATGGGTGGTGGAACATTTAAGCACTGGGAGAAGAATCTGGCAGAAGCCACTTGGCTGGTCAATACTAGAGGATCTGTCAATCGTGATGGTCCTAGTCAATCTAGCCCCCTACACACTGTAGAAGGAGATAAGGTCCCTGTTATACATGTAAAGAACATGTTGGGAAAAGCTGTTTGGGTCCTTCCAGCTTCTGGAAAGGGCAAACCTATCCGTGGAACTGTCTTTGCCCAGGGACCTGGGTGCACTTGGTGGGTAATGCAGAAGGATGGGGATGTTCAATGTGTGCCACAAGGGAATTTGATGCTGGGGGAGTGCAGTCAATAATTTTATGTATCTATATATATATATATATGTTTGCATGTGTAGTGTATTTTAGTTATTATAGTTGTACATTTAGTTATGTTACATGCAATTCTACTATTTAGCTATCACAATTTTACATACGTGTATATATATGTATATATATGTATATATTAACCATGATGTAATAATGTAGAATAAGGGGTGGAATGTCATGGTTTTGTAATTTTGCTCTCAGTCTTCCATATCATAACATCATGTCAAGTATGGATACTTCTGTTGAATGTGCAGTCCACAGAAGAAGACTACATATCCCAGAGAACAACAGGAATAACAATAAGTCACGGGACCAGGACTCTATATAATCTCGTTCCCAGGTTGGAGTGCCCTCCTTCTTCTCTCGAACTTCTCGGAGAGTGGGAAGCGTTCCAGCCGTGTCGCCTAGAGTTCACAGTAGGCCTCTCGGTTTTCGGAGACTCTCTCTCTCTCTCTGTTTCGTTCGATTTGTTAGCCTTAATTATATTATATTGTGTTATCTTGTATTTCGATATCATATTTAGTAAAATAAGTTTTTCCTCCTTAGATTGTCGCTGTTTTATCCCACTCCCCTTTTCCCCCTCCTTTCCAGGCCCCGGGGGGGGGGGCGTGGGGTGGCTTCCCCTGTCACGGGCATAGGTAAATCTAAGTAACCCGTGACACTATGCCAGGCACATTTATGGCATCAGTGAACAAATAATGAGTTAAAAATTGTAATAGACAGGAGCCATCTATTCTTTTAAAACTAGGTGACCAAAGAAGAATGGTCCCTCTAGAGTCAAGCTGTTTAGAACTAATAGCATCAATCAGTATCACATAGGTAGATTACTTCCCTGCTTTAAGACCAACTTGTGAACATTTGGTGCTCCTAATTAAGCCCTCTTGATGGCATTTTTGTCTGAGCCACGTGACATTTTGTGATAGGAGTTACTGCTAGTGTTCCCTTAACCCTACACCAAAGTAGGAGGTATCCATTCTCAGGGAATCATGCAGGCTTCCTCTGGATTTGATGCTCAGAGACAGCCCCAGAACTTTTTAAATCTTAGCTTAGCTCTCATCCAATAATGTTCATCAAACAGTGCAACTTGTCCTTTGGGGATGCCTTTGTTCTGCATCAACCAGTTCCAACGGAGTCTTCTCTGCTTGTTTTAGATCAGTTTTTCAACAGATAAAGCCAGGGTCTTTGAATTACAAAGTGAAATTGCAGAATGCATGATTCTCAACCAAACAGAACGGGAGGTGGAATGCAGGGTGAATACCTGAGCCAACACCACCTGCAAGAAATCCTTCAATATCTTAGGAATCTCTAGCCATCCCAAATCCAGTGTTGTGCTTGATCTATCATCTCTGCTGAGTTTTTAGCTAGCTGATGGTGAGCATCATGGTGGTGATGGGTGAGCAGTCGGACTAGAGGCTCTCAATCAACCTTAAGGATCCTGTGATTAGAGGAACATGAACGTGCTGTTAAAGGTCACAAGCACTGCACTGCAGCATGAACATACACAGTGAAAGGTTTCAGTAGAGCTTCAGTTCATAAATGAGGACTGGGTTATGCATAACAGGATCAAGATAGAAACCAGAAAACAGATCTTAACGCCAGGTTCTGTGAATGCAGCCAGCTGAATTTCACAGATATTGAATTTCAATGACAATTTCTTGTGTTATTTTACCCTCCAGCTCCACCCTGAACTGGAACAGGTCAGTGACAAGCATTACTCCTCCAGGCTTGACCTGACAGTGCTTTACTTGCACTATGAGCTAATGGCTGTGCTTACAGCACCTCAGGGAGACACCTCAGAGATCACAACGTCCTTCGGGTACAGCAGGAGACACTCAACTCTCCAAATGTGGAGTTTAATTTGTCAAAAGAGGAGACAGGATTCCCATGCTAAGAACTTAGGACCATTTCAGTCAGAGGTTTAAAGATGATGTAAGTGCTGAGGCAATTCATGAACTAGAAGAATGAAGCCCAGATGTCAGGGCTCAAGTCATGTCTCCAGCCCCAGCTGGAGATAAGGCTGTCTTGAATTCATCACAACACAGTTACATTATTTGCTCATACTGTGGATTTGCACAGGGACAACAGTAAGGTCAGAATTGCTTCAATAGAGATATGCAATCTTTGTCCTAAATACTGGAAAACCACAGGGTTGGACATATAAAATGAATTAAGTCTGAAGTGCTTTGCATGGATTGCGATCCCATGTTTGCCTCACAAACTTACCTGAGACTTTCCAATCAAAAATCAGAGTGTCATCTCTAATTTTGCAGAAGCATGTTCCCTTGTCTTCATTCGTTACAGCTGAAGCCACAAGCTTACGCACTTTCCCTTTATCTTCCATTGTGAATTTCTTACTGGTTGTGATTTCTTTGCCATTTTTGTACAAGTTCACCATGACACTGGCTTCAGAGGTCTCAGAAACAAATTCAGCTTGTTTTCCAGCAACGGCCCTGATAACTCCTCCAGTTGTCTCTTTGTTTATGAAGTCTGCCAGTGCTGAAACAAAATATGGACACACAAAATATGTATGATGGTAAAGAACTGCAGGGACATTGCTGACCATGAGGCATTCATTTATCATAAAACCAAACGTACACGTTTAATCCCAGTTCTAATTGCTGGATTCTAATTCAGAAGCTGGCAAATTGGCAGCTTTTATAAACCACGTACCAGATTACCTTATCTCCACAAGTTGAAGGACATACACTGTACAGGGGACAGAGCCAAAGGAAGAAGCCCAAGGCTTCAAGAAAATGTTTAAAATAGGAAAACTGAGGAAAGAATTGGAACAAGCAAACTAGAAGGAAATCAATGGAGGGGGTTCTATTACTGCATTGTAACCCCCTGGCAAACAAAATGAGCCTAAAAGATGGAGATATCACTTAGGACTGAAAAGAAAATCAGAATTCCTTTATGGAAATTAATTGGAGCGCAAAAGTTAGATGATGAAACTGGCCCCTATTAACACACAGTGGAACAATTGACTTCAAAGATTCAAAATCTCACCACTTTCTTAGCCAAAAGTTTAAGCCTATGGCCACGGTCCTATTTTACTCAGGGTAATGGAGTTTGTTTTCCAACTTCTTGTTAACATATCATTTCAAAACAGCGCACACAACTGAGTTGGGTCTGTTGAGACAGCGCAGTCAGAGCTGCTAAAATCAAAGTCTGGATTATGCATGCATTTGTTCTGCAGTTCCAAGAACACACATGTATAATACAAATTCAACAACGTTCTACAGAACGCCTGTCTTTTAGGAGCTCGAGAGCCAGCTGATGGACACTGGGATGCCTGAGATCCTGTCAATGCATTTAACTCCATCCTATCATACAGTCAAATTTCATTCATTTTTTCAGCAACTGTCTCTTATCATTGTAGTTCCCTCACCACTGCTGGATGTGAGCCCAGCCACACAAAAGCAGCTGCTGGTTTTCACTGCAGATACTGCAGGAAGGAGGAACAGCCTCCGGACTGGACCAGCTGAGCGTGGCCCTATCAGGATTTGCTCCAAAAATCTTATTACCAGTAGTGCTTCCTGCTGAAATACATGGGGGTCCTCCTTTGATTCCAACCCCAACCCACCTCACCATGCCCCCTGATAACATCCATCAGGGCCACATCTCCACAGTTCCTGAACACCTCCAGGGATCCCACCACCTCCCTGGGCAGCCTGTGCCAGTTAATTCTGTGGGCAGACCTGCCAGTATGAAATATTATGCTAACATGACAAAGAGAGAGAAGAAAAGCAAAATTAAGACTAGCTGACAAGCCTTGGCAGGAAGTTCTGCTCTCCATAAATTCAGTCCCATTATTCAATTCTCTTTGGAGATGTCTCCATGCCTCTCTGGAGTTTGTTCTTTGAGAAGAAGCAATTAAGTAAGCTCTCCAATGCCAAAGTGCATACACTACTCTAGGGCTTTGTTGTTTCTCCATGGATCAACAAGGGTGACAAGCCAGCAGAATATGATGAAGAGCCTCATTCATATTCAGTGTAAAAAAAAAAAAAAAAGGCAATTGTTGCTGGGAAGAAGGTGCATTTGCATTTGTGTCATCCGCAGAGGGTACTGCAGAAATGGAAAGTCTTCCACTGGAGCAAACAAAGGGCTCTCATTTATTGCAATCAAGGCCCAGCGTGTGGATCTCAGAGATCAGACCTACACCCTGCAGCAAAACAGAGACCTGCGTGGGAAAGTTCAGTTTCTCTCTACATCTGTGTAAGAAAAAGCCCACCATGGAATGACAGCTAAGTAAACATCCCTGTGACTCTTCACAGGTCTCTTCTACATTTGGGATCACTGCTACAAAAAGAGATGTTGACATCATCTCTCGTGGCCACCCTGAGAGAAGAGCAGGAAGGCTGGGATGCTCTTTTTCCTCTCTTTCCCTTGATTTCCTCTGGATCTTAGGGACAAATCACAGGACTGAACACAGAAATCAAATGGCTCTACAAAGCAGATTGGCCAGTTCAAGTCAAAACAGCCACTGAAAACACCCCACATGCTGTCTGACAACAGCTGGACTGTCGGGGAGTCAGGTGAATGCAGTCTGCTGGCCCTGGGCAGGAAGAGGACAGCCCAGACTGTCACATACCTTTCACTGAAAGCTGATAGAGCATTTTATCCCCCTCACAGATGCACTGACAACTTCCAGCATCATCCATTGAGACGCTGTGAATTTTCAGGGTGTGTTTCTTCCCCACAATGTGCAGTTCATAATTTTCACTGGCCTTGAGCTCCTTCCCATCCTTCATCCACTCCACAGTAGCGCCTGTGGCTGAAAGCTCAGCCTGCAATTTGGCTTCCTCATGCAGCCGAGCGGAGATCTTTTCTACATCTTTGCTCTTATTGGTAAATCTCACTGCAGCACCTGTCAGGAGCAAAGGCCTCATTATTTCAATTTATATCAGGCTAACGTGGTCAATGTTTGCTGCAACATCTCTGAAAAAGTATCACCTTCTGTTCCTGCACTCAGCATTGTGTCAGTGCTGAGCAATTCAAGATATTTCATTTGGTCTTCTTGCCGGATTTACTAAGTAAAAATCAACCAAACATCTCCTTCTACTGATTAAGAATGCTCTAAACATGCTTCTGCAGAGGTTTCCACCCAATGACAAACAGGTCCTTCCATAATGAATGTTTATCTGTTCTATTTGGTCATGCAAAGCTGATTGATACAGATATTATTGGAATGATTGCTCCCCTACTTCTAAACTATTCCAGTGCAATCAGAAAGGCTGTCTGAACCTGGAGCTGAAAGTACTGCTCTATGGTGATGCAGTGGTAAACCTGCTGACTGAATGCACTGGCCAAGAGCTGTGAACTGCAGACATTCATCAGCTGGCATGAAGCAATCTGGTTCAGATACCAAGCAGCTGGGTAGACTGGCTTACCCTACACTCAGTGCTATCATGTTTAGGTCATTACCAGGACTCACATCAGTCCATGGGATGCAATTTCAGGTATTTGGTACAGGCAGTGAATGCCTGCAGCCCCAGTTCTAATCATCAGATCACAGCAACTATGCCTTGACTGGAAGAGGAAAGGAGAAGGATCAAAGCAAATACCTCTCACTCTCATCTTGGTGCTGACATCAACATTTTTGGTAACAAATTTCACTTCTGCTCCATCATCGTTCTTGGTGATGTTCTTTATGATTAGGCTGTGAGTAGTTTGGGTTCTCTTGATGATGCAGGTCTCGCTTTCCTGTAAGACTTTACCATTGAGGTACCAAGTGCCGCAACACGTTGTTGTAAGGTCAATAGTAAACATGGCATCCCCTCCAGGTACAGCTTCACCAGTTGTTAGGGGGGATTTCACAGCCAGGACTGGGTCTGAGGAAGAACAACATGGATGTCTTAATGCTCTTTAGATGCAAGTCTGGTATCTCATTTAGAGATGGAAGATTAAATCATAGGGACATTTCTACTTCTCCCTATGCATGAGTGCTGGAAGAAGCACTTCTATGCTTCAAATCTGTTACAGAAAGTTCTGCCTCTTGCACATGTGAGATATCAAAAGATAAGGATATTCATGTCTCTGTCACAGAAACAGAACTTGTATCACTTTAGTGGTAGCTGGAAGTTGATAGGAGATAGGAGAACTAGGAATAAGGGAAAGCCTTTGGTGTGTTAATGCACTACTATCCTTAAAGTCAAAGGAAACATCTTTAGGGAACCAACACAGCTGCTCAGCTCACACTGACCCAATTTCCATTGGGGTTTTTGTGCTTACCAAGGTGCACGCTCCCTGGGAATTCCAGAGACGGGCTCTGTCCATGCGCATTGACTGCAGACACTCGGAACTGTTCATCAGCCTCTTCAGACAGATTGCTCACCGTGAACTCTGGGACAGGGACATGAGACTCGTGGCACCTCACCCACGTGAAGCCAGTTAGTTTATTGCCTTCCACAATGTAGCCATCTATTAGAATGGGGCGTTGCATCTTTGGAGGGGACCATGCCAGCGTCACTGAGGTTTCTGTTTTATTTTTCACCACGGGGTCAGCTGGGGGCTGGGTGGGAGGTTTTTGGGGAGCTGAACAGAAAGAAATACAGAAATATTAGCATAAGGTCATGTAGGCTGGAAAAGACCTTCATGATCAGCAGACTCAACTTTCAGCATGACCTACTGAGTCCCACCATTAACTACTGTGGTACCTGAGGACATACATGAAGCTTATTCCTGCAGGTATTTGCACAGTGAATATATTCACCCTCTGGTTGCTTTGGAACGTTTTAGAGGTTAAAATCCCATCAGACTTTTTCACTGTGTGCAGCCACTGATACAGGCAGGAGGCTGGGAATTACCTGATGGGCTCTGGTTACAGACTACTGACACAGTAAAGGATTGATTTCATTTCATTTTGGCCATCAGAAAGTTTGGTGTCTGGTTTAATTCACCCAATTATAATTTAAAACTCCAAGTATAATCCTATGGAGAGCAGCGCATTCAGGAGAACTCATCTCATCTTCATAAACCTGAATGAAATCACAGAATCCTAGGATCACGGGAGGGCTTGGGTTGGAAGAAACCTTCAAGATCATCCAGTTCTAAACACCCTGCCATGGGCTGGCTGCCCACTAACCAGCTCAGGCTGCCCATCACCCATCCAGCCTCGCCTTCAACACCAAGGACAGGCATCCACAGCTTCTCTGGGCAGCCTGAAATGGAAGCAATGAGCCACATGTTGAAGATACTCAAACATTCATGACTGTAGAGAGAGCCAAATACTCCATACATATTGCCTGACTGGTCAATGGTATTAAAATGCCAACAACAGACTCATCCAGCTCACTGAAAATGGTGTGAACATGGCGAAAAACACCTTCCTAAGATCCAACCTAAACCTCCCCTGTCTCAGTTTAAAACCATTCCCCCTTCTCCTATCACTATCCACCCTCATACACAGCCATTCCCCCTCCTGTTTATATGCTCCCTTCAAGTACTGAAAGGCCACAATGAGGTCTCCCCGCAGCCTTCTCTTCTCTAGGCTAAACAAGCCCAGATCCCTCCACCTTTCCTCATAGGAGAGCTGCTCCAGCCCTCTGACCATCACAGTGGCCCTCCTCTGGACCCACCCCAACAGCTCCACATCCTTCCCAGGCCTGGACACAGTGCTGCAAATAGGGCCTCACAAGAGCTGAGCAGGAGGGGACAATCACCTCCCTCTCCTGCTGGCCACCCCTTTTTCAGTGCAGCCCAGAACACGCATGGATCTATCTTTTTCATACGGATATTCCCATAGATGTACATATATATACCACACCTACACACCCACAATCTGCTACAACTCCATAGAATTATCAAGGTTGGAAAAGACCTATAAGATCATCCAGTCCAACCATCACCAATACTTCCCAGTTAAATCATAGCCCTCAACACAACATCCAAACTTTTCTTGAACTTCCCAGGGTCGGTGACTCTACATGAGAGAAAAGGGCACACAGATAAGGGATTCTGCATTTGCTATTAGCAGGGGTGGGATGAGACCGAGCACTGCCCCAGCTCCTGGGATAGCGCAGAAGGGCTGAGACCTTCCAGCTGCTTCCACCCAGGGTCACACAGCAAAGCCGACCCTGCAGGAGTCTGCATCATTCTTTGCATGGCATTGCTAAGAGGAAGATCCCCCCCCCTACCCTTGGCTCCACACTCCAGCTGCTGTCTGCCATCTGTAAAGCCACCACAGCTCTCCTACTGGAGTTCCCATCTGCACAGTGACAGCTTGGTTTCTTCTTACTGTCCAAACAGCCACAGCCTCAGTGCTTCTCAAATCTCCCCTTTTCAGCTGATTTCCTCTTTCTAGTGGCTGGGCAATTCCTCCCTCTCACAGTCATCCCTCTGCCCCACTCTATGCCCACAGACCCACAGAGGGCACACAGAGCCAGCCCTGTCCCAGCAGCTGCTGCTTCACATCTGACAGTCTCAGGAGCTGAGATCCAGGCCGAGACAGCACTGCCCAGACATGGTTTGTAGGACGTTTGTGAGAGGAAATAGGGAGGTTTGTGATTAAACCTGCCCCCTAAGGAGGAAGGCAATGCTGCCTGCAGCCCCAGCAGGCATTAGAAAACATTCCCTAGAGTCCCCATAAACTCCCTTTACAGCCCCTGCACAGCTCTATATAACAGTCTTACAGAACTACCTCTAGTAGAAGCAATCTCCACACAGAGATCCTTTCCCAGTGGCACTCAGCCCTTCAGTGGGGTCTAAGAGAGCTGCAGCCAGATTCAAACACAACTGCTCACACAGCTCAGCTGCCTTCACCTGTGCTCCTGACGCTGACACATTGCAGCCCCACATCCCCCTCTGCCCCCCCCACAGCCCCACACCCCCCTGTCCTCCCCGCACTCCCCATCAGCCCATCCCACCTCAGTGCTGCCTCTGTCTCTTCTCTCCTCTCCCCGTCCCAGCGTCGGCCTCCCCCGGCCTCCCATTGGGCAGCTGCAGCTCCGCCGGCTCCGATTGGCTGAGCCGCAGTGCGCGGGAGTGGCTGTTGTGGGGGGGGCAGAGGGGGATGTGGGGCTGCAGTGTGTCAGCGTCAGGAGCACAGGTGAAGGCAGCTGAGCTGTGTGAGCAGTTGTGTTTGAGTCTGGCTGCAGCTCTCTTAGACCCCACTGAAGGGCTGAGTGCTACTGGGAAAGGATCTCTGTGTGGAGATTGCTTCTACTAGAGGTAGTTCTATCAGACTGTTCTATAGAGCTGTGCAGGGGCTGTAAAGGGAGTTGAGGGGGAATCTAGGGGGCATATGGGGCTGTGGTGGGCCATAGGAGGACTAGGGGCTCTAGGGGGCTCTGAGGGTGTGTAGGGGTTGTGGGGAGCTATTGGAGGATATGGGCAGGTATGGGGCTTGAAGGGGTGGTGTATGGAGAGATAGAGGGTTGTGGGGGCCTTAGGGTGATATGGGGCTACTGGGGGCTGTCGGGGGCAAATATGGGGAGGAATATGGAGTTGTAACAGATTGTGGGGGTGTAGGTGTGGTATATATATATCTATATATATAGATCTGTCATTGTCTTCATTCGAAGAAATCTGAAAATAAAGAGTCCCAGCTGATAGTAAAGACTACCCAGAGGGATGGGATGACCATATGGACTGTAATGAGGATGCATTAGAATGTGTGATAAACACTGTAAAGCAGTGTTGCTCCGGGAAATGGCCCAATACGACACAGAAGCAGCTTTAAATATCTTCCAGTCACAAGCTGTTCATATCTAATGTCTGTTTTACCCAATGTTTTCCAGTTCCAGAAGCAGAGGATGCCTTTATCAACAAGCAGAAGGTGCAGAAGGAGGTGAAGGCTGCACCAACAGAAAATGCCACTCTGAGCTGTGAGGTGGCCCAGGAGAAGATGGAGGTGAAGTGGTACAAGGAGGGGAAACTGATCACCTGGAGCAAGATGTTCAAGGTGGAGTCAGAGGGCAAACAGCGTCGGCTGGTGCTGAGCCAGGTGGAGAAGAAAGATGCAGGGGAGTACAGCTGCGAGGCTGCTGGCCAGAAACTCACCTTCAAGATTCATGTCACAGGTAAGACAGGTGTTGTCTGAAATACAGCAGAGAACAGTAAAGTAAAATCTAGTTTCTATTATACAGTGATCCAGTTGCAGTAGTCTGTGCTGAGGATTTTTCCCTATACTTGATTGCCTGGGTTTGTAGAAAGTATTTGGTTTTAGTATGGCACAACGACCTGTTTCAGTCTGTCTGTAGAATAATAATTACTGATATATGTACAATGGAAGCAGTATTCAAGACATTATTCAAATCTCTCCTGTGCCTGAGATCCCAAACTGTAATTCCTGTTCACCGAAACATTTGACTAAGCTAAGTATGTGCAGTGAGGCTGGAGTGCATGTTGTACGTGCAGCCTTTCATGGCAGGAGAAGCAGGAACTTCTCCTAGTAGTACACTGCCTTTTTACTATGCCTTTATGTTGGAGGCTGCATCTGGATAGGTGAGTCTGCTACTCCCAGTAAGAGACCTGGTAGAGCTGACTATTCCCAGAGCTCAAAGTAAAATAGATATCTGGAAATCACACACAAAGAACAAAGGACTGCGTTGGTGAGCATATTTCCTTTGTGCCTTTGACAGTCACAGTTGTGGCAATGGTAGAGGCCATGAGGAGTCTGTTCAGGAAGCCAGGAGTACTGTTCTGGGTCATGAAAAGGCAGCCAGTGGTTTGACTATCACATGTTTATGTGTTTTGATGTTTCACAGTGGGTTTTAAGTAAAAGGAACTCAGGTTTTGGTTGCCTGCAGGACAGATGTTCTTTTGGGTTCAATATGTTTGCATAGTGACTTGCAACCATGGGACTGGTGTTCAAGGACCCTCTTGGTTCCTTCAGTTCCTAGGTTCTTTCTTGCCTAGATTTGACACTTAGTTTCAACAGAAGAGCTGATATTCTCTAGTGAAGGCTATTAGTTTGGGCACAAGTGGTAACCTAAACCTGTTCCAACCGGTATATAAAGACCTGCAAGATGCTCACATGTCAGTCCCTCAGTCAATACTTTTTCTTTTCTTCCCTCAGAGCCAAAACCTGTGTTTATAAACCAGGAGCAGGTGCAGAAAGAGGTGAGTGCTGCCCTGACAGCAAGTGCCTCCTTCAGCTGTGAAGTAGCACTGGATCCAAGCGAAGTAAAATGGTACAAGGATGAAAGACTGCTTGCCTCCTCCAGAAAGTTCAGAATGGAATCTGTGGGCAAAACACGGCATCTGGTTGTGGAGCAGCTGGAGAAGAAAGATGCTGGAGAATACATCTGCGAGGCTGCTGGCCAGAAGATGACCTTCAAGTTGGAAACAACTGGTGAGCATTCGCTTTGGGAGCACTAAGCAGCTGTTTATGTGGCTTAGAGGAAGAGGAAGTGAGCCATGCCAAAGGGAAGGTGGTGTGGTGCAGGAATGCAGTTGAGATCAAACCCAGCAAACGTTTCCAGATTGATGAGGAAGGGGTCAGAAGAACTCTGGCAATAAGAGGGATCCAGGCTGAGGACGAGGGAGAGTACTTCTGTGAGTCCAGAGATGACAAGAGCAGCATTAGCATCACCCCCAAAGGTATGTCTCTGGAAATGAAGGCTGGCAGTGTGGAAGGATCCTTGGCTTCCCTCATCAGCCATTACAACACTGCAAAGCTGAGTTCATTTGTGTGTTTATGCTGTTCTCTGTGTTAAGAGCCAAGTACAAAATTTCTTTCTCTCAAAATAACTGTGGAACAACTGCTTCTGAAGAGCACAGCAGTTAAGTGGGCAAATCAGCCTTCAAGGCTGGAATTAAGCATCCCAAATGTAAGATGGGATTTTTTTTACCCCTTCTTTGCCTCTTTTCTTCTTGCATCTTTGTAGATGCAAGGAGGATCTCCTCTACAGACAGGGGATGTGAGTGTGAGTTATGGTGATCACTTCCTGCGAGTCATAAAATCTGATGCTTCCAATAAAATCATTGACTCTGTTGGCTCTTTGAAGGTGCTCAAACATAAACGAGCTCATACACTTAGGGACACATCTTTTATGTGCTCCTAAGTGGTTTCTTCTTCTCCATCAGCTCCCAGGGTGGTGAAATTTGTTACGAGCCTCAACCACGTGGCTTCTGAAGAAGGCAAAGAGGCTGTGTTCAAGTGCACTGTTTCTCCCAGTGATGCTGTGGTCACCTGGTTCAGGAATGGTGTCAAGATTGAAGCCAGTAAGAAACTCGTGATCTCACAGAAGGACACCAACCACAGCCTCACCATCACCGATCTGACACTGGAAGATGCAGCTGAAATCTCTGCCAGTGCTGAGGGCGTAGAAAGCACAGCCAATCTCAGAGTCCGAGGTAAGGGGCTGTAATGCCCCATTGATAGGCTGTCACTGGTGCTGTGGTTTGTGGGTTTCATACTGCCTTTCCTCTGGTTATGGTGACGATATGGAATTTTGCTTCCTTAAGTAGGGTTCCCCTGAATGCACTGGCACTGGAACCACCATTTAAATTCTTTATAAAAAAACTGTTTTGTGGATTCTCTGTGTTCTTACTGTTATTTCTTCACATTGATCAGAGGCCTCAGTCTCATTCAAGAAGAAACTGGAGCCTAAAACTGTTGAAGAGAGAGAGACACAGTGACCCTGGAGGTAGAGCTGAGCAAGCCTGCAGAAGTCAAGTGGATGAGGAACAGCATTGTATTGAAGGCCAGTGAAAAAACAGAGATCAAAGCTGAGGGAACAAAGCATATCTTGATAGTTAAGGACATCTCCTTTGCAGACAGGGGCTTTTACTGCTGCAAGAGTCCTGACGACAAGAGGCAAGCCAAGATCAATGTGGAAAGTAAGTGGAATGATTGCAAGGTCTGTAAAGACACTGGATGTGATTTGAACTTGGATTCAGGTCTTCTCTATTATCACAGTGGCTACTGCTAGCCCTACATGCCATGGGGGCAGGGAGACACAGCCCTGGGCTTGGACACCATTGTAATGCTTGAAATAAGGTGAAAGAGAGGGCGGTCTTCCCAGCAGCCCTCAGCCATGTCATTGACATAAGCTCTTAGCTGATTCTCCTCTGGAATTTCTCACTCTGCTGCAGTCTGTTTTTCTTCATCTGTAAGGCTATTAGCAACCTATTCCCTGCTTATCCATCTGTTCTTCTCTACAAAGCATGTCTTTCAAAGCATCTCTTTATAAGCAGTCAGAGTTAAATGAAAAAATAAAAATAAAAACACAACAGTGCATCTATCTATGGATGCTTTCCTTTCAAGTAAGCTAACGGTGTCTCAGCTGTAGCCCTGTACTTCTGTCCTATTTCCTGCATCCTTTTGTCATGTTTGCTACGGAATGGACAAGGACAGAATTGAAGGTCTATCTGATTTTTGTCTACAAAGCCCCTGCCACCAATTGCTGCTGTGTAGGTCATCAACAGGTACTGAAAGGCTTGATAGCAGGCTTTGAGTACATAAAAGGCTCTTAGAAAGTGGAAGCAAACAATCTGTTCTCTGTGCAGAAATAATGGACTTCATTGCAATAACAAAGATGCAAGTTCTACAACAAAAAAGCTTTTTAATGGTTGGATGAGTGGATAAGTCATTTGGAGGGGCTTTGAAGCCTTCACTGTGGGTTTCAGGAAAGGTTAGTGAAATATCTGGGGCACAAAGAGCTGAGCATGTCCTGGAGCAATGGAGAAGGGCTGGATGATTTTTGCGGGTATTTTCAGCCGTAGAATTTTGTGTTCTGGTGGTGTCAGTACATTCTGTCGTACAACATGGACGGGTTGGTTTGTTGCATTGGTTCAGACTTTTGTACTAGGAGCTCAGCAGTGGTTAAAGCTCACACTTCTGCAAAGTAAACAAGCTCCTGCAATTCGTCTCTACTCTGTTTTAGCTGTGGATTAGCTTGACAGTTCCCTTCCATAAGCTTTATGGTTCCCTTCTGTAAGTCTACTTACACAGACTGAGTTGCTTAACTTGAAGTCTTGCTCCAGGATTTTGAGCATATTATTAGCAAAAATATCACAAATAATTTCACCAACAATTCTCCCCACCTATATGTAGCTTTCCTTTTTTTCACTGGCAGGTTTTACACTGGCAGATAGGGTGGGCATGTAGAAACAACCTCACCTTAATTCTCACGAAGCTCTGATTTCTCTGACTGGCCTTTGTTTTGTGATTCTGCATGCATGCCCTGTAGCTAAAGCCTGGATGTCTTCCCCAACACCTTCAGTCTCCCATCCTTACTTCAGTTACTCCATTGCAAATCTCTCTGCTAGTCCAAGAGAGTTTTTATTTTACCCCTGACCTTTAACTGAGTTAGTTCCATTAAGTGGCTGAAGCCCTAAGTGATCCAAGGTGAAGCATGATCCAAACTGGAATTTAGCTAATTGTAGTAGGGAATCCAAGCCTTAATGAGACGAGTTATTTAAAATATGTGTCCTCCATCTAAAACAGCATTGAACTCTTGCCCTGGTTTATGATAGAAGTGAGAGTTTAACAGCAGAAGTCTGAAGTTATGCTCCATATTTCTCATCACTCAAGAGAATATTTGAATATATTAATTTCTTTGGCTGTGTTAGAGCTCATAATGAGGTAAGCTGATGTTCTTTAAATGCTCGGAGTCTAGCAATGTGGGGAAGTGGACTGCTATTTGCTGTTGAGCTTTAGGCTAAGAAGCCTGATATTAGAGAACCGTGGACTTCCCCTTTCACTTCCCCTCTCCTCTCCTTCTTCCTGGACTGATCCCTCATGGTTTAAGAATGATTTCAGAGCAAGGTAAATGAGGAATAGCCATGTGAAAACCTGTTGTTTTATTGCACTATAAAAGACACTTATTCAAAAGACAAGTGTGTGTTCCAAGCTTAAGTTTGCAGGAGATCCTAGAAACAACTCAGATGCTCAAACCTGTAGTCTGGCTGAATATTTTATTGTCAGTTCTGGTCAGGAGGAGATGCTTGAGTAAGACAAATAAAAGGTCATGGGTAAGTTGGTCCTTCTTGTGATATACTTCTAGGCTTTCATCAGGGAAAAGCTTAATTAGTCCAAATAATTATAGGAGAAACCACACCAAGAACATGAGAGTGAAATTTCAAATGACGTGAAGGTAAATTTTACCTCGTTCTGCCATTCCCCAAATGTTTGTTTCCTTATGACAAGAAGAACTTTGCAAAAGTAATTTTTTTTTCAGTCTTGTGTGCAACACAAAAAGGGGTAAAATCTAGGAGGCCACCTGAAATCTTTTTTCCATCTGGAAGGATCGATTTAAGAGCACCCATGGACCTGGTTATGAACAAGATTTCTTCTTTGCAAAGGCTGTTGCTTAATTGGCAGATAGTGTACCTGGGAGAGGAAGAGGGAAGTAACTTGTTTTGGAAGTCCTGATGCTATTCAAGCATTCAAGGCCAGGCTGGATGGGGCTTTGTGCAATCTGGTGTAGAGGGAAGCATCCCTGCCTACAGCAGGGGGTTTGGAACTGGATGATCTCAAAGGTCCCTTCCAACCTAAACCTTTCTCTGATTCCTTTGATGATTCTATTTCTCAGATGCTGGTGTGAAATCTCCAACCTCTCCCCATTGTCTTTCAGTGCGGCAGATGAAGCTGGTGAAAGGTCTGCAGCCCCTGGAATTCCCTGAGAAGGGAACTGTCACCTTTTCGGTGGAGGTGTCCCATGAGGATGTGGAAGGGACTTGGCAGAAGGACGGCGTGCGGCTGAAGCCTGCACCAAATATCACGATGGGTGTCCAGGGGAAGAAACATTCCTTGACACTTTCTTCTGTGACCCTTGAAGATGCAGGACTCATTTCCTTTAAAGCAGAAGGCATTAATTCATCGGGGAGGCTCACTGTGACAGGTATTGGTTGGTGCAAGGTGTGATTATCTGCTCCTGTCCCAGATGACTTGAACAGCAGAACCAGCTTTCCTTCCAGCTGCAAAGAATGTTATGCACTGGGCCATTGCCACCAGAGTATCCCTCAGATATCAAGAGGATTGTTGTAACATGATTGTCCCTAGCACAAGTAATGATAATGTGCTCAAAACAATAGGTTTTTTTGTTGTTAATGACATGTTCTAGTAAGCATGGAGAGTAGGCACTGCCTTTCATTATTCCTTATGCCAGATGCTCCTAGAGACCTAATTCCCAACTAAATCCACATCCTTCTTTCTCCTTCTCAGAACTGCCTGTGAAAATCAGCAAACCATTGGCAGACATTAGCATCACTCAGAAGGACAAGGTCACATTTGAGTGTGAGCTGTCCAGGCCCAAGGTAGACGTCAAGTGGTTCAAGGTATGGCATGTAATGGTATTTTCCTTTCTGACTTCTCTGGAAATGAATGAGAGCCTTTAATTTCACTTCCAAGGGATGCAAGTCTGAGCTTTTGCTTGATAGCTTTTGCACTGCTCACTTTTCTTTATGCTCTTTTACTTGCCCAGATCAGCCCTCTTTGATATTATGTCCTGAGTTCATTTATCAAGTTGAAATGGAAGTTTGTTTTGGGTTTCATGTGAACTCCTGAGGTCTTGCTGCACAAAATATTGTTGGTTGGAGCACAGTCTTGAGCTTCAACTCTAACACAGAAATTCTCAGCCAGGATTTTGTAGCCTTGTTGTGAACTGGGTTTTTGGGGTGAAATCTCAGTTTTCTTTGCACCTGACAGTGTGAGAATTTGCTCTGGCACTTTGTGTACCTCCCCGGTGCTCAGCTGTTCCTTCCCTTACTTGGGGATAATGTCATTTATTCAAGGTGCAAACGAGCTTGTTAACAGTCCTCCGCAGTGCTTTAAGCTGTCATAGGTCAGCCAGAATTTCTGCATGTTCTATAGCCATTCCTACATGTTGAAAACACTGCACTGTGCTTAAGCTTCAACATATGTTCCAGTAAGCACAGTTCCATTAATTCTAGGGGAGTGGGTGAATTAAGCATAGATCTGAAGGCTCCCTTTGCTCAGTGCAGAGATGGAAGGACTCATGGAGATCTGACTTGATATTTTCCCTTGTAGGATTGGAAGGAGCTCCATCAAAGTAAAAAAGTGGGCATTACTTCCCAGGGAAATAAGAGAAGTCTCATTTTTCACAAGTGTGAATATGAAGATCAGGGAACATGCACGTGCCAAGCAGCTGAAGACAAGACATCAGCTACCCTAAAGGTTCGTGGTATGTTTACCTGAATGAGCAAATAAACTGTGTTTTGCACCACAGGAAAAAATGCTTCCTGGGCAGTTTGAGCATTTCTTCGTTAGTCCTTTTGGATACCTTTCTCTTTCTTCTTTATGCTCAAGACAGATTTTCCCTCCTTGTGTTGCACTGGTTAAACCCCAGTTTGTAGCTCATCACCAGGCTCTGAAGCATCAGACTGGTTACTGAACACACGGGTGCCCTGGTAAATGCCACCTGCCAAAGGGACTTCTGAAAGGATGCTTTTTTCTGATTTCCTACTAGATGCTGTCCTCATGTGGCCACTTGGGTTCAGTGTTAGCATGAACATGAACATGTGTCCTGTCCCATGACTTTGGTGAACTCTCATTTTCTCTCTCAGTCTGCAACCAGGTTGCGTTGCAGTTTCAGTACTGGCTGTTTTATGCAGCCATTCCATTTGTTCTGGTTTAGGTTCTTTTTTTTTTTTTTTTTCTTTTCTTTTTTCAGGCATCATTTCTATACAGTAGACAAAGCCAGCTTATTACATTTGATTTACAGTTTTTAGCTTTTGCTGGTAAGCATTTCAGCTCTCAGGCAGTTTTACCAACAGCTTTGAAGAGCTGAAATGAACCAGCCTGGACACGATGGTCTGTTTTTGTTGGTGTAATGAATTTATGAAGTTAAACTGATTGACCCCATAAGGTTTTACAGTGTATGACTCACGTCTGGCAGAGTTATCACAGCAATGAGTTTATATACTTAGCATTTCAGGAGGCAAATGGTTGGGGATACTCTTTCATTTGCTTGCGTCTCAGAGTGAATCACTAGTATGTGAACCATCCTTCATCTCCTTTGTATTGCTTTTGTGTGTGTCTGTGTGTGGTTTCCCCTGTGAATTTCATTCTTTCCAGTTATATGGAAGTTCTCTTTTGAGCAGTGAAATTAGATGTTCCATCATCAGTCATAATGGTAAAGCTGAGTTGCCACGTTATCTGTGTCCTTTCTGTCTGGCGTCTTAATAACTGCTGCCCCACCACAATATCTGTCTAATACTTCAGCTCCATGGATGCCTCCTTGTGCAAACTGAGAGCCTGTATTTGGTGTGCATAGATCTGGGCTTACATCTGTGCTGGTAAATGCACTAGTGCATGGGCTAAGCAGTCCTGCCTCCTGTGCTGTGGGCATTGAGATGGGGCTCCTACAAGCTGCCCATTGCAAGATATTTAGAAACTAATTGCTGCGGAGGTTTCCATCCTCTTTTCAGACTAACTAAAATTTGGTTAGTGGGATCAAAACAGAAGGGGCAGGGAGGGAGAGCTGACCAAGGACTACTGATGGAACAACTATGAATCCTTGGTTCCTCAGGATTCCCTGCATCAGCAGTTGGCAACAGGAGTAAGGGGGCTCAGGAGGACACTGTAGAGTAGTGTGAAAAATGAGCGAAGGGAGTTACTAATTGATGCCTCTTGGAAAGCAGTCCAAGAGTAGTCCTCTTCATAAACTCTCCCCTTGTGTGTGGTTTTATCTTTATGAGGTGTTCATAACGAGTGATGTGTAGATCTCCCTTATCTCATAATGTCTTTGCCTGCCTGCAGTGAATATGCAGGATACAGGATCATATACGAGCTTCTTTGAATTACTGCTCATGTCAGGAGATAAAATCTGCCTATTCTTTGAACTAACACTGGCGAGGGTTAGTTATTCTGGCTACCAAGAGAATGACACAGCAGACTAAACTTTTTCTTTTCCTTCTTTGTCAAATGCCTTTTCATCCAACGACGTGTCCCATAGAAATTCAGAGCAGTGTTGGCTGAGGGAAGTGGAAATATTTATCTCCTGCGTGTATCTGCCACCCTATTTAGACATGTCCCTCGTGGCAGAGCACAGAGATTGGAGGAGTTGTATTAGGCACAGGAAAAGAGCACAGGGTTGTTTTTTTTTAATATATACAATGTTAAGGTATATATATGATGTTAAGTGTGATGAAGAAAAGGGAGACATTTGAGTTAGCACACTACTCAAGAGTTCAGTCCCCAGCTTTGCCACTTCACTGCTGTACAGTGCTGAGAAAATTACTCCTTACCTCTGAAATTTAGCCATCCAAGTGGTAAAATAGGGATAACAGGTCTTCTTTTAATTAGCTCTTTATTTGCTGTGCGTTAGATCAAGTGCTTAACAAAGCGTCACCATCTAAGTAATCATTCATAGAAGAACTATCACTACTGAGTTAGCCTCTCTCACAGAAACTGTGCTGATCATTATATATATATATAACATATATATATATATAAAATATATTGATCAATATATATATAGATAATATACATATGTATATATATAATGTGTATATATACGTATGTATATATATAATGTGTGTATATACATACATACATACATACATACATACACACATATATTTGTTTGTTTGTTTTCCTCTTTTTAGAGCTGCCTGAGAGAACTGTGAAGCCTCTGCAAGATAAGATTGCACTTGAAAAGCATCGGGGATTCCTGGAGTGCCAGGTGTCTCGTGCCCATGCTAAAGTGAAGTGGTACAAAAAGGATCTTGAAATTCATCCCAGTGACAAATATGAAATTTTGAGCGATGGCGTGTATCAGAAACTCATCATCAACGATGCGAATTATGAAGATGAGGATACATACACTTGTGATGTTTTTGATGATAAAAGCAGTGCTCATTTCTTTGTTGAAGGTAAAAATAGTAATAATAATAAAATAAAATAAAGGCAGTGGAATGCAGATAGATTTATACAAAAGCCATTCTCGCTTACTTTGAAAACAAAATGCAAATTAAATGAATATTTAAATTCAGAGGGTTTTTTGTTTTCCCAAAGTCCACCGATATTTTTCTTGTTACAATTATAAGGGCAAGAACATCCTGGAAAATGAATTTATCCTAAGTAGAGCCATTACATTTGAGCTACAGGGACCTTTACTAGGAGAAAACTTGTTGTTCAGAGCTAAGTTGCTGTATTTAACCAAAGTAATTATCAATGTCCGTGTTTCATTGAACCTCTATTCCACTTCGTAATGCGAGGAGTTTGATATCGGGATGGGAAGGTCATGGTTTGATTTGGATGTTGGACTGGGAATCAGAAGATCTGGGCTCTCTTCAGGTTGTCAGTCTTATTGTCTGACTTCATAACAACATTCCTTTGTTTCTACTATTTTTTTAATGATGTTTTAAGGCATTTTGAGCTGATAGGTGTAGTGTTCATGTGCAGTAATGCTGACGTGAGTAAGTAGGGTGATAATGTAAGGGTTTTTTACATTCCTTCTAAATCTCTGCTTTCTCTTGTTCCATCTTTCTTAAAGAGCAATCCATTAATCTACTAAAGGAGCTGTGTGATGAGGATGTGACTGAGCCTGAAGAAGCCAAATTTGAATGCGAGATATCCATTCCTTCTGTGAAACTTCCCAAGTGGTATCTACGTGGGGAAGTCTTACAGGCTGGCATAACCTTTATTATGCAGCAAGAAGGCACCATCCACCAGCTGACCATACCGAAAATACCACTGATATGACAGGCACCATTCAGTTCTCAATTGGCAAATCCAAATCCACAGCCAATCTGCTCGTCAGAGGTAACATATCCTGGCTTGGTTTACATCATGAAGATGAAGAATTAATTAACGTACAGTCTTCCTTCACTGGGGTCGTTGAAATATTGTGTGTGTGTCTGGAGGGTCTGCTCCATTTCCAGTTCAAAGTCGTTGGACACTAAATGAGACAGCTGCATCTCAGTAAAATATGTGTTTGAATAGTTGTGATGTGCTTACTATTCAGATCTAAAGAGCTGTGGTTTTGTCCTTGGCTATTCCAAAGAAGTCAAATCAGGTGAAATTAATTGTATTTCTGAAGTAGACAAGCTAAGTTTGGTAGCACCTAAATTTGATGCAGTTTGTCATTGATTTCATCTGAAAGAAACTTCCAGGCTTTTTATCAGCTGTTTTCCCGTTGCAGCGTAAGAGTCTCCATTCACATCCTAAAGTACTTGTTATATTTTCAACTCACTCTTATTTGAATAAAAGCCTTAACTGGGAGCAGTTTAATAAGCACAGAACAAGAGCTGGACCTTGCATTTCGTAGATAATATACAGTATTACTTTATAGAAATGTAGTGAATGGCATTCCCTATAGGCAATTGTTTGTTTTATCTTTAGAGTGGTTCAAACAACCATTGTGAAGATGAAATTAATTGGGATGGAATACACACAAGAGACTTTCCTCTTCTTCCAATTGTCCTCATCCTTCCTTCTCTTCCACCCCTGCTTTGCAGATTACCATATACAAATCACCAGGAAGTTGGAGGACAAGACAGCTTTGGAACATCATTCTGTCATCCTGTCCTGTGACTTCAGGCCTTCTCAAAGGTTGTGAAATGTTTCAAGGGCCACACACCCATCGAGCCCTCTGAGAAATACAAGATCAAGAGGGATAAGCATTCAGCAGAGCTCAAGATTCTGATGCTGAAGCCCGATGATGCTGGTGTGTACAAGTGCAAGGCAGGAATTGCAGAGACTGAGGCCACGCTGACAGCTGAAGGTATGAGCAGGGAGGGTGGCCTCTTCCATGTCCTATTTCACCTCAGATTTCTCTTCTCTTGGTTGATTTCTGCCGTTCTCTCCTGCTAACTTTATAAATGTATAATCTTCACTGAGAAGATTACACAAAGATCATCTAGTCTAACCATTCTACCACATCCCAGTATGCGTTAGTAGTGTCACATACATAGTGACAGCGCTGCTTCTAGCCTCAAAATACGAAGAGATGTACTCTCCTGATGTAGCAGACTTTGTTTATATTACTGATAATACCTACAGCAGTGCTGATGTTAGAGAAATGGAGATCACGATTCTGAAAGAACTGAACTTTGATTTGGGATGGCCTCTTCCACTTCACTTCTTAAGAAGAGCATCAAAAGCTGGGGAGGCGGATGCTGAGCAACATACACTAGCAAAATACCTCATGGAACTGACGCTGATAGACTAGTGGTAACAGTTCACCTTGTTTCCCCACAGCCCGCAATGTAGAAGTAACGAAGCACCTGCAGGATGTGGAAATTGAAGAAGAGAGCTCTGCTGTCTTCTCCTGCGAGCTGTCCCATGATGACGAGGATGTGGAATGGTTCCTGAATGGCAACCTCCTTTACACCAACAATTACAATGAAATCAAGAACGCTGGCAATTGCTGCACACTGACAATGAAGCAGGTTAAGCCTGAGGATGCTGGCACAGTGACAGTGAAGTCAGACAAGGTGTCAGAAGGCGCGCGCCTGAAGGTGAGAGGTGGGTCTGATCACAGCCCTCCTGGATGCAAGAGATGCTAAGGAGCTCCAGTTCATTCTGTTGTGCAGCAGTCCTGCTTCTAAAGCTCACCTCTCTGGGGTGACAAGTCATCAGGGGCTTTCTTCCAGTGGAAGGTTCCATTGCAGCAGATATCAACGAAGGAGGATGGTTTTGGTGTCCTGCCAAAGCATTCCATTGCTTTTTATCATCGTTTTACTTAACACAAGGAGAGTTACAAGAGCAATTTCTTTTACTGCTTCAGTAACATGCAGTGTCAATTCTGTTGCCCCAAGGATTTATGACTGCAGGGAGAGATCATTCAGTGTGTGTTTTGCCTCTGGAATGACTAATGACCAGGCTGTGAGCAACCCGATCTAGCTGTGAGTGTCCCTGTTTATTGCAGGGGAGCTGGGCTAGATGGCCTTTAAGGGTCTCTTCCAATTCTAAGGATACTGTGATTCTAATCTGCTCTCCCCAGCAATTAAGCTCTTTTATTCTATGCGCTCAGAGTTTGAAGGATTTCCTCTTTCTCCTTTCCTTTGCATTTGGTGGATGTTTTTTCCCCAGTATAAACATTTGATGTGTGAAATAGAAGACAGATAAAAGGAGTCAATAAAAGAGGAAAATCAAAAGTGTTCAGCAGCTTATCCTCTTAATCCTGTGGCCTGCTGTATGAGCTCTGCTCCATGTGAGGGCAATGCCAGCTCTCCAGCTTTAGAAGAGCTGCATCCCAATAACTTCATATGATATCAGTCCCACCCACAGCAATGCAGGCTGTCCCTCCTGTTCCCTGTATTCTCCTACTGATTAGTTCAGAATTCCTTAAAGCGCATTCTGTCAAGAGACATGAAACCGCTTTAGGTTCTATATTGGTGTTGTCAGTACTGGTAAAGATTTATTGATCTCTCCTTAAAAAGCTGAAAGCAACTGGAAATGTCTCAACTTCTGTATCACGTTGTTCTGTTTTGGCTGTTTAATTGCAGTGAGGAAAAAGGACGGTGATGTGCTCACTTCTGGCAACAAGTATGAGCTGGTACAGTCTGGGAAGACCCTATGTCTCCTTCTGCATGACCTCGAGAAGCCAGATGCAGGTTTCTATACCTGTGATATTGGCACTGATGTTGCCAAGTCAAATGTCGGCGTTCAGGGTAAGTACTGTGGAAAGTAAAGGAGTGCTAAAAGCACATTCAGTGTGGTCACTATGTCTTACACCTATTCCCCCACGAGCCTTAATAGTTTCTACAATAGAAGTGTATTACTGCAATGTAGCGCAGTGATGTCTGGAAAATTCCCATTGCTTTTGATGTAAATGTATCTCCTTTTGCCATGAAAATCACCAAACATGTCAAGAATGTCCTGGAAATGTTTCCTTTCTAAACATCCCTAAAATGGAGAAATGGTTTGAACACCAGTAGGGGTAGGATGGTAACAAAAGAGCTAATAGAAACAGTTAATTTCTTGTCATAGGCAAAACCCTTTTTCTCACCCAGCTTCCTAGAGTTGTCCTCTCTGTTAGGTTTTTCCCTCTGTAGCTCATTGAATCTTCATTGTGCTCCATGGACTGAGCTGCTCTCCTTGTAGTTCTTCCAGAGCAAAGCCAAGAGATTCACATCTCTTTTTTTTATAGCTTTCTGGTAATTCTGAGTGGAGAATGTCTTAGAGAATACATCAGTGAGGAATGCAGCCATGTTCTGCAAATCCTGAGTTAAAACACCAGTCCTGCTACTCACGTCAGTCACAAATGCCTTTTCTCCATATAAACCTCATACTAACCTATCTCTTATCTTCCAGAGCTGAATATTGGCATTAGCAAACGGCTGAAAAACACTGAAATCCAGGAGGGAGAAGATTGTACTTTTGAATGCATTCTGTCCCATGAAAGCATTGATGAGTTCAACTGGACACTGAATGGAAGCAGAGTGGAAAGCGGTGGGCGATTTAAAGCTTCTAACGTGGGTTGGTAAGAGACTCTCCTTATCAAAAGTGTGACTCCTACTGACGCTGGGGAAGTCGTTTTTATTGCCCGTGGTCTAACCTCCAAAGCCTCTCTGTCTGTGAAAGGTAATGAGATGGGAGAGATTCTGGGGTCTGATTCCTTCAACTGTCTTCTGATAAGATTGTCATGAGAGCTAACTCATAATATGGTTAAAGTGAATAGCAACCTTCTACTTGAACCTTGAAGCACTGAGAATTTCTCTTAAAAATATGTAAAAGGAGGAACCATTTTACACAAATGTGAGAACTACCCAAAGCACTGGGGTAGTGTTGGAAATGGGCATCTCACTACAGCTTGTTCCATTAACAGTAAATCAGGAATGATCTGTTGAGGGAACTGTGGGAGCAAATATCCTCTAAGTATAAACTGAAGGGATGGCCTTCACATCATCTAGCTGTACAACAAATTCCTATCTAGAACATGTGCATCTGAGAGCATCATCCGAGGCTCCCAGTGTGATGAGTGGAGAGAAGAAAGAGGCAGTTTTCAGTCATGGTTCATCATCCTCAATGGGGTAGATTTAAGAGAGAATAAATGGTGCCTTGAATTCTATTGTCTGTACTTTGCAGATTACTGCTGGCTGTAGGATGGCCTCTGTTGCAAATGCCTCTCTAACTTATCTCCAGCATGTAGATGCGTGTATTTTGAGAGAGGCATCCTACCGTGTGTGTGTTACTTAAAAAGCATGTTTTCTTCCAGAAAAAGCTACTGAGGTTACAAAACAGCTGGAGGATACAACAGCAGCAGCAGGGCAGGACATCAGCCTAAGCTGTGAGCTGTCGAAACAGATGTGAACATCAGTTGGTACAAGGATGGCAAAGCAATCAGAAAAAGCCAGAAGTACGACTTGCAGCAGGAGGGAACTGGGGCCATTCTGATCATCCATGATTCTACTGCCAAGGACAGCAGGGAGTACACCTGTGAGACAGAGGACTCTGAAACAAAAGCCAGGGTTACTGCAAGGTGAGTTGAAAAGCACACTGGGGATGGCATGTAGAGAAGTCGAGGTAAATATCTGCAGCCTGTGGGTGATGTTTTTCTCTTCTGTTTCCTTGAGCAGGATCAATTCTTAGTTTTCAGAAAATATGATGGATTAAAATCTTTTCCTTAAAATAATCTGGAAACTGAATGATTCTCCAGTGTGATGTGGATCTGGGCAGCCTGGTCTGGTGGTTGGTGACCCCTTGGCAGGGGCTTTAAAACTAGATGATCTTTGAGGTCCTTTTCAACCCAGGCCATTCTATGATTCTGTGATCATTCTATGATTCTATGATCTTGGGTGTTAGTGAGCCAAGAAAATATGGCAATCTGAATTAGTCTATATTGAATATGTGTAATCTAAACTATATGCAGTTGATCAGATGAGATCCTACCAGCGCATGTATAATGGTATTAAACTTTCCAGATATCTTCTGGAATGATCAAGCCTATGTAAAGGGGTGGACTCTGTGGACTTCTTAGATTCTTTGCATCTCTATGTGATGTTCTAGAAGTGAGGGCAAAGGAGATTCAGGACACCTCTGTATGCTTGAGACTTGTTCGGGTAACAAATCCCTTTGTCCCACACCCTCATCCCCCTCTTTTCCTTCCAGAAAAACCTAATTACTTTATCAAGGAACTTTCAGATCTGAAAACTGAAGAAAGTGGAACTACAATTTTTTCATTTCAGTGCGAGAAATGCTCATACACCGTCATATGGAGGAAAGGCATTGCTGAGCTCAGGCCTGGCAGGAAATACGAGATGGCACAGAAAGGACGAGACCTGCAGCTGAGCATAAGAAATCTGGAGAAAAGTGACAGTGACGTGTACACCTGTGACATTGGTGATGCCCAGTCCAGAGCCAAGCTGGTTGTACAAGGTATGTGTGAGAGCCATATGACTGCGCATCCTGTTTCTCCACTCCCAAGACATTATCCTGGTAGAATTTGTACATTTATGGCAGGTCTTTGGGGCAGCAGCTGTCTGGCCTGAATAGCGGTTCACAAGCCATGCACAGAGCGAGCTGCATGGAAAGGGAAAGAACTACCAACTAGAGCAGTGCCATTGAGAACTTTATGTATCATTTAAAAACCAAAAATGCTGATGTACGGTGAGGCTGGTGACCCAGAAATCAGTGTGAACTTTCTATCTCTGACCTTTCTGAGTTAAAAATAGTTCTCTAAAGTTCTAGGCAAAAGTTCCCTGATGCAGCATTCTGGGTAGTTGTCACGGTTTAAACAAAAATTTACCTGTGTTCGTGACAGGGGGGCCACAGGCAAGCGAGGTGCTAGAAGGAGCTGAACCTCAGTCCCAGCTACTTCAGAAGCAGCCCGAACCCCCTCATACACGGCTAAGATCTCCTTCTCAGTTTAAGCATAGCGCTCCTCAGACCCTTTATATGCTCGACTCCGAAATCCCAGGGGTCGGCCTTGGGTCTCTCCTGAAGCTCTTTGCCACAAACTCCAAGTGGGACCTTTTTCTCCAGCAGCAGTGTAGATTATGTTTTTCACATCCTGTCCCGTCCGTACTGGCCCCAAGGCCACGGCATGGGCTATCTCTTGTTTTATCTGCTCAAAAGCCTGCTGCTGCTTAGGACCCCATGAGAAATTATTCTTCTTCCACGTTACCTGATAGAGGGGGCTCACTATGTGGCTGTAGTTTGGGACATGCATTCTCCAAAAGCCCACTACTCCCAGAAAAGATTGGGTCTCTGTCTTGTTGGTGGGCGGAGACATAGCAGTGATTTTGTCAGTCACATCTGCTGGGATGTGTCGATGCCCATCTTGCCGTTTTACACCTAAAAACTGGATTTCCTGGGCAGGCCCCTTCACCTTGCTGCGCTTAATGGCAAAACCAGCTTGCAAAAGAATTTGGATTATCTGTTTTCCTTTCTTGAAAACCTCTGCTGCTGTATGGCCCCACACGACAATATCATCAATATACTGCAAGTGTTCGGGAGCATTACCCTGTTCCAAGACAGCTTGGATCAACCAATGGAAATGGTTGGGCTGTGCTTCCACCCTTGAGGTAAACAGTTCCAGGTATACTGAACAACTCTCCAGGTAAAAGCAAACTGTGACCTACATTTTGCAGCCAATGGGATGGAAAAGTAGGCATTAGCAATGTCAATGATGGCAAACCACCTTGCTTCTTTTGACTCCAATTCATACTGGAGTTCTATCATGTCTGGTACAGTAGCACTCAATGGAGGTGTGAATTCATTCAGGCCACGGTAATCCAGCGTCAGCCTCCATTCTCCATTGGCTTTACGCACTGGCCATATGGGGCTGTTAAAAGGCGAGTGAGTTTTGCTAATCAATCCCTGATTCTCTAATTGGCGAATTAGCTTGTGAATGAGGAGCAATGAGTCCCTATTGGTGCGGAACTGCTGTCTTGTACCACTTTGGTGGCAATTGGTACCACTTGGTCTTTTACCTGGAGCAACCCCACAGCAGAAGGATCATCTGACAGACCAGGTAAAGTTGACAGCTGCTTAACACAGTTTGTGTTAACAGCAGCTATCCCAAAGGCCCATCGATAGCCCTTGGGATCCTTAAAATATCTCATCCTAAGGTCATCAATACCCAAAATACATGGAGCCTCTGGACCAGTCACAGTAGGGTGTTTTTGCCAGTTTTTACCATTGAGGCTTATTTCGGCCTCCAACATAGTCAATTCTTGGGAACCCCCAGTCACTCCATGGATATATATTGGTTGTGTCCCTTGGTGACTTGAGGGCATTAGGGTGCATTGTGCGCCAGTGTCCACCAAGGCTTTATATTTCTGTGGTTGAGATGTGCCAGGCCACCTAATCCACACAGCCCAGTATACTCTATTGTCCCTTTCCCCGCCCAGGCTGTAGTCAGGGCCCCTCTATTGGTTACCTCGATGGCTTGCAGCAACTGGAACTTGCCCCCTTTTGGGGCATGTAGCCCTGTCTTTCATGTCTCATGTCCAGTTCCACATGTTGTTTGAAGCACCATCTTAGAGGCAGCCTTTATTTCTCCAGCCCACCACTCTCTTGTACCACGAGAGCTCTCCTGCTTCTCGCTGTGATGTGAGACCAAATGGAAGGCCCTGCAGAAGTCTGGGTAGGTGATGTCAGTTGCTGTTCCTTTCCCCAACTGGTGCTGGGAAAAGCAGGGAATGGGACTGGGAGACATCCCGGCGGTGGGATCCTGCCTAAGCAGAACTGAATGGCTGTTCTGATCCATGTATTTTAACCTGAGTGAATCTGACACTAATGAGGGAGGTGAGGGACCTGTGGGAAGAAAATGTATGTGCCGCAGTTTGTGGTGCAAGGTGTTCTAGGAGCTGCTGGTAACAGTGCCCAGAAGTCTTCCTTTTTTGACGGGGAGAGGATTAACAACGTTATTTTAATGAATCTATTTCCTTTCTGTTCATCTTTCATACTACCTCTCAAAAAACTGTCTGTGGATTCTGTCATAGTTTTGTGCTGTTGCTGTCAATATTCTACATCATAACATCATGTGCAGTATGAATCATTAATTGAGGGTATAAATAGTGGAATCATGTACAAAGGAAAAAGGGTTAAAGAGAAAGTAAATTTTTGTGTGGATTCTATGCATTCTCAAGTAGTAGTTCTTGCTAAAGAGAATTCGTGTGCACTCTGTGCTTTCATCTGCACAAAGGATCTTGTAATCATCTCTGTCTGTGTTTCTTTTAGACCCAGAGATGGAGCAGAGAGGAACACAGACTTGGGTGAATCTTCATTCAGGAGCAGGGACACGTCATGCTCATCTGAGGTGTCTGGCTGACAGCAAGAGCAGAGAGGTAAGTTTCATAGGGTCGCGTGCCCATTTTATTTTATTTTTCATTCATGATGCATAGAGGCGTTCCCCAGACAAAGTGAGCATTTCTCAACTGGACTTTCTAGAAATGAGCTAGGCAGTGAAAATGGGTTTGAAGCATTCCTAAGAGCCCCGCAAGAGAATGCTGAGAGTTAATCTGGCACCCTCCTTTGGAAACGTCCGTTGTCTGTCAGCTCTTCAGCTGTGCCCTAACACCTCCCATTGCGCTGCCACACCAGGATAGAATTCCAAGCCCACACTGAGTCCTGGAATGTTGTGGTACCGTGTTGGAATCAGACGTGACCACGTGGTCTTGGCTCCCCGCCTTGTGGGGGGTCATGGTGGACCAGGCTGTTGGCCGTTGGTGATGTCATAAGCGTCTGGAATGAGGGGATGAGCGGTGCGTTCTGCGTTCCTTTGTGGGTGAGCTAGTGGTCGGAGTGGTTGCTTGATTTGTTGTTCTTGTGCGTTTAGTGTCGTTAGTGCCGTTAGTTAGTGCCGTTAGTTAGTGCCGTTAGTTAGTGTTGTTAGTTAGTGTTGTTAGTTAGTGTTGTTAGTGTTGTTAGTTAGTGCCTTTAGTTAGTGCCTTTAGTTAGTGCCTTTAGTTAGTGCCGTTAGTTAGTGCCTTTAGTTAGTGCTTTTAGTTAGTATTTTTAGTTAGTGCCGTTAGTTAGTGCCTTTAGTTAGTGCTTTTAGTTAGTATTTTTAGTTAGTGCCTTTAGTTAGTTCCTTTAGTTAGTGTCTTTATTGCCTTTTTCTTCTCACCGTCGTGCGCAGCAGCTTGTAGGTAAGCTGAGCTGGCGTGGGATGGATGGGTGGGCAGTGAGGTGTTGAGAACTGCTGGCTGTCGGAGCTCACAGCACCGTATTGCTTACTCTTGACCATCAGACATAATTTTCCCCTGGTACACACGTTCCAAAGGGGGTATCCGTAAAGTTGGCACCTGTCCCGTGCTTCTTCCATTGTCTTTGCTCAGTAGTGGAAGCATTGTAAAGTTGCTGGGCGGACAGGCATCACGTAGCCTGAGACTCAGCATGTCTTGCAGCAAGTGGATGGGACGGTTGTGCTGTGTGTGTTATTCCATGACTGTCTTAGCCCTGCTCACTGACCTGCTCTTTCTCTCTCCTCTCCTCACCCTCCGCCCACTGCCTCGGTGCAGCTTTTGCTCTCATTCCATCCGAGCAAAGCGACAACTGCTGCAGATAGCTTGAGGTGATCTCACTGCCAGGTACGTGCCATGATTTGTCCCCCCGCATGGTTTTGCCGCATGGTATGTGAATGTAGTTCTGAAGAAGTCTGTCCATACTGTGCTGTGTGAATAGAGAAAACAGAAGTGTGTTTCTGCTCTGTTCCAGCTCTTCACACTTGCTGTTATGGGTGCTGCGTGCAGTGAGATCAGCCGTGAGCCTGAGGTGGCGGCGACGGAGGTACAGTATGAAGCTCTGGCCGGTCTTTGTTCCCTGTGTTGAACCATTAGAAGGAGCTGCAGATGTACTCTCCTGCAGGAAAGAATGGGCCAAAAAGGGCCTGGCCACCTGTCTGTGCCAGTGCCATTGCTGATTAGTCTGGGTAGAGAGAGATGCATCTTTGCATGTCCTGGCAATGCACACCAGGAAGGGAAATAACTGTGATGAGAAGTGCAGCTCCTTCTGAAGTGCTCCTGATAAGGACGGAGCGCATTTGCTGCAGCTTTCTTTGCAGATGTGCTCCTCACCTTGAAATCCTCCTGATTTGTCCTCAGCTCCTGACCACGGCCTGTGCTCTGTTTTGCAGGCTGATAACATGCGGAAGCCGCAGCTGGTGCGTGCTATGTCATCTTTAAACGTACCAGCGATTGCGGCAGCCCATGTTATTAGGAGCCACGTCGCCCAGGGGCCGGATGAGCTCTCTCTGGAGGTAAGCAGTTCCAGGCGTTCCTTGTTGTTGTGCACAGAATTAGTATAGAGTGTGAACGCCTCGGGAATACTCTCATATTTTGTGTCGTAGAAGAAGGCTTTTCTTTTAGCTGTGCTGAAGCTGGGATTGATGTTTCAATCTTTTGCAGGTTGGAGACATCGTGTGCATTGTTGATATGCCACCAAAGGAGATGAGCCCCTGGTGGAGAGGCAAGCGTGGCTTTGAGGTAGGCACACATTTTTGACTAGAGAGCACAGCTTCAGTAGTGTCTAGAATCTCCGGTTGGAGCTGCTCTGCCTGCACAGGATGGCTTCTGGATGCAAACAGTTGCCCTGTGTCGGTGTCAGAGGACCTTTCCTTTGGCTCTGGGCTTGGGCTAATGTCCACCTGTCTTTTTGTTCTTATTACAGGTTGGTTTTTTCCCTGGTGAGTGCGTGGAACTCATCAGGGGAAAACTGCCCGAGTCCATCCTACATTCATTGCCAAAGCCAGGTGCGTATTTTACATTTGACAATGCGGGTTAGTAAAATGGGGTCTGAACATGGCTTTCAGGGGGTTCATTAATGCCCGAGTTGAGCAAGCTTAGAAAGAGAACTGCATTAAGCTCCTTGGGCACCTCCAGGGATGGGGAAAATCCGTTCTTGTGTGTCCTTGTTGGGAACATGCTTTCTGTTGTTACGTGTTCTGTTGAATGTGTTGCACTCGGCCTCGTCCAACCGAGCCAGGGCTGAAATGAACTTGTTTTTTTGTTTTGTTGCGCAGAGCCAAAGAAACGGGGCAAGTTCATCTCCTGCCTTCGTTCCCTGTTGAAGGCCTGCCCCAGGAGAGCGAAGCAGCCTGAGCCTCCAACATTCTCGGGATCCATGTCCCTGCTTGACATCGTTGAGAGGTATTTAGCCAACAGGACTTGAGGGCTGAGCTGTAGGAATGGAAGCATCCTTTGCTGTTTGAAACAGAGGGCTTTTCTAAGCTGTGTTTCAGCAGAAACCAGGCATTGACAGGAACAGGCAACTATTGGCAAGGGTTCGGTGCAGCTCTTCCCTCACCCTGCACCATGACTGACAGCATGCTCTGTTTTCTCTGCAGAATGAGTTCTCCCAATAAGAGGGCAGAGTCAGCAGCTTGCAGTTGGCGTTCCTGCTTCTGCCTGGGCAAACCATCCCCTGTGGCCAAACGCCAACTGCAGAGCAGTGCCAGGGAGCCCTCTGAAGCAGAAGTCTTGGTCCTGGCAGGTAAGCATGCAAATCCAGCTTTCAAAACACTGCTTGTCAGCAACACAGGTAGAATTCATGCTTTCAGTGGGCTTGTACATCCTTCTGGCATTCAAGCCTGTGCCTGACATCTTCAGTTGACCCCTGTCTTTCCCAAATGAGTCTCTTGTCAACACAAGAGCTGGACCTGCACGAGGATCACTTTCAAGGCAGTGACACTATTGCTAGAAGCCTATTTGCTTCTGCCCACCATCACTGCATAGCCAAATGTCAAGAACCTGTTTCATGATTCATCTTGTGAAACTTTGACACTAACTGCTGTGCGTCTACTCCTTCCTAGGTGACCCGAGCCCTTGTATATCTCCAAGACGCCGGGCATGTTACGATGCAGCTTCCTGTGATTCCATCAATGAAGAACTGTTACTAAGCACAGGATGCTGCAGTTCAGATGAAAGCCTTCCGTATAACATCAGTTATAAAGAGAAGAATGCCATCATCGTTGAAGCTCTCGTTCATCCCATACCTGCTGAAGCTGCTGACCTGAGCCTGCCAGACTCCTCAGGCACCAGCCTGAACCGAGTGCCTTTCGAGGACAGCCCAGCCCAAGCACAGCACGAGTGCCCCGACAGCAGCACAACCATGCAGGCTCAGGTCAGCATTACAGAGGAGAAGCCAAACATCTTGGAGGGGGAGGTAGAATCAGGCCAAGAGTCCCAGGCTCCGGGCAACAGCACGACTTCTGAGACACTCTCGTCAGACAACAGAGAATGAGTCCCATCTTTCCTCCAGACCTCACACCCCCTCCTTTTTCCTATTGAATAAAGGCACGCTCGTGCTCAATCAACGCCTTGACTGAATTCTGAGTTTTCATTCGCAGAGATTGGGATGAGTACAAGAAACAGCAAGACAGCTCAGCTTGCAACGCTCTGGCTGTGGGGTGCGTGCAGGGACACTGTAACCATACAGGGAAAGGCTTCCACTGCTTCCTCAAGCTGTAGTCCAGCCCTGCTACTGCTCTGTGGCACAAAGCCCTGAGGGATGTTCCATATTGTTAACCTAAGTGAAGCCAGCTTCATGCACTGTGTTTTGTTGTTGCTGGGTGAGAGGGGGATGCACGTTGGTGAGAAGATGAGCATTGCTGGATCTGCCACGAGTGTCCCTTCTGCCTCTAAGAATATGTCCTAAGTAGGATGTGAACACTGCTGGCACTTCCTCATTGCACGTGCTTGGAGGATCTTCAGTTCTTGCACATTCAGGATGTCTGTCAGTGACTACGAGGAAATTCTCAAGTGCTAGGAATTCCATGAAACAGTTGGAACGGGTAAGTGTCATCTTTGTACAGAAACAGCACGCCTAACAGTCTGTCTCACCACTCTAGAATTAATCTGAGAATAGATTAACAGCTCTTGTCAGTTCTCTAAGTCAGGTTTCATTTGTATAAATTTGAAATTCGTTTTTTAAACCAGTTGGAAATTGTAATATTATATTAGAGAAGAATTCACACTCAACTTTAAGCATCTGTGTTTTGATTTGTAGGTGGTTTTGCAAACGTAAATCTTATGCGGCATCTTCTTACTGGTGAAAAAGTTGCACTAAAAATCATGGAGAAAGTTACTGTAGGGGTAAGCCAAAAGGCATTTAAATATGAGAATATCTTCTGTTGGAGTTGTGGAGTTCTCAAGAACATGGGGGCAGGTGGGATGGTACATACGAATGCAGCCTACTGGTCCCATTGCCTTTTGAAAGATGCTGTAGAGCTGGAAAAAGTTTAACAGAGCACCACAAATCTTCTTCCTCGTTGTTCAGAGGGCAGAATTCTCTGGCTGTAAAATGGAGGAAGTTATTACGTTATTACATTACATTACATTACATTATTGTTATATTATTACAGCAACTTTACCAAAATGCCAATGAAAATGCTGAATGTTTTACTTTTCATTTTTCACAGCTCTGTTTCAGAATTTCTATGGGAGTGATGTCAGTCATTGCTGAGTTGATGTTGAATTGTGTACTGTCCCGTATGTGCTTGTTCTGTTCCACAGCAGTCAGATGTGGTACCTGGTATGTCACAGTAGTTAGCGATTTCATCGCTTGCTTTTATGGTCTCTTAAGGATGACTTGCCTCATGCTAAAACAGAAATTGATGCCATGAAGAACTGAAGTCATCAACGTGTTTGCCCATTGGATCACGTAAGAGAGACATCAAAGAAATACTTATAGTCATAGAGGTAAGAAATAGTTTCTGCTTTCTGTGCTGTCATTGTTACTTACCTTTCTCTGATACTCTCTAAATGCATTTTCAGATAACCTTATCTTACAGGGAAGCTGTTTGATTGCATTGATTCTAAGGACCACCTTTTGGAAGAGGAAGCTCCAGTCTTTTTTTGACATATTGTTTCAGCAATTGCTTATGTTCACAGTCAGGGTTATGCCCAGAGACCTCAAACCAGTGAGCCTGAACTGTAGTCAGTCTTCCATAAATAATAATGAATGTGTTTTTATTTTTCTGTTGGGAGAGAAAGTTACAGTACTCCACTCAATTCCAGTGGATTGCAGGAGAGATCTTAAGGCGGGAGAAGTAACACAAAGTAGAACTCATGGGTTGATTGAATTGATAGAATTATTTACTGAGATAAAGGATAATAGTTATGATGAATGCAAAAGCAATTGCTCACCACCTACCAATCAGTGTCCAGTTAGCCTCCTAGTAGTGGAAGAGATTGACATGAAGTTCTACCCCCTTCAAAACTCCTTCCACAATATGTCATATAGTATGGAATATCCTTTGGCCAGTTTAAGTCAGCTGTCCTAGTTCTGTTCCTTCTCACTTCCTTGGGCTCTCAGCTGAGATTGACTGTGGCTCTGTACAACGCTGCCTGGCAGCAACTGTAAGCATCACTGCACTATCTCCATTGTTTCTCTAGAATGAAAACGTAGTATTAAATCAGACACTGAAGAAAATAATTCAGTTCCAGCTGAAACTCAGAGAATAACTTGTGCTTAGGATTCTTTCCCTACAGGAAATGTTAGATAATTATTGCTATGTGGTACTGTGTTGTGTAGCTGAGCTGGATTTTGTTATCCTTGAAGAAGTATCTTCCTCTGAAAGGGGAGTAAAACATGATGCTCCTAATGAGCGGAGCAGAGACACAGATCTGATCTGAGTGTTGGTTTCCCATTTTTGTGATGCTCTTTGCTGCAGTTTGTATCTAGAGAGAAGCCCTTGTGGTGTCAGTCTGTTGTGTAACCTGCTCTAGTTTTGTGCCTCAAGGAAGAGTGATCCTTTAAACAAATGGTGGCTGTACAGAGGGTATGGGGTGAGATGCATTCCTCTGGCCCCATCCAATGGATTTTCTGTCACTGAAGACATGAAGCACAGGTTAGGTACTGGAAGGCTTGAATATTTCCTCACCAATAGGTTAGAGCTTGGCATTTTGTAAGCTGCTGGTATCTCTCAGTAAAGCAAATCATTACAGCACGAGCATTTTCCTAGGCATCTTATGAAATCCCTCTATCTAAGGCTACTGGAAGGCACTCTGAACAAAAATCATTCTCCCCAGCTTCTCTTCTCTGAGTGGGAGCTTCAGCCCCCTGCACAGGCTGGAGGTCATCCCCAGAACTTGCTTCAGGTTGTTATCCTTCCTGGCCAAAAACCAGATACAGTATTGTAGATGTGGTCCAGTGAGTGTTGAAGCAGGAATGACTTGTCGTGGTCTGGTTGTGCTGCTTTTTAATGCAGCTGATGATCTTGTTGTACTTCTTTTCTGTCAGAGCACACTGCTGGCTTGCATTCAGCCTGTGGTCTCTCACCACTTGTCCTCCTAGTTCCATACAGTTCGGTCTGTTCATTAAAATGTTTCAGTAAGTTGGTCTGGTCCTACGAAGCAGTATGACTGCAGTAAGCAGTGTACATGGTGTGCTGTGAGTACTGCACACATTCCTCTTGGCAGCTTGTGGAACAGACATTGTGCATTGTTTGGATTGTGTAAGCATTCCTGTTGGTCTCTTGTGATGCTCACCTTCTTAGAGCACCTTTCCATGTTTGGCTCTACATATTTTGGTACCTTACTTGTTTTTTTTGGTTTAGCAGGGAAGGTCTTCTTCTGAAGCATCCTCAGTCTTGGTCTGGGCAGCATACTTAGAAATGACATGGACGTTACATGAGTGGGTAATCAAAGGGGGAAAGATCTCACCTTTCTGATCTGTTTCCTTTTAGAAGACAGTCCTGGAGAGGATTTGCTTTCCTTGTTTCCTGGAGACTTGGATTCTTAGATGGTTTTGACTGCAGCTATTTCTGATGTTAATTCCTTTTTCTGTACTTTAGTAGCAAAGTGCACGTGGAGTGCTTTGGAATTGTCTGAAGTTGCCAGGTTGCTTGTGATCACATATGTAACGTGGAGTTATGTGTGGTGCCAGTGATAATTCAGTGTGATGAACTTGAAGGCTTTCAGTAGAATTGCAGCCCTAATAGAAACAATGACTTGAACTCTGGAATTCTGTGTAAAATCATTAGCTAGCTTGTGGTCCGGGTCTTCAAACCAAAGGCTATGAGGTGCTGCTCTTGTTGACACAGGCTGTGAAAGATGACTTGAGCTCTAAGAGTAATTTCCCTTCTGCTCTTGATATGAACGTCAAATCCAAAATTACAGTATTAAGAACATAATATAAAAGTTTTTGCTGCTGGCTTGTGGACCTGCATTAGCTGTTAGCCATAGTTTGGAACTTGCGAAGCAATCTTATTTAGATTTTAGTGATGAAATCTTTTGATGAAATCTTCCTTTTAATTCTGCAAAAGAATCTCAATGGCACATTTCTTTTTAGTCTGAAAAGGCTCTGACATAATGAAGATGTGCCAGACTGCAGCCATGTGCCAGATGTGTTTGGATCCATGGAATTTTCTGATGTAGCTTCAGTGTTTGAAGAATCTCCGCTTGATCTAAATACTCAGAGAACAAAGCAGGTGTGTAAAGATGTAGTGCTAGTTTCTTACAGAAAAAATATAGCACTTAATCCAGAAATTTACTTCTCATTGTATATAGTGCTTACTCCATACTTCAGTATCTAGTAAACCTTGACCGAAGTAAGATACAGATTGAGCAAAGTATGTTAAGCATAAATTTTGGTGCCTTCTACCTGTAGGCCATGGTTCATTTTACAAGAACCCTAACTCCAGTGTTTGGTTTGCACAGAAATAGCAAGCAAGGGAACAAGTAAAGGAGTCAGTGAGTATTTTAAAATGCAATGGAAAGTGATAAGGCACAGTTGATAAGATTTTGGAGTTAGGTTGGATGTACACAGAGCTTTAAAGAGGAAGAATCTTCAGGAATAGTCAGCATGGATTGACCAAGGGCAAATTGTACTTGACCCACCATTGCTAGGTGAGCTTCTGCTTTAAAGCATCAAGCTGCATAAAGAAGGCAGTTTTAAAAGCAAGCTTACCAATTCGTTTTTAACCAGTGATTTTTTCAGGAAGGAAAGCTTATAGATGCTGTTTGCTAATGGAAGATGGAGAGAGGAAAAGCAAGAGAAAGGCATGATGTGTGCATAGCCACCACATCCCATCTGCAGCGTTCTCCCCCTCTGCAAACGAGGAGCAGCTCATCAAGCTTGGCCTGGGCCATGGAAAGGGAGCATGCTAACATCTGGGCCAACCCAAACGAGTTAGTTCTGCAGGTTGGTTGTTTTCTGCTGCTTGTCTCACGTCCTGTTGCTTAGCGGTAGATTTGTTCATGTTCAGTGCCAACAGGAAACACCCAACAGGTGGGGTTTGCAGAGAAAGAGGTCCTGCAGGTCTTGTGTGACACCCATGGAACCGTAGCGAGGCTGCATGTGTGTAAAACACCAGGAATCAACAGAGGTGTGAAGGTGAGCTGTGGGCTGCAGTACCACAGGAAGGGATGTGTGTGCTCTGGGTTTGGATGCTTCTGTGTGTTTTAAGTGACTGAGATACCACTGCTCAGTCTGTTTGAGTGTATAGAAGAAGTGTAACATCCATTCTGATGGAGTATTGTGAACGGAGCCCTGTGGGTTTGAGACCTGCCTTTAAGCTTGTGGGCATCATCCAGGAGTTGGGGATGGGGCAAGGGAAGTTGGGGTGAGGGATGAAGCGTAGGAACAGAAACTTCTTTGGTCCATATTAACTCCTCCCTTTTTTGATTAGGAATCGATGTGGGTTTCTTTTATAAAGAAACAGACTCATTGTGAAGCCTGTGAATGAATTGATTCACGCCTGCTGATTGGTGCTGTTCTCTACAAGGAGCTTCAGTGGAAATGGACACTTGTGGTCCACTGTCTGGCCCCCTCCTATGTGCTCAGATCAGCCAAGTTGTCAAGGCCTGGCTCTTGGTTGGTGAGTTGTGCCAAGGTCAGAGAGTTGGATTTTCTGGGCTTTGAGACACGTCTTCAAGATGCACATTGTGTTATTTCTGATGTGTTGACCTGTTGAGGTCCAGCCCCAAATGAGGATTCAAGTACTACCACAGCAGGAATGGTTTAGATTGGAACTGGAATGCAGAAGGTTGGAGTCAGCAGGAGCAGGGAATCGATCATCCCCCTGTACTTGGCACTGGTGAGTCCTCACCTTGAGTTCTGTGTTCAGTTCTTGGCCCCTCACTGCAAGAAGGACACTGAAATCCTGGGATATGTCCAAAGAAGAACACTGAAGGTGTGAGGTGTCTAGAGCACAAGTCTTTTAGCAAGCACTATCTTAGAGGCAGCCTTGATTTCTCCAGCTCCAAGCTTTGTGCCACAAGAGCTCTCCTGCTTCTAACTGTGATGTGAGACCGTATGGAAGGCTCTGCAGAAGTCCTTCCTTTTCTTGACTGTATTTTGTGTGGCTTTGGACTTGTTTTCATCTTCCTCAAAGCCCTCTGCCCAATTCTGTGTCCTTCTCTGCAGCCATGAATTCAATATGGAGCAGGTTCCTGAGCTCAGCGTCCAAGACATTCACAGCGTGAGCTCCCTGTGTAAGATGTATTTCAGGGAGCTCCTGAACCCTCTGTTGACCGAGCAGCTGTATGCCAGGATCTCTATAAGCTCAGGGCAATGTCTTGGAAATGACACGTACCAGTTCCCTGGCCATCCTGGTTAGTGGTTGTAGCAGTGCCCCAGCTCTGAGGTCTTCTTTCTGTTAGCCCCATGAGTCACGTCTTTGCCACATCCTGCCTCTCACTGATGGCACTTGTGGTGGTGCCAGGAGGTGCTTATTTAAGCTATTCACAATGGTTGTGAGAATTCCTTTTCCTTTGCTGTTCTCCTGCGATTGGTAGAATGGGGTTAATAGCAAAGTGGACTTGGAGACGAATGCCTGCTGCGAGGAGCTGCACTGTGCAATCAGGCTGTAAAGCTGCCCAGTGCTTGCACCGCTTGGCCTTGATGGCACGGGCTGTGTGTATAATCAGGAGGGGTGTTAACTCTTTGAAAGGCCCGATAATATCAGTTCAAGAGGAAATGGTTTTATGTTGAAAGAGGGAAGATTAACGTTGGATGTTAGGGGAAAGTTCTTTACTAGGAGAGTGCTGAGGTCCTGGAACAGGCTGCCCAGGGACGTTGTGGATCCCCCATCCGTAGAGGTGTCCAAGGCCAGGTTAGATGTGGCCCTGGGCAGCCTGGTCTAGTAAATGTGGAAGATAGGTGGCCCTACCAGGCAGGGGGAGTGGAGCTTCATTATCCTTGAGGTCCCTTCCAACCCGGGTCATTCTGTGTTTCTGTGTTCCCCAGATGCCTCTTGGAAGGCATCAAGTCTGCCTCAGTGCTGACCACCAGTGCACTGTCCCCATGGGACTTAATAAGACACTTGATTTCTCTGGCAGGGATCTGCTCGGTGATAAACATGCATGCTAAGAACTTAGTGATAGTGTGGGCTCCAAACCTCTTAAGGTAAACTTCTTCTTCCATTTCAACACGATGCTTAGTTCTGCTGTCCCCCAACCCAGGTGCACAATTTCTAGATGACAGTTTCTACTCACTTGTTTAGCTGGGACTGCTGTGTCTCTGATCATCCAGGAGAATTAGTGGCATCACATCAGTGGCATTGCTGTTTGCCCACTGCAGAAGTCTCCAGAGCCCAGCTTGACAGTTTTTGGCTACAGAAATTCAGACTTGGGGAAGTGACCTCGGGGAAATGACTTGTAAGATCTGCCTTTTCTTCAGATCCCAGCAGAGCCAATCTTCCTGCGCCAGCAAAGCTGCTTGCATGGAGCTGCAGATACAGTCAGCTGTTGTGGAATTACTCATCAGCCACACAGATGTCATCTTCTGCTCCAAATCCACACCAGCCATGGGAGAGGGAGTAGGTGAGCATCTTCCTCCATTAGCTTGATCTTGATCTGACAGCTTCATCCAATCCAGGGCTTCTCCAAGACCTTTGAAAATTCTATTACTGCTGAGGAGACAGCAGGCTTCTGGGCTTAGATTAGAATATGGTGCCCCATTCCTGGATCCTTAGTGTGTCCAAACACAAACCTTACATGGAGAAAACCATCACTGCTGTTAAGATTTTTTGCAAGCAGTTGAAGCTTGATTGAAATGTGGCAGCAAAGCTTTCTGAAATCCCAGACCCCTAGTTTTTCTAGGATTTTTGTTTGCCTGTTTTTGATACAGTGAGCTGCTCTTAATTGTGGCTGTGTCCTTTGCCACGAGCATACCTCTGAGCACACGGTTATTTTGAGCTCCTCTTCTTCCAGTGTCTCGGATAAGCAAGTCTGAGAGAAATGCAGAACTGGGATGGCTGTGCTGCTGCTTCCTCCTCCATCTCACCTGTGGTTTTCCCTTGCAGGGCACAGTTCTCTGCCTGGGCCCAAGTCTGTGTGGGTGTCTCCATCCACAAAGCTGCTCACACTGCAGGAGGCACAGGCTGAGAGGAGAGGCCAGAGCAGCTCTCCTGTTGCAACACAGAGCAGCAAGATACAAGTGGAGGAAGGGCCTGCAGCTGTACTGAGGAACTTCAACGCAATCAGAGATGCTTTTGAGCTTCCCTTATGGCTGCACCATTTTCTCAGAAAGCAGTTACGCCTGCCAGCTCCTTTCCTGCTGCTGAGCCTTTGCTCACATGCTCCGCATCTTGCTTGACACGGTTGAGAGGAATGTAGCCAGCAGGACTTGAGGGCTGAGCTGTAGGAATGGAAGCATCCTCTGCTGTTTGAAACAGAGCGCGTTTCTAAGCTGTGTTTCAGCAGTAAGCAGGCAGTGCCAGGAGTAGGGAACTGCTGGCAAGGGCTCGGTGCAGCTCTTCCCTCACCCTGCACCACGACTGCTCTGTTTTCTCTGCAGACCATGTTCTCCCGGCAAGAGGAAGGAATCACCTGCTGGCAGTTGGTGTTCCTGTTTCTGCCTACGCAAACGATCCCATATGGCCAAACACCAATTGCAGAGCAGTGCCAGGGAGCCTTCCAAAGCAGAACGCGTGGTCCTGGCAGGTAAGGGTGCAAATCCAGCTTTCAAAGCACTGCTTGTCAGCAACATGGGTAGAATTCATGCTTTCAGTGGGCTTGTACCTCCTTCTGGCGTTCAAGCCCATACCTGACATCTTCAGCTGACCCCTGTTTTCCCAAAGGAGCCTCTGAAGCCTTTGCCTCCATGGGCAGAGGAAGTTGGATGCTAACCCCTGTGTATCCACTCCTTCCTAGGTGAATCGAGCTCTTGTGAACCCAGAAGAGCCAGGTCAAGTGCTGATTGCTCAGACAGTGCTTCCATCAACAGAGACCTCATGGGAAGCACAAGTTGCTGCAATTCAAATGAGAGCCTCCCGTGTGCCAGCAGCGACGGAGAGCAGGAGGTCATTGTTCAGGCACTCATTTCTCCCAGCTCTGCTGAAGGGGCTGATCTGAGCCTGCCAGAAAACACAGTCACCAGCCTGGACTGTGGCCTGGTGCCTTTGCAGAGCAGCCCAGACCAAACACAACCCGAGTGCCCCAACAGCGGCACCTCCAAGCAGGACGAAGTCACTGTCACTGAGGAGCAGCCGAGCCTCTTGGAGGGGGACTTGGAGTCAGGCCTCCAGTCCCAGGCACCCGGCAGCAGCACGAGCTCCGAGCCACTCTCTCCTCAACAGCAAAGGATGAGTCCTGTCTTTCCAAGTGACTAAAGGCACGCTCATGCTCAGTCAACGGGATGGGGTGTTGGAAGAAGAAATGCTTAGAAGAGAAAATTTCCAGTGTTCATTTTAAAATATGGCATTTTTAAAAAGAGAAGAAGATAGAATAAGCAGATGTTGACAGATAAAGGGCACCTCATCAAATTTTGGGAAAGTCCATCTTGAGGAAACTTGGATAAGAGCAGAAAATAACTGTTTATGGATATACCCAATCACTAAAAATACCACCCTGAGTGCCAGCTCATGGCCCCAGACCCTTTTCTTCATTTCAAGAGCTGTCATCACAGAGGGCATCTTCCTGAGCTGGAGACCCTGAAGTAAAAGAATCCTTGGTCCTCAGTTAGTCCATGTAACTGATTTGCCTCGGAGCTGTGAACGTCACAGTGCACTGCTGAAAAACTGGCAGAGTTCCCCTGGAAACCCTGATTTGAATTCAGCAAAGTTCATCAAATCCAACAAGATTCAGAGGAAATGTTACAGGAACAACGAGTTGATATTTTCTCTGAAACTTCCTGGTAGGAGCACTAGAAATGTGGTCAGAAGTCTTTGTGGCATATGTAGGCCTCTTTTAAGAGATCAACATCACCTTTTGCAAAACAGAAAGATGTGGTGATTTATTCACATGAATACTGTGTCTGAACTCCACTTGTACCTGCCAAAGATCCTGCTACCTTCTCAGCTCAGTGAAGATTTGGCCTGCTGTATGCCCTGAATTATGGTATGGTCTTACCAGATTTTCCGAGTGAAATAACACATGACCAAACACTGCTCCTACTTCAGAATATATCCTGAGTTCATCCCACCTAATACAGACAGAATCATCTTATGCTCTGTTATTAGAGTATGAGAGATGGTTTGCATTGTTGACTAAACATACTTTTAGCACCATAGAACCATAGAATATCCCAGTTTGGAAGGAACCCAAAAAGATCATCAAGTACAACTCCTGGATCCACACAGGACTACCCAAAAATCTTGCAGTTGAACTCTGTGTTACTTTGTACATTTCTTAGGCCAATTTTAGTGGTTGGGTTTTTATTCCAATTTTGGTTTTTGCCCGAAAATAAGAGTAAGGTTTGTATGTGTTGGAACAGAACAGCACTGAATGAACTGCAATGGAACCAAACTTTAAATTGCACACCTTGCTTCTGAAATTTGAGGAACTTGATGTGCAGAAGCAGCTCATGAATGCTGAGTTTACAACAGCAAACCTGAAACTACTTTGAATGAGAGGGAAGAAGCAGAAGCTAATTGTGGCAGGGTGATTCTCTTCATTTAATGCTTCCATTTTCTGTTTTGCCAGGGTTCACTGGATTTCATTTAACGTGAGGTTCTTAATGACTATTATATGTATCCATTTAGAGTGTCATTTAGCCAAAGTCTTTCTGAAACAGACAGGCCTTCCTGTTCTGGACTGTGAACACCGTGTAAGTTTTGCCTCTTCTGCCTTTGCCTGGTCTCTCAGTGGGTTCAACTTCTTTATTCAGTCCTAACTAAGTTTGGCCTGTAGGAAATGGAGAATATTCTCATCTGCTAGAGAAAGATGGCTTTAGAAACTTGGGATGTTTCACGGCACTGAGAGACCCTCCTGCTGCCTGCTTATCTTCTGTGATTTTGCTTCTCATAGAATCATAGAATCACAAGGTTGGAAAGGACCTACAAGATCATCCAGTCCAACCGCCCTCCCATCGCCGTTGCTGCCACAACCACATCTCATAGCTCCTCATCCAGACACCCAGAGCGTATAGTAAAAAGGAAAGTGAGAAATTAAAATTTCCTCAGCAAAGCTTCAGTCATACCAATAGTGGAGGGTAAGACCAGCTCCCGTGGGGCTTCACAGTCAGATTAGTACAAAACTATTCTCAAAAAGGATGCCATCACCTCCTGTAGGCTGAGCTGCCATATCTGCGGCACCTGCTGTGATTCTGGTGGTGGACAGCTGATTGATTCAGAGATGGCTATTTGTGCCAAAGCATTATTTCCATTTCTATGACATGCAGAACAGAAAACAATCATGGCACTCATTGCCAACTTCTTTTTCATAGAGCAGTGCTTATCAGAGGACTTCACTTGTCTCTCCTTCCCGAGCCTTGTTTCATCTGTTCTGCTTGTGGTGGGGCTATGAAAAACTCCTCTGATTGCTGTCCGCTTTTGGACTGATGCCCTATTGAGACAGGAGCTCACCTTCCTTTTCTAAAGTCCTGAAGCTTTAGAGATTCTTTTGGTAGCAATATGAATCAGTTTCTACAGATCGTTTTAGCTTTTGTACTGAGGAAGGATTCCACCACTCTGATAGTCAGCACGCCAATTACTGTGATGTGCAGCTGAATTGGGCTTTCCTACCTCCTCGTGGTTTGCTGCTGTGCCCGTGCAGAGCTGCAGCTGGGTGGAGTGAGACGCTGTGGTTAGGCTGCTACATGTAGGAGGTGCTAGAATCTCTTTGTTTAAATTTATGATGTTTTGAGAACTTGTAATTGCATAATATTCTGTGCCTGCTATAGATGAAATAAAAGAATGGATTTCTTTTGTTTTTCCTGGAGGATGAGATGTATAAGCCAGGCAACCCATGTCCTGTGGCATGCTGAAAGAGGAAAGCATGCAGATTTCTACATATTTGTGTCTGCAACTTACAGCAGAGTGGTTTTGGTTATCAGATGTTAGTCTTAAAAACTGAGATTAAATCTGAGATATACGTTATGTCCCAACTGCTCTGCAGCTTTACTTATCTGAACAAACTTTTGTATTTGGCTTGATAACAAATGAGGCAAGAAAACGCCTTCCTGGCACTCTGAGATTCCTGCCTAGAGAGCTTTGCTTATGTTTGTTTTTTAAGGCCTGTGTGCTTGAGGTAGATTTAAACTATGTGACAATCTTGGGTGCTTTTTCCCTCTTAAAAAAAAACCTATTTCACACGCTTTTATAGCAAACTTGCAAATGTGACCTACATTTCCCCCAAAATTGGGCTGCAAATGAAAGGAACCAGGGAGTCTCTGAAGACTTTTATCAGTATTCCTCCTGCCTCCTTGTGCTGCGGATAGCAGGCTCATAACTGATTCTTGAACATGTGAGGCTGTCACATAAACCTGTTCTTTCAGAAGTATTTATGTTAAGAATGACTTTGCACACATCCCCTTAACACCCAGGTCCAACACTCTGGCTGTCAGTGTTCATTCTGAACAACCTAAGGAGGTTCTGCTTTCCTTTATGATAGGTTTTCTTTGCAATCATTTTCAGATTAATGCAGACATAAGTTATTAACTAGAATTTCTTCTATTGGTAAAATGTGCGAACCACGAGGGTATTAGTATTATTTGTTCTATTAAATGTGCTTTAACCACTGTCAGACTGTGCAAACAATAACATGAATCAGTCTCACGGTGTGACTGGAACAAGGCTTTGTTTGCAGAAAGAAGAAATGTGCCCTACTGCAGCCTGGTGTGAGGACGTGGGAGCACCTGATTCCTGGTTTCGTTGTCTGCTGGCGTCATTTTGAAGTGTAGTTTGACCACTGTGAACAGACAGCTCACTCTTGGCAGCTGGTGCCTCTAACATTTAATTCTCGTGTATCGGTTCTTGTCTGCTTGGGTATTTTTCCCTGCTATATGGATACTTAACAATGTTGTTCTTAGGTTTTCACGTTCTTCTAGGCTGTACTCCTTCATCCTTCTATTTGCCTTTACTCTGGCAAGTACTAGTTAGACCATAATTGTGTTGTGATAATTGCTTAGTTGGATTTATTTTTATTGATACAGCAACTGCTGGTATCAAAAGTTGAGCACAGTATCGTTGAAACAAGGTAGCATGTGAGATAACTCCCAGTAAACCTTTAAAATGAAAGTAAATACCCATAATTAAACTATAGCTTGTGTGTGTTTGCACAGGACGAGGGTGGAGTGGCAGACTGGAGTTGCCCTCCCCAGGCACGTCATGGTTACGCTGAAGCACAGAGGGAAAGTTCCATGTCCTGGATGGCTTTACAGTGTCACAACATAGTTGTTGAGCCATGCAGCTTCACAGAGAGATGGCAAAATGCTTCTCCTTCCCAACTGTGTCATGCTGAGAGAGCGTTTGGTGGGAATAGCACTTCTACGTTGATCTTGCCAAATAATAAGTGGACCAAACTCCTGCTTGTGCTCATAGCAGAGTTGTCCCTTAACAAAGTTGCTTGTAGGCAGTTGAGCTGAGGGTCCCCCCTGAGTTGACATCCTGAGGATAATCTGGTAAAGGTGGCATGTGGGAGCCCTGAGCATGGCGTGCTCTCCGGGGGGTGTTTTCACTGACAAGAAAAATTACAGCCTCAGGATAAGCAGAAAGAGATGGAAGATGTTTTCTTGAATTGTCACAGCTGAAATCTGGCTAAAATCTATACTCCCTTTGCAAGGTTTCATTTGTTCTGCTATCTTGACAGGTAAGAGGCTTGGGCATTTTTGCATCTTGTTTTTTGTGATGTGAATTTGTTTTGCATTTTTTTTTAGTATCAATAAATTACAGGTTTTCAGTCTGTTTTCTAGAAGACCAGGAGGGAATTGATCGTCTTAGTCATCGTAGAGTCATACACAAAACAAAGTTTCATCTGGTTGTGAAGCTTAAAGCGTGCCGCTGCACAATTAGAAAGCAATTGCTTTGTACTGGGACTGTAACAGCACTCCCAGTTCTCACTTCATGTCTGCCTGTAAAGTACAAAGTTGTCAGTGCTGTTGGAGGTGCCCTGAGGGATGATGCTGACAGTTGTGTTGATGTTCCCTAGCAGCTCTGAAAAAAAGCATTCAGCGCTCTCTCCTTTATTTTTAATACAGTGATGTCACGTACATGTATCGGTGTTTAAATGCCTTTCATGTTGGGAAGTGGGATGTAGGGATATATTCAGTTTCAGGTTCCTTTTGATGAGTAATTTCATAGGCTTCTTTAGAAAGCAGGGCTTCTTTACTAGCAATTTAGAGCACTTGACCAAGACTTCTCTTTTGACTCATCTGTAGCGGACTGTGTTTCTTTGCACTTTGTAGAGGGACCCAAAAGCAAATGGTGAGAAGACCTCATGGCTGCCATAGGGAGAAAAACCAACCAGCGCCACCCCGACCACACCTGAGCTGTTTGTTACCAAATGTCTGTAATGTCAGTTTCATTGGACTGACTGGGAGCAGCCAGAAAGTCTGAGCAGGGCCACTGCTATGTAGACAAGCACTCTGTATGCAGGACTGCCACAGCTGAAGGTGAGACCATGTGTTTGTGTAGGTGCTGATTTCTGACGTGGATCCTTGATGTGGACAGCTGAGCAGAACTTAACTAATGGGGTGCTTTTGTGAAGTGGAAGGAAGAGCTGCACAAGCAGCACAGTGCTGCACCAGAGCAGGTTCACACTGGATTTGGGGAGAAATTTCTCTCCAGCAGTGTCCAGGAGGCGTTAGGACAGTGTCCTCAACGTGAACTGACTTGTGCTCAGCCCTGAAGCTGTCATGCAGTTAGACCTGATTATCTTTGTAGGCCTCCTCCCCCGATCTGCTATAAACACGATGAATTTTCTTCCACTTTTCTTCAGATTACATAAGCTCAGTGAAGGGTTTCTGTGCTTGAGAGAGATGCAGGATAAGAGCACAACAGCACAAGGTCTGCCTTTTGGCAGCTGGAGCTGTGATAATTCCAACATGCATGAAATGGCCTGATGTGCAGCGATTTAATTAATTGTGATTGCAGTCACATTTGGAGTTCAAGAGTTGCAGTTTGCATTTTGTCTGTGTCTTTTCTGGACCACGTGCAATTAAGTTTAAAATATTTCAGCATAATGTATGTAAGTGTACGATGAAGGACACTGCAGTTGCTCTTTTGAAGGTAAACATGTCTGTGTGTCCCTGTGTGTAGGTCCTGAAGCTGATCAGACATACTGTCAATAGTAACATCTTACAGATCAAGCTTGCTTGAGTTCTGATTCCAGTGATGTGGAGATGGGAGGAACAAAAGATATCAAAGCGCTGTTGCTATTCAGAAACATTCAGGTCTTGATTTTAGAAGTACTTCTTCAACTTCTTTCTCTGTAAGATGAAAATAAAACCAGTTACCTGTTGTTTTAAGTTCACTGCTGTCTCTAGGGGAAATCTTTCCTTACTGTTATATATTAATAGATTAAGTTCATCTGCAGGGCAAGTAGAAAGAACGGCAAAGACAAAGAAACCACACCTGGGTCTGCAGGAGCTGAATTAGTGGAGGTTCCCAGCTGCTGCTGCTCAGGAGGCATCACCCATAGAGCACAGGCTTGCAGGATATGATGCCTAATTGCTTGTTCAGTTTGTTTCAGAATAGCCTGTTATGTTTGAAGGACTTTTGTAGAACATGAAGTAAATTTATATTTTCCTTCTTGTTTGCATAAGTCCTCAAATTCTTGGCTTCCCAGGCTTTGATTGGAGGAGGTGCAAGACAAAGGAGCAGCATCTGAAAGGCACAGCTTTGTGGAAAGGCTCTTACTGTTCTGTCAGGACCTTAATGCAGCACTGCAGTGAAATGGCTGAGTTACTTGATCAGGCTTTACCTTCAAGGGTCAGTGTTCCTCATAATGAGAAACAGAAGGGTTTTTCGCTGTGGGAAAAACACTATAAAGAGCAATTAGAGCACAGAACCCTGAGCTGCATCTGCTGCAGGCTTCATTCCAAAGTGTTGAAGTCTGGAAGAATTCACTAAGTTACTGTGCGGTGTCAGCTCAGACATATGTAAAGTACAGGTAAGGATCTTCAAATACAAAACCACTCACATTAATAATCCCCAGGGGACATGAAGGAATGCAGGTCTCGGTGAAGGCAAACAGCATCTGTAGGCAGAAGGCCACGCATCAGAGACCTTTTCTTGTTGTTTGCTTGCATTGTAAGTGAAACATCTAAAATGACACTCCCAGAGGAGAATTATACCCAGGCAGTGGTGCACAGGCATGTATTAAAGTGCTCTTAGTACTTGTAAACACAATCAAATCAGATGGAAACATAGTGCAGAGTTCACTTCCAAAGGTCTTGAAGTTTGTTATTTTTCAGGCAAGATCTGATTGCTCAGGGTGTCAGTTTCATCACTATCAGGATGATTTCCCTCCTGAAGCAGAATCTGTTCGTCCCAGTCTCACAGGAAGGCTGAGGCTCACAGTCCTCATTTCCACATAGGGAAAACGGTCTTGTATTTTGTATTTTGCAAGTGTAGCTGCAGGAGAAAGTAGATCAAGTCTGTCTTTGATGCCAGGAATGAAGTACGAGGAACTGTGCTCGTTTCCCAGTTAAGGGCCATCAAGGTAATTAGACATCTTGAAGTACATTATACTTGATAGATCAGAATATTGCATCTCATTTAAATGTCAGTGGGGTCTTTTGGTGTTTTTTCTGCATCCATATTATTTTGTTTCCTTGTCTTTTGTTCTTTCTAGGGCTCATGTGCTTCTGTTACTGTCTGATTCCTTTCTCTGCTGTTGTTGTTTAAGGTTTTCAGGTATCAGGTGGAATATTTTCCATGAGTGAGTCCACAATAATAGTTTAAATGTCTGTGGGATTTTTTTCCATGGTGCACAGCAGAGGTTAAAGCAGTTCATCTGTCCTTGCACTTGAGGCCTGATTTATGCGCCCTAGCCTTCCACTCGTGACCAGCTGCTGTTCTGTAAGGTGCTTTCCTAAATAGCTCAAGTAAAATCTGAGCTTCATAAATAGGGAGCAAGACGATTGTTTAACAAGGAATGCTACTGTTTTCCGAATCCTATTATGTTCTTTATCAAGTACACTTGTCATGTGAGCCCTTTTACTTTCTCTTGGTGCTTTACTGTAAACAGAAGAAGTAGATTTGAGAGACCAGAGGAGGAAAAACATCAGGATGTTGTGTTCTCACTGGGTGAAACTTTGCAGAAGTGTGGAAGAACACATTGTTCATCATGTGATTCTTCCCTGTTGTGTTTGCTCTCATGCTCACATCGAATGACCGTCAAATTCCAGCTTCAAACCGGCACAGCATCACAGCTGATGGTTTTGCTGTTCAAGTTATTGGAAGTCTTATCTGAACTATGAAAAGTAGGGATTCTTTGCTTTCTGAACATATGGAGTGTGTTTGAGTCACAGCTCGATGCTTTTGTCCCTCAGCTGTGGCAGCTAGAAACTTCTCTTACGTGATAGCTGCCATTCTTATGCAGGCATCTGAATTTGACACCTCAGTTTTCAGGAGAAAAGTCTTCAGTTATTAATATTGCTTACTATGATTATAGCTGATAAGGAGCCCTTGTCACCAACCCTGCGTGGATTCAGAAAATGAATGATCTGAAAAAAAACAAACATGACAGCCATAAGGGGGAAAGAAGAAGTAGAATGTATGACTGAATAATGTAGGCAGTGGCACAGAGTAGGTGGCTTATTACTGTAATTTCTTAAATGTTGGTTGTGAGCTTATTTTGGGAGAGGCTTACGTAAATCAAAAGGGAAGGATGGTCTTTGATCAATCAACAGGTGAGCAACTGTGGGTGAGGGATGCTGGTGAGGAGTCAAGCTGATTGAAGAGATTGATGAGGGTGTAGGAGATATTTAGCATAAAGAAATCTTTGGACTAGGACAGAAAGTCCAGCCCAAGTTAGAATGATCGCAGTCTGTAAGTTCCTTCCTTAGTGGATTTTGCTGGCTAGAGATTTCAGATGTTTTCTTCCTGGCAATAAAATAGTTTCCTTCTAGGGGAAAAAAAAACCCAAAACATAACTGTAAACCCCACAGGATTATGATATCACAGATGTGAGAACTACTGACAGAGACTGCTGGATCTCCTTCATGGAATGGCTTTTAAACAGAACCAGGCGCAACCTTTTGTTTCTTTACGCTGCCTGTGGTTTGTCCTTTTACTCTGGGCTCCTTAGTACTGAATGTGCAGCTCCAGGGTTCTTCAGGAATGAATCAAGTGAAATGATGGATAATTCTCATGTTCTCTTTAAACGGCGAATAACAGAATTTTCATTTCTCCTAAATATTTCTGAGACAAAATAGTTAAGGACAGTGGAAGTGGTATTTCAAGTTACACTGCCAAAACATATCACAGTACAGTGCTACTGGCCTGGTTTTCCATTCTGGTCACCATTCCAATCACCAACATGCTGATCCTGTCTCCAGTGTCAGTCTTTGTGCAGTGCTGTTTTGCGCACTAAACAGGCAGTGTGCTGCCCTCCACACCACCCACGAAGGAGCTATGTGTGTGCATCAATGTGCTTCTGACACATTCTGTGATGGAAGTCACTATGCCGTAGGCCATTAAATAGATATGGTCTGAATTTGATTTTTTGTACTGATAAAGTTAGTGTTTCTGTCACTCTATGCCAGTAGTCCGGTGACTGGACTTAGAAAGCATGTCAGTTTGCTCCTGTAATTGCACCTAACTTTGAAGAATAATTGATTTTCAATACCATTGTTCCATAGTGCTCCTCAAATATTTCACAAATTAAATTCCATTTGAAATGCTTCAGGCAATCTGAAAGAGGAAACTCCCCTTAAAAATACCTGTTATGCAGAGTTTTCTAACTTCCTTGTTTGTCTGGCAGTGATTCAGCCTGGTTGATGCTGACTCAGTTATAACTCTTGTATGTGACTCTTTATGTTCCTGTTTTCATGCTTTTGTTTTATTGAGGGACTGGTTCTTCTGGTCATGGGTTTACATACTGTGACTCAGGTGCAATGCAGACAACACGGCAGTTACAGGAGAAAGCCTGTTAATATCAGGTATGTTAGTACTTACGTTTTCCTTGTGCCTTTAGCTGAGAAATTCATACAGTCATAGAATGCTTTGGGTTGAAAGGGGCCTTAAATTTCCAACTCCCTCCAACAGCTGGTTGTCTCCCACAAGGACAGGCTGCCCTCATCCAGCCTGGCCTTGGCCATCTCTAGGGTTGGGCACCCACAGCTTCTCCAGACAACAGTGCCAGGGCCTCACTGCCCTCTGAATAAAAAGACACACGAGGGTTGAGCAGGTGATCCAAGACAGCTGGCACAGCTTCACCAAGGGTAGATTGTGCCTGACCAACCTGGTGACCTGGTGACCTATGATGGAGTGTTGGCATCACTGCACAAAGGGACAGCAACTAATGGCATCTACCTGGGATCCTGCAAAGCCTTTGGCACGGCCCCTTATGCTCTGCTCTTGTATGGCCCCAGCTGGGGTAGTGCGTCCAGGTTTGGGGTCTTTAACGCAGGAAAACTGTGAACTTCTAGCGATGGTCCAGAGGAAGCCATGAGGATGCTCGAGGGCTTGCTGCTGCTATGATGACAGGCTGAGGGAGCTGGGCTTTTCAGTCCGGCTTCAAGGAGACCTCGCTATGGCTTTACAATACTTAAACATAAGTAGGAGGGGAATAACATTTTTACACAAGTGATAGGACAAGGAGGAACTTCCTTTGTATGCCCAGCAGAGGCAACGCTTCGCCCGCCCGGTGCCAGCCCTTGGTGCTCCTTGTGCCCCACTCCGCTCGCTCAGAGCTGCGTGCCGCTGCCGACTTGGAGCGGTGTCAGACGCGCAGCGGATGCTTTGTAATTTTAATGCTAAAACGGAGCTGTGCCCGAGGGCTTGCACGCACGTGCCAGGAGGTGGAAAAACAGCAAGCAAACAAACGCGGCCTTTCCAGCGGTGTCGGGGCTCCCTCAACTCTGCCGCAGGCAGGAGCCGCCTTCTTTGTTTTACTCCGTGTTTGGCTTTTCAGATGTTGGAGCGCTCTGCCTTTCATTAGTCTTGGATATGGTGAGGACAGGCCGTATCTGTTGGCTCCCAAGGGCTAAGAACCAAATGTTTAGCTGCTCTGGATAAACCTGGCATTGAAAGTATGTTTGTACAGCTGTCACCTTTGTCCCTAAGGCTATTTATTGTCTCCTGTGGTCAGTGGGTGTTTCTCGTGCATCTTTCGGAGGACAGCCCGGGAAGGGACACACCTTGTGGGAAAGGTTCTTGAAGTCTGTGCCCTTTTGACACTGTCCCGAGTGGAGCAATGTCCTGAAAACCTGCATTTTCCTCAGCCAGCATCTAAAGTTCAAAAGTACAGTTGAAAGTTAAGGACAGAGAAGTCGGGTTTTTTGAATTCCTTCTTATAAATGCATCAGTGTAGGTGTGTGCTGGAAGGGATTCAGAACGAATGCTGTCTTTCTCAGAGCTCTGTGCACAGCACAGATTCAGTGCAGCCGCCTCAGGTACCTTCCAGCATTCTGTCAGTCCTGCTTTCTTTCTGAACAGCAGCTGTTTAACACTGACCTGTTTGCCTTGGGGATTTCTGCAGAGGTGCTTTTCACATCCAGTGAGTTCACTTTTGCTTTGAAGACTGCAAAGCCATGTTTTGCTGTTGACGCTGGGTGAGTGTACAGTAAGAATGAAGTGACACAAAAGGCTCAGCTGACCTCACCTCTGCCTTATATGAACGTGTTCTGCTCGTTGGGGGTGCCAGGAAAGCAGTTCTGTCAAGTGCATTTGTCAGCAAGAGTTACCAGCCCTCGTTTAGAATCAAGGGTTGCGCAGATTAATTGCGTAGTAGTTTAGCTGTGCTCAGTGCAAGGAGTGCAGGAGTTGAATATCACTGAGTAACCGCAGGGGAACCCCGAGTTAATCAGTGTTCCTGCTGATGGTGAGCAGTACTGCATCACTCAGCAGAGCTGCTGCAGGAGTCCTTTGCAGCCTCCTATTTTTAGACCTCGGAGGAGGGCTGTGTCCATCGTCACACACGGTGACTAACCCTCCTGGAGTGCTCTGTGGGCCTATAAATACTGGGTGTGCTATTTCAGTCTCAGTACCTGTGAGGCAGATCGGTGCGTGAGGGCAGCTCTGTGCTGCTGAGGGCAATGTTCCGTCCCACACCTGCCCTCAGGTTACAGCTGGGCTGTGCTGCTGGGCTGTGCTCACACACAGAACCAACCCAGGCGGCTCTCGTTTCTGAGCCCTTGTAAGACAAATCTTGGCCAGTGAGAGTTTCTAAGGGAGATCTGCCCAGTCTGGAGGCGGAATGCTTCCAGCTGTTCATTGCAAACAGCAGACCTGCACTGAAGGATGTTACTGTTCTTAGCACTGTATATTGTGTGCGGTCTCATTGCTGTAAAATAACATATATGTACATATGTTTTAAGATATTGGAGTATCCCTACTGTTGTGGAAGTGTGTACTTAGGCAAGCATTATAAGTGCGAATGCAGCTATTTAACATGCACATGTAGCACTTCATCACTATTGTGATCCTATAATACAGCTGGCTGGTCTTTTTAATTCAGCTGGAGTACTTATCAGGAAAAGAGCTGAACTGGACTTGTATCTCACTTGCTGCTGTCTTGTAATATTGGCCCTTCTGCTTAAATTTAGCCCATCTGTATTCATATTCTCAACCAGTGACCAGCCTCTTCCTTTTGCTGTGTATGCGGCAGTGCCCAGCTACAGGCAAGGTAAGTGAACTTATAGGGCTGCTCTGTCTTTCTGTTCTTATTAAAGTACAAGCTGGATGAAGATTTCAGGGCTGTTTTGTGAGCTCTGACAACTTAAATGTGCTTAATGTTGCCAGGGAGAGCAAAGGAAAACTGTTCTTTTTATGTAGGTGTTGAGATGAAGATTTGCTGTGATGCTCTCAGCTTTGCGGAGGAACTTCTAAAAGTTCCTAATGTAGATTGCACCAGGTGAGCAACCTGGAAATTAAAAAGCCTTTGTTCCCATCTGCAGCTTTGGACAGATCACGTGCACTGCAGCAACTTACAGATCCTGAAACAGGCAAAGAAATAGAAAAAAAAAAAAAAGTTCAGTCTTTTGCTGTAGTCACTGAGCTGCATTGGATTCCTTCTGGCAATGCTGTATAGCAGCTGCTCTGTCAACTGCAAGACAGCAAAGTTGTGTCGTTTTAAAGATGGGGCTGTGTCTGTATGTTGGGTCTGCACGACGAGGGTTTGATGGCAGCTGCAGCAGTGACCTCTGGTGGTCTCCAGCAGCTGCCCCAGCTCAGCTCAGAGCCAGATCCACCCAGGACTAGAAGGGTGGTGCTGGTGGCCTGAGCTGAGCCTGAGCAGTGCTGTCTATGCTCTGGGGATGTGGGGAAGGTGTTTGCATTTGCTTTAGCTCTCACTGCTCTGATTTGTTACCAGCCGGTAATAAATTACAGCAATCAGTCTATGCTGAGTGTTTTGACGGTGACAGTAACTGGTGATTGACCTCCCTGTCCTTACCTCAACCTGTGAGATTCCTTTTCCTCCATCCTATTTCCCCCCTGTTCTGTTGAGGAGTGGAGCATGGTGCGGTGGAGCTGAGCTACCTGTTGCTGGATCACAACAGTGTGTGTGTGCTGCTGGGAACCTGTGTGAGGATTCCACCATCATTTTAAAAGAAATCTGAGCAGTGGGAGGACGTTTAAGGAGGGAGCTGAGGGGCTGCTGGGAGCGGCATTCTGACCAGCACAGCTGCAAAAACATGAAACTTTTTCCCTGAAGATTTGGAGGAAAATGTTGGTGTTTCCTGTTGCAGCAAGTCCTGGGAATGTGTAAATGGAGCAGAGAAAGAGAAGGGAGCCTTTATCCTGCCCAGCTGTATTTCTGAAGGTGGTTTGCAAAGCCTCTGAGTCATACAGTATTATCACAGAGTCCCCCCTCCTCCTTTTTTTTCCCTCCATTCTGACAGCTTAGATTTGGGTGGGAGAATTTTGCCCTCTTGCTCTCACCCTTCTTAATATTCTGCAGTAACTGGAATAAAAACATATAAAACTCATCATGCTCTTCTAATACAGAACAATGTGGCCTACAGCCTGCTGGAAGGAAAACTTGCATCGGCTTAGAGTATAAATGAAGAAGCTTGAGGCAGAAATTAAGAAGTAACACAAATCATCGGCATTTCTGATGGTACAGAAATGTGAATAGAAGGGCCGTGTTTCACTTGGAGATCATAAGCTCAGTCAGTGTGTCAGCGGGGTGACACGTTAGTGTGCAAGGTGTGCTCAGGACAAACGGGGGCTTCCATGTGCTTTCTTTTGTTGCATCTTTTGAGCGAGCTTTCTGCTTCAGGAGCTCTGTGAGGGGGCTTAATGGCTTTCTGCTGGTTCTCTGTTATATAGTCACGTAGCTCTTCCCTTTCTATCTTTTCCCTTGGCATTAGGGAGCAGCTTCTTGCTGTTTGCAGAGGTAATAACCAGCGGGTTACTTAGCACAGCACTTTCTATATAGTGAGAACATTCCACAGTGGGTAGGTGTTCTGCTTCACCAGGCAGAGTGCATCACAGAGCATCTGTTTAACGTGCGATTAAGAACCTATGAAGCTTGATAGATCAACTGCCCGGGGAAATAAAGTTCACTTTGTTTGGAAGCAAAGACAGAAGTGGAGCACTGTGTTCACAGTAAGGTTTGTACTTCTTTCCCCTTTTTAAGAAGAATAAGAAAAACAACTGAGCACCTGCCTGGCAGAATACTTGTTCTCAGTCATATGAATGGTAGTAACTACTTTTGGGATGTTGTCTTAGATCTTCAGCACTTCAGTAGTGTTTAGCATCTGATTTAGGCCTTAAAAGGTATGCAAATCAGTATTGGTACTCCCCAGAACCTCTTCTCTAGGCTGAACAAGCCCAGCATCCTCAGCCTGTCTTTACCCGGGAGGTGCTCCAGCCCCCTGAGCATCCCAATGGCCCTGCTCTGGGCCGGCCCCATCAGCTCAGGGTGCAGAAAATGAAATCCTTCTGGGCAAACGTAAGCCGTGGTATTACTGCACTGATTTCATTTGCCCTACATGTTTGCTTTGGATTTTATGCGGGGTCTCATACGGGTTTTATGCTAATCATGCTAATGGTTTTGCAGAAGAAAACGTCTTAGAAGCACAATTTCCTTGTAGTATCTAAATCTCCGTCATGTAGAACAGTCCCAGGTTGTACATTACCTACAGACAAGGCCGCATTTAAATGCAGAATAACTGGGGGAAGAACCTGTCTTTACAGTGGGGTTGGGAGCACGTGATTAATGAGCTGGAAGACTTGCTGGAGCTGAGCCCTGACAGTGACCGTTCTTATTCCTGCTCCAGATAACATTATGCTTGCTCCATTTTATTGGCACACATGAAACACCTAAGCATGGTGCCGTTGCATCCCTCCCACTATACTAGGATAGTTGCCACCACAAATTACTGGGTCATGACTGACCGAGAAGGGCAGGGCTTGGTCTCTTGTACCTTTTTATGGTATTGCAAATAGCTATGCAGTCATCCTGGAGGAACAGTGCAAGAAAACAAATTACAGGCTAAGCCAGTCTGCCGGTGTCTCGGTGCAAGAGTTTGTTTATGTTAGTTTCACTCTGCCAGTTCTTCCAGAAAAAGGAAATACAGGGAATGCTGCCGTATCAACAAGATCTTCAGCAGGTGTAAGGTTACCAGTGAAATAAGCCACCTGGGAGTGCGCCCTGGGTGCTGCACTGGGGTAGAACAGTTAAAGACACTCGATGGTTCCTTCCTTGGATAGGAACGGGGAAGTGGACTAAATGAATGTGAAGTTCAGTTGGGACAAACACGCTTCTCCAGAAAATCATAGAATGACCCAGGTTGGAAAAGACCTTGAAGACCATCAAGTCCAACCGCAGCCTAACCAGTACCCTAACTCTAAAAACCCTCCGCTAAATCATATCCCTGAGCACCACATCCAGACGGCTCTTAAACACATCCAGGTACAAACAAAGAATCCTCTATAGAAACGCAGTCCAGCAGAGAGAGATTTGAGAGATGCAGTGACTTATAGCCTTACTAAAACAGAACCATGTGAGCTGTGATCCTCAGGAACAGCACAAGTGCTGTCCTGGCCTGCAGCGTCACTGTCCTTTATGTCTCATGGTACCCGTTTTCTCTGTAAAATGTGTGTATTGTCAGCAGTTCTTAGTCTGTTCTTGTTACAGTTAATAAAAGATAGGATAGAATATTTTAGCTAACCATTGCCATGGGGTGTGGTTTATTTTAGCTCTCTGCTGAGTTATTTCTGAGAATGGCCATCCTTCTTTCAAACATGTTTTACGTTTTGTTCCTATTCTCAGATACCGGCTTCTGCTGAAGTCTTTGCAGGGCTATGCAAATGCTAGTTTTAGCTCTAAATAGCTTCTCTATTTATTCAGAACTAAAGATTTGTGGCAAGACAAGCTTTTTTAAGAGCAAGTCTGTATCTTAGAACCAGTGATTTGGCTGCTGTGCAAGAGTTGAACTGACCCTAACCGATGCAGGTGAGGATTGGCCTCTGCACGTCCCACATCTCTGCCTCATCTCTGGAGGCGAATGGTGCCTTCAAGGCCAGGTTGGATAGGCAGCCTGAACTAAGGGGTGGAGACCAACCCAGCCCATGGCAGGAGGTTTGGAGCGAGATGATCTTTAAGGTCCTTTCCAATCCAAGCCTTTCTATGTGTCTGGGACAAATAGGCACAAATAAGCAGTTAGATGAATGATTACAGTCAAAACCGTGGTCATTCCTGAACAGGCTGTTTGCTCTGGGAAAAAAAGGGGTGATGAAAAATATATGGTATGAAGTTCCATGACTGCTGACGTTCTCAAGCCCCATAAATAGTCCGTGACTGCAAACACAAATTCAGATTTGTTAATCAGCCCAATCCCTGGAGAGAAATGGGAGAAAACTGTATCGCAGATACTGCATCCATCATTGGTGTCATTACTGTCGCTTCCTATTTGCTCTAATAAAGAGACAGAGACCTAGAAAAGGAGTCTAAGGCTGTGATTGGCAGCACAGGGAGGAACCTTTGCAAAATGGAGCCAGCTTGTTTCCAAGTCACTTCAAAACTAACAAGCTTTCTGCTACTTTTAGACTGCAAAATATGTAATGTCTCCTGTGCTCACCCTGATACACGGGGTGCTTTTATCGTCATTCTCATCACAGTCATGCTTTAAGAAACCTCAGAAATATTGTCTTATCTGTCATAAAATCTAACCTTTTATAATAGCTACCAAAACTCTTAATTCGTGGCTGCTCTGCTTCATAGCAGGATTATGGTTTCCATTTAAGAGGAAAGAAAAAAAAAGCAGTTTGCCCAAGATTAGTGACAAGAGGCAGCAGTTTCAGTAGCAGCTATAGCCATTAAGAGTGCTTTCTTGCTAAGCCCTGTCACCTTTCTTTTAAGACAAGTGTTTCTGCATCTTTTTGATCCTGTAGTCTATAAAACAGTACCATATTTATTTGGCACACTTGTGTTTTTCTTGTTAGTCAGATTTTTCTCCTTTCTAACTTGAAGGCTGTAAACTGTTTCCAGTCAGTCTGATGCTTAAGGGCCAGGAGCCTAATGAGAACAAACGAGAGGCTAAATTTTGCTTTTGCTTACAGTGGGTTTGTGCCAGAAAAACTCAGCTGAAGTTACTGGAGTAGAGTTACCCTTGTGCAAAGCCAGAGTAATAGAGTGACCTGGATTAATTCCACTCCATTAATTACAACTTTCCCTCTAGTCTGATTTTCTCATTTCAGCAGTAATAAAGGCTGGTAGTGAGAGGGACTATCAGAATGAAGACTATGGTTTTTCATTTCCACCTTACAAACGATGCTGACTTTCTGTGTGCTTTAGTGACCCGTTACCTTTCCTGTTCACAGCTGACTGTAACGTTCAGTCACCTTCAAATCACAAAACAGACACTGGACACTTAGCAGTGGAAAGGAATCAGAACAGATGGACATTTACATAGGTTAATAGCTGCTAAAAACAATTCACTGCAGCAGTTCTGGAATTAACTTTCCAGTAATTGTAGAGCTGCTTGAGAACCTGCATAATTTCAGAGTGCCACGTTTGGACCAGCAGCTGAGTGTCCATGTAGTAGAGCTATAGAACAGGGACTTCTCATTGTCAAGATTTAGTTGGACTGTGGATGGATTTGGAAGTCGAAAGCTGCTTGATTTCGGTCATCCTAGCACAGAAAACAGGCAGCTTTCCCAAAGACATCCAACCCAAGAACGTCAGTAAGCAAGAGTACAGAGCACTTTCTGCAGGCGGTGCTGCACAGACTTGGAGTAGTTGCTGGCACTCACTTGGCAGTTCTCTTCTGCAGGGATGAACCTGTCCACTGCCACGGACTGAGCCTGTTTATTAATACTGGGTGTGGGCACTGATTTTAACCATATTCAACCCAAACAACAAAAGCTAACTGTTGTTAACCTTCTTGGCCTGTATCCCTAAAACAGTTCTATCTAAAGCTGGAATACTCATGCCAGTAGGCAAGAGCAGCAAGGCAGGAGCAAGACTGTGGGTGGTGAGAACAGATGCAGCACGCAGAAATATTTTAATGCTGCAGTTTTACTTTAGCATGGAGGCGGGCTGTGTGTGTTTGGGCAATGCTGTGAGCCAGGAGAAGAGCCCCAGGCTGCCACCCACATTTGTCAGTATTCTCACAAGGGGAAAAAAGAGAATATTTTCTGTGGGGGGTGGGCTGAGGCCAAACACCCCATGGTGAGGCTGGGAGGAGTCTTTATAAAGTCTCAAATAGGTTGTGGATTTTTGGAGGGTTTCCTCCCCTGCCCCAAGTTTTTATGTGCATGTTTGTTTCACGGTTTGTGGTGGGTTGGCTTTTGTCAGATCTGCAGCATGGCTATTTCTGTACAAGTTATTAAACAGTAAAAAGGGAGAGAAAAGGAAGGCTGTTTGCAGTCTTGGAGGACTTTGTTACAAAAGCAAACATTAGAGTTTAATAGATTTTCACGGATGTGAAAACAGCTCCAGCAGGGGAGCTGAAGAGAGGATGGTGGATAAGATTCTGAAAGAGTTTTTGACTGCTCAGCCTCTGATCAAACCTGGCTGCTAACAGCATCAGTGGGGCCAAGCAATCACAGGTGTGTGTCTGTACACCACTTCCTTGTCTTCGAAGTACACAGTGCTTTGTGGGTATGTAAAAGGACCAGGAATCTCTGAATGCTGCGTGCATCCTGGATGACTTCAATGAACGTTGGGTACTTTCCACTGTGCAGGTGTACGTGTGAGCTCTGATGCTCATCGTTTTATAATGCAACAGGAAAGATCTCAAGAACCCCTCTGTGAGTGAAGATCAGTCAGTCAAGACTGCTGTGATCTTTGTGACCTGACTGTCCTGGCTGCTTTCAAAAAGCACCGTAAGGATACTGGCTGTTAAACCCCTGTGCTGTATGACATGTGTGTGCTCCCTGCTTCTATACACAAGTCACTAAGCAGCGCGTCCCTCATTCCAGTGAGTGGCCATGTGAATTACTAGCAAAACTGCTCGTAGTTGTGGACAGCTCATCCTTGCTGTTTAGCTGAGAAGTTAAAGCAGTAAACTGAAAACATCATTTGTTCTTTCAGCCTCAGCTTTTTCAGTCTGTTTCCCAGAGAGGTGAAAGTAGCTGCGTTGGCTGCCTCAGTACATGTCTTCCCATGCATCTCCTGGGAGCACTGTGCAGAGTTCTACTTGTGCTTACTCTTTGCTTGGAGGGGGGAGCAGCCTTAATGAGTCCTGTGAGAGTCATTCTTAGGTTTTTGCCTTGGAAAACGAGAGGATCAGAGGCATGCTATGAAGGAGCTGGCGTGCTCCTTCAGTGACAGAAAGGGAGACAGATGGTGAGCTTTGGTTCTTGAAACCTCCATCCATTTCTGCAAGGAGAGGACATTCATTCTTTTAGGCTTTCTGCATTATTTCAGTCTCTAAATGCAGTTAACAGTTTCACTTAGTGAAGTGTGCTTTAATTCCTGTCCTGTGCCTTCCAGCTGTAATGCTTGAGCAGTGGAAATGCTGTGTTTTCCCCAGGGGGGGAAGACGGTCTTGTGAAGGACAAAGTGTTTGGGAACCATTGGGATGAAAAGGAAGTTCAGGAACCGCATGGCATAAGTTTCAAAGAAAATCCCCAGGATGGTTTTTTAATCTTATAAAGGAATGATCTGCTCCACTTCTCCCTTATTTGTGACTTGTGTTTAGTTATGTCGGTGTGTGCTGTAAGGTGTGCTGCTTCAGTTGACGTTACCCAGGCTGAAAACACCAGAGGAGAGCAACAAGGATGAGACAGTATCGTGGAATACAGTGCAGTTTATAGCATGCATGTGCTGTACAAGCATTCTGACTATCAATATGCTTTCCTTGTTGTCCATAAAATTCCTCTCATTCACTTCCAGGAGAAGACTGGGAAGTCCTTCTTTTCCACGTGTTGTCTGTTCACCTTACAGACTGCATTGGAATAGTTAGACTGACATTTCCTATTTATGCACAGCTGGGTACAGGATGGGCAGTAACACACGAAGCTGTCTCGGATTTGCCCACCTGGCTCTGGTGATGTCAGCACATTTCGGTCCCTGTAGCAGTTCAGTGCTGCTGGTTTTTGCACTCTGCTGGTCAAACACTTCAGAAATAGTTGCAGAGGAGAGTTCTGTGTTTTTTTGTTTTGAATCCACCTCGGTGTGTGTGGGGGAGGCAGCTCTCGGCCCTACACTGACTGCTTTGGCAGACCCATCCAGTTTCCTCTGTAGTGTTCTCCACATGTGGTTGTGAAATCCAGTGGCTGACCTCTTTTCTAAATACTGAGTCACCATTCTTTTAAAATAAGTGATGCCAGAATTCTCCCTTGTTTTCAGGACCTTTCTTTCTACTTCTGCAAGTATTGAGCATTTCTCCCTTGTCCATTCTGCACAATCACTTTTCAAGTAACTTTATTATTCTTTTTGCTTTACTGTGTTCTGGTGTAAGTAACTGTTTGGTTTGTCTTCCAAGCAAAAGATCTGCTAACAAAGACTGCTTTCCTTCAGGAATGCAGGAGCAGCCACCGAGGAGTGTGCTGTGCCCCACAGTTAGCACAGAGCGTGTTCTTCACGTGGGCACACCTTCTGTGTGTAGAACACGGACAGTAACGATGGTGTTAGCAAAGATGAAGTGTTCTGTTTTCTCAGTTCAGTTCTGAGCAAATAGCTGATATGTCTTCACTGCACTACCCAGCTGGAACCACCTGATGTCCTGCATTATTAACGTGGTTAAATGGTATTGCGTGTAAGTAAATGTCTTAGCTTGGCCTCTTGCTAACGATGCTAGACTTTGGCTCAGAGGTAAAAAGGGACCAAATGTAAGCCTGGGCTGCAAAACAGCCAGCAGACTGAATGAGTTCACTTTTTATTGGTGAGTCGTCATGTGCTTCAAGAAAATGACACGCAAAGCTCATAGCAGCCTCACATGGATTTGGTTGAAAAACCCAGTGTTGCACAGTGAAAAGGGCTGCTCACCCTTTTATCTGTATGGTTTAACAAGGCAAGTCTGATTTTGGGCCTCTCTGGTTACTGTTGAGTGATTTACTCTGTAGAAAACTTATGCAGTTCCTTTGTGTATCTGCAAAGATGGTGATTTTCCACAAGGGAGAAAGTCAGCCAGACCAGGGTGACGCTGCTTCTTTGATTTTGCAGGCTTTCCTTAACTGGAAGGAAGCATGGCTGACTTGGAGCTTCTTCAAACAGTCCTTCCTGAAGCAGATTTTGACAGAGGGTGAGGCTCAATGTGTGGGAATGCTGGGGGAAGGAAAGTGGATACAGGTCACAAAATGGACAAGGAGCCTGGGAAGGCTGGGAGGGGATGGTGGTCAGAGCGGCACCAGCAGGTGTTGGCAACCCAGGTGCAGTTACGGAAGGTTTGTGGAGGATCAGAACTGTACCGTCCTGCTGGACATGTCTCTGGAATGCGTCCTGTTAGCAGGGCCTGGACACACACGGGGAGAGATGTGGGGGTTTGTCCTTACTTCTGTGTTTTCAACTTCAGGTGAGCGATACGTGATGACTTTTCTGAATGTGATAAACTTTGGCGATCAGGGTGAGTGTGGCGATGCTGTGCAACAATGACATCATTTTCTAGTTGCTCCTTTTTGTCTGCTTCTGAAAATACTGAAAATATTAGAAACCATTTGAAAATAACATGAAAATGTTGGAGGATTTCAGTGGCGCTGGGACGTTGAGGTGCATTTCAGAGAATGATGGGTAAATGGTTATTAAATATAACACACACCAAAAAACAAGAAACAAAACCAGAGCAACTTGTTTGAGGGTCGTGGATTTAAGGAATGCTTCTCCCTTGGATCAAAACTTGGCAGTTGTGCCTCTTCTGCTGTGCGTCTTGTTTCTGTTTTAAAAACTTGGAAGGAGGCAGCATAGTATCTGATACATTGCAGTTCCTTCTCTTCATTTTCTTGGCCCTGTTGTCTTCCTTTGCAGTCTGTTAGCTGTTACAGCAGGAACACTGTTGTTTGTAGCATCACATCTCCAACTGAATGTGCTCCATAAAAGCAGTGTCCTTACAGAGTAATGAATGGCAGCAGCAGTTCAGGTGACAGCACTGGCTGCGCCACAGGCTGATTCTCTTGCATCTGGATCTTTTATCTTCCTCTGTAGTAAGAACTGAAGGGGCTGCCTGGGGGTGTCTGGGGCTATTGCTAGATTTGCTCTAATGCTGCATTAAGTTCCACTGGTTCTCTCTTTGTTTATCAGAAATGTGGAATAGGAATTTGTGCCAGAAAAAAAGTGACAGCTTGTTGGTGTGTTTTGTTTGTGAAGGTGTGTATGATATCGTGAATAATCTCGGGTCGCTGGTGGCCAGGTTCATCTTTTTGCCTATTGAAGAGAGTTTTTATGTCTTTTTCGCTCAAGTATTGGAAAGAGGGAAGAATGTAAAGGATCAGAAGCAGGTACGTTTGTTAGTATTGGTTCCACATGAAATGCTTACCTTCTGTTGGAGATCAATTGTATCAGGAGTGTGACTGACGTGTGTTTAAATTACTGAGTGTAAAGATATTTGGAAAGAAACTTGAAGTGGAGACCATGCCGAAGGAGTCTGGACAAAAAGCAAATGGATAAAAAGGTAGCGAAGTAGGAGTTACGAGGTGCAATGACATAATGCTGCATTGTCTGGTAATTGAAGTTAAAATCCTCTACTCCAACAGCATGGTGCTTGTGCACCATGTCTGTGCAGCTGTGCTGAGGCAATTACTGTAGGTTCAATCTCTTTCCAGCAAATAAGTGGCACTTGACAATATTTGACTGACTTGAAAATACAACAGGCTGGTAAGCATTGAGCGCTTCAGAGGGTGCCCTTTCCAGAGGAAGACAGCTGTGTTTTAGCTGAGCTTTGGGATTGTTTGCGCAGTAACGATGGTTACATGAAGGAGAGGTTTCTGTATGCTCTAGAAGAAATTCTTGGTCAGATAGGAAGGTCCCAGTCAGCCAAGTGTCGTGTCTCACGTTAATGGTAGGCTGACAGAGGTGTACCTGTGTGTGTGTTTGACGTGGAGTGTTCATGGTGTGTTTGTGTGTGGGCTTATCCCGTGCACCTGGCAGGAGGTTTGACTCCTCATGAGGGGTGTGGGCAGCTGCATCTTACCATGTACAGAACTCACAAGTGGCTCCTTATGCTGTGGCGAAACTTGTAGTCCAGTGTAACAATGAAGACGTGGCCCTTTTGGTGATTCAGGCTGTGGCCCTGGGCAAATGCTGTGCTTTTCTTTGCTATTTACTGGCTGCTGTTTGCCCCTTTCCTTAAGCCCTGAAACAGAGCTGTCAATGGCTGATCTTTGTTGAGAGTTCTGCATATAATACGGAAGAGAATAAGAATACCTGAGCACAGCTGGAAGCCAGGACCAAGTGTGTAGGTGTGTCAATACCAAAAAATAGTCTTGGCTGTGCCTTGCATTGTGCCAGTGGACTTTTTCCCCCTGGAACAGTTTCTCTTGGTGACAGCAGCAGTTGTGCTGGTTCTAGTTCGTGTAATTGACTGCTGGGTTTTGTTGTTTTGTTTCTGTTTTTTTCTCCAGGATGATGTTGCTATGGCTTCGAATGTGTTAGAACTGCTGTTGAAGCTGGTGCTTCTGATTGGCCTTACCATTGCTGTTTTTGGATGTGCCTTTTCTCAGCTGGCTCTGGATATTTATGGAGGTTCAATGCTCAGTTCTGGAACAGGTAAAAAGCTTTAGCTGTGTTTTTTGTTTCTCAGCTCTGTTCTGAGCTCTTGGCTCGGTCAGCTTTCTGTCTGAAAAAAATCAGCTCAGGTTAAAAGGAGCTTCAAGTAGCCTCATTCTGGTAGAATTATTTGATTGCTTTGCCCTCCTGTAGATGCATGCATTTAGAATATTCCAACTGTAGCACCACAGCTCCCAAAGTTACCTGCAGGGATGCTTGCAGAGGCTGGAATGTAGCCCAGCAGTAGTTTTAACAATATTAGGAGGTTTACAAGGAAGGAAGGATAAAGCATTGGCTTTTCCTGACTTGTGTCACGTGTACCAGCTTATGGCCCAATAAATACAACCACCACTTTTGTGTAGGAGATCTTGTCTGTTACATTAATAGCTGCTGCTGCCTTGTACTTTGTGTTTGGGTTCCCCTTGCTTTGTTTATTCTGTTTGTCATCTTGTCAAGATGTCCAGACCAGAAGCTTCTCAAAGGGACACAGAAGTTGCTGTTATCATCGGTGATAATGTTACAGCTTCTGTTGTGGAGTATGAAACTGTGGCTTTATAAAAGAAATAATGATCTCTTTATCCTTGTAATGCTGCTGTCTTTATTTTGTTGTAGGTCCCGATCTTCTCCGGTGCTACTCGTTGTATGTCCTATTTCTTGCTGTCAATGGAGTAACAGAATGTTTCACGTTTGCTTCGATGTGCAAAGAAGAAGTGGACAGGTGAGGAGTACCCCCAGTGCATCTGTGTGTGATTTGCATGGAGTTAAGCATGCAAATGGAGAACAATTGTTCTGCTTGGATATTCGCTTGGAAATGCTTTTCTGTTACTGAGAAGGCAGTTTCTTTTTGCAGTCGTTTTAAGGACTGTGTGCAGACCTCGATGTAAAAGCTTTAGTTTAAACCTTTGGGTAAAAAGGATCCGAACTGACAAGGTTATTAGCTTTTAATACACAGCAAACTGGGAAAGTAATTTAATGTGAAGTCTTATTTTCTGTACATGTACGTGAATAGAAGCTTCAGTTTTTAAGGTGGACTGTTATGTTAAACTCCTTAAAGTCTTGCAGCTGTTAAAACTTCTCAGTCACAGTTTCTATAGATCACATTTGGGATGACATGAGTTCAGTGGTTTATCGGCCTTGAGGAGAGCTCTGGACAAGATGACTTCCTGTGATGTTTTGCAGCCTGGATGTTTTCTTGGTTCTCTGTTGTGGTGTGTTGGCACTGCAACCTGATGGCTGCCATCGGACTTGTTTCACTTCTGTGGCTGTTGTCTATTACAGCTCTGTTCCAAATTAATTAGGCCTTTATTTTTTTTAGGTCATTAATTAAAAGAGATCCTCTTTTAGCAGTTTAGCAATTGAGCAATTCTTTTTAGATGTGCAAGGACTGCTTTTGTCCCCCTTTCCAAGTGTGATCTTCTCTTTAAAGCCACTGTTTGGAGCAGGACTAAGTGTCACCCTATTGAGCGTTATTGTTCTTCAGTACCGAATAGAGAAGGAAAAAGTCCTCAGTGTTTGATACTGCTAATTATTGTTAGTAGGTTTTCTGAAGTGAATGCACAGGTGAATAGTAGGATAGAATTTCCTTCACTTAAAGTAGTTGTTGGTTTAGTTTACTCAACGTATTTTTCATTCTTGTGCTGCATTTCTTTTCTCAGCCTTGCCGGCTGTTAGCAGATGACAGGAGTTGTTGCTCCCATGTTTTAGAAAGCGAATGGATTTTTATCTTCTGAAAATGAGTTTAGTAATTAAATAGTGCAACTGCATATGTTGTTTATGTTGTTTCTTCTTCCTAGGTACAATTTTGTTATGCTGGCCTTGTCCTTCGTGTTCCTGTGCATCTCTTATTTCTTGACCCGCTGGCACGGAAGTGTTGGCTTCATCCTTGCCAACTGCTTTAATATGGGTATTCGCATTGCTCACAGCATCCAGTACATCTATGAGTACTTCAAGGAAAGCTCCTACAGACCTTTGACAGGCTTGCTTCCCTCACCGTTTTTAATACTCGCTTATGTCATAAGTGGAGGAATTACTGTTTATTCAGAGGTAAGTATCTGCCTCGGGATGTTCCTTTCACTGCGGAGGTTTGTCAGATGGCTTCATTACCAGAAGGAAAGAAATATTATCAACAGGAAAGGCTTACAACCATAGCCTTGGAGATTTCCATTACATCTTGCAAGGCTGCGTATAGATCTATTAAAAATGAAACAAAGACATGCAATTATATTGATCTTCAGATGTGTGCCTGCTTGCCTTCTCCAGGTGGCAGAGAACTGTGTACCTAATGAGTCAGACAGTTCTGCTGGCCATCTGTATATCCACATTCTTAGTTCTTGGTAATTGATGGTGATAGTGCAAAGAAATGGTCACTAAAGATTCGGTTAAAAAAATAAAAAAGCAGTGCAGGGGGAATAAAACAACAACATCTATCATGTATGTAGCTGGCCTACCTTGTGCCAACTGGTTTTCCTTCAGTTGCTGGTTTCCTTTGTTTTAGGCATTCTTCTGCTGCGATAAGGGTTGGATGTCAAGGCTGATTCACATCAGCATTGGGGCGCTGTGCTTTGCAGCTACCACCATTACCATGTTCTGCACAGAGACCAAGCTGGTCCACTTTGTCAGAAGCCAGTTCCTCTCCCAGTATATGAAGAAAGGAACATGAAATGCTCGTGGGCAGAATAATTCTTGTTCGTGGCTGCAATTATGGAGGGTTGTATTCTTTGCACGGGTCTGCCTGGATAAAGGTTTCCACATGAGTTTGTTGGAAGTATTGATAGTGACAGTATAAGTGGTTGCTGACTAAACTACTCTGTACAGTGAAAGAGAGCCGAGTAATTTTCTCTTCATGCATCATTCGTTCTTAGCTTTTCTTCCAACAGCCTCGTTGGTGATGAAGGTCTGTAGTGCACCTGCCTGACATGAACTGATGGCCAGAATTAATGTGGGGAGCTCCCATTCTTACTGGTAGGGAGACATATATGAAGGCATTGTATGGCTTACGTCTTAATTAACATGTAATTAAGAATACCCTTATTGAGGATGGTGGGCTGTTGAAAAAGTTAGCAAAGAAATGGTTTGATGTTGAAAAACAAAAACCAGAACCAAAACCTGAAGCAAACACTGGAGCGAGGACCAAGCACGAAACCAGTACCAAAGTGGAACGTAATGCAGCGCAGAAAAACCTGAGTTATCGGTGCCCTGAAGTGAGAAGCATTAAACAGACAGTTCTGGTACTTGCAGGGAAGCTACTGGAATATGCAGCGTGTCCAAGTCCAAGCTGGCTGTGTGAGTTTACTTCTGTCAGCATCATTCATGTAAGGAGAGAATCGATTAGCTTGTCAGAAATGCTCTGAAGCTTTTCTCTAGACAGAAGTGTGGTGGGTTTTTGAGCAGTGCCGAACAACAGCTGTGAATTACAGTCACGTCCAAGTTCCAGAAGGTAGAGTTAAATATCATTGACTTCACTGCTGTTCTGTTCCTACCTGAGGTGATCAGTGCAGTTATGAGCAGATTTGTCTCGCCTTTCTGCAAAGTGGAACGTTGTGTATGTTGAATGAGATTTCCTTCTGGGTTTGTGCGTGTTGGATCTCTTGCTTTTGGATTAAAAAAATGCTGCTTTTTCTTACAACGAGGTTTTTCATCTGGTTGCTCCTTTTTGTGTTTGTTATAAACCTTTGTGTTGATTTAATTTATTGAAAATGTCAATGCTCAGAAGCAATAAAGCATTGAATTTTGTTTCCTAAGGGCGCCATGTCGTATTGCTGGTCTAAGATGTGACTTCAGAGCATACGAGCAGCACGTTGTAACAACCAGCATTCCCTTCACATGGTTTGAGTGGAGCAGGAAATGCCGAGTGTGCTGAGACGTACAGCATGAAGACTTCACTGTCATCACATAGCAAACTCCACAGGTCCTGAGACAGCTCTAGAAGCATCTTCACTTCCAATGGCAGTGAGGAGTTGGTACCAATGGACAGAGCTGACGGGGTGAAATGCTTTCTGGTATCACTGTGGTACCGTTAGAAATGTTTGGTTCTGTTAGAAATGTTTTCTTAACTGTCGCCTCCAAATCCGGCGACAAGTCAAGGCTGCGTGTGAAAGTACCGTGCCTCCGCACATGGGGAACAGATGAGACTCACACACAGTGCGTAATGCCAAAAGAACGAATTTAATGCCTTGCAACAAATAGTATATACCGGTACATGTGACCGCCCCCATCAGGTACTTGTGACCTCCCTGACTCCAGCCCAGGTGCACCCAACAGCTTTGTCTCAAGTGATGCACGGTCATAGTTTACAAATCCTGATGAGCGGGCTGAAAGGAAGTGATCACACTATGATACAGGAACATCCCCTTCACCCGAGATTTCTGTCCAGGTTTTGTCTTCTCCAATTTAGAAAAGGCTCATTGGTAGGCTAACAGCATTGTAACCAGCATTACTAACACATCAAATGCCTATTCCCATAGATTCCAGCATTGGTAACATTAGATCCTATTTGATTCACATCCAATTTATTAATAAAATAGAAGCACACTGGATAATAACCTGGATAATGCCTAATAATTGCAGTTCCTGAGACTGCATTGGAAATGCTAGAAATTCTCCCATTATGTCGCTCCGCTGTTATCTGCAGTATAACAGGTTACAAAGCAGCACACGGGCCCAGTCACTATGAAAACTGGATACTAGGGCCAGTCCTAACGACTCCCATTTACTTTCCAAAAGCACAATTTGTGCGGGCGATGGGGCAAAGGGAAGTGATGTGCCCGAGGAGTGGGGCTGAGCAGCAGGCAGGAGATGCTGGGAGCTTTGCAGGGCGCTCAGCTGTCTGCCCGGGAGGAGCGCCACCTCCTCCATGTGCCACGGAGCCTGGTGGAGAGCTGCCCAATGGCTCCTTGTGGATGTGGCCTCGTTTCCTTCAGGATCTTCAGCGTCTGAAGGGCCAAGGAAGCGACAGCTGGACTGGGGTCATGCTTCATTCCCTGAAGGCCTGCGATAAGAGGAACAGAGAGGCATGATGACCCAGCTCTCCCCTCTGGCAGGAGGGAGCGAGGGACAGGCATGTCACCTGCTGGCTGCCCCAACATCCCACTCCCTGGCTTACTTTGGTAGATGTGCTCTCTGTCAGCCCGCTGCTCATCCCTCATGTGCCGCCCTAAGAGCCCTGCGAACACAAAGCCCCGTCAGCGACCCCCGCTGTTCCGTGGGTGCAGCATGGAGGGCCGGGGATGGGGGAAGCTCAGCCTCGTGGCTCACCGATGAACCTCACGGCCTCCAGTCGCAGGGTTTCCTGCAGGCTCTGCAGGTAGAGCAGGCAGTCGCCCAGGTAGTCCTGCGCTGCACTCTGTCTCCTCCTCTTGGTCAGCTGAAGAGGGAAGAATGTGAGGTCAGTGCAGGCTGGTCCCGACCCTGTCCTGGGGTGTGGGAATGGGCATACTGTTGCGCATACACACCATGCAGTCGCTGATCTGCCAGAACTGCTCTGTCTGCACCAGGTGCTCCAGCTTCCTCCAGCGCAGGAACCGTGCAGCACCAAGGAGGGCTTTCTGGGAGGCCTGCCAAAGAGCTGAGATAGCACCGCAGCCCGAGCAGCCGCAGAGCCCGTGTCCCCAGAGCCCCTCTGCAGGGAGGATGCAGCAGCAGGGGCTGATGCTGCTGTGGGCTGCAGTACTCTTGATGTATGGGGGGCACCACGGGAGCAGCATCACCCTCCCCCAGATGAACCTGATTCCCACCTTGGACGCGTTCTCTTCCTCATCGTGCAGGTGTAGATACAGCAGGACCAGGTTCCTGCACACCGTCTTCTGCATCTTCCTCTTTTCTTGGCCCTCCACAAAGCTCAGCGTTTTGAGGAAGAAGTCGATGGAGAGCTGACGCACCGTGCCGGACTCCTGTGGAGGAGGAAGGAAGGACATCTGTGTCAGCAGCTCCAAGTCCATGGCAAGCAGGGACAGCACCACCAGTGAAGTGGGGGCAAAATCTCCGAGCTGAGAGGATGCAGATCTTGAGGATGCCCTCAGAACTGCTCCAAAGTGTGCAAGCTCTGCCCAGCGGAAAGTCTGCCCAGGACCACGCAGTGCCTGAACCTGGTGAGCGGCCAGGAAAGTCCCCTGGTGCGCTGTCACAAGGCAGCAGGCATGGGCACGCTGGGCTGGCAGCCACATCCCTCGTGTGCTGGACTCCCTATCATCCTTACATCGTTAAGCAGAGCTGGGAGCTTGCCGGCCAGCTCCAGAGCCATGACGCTGAGCTTAACCTCCTTCAGGAGGTGCAGCAGGTTGCTGAATATTGGTAGGGCCGTGGCACGGATGTCACTATCTGCATCCTGCAGCTGCTCCATGATGCACGGCAGGAAGATGATCATTGTCCTTGTCTGTGGGGAAAAACACCCCATCCTTTAGGTACGGCAGCAAGCGTAATGAGGGCAAGGCTACTCTAGTACCAGCCCTGAATAGCAGGCAGTGACGGGGTGGGCAGAGCGCACCAGCTCCTCACTGCCTGAAGAGTTGCCGAGTTGTACATGGCCCCGCTACAGCCCCATGGCAGGCCCAGCCCAACCTGTGGCATTCCTGGCCACCCCTGCTCACCGTGTCCTGCCTCTTGCTGAGCTGCAGGATGCCCCTGAGCACCAGCTGCTGCATGCCCACCCTCTTGCTCTGCAGATAGTGGGCAAAGATTCCTATGATGCGGTGCAGCTCTTTGCTGAGGTCCATGCATTCCAGCATCTGCAACAACACACGTGGCTCTTAGTGCTGGATCTAACAGTCAGCTTGGGGAAAGACAGCAGGCCCCGAGGGAGGCAGCAGGGCTCGTGCTGCCAGTGGCCTTGCAGCCTCCAGTGTTCTCTGCTTCTGCAGCTGTTGCTCACCTCAACGAGGAAGACCATGGCCACCATATCCCAGGAGTAGAAGTTGGTGCTGAGCAGCTCAACCAGCTGCTGGAAGATGGGGTCACGCAGAGCAGCAGGCAGTTCCCTCATCACCCTGCAGGGATAAGAAGGCACCGTGAGCCCTGAACCAGGCAGACGCAGCTCTGGCTGTGCAGCCCTCTTGCCACTGCTGCAGGGGCCACAGGCTCTGAGAACTGGGGACCCCCGTGACACCACAAGGAAGGGCTCCCACCTGGCCACCACCTGCACACCCTGGAGGTGGGTCACAGTGCTGAGAAGCGCGTCCCAGCCCCCCTGCTCCTGGATGGCCTCCATCTGCTTCTGGAGGCCCACGATGCAGAGCAGCACCTTCAAGGACTGCACCGCGGACCTGCAGGTGGAGAAGGGTGCGAGTCACATCAGGAGCCCCAGCACCGGGTCCCTGGGTGCAGCAGGGGGACGGGGATGTGGCACCTGATGGGAGTGAGCTGGTGCTGCTGTTGCCCCTCCCAGAAGATTTCCACCTCCTGCAGCGTCAGCTCCGTGGTGAAGGACACTTGCAGGAGAAGGGCTGGGAAGAGCTGGGGGAAGATGGCTTCAGCCTCCTTGAGGACCAGAGGCAGCTGGAGTATCTCTGGTAGGATCCTTGCTGCCTGCAGAAAGCACCCGGATATGATTCTTGCCCTGTCCCCTGGGTTTCCACCCCGTCTCTAGAAGTGTAGGGATGGAGAAAGGGAGGGGGGGGGAGGGAGACCCCCAGAGCCCCAGGCAGGTCTATGGATGCATCCCAGGGCAGGAAGAAGGCTCGGGGGTGGACAGGGAAGGGGAGTGGGGACTCAGCTGGGGTTCAGCTGGCAGAATGAGGAACTCACGGCCAGGGCAAGGACACGTGGCCTCTCCTTGATGAATGGGGAGGTGTGCTGCAGAGTGTGGTTTATGAGCACTTGGAACACCTCCTGCAGCACCGTCTTCACGGTTGAAGACTCCGAGAGCATTTCCCTCCACATGGTGACAGCAACTCTGCAGGTCCCCAGGGCTGTCAGCGTGGCTGCTCCTGCCTGGCTGACGGCCGTGGGGTGGGGGGGGGGGGGGGAGAGGAGCCCTGAGGGCTGTGGCCCCATACCTGGAGCAGGTGAGAGAGCAGACCAGCAGGCTGCTGACCATCTCCTTTGGGAATTTGCTGGCCAGCACAAGCAAGGCCCTGCTCAGGCTTTCAAGAGCTGGCTTGGCTTTGATGGAAGGCAGGCTGCTGTGGATCGCCTTCACAATCTTTTGCACCTGGAGGGGGGGAGCATGGGTGAGAATGGGATGGCACCAGAGCAGGGCCCTGCTGCCATCCCCACTGCTGCCTGCCGGCCAAGCGCAGTGCCAGGAGGCGCAGAGCCCCCAGGGCTGGAGCGGAGGCAGCAGCAGGTTCCCACCTGCTGTGGAGGGAAGCGAGCCTCTCCTGCGAGCACATCCACCATGTGGGCAGCCAGCTGGGTGCTGTGGAGGCTCGGTGCTTTCATGCTCTCAATGGCTGTGAGTAAAATGTTGACCTTTTCAGGGTACAGGAGGTATTTCAGAAGGACCTGTGGGAGGGAGGAGAGGAGGGATGACTTATCCTCTGCTTGGCTGCTCAGCTGTGCAGGTGTCCCAGGAGAACTGGGAGCAGAGGCTGTGCTGGGTGATGCCAGGGATATGAAGCGTGAGGGCCCCAAAGGCACCAGGGCTGCTCGGGGACAGTGCGTGCACTCTTCCTGACACTGCAGGCCTGGGTTCTCCTGTGGGCTCAGGGTTTGCTCTTTGTACCTCGAAGATATTTCTGGCTCTGTCCTCACGGGAAACCTCCTGGTGGAGCGAAGTTTGGCTGTCCCAGAGCTGTGGTACTGTGCGCTCCTCCGGTTGCCATGGCAGTCCTGGACAGGAGCACACACGGTGTCAGTGAGGGGTCTGGGCATCTGGAGGGACCTAGCCCAACACAACTCCTCTCACTTGGGGCAGCGATGAAGATGAAAAGCTGATGAACAGCATTAATCGCCTCATCTCTGGTCCTGTCATCCGTGGAAGTGCAGGACAGGATGAGGTGTCCGACCAGCTTTCCCAGCACGGGGAAGCGTTGGTTCTCCTGGCACTTGTGCTGGAACACCGCGGTTCCAACGAAGCAGGTGCACAGCTGGGGAGAGAGGCAGCACGGCTGAGTGGGCAGCAGGGCCCAGCCCAGGCTCTGTGCAAGCCTGGACACAGGTGGGCTCTGGCTGGGGAGCCAGGATGTGGTCCCAGAGCTGAGCGCGCCGGGACTCCCTACCTCAGGCAAGACGCAGGTGTTGCTGAAGGCGAGCAGCCTGGCAATGCACACCACAGCCCTCTCCTCCACGGCCGCCAGCTGGCACGTGGTGAAGGGCAGCAGGAGCTGTGGAGAGAAAAGTTGCTGTTGTGCCCACAGCACGGGGCACTCGTCCTTCCCCTTGCTCCCCAGCTGCAGCGGGGTGGGTGGTTGCGTCCCTGTCCTGCTGCAGCCCTGCCATCTTCCCGCTGCTCCCCACCCATCCCTCTAACACCACACGGGCTAGTTTTGGGCCAGCACCCCCTGCCCGCAGCAGGCCCTGGGGGGACCTCGTGTGGATCCCTCCTTTGTGGCCTTGAACCATCCCCGCAAACCCCAGCGTTGCCACATCCAAACCTCCATGATGTTCTGCAGCTCCACGAGGACAAAGCGGCCAGCGCTGCTCACCAGCACCTGCAGCAGGTGGTGCAGGGCTTCCATGGTCTGCAAAGGAGGACAGGGGTCAGGGCGGCCTGCCCTGCTGCGTCCTGCTGGCAGCAGAGGGGCATCCCGGGTGCTGGTGCCCAGGAAGCGTCCCCAGGGCTCAGCTGATGCACACCTCCACGTAGAGTGCCGCATCGAGGTCCGCGTCGTCCTCGTAGCAAGGGAGGTGGAGGACGCTGCCGAGGCAGGCACGCAGGAGACCGTTCTTCTCCTCTGGAAGCAGCCATGCTCCACTGCGAGGGGAGAGAGGGCAGAGGTGTGATGCTCCGCTCAGCACCCTGTGCCCTGCAGCCTGTCCCGCTCAGGGCCCCGGCTGGGACTGATGCCTCCACGCTGGCAAAGCCGTGCTGGGGTGGTACCTCATGGCGGTGATGGTGCTCATGGCCTGCTGCCGGAGCTCCGTGTCCAGGTGCTCGGCAGGCTCCTCCTGCAGCAGCGCCTGTGGGCACAGCGGGATGGGATGGGATGGGATGGGATGGGATGGGATGGGATGGGATGGGATGGGATGGGATGGGATGGGATGGGATGGGATGGTGCAGTGTGCCCTGCTTGGTGTGCAGAGCCCAAGCACCCCATCCAGGCCCCCAGTCCTGGCCCTCGTTCAGGGCTCCCCAGTGACCCTGCAGTGGAAGGGCTGTGCCCTCAGCCCAGCCCTGCAGTGCTCCATTACCTCAATGCACAGCACCACCTTCAGCACGTAGTCACACAGCTGGCTGTGGACCACGCTGTCCGTGATGGCAGCTGTGCAGGCAGTGCGGACGCAGGCCAGAAAGCGCAGCTTCTGTTCCTGTGTCTGAGACAGGAGGGGAGTTACAGGGGTTGGCATCGGGGGACCCCGGCACCCTTTGGGCACAGCCGGGCAGGGGCAGCCATGGAAGCACAGAGTGCACACTACCTGCGGTCTGCATGCACAGCAGGCGTCGATGTAGCTCAGGGGATCCTCGTCCTGAGGTGACACGACGGAGGCAAAAGGATCCTCAGCTGAGCCCACGGGCCCCTGCTGGGGCTGCACCCCATGCACCTCGCCGGGCCCCTGCGGGGCCGTGGGGGTGCGGGATGCTCCGCGCCTCTCTGGCCAAGCCTCTCGAACTCGGAGTGGGGGTCTCTGCTCCATCTCGCAGTGAGGAACAGCGGCGAATGAGCCTCGTGTTCCAGCTCTGCCTCCTGGTGGTCAAAGCCCATTGTAACGGGGCTGTGATCTCACCCCGTTCCATCCGCCTCCACATAGAACCCCTCCTCTTGCCCTGGGCTCGCCCCAGAGCCCCACAGCCGTCCCTGTCCTTGGGCAGGTTCGGTCTGGAAGGAGCCCTTGTATTCACTGTGTGTGTTTGCCACAGCTGCAGTGTTGGGATCCGGGAGTCCTTCTTCAGTCCATCCCCGCATCCCCCCCTGTCAAATTAAACCATGTTCTGGTCTCCATTGGGACGGAGTTGATTTTCCCTTCTTGGCATCTGGTGCTCTGTTTCGGCTTTAGGAGAAAAACAGTGTTGGTAACGCAGCAGTGTTTCTAGCTGTTGCTGAGCTAGATGGGATGGGATGGGATGGGATGGGATGGGATGCGATGGGATGGGATGGGATGCGATGGGATGGGATGGGATGGGATGGGATGGGATGGGATGGGATGGGATGGGATGGTGCAGTGTGCCCTGCTTGGTGTGCAGAGCCCAAGCACCCCATCCAGGCCCCCAGTCCTGGCCCTCGTTCAGGGCTCCCCAGTGACCCTGCAGTGGAAGGGCTGTGCCCTCAGCCCAGCCCTGCAGTGCTCCATCCCTGCAGGCATTCAAAGGCAGGCTGGATGTGGCTCTGGGCAGCCTGGTCTGGTGGTTGGCGACCCTGCACATAGCAGGGGGTTGGAACTGGATGATCTTTGAGATGCTTTTCAACCCAGGCCATTCTATGACTGTACAGTTCCATACTGGAACAAAGATAAAATGGTAACTATGTAAAACATGGAGTCAAACCTGTGTGATTTGTCCACACCAGGAGGTGATTAGAAAACAATTTGTAAGCTACAAAGCTGCTTGCATGAAAGGAAAAGAAAATAAAACTACAAGAATAAGGGAAAACCTTTCTTCCTGAAAATAGGAAGAATAATGGACCTGACATGAAATTTGGGTGAAGCTGCCTGATTTTATGAAGCTATTCCCATTATTTTCTTGGTGCTGTGTTTCCCAAATGAGTGGTTTCTGGCTGTGCTGCAGCACCAGTCTGCATGTGAACATCAACTCTATTCACCATCTGGGAAGATTAGGACTTCCCTTCTCCCACCAGCACCACTGAATTACAGTTACTCAGTGGTTAAACAAAGGAATCCTTAAAGAAGGGTTTACAGCTGTCGTGTTATCTGAAGTGCTTGGAGCATTCTGATGCTATTAAGCTCTATGTATTAACAAGTTCAAAAAGAAAAGGTAGGCATCTGATTGTTGTGCCAGTTTCTAAGTGATTTGGAAAGCTGTACCACCCAACCACTCCTTCTATTTGATGGAGGTGACAAAGCTCAGTTTAATTTCTGACTGCTGTTTAAATTCTGAAGCTCGAGCTGGTTCCTGGAGCAGAAAAAGCTCGGAAGCTGTCCCTCCTACAAGCAGGCACCTCTGAGCAAAATATGACATCTCAATTTCTGATGGTAAGGTCAGGAGACCTGATTCCAGCGTCTAGCTTTCGGCTTCATGCTATGTTAGTGGGACCTTTGGCATCTAGCACTGACCAACAGCAACTGACAGGCTGGTAACAGTGCACCCCAAAACAGTTACGTTTCTATTTATGTTGTGAGGGAAAATTGTATCGCATTGAGATTTCCAGTTTTTACTCTTTGCAGATCTAACTAGCTGCTGGAAGAATCGTGTACGCCATGTTCACACCATTTTCCATGAGCTGGATGAGTCTGTTGTTGGCATTTTAATACCATTGACCAGGCAGGCAATATGTATGGAGTATTTGGCTCTCTCTACAGTCATGAATGTTTGAGTATCTTCAACATGTGGCTCATTGCTTCCATTTCAGGCTGCCCAGAGAAGCTGTGGATGCCTGTCCTTGGTGTTGAAGGCGAGGTTGGATGGGTGATGGGCAGCCTGAGCTGGTTAGTGGGCAGCCAGCCCATGGCAGGGTGTTTAGAACTGGATGATCTTGAAGGTTTCTTCCAACCCAAGCCCTCCCGTGATCCTATGATTCTGTGATTTCATTCAGGTTTATTAAGATGAGATGAGTTCTCCTAAATGCGCTGTTCTCCATATGATGATAATTGGAGTCTAGATGGATGACTTAAACCAGACACCAAACTTTCTGATGGCCAAAATGAAATGAACTCAATCCTTTACTGTGTCAGTAGTCTGTAACTAGAGCCCATCAGGTAATTCCCAGCCTCCTGCCTGTATCAGTGGCTGCACACAGTGAAAAAGTCTGATGGGATTTTAACCTCTAAAATGTTCCAAAGCAACCAGAGGGTGAATATATTCACTATGCAAATACCTGCAGGAATAAGCTTGTCATGTATGTCCTCAGGTACCACAGTAGTTAATGGTGGGACTCAGTAGGTCATGCTGAAAGTTGAGTCTGCTGATCTTGAAGGCCTTTTCCAGCCTAAATGACCTTATGCTAATATTTCTGTATTTATTTCTGTTCAGCTCCCAGAAAACCTCCCACCCAGCCCCCAGCTGACCCCGTGGTGAAAAATAAAACAGAAACCTCAGTGACGCTGGCATGGTCCCCTCCGAAGATGCAACCCCCATTCCAATCGATGGCTACATTGTGGAAGGCAATAAACTAACTGGCTTCACGTGGGTGAGGTGCCACGAGTCTCATGTCCCCGTCCCAGAGTTCACGGTGAGCAATTTGTCTGAAGAGGCTGATGATCAGTTCCGAGTGTCTGCAGTCAATGCGCATGGACAGAGCCCGTCTCTGGAATTCCCAGGGAGCGTGCACCTTGGTAAGCACAAAAACCCCAATGGAAATGGGTCAGTGTGTGCTGAGCAGCTGTGTTGGTTCCCTAAAGATGTTTCCTTTGACTTTAAGGATAGTAGTGCATTAACACACCAAAGGCTTTCCCTTCTTCCTAGTTCTCCTATCAACCTCCAGCTACCACTAAAGTGATACAAGTTCTGTTTCTGTGACAGAGACATGAATATTATTATCTTTTGATATCTCACATGTGCAAGAGGCAGAACTTTCTGTAACAGATTTGAAGCATAGAAGTTCTTCTTCCAGCACTCATGCAAAGGGAGAAGAAGAAATGTCCCTATGATTTAAACTTCCATCTCTAAATGAGATACCAGACTTGCATCTAAAGAGCATTAGGACATACATGTTGTTCTTCCTCAGAACCAGTCCTGGCTGTGAAATCCCCCCTAACAACTGGTGAAGCTGTACCTGGAGGGGATGCCATGTTTACTATTGACCTTATAACAACGTGTTGCAGCACTTGGTACCTCAATGGTAAAGTCTTACAAGAAAGTGAGACCTGCATCATCAAGAGAACCCAAACTACTCACAGCCTAATGATAAAGAACGTCACCAAGAACGATGATGGAGCAGAAGTGAAATTTGTTGCCGAAAATGTTGATGTCAGCAGCAAGATGAGAGTGAGAGGTATTTGCTTTGATCCTTCTCCTTTCATCTTACAGTCAAGGCATAGTTGCTGTGATCTGTTGATTAGAACTGGGGCTGCAGGCATTCACTGCCTGTACCAAATACCTGAAATTGCATCCCATGGACTGACGTGAGTCCTGGTAATGACCTAAACATGATAGCACAGAGTGTAGGGTAAGCCAATCTACCCAGCTGCTTGGTATCTGAACCAGATTGCTTCATGCCAGTTGATGAATGTCTGCAGTTCACAGGTATTGGCCAGTGCATTCAGTCAGCAGGTTTACCACTGCATCACCATAGAGCAGTACTTTCAGCTCCAGGTTCAGACAGCCTTTCTGATTGCACTGGAATAGTTTAGAAGTAGGGGAGCAATCATTCCAATAATATCTGTATCAATCAGCTTTGCATGACCAAATAGAACAGATAAACATTCATTATGGAAGGACCTGTTTGTCATTGGGTGGAAACCTCTGCAGAAGCATGTTTAGAGCATTCTTAATCAGTAGAAGGAGATGTTTGGTTGATTTTTACTTAGTAAATCTGGCAAGAAGACCAAATGAAATATCTTGAATTGATCAGCACTGACACAATGATGAGTGCAGGAACAGAAGGTGATACTTTTTCAGAGATGTTGCAGCAAACATTGACCACGTTAGCCTGATATAAATTGAAATAATGAGGCCTTTGCTCCTGACAGGTGCTGCAGTGAGATTTACCAATAAGAGCAAAGATGTAGAAAAGATCTCCGCTCGGCTGCGTGAGGAAGCCAAACTGCAGGCTGAGCTTTCAGACACAGGCGCTACTGTGGAGTGGATGAAGGATGGGAAGGAGCTCAAGGCCAGTGAAAAATAGGAACTGCACATTGTGGGGAAGAAACACACCCTGAAAATTCACAGCGTCTCAATGGATGATGCTGGAAGTTGTCAGTGCATGTGTGAGGGGGATAAAATGCTCTATCAGCTTTCACTGAAAGGTATGTGACAGTCTGGGCTGTCCTCTTCCAGCCCAGGGCCAGCAGACTGCATTCACCTGACTCCCCGACAGTCCAGCTGTTGTCAGACAGCATCTGGGGTGTTTTCAGTGGGTGTATTGACTTGAACTGGCCAATCTGCTTTGTAGAGCCATTTGATTTCTGTGTTCTGTCCTGTGATTCGTCCCTAAGATATAGAGGAAATCAAGGGAAAGATAGGAAAAAGAGCATCCCCGTCTTCCTGTTCTTCTCTCAGGGTGGCCACGAGAGATGATGTAAACAGCTCTTTTTGTAGCAGTGATCCCAAATGTAGAAGAGACCTGTGAAGAGTCACAGGGATGTTTACTTAGCTGTCATTCCATGGTGGGCTTTTTCTTGCACAGATGTAGAGAGAAACTTAACTTTCCCACGCAGGTCTCTGTTTTGCTGCAGGGTGTAGGTCTGATCTCTGAGATCCACACGCTGGGCCTTGATTGCAATAAATGAGAGCCCTTTGTTTGCTCCAGTGGAAGACTTTCCATTTCTGCAGTACCCTCTGCAGATGACACAAATGCAAATGAACCTTCTTCCCAGCAACAATTGGCTTTTTTTTTTTCACACTGAGTATGCATGAGGCTCTTTATCATATTCTGCTGGCTTGTCACCCTTGTTGATCCATGGAGAAACAAGAAAGGCCTAGAGTAGTGTATGCACTTTGGCATTGGAGAGCTTACTTAATTGCTTCTTCTCAAAGAACAAACTCCAGAGAGACATGGAAACAGCTCACAACAGAATTGAATAATGGGACTAAATTGATGGAGAAAAGAACTTCCTGCCAAGGTTTGTTAGCTAGTCTTAATTTTGCTTTTCTTCTCTCAGTCATGTTAGCATAATATTTCATACTGGCAGGTCTGCCCCCAGAATTAATTGAATTAGCTGGTGGACGTTTCCATGTGCTTTGCACTGTAATGTGACTATCAAATGAGTAATCAATGCTGTTATTTTAAAATCTGTGCTGGCAAACTGTAAGACAAACAACTGCTGTTGGTAGTTTGGTTACTGCAGAATCAGCTTTCGTGTATCTCATAGATAGGGAAGAGACCCTTAAGGGTCAGCTAGTTGGACTCCCCCCGCAATGAACAGGGGCACCGCAGCTCCATCAGGTGCTCTGAGCCCTGTCCAGCCTGACTTTGAACATCCTCAGGCTCACCAATCTTATACCCATGCCACACACTCGCAGTATTTCACCATTCAGCATCGCCACTTGTATCTTCTCTTGCTGTAAACCAGAGCTAGCTGGTAAATCATCTGCTGTGCGGGTCAGCTGTGTCTCTCCCATGGGCATCACGTGGCTGCTGGGAGGCTCTGAAGAGCTGCAGCCAGAGGTGTGTCACCCGCTGGGCCTCGTGCCCAAAGGAGCCCACAGGAAAGTGTTGTTGCAGTTTGTCATGCACTGCACTGCCATGAGACTTGACGTGCCAGACATCCTCTGACACGTGACCTCCTGCATCCAGGCAGGACATCTGAGACGTCTCCTTCAGCCTGACGTGGCTGCAGTTTCACACTGGTTTTACTAAGGAAGGAGAAGGCACGTGGATGAAACTCTTTTCCTGCTCTTCCTGGCATTAGCTCATAGTACAAGTAAAGCACTGTCAGGTCAAGCCTGGAGGAGTAATGCTTGTCACTGACCTGTTCCTGTTCAGGGTGGAGCTGGAGGGTAAAATAACACAAGAAATTGTCATTGAAATTCAAGATCTGTGAAATTCAGCTGGCTGCATTCACAGAACCTGGCGTTAAGATCTGTTTTCTGGTTTCTATCTTGAGCCTATTTTCCATAACCCAGTCGTCATTTGTGAACTGAAGCTCTACTGAAAGCCTTTCGCTGTGTATGCTCATGCTGCAGTGCAGCGCTTGTGACCTCTAACAGCACATTCACATTCCTCTGATCACAGGATCCTTAAGGCTGATTAAGACCCTCTAGTCCGACTGCTCACCCATCACCACCATGATGCTCACCATCAGCTAGCTAAAAACTCAGCAGAGATGATAGATCAAGCACAACACTGGATTTGGGATGGCTAGAGATTCCTAAGATACTGAAGGATTGCTTGCAGGTGGTATTGGCTCAGGTATTCACCCTGCATCCCACCTGCTGTTCTGTTTGGTTGAGAATCATGCATTCTGCAATTTCACTTTGTAATTCAAAGACCCTGGCTTTATCTGTTGAAAAACTGATCTAAAACAAGCCAAGAAGACTCCGTTGGAACTGGTGGATGCAGAACAAAGGCATCCCCAAAGGACAAGTTGCACTGTTTGATGAACATTATTGGATGAGAGCTAAGCTAAGATTTAAAAAGTTCTGGGGCTGTCTCTGAGCATCAAATACAGAGGAAGCCTGCATGATTCCCTGAGAATGGATACCTCCTACTTTGGTGTTGGGTTAAGGGAACACTAGCAGTAACTCCTATCACAAAATGTCACATGGCTCAGACAAAAAAGCCATCAAGAGGGCTTAATTAATAGCACCAAATGGTCACAAGATGGTCTTAGGGCAGGGAAGTAATCTATCTATGTGATACTGATTGATGCTATTAGTTCTTAACAGCTTGACTCTAGAGGGGCTGTTCTTCTTTGGTCACCTAGTTTTAAAAGAATAGATGGCTCCTGTCTATTACAATTTTTAATGCATTATTTGTTCACTGATGCCATAAATGTGCCTGGCATAGCAATTGGCCTTGGTATATCCAGTGACTGAAAACAACAGTTGTTGCTGTAAGAAATGCAATACTAAGCTTGGTCTGCTTGTAGCTGACAGCCATCAGCTTGCTCCTCAGGCAGGTTCTGTCTGGATGGAATGAAGGGCATGAAATACTGATGTGCTCATCAAACGCTGCTTGTTAGCTTAGAGACAAGGTGTTGAATAGGTTTGTTCATGCATTGAAAACACGTTACTTAGCTGCCTTCATTTTAGCTACAGAAGAACACGTGCAGAATACAGAATTGATTAAAAGAAATAAGAACTGTCTGCATAGAACTTACTCTTTCCTTACACAGGAGAATCAAGCAGACGTTTGTATGTGAGTATCTCCAGAGGTGAAACTCGATCACCCAAATGTAATGAGCAGAGACATTACAATCAGTTCTAACTGTATCTTCATGCTGTGCTGAATAAGCCTGAGTCAGGATGTAAACCACTTTCTCTTTTTTTCTTCAGATGAAGCCATTAATGTTGTCAACAAGCCCAAAATGACTCCAGAAATATCAGTCAGTCCTTCTGAAGACCTGGAGCTGGTGTGTGAGGTGTCAGCTGCAAGCGGAGCTGTCGTATGGAAGAAAGATCAAACAGAGGTGAAGCAGGACCAGAAGACAACCATCATCTCCCAGGGGACGCACCGCAACCTCATGGTCAAAAATGTGACCCTGACAGACCAAGGGAGCTACAGCTGTGAAACAAAAGATGACAAAGCAACATTCCAAGTGAAAGTCAGAGGTGAGAAAATGCTTGGAATCCCAGAGATAAAGGAACGCTTCATTTGGTGTGTCTTGCATTTGGAGGATCAACTGACAGCCTCTCTGGTGCAAAACATTTTGGCTATAGGACTTTCTCTGTCATCTAGTCTCATAGCAACACTTTTCTACATGTGCTTTTCCATCCAGGAATGAATTACTGCAACAAACCATAGGCAAGGAGGGTAACTTGTGCAGCTCTTGTAGTCAGCTGGTGTCTGCAGGGTTACAGTGCAAGAGCACACCAGGCATGCAAGGAGTGAGAAAAGGGGAGGTGTTTGAAGAGATCTGGTTACAAAATTTGAGTGACACAATTAGGTGGAAAATGCCAATAATCAGACTCATAAATGGCCTGGGTTGCAAAGGCCCACAGTGCTCATCCAGTTCCAACCCCCTTCTTCCTATGTGCAGGGTTGCCAACCAGCAGCCCAGGCTGCCCAGAACCACATCCAGCCTGGTCTTGAATGCCTGCAGGGATGGAGCATCCACAGTCTCCTTGGGCAACCTGTTCTAGAGGGCCGTTCCCTTCTGATTTACTGGAAATGTAGAGAGACATCAGAAGAAAAAAAGATAAGATAGGAGGTTCAGCAGTGCATGCAGGTGTTCTAAATCTCATGTCCAAATCTGCTATCAGACTGCAAAATGTTTAGCTTTGTGATATGATGTGATATGATATGATATGATATGATATGACATGAAATGATATGTCTATCATTTCCCAAGGCAAAATAGAGGGGAAAGTATTTTCCTGTCTTAGTGAGGCATCACGATGCTCCCTGTGAAGTGCAAGTATAATGAAAACGGGCAACTGGAGTAAGCTCTGCAGCAGACTACAGCAAAACTGTGTGACTCTTGTGATGTCCCTGCAGAGAAAGAAGACGTGTTTACAGAGAAGGACAAGATACAAAAGGAGATGAAGGCTGCACCAACAGAAAATGCCACGCTGAGCTGCGAGGTGGCCCAGGAGAAGATGGAGGTGAAGTGGTACAAGGAGGGGAAACTGATCACCTGGAGCAAGAAGTTCAAGGTGGAGTCAGAGGGCAAACAGCGTCGGCTGGTGGTGAGCCAGGTGGAGAAGAAAGATGCAGGGGAGTACAGCTGCGAGGCTGCTGGCCAGAAACTCACCTTCAAGATTCATGTCACAGGTGAGACAGGTGTTGTCTGAAATACAGCAGAGAACAGTAAAGTAAAATCTAGTTTCTATTATACAGTGATCCAGTTGCAGTAGTCTGTGCTGAGGTTTTTTCCCTAGACTTGATTGCCTGGGTTTGTAGAAAGTATTTGGTTTCAGTATGGCACAAAGACCTGTTTCAGTCTGTCTGTAGAATAATAATTACTGATATATGTACAATGGAAGCAATATTCAAGATATTATTCAAATCTCTCCTGTGCCTGAGATCCCAAACTGTAATTCTTGTTCACCGAAACATTTGACTAAGATAAGTATGTGCAGTGAGGCTGGAGTGCATGTTGTACGTGCAGGCTTTCATGGCAGGAGAAGCAGGAACTTCTCCTAGTAGTACACTGCCTTTTTCCTATGCCTTTATGTTGGAGGCTGCATCTGGATAGGTGAGTCTGCTACTCACAGTAAGAGACCTGGTAGAGCTGACTATTCCCAGAGCTCAAAGTAAAATAGATATCTGCAAATCACACACAAAGAACAAAGGACTGCATTGGTGAGCATATTTCCTTTGTGTCTTTGACAGTCACAGTTGTGGCAATGGTAGATGCCATGAGGAGTCTGTTCAGGAAGCCAGGAGTACTGTTCTGGGTCATGAAAAGGCAGCCAGTGATTTGACTATCACACGTTTATGTGTTTTGATGTTTCACAGTGGGTCTGAAGTAAAAGGAACTCAGGTTTTGGTTGCCTGCAGGACAGATGTTCTTTTAGGTTCAATATGTTTGCATAGTGACTTGCAACCATGGGACTGGTGTTCAAGGACCCTCTTGGTTCCTTCAGTTCCTAGGTTCTTTCTTGCCTAGATTTGACACTTAGTTTCAACAGAAGAGCTGATATTCTCTAGTGAAGGCTATTAGTTTGGGCACAAGTGGTAACCTAAACCTGTTCCAACCTGTACATACAAACCTGCAAGATGGTCTCATTTCAGTCCCTCAGTCAATACTTTTTCTTTTCTTCCCTCAGAGCCAAAACCTGTGTTTATAAACCAGGAGAAGGTGCAGAAAGAGCTGAGTGCTGCCCTGGCAGCAAGTGCCTCCCTCAGCTGTGAAGTAGCACAGGATCCAATCTAAGTAAAATGATCCAAGGATGGAAGACTGCTTGCCTCCTCCAGAAAGTTCAGAATGGAATCTGTGGGCAAAACACGGCGTCTGGTTGTGGAGCAGCTGGAGAAGAAAGATGCTGGAGAATACATCTGCGAGGCTGCTGGCCAGAAGATGACCTTCAAGTTGGAAACAACTGGTGAGCATTCGCTTTGGGAACACTAAGCAGCTTTGGTGGGATGTGGATGTGGGGGAATGGCTGGTTTCATTGACATGAGAGAACAGGCAGTGATGCTGTGAAACCAGATGGATGATGCTCAGCCTGGCCATGTGCCTCAGAGCTGTTTGCTCAAGGAAGCCAAGTGTAGTTGTGGGTTTGCTCTCAAGAGCACAGTTTAGTAGGGATGAGTTGGCGGTTGGACTAGATGACCTTAGTGGTCTTTTCCAGCCTTAGTGACTCTGTGGTTCTCTGCTTCAGGAAAGACCTACTCGCTGACTTACACACGTGTCCAAGTCAAGGATGCCGCAGAAATAAAATCTGTAGCAGAAAAGGCAGAATCTCGTGCCCATCTTACAGTGAAAGGTAATTATGCTTCTGATGACGATTTTGCTTAAATTATCTTATGTTATAAACCAGCTAACATCCTTTGCTTTAATGTCAAGGAAGTTAAACACCACCATGACCTTTCACAGAAATAAAAGCTCCAACCTACCTGCCTTTCTGCCCACAAAATATCCAGCTTGTCTTTTGGGATTTACTTTGCTAAGTAAAACAGGCGATTTTCTTAGGAAGTTGATTTTCTACCTTTAGACTTCAGATTTGTGTTTGAACGTTGAGGGATAAAAACATAGCTTGAATTTTTCTTCATCTTCTCTGTATGTTTGAAATGAGCACAGGTTGTGTTTTTTTTTTAATATATACAATGTTAGGGTATATATATGATGTTAAGTGTGGTAAAGAAAAGGGAGACATTTGAGTTAGCACAGTACTCAAGAGTTCAGTCCCCAGCTTTGCCACTGTTACAATTATAAGGGCAAGAACATCCTGGAAAATGAATTTCTCCTAAGTAGAGTCATTACATTTGAGCTACAGAGACCTTTACTAGGAGAAAACTTGTTGTTCAGAGCTACGTTGCTGTATTTAACCAAAGTAATTATCAATGTCTGTGTTTCACTGATCCTATATTCCATTTCGTAATGCGAGGAGTTTGATATCGAGATGGGAAGGTCATGATTTGATTTGGATGTTGGACTGGGAATCAGAAGATCTGGGCTCTCTTCAGGTTGTCAGTCTTATTGTCTGACTTCTTAACAACTTTCCTTTCTTTCTACTACTTTTTTAATGATGTTTTAAGGCATTTTGAGCTGATAGGTGTAGTGTTCATGTGCAGTAATGCTGACATGAGTAAGTAGGGTGATAATGTATGGGTTTTTTATATTCCTTCTAAATCTCTGCTTTCTCGTGTTCCATCCTTCTTAAAGAGCAATCCATTAATGTAGTAAAGGAGCTGTGTGATGAGGATGTGACTGAGCCTGAAGAAGCCAAATTTGAATGCGAGATATCCATTCCTTCTATGAAACCTCCCAAGTGGTATCTGCGTGAAGAAATCTTACAGGCTGGCAGAAACTTGATTATGCAGCAAGAAGGCACCATCCACCGGCTGACCATACCGAAAACCACCACTGATATGACAGGCACCATTCAGTTCTCAATTGGCAAATCCAAATCCACAGCCAATCTGCTCATCAGAGGTAACGTATCCTGGCTTGATTTACATCATGAAGATGAAGAATTAATTAATGTACAGTCTTCCTTCACTGGAGTCTTTGAAATATTGTGTGTTTTCTGGAGGGTCTGCTCCATTTCCTTTTAAAAGTCGTTGGACACTAAATAAGACAGCTGCATCTCAGTAAAAGATCTGTTTGAATAGTTGTGATGTGCTTACTATTCAGACCTACAGAGCTGAGGTTTTGTCCTTGGCTATACCAAAGAAGTCAAATCAGGTGGAATTAATTGTATTTCTGAACTAGACAAGTTTAAGTTTGGTAGCACCTAAATTTGATGCAGTTTGTCATTGATTTCATCTGAAGGAAACTTCCAGGCTTCTTATCTGCTGTTGTCCCCAGCGTAAGAGTCTCCATTCACATCCTAAAGTACTTGTTATATTTTCAACTCACTCCTATTTGAAAAAAAGCCTCAACTGGGAGCAATTTAATAAGCACAGAACAAGAGCTGGACCTTGCATTTAGTAGATAATATACAGTATTACTTTATAGAAATGTAGTCAATGGCATTCCCTATAGGCAATCGTTTGTTTTATCTTTAGAGTGGTTCAAAGAACAATTGTGAACATGGAATTAATTGGAATGGAATACACGCAAGAGACTTTCCTCTTCTTCCAATTGTCCTCATCCTTTCTTCTCTTCCACCCCTGTTTTGCAGATTACCATTTACAAATCACCAGGAAGTTGGAGGACAAGACAGCTTTGGAACGTCATTCTGTCATCCTGTCCTGTGACTTCAGGCCTTCTCCGAAGGTTGTGAAATGGTTCAAGGGCCACCCACCCATCGAGCCCTCTGAGAAGTACAAGATCAAGAGGGATAAGCATTCAGCAGAGCTCAAGATTCTGAAGCTGAAGCCCGATGATGCTGGTGTGTACAAGTGCAAGGCAGAAATTGCAGAGACTTAGGCCACTCTGACAGCTGAATGTATGAGCATGGAGGGTGGCCTCTTCCATGTCCTATTTCACCTCAGATTTCTCTTCTTAAGGTTCTTATTTTTGTAACAGTTCACCTTGTTTCCCCACAGCTCGCAATGTAGAAGTGACGAAGCACCTGCATGATGTGGAAACTGAAGAAGAGAGCTCTGCTGTCTTCTCCTGCGAGCTGTCCCATGATGATGAGGGATGCTGCACACTGACAATGAGTCAGGTTAAGCCTGAAGATGCTGGCACACTGACAGTGAAGTCAGACAAGGTGTCAGAAAGCGCGCGCCTGAAGGTGATAGGTGGGTCTGGTCACAACCCTCCTGGATGTAAGAGATGCTAAGGAGCTCCAGTTCATTCTATTGTGAAGCAATCCTGCTTCTAAAGCTCACCTCTCTGGGGTGACAAGTTATCAGGGGCTTTCTTCCAGTGGAAGGTTCCATTGCAGCAGATATCAACGAAGGAGGATGGTTTTGGTGTCCTGCCAAAGCATTCCATTGCTTTTTATCATCATTTTACTTAACACAAGAAGAGTTACAGGAGCAATTTTTTTACTGCTTCAGTGCCATGCAGTGTCAATGCTGTTGTCTCCAAGGATTTATGACTGCAGGGAGAGATCAGCTTATCCTCTTAATCCTGTGGCCTGCTGTATGAGCTCTGCTCCATGTGAGGGCAATGCCAGCTCTCCAGCTTTAGAAGAGCTGCATCCCAATAACTTCATATGATATCAGTCCCACCCACAGCAATGCAGGCTGTCCCTCCTGTTCCCTGTATTCTCCTACTGATTAGTTCAGAATTCCTTAAAGCGCATTCTGTCAAGAGACATGAAACCGCTTTAGGTTCTATATTGGTGTTGTCAGTACTGGTAAAGATTTATTGATCTCTCCTTAAAAAGCTGAAAGCAACTGGAAATGTCTCAACTTCTGTATCACGTTGTTCTGTTTTGCCTGTTTAATTACAGAGAAGCCTGCTGTCTTCATGAAGTCCTTGGATGATGTTTTTGGTGAGGAGCGGGGTGTGATTAAATTGGAATGTGAAGTCTCTAAAGAGAAGGTCAAACCAGTGAGGAAAAAGGACGGTGATGTGCTCACTTCTGGCAACAAGTATGAGCTGGTACAGTCTGGGAAGACCCTATGTCTCCTTCTCCATGACCTCGAGAAGCCAGATGCAGGTTTCTATACCTGTGATATTGGCACTGATGTTGCCAAGTCAAATGTCGGCATTCAGGGTAAGTACTGTGGAAAGTGAAGGAGTGCTAAAAGCACATTCAGTGTGGTCACTATGTCTTACACCTATTCCCCCACGAGCCTTAATAGTTTCTACAATAGAACTGTATTTCTGCAATTTAGCGCAGTGATGTCTGGAAAATTCCCATTGCTTTTGAAGTAAATGTATCTCCTTTTGCCATGAAAATCACAAAAAACGTCAAGAATGTCCTGGAAATGTTTCCTTTCTAAACATCCCTAAAATGGAGAAATGGTTTGAACACCAGTAGGGGTAGGATGGTAACAAATTAGCTAATAGAAACATTTAATGTCTTGTCGTAGGCAAAACCCTTTTTCTCACGCAGCATCCTAGAGTTGTCCTCTCTGTTAGGTTTTTCCCTCTGTAGCTCATTGAATCTTCATTGTGCTCCATGGACTGAGCTGCTCTCCTTGTAGTTCTTCCAGAGCAAAGCCAAGAGATTCACGTCTCTTTTTTTTTATAGCTTTCTGGTAATTCTGAGTGGAGAATGTCTTAGAGAATACATCAGTGAGGAACGCAGCCATGATCTGCAAATCCTGAGTTCAAACACCAGTACTGCTACTCACGTCAGTCACAAATGCCTTTTCTCCATCTAAACCTCATACTAACCTATCTCTTATCTTCCAGAGCTGAATATTGGCATTAGCAAACGGCTGAAAAACAATGAAATCCAGGAGGTAGAAGATTGCACTTTTGAATGCATTCTGTCCCATGAAAGCATTGATGAGTTCAAGTGGACACTGAATGGAAGCAGAGTGGAAAGTGGTGGGCGATTTAAAGCTTCTAACGTGGGTTGGTAAGAGACTCTCCTTATCAAAAGTGTGACTCCTACTGACTCTGGGGAAGTCGTTTTTATTGCCCGTGGTCTAACCTCCAAAGCCTCTCAGTCTGTGAAAGGTAATGAGATGGGAGAGATTCTGGGGTCTGATTCCTTCAACTGTCTTCTGATAAGATTGTCATGAGAGCTAACTCATAATATGGTTAAAGTGAATAGCAACCTTCTACTTGAACCTTGAAGCACTGAGAATTTCTCTTAAAAATATGTAAAAGGAGGAACCATTTTACACAAATGTGAGAACTACCCAAAGCGCTGGGGTAGTGTTGGAAATGGGCATCTCACTACAGCTTGTTCCATTAACAGTAAATCAGGAATGATCTGTTGAGGGAACTGTGGGAGCAAATATCCTCTAAGTATAAGCTGAAGGGATGGCCTTCACATCATCTAGCTGTACAACAAATTCCTATCTAGAACATGTGCATCTGAGAGCATCATCTGAGGCTCCCAGTGTGATCAGTGGAGAGAAGGAAGAGGCAGTTTTCAGACATGGTTCATCATCCTCAATGGGGTAGATTTAAGAGAGAATTAATGGTGCCTGCAATTCTATTGTCTGTACTTTACAGATTACTGCTGGCTGTAGGATGGCGTCTGTTGCAAGTGCCTCTCTAACTTATGTCCAGCATGTAGATGCGTGTATTTTGAGAGAGGCATCCTACCCTAAGTGTATGTTACTCAAAAAGCATGTTTTCTTTCAGAAAAACCTACTGAGGTAACAAAACAGCTGGAGGATAAGACAGCAGCAGCAGGGCAGGACATCAGCCTGAGCCGTGAGCTGTCGAAACCAGATGTGAACATCAGGTGGTACAAGGATGGCAAAGCAATCAGAAAAAGCCAGAAGTACGACTTGCAGTAGGAGGGAACTGGGGCCATTCTGATCATCTATGACTCTACCGCCAAGGACAGCGGGGAGTACACCTGTGAGACAGAGGACTCTGAAACAAAAGCCAGGGTCACCGTGCAAGGTGAGTTGAAAAGCACACTGGGGATGGCATGTAGAGAAGTCGAGGTAAATATCTGCAGCCTGTGGGTGATGTTTTTCTCTTCTGTTTCCTTGAGCGGGATCAATTCTTAGTTTTCAGAAAATATGTTGGATTAAAATATTTTAGTTAAAATAATCTCTAAACTGAATGATAAATGGCATGAGAAAGCAAAGCTGAGAACTAAGCTCCAGAAGAGAAAACAAAGTCAAGTATGGCATATTTAGAGACAGGTGAAGAACCCTTGAGCTCACTGAGGAGTACTAGCATACTCTGGAATGTCTCTTGGGCTCCCTACAGCACACATACTTGCTCTGGGGCATGTCTGGATGTCTGTAGAGCTAATTGCAGGGCCCTGAGAAACCTCTGGGGCACATTAGGGGGCACTGGTTTCCATGTGAGTGTTTCCAGGTTCCCAGAAGTCAACAGGGAAGCCTTTGGAGACCCCTTGGGAAGACTCAGTGGGGCCCTAGAGTGATGTAGCAGCTTGTGTTGGTTGCATCTGCTTGGCAGGGAAGCGAGTTCCCTGGTGGGAGCTGACTGACTGGGAGGTGATTCCCTTGGTTTAATTAATTTAATTACCTGGATTATAATTAAATAACACTGTTCAGCGTTCAATCAAGATTATATTTTTCCAAAGTACTGCAGTCGTGCATCTGTAGCAGCTTTCCTAAAATATATCGAGTTTATTCAAAATTCCAGTGATGCTCCTAAAGCACTTGAAGTGCATTTGAGGTGGCGAGTGACAAAACAGCTCTGAGAGAATCATCATCAAATCAGAACATTGGAACGGTAACTAATAGCAGAGATTCTGATAAGAATATTTAAATTTTCAAATTACCTTTTTCTAAAGTTGTATTTCACCAAGTTTCATCAATATGCACACTGAAGAGCTGACTTGCTATGTTTCTTTTTATAAAAAATCATGTGTTACAATTGAGAAAAGAAGGTATAGCATGTAACATCCTCCAAGTAAAGTGCAAAAAACATTTCTTCACAGTTCCAATTAATGTCTTATGTTTTGTTCAGACTCACTAAATGATGTATTTCAGGGTACATCACATGGGAATATAAGAAGACTATTCAGAACAGGAGCTGCAGAGCAAGATGAACAGCATGTGAAGGTAAGGCCGGGAACCAAGGACACAGCTTTTGTGTCACTCAGCCACCTGTGGCAGAGGTCAGGATTTCAGCAGGGATTTCTGCAGACGTTCCTTGAACACCCCCAGGGTGGGTGACTCCACCACCTCCCTGGGCAGTCCATTCCAGTGCCTGGCCACCCTTTCTGAGAAGTAATATTTCCTAATGTCCAGCCTGAACCTCTCCTGCCGCAGCTTGAAAACATTCCCTCTAGTTCTATCAGTAATGACACGAGAGAAGAGGCCAAGCACCAGCTCACTGCAACCTCCCTTCAGGAAGTTATAGAGAGCAATGAGGTTTCCCCTGAGCCACCTCTTCTCCAGGCTGGACATTCCCATCTCCTGCAGCCACTCCTCATATGGCCCCATTGTGCTTCAGACCCCTCACCAGCTTTGTTGCCCTTCTTTGAACACGTTCCAATGCCTCAGTGTCTTTTTCTCAGTGAGGGGCCACAAACTGGACGCAGAATTCGAGTTGTGGCCTCACCAGTGCTGAGTACAGAGGGACAGTCACCTCTCTGCTCCTGCTGGCATCACTGTTTCTGATGCAAAATGTATGTAAGTGTCACATGTGTGACATCCTTCTTGATGGAGTTCTGTGACTGGAGTTCAATGGATTTGAGAGCTGACTTGAAGCCTGTGGGCATCACCCAGGAGTTGGGGTGAGAGGATGAGGCGTAGGAACAGGAACCTCTTTGGTCGTTATTAACTCCCAGCATTTTGGTCAGGAATCTCTGTGTGTTTCTTTATCATGTAAAGAACAGAGTCATTGTGCAGCTTGTGAATGAATTGATTCACGCCTGCTGATTGGTGCTGTTCTCTACAGGGAGCTGCAATGGAAATGGACACTTGTGGTCCACTGTCCAGCCCCCTCCCGTGTTGGATTTTCTGGGCTTTGAGACACGTCTTCCAGATGCACTTTGTGTTATTTCTGATGTGTTGACCTGTTGAGCTCCAGCCCCAAAGGAGGATTCAAGTACTACCATTGGGAATGTAGTATTTCTTGCTAAACAGAATTCATGTGCACCCTTGTCTTTCGTCTGCACAAAGGATCTTGTAATCATCTCTGTCTGTGTTTCTTTTAGACCCAGAGAAGGAGCAGAGAGGAACACAGACTTGGGTGAATCTTCATTCAGGAGCAGGGACACGTCATGCTCATCTGAGGTGTCTGGCTGACAGCAAGAGCAGAGAGGTAAGTTTCATAGGGTCGCGTGCCCATTTTATTTTATTTTTCATTCATGATGCATAGAGGCGTTCCCCAGACAAAGTGAGCATTTCTCAACTGGACTTTCTAGAAATGAGCTAGGCAGTGAAAATGGGTTTGAAGCATTCCTAAGAGCCCCGCAAGAGAATGCTGAGAGTTAATCTGGCACCCTCCTTTGGAAACGTCCGTTGTCTGTCAGCTCTTCAGCTGTGCCCTAACACCTCCCATTGCGCTGCCACACCAGGATAGAATTCCAAGCCCACACTAAGTCCTGGAATGTTGTGGTGCCGTGTTGGAATCAGATGTGACCACGTGGTCTTGGCTCCCCGCCTTGTGGGGGGTCATGGTGGACCAGGCTGTTGGCCGTTGGTGATGTCATAAGCGGCTGGAATGAGGGGAGGAGCGGTGCGTTCTGTGTTCCTTTGTGGGTGAGCTAGTGGTCGGAGTGGTTGGTTGTCTTGTTGGTCTTGTGCCTTTTGTGCCGTTAGTTAGTTAGTTTTGTTAGTTAGTTAGTTTTGTTAGTTAGTTAGTGTTGTTAGTTAGTGTTGTTAGTTAGTTACTGTTGTTAGTTAGTTACTGTTGTTAGTTAGTGCCGTTAGTTAGTTAGTGCCTTTAGTTAGTTAGTGCCGTTAGTTAGTTAGTGGCTTTAGTTAGTATCTTTAGTGCTTTTTCTTCTCACCGTCGTGTGCAGCAGCTTGTAGGTAAGCTGAGCTGACGTGCGATGGATGGGTGGGCAGTGAGGTGTTGAGAACTGCTGGCTGTTTGAGCTCACAGCACCGTATTGCTTACTCTTGACCATCAGACGTAATTTTCCCCGGTACACATGTTCCAAAGGGGGTATCAGTAAAGTTGGCACCTGTCCCGTGCTTCTTCCATTGTCTTTGCTCAGTAGTGGAAGCATTGTAAAGTTGCTGGGCGGACAGGCATCACGTAGCCTGAGACTCAGCATGTCTTGCAGCAAGTGGGTGGGACAGTTGTGCTGTGTGTGTTATTCCATGACTGTCTTAGCCCTGCTCACTGACCTGCTCTTTCTCTCTCCTCTCCTCACCCTCCGCCCACTGCCTCAGTGCAGCTTTTGCTCTCATTTCATCCGAGCAAAGCGACAAGGAACTGCTGCAGATAGCTTGAGGTGATCTCACTGCCAGGTACGTGCCATGTTTTGTCCCCCGCATGGTTTTGCCGCAGGGTATGCGCGGGTAGCTCTGAAGAAGTCTGTCCATACTGTGCTGTGTGAATAGAGAAAACAGAAGTGTGTTTCTGCTCTGTTCCAGCTGTTCACACTTGCTGTGATGGGTGCTGCGTGCAGTGGGATCAGCCGTGAGCCTGAGTTGGCGGCGACGGAGGTACAGTATGAAGCTCTGGCCAGTCTTTTTTCCCTGTGTTGAGCCATTAGAAGGAGCTGCAGGTGTACTCTCCTGCAGGAAAGAATGGGCCAAAAAGGGCCTGGCCACCTGTCTGTGCCAGTGCCATTGCTGATTAGTCTGGGTAGAGAGAGATGCATCTTTGCATGGCCTGGCAATGCACGCCAGAAAGGGAAATAACTGTGATGAGACGTGCAGCTCCTTCTGAAGTGCTCCTGATAAGGACGGAGTGCATTTGCTGCAGCTTTCTTTGCAGATGTGCTCCTCACCTTGAAATCCTCCTGGTTTGTCCTCATCTCCTGACCACGGCCTGTGCTCTGTTTTGCAGGCTGATAACATGCGGGAGCCGCAGCTGGTGCGTGCTATGTCATCTTTAAACGTACCAGCGATTGCGGCAGCCCATGTTATTAGGAGCCACGTTGCCCAGGGGCCGGATGAGCTCTCTCTGGAGGTAAGCAGTTCCAGGCGTTCCTTGTTGTTGTGCACAGAATTAGTATAGAGTGTGAACGCCTTGGGAATACTCTCATATTTTGTGTCGTAGAAGAAGGCTTTTGTTTTAGCTGTGCTGAAGCTGGGATTGATGTTTCAATCTTTTGCAGGTTGGAGACATCGTGTGCATTGTTGATATGCCACCAAAGGAGATGAGCCCCTTTTGGAGAGGCAAGCGTGGCTTTAAGGTAGGAACACATTTTTGACTAGAGAGCACAGCTTCAGTAGAGTCGGGAATCTCCGGTTGGAGCTGCTCTGCCTGCACAGGATGGCTGCTGGATGCAAACAGTTGCCCTGTGTCGGTGTCAGAGGACCTTCCCTTTGGCTCTGGGCTTGGGCTAATGCCCACCTGTCTTTTTGTTCTTATTACAGGTTGGTTTTTTCCCTGGTGAGTGCGTGGAACTCATCAGGGGAAAACTGCCCGAGTCCATCCTACATTCATTGCCAAAGCCAGGTGCGTATTTTACATTTGACAATGCGGGTTAGTAAAATGGGGTCTGAACGTGGCTTTCAGGGGGTTCATTAATGCCCGAGTTGAGCAAGCTTAGAAAGAGAACTGCATTAAGCTCCTTGGGCACCTCCAGGGATGGGGAAAATCCGTTCTTGTGTGTCCTTGTTGGGAACATGCTTTCTGTTGTTACGTGTTCTGTTGAATGTGTTGCACTCGGCCTCGTCCAACCGAGCCAGGGCTGAAATGAACTTGTTTTTTTGTTTTGTTGCGCAGAGCCAAAGAAACGGGGCAAGTTCATCTCCTGCCTTCGTTCCCTGTTGAAGGCCTGCCCCAGGAGAGCGAAGCAGCCTGAGCCTCCAACATTCTCGGGATCCATGACCCTGCTTGACATCGTTGAGAGGTATTTAGCCAACAGGACTTGAGGGCTGAGCTGTAGGAATGGAAGCATCCTCTGCTGTTTGAAACAGAGCGCTTTTCTAAGCTGTGTTTCAGCAGAAACCAGGCATTGCCCGGAACAGGCAACTATTGGCAAGGGTTCGGTGCAGCTCTTCCCTCACCCTGCACCACGACTGACAGCATGCTCTGTTTTCTCTGCAGAATGAGTTCTCCCAGTAAGAGGGCAGAGTCAGCAGCTTGCAGTTGGCGTTCCTGCTTCTGCCTGGGCAAACCATCCCCTGTGGCCAAACGCCAACTGCAGAGCAGTGCCAGGGAGCCCTCTGAAGCTGAAGTCGTGGTCCTGGCAGGTAAGCATGCAAATCCAGCTTTCAAATCACTGCTTGTCAGCAACACAGGTAGAATTCATGCTTTCAGTGGGCTTGTACATCCTTCTGGCATTCAAGCCTGTGCCTGACATCTTCAGTTGACCCCTGTCTTTCCCAAATGAGTCTCTTGTCAACACAAGAGCTGGACCTGCACGAGGATCACTTTCAAGACAGTGACACTGTTGCTAGAAGCCTATTTGCTTCTGCCCACCATCACTGCATAGCCAAATGTCAAGAACCTGTTTCATGATTCATCTTGTGAAACTTTGACACTAACTGCTGTGCGTCTACTCCTTCCTAGGTGACCCGAGCCCTTGTATATCTCCAAGACGCCAGGCATGTTACGATGCAGCATCCTGTGATTCCATCAATGAAGAACTGTTACTAAGCACAGGATGCTGCAGTTCAGATGAAAGCCTTCCGTATAACATCAGTTATAAAGGGAAGAATGCCATCATCGTTGAAGCTCTCGTTCATCCCATACCTGTTGAAGCTGCTGACCTGAGCCTGCCAGACTCCTCAGGCACCAGCCTGAACCGAGTGCCTTTCGAGGACAGCCCAGCCCAAGCACAGCACGAGTGCCCCGACAGCAGCACAACCATGCAGGCTCAGGTCAGCATTACAGAGGAGAAGCCAAACATCTTGGAGGGGGAGGTAGAATCAGGCCAAGAGTCCCAGGCTCCGGGCAACAGCACGACTTCTGAGACACTCTCGTCAGACAACAGAGAATGAGTCCCATCTTTCCTCCAGACCTCACACCCCCTCCTTTTTCCTGTTGAATAAAGGCACGCTCGTGCTCAATCAACGCCTTGACTGAATTCTGAGTTTTCATTCGCAGAGACTGGGATGAGTACAAGAAACAGCAAGACAGCTCAGCTTGCAACGCTCTGGCTGTGGGGTGCGTGCAGGGACACTGTAACCATACAGGGAAAGGCTTCCACTGCTTCCTCAAGCTGTAGTCCAGCCCTGCTACTGCTCTGTGGCACAAAGCCCTGAGGGATGTTCCATATTGTTAACCTAAGTGAAGCCAGCTTCATGCACTGTGTTTTGTTGTTGCTGGGTGAGAGGGGGATGCACGTTGGTGAGAAGATGAGCATTGCTGGATCTGCCACGAGTGTCCCTTCTGCCTCTAAGAATATGTCCTAAGTAGGATGTGAACACTGCTGGCACTTCCTCATTGCACGTGCTTGGAGGATCTTCAGTTCTTGCACATTCAGGATGTCTGTCAGTGACTACGAGGAAATTCTCAAGTGCTAGGAATTCCATGAAACAGTTGGAACGGGTAAGTGTCATCTTTGTACAGAAACAGCACGCCTAACAGTCTGTCTCACCACTCTAGAATTAATCTGAGAATAGATTAACAGCTCTTGTCAGTTCTCTAAGTCAGGTTTCATTTGTATAAATTTGAAATTCGTTTTTTAAACCAGTTGGAAATTGTAATGTTATATTAGAGAAGAATTCACACTCAACTTTAAGCATCTGTGTTTTGATTTGTAGGTGGTTTTGCCAAGGTAAAACTCGGGCGGCATCTTCTTACTGGTGAAAAAGTTGCACTAAAAATCATGGAGAAAGTTACTGTAGGGGTAAGCCAAAAGGCATTTAAATATGAGAATATCTTCTGTTGGAGTTGTGGAGTTCTCAAGAACACGGGGGCAGGTGGGATGGTACATACGAATGCAGCCTACTGGTCCCATTGCCTTTTGAAAGATGCTGTAGAGCTGGAAAAAGTTTAACAGAGCACCACAAATCTTGTTGCTGGTTGTTCAGAGGGCAGAATTCTCTGGCTTTAAAATGGAGGAAGTTATTACATCATTACATTACATTACATTATTGTTACATTATTACAGCAACTTTACCAAAATGCCAATGAAAATGCTGAATGTTTTACTTTTCATTTTTCACAGCTCTGTTTCAGAATTTCTATGGGAGTGATGTCAGTCATTGCTGAGTTGATGTTGAATTGTGTACTGTCCCATATGTGCTTGTTCTGTTCCACAGCAGTCAGATGTGGTACCTGGTATGTCACAGTAGTTAGCGATTTCATCGCTTGCTTTTATGGTCTCTTAAGGATGACTTGCCTCATGCTAAAACAGAAATTGATGCCATGAAGAACTGAAGTCATCAACATGTTTGCCCATTGGATCACGTAAGAGAGACATCAAAGAAATATTTATAGTCATAGAGGTACGAAATAGTTTCTGCTTTCTGTGCTGTCTTTCTTACTTATCTTTCTCTGATACTCTCTAAATGCATTTTCAGATAACCTTATCTTACAGGGAAGCTGTTTGATTGCATTGTTTCTAAGGACCGCCTTTTGGAAGAGGAAGCTCCAGTCTTTTTTTGACAGACTGTTTCAGCAATTGCTTCTGTTCACAGTCAGGGTTATGCCCAGAGACCTCAAACCAGTGAGCCTGAACTGCAGTCAGTCTTCCATAAATAATAATGAATGTGTTTTTATTTTTCTGTTGGCAGAGAGAGTTACAGTACTCCACTCCATTCCAGTGGATTGCAGGAGAGAACTGAAGGGGGGAGAAGTAACACAAAGTAGAACTCATGGGTTGAGATAGAATTATGTACTGAGATAGAGAAAAGGATAATAGTTATGATGAATGCAAAAGCAATTGCTCACCACCTACCAATCAGTGTCCAGTTAGCCTCCTCGTAGTGGAAGAGATTTACATGAAGTTATACCCCCTTCAAAACTCCTTCCACAATATGTCATATAGTATGGAATATCCTTTGGCCAGTTTAAGTCAGCTGTCCTAGTTCTGTTCCTTCTCACTTCCTTGGGCTCTCAGCTGAGATTGACTGTGGCTCTGTACAACGCTGCCTGGCAGCAACTGTAAGCATCACTGCGCTATCTCCATTGTTTCTCTAGAATGAAAACGTAGTATTATATCAGACACTGAAGAAGATAATTCAGTCCCAGCTGAAACTCAGATAATAACTTGTGCTTAGGATTCTTTCCCTACAGGAAATGTTAGATATTTATTGCTATGTGGTACTGTGTTCTGTAGCTGAGCTGGATTTTGTTATCCTTGAAGAAGTATCTTCCTCTGAAAGGGGAGTAAAACATGATGCTCCTAATGAGCGGAGCAGAGACACAGATCTGATCTGAGTGTTGGTTTCACATTTTTGTGATGCTCTTTGCTGCAGTTTGTATCTCGAGAGAAGCCCTTGTGGTGTCAGTCTGTTGTGTAACCTGCTCTAGTTTTGTGCCTCAAGGAAGAGTGATCCTTTAAACAAATGGTGGCTGTACAGAGGGTATGGGGTGAGATGCATTCCTCTGGCCCCATCCAATGGATTTTCTGTCACAAAGATCATTCTCCCCAGCTTCTCTTCTCTGAGTGGGAGCTTCAGCCCCCTGAACAGGCTGGAGGTCATCCATAGAACTTGCTTCAGAGTTTGTTTCAGGTTGTTATCCTTCCTGGCCAAAAACCAGATACAGTATTGTAGATGTGGTGCAATGAGTGTTGAAGCAGGAATGACTTGTCCTGGTCTGGTTGTGCTGCTTTTTAATGCAGCTGATGATCTTGTTGTACTTCTTTTCTGTCAGAGCACACTGCTGGCTTGCATTCAGCCTGTGGTCTCTCACCACTTGTCCTCCTAGTCCCCAGGTCCTTTCCAACAGATACAAGCTAGTATTTCCCACCTGGGATATTGGAAGATGGGAACTTGCCAGCAGTCAGTGAAGATCTCTGAGACAGCGAGAGCGAGCGAGCTTTGAGTAGACTGGGAACCACTGTCCACAGCAGGAAAGAAGAGAAGAGAAAAGATATTTCCTTGGGCATTTGGGTGGAAATCATTCCTGACTGCTTTCTCATCCACCGGGAAAATCTGCTGATTGACAATTTGAAGCTGATAGACTTTGGACTCTGTGCAAAGCCAGAGGTAAGAGGATGTGTTAAATCAAATACAATGTGCCCCCAAGTAATGCATGTTTGACCACCGTATGCAACAGGGGCTTGTCCAAACAAACTCCTTAAAATCAAGCTGTTTCTGTGGCTGACATGTCATTGCATCTTGTTTGGATTGGCCTGAACTGTATGAGAGTGGTTAACAGATTGCTCAGAAGCACAGGTAGATAATTTTCTCTAGCTAGACTCCCTGTTTTCATAGTCTAAGCTGTAGATAATCTTGTAGGTATATCACCTGTCTTATGCAAGGGTCTGTAATAGGAGCATGGGGTTGGTGTGCCTAAGGAACCCTCTAAGGAACTGCATGTAGGATGAGATTGTGGATAGAATAAAATGACTTTTGCAGGTGACGTACAAATGCTGTGATTGCATATGCTTGAACTGAATTGTTTCTTGATCTTCAAACTGATTTCCAGAAGCCTTTATTAACATGTAAGATGGGTGCTGGTAAGAAAGAATGGGAAGACTGCCTTACTGATTCCAAGAGAATTACTTATTCTCAAATGATTTTTCCTGGCCAAAGTTAGAGCCTCTCACAGGTAATCGAGACCAACAGGCTGTTGTTGCACAATCAACAGGCACAATCTAGATGATCAGCTGAGGAAAATAAAGCATCATGCCAAGGGTACTAGATAAGTGAGCAGCTTGAGATCTGCACATTTATGTGATACTCATGGTCTTAGACAATATTTGTTTAGTGAGGTCACATTGAATGAAAACAAAATCTAAGATTAATGAAAATATACAAAGGAGAAGAAGCCTCTGAGGCTTCTGAAGTGTTATGACCAGAAGACATAAACTCTGTTTTTGAAAGAGCAATTTGCTCTGTTAATTATCCATCATTTTTGTGCAGTCTGTTTTGTCAGACTTGTCTTTAGCTTCCAAGTTGTATGTGAAGACTTGTTTGCACTGTAATGCACAATGTACGAAAAATTGAGAGATGAAAATGTGAAGAGTTTTTCTATCTTTGATTTCATGTCTGGAATTTTGGAACCCACTACTTGCAGTTGTTAATCTGTCCAAACTGGTCTGGTTTGCAATGCCCTCATACTTCTTGAAAAGCTCTGCTGTTAAAGGCAGAACAATTCTTACAAGTGCCATGGCCCCACTGTTGTTCTAATTCTTGTTTCTTTGTTTTCCACACGCTGCTTTTCAAGCCTCCTTTTTCTTTACAGTCCAAGTGAGAATTGCACTGTGAGGTGTCTGAACCTTGTTGTGCCTCTACATAAAGAGAACAGCAGCAAAGCCTGACAGGTGACTGTGCTGACAGCTCTCGTAGCCAGTAACATGTAACTGTGCTAAATCCCTTGTGATGGCTTTGATTTAATTTTTGCCAGTGAAATCCTTGTAAAAGGAACTGCAGCAGTGTGATGAGCTAAGGTGAAGATGCTGGTTTTAGTAGTGCTCAAAGCTGAGTGGAAGGGCAATTGAATGAGGGTTATATGCTTTCTGTGGACAATAAGGTTGTGGTGCTGTTGGGGTGGGTCCAGAGGAGGGGCCACTGTGATGATCAGAGGGTTGGAGCAGCTCTCCTATGAGGAAAGGCTGGATTGTGGCTCTGGGCAGCCTGGTCTGGTGGTTGGCGACCCTGCACATAGCAGGGGGTTGGAACTGGATGATCTTTGAGATCCTTTTCAACCCAGGCCATTCTATGGCTGTACAGTTCCATACTGGAACAAATATAAAATGCTAACTATGTAAAACATGGAGTCAAACCTGTGTGATTTGTCCACACCAGGAGGTGATTAGAAAACAATTTTTTAAGCTACAAAGCTGCTTGCATGAAAGGAAAAGAAAATAAAACTACAAGAAAAAGGGAAAACCTTTCTTCCTGAAAATAGGAAGAATAATGGACCTGACATGAAATTTGGGTGAAGCTGCCTGATTTTATGAAGCTATTCCCATTATTTTCTTGGTGCTGTGTTTCCCAAATGAGTGGTTTCTGGCTGTGCTGCAGCACCAGTCTGCATGTGAACATCAACTCTATTCACCATCTGGGAAGATTAGGACTTCCCTTCTCCCACCAGCACCACTGAATTACAGTTACTCAGTGGTTAAACAAAGGAATCCTTAAAGAAGGGTTTACAGCTGTCGTGTTATCTGAAGTGCTTGGGGCATTCTGATGCTATTAAGCTCTATGTATTAACAAGTTCAAAAAGAAAAGGTAGGCATCTGATTGTTGTGCCAGTTTCTAAGTGATTTGGAAAGCTGTACCACCCAACCACTCCTTCTGTTGATGGAGGTGACAAAGCTCAGTTTAATTTCTGACTGCTGTTTAAATCCTGAAGCTGGAGCTGGTTCCTGGAGCAGAAAAAGCTCGGAAGCTGTCCCTCCTACAAGCAGGCACCTCTGAGCAAAATATGACATCTCGATTTCTGATGGTAAGGTCAGGAGATCTGATTCCAGCGTCTAGCTTTCAGCTTCATGCTATGTTAGTGGGACCTTTGGCATCTAGCACTGACCAACAGCAACTGACAGGCTGGTAACAGTGCACCCCAAAACAGTTATGTGTCTATTTATGTTATGAGGGAAAATTGCATTGCATTGAGATTTCCTATTTTTACACTTTGCAGATCTAACTCGATGTTGGAAGAATCCTGTACGCCATGTTCACACCATTTTCCATGAGCTGGATGAGTCTGTTGTTGGCATTTTAATACCATTGACCAGGCAGGCAATATGTATGGAGTATTTGGCTCTCTCTACAGTCATGAATGTTTGAGTATCTTCAACATGTGGCTCATTGCTTCCATCTCAGGCTGCCCAGAGAAGCTGTGGATGCCTGTCCTTGGTGTTGAAGGCGAGGTTGGATGGGTGATGGGCAGCCTGAGCTGGTTAGTGGGCAGCCAGCCCATGGCAGGGTGTTTAGAACTGGATGATCTTGAAGGTTTCTTCCAACCCAAGCCCTCCCGTGATCCTATGATTCTGTGATTTCACTCAGGTTTATTAAGATGAGTTCTCCTAAATGCGCTGTTCTCCATATGATTATAATTGGAGTCTAGATGGATGACTTAAACCAGACACCAAACTTTCTGATGGCCAAAATGAAATGAAATCAATCCTTTACTGTGTCAGTAGTCTGTAACTAGAGCCCATCATGTAATTCCCAGCCTCCTGCCTGTATCAGTGGCTGCACACAGTGAAAAAGTCTGATGGGATTTTAACCTCTAAAATGTTCCAAAGCAACCAGAGGGTGAATATATTCACTATGCAAATACCTGCAGGAATAAGCTTGTCATGTATGTCCTCAGGTAGCACAGTAGTTAATGGTGGGACTCAGTAGGTCATGCTGAAAGTTGAGTCTGCTGATCTTGAAGGTCTTTTCCAGCCTACATGACCTTATGCTAATATTTCTGTATTTATTTCTGTTCAGCTCCCAGAAAACCTCCCACCCAGCCCCCAGCTGACCCCGTGGTGAAAAATAAAACAGAAACCTCAGTGACGCTGGCATGGTCCCCTCCGAAGATGCACCGCCCCATTCCAGTCGATGGCTACATTGTGGAAGGCAATAAACTAACTGGCTTCACCTGGGTGAGGTGCCACGAGTCTCATGTCCCCGTCCCAGAGTTCACGGTGAGCAATCTGTCTGAAGAGGCTGATGATCAGTTCCGAGTGTCTGCAGTCAATGCGCATGGACAGAGCCCGTCTCTGGAATTCCCAGGGAGCGTGCACCTTGGTAAGCACAAAAACCCCAATGGAAATGGGTCAGTGTGAGCTGAGCAGCTGTGTTGGTTCCCTAAAGATGTTTCATTTGACTTTAAGGATAGTAGTGCATTAACACACCAAAGGCTTTCCTTTATTACTAGTTCTCCTGTCAACCTCCAGCTACCACTAAAGTGATACAAGTTCTGTTTCTGTGAGAGAGACATGAATATACTTATCTTTTGATATCTCACATGTGCAAGAGGCAGAACTTTCTGTAACAGATCTTAAGCATAGAAGTGCTTCTTCCAGCACTCATGCAAAGGGAGAAGTAGAAATGTACCTATGATTTAATCTTCCATCTCTAAATGAGATCCCAGACTTGCATCTAAAGAGCATTAAGACATCCATGTTGTTCTTCCTCAGAACCAGTCCTGGCTGTGAAATCCCCCCTAACAGCTGGTGAAGCTGTACCTGGAGGGGATTCCATGTTTACTACTGATCTTACAACAATGTGTTGCAGCACTTGGTACCTCAGTGGTAAAGTCTTACAGGAAAGCGAGACCTGCATCATCAAGAGAACCCAAACTACTCACAGCCTAATCATAAAGAACATCACCAAGAATGATGGTGGAGCAGAAGTGAAATTTGTTGCCGAAAATGTTGATGTCACCACCAAGATGAGAGTGAGAGGTATTTGCTTTGATCCTTCTCCTTTCCTCTTACAGTCAAGGCATAGTTGCTGTGATCTGATGATTAGAACTGGGGCTGCAGGCATTCACTGCCTGTACCAAATACCTGAAATTGCATCCCATGGACTGATGTGAGTCCTGGTAATGACCTAAACATGATAGCACTGAGTGTAGGGTAAGCCAGTCTACCCAGCTGCTTGGTATCTGAACCAGATTGCTTCATGCCAGCTGATGAATGTCTGCAGTTCACAGCTATTGGCCAGTGCATTCAGTCACCAGGTTTACCACTGCATCACCATAGAGCAGTACTTTCAGCTCCAGGTTCAGACAGCCTTTCTGATTGCACTGGAATAATTTAGAAGTAGGGGAGCAATCATTCCAATAATATCTCTATCAATCAGCTTTGCATGACAAAATAGAACAAATAAACATTCATGATGGGAGGACCTGTTTGTCATTGGGTGGAAACCTCTGCAGAAGCATGTTTAGAGCATTCTTAATCAGTAGAAGGAGATGTTTGGTTGATTTTTACTTAGTAAATCCGGCAAGAACACCAAATGAAATATCTTGAATTGCTCAGCAGTGACACAATGATGAGTGCAGGAACAGAAGGTGATACTTTTTCAGAGATGTTGCAGCAAACATTGACCACGTTAGCCTGATATAAATTGAACTAACGAGGCCTTTGCTCCTGACAGGTGCTGCAGTGAGATTTACCAAGAAGAGCAAAGATGTAGAAAAGATCTCCGCTCGGCTGCGTGAGGAAGCCAAACTGCAGGCTGAGCTTTCAGACACAGGCGCTACTGTGGAGTGGATGAAGGATGGGAAGGAGCTCAAGGCCAGTGAAAAATATGAACTGCACATTGTGGGGAAGAAACACACCCTGAAAATTCACAACGTCTCAATGGATGATGCTGTAAGTTGTCAGTGCATCTGTGAGGGGGATAAAATGCATGAGTTTGCATGATGAGGCTCTTCATCATCTTCTGCTGGCTTGTCACCCTTGTTGATCCATGGAGAAACAAGAAAGGCCTAGAGTAGTGTATGCACTTTGGCATTGGAGAGCTTACTTAATTGCTTCTTCTCAAAGAACAAACTCCAGAGAGTCATGGAGACATCTCCAAACAGAATTGAATAATGGGACTAAATTGATGGAGAGCAGAACTTCCTGCCACGGCTTGTCAGCTAGTCTTAATTTTGCTTTTCTTCTCTCTGTCATGTTAGCATAATATTTCATACTGGCAGGTCTGCCCAAAGAATTAAATGAATTAGCTGATGGACGTTTCCATGTGCTTTGCACTGTAATGTGACTATCAAATGAGTAATCAATGCTGTTATTTTAAAATCTGTGTTGGCAAGCTGTAAGACAAACAGCTGCTGTTGGTAGCTTGGTTACTGCAGAATCAGCTTTTGTGTATCTCATAGATAGGGAAGATACCCTTAAGGGTCAGCTAGTTGGACTCCCTTGCAATGAACAGGGGCACCGCAGCTCCATCAGGTGCTCTGAGCCCTGTCCATCCTGACTTTGAACATCCTCAGGCTCACAAATCTTATACCTATGCCACACACTCGCAGTATTTCACCATTCAGCATCACCACTTGTATCTTCTCTTGCTGTAAATCAGAGCTAGCTGGTAAATCATCTGCTGTGCGGGTCAGCTGTGTCTCTCCCATGGGCATCACGTGGCTGCTGGGAGGCTCTGAAGAGCTGCAGCCAGAGGTGTGTCACCCGCTGGGCCTCGTGCCCAAAGGAGCCCACAGGAAAGTGTTGTTGCAGTTTGTCATGCACTGCACTGCCATGAGACTTGACGTGCCAGACATCCTCTGACACGTGACCTCCTGCATCCAGGCAGGACATCTGAGACGTCTCCTTCAGCCTGACGTGGCTGCAGTTTCACACTGGTTTTACTAAGGAAGGAGAAGGCACGTGGATGAAACTCTTTTCCTGCTCTTCCTGGCATTAGCTCATAGTACAAGTAAAGCACTGTCAGGTCAAGCCTGGAGGAGTAATGCTTGTCACTGACCTGTTCCTGTTCAGGGTGGAGCTGGAGGGTAAAATAACACAAGAAATTGTCATTGAAATTCAATATCTGTGAAATTCAGCTGGCTGCATTCACAGAACCTGGCGTTAAGATCTGGTTTCTGGTTTATTTCTTGAACCTCTTTTCCATAACCCAGTCCTCATTTATGAACTGAAGCTCTACTGAAAGCCTTTTGCTGTGTATGCTCATGCTGCAGTGCAGCGCTTGTGACCTTTAACAGCACATTCACATTCCTCTGATCACAGGCTCCTTAAGGTTGATTAAGACCCTCTAGTCCAATTGCTCACCCATCACCACCATTATGCTCACCATCAGCAGGCTAAAAACTCAGCAGAGATGATAGATCAAGCACAACACTGGATTTGGGGTGGCTAGAGATTCCTAAGATATTGAAGGATTGCTTGCAGGTGGTGTTGGCTCAGGTATTCACCCTGCATCCCACCTCCCGTTCTGTTTGGTTGAGAATCATGCATTCTGCAATTTCACTTTGTAATTCAAAGACCCTTTCTTTATCTGTTGAAAAACTGATCTAAAACAAGCCAAGAAGACTCCATTGGAACTGGTGGATGCAGAACAAAGGCATCCCCAAAGGACAAGTTGCACTGTTTGATGAACATTATTGGATGAGAGTTAAGCTAAGATTTAAAAAGTTCTGGGGCTGTCTCTGAGCATCAAATACAGAGGAAGCCTGCATGATTCCCTGAGAATGGATACCTCCTACTTTGGTGTTGGGTTAAGGGAACACTAGCAGTAACTCCTATCACAAAATGTCACATGGCTCAGACAAAAAAGCCATCAAGAGGGCTTAATTAATAGCACCAAATGGTCACAAGATGGTCTTAGGGCAGGGAAGTAATCTATCTATGTGATACTGATTGATGCTATTAGTTCTTAACAGCTTGACTCTAGAGGGGCTGTTCTTCTTTGGTCACCTAGTTTTAAAAGAATAGATGGCTCCTGTCTATTACAATTTTTAATGCATTATTTGTTCACTGATGCCATAAATGTGCCTGGCATAGCAATTGGCCTTGGTATATCCAGTGACTGAAAGCAACAGTTGTTGCTGTAAGAAATGCAATACTAAGCTTGGTCTGCCTGTAGCTGACAGCCATCAGCTTGCTCCTCAGGCAGGTTCTGTCTGGATGGAATGAAGGGCATGAAATACTGATGTGCTCATCAAACGCTGCTTGTTAGCTTAGAGACAAGGTGTTGAATAGGTTTGTTCATGCATTGAAAACACGTTACTTAGCTGCCTTCATTTTAGCTACAGAAGAACACGTGCAGAATACAGAATTGATTAAAAGAAATAAGAACTGTCTGCATAGAACTTACTCTTTCCTTACACAGGAGAATCAAGCACACGTTTGTATGTGAGTATCTCCAGAGGTGAAACTCAATCACCCAAATGTAATGAGCAGAGACATTACAATCAGTTCTAACTGTATCTTAATGCTGTGCTGAATAAGCCTGAGTCAGGATGTAAACCACTTTCTCTTTTTTTCTTCAGATGAAGCCATTAATGTTGTCAACAAGCCCAAAATGACTCCAGAAATATCAGTCAGTCCTTCTGAAGACCTGGAGCTGGTGTGTGAGGTGTCAGCTGCAAGCGGAGCTGTTGTATGGAAGAAAGATCAAACAGAGGTGAAGCAGGACCAGAAGACAACCATCATCTCCCAGGGGACGCACCGCAACCTCATGGTCAAAAATGTGACCCTGAAAGACCAATGGAGCTACAGCTGTGAAACAAAAGATGACAAAGCAACATTCCAAGTGAAAGTCAGAGGTCAGAAAATGCTTGGAATCCCAGAGATAAAGGAACACTTCATTTGGTGTGTCTTGCATTTGGAGGATCAACTGACAGCCTCTCTGGTGCAAAACATTTTGGCTATAGGACTTTCTCTGTCATCTAGTATCATAGCAACACTTTTCTACATGTGATTTACATCCAGGAATGAATTACTGCAACAAAGGGGAGTACAGCTGCGAGGCTGCTGGCTAGAAACTCACCTTCAAGATTCATGTAACTGGTAGGAAACACATTTTGGTTGATATTCTTTGATTATTCCCTAGTCTGGCTGTGGAAATGTCTGTGTGAACGTGTCCTCTTTATTCTGCCATGAAACTGTTTTGAGAAGGATGAAAAGAAATGCTTACAAACGTGCAGCTAAAATGATTATTTGTTTTTAACAATATTTCATCCAGCTCTTCCCCTACAATTACTTTTATCATCAGCTGTCCATGGATGTCCAACTGTGATTTGTACAATGTGCAACACTGCTCTACCAGTTGATATTTCAACAGTACTATTTACACAGACGTCCTTTTCTGCTCCAAATCCACACCAGCCATGGGAGAGGCTGTAGGTGAGCATCTTCCTCCATTAGCTTGATCTAAATCTGACAGCTTCATCCAATCCTGGGCTTCTCCAAGACCTTTGAAAATTCTGTTACTGTTGAGGAGACAGCAGGTTTCTGGGCTTAGGTTAGAATATGGTGCCCTGTTGATGGGTCCTGAGAGTGTCCAAGCCTTACATGGAGAAAACCATCACTGCTCTTAAGATGTTTTGCAAGCAGGTGAAACTTGATTGAAGTGTGGCAGTGATGCTTTCTGAGATCTCTGGCCCCTAGTTTTTCTAGGCTTTTTGTTTGCCTCTTAAGATACAGTGAGCTGCTCTTAATTGTGGCTGTGTCCTTTACCACGAGCATACCTCTGAGCACACAGTTATTTTGAGCTCCTCTTCTTCCAGTGGCTCGGATGAGCAATTCTGAGAGATATGCAGAATGGGGATGGCTGTGCTGCTGCTTCCTTTTCTGTCTTAGCTGTGGTTTTCCCTTGCAGGGCACAGTTCTCTGCCTGGGCCCAAGTCTGTGTGGGTCTCTTCATCCACAAAGCTGCTCACCGTGCAGGCGGCACAGGCTGAGAGGAGAGGCCAGAGCAGCTCTCCTGTTGCAACACGGAGCAGCAAGATACAAGTGGAGGAAGGGCCTGCAGCTGTACTGAGGAACTTCAACGCAATCATTGATTTTCCATCTGAAAGATAAAGAAAGAGGAATTCCCTTTCCAGCCCCTACCATCATTGTTCGGATGATTTTTATTGGTTTATTTTTTGTCCATTATATCTTTGAGGATTCAACTAACACACAGTTGCCCTATGGCCTCAGTGGAGCCACACAAGGTGCCTTTCCTTCCTGGTTGGGCAGGCAGTCACAAGATGCAGAAAGCCACGCTGGCGTCTATCCTGTTCTGTGCTGGCTGTACATGGAAATCTTGGGGTTTTCCAGATTTCAGGGCCATGTGCCTGAAACCAATTGTGCTTCTCCTGTAAGCAGAGCTGTTGGTCAGACTTGCTGGCACTAGAAATTAAAGGTGGCAGTGAGCTGAGGCCGAGGAGGTGTTAACGTAAGAGTCAGGGATGCTTTTGAGCTTCCCTTATAACTGTACGGTTCCTCAGAAAGCAGTTACGCCTGCCAGCTCGTTTCCTGTCCGGCTGTGGAGCCTTTGCTCACATGCTCCGAATCTTGCTTGAAATCATTGAGAGGAATGTAGCCAGCAGGACTTGAGGGCTGAGCTGTAGGAATGGAAGCATCCTCTGCTGTTTGAAACAGAGGGTGTTTCTAGGCTGTGTTTCAGCAGAAAGCAGGCAGTGGCGGGAACAGGCAACTATTGGCAAGGGCTCGGTGCAGCTCTTCCCTCACCCTGCACCACGACTGACAGCATGCTCTGTTTTCTCTCCAGACTGAGTTCTCCCAGTAAGAGGGCAGAGTCACCAGCTGGCAGTTGGCGTTCCTGCTTCTGCCTGGGCAAACCATCCCCTGTGGCCAAACACCAACTGCAGAGCAGTGCCAGGGAGCCCTCTGAAGCAGAAGTCTTGGTCCTGGCAGGTAAGGGTGCAAATCCAGCTTTCAAAACACTGCTTGTCAGCAACACAGGTAGAATTCATGCTTTCAGTGGGCTTGTACCTCCTTCTGGCATTCAAGCCCGTGCCTGACATCTTTGGTTGACTCCTGTCTTTCCCAAATGAGTCTCACAAGCTGCTTGAAACCTGCTTGACAGGCAGCACCAAGCCTTTGCCTCCTTGGATATTGAAAGTTTGACGCTAAATGCTGTGTATCTACTCTTTCCAGGTGAATCCATCCCTCGCCAACACAGGAACCCACCAGCAATTTGCAATGATGCACGTTGTGCTTCCATCAATGGAGTGCAGTTAGGATGCATGAGTCACTGCAGTTCCAAGGACAGCCTTCCACGTGACAGCAATGATGGAGAGAAGGATGTTTGACCTATTCAGTTTTGGGCCCCTCCCTGCAAGAAAACCTTGCGGTTCTGGAACGTCTTCAGCTACGAAGGTAGTGAGGGGTCTGGAGCACAATCCTTACGAGGAGCTGCTGAGGGAACTAGGATTGTTCAGCTTGGAAAAGAGCAGGCTCAGGGGAGACCTTATAACTCTCTATAACGTCCTGAAGGGAGGTTGTAGTGAGCTGGGGTTTGGCCTCTTCTCTCGTGTGATCAGTTATAGATCTAGAGGGAATGGTTTTAAGCTGTGCCAGGAAAGATTCAGGCTGGACATTAGGAAATATTACTTCCCCTAAAGGGTATTCAGGCATTGGATAGCACTGCCCAGGGAGGTGGTGGAGTCACCGACCATGGGAGTGCTCAAGAAACGTTTGGATGTTGTGTTGAGAGGTATGATTTATCCGGGAAGTATTGGTAATGGTTGGACCAGATGATTTTGTAGGTCTTCTCCAACCTTGATAATTCTGTGATTCTGAGCTGAGAAACTTTTCTTGCTCAAGTCCAGCTTCCAAGCTTAACCACCTACAATGAAGTTGATGTCGTTTTTCTGGTAGCCCTCAAGACAGTGTCCGCATTTACCCAAAATCAGGAGGTAACCAGCTGCAGTGAAGTGAGCAATTTCAGTGCCTATTTCTGATGGTGGCAATGAGTTCAGAGGTCACACTTAATTGACGGTGCCTGTTTCCATTCTGACAAAGGATGTAGTTGCAGCTGACTTCCCGAGGCTGCCATACATGGTGGTGACGCAGCCTTGGGCTTCTGCGTTTGCATGACTCCCACCTTTCCTTTCTGTGTCTTGCAGGTCAGCTGGTGCTGGAAGCGGCCGGTATCTGAGTAGGAATGAAGGTGAGTGCAGGAGCAGCTGCTGAGCGGAGGAAGGAAGTCCATGCTAATGAGCTCTGAAGCATCTGCAGGTCCAGTACGAAAGGAGGCAGCAGTGATGCAGGGGGCTCCCCAGCAGGAAGCTGTCTGATCCAAATGCTTGCTGAGAGTTTGGAAGCCCAAGCCCTTATGGTCTCTGTAAGGGTGGCTAGTAAAAAGATGTTAACCAAGATGGTGGTAAATAGTCAAAGATTATTAGCAAAGGAAAACTCACCAATGTTGGTGCCTTGACCAGAAAGCTGAGGCAGTCTCAACTGGGGAGCAGTCTCCAAGAGATTCTGCCTTAGTGGTGGTCAGCCTTTAAATGAGGTGAGGTCTCAGAAGAGGTGCAGTCGAGGTCCACCCCTTCTGGGAGCACAGCTAGATTACTCTCACCTGTGCTCCCGCAGCTGGCCCAACACTTGCCTCAGCTGATTAATCAGAGGTTCAAGCTGTGATTTCCCATACAGTCTCTAAGCTGAAGGCAGCATCTCCTTGATCTGATGGTGGTTTGCCTGAGTGAGGGAGTGATCCAAGCTGGATGCAAAAGATTCATCTTAATTTCTCTCCTATTTTACTTCAGATGACACCTATTGGGTGTTGGTTTCTTAAAATTTGGATCTAGGAGGTGGCCTCTCCCTTTGCTTCTGGTGAAAGCACAGTAGTGCAGCAGGAGTAGAAGACAAAGAGGTTTTCTTGGTGACAGCAACACCAATTATTTGATTCAAATGTAGAACTGTGATGAAGATGGTGAAGAACAGATCCGCCTCGAAGACATGCTTGATCACATAAGGAATGAGCATGTGATCCAAGACAGTCAGCGTGGCTTTAGCAGGGGAAGGCCATGCCTAACCAATCTGGTGGTCTTCTATGATGGAGTGACGGCATTTGTGGACAAAAGGAAGGAAACTGATGTCATTGACCTGGACTTGAGTAAGATCTTTGACATGGCCCTTATCTCTAAACTGGAGGGATGTGGATTTGACAGGTGGACCACCTGGTGGATAAGGGATTGGTTGAAAGGCCACAGACAGAGGGTGGTGATTCATGGTTCTGTGTCCAGGTGGAGGCCAATAACAAGTGGTGTCATCCAGGAGTCTGTCTTGGGACCAGTGCTTTTTAACATGGTTATCAGTGACACCAATGATGCAATGGAGTGCACCCTCTGCTGTTTGCTGAGTGGTGCGGCTGATGCAGTGGAAGGAAGGGATGCCATTCAGAGGGAGCTCAACCGAGAGGTTGGCCTAGGTGAATCTAATGAGGTTGAACACAGCAAAGTGCAAGGTTTTGCACTTGGGCTGGAGGAATCCCAGGCATCTGTACAGCCTGGGAGGAGCAGTCCTTAAGAGAAGCCCCGCAGAGAAGGACCTGGGGGTCCTGGTGGATGAAAAACAGAACGTGAGCCATCAGCGTGCTCTTGCAGCTCAGAGAGCAAATGGTCCCCTGGGCTCCATCAGAAGAGGGGATGGCCAGCAGGGACAGGGAGGTGATTGATCTTCATGATCCTTGAGGTCCCTTCCAGCCCGGGCCATTCTATGATTCTGTGATTACACTCGCTGTCAGAAATAACGGCAGCTGTACAGAAGCTTGTTTTTTCTTTCTTTTTCTGGCTTTGAAGGAGAAGGGGTGGAGCAAGGGGAGACCCACTGGTCATTTGTCACCTCATGAACAGGATGGATTCTGCATTGACTGTGAAAAACCTGGGCTAGTAGCATGGGCATGTTTCAGGCTGGACTCTTCTTTTGCTGCTTGGTTTCCTTTTGGCCACGGGGAGACAGCTGTCTAAAGGTGTGTTTTCAAACCCACTCTCCAAAACCATGTTTCATTGTTGCAGGTGGTTCAGTGTGCTCTTGCAGTGCAGATGCTGTAGTTTGCTGTAGAATCTGAATGGTTTCTGTTCCTAGGGGAGGACTGGGAGGAGGTAGTGAGAAGAGAATTCAATGCCTAAGGGGAGGGGAGATCGGGGATTGGTGGGAGAGGGAGCCAATAGGAGGGAGAGAGGAGTTGGGCGCAGGGTGATGGTAACACCCCTTTGTGATGTCATAATGCCCCTTTGTGACGTCATAATGCTTCTTTGTGATGTCATAATGCCCTTTGTGATGTCATAATGCTCCTTTCTGACATCACGATGCCCCTTTCTGACGTCACGATGCCCCTTTGTGATGTCATAATGCCTCTTTGTGACGTCATAATGATCCTTTGTGACGTCACGATGCCCCTTTGTGATGTCATAATGCCTCTTTGTGATGTCATAATGATCCTTTGTGACGTCATGATGCCCCTTTGTGATGTCATAATGCCCTTTGTGACGTCATAATGCTTATTTGTGATGTCATAATGCCCCTTTTTGACATTATAGTGCCCCTTTGTGACATCATAATGCTTATTTGTGACGTCATAATGCCCATTTGTGACATCATATCACCCCTTTGTCATGTCATAATGCTCCTTTGTGACATCATAATGCTCCTTTGTGACGTAATAATGCCCCTTTGTGACATCATAATGCCCCTTTGTGACATCATAACGCCCCTTTGTGGCGTCACAATGCCCCTTTGTGACATCACAATGCCCCTTTGTGACATCATAATGCTTCTTTGTGACATCACAATGCTTCTTTGTGATGTCATAATGCTCCTTTGTGATATCACAATGCCCCTTTGTGATGACATAATGTCTCCCCTTTGTGACGTCACAATGCCCCTTTGTGACATCATAATGCTTCTTTGTGATGTCATAATGCCCTTTGTGATGTCATAATGCTCCTTTGTGATATCACAATGCCCCTTTATGACGTCACAATACCCCTTTGTCATGTCATAATGCCTCTTTGTGACATCATAACGATCCTTTGTGACGTCCTAATACCCCTTTGTGACGTCATAATGCTTATTTGTGATGTCATAATGCCCCTTTTTGACATCATAATGCCCCTTTGTTACATCATAATGCCCCTTTGTGACATCATAATGCTTATTTGTGACATCATAATGCCCCTTTGTGACATCATATCACCCCTTTGTGATGTCATACTACCCCATATGAAGTCCAGGCAGAGTCAAAACTTATGGACCTGCACGAGGATCACTTTCAAGACAGTGGCTCTGTTGCTTCAAGCTTATTTGCTTCGTCCTGCCGCCACTCTATTACCAAGTATCAACAACCTCTTGCATGATTCAACTTGCAAACGTTTGACACTAACCCTTGTGTTTCTGTGCCTTCCTAGATAATTCAAGCCCTTGTCAACCCCAAAGATCCAAACCAAGTAGTGATGTGCAGTGTGTTTCCATCAATGGAGAGTTCTTATTAAGCACAAATCGCTGCAATTCGGATGACAGCCTTCCACATGGTAACAGTGATGGACACAAGGGGCTCATCCACGTTCATGGTCTCATATCTCCTGGCTCTGCTGAAGCTCCTGACCTGAGCCTGCCAGACACCACAGTCACCTGCCTGGATTGTGACCCAGCGCCTTTGCAGTGCTGCCCATCCCAAGCACAGCCCGAGTGCCCCAACAGCAGCACCACCATGCAGGAGCAGGGCAGCATCAGTGAGGTGAAGCTGAGCATCTTAGATGGGGACTTAGAGTCAGGCTGCCAGTCCCAGGCACCAGGCAGCAGCACAAGCTCTGAGCCACTCTCATCTTGACAAGAGGAGTCCTATCTTCACCCTTGACCTCTCAAGCCCTCCTGTCTTTTATTGAATAAAGTCACTCTCATGCTCAATCATCGCCTCGGCTGCATTCCGAGTCTTCATTCACAGGGATTGGGATGAATGCAACAAACAGCAAGGCAGCTCAGCTTGCAATGCTATGGCTGTGGGGTTCGTGCAGGCAGAGCTCTGGGTTCCCATTTTGCCTGGCTTTGGGATGTCTGCAGCAAGATCTCTACCATTTTGTATGGCAGCAAATAATCTCTAGCATCCAGGTTGCTGCTCATGATAATCCCAGTCTTCCTGGCTGTCGCTTTGTGATACCTTTCAAAGCCTTTTGATACTCTTTGATGCCTTGGCTGCTCCCTAACACCTCTGTCCTCCTGCCATGTTGACTCACGTCTCCCACTTTGAAGCTGGCTTTGCAGATCATCTCCAGCCCTGTCATCATCACGCTGCAGCAGGAGGTGCTCACCTGGCCCAATGTCTGGCAGTACTGCTTGTTCTGCAGATGAGCAGCTGCCTCCTCATCTCTTCAGCTACAGTAGTTTTTCTCAGGGCAGTTAGATGCAGTCATGCTCCTCTGGATTTGGTGTGTTAAATCCATGCTGCATGGCAGCAGTCAGTGCAATACAAAGGTGTTCTGTGTGCCGCAGCATTTCTCCAGGGGCTGCCAAAGGTAGAAGCACAACACAGCACCATCCTTCTGACAGTAATGTCTGTGAGTTTTAGACATGTGAGCACTGCATCATCCCCAGCGTGTCAGTGCTTTTCCACACCAACCTGCCTCTCACACTCTGCACTGAATGTAACTCTGCTCTTGTGGAGACAAATGCTTTCTGTCACATCCTCCATCCCTGCAACCATTTGCCGGTAGGCAGCTCTTGCAGAAGAATCAAGCAGCAGAACCTTGTGCTCACCCTACAGCATGCAAATGCTATGAAAGCAGAAATAACCTGGCGTGCTCTGGGTCTGCAAGGCTGCACAGATGGGAGAGGTAGATTGTGTTTTTGCAGTGGAAGTTTCCAGTATTTTCAGTACACAGTGTAGGCCCTAACTGAATGTATAACCCACTTGTAAAACAGCTGTATAAGTAGTTTTTCCACCAAGAAAGTTGCTGAACAGAGTTAAGTTCAGACTGGGGGCATTCTGACATGGGGAGAATTGAGACAAGCACAAGATAAATACGCAGGGTGGGTAGAGCCCAGCACAGCACAGAATGAATGTACTGACTGTTGGAAACATTGCCCTTCTCTGTCCGCAGAAAAGTACAAGGCAGACCTAAAAACAAGAGGTTGGTAACTGACCTATATATTAGGTCAATTCAATTTCAATATATGGAAAGGAATCCTAGCAACAATCTGGAGGACTATGGCACAAGGCCATATTATATCAGGCTCTAGCAAATTTACAGGCAGTCACTGCACGAAGAGGTAGATTTGAGTTGCACATTATATGATTCCCACAAAGATTAAGGAAATCTGAAGCTTTCAATATATTTTTTTTTATTCTTTTTTCATTTCATTTTTTAAACACCTGACCCAGACCCCAACCCTCACAGGAGCTGTAAAGACAACAGCATTAACCCGCAATGTAACTCTAATCCTAACCCTTACCGTGATTCTAAAATCGTCTCTAACTCCAAATGTAACAACAAAAATGATGCTAGAAGTTTGTAGCAAAAGGAACCTTAACCCTGATCATAATCCAAAAAACAATCATTAAGGTAACAATAATCTTTACCTTAGAAGTAATATTAAACAGAGCCCAGATGATGCCTGCATCCAATCAGAAGCATGCTTTGCATTATTTAAGAGTTGTATTTTTTCCAATGAACTCTCTCTATTATCACGTTTATAAAGTAACAGAGTCTGTTCTTTTTCTCCTGACACTGTGCCTTACTCCTGACATCCCCTGGAAATGACCCAGATAGGGCACCATCAAAGTAATGCTAATAGTAATGTCAATCCTAAGGGTATCTCTAGCCTCAGTGTTAATGGGACGCTAACAACAATCCCAACAGCCTTAAACATTCTGGTGGTGTGAAAGAGGTGCTGCCTTGCACATGCTGGGCAGTCCCATTGCCTGTTAAATGCAGGCGGCAGCGTAGAAACACGATGCCCGTGGTCAGAATGCCCTGTGGCAGATCCTGGCACCGGAGAACTGACCGGAGAACCATGAGAGAACTGACAACAAATCACGCGACATCAGAACCGACCCAGTGGTTATTTACAAGCCTTGGGTGACCCAGACAGGATCTCAGAGTGGTGAATGTAGGTACAGAAGTTGTTACTACTCTGTTTTCTTCTAAAAGCTGCTCAGCTGCTTTGCGTTTCAGACCATCCCTGGCTTCACTGTGTGCATCTGTCCAATTGATACCAGGTGTTTTTTCATCTCGGAAGTGGGGGGGAGCGGGGGGGAGGGGAAATGGACATCAATTCAATTACTCATTTATTTATTGACAGAGATTCACGTTTGCTACGTTCGGAGAAGTTTTTATTTGTTTGCTGTGGTTTGGTTTTATCTTTTTTTCTTTTTTTTTTTCCCCCCTTACCTCCTCTTCCATCTTTGTGTTCTTCCCCTATAATCAAAAGAGAACGGATCCCCAGGGTCTGTCCCGCAGACGTTCTTTCCGTGGTCTCTGCTGCCACCTGCTGGCCAATACACGGAACTGCCACTGTTGGGCGTTTGGTGCCGCAGGAAGCACAACGCAGATCTGAGTTCTGACCGGTCTACACAGCAAATCCGCCAATCTTTATTGTGATAAGCCCTCCACATGGCATTGCGCATGCACTCGAACACGCAACAGGTACAGATTTCTCCTAACTCCTTGAGGAGCAGGCAAGCAGAACAACTGAGCGCACCACTGCTTGTGATTGGGCCACCCCCATCATAGAGATGCACATTAGTGCAGAACTTCCTATGCTGTACTTTCATCCCATTACCCCTAATCCTGTCCCCACGCATTTCTGAAAAGACACCTGCCTCACCACTATGACCCCCACACCTCAGGTATTTATTAACCTGGATCCTGTCCCCTCTCAGCCTTCTTTTCTCAAGGCTAAACAGACCGAGTTCCCTAAGTCTCTCCTCATAGGGGAGATGCTCCAGGCCCTTCACCATCTTAGTGGCTTTCCGCTGGACTCTTTCCAAGAGATCCCTGTCTTTTTTGTACTGGGGAGCCATGAACTGGACACAATATTCCAGATGAGGCCTCACCAGGGCAGAGTAGAGGGGGAGGATCACCTCCTTCGACCTGCTGGACACGCTCTTTTTAATGCACCCCATGATGCCATTGGCTTTTTTGGCTACAAGGGCACACTGCTGGCTCATGGTCAATCTGTCGTCCACCAGGACGCCCAGGTTCCTCTCAGCAGAGCTCCTCTCCAGAATCTCTTCCCCCAGCCTGTACTGGTGCATGCAATTATTTCTACCCAGGTGCAATACTCTACACTTGCTTTTGTTAAACCTCATCCGGTTTCTTACTGCCCGGCTCTCCAGCCTGTCCAGGTCTCGCTGAATGGCATCACAGCCTTCAGGTGTGTCAGCCAATCCTCCCAACTTCGTGTCTTCAGCAAACTTGCTGAGGGTGGTCATTGATGAAGATGTTGAACAAGACCGGACTGAGCACAGACCCCTGGGGGATGCCGCTCGTTACAGGCCTTCAGCCAGACACTGCACCGCCAACGACAACCCTCTGCACTCTGCCAGTCAGCCAATTCTCGACCCACTTCACTGTCCAATCACCTATCACATACTTCCTCAACTTTGGTATAAGTATGTCATGGGAGACTGTATCAGTTAGAGAGGTTATAGAGTTCAATTCCTGTAGTCAATTTGGCGGCCCAGGTGGGACCAGCTCTGTTCGCTGCAGGACCAGCTGAGAGGGAGACACTTTTGGCGCACCCTGAGATTTCTCTGAAGGACTCCCTTCCTCACCTGATCACTGCAGGGACAGACAAGGACCACCCATAGGTGGACCAGGTATGTGTATGGTAAGTGGAGCCCATATGTCTTGAGGAGACATCCTACACAGTTTACAGCCATACGTGCTGCTCCCAGGGAGGTGAGCTCATGGCTTTGGTTGCCAGCTGGGGTAGGAAGACTCCTTGGGTGAGTTCCTATGAAAGGGAACTGTATGTCATATGAATGGAAACAAGAACAAATACTCTCTCCCAGGTGGTTGGCAATAGGAGGGACCTAGGTTGGTCTCTCCTACGGGTATGGGACATAGTGGATAGCCTGTCAAATGGTAGCCTGGGTTCTCCAAGGTGTAATCATGGGGCTAATAGGTTGTATGTTCAGTATTATCATCTGCTTTAAGTGTTTGGTACCGTGTGTCAAGCCGACTCTGGGAAAAAAATTAACGTTTGCAACTGGTTGACCAGAGTATGAGTGTTATTAAGATTCCAGCTAGAAAACGTTGTCAGCATTGTGTAGTATGAATAAACCATGGTTTTTGATCTAAATGTCAGAGTGAGTGTGGTGTGAGTGAGACACAGAACAGCTGCAGGGTGAGTGCCAAGTCCCGACCCGTGTTTCCTTCCTCCTGTGAGCGAAATGGCCAGACACGGACAAAGTGAAAGACTGTGTTGTCTGTCCACTCATAAGTACTTTCTGCTTGTATGTAAGAAGATGGGAGTTTGTACTCTGTAGATTAATAAGATGGTCCTGAGGAGAGGTGTACATTCCACCACCAATGAGTGTGAACCCATTTATGTAATACTATGTACTGCTTGTGAGGAAGTGTGTGAGGGAGGTGGTTCAGTCAGTGCTGGTTCTGTGGCACAGTGTTTATAACTGAAGAATACAGACTGTATTAAGGGAGTTTATGTGAACTGAAGAACTGTACTGTTTGACAAACTGTTTTGATGGTATAAGAAAGTGTAATTGTTAATTATATAAGAAAGTGTACTTGAGGGAATGTGGAAGTGTATCTGAGCATAGAAATAGAGGAAGCATTTACAGAGGAAAAAGGGTTAAAGCAAGTTTACCTGCACTGACATGAGAACAACACCCTGCACCGCTGCCCTGTGAGCTGAGCAGAGCAGAGCAGAGACACAGTCCCCATGTATCAGGTAGTGTTATTCTGCTTACCAAATGAATGAGTTCACTACAGAAGAGGCAAATCTTCCCCTTTGCTCCATTTGTGGCATACTCTGGAATTCAAGGCATTGCAAAGCTATGGCACAGCCAACACAAGTTTGTGAGGCGAAGGTCCTGTTTAATTTAAGCTCATTCTGTGACACAGTTATCCGTTTAGTTGACCAAGGGAAGCCAGTTGATGTAATCCTTGAGGATTTCAGTGGAAATTTTGATACTGTTTCTCACAACAACCTTCTGGACAGAATGTTCTGCATATGGCTAGACAGAAACACAATGTGGTGGGTGAGCAGTTGGCCAGTAGGTCAGTCCCAAAGGATTATAGTCAGTTTTTTCCATCAGGCTGGTAGATGGTCACTGTCGGGGTCCCCAGGGTTCCATTTTGGGGCCACTTTCCTTTCATGTTTATGCAGATGACTTGAATGCAGGACTAGAAGACGTTCTGAGCAAGTTTGCTGATGAGACCAGATGAGGAGGTGCTGTTGCCTCCACTGAGGGTGGAGAGGACTTGCAGAGAGATGTGGACAAGTCAGAGAAGTGGGTACCAGTTGGTACTAAGCACCAAGTGCATAAAGTATAACAAGAACAAGTGCCTGATTGTGCACCTGGGTAGGGGCAACCCTGGACATACACACTGACTGGATATGGGACACTGGAGAGGAGTCTGACTGGAAAGGATTGAGGTGCTGGTCAGCATCACACTGAATGTGAGTCAGCAGTGTGCCAAGGCAGCCAGGAAAAACAACAGTCCCCTGGAGTGCATGAAGCAACTTATTGCCAGCTTGGTGAGGGAAAGGATCATCCCTCTCTGCTCTGCATTGCTACTGCCTCACTAGCAGCACTAGGTGCACTTCTGGGCACCGCAGAACATAAAGGACTTCAAACTCTGGGAGAATGTGCAAAGGAGGGCACTGGAACTGAGAGATCTGAAGTTCAGAGTTTCATAGGGATTGACTGCTTGTTCAGACTGGGCCCTTCTCACATCCCTTCTCAGATCCTGCAATGAAACATAGGTCTCATATGGGACATGAACCTCACAGCGTCCTTGCACCACATGTAGAGCCTGGGATCTTTTGTCCCCATGTCTATCATTTAACATCATACAAAATTCCAACCCATTGCCCCAGGAAATGCCCGGAGCCAACATGAGATACAGGACCTCTCTACCACTGGTCTTGCAATCAGGGCTTGACCTGTCTGCTTTGTAAGGCAAAGGAGAGGTTTCTTAGCATGCCAGTGCCTTTGCCTGCCTGTAGTCATGGCTTCCAGTTATCTTCTCTAACAAGTCCCTTGGGAAGCTTGCTTGGTAATGTTCCTCAGTGGGCCCATTAATACTCCAAGAAACTTCACTGTTACTTCTGACTTTGTCTTGTTGAGCACTTTGTGCAAACTTCTCTCTGCACTAGAGGCTGATGAACTCAGCATCAAATGCACCCTGGGACCATTATAACCTAAAGAATCTCCTGTGCCTTATGCCATCTTGTTATCTTCTTCAAGTTATCAGAACTTGTTCAGCAAAAAGGAGGGATATCTGGAGAGAGCTTAAAGAATCCAGTATAAATTTATTGTCTATTTATTTATAGCTGGGTTTAAAGCAGCACTGTGCAACTGATACCAATCCAGGATGTCCCAATGAGTTCTGTACTGTTACTGTGTTGACAAAGGTCCTTCTCAACCTCCCCACCCAATTTCTGCTCACAATGGACCTATGGGACTTGCATCACTTTTCTTCACATCACTCTTCTCCTCTGCATTCATCCGCTCAGTGTTAAAACTGCTTTGCACCAACTCCCACTGGCTTTCCTCAGAGAACCAGCTACACATGGAAAAGGAAAGATTTCTCTTTTTTATCTGGCCAGCAAATGGAAAGAAAGGTGATGCAATTGAATGAACAGTAAAACACAGTGATCAACTGCATGCCATGTTCAAGCGGCATCTATTGAAGTTTGTCATTCATATGGAATACTTTTAAAAGAAATGATTTATACTGAGGTAGGACAGGATAGATTGAATCACAGTGAAGTAGTTGACAACAGAGGCCATCAGACTCTGGGAGATAGAGCAAATTCCAGTAATCTTCCTGGGATAGATCAGCCAGGTAGTTGAAAGGTATCAACTTAAAACTGATCAGGACTTCTGAGTATTTCACACATTGAGACGGGTTAACACATTCTCACTGATTCTCAGAATTTGGGGAGATGGAACAAATTCCAGTAATCCCCCTAAAAGTCAGAAATCAGACAGATAATTGGGAAGTATCTGACTGAACAAAGAGCAAGGGATGGAGAAATCTGGAGGGCAGTGGGAGTAGTGTGTGCCCAAATGGTCTGCTGAAAACATGCCCTTAACCATGGCCATTTATTTAGGAGAGCTGAAAAAACTTGGAGGATGAGACACATCAAATAGGCAGCAGGGAAGAGTAGTGCTGGGCACCGGGCTATAGTCACAGGGCATTGGCACTGGCACTGCTGTCTGTGTCTCTGAACCTGAAGGCATTTGTGTCCAGCGAACACAGTTCTGGAAAACATTGTAGTTTCAGTAAAAGAAAAAAAAAGACATCAAATCACCTCAAAGATTCATATTTACAACTTAAAATGGAACAAGACTCATGAGAATTTCTCATGTTGAGAAGGGTTAACACATTTTCATTGATTTCCATCTTTGTCTTCAATTATTTGTTTCAGATTTATTGACATTTATGATCAACTATTAAGCTTACAGCCTCAAAATAAATAAATAAATTAAAAGAGATACATTTGCATCTTGCACATGGCCTGATGCCCCTGTGACCTTCACAGTTCCCACAAGTCCCTCCATGACAGAAAGTATGAGATCCAGCAGAGCACCTCTCCTCTTTGGTTCCTCCACTACTTGGTCAAGAAGCTGCCATCTGTGCTCTCCAGGGATCTGCTGGATGCCACATGCCCTGCTGTGCTGTCCCTGCCGCAGATAATGGAGTGACAAAGGCCCCCAAATGGGACAAGGGACAGACAACATCAGAATCCCATCTGTCTGCAGAGGGCACCTTCCACTTGCTCTCCCTGATCAGGAAGACAGGAAAAGACACTGATGGTCTCCTCTGTTGGCCATTTCCATAAGCTCTGACCTGTCTGCTCTTCCATCCCCAGGCAGAGCTCAGTGCACTCTCACAGAGGGTAGTCACCCTTCTTTATCTCCTCGCCCATCCATCCTAAAGACTCGGTATCCCCCTTGTGCTACTCCCTCAGAAAACCTTGAGATCTTCAGGTGCTCTTCACTGTGTGACCAGATCAGATTGAATAGTCCCAAGGAGATCCGTAAGCATCTCGGTGCAGTGCTGTGGTTTAAGGTTTATGGGTTGAGACAAAGAGAAAAAGAAAAGGATAATAATTATGACAAATGTATTTATACATATATAATATATTTAGTGTATTTTCACACATATACAACATATGCAGTTGCAAACATATATGAACTAATCCCTATGCGCATCTGTTTGCAAGTCCAGGACTAGTTGCAGGGGTTTTAACAGCCACAGGGTTCACTGTAGGAGCTGAAGTGGCTGTCGGGCTGTTGCAGGAGTTGAAGTGACCTCAGAGTTCATTCCCAGAGCTGAAACCACCACGGGACCTGTGACTATGTTGGAGCAGCCACTGGGCTCATTGGAGGGGTTGGAGCCACCGCAGGGCTGTACTTCCTCCCTTGGGAGGAATTTGTACCATTTTCTTATTACCATACTTGGAACAGCTACAGGACCCGTAGCAGGAGTGACTGCAGAGCTCATTATGAGGGATGGAGTGAGAGTGGGATCTGTCCCAGAGCTTGGAGCAACTGCAGGACGTGTAGCAAAACCTTGGAGCTGCTGCAGGGTCTGTGCCAGGAGTTGAAGAGGTTGCAGCACTGTCAGCATTTCCAGCTCTCTGGATCTGGCACACTGCAGTCGGGATTACCAGAGCCACAGCAGACCTGCCCCCAATATTCTACCAGTTTCTCAGGATCCTGCAGTTGCTCGGAGATGAAGTTCCAAAGCCCTGGGGGTGCCCACCGCTCCAGGCAGCTGCCCAGACTGTCCCACACCCCCTGCCATGCAGAGCCTTCTCACCTTGGGGCAGATCTCTCACTGATATTCCTGAATAATTGTTTAACCTCAATCATAGATTCATAGAATCACCAAGGTTGGAAAAGGCCTGAAAGATCATCCATTCCAACCGTTCACCTATTACCTATAGCTCCCACTAAACCATGTCCCTCAACACAATATCCAGTACACCCCCGGACTCACAGAGGCGAAAATGTAAATTGTATAATTCCTAATCATATGGACAATATTACTTCCAAAACCCAAAGATGACCGCAGAGCTGAATGTGCACAAAACTTCACTTTGTCAGCTGCAAATTTTATCGTGGTACAAACTAAGGTCAAACAGCATAGCAAAATAAATACCCTAATCCAGCATCCAAGCACCAAGTAAGGATCTGTGCAGTGAAGCTTCATGAGAAGACTCAACAAGCTCCACAAATAGGGAAACAATTAGCATCATGGCCTGCACTTCTCCAACTCCCACAAAGCCCTGAGTTATCTCACTCTGGACAGTTGTGCTGTTATCTCAACCCTTGGAGCCTCACATCAGGCACCGAAATGACAGTGGTTGTTGAACCCAACATGTGGCTCAGCAGCTCACAGTGCTTTGTGCACTGCCCCATTCCCTGTGGGATGGGGAAGAGAACTGGGAAAAAAAAGTACAACTTCTGGGTTGTAACAAAGCAATTTACTAAGAGAGATAAAAGGAGAGGAGTAATAGTTATCACTATATATCCGTTGATATGGAATTGTATGTAACAACTGATGCACAAGCACTTGCTCAGCACCACCAGACTGATGCCCAGCTGGGCCCTGGGCAGTGAAGAGACTGAGATGAACTCCCACCCCTTTCAATACAATTTCTGCTTGCTGTCAGCTGATAGAGAACGTCCCTTTGGCCACTATCAGTCAGCTGTCCTCACTCTGTTCCCTCCCAGCTCCATGTGCCCTTTACTGACCATGGCCTTGGCTCTGTAGAACACTGCTTAGCAGCAGCTGTAAACACCAGAGTGTTATCAATGGTTTTCTCCTAGAACCAAAACACTGCACCACAGCAGACAGTCTGAAGAAAACAATTCCATCTGAGCTGTAACTCAGATTCCTGCCTGTCCCCCTGCTCTTGTTCTTCCTGATCAGGAAGCAAGGAACAGAATATGCCACTCTCCTCTTTGAGACCTTTCCATCAGTTCTCAGCTGGCTCCTCTGCCATCCCCAGGCAGAGCTCAGTGCACTCTCACAGAGGGCAGCAGCTGTTCCTCATCTTCCTTGGCCATCCGTCAAAAAGATTCTCTATGCCATTTGCTACAGCTAAGAGGTAGGAACCATCCCACCATGTCTCTGCGAGACAAACAAGACTGTAGGCCTGAAAATGCACAGTGATTTCGAGCTCACTGAGTGAATGTTTGTGGTCTTCTCATTAGTGTAAAGACTCTTCAGAAAGCATCTCTTTCAAGAAGCATGACTAGATTTAGCTTGGCTTGGTCTCGCATCTGCAACATGGTACTGCTGTTCAGAAGGTGCTACACAGGAACAAGACCCATTGTGGGGCTCACAGTTGTCCAGCAAGCACTGACACTACCAGGACATGGATTTCCTGAAGGTTCTCAGCTGCATTTGCCAGCTGACTTAGGGTGTGCTGGAGACCCCAAGGAAATGCCATTTAAATGAGAGCCCAAAACAAAGAAAGGTGCCATCAGTGACAGAATGTGTGTTTGTCACAGCTTTGGAATGGCATAAGCTCTGGAATTTTCAGTAGATGTATAGAGAAAGATCTGTCTCTTCTTTTGGTGTATTCATCCATTTGGTCATCTGAATAACTCTGCACTCTCAGGTGCCTATTACTCACAGAATCACAGACTCACACAATCTTAGGGGTTGGAAGGGACCTCTAGAGATCATCAAGTCCAGCCCCCCTGCCAAAGCAGGCTCCCTACACCATGTCACGCAGGTAGGCATCCAAGTGGGTCTTGAATATCTACAGAGAAGGAGACTCTACCACCTCCCTGGGCAGCCTGTTCCAGTGCTCCGTCACCCTCACTGCAAAGAAGTTCTTGTACACATTCGTGTGGAACTTCCTATGCTGTACTTTCATCCCATTACCCCTAGTCCTATCCCCACGCACTACTGAAAAGAGACCAGCCTTGCCACTATGGCCCCCACACCTCAGGTATTTATAAACCTGGATCAAGTCCCCTCTCAGCCTTCTTTTCTCAAGGCTAAACAGACCCAGTTCCATAAGTCTCTCCTCATAGGGAAGATGCTCCAGGACCTTCACCATCTTTGTGGCCCTCTGCTGGACTCTTTCCAAGAGATCCCTGTCTTTTTTGTACTGGGGAGCCCAGAACTGGACACAGTATTCCAGATGAGGCCTCACCAGGGCAGAGTAGAGGGGGAGGATCACCTCCTTCGACCTGCTGGAAACGCTCTTTTTAATACACCCCATAATGCCATTGGTCTTTTTGGCTACAAGGGCACACTGCTGGCTCATGGTCAATCTGTCGTCCACCAGGACGCCCAGGTTCCTCTCAGCAGAGCTCCTCTCCAGCAGCTCTTCCCCCAGCCTGTACTGGTGCATGCAATTATTTCTACCCAGGTGCAAGACTCTACACTTGCTTTTGTTAAACCTCATCCGGTGTCTTACTGCCCAGCTCTCCAGCCTGTCCAGGTCTCACTGAATGGCAGCACAGCCTTCAGGTGTGTCAGCCAATCCTCCCAACTTCGTGTCATCAGCAAACTTGCTGAGGGTGGTCACTATCCCCTCATCAAGGTCCTTGATGAAGATGTTGAACAAGACCGGACCCAGTATGGACCCCTGGGGGACGCCACTAGTTACAGGCCTCCAGCCAGACACCGCACCGCCAACAACAACCCTCTGCACTCTGCCAGTCAGCCAATTCTCAACCCACTTCACCGTCCACTCATCTATCCCATACTTCCTCAGCTTTGTTATAAGGATGTCATGGGGGACAGTATCAAAAGCTTTACTGAAATCAAGGTAGACTACATCTACCGCCCTCCCCCTGTCCACCCAGCTATGTATCCAAATTCCTTCCAACTATTGATGATGTATTAGTTCAGCCTATATCTGTTGCACGCTTTCTCCTGATGGTGTGCAAGTGAGGTGGAGCTCTCCCCCTTGCACCAGGGTGTGTGCGCATCACTCATTAAACATACCTGCTTTATAACTACTTGGTGGTTATGGAGTTTGATTCTGCAAGTCACCAACTCTAGGGCCATCCTGCTCTATTGCCTGCTGCATTATCGGGGTGATGAGTCCATCAAGGCCTTTATATGTGATCCTAATCATCCCAATGACAACGGGAAGGCCGGCAAGCAACAAGGTAAGTGCAACCCATAAGTGTGACCCCATAGGGGCCAATGGGGACCCCAGACCCATGAGTGGGAACACAAACCCGTAAGTGGGACCCATAAGTGAGGATCCAGACCTATATGTGTGCCCCCCGACCCATAAGCGTCACCCAAACCCCCATAACTATGATTCTAGCCCCATAAGTGTGAACCCATAGGGGCCAATGGGGACCCCAAGCCCCATAAGTGAGGCTCCAGACCCATAAGTGAGGCTCCAGACCCATAAGTATGACACACAAGTGAGGCTCCAGACCTGTAAGTGGGAACACAGACCCATAAGTGGGAACACAGACTCGTAAGCGGGTCCTCAGACCCATAAGTGTGACCCTAAAGACTTCAAGATATCCCCACTCCCATAAGTGTGACCCATAATTGAGGCTCCAGACACATAACTGCATCCCCAGCCCCATAAGTGTGACCCCATAGGGGCCAATGGGGACCCCAAACCCCGTAAGTGTGAACACAGCCCCATAAGTGGGACCCATAAGTGAGGCTCTAGCTTAATAGCTGTGACCCCAAACACTAATGACGTCCCCATAAACCTTAATGGGGTCCCAATAAGTGTGACCACAGCAAATAAGTGGGCCCCTAAACCCATAAGTGGGTCACCGGACCCATGAGTGGACCCATAAGTGCATCCCCAGCCCCATAAGTGTGACCCAAAATCCCAGAAGTGTGACCCCTGTCCCATAAGTGGGTCCCCAGCCCCATAAGTGTGGCCCCATAGGGGCCAATGGGGACCCCAGCTCCATAAGTGTGACCCATAAATGCCTCCCCAGCACCATAACTGCCTCCCCAGCCCCATAAGTGCGTCCCCAGCCCCATAACTGCATCTCCAGCCCCATAACTGTGACCCCAGTGGGGACACTATGGGGGTCCCTGGTTGTCATACCTGTACCCATAAGTGTGACCCATATGTGGTTCCCCAGCCCCATAGGCTTATCTCCAGCCCCATACGTGCATCTGCAGCCCCATAACTGCATCCCCAGTCCCATAACTGCCTCTCCAGCCCCATAAGTAGGAACACAGACACATATCTGAGTCCCCAGCCCCATAACTGCATCCCCAGCCCCATAAGTGGGTCTTCAGCATCGTCAAGGGGAAGAGAGCTGGATCTGCTGACAGTGCTGCAGCCTCTGCAACTCCTGGCACAGACCCTGCAGCAGCTCCAAGGTTTTGCTACACGTTCTGCAGTTACTCCACGCTCTGGACAGATCCCGCTGTCACTCCACCCCTCATAATGAGCTCTGCAGTCACTCCTGCTACAGGTCCTGTAGCTGTTCCAAGTACAGTGATAAGAAAGTGAAACAAATTCCTCCCAAGGGAGGTGCACTGTGCCAGGAGGTTCAGTCCTGTGGTCACTCCAACCCCTCCAATGAGCACAGTGGCTGCTCCAACATAGTCACATGTCCTGTGGTGGTCCCAGCTCTGGCAATGAACTCTGAGGTCACTTCAACTCCTGCAACAGCCTGAAAGTGCAACAGCTCCTACAGTGAACCCTATGGCTGCTAAAACCCCTGCAACTAGTCCTGGACTTGCAAACAGATAAACATAGGGCTTAATTCATATATCATTGCAACTGCGTATGTTGTATATGTGTATATATTTTCTTTTTCTCTTTATCTCAACTCATAAAATTTAAACCACAGCACTGCCCCGAGTCTCTTACTGATTACCTTGGGACTATTCAATTTGATTGGGTCACACACTGAAGAGCACCAGTAGATCTCGAGGTTTTCTCAGCGAGCAGCTCCTGAGGTATATTCCTAACACGAGCTTTGGAAGAGGCCTCCAGTTCTCTGGTCCTGCTCTAAAGGGGCCCTCTTGTTATGGCAGTGCCAGCAAGGAGACCAGCTCTGACGCAGCTGTTCGTATTGCCGGCCACTGACTGCAGCCCTGGATTGCTGCTGTAGAGGCAACAGGACGGTCGTGAGACACACAAGACCATCAGGACTGCACAAATGAGAGGACTTGAGAGCACTGTGGCAGTGTAAGGAGATCAGAAATGAAAAGAGCACGTTGAGCTGCTGTCTGTGGCTGTATCTACCTAAATCCAGACAAAGTAGGAAAAAAGAAAAGCTAAGTAAAAGTCTATTTTGAAACCTTTTTAGGTATCTTTTAACGTATTTGGGGAATCTGGATACATGTTTACATGAGCTCTTGGAATGAAAAAAAGGAAATTGGTTTGGAAAGAGGTGTAATACAATTTTATTTTTAAGTTCAATAATATATATTTTTTTGCACGTTGCTATATCTCACATAATCAAACAATCAAAGATGCATAAAACATAAAGAACCATCATTGGGAATCCTATGATGAAGCTGTACATTTTATGGAAGCTGGAATAGTGCGTATTGCAAGATCTTCCCGAGAGCGTGCTTGATCTCCCTGTTCCTCATGCTGTAGATAATAGGGTTCAGTGTTGGAGGAACCACTGAGTACAGAAGTGCCATTGTCAGATCCAGGAGTGGGGAGGAAATGGTTGGGGGCTTCAGGTTGGCAAAAATGCCAGTGCTGACAACTAGGGAGACCACGGCCAGGTGAGGGAGGCACGTGGAGAAGGCTTTGTGCCGTCCCTGCTCAGAGGGCATCTTCAGCACAGCCACGAAGATCTGCACATAGGACACAACTATGAAAACAAAGCAACCAAAGCCTAAACTCACACCAAAAAAGATAAACACAACTTCCCTGAGGTAGGATGCTGAGCAGGAGAGCTTGAGGATCTGTGGGATTTCACAGAAAAACTGGTTCACAACATTGCCTTGGCAGAGAGGCAGTGAAAACGTACTGGCAGTGTGCAGCAGGGAATTGAGAACCCCAGTGCCCCAGGCAGCTGCTGCCATGGTAGCACAAGCTCTGCTGTCCATCAAGGTCCCGTAGTGCAGGGGCTTGCAGATGGCAACATAACGGTCATAGGACATGATGGTGAGAAGGGAATACTCTGCTGAGATGAAGAAGACAAAGAAAAAGACCTGTGCAGCACACCCGGAGTAGGAGATGGCCCTGGTGTCCCAGAGGGTGTTGGCCATGGCTTTGGGGAGAGTGGTGGAGATGCAGCCCAGGTCGAGGAGGGCCAGGTTGAGGAGGAAGAAGTACATGGGGGTGTGCAGGCGGCGGTTGCAGGCTACGGCTGTGCTGATGAGGCCGTTGCCCAGGAGGGCAGCCAGGTAGATGCCCAGGAAGAGCCAGAAGTGCAGGAGCTGCAGCTGCCGCGTGTCTGCCAACGGCAGCAGGAGGAACTCGCTGATGGAGCTGCTGTTGGACATCTGCTGTTGTTGGGCTTGGAGTCCTGCTCAGAGTGCAGAAGATAATGACAAGTCCAGACCATTCTCAGACACACTCCTCCTGCTATAATATGAAATGTTTTTATTCTCTTACAACAGTGTACATTTAGCACCATTACTTGCATTCAATTTCATGTATTTCAGCATTCCTTAAGCAGAAGCAGCATATGGTGCTCTGACCTCCCTCTTATTTTCTTATCCCTTCTCCATGGATATTTTCATCTGTTTCAAGTCTCATATCTTTACCCCAAGTGCTTTTAGAGCCCCCTACCCGAGCTTCTGTGGCATTCAGTTTCAGTTAGAAAATGCTGCCTCTTTGTAGGATAGGTGAATTATTCATGCCTACAGAAAATGATCATAATTCCATCCTTTGAGAAAGGGGAGACTGAAAGCACATCATGTGTGAGTGTTCACAAAACAAGCAACTGGTTGATGAAAAATTCTCATAACTCTTATTGTCCCTTTTAGATTTCTGACCCCAATTCTCTTTGCCTCAGAACAGAAATGGAAATCCCCTGCCTTGGCTCTCCTCTTGCAAAGTGCCCTCACAAACATCCTGTTGTGCAGTGGAGCTGTGATCCCCTGCCCCAGGCAGCAGCTGTGGCAGCACAAGCCCTGCTGGGGGGCTCCTTCCCCCCACCCGTCTCCCCGCAGCGCCCTGGGCAGCTCCCCAGGCAGGCTGAGTGCTGAGCCTGGCAGGCGGCAGAGTCCCATACCCGGCACACAGCCCCTGGGGCACAGCAGGGACCCTGCTCTGCAGGACAGCCCTGGGCACCTGCCTGCAGCCCCAGCTGCATAGCCTGCAGCCGTGCTGGGACACGCAGCCCTCAGGGCTGTGCTCTGGTGCTGCAGCACGGTAGCCCTCAGCTGGAGCAGAAGGCTTTTAACACAGTAAAGAAACATGCAGTGCCTGCAGCCAGATCTGCTACGGGATGTCCCCGATTTGGTGATCCCTCCAGGAAAATCAGCTGCATTGCCTACTGCTAGACACTTACCATTCTGTTGATCTGTTATCAGTGCTCCTGCAGTCCGTTTACAGCAGGTTCACGCTGATCAAACACTGTAAGCTCTCTCTCCCTTTCTTCTATCGTCATGTGAATTGCTGCTCAAGCCCCAGCCCTGCTGTGCTGTGCACAAGAGCTGCTCCTGGGCACAGCATTCCCTCTACAACACTTCTCACTTTTATGAGCTCCCTGTGTCCCAGAAGCCCAGCCCAACTCAGTAACAGATGATGTCATTTTTTATCCTTCCCACTCATCTCCCCTGTGGTGTCCCGGGGTCCTCATGGCCAACAGCTCCTGAAAGACAACAGCATCATGACAGTACATTAAAATCTGTTGAATTAAACACCAGATGACCAGTGGTCAGTGACTAATTCCAGACATGTTCTGAGTCATCCCAGAGAGTGTTTGCTCAAAGAGGGCACTCATACAAGGACGGGATATCAGAGAATAATAGAATCACCAAAGTTAGAAAAGACATAAATGATCATCCAGTACGGCTGGTCACCTATCAGCCCCCACTAAACCATGTCCCTCAACACAACATCCAATCATTCCTTGAACGCCTCCATGGTCACTGAATCCACCACCCACCTGGGCAGTCCATTCCAGGTCCCAAATTTCAGGACGTGGCATTTGGTCTTGGTGAACCTCACCCCATTGGCTTCAGCCCAGCTCTCCAGCCTGTCCAGATCCCTCAGTAGGGCCTTGCTAACTTCAGGCAGATCCACACTCCCAGCCAATTTGGTGTAGTCTGCAAACCTACATAGGATGCACGCAGTGCCCTCATCCAGGTCATCAATAAAGATACTGAAGAGGACAGGCCCCAGCACAGACCCCTGGGGAACACCAGGTAGGCACACAGGTGGGCGTCCAGGCTGGTCTTGAATATCTCCAAAGAAGGAGACTCCCCAACCCCTTGGGCAGCCTATTCCAGGGCTCTGTCACTCTCACTGTAAAGATGTTCTTGCACACATTTGTGCAGAACTTCCTATGCTCCTGTTTCTGTTCCATTTCCCCTTGTCTTGTCTCCACACACTGCTGAAAAAAGCCTGGTCTCTCCACTTTGAACCCACACCTCAGATATGAGCACTGACATGAGAGCAACCCCCTGCACCTTTCCCCTGCAAGCAGAGCATAGCAGAGCAGAGACACAGTCCCCATGTATCAAGCAGTGTTATTCTGCTTGCCAACAGAAGAGGCCAGTCTTTCTCTATGCTTCATCTGTGGCATACTCCAGAGTTCAATACACTGCAAAGCTATGGCACATCTATGTTCTTGCAATGATGACACCTTAGTATTCTCTGGGCTCTCATTTCAATGGCATCTAAATAAATCCATGGTCATACAAGTTGAAGAGAAGCTGGCAAATGTTGTCTCATTGTAAGGAAGAGCAAGAAAGATGACAGGTGAAATTATGAACCAGTCAGTCTAACTCCAGTGCCTGGTAAAATTATGGAGAAAGTGATTGTGAGAGTGATTGAAAATCACCTGAAGGACAATTGTGTCATTGGTCACAGTCAACACAGGATCCCGAGGGGAAGTTCCTGTTTAACTATAGGTCTTTTTATGACAATGTTAGTGAATTGGTTGACCAAGGGTTGACAGTTGATGTTATCCTTGAGAATTTTAGTAGAGCTTTTAAGACTATTTCTCACAGCACCCTTCTGGACAGAATGTCCTGCATACGGCTAGACAGAAACAGAATGTGGTGGATGAGCTGTTGGCCAGTAGGTCAGCCCCAAAGGATTACAGTCAATGGGTTCCATCAGCCTGGTAGATGGTCACTATCAGGGTTCCCCAGGGCTCCATTATAGGGCCACTTCTCTTCCATGTTTTTGTGGATGACTTGCATGCAGGAATTTTTGCTTATGTTCGCTGATGATAGCAGATGAGGAGGTGCTGTTGCCTCCACTGAGGGTGGAGAGGACTTGCAGAGAGATGTGGACAAGTCAGAGAAGTGGGTACCAATTGGTACTAAGCACCAAGTGAATAACATCTAACAAGAACAAGTGCCTGATTGTGCAACTGGGTAGGGGCAACCCTGGACATAAACACAGAATGTATACGGGACACTGGAGAGAGTTCTGACTGAAAAGGACTGGGGGTTCTGGTCAAAATCTAATTGAATGTGAGTCAGCAGTGTGCCCAGACAGCCAGGAAAGCTAACGGTCCCCTGGAGCACATCAGGCATTTTATTGCCATCTGGGTGAGGGAAAGGATTGTCCCTCTCTGCTCTGTGCAGCTCCAGCATCACCTGGAGCACTAGGTTCACTTCTGGGCAATGCAGAACATAAAGGACATCAAACAATGGGAGGGTGTTCACAGGAGGGCACTGGAACTGGGAGATCTGAAGTTCAGAATTTCACTGTGATTGACTGCCTGTTTAGACAGAGCCCTTCTCACATCCCACATCCTGCGATGAGACACGGGGCACACATGGGACATGAACTTGACAGTATCATTGCACCTAATGCAGAGCCTGGGATCTCTGTCCCCATGTCTTTCATTAAACATCATACAGAACTCCATCCCACTGCCCCAGGAAGGGCCCTGAGCCAACATGAGAGACAGGATCTCCCTGCCAAGGGTCTGGGAATCAGGGCTTGTCCTGTTTGCTTCTTAAGACAAAGGAGGATTTTCTTAGCATCAGAGCCACCATGCCAGTGCCTTTGCCTGACTGGAGTAATGGCTTCCAATTATCTGCTCTAATTAGTGCCTTGGGAAGCTTACTTGATAATGGCCCTCAGTGGTCCCATTAATACTCCAAGAAACTTCACTGTTGCTTCTGACTTTGTCTTGCTGAGTTCTTTGTGCAAACTTCTCTCTGCACTGGAGGTTGACAGACTTAGCAGCAAATACGCCCTGGGGCCCATTCTAACCTTAAAGAGCCTCCTGTGCCTTGTGCCTTCCTGTTCTCTTCTTCAGGTTTTCAGAACTTGTTCAGCAAAATGGAGAGTGCATAAAGAGCAAGAATCAAAACAGCATTTATTTTCTATTTATTTATGGATTGTTTTATACAAGAAGTAAAAGAAGCATTTTGCAACTGATGCCAATCCAGGTTGTCCCCAATGAGTTCTATTCTCTTTCTGTGTGGACAAAGTTCCTCCTCAATCTCCCCACCCCACTACTCACATTGGCCTCATGGCACTTGCATCAGTTTTCCTTACATCACTCTGCTGTCACCCGCTCAGTGTTAAACCTCCTTTGTACCAACTCCCACTGGCTTTCCACAGAGAACCAGCTGCACATGGAAAAAGAAAGAATTCTCTTTATTTATGTCCAACAAACAGAAGGAAAGGTGATGCAATTGAATGAACAGTAAAACACAGTGATCAACTGCATGCCGTGTCCAAGCAGCTTCTATTGAGGTTTATTTTTCATAGGGAATATTTGCACATGAAATGAGTTAGAAACAGATAGGATAGGATAGATAGAATCACGGTGAAGGATTTGACAACAGACTTTTGAGGAATGGAGCAAATTTCAGTAATCTCCCTTGGAAAGATCAGCCAGGGAGTTGGGAGGTATCAACTTAGAATTGAACAGGACTCGTGAGTATTTCACACACTGAGACGGGTTAACACTTTCTTCTTGATTTCTATCTTTGTCTTCAACTCTTTTTTTCACTTTTACTGACATTAATGAACATCTTACAGAATTCATGCTTTCTTTAAAGCATGAAAAAATGAAAGGGAGAAAGAGAAAAAAAAAGAAATAGAAATAGAAAAAGGAAAAAAGAAAGGATATGGAAAGGGAAAAGGAAAAAGAAAAGGAAAAGAAAAAGGAAAAAGAAAAGGAAAAGGAAAAGGAAAAGGAAAAGGAAAAGGAAAAGGAAAAGGAAAAGGAAAAGGAAAAGGAGAAGAAAACGACATAGAAAAAGAAAAAGTAAGAGAAAAAGAAAAGATAGGAAGGGATAGATAGAATCACAGTGAAGGAGTTGACAACATAGTCCATCAGTCTTTGGTGAGATGGAGCAAATTTTAGTCATCCCCCTAAAAGTCACAAATCAGACAGATAATTGGAAGGTATCTGACTGAACAATAAGAAAGGGATGGGGAAATCTGTCAGGCTGTGGCAGGAGCATGTGTCTAAATGGCCTGCTGAAAATATGCCTTTAACCACGACCATTTATTTAGGACACCTGGAGACACTTGGAGGATGAGGGATCAAATAGGCAGCAGGGAAGAGCAGCAGTGGGCGCCAGGATTTAGTCACAGGGCAATGATGGCACTGGCATCGCTGTCTGTGTCTCTGTACCTGAAAGCATCTGAATTAAAGGAAAAAAAAAAAAAAAAAAAAAAAAAAAGACACAAAATCCCTACAAAGACTCATATTTACAACTAAAAATGGAACAAGACTCATGAGAATTTCTCATGTTGAAAAGCGTTAACACATTTTCATTGATTTCTATCTTTGTCTTCAATTCTTTGTTTCAGTTTTTTTGACATATATGTTCATCTTTTAAGCTTACAGCCTCAAAATAAATAAATACATAAATAAAATTAGATCCTTTTGTCTTTTGCACGTGGCCTGATGCCCCTTTCACCTTCACAATTCCCACCAAACCTTCCATGCCGGTGAGTATGAGATCCAGCAGAGCACCTCTCCTCTTTGGTTCCTCCATGGCTTGGTCAAGAAGCTGCCATCTGTGCTCTCCATGGATCTGCTGGATGCCACATGCCCTGCTGTGCTGTCCCTGCAGCACATACTGGAGTGAAAAAGGCTCCCAAAGGGGACAATGGCCAGACAACATGAGACTCCCATCTGTCTGCAGAGGGCACCTTCCACTTGCTCTCCCTGATCAGGAAGACAGGTACAGACACTGTTGGTCTCCTCTGTTGGCCATTTCCATTAGCTCTGACCTGGCTGCTCTGCCATCCCCAGGCAGAGCTCAGTGCACTCTCACAGAGGGCAGTCGCTCTTCCTTGTCTCCTCACCCATCCATCCTAAAGACTCAGTATCCCCCTTGTGCTACAGTGCAGTTGTGGAAGCCATTCAACTGTGTCCCCATGGTCCAAACAGGAGCTCAGGCCTGCAGCTCTACCAAGATTTCTAGCTTCTTGTGCGTTGGTGTTTGCATTAGTGCAAAAATACAGGAGTAAACATCCTCATTGGAAAGCATCACTGGACTTAGCCGGACTGGAGAGCTCATCCATGGTATTAGTGCGCAGAAGGTGGCACACAGACAATAGACCGATTGTGGGCCTTGGAGTTGACATAGCAACATGGTCACACCATGGGCATGGCTTTGCTGATGGCCCTGTGCTGCTCTTGCACATCCCCTCTCTGGCCCTCAGCTGATGCCCAGGAAGGAGGTGTCTATCTCAGGGATTTCCCACACGGTTTACAAGCACTGGCACACATCAGGAGAAGCCCAGGCACCTTGGGCATCACCCAGTGTCTGTGTGTGAGCAGCTGCCTCCCAGCTGAAGGACCGAGGACTCAGAGCAGGAGCTCACATGCAGGCAACTCCTTGTGCACTTCTGAGCTGAACCAGAGGAATCCCAGCTCCTGTGGGTGTGTAGGGAGCTGAATCCCATTTCAGCTCCAGGATTTCTGTCAAGGGATGAGACTCCTGCACTGCCTCAACTGGATCACTGCTCTGCACAGGGAAAGTCCAAACCTCGCCTTCCTTGTCTGGGTGCCCTTATTGTTTCATCAAACAATAACTGGGAGCACTCCCCATATGTCTCCAATCAGTCACTGACCACTGGACATGTGGTGGTTAATTGAGCAAATTTCAACTCACAGTCATGATGCTGTTGTCTTTTAGTAGCTATTGGCCATGAGGACCCAGGGACATGTCAGGGGAAATGAGTGGAAAGGATAAAAATGACATAATCTGTTGCTGAGCTGGGCCAGGCTCCTGGGACACAGGGAGCTCATAAATGAGGGCAGAAGTGCAGAGAGACAGAGCTGTACCCAGGAGCAGCTCTTGTGCACAGCACAGCCTGCAGCTGACAGAAGAAGAGAAGAGAAAGGGGAGAGAGCTTACAGGATGTGTGTGGTGTGAGTGGGCTGTGAGCTTGCTGCAGGAGGTTTCCTCACAGACCATGACACGGTAAGTCTCACTGCAGACCGTGAGCTGCTTTTCATAGAGGGTTAACAATCTGGGACACCCCATAGCAGATCTGGCTGCAGGCACTGCATGTTTCTTTACTGTGTTAAAAGCCTTCTGCTCCAGGTCTGGTCTTCTGTGCTGCAGTGTCAGAGCACAGCCCTAAGGGCTGTGTGCCCCTGTATGGCTGCAGGATGTGCAGCTGGGGCTGCAGGCGGGTACCCAGGGCTGTCCTGCAGAGCAGGGTCCCTGCTGTGCCCCAGGGGCTGTGTGCCGGGTATGGGACTCTGCCGCCTGCCAGGCTCAGCAATCAGCCTGCCCGGGGAGCTGCCCAGGGTGCTGCAGGGAGACGGGTGGGGGGAAGGAGCCCCCCGGCAGGGCTTGTGCTGCCACAGCTGCTGCCTGGGGCAGGGGATCACAGCTCCACTGCACAACTCTGTTTTCTAGGGCCCTTGGAAGAGGAGATCCAAAGCAGGGGATTCTCATTTCTTGTTCTGAGGCAAAACGAATTGGAGGCAGAAAGTAGTTGTCACACTTCTGAGAATTTTGCATCCATCACATCAGTTGCTTTTTTTGTGAACAGTCATACGTTTTGTGCTTCCAGTCTCCCATTTTTTGAAGGATGGAAACAATATTAATTATCATTATTTTCTGTAGGCATGAATAATTTACTTTAGCTGTGAACAGGCAGCTTTTTCTAACTGAAGTTGAATGGCACAGAGGCTGCTTTTGGGGCACTAAGAGCAGTTGGTGTAAAGATACGAGACAGGAAACAGATGAAAATATCCAGGGAGACAGGATAAGGTAAGAAAGTAAGAGGAATGGTTAGAGCTCCAAATGCTGCTTCTGCCTAAGGAATGCTGAACAAAATGAAATTAAATGCAAGTAATGGTGCTAAATGTACACTGTTGTAGGAGAATGAAAACATTTTATATTATTGCAGGAGGAGTGTCTCTGAGAATGGTCTGGACTTGTCATTATCTTCTGCACTCTGAGCAGGACTCCAAGCCCAACAACAGCAGATGTCCAACAGCAGCTCCATCAGCGAGTTCCTCCTGCTGCCGTTGGCAGACACGCGGCAGCTGCAGCTCCTGCACTTCTGGCTCTTCCTGGGCATCTACCTGGCTGCCCTCCTGGGCAACGGCCTCATCAGCATAGCCGTAGCCTGCGACCGCCACCTGCACACCCCCATGTACTTCTTCCTCCTCAACCTGGCCCTCCTCGACCTGGGCTGCATCTCCACCACAATCCCCAAAGCCATGGCCAACGCCCTCTGGGACACCAGGACCATCTCCTACACAGGATGTGCTGCACAGATCTTTTTCTTTGTCTTCTTCCTCTCAGCAGATTTGTCCCTTCTCACCATCATGTCCTATGACCGCTACGTTGCCATCTGCAAGCCCCTGCACTACGGGACCTTGAAGGACAGCAGAGCTTGTGCCACCATGGCAGCAGCTGCCTGGGGCGCTGGGGTTCTCTATTCCCTGCTGCACACTGCCAGTACATTCTCACTGCCTCTCTGCCAAGGCAATGTTGTCAACCAGTTTTTCTGTGAAATCCCCCAGATCCTCAAGCTCTCTTGCTCAGAATCAAATCTCAGGGAAGTTGTGTTTCTCTTTTTTGGTGTGAGTTTAGGCTTTGGCTGCTTTGTTTTCATAGTGGTGTCCTATGTGCAGATCTTCATGGCTGTGCTGAGGATGCCCTCTGAGCAGGGACGGCACAAAGCCTTCTCCATGTGCCTCCCTCACCTGGCCGTGGTCTCCCTGTTTCTCAGCACTGGTGCTTTTGCCTACCTGAAGCCCCCGTCCATTTCCTCCCCACTCCTGGATCTGACAGTGGCACTTCTGTATGCAGTGGTTCCTCCAACACTAAACCCTATTATCTACAGCATGAGGAACAGGGAGATCAAGCACGCTTTCAGGAAGGTGTTGCAATACGCACTATTCCAGCTACAATAAAATGCACAACTTCCTCAATAGGATTCCCAGTGATGGTTCTTTATGTTTTATGCATCTTTGTCTGTTTGATTATGTGAGATATAGGAATGTGCAAAAAAAAAATGTTATTGAACTTATAAATAAAAATGTATTTAAATTCTTTCCTACCTAATTTCCATTTTCTCACTCCAAGAACTCATGTAAACATGGAACCAGATTCCCTGAATATGTTATAAGATACCTAAAAAGCTTTCAAAATAGACTTACTTAGCTTTTCTTTCTTCCTACTTGGAAGCTCCCTGGATCTGGGGAGGTACAGCAACAGACAGCAGCACAAAGTGCTCTTTTCATTAAGTGCTCTTACCAGTGCTGCAGTGCTCTTGAGTCCTCTCATTTGTGCAGTCCTGAAGGTCTTGTGTGTCTCACGACAGTCCTGTTGCCTCTACAGCAGCAATCCAGGGCTGCAGTCAGTAGCCGGCAATATGAACAGGTCTGTCAGAGCTGGTCTCCTTGCTGGCACTGCCATAACAAGAGGGCACCTTCAGAGCAGAACCAGAGAACTGGAGGGAGGCCTCTTCCAAAGCTGGTGTAAGGAATATACCTCAGGAGCTGCTCCCTGAGAAAACCTTGAGATCTTCAGGTGCTCTTCACTGTGTGACCAGATCAGATTGAATAGTCCCAAGGAAATCCGTAAGCGTCTCGGGGCAGTGCTGTGGTTTAAGGTTTATGGGTTGAGACAAAGAGAAAAAGAAAAGGATAATAATTATGACAAATGTATTTATACATATATAATATATTTAGTGTATTTTCACACATATACAACATATGCAGTTGCAAACATATATGAACTAATCCCTATGTGCATCTGTTTGCAAGTCCAGGATTAGTTGCAGGGGTTTTAACAGCCACAGGGTTCACTGTAGGAGCTGAAGTGGCTGTTGGGCTGTTGCAGGAGTTGAAGTGACCTCAGAGTTCATTGCCAGAGCTGGAATCACCACAGGACCTGTGACTATGTTGGAGCAGCCACTGGGCTCATTGGAGGGGTTGGAGCCACCGCAGGGCTGTACTTCCTCCCTTGGGAGGAATTTGTACCATTTTCTTATTTCCATACTTGGAACAGCTACAGGACCCGTAGCACGAGTAACTGCAGAGCTCATTATGAGGGATGGAGAGACAGCGGGATCTGTCCCAGAGCTTGGAGCAACTGCAGGGCATGTAGCAAAACCTTGGAGCTGCTGCAGGGTCTGTGCCAGGAGTTGCAGAGGTTGCAGCACTGTCAGCATTTCCAGCTCTCTGGATCTGGCACACTGCAGTCATTTGTGCATCTTGGGGGTTACCAGTGCCACAGCAGACCTGCCCCCAATATTCTACCAGTTTCTCAGGATCCTGCAGTTGCTCGGAGATGAAGTTCCAAAGCCCTGGGGGTGCCCACCGCTCCAGGCAGCTGCCCAGACTGTCCCACACCCCCCGCCATGCAGAGCCTTCTCACCTTGGGGCAGATCTCTCAGTGATATTCCTGAATAATTGTTTAACCTCAATCCTAGAATCATAGAATCACCAAGGTTGGAAAAGGCCTAAAAGATCATCCAGTCCAACCGTTCACCTATTACCTATAGCTCCCACTAAACCATGTCCCTCAACACAGTATCCAGTACACCCCCGGACTCACAGAGGCGACAATGTAAATTGTGTAATTCCTAATCATATGGACAATGTTACTTCCAAAACCCAAAGATGACCACAGAGCTGAATGTGCACAAAACTTCACTTTGTCAGCTGCAAATTTTATCGTGGTACAAACTGAGGTCAAACAGCATAGCAAAATAAATACCCTAATCCAGCATCCAAGCACCAAGTAAGGAGCTGTGCAGTGAAGCTTCATGAGAAGACTCAACAAGCTCCACACATAGGAAGCACATCCACACATAACAGCACCATGGCCTGCACTTCTCCAGCTCCCACAAAGCCCTATCTGCTCAGGACAGTTGTGCTGCTATCTCAACCCTTGGAGCCTCACATCAGGCACCAAAATGATGGTGGTTGTTGAACCCAACATGTGGCTCAGCAGCTCACAGTGCTTGGTGCACTGCCCCATTCCCAGTGGGATGGGGATGAGAACTGGGAAAAAAAGTACAACTTCTGGGTTGTAACAAAGCAATTTACTAAGAGAGATAAAAGGAGAGGAGTAATAGTTATCACTATATATCCGTTGATATGGAATTGTATGTAACAACTGATGCACAAGCACTTGCTCAGCACCACCAGACTGATGCTCAGCTGGACCCTGGGCAGTGAAGAGACTGAGATGAACTCCCACCCCTTTCAGTACAATTTCTGCTTGCTGTCAGCTGATAGAGAACGTCCCTTTGGCCACTATCAGTCAGCTGTCCTCACTCTGTTCCCTCCCAGCTCCATGTGCCCTCCACTGACCATGGCCTTGGCTCTGTACAACACTGCTTAGCAGCAGCTGTAAACATCAGAGTGTTATCAGTGGTTTTCTCCTAGAACCAAAACACTGCACCACAGCGGACAGTCTGAAGAAAACAATTCCATCTGAGCTGTAACTCAGATTCCTGCCTGTCCCCCTGCTCTTGTTCTTCCTGATCAGGAAGCAAACAGAATCTGCTGCTCTCCTTTCTGAGCCCTTTCCATCAGTTCTCAGCTGGCTCCTCTGCCATCCCCAGGCAGAGCTCAGTGCCTGTGGGAATACAAGAAAAGCTGTTCAGAGCAGCAGCTGTGGAGCAAGATAAACAGCATGGGAACCAAGGACACCTCTGCAAGGAGAAGAAGAGTCTCACAGCTCTGATTGGTTATGTGCCTGCATGGACAGTTGAAAAGTGTTTTGTAGAATGCTTTGTTGACATGTAAGATGTTTGGGAAAGTTGTAAGGGCGGATGGGAAAGTTAGAAAATAACAACTGGTGAAGGTATATAAGGGATGTGAGAACTTGTAATAAACAATTTGGATCGTTCACATCTGAGTCCGTGCCGAGTCGCTGCAAATGGCGCCCACAACGTGGAGCAAATCAACCCGCGGCTGAGCGAGCCCGGTCCGGCAGCGTCGCCCGACTGAACTTCGGAGAGACTGTTTCGCGCGCACCCGCACCGTTCTGCAGGACAGAAGGTGAGCAGTCGGGAACTATGGGGAGCTCACTAACGAAGGAGCAGAAAGTAAATCTCGAAGTATTGCGGTCAGTGTTACCGTATCAGGATAAGACTGTGTCTACTTCAGCATTAGCTACTCTTCTTAAATGGATAAGCAAAAATGTCCCTGAATTTCCAAAAACTGAGTTCTCTCTCGATGGAGAACTTTGGGACAAAATCGGCTCAAAACTCTACGAGGCTTCTCTCGCTAAAGACAGAAAGGCTGCTAAGCTGTTGCCCGTTTGGAGCCGGATAATGGAAGGGATTAAGCAATCACGACGGGAAAGAATTTATTCCGACCATTCCCTGCCGCCCTCCGTCCCAACCCCGCCGCTGCCTCTCGCTGCGGGAAGCGGCCCGTGCCCGGATCCGACTGGCGGCTCCGACCCCTCCCCGATTCGGAGAGACGAGGGGCCGCGGCCGCCCCCCTTCGCGCTCCTGCCGTTCGCTCCTCCCCCGACGTTCGCCGCGTTGCCGCCCTCTACGGCGCCCTCGCCCTTCGCTCCGCCTACGACGCTCGTCGCGCCGCTTCTGCCCTCCTCCCCCCCCACGTTGTGCGCTGCTGCATCTGTGCAGCCGGCATGTAACGTGGTTAAAGACACGGACGGATCGAAACCAGGGGATCGTTGTGACCCCGGTCCAGAAGATCCAGAAAGAGAATCGGACGCATTTCCTCCTGATGATACTTTGAAGGAAGCAGGAATGACAAATTTCCCTACAGCGTACTGTGATGTCTTAGAGCAATGCAAAAAAGAAACAATATTAAGAAGTGATGCTGACACGTTGCAGACCTTTCCTAATCAGGTCCCCCGTTTGGAATCTCTGCCTTATGAGGCAGTGAAGGAGCTAAGGGAGTCAGTGAGAACATTCGGAGTTCAGTCAGCCTTTACATACAATCTTTTGGTTGCAAACAGTGACAGTTACGCTATGACCCCTCACGATTGGAAAACTGTGTTAAGAATGATCCTCTCTCCTATGCAATACACCGTGTTTATGACTGAATATCAGCTACATAATTTGACTGATAGCTCTTTGCCTCAGACTCGGACAAATCCATGTGGCACAGCACCTCTTCAACTGTGTCAGACAGATGTCACTCACGTTCCTGAATTTGGCTGTCTAAAATATGCACATGTAACAATAGATACTCATTCTTCTTACGTATTTTCCACAGCACATACAGGTGAATGCAGTCTCAAGATTTAGAGTTTAAGGCATTAGCTAGGATGTTGTGTGCTTCTTCTATTTTAGTAATAGATCAGATGTGTATTAAACAGGATTTGATCTAATCAATGCTAGAATCTACAGGAATAGCTCTTTTAATGTTTTAGTACTGTTTGGTTATGATGTTATTAACCTATTAATTAGCTTTTCTTAATTTGCAAAGACAAAACCTGGAAAGGAATCCCAGGCAAAGAGATGACCCTGGATCATAGAACGGATACCTCTTTTACATCCAATTAATTGGGATCTGAAAATATAACCATGCATCATTTTAGACAAAAGTGCACGCTAATAGAACTAAATTTGATGGTTTATTCTGTTTTCCAAGCAGGTGTTCCACTTGGGCTCTATATCACGCACTGGCCATGCGGATGTGGTGTACAACTGGAAGAAATCCTTCAGACCCTGAATGCAGGAGAGAATCTGTGATGGGTGAGAGAGGAAAGGTGCACCTTGAAGCAGGGGACGCCCTGCTGGCACTACCTGTCACATCCACCACCAACATGGCTTGCTGTTTCTCAAGGGTCAATAAGTAATAATGCCCTTAGTGATACTCTAGTACATTTGTCCTCTAAAATTGGTTCTATTTGACATGCTATTCCATTAAATTGTGCGACCATTAATCAGTTATTAGCCCGGATAACTCAGTTGGTAGAGCATGGTTATGAACATTTTAAAAGCATTTACTGCACAAATTTTAGTGGTCATTAAAAATCAATATATCAGAGTATATAAAAATTGAAGCCTTTTCCTGATCAGTTACGGATTAACACAATGGGACCCTCATGGATTTATTTTCAGGTTGCAGAAACTTAGGTTGCAGTACAAACATGTTTGTTCTTTTTAGTGGGTTTAACAGTAATGTTGTTATGTTGTATTTGACTTGTCTCTTTTTTCACTTTTAGAGTCTTGTCAATCGAGGCCTTGATTGAGTTATAATGATTATGTTATTAATATAAATAGCGTTATTTTATAGTATGGTAGTAGCTTGTCAATAAACAAAAAAGGGGGAATTGTGGGAATACAAGAAAAGCTGTTCAGAGCAGCAGCTGTGGAGCAAGATAAACAGCATGGGAACCAAGGACACCTCTGCAAGGAGAAGAAGAGTCTCACAGCTCTGATTGGTTATGTGCCTGCATGGACAGTTGAAAAGTGTTTTGTAGAATGCTTTGTTGACATGTAAGATGTTTGGGAAAGTTGTAAGGGCGGATGGGAAAGTTAGAAAATAACAACTTGTGAAGGTATATAAGGGATGTGAGAACTTGTAATAAACGATTTGGATCGTTCACATCTGAGTCCGTGCCGAGTCGCTGCAAGTGCCCTCTCATGGATGGCAGCAGCCTTTCTTCTTCTTCATTGCCCATCCGTCATGCAGAATCTGTACCCCATTTGCTACAGTACAGAGCTGAGAATCTACCCACCATGTCTCTGTGAACCAAACAAGACCCTAGGCCTGCAAAGGCACAGAGATTTGGAGTTAGCTGAGTGAATGTTTGTGGTCCTCTCATTAGTGTAACGACTCTTCAGAAAGCATCCCCTTCCAGAAGCATGTTTTGATTTTGCCTGGCTGGGCCTTGCATCTACACTGTGGTACTGGTGTTCAGAAGATGGCACAAGGTACCAGACCCATTGTGGGGCTCACAGTTGTCCAGTGAACATTGTCACTACCCAGGGCATTTCTTTCCTGAAGGTCCTCAGCGGCATTTGCCAGCTGGCTGGAAGTGTGTTGGAGACCCCAGGGAACTGCCATTCTGTTGTAATACAAGAAGAATTTTACAGAGCAGCAGCCATGGATCAAGATAAGCACTTTTCAGAGCAGCAGCTGCGGAGCAGGATAAACAGCATGAGAACCAAGGACACCTCTAGCAAAAGAGTGAAAGGCTCGTGGCTTTGAAGCGGGGTTTTAGGGTTCTTATTGCAGAAGCTTTCTTCCAATTAGTACGTGTGATTTTTGAACACCCTTGTTTGTTTGCTATAAAAGTACGGCTTTTCAGGCAATAGATGGACACAGCTATATTTAACTATATTGGTGTGTGATTGTTTGTCCTAGAACACTGACTTTTGCCTTCAGGTTCGCCAAGACGTGGGGGCCCGCAATGTCATGGGATTTAACTCTTGAACACCTGTGGGATCCCGAGAAACTAAGCCAGTATTTGAGTCAGGGATGGTGCAGCCTAGATAGATCTAAGGGGGTACGACTTATTTGGGGCTTGGCTTGTGCTTACCGTGCTCTATAGAACACTGTTCTGAAAAGAGAGAGTTTCCGAGCTGAGGTTCAAGCCAAAAAGTGAAATCCCCAAGTCAATTTTGATCAGTCACAGGAGGCACCAGTAACAATATCAATTGCCCTTGTGGAAGTCAAGAAATGGAAATGGATGTCCTCACATCTAGAACGGAAAAAAGAAGTGGAGGAGGAGGCAACAGAAGATCCAGGTGACAGGTCTGGATAAGTACCGAGAAAGGCAAAAGGAAAAGTGGCATGAAGAAGAGAGTGACGAGGAGGAAATCTCTGTTACTGTTTGTCGACCCCTGAAGATGACTGAAATCGAAGGCGTAAGAAAGGAGTACACACGGCACCAGAATGAATCTCTTGTTACCTGGTTGCTTCGCTGTTGGGACAGCTGGGACGGTAGCTTGTTGTGATGTGACAAGCCCTTCCCCATATTCTGGAAGAATCTTAGTGTAATACACTGGGTGTAGACAAAAAGGCGTAGGTTATATAAGGATGTGTCTGTTTCAATAAATCGCCATTTTGCCACTTCATCTCCTTGGTGTCACTTGGTAATTGGCCTAGCTGCTGCTTCAGTTGAAGGCGAGAGATCATAAAGAAATTAACGACCATAAAGCCTTCATGTGTATCATTAAAAATCTCAGCTATTAGACACAAGTGCTTTCCAGATCGAGCAAGGAACAACAGTAAATTACACCACGTGTTTCCTTGTGGCGTTACCTACGTGACCACAGAGAAGACATGAGGAAGTGGCATGACCAGCCTACTCCTGTACTATGAGCATGGGTGAGGGAACTACAAAACAGTCCAACCACCAGTACGGCTGCTCCAGTTATCACAGGTAACCAATAGAGGGGCCCTGCCCTCAGTCAAGGGAGTGGAAGGGATAATAGAGTTTATTGGACTGTGTGGATTTGATGGCCTGGCACATCAGAACCACAGAAATATAAGGCACTGGTGGATACTGGTGCACAGTGCACCCTAATGCCCTCCAGTCATGAAGGGACAGAATCAAACCATATTTCTGGATATCTCTCAAGAATTGACTGTGTTGGAGGCTGAAATAAGCCTCACTGGTAAAGACTGGAAAAAACATCCTATGTGAGTGGCCCAGGGTTTCCGTTCATACCTGGTATTGATTACCTCAGAAGAGGGCATTACAAGGATACTAAGGGGTATCACTGGGCCTTTGGAATCGCTGCTGTAGATATGGACAACATTAAGCAGCTGTCAGTTTTACCTGGCCTGTCAGAGGACCCGTCTGTTGTGAGGCTGCTACGAGTAAAAATAAAAGAGCAGCAGGTACCGATTGCTACAAAGACAGTGCACAGACGGCAGTATCGCACCAACAGGGATTCCTTGCTCCCCATTCATGATTTGATTCGCCAGTTGGAGAATCAGGGAGTGATCAGTAAAACTCACTCACCTTTTAACAGCTCCATATGGCCAGTGCGTAAAGCCAGTGGAGAATGGAGGCTGACAGTAGACTACCGTGGCCTGAATGAGGTCACACCCCCACTGAGTGCTGCTGTGCTGGAGAGCAAATAATTCAAATTCTTCTATGAGCCAGTTTTGCTATTAAGTGAAGCAAAGTAAAAGGGCCTGCCCAGGAAATTCAGTTCTTAGGTATAAAGTGGCAGGATGGATGTCATCACATCCCAACAGTAATCGACAAAATCACTGCCATGTCTCCACCAACTAGCAAGAAAGAGACACAATCTTTCCTGGGTGCAGTGGGCTTTTGGAGGATGCATATTCCAAACTACAGCCTCATTGTAAGCCCCCTTTATCAGGTGATGCAGAAGAAGAATGATTTTGCATAGGGCCCAGAGCAGCATCAGGCTTTTGAACAGATTAAACAGGAGATAGCCTGTGCCGTGGACCTGGGGCCAGTACGGACTGGACAGGATGTAAAGAACATCCTCTATACTGCTGCTGGAGAGAAAGGTCCCACTTGGAGTTTGTGGCAAAGAGCCTCAGGAGGGATCCAAGGCCGACCCCTGGGATTCTGGAGCTGAACGTACAAGGGGTCTGAAGAGTGCTACACTCCAACTGAGAAGGAGATCTTAGCCACGTATAAGGGGGCTCGGGCTGCTTCCGAAGTAGCTGGTACTGAAATGCAGCTCTTTCTGGCACCTCGACTGTCAATGATGAACCGGATGTTGAAAGGGGAGGTTCCCTCCACCCATCATGCTACCGATGCCACCTGGAGCAAGTGGATTGCACTGATTAGACAACAAGTGCGGATGGGGAACCTCAATCGTCCAGGAATTTTAGAAGTGATCATGAACTGGACTGAAGATAAAAAGTTTGGAACATCACCAGGAGAAGAGGTGTCATGTGCTAAAGCGGCCCCACCATACATCGAACTACCAGAAAATGAAAAGAAATATGCTCTTTTCACTGATGGATCATTTCATATTGTAGGGAAGCATCGGAGATGGAAAGCTGCTGTTTGGAGCCCCACACGACAGGTCGCAGAGGCCACTGAAGGTAAAGGAGAATCAAGTCAGTTTGCAGAGGTAAAAGCTGTCCAGCTGACCTTAGATGTGGCTGAACGGGAGAGGTGGCCAATGCTTTATCTTTATACTGACTCATGGATGGTGGCAAATGCCTTATGGGGGTTGTTACAGCAGTGGGAACAAAATAACTGGCAACGGAGGTGTAAACCTATTTGGGCTGCTGAACTGTAGAAAAACATAACTGCTCAAAAAAAAGATATGATTGTAAATGTGTGTCACGTGGATGCACACTTGCCCAAGAGTCGGGCTATTGCAGAACAACAAAACAACCATCAGGTAGGTCGAGCTGCCAGGATTGAGGTGGCTCAAATAGACTTGGACTGGCAGAACAAGAGTGAATTATTTCAAGCTTGATGGTTCCATGAGACCTCAGGCCATCAAGGAATGGACATAACATATAATTGGGCTAGAGACTGAGGGGTGGACTTAACTATGGATGCTATTGCACTGGTTATTCATGACTGTGAATCATGTGCCATAATTAAACAAGCCAAGAATATGAAGCCTCTCTGGGGGGAAGGCCAAGGCAAAAGTATAAATATGGGGAGGAGTGACAGGTGAATGATGTCACCTTGCCAGGATCTCATAATGATAAGCGTTTTGTGCTTACCATGGTGGAAGCAACCACTGGGTGGCTTGAAACATATGCAGTACCCCATGCTACTGCCAGAAACACAATATTGGGTTGTTAGAAACAAGTCCTATAGAGACATGACACCTCAGAAAGAACTGAGTCTCATAATGGGACACATTTCAAAAATTCCCTTAATAAATACTTGGGCCAAAGTTCATGGCATTGAGTGGATTTATCATATCCCCTACCATGCACCAGCTTCTGGTAAAATTAAAAGATACAATGGGGTGTTGAAAACTATGTTGAAAGCAATGGGTGGTGGAACACTGAAGCACTGGGAAAAGCATTTGCATGTGGTGCAAGGATGCTGTTAAAGTTCATATCCCACATGTGCCCTGTGTCTCATCACAGGATGTGGGGTGTGAGAAGGGCCCAGTCTGAACAAGCAGTCAATCCCAATGAAACTCTGAACTTCAGATCTCTAAGTTCCAATGTCCTCCTGTGCACACTCTACCATCGTTTGATGTCTGTTATGTTCTGCATTGCCCAGAAGTGCACACAGTGCTCCTGGTGAGGGTATAGCAATGCAGAGCAGACAGGGACAACCCTTTCCCTCACCCAGCTGGCAATAAATTGCTTGATGCACTTTAGGGGACTGTTGGCCTTCTTGGCTGGCTGGGCACACTGCTGACTCACTTAAAATTTTATGTTGAGCAGGACCCCCAATCCTTTTCAGTCAGACGTCTCTCATGTGTCCAATATACAGACAGTGTTTATGTCCAGGGTTGCCCATACCCAGGTGCACAATCAGGCACTTGTTCTTGTTATACTTTATGCACTTGGTGCTTAGTACCAACTGGTACCCAGTTTTCTGACTTGTCCACATCTCTCTGCAAGTCCTCTCCACCCTCAGTGGAGGCAACAGCACCTCCTCATCTGGTCTCACCAGCAAACTTGCTCAGAACATCTTCTAGTCCTGCATGCAAGTCATCTGCATAAACATTAAAGGAAAGTGGCCCTAAAGTGGAGCCCTGGGAAACTCTGACAGTGACCATCTACCAGCCCGATGGAACCCACTGACTATAATCCTTTGGGACAGAACTACTGGCCAACTGCTCACCCACCACTGCTAATGAACCTGAAAGGCAAAATGTCAGCACGCTGGTACAAACAGACAAACACCAATATAGTTACATATAGCTGCATCAATTTATTGCCCGAAAAGCCATGATTTTAAAGGAGACAGAAAAGGGTGTCCAAAAATCACACACGCTAATTGGAGGAAAGCTACTGCACTAACAACCCTTTAACCCCCCTTCAAAGCCACGAGCCATTCATTCTTTTCCTAGAGATGTCCTTTGTTCTCATGCTGTTTATCCTGCTCTGCAGCTGCTGCTCTGTGAACTCCTTATCTCAATCCATGGCTGCTGCTCTGTAAAATTCTTCTTGTATTACAACACACCACGTTCTGTTTCTGTCTAGCTGTATGCAGGAATTTCTGTCCAGGAGGGTGCTGGAGAAATAGTATCAAAAGCTCTACTGAAATCCTCAAGGATTACATCAACTGCCTTCCCTTGTTCAGCTCAATGGATAAAGGTGTCATAAAAAGACCTGAAATTAAATAGGACCTTCCCCTCTGTATCTTGTGTTGTCTGTGACCTGTCCTTCAGTTGTTTTTCCATAACTCCCACCATCATTTTCTCCATAATTTTACCAAGCACTGTAGTGAGACTGACAGGTCCATAGTTGCCCGTGTCATCTTTCTTGCTCTTCCTTACAATGTGACAATATTTGCCAGCTTCCTGTCAACTGGTATGACCCTAGATTTATTAGATGCCATTGAAATGTGAGCCCAGAGCATGCTAGAGTGTCATCAGTGCAAGAACGTAGATGTGCCATAACTTTGCAATGCCTTGAAATCCAGACTATGCCACAGATGGAGCAGAGAGGAAAATCTGCCTCTTCTGTTCTGAGCTCATACTTTTGATAAGCTGAATATCACTACGTACTCCATGGGGTCAGGTGCAAAAGACACAATGGGAGCCCTAAGCACGGGGCTGCAGTGGTATTTAGGATGGCCAAGAATACCTCCCTTCTGGCCCTCAGCTGATGCTCCAGAAGGAGGTGTCTATCTCATAGATTTTCCGTCACAGTTTACAAGCACTAGCACAAAACTAGGATCACCCAAGGCACCTTGGGCATCACTGAGAGACTGTGTACGAGCAGTGCAGTCACTGTGGAATAAAAACCAAGGATTCAGATGAGGGACTCACACACAGACACCTCACTGTGCACATCTGAACTCAGCTAGGTGAACTTGCAGCCCCCGTGGTTCTTTGAAAAACTGATCCCAATTCAGCCCCAGGGTTTCCATCTGAGGATGAGATGCCTAACACTAGAATAAGGATGGGATGGTCTGATGATAACAGGACAAATGGAAATGGATTTAAATTAAAAAGGAGAGACATAGGTTAGATGTGAGGAACCTATATTTTTACACAGCAACACTGGAAAAAGTTGCCCTTAGAGGCTGTGCATGCCTGATGGATGGGATCCTGGGTTTACTCTGGGTTTACCTTCATGACAATACAGGTTTCTACTCATACTTTTCTATAGGTGAACTCATGCTTTACTCAAGGTTTTACTCACAATTCACCATCAGGGAGTGTGATCGGGAGATGGGCTGGTGGAGTGACTTGCTGGCATCCCCGAGGCAAGGCTGCCAGGCAGATACCCCCAGAAAAGTGGTTGACTCCCTGCCCTGTCACAGTCGGACAGACCTGACTGATGAGGAGGGTTGGAAGAGAGTCCCAACTCAATGTCACAGGAGCCCCCCCATGCCTGCCTAGCCCTCAACCCCTGCTCCCTCTAAGCAACAGTTTTGACACTCTGAAATCTGAAGGAGATAAGAATGGGGAGGCAATGGAGGATCTGCCTAGGAGGGAACCTAATGCAAGGCAGTCACTACCAAGCCTTGTGATTTCCTCTGCCATGAAAGAAAGAAGGGTGGCCGTGGTGGGTGACTCCCTTCTCAGAGGAATAGAGGGCCCCATTTGCAGACTGGACCCGAGCCATCAGGAAGTCTGCTGCCTTCTTGGCTTCAGGTCAGGGACATAATGAGGAAACTCCCCATGCTGGTTAGGTGCACTGATTATTTTCCACTACTCATAGTTTAGGTGGGCAGTGATGAAATTTCTTAGATAAGACTACGAACTATGAATAGAGATTTCAGGAATTAAGGCCATTTAGTTCACAGAGTGGGAGATCAAGTGATTTTTTTGTTCTATAACTTCAGTGGCAGTGAGGGACACAGAGCAGGCTTGGAAAGCAAAGAAATGAACAATTGTCTCAGAGGTTGGTACTGAGCCAGAAACTTTGAGTTCTTTGATCACAGGACAGTTTACTTGGCCTGTGGTCTATTATCCATGAATGGAACCCAACTGTCTCAAAGGGGGAAATGAATCCTAGCACAGAAGGTAGCGGGGCTTATCGAAAGAGCTTTAAACTAGCTACAATGGGGGAGGGGACAAAGCAGGGCTCACCAGAGATGAGCCTAGGGAAATGCTGCTTGAGCTGGGAGAGAGGTAGATGCCTCAGCTGAAGTGTCTACACCAACACAAGGAGCTTGGTCAACAAGCAGGAGGAGCTGGAAGCAACTGTGCATCTGACAAACCATGACCTAGTTGCTATTACTGACCCATGGTGGGACCACTGCCATGACTGGAGTGCTGTGATGGATGGTTACAAGCTCTTCAGAAGGGATAGATGAGGAAGGAAGGGTGGTGGTGTGGCCCTTTATATTAAAGAGAGTTTTGCTTCAGAACCATCAAGATGCGTGCATGTTTGTAAGGATCAGGGGAAAGACCTGTAGGTGTGACATCTTGCTAAAAGTCTCTTATAGACTGCCTAATCAAGGTGAATTGATGGGTGAGGCATTCTATGAGCAGCTTACTGAAGTCGCATGATCACCAGCACTCATTCTCTTGGGAGACTTCAACTTCCCTGATATATGCTGGAAATATAATAAAGAGCAGAGGAATCAGTCCAAGAGGTTTCTAGATTGCATAGAAGACAGCTTCCTTACTCAGCTGGTATGAAGGCCTACCAGGGGGGGTTCCTTGCTAGACCTGCTCTTCACTAACAGTGAAGGACTGGTAGGAGTTGAGAAGGCTGAGGACTGTCTTGGGCAGAGTGGCCATGAAATGGTAGAATTCTCTATTCTTGGAGATGTCAGAAGGGTGACTAGCAAAACTACTATCCTGAACTTCTAGAGGGCGGACTTTGACCTGTTCAGGACACTTGTAGCACAGGTCCCTTGGGAGTTGCTCCTTATGGGTAAAGGGGTCCAGGAAGCCTGGACACGCCTCAAGATGGAAATCTTAAAGGCACGAGATCAGGCTGTCCCTGAATGCCATAAGGTGAGCCATAGGGGAAGAAGACCAGTGCAGATGAACTGGGAAAAACTGTTGAGACTCAGGAAGAAAAAGAGAATCTCCGTCCTCTGGAAAAAGGGACAGGATACTTGGGGAGATTACAAGGAAGTTGCTAAGGTATGCAGGGAGGAAGTTAGGAAGGCACATTACTTCCCTGTCCCTTAATCCATGCCCAGAGCTCCTCAGCCATGTCACTGCCAACTGTAAGCTCCATGCAGAGGTCAAGTGGGACACAGAGGGCACAGCCTTCTGCTGGGTGGATGCAAGTGTTGGTGGAACCAGATGGGACAAAGCCCTCCCACCATGCCCTCCTGGGAAAATGGCCACCCCAAGAATGGCAGTCTGCCTCCTCCATGACCCCATCTGAAATGCTCCTGCACTGATTGATTAAAGGGCTTTAAACCAGGTCCAAAGGGCGAAGGGAGGGGAATTGGATGTGACAGAGAAGGGCTGAGGGATGTTGTTGCTCTTGGAGATTGCAGGGAAAGCCTCTGAGTTGTTCCATAGGATTATGTGAGGATTCCTCAGAGAAAGTCTTGTTGCAAATGCCCCATCCTAAATCTTATTGTGAACCCTCTGGGGGTAACCCCAACCTGCTGCTGCCCTAAAGTGCCTGTAGACCAGTGCGGGTAGCATGGGAAATAAATGGGACAAATCAAGAGAAAACCACAGAGCATTTCCTTTCATGCAGGCTGCTGCTTCTGAGCAAGGCCCTGAACATCAGTACCACGGTGTAGATGCAAGGCCCAGACAGGCTAAATCAAAACATGCTTCTGGAAGGGGATGCTTTCTGAAGAACCCTTACACTAATGAGAGGACCACAAACATTCACTGAGCTAACTCCAAATCTCTGTGCCTTTGCAGGCCTAGGGTCTTGTTTGTCTCACAGAGACATGGTGGGATGGTTCCCACCTCTGAACTGTAGCAAAGTAGGTACAGACTCTTCATTACGATTAGGCAATGAAGATGAAGAAAGGCTGCTGCCATCTGTGAGAGTGCACTGAGCTCTGCCTGGGGATGGCAGAGGAGCCACCTGAATACTGATGGAAAGGTTTCAAAAAGAAGAGCAGCAGATTCTGTTCCTTGCTTCCTGATCAGGAAGAAGAAGAGGAGGGGGACAGGCAGGAATCTGAGTTACAGCTCAGATGATTTTTTTTTCTTCAGACTGCCTGCTATGGTGCAGTGTTTTGGTTTTGGAGAAAATCATTGATAACACTCTGATGTTTACAGCTGCTGCTAAGCAGTGTTGTACAGAGCCAAGGCCATGGTCAGTAAAGGGCACATGGAGCTGGGAGGGAACAGAGTGAGGACAGCTGACTGATAGTGGCCAAAGGGACGTTCTCTATCAGCTGACAGCAAGCAGAAATTGTATTTAAAGGGGTGGGAGTTCATCTCAGTCTCTTCACTGCCCAGGGCCCAGCTGAGCATCAGTCTGGTGGTGCTGAGCAAGTGCTTGTGCATCAGTTGTTACTTACGATTCCATATCAACGGATATATAGTGATAACTATTACTCCTCTCCTTTTATCTCTCTTAGTAAATTGCTTTGTTACAACCCACAAGCTGTACTTTTTTTTCCCAATTCTCTTCCCCATCCCACAGTGAATGGGGCAGTGCACCAAGCACTGTGAGCTGCTGAGCCACATGTTGGGTTCAACAACCACTGTCATTTCGGTGCCTGATGTGAGTCTCCAAGGGTTGAGATAACAGCACAACTGTCCAGAGTGAGATAACTCAGGGCTTTGTGGGAGTTGGAAAAGTGCAGGCCATGATGCTAATTGTTTCCCTATGTGTGGAGCTTGTTGAGTCTTCTCATGAAGCTTCACAGCACAGCTCCTTACTTGGTGCTTGGTTGCTGGATTAGGGTATTTATTTTGCTATGCTGTTTGACCTCAGTTTGTACTATGTTAAAATTGGCAGCTGACAAAGTGAAGTTTTGTGCACATTCAGCTCTGCGGTCACCTTTGGGTTTTGGAAGTAATATTGTCCATATGATTAGGAATTACACAATTTACATTTTCGCCTCTGTGAGTCCGGGGGTGTACTGGATATTGTGTTGAGGAACATGGTTTAGTGGGAGCTATAGGTAATAGGTGAACGGTTGGACTGGATGATCTTTTAGGCCTTTTCCAACCTTGGTGATTCTATGATTCTAGGATTGAGGTTAAACAATTATTCAGGAATATCAGTGAGAGATCTGCCCCAAGGTGAGAAGGCTCTGCATGGCAGAGAGTGTGGGACGGTCTGGGCAGCTGCCTGGAGCGGTGGGCACCCCCAGGGCTTTGGAACTTCATATCCGAGCAACTGCAGGATCCTGAGAAACTGGTAGAATATTGGGGGCATATCCAGAGAGCTGGATCTGCTGACAGTGCTGCAGCCTCTGCAACTCCTGGCACAGACCCTGCAACAGCTCCAAGGTTTTGCTACACTGCATATGTTGTATATGTGTGAAAATACACTAAACATATTATATATGTATAAATACATTTGTCATAATTATTATCCTTTTCTTTTTCTCTTTGTCTCAACCCATAAAACTTAAACCACAACAATGCCCTGAGACGCTTACGGATCTCCTTGGGACTATTCATTCTGATCTGGTCACACAGTGAAGAGCACCTGAAGATCTCAAGGTTTTCTCAGCGAGCAGCTCCTGATGTATATTCCTTACACCAGCTTTGGAAGAGGCCTCCCTCCAGTTCTCTGGTTCTGCTCTGAAGGTGCCCTCTTGTTATGGCAGTGCCAGCAAGGAGACCAGCTCTGACAGACCTGTTCATATTGCCGGCTACTGACTGCAGCCCTGGATTGCTGCTGTAGAGGCAACAGGGCAGTCATGAGACACACAAGACCTTCAGGACTGCACAAATGAGAGGGCTTGAGAGCACTTTGGTGGTGTAAAGAGATCAGAAATGAAAACAGCATGTTGAGCTGCTGTCCGTGGATGTACCTCCCCAAATCCAGACAAAGTAGGAAAAAAGAAAAGCTAAGTAAAAGTCTATTTTGAAACCTTTTTAGGTATACTTTAACGTATTCGAGGAATCTGGATACGTTTACATGAGCTCTTGGAGTGAAAAAATGGAAATCAGGTAGGAAAAAAGAGTAATACATTTTTATTTATAAGTTCAATAATATATATATGTATATTTTTCCACGTTGCTATATCTCACATAATCAAACAATCAAAGATGCATAAAGGATGAGGAACCATCACTGGGAATCCTATTGAGGAAGTTGTGCATTTTATAGAAGCTGGAATAGTGCGTATTGCAACATCTTCCTGAGAGCGTGCTTGATCTCCCTGTTCCTCATGCTGTAGATAACAGGGTTCAGTGTTGGAGGAACCACTGCGTACAGAACTGCCATTGACAGATTCAGGAGTGGGGAGGAAATTGAGGGGGCTTCAGGTAGGCAAAAATGACAGTGATGAGAAACAGGGAAACCACGGCCAGGTGAGGGAGGCACGTGGAGAAGGCTTTGTGCCGTCCCTGCTCAGAGGGCATCCTCAGCACAGCCATGAAGATGTGCACATAGGACACAACTATGAAAACAAAGCAACCAAAGCCTAAACTCACACCAAAAAAGAGAAACACAACTTCCCTGAGATTTGATTCTGAGCAGGAGAGCTTGAGGATCTGGGGGATTTCACAGAAAAACTGGTTGACAACATTGCCTTGGCAGAGAGGCAGTGAAAACGTACTGGCAGTGTGCAGCAGGGAATTGAGAACCCCAGTGCCCCAGGAAGCTGCTGCCATGGTGGCACAAGCTCTGCTGTCCATCAAGGTCCCGTAGTGCAGGGGCTTGCAGATGGCAACATAGCGGTCATAGGACATGATGGTGAGAAGGGACAAATCTGCTGAGAGGAAGAAGACAAAGAAAAAGATCTGTGCAGCACATCCTGTGTAGGAGATGGTCCTGGTGTCCCAGAGGGTGTTGGCCATGGCTTTGGGGAGAGTGGTGGAGATGCAGCCCAGGTCGAGGAGGGCCAGGTTGAGGAGGAAGAAGTACATGGGGGTGTGCAGGCGGCGGTCGCAGGCTACGGCTGTGCTGATGAGGCCGTTGCCCAGGAGGGCAGCCAGGTAGATGCCCAGGAAGAGCCAGAAGTGCAGGAGCTGCAGCTGCCGCGTGTCTGCCAACGGCAGCAGGAGGAACTCACTGATAGAGCTGCTGTTGGGCATCTGCTGTTGTTGGGCTTGGAGTCCTGCTCAGAGTGCAGAAGATAATGACAAGTCCAGACCATTCTCAGAGGCACTACTCCTGCTATACTATGAAATGTTTTAATTCTCCTACAACAGTGTACATTTAGCACCATTACTTGCATTTAATTTCATGTATTTCAACATTCCTTAAGCAGAAACAGCATATGGAGCTCTAACCTTCCTCTTATTTTCTTATGCCTTCTCCCTGGATATTTTCATCTGTTTCATGTCTCATATGTTTACCCCAAGTGCTCTTAGAGCCCCCTACCCCAGCTTCTGTGGCATTCAGTTTCACTTAGAAAATGCTGCCTGTTTGTAGGATAAGTGAATTATTCATGCCTACAGAAAATGATGATAATTCCATCCTTCGAGAATGGGGCGACTGAAAGCACATCATGTGTGAGTCTTCACAAAACAAGCAATTGATTGACGAAAAATTCTCAGAAATCTTATTGCCCCTTTTAGATTTCTGACTCCAAACCTCTTTGCCTCAGAACAGGAAATGGAAACCCCCTGCCTTGGCTCTCCTCTTGCAAAGTACCCTCAGAATCATACTGTTGTGCAGTGGAGCTGTGATCCCCTGCCCCAGGCAGCAGCTGTGGCAGCACAAGCCCTGCCAGGGGGCTCCTTCCCCCCACACGTCTCCCCGCAGCGCCCTGGGCAGCTCCCCGGGCAGGCTGAGTGCTGAGCCTGGCAGGCGGCAGAGTCCCATACCCGGTACACAGCCCCTGGGGCACAGCAGGGACCCTGCTCTGCAGGACAGCCCTGGGCACCCACCTGGAGCCATGCTGGGACACGCAGCCCTCAGGGCTGTGCTCTGACACTGCAGTATGGAAGCCCTCAGCTGGAGCAGAAGGCTTTTTCCACAGTAAAGGAACATGCAGTGCCTGCAGACAGATCTGCTATGGGATATCCCAAATTAAGTTGACCCTCTATGAAAAGCAGCTCACGGTCTGCAGTGAGACTTACCTTGTCATGGTCTGTGAGCAATGCTCCTGCAGAGAGCATGCAGCCTGCTCACACCATACACATCCTGCAAGCTCTCTCCAGTTTCTCTCCTCTCCTTCTGTCACCTGCAGGCTGTGCTGTGCACAAGAGCTGCTCCTGGGCACAGCTGTCTCACTGCAGCTCTGCCCACTTTTATGAGCTCCCTGTGTCCCAGGAGCCTGGACAAGCAAGCAGCAGATTATGTCATTTGTATCCTTCCCACACGTCTCCCCTGACATGTCCCTGGGTCCTCTTGGCCAACAGCTCCTGAAAGACAACAGCATCATGACTGTGCTTTGAAATTCGCTCAATTAACCACCACATGTCCAGTGGTCAGTGACTGATTGGAGACATATAACGAGTACTTTCAGAGTTAGTTTGATGAAGCAAAAAGGGCACCCAGATCAGGACGGGGAGGTTTGGACTTTCCCTGTGCAGGACAGTGATCCAGCTGAGGCAGTGCAGGAGTCTCATCCCTTGACAGAAATCCTGGAGCTGAAATGGGATTCAGCTCCCTACACACCCACAGGAGCTGGGATTCCTCTGATTCAGTTCAGAAGTGCACAAGGAGTTGCCTGCATGTGAGCTCCTGCTCTGAGTCCTTGGTCCTTCATCTGCGTGGCAGTTGCTCACACACAGACACTGGGTGATGCCCAAGATGCCTGGGCTGCTCCTGATGTGTGCCAGTGCTTGTAAACCGTGTGGGAAATCCCTGAGACAGACACCTCCTTCTTGGGCATCAGCCGAGGGCCAGAGAGGGGATAGCACCGGCTGTCTGGTGAATTCACATGCAGCTGCAAGTGCTGCACAGGGCCTTCAGCAAAGCCATGCCCATGGTGAGTCCGTGCTGCTACGTCAGCTCCAAGACCCACGATCGGTCTAATGTTTGTGTGCCACCTTCTGCACACTGATACCATAGATGAGCTATCCAGTCAGGCTATGTCCAGTGATGCTTTTCAATTAGGATGTTTACTCCTGTATTTTTGCACTAATGCAAACACCAACACACAAGAAGCTAGAAATCTTGGTAGAGCTGCAGGCCTGAGCTCCTGTTTGGACCATGGGGACACAGTTTAATGGCTTCCACAACTGCATTGTAGCACAAGGGGGATACCGAGTCTTTAGGATGGATGGGCGAGGAGACACAGAAGGGTGAATGCCCTCTGTGAGAGTGCACTGAGCTCTGCCTGGGGATGGAAGAGCAGACAGGTCAGAGCTAATGGAAATGGCCAACAGAGGAGACCATCAGTGTCTTTTCCTGTCTTCCTGATCAGGGACAGTCAATGGTAGGTGCCCTTTGCAGACAGATGGGAATCTGATGTTGTCTGGCCATTGTCCCCTTTGGGAGCCTTTTTCACTCCAGTATGTGCGGCAGGGACAGCACAGCAGGGCATGTGGCATCCAGCAGATCCCTGGAGAGCACAGATGGCAGCTTCTTGGCCAAGCAGTGGAGGAACCAAAGAGGAGAGGTGCTCTGCTGGATCTCATACTTTCTGGCATGGAAGGACTTGTGGGAACTGTGAAGGTCAAAGGGGCATCAGGCCATGTGCAAGATGCAAATATATCTCTTTTTATTTATTTATTTTGAGGCTGTAAGCTTAATAGTTGATCATAAATGTCAATAAAACTGAAACAAATAATTGAAGACAAAGATGGAAATCAATGAAAATGTGTTTACCCTTCTCAACATGAGAAATTCTCATGAGTCTTGTTCCATTTTAAGTTGTATATATGAATCTTTGAGGTGATTTTATGTCTTTTTTTTTTCTTTCTTTCTTTTTTTTTCTTTTACTGAAACTACGATGTTTTCCAGAACTGTGTTCGCTGGACACAAATGCCTTCAGATTCAGAGACACAGACAGCAGTGCCAGTGCCAATGCCCTGTGACTATAGCCCGGTGCCCAGCACTACTCTTCCCTGCTGCCTATTTGATGTGTCTCATCCTCCAGGTGTTTTCAACTCTCCTAAAGAAATGGCCATGGTTAAGGGCATGTTTTCAGCAGGCCATTTGGGCACACACTACTCCCACTGCCCTCCAGATTTCTCCATCCCTTGCTCTTTGTTCAGTCAGATACCTCCCAATTATCTGTCTGATTTCTGACTTTCAGGGGGATTACTGGAATTTGTTCCATCTCCCCAAATTCTGAGAATCAGTGAGAATGTGTTAACCCGTCTCAATGTGTGAAATACTCAGAAGTCCTGATCAGTTTTAAGTTGATACCTCTCAACTACCTGGCTGATCTATCCCAGGAAGATTACTGGAATTTGCTCTATCTCCCAGAGTCTGATGGCCTCTGTTGTCAACTACTTCACTGTGATTCAATCTATCCTGTCCTACCTCAGTATAAATCATTTCTTTTAAAAGTATTCCATATGAATGACAAACTTCAATAGATGCCGCTTGATCATGGCATGCAGTTGATCACTGTGTTTTACTGTTCATTCAGTTGCATCACCTTTCCTTCCATTTGCTGGCCAGATAAAAAAGAGAAATCTTTCCTTTTCCATGTGTAGCTGGTTCTCTGAGGAAAGCCAGTGGGAGTTGGTGCAAAGCAGTTTTAACACTGAGCGGATGAATGCAGAGGAGAAGAGTGATGTGAAGAAAAGTGATGCAAGTCCCATAGGTCCGTTGTGAGCAGAAATTGGGTGGGGAGGTTGAGAAGGACCTTGTCAACTCAGTAACAGTACAGAACTCATTGGGACATCCTGGATTGGTATCAGTTGCACAGTGCTGCTTTAATGTCTTCTTTAAACCCAACTATAAATAAATAGACAATAAATTTATAATGGATTCTTTAAGCTCTCTACAGATATCCCTCCTTTTTGCTGAACAAGGTCTGATAACCTGAAGAAGATAACAAGATGGCATAAGGCACAGGAGATTCTTTAGGTTATAATGGTCCCAGGGTGCATTTGATGCTGAGTTCATCAGCCTCCAGTGCAGAGAGAAGTTTGCACAAAGTGCTCAACAAGACAAAGTCAGAAGTAACAGTGAAGTTTCTTGGAGTATTAATGGGCCCACTGAGGAACATTAACAAGCAAACTTCCCAAGGGACTTGTTAGAGAAGATAACTGGAAGCCATGACTACAGGCAGGCAAAGGCACTGGCATGCTAAGAAACCTCTCCTTTGCCTTACGAAGCAGACAGGTCAAGCCCTGATTACAAGACTAGTGGTAGAGAGGTCCTGTATCTCATGTTGGCTCCTGGCATTTCCTGGGGCAATGGGTTGGAGGTCTGTATGATGTTAAATGAAAGACATGGGGACAGAAGATCCCAGGCTCTACATGTGGTGCAAGGACGCTGTGAGGTTCATGTCCCATATGAGACCTATGTTTCATTGCAGGATGTGAGAAGGGATGTGAGAAGGGCCCAGTCTGAACAAGCAGCCAATCCCTGTGAAACTCTGAACTTCAGATCTCTCAGTTCCAGTGCCCTCGTTTACACATTCTCCCAGAGTTTGATGTCCTTTATGTTCTGCGGTGCACAATCAGGCACTTGTTCTTGTTATACGTTATGCACTTGGTGCTTAGTACCAACTGGTACCCACTTCTCTGACTTGTCCACATCTCTCTGCAAGTCCTCTCCACCCTCAGTCGAGGCAACAGCACCTCCTCATCTGGTCTCATCAGCAAACTTGCTCAGAACGTCTTCTAGTCCTGCATGCAAGTCATCTGCATAAACATGAAAGGAAAGTGGCCCCAAAATGGAACCCTGGGGACCCCGACGGTGACCATCTACCAGCCTGATGAAAAAAACTGACTATAATCCTTTGGGACTGACCTACTGGCCAACTGCTCACCCACCACATTGTGTTTCTGTCTAGCCATATGCAGAACATTCTGTCCAGAAGGTTGTTGTGAGAAACAGTATCAAAATCTCCACTGAAATCCTCAAGGATTACATCAACTGGCTTCCCTTGGTCAACTAAACGGATAACTGTGTCACAAAATGAGCTTAAATTAAACAGGACCTTCGCCTCACAAACTTGGGTTGGCTGCGACCAATGACAGAATTGTCCTTCAGCTGTTTTTCCATAACTCCCACCATCATTTTCTCCATAATTTTACCAGGCTCTGGACTGACAGGTCCATAATTGCCCATGTCATCTTTCTTGCTCTTCCTTACAATGAGACAACATTTGCCAGCTTCCTGTCAGCTGGTATGACCCTAGACTTCTTTAGATGCAATTGAAATGACAGCCAAGAGCATACTAAGGCGTCATCAGTGAAAGAAAGTAGATGTGCCATAGCTTTGCAATGTCTTGAACTCCAGAGTATGCCACAAATGGAGCAGAGGGGAAGATTTGCCTCTTCTGTAGTGAACTCATTCATTTGGTAAGCAGAATAACACTACCTGATACGTGAGGACTGTGTCTCTGCTCTGCTCTGCTCAGCTCACAGGGCTGCGGTGCAGGGTGTTGCTCTCATGTCAGTGCAGGTAAACTCACTTTAACCTTTTTTCTTCTGTAAATGCTTCCTCTGTTTGTATGCTCAGATACACTTCCACATTCCCTCAAGTACACTTCCATATATCATTAACAATTACACTTTCTTATACCATCAAAACTGTTTGTCAAACAGTACAGTTCTTCAGTTCACATAAACTCCCTTAATACAGTCTGTATTCTTCAGTTATAAACACTGTGCCACAGAACCAGCACTGATTGAACCACCTCCCTCACACACTTCCTCACAAGCAGTACATAGTATTACATAAATGGGTTGACATTCATTGGTTGGGTGGAATGTACACCTCTCCTCAGGACAATCTTACTAATCTACAGAGTACAAACTCCCGTCTTCTTACATACAAGCAGAAAGTACATATGAGTGGACAGACAACACAGTCTTTCACTTTGTCCATGTCTGGCCATTTCCCTCACAGGAGGAAGGAAACATGGATCGGGACTCGGCACTCACCCTGCAGCTGTTCTGTGTCTCACTCACACCACACTCACTCTGACATTTAGATCAAAAACCATGGTTTATTCATACTACACAATGCTGACAACGTTTTCTAGCTGGAATCTTAATAACACTCATACTCTGGTCGACCAGTTGCAAACGTTAATGTTTTTCCCAGAGTCGGCTTGACACACGGTACCAAACACTTAAAGCAGATGATAATATTGAACATACAACCTATAACCCCCGTGATTACAACTTGGAGAACCCAGACTACCATTTGACAGGCTATCCACTATATCCCATACCCGTAGGAGAGACCAACCTAGGTCCCTCCTACTGTCACCCACCTGGGAGAGAGTACTTGTTCTTGTTTCCATTCATATGACATACAGTTCCCTTTCATAGGAACTCACCCAAGGAGTCTTCCTACCCCAGCTGGCAACCAAAGCCATGAGCTCACCTCCCTGGGAGCAGCACGTATGGCTGTAAACTGTGTAGGATGTCTCCTCAAGACATATGGGCTCCACTTACCATACACATACCTGGTCCACCTATGGGTGGTCCTTGTCTGTCCCTGCAGTGATCAGGTGAGGAAGGGAGTCCTTCAGAGAAATCTCAGGGTGCGCCAAAAGTGTCTCCCTCTCAGCTGGTCCTGCAGCGAACAGAGCTGGTCCCACCTGGGCCGCCAAATTGACTACAGGAATTGAACTCTATAACCTCTCTAACTGATACAGTCTCCCATGACATACTTATACCAAAGCTGAGGAAGTATGGGATAGGTGATTGGACAGTGAAGTGGGTCGAGAACTGGCTGACTGGCAGAGTGCAGAGGGTTGTCGTTGGCGGTGCAGTGTCTGGCTGCAGGGCTGTAACTAGCGGCGTCCCCCAGGGGTCTGTGCTGGGTCCGGTCTTGTTCAACATCTTCATCAATGACCACCCTCAGCAAGTTTGCTGATGACACGAAGTTGGGAGGATTGGCTGACACGCCTGAAGGCTGTGCTGCCATTCAGCGAGACCTGGACAGGCTGGAGAGCTGGGCAGTAAGAAACCGGATGAGGTTTAACAAAAGCAAGTGTAGAGTCTTGCACCTAGGGAGAAATAATTGCATGCACCAGTACAGGCTGGGGGAAGAGCTGCTGGGGAGGAGCTCTGCTGAGAGGGACCTGGGCGTCCTGGTGGACGACAGATTAACCATGAGCCAGCAGTGTGCCCTTGTAGCCAAAAAAGCCAATGGCATCCTGGGGTGCATTAAAAAGAGCGTGTCCAGCAGGTCGAAGGAGGTGATCCTCCCCCTCTACTCTGCCCTGGTGAGGCCTCATCTGGAATATTGTGTCCAGTTCTGGGCTCCCCAGTAAAAAAAAGACAGGGATCTCTTAGAAAGAGTCCAGCAGAGGGCCACTAAGATGGTGAAGGGCCTGGAGCATCTCCCCAATGAGGAGAGACTGAGGGAACTGGGTCTGTTTAGCCTTGAGAAAAGAAGGCTGAGAGGGGACAGGATCCAGGTTCTATAAATATTTGAGGTGTGGGGGGCAAAGTGTTGAGGCCAGACTCTTTTCAGCAGTGTGTGGAGACGGGACAAGGGGAAACAGACAGAAACTGCACCATAGGAAGTTCTGCACTAATGTGTGCAATAACTTCTTTACGGTGAGAGTGACAGAGCACTGGAACAGGCTGCCCAGGGTGGTTGTGGAATCTCCTTCTCTGGAGATATTCAAGACCTGCCTGGATGCCGAGCTGTGCGACGTGGTGTAGGGAACCTGCTTTGGCAGGGGGCTGGACTCAGTGGTCTCTGGAGGTCCCTTCCAACCCCTACAATTCTGTGATTCTGTGAATATCATGGAGTTGTTTGGATGGGGAAAGACTACCCCTTTGAATGACCTTTTGTCAGGGCATGTCCTGGGATTCCTAGGATCCTCAAAATGCAGCACTGCTTCTGTCACTGAAAAATGGGGCCCTGTGTGGGACGGAGGGAGGGTCCATGAGTCCCTGGCCCACCTGACTGAGTATTTCCATGGTCTTAGCAAAGACATACTTACAACTTGAGAATGACAGTTAGCTGTGTTCATGGTGGCATGGCCACTTTTAATGGCCTTGAACTGTCTGAACATAACTGAAGAGGCTCAGGCTGATGCAAATCAGCTATTGAATGATAGTGTTGAAAAACTGGAAAGACAGGTGGCAGTTTTGATGGGGAAAAAACCTAATTCAATCATTCTCCTATGGAAGATCAGAAACATCTCTCTGGAAGACCATGGGGACCCTGTACAAGGGAATCTGTATAAAATGGACTCTGTAAATGAAGGCACTAAAAGGTCAGATTTTGAGGTTCCATTTGGACTAGATCTATTTGAGATCTGACTGATTGTAACCCAAAAATGAAAAAAAAAAAAAAAAAAAATGCAGGATAGGCTGGTGGGAGTGCCCTGACCAGTGTCCACCCCCCAAACCCTGCTGCCCATAATACAGCAGCTGAACTGATGGATATAGTACAGTGGTTTAGACAGAAACCAAGAGAGCATGCCAGCATAGCTGCTCTGGTTATGGGACATGGAGGCAGAAAGCGCTGTGGTGAATGGACTGGAAATTTCAAAACTGACATCCATTACTACTCACCCTGCCCTCAGGCAAAGACTGTATGCTCTGTCCAACATAATGAGGATAGCCATTTGATCAGTGAATGATTTATGGCTGTGTGTCATATAACATGGCCAAATAAGAATGACATACCATTAAATATCAGCCTGTGGTCCTCTATGGAGGACTAACAAAATTATATTAGAGAATTAGGCATGAAAGAGGCAATCTATGAAGATGATTTTGAGAGCCCAGTCAATAAATTTTTCATCAGGAACGAGGGATCTCATCCTACAGCCATCACCTTTACATCAGTATGGGTCTATGTTATCCATACTGAACCCCCCAGTGGCCCTCAGGTGCTGTAATACAACAGGCTGCCCAATTGATGGGGAGACAAGAGTGCCTACGGCCAGATGCAGGCTCTGAATGGTGGTGGAAAGGTCTGAGAAAGGCAGAGAACCATCTGCTGCCATGACTTAGGCGTCCAGCCCCTAAGGTAATCCAGTCTGGACCCATTAGGGTCTTGAGACAACAAATGTTTAAAGACCAGATTAGAGCAGGAGTTCAGTTTAAAAAGATCGATGGACAGCATAATCAGGAAAAAATATCTGTTAAACAGGCCCAAGCACTGAGTATTTATAGTCCAACCTTTTCAGCCAAACTAGATGTGAATGTAACTCAAGAAGGGTCTGGATGGGGGCTCTGGCAGAGCCAGAGTTCTTTGTGAACCCCTATGAGGTTTTGGCCACAGGTTTGGCATGGAGCAGAATAAAGATACATCACAGTTGAAAAGCATTTATTGGCTACCTATTCTACACTACAGGTGGTAGAACCAGTAGCTCAGATTTCAGAGGTTATCGTTAAACAACAAGGCCAGTCCAGGGGTGGGTAAAAGATCTAACACACATCTCTATGATGGGGGTGGCCCAATCACAAGCAGTGGTGCGCTCAGTTGTTCTGCTTGCCTGCTCCTCAAGGAGTTAGGAGAAATCTATGCCTGTTGCGTGTTCGAGTGCGTGTGCAATGCCATGTGGAGGGCTTATCACAATAAAGATTGGCGGATTTGCTGCGTAGACCGGTCAGAACTCAGATCTGCGTTGTGCTTCCTGCGGCACCAAACGCCCAACAGTGGCAGTTCCGTGTATTGGCCAGCAGGTGGCAGCAGAGACCACGGAAAGAACGTCTGCGGGACAGACCCTGGGGATCCGTTCTCTTTTGATTATAGGGGAAGAACACAAAGATGGAAGAGGAGGGAAGGGGGAAAAAAAAAAGAAAAAAAGAAAAAACCAAACCACAGCAAACAAATAAAAACTTCTCCAAACGTAGCAAACTTGAATGTCTGTCAATAAATAAATGAGTAATTGAATTGATGTCCGTTTCAGACAGTCCCCTGTAGAATCAGGGTAAGGGTTAGGATTAGAGTTACATTGCAGGTTAATGCTGTTATCTTTACAGCTCCTGTGAGGGATTGGGGTCTGGGTCAGGTGTTTAAAAAATGAAATGAAAAAAGAATTAAAAAAATATATTGAAAGCTTCAGATTTCCTTAATCTTTGTGGGAATCATATAATGTGCAACTCAGATCTACCTCTTCGTGCAGTGACTGCCTGTAAATTTGCTAGAGCCCAATATAATATGGCCTTGTGCTTTCCGCTAACTCACCTTCATTTCATTTTCATTAAATTTGCTTGGTAGTCAGATTTTGGTGTGTGGATATTTTAAAACAATCTGACATTGGCAAAAAATTAAAAATAAATAAATAAATGCACGACAGCATCAATTGTATCAATTTTTATAGATAAGAAGAGCAGTTTTCCTTAGTTTTCTGTGCCTCTTTACTTTCTTACCCTCTCCCCTTGTGTGAGAAACTCTCAAAGTCAAAGATTTCTAGTTAGGCAAAGCTGGCAGCGATAGCAGCAGTGCTTATTCATTACTGCAATACTGCGCGCACATCCCCTGTTGGCAAGGGAGAAACTGCACACCAGTCAGTGAAATCAATTCTGTTCTGTGCCCTAAACCCAATGCAGGTGATGCTCTCATGGCCCTCATTGGTTGAGCATCTCAGGCTCACAGACTCCTCGAGACTGTTGCTAGGATTCATTTCCGTATAAGGTCAATTACCAACCTCTTGTTTTTAGGTTTGCCTTGTACTTTTCTGCGGACAGAGAAGGGCAATGTTTCCAAAAGTCAGTACATTCATTCTGTCCTGTGCTGGGCTCTACCCACCCTGTGTATTTATCTTGTGCTTGTCTCAATTCTACCCATGTCAGAATGCCCCCAGTCTGAACTTAACTCTGTTCAGCAACTTTCTTGGTGCAAAAACTACTTATACAGCTGTTTTACAAGAGGGTTATACATTCAGTTAGGGCCTACACTATGTACTGAAAATACTGGAAACTTCCACTGCAAAAACACAATCTACCTCTCCCATCTGTGCAGCCTTGCAGACCCAGAGCATGCCAGGTTATTTCTGCTTTCATAGCATTTGCATGTTGTAGGGTGAGCACAAGGTTCTGCTGCTTGATTCTTCTGCAAGAGCTGCCTACTGGCAAATGGTTGCAGGGATGGAGGATGTGACAGAAAGCATTTGTCTCCACAAGAGCAGAGTTACATTCAGTGCAGAGTGTGAGAGTCAGGTTGGTGTGGAAAAGCACTGACACGCTGGGGATGATGCAGTGCTCACATGTCTAACACTCACAGACATTACTGTCAGAAGGATGGTGCTGTGTTGTGCTTCTACCTTTGGCAGCCCCTGGAGAAATGCTGTGGCACACAGAACACCTTTGTATTGCACTGACTGCTGCCATGCAGCATGGATTTAACACACCAAATCCAGAGGAGCATGACTGCATCTAACTGCCCTGAGAAAAACTACTGTAGCTGAAGAGATGAGGAGGCAGCTGCTCATCTGCAGAACAAGCAGTACTGCCAGACATTGGGCCAGGTGAGCACCTCCTGCTGCAGCGTGATGATGACAGGGCTGGAGATGATCTGCAAAGCCAGCTTAAAAGTGGGAGACGTGAGTCAACATGGCAGGAGGACAGAGGTGTTAGGGAGCAGCCAAGGCATCAAAGAGTATCAGAAGGCTTTGAAAGGTATCACAAAGCAACAGCCAGGAAGACTGGGATTATCATGAGCAGCAACCTGGATGCTAGAGATTATTTGCTCCCATACAAAATGGTAGAGATCTTGCTGCAGACATCCCAAAGCCAGGCAAAATGGGAACCCAGAGCTCTGCCTGCACGAACCCCACAGCCAGAGTGTTGCAAGCTGAGCTGCCTTGCTGTTTGTTGCATTCATCCCAATCCCTGTGAATGAAGACTCGGAATGCAGTCAAGGCGATGACTGAGCATGAGAGTGACTTTATTCATTAAAAGACAGGAGGGCTTGAGAGGTCAAGGGTGAAGATGGGACTCCTCTTGTCAAGATGAGAGTGGCTCAGAGCTGGTGCTGCTGCCTGGTGCCTGGGACTGGCAGCCTGACTCCAAGTCCCCATCTAAGATGCTCAGCTTCACCTCACTGATGCTGACCTGCTCCTGCATGGTGCTGCTGCTGTTGGTGCACTCGGGCTGTGCTTGGGATGGGCAGCACTGCAAAGGCACTGAGTCACAATCCAGGCAGGTGACTGCTGTGTCTGGCAGGCTCAGGTCAGGAGCTTCAGCAGAGCCAGGAGATATGAGAGCATGAACGTGGATGAGCCCCTTGTGTCCATCACTGTTACCATGTGGAAGGCTGTCATCCGAATTGCAGCGATTCATGCTTAATAAGAACTCTCCATTGATGGAAACACACTGCACATCACTACTTGGTTTGGATCTTTGGGGTTGACAAGGGCTCGAATCACCTAGGAAGGCATAGAAACACAAGGGTTAGTGTCAAACGTTTGCAAGTTGAATCATGAAAGGTTGTTGATACTTGGTAATAGAGTGGCGGCAGGAAGAAGCAAATAGGCTTCAAGCAACAGAGCCACTGTCTTGAAAGTGATCCTCATTCAGGTCCAGCTCGTGAGTTGTTTCACTGTAATCTGCTTCTTTGGGTCTACCTAGTGGGCAGCAGCACTCGAGCTGTTACTGATATCACTGAAAAGAACTGGAGACAATTGTTCTATTCCTAAGAGCTTCAAGGTGCCTAGAAGCACAAATAGAAACCAGCAGTATTTCATCACTTCATCAAAAAGAAGGTCAAACACCTGAGCTGTGAAGAGCAGTTACAGAACCTATGCATAAGATCACACCAGGCATACTTTGTTCTAACAACAGTTATGGCACATAGTCCATTTCCTTCAATATTCCCAAAATGAAATGATGTGGAGCATTACAGGGAAAGAAACACTGCACACAGACACTATGACCCTGATTAGACTCAAGCAGCAGACTTAAAACAAGTCAGAGTTTTTGATTCCAGGATATTTCAGGACCTATAATGTGTGAAATTCAGTTACACGACAGTGCCTAGGTGCCTGCGTTTCAAGCAACTTTCAGATCACAGCCATGTAAAATAAAAACAAATTCAGTGCAGAAATAGCAATCCTGTACCTTAATACTCATGAGATTATCCATTTTTTACAGCACTCTAAGTTCTAAAACTTGCTCATCCCAGTTCACTTCAACAAGTTCCACCAATACAAGCAACGCAGTTCTGAGATCCTGTGTATGTTGTGCAGATAGAATTGAACAGTGCAGAAATAATCTCTGACAGCTTTAAGAGCTCCGTTCTGCTTACAAACTCTCAGTCCAAAACTATTCTCAGTTTTAAGGCAATGAACACCTGAAGCAGTTGGATCATCTGCCGCATTCTGCATCTTGGCATCATGATTAGCACAAAGGGTTTTCTGCTGTCCTGCAGAGATGGAAAAAGTCCTGCTTACAAATGGACCAAGTTTCAGTGTACAGCAGAGTTTGTACCAGACTAAAAAGCCACGCCATTCAATTCATGTGCTCAGGTTGTTATGCACTCAGTAAGGAAACAGAACTAACTGTTGGATTCTGAAGGCAATCTGTGGGGTCCTACATTACCTCCTGATTCTGGAAGAGGAAATTCTAATAGCAAATGCAGAACTTTGATCTTTGTAGACATGAGAAGAGCTGGCATTTAGGAACATTCATTTCAGGGAAATCAAATGATGTGTCTGTATTTTTACTACAGATAGTATAGGGAGCAGCCAGTTGAAGAACCAGATACAAAAAATCCAGCCCATTGGCAAGAAAATACTTCTCCTTAAATTCTGTATGCTATCATGGTACAGAATTAGGCTACAGTGCCACATAGGCCAACCAAGTGTAGAACCAAATCCACAAAATACTGGTAGACAAAGCAGCAAAAACAGGGACAATATTCAGCAGACAGGCCTTTCTACCCACAGCTCAGCATGTTCTGCCATCCGAAAAGCAAGGCCTCTTGTCAAGCTCAGCTATTTCCCTTCTCAGTGTATTCTAGCACCACTGATACCCACTGGTATCCTCCTGTAGAGTGCCATCATATTGTCATCATCCAAAGGGAAAACCCACACAGCAGAGCATACAGCACTACACCCATGCTCCAAATATCCGCCTGAAAAACTAAAAGACAAGCTTACAAACCTGAAGCACCTCAAATGGCTTCCTGACAGACTGGATTGTCTGCCCTTGCCAAAGCCCACATATAGCCCATGAAAAGCTGGCTCTTTCCCTCAGGAAATAAAACCTTATCGTCCCAGAGAAAGCATATAACCCTCATTCAATTGCCCTTCCACTCAGCTTAGAGCACTACTAAAACCAGCATCTTCACCTTAGCTCATCACACTGCTGCACTTCCTTTTACAAGGATTTCACTGGCAAAAATGAAATCAAAGCCGTCACAAGGGATTTAGCACAGTTACGTGTTACTGGCTACGAGAGCTGTCAGCACAGTCACCTGTCAGGCTTTGCTGCTGTTCTATTTATGTACAGGCACAACAAGGTTCAGACACCTCACAATGCAATTCTCACTTTGACTGTAAAGAAAAAGGAGGCTTGAAAAGCAGTGTGTGGAAAACAAAGAAACAAGAATTAGAACAACAGTGGGGCCATGGCACTTGTAGGAATTGCTCCGCCTTTAACAGCGATTCAAGAAGGATGAGGGCATTCCAAACCAAACCAGTTTGGACAGATTAACAACTGCAAGTAGTGGGTTCCAAAATTCCAGACATGAAATCAAAGCTGGAAAAACTCTTCACATTTTCATCTCTCAATTTTTAGTACATTGTGCATTACAACGGAAACAATTCTTCACATACAACTTGGAAGCTAAAGACAAGTCTGACAAAACAGACTGCACAGAAATGATGGATAATTAACAGAGCAAATTGCTCTTTCAAACACTTAGTAATAGAAAGAGATCTCTGAAGTTGCTGTTCTGTAGAGCACCAAAGCAGTCGCTTGAGGCAGTTCAGGATTAGCCTGAGACAAACCAGCCAGCTGTGAACTGAGACCAATTGCACTTCTTCTATTTTACTTTCATTCTATGTGACCTCACTAAGCAAATATTGTCTAAGACCATGAGTATCACATAAATGTGCAGATCTCAAGCTGCTCACTTATCTAGTACCCTTCGCATGATGCTTTATTTTCCTCAGCTATTCATCTAGATTGTGTCTGTTGATTGTGCAACAACAGCCTGTTGGTCTCGATTACCTGTGAGAGGCTCTAAATTTGGCCAGGAAAAATCATTTGAGGATAAGTAATTATCTGGGACTCAGTAAGGCAGTCTTCCCATGCTTTCATAACAGCAGAGATACACACACACACAAACTCATGGAACCCCACTGCTTTGCACAATCCTGTGCACACTCACATGTGTCATGCACTGATTTCCCAGCCAGTCCTCATGGGGTCTATTACTTAGGACAGGAGTGCAGGGGAGCAGCCAGAAGCTGTTTGCATTCCCTGCTGTCTGCTGGGCAGCTTTGCTGGAGATGCTTGGGTTGCTTTGCTTTTCCTTGGGAGGTGGGAAGGAGCTTTGGGTTGGAGGCACATCCCGTGCCAGAGCATCTCGATGGCACGTGTGTGGCACTGATCTGCAGCAGAGGAAGGGGAGGAGGTCCCAGCACAGCCCTGCACCATGCTCTGCCACACTGGGCAGCTTGTTCCTGGCTCAGCAGCGCCATCAGACAAGGAGCTAGGAAGGAAATCAAGGATGGGGGGTACCATCAAACGCAGTTAGTGCATGCCTGTGCAAGACAAACAGACCCAGAGCTTGCGGGTTATTCCTGCTTTTGTAGCATTTGTGTGCTGTAGCTGAGCATAAGGTTCTGCTGCTTGAATCTTCTTCTGCAAGAGCCACCTACCGGTAAATGTCTGCAGGGATGGAGGATGTGACAGAAAGCATTTGTCTCCATGACAGCGTAGTTACACTTGGTCTAGAGAGTGAGAGAGGCAGGCAGCACTGCCTGATGTTGGTCAGGGCGAGTTCCTCCTGCCGCAGCGCGATGATGGCAGGGCTAGAGATGATCTGCAGGGACAGCTCACAGGTGAGAGCCAGGAATGGACACGGCGGGAGGACAGAGGTGTTAGGGAGCAGCCACGGCATCAAAGAGCATCAAAAGGCCCTGAAAAGCATCACAGCCACAGCCAGGAAGCTTGGGGTTTTCATGAGCAGCATCCAGGATGCTAGAGACTATTTGCTGCCATACACAACGGCAGCAGAGCTCTCGCTGCAGGCATCCCAAAGTCAGGCAAAATGGGAACACACCCAGAGCTCGGCCGCACAAACCCCACAGCCAGAGTGTTGTAAGCTGAGCTGCCTTGCAGTTTCTTGCACTCATCCCAATCTCTGCGAATGAAAACTCGGAATTCAGTCAAGGCGTTGATTGAGCACGAGCGTGCCTTTATTCAATAGGAGAAAGGAGGGGGTGTGAGGTCTGGAGGAAAGATGGGACTCATCCTCTCTTGTAATCATGAGAGCTGCTCAGAGACCGTGCTGTTGCCCGGAGCCTGGGACTCATGTCCTGATTCTGTGCCCTCCTGCGAGATGCTCAGCTTCTCCTCGGTGATGCTGACCTGAGCCTGCATGGTGGTGCTGCTGTCGGGGCACTCAGGCTGTGCTTGGGCTGGGCTGCACTGCAGAGACATTGAGTCCAGGCTGGTGCCTGAGGTGTCTGGTGGGCTCAGGTCAGCAGCTTCAGTAGGGATGGGATGAATGAAGGCTTCAACGATGATGACCTTCTTCTCTTGATAGCTGATGTTATACGGAAGGCTTTCATCTGAACTGCAGCATTCTGTGCTTAGTAACAACTCTTCATTGATGGAAGATGCGTCATCGTAACATGCCCTGCGTCTTGGGGATATACAAGGGCTCGGGTCACCTAGGAAGGAGCAGATGTACAGCAGTTAGTGTCGAACGTTCGCAAGATGAACCATGGAGATTCTTGACATTTGGCTATGTAGTGGTGGTGGGCAGAAGCAAATAGGCTTCTAGCAACAGTGTCACTGTCTTGAAAGTGATCCACGTGCAGGTCCAGCTCTTGTGTTGACAAGAGACTCATTTGGGAAAGACAGGGATCAAGACGGGCTTGAACGCCAGTAGGAGGTACAAGCCCACTGAAAGCATGAATTCTACCTGTGTTGCTGACAAGCAGTGTTTTGTAAGCTGGACTTGCACCCTTACCTGCCAGGACCAAGACTTCTGCTTCAGAGGGCTCCCTGGCACTGCTCTGCAGTTGGCGTTTGGCCACAGGGGATGGTTTGCCCAGGCAGAAGCAGGAACACCAACTGCCAGCTGCTGACTCTGCCCTCTTACTGGGAGAACTCATTCTGCAGAGAAAACAGCATGCTGTCAGACGTGGTGCAGGGTGAGGGAAGAGCTGCACCGAGCCCTGGCCAAAAGTTGCCTGTTCTGGGCACTGCCTGCTTTCTGCTGAAACACAGCTTAGAAACGCCCTCTGTTTCAAACAGCAGAGGATGCTTCCATTCCTACAGCTCAGCCCTCAAGTCCTGAAGGCTAAATACCTCTCAACGATGTCAAGCAAGGACATGGATCCGGAGAATGTCGGAGGCTCAGGCTGCTTTGCTCTCCCGGGGCTGGCCTTCACCAGGGAACAAAGGCCGTTGATGAGCTTGCCCCATTTCTTTGGCTCTGCGCAACAAAACAAAGAAACCAGTTCATTTCAGGCCTGGCTCGGTTGGACGAAGCTGAGCGCAATGCATTCGACAGAGCATGTAACAACGGGAAGAACATTCCCAACAAGGACACGCAAGAATGGATTTTCCCCATCCCTGGAGGTGCCCAAGGAGATTACTGTAGTTCTCTTTCTAAGCTTGCTGAACTTGGGCATAAACAAACCCCCTGAAAGTAACGTTCTGACCCTATTTGACTAACTCGCGTTGTCAAATGTAAATTACGCACCTGGCTTTGGCAATTGAGGAGGGAATTGGAGGAGGGAATTGAGGAGGGAATCGGGAACTTTTCCGCTGATGAGTTCCATGCACTCACCAGGGAAAAGCCCAACCTGTAATTAGAACAGAAAGACAGGTGAGCATTAGCCCGAGCCCAGAGCCAAAGGGAAGGTCCACTGACAGTGACACAGGGCAACTGTTTGCATCCAGCAGCCATCCGTTGCAGGCAGAGCAGCTCCAAGCTGAGATTCCCAACTCTACTGAAGTTGTGCTCTCTAGTCAAAAATGTGTGCCTACCTCAAAGCCACGCTTGCCTCTCCACCAGGGGCTCAGCCTGTTGATATGTCCTCATATCAACAATGCTCACCAGATCTCTGACCTGAAAGAGATTGAAACATCAATCCCAGATTCAGCAAATCTGGTAGGAAAACAAAGCAGAAAGGACTGCCCTCTTCTATGCACGACAACACGGAATGCCTGGAACTGCTTACCTCCAGAGAGAGCTCATCTGGCCCCTGGGTGACGTGGCTCTTAATAACATGGGCTGCCGCAAATGCTGGTACGTTTAAAGATGACATAGCACGCACCAGCTGCGGCTTCTGCATGTTATCAGCCTGCAAAACAGAGAACAGGCCGTGGTCAGGAGCTGAGGACAAACCAGGAGGATTTCAAGGTGAGGAGCACATCTGCAGAGAAAGCTGCAGCAAATGCGCTCCGTCCTTCTCAGGAGCACTTCAGAAGGAGCTGCACGTCTCATAGCTCTGGAGCAGCACTTCTTCCTTACCCTTCACTACTCCAAGCAGCTCCAACAAACTTCTCAGAAGAAATCCAGGCCAGCACAAACCTGGCAGACCAGAACCAAGTGCAGCTTGTGTGACGGCAGTGCCCACTCCTTGCTTCCACCCTGCTCCAGCAGGTTAAGGAGTCTGAGCATCACTGGCCTTTGACAACTCAAGACTTCCAGCACCTCATGCCAACATTTCTCACTAAGATACACCTAAGGCATTGAATTCTCTTCTCACTACCTCCTCTCAGTCCTCCCCTAGGAACAGAAACCATTTAGATTCTACAGCAAACTACAGCATCTACCCTGCAAGAGCACACTGAACCACCTGCAACAATGAAACATGGTTTTGGAGAGTGGGTTTGAAAACACACCTTTAGACAGCTGTCTCCCTGTAGCCAAAAGGAAACCAAGCAGCAAAAGAAGAGTCCAGCCTGAAACATGCCCATGCTACTAGCCCAAGTTTCTCACAGTGAATGCAGAATCCATCCTGTTCTTGAGGTAACAAATGACCAGTGGGTCTCCTCTTGCTCCACCCCTTCTCCTTCAAAGCCAGAAAAAGAAAAACAGGTAGAAGAAAACCCAGACGTACCTTTCCACACAAAGAGCAGAAAGTGGAACAGCAGTTGTCTCCTTCCTGAGACATGGTGGGGAGCATCCCAGAGGAAGCCCAAGTTCTTTGCTTCTCTCCACAGGGACTTCAAGCACTCTTGGCAAGAGCTGCTTTGGTTCTTTCTTCAACTGCTTCCATCACCAGAATCTCCTTTGGAAAAGGAACACTAAAGAAAGAATCAGCAAATGAAAAAGAATGAGCAATAGCCACTTTACCAGCTTTCTCCTAACATGCAATTTAGACCCCCAATTCGGGCAAGGTCTTAAAATCAGCTGGTTACAAGAACTGTCCCAAAATATATCCAGCTTCTGTACAGCTGCTGTTATTTCTGACAGCGAGTGTAATCACAGAATCATAGAATGGCCCGGGTTGGAAGGGACCTCAAGGATCATGAAGATCAATCACCTCCCTGTCCCTGCTGGCCATCCCTTCTTCTGATGGAGCCCAGGGGACCATTTGCTCTCTGAGCTGCAAGAGCACGCTGATGGCTCACGTTCTGTTTTTCATCCACCAGGACCCCCAGGTCCTTCTCTGTGGGGCTTCTCTTAAGGACTGCTCCTCCCAGTCTGTAGAAATGCCTGGGATTCCTCCAGCCCAAGTGCAAAACCTTGCACTTTGCTGTGTTCAACCTCATTAGATTCACGTAGGCCAACCTCTCGGTTGAGCTCCCTCTGAATGGCATCCCTTCCTTCCACTGCGTCAGCCGCACCACTCAGCAAACAGCAGAGGGTGCACTCCATTGCATCATTGGTGTCTCTGATAACCATGTAAAAAAGCACTGGTCCCAAGACAGACTCCTGGATGACACCACTTGTTATCGGCCTCCACCTGGACATCAAACCATGAATCACCACCCTCTGTCCTCTACAAAACCTCTTTGTCTTCTACTCCTGCTGCAGCTGCAATGGCTGCACCAGCATGACTCACGTGTTTGACAATCCTCCAGCTCTGGCCTAGCCATGCACAGCAGCAGTCCGTCTCCCTCCCAGCTCACTCACCAGTGTGCTGCTGTGCCCCAAATTCAGTGCAGCAGCACTGAGAGCAGGCAGCACCCATCACCCTCCTCTAACTCTCTCTGCCAGCTGCGATGAGGACTGACATAGCACGCCCACCCCAGCCCAGCTTTTCTGCTGAGACACCTCCCAGCAACCACCCAGCACCAATCCCAGTTGCTGCAAGCTGTCTGAGAGCCTGCTGGAGTGCACTGACAATAACTTTGTGGGTCAAGTATTAAGCACACCAAGCAGAAGGGAAGCATTACTGGACATGGTGCACAGCAGGGGTTAAGACTGGAGGTGGTCAGGGCTGTAGTGACCATGCCCTCCTAGAGTTCCTCATCTCAAGGAATGCAGGCCTGGCAAAAAGCAAAGTCAGGACCCTGAGCATCAGGAGAGTCAGCTGCAGGCTGTTCAAAGAATTCTTGCATGAGAGACACTGGAAAACTGTTTTTAGGGGTAAAGGAATGGAAAAGAGATGGTAACTTTCTCAGAAAACCTTACTCAGAGCTGGAGCTCTGAGCTCCATCCCGACCACACGAAACACAGTAGAGGAGGCAGGAAAGCAGCATGGCTGAACCTGCTGGTTACAGGGAGCAACAAGAAGGAAATGGAGAAACAGCAGAAACGGAGACATGCAGCCTGGTCGCTTTGGTGGCCTTCTACAGTGGAGTGACAGCATCAGTAGGGAAAGGAAAAGCAACTGACATCACTCAGCCAGACTTTTGCAAGGCCTTCGATGTTGAGCAAGTTTCCTGTTAGAACTCAGTGTGAACAAATCTACCACTGAGCAACACCCTGAGCCCCCACTCACCTCAGCAGAGGTCAGCCTGCACCCCAGCCTTCCGCCTATTCTGCTCCATTGATGGAAGCACACCGGGCATCATTGCTACTCACCCGACCAATGATGATAGGGGCAGAAAAGGGAATTCCTCTTTACCTTTCAGATGAAAAATTGATGACTGTGTGGAATCTTGCCAGTACAGCTGTGGGGCCTTCCTTTACTTGTATCCTGCTGCTCCGTGTCACAGTGGGAGAGCTGCTCTGGCCTCTCCTCTCAGCCTGTGCCTCCTGCAGTGTGAGCAGCTTTGTGGATAGAGGAGACACCCACACAGACTTGGGCCTGGATAGAGAACTGTGCCCTACAACATAGGTACATTTACATCACGCTCTTTTCCTTGTGTGTGAGCAATCCTTGCTCTTTTCAGATGGTACTATGAGCGTGTGACACCCCAAACACATAGTTAGCATCTGTCCATATCATTAAGGCTCTCGTCAAGGCAGTTATTTCAGCCTTCTGACGGGTAGTCCCCATGGCTGATGGTTGTGCTTCCATTCCCTGCTCAGTAGCAGTTACTGCATGTCCTGCCTTACAGCCTCCTTGTCTCACAAAACTGCAGCTGCTGGTAAATCAGGCGTCTTCTGCATCTTCTAAGGGTTCGTCCTTCAGCTCCGACTGACTGGATGTAATGTGCAGCATCAGTTGTTTCAAAGCAGTGATGTCATCCTGGTTCTCCACCAGGGGAGTTCCGCTAAGGAAAGATACTGGGTTGGCAATAGTAGTTACAATTATTTCTATATCACCCTGCTCTACCAGGATGGCCTGGTATTTCGGGAATCTTTGGGGTGAACAGATGCCATTCAGAGGGACCTTGACAGGCTGGAAAGCTGGGCTCGGGTGAACCTAATGAGGTTCAACACAGCAAAGTGCAAGGTTTTGCACTTGGGCCGGAAGAACCCCAGGCACCTGTACAGGCTGGGAGGAGTTGTCCTTGAGAGCAGCTCGGCTGAAAAAGACCTAGGGGTCCTGATAGATGAGAAACTTAACATGAGCCAGCAGTGCGCTCTGGCAGCCCGGAAAGCAAATGGGATCCTGGGCTCCATCAGGAGAGGGGTGGTCAGCAGGGATAGGGAGGTGATCGTCCCTCTCTACTCTGCTCTTGTGAGGCCCCATCTGGAGTACTGTGTCCAGGTGCGGAGCCCTCAGTACAAAAAAGATATGGAGATTTTGGAAAGGGTCCAGAGGAGGGACAGGAAGATGATCAGGGGGCTGGAGCACCTCGACTATGAGGACAGGCTGAGGGAGTTGGGTTTGTTCAGCCTGGAGAAGAGAAGGTTGCGGGGTGACCTCATTGCAGCCTTTCAGTACCTGAAGGGAACTTACTCCCAGGAGGGGAGTAAACTCTTCGAAAGGGCTGATAATAGCAGGACTAGGGGAAATGGTTTTAAGTTGAAGGAGGGAAGATTTAGGTTGGATGTTAGGGGAAAGTTCTTTACTAGAAGAGTGGTTAGGTCCTGGAATAGGCTGCCCAGGGAGGTTGTGGATGCCCCGTCCTTGGAGGCGTTCAAGACCAGGTTGGACGGGGCCCTGGGCAACCTGATCTAGTAAAGGCGTATGTTTGGTGGCCCTGCTAGGCAGGGGGGTTGGAACTACATGATCCTTGAGGTCCCTTCCAACCCGGGTAATTCTGTGATTCTGTGATTCTGTGGGGTGAAAGCCAATGTCCCCCTTTTGCCTCCAATACAGTAAACACTGCATGAGATATTAAAACTGGTATCCTTTGGCCCAGTGTAGATTGATGGGATTCTTGAATATTGAGCACCAGTGCACCCTGGATATCCCTTACTCACTTCAAGCTGTTTCAAGTTTACCATCAGTCCGTAGCTGTGTATCCATGGTTGGCACCCTCCTGTCATTCCTGGCAACGTATGGAGTTCCTTGGCAGTTTGCAGCTCAGGGGTTGAGCAGATGGCTTCTTTCTTGGCAGTCCTTAAGGTTCAAAGTCCAGCTGTCATCTCCTATCCCAAATACGTCACTTGCTGCTGAGTTATTTGTGCTTTCTGTAAACCAAGAAACTCAGCAAACTCTCAGTCTATTGTACACAGTCCTTTTGTTGCTGTGGCACCCACGTGCTCCAGTAAAGTTCCACCCTAGGATGGAGGATCCCAGGTCTCAGGCTCACGAGTTGACCAGTTCTCAACAATCATTTAGCTGTTCTCACAACCCTGGGTAACACTGTCCAGGTTCACTGAGTCTCTTCTCCCTCTATTAGGGAGAACAGATACACGCAAGTACTCGTATGCTATCATAAGGAATTCAGTAGGTTACATTTAATTTAGAAGCATGATGCAATCAAAAGCTCGCTTAAATAAAAGCATACCCTTTTCTTTCACTCAAAATAATAGCCCAGAAAAAAATAAAAACAAAACAAAACTCTCATCATAATTGTTAAAGAAATTATCTACTAAATCTCGATGGAGAGTGGAGACACATGCTAGTTTTAGGAACACAGCACTTATCTCATTATCTGAATGCATCTCAAGGCATGCTCCTTGTGAAACTGTGAGAACTTCTATCATTAACAGACGTGTACCATGCCCTGATATATGGTTAAACCGCTTGCAGTGCACTGTCAGATGTACAGGATGGCAGCTGTATGTGCTGTGACCAAATAAACCCCACACTGAAACCTTTCAGAATTTTAGGACCTACAAGTATTGCATTCATATTAAAAGTAAAAAATTCCGAAGCTACACATGTTCTAGGTTTCCATTTGTTAGATACAACATACCTTTGGAAGTAGGCGCCTGAAAGGATATGCCTTCTACTTGCTTCTCTGTCTGGCTCTTCGAAAAGAAGGCCTTTGGAGCAGGAAATGCAAAGGGCAGCTCATTTCTTAACGCTGACTCTGCATCAACATTCTCTATGTTTGCACGCTTCTTAGATGCCACTTTTCTTGTCACTGGAGTTGACAGTGTGAATTCCATATCACCCAGTTGAGTATCATGCCTCGAATGGTGCCAGAGACGGAACAAAAGGTTTTCTGATCACAGCCGGAGAAGTTACTGTCAAAGAAATTCTAACAGCTGAGAAGGTCAGACACAATGCTTATAAAAATATCATACATTATTTGGCTATTGAACAAAACAGTTGAAAACTCTGATTCTCTCCTAGAATAAGTTCGTTTCTTATAGACTGTCAAACACCATTTTTTGATTTGTTCATCTCAATTCTCCATTGAGGATTAACCCTCACCAGCTTATCTAAACATAAATATGAATTATCACTTGGTTTAGTTAAAAATTTGAATAATATCACAGTGGATTTTGTTGTCCAACACAGTAAGATTGAATTTCTTTCGGTACCTTTCAACCTCTGCCTACCTCCAGCCTAACTCCAGAATCTTATTAACTGTGCCTTATCGCTTCCCATTGTGTTTTAAAATCCTCACTGACTCCTTTACTTGTTCCCTTGCTTGCTGTTTCTGTGCAAACCAAACACTGGAGTTAGGGATCACGTCAAACCAACCATGGCCTACAGGTAGAAGGCAACAAAATTTATGCTTAACATACTTCTTTGCTCTATCTTTATCTTCCTTTGGTCAAGGTCCACTAGATACTTAAATATGGAGTAAGCACTAGATACAATGAGAAGCAGATTTCTAGATTAAGAGCTGTATTTTTTCTGTAAGAAACTAGCTGTACATCTTCACACACCTGCTTTGTTTTCTGAGTATTTAGATCGAGTGGAGATTCTTCAAACACTGAAGCTACATCAGAAAATTCCATGGATCCAAACGCATCTGGCACATGGCTGCAGTCTGGCACATCTTCATATGCCAGAGCCTTTTCAGACTGAAATGTTCCACCGAGATTCTTTTGCAGAATTAGAAGGAAGATTTCATCAGAAGATTTCACCACTAAAGTCTAAATAAGATTGGTTTGCAAGTTCCAAACTATGGCTAACAGCTAATGGAAGTCCACAGGCCAGCAGCAACAACTTTTATATTATGTTCTTAATATTCTAATTGTTGATATGACGTTCATATAAAGAGCAGAAGGGAAATTACTCTTAGAGCTCAAGTCATCTTTCACAGCCTGCGTCAACAAGAGCAGCACCTCATAGCCTTTGGTTTCAAGACCTGGACCACAAGCTAGCTAATGATTTTACACAGAATTCCAGAGTTCAAGTCACTGTTTACATTAGGGCTGAAATTGTACTGAAAGCCTTCAAGTTCATCACACTTAATTATCACTGGCACCACACATAACTCCACGTTACATATGTGATCACACGCAACCTGGCAACTTCTGACAATTCCCAAAGCACTCCACTTGCACTTGGCTACTAAAGTACAGAAAAAGGAATTAACATCAGAAATAGCTGCAGTCAAAACCATCTAAGAATCCAAGTCTCCAGGAAACAAGGAAAGCAAATCCTCTCCAGGACTGTGTTCTAAAAGGAAACAGATCAGAAAGGTGAGTTCTTCCCCCCTTTGACCACCCACTCATGTAACGTCCATGTCATTTCTAAGTATGCTGCCCAGACCAAGACTGAGGATGCTTCAGAAGAAGACCTTCCCTGCTAAGCCAAACAGAACAAGTAAGGTACCAAAATATGTAGAGCCAAACGAGGAAAGGTGCTCTAAGAAGGTAAGCATCACAAGAGACCAACAGGAATACTTACACAATCCAAACAATGCACAGTTTCTGTTCCACAAGCTGCCAAGAGGAATGTGTGCAGTACTCACAGCGCACCATGTACACTGCTTACTGCAGTCATACTGCTTCATAGGACCAGCCCAACTTACTTAAACATTTTAATGAGCAGTCCGAACTGTCTGGATCAGCACGGTTCACTTGGAAGGGACCTTCACAGATAAACCTGAAGAGGTGAGGCGACTGCACTATCTAAACCTTAAAGCATATAGGACCTTAAAGCATAAGCTTAAAGCACAGAAGCATGACCAGCAGGTCGAGGGAGGTGGTGCTGCCCCTCCACACTCCTCTCATTGAAACCCCATCTGGAGCACTGCACGCAGTTCTGGAGCCCTCAACACAAGAAGGACTTGGAGATATTCAGGCAGGTCCAGAGGAGGGCCATGAAGGTGATCAGAGAGGGCTGAAAGCACCTCTACTATGTGCACAGGCTGAGAGAGATGGGGCTCTTCAGCCTGGAGAAGACTCCAAGGAGACCTTAGAGTGGCCTTCCAGTATCTGAAGAGGGCCTACAGGGAAGGCTGGGGAGGGACTTTTCATAAGGGCAGGTAGCAACAGAATGAGGGGAAATGGCTTTACATGGGAAGAAGGTAGATTAGGATTGGATATTAGGAGGAAATGCTTTACTGTGGGTGTGGTGAGACACTGGAGCAGGTTGCCCAGCAAGGCTCCAATATGATTGCTTTGCAAGTTCCAAACTATGGCTAACAGCTAATGGAAGTCCTCAGTCCAGCAGCACAAACTTTTATATTATCTTCTTAATATTCTAATTGTGGATTTGACGTTCATATAAAGAGCAGAAGGGAAATTACTCTTAGAGCTCAAGTCATCTTTCACAGCCTGCGTCAACAAGAGCAGCACCTCACAGCCTTTGGTTTGAAGACCCGGACCACAAGCTAGCTAATGATTTTACACAGAATTCCAGAGTTCAAGTCATTGTTTATGTTAGGGCTGCAATTCTACTGAAAGCCTTCCAGTTCATCACACTTCATTATCAATGGCACCACAGATACCTCACAAAGAAGCATTATGACATCACAAAGGGACATTATGACGTCAGAAAGGTCATTATGACATCACAAAGGGCATTATGAATCACAAAGGAGCATTATGACATCACAAAGGAGCATTATGACGTCTCAAAGGGCATTATGACGTCACAAAGGGCGTTATGACGTCACAAAGTAGCATTATGACATCACAAAGAAGCATTATGACATCACAAAGGGGAATTATGACGTCAAAAAGGGTCATTATGACGTCTGAAAGGGGCATTATGATGTCACAAAGGGGTGTTATGACATCACAAAGGGGTATTGTGACATCACAAAAGAGCATTAAGACATCACAAAGGGGAATTAAGATGTCACAAAGGGCATTATGACGTCACAAAGAGGCATTATCACGTCACAAAGAGGCATTATGAAAACAAAGGAGCCTTATGACGTCTCAAATGGCATTATGACATCACAAAGGGCATTATGACGTCACAAAGGGGCATTAAGACATCACAATGGGTCATTATGACGTCAGAAAGGGGCATTATGACATCAGAAAGGTGCATTATGATGTCACAAAGGGTGTTATGATGTCACAAAGGGGCATTATGATGTCACAAAGGGGCGCTGGGAAAAGATCTCTGTGTGGAGATTGCTTCTACTAGAGGTAGTTCTATAAGACTGTTATATAGAGCTGTGCAGGGGCTGTAAATCTGTCTGCAGAGGGTGATGATCAGTTCCAAGTGTCTGCAGTCAATGCTCATGGACTGAGCCCATCCAACCTGGCCTTGAATGCCTGCAGGCCTTGAATGGGGCATCCACAGCCTCCTTGGGCAACCTGTTCCAGTGTGTCACCACCCTCTGAGCAAAAAACATCTACCTAAGATCCAACCTATACCTCCCCAGTCTCAGTTTTAAACCATTCCCCCTTGTCCTATCATTATCCACCCTCATAAACAGCCATTCCCCCTCCTGTTTATACGCTCCCTTCAAGTACTCAAAGGCCACAATGAGGTCTCCCCACAGCCTTCCATTCTCCAGGCTAAACAAGCCCAGATCCCTCCACCTTTCCTCATAGGAGAGCTGCTCTAGCCCTCTGATCATCACAGTGGCCCTCCTCTGGACCCCCCCCAACAGCTCCACATCCTTCCCAGGCCTGGACACAGTGCTGCAAATATGGCCTCACAAGAGCTGAGCAGGAGTGGACAATCACCTCCCTCTCCTGCTGGCCACCCCTTTTTCAGTGCAGCCCAGAACACACATGGATCTATCTTTTCCATACGGATATTCCCATCTGTGTACATATATATACCACACCTACACCCCCACAATCTGCTACAACTCCATAGAATTTTCAAGGTTGGAAAAGACCTGGATGATCTTATGATCTTATGATCTCAGATCTTATGATCTGGATGATCTTATGATCATCCAGTCCAACCATCACCAATACTTCCCAGCTAAATCACATCCCTCAACACAACACCCAAACTTTTTGTGAACTTCCCAGGGTTGGTGACTCTACATGAGAGAAAAGGGCACTCAGATAAGGGATTCTGCATTTGCTATTAGCAGAGGTGGGATGAGACCGAGCACTGCCCCAGCTCCTGGGATAATGCAGAAGGGCTGAGACCTTCCAGCTGCTTCCACCCAGGGTCACACAGCAAAGCCGACCCTGCAGGAGTCTGCATCATTCTTTGCATGGCATTGCTAAGAGGAAGATCCCCCCCCTACCCTTGGCTCTACACTCCAGCTGCTGTCTGCCATCTGTAAAGCCACCACAGCTCTCCTACTGGAGTTCCCATCTGCACAGTGACAGCTTGGTTTCTTCTTACTGTCAAAGCAGCCACAGCCTCAGTGCTTCTCAAATCTCCCCTTTTCAGCTGATTTCCTCTTTCTTGTGGCTGGGCAATTCCTCCCTCTCACAGTCATCCCTCTGCCCCACTCTGTGCCCACAGACCCAGAGAGGGCACACAGAGCCAGCCCTGTCCCAGCTGCTGCTGCTTCACATCTGACAGTCTCAGGAGCTGAGATCCAGGCCGAGACAGCAATGCCCAGACATGGTTTGTAGGACGTTTGTGATAGGAAATAGGGAGGCTTGTGATTAAACCTGCCCCCTAAGGAGGAAGGCAATGCTGCCTGCAGCCCCAGCAGGCATTACAAAACATCCCCATTTACAGGAGGGTTTTAAATAGCACAATTCAGGAACTACAACTGCACAAATTCCCGCATGCCCTGGAATAAGTTTGGGAATGGACATGGTTCTACCACCTGTGCAATGCCATAGAAATAACAACCATCCACCTGTAAACCTCCATCCTCTCCCCTGCTGCACAAAGGGAAGCTCAACAGCAGTGCACAAATGTCCCAGCAATGTCTGAGCACTGCTCTGTGCATCCCAACCTGCTCATCCCATCCACTCCTGGCTGGGCAGCAGGATTGGGGTGGCACATTGCAATGGGCACAGAGGAACATGGAAGCCCCACACATGTGAGGAAGGGGCTGGCTGTGCTCCACACTCATGTTATCAGACGTGATTTGCCCTTCTGTGGGGAGCCTCTGCTCTTTCCCAGCTCATCCTCCAGCGTCTGGGACTCCAGGATCTCATTCAGGCTGTTGTTGGCTGCGGGGCAGCTCCATGAAGAGCCGCCCCTCCACTGACCGGCACACAACAGCCGCTCCCGCGCACTGCGGCTCAGCCAATCGGAGCCGGCGGAGCTGCCGCTGCCCGATGGGACCCCCCCCCACATATTGACCCCCCAGACGAGGAAGAGGAGGAGGAGAGCGACGAGGAGCTGCCGCAGGAGCTGACGTTGGGGCGAGGGGGCAACGCGGGGGGGGGGGTCGGCAGTGGGGGGTGGGGGAGGGGGTGGGGCAGCATTACCCCCGGACCCCGTGGACCCCCCCCAGCCAAAGTGCTGCTCTCCGACCCCCGCGGGCTCTTTGTGCAGCCGCTGCCCTCCAGTTATAGGACCCCCCCCCCCCATATTGCGCTTTGCTCACCCCCACCTCCGGAACCCCCCCCCCCACTCACCACATCGCCCCCTCCCCCCCCGGGTGGGGTTATGGGGGGTCGGGTGGGGTCGACGATGTGCCGTAAGCCGCGCCGGGGTCGTGTGACAAACCCCCCCCCCATCAAGATGAATGGGGCGCTGTCGGGGGGGGGCTCAGCCGTAAGGATAAAGCGGGGGGGTTAATGACGGGGGGGGGCAGTGCTATAGGGAACGCAACTAATCTAAGCCCCCCCCCCCCACATTAACACCCCATTGTGTGTGGGGGTGGTGGGGGTGGGGCACACAATAACCCCCCCAAAGGCCAAACAGCCCCAACACCCCCCCTCAAAGCCGCTGCCTTACGCTGTGCCCCCCCTGCATGAAGGGGCCCCCCCATCGATTGAGCCCCCCCCAATCCCATCTATAGTTGAGAGCTATGCTTTTTGTAACTCCCCCCTTTTAAAGCCCCCCCCCCCCACAATGTTGTGCACGATGTGCTGCCCCCCATGAGCCCCTGACCCCCCCCCTTAAAAGATGGGGTGGGGGGGGTGGTCTCGGACCCCCCCTCCTTTAAACGATGGGGTGGGGGGGCGGATTGTCACTGCCCCCCAACACCAAAATGGACACCCCCCTTTTAAAGGATGGGGTGGGGATGGGGGGGTGGGGGGTGAAGGTGATCTCGCCCCCCCCCCATTAAAACGGACCCCCCACCCCTTTAAAGGATGGGTGGGGGTCGGTTACGGGCCCCCCCGGCGCTGTGTGTGTATGTGCCCCCCCACCGTTTTGCTCCCCCCGTGGCGCAGTGTGCTGGGAAAGGATCTCTGTGTGGAGATTGCTTCTACTAGAGGTAGTTCTATAAGACTGTTATATAGAGCTGTGCAGGGCCTGTAAAGAGAGTTGAGGGGGACTCTAGTGGGCATATGGGGCTGTGGTGGGCAATAGGAGGACTAGGGGCTCTAGGGGGCTCTGAGGGTGTGTAGGGGTTGTGGATCAGGTTGGATCTTAGGAAGATGTTTTTCACTCAGAGGGTGGTGACGCACTGGAACAGGTTGCCCAAGGAGGCTGTGGATGCCCCATCCCTGCAGGCATTCAAGGCCAGGCTGGATGTGGCTCTGGGCAGCCTGGTCTGGTGGATGGCGTCCCTGCACATAGCAGGGGGTTGGAACTGGATGATTTTTGGGATCCTTTTCAACCCAGGCCATTCTATGACTGTACAGTTCCATAGTGGAACAAATATAATATGCTAACTATGTAAAACATGGAGTCAGACCTGTGTGATTTGTCCACACCAGGAGGTGATTAGAAAACAATTTGTAAGCTACAAAGCTGCTTGCTGGAAAGGAAAAGAAAATAAAACTACAAGAAAAAGGGAAATCATTTCTTCCTGAAAATAGGAAGAATTATAGATCTGACATGAAATTTGAGTGAAGCTCCTGATTTTATGAAGCTATTCCCATTATTTTCTTGGTGCTGTGTTTCCCAAATGAGTGGTTTCTGGCTCTGCTGCAGCACCAGTCTGCATGTGAACATCAACTCTGTTCACCATCTGGGAAGATTAGGACTTCCCTTCTCCTACCAGCACCACTGAATTACAGTTACTCAGTGGTTAAACAAAGGAATCCTTAAAGAAGGGTTTACAGCTGTCCTGTTGTCTGAAGTGCTTGGGGCATTCTGATGCTATTAAGCTCTATGTATTAACAAGTTAAAAAAGAAAAGGTAGGCATCTGATTGTTGTGACAGTTTCTAAGCGATTTGGAAAGCTGTACCACCCAACCACTCCTTCTATTTGATGGAGGTGACAAAGCTCAGTTTAATTTCTGACTGCTGTTTAAATTCTGAAGCTCGAGCTGGTTCCTGGAGCAGAAAAAGCTCGGAAGCTATCCCTCCTACAAGCAGGCACCTCTGAGCAAAATATGACATCTCAGTTTCTGATGGTAAGGTCAGGAGATCTGATTCCAGCATCTAGCTTTTGGCTTAATACTGTGTTAGTGGGACCTTTGGCATCTAGCACTTAATGATCTTGAAGGTTTCTTCCAACCCAAGCCCTCCCATGATCCTATGATTCTGTGATTTCATTCAGGTTTATTGAGATGAGTTCTCCTGAATGTGCTGTTCTCCATATGATTATAATTGGAGTCCAGATGGGTGACTGAAACCAGACACCAAACTTTCTGATGGCCAAAATTAAATGAAATCAATCCTTTACTGTGTCAGTAGTCTGTAACTAGAGCCCATCAGGTAATTCCCAGCCTCCTGCCTGTATCAGTGGCTGCACACAGTGAAAAAGTCTGATGGGATTTTAACCTCTAAAATGTTCCAAAGCAACCAGAGGGTGAATATATTCACTATGCAAATACCTGCAGGAATAAGCTTGTCATGTATGTCCTCAGGTACCACAGTAGTTAATGGTGGGACTCAGTAGGTCATGCTGAAAGTTGAGTCTGCTGATTTTGAAGGTCTTTTGAAGGTCTTTTCCAGCCTACATGACCTTATGCTAATATTTCTGAAATTTATTTCTGTTCAGCTCCCAGAAAACCTCCCACCCAGCCCCCAACTGACCCCGTGGTGAAAAATAAAACAGAAACCTCAGTGACGCTGGCATGGTCCCCTCCGAAGATGCACCGCCCCATTCCAGTCGATGGCTACATTGTGGAATGCAAGAAACTAACTGGCTTCACCTGGGTGAGGTGCCACGAGTCTCATGTCCCCGTCCCAGAGTTCACGGTGAGCAATCTGTCTGAAGAGGCTGATGATCAGTTCCGAGTGTCTGCAGTCAATGCGCATGGACAGAGCCCGTCTCTGGAATTCCCAGGGAGCGTGCACCTTGGTAAGCACAAAAACCCCAATGGAAATGGGTCAGTGTGTGCTGAGCAGCTGTGTTGGTTCCCTAAAGATGCTTCCTTTGACTTTAAGGTTAGCAGTGCATTAACACACCAAAGGCTTTCCTTTATTCCTAGTTCTCCTATCTCCTATCAACCTCCAGCTACCACTACAGTGATACGAGTTGTTTCTGTGACAGAGACATGAATATCCTTATCTTTTGATATCTCACATGTGCAAGAGGCAGAACTTTCTGTAACAGATCTTAAGCACAGAAGTGCTTCTTCTAGCACTCATGCAAAGGGAGAAGTAGAAATGTACCTATGATTTAATCTTCCATCTCTAAATGAGATACCAGACTTGCATCTAAAGAGCATTAAGACATACATGTTCTTCCTCAGACCCAATCCTGGCTGTGAAATCCCCCCTAACAACTGGTGAAGCTGTACCTGGAGGGGATGCCATGTTTACTATTGACCTTACAACAACGTGCAAGCATGCCAGCTGATGAATGTCTGCAGTTCACAGCTATTGGCCAGTGCATTCAGTCACCAGGTTTACCACTGCATGACCATAGAGCAGTACTTTCAGCTGCAGGTTCAGACAGCCTTTCTGATTGCACTGGAATAGTTTAGAAGTAGGGGAGCAATCATTCCAATAATATCTCTATCAATCAGCTTTGCATGACAAAGTAGAACAAATAAACATTCATGATGGGAGGACCTGTTTGTCATTGGGTGGAAACCTCTGCAGAAGCATGTTTAGAGCATTATTAATCAGTAGAAGGAGATGTTTGGTTGATTTTTACTTAGTAAATCCAGCAAGAAGACCAAATGAAATATCATGAATTGCTCAGCACTGACACAATGATGGAGGAACAGAAGGTGATACTTTTTCAGAGATGTTGCAGCAAACATTGACCACGTTAGCCTGATATAAATTGAAATAACGAGGCCTTTGCTCCTGACAGGTGCTGCAGTGAGATTTACCAAGAAGAGCAAAGATGTAGAAAAGATCTGCGCTTGGCTGCGTGAGGAAGCCAAACTGCAGGCTGAGCTTTCAGACACAGGCGCTACTGTGGAGTGGATGAAGGATGGGAAGGAGCTCAAGGCCAGTGAAAATTATGAACTGCAAATTGTGGGGAAGAAACACACCCTGAAAATTCACAACGACTCAATGGATGATGCTGCAAGTTATCAGTGCATCTGTGAGGGGGATAAAATGCTCTATCAGCTTTCAGTGAAAGGTATGTGACAGTCTGGGCTGTCCTCTTCCTGCCCAGGGCCAGCAGACTGCATTCACCTGACTCCCCGACAGTCCAGCTGTTGTCAGACAGCATCTGGGGTGTTTTCAGTGGCTGTTTTGACTTGAACTGGCCAATCTGCTTTGTAGAGCCATTTGATTTCTGTGTTCTGTCCTGTGATTCGTCCCTAAGATATAGAGGAAATCAAGGGAAAGACAGGAAAAAGAGCATCCCAGCCTTCCTGCTCTTCTGTCAGGGTGGCCACAAGAGATGATGTCAACATCTCTTTTTGTAGCAGTGATCCCAAATGTAGAAAACACCTGTGAAGAGTCACAGGGACTAAATTGATGGAGAGCAGAACTTCCTGCCAAGGCTTGTCAGCTAGTCTTAATTTTGCTTTTCTTCTCTCTCTTTGTCATGTTAGCATAATATTTCATACTGGCAGGTCTGCCCACAGAATTAACTGGCACAGGCTGCCCAGTTAGGTGGTGGGATCCCTGGAGGTGTTCAGGAGCTGTCGAGATGTGGCCCTGATGGATGTTATCAGGGGGCATGGTGGGGTGGGTTGGGGTTGGAATCAAAGGAGGACCCCCATGTATTTCATCGGGAAGCACTACTGGTAATAAGACCTTTGGAGCAAATCCTGGTAGGGCCACGCTCAGCTGGTCCAGTCTGGAGGCTGTTTCTCCTTACTGCAGTATCTGCAGTGAAAACCAGCAGCTGCTTTTGTGTGGTTGGGCTCACATCCAGCAGTGGTGACGGGACTACAATGATAAGAGACAGTTCCTGAAAAAATGAATGAAATTTGACTGTATGATAGGATGGAGTTAAATGTATTGACAGGATCTCAGTCATCCCAGTGTCCATCAGCTGGCTCTCGAGCTCCTAAATACAGGCATTCTGTAGAACGTTGTTGAATTTGTATTATACATGCGTGTTCTTGGAACTGCAGAACAAATGCATGCATAATCCAGACTTTGATTTTAGCAGCTCTGACTGCGCTGTCTCAACAGACCCAACTCAGTTGTGTGCGCTGTTTTGAAATGATATGTTAACAAGAAGTTGGAAAACAAGCTCAATTACCCTCAGTAAAATAGGACCGTGGACTTAGGCTTGAACTTTTGGCTAAGACAGTGGTGAGATTTTGAATCTTTGAAGTCAATTATTCCACTGTGTGTTAATAAGGGCCAGTTTTATCATCTAACTTTTGCACTCCAATTAATTTCCATAAAGGAATTCTTTTTTTTCTTTTTTCTTTTCAGTCCTAAGTGATATCTCTATCTTTTAGGCTTGATTTGTTTGCCAGGGGGTTACAGTGCAGTAATAGATACCCCCTCCATTGATTTCCTTCTAGTTTGCTTGTTCCAATTCTTTCCTCAGTTTTCCTATTTTAGACATTTTCTTGAAGCCTTGGGCTTCTTCCTTTGGCTCTGTCCCCTGTACAGTGTATGTCCTTCAACTTGTGGAGATAAGGTAATTTGGTACGTGGTTTATAAAAGCTGCCAATTTGCCAGCTTCTGAATTAGAATCTAGCAATTAGAACTAGGATTAAACGTGCACGTTTGATCTTATGATAAATGAATGCCTCATGGTCACCAATGTCCCTGCAGTTCTTTACCATCATATGTATTTTGTGTCTTCATATTTTGTTTCAGCACTGGCAAACTTCGTAATCAAAGAGACAAGTGGAGGAGTAATCAGGGCCGTTGCTGGAAAACAAGCTGAATTTGTTTCTGAGACCTCTGAAGCCAATGTCATGGTGAAGTGGTACAAAAATGGCAAAGAAATCAAGACCAGTAAGAAATTCACAATGGAAGATAAAGGGAAACTGCATAAGCTTGTGGCTTCAGCTGTAACGAAAGAAGACGAGGGAACATACATCTACACAATTGGAGATGACACTCTGATTTTTGATTGGAAAGTCTCAGGTAAGTTTGTGAGGCAAACATAGGATCACAATCCATGTAAAGCACTTCAGACTTAATTCATTTTATTTGTCCAACGCTGTGGGTTTCCAGTATTTAGGACAAAGATTGCATAGCTCTATTGAAGCAATTCTGACCTTCCTGTTGTCCCTATGCAAATCCACAGTATGAGCAAATAATGTAACTGTGTTGTGATGAATTCAAGACAGCCTTAGCTCCAGCTGGGGCTGGAGTCACGACTTGAGCCCTGACATCTGGGCTTCATTCATCTAGTTCATGTATTGCCTCAGCACTTACATCATCTTTAAACCTATGACTGAAATGGTCCTAAGTTATTAGCATGGGAATCCTGTCTCCTCTTTGGACAAATTAAACTCCACATTTGGAGAGTTGAGTGTCTCCTGCTGTACCCGAAGGACATTGTGATCTCTGAGGTGTCTCCCTGAGGTGCTGTAAGCACAGCCATTAGCTCATAGTGCAAGTAAAGCACTGTTAGGTCAAGCCTGGAGGAGTAATGCTTGTCACTGACATGTTCCTGTTCAGGGTGGAGCTGGAGGGTAAAATAACACAAGAAATTGTCATTGAAATTCAATATCTGTGAAATTCAGCTGGTTGCATTCACAGAACCTGGCGTTAAGATCTGTTTTCTGTTTTATATCTTGAGCCTATTTTCCATAACCCAGTCCTCATTTATGAACTGAAGCTCTACTGAAAGCCTTTCGCTGTGTATGCTCATGCTGCAGTGCAGCGCTTGTGACCTTTAACAGCACATTCACGTTCCTCTGATCACAGGATCCTTACGGTTGATTAAGACCCTCTAGTCCGACTGCTCACCCATCACCACCGTGATGCTCACCATCAGCTTAGCTAAAATCTCAGCAGAGATGATAGATCAAGCACAACACTGGATTTGGGGTGGCTAGAGATTCCTAAGATACTGAAGGATTGCTTGCAGGTGGTGTTGGCTCAGGTATTCACCCTGCATCCCACCTGCTGTTCTGTTTGGTTGAGAATCATGCATTCTGCAATTTCACTTTGTAATTCAAAGACCCTGGCTTTATCTGTTGAAAAACTGATCTAAAACAAGCCAAGAAGACTCCGTTGGAACTGGTTGATGCAGAACAAAGGCATCCCCAAAGGACAAGTTGCACTGTTTGATGAACATTATTGGATGAGAGCTAAGCTAAGATTTGAAAAGTTCTGGGGCTGTCTCTGAGCATCAAATACAGAGGAAGCCTGCATGATTCCCTGAGAATGGATACCTCCTACTTTGGTGTAGGGTTAAGGGAACACTAGCAGTAACTCCTATCACAAAATGTCGCATGGCTCAGACAAAATGCCATCAAGAGGGCTTAATTAGGAGCACCAAATGGTCGCAAGATGGTCTTAGGGCAGGGAAGTAATCTATCTATGTGATATTGATTGATGCTATTAGTTCTTAACAGCTTGACTCTAGAAGGACTGTGGTTCTTTGGTCACCTAGTTATAAAAGAATAAATGGCTCCTGTCTATTACAATTTTTAACGCATTTTTTGTTCACTGATGCCATAAATGTTCCTGGCATAGTAATTGGCCTTGGTATATTCAGTGACTGAAAGCAACAGTTGTTGCTCTAAGAAATGCAGTACAAAGCTAGGTCTGCCTGTAGCTGACAGCCATCAGCTTGCTCCTCAGGCAGGTTCTGTCTGTGTATGGGAGATCACAATGTGAACCACTGATTGATCAGCTGAGGCAAGTGTGGGGTCAGCTGTGGGAGCACAGGTGAAAGTTATGTAGCTGTGCTCCCTGGAGGGGTGGAGTTCGACTCCACCTCCTCTGAGACCTCATTTAAGGGCTGACCCTCACTGAGGCAGCATCTCTTGGAGATTGCTCACCAGGGAGGATTGCCTCAGCTCTGGTGAGTTCCCTTTTCCTTATATCTTCTGTATTTCTACCATTTTGCTTGTAATTGCTATCCTTGTTAATACCAGCATAGTTATTGCCAATACAGTCTGGATGGAATGAAGGGCATGAAATACTGATGTGCTCATCAAACGCTGCTTGTTAGCTTAGAGACAAGGTGTTGAATTGGTTTGTTCATGTATTGCAAACAGGTTACTTAGCTGCCTTCATTTTAGCTTCAGAAGAACATGTGCAGAATACAGAATTGATTAGAAGAAATAAGAACTGTCTGCATAGAACTTACTCTTTCCTTACACAGGAGAATCAAGCACACGTTTGTATGTGAGTACCTCCAGAGGTGAAACTTGATCCCCCAGATGTAATGAGCAGAGACATTACAATCAGTTCTAACTGTATCTTAATGCTGTGCTGAATAAGCCTGAGTCAGGATGTAAACCACTTTCTCTTTTTTTCTTCAGATGAAGCCATTAATTTTGTCAGCAAGTCCAAAACGACTCCAGAAATATCAGTCAGTCCTTCTGAAGACCTGGAGCTGGTGTGTGAGGTGTCAGCTGCAAGCGGAGCTGTCGTATAGAAGAAAGATCAAATAGAGGTGAAGCAGGACCAGAGGACAACCATCATCTCCCAGGGGACGCACCGCAAGCTCATGGTCAAAAATGTGACCCTGAAAGACCAAGGGAGCTACAGCTGTGAAACAAAAGATGACAAAGCAACATTCCAAGTGAAAGTCAGAGGTGAGAAAATGCTTGGAATCCCAGAGATAAAGGAACACTTCATTTTGTGTGTCTTGCATTTGGAGGATCAACTTACAGCCTCTCTGGTGCAAAACATTTTGGCTATAGGACTTTCTTTGTCATCTAGTGTCATAGCAACACTTTTCTACATGTGCTTTTCCATCCAGGAATGAATTACTGCAACAAACAATAGGCAAGGAGGGTAACTTGTGCAGCTCTTGTAGTCAGCTGGTGTCTGCAGGGTTACAGTGCAAGAGCACACCAGGCATGCAAGGAGTGAGAAAAGGGGAGGTGTTTGATGAGATCTGGTTACAAAATTTGAATGACACAATGAGGTGGAAAATGCCACTAATCAGACTCATAAATGGCCTGGGTTGCAAAGGCCCACAGTGCTCATCCAGTTCCAACCCCCTTCTTCCTATGTGCAGGGTTGCCAACCAGCAGCCCAGGCTGCCCAGAACCACATCCAGCCTGGCCTTGAATGCCTGCAGGGATGGAGCATCCACAGTCTCCTTGGGCAACCTGTTCTAGAGGGCCATTCCCTTCTGATTTACTGGAAATGTAGAGAGACATCAGAAGAAACAAAGAGAAGGGAGGAGGTTCAGCAGTGCATGCAGGTGTTCTAAATCTCATGTCCAAATCTGCTATCAGACTGCGAAATGTTTAGATTTATGATATGATATGAAATGATATGCCTATTCATTTCCCAAGGCAAAATAGAGGGGAAAGTATTTTCCTGTCTTAATGAGGCATCATGATGGTCCCTGTGAAGGGCAAGTATAATGAAAATGGGGAACTGGAGTAAGCTCTGCAGCAGACTACAGCAAAATGGTGTGACTGTTGTGATGTCCCTGCAGAGAAAGAAGACGTGTTTACAAACAAGGACAAGGTACAAAAGGAGGTGAAGGCTGCACTGACTCAAAATGCCACGCTGAGCTGCGAGGTGGCCCAGGAGAAGATGGAGGTGAAGTGGTACAAGGAGGGGAAACTGATCACCTCGAGCAAGAAGTTCAAGGTGGAGTCAGAGGGCAAACAGTGTCGGCTGGTGGTGATCCAGGTAGAGAAGAAAGATGCAGGGGAGTACAGCTGCGAGGCTGCTGGCCAGAAACTCACCTTCAAGATTCATGTCACAGGTGAGAGAGAACACATTTTGGCCTTTCATTCTAGAATGTTTTAGAAAACGGTCATTAGTTTGTAAGTTTTCCCTGCTATGCTTAAAATTTTTGGAGCTGAACTTTGGGGTGGTTAATTTCTGATGAGGAAATTGAACAAATTATTCTAAATACAGTTGTGAGGCAGCTCCATCTTTTAAAATCTTCAGGAATTTCCTTTTGCTGTGGGAATGAGGCCATAGACAAGAAAGTTCTGATTGCACTTCTCCATTCCCACGTGCCTGTACCACTAGAACAACTCTGCAATGCAGCTGCGTCTCAGGAAGTTTCAGAACAGGGGCTTTGTGTCAAGCACTAGGGGGTGTGCTCTATGTAACATGTTTTTGTCTTGGAAGGGCTCATTTAGCATGGGAGAGAATACTACAGGAATGTTTTGTATAAGTTGATGTTTTGAAGACATAAGTAAATGGCAGCTAGGGGACGAAAGAGTCATGAGAGTCATACAAGAAGCATCACAGAATGCCTTTTGTTGGAAGGGACCTGGAGGATCATCCAGTTCCAATCTCTGTCCTGGAAAGGAACACATTCTTTGAGACTAGGTTGCTCTAACACCCATCCAGCCTAGACTTGAATGTTTTCAGGGATGGGGCATCCATAAATTGCACAACTTCTCTCCACATCATTCTCTTGGGGCATCAGACTGGGAGAACTGATTCATTTTTCTGACTCCTTCCCCAAAACCTGCTCTTCTTTCAAGAGGCCAAACTAATGTATCTCTCTCTTTTCAGAGCCAGAATTTGTATTTACAAACAAGGAGAAGGTACAGAAGGTGGTGAAGGCTGCAACAACAGAAAATGCCACGCTGAGCTGCGAGGTGGCCCAGGAGAAGATGGAGGTTGTCATCAATTTATAAGCAATGAGCCAATAATGTTCCAATTATAAACTTTTATTAATTGTAGCGGGTAAAACTAAAAGGCAATTCAGCACTGGGCGACAGGGGGATTATTGTTCCTCCAACTGCCGCACCGTCCCGTCCCTTGCAACTTCTTTTGTATTGTCCATCCCGAGCGTATTGTCCTTTAATTGGTCGGTCGTGATCGTGCAACTTGGTGTGTCGTTCCTTGGTTGGTCCTTCCGTGGAACTTTGTATCCATCGGGGCGCGCTTTGCCTGTAACTATGCAGAGTACACAATCTACCCATAAAATTAGAGTGTTCTGCAACCCTTGTGGCCTCCATATTCCACCATCATATCCCGGTCCTAATGAACAAGCACTCCACCACAATGCTACCACATCCCGGTCTTAATGAGCAAACATTTTATCACAGAGGTCAAGTGATAAAAGGAGGGGAAACTGATCACCTCGAGCAAGAAGTTCAAGGTAGAGTCAGAGGGCAAACAGCGTCGGCTGGTGGTGAGCCAGGTGGAGAAGAAAGATGCAAGGGAGTACAGCTGCGAGGCTGCTGGCCAGAAACTCACCTTCAAGATTCATGTCACAGGTAAGACAGCTGTTGTATGAAATACAGCAGAGAACAGTAAAGTAAAATCTAGTTTCTATTATACAGTGATCCAGGTGCAGTAGTCTGTGCTGAGGTTTTTTCCTTAGACTTGATTGCCTGGGTTTGTAGAAAGTATTTGGTTTCAGTATGACACAAAGACCTGTTTCAGTCTGTCTGTAGAGCAATAATTAGTAATATATGTACAGTGGAAGCAATATTCAAGATATTATTCAAATCTCTCCTGTGCCTGAGATCCCAAACTGTAATTCTTGTTCACCTAAACATTTGACTAAGATAAGTATGTGCAGTGAGGCTGGAGTGCATGTTCTACGTGCAGCCTTTCATGGCAGGAGAAGCAGGAACTTCTCCTAGTAGTACACTGCCTTTTTACTATGCCTTTATGTTGGAGGCTGCATCTGGATAGGTGAGTCTGCTACTCACAGTAAGAGACCTGGTAGAGCTGACTATTGCCAGAGCTCAAAGTAAGATAGATATCTGCAAATCACACACAAAGAACAAAGGACTGCGTTGGTGAGCATATTTCCTTTGTGCCTTTGACAGTCACAGTAGTGGCAATGGTAGAGGCCATGAGGAGTCTGTTCAGGAAGCCAGGAGTACTGTTCTGGGTCATGAAAAGGCAGCCAGTGGTTTGACTATCACATGTTTATGTGTTTTGATGTTTCACAGTGGGTCTTAAGTAAAAGGAACTCAGGTTTTGGTTGCCTGCAGGACAGATGTTCTTTTGGGTTCAATATGTTTGCATAGTGACTTGCAACCATGGGACTGGTGTTCAAGGACCCTCTTGGTTCCTTCAGTTCCTAGGTTCTTTCTTGCCTAGATTTGACACTTTGTTTCAACAGAAGAGCTGATATTCTCTAGTGAAGGCTATTAGTTTGGGCACAAGTGGTAACCTAAACCTGTTCCAACCTGTACATACAAACCTGCAAGTTGGTCTCATTTCAGTCCCTCAGTCAATACTTTTTCTTTTCTTCCCTCAGAGCCAAAACCTGTGTTTATAAACCAGGAGCAGGTGCAGAAAGAGGTGAGTGCTGCCCTGGCAGCAAGTGCCTCCCTCAGCTGTGAAGTAGCACAGGATCCAACCGAAGTAAAATGGTACAAGGATGGAAGACTGCTTGCCTCCTCCAGAAAGTTCAGAATGGAATCTGTGGGCAAAACACGGCGTCTGGTTGTGGAGCAGCTGGAGAAGAAAGATGCTGGAGAATACATCTGCGAGGCTGCTGGCCAGAAGATGACCTTCAAGTTGGAAACAACTGGTGAGCATTCGCTTTGGGAGCACTAAGCAGCTTTTTATGTGGCTTAGAGGAAGACTGGCTGTCTTCTACCCTGTGGGCATGGAACAGCCACAATTCCCCCCGGAACAACATCAATGACCCACACCACAAGTTGGATTCTCCTTTTTAATGTAGTGGTAGCGAGGTGAAAATCTGGCTGTGGAATATTTTTGACTAAGGAACTTCTACTTTAATTTCTAGATGCGCTGAATTACCCTCTAGAGTGTCTTTCTGAATATATAAGCAACCATGGGTGACTATGATCCTGATTTATATCTAGGTTCAGGCTTACTTTTTCAGTTAGGTTAGATCAATAGCTCCAGAGAAGATAGGGAAATACAGCAGTTCACTGATACCATGTGTCAGAAGAATGCAGCTCAGTGCTGGGCAGTTTGCTGCTTCATTCCCTCTTACAAGTTGCACCCAAGGCTGGAAAAGACCACTGAGATAGCTGAGTCCAACCCAGCCCACCCTCACTGGACTTACTAACCACGTCCCCAGTGCCACATACCCGTGGCTCTTGAGCACCTCCAGTGACTGCGGTATATCAGTGTGGTTGCTTCAGTTGTGGGAGTTTTCAGACACTGGCTGTTGTTCTAGCGAGACAAAAAACCAAAACTGATGGAACAGTGTCTATACAGGAAGCAACTGGCTGTCCTGATGGCTGCCAACAGTTTTACACAAGGTGTGTCATGCAAGCTTGCATGAGTCTGGTTTAAAAACTTGCTGTTCTGATGGAAGGAGAGGATGTTGGTACAGGATAACTGCGGGATTTGTGCTCTCCCGACATCCAGTTGCAATCACAGCTTATTGTTGCTATAGAAAACAGCTTCTCTGTAGACAAATTGAGTTAGTTCCAATAAGTGGCTGAAGCCCTAAGTGATCCAAGGTGAAGCATGATCCAAACTGGAATTTAACTAATTGTAGTAGGGAATCCAAGCCTTAATGAGATGAGTTATTTAAAATATGAGTCCTCCATCTAAAACAGCATTGAACTCTTACTCTGGTTTATGATAGAAGTGAGAGTTTAACAGCAGAAGTCTGAAGTTATGCTCCATATCTCTCATCACTCAAGAGAATATTTGAATATATGAATTCCTTTGGCTATGTTAGAGCTCATAATGAGGTCAGCTGATGTTCTTTAAATGCTCGGAGTCTAGCAATGTGGGGAAGTGGACTGCTATTTGCTGTTGAGCTTTAGGCTAAGAAGCCTGATTTTAGAGGACTGTGGACTTCCCCTTTCCCTTCCCCTCTCCTCCCCTTCTCCCTGGACTGATCCCACATGGTTTGAGAATGATTTCAGATCAAGGTAAATGAGGAATTGCCGTGTGAAAACCTGTTGTTTTACTGCACTATAAGAGACACTTAGTCAAAAGACAAGTGTGTGTTCCAAGCTTGAGATTGCAGGAGATCCTAGAAACAACTCAGCTGCTCAAACCTGTAGTCTGGCTGAATCTTTTATTGTCAGTTTTGGTCAGGAGGAGATGCTTGAGTAAGACAAATAAAAGGTCACGGGTAAGTTGGTCCTTCTTGTGATATACTTCTAGGCTTTCATCAGGGAGAAGCTTAAGTAGTCCAAATAATCATAGCAGAAACCACACCAAGAGCATGAGAGTGAAATTTATACTTTCTTGACGTGAAGGAAAATTTTACCTGGTTCTGCCATTCCCCAAATATTTGTTTCCTTATGACAAGAAGAACTTTGCAGAAGTAATTTTTTTTTTCAGTCTTGCGTGCAACACAAAAAGGGGTAAAATCTAGGAGGCCACCTGAAATGTTTTTTCCATCTGGAAGGATCCATTTAACAGCACCCATGGACCTGGTTATGAACAAAACTAAGTTCCCAACTAAATCCACATTCTTCTTTCTCCTTCTTAGAATTGCCTGTGAAAATCAGCAAACCATTGGCAGACAGTAGCGTCATTGAGAAGGACAAGGTCACATTTGAGTGTGAGCTGTCCAGGCCCAACATGGACGTCAAGTGGTTCAAGGTATGGCATGTAATGGTATTTTCCTTTCTGACTTCTCTGGAAATGGATGAGAGCCTTTAATTTCACTTCCAAGGGATGCGAGTCTGAGCTTTTCCTTGATAGCTTTTTCACTGCTCTCTTTTCTTTATGCTCTTTTATTTGCCCAGATCAGCACTCTTTGTTATTATGTCCTGAGTTCATTTATCAAGTTGAAATTGAAGTTTGTTTTGGTTTTATTGTGAACTTTTTAGGTCATGCTGCACAAAATATTGTTGGTTGAACTACAGTACAGTCTTGAGCTTCAAGTCTAACACAGAAATTCTCAGCCGGGATTTTGTAGCCTTGTTGTGAACTGGGTTTTTGGGGTGAAATCTCAGTTTTCTTTGCACCTGACAGTGTGAGAATTTGCTCTGGCACTTTGTGTACCTCCCTGGTGCTCAGCTGTTCCTTCCCTTACTTGGGGATAACGTCATTTATTCAAGGTGATGTCCAAACAGGCTTGTTAACAGTCCTCCGCAGTGCTTTAAGCTGTCATAGGTCAGCCAGAATTTATGCATGTTCTATAGCCATTCCTTCATGTTGAAAACACTGCACTGTGCTTAAGCTTCAGCATATGTTCCAGTAAGCACAGTTCCATTAATTCTAGGGGAGTGGGTGAATTAAGCATAGATCTGAAGGCTCCCTTTGCTGAGTGCAGAGATGGAAGGACTAATGGAGATCTGACTTGATATTTTCCCTTCTAGGATGGGAAGGAGCTCTGTCAAAGTAAAAAAGTGGGCATTACTTCCCAGGGAAATAAGAGAAGTCTCATTATTCACAAGTGTGAATATGAAGATCAGGGAACATCCACATGCTGAGCAGCCTAAGACAAGACATCAGCTACCCTAAAGGTTCATTTTATGTTTAACTGAAAGAGCAAATAAATCCTCTTGTGGTATTTTGCACCACGGGAAGAAATGCTTCATGGGCAGTTTGGGCATTTCTTGGTTAGTCCTTTTGGATACCTTTCTCTTTCTTCTTTATGCTCAAGACAGATTTTCCCTCCATGTGTTGCATTGGTTAAACCCCAGTTTGTAGCTCATCACCAGGCTCTGAAGCATCAGACTGGTTACTGAACACACGGGTCTGCTGTGCCCTGGTAGATTCCACCTTCCCAAGGGACGTCTGAAAGGATGCTTTTTTCTGATTTCCTACTAGATGCTGTCCTCATGTGGCCACTTGGGTTCAGTGTTAGTATGAACATGAACATGTGTCCTGTCCCATGACTTTGGTGAACTCTCATTTTCTCTCTCATTCTGCAACCAGGTTGGGTTGCTGTTTCAGTACTGGCTGTTTTATGCAGCCATTCCATTTGTTCTGGTTTACGTTCTTTTTTATTTTCTTTTTTTCAGGCATCATTTCTATACAGTAGACAAAGCCAGCCTATTACATTTGATTTACAGGTTTTAGCTTTTGCTGGTAAGCATTTCAGCTCTCAGGCAGTTTTACCAACAGCTTTGAAGAGCTGAAATGAACCAGCCTGGACACGATGGTCTGTTTTTGTTGGTGTAATGAATTTATGAAGTTAAACTGATTGACCCCATAAGGTTTTACAGTGTATGACTCACGTCTGGCGGAGTTATCACAGCAACGAGTTTATATATTTAGCATTTGGGGAGGCAAATGGTTGGGGATACTCTTTCATTTGCTTGCGTCTCAGAGTGAATCACCAGTATGTGAACCATCCTTCATCTCCTTTGTATTGCTTTTGTGTGTGTCTGTGTGTGGTTTCCCCTGTGAATTTCATCCTTTCCAGTTATATGGAAGTTCTCTTTTGAGCAGTGAAATTAGATGTTCCATCATCAGTCATAATGGTAAAGCTGAGTTGCCACGTTATCTGTGTCCTTTCTGTCTGGCGTCTCAATAACTGCTGCCCCACCACAATATCTGTCTAATACTTCAGCTCCATGGATGCCTCCTTGTGCAAACTGAGAGCCTGTATTTGGTGTGCATAGATCTGGGCTTACATCTGTGCTGGTAAATGCACTAGTGCATGGGCTAAGCAGTCCTGCCTCCTGTGCTGTGGGCATTGAGATGGGGCTCCTACAAGCTGCCCATTGCAAGATATTTAGAAACTAATTGCTGCGGAGGTTTCCATCCTCTTTTCAGACTAACTAAAATTTGGTTAGTGGGATCAAAACAGAAGGGGCAGGGAGGGAGAGCTGACCAAGGACTACTGATGGAACAACTATGAATCCTTGGTTCCTCAGGATTCCCTGCATCAGCAGTTGGCAACAGGAGTAAGGGGGCTCAGGAGGACACTGTAGAGTAGTGTGAAAAATGAGCGAAGAGAGTTACTAATTGATGCCTCTTGGAAAGTAGTCCAAGAGTAGTCCTCTTCCTAAACTCTCCTCTTGTGTGTGGTTTTATCTTTATGAGGTGTTCATAACAAGTGATGTGTAGATCTCCCTTATCTCATAATGTCTTTGCCTGCCTGCAGTGAATATGCAGGATACTGGATCATATACCAGCTTCTTTGAATTACTGCTCATGTCAGGAGATAAAATCTGCCTATTCTTTGAACTAACACTGGCGAGGGTTAGTTATTCTGGCTACCGAGAGAATGACACAGCAGATTAAACTCTTTCATTTCCTTCTTTGTCAAATGCCTTTTCATCTAACTGTGTGTCCCATAGAAATTCAGAGCAGTGTTGGCTGAGGGAAGTGGAAATATTTATCTCCTGTGTGTATCTGCCACCCTATTTAGACATGCTGGCAGAGCGCAGAGATTGGAGGAGTTGGATTAGGCAGTAGTTTCCCTATTGCTCACAGAACCACTTTTTCTGTGGTCTCCCAGCTACCCTGTGCCCAGTGGCCTATGCAAGATGGAGCAGAAAAGGCTCATTTTATGAATAAACAGGAACCTTTCTGGTCAGATTAATACCTGTGCTCTTTTAGAGAGATTTAGGTACTAGAGATTTTAGGTACTGGAATAGGCTCCCCAGAAAGGTGGTTGAATCGCCATCCCTGGTTGTGTTTAAGAGCCTTTTGGATGTGGTACTCAGGGATATGATTTAGTGTAGGGTTTTTAGAGTTAGGGTACTGGTTAGGCTGCGATTGGACTTGATGATCTTCAATGTCTTTTCCAACCTGGGTAAATCTATGATTCTATACAGGAACTCTTCTCCTGAGGTTAATCCAAGTTGTATCCAGGCCCTTCAGAAGGAAAGGGATATAGCAGCACAGAAATATGGCCTGATTCTGACATAAATAAATGCAGACCTGGAGAGTTAAAAGGGATTGTGTGATGTTCAAGGGATTTTGAAGCAAAGATGTACCCTAGGTAAGATTTGTGGCTGACATTCCCCATACATTGTTTGTGGGCACACAAGCTAAGGAGAGACTAGTGATGAGCATGCAGAGAAGCCAATGGTTCAGACAGGTTTGTAGTGACACGACATTGTAGAGTTCTGTCTATTTCTCCTTGGCATAGTTTGGAAAATAAAGATGAGGTAATTGGTGGTAACCAATATGGCTTCCTCAAAGTCAAGCCATGCCTGACAAACTTGGTGGCCTTTCATGATGGAGTAACAGCATCAGTGGATAATGGGAGAGCAACTGACATCATCTACTGGGACTTGTGCAGAGCATTTGATCCTGTCCTGCATGACATCCTGGTCACCAAACTGGAGAAAAATGGTTTTGATGAATGGACCAGTTGCAGGATAGGGAACTGTCTGGATGGTCACACTCAGAGAGTTGCAGTGAGTAGCTGAGTGTCCAGGTGGAGGGTAGTGTTGGGACCAGTGTTATTTAACATTTTTGTAGGCAACATGGAGAGTGGAATCAAATGAACCCTCAGCAAGTTTGCAGATGACACCAAGCTGAGCGGTGTTGTTGATGTGCTAGAGGGAAGGGATGCTACCCAGAGGGACCTGGACAGGCTGGAGAGGTGGGCCCTTGGCAGCCTCATGAACTTGAGTGTGGCCAAGTACAAGGCCCTGCACCTGGGTCAGGGCAATCCCAAGCACAGGCACAGGCTTTGAGGAGAATGATTTGAGAGAAGCCTTGACCCTGAGGAGAAGAGTTGGTGTGGAGGGAGGTGTCCCTGCCTATAGCAGGGGGACTGGAACTAAATGACCTTAAAGATTCAGTCAGTTCTATTGTTTTTCTACCCTTAATTTTGCTTGAAAGGTTTTAGAATAAATGAGATTCTGGTTTCCATGAAAACTGTTTGCAGGGAGCTCCATTGTAGCTAGTAGGTCTGTCTTTAAGTTCAAGGGCAATAATGCATTGACTGTGTTGAAGAGAGAAATGACTCAGGAATGGATGATGGTTTAGAATAAAACATAATCCTACTTATTTTCTATGCAAATATGTGTAAGGAAAAGATGCTGCACTCAGTTCTGGAAATACCCTGACAAATATGTCTCTACTGTTTCACAGCTGGAGATATCAAGATTGTTAAAGCACTGGAAGATGTGGAAGTGAATGAATATGGGAGTGCATCTTTTGTCTGTGAGATTTCACACGATGAGGTTCAGACCCAGTGGTACAAAGAGGACAACAAGCTGAAGGCTGATGACAACATCAGAATGCAACAAGATGGTAGGGTGTAAGCGGGGGATCTTTCTCCTGAGTGGGGGGTGGGTTGGAGATCAAGCATATAAGACATCTGAAATGAAGTGAAGAGGGTTCAGAAGCGAGTTCCCCTTTTGTTTTGGGACTGAGGTTTAGGTGGAACAAGTGACATGGTGGGATGCTTAGTGTGGGAAGTGTGATGCTATCCCACCATCCCACACTGCTGGGAGCAGGTAGGAAATGAGTGCAGTTATTTCCAAAGTGGGGGTGAACAGGGCAGTCAGTTCACCTCTCCAAAGAGGTTTTGTCTGACAGTGAGTGTGATCCTTCTGTATCAGGTACTTTGAAGGTGACGACAGCCACATTCGGTCAGTCCTTGTAGAAGCCATGTTTAGATTCTGCTTTGGTCTGCTCCATTTCCAGTTCAAAGTCGTTGGACACTAAATGAGACAGCTGCATCTCAGTAAAAGATCTGTTTGAATAGCTGTGATGTGCTTACTATTCAGATTTACAGAGCTGAGGTTTTGTCCTTGGCTATAGCAAAGAAGTCAAATCAGGTGAAATTAATTGTATTTCTGAACTAGACAAGTTTAAGTTTGGTAGCACCTAAATTTGGTGCGGTTTGTCATTGATTTCATCTGAAAGAAACTTGCAGGCTTTTTATCTGCTGTTGTCCCCAGCGTAAGATTATCCATTCACATCCTAAAGTACTTGTTATATTTTCAACTCACTCTTATTTGAATAAAAGCCTCAACTGGGAGCAATTTAATAAGCACAAAACAAGAGCTGGACCTTGCATTTGGTAGATACTGTACAGTATTACTTCATAGAAATGTAGTCAATGGCATTCCCTATAGACAATCGTTTGTTTTATCTTTAGAGTCGTTCAAAGAACCGATGTGAACATGAAATTAAATGGAATGGAATACACGCAAGGGACTTTCCTCTTCTTCCAATTGTCCTCATCCTTTCTTCTCTTCCACCCCTGCTTTGCAGATTACCATATAGAAATCACCAGGAAGTTGGAGGACAAGACAGCTTTGGAACGTCATTCTGTCATCCTGTCCTGTGACTTCAGGCCTTCTCCAAAGGTTGTGAAATGGTTCAAGGGCCGCACACCCATCGAGCCCTCTGAGAAGTACAAGATCAAGAGGGATAAGCATTCAGCAGAGCTCAAGATTCTGAAGCTGAAGCCCGATGATGCTGGTGTGTACAAGTGCAAGGCAGGAATTGCAGAGACTGAGGCCACGCTGACAGCTGAAGGTATGAGCAGGGAGGGTGGCCTCTTCCATGTCCTATTTCACCTCAGATTTCTCTTCTTGAGGTTGACTTCTGCCGTTCTCTCCTGCTAACTTTATACATGTATTATCTTCACATAGATGATTACACAAAGATCATCTAGTCCAACCATTCTACCACATCCCAGTATCATTTATAGTAACAGTGGTAACAGTTCACCTTGTTTCCCCACAGCCCGCAATGTAGAAGTAACGAAGCACCTGCAGGATGTAGAAATTGAAGAAGAGAGCTCTGCTGTCTTCTCCTGCGAGCTGTCCCATAATGACGAGGACGTGGAATGGTTCCTGAATGGCAACCTCCTTTACACCAACAATTACAATGACATCAAGAACGTTGGCAATTGCTGCACACTGACAATGAAGCAGGTTAAGCCTGAGGATGCTGGCACAGTGACAGTGAAGTCAGACAAGGTGTCAGAAAGCGCACCTGAAGGTGATAGGTGGGTCTGATCACACCCCTCCTGGATGTAAGAGATGCTAAGGAGCTCCAGTTCATTCTATTGTGCAGCAGTCCTGCTTCTAAAGCTGACCTCTCTGGGGTGACAAGTCATCAGAGGCTTTCTTCCAGTGGAAGGTTCCATTGCAGCAGATATCAAGGAAGGAGGATGGTTTTGGTGTCCTGCCAAAGCATTCCATTGCTTTTTATCATCATTTTACTTAACACAAGGAGAGTTACAGGAGCAATTTCTTTTACTGCTTCAGTAACATGCAGTGTCAATGCTGTTGTCTCCAAGGATTTATGACTGAAGGAGAGATCATTCAGTGTGTGTTTTGCCTCTGGGATGACTAATGACCAGGCTGTGAGCAACCTGATCTAGCTGTGAATGTCCCTTTTTATTGCAGGGGAGCTGGGCTAGATGGCCTTTAAGGGTCTCTTCCAATTCTAAGGAACTTGTGCCTGAAGTGCAGAAGTGGATGAATTATACCACTTCTTCATATCCTCCCCATGATTACAGAGGAAATACAACAAAACAACATGCATGGTCTTACTGTTGTCATTTGCTTGAATACGAAGACGTCTCTTTTTTATGGTTGAGATTTTTGTTGATATGGGTCAGGAGGAACTCACACTTTTTAGCTTTCTCAATAGGCAAAAAGTTCCAGTTGCTGCAAGCCACCGAGGTAACCAATAGAGGGGCCCTGATCCCCCTTGTGCCATCGGGATGCTCTGGCACAGGATGTGCCTCAAATTCAAAGCTCCTTCCCACCTCCCAAGGAAAAGCAAAGCAACTCAAGCATCTCCAGCAAAGCTGCCCAGCAGACAGCAGGGAATGCAAACAGCTTCTGGCTGCTCCCCTGCACTCCTGTCCTAAGTAAGTGACCCCTCGAGGACTGGCTGGGAAATCAGTGCATGACACACGTGAGTGTGCACAGCATTGTGCAAAGCAGTGGGGATCCGTGTGTGTGTGTGTGTATTTGTGCATGGATGGTGTTGTACACACATTTGTGTCCATGAGTGTACAAACCAGTGGTGTTGCTCAGGTGTGTGTAGGTCTGTGGGTATGTGTGCAAGGACGAGCATGCACATATATGTACGTGCACAGGGGTGTGCAGAGTGTTGGAGCTGCACAAGGACATTGTGGTACCGGTGTGTGCGTGCACTTTGGGAGTGAAAGGAAGGGGTTACACATGTGTGAGTGTGTGTGCGCACAGGGCTGCACTAAGGGATGTGGTTGTGTGAGTGTGTGTGAGCACATAGATAGTGCGTGGATGCGGTGGCACAAATGTGTGCTTGCACAGGGCTGTGCTGAGGAGTTGGGCTGCACACAGGTGCACACAAAGGGATGTTTGAACCCTTTGCCCCTAAGAACAGTTTTCCAGTGTCCCTCGTCCAAGAATTCTTTGAACAGCCTGCAGCTGACTCTCCTGAAGCTCAGGGTCCTGACTTTGCTTTTTGCCAGACCCCCATTCCTTGAGATGAGGAACTCTAGGAGGGCATGGTCACTACAGCCCTGACCACCTCCAGTCTTAACCCCTGCTGTGCACCATGTCCAGTAATGCTTCCCTTCTGCTTGGTGTGCTTAATGCTTGGCCCACAAAGTTATTCCCAGTGCAGTCCAGCAGTCTCTCAGACAGCTTGCAGCCAGCCATGCTGATTTCCCAGCCTGACTGGAATCCCCCATCAAGTTGAGAGTCAGTGAGCGCGGTGCTTCTGGTAGCTGCAGTAAGCAGGGCCCATCAACAGGCTCCCTTGATCAGGCGGCCTGGAGCAGACCCTCACCTCCAGAAGCCCATTATTGGTTCAGTCCCGAATTTTACCCGCAAGTTCTCAACGTGATCGTGGCTGTTCTTAGTCCTTTGCAGTCAGCTTCTTCATAGAGAGGGCAAATACCTTGCCCTCCGGAATTCCATAGTAACAATCATGTCTCCTTTATGTCAGGTGAGGTGTTTTTTTTTGTTGTTGTTTTTTGTTTGCTTGTTTGTTTGTTTTCCATTTTCTAGGTAGAAAATTTAATTTCTGAGCCAGGAGAAGAAGTGCAACATGTAACAATCTTCCTGGCACTGTGCAGTTTGCATGAGTAGCCAAGTGCTCCTCAGGTAACGTGTGCTGCAGAGCTGACCTTGGTGGCAGGGGTTGTGTCTTCATTTTCTTCCTGTCATGTGGGAACATAAGAAGACTCTTCAGAGCAGGAGCTGCAGAGGAAGATGAACGGCATGAGAAGGTAAGGCTAGGAACCAAGGACACCTCCAGAAAGAACAGAAAAACTAAGTCATTTAAGATGCACGATGGCCGTGTGATACTGTCCGTGACTGGAGGAGAAGCACATGGCTAGGAATGACTGATGGCTCTGGTGGGATGACTGCCTACGTGCGCCGTAAAGGAGAGTTTGTGGGATGTTCTGTGGACATGTGAAGGCTGTGGGAAAGTTAAGAGAGAAAACGTGTGAATTCACAGAAGTGGTATTAGAACCTGGAATAAACCATTTGGATCACTCACATCTGAGTCCGTGCCAGATTGTCGCACTGTCAGAACCTGAGGCCTGGGATTTTCCTTTAGTAGTGCCAACTGCCTGTTGTAAATGAGAAAAGATATTACTAAACATAGCTTCCCTCCTTGTAGGTTTGATATTTCTGTCTTTGCATTCCTTTAGCACCCAGGGTGTTGATGCAGCTGCACAAATCCGCTGTACTGTCCTCCTGTTTTGCATGGAAGAATGGTAAAATAGCAATCTCTGGGTGAAATTTTGTTCAGGCGTTTTCCTTTCTGTACCCCTAGGAAGCAATGGCTTGGAAATGGCAGTGCTGCCTGGGAACCCACACAGCAACCCAGTATCTCATTGTCTGGGTCTGTGAAAAACCACAATGATGACAAAAGATGTTTCAATTCTGTCTGTGCTGTCAGTGCAGCCCTGAGGAGCGGTGTGGGCATGGCATGGCAGGGAGAAGGGATTTCCCTTCCAATGGGAAAGTGCCTGTTCATGCGTTGGTATGTAACCGCTCCATGGCCTGCTCCACGTGCTTCTGAATGGGCAGCTCAACTTTTGTGTCACTCAGCCACCTGTGGCAGAGGTCAGGATTAGTGCCTTTCAAGGAGCTGAGAAGCATTTCTTGCTCAAGTCCTGCTTCCAAGCTTAACCACCTACAATGAAGTAGATGTCGTTTTTCTGGTGTCCTTCAATTCCATGTCCGCATTTTCCCAAAAGCAAAAGAATTTGGAGTTAACCAGCTGCAGTGAAGTGAGCAATTTCAGTGCCTATTTCTGATGGTGGCAATGAGTTCAGAGGTCACACTTAATTGACGGTGCCTGTTTCCATTCTGACAAAGGCTGTAGTTTCAGCTGACTTCCCGAGGCTGCCATATGTGGTGGTGACACAGCCTTGGGCTTGTGCGTTTGCATGACTCCCACCTTTCCTTTCTGTGTCTTGCAGGTCAGCTGGTGCTGGAAGCGGCCGGTATCTGAGTAGGAATGAAGGTGAGTGCAGGAGCAGCTGCTGAGGGGAGGAAGGAAGTCCATGCTAATGAGCTCTGTAGCATCTGCGGGTCCGGTACCAGAATAGGCAGCAGTGATGCAGGGGGATCCTCGGCAGGAAGCTGGCTGATCCAAATGCTTGCTGAGTTTGGAAGCCCAAACCCTTATGGTCTCTGTAAGGGTGGCTAATAAAAAGATATTAACCAAGATGGTGGTTAATAGCCTAAGGTTATTAGCAAAGGGAAACTCACCAATATCGATACCTTGACTAGAAAGCTGAGGCAGCCTCAACTAGGGAGCAATCTCTAAGACATGCTGTCTCAGTGGTGGTCAGCCTTTAAATGAGGTCTCAGAGGAGGTTGAGTCGAGGTCCACCCCTTCTGGGAGCACAGCTAGATTACTCTCACCTGTGCTCCCGCAGCTGACCCAATACTTGCCTCAGCTGATTAATCAGAGGTTCAAGCTGTGATTTCCCATACAGTCTCTAAGCTGAAGGCAGCATCTCCTTGATCTGATGGTGGTGTGCCTGAGTGAGGGAGTGATCCAAGCTGGATGCAGAAGAGTCATCTTAATTTCTCTGCTATTTTACTTCAGATGACACCTATTGGGTGTTGGTTTCTTAAAATTTGGATCTAGGAGGTGGTCTCTTCCTTTGCTTCTGATGAAAGCACAGAAGTGCAGCAGGAGTAGAAGACAAAGAGGTTTTCTTGGTGACAGGAACACCAATTATTTGATTCAAATGTGTAACTGATGTAGATGGTGAAGAACAGATCTGCCTCAAAGACATGCTTGATCACATAAGAAATGAGCATGTGATCCAAGACAGGCAGCGTGGCTTTAGCAGGGGAAGGCCATGCCTAACCAGTCTGGTGGCCTTCTATGATGGAGTGACGGCATTTGTGGACAAAAGGAAGGTAACAGATGTCATTGACCTGGACTTGAGCAAGATCTTTGACATTGCCCTCCACCACATCCTTATCTCTAAACTGGAGGGATGTGGATTTGACAGGTGGACCACCTGGTGGATAAGGGATTGGTTGAAAGGCCACAGACAGAGGGTGGTGATTCATGGTTCTATGTCCAGGTGGAGGCCGATAACAAGTGGTGTCATCCAGGAGTCTGTCTTGGGACCAGTGCTTTTTTACATGGTTATCAGAGACACCAATGATGCAATGGAGTGCACCTTCTGCTGTTTGCTGAGTGGTGCGGCTGACGCAGTGGAAGGAAGGGATGCCATTCAGAGGGAGCTCAACCGAGAGGTTGGCCTACGTGAATCTAATGAGGTTGAACACAGCAAAGTGCAAGGTTTTGCACTTGGGCTGGAGGAATCCCAGGCATTTCTACAGACTGGGAGGAGCAGTCCTTAAGAGAAGCCCCGCAGAGAAGGACCTGGGGGTCCTGGTGGATGAAAAACAGAACGTGAGCCATCAGCGTGCTCTTGCAGCTCAGAGAGCAAATGGTCCCCTGGGCTCCATCAGAAGAAGGGATGGCCAGCAGGGACAGGGAGGCGATTGATCTTCATGATCCTTGAGGTCCCTTCCAACCCGGGCCATTCTATGATTCTGTGATTACACTCGCTGTCAGAAAGAATGGCAGCTGTACAGAAGCTGGATATATTTTGGGACAGTTCTTGTAACCAGTTGATTTTAAGACCTTGCCTGAGTCAAGAGTCTAAATTGAGTGTCAGAAGAAAGCTGGTAAAGTGGCTATTGCTCATTCTTTTTCATTTGCTGATTCTTTCATTCGGGTTCCTTTTCCAAAGGAGATTCTGGTGATGGAAGCAATTGAAGAAAGAACCAAAGCAGCTCTTGCCAAGAGTGCTTGAAGTCCCTGTGGAGAGAAGCAAAGAACTTGGGCTTCCTCTGGGATGCTCCCCACCATGTCTCAGGAAGGAGACAACTGCTGTTCCACTTTCTGCTCTGTGTGTGGAAAGGTACGTCTGGGTTTCTTCTGCTTGTTTATTCTTTCTTTTTCAGGCTTTGAAGGAGAAGGGGTGGAGCAAGAGGAGACCCACTGGTCGTTTGTTACCTCAAGAACAGGATGGATTCTGCATTGACTGTGAAAAACCTGGGCTAGTAGCATGGGCATGTTTCAGGCTGGACTTTTGCTGCTTGGTTTCCTTTTGGCTACAGGGAGACAGCTGTCTAAAGGTGTGTTTTCATACCCACTCTCCAAAACCATGTTTCATTGTTGCAGGTGGTTCAGTGTGCTCTTGCAGGGTAGATGCTGTAGTTTGCTGTAGAATCTGAATGGTTTCTGTTCCTAGGGGAGGACTGGGAGGAGGTAGTGAGAAGAGAATTCAATGCCTTAGGTGTATCTTAGTGAGAAATGTTGGCATGAGGTGCTGAAAGTCTTGAGTTGTCAAAGGCCAGTGAGGCTCAGACTCCTTAACCTGCTGGAGCAGGGTGGAAGCAAGGAGTGGGCACTGCCGTCCCACAAGCTGCACTTGGTTCTGGTCTGCCAGGTCTGTGCTGGCCTGGATTTCTTCTGAGAAGTTTGTTGGAGCTGCTTGGAGTAGTGAAGGGTGGGGAGGAAGTGCTGCTCAAGAGCTAAGGCTCTGCATGATCATCTTGGATGGTTTTAACCATGATATCTGAAGACATAGTTTCCATCAGAATGATCCCAACATTGTGCGAGTGTCTCAGATGTATGAGAGCACCCGCCTCCTCCAGCTGAGCCATAGGAAAGCTAACTGTGCCCAGTAATTACAGCTTCTGCAGATTGAATATGCTTCCAAGTGTTTTCCTTAGTGATCAATAATGTCCCAGCACTCTGAGATTCCATCTCTGGCACAGTCTGGAGCATCTCTGCAATCCTTGGTTGCTGGAGGGCACGTGGTGAGTGCATGGACAGGGTGGCACAAACGCGTGCGTGTGCTGAGGAGTTGGGTTGCACACAGGTGTACACAAAGGGGTGTTTGTGGAAGGTGTAGGCACATACGTGTTCCCAGGGGTGGTTGGCACACGGCTGTGAATGCAAAGGAGGGCACACGATGCAGAGTGTGCATGGGGGTGTGCAAAGCAGGCAGGGTGGTGAATGGGTGTGCCTGTGCACATGGATAGGGGAAGGCTGGGGTTACAGGTTGACCTGTGCTGAGGTGAGTGGGGACTCACGGTGTTGCTCAGTGGTAGATTTGTTCACACTGAGTGCTAACAGGAAACTCGCACACCCTTTTTGTTTCAGCTGTGCCAGCGCTGTGATCCCTTGCTGCAGGGATGGGGTGTTGGAAGGATGGTGTGCGTGCCGAGCTCCCATCTCTTGCAGGAATCAAGTGTAGAGCAAAAGGGATGTTTGGGCCAGGTGACTGTAAGAAGGCTGGCTGCTTTGGATGGTGGTAGCTGATGGAAACAGGTGCTCTGGGGACCGTTCAGCTTTTAACAGAAGACAGGGGTCCTGCAGCAAGAACGACTAGGTTCTCAAATGGCTTCAGACGTGCACACCGAGTACATCCCCGCAGACATTTACCGGTAGGCGGCTCTTGCAGAAGAAGATTCAAGCAGCAGAACCTTTTGCTCAGCTACATCACACAAATGCTACAAAAGCAGGAACAACCTGCAAGCTCTGGGTCTGTTTGTCTTGCACAGGCATGCACTAACTGCGTTTGATGGTACCCCCCATCCTTGATTTCCTTCCCTGCTTCTTGTCTGATGACGCTGCTGAGCCAGGAACAAGCTGCCCAGTGTGGCAGAGCATGGTGCAGAGCTGTGCTGGGACCTCCTCCCCTTCATCTGCTGCAGATCAGTGCCCCACACGTGCCATTGGGATGCTCTGGCACGGGATGTGCCTCCAACCCAAAGCTCCTTCCCACCTCCCAAGGAAAAACAAAGCAACCCAAGCATCTCCAGCAAAGCTGCCCAGCAGACAGCAGGGAATGCAAACAGCTTCTGGCTGCTCCCCTACACTCCCATCCTAAGTAAGAGACCCTATGAGGACTGGCTGGGAAATCAGTGCATGACACACGTGAGTGTGCACAGGATTGTGCAAAGCAGTGGGGTTCCACGAGTTTGTGTGTGTGTGTATCTCTGCTTTTATGAAAGCATAGGAAGACTTACTGAGTCCCAGATAATTACTTATCCTCAAATGATTTTTCCTGGCCAAAGTTAGAGCCTCTCACAGGTAATCGAGATCAACAGGCTGTTGTTGCACAATCAACAGACACAATCTAGATGATCAGCTGAGGAAAATAAAGCATCATGCGAAGGGTACTAGATAAGTGAGCAGCTTGAGATCTGCACATTTATGTGATACTCATGGTCTTAGGCAATATTTGCCTAGAGAGGTCACATTGAATGAAAGCAAACTCTAAGATGAATGAAAATATGCACAGGAGAAGAAGCCTCTGAGGCTTCTCAAGTGTTATGACCAGAAGACATAAACTCTGTTAAAGCAAACGTTTCTCTCTCTTTTTTGTGTTATTCCAGGCAGGCCTTGATTACCGCCTGAACACATGCTGTGGAAGCCCAGCTTATGCAGCACCAGAGCTAATCCAGGGCAAAGTGTCTATTGGCTCAGAGGGATGTAGAGCGGTGTTTGTTTTCCCCTCTTTCCCTTCCCTCTCCACAGAGCATTTAAAGGCAGTGGAGCTCAGGTAGGCTCTCTTGGTTTCCCTTCTGAATTCTGCTAGGTTGCATCGCTTGGTAGCTCTCAGAAGCTGTCAGTGGCCACAGACTAGAAAAGTGCAATTGGTCTCAGTACACACAGCTAGCTGGTTTGTCTCAGGCTAATCCTGAACTGCCTCAAGCGACTGCTTTGGTGCTCTACAGAACAGCAACTTCAGAGATCTCTTTCTATTACTAAGTGTTTGAAAGAGCAATTTGCTCTGTTAATTATCCATCATTTCTGTGCAGTCTGTTTTGTCAGACTTGTCTTTAGCTTCCAAGTTGTATGTGAAGAATTGTTTCCGTTGTAATGCACAATGAACTAAAAATTGAGAGATGAAAATGTGAAGAGTTTTTCCAGCTTTGATTTCATGTCTGGAATTTTGGAACCCACTACTTGCAGTTGTTAATCTGTCCAAACTGGTTTGGTTTGGGATGCCCTCGTACTTCTTGAATCGCTGTTAAAGGCGGAGCAATTCCTACAAGTGCCATGGCCCCACTGTTGTTCTAATTCTTGTTTCTTTGTTTTCCACACGCTGCTTTTCAAGCCTCCTTTTTCTTTACAGTCAAAGTGAGAATTGCACTGTGAGGTGTCTGAACCTTGTTGTGCCTGTGCATAAATAGAACAGCAGCAAAGCCAGACAGGTGACTGTGCTGACAGCTCTCGTAGCCAGTAACACGTAACTGTGCTAAATCCCTTGTGACGGCTTTGATTTCATTTTTGCCAGTGAAATCCTTGTAAAAGGAACTGCAGCAGTGTGATGAGCTAAGGTGAAGATGCTGGTTTTAGTAGTGCTCTAAGCTGAGTGGAAGGGCAATTGAATGAGGGTTATATGCTTTCTCTGGGACGATAAGGTTTTATTTCCTGAGGGAAAGAGCCAGCTTTTCATGGGCTATATGTGGGCTTTGGCAAGGGCAGACAATCCAGTCTGTCAGGAAGCCATTTGAGGTGCTTCAGGTTTGTAAGCTTGTCTTTTAGTTTTTCAGGCGGATATTTGGAGCATGGGTGTACTGCTGTATGCTCTGCTGTGTGGGTTTTTCCTTTGGATGATGACAATATGATAGCACTCTACAGGAGGATACCAGTGGGTATCAGTGGTGCTAGAATACATTGAGAAGGGAAATAGCTGAGCTTGACAAGAGGCCTTGCTTTTCGGATGGCAGAACATGCTGAGCTGTGGGTAGAAAGGCCTGTCTGCTGAATATTGTCCCTGTTTTTGCTGCTTTGTCTACCAGTATTTTGTGGATTTGGTTCTACGCTCGGTTGGCCTATGTGGCACTGTAGCCTAATTCTGTACCATGATAGCATACAGAATTTAATGAGAAGTATTTTCCTGCCAATGGGCTGGATTTTTTTGTATCTGGTTCTTCAACTGGCTGCTCCCTATACTATCTGTAGTAAAAATATAGACACATCATTTGATTTCCCTGAAATGAATGTTCCTAAATGCCAGCTCTTCTCATGTCTACAAAGATCAAAGTTCTGCATTTGCTATTAGAATTTCCTCTTCCAGAATCAGGAGGTAATGTAGGACCCCACAGATTGCCTTCAGAATCCAACAGTTAGTTCTGTTTCCTTTCGGAGTGCATAACAACCTGAGCGCATGAATTGAATGACGTGGCTTGTTAGTCTGGTACAAACTCTGCTGTACACTGAAACCTGGTCCATTTGTAAGCAGGACTTTGTCCATCTCTGCAGGACAGCAGAAAACCCTTTGTGCTAATCATGATGCCAAGAAGCAGAATGCGGCAAATGGCAGATGATCCAACTGCTTCAGGTGTTCATTTCCTTAAAACTGTGAATAGTTTTGGACTGAGAGTTTGTAAGCAGAACAGAGCTCTTAAAGCTGTCAGAGATTATTTCTGCACTGTTCAATTCTATCTACCTAACATACACCGGATCTCAGAACTGCATTGCTTGAACTGGTGGAACTTGTTGAAGTGAACTGGGATGAGCAAGTTTTAGAACTTAGTCAGAATGCAGTAAAAAATGGATAATCTCATGAGTATTAAGGTACAGGATTGCTATTTCTGCACTGAATTTGTTTTTATTTTACATGGCTGTGATCTGAAAGTTGCTTGAAACGCAGGCACCTAGGCACTGTTGTGTAACTGAATTTCACACGATAGGTCCTGAAATATCCTGGAATCAAAAACTCTGACTTGTTTTAAGTCTGCTGCTTGAGTCTAATCAGGGTCATAGTGTCTGTGTGCAGTGTTTCTTTCCCTGTAATGCTCCACATCATTTCATTTTGGGAATATTGAAGGAAATGGACTATGTGCCATAACTGTTGTTAGAACAAAGTATGTCTGGTGTGATCTTATGCATAGGTTCTGTAACTGCTCTTCACAGCTCAGGTGTTTGACCTTCCTTTTGGTGAAGTGATGAAATACTGCTGGTTTCTATTTGTGCTTCTAGGCACCTTGAAGCTCTTAGGAATAGAACAATTGTCTCCAGTTCTTTTCAATGATATCAGTAACAGCTCGAGTGTTGCTGCCCACTAGGTAGACCCAAAGAAGCAGATTACAGTGAAACAACACACGAGCTGGACCTGAATGAGGATCACTTTCAAGACAGTGGCTATGCTGCTTCAAGCCTACTTGCTTCTTCCTGCCGCCACTCTATTACCAAGTATCAACAACCTTTCATGATTCAACTTGCAAATGTTTGAAACTAACCCTTGTGTTTCTATGCCTTCCTAGGTGATTCGAGCCCTTGTCAACCCCAAAGATCCAAACCAAGCAGTGTCTTTCCATCAATGGAGAGTTCTTATTAAGCATGAATCGCTGCAATTCGGATGACAGCCTTCCACATGGTAACAGTGATGGACACAAGGGGCTCATCCACGTTCATGCTCTCATATCTCCTGGCTCTGCTGAAGCTCCTAACCTGAGCCTGCCAGACACAGCAGTCACCTGCCTGGATTGTGACCCAGCGCCTTTGCAGTGCTGCCCATCCCAAGCACAGCCCGAGTGTCCCAGCAGCAGCACCACCATGCAGGAGCAGGTCAGCATCAGTGAGGTGAAGCTGAGCATCTTAGATGGGGACTTGGAGTCAGGCTGCCAGTCCCAGGCACCAGGCAGCAGCACCAGCTCCGAGCCACTCTCATCTTGACAAGAGGAGTCCCATCTTCACCCTTGACCTCTCAAGCCCTCCTGTCTTTTATTGAATAAAGTCACTCTCATGCTCAGTCATCGCCTTGACTGCATTCTGAGTCTTCATTCACAGGGATTGGGATGAATGCAACAAACAGCAAGGCAGCTCAGCTTGCAACACTCTGGCTGTGGGGTTCGTGCAGGCAGAGCTCTGGGTTCCCATTTTGCCTGGCTTTGGGATGTCTGCAGCAAGATCTCTACCATTTTGTATGGGAGCAAATAATCTCTAGCATCCAGGTTGCTGCTCATGATAATCCCAGTCTTCCTGGCTGTTGCTTTGTGATACCTTTCAAAGCCTTCTGATACTCTTTGATGCCTTGGCTGCTCCCTAACACCTCTGTCCTCCTGCCATGTTGACTCACGTCTCCCACTTTTAAGCTGGCTTTGCAGATCATCTCCAGCCCTGTCATCATCACGCTGCAGCAGGAGGTGCTCACCTGGCCCAATGTCTGGCAGTACTGCTTGTTCTGCAGATGAGCAGCTGCCTCCTCATCTCTTCAGCTACAGTAGTTTTTCTCAGGGCAGTTAGATGCAGTCATGCTCCTCTGGATTTGGTGTGTTAAATCCATGCTGCATGGCAGCAGTCAGTGCAATACAAAGGTGTTCTGTGTGCCACAGCATTTCTCCAGGGGCTGCCAAAGGTAGAAGCACAACACAGCACCATCCTTCTGACAGTAATGTCTGTGAGTGTTAGACATGTGAGCACTGCATCATCCCCAGCGTGTCAGTGCTTTTCCACACCAACCTGACACTCACACTCTCTGCACTGAATGTAACTCTGCTCTTGTGGAGACAAATGCTTTCTGTCACATCCTCCATCCCTGCAACCATTTGCCAGTAGGCAGCTCTTGCAGAAGAATCAAGCAGCAGAACCTTGTGCTCACCCTACAGCATGCAAATGCTATGAAAGCAGAAATAACCTGGCATGCTCTGGGTCTGCAAGGCTGCACAGATGGGAGAGGTAGATCGTGTTTTTGCAGTGGAAGTTTCCAGTATTTTCAGTACATAGTGTAGGCCCTAACTGAATGTATAACCCTCTTGTAAAACAGCTGTATAAGTAGTTTTTGCACCAAGAAAGTTGCTGAACAGAATTAAGCTCAGACTGGGGGCATTCTGACATGGGGAGAATTGAGACAAGCACAAGATAAATACACAGGGTGGGTAGAGCCCAGCACAGGACAGAATGAATGTACTGACTGTTGGAAACATTGCCCTTCTCTCTCCACAGAAAAGTACAAGGCAGACCTAAAAACAAGAGGTTGGTAATTGACCTTATATGGAAATGAATCCTAGCAACAGTCTCGAGGAGTCTGTGAGCCTGAGATGCTCAACCAATGAGAGCCATGAGAGCATCACCTGCAGTGGGTTTAGGGCACAGAACAGAATTGATTTCACTGACTGGTGTGCAGTTTCTCCCTTGCCAACAGGGGATGTGCGCGCAGTATTGCAGTAATGAATAAGCACTGCTGCTATCGCTGCCAGCTTTGCCTAACTCGAAATCTTTGACTTTGAGAGTTTCTCACACAAGGGGAGAGGGTAAGAAAGTAAAGAGGCACAGAAAACTAAGGAAAACTGCTCTTCTTATCTATAAAAATTGATACAATTGATGCTGTCGTGCATTTATTTATTTATTTTTAATTTTTTGCCAATGTCAGATTGTTTTAAAATATCCACACACCAAAATCTGACTACCAAGCAAATTTAATGAAAATGAAATGAAGGTGAGTTAGCGGAAAGCACAAGGCCATATTATATTGGGCTCTAGCAAATTTACAGGCAGTCACTGCACGAAGAGGTAGATCTGAGTTGCACATTATATGATTCCCACAAAGATTAAGGAAATCTGAAGCTTTCAATATATTTTTTTAATTCTTTTTTCATTTCATTTTTTAAACACCTGACCCAGACCCCAACCCTCACAGGAGCTGTAAAGATAACAGCATTAACCAGCAATGTAACTCTAATCCTAACCCTTACCCTGATTCTACAGGGGACTGTCTGAAACGGACATCAATTCAATTACTCATTTATTTATTGACAGACATTCAAGTTTGCTACGTTTGGAGAAGTTTTTATTTGTTTGCTGTGGTTTGGTTTTTTTCTTTTTTTCTTTTTTTTTTCCCCCTTCCCTCCTCTTCCATCTTTGTGTTCTTCCCCTATAATCAAAAGAGAACGGATCCCCAGGGTCTGTCCCGCAGACGTTCTTTCCGTGGTCTCTACTGCCACCTGCTGGCCAATACACGGAACTGCCACTGTTGGGCGTTTGGTGCCGCAGGAAGCACAACGCAGATCTGAGTTCTGACCGGTCTACGCAGCAAATCCGCCAATCTTTATTGTAATAAGCCCTCCACATGGCATTGCGCATGCACTCCAACACGCAACAGGCATAGATTTCTCTTAACTCCTTGAGGAGCAGGCAAGCAGAACAACTGAGCACACCACTGCTTGTGATTGGGCCACCCCCATCATAGTTTTTCCACCAAGAAAGTTGCTGAACAGAATTAAGCTCAGACTGGGGGCATTCTGACATGGGGAGATTTGAGACAAGCACAAGATAAATACACAGGGTGGGTAGAGCCCAGCACAGGACAGAATGAATGTACTGACTGTTGGAAACATTGCCCTTCTCTCTCCACAGAAAAGTACAAGGCAGACCTAAAAACAAGAGGTTGGTAATTGACCTTATATGGAAATGAATCCTAGCAACAGTCTCGAGGAGTCTGTGAGCCTGAGATGCTCAACCAATGAGAGCCATTAGAGCATCACCTGCAGTGGGTTTAGGGCACAGAACAGAATTGATTTCACTGACTGGTGTGCAGTTTCTCCCTTTCCAACAGGGGATGTGCGTGCAGTATTGCAATAATGAATAAGCACTGCTGCTATCGCTGCCATCTTTGCCTAACTAGAAATCTTTGACTTTGAGAGTTTCTCACACAAGGGGAGGGGGTAAGAAAGTAAAGAGGCACAGAAAACTAAGGAAAACTGCTCTTTTTATCTATCAAAATTGATACAATTGATGCTGTCGTGCATTTTTTAATTTATTTTTAATTTTTTGCCAATGTCAATTAGATTGTTTTAAAATATCCACACACCAAAATCTGACTACTAAGCAAATTTAATGAAAATGAAATGAAGGTGAGTTAGTGGAAAGCACAAGGCCATATTATATTAGGCTCTAGCAAATTTACAGTCAGTCACTGCACGAAGAGGTAGATCTGAGTTGCACATTATATGATTCCCACAAAGATTAAGGAAATCTGAAGCTTTAAATATATTTTTTTAATGCTTTTTTCATTTCATTTTTTAAACACCTGACCCAGACCCCAACCCTCACAGGAGCTGTAAAGATAACAGCAATAACCCGCAATGTAACTCTAATCCTAACCCTTACCCTGATTCTAAAATCGTCCCTAACTCCAAATGTAACAACAAAAATGATGCTAGAAGTTTGTAGCAAAAGGAACCTTAACCCTGATCATAATCCAAAAAAAAAATCATTATGGTAACAATAATCTTTACCTTAAGAGTAATATTAATCAGAGCCCAGATGATGCCTGCATCCAATCAGAAGCATGCTATTATTATAGTATTATTTAAGAGTTGTATTTTTTCCAATGAACTCTCTCTATTATCACGTTTATAAAGTAACAGAGTCTGTTCTTTTTCTCCTGACACTGTGCCTTACTCCTGACATCCCCTGGAAATGACCCAGATAGGGCACCATCAAAGTAATGCTAATAGTAATGTCAAGGGAAAGGGACATCAATTCAAATACTCATTTATTTATTGACAGAGATTCACGTTTGCTACGTTTGGAGAAGTTTTTATTTGTTTGCTGTGGTTTGATTTTTTCTTTTTTTTTTTTTTCCCCCTTCCCTCCTCTTCCATCTTTGTGTTCTTCCCCTATAATCAAAAGAGAACGGATCCCCAGGGTCTGTCCCGCAGACGTTCTTTCCGTGGTCTCTGCTGCCACCTGCTGGCCAATACACGGAACTGCCACTGTTTGGCGTTTGGTGCCGCAGGAAGCACAACGCAGATCTGAGTTCTGACCGGTCTACGCAGCAAATCCGCCAATCTTTATTGTGATAAGCCCTCCACATGGCATTGCGCATGCACTCAAACATGCAACAGGCACAGATTTCTCCTAACTCCTTGGGGAGCAGGCAAGCAGAACAACTGAGCGCACCACTGCTTGTGATTGGGCCACCCCCATCATAGAGATGTGTGTTAGATCTTTTACCCACCCCAGGACTGGCCTTGTTGTTTAACGATAACCTCTGAAATCTGAGCTACTGGTTCTACCACCTGTAGTGTAGAATAGGTAGCCAATAAATGCTTTTCAACTGTGATGTATCTTTATTCTGCTCCATGCCAAACCTGTGGCCAAAACCTCATAGGGGTTCACAAAGAACTCTGGCTCTGCCAGAGCCCCCATCCAGACCCTTCTTGAGTTACATTCACATCTAGTTTGGCTGAAAAGGTTGGACTATAAATACTCAGTGCTTGGGCCTGTTTAACAGATATTTTTTCCTGATTATGCTGTCCATCGATCTTTTTAAACTGAACTCCTGCTCTAATCTGGTCTTTAAACATTTGTTGTCTCAAGACCCTAATGGGTCCAGACTGGATTACCTTAGGGGCTGGACGCCTAAGTCATGGCAGCAGATGGTTCTCTGCCTTTCTCAGACCTTTCCACCACCATTCAGAGCCTGCATCTGGCCGTAGGCACTCTTGTCTCCCCATCAATTGGGCAGCCTGTTGTATTACAGCACCTGAGGGCCACTGGGGGGTTCAGTATGGATAACATAGACCCATACTGATGTAAAGGTGATGGCTGTAGGATGAGATCCCTCGTTCCTGATGAAAAATTTATTGACTGGGCTCTCAAAATCATCTTCATAGATTGCCTCTTTCATGCCTAATTCTCTAATATAATTTTGTTAGTCCTCCATAGAGGACCACAGGCTGATATTTAATGGTATGTCATTCTTATTTGGCCATGTTATATGACACACAGCCATAAATCATTCACTGATCAAATGGCTATCCTCATTATGTTGGACAGAGCATACAGTCTTTGCCTGAGGGCAGGGTGAGTAGTAATGGATGTCAGTTTTGAAATTTCCAGTCCATTCACCACAGCGCTTTCTGCCTCCATGTCCCATAACCAGAGCAGCTATGCTGGCATGCTCTCTTGGTTTCTGTCTAAACCACTGTACTATATCCATCAGTTCAGCTGCTGTATTATGGGCAGCAGGGTTTGGGGGGTTGGATACTGGTCAGGGCACTCCCACCAGCCTATCCTGCATTTTTTTTTTTTTTTTTTTTTCATTTTTGGGTTACAATCAGTCAGATCTCAAATAGATCTAGTCCAAATGGAACCTCAAAATCTGACCTTTTAGTGCCTTCATTTACAGAGTCCATTTTATACAGATTCCCTTGTACAGGGTCCCCATGGTCTTCCAGAGAGATGTTTCTGATCTTCCATAGGAGAATGATTGAATTAGGTTTTTTCCCCATCAAAACTGCCACCTGTCTTTCCAGTTTTTCAACACTATCATTCAATAGCTGATTTGCATCAGCCTGAGCCTCTTCAGTTATGTTCAGACAGTTCAAGGCCATTAAAAGTGGCCATGCCACCATGAACACAGCTAACTGTCATTCTCAAGTTGTAAGTATGTCTTTGCTAAGACCATGGAAATACTCAGTCAGGTGGGCCAGGGACTCATGGACCCTCCCTCCGTCCCACACAGGGCCCCATTTTTCAGTGACAGAAGCAGTGCTGCATTTTGAGGATCCTAGGAATCCCAGGACATGCCCTGACAAAAGGTCATTCAAAGGGGTAGTCTTTCCCCATCCAAACAACTCCATGATATTCACAGAATCACAGAATTGTAGGGGTTGGAAGGGACCTCCAGAGACCACTGAGTCCAGCCCCCTGCCAAAGCAGGTTCCCTACACCACGTTGCACAGCTCAGCATCCAGGCAGGTCTTGAATATCTCCAGAGAAGGAGATTCCACAACCACCCTGGGCAGCCTGTTCCAGTGCTCTGTCACTCTCACCGTAAAGAAGTTATTGCACACATTAGTGCAGAACTTCCTATGGTGCAGTTTCTGTCTGTTTCCCCTTGTCCCGTCTCCACACACTGCTGAAAAGAGTCTGGCCTCAACACTTTGCCCCCCACACCTCAAATATTTATAGAACCTGGATCCTGTCCCCTCTCAGCCTTCTTTTCTCAAGGCTAAACAGACCCAGTTCCCTCAGTCTCTCCTCATTGGGGAGATGCTCCAGGCCCTTCACCATCTTAGTGGCCCTCTGCTGGACTCTTTCTAAGAGATCCCTGTCTTTTTTTTACTGGGGAGCCCAGAACTGGACACAATATTCCAGATGAGGCCTCACCAGGGCAGAGTAGAGGGGGAGGATCACCTCCTTCGACCTGCTGGACACGCTCTTTTTAATGCATTCCAGGATGCCATTGGCTTTTTTGGCTACAAGGGCACACTGCTGGCTCATGGTTAATCTGTCGTCCACCAGGACGCCCAGGTCCCTCTCAGCAGAGCTCCTCCCCAGCAGCTCTTCCCCCAGCCTGTACTGGTGCATGCAATTATTTCTCCCTAGGTGCAAGACTCTACACTTGCTTTTGTTAAACCTCATCCGGTTTCTTACTGCCCGGCTCTCCAGCCTGTCCAGGTCTCGCTGAATGGCAGCACAGCCTTCAGGTGTGTCAGCCAATCCTCCCAACTTCGTGTCATCAGCAGACTTGCTGAGGGTGGTCATTGATGAAGATGTTGAACAAGACCGGACTGAGCACAGACCCCTGGGGGATGCCGCTAGTTACAGCCCTGCAGCCAGACACTGCACCGCCAACGACAACCCTCTGCACTCTGCCAGTCAGCCAGTTCTCGACCCACTTCACTGTCCAATCACCTATCCCATACTTCCTCAGCTTTGTTATAAGGATGTCATGGGAGACTGTATCAGTTATAGAGGTTATAGAGTTCAATTCCTGTAGTCAATTTGGCGGCCCAGGTGGGACCAGCTCTGTTCGCTGCAGGACCAGCTGAGAGGGAGACACTTTTGGCGCACCCTGAGATTTCTCTGAAGGACTCCCTTCCTCACCTGATCACTGCAGGGACAGACAAGGACCACCCATAGGTGGACCAGGTATGTGTATGGTAAGTGGAGCCCATATGTCTTGAGGAGACATCCTAAACAGTTTACAGCCATACGTGCTGCTCCCGGGGAGGTGAGCTCATGGCTTTGGTTGCCAGCTGGGTAGGAAGACTCCTTGGGTGAGTTCCTATGAAAGGGAACTGTATGTCATATGAATGGAAACAAGAACAAATACTCTCTCCCAGGTAGTTGACAATAGGAGGGACCTAGGTTGGTCTCTCCTACGGGTATGGGATATAGTGGATAGCCTGTCAAATGGTAGCCTGGGTTCTCCAAGTTGTAATCACGGGGGTTATAGGTTGTATGTTCAATATTATCATCTGCTTTAAGTGTTTGGTACCGTGTGTCAAGCCGACTCTGGGAAAAACATTAACGTTTGCAACTGGTCGACCAGAGTATGAGTGTTATTAAGATTCCAGCTAGAAAACGTTGTCAGCATTGTGTAGTATGAATAAACCATGGTTTTTGATCTAAATGTCAGAGTGAGTGTGGTGTGAGTGAGACACAGAACAGCTGCAGGGTGAGTGCCGAGTCCCGATCCATGTTTCCTTCCTCCTGTGAGGGAAATGGCCAGACACGGACAAAGTGAAAGACTGTGTTGTCTGTCCACTCATATGTACTTTCTGCTTGTATGTAAGAAGACAGGAGTTTGTACTCTGTAGATTAGTAAGATTGTCCTGAGGAGAGGTGTACATTCCACCCAACCAATGAATGTCAACCCATTTATGTAATACTATGTACTGCTTGCGAGGAAGTGTGTGAGGGAGGTGGTTCAGTCAGTGCTGGTTCTGTGGCACAGTGTTTATAACTGAAGAATACAGACTGTATTAAGGGAGTTTATGTGAACTGAAGAACTGTACTGTTTGACAAACAGTTTTGATGGTATAAGAAAGTGTAATTGTTAATGATATATGGAAGTGTACTTGAGGGAATGTGGAAGTGTATCTGAGCATACAAACAGAGGAAGCATTTACAGAAGAAAAAAGGTTAAAGTGAGTTTACCTGCACTGACATGAGAGCAACACCCTGCACCGCAGCCCTGTGAGCTGAGCAGAGCAGAGCAGAGACACAGTCCTCATGTATCAGGTAGTGTTATTCTGCTTACCAAATGAATGAGTTCACTACAGAAGAGGCAAATCTTACCCTCTGCTCCATTTGTGGCATACTCTGGAGTTCAAGACATTGCAAAGCTATGGCACATCTACTTTCTTTCAATGATGACGCCTTAGTATGCTCTGGGCTGTCATTTCAATTGCATCTAAAGAAGTCTAGGGTCATACCAGCTGACAGGAAGCTGGCAAATGTTGTCTCATTGTAAGGAAGAGCAAGAAAGATGACATGGGCAATTATGGACCTGTCAGTCCAGAGCCTGGTAAAATTATGGAGAAAATGATGGTGGGAGTTATGGAAAAACAGCTGAAGGACAATTCTGTCATTGGTCGCAGCCAACCCAAGTTTGTGAGGCGAAGGTCCTGTTTAATTTAAGCTCATTTTGTGACACAGTTATCCGTTTAGTTGACCAAGGGAAGCCAGTTGATGTAATCCTTGAGGATTTCAGTGGAGATTTTGATACTGTTTCTCACAACAACCTTCTGGACAGAATGTTCTGCATATGGCTAGACAGAAACACAATGTGGTGGGTGAGCAGTTGGCCAGTAGGTCAGTCCCAAAGGATTATAGTCAGTTTTTTTCATCAGGCTGGTAGATGGTCACCGTCGGGGTCCCCAGGGTTCCATTTTGGGGCCACTTTCCTTTCATGTTTATGCAGATGACTTGCATGCAGGACCAGAACACGTTCTGAGCAAGTTTGCTGATGAGACCAGATGAGGAGGTGCTGTTGCCTCGACTGAGGGTGGAGAGGACTTGCAGAGAGATGTGGACAAGTCAGAGAAGTGGGTACCAGTTGGTACTAAGCACCAAGTGCATAACGTATAACAAGAACAAGTGCCTGATTGTGCACCGCAGAACATAAAGGACATCAAACTCTGGGAGAATGTGCAAACGAGGGCACTGGAACTGAGAGATCTGAAGTTCAGAGTTTCACAGGGATTGACTGCTTGTTCAGACTGGGCCCTTCTCACATCCTGCAATGAAACATAGGTCTCATATGGGACATGAACCTCACAGCGTCCTTGCACCACATGTAGAGCCTGGGATCTTCTGTCCCCATGTCTTTCATTTAACATCATACAAAATTCCAACACATTGCCCCAGGAAATGCCCAGAGCCAACATGACATACAGGACCTCTCTACCACTGGTCTTGCAATCAGGGCTTGACCTGTCTGCTTCGTAAGGCAAAGGAGAGGTTTCTTAGCATGCCAGTGCCTTTGCCTGCCTGTAGTCATGGCTTCCAGTTATCTTCTCTAACAAGTCCCTTGGGAAGCTTACTTGGTAATGGCCCTCAGTGGGCCCATTAATACTCCAAGAAACTTCACTGTTACTTCTGACTTTGTCTTGTTGAGCACTTTGTGCAAACTTCTCTCTGCACTAGAGGCTGATGAACTCAGCATCAAATGCACCCTGGGACCATTATAACCTAAAGAATCTCCTGTGCCTTATGCCATCTTGTTATCTTCTTCAGGTTATCAGAACTTGTTCAGCAAAAAGGAGGGATATCTGGAGAGAGCTTAAAGAATCCATTATAAATTTATTGTCTATTTATTTATAGTTGGGTTTAAAGAAGACATTAAAGCAGCACTGTGCAACTGATACCAATCCAGGATGTCCCAATGAGTTCTGTACTGTTACTGTGTTGACAAAGGTCCTTCTCAACCTCCCCACACAATTTCTGCTCACAATGGACCTATGGGACTTGCATCACTTTTCTTCACATCACTCTTCTCCTCTGCATTCATCCGCTCAGTGTTAAAACTGCTTTGCACCAACTCCCACTGGCTTTCCTCAGAGAACCAGCTACACATGGAAAAGGAAAGATTTCTCTTTTTTATCTGGCCAGCAAATGGAAAGAAAGGTGATGCAATTGAATGAACAGTAAAACACAGTGATCAACTGCATGCCATGTTCAAGCGGCATCTATTGAAGTTTGTCTTTCATATGGAATATTTTTAAAAGAAATGATTTATACTGAGGTAGGATAGGATAGATTGAATCACAGTGAAGTAGTTGACAACAGAGGCCATCAGACTCTGAGAGATGGAGCAAATTCCAGTAATCTTCCTGGGATAGATCAGCCAGGTAGTTGAGAGGTATCAACTTAAAATTGATCAGGACTTGTGAGTATTTCACACATTGAGATGGGTTAACACATTCTCATTGATTTATATCTTTGTCTCCAACTCTGTTTTTCACTTTTACTGACATTAATGAACATCTTTCAGACTTCGTGCCTTAATAAAAAAGAGACAGTGATTGAGAAAAAGAAAAAGTATAAGAAGAAAAAGAAAAAGAATAGATAGGAAGGGATAGATCAAATCACAGTGAAGGAGTTGACAACACATTCCATCAGACTTTGGGGAGATGGAACAAATTCCAGTAATCCCCCTGAAAGTCAGAAATCAGACAGATAATTGGGAGGTATCTGACTGAACAAAGAGCAAGGGATGGAGAAATCTGGAGGGCAGTGGGAGTAGTGTGTGCCCAAATGGCCTGCTGAAAACATGCCCTTAACCATGGCCATTTCTTTAGGAGAGCTGAAAAAACTTGGAGGATGAGGCACATCAAATAGGCAGCAGGGAAGAGTAGTGCTGGGCACCAGGCTACAGTCACAGGGCATTGGCACTGGCACCGCTGTCTATGTCTCTGAACCTGAAGGCATTTGTGTCCAGCGAACACAGTTCTGGAAAACATTGTAGTTTCAGTAAAAGAAAAAAAAAGACATCAAATCACCTCTAAGATTCATATTTACAACTTAAAATGGAACAAGACTCATGAGAATTTTTCATGTTGAGAAGGGTTAACACATTTTCATTGATTTCCATCTTTGTCTTCAATTATTTGTTTCAGTTTTATTGACATTTATGATCAACTATTAAGCTTACAGCCTCAAAATAAATAAATAAATTAAAAGAGATACATTTGCATCTTGCACATGGCCTGATGCCCCTTTCACCTTCACAGTTCCCACAAGTCCTTCCATGCCGGAGAGTATGAGATCCAGCAGAGCACCTCTCCTCTTTGGTTCCTCCACTGCTTGGTCAAGAAGCTGCCATCTGTGCTCTCCAGGGATCTGCTGGATGCCACATGCCCTGCTGTGCTGTCCCTGCCACAGATAATGGAGTGACAAAGGCCACCAAATGGGACAAGGGACAGACAACATCAGATTCCCATCTGTCTGCAGAGGGCACCTTCCATTTACTCTCCCTGATCAGGAAGACAGGAAAAGACACTGATGGTCTCCTCTGTTGGCCATTTCCATTAGCTCTGACCTGTCTGCTCTTCCATCCCCAGGCAGAGCTCAGTGCACTCTCACAGAGGGCAGTCGCCCTTCTTTGTCTCCTCGCCCATCCATCCTAAAGACTCGGTATCCCCCTTGTGCTACAGTGCAGTTGTGGAAACCATTAAACTGTGTCCCCATGGTCCAAACAGGAGCTCAGGCCTGCAGCTCTACCAAGATTTCTAGCTTCTTGTGTGTTGGTGTTTGCATTAGTGCAAAAGCACAGAAGTAAATATCCTAATTGAAAAGCATCACTGGACATAGCCTGACTGGATAGCTCATCTATAGAATCAGTGTGCAGAAGGTGGCACACAAACTTTAGACCGATCGTGGGTCTTGGAGGTGACGTAGCAGCACGGACACACCATGGGCATGGCTTTCCTGAAGGCCCTGTGCTGCTCTTGTAGCTGTGAGTGAATTCACCGGACAGCCAGTGCTATCCCCTCTCTGGCCCTCAGCTGATGCCCAGGAAGGAGGTGTCTATCTCAGGGATTTCCCACACGGTTTACAAGCACTTGCAAACATCAGGAGCAGCCCAGGCACCTTGGGCATCACCCAGTGTCTGTGTGTGAGCAGCTGCCTCCCAGCTGAAGGACCGAGGACTCAGAGCAGGAGCTCACATGCAGGCAACTCCTTGTGCACTTCTGAACTGAACCAGAGAAATCCCAGCTCCTGTGGTTCTGTGGGGAGCCGAATCCCATTTCAGCTCCAGGATTTCTGTCAAGGGATGAGACGCCTGCGCTGCCTCAGCTGGATCACTGCCCTGCACAGGGAAAGTCCAAATCTCGCCTTCCTTGTCTGGTTGCCCTTATTGTTTCATCAAACGATCTCTGGGAGCACTCCCCATATGTCTCCAATCAGTCACTGACCACTGGACATGTGGTGGTTAATTGAGCGGATTTCAAAGCACAGTCATGATGCTGTTGTCTTTCAGGAGCTGTTGGCCATGAGGACCCAGGGACATTTTAAGGGAAGTGAGTGGGAAGGATAAAAATGACATAATCTGCTGCTTGCTTGTCCAGGTTCCTGGGACACAGGGAGCTCATAAAAGTGGGCAGAGCTGCAGAGAGACAGCTGTGCCCAGGAGCAGATCTCGTGCACAGCACAGCCTGCAGGTGACAGAAGGAGAGGAGAGAAATTGGAGAGAGCTTGCAGGATGTGTGTGGTGTGAGCGGGCTGTGAACTCACTGCAGGAGCATTGCTCACAGACCATGACAAGGTAAGTCTCACAGCTGACCATGAGCTGCTTTTAATTAAGGGGTAACTATAACTGGGACATCCCATAGGAGATCTGACTGCAGGCACTGCAAGTTTCTTTACTGTGGAAAAAGCTTTCTGCTCCAGCTGAGACGGGTGCCCAGGGCTGTCCTGCAGAGCAGGGTCCCTGCTGTGCCCCAGGGGCTGTGTGCCAGGTATGGGACTCTGCCGCCTGCCAGGCTCAGCACTCAGCCTGCCCGGGGAGCTGCCCAGGGCACTGCGAGGAGACGGGTGGGGGGAAGGAGCCCCCGGCAGGGTTTGTGCTGCCACAGCTGCTGCCTGGGTCAGGGGATCACAGCTCCACTGCACAACGGAATGTTTCTGAGGGCACTTTGCAAGAGGAGAGCCAAGGCAGGGGGTTTCCATTTCCTGTTCTGAGGCAAAGAGGTTTGGAGTCATATATCTAAAAGGGGCAATAAGAGTTCTGAGAATTTTTCGTCAATCAATTGCCTTTTTTGTGAACACTCACACATGATGTGCTTTCAGTCTCCCCTTTCTCAAAGGATGGAATTATCATCATTTTCTGTAGGCATGAATAATTCACTTATCCTACAAACAGGCAGCATTTTCTAACTGAAACTGAATGCCACAGAAGCTCGGGTAGGGGGCTCTAAGAGCACTTGGGGTAAAGATATGAGACTTGAAACAGATGAAAATATCCAGGGAGAAGGGATAAGAAAATAAGAGGAAGGTTAGAGCTCCATATGCTGCTTCTGCTTAAGGAATGCTGATCTACATGAAATTAAATGCAAGTAATGGTGCTAAATGTACACTGTTGTAGGAGAATTAAAACATTTCATAGTATAGCAGGAGTAGTGCCTCTGAGAATGGTCTGGACTTGTCATTATCTTCTGCACTCTGAGCAGGACTCCAAGCCCAACAACAGCAGATGCCCAACAGCAGCTCCATCAGTGAGTTCCTCCTGCTGCCGTTGGCAGACACGCGGCAGCTGCAGCTCCTGCACTTCTGGCTCTTCCTGGGCATCTACCTGGCTGCCCTCCTGGGCAACGGCCTCATCAGCACAGCCGTAGCCTGCGACCGCCGCCTGCACACCCCCATGTACTTCTTCCTCCTCAACCTGGCCCTCCTCGACCTGGGCTGCATCTCCACCACTCTCCCCAAAGCCATGCCCAACACCCTCTGGGACAACAGGGCCATCTCCTACACAGGATGTGCTGCATAGCTCTTTTTCTTTACCTTCTTCATGTCAGCAGAGTATTCCCTTCTCACCATCATGTCCTATGACCGCTAAGTTGCCATCTGCAAGCCCCTGCACTACGGGACCTTGATGGACAGCAGAGCTTGTGCCACCATGGCAGCAGCTGCCTGGGGCACTGGGGTTCTCAATTCCCTGCTGCACACTGCCAGTACGTTTTCACTGCCTCTCTGCCAAGGCAATGTTGTCAACCAGTTTTTCTGTGAAATTCCCCAGATCCTCAAGCTCTCCTGCTCAGAATCAAATCTCAGGGAAGTTGTGTTTCTCATTTTTACTATCAGTTTAGACGTAGGCTGCTATGTTTTCATAGTTGTGTCCTATGTGCAGATCTTCGTGGCTGTGCTGAGGATGCCCTCTGAGCAGGGACGGCGCAAAGCCTTCTCCACGTGCCTCCCTCACCTGGCCGTGGTCTCCCTGTTTCTCAGCACTGGTGCTTTTGCCTACCTGAAGCCCCCCTCCATTCCCTCCCCACTCCTGGATCTGACAGTGGCACTTCTGTACTCAGTGGTTCCTCCAACACTGAACCCTATTATCTACAGCATGAGGAACAGGGAGATCAAGCACGCTCTCAGGAAGGTGTTGCAATACTCACTATTCCCGCTTCAATAAAGTGCACATCTTCATCGCATGATTCCCAGTGATGGTTCTTCATCTTTTATGCATCTTTGATTGATTGATTATGTGAGATATAGCAACGTGCAAAAAAATGTTATTGAACTTATAAATAAAAATTTGTTTCACTTCTTTCACACCTACTATCCATTTTCTCACTCCAAGAGCTCATGTAAACATGGAACCAGATTCCCCGAATAGGTTAAGAGATAAATAAATAGCATTCAAAATACGCTTTTCCTTAGCTCTTCTCTTATCCAACTTTGTCTGGATTTGGGGAAGGTACAGCCACAGATAGAAGCACAACTAGTTCTTTTCATTCCTCCTCTCTTTACACTGATACAGTGCACAGAGGATTCGAGTCCTCTCATTTCTACAGGCCTGAAGGTCTTGTGTGTCTCACAGCAGTCCCGTCGTCTCTACAGCAGCACTCAGGGGTTTGCTTAATTTTCTTATCTCAATACTTGGAACAGCTACAGGACCTGTAGCATAAGTGACCGCAGAGCTCCTTATGAGGGGTGGAGTGACAGTGGGATCTGTCCAGAGCTTGGAGCAACTGCAGGATGTGTAGCAAAAACTTGGAGCTATTGCAGGGACTGTGCCAGGAGTTGCAGAGGCTGCAGCAATGTCAGCAGATCCAGCTCTCTTCCCCTTGAAGATGCTGAATAGTGTTGAACACAGCTCAGTAGGTGTGGGCCAGGCCCTGGCACACTGCAGTCATTTGGGCCTTTTTAGGATTACCAGTGCCACAGCAGACCTGTCTCCAATATTCTACCAGTTTCTCAGGATCCTGCAGTTGCTCGGAGATGAAGTTCCAAAGCCCTGGGGGTGCCCACCACTCCAGGCAGCTGCCCAGACTGTCCCACACCCCCTGCCATGCAGAGCCTTCTCACCTTGGGGCAGATCTCTCACTGATATTCCTGAATAATTGTTTAACCTCAATCCTAGAATCATAGAATCACCAAGGCTGGAAAAGGCCTGAAAGATCATCCAATCCAACCGTTCACCTATTACCAATAGCTCCCACTTAACCATGTCCCTCAACACAATATCCAGTCTCTCCTTGAATACCCCTGGTCTCCCAGAGACGACAGTGTAAAATGTGTAATTCCTAATCATACCAACAATATTACTTTCAAAACCCAAAGATGTCCAAAGAGCTGAATGTGCACAAAACTTCACTTTGCCAATTTTATCGTGGTACAAACCAAGGTCAAACAGCATAGCAAAATAAATACCCTAATCCAGCATCCAGAGTTGACAAATGATGCAGCAGGGAAAACAAGCAGCAAGCAAGGAGCTGTGAAATGCAGCTTCATGAGAAGACTCAGCAAGCTTCACAAATAGGGAAACTATCAGCACCATGGCCTGCACATCTCCAACTCCCACAAAGCCCTGTCCACTCTGGACAGATGTGCTGTTACCACAACCCTTGGAGCCTCACATCAGGCACCAAAATGACTGTGGTTGTTGAACCCAACATGTGGCTCAGCAGCTCACAGTGCTTTGTGCACTGCCCCATTCCCAGTGGGATGGGGATGAGAACTGGGAAAAAGAGTACAACTTCTGGGATGTAACAAAGCAGTTTACTAAGAGAGATAAAAGAAGTGGAGTAATAGTAATCACTATATATCCGTTGATATAGAATCGTATGTAACAACTGATGCACAAGCACTTGCTCAGCACCACCAGACTGATGCTCAGCTGGGCCCTGAGCAGTGAAGAGACTGAGATGAACTCCCAACACTTTCAATACAATTTCTGCTTGCTGTCAGCTGATAGACAACGTCTCTTTGGCCACTATCAGTCAGCTGTCCTCACTCTGTTCCCTCCCAGCTCCATGTGCCCTTTACTGACCATGGCCTTGGCTTCGTACAACACTGCTTAGCAGCAGCTGTAAACATCAAAGTGTTATCAATGGTTTTCTCCTCGAACCAAAACACTGCACCATAGCAGGCAGTCTGAAGAAAAAAAATTCATCTGAGCTGTAACTCAGATTCCTGCCTGTCCCCCTCCTCTTGTTCTTCCTGATCAGGAAGCAAGGAACAGAATATGCTGCTCATCTTTTTGAAACCTTTCCATCAGTATTCAGGTGGCTCCTCTGCCATCCCCGGGCAGAGCTCAGTGCACTCTCACAGATGGCAGCAGCCTTTCTTCATCTTCATTGCCTAATCGTAATGAAGAGTCTGTACCTACTTTGCTACAGTTCAGAGGTGGGAACCATCCCACCATGTCTCTGTGAGACAAACAAGACCCTAGGCCTGCAAAGGCACAGAGATTTGGAGTTCGCTGAGTGAATGTTTGTGGTCCTCTCATTAGTGTAAGGATTCTTCAGAAAGCATCCCCTTCCAGAAGCATGCTTTGATTTAGCCTGTCTGGGTCTTGCATCTACACTGTGGTACTGATGTTCAGGGCCTTGCTCAGAATCAGCAGCCTGCATGAAAGGAAAAGCTCTGTGGTTTTCTCTTGATTTGTCCCGTTTATTTCCCATGCTACCCGCACTGGTCTACAGGCACTTTAGGGCAGCAGTAGGTTGGGGTTACCCCCAGAGGGTACACAGTAAGATTTAGGACGGGGTATTGGCAACAAGACTTTCTCTGAGGAATCCTCACACAATCCTATAGAACAACTCAGAGGCTTTCCATTCAATCTCCAACAGCAACAATATCCCTCAGCCCTTCTCTGTCACATCCAATTCCCCACCCTTCCCCATTTGGACCTGGTTTAAAGCCCTATAATCAATCAGTGCAGGAGCATTTCAGATGGGGTCATGGAGGAGGCAGACTGCCATTCTTGGGGTGGCCATTTTCCCAGGAGGGCATGGTGGGAGGGCTTTGTCCCATCTAGTTCCACCAACACTTGCATCCACTCAGCAGAAGGCTGTGCCCTCTGTGTCCCACTTGAACTCTGCATGGAGCTTACAGTTGGCAGTGACATGGCTGAGAAGCTCTGGGCATGGATTAAGGGACAGGGAATTAATGTGCCTTCCTAACTTCCTCCCTGCATGCCTTAGCAACTTCCTTGTAATCTCCCCAAGTACCCAGCCCCTTCTTCCAGAGGACGGAGATTCTCTTTTTCTTCCTGAGTCTCAATAGTTTTTCCCAGTTCATCTGCACTGGTCTTCTTCCCCTATGGCTCACCTTATGGCATTCAGGGACAGCCTGATCTCGTGCCTTTAAGATTTCCATCTTGAGGAGTGTCCAGGCTTCCTGGACCCCTTTACCCATAAGGAGCGACTCCCAAGGGACCTGTGCTACAAGTGTCCTGAACAGGTCAAAGTCCGCCCTCTAGAAGTTCAGGATAGTAGTTTTGCTAGTCACCCTTCTGACATCTCCAAGAATAGAGAATTCTACCATTTCATGGCCACTCTGCCCAAGACAGTCCCCAACCTTCTCAACTCCTACCAGTCCTTCACTGTTAGTGAAGAGCAGGTCTAGCAAGGAACCACCCCTGGTAGGACTTCATACCAGCTGTGTAAGGAAGCTGTCTTGCATGCAATCTATAAACCTCTTGGACTGATTCCTCTGCTATTTATTATATTCCCAGCATATATCAGAGAAGTTGTAGTCTCCCAAGAAAATGTGTGCTGGCAATCTTGCGACTTCAGTAAGCTGCTCATAGAATGCCTCACCCATCAATTAGGCGGTCTATAAGAAACCTTTAGCAAGATGTCACACTTACAGGCCTTTCCCCCGATCCTTACAAACATGCACTTCATTCTGAAGCCCAAGCTCTACAACATCAAAACTCTCTTTAATATAAAGGGCCACACCACCACCCTTCCTTCCTCCTCTATCCCTTCTGAAGAGCTTGTAACCATCCATCACAGCACTCCAGTCATGGCAGTGGTCCCACCATGGGTCGGTAATAGCAACTAGGTCATGGTTTGTCAGATGCACAGTTGCTTCCAGCTCCTCTTGCTTGTTGACCAAGCTGCGTGCGTTGGTGTAGACGCACTTCAGCTGAGGCATCTGCCTCTCTCCCAGCTCAAACAGCATTTCCCTAGGCTTATCTCTGGTAAGCCCTGTTTTGTCCACTCCCCCATCGTAGCTAGTTTAAAGCTCTTTCGATAAGCCCCGCTACCGTCTATGCTAGGATTCACTTCCCCCTTTGAGACAGTTGGGTTCCATTCATGGATAACAGACCATGGGCCAAGTAAACTGTCCTGTGATCAAAGAACTCAAAGTTTCTGGCTCAGTACCAACCTCTGAGACAATTGTTCATTGCTTTGCTTTCCAAGCCTGCTCTGTGTCCCTCACTGCCACTGAAGGTATAGAACAAAAAATCACTTGATCTCCCACTTTGTGAACTAAATGGCCTAAATTCCTGAAATCTCTATTCATAGTTCGTAGTCTTATCTAAGAAATTTCATCACTGCCCACCTAAACTATGAGTAGTGGAAAATAATCAGTGGACCTAACCAGCATTGGGAGTTTCCTCATTATGTCCCTGACCTGAAACCAAGAAGGCAGCAGACTTACTGACAACTGGGGTCCAGTCTGCAAATGGGGCCCTCTATTCCTCTGAGAAGGGAGTCACCCACCACGGCCACCCTTCTTTCTTTCATGGCAGAGGAAGTCACAAGGCTTGGTAGTGACTGCCTTGCATTAGGTTTCCTCCTAGGCAAATCCTCCATTGCCTCCCCATTCTTATCTCCTTCAGATTTCAGAGTGTCAAACCTGTTGCTTAGATGGATCAGGGGTCGAGGGCTAGGCAGGCATGGGGGGGCTCCTGTGATGTTGAGTTGGGACTCTCTTCCAACCCTTCTCATCAGTCAGGTCTGTCTGACTGTGACAGGGCAGGGAGTCAACCACTTTTCTGGGGGTATCTGCCTGGCAGCCTTCCCTCGGGGATGCCAGCAAGTCACTCCACCAGCCCATCTCCCGATCACACTCCCTGATGGTAAACTGTGAGTAAAACCTTGAGTAAAGTGAGAGTTCACCTAGACAAAAGTATGAGTAGAAACATGGACTGACGTGAGGGTAAACCCAGAGTAAACCCAGGATCCCATCCATTGGGCATGCACAGCCTCTGAGGGCAACTTTTTCCAGTGTTGCTGTGTAAAAATATAGGTTCCTCACATCTAACCTATGTCTCCCCTTTTTAATTTAAATCCGTTTCCATTTGTCCTGTTATCAACAGACCATCCCATCCTTATTCTAGCGTTAGGCATCTCATCCTCAGATGGAATCCCTGGGGCTGAATTGGGATCAGTTTTTCAAAGAACCACAGGAGCTACAAGTTCACCTAGCTGAGTTCAGATGTGCACAGTGAGGTGTCTGTGTGTGAGTCCCTCATCTGAATCCTTGGTTTTTATTCCACAGGGACTGCACTACTCATACACAGTCTCTCAGTGATGCCCAAGATGCCTTGGGTGATCCTAGTTTTGTGCTAGTGCTTGTAAGCTGTGACGGAAAATCTATGAGATAGACACCTCCTTCTGGAGCATCAGCTGAGGGCCAGAAGGGAGGTATTCTTGGCCATCCTAAATACCACCTCAGCCACGTGCTTAGGGCACCCATTGTGTCTTTTGCACCTGACCCCATGGAGTATGTAGTGATATTCAGCTTATCAAAAGGATGAGCTCAGAACAGAAGAGGCAGATCTTCCTCTCTGCTCCATCTGTGGCATAGTCTGGATTTCAAGGCATTGCAAAGCTATGGCACATCTACGTTCTTGCACTGATGACACTTTAGCATGCTCTGGGCTCGCATTTCAATGGCATCTAATAAATCTAGGGTCATACCTGTTGACAGGAAGCTGGCAAATGTTGTCTCATTGTAAGGAAGAGCAAGAAAGATGACACGGGCAACTATGGACCTGTCAGTCTCACTACAGTGCTTGGTAAAATTATGGAGAAAATGATGGTGGGAGTTATGGAAAAACAACTGAAGGACAGGTCACAGACAACACAAGATACAGAGGGGAAGGTCCTATTTAATTTCAGGTCTTTTTATGACACCTTTATCCATTGAGCTGAACAAGGGAAGGCAGTTGATGTAATCCTTGAGGATTTCAGTAGAGCTTTTGATACTATTTCTCCAGCACCCTTCTGGACAGAAATTCCTGCATACAGCTAGACAGAAACAGAACGTGGTGTGTTGTAATACAAGAAGAATTTTACAGAGCAGCAGCCATGGATTGAGATAAGGAGTTCACAGAGCAGCAGCTGCGGAGCAGGATAAACAGCATGAGAACAAAGGACATCTCTAGGAAAAGAATGAATGGCTCGTGGCTTTGAAGGGGGGTTATAGGGTTGTTATTGCAGTAGCTTTCCTCCAATTAGCGTGTGTGATTTTTGGACACCCTTGTCTGTCTCCTATAAAAGTCTGGCTTTCGGGCAATAAATTGATGCAGCTATATGTAACTATATTGGTGTTTCTCTGTTTGACCCAGCACGCTGACATTTTGCCTTTCAGGTTCACCAGCAGTGGTGGGTGAGCAGTTGGCCAGTAGTTCTGTCCCAAAGGATTATAGTCAGTGGGTTCCATTGGGCTGGTAGATGGTCACTGTCAGAGCTCCCCAGGGTTCCATTTTAGGGCCACTTTCCTTTCATGTTTATGCAGATGACTTGCATGCAGGACTAGAAGATGTTCTGAGCAAGTTTGCTGGTGAGACCAGATGAGGAGGTGTTGCTGCCTCCACTTAGGGTGGAGAGGACTTGCAGAGAGATGTGGACAAGTCAGAGAAGTGGGTATCAGTTGGTACTAAGCACCAAGTACATAAAGTATAACAAGAACAAGTGCCTGATTGTGCACCTGGGTATGGGCAACCCTGGACATAAACACTGTCTGTATATTGGACACATGAGAGACGTCTGACTGAAAAGGATTGGGGGTCCTGCTCAACATAAAATTTTAAGTGAGTCAGCAGTGTGCCCAGCCAGCCAAGAAGGCCAACAGTCCCCTAAAGTGCATCAAGCAATTTATTGCCAGCTGGGTGGGAGAAAGGTTTGTCCCTCTTTGCTCTGCATCGCTACTGCCTCACCTGGAGCACTGGGTGCACTTCTGGGCAATGCAGAACATAAAGAACAACAAACTATGGGAGAGTGTGCACAGGAGGGCACTGGAACTGAGAGATCTGAAGTTCAGAGTTTCACTGGGATTGACTGCTTGTTCAGACTGGGCCCTTCTCACACCCCACATCCTGTGATGAGACACAGGGCACATGTGGGATATGAACTTTAACAGCATCCTTGCACCACATGCAAATGCTTTTCCCAGTGCTTCAGTGTTCCACCACCCATTGCTTTCAACATAGTTTTCAACACCCCATTGTATCTTTTACATATATTTTACCAGAAGCTGGTGCATGGTAGGGGATATGATAAATCCACTCAATGCCATGAACTTTGGCCCAAGTATTTATTAAGGGAATTTTTGAAATGTGTCCCATTATGAGACTCAGTTCTTTCTGAGGTGTCATGTCTCTATAGGACTTGTTCCTAACAGCCCAATATTGTGTTTCTGGCAGTAGCATGGGGTACTGCGTATGTTTCAAGCCACCCAGTGGTTGCTTCCACCATGGTAAGCACAAAACGCTTATCATTATGAGATCCTGGCAAGGTGACATCATTCACCTGTCACTCCTCCCCATATTTATACTTTTGCCTTGGCCTTCCCCCCAGAGAGGCTTCATATTCTTGGCTTGTTTAATTATGGCACATGATTCACAGTCATGAATAACCAGTGCAATAGCATCCATAGTTAAGTCCACCCCTCAGTCTCTAGCCCAATTATATGTTATGTCCATTCCTTGAAGGCCTGAGGTCTCATGGAACCATCAAGCTTGAAATAATTCACTCTTGTTCTGCCAGTCCAAGTCTATTTGAGCCACCTCAATTCTGGCAGCTCGACCTACCTGATGGTTGTTTTGTTGTTCTGCAATAGCCCGACTCTTGGGCAAGTGTGCATCCACGTGACACACCTTTACAATCATATCTTTTTTTTTGAACAGTTATGTTTTTCTACAGTTCAGCAGCCCAAATAAGTTTACACCTCCATTGCCAGTTATTTTGTTCCCACTGCTGTAACAACCCCCATAAGGCATTTGCCACCATCCATGAGTCAGTATAAAGATAAAGCATTGGCCACCTCTCCCGTTCAGCCACATCTAAGGTCAGCTGGACAGCTTTTACCTCTGCAAACTGACTTGATTCTCCTTTACCTTCAGTGGCCTCTGCGACCTGTCGTGTGGGGCTCCAAACAGCAGCTTTCCATCTCCGATGCTTCCCTACAATATGAAATGATCCATCAGTGAAAAGAGCATATTTCTTTTCATTTTCTGGTAGTTCGATGTATGGTGGGGCCGCTTTAGCACATGACACCTCTTCTCCTGGTGATGTTCCAAACTTTTTATCTTCAGGCCAGTTCATGATCACTTCTAAAATTCCTGGACGATTGAGGTTCCCCATCCGCGCTTGTTGTCTAATCAGTGCAATCCACTTGCTCCAGGTGGCATCGGTAGCATGATGGGTGGAGGGAACCTCCCCTTTCAACATCCGGTTCATCATTGACAGTCGAGGTGCCAGAAAGAGCTGCATTTCAGTACCAGCTACTTCTGAAGCAGCCCGAGCCCCCTCATACGCGGCTAAGATCTCCTTCTCAGTTGGAGTGTAGCATTCTTCAGACCCCTTGTACGCTCAGATCCAGAATCCCAGGGGTCGGCCTTGGGTCCCTCCTGAGGCTCTTTGCCACAAACTCCAAGTGGGACCTTTCTCTCCAGCGGCAGTATAGAGGATGTTCTTTACATCCTGTCCAGTCCGTACTGGCCCCAGGTCCATGGCACAGGCTATCTCCTGTTCAATCTGTTCAAAAGCCTGCTGCTGCTCTGGGCCCTATGCTAAATCATTCTTCTTCTGCATCACCTGATAAAGGGGGCTTACAATGAGGCTGTAGTTTGGAATGTGCATCCTCCAAAAGCCCACTGCACCCAGGAAAGATTGTGTCTCTTTCTTGCTAGTTGGTGGAGACATGGCAGTGATTTTGTCAATCACTGTTGGGATGTGATGAAATCCATCCTGCCTCTTTATACCTAAGAACTGAATTTCCTGGGCAGGCCCTTTTACTTTGCTTCACTTAATAGCAAAACTGGCTCATAGAAGAATTTGAATTATTTGCTCTCCAGCACAGCAGCACTCAGTGGGGGTGTGACCTCATTCAGGCCACGGTAGTCTACTGTCAGCCTCCATTCTCCACTGGCTTTACGCACTGGCCATATGGAGCTGTTAAAAGGTGAGTGAGTTTTACTGATCACTCCCTGATTCTCCAACTGGCGAATCAAATCATGAATGGGGAGCAAGGAATCCCTGTTGGTGCGATACTGCCGTCTGTGCACTGTCTTTGTAGCAATCGGTACCTGCTGCTCTTTTATTTTTACTCGTAGCAGCCTCACAACAGACGGGTCCTCTGACAGGCCAGGCAAAACAGACAGCTGCTTAATGTTGTCCATATCTACAGCAGCGATTCCAAAGGCCCAGTGATACCCCTTAGTATCCTTGAAATGCCCTCTTCTGAGGTATCCTCAATACCAAGTATGAACGGAAACCCTGGACCACTCACATAGGATGTTTTTTCCAGTCTTTACCAGTGAGGCTTATTTCAGCCTCCAACACAGTCAATTCTTGAGAGATATCCAGAAATATGGTTTGATTCTGTCCCTTCATGATTGGAGGGCATTAGGGTGCACTGTGCACCAGTATCCACCAGTGCCTTATATTTCTGTGGTTCTGATGTGCTAGGCCATCAAATCCACACAGTCCAATAAACTCTATTATCCCTTCCACTCCCTTGAATGAGGGCAGGGCCCCTCTATTGGTTACCTGTGATAACTGGAGCAGCCGTACTGGTGGTTGGACTGTTTTGTAGTTCCCTCACCCGTGCTCATAGTACAGGAGTAGGCTGGTCATGCCACTTCCTCGTGTCTTCTCTGTGGTCACGTAGGTAACACCACAAGGAAACACGTGGTGCAATTGTACTGTTGTTCCTTGCTCAATCTGGAAAGCGCTTGTGTCTAATAGCTGAGAATTTTAATGATACACATGAAGGCTTTATGGTCGTTAATTTCTTTACGATCTCTCGCCTTCAACTGAAGCAGCAGCTAGGCCAATTACCAAGTGACACCAAAGAGATGAAGTGGCAAAATGGCGATTTATTGAAACAGACACATCCTTATATAACCTACGCCTTTTTGTCTACACCCACTGTATTACACTAAGATTCTTCCAGAATATGGGGAAGGGCCTGTCACATCTCAACAAGCTACCGTCCCAGCTGTCCCAACAGCGAAGAAACCAGGTAACAAGAGATTCATTCTGGTGCCGTGTGAACTCCTTTCTTACGCCTTCGATTTCAGTCATCTTCAGGGATCGACAAACAGTAACAGAGATTTCCTCCTCATCACTCTCTTCTTCATGACACTTTTCCTTTTTCCTTTCTCGGTACTTATCCAGACCTGTCACCTGGATCTTCTGTTGCCTCCTCCTCCACTTCTTTTTTCCGTTCTAGACGTGAGGACACCCATTTCCATTTCTTGCCTTCCACAAGGGCAACTGATATTGTTACAGGTGCCTCCTGTGACTGATCAAAATTGACTTGGGGATTTCCCTTTTTGGCTAGAACCTCAGCTCGGAAATTCTCTCTTTTTGGAACAGTGTTATATAGAGCACGGTAAGCACAAGCCAAGCCCCAAATAAGTCATACCCCTTAGATCTATCTAGGCTGCGCCATCCCTGACTCAAATACTGGCTTAGTTTCTCGGGATCCCACAGGTGTTCAAGAGTTAAATCCCATGACATTGCGGGCCCCCATGTGTTGGCGAACCTGAAGGCAAAAGTCAGCGTTCTAGGACAAACAACCACACACCAATATAGTTAAATATAGCTGTGTCCATCTATTGCCTGAAGAGCCGTACTTTTATAGCAAACAAACAAGGGTGTTCAAAAATCACACGTACTAATTGGAAGAAAGCTTCTGCAATAAGAACCCTAAAACCCCGCTTCAAAGCCACGAGCCTTTCACTCTTTTGCTAGAGGTGTCCTTGGTTCTCATGCTGTTTATCCTGCTCTGCAGCTGCTGCTCTGTAAAGTGCTTATCTTGATCCATGGCTGCTGCTCTGTAAAATTCTTCTTGTATTACAACAGAATGGCAGTTCCCTGGGGTCTCCAGCACACCCCCAGCCAGCTGGCAAATGCCACTGAGGACCTTTAGGAAAGACATGCCCTGGGTAGTGACAATGTTCACTGGACAACTGTGAGCCCCACAATGGGTCTCGTACCTTGTGCCATCTTCTGAACACCAGTAGCACGGTGTAGATGCAAGGCCCAGCCAGGCAAAATCAAAACATGCTTCTGGAAGGGGATCCTTTCTGAAGAGTCGTTACACTAATGAGAGGACCACAAACATTCACTCAGCGAACTCCAAATCTCTGTGCCTTTGCAGGCCTAGGGTCTTGTTTGGTTCACAGAGACATGGTGGGTTGATTCTCAGCTCTGTACTGTAGCAAATGGGGTACAGATTCTGCATGACGGATGGGCAAGGAAGAAGAGAAAAGGCTGCTGCCATCCATGAGAGGGCACTGAGCTCTGCCTGGGGATGGCAGAGGAGCCAGCTGAGAACTGATGGAAAGGGCTCAGAGAGGAGAGCGGCAGATTCTGTTCCTTGCTTCCTGATCAGGAAGAACAAGAAGAGGGGACAGGCAGGAATCTGAGTTACAGCTGGGATGGAATTGTTTTCTTCAGACTGTCTGCTGTGGTGCAGTGTTTTGGTTCTAGGAGAAAACCATTGATAACACTCTGATGTTTACAGCTGCTGCTAAGCAGTGTTGTACGGAGCCAAGGCCATGGTCAGTGGAGGGCACATGGAGCTGGGAGGGAACAGAGTGAGGACAGCTGACTGATAGTGGCCAAAGGGACGTTCTCTATCAGCTGACAGCAAGCAGAAATTGTATTGAAAGTGTTGGGAGTTCATCTCAGTCTCTTCACTGCCCAGGGTCCAGCTGAGCATCAGTCTGGTGGTGCTGAGCAAGTGCTTGTGCATCAGTTGTTACATACAATTCCATATCAACGGATATATAGTGATAACTATTACTCCTCTTCTTTTATCTCTCTTAGTAAACTGCTTTGTTACATCCCAGAAGTTGTACTCTTTTTCCCAGTTCTCATCCCCATCCCACTGGGAATTGGGCAGTGCACAAAGCACTGTGTGCTGCTGAGCCACATGTTGGGTTCAACAACCACTGTCATTTTGGTGCCTGATGTGAGGCTCCAAGGGTTGAGATAGCAGCACATCTGTCCAGAGCGGACAGGGCTTTGTGGGAGCTGGAGAAGTGCAGGCCATGGTGCTGATATGTGTGGATGTGCTCCCTATGTGTGGAGCTTGTTGAGTCTTCTCATGAAGCTTCACTGCACAGCTCCTTACTTGGTGCTTGGATGCTGCATTAGGGTATTTATTTTGCTATGCTGTTTGACCTCAGTTTGTACCACGATAAAATTGGCAGCTGACAAAGTGAAGTTTTGTGCACATTCAGCTCTGCGGTCATCTTTGGGTTTTGGAAGTAATGTTGTCCATATGATTAGGAATTACACAATTTACATTGTCGCCTCTGTGAGTCCGGGGGTGTAACTGGATATTGTGTTGAGGGACATGGTTTAGTGGGAGCTATAGGTAATAGGTGAACGGTTGGACTGGATGATCTTTTAGGCCTTTTCCAACCTTGGTGATTCTATGAATCTATGATTGAGGTTAAACAATTATTCAGGAATATCAGTGAGAGATCTGCCCCAAGGTGAGAAGGCTCTGCATGGCAGAGGGTGTGGGACGGTCTGGGCAGCTGCCTGGAGTGGTGGGCACCCCCAGGGCTTTGGAACTTCATCTCCGAGCAACTGCAGGATCCTGATAAACTGGTAGAATATTGGGGGCAGGTCTGCTGTGGCACTGGTAACCCCCAAGAGGCACAAATGACTGCAGTGTGCCAGATCCAGAGAGCTGGATCTGCTGACAGTGCTGCAGCCTCTGCAACTCCTGGCACAGACCATGCAGCAGCTCCAAGGTTTTGCTACACGTCCTGCAGTTGCTCCAAGCTCTGGGCAGATCCCTCTGTCACTCCACCCCTCATAATGAGCTCTGCAGTTACTCCTGCTACGGGTCCTGTAGCTGTTCCAAGTATGGTAATAAGAAAATGGTACAAATTCCTCCCAAGGGAGGAAGTACAGCCCTGCGGTGGCTCCAACCCCTCCAATGAGCCCAGTGGCTGCTCCAACATAGTCACAGGTCCTGTGGTGGTTCCAGCTCTGGCAATGAACTCTGAGGTCACTTCAACTCCTGCAACAGCCCGACAGCCACTTCAGCTCCTACAGTGAACCCTGTGGCTGTTAAAACCCCTGCAACTAATCCTGGACTTGCAGACAGATGCGCATAGGGATTAGTTCATATATGTTTGCAACTGCATATGTTGTATATGTGTGAAAATACACTAAATATATTATATATGTATAAATACATTTGTCATAATTATTATCCTTTTCTTTTTCTCTTTGTCTCAACCCATAAACCTTAAACCACAGCACTGCCTTGAGATGCTTACGGATCTCCTTGGGACTATTCAATCTGATCTGGTCACACAGTGAAGAGCACCTGAAGATCTCAAGGTTTTCTCAGGGAGCAGCTCCTGAGGTATATTCCTTACACCAGCTTTGGAAGAGGCCTCCCTCCAGTTCTCTGGTCCTGCTCTAAAGGGGCCCTCTTGTTATGGCAGTGCCAGCAAGGAGACCAGCTCTGACAGACCTGTTCATATTGCCGGCTACTGACTGCAGCCCTGGATTGCTGCTGTAGAGGCAACAGGACTGTTGTGAGACACACAAGACCTTCAGGACTGCACAAATGAGAGGACTCAAGAGCACTGCAGCACTGGTAAGAGCACATGAATGAAAAGAGCACTTTGTGCTGCTGTCTGTGGCTGTACCTCCCCAAATCCAGGCAAAGTAGGAAGAAAGAAAATCTAAGTAAGTCTATTTTGAAAGCTTTTTAGGTATCTTATAACATATTCAGGGAATCTGGTTCCATGTTTACATGAGTTCTTGGAGTGAGAAAATGGAAATTAGGTAGGAAAGAATTTAAATACATTTTTATTTATAAGTATAATAACATTTTTTTTTTGCACATTCCTATATCTCACATAATCAAACAGACAAAGATGCATAAAACATAAAGAACCACCACTGGGAATCCTATTGAGGAAGTTGTGCATTTTATTGTAGCTGGAATAGTGCTTATTGCAACACCTTCCTGAAAGCGTGCTTGATCTCCCTGTTCCTCATGCTGTAGATAATAGGGTTTAGTGTTGGAGGAACCACTGCATACAGAAGGGCCACTGTCAGATCCAGGAGTGGGGAGGAAATGGACGGGGGCTTCAGGTAGGCAAAAGCACCAGTGCTGAGAAACAGGGAGACCACAGCCATGTGAGGGAGGCACATGGAGAAGGCTTTGTGCCGTCCCTGCTCAGAGGGCATCCTCAGCACAGCCATGAAGATGTGCACATAGGACACAACTATGAAAACAAAGCAACCAAAGCCTAAACTGACACCAAAAAAGAGAAATACAAATTCCATGAGGTAGGAGCCAGAGCAGGAGAGCTTGAGGATCTGTGGGATTTCACAGAAAAACTGGTTGACAACATTGCCTTGGCAGAGAGGCAGTGAAAACATACTGGCAGTGTGCAGCAGGGAACAGAGAACCCCAGTGCCCCAGGCAGCTGCTGCCATGGTGGCACAAGCTCTGCTGTCCATCAAGGTCCCGTAGTGCAGGGGCTTGCAGATGGCAACGTAGCGGTCATAGGACATGATGGTGAGAAGGGAATACTCTGCTGAGAGGAAGAAGGAAAAGAAAAAGAGCTGTGCAGCACATCCTGTGTAGGAGATGGCCCTGGTGTCCGAGAGGGCGTTGGCCATGGCTTTGGGGAGAGTGGTGGAGATGCAGCCCAGGTCGAGGAGGGCCAGGTTGAGGAGGAAGAAGTACATGGGGGTGTGCAGGCGGCGGTCGCAGGCTACGGCTGTGCTGATGAGGCCGTTGCCCAGGAGGGCAGCCAGGTAGATGCCCAGGAAGAGCCAGAAGTGCAGGAGCTGCAGCTGCCGCGTGTCTGCCAACGGCAGCAGGAGGAACTCGCTGATGGAGCTGCTGTTGGGCATCTGCTGTTGTTGGGCTTGGAGTCCTGCTCAGAGTGCAGAAGATAATGACAAGTCCAGACCATTCTCAGACACACTCCTCCTGCTATAATATGAAATGTTTTTATTCTCTTACAACAGTGTACATTTAGCACCATTACTTGCATTTAATTTCATGTATTTCAGCATTCCTTAAGCAGAAGCAGCATATGGAGCTCTAACCTTCCTTTTATTTTCTTATGCCTTCTCCCTGGATATTTTCATCTGTTTCATGTCTCATATCTTTACCCCAAGTGCTCTTAGAGCCCCCTACCCGAGCTTCTGTGGCATTCAGTTTCAGTTAGAAAATGCTGCCTGTTTGTAGGATAAGTGAATTATTCATGCCTACAGAAAATGATGATAATTCCATCCTTCGAGAAAGGGGAGACTGAAAGCACATCATGTGTGAGTGTTCACAAAACAAGCAATTGATTGATGAAAAATTCTCAGAACTCTTATTGCCCCTTTTAGATTTCTGACTCCAAACCTCTTTGCCTCAGAACAGGAAATGGAAACCCCCTGCCTTGGCTCTCCTCTTGCAAAGTGCCCTCAGAAACATTCCGTTGTGCAGTGGAGTTGTGATCCCCTGCCCCAGGCAGCAGCTGTGGCAGCACAAGCCCTGCCGGGGGGCTCCTTCCCCCCACCCGTCTCCCTGCAGCACCCTGGGCAGCTCCCCGGGCAGGCTGAGTGCTGAGCCTGGCAGGCGGCAGAGTCCCATACCCGGCACACAGCCCCTGGGGCACAGCAGGGACCCTGCTCTGCAGGACAGCCCTGGGCACCCGCCTGCAGCCCCGGCTGCACAGCCTGCAGCCGTGCTGGGACATGCAGCCCTCAGGGCTGTGATTTCATACTGCAGTATGGAAGCCCTCAGCTGGAGCAGAAGGCTTTTTCCACAGTAAAGAAACATGCAGTGCCTGCATCCAGATCTCCTATGGGATGTCCCAAATTAAGTTGACCCTCTATGAAAAGCAGCTCATGGTCTGCAGTGAGACTTACCCTGTCATGGTCTGTGAGCAATGCTCCTGCAGTGAGCTCACAGCCCGCTCACACCACACACATCCTGCAAGCTCTCTTCAGTTTCTCTCCTCTCCTTCTGTCACCTGCAGGCTGTGCTGTGCACAAGAGCTGCTCCTGGGCACAGCTGTCTCTCTGCAGCCCTGCACACTTTTATGAGCTCCCTGTGTCCCAGGAGCCTGGACAGGCAAGCAGCAGATTATGTCATTTTTATCTTTCCGACTTGTCTCCCCTGACATGTCCCTGGGTCCTCATGGCCAACAGCTCCTGAAAGACAACAGCATCATGACTGTGCTTTGAAATTCGCTCAATTAACCACCACATGTCCAGTGGTCAGTGACTGATTGGAGACATATGGGGAGTGCTCCCAGAGATCGTTTGATGAAACAATAAGGGCAACCAGACAAGGAAGGCGAGGTTTGGACTTTCCCTGTGCAGGGCAGTGATCCAGCTGAGGCAGTGCAGGAGTCTCATCCCTTGACAGAAATCCTGGAGCTGAAATGGGATTCAGCTCCCTACACACCCAGAGGAGCTGGGATTCCTCTGGTTCAGTTCAGAAGAGCACAAGGAGTTGCCTGCATGTGAGCTCCTGCTCTGAGTCCTCGGACCTTCAGCTGGGAGGCAGCTGCTCACACACAGACACTGGGTGATGCCCAAGGTGCCTGGGCTGCTCCTGATGTGTGCCAGTGCTTGTAAACCATGTGGGAAATCCCTGAGATAGACAGCTCCTTCCTGGGCATCAGCCGAGGGCCAGAGAGGGGATAGCACTGGCTGTCCGGTGAATTCACTCACAGCTGCAAGAGCAGCACAGGGCCTTCAGGAAAGCCATGCCCATGGTGTGACCATGTTGCTGTGTCAACTCCAAGGCCCACGATCAGTCTAATGTTTGTGTGCCACCTTCTGCACACTGATACCATAGATTAGTATCCAATCAGGCTATGTCCAGTGATGCTTTCCAATTAGGATGTTTACTTCTGTGGTTTTGCACTAATGCAAACACCAACACACAAGAAGCTAGAAATCTTGATAGAGCTGCAGGCCTGAGCTCCTGTTTGGACCATGGGGACACAGTTTAATGGCTTCCACAACTGCACTGTAGCACAAGGGGGATACCGAGTCTTTAGGATGGATGGGCGAGGAGATAAAGAAGGGTGAATGCCCTCTGTGAGAGTGCACTGAGCTCTGCCTGGGGATGGAAGAGCAGACAGGTCAGAGCTAATGGAAATGGCAAACAGAGGAGACCATCAGTGTCTTTTCCTGTCTTCCTGATCAGGGAGAGTAAATGGAAGGTGCCCTCTGCAGACAGATGGGAATCTGATGTTGTCTGTCCCTTGTCCCATTTGGTGGCCTTTGTCACTCCATTATCTGCAGCAGGGACAGCACAGCAGGGCATGTGGCATCCAGCAGATCCCTGGAGAGCACAGATGGCAGCTTCTTGACCAAGCAGTGGAGGAACCAAAGAGGAGAGGTGCTCTGCTGGATCTCATACTCTCTGGCATGGAAGGACTTGTGGGAACTGCGAAGGTGAAAGGGGCATCAGGCCACGTGCAAGATGCAAATGTATCTCTTTTTATTTATTTTGAGGCTGTAAGCTTAATAGTTGATCATAAATGTCAATAAAACTGAAACAAATAATTGAAGACAAAGATGGAAATCATTGAAATTGTGTTAACCCTTCTCAACATGAAAAATTCTCATGAGTCTTGTTCCATTTTAAGTTGTAAATATGAATCTTTGAGGTGATTTGATGTCTTTTTTTTTCTTTTACTGAAACTACAATGTTTTCCAGAACTGTGTTCGCTGGACACAAATGTCTTCAGATTCAGAGAGACAGACAGTGGTGCCAGTGCCAATGCCCTGTGACTATAGCCCGGTGCCCAGCACTACTCTTCCCTGCTGCCTATTTGATGTGTCTCATCCTCCAAGTTTTTTCAGCTCTCCTAAATAAATGGCCATGGTTAAGGGCATGTTTTCAGCAGGCCATTTGGGCACAAACTACTCCCACTGCCCTCCAGATTTCTCCATCCCTTGCTCTTTGTTCAGTCAGATACCTCCCAATTATCTGTCTGATTTCTGACTTTCAGGGGGATTACTGGAATTTGTTCCATCTCCCCAAAGTCTGAGAATCAGTGAGAATGTGTTAACCCGTCTCAATGTGTGAAATACTCACAAGTCCTGATCAATTTTAAGTTGATACCTCTCAACTACCTGGCTGATCTATCCCAGGGAGATTACTGGAATTTGCGCTATCTACCAGAGTCTGATGGCCTCTGTTGTCAACTACTTCACTGTGATTCAATCTATCCTATCCTACCTCAGAATAAATCATTTCTTTTAAAAGTATTCCATATGAAAGACAAACTTCAATAGATGCAGCTTGAACATGGCATGCAGTTGATCACTGTGTTTTACTGTTCATTCAATTGCATCACCTTTCTTTCCATTTGCTGGCCAGATAAAAAAGAGAAATCTTTCCTTTTCCATGTGTAGCTGGTTCTCTGAGGAAAGCCAGTGGGAGTTGGTGCAAAGCAGTTTTAACACTGAGCGGATGAATGCAGAGGAGAAGAGTGATGTGAAGAAAAGTGATGCAAGTCCCATAGGTCCATTGTGAGCAGAAATTGGGTGGGGAGGTTGAGAAGGACCTTTGTCAACACAGTAACAGTACAGAACTCATTGGGACATCCTGGATTGGTATCAGTTGCACAGTGCTGCTTTAATGTCTTCTTTAAACCCAACTATAAATAAATAGACAATAAATTTATACTGGATTCTTTAAGCTCTCTCCAGATATCCCTCCTTTTTGCTGAACAAGTTCTGATAACCTGAAGAAGATAACAAGATGGCATAAGGCACAGGAGATTCTTTAGGTTATAATGGTCCCAGGGTGCATTTGATGCTGAGTTCATCAGCCTCTAGTGCAGAGAGAAGTTTGCACAAAGTGCTCAACAAGACAAAGTCAGAAGTAACAGTGAAGTTTCTTGGAGTATTAATGGGCCCGCTGAGGAACAGGGACAAACAGCTTCCCAAGGGACTTGTTAGAGAAGATAACTGGAAGCCATGACTACAGGCAGGCAAAGGCACTGGCATGCTAAGAAACCTCTCCTTTGCCTTACAAAGCAGACAGGTCAAGCCCTGATTGCAAGACCAGTGGTAGAGAGGTCCTGTATGTCATGTTGGCTCTGGGCATTTCCTGGGGCAATGTGTTGGAATTTTGTATGATGTTAAATGAAAGACATGGGGACAGAAGATCCCAGGCTCTACATGTGGTGCAAGGACGCTGTGAGGTTCATGTCCCATATGAGACCTATGTTTCATTGCAGGATGTGAGCAGGGATGTGAGAAGGGCCCAGTCTGAACAAGCAGTCAATCCCTGTGAAACTCTGAACTTCAGATCTCTCGGTTTCAGTGCCCTCCTTTGCACATTCTCCCAGAGTTTGAAGTCCTTTATGTTCTGTGGTTCCCAGAACATAGTGAGGCAGTAGCAATGCAGAGCAGAGGGACAACCCTTTCCCTCACCCAGCTGGCAATAAGTTGCTTCATGCACTCCAGGGGACTGTTGTCTTTCCTGGCTGCCTTGGCACACTGCTGACTCACATTCAGTGTGATGCTGACCAGCACCCCAACCCTTTCCAGTCAGAATCCTCTCCAGTGTCCCATATCCAGTCAGTTTGTATGTCCAGCATTGCCCCTACCCAGGTGCACAATCAGGCACTTGTTCTTGTTATACTTTATGCACTTGGTGCTTAGTACCAACTGGTACCCACTTCTCTGACTTGTCCACATCTCTCTGCAAGTCCTCTCCACCCTCAGTGGAGGCAACAGCACCTCCTCATCTGGTCTCATCAGCAAACTTGCTCAGAACGTCTTCTAGTCCTGCATTCAAGTCATCTGCATAAACATGAAAGGAAAGTGGCCCCAAAATGGAACCCTGGGGACCCCGACAGTGACCATCTACCAGCCTGATGGAAAAAACTGACTATAATCCTTTGGGACTGACCTACTGGCCAACTGCTCACCCACCACATTGTGTTTCTGTCTAGCCATATGCAGAACATTCTGTCCAGAAGGTTGTTGTGAGAAACAGTATCAAAATCTCCACTGAAATCCTCAAGGATTACATCAACTGGCTTCCCTTGGTCAACTAAACGGATAACTGTGTCACAAAATGAGCTTAAATTAAACAGGACCTTTGCCTCACAAACTTGTGTTGGCTGCGACCAATGACAGAATTGTCCTTCAGCTGTTTTTCCATAACTCCCACCATCATTTTCTCCATAATTTTACCAGGCTCTGGACTGACAGGTCCATAATTGCCCATGTCATCTTTCTTGCTCTTCCTTACAATGAGACAATATTTGCCAGCTTCCTGTCAGCTGGCATGACCCTAGACTTCTTTAGATGCAATTGAAATGAGAGCCCAGAGCACACTAAGTTTTCATCATTGAAAGAAAGTAGATGTGCCATAGCTTTGCAATGCCTTGAACTCCAGAGTATGCCACAGATGGAGCAGAGGGGAAGATTTGCCTCTTCTGTAGTGAACTCATTCTTTTGGTAAGCAGAATAACACTACCTGATACATGGGGACTGTGTCTCTGCTCTGCTCTGCTCAGCTCACAGGGCAGCGGTCTGGCAGGGTGTTGCTCTCATGTCAATGCAGGTAAACTCACTTTAATCCTTTTTCCTCTGTAAATGCTTCCTCTATTTCTATGCTCAGATACACTTCCACATTCCCTCAACTACACTTTCATATATCATTAACAATTACACTTTCTTATACCATCAAAACAGTTTGTCAAAACGTACAGTTCTTCAGTTCACATAAACTCCCTTAATACAGTCTGTATTCTTCAGTTATAAACACTGTGCCACAGAACCAGCACTGATTGAACCACCTCCCTCACACACTTCCTCGCAAGCAGTACATAGTATTACATAAATGGGTTGACACTCATTGGTCGGGTGGAATGTACACCTCTCCTCAGGACAATCTTACTAATCTACAGAGTACAAACTCCTGTCTTCTTACATACAAGCAGAAAGTACTTATGAGTGGACACACAACACAGTCTTTCACTTTGTCTGTGTCTGGCCATTTCCCTCACAGGAGGAAGGAAACATGGATCGGGACTCGGCACTCACCCTGCAGCTGTTCTGTGTCTCACTCACACCACACTCACTCTGACATTTAGATCAAAAACCATGGTTTATTCATACTACACAATGCTGACAACGTTTTCTAGCTGGAATCTTAATAACACTCATACTCTGGTCGACCAGTTGCAAACGTTAATGTTTTTCCCAGAGTTGGCTTGACACACGGTACCAAACACTTAAAGCAGATGATAATATTGAACATACAACCTATAACCCCCGTGATTACAACTTGGAGAACCCAGGCTACCATTTGACAGGCTATCCACTATATCCCATACCCGTAGGAGAGACCAACCTAGGTCCCTCCTATTGTCACCCACCTGGGAGAGAGTACTTGTTCTTGTTTCCATTCATATGACATACAGTTCCCTTTCATAGGAACTCACCCAAGGAGTCTTCCTACCCCAGCTGGCAACCAAAGCCATGAGCTCACCTCCCTGGGAGCAGCACGTATGGCTGTAAACTGTGTAGGATGTCTCCTCAAGACATATGGGCTCCACTTACCATACACATACCTGGTCCACCTATGGGTGGTCCTTGTCTGTCCCTGCAGTGATCAGGTGAGGAAGGGAGTCCTTCAGAGAAATCTCAGGGTGCGCCAAAAGTGTCTCCCTCTCAGCTGGTCCTGCAGCGAACAGAGCTGGTCCCACCTGGGCCGCCAAATTGACTACAGGAATTGAACTCTATAACCTCTATAACTGATACAGTCTCCCATGACATCCTTATAACAAAGCTGAGGAAGTATGGGATAGGTGATTGGACAGTGAAGTGGGTCGAGAATTGGCTGACTGGCAGAGTGCAGAGTGTTGTCGTTGGCGGTGCAGTGTCTGGCTGAGGGCCTGTAACGAGCGGCATCCCCCAGGGGTCTGTGCTCAGTCCGGTCTTGTTCAACATCTTCATCAATGACCACCCTCAGCAAGTTTGCTGATGACACGAAGTTGGGAGGATTGGCTGACACACCTGAAGGCTGTGCTGCCATTCAGCGAGACCTGGACAGGCTGGAGAGCCGGGCAGTAAGAAACCAGATGAGGTTTAACAAAAGCAAGTGTAGAGTCTTGCACCTAGGGAGAAATAATTGCATGCACCGGTACAGGCTGGGGGAAGAGCTGCTGGGGAGGAGCTCTGCTGAGAGGGACCTGGGCGTCCTGGTGGACGACAGATTAACCATGAGCCAGCAGTGTGCCCTTGTAGCCAAAAAAGCCAATGGCATCCTCGGGTGCATTAAAAAGAGCGTGTCCAGCAGGTCGAAGGAGGTGATCCTCCCCCTCTACTCTGCCCTGGTGAGGCCTCATCTGGAATATTGTGTCCAGTTCTGGGCTCCCCAGTAAAAAAAAGACAGGGATCTCTTGGAAAGAGTCCAGCAGAGGGCCACTAAGATGGTGAAGGGCCTGGAGCATCTCCCCAATGAGGAGAGACTGAGGGAACTGGGTCTGTTTAGCCTTGAGAAAAGAAGGCTGAGAGGGGACAGGATCCAGGTTCTATAAATATTTGAGGTGTGGGGGGCAAAGTGTTGAGGCCAGACTCTTTTCAGCAGTGTGTGGAGACGGGACAAGGGGAAACAGACAGAAACTGCACCATAGGAAGTTCTGCACTAATGTGTGCAATAACTTCTTTACGGTGAGAGTGACAGAGCACTGGAACAGGCTGCCTAGGGTGGTTGTGGAATCTCCTTCTCTGGAGATATTCAAGACCTGCCTGGATGCTGAGCTGTGCAACGTGGTGTAGGGAACCTGCTTTGGCAGGGGGCTGGACTCAGTGGTCTCTGGAGGTCCCTTCCAACCCCTACAATTCTGTGATTCTGTGAATATCATGGAGTTGTTTGGATGGGGAAAGACTACCCCTTTGAATGACCTTTTGTCAGGGCATGTCCTGGGATTCCTAGGATCCTCAAAATGCAGCACTGCTTCTGTCACTGAAAAATGGGGCCCTGTGTGGGACGGAGGGAGGGTCCATGAGTCCCTGGCCCACCTGACTGAGTATTTCCATGGTCTTAGCAAAGACATACTTACAACTTGAGAATGACAGTTAGCTGTGTTCATGGTGGCATGGCCACTTTTAATGGCCTTGAACTGTCTGAACATAACTGAAGAGGCTCAGGCTGATGCAAATCAGCTATTGAATGATAGTGTTGAAAAACTGGAAAGACAGGTGGCAGTTTTGATGGGGAAAAAACCTAATTCAATCATTCTCCTATGGAAGATCAGGAACATCTCTCTGGAAGACCATGGGGCCCTGTACAAGGGAATCTGTATAAAATGGACTCTGTAAATGAAGGCACTAAAAGGTCAGATTTTGAGGTTCCATTTGGACTAGATCTATTTGAGATCTGACTGATTGTAACCCAAAAATGAAAAAAAAAAAAAAAAAAAATGCAGGATAGGCTGGTGGGAGTGCCCTGACCAGTATCCAACCCCCCAAACCCTGCTGCCCATAATACAGCAGCTGAACTGATGGATATAGTACAGTGGTTTAGACAGAAACCAAGAGAGCATGCCAGCATAGCTGCTCTGGTTATGGGACATGGAGGCAGAAAGCGCTGTGGTGAATGGACTGGAAATTTCAAAACTGACATCCATTACTACTCACCCTGCCCTCAGGCAAAGACTGTATGCTCTGTCCAACATAATGAGGATAGCCATTTGATCAGTGAATGATTTATGGCTGTGTGTCATATAACATGGCCAAATAAGAATGACATACCATTAAATATCAGCCTGTGGTCCTCTATGGAGGACTAACAAAATTATATTAGAGAATTAGGCATGAAAGAGGCAATCTATGAAGATGATTTTGAGAGCCCAGTCAATAAATTTTTCATCAGGAACGAGGGATCTCATCCTACAGCCATCACCTTTACATCAGTATGGGTCTATGTTATCCATACTGAACCCCCCAGTGGCCCTCAGGTGCTGTAATACAACAGGCTGCCCAATTGATGGGGAGACAAGAGTGCCTACGGCCAGATGCAGGCTCTGAATGGTGGTGGAAAGGTCTGAGAAAGGCAGAGAACCATCTGCTGCCATGACTTAGGCGTCCAGCCCCTAAGGTAATCCAGTCTGGACCCATTAGGGTCTTGAGACAACAAATGTTTAAAGACCAGATTAGAGCAGGAGTTCAGTTTAAAAAGATCGATGGACAGCATAATCAGGAAAAAATATCTGTTAAACAGGCCCAAGCACTGAGTATTTATAGTCCAACCTTTTCAGCCAAACTAGATGTGAATGTAACTCAAGAAGGGTCTGGATGGGGGCTCTGGCAGAGCCAGAGTTCTTTGTGAACCCCTATGAGGTTTTGGCCACAGGTTTGGCATGGAGCAGAATAAAGATACATCACAGTTGAAAAGCATTTATTGGCTACCTATTCTACACTACAGGTGGTAGAACCAGTAGCTCAGATTTCAGAGGTTATCGTTAAACAACAAGGCCAGTCCAGGGGTGGGTAAAAGATCTAACACACATCTCTATGATGGGGGTGGCCCAATCACAAGCAGTGGTGCGCTCAGTTGTTCTGCTTGCCTGCTCCTCAAGGAGTTAAGAGAAATCTATGCCTGTTGCGTGTTCGAGTGCATGCGCAATGCCATGTGGAGGGCTTATCACAATAAAGATTGGCGGATTTGCTGCGTAGACCGGTCAGAACTCAGATCTGCGTTGTGCTTCCTGTGGCACCAAACGCCCAACAGTGGCAGTTCCGTGTATTGGCCAGCAGGTGGCAGCAGAGACCACGGAAAGAACGTCTGCGGGACAGACCCTGGGGATCCGTTCTTTTGATTATAGGGGAAGAACACAAAGACGGAAGAGGAGGGAAGGGGGAAAAAAAAAAGAAAAAAAGAAAAAACCAAACCACAGCAAACAAATAAAAACTTCTCCAAACGTAGCAAACTTGAATGTCTGTCAATAAATAAATGAGTAATTGAATTGATGTCCGTTTCAGACAGTCCCCTGTAGAATCAGGGTAAGGGTTAGGATTAGAGTTACATTGCAGGTTAATGCTGTTATCTTTACAGCTCCTGTGAGGGTTGGGGTCTGGGTCAGGTGTTTAAAAAATGAAATGAAAAAAGAATTAAAAAAATATATTGAAAGCTTCAGATTTCCTTAATCTTTGTGGGAATCATATAATGTGCAACTCAGATCTACCTCTTCGTACCTCTTTTGTGGTGTAAAGAACCTGCTTTGGCAGGGGGACTGGACTCAGTGGTCTCTGGAGGTCCCTTCCAACCCCTACAATTCTGTGATTCTGTGAATATCATGGAGTTGTTTGGATGGGGAAAGACTACCCCTTTGAATGACCTTTTGTCAGGGCATGTCCTGGGATTCCTAGGATCCTCAAAATGCAGCACTGCTTCTGTCACTGAAAAATGGGGCCCTGTGTGGGACGGAAGGAGGGTCCATGAGTCCCTGGCCCACCTGACTGAGTATTTCCATGGTCTTAGCAAAGACATACTTACAACTTGAGAATGACAGTTAGCTGTGTTCATGGTGGCATGGCCACTTTTAATGGCCTTGAACTGTCTGAACATAACTGAAGAGGCTCAGGCTGATGCAAATCAGCTATTGAATGATAGTGTTGAAAAATTGGAAAGACAGGTGGCAGTTTTGATGGGAAAAAACCTAATTCAATCATTCTCCTATGGAAGATCAGTAACAACTGTCTGGAGGACCATGGGGGCCCTGTACACAAGGGAATCTGTATAAAATGGACTCTGTAAATGAAGGCACTAAAAGGTCAGATTTTGAGGTTCCATTTGGACTAGATCTATTTGAGATCTGACTGATTGTAACCCAAAAATGAAAAAAAAAAAAAAAAAAAAATGCAGGATAGGCTGGTGGGAGTGCCCTGACCAGTGTCCACCCCCCAAACCCTGCTGCCCATAATACAGTAGCTGAACTGATGGATATAGTACAGTGGTTTAGACAGAAACCAAGAGAGCATGCCAGCATAGCTGCTCTGGTTATGGGACATGGAGGCAGAAAGTGCTATGGTGAATGGACTGGAAATTTCAAAACTGACATCCATTACTACTAACCCTGCCCTCAGGCAAAGACTTTATGCTCTTGTCTGGAGGGCTTATCGCAATAAAGATTGGCGGATTTGCTGCGTAGACCGGTCAGAACTCAGATCTGCGTTGTGCTTCCTGCGGCACCAAACGCCCAACAGTGGCAGTTCCGCTTATTGGCCAGCAGGTGGCAGCAGAGACCACGGAAAGAACGTCTGCGGGACAGACCCTGGGGATCCGTTCTTTTGATTATAGGGGAAGAACACAAAGATGGAAGAGGAGGGAAGGGGGAAAAAAAAAAGAAAAAAAAAAAATCAAACCACAGCAAACAAATAAAAACTTCTCCAAACGTAGCAAACGTGAATGTCTGTCAATAAATTAATGAGTAATTAAATTGATATCCCTTTCCCGCCCCCCCCCCAACTTCTGAGATGAAAAAAAAACACTTCTTTTAGAAGAAAACAGAGTAGTAACAACTTCTGTACCTACATTCACCACTCTGAGATCCTGTCTGGGTCTCCCAAGGCTTGTAAATAACCATTGGGTCGGTTCTGATGTCGCGTGATTTGTTGTCAGTTCTCTCATGGTTCTCCGGTCAGTTCTCCGGTGCCAGGATCTGCCACAGGGCATTCTGACCACGGGCATCATGTTTCTACGCTGCCGCCTGCATTTAACAGGCAATGGGACTGCCCAGCATGTGCAAGGCAGCACCTCTTTCACACCACCAGAATGTTTAAGGCTGTTGGGATTGTTGTTAGCGTCCCATTAACACTGAGGCTAGAGATACCCTTAGGATTGACATTACTATTAGCATTACTTTGATGGTGCCCTATCTGGGTCATTTCCAGGGGATGTCAGGAGTAAGGCACAGTGTCAGGAGAAAAAGAACAGACTCTGTTACTTTATAAACGTGATAATAGAGAGAGTTCATTGGAAAAAATACAACTCTTAAATAATGCAAAGCATGCTTCTGATTGGATGCAGGCATCATCTGGGCTCTGATTAATATTACTCTTAAGGTAAAGATTATTGTTACCATAATGATTTTTTTTTTGGATTATGATCAGGGTTAAGGTTCCTTTTGCTACAAACTTCTAGCATCATTTTTGTTGTTGCATTTGGAGTTAGGGACGATTTTAGAATCAGGGTAAGGGTTAGGATTAGAGTTACATTGCTGGTTAATGCTGTTATCTTTACAGCTCCTGTGAGGGTTGGGGTCTGGGTCAGGTGTTTAAAAATGAAATGAAAAAAGAATTAAAAAAATATATTGAAAGCTTCAGATTTCCTTAATCTTTGTGGGAATCATATAATGTGCAACTCAGATCTACCTCTTCGTGCAGTGACTGCCTGTAAATTTGCTGGAGCCTAATATAATATGGCCTTGTGCTTTCCACTAACTCACCTTCATTTCATTTTCATTACATTTGCTTGGTAGTCAGATTTTGGTGTGTGGATATTTTAAAACAATCTAACTGACATTAGCAAAAAATTAAAAATAAAATTAAAAAAAATGCACAACAGCATCGTATCAATTTTTATAGATAAGATAAAGAAGAGCAGTTTCCCTTAGTTTTCTGTGCCTCTTTACTTTCTTACCCTCTCCCCTTGTGTGAGAAACTCTCAAAGTCAAAGATTTCTAGTTAGGCAAAGATGGCAGCGATAGCAGCAGTGCTTATTCATTATTGCAATACTGCGCGCACATCCCCTATTGGCAAGGGAGAAACTGCACACCAGTCAGTGAAATCAATTCTGTTCTGTGCCCTAAACCCACTGCAGGTGATGCTCTCATGGCTCTCATTGGTTGAGCATCTCAGGCTCACAGACTCCTCGAGACTGTGGCTAGGATTCATTTCCATAGAAGGTCAATTACCAACCTCTTGTTTTTAGGTCTGCCTTGTACTTTTCTGCGGACAGAGAAGAGCAATGTTTCCAAAAGTCAGTACATTCATTCTGTCCTGTGCTGGGCTCTACCCACCCTGTATTTATCTTGTGCTTGTCTCAATTCTCCCCATGTCAGAATGCCCCCAGTCTGAACTTAATTCTGTTCAGCAACTTTCTTGGTGGAAAAACTACTTATACAGCTGTTTTACAAGAGGGTTATACATTCAGTTAGGGCCTACACTATGTACTGAAAATACTGGAAACTTCCACTGCAAAAACACAATCTACCTCTCCCATCTGTGCAGCCTTGCAGACCCAGAGCATGCCAGGTTATTTCTGCTTTCATAGCATTTGCATGCTGTAGGGTGAGCACAAGGTTCTGCTGCTTGATTCTTCTGCAAGAGCTGCCTACCGGCAAATGGTTGCAGGGATGGAGGATGTGACAGAAAGCATTTGTCTCCACAAGAGCAGAGTTACATTCAGTGCAGAGTGTGAGAGTCAGGTTGGTGTGGAAAAGCACTGACACGCTGGGGATGATGCAGTGCTCACATGTCTAACACTCACAGACATTACTGTCAGAAGGATGGTGCTGTGTTGTGCTTCTACCTTTGGCAGCCCCTGGAGAAATGCTATGGCACACAGAACACCTTTGTATTGCACTGACTGCTGCCATGCAGCATGGATTTAACACACCAAATCCAGAGGAGCATGACTGCATCTAACTGCCCTGAGAAAAACTACTGTAGCTGAAGAGATGAGGAGGCAGCTGCTCATCTGCAGAACAAGCAGTACTGCCAGACATTGGGCCAGGTGAGCACCTCCTGCTGCAGCGTGATGATGACAGGGCTGGAGATGATCTGCAAAGCCAGCTTAAAAGTGGGAGACGTGAGTCAACATGGCAGGAGGACAGAGGTGTTAGGGAGCAGCCAAGGCATCAAAGAGTATCAGAAGGCTTTGAAAAGTATCACAAAGTGACAGCCAGGAAGACTGGGATATATCATGAGCAGCAACCTGGATGCTAGAGATTATTTGCTCCCATACAAAATGGTAGAGATCTTGCAGCAGACATCCCAAAGCCAGCCAAAATGGGAACCCAGAGCTCTGCCTGCATGAACCCCACAGCCATAGCATTGCAAGCTGAGCTGCCTTGCTGTTTGTTGCATTCATCCCAATCCCTGTGATTGAAGACTCAGAATGCAGTCGAGGCGATGACTGAGCATGAGAGTGACTTTATTCAATAAAAGACAGGAGGGCTTGAGAGGTCAAGGGTTTTCTGCTGTCCTGCAGAGATGGAAAAAGTCCTGCTTACAAATGGACCAAGTTTCAGTGTACAGCAGAGTTTGTACCAGACTAATAAGCCACGTCATTCAATTCATTTGCTCAGGTTGTTATGCACTCCGAAAGGAAACAGAACTAACTGCTGGATTCTGAAGGCAATCTGTGGGGTCCTACATTACCTCTTGATTCTGGAAGAGGAAATTCTAATAGAAAATGCAGAGCTTTGATCTTTGTAGACATGAGAAGAGCTGGCATTTAGGAACATTCATTTCAGGGAAATCAAATGATGTGTCTGTATTTTTACTACAGATAGTATAGGGAGCAGCCAGTTGAAGAACCAGATACAAAAAATCCAGACCATTGGCAAGAAAATACTTCTCCTTAAATTCTGTATGCTATCATGGTACAGAATTAGGCTACAGTGCCACATAGGCCAACCAAGCGTAGAACCAATTCCACTAAATACTGGTAGACAAAGCAGCAAAAACAGGGACAATATTCAGCAGACAGGCCTTTCTACTCACAGCTCAGCATGTTCTGCCATCCGAAAAGCAAGGCCTCTTGTCAAGCTCAGCTATTTCCCTTCTCAGTGTATTCTAGCACCACTGATACCCACTGGTATCCTCCTGTAGAGTGCCATCATATTGTCATCATCCAAAGGGAAAACCCACACAGCAGAGCATACAGCACTACACCCATGCTCCAAATATCCGCCTGAAAAACAAAAAGACAAGCTTACAAACCTGAAGCACCTCAAATGGCTTCCTGACAGACTGGATTGTCTGCCCTTGCCAAAGCCCACATATAGCCCATGAAAAGCTGGCTCTTTCCCTCAGGAAAAAGAGCCTTATCGTCCCAGAGAAAGCATATAACCCTCATTCAATTGCCCTTTCACTCAGCTTAGAGCACTACTAAAACCAGCATCTTCACCTTAGCTCATCACACTGCTGCACTTCCTTTTACAAGGATTTCACTGGCAAAAATGAAATCAAAGCCGTCACAAGGGATTTAGCACAGTTACGTGTTACTGGCTACGAGAGCTGTCAGCACAGTCACCTGTCTGGCTTTGCTGCTGTTCTATTTATGTACAGGCACAACAAGGTTCAGACACCTCACAGTGCAGTTCTCACTTTGACTGTAAAGAAAAAGGAGGCTTGAAAAGCAGCGTGTGGAAAACAAAGAAACAAGAATTAGAACAACAGTGGGGCCATGGCACTTGTAGGAATTGCTCCGCCTTTAACAGCGATTCAAGAAGTACGAGGGCATCCCAAACCAGACCAGTTTGGACAGATTAACAACTGCAAGTAGTGGGTTCCAAAATTCCAGACATGAAATCAAAGCTGGAAAAACTCTTCACATTTTCATCTCTCAATTTTTAGTTCATTGTGCATTACAACGGAAACAATTCTTCACATACAACTTGGAATGTGCAGATCTCAAGCTGCTCACTTATCTAGTACCCTTCGCATGATGCTTTATTTTCCTCAGCTGATCATCTAGATTGCGTCTGTTGATTGTGCAACAACAGCCTGTTGATCTCGATTACCTGTGAGAGGCTCTAACTTTGGCCAGGAAAAATCATTTGAGGATAAGTAATTATCTGGGACTCAGTAAGTCTTCCCATGCTTTCATAACAGCAGAGATACACACACACACAAACTCGTGGAACCCCACTGCTTTGCACAATCCTGTGCACACTCACGTGTGTCATGCACTGATTTCCCAGCCAGTCCTCATAGGGTCTCTTACTTAGGACGGGAGTGTAGGGGAGCAGCCAGAAGCTGTTTGCATTCCCTGCTGTCTGCTGGGCAGCTTTGCTGGAGATGCTTGGGTTGCTTTGTTTTTCCTTGGGAGGTGGGAAGGAGCTTTGGGTTGGAGGCACATCCCGTGCCAGAGCATCCCAATGGCACGTGTGGGGCACTGATCTGCAGCAGATGAAGGGGAGGAGGTCCCAGCACAGCTCTGCACCATGCTCTGCCACACTGGGCAGCTTGTTCCTGGCTCAGCAGCGTCATCAGACAAGAAGCAGGGAAGGAAATCAAGGATGGGGGGTACCATCAAACGCAGTTAGTGCATGCCTGTGCAAGACAAACAGACCCAGAGCTTGCAGGTTGTTCCTGCTTTTGTAGCATTTGTGTGCTGTAGCTGAGCAAAAGGTTCTGCTGCTTGAATCTTCTTCTGCAAGAGCCACCTACCGGTAAATGTCTGCGGGGATGTAGTCGGTGTGCACGTCTGAAGCCATTTGAGAACCTAGTCGTTCTTGCTGCAGGACCCCTGTCTTCTGTTAAAAGCTGAACGGTCCCCAGAGCATCTGTTTCCATCAGCTACCACCATCCAAAGCAGCCAGCCTTCTTACAGTCACCTGGCCCAAACATCCCTTTTGCTCTACACTTGATTCCTGCAAGAGATGGGAGCTCGGCATGCACACCATCCTTCCAACACCCCATCCCTGCAGCAAGGGATCACAGCGCTGGCACAGCTGAAACAAAAAGGGTGTGCGAGTTTCCTGTTAGCACTCAGTGTGAACCAATCTACCACTGAGCAACACCGTGAGTCCCCACTCACCTCAGCACAGGTCAACCTGTAACCCCAACCTTCCCCTATCCATGTGCACACGCACACCCATTCACCATTCTGCCTGCTTTGCACACCCCCATGCACACTCTGCATCGTGTGCCCTCCTTTGCATTCACAGACGTGTGCAAACCATCCCTGGGAACACCTACGTGCCTACACCTTCCACAAACACCCCTTTGTGTGCACCTGTGTGCAACCCAACTCCTCAGCACACGCACGCGTTTGTGCCACCCTGTCCATGCACTCACCACGTGCCCTCCAGCAACCAAGGATTGCAGAGATGCTCCAGACTGTGCCAGAGATGGAATCTCAGAGTGCTGGGACATTATTGATCACTAAGGAAAACACTTGGAAGCATATTCAATCTGCAGAAGCTGTAATTACTGGGCACAGTTAGCTTTCCTATGGCTCAGCTGGAGGAGGCGGGTGCTCTCATACATCTGAGACACTCGCACAATGTTGGGATCATTCTGATGGAAACTATGTCTTCAGATATCATGGTTAAAACCATCCAAGATGATCATGCAGAGCCTTAGCTCTTGAGCAGCACTTCCTCCCCACCCTTCACTACTCCAAGCAGCTCCAACAAACTTCTCAGAAGAAATCCAGGCCAGCACAGACCTGGCAGACCAGAACCAAGTGCAGCTTGTGGGACGGCAGTGCCCACTCCTTGCTTCCACCCCGCTCCAGCAGGTTAAGGAGTCTGAGCCTCACTGGCCTTTGACAACTCAAGACTTTCAGCACCTCATGCCAACATTTCTCACTAAGATACACCTAAGGCATTGAATTCTCTTCTCACTACCTCCTCCCAGTCCTCCCCTAGGAACAGAAACAATTCAGATTCTACAGCAAACTACAGCATCTGCACTGCAAGAGCACACTGAACCACCTGCAACAATGAAACATGGTTTTGGAGAGTGGGTATGAAAACACACCTTTAGACAGCTGTCTCCCTTTAGCCAAAAGGAAACCAAGAAGGAAAAGTCCAGCCTGAAACATGCCCATGCTACTAGCCCAGGTTTTTCACAGTCAATGCAGAATCCATCCTGTTCTTGAGGTAACAAACGACCAGTGAGTCTCCCGTTGCTCCACCCCTTCTCCTTCAAAGCCTGAAAAAGAAAGAATAAACAAGCAGAAGAAACCCAGACGTACCTTTCCACACACAGAGCAGAAAGTGGAACAGCAGTTGTCTCCTTCCTGAGACATGGTGGGGAGCATCCCAGAGGAAGCCCAAGTTCTTTGCTTCTCTCCACAGGGACTTCAAGCACTCTTGGCAAGAGCTGCTTTGGTTCTTTCTTCAATTGCTTCCATCACCAGAATCTCCTTTGGAAAAGGAACCCGAATGAAAGAATCAGCAAATGAAAAAGAATGAGCAATAGCCACCTTACCAGCTTTCTTCTGACACTCAATTTAGACTCTTGACTCGGGCAAGGACTTAAAATCAACTGGTTACAAGAACTGTCCCAAAATATATCCAGCTTCCGTACAGCTGCCATTCTTTCTGACAGCGAGTGTAATCACAGAATCATAGAATGGCCCGGGTTGGAAGGGACCTCAAGGATCATGAAGATCAATCACCTCCCTGTCCCTGCTGGCCATCCCCTCTTCTGATGGAGCCCAGGGGACCATTTGCTCTCTGAGCTGCAAGAGCACGCTGATGGCTCACGTTCTGTTTTTTATCCACCAGGACCCCCAGGTCCTTCTCTGCGGGGCTTCTCTTAAGGACTGCTCCTCCCAGTCTGTAGAAATGCCTGGGATTCCTCCAGCCCAAGTGCAAAACCTTGCACTTTGCTGTGTTCAACCTCATTAGATTCACGTAGGCCAACCTCTCGGTTGAGCTCCCTCTGAATGGCATCCCTTCCTTCCACTGCGTCAGCCGCACCACTCAGCAAACAGCAGAAGGTGCACTCCATTGCATCATTGGTGTCTCTGATAACCATGTAAAAAAGCACTGGTCCCAAGACAGACTCCTGGATGACACCACTTGTTATCGGCCTCCACCTGGACATAGAACCATGAATCACCACCCTCTGTCTGTGGCCTTTCAACCAATCCCTTATCCACCAGGTGGTCCACCTGTCAAATCCACATCCCTCCAGTTTAGAGATAAGGATGTGGTGGAGGGCAATGTCAAAGATCTTGCTCAAGTCCAGGTCAATGACATCTGTTACCTTCCTTTTGTCCACAAATGCCGTCACTCCATCATAGAAGGCCACCAGACTGGTTAGGCATGGCCTTCCCCTGCTAAAGCCACGCTGCCTGTCTTGGATCACATGCTCATTTCTTATGTGATCAAGCATGTCTTTGAGGCAGATCTGTTCTTCACCATCTACATCAGTTACACATTTGAATCAAATAATTGGTGTTCCTGTCACCAAGAAAACCTCTTTGTCTTCTACTCCTGCTGCACTTCTGTGCTTTCATCAGAAGCAAAGGAAGAGACCACCTCCTAGATCCAAATTTTAAGAAACCAACACCCAATAGGTGTCATCTGAAGTAAAATAGCAGAGAAATTAAGATGACTCTTCTGCATCCAGCTTGGATCACTCCCTCACTCAGGCACACCACCATCAGATCAAGGAGATGCTGCCTTCAGCTTAGAGACTGTATGGGAAATCACAGCTTGAACCTCTGATTAATCAGCTGAGGCAAGTATTGGGTCAGCTGCGGGAGCACAGGTGAGAGTAATCTAGCTGTGCTCCCAGAAGGGGTGGACCTCGACTCAACCTCCTCTGAGACCTCATTTAAAGGCTGACCACCACTGAGACAGCATGTCTTAGAGATTGCTCCCTAGTTGAGGCTGCCTCAGCTTTCTAGTCAAGGTATCGATATTGGTGAGTTTCCCTTTGCTAATAACCTTAGGCTATTTACCACCATCTTGGTTAATATCTTTTTATTAACCACCCTTACAGAGACCATAAGGGTTTGGGCTTCCAAACTCTCAGCAAGCATTTGGATCAGCCAGCTTCCTGCCGAGGAGCCCCCTGCATCACTGCTGCCTATTCTGGTACCGGACCCGCAGATGCTTCAGAGCTCATTAGCATGGACTTCCTTCCTCCCCTCAGCAGCTGCTCCTACACTCACCTTCATTCCTACTCAGATACCTGCCGCTTCCAGCACCAGCTGACCTGCAAGACACAGAAAGGAAAGGTGGGAGTCATGCAAACGCACAAGCCCAAGGCTGTGTCACCACCACACATGGCAGCCTCGGGAAGTCAGCTGAAACTACAGCCTTTGTCAGAATGGAAACAGGCACCGTCAATTAAGTGTGACCTCTGAACTCATTGCCACCATCAGAAATAGGCACTGAAATCGCTCACTTCACTGCAGCTGGTTAACTCCAAATTCTTTTGCTTTTGGGAAAATGCGGACACGGAATTGAAGGACACCAGAAAAACGACATCTACTTCATTGTAGGTGGTTAAGCTTGGAAGCAGGACTTGAGCAAGAAATGCTTCTCAGCTCCTTGAAAGGCACTAATCCTGACCTCTGCCACAGGTGGCTGAGTGACACAAAAGTTGAGCTGCCCATTCAGAAGCACATGGAGCAGGCCATGGAGCGGTTACATACCAACACACGAACAGGCACTTTCCCATTGGAAGGGAAATCCCTTCTCCCTGCCATGCCATGCCCACACCGCTCCTCAGGGCTGCACTGACAGCACAGACAGAATTGAAACATCTTTTGTCATCATTGTGGTTTTTCACAGACCCAGACAATGAGATACTGGGTTGCTGTGTGGGTTCCCAGGCGGCACTGCCATTTCCAAGCCATTGCTTCCTAGGGGCACAGAAAGGAAAACGCCTGAACAAAATTTCACCCAGAGATTGCTATTTTACCATTCTTCCATGCAAAACAGGAGGACAGTACAGCGGATTTGTGCAGCTGCATCAACACCCTGGGTGCTAAAGGAATGCAAAGACAGAAATATCAAAACTACAAGGAGGGAAGCTATGTTTAGTAATATCTTTTCTCATTTACAACAGGCAGTTGGCACTACTAAAGGAAAATCCCAGGCCTCAGGTTCTGACAGTGCGACAATCTGGCACGGACTCAGATGTGAGTGATCCAAATGGTTTATTCCAGGTTCTAATACCACTTCTGTGAATTCACACGTTTTCTCTCTTAACTTTCCCACAGCCTTCACATGTCCACAGAACATCCCACAAACTCTCCTTTACGGCGCACGTAGGCACTCATCCCACCAGAGCCATCAGTCATTCCTAGCCATGTGCTTCTCCTCCAGTCACGGACAGTATCACACGGCCATAATGCATCTTAAATGACTTAGTTTTTCTGTTCTTTCTGGAGGTGTCCTTGGTTCCTAGCCTTACCTTCTCATGCCGTTCATCTTCCTCTGCAGCTCCTGCTCTGAAGAGTCTTCTTATGTTCCCACATGACAGGAAGAAAATGAAGACACAACCCCTGCCACCAAGGTCAGCTCTGCAGCACACGTTACCTGAGGAGCACTTGGCTACTCATGCAAACTGCACAGTGCCAGGAAGATTGTTACATGTTGCACTTCTTCTTCTCCTGGCTCAGAAATTAAATTTTCTACCTAGAAAATGGAAAACAAACAAACAAGCAAACAAAAAATAACAACAACAACAAAAAACACCTCACCTGACATAAAGGAGACATGATTGTTACTATGGAATTCCGGAGGGCAAGGTATTTGCCCTCTCTATGAAGAAGCTGACTGCAAAGGACTAAGAACAGCCACGATCACGTTGAGAACTTGCGGGTAAAATTCGGGACTGAACCAATAATGGGCTTCTGGAGGTGAGGGTCTGCTCCAGGCCGCCTGGTCAAGGGAGACTGTTGATGGGCCCTGCTTACTGCAGCTACCAGAAGCACCGCGCTCACTGACTCTCAACTTGATGGGGGATTCCAGTCAGGCTGGGAAATGTCACGGTTTGAACTAAAATCCACCTGCATCCGTGACAGGGGCCGCAGGCCCCGGAGGGGCCCTAGGCCGAAAGGAAAAAAATTAATTAGGAAAAGAAAACAGCGGCAACGATCTAAGGAGGCACACTTATTTACTAAATACTATATCGAAATACAGGATAACACAATATAATACAATATAATTGAAAATTGAGCTAACGAATCAAGCAAAATAGGAGAGAGAATGAGTCCCGTAACCGAGAGGCCTACTGTAAATCTAGGCGAACGGCTGAAGGCTCCCACACACTCCCCTGAACGCCAGAACTCGAAAGACGTCAGTCTGTTCTGCGACAGAGTTAATATAGAGTCCAGGTCCCGTGACCTATCGTGTTGTTCCCTGGGAGATGTAGTCTTCTTCTGTAAGTTGCAGATTCAGTAAAATTATTCATGCTTTATATGATGTTATGATGTGGAATACTGATAGCAAAAAATACAAAATTATTAAACCATGACATTCCACCCCTTATTCTACATCATTACATTATGTTTATACATACATACACACTCATATGTATAATTGTGAATAATCAGCAACCTTATTTTTCTCAACAATTTATATTTATTCCATACAAATCCCTAAGTTGAGAACAAAACTCTATAACCTAACCTACTATTTATTAATTTTGAGAAAATGGCAAAACTGCCAGAAAAAGGAAAACATGTCAGCGGTAGAGGGGAAAGGCAGCGCTACTAGGGCGTCCCCCACATCAAGGTGCACTCATCCTTTCCCAGCCACCACAGCAGATTCCCTTTTGACTTATACTTCTTTCCATGTGTGCTCTACACATGCATGGCCAGTGCAGGATATAGAGTCCAGATGGAAAACTTGCTTACAGAATGCCTAATTAAGGTATATAGAGAAAAAGTGTTTCCTTAACATTAATCCACTCTATCTTAAGTCCTATACCTAATTGAACTATTCTGTATCTAATTGAAATATTTTCTGAGACTCTACCTATATATTTACAGGAAAATCATTGGCTGCACTCCCCCAAGATCAAATTCCCTTGTGGTACACATTGAACATTCCCATTTTTGTCCATCACCCACCATGTGCACCCAGGTCCCTGGGCAAAGACAGTACCCCGGAGAGGTTTGCCCTTTTCAGACGCTGGAAGGACCCAAACCGTCTTTCCCAACACGCTCTTTATGTGTACTACAGGAACCTTATCTCCCTCCACGGTACGTAGGGAGCTGGATTGGTTAGGACCATTGCGATTACTAGATCCTCGAGTGTTGACCAACCAGGTGGCTTCTGCTAAATGGTTCTCCCAATTTTTATACGTTCCGCCACCCATTGCTTTCAACATAGTTTTCAACAACCCATTGAATCGTTCAATCTTACCAGAAGCTGGTGCATGATAGGGAATATGGTAAATCCACTCAATGCCATGATTTTTGGCCCAAGTGGTTACAAGGGAATTTTTAAAATGGGTCCCATTATCTGATTCAATTCTTTCTGGAGTGCCATGCCGCCACAGGATTTGCTTTTCCAACCCTAATATGGTGTTTCGGGCGGTAGCATGGGGTACTGCGTATGTTTCGAGCCACCCAGTGGTTGCCTCCACCATGGTGAGTACATAACGCTTACCATTGCGAGATCGTGGCAAGGTGATATAATCAACCTGCCATGCCTCTCCATATTTATACTTTTGCCATCGCCCTTCCCCCCAAAGAGGTTTCATCCTCTTGGCTTGTTTAATTATGGCGCATGTTTCACAATCATGAATAACTTGAGCAATAGCGTCCATAGTTAAGTCCACCCCTCGGTCTCTGGCCCACTTATATGTTGCATCCCTTCCTTGATGACCTGAAGTCTCATGGGCCCACCGAGCTAGGAATAATTCACCCTTGTTCTGCCAGTCCAAGTCTATTTGAGCCACCTCAATTTTGGCAGCTCGATCAACCTGATGGTTATTTTTATGTTCTTCAGTAGCCTTACTTTTAGGCACATGAGCATCTACATGGCGCACCTTTACAACAATGTTCCTTATTCGGGCAGCAATGTCTTTCCACAGTTCAGCAGCCCAAACAGGTTTACCCTTTCGTTGCCAATTATCATCCTCCCACTGTTGCAACCACCCCCATAAGGCATTTGCCACCATCCATGAATCAGTATAAAGATGAAGCATTGGCCACCTCTCCCGTTCAGCCACATCTAAAGCCAGCTGAACAGCCTTTACCTCTGCAAATTGACTTGATTCTCCTTTACCTTCAGTGGCCTCTGCAACTTGTCGTGTGGGGCTCCATACAGCAGCTTTCCATCTGCGATGCTTCCCTACAATACGACATGATCCGTCTGTGAATAGGGCAAATTTCTTTTCGTTTTCTGGTAGCTCATTGTATGGTGGTGCCTCTTTAGCACGTGATACCTCTTCTGTAGGTGGTGTTTCAATTTTTTTACTCTCAGGCCAGTCCATGATCACTTCTAGAATTCCAGGACGGCTGAGTTTTCCCATTCGAGCTCGTTGAGTAATTAATGAAATCCACTTACTCCAAGTGGCATCAGTAGCATGATGGGTGGAGGGAACCTGTCCTTTAAACATCCAGTTTATTACTGGCAAGCGAGGTGCTAGAAGAAGCTGAACCTCTGTCCCAACTACTTCAGAAGCAGCCCGAACCCCCTCATACACGGCTAAGATCTCCTTCTCAGTCGGAGTGTAGCGTTCCTCAGACCCTTTATATGCTCGACTCCAAAATCCTAGGGGTCGGCCTCGGGTCTCTCCTGAGGCTCTTTGCCACAAACTCCAGGTGGGACCTTTCTCTCCAGCAGCAGTGTAGAGGATGTTCTTCACATCCTGTCCCGTCCGTACTGGCCCCAAGGCCACGGCACGGGCTATTTCTTGTTTTATCTGCTCAAAAGCCTGCTGCTGCTCAGGACCCCATGAGAAATTATTCTTCTTCCGTGTTACCTGATAGAGAGGGCTCACTATGTGGCTGTAGTTTGGGACATGCATTCTCCAAAAGCCCACTACTCCCAGAAAAGATTGGGTCTCTGTTTTATTTGTGGGCGGAGACATAGCAGTGATTTTGTCAATCACATCTGCTGGGATGTGACGACGTCCATCTTGCCATTTTATGCCTAAGAACTGGATTTCCTGGGCAGGCCCCTTCACCTTGCTGCGCTTAATGGCAAAACCAGCTTTCAAAAGAATTTGGATTATCTGTTTCCCTTTCTTGGAAACCTCTGCTGCTGTATGGCCCCACACCACAATGTCATCAATATACTGCAAGTGCTCAGGAGCATTACCCTGTTCCAAAACAGCTTGGATCAATCCATGGCAAATTGTTGGGCTGTGCTTCCACCCCTGGGGTAAACGGTTCCAGGTATACTGAATACCTCTCCAGGTAAAAGCAAACTGTGGCCTACATTTTGCAGCCAATGGGATGGAAAAGAAGGCATTAGCAATATCAATGGTGGCATACCACCTAGCTTCTTTTGACTCCAATTCATACTGGAGTTCTAGCATGTCTGGTACAGCAGCACTTAATGGAGGTGTGACTTCATTCAGGCCACGGTAATCTACCGTCAGCCTCCATTCCCCACTGGTTTTACGCACTGGCCATGTGGGGCTGTTAAAAGGCGAGTGCGTTTTGCTAATCACTCCCTGATTTTCTAATTGGCGAATTAGCTTTTGAATGGGGAGCAATGAGTCCCTATTGGTGCGGTACTGCCGTCTGTGAACCACTTTGGTGGCAATTGGTACCTCTTGGTCTTTTACCTGGAGCAACCCCACAGCAGAAGGATCATCTGACAGACCAGGTAAAGTTGACAGCTGCTTAACACCATTTGTGTTTACAGCAGCTATCCCAAAGGCCCATCGATACCCCTTGGGATCCTTGAAATATCCCATCCTAAGGTAATCGATTCCCAGTATACATGGAGCCTCTGGACCAGTCACAATAGGGTGACTTCGCCAGTTTTTACCAGTGAGGCTTATTTCGGCCTCCAACATAGTCAATTCTTGGGAACCCCCAGTCACTCCATGGATATATATTGGTTGTGTCCCTTGGTGACTTGAGGGCATTAGGGTGCATTGTGCACCAGTGTCCACCAAGGCTTTATATTTCTGTGGTTGAGATGTGCCAGGCCACTTAATCCACACAGTCCAGTATACTCTGTTGTCCCTTTCCCCCCCCTGGCTGGGGGCAGGGCCCCTCTATTGTTTACCTCGTTGACTTGCAGCAACTGGAACTCTCCCCTTCTTGGAAGAGTTCACCTTGGTAGTTGTTTCACCTTGTAATTCTTTCACTCGTGCCTGAAGTGCAGAAGTGGATGAATTACACCACTTCTTCATGTCCTCCCCATGACTACAGAGGAAAAGCAACAAGGCAAGACGTGTAGTCTCATTGTTGATTCGAGGTGACTTATCATCGTCATTTGCTTGAATACGAGGACGTCTCTTTTTAATGGTTGAGATTTTCGATGATACAGGTCGAGAGGAACTCATGTTGTTTAGCTTCCTCAATAGGCGATTGTGGAAATCCTGGTTTCCATCATCTTATACCACCGTGGATTCATCTACATCAGGCACATTAGCCAATTTGTCAATAATATCATTTTGTGTTCCCTCCACTTCGTTTAACCTTTCCACAATTTTGACAATGGCTGAAGTATACAGATTAACTTCTGTGGCGCTTATAAATAATTCAAGTTCCTGAAGTCTGCCAATTAGTTCATTCACAAAGGGTTTCCTGTCCCCTTTGCCATATACTAATGCAAGTGCACTGGCATGCTTTTCTGGAGCTGCTTTTGTAAAGTCACGCCACATTTGTCGTGGAACGCGGACTGCTTCGGGATCATGTAATTGGTCTGGATCATTACGATTGAACTCGCGGCTGTATAGCATTTCCACCAGAGCATTTTCTCTCAAAAACTGGATACCTTTCTCAATATCAGTCCATTTCTTTCTCTCAGGCTCCAAGTCCCGTTTAAAGGGGAATCTATCTCTTACTGCTATCAACATCCGCTTCCAGAGGGTGTAGGACCGATTTTGGCATGTGCCAATACCTCTGTCCACACGTGGGTCCCTGGAAATGCTACCCAGTTGGCGAGCTTCACTGCCATCGAGCCATGCACTGTTGGCACCATTGTCCCAGCAGCGAAGTAACCAAGTGACCATATTTTCTTTTGGCTGACGTGTGTAATCCTTTCTTAGATCTCGAATTTCACTCAGTTTAAAAGATCGATCAATAATGGTCGTAATACTTTGCTCACCTTTTGCTCTATCAAGAGTCCCAGGTGTTGATGGTGGCAACTGTGTTGATGAGGCTGCCCCATCTACGAGTTTGGACTTGAGAAATTCTCGTAAAGAAAAAGGAGCTTTTGGCTCCTCTTCTGACTCTGACCCTGATGCTTGTGTTATTTCCTCCAGGTAACCCTCCTTCTTTTTCCTCTCTCCTAACTTCCTCTGCTCCTCTAACTTCTTCTGCTCCTCTATCATCTTCTGCTCCTCTATCATCTTCTTATACCCCTCTAACATCCTCTGCTCCTCCAACTTCTTCTGGTCTTCTGACTCCCCCTGCTCCCCTGAGTCTCCTGAGTCCTGCTCTCCTAACTCCCTCCGCTCTTCTAACTCCTTCTGCATTTTCTCTAACTGAGTTGAAACTTGTTTTGTCTTTCGCCCTCTTACAGGGGCAACCAACATTGTATCTGGTGTCCCAGATGGTTGGTCCAATTGGACTACCTGTGCCCCCAGTGGCTGGTCAGATTGGACTACATGTGCCCCCAATGGCTGGCCAAATTGGACTACATGTGCCCCTGGTAGTTGGTTAAATACATTCAACTCACCCTGGAGGGCACATAGCTGGTCTCGGAGAGCGTTCCGCTCAAACTGGACAGCACCAAGCTCAGTCTGGAGGCTGTTGTAGTTGGACTGGAGAGTGTTGTACCCGAACCGGAGGACGTTATGCTCGGCCTGGAGGGCAGTGTGCTCAGTCTGGAGAGTGTTGAGCTTGGTCTGGAGGGCATTGTGCTCGGTCTGAAGAGCGTTATGCTCGGACTGGAGGGCATTATGCTCGGACTGAAGAGTGTTGTGCTCGGTCCGGAGGGCATTGTGCTCAGTCTGAAGAGCGTTATGCTCGGACCGGAGGGCATTATACACAGACTGAAGAGTGTTGTGCTCGGACTGGAGGGTGTCGCAGTTGGATTGGAAGGCATCATGCTTGGCCTGGAGGGTGCCGCACTCAGACTGGACGGTGTCATACTTGGACTGGAGAGTGTTGTGCTCGGTCTGGAGGGCATTGTGCTCGGTCCGGAGGGCATCGCGCTCAGTCTGGAGAGTGTCGTACTCGGACCGGAGGGCGCTGTGCTCGGACTGGAGAGTGTCGTGCTCGGACCGGAGGGCGCTGTGCTCGGACTGGAGAGTGTCGTGCTCGGACTGGAGAGTGTCGTGCTCGGACCGGAGGGCATCGCGCTCAGTCTGGAGAGTGTCATGCTCGGACTGGAGGGCGCCGTGCTCGGACTGGAGAGTGTTGTGCTCGGACTGGAGGGCGCCGTGCTCGGACTGGAGAGTGTTGTGCTCGGACCAGAGGGCGCTGTGCTCGGACTGGAGAGTGTTGAGCTGGGATTGCAGGGAGCTTTTCTCATCCCAAAGTTTTTCTGCGTCAGCTCTAAGATTCTCTTTCTCGTACCAGATTGAGTCTCGTTGGTACAGGAGATCTTTTCTCTCAGCTTCAAAAACTTTTTCTCTCTCTACCTTCTCATCCCAAAGTTTTTCTGCGTCAGCTCTAAGACTCTCTTTCTCGTACCAGATTGAGTCTCGTTGGTACAGGAGATCTTTTCTCTCAGCTTCAAAAGCTTTTTCTCTCTCTACCTTCTCAGTCCAAAGTTTTTCTGCCTCAGCTCTAAGACTCTCCTTCTCGGCCCTGAGACTCTCTCTCTCAGCTTCAAAAACTTCCCTCTCAGGAATGGTATTGACTAAGGCCCGATAAGCATTAGCTAGGCCCAAAATCATTTGTGCCTCCTGAGATCTGCCTGAGCCACAACATTCCTGCCTCAAATATGCAATCAAACTCTCAGGATTCTTCAAGTGTTCAGGAGTGAAGCTCCATAACACTGAAGATATCTGTCCTTTGAGAATCTCTTCAATTCCCTGCCACTCAGTATTCTCTGGTTCTAGGGAAGACTTCCTCCGGATGTTATAAATCCAGATACTGAGTGAGATTATTACAATAATCAACAGTAAGATCAGGGAGATTAAGAGTGTGGCCCACTGATCATTCAAAAACTGCATAAAGGATTCATAGAAAGAAAGAGGAGCACGCTTAAAAATCACCATTTCTGTATAATTAGTTGCATTAGTTGCTCCCTCTGGAGCTGTATACAGATATGAAGTGAGCATTGCTAACCATGCTTTCAATCCATTATACAATTGTATAGCTCCATAAGAAAAAGTGGCTAGCTTAAACATGGCCCAATATGTTCGGAGCGTCTCAAAAAAGGAACCAATGGCACACAGTCCCTGGTAAAACAAATTTAGTAGAGAAAACATTTTTTTTTTTTTTTTTTTTTTTTTCCTCCAATAGAGAGAAAAAAGTAAAAGAAAACAAAGCTCAGCAGTGTTTATAAAATATACCGGAGTATTGGCAGTCCGCCTGGACTTTCAAGGTCAAGCTCGCAGGTGCAGAATCGCAAACACGAGATAGCTCCTTAACAGGGAAAAAACTCGTAGCTCTGTTAAAAGCTAAAAGAGCAACAGAAGAAAACACAGAAAAAAACAGCAACTCAATTTGCCCGCATTCTCCACCAAAATCTGTCACGGTTTGAACTAAAATCCACCTGCATCCGTGACAGGGGCCGCAGGCCCCGGAGGGGCCCTAGGCCGAAAGGAAAAAAATTAATTAGGAAAAGAAAACAGCGGCAACGATCTAAGGAGGCACACTTATTTACTAAATACTATATCGAAATACAGGATAACACAATATAATACAATATAATTGAAAATTGAGCTAACGAATCAAGCAAAATAGGAGAGAGAATGAGTCCCGTAACCGAGAGGCCTACTGTAAATCTAGGCGAACGGCTGAAGGCTCCCACACACTCCCCTGAACGCCAGAACTCGAAAGACGTCAGTCTGTTCTGCGACAGAGTTAATATAGAGTCCAGGTCCCGTGACCTATCGTGTTGTTCCCTGGGAGATGTAGTCTTCTTCTGTAAGTTGCAGATTCAGTAAAATTATTCATGCTTTATATGATGTTATGATGTGGAATACTGATAGCAAAAAATACAAAATTATTAAACCATGACAGAAATCAGCATGGCTGGCTGCAAGCTGTCTGAGAGACTGCTGGACTGCACTGGGAATAACTTTGTGGGCCAAGCATTAAGCACACCAAGCAGAAGGGAAGCATTACTGGACATGCTGCACAGCAGGGGTTAAGACTGGAGGTGGTCAGGGCTGTAGTGACCATGCCCTCCTAGAGTTCCTCATCTCAAGGAATGCGGGCCTGGCAAAAAGCAAAGTCAGGACCCTGAGCTTCAGGAGAGTCAGCTGCAGGCTGTTCAAAGAATTCTTGGACGAGAGACACTGGAAAACTGTTCTTAGGGGCAAAGGGTTCAAACATCCCTTTGTGTGCACCTGTGTGCAGCCCAACTCCTCAGCACAGCCCTGTGCAAGCACACATTTGTGCCACCGCATCCACGCACTATCTATGTGCTCACACACACTCACACAACCACATCCCTTAGTGCAGCCCTGTGCGCACACACACTCACACATGTGTAACCCCTTCCTTTCACTCCCAAAGTGCACGCACACACCGGTACCACAATGTCCTTGTGCAGCTCCAACACTCTGCACACCCCTGTGCACGTACATATATGTGCATGCTCGTCCTTGCACACATACCCACAGACCTACACACACCTGAGCAACACCACTGGTTTGTACACTCATGGACACAAATGTGTGTACAACACCATCCATGCACAAATACACACACACGGATCCCCACTGCTTTGCACAATGCTGTGCACACTCACGTGTGTCATGCACTGATTTCCCATCCAGTCCTCGAGGGGTCACTTACTTAGGACAGGAGTGCAGGGGAGCAGCCAGAAGCTGTTTGCATTCCCTGCTGTCTGCTGGGCAGCTTTGCTGGAGATGCTTGAGTTGCCTTGCTTTTCCTTGGGAGGTGGGAAGGAGCTTTGAATTTGAGGCACATCCCGTGCCAGAGCATCCCGATGGCACAAGGGGGATCAGGGCCCCTCTATTGGTTACCTCGGTGGCTTGCAGCAACTGGAACTTTTTGCCTATTGAGAAAGCTAAAAAGTGTGAGTTCCTCCTGACCCATATCAACAAAAATCTCAACCATAAAAAAGAGACGTCTTCGTATTCAAGCAAATGACAACAGTAAGACCATGCATGTTGTTTTGTTGTATTTCCTCTGTAATCATGGGGAGGATATGAAGAAGTGGTATAATTCATCCACTTCTGCACTTCAGGCACAAGTTCCTTAGAATTGGAAGAGACCCTTAAAGGCCATCTAGCCCAGCTCCCCTGCAATAAAAAGGGACATTCACAGCTAGATCAGGTTGCTCACAGCCTGGTCATTAGTCATCCCAGAGGCAAAACACACACTGAATGATCTCTCCTTCAGTCATAAATCCTTGGAGACAACAGCATTGACACTGCATGTTACTGAAGCAGTAAAAGAAATTGCTCCTGTAACTCTCCTTGTGTTAAGTAAAATGATGATAAAAAGCAATGGAATGCTTTGGCAGGACACCAAAACCATCCTCCTTCCTTGATATCTGCTGCAATGGAACCTTCCACTGGAAGAAAGCCTCTGATGACTTGTCACCCCAGAGAGGTCAGCTTTAGAAGCAGGACTGCTGCACAATAGAATGAACTGGAGCTCCTTAGCATCTCTTACATCCAGGAGGGGTGTGATCAGACCCACCTATCACCTTCAGGTGCGCTTTCTGACACCTTGTCTGACTTCACTGTCACTGTGCCAGCATCCTCAGGCTTAACCTGCTTCATTGTCAGTGTGCAGCAATTGCCAACGTTCTTGATGTCATTGTAATTGTTGGTGTAAAGGAGGTTGCCATTCAGGAACCATTCCACGTCCTCGTCATTATGGGACAGCTCGCAGGAGAAGACAGCAGAGCTCTCTTCTTCAATTTCTACATCCTGCAGGTGCTTCGTTACTTCTACATTGCGGGCTGTGGGGAAACAAGGTGAACTGTTACCACTGTTACTATAAATCATACTGGGATGTGGTAGAATGGTTGGACTAGATGATCTTTGTGTAATCATCTATGTGAAGATAATACATGTATAAAGTTAGCAGGAGAGAACGGCAGAAGTCAACCTCAAGAAGAGAAATCTGAGGTGAAATAGGACATGGAAGAGGCCACCCTCCCTGCTCATACCTTCAGCTGTCAGCGTGGCCTCAGTCTCTGCAATTCCTGCCTTGCACTTGTACACACCAGCATCATCGGGCTTCAGCTTCAGAATTCTGAGCTCTACTGAATGCTTATCCCTCTTGATCTTGTACTTCTCAGAGGGCTCGATGGGTGTGCGGCCCTTGAACCATTTCACAACCTTTGGAGAAGGCCTGAAGTCACAGGACAGGATGACAGAATGACGTTCCAAAGCTGTCTTGTCCTCCAACTTCCTGGTGATTTCTATATGGTAATCTGCAAAGCAGGGGTGGAAGAGAAGAAAGGATGAGGACAATTGGAAGAAGAGGAAAGTCTCTTGCGTGTATTCCATTCCAATTAATGTCAAGTTCACAATGGTTCTTTGAACGACTCTAAAGATAAAACAAACGATTGTCTATAGGGAATGCCATTGACTACATTTCTATGAAGTAATACTGTACAGTATCTACCAAATGCAAGGTCCAGCTCTTGTTCTGTGCTTATTAAATTGCTCCCAATTGTTGAGGCTTTTATTCAAATAAGAGTGAGTTGAAAATATAACAAGTACTTTAGGATGTGAATGGATAATCTTACGCTGGGGACAACAGCAGATAAAAAGCCTGCAAGTTTCTTTCAGATGAAATCAATGACAAACCGCACCAAATTTAGGTGCTACCAAACTTAAACTTGTCTAGTTCAGAAATACAATTAATTTCACCTGATTTGACTTCTTTGCTATAGCCAAGGACAAAACCTCAGCTCTGTAAATCTGAATAGTAAGCACATCACAGCTATTCAAACACATCTTTTACTGAGATGCAGCTGTCTCATTTAGTGTCCAACGACTTTGAACTGGAAATGGAGCAGACCAAAGCAGAATCTAAACATGGCTTCTACAAGGACTGATCAAATGCGGCCACCGTCAAATTCAAAGTATCTGATACAGAAGGATCACACTCACTGTCAGACAAAACCTCTTTGGAGAGGTGAACTGACTGCCCTGTTCACCCCCACTTTGGAAATAACTGCACTCATTTCCTACCTGCTCCCAGCAGTGTGGGATGGTGGGATAGCATCACACTTCCCACACTAAGCATCCCACCATGTCACTTGTTCCACCTAAACCTCAGTCCCAAAACAAAAGGGGAACTCGCTTCTGAACCCTCTTCACTTCATTTCAGATGTCTTATATGCTTGATCTCCAACCCACCCCCCACTCAGGAGAAAGACCCCCCGCTTACACCCTACCATCTTGTTGCATTCTGATGTTGTCATCAGCCTTCAGCTTGTTGTCCTCTTTGTACCACTGGGTCTGAACCTCATCGTGTGAAATCTCACAGACAAAAGATGCACTCCCATATTCATTCACTTCCACATCTTCCAGTGCTTTAACAATCTTGATATCTCCAGCTGTGAAAGACTAGAGATATATTTGTCAGGATATTTCCAGAACTGAGTGCAGCATCTTTTCCTTACACATATTTGCATAGAAAATAAGTAGGATTATGTTTTATTCTAAACCATCATCCATTCCTGAGTCATTTCTCTCTTCAACACAGTCAATGCATTATTGCCCTTGAACTTAAAGATAGACTTACTAGCTACAATGGAGCTCCCTGCAAACAGTTTTCATGGAAACCAGAATCTCATTTATTCTAAAACCTTTCAAGCAAAATTAAGGGTAGAAAAACAATAGAACTGACTGAATCTTTAAGGTCATTTAGTTCCAGTCCCCCTGCTATAGGCAGGGACACCTCCCTCCACACCAACTCTTCTCCTCAGGGTCAAGGCTTCTCTCAAATCATTCTCCTCTAAGCCTGTGCCTGTGCTTGGGATTGCCCTGACCCAGGTGCAGGGCCTTGTACTTGGCCACACTCAAGTTCATGAGGCTGCCAAGGGCCCACCTCTCCAGCCTGTCCAGGTCCCTCTGAGTAGCATCCCTTCCCTCTAGCACATCAACAGCACCGCTCAGCTTGGTGTCATCTGCAAACTTGCTGAGGCTGCATTTGATTCCACTCTCCATGTTGCCTACAAAAATGTTAAATAACACTGGTCCCAACACCACCCTCCACCTGGACACTGAGCTATTGACTGCAGCTCTCTGAGTGTGACCATCCAGACAGTTCCCTATCCTGCAACTGGTCCATCCATCAAAATCATTTTTCTCCAGTTTGGTGACCAGGATGTCATGCAGGACGGGATCAAATGCTCTGCACAAGTCCAAGTAGATGATGTCAGTTGCTCTCCCATTATCCACTGATGCTGTTACTCCATCATGAAAGGCCACCAAGTTTGTCAGACATGGCTTGACCTTGATGAAGCCATATTGGTTACCACCAATTACCTCATCTTTATTTTCCAAACTATGCCAAGGAGAACTAGACAGAACTCTACAGTGTTGTGTCACTACAAACCTGTCTGAACCATTGGCTTCTCTGCATGCTCATCACTAGTCTCTCCTTAGCTTGTGTGCCTACAAACAATGTATGGGGAATGTCAGCCACAAATCTTACCTAGGGGACATCATTGCTTCAAAATCCTTTGAACATCACACAATCCCTTTTAACTCTCCAGGTCTGCATTTAGTTATGTCAGAATCAGGCCATATTTCTGTGCTGCTATATCCCTTTCCTTCTGAAGGGCCTGGATACAACTTGGATTAACCTCAGGAGAAGAGTTCCTGCATAGAATCATAGATTTACCCAGGTTGGAAAAGACATTGAAGATCATCAAGTCCAACCGCAGCCTAACCAGTACCCTAACTCTAAAAACCCTACACTAAATCATATCCCTGAGTACCACATCCAAAAGGCTCTTAAACACAACCAGGGATGGTGATTCAACCACCTTTCTGGGGAGCCTATTCCAGTACCTAAAATCTCTAGTATCTAAATCTCTCTAAAAGAGCACAGGTATTAATCTGACCAGAAAGGTTCCTGTTTGTTCATAAAATGAGCCTTTTCCGCTCCATCTTGCATAGGCCACTGGGCACAGGGTAGCTGGGAGACCACAGAAAAAGTGGTTCTGTGAGCAATAGGGAAACTACTGCCTAATCCAACTCCTCCAATCTCTGCGCTCTGCCAGCATGTCTAAATAGGGTGGCAGATACACACAGGAGATAAATATTTCCACTTCCCTCAGCCAACACTGCTCTGAATTTCTATGGGACACACAGTTAGATGAAAAGGCATTTGACAAAGAAGGAAATGAAAGAGTTTAATCTGCTGTGTCATTCTCTCGGTAGCCAGAATAACTAACCCTCGCCAGTGTTAGTTCAAAGAATAGGCAGATTTTATCTCCTGACATGAGCAGTAATTCAAAGAAGCTGGTATATGATCCAGTAACCTGCATATTCACTGCAGGCAGGAAAAGACATTATGAGATAAGGGAGATCTACACATCACTTGTTATGAACACCTCATAAAGATAAAACCACACACAAGAGGAGAGTTTAGGAAGAGGACCACTCTTGGACTACTTTCCAAGAGGCATCAATTAGTAACTCTCTTCGCTCATTTTTCACACTACTCCACAGTGTCCTCCTGAGCCCCCTTACTCCTGTTGCCAACTGCTGATGCAGGGAATCCTGAGGAACCAAGGATTCATAGTTGTTCCATCAGTAGTCCTTGGTCAGCTCTCCCTCCCTGCCCCTTCTGTTTTGATCCCACTAACCAAATTTTAGTTAGTCTGAAAAGAGGATGGAAACCTCCGCAGCAATTAGTTTCTAAATATCTTGCAATGGGCAGCTTGTAGGAGCCCCATCTCAATGCCCACAGCACAGGAGGCAGGACTGCTTAGCCCATGCACTAGTGCATTTACCAGCACAGATGTAAGCCCAGATCTATGCACACCAAATACAGGCTCTCAGTTTGCACAAGGAGGCATCCATGGAGCTGAAGTATTAGGCAGATATTGTGGTGGGGCAGCAGTTATTGAGACGCCAGACAGAAAGGACACAGATAACGTGGCAACTCAGCTTTACCATTATGACTGATGATGGAACATCTAATTTCACTGCTCAAAAGAGAACTTCCATATAACTGGAAAGAATGAAATTCACAGGGGAAACCACACACAGACACACACAAAAGCAATACAAAGGAGATGAAGGATGGTTCACATACTAGTGATTCACTCTGAGACGCAAGCAAATGAAAGAGTATCCCCAACCATTTGCCTCCTGAAATGCTAAGTATATAAACTCATTGCTGTGATAACTCTGCCAGACGTGAGTCATACACTGTAAAACCTTATGGGGTCAATCAGTTTAACTTCATAAATTCATTACACCAACAAAAACAGACCATCGTGTCCAGGCTGGTTCATTTCAGCTCTTCAAAGCTGTTGGTAAAACTGCCTGAGAGCTGAAATGCTTACCAGCAAAAGCTAAAAACTGTAAATCAAATGTAATAGGCTGGCTTTGTCTACTGTATAGAAATGATGCCTGAAAAAAAGAAAATAAAAAAGAACGTAAACCAGAACAAATGGAATGGCTACATAAAACAGCCAGTACTGAAACAGCAACCCAACCTGGTTGCAGAATGAGAGAGAAAATGAGAGTTCACCAAAGTCATGGGACAGGACACATGTTCATGTTCATGCTAACACTGAACCCAAGTGGCCACATGAGGACAGCATCTAGTAGGAAATCAGAAAAAAGCATCATTTCATACGTCCCTTGGGAAGGTGGCATCTACCAGGGCACAGCAGACCCGTGTGTTCAGTAACAAGTCTGATGCTTCAGAGCCCAATGATGAGCTACAAACTGGGGTTTAACCAATGCAACACATGGAGGGAAAATCTGTCTTGAGCATAAAGAAGAAAGAGAAAGGTATCCAAAAGGACTAACCAAGAAATGCCCAAACTGCCCATGAAGCATTTCTTCCCGTGGTGCAAAATACCACAAGAGGATTTATTTGCTCTTTCAGTTAAACATAAAATGAACCTTTAGGGTAGCTGATGTCTTGTCTTAGGCTGCTCAGCATGTGGATGTTCCCTGATCTTCATATTCACACTTGTGAATAATGAGACTTCTCTTATTTCCCTGGGAAGTAATGCCCACTTTTTTACTTTGACAGAGCTCCTTCCCATCCTAGAAGGGAAAATATCAAGTCAGATCTCCATTAGTCCTTCCATCTCTGCACTGAGCAAAGGGAGCCTTCAGATCTATGCTTAATTCACCCACTCCCCTAGAATTAATGGAACTGTGCTTACTGGAACATATGCTGAAGCTTAAGCACAGTGCAGTGTTTTCAACATGAAGGAATGGCTATAGAACATGCATAAATTCTGGCTGACCTATGACAGCTTAAAGCACTGCGGAGGACTGTTAACAAGCCTGTTTGGACATCACCTTGAATAAATGACATTATCCCCAAGTAAGGGAAGGAACAGCTGAGCACCGGGGAGGTACACAAAGTGCCAGAGCAAATTCTCACACTGTCAGGTGCAAAGAAAACTGAGATTTCACCCCAAAAACCCAGTTCACAACAAGGCTACAAAATCCCGGCTGAGAATTTCTGTGTTAGACTTGAAGCTCAAGACTGTACTGTAGTTCAACCAACAATATTTTGTGCAGCATGACCTAAAAAGTTCACAATAAAACCAAAACAAACTTCAATTTCAACTTGATAAATGAACTCAGGACATAATAACAAAGAGTGCTGATCTGGGCAAATAAAAGAGCATAAAGAAAAGAGAGCAGTGAAAAAGCTATCAAGGAAAAGCTCAGACTCGCATCCCTTGGAAGTGAAATTAAAGGCTCTCATTCATTTCCAGAGAAGTCAGAAAGGAAAATACCATTACATGCCATACCTTGAACCACTTGACGTCCATGTTGGGCCTGGACAGCTCACACTCAAATGTGACCTTGTCCTTCTCAATGACGCTACTGTCTGCCAATGGTTTGCTGATTTTCACAGGCAATTCTGAGAAGGAGAAAGAAGAATGTGGATTTAGTTGGGAACTTAGTTTTGTTCATAACCAGGTCCATGGGTGCTGTTAAATGGATCCTTCCAGATGGAAAAAACATTTCAGGTGGCCTCCTAGATTTTACCCCTTTTTGTGTTGCACGCAAGACTGAAAAAAAAAATTACTTCTGCAAAGTTCTTCTTGTCATAAGGAAACAAATATTTGGGGAATGGCAGAACCAGGTAAAATTTTCCTTCACGTCAAGAAAGTATAAATTTCACTCTCATGCTCTTGGTGTGGTTTCTGCTATGATTATTTGGACTACTTAAGCTTCTCCCTGATGAAAGCCTAGAAGTATATCACAAGAAGGACCAACTTACCCGTGACCTTTTATTTGTCTTACTCAAGCATCTCCTCCTGACCAAAACTGACAATAAAAGATTCAGCCAGACTACAGGTTTGAGCAGCTGAGTTGTTTCTAGGATCTCCTGCAATCTCAAGCTTGGAACACACACTTGTCTTTTGACTAAGTGTCTCTTATAGTGCAGTAAAACAACAGGTTTTCACACGGCAATTCCTCATTTACCTTGATCTGAAATCATTCTCAAACCATGTGGGATCAGTCCAGGGAGAAGGGGAGGAGAGGGGAAGGGAAAGGGGAAGTCCACAGTCCTCTAAAATCAGGCTTCTTAGCCTAAAGCTCAACAGCAAATAGCAGTCCACTTCCCCACATTGCTAGACTCCGAGCATTTAAAGAACATCAGCTGACCTCATTATGAGCTCTAACATAGCCAAAGGAATTCATATATTCAAATATTCTCTTGAGTGATGAGAAATATGGAGCATAACTTCAGACTTCTGCTGTTAAACTCTCACTTCTATCATAAACCAGAGTAAGAGTTCAATGCTGTTTTAGATGGAGGACTCATATTTTAAATAACTCATCTCATTAAGGCTTGGATTCCCTACTACAATTAGTTAAATTCCAGTTTGGATCATGCTTCACCTTGGATCACTTAGGGCTTCAGCCACTTATTGGAACTAACTCAATTTGTCTACAGAGAAGCTGTTTTCTATAGCAACAATAAGCTGTGATTGCAACTGGATGTCGGGAGAGCACAAATCCCGCAGTTATCCTGTACCAACATCCTCTCCTTCCATCAGAACAGCAAGTTTTTAAACCAGACTCATGCAAGCTTGCATGACACACCTTGTGTAAAACTGTTGGCAGCCATCAGGACAGCCAGTTGCTTCCTGTATAGACACTGTTCCATCAGTTTTGGTTTTTTGTCTCGCTAGAACAACAGCCAGTGAGGGTGGGCTGGGTTGGACTCAGCTATCTCAGTGGTCTTTTCCAGCCTTGGGTGCAACTTGTAAGAGGGAATGAAGCAGCAAACTGCCCAGCACTGAGCTGCATTCTTCTGACACATGGTATCAGTGAACTGCTGTATTTCCCTATCTTCTCTGGAGCTATTGATCTAACCTAACTGAAAAAGTAAGCCTGAACCTAGATATAAATCAGGATCATAGTCACCCATGGTTGCTTATATATTCAGAAAGACACTACAGAGGGTAATTCAGCGCATCTAGAAATTAAAGTAGAAGTTCCTTAGTCAAAAATATTCCACAGCCAGATTTTCACCTCGCTACCACTACATTAAAAAGGAGAATCCAACTTGTGGTGTGGGTCATTGATGTTGTTCCGGGGGGAATTGTGGCTGTTCCATGCCCACAGGGTAGAAGACAGCCAGTCTTCCTCTAAGCCACATAAAAAGCTGCTTAGTGCTCCCAAAGCGAATGCTCACCAGTTGTTTCCAACTTGAAGGTCATCTTCTGGCCAGCAGCCTCGCAGATGTATTCTCCAGCATCTTTCTTCTCCAGCTGCTCCACAACCAGACGCCGTGTTTTGCCCACAGATTCCATTCTGAACTTTCTGGAGGAGGCAAGCAGTCTTCCATCCTTGTACCATTTTACTTCTGTTGGATCCTGTGCTACTTCACAGCTGAGGGAGGCACTTGCTGCCAGGGCAGCACTCACCTCTTTCTGCACCTGCTCCTGGTTTATAAACACAGGTTTTGGCTCTGAGGGAAGAAAAGAAAAAGTATTGACTGAGGGACCGAAATGAGACCAACTTGCAGGTTTGTATGTACAGGTTGGAACAGGTTTAGGTTACCACTTGTGCCCAAACTAATAGCCTTCACTAGAGAATATCAGCTCTTCTGTTGAAACAAAGTGTCAAATCTAGGCAAGAAAGAACCTAGGAACTGAAGGAACCAAGAGGGTCCTTGAACACCAGTCCCATGGTTGCAAGTCACTATGCAAACATATTGAACCCAAAAGAACATCTGTTCTGCAGGCAACCAAAACCTGAGTTCCTTTTACTTAAGACCCACTGTGAAACATCAAAACACATAAACATGTGATAGTCAAACCACTGGCTGCCTTTTCATGACCCAGAACAGTACTCCTGGCTTCCTGAACAGACTCCTCATGGCCTCTACCATTGCCACAACTGTGACTGTCAAAGGCACAAAGGAAATATGCTCACCAACGCAGTCCTTTGTTCTTTGTGTGTGATTTGCAGATATCTATCTTACTTTGAGCTCTGGCAATAGTCAGCTCTACCAGGTCTCTTACTGTGAGTAGCAGACTCACCTATCCAGATGCAGCCTCCAACATAAAGGCATAGTAAAAAGGCAGTGTACTACTAGGAGAAGTTCCTGCTTCTCCTGCCATGAAAGGCTGCACGTAGAACATGCACTCCAGCCTCACTGCACATACTTATCTTAGTCAAATGTTTCGGTGAACAAGAATTACAGTTTGGGATCTCAGGCACAGGAGAGATTTGAATAATATCTTGAATATTGCTTCCACTGTACATATATTACTAATTATTGCTCTACAGACAGACTGAAACAGGTCTTTGTGTCATACTGAAACCAAATACTTTCTACAAACCCAGGCAATCAAGTCTAGGGAAAAAACCTCAGCACAGACTACAGTGATCCAGGTGCAGTATAATAGAAACTAGATTTTACTTTACTGTTCTCTGCTGTATTTCATACAACACCTGTCTTACCTGTGACATGAATCTTGAAGGTGAGTTTCTGGCCAGCAGCCTCGCAGCTGTACTCCCCTGCATCTTTCTTCTCCACCTGGCTCACCACCAGCCGACGCTGTTTGCCCTCTGACTCTACCTTGAACTTCTTGCTCGAGGTGATCAGTTTCCCCTCCTTTTATCACTTGACCTCTGTGATAAAATGTTTGCTCATTAAGACCGGGATGTGGTAGCATTGTGGTGGAGTGCTTGTTCATTAGGACCGGGATATAATGGTGGAATATGGAGGCCACAAAGGTTGCAGAACACTCTAATTTTATGGGTAGATTGTGTACTCTGCGTAGTTACAGGCAAAGCGCGCCCCGATGGATACAAAGTTCCACGGAAGGACCAACCAAGGAACGACACACCAAGTCGCACGATCACAACCGACCAATTAAAGGACAATACGCTCGGGATGGACAATACAAAAGAAGTTGCAAGGGACGGGACGGCGCGGCAGTTGGAGGAACAATAATCCCCCTGCCGCCCAGCGCTGAATTGCCTTTTAGTTTTACCCGCTACAATTAATAAAAGTTTATAATTGGAACATTATTGGCTCATTGCTTATAAATTGATGACAACCTCCATCTTCTCCTGGGCCACCTCGCAGCTCAGCGTGGCATTTTTCTGTTGTTGCAGCCTTCACCACCTTCTGTACCTTCTCCTTGTTTGTAAATACAAATTCTGGCTCTGAAAAGAGAGAGATACATTAGTTTGGCCTCTTGAAAGAAGAGCAGGTTTTGGGGAAGGAGTCAGAAAAATGAATCAGTTCTCCCAGTCTGATGCCCCAAGAGAATGATGTGGAGAGAAGTTGTGCAATTTATGGATGCCCCATCCCTGAAAACATTCAAGTCTAGGCTGGATGGGTGTTAGAGCAACCTAGTCTCAAAGAATGTGTTCCTTTCCAGGACAGAGATTGGAACTGGATGATCCTCCAGGTCCCTTCCAACAAAAGGCATTCTGTGATGCTTCTTGTATGACTCTCATGACTCTTTCGTCCCCTAGCTGCCATTTACTTATGTCTTCAAAACATCAACTTATACAAAACATTCCTGTAGTATTCTCTCCCATGCTAAATGAGCCCTTCCAAGACAAAAACATGTTACATAGAGCACACCCCCTAGTGCCTGACACAAAGCCCCTGTTCTGAAACTTCCTGAGACGCAGCTGCATTGCAGAGTTGTTCTAGTGGTACAGGCACGTGGGAATGGAGAAGTGCAATCAGAACTTTCTTGTCTATGGCCTCATTCCCACAGCAAAAGGAAATTCCTGAAGATTTTAAAAGATGGAGCTGCCTCACAACTGTATTTAGAATAATTTGTTCAATTTCCTCATCAGAAATTAACCACCCCAAAGTTCAGCTCCAAAAATTTTAAGCATAGCAGGGAAAACTTACAAACTAATGACCGTTTTCTAAAACATTCTAGAATGAAAGGCCAAAATGTGTTCTCTCTCACCTGTGACATGAATCTTGAAGGTGAGTTTCTGGCCAGCAGCCTCGCAGCTGTACTCCCCTGCATCTTTCTTCTCTACCTGGATCACCACCAGCCGACACTGTTTGCCCTCTGACTCCACCTTGAACTTCTTGCTCGAGGTGATCAGTTTCCCCTCCTTGTACCACTTCACCTCCATCTTCTCCTGGGCCACCTCGCAGCTCAGCGTGGCATTTTGAGTCAGTGCAGCCTTCACCTCCTTTTGTACCTTGTCCTTGTTTGTAAACGCGTCTTCTTTCTCTGCAGGGACATCACAACAGTCACACCATTTTGCTGTAGTCTGCTGCAGAGCTTACTCCAGTTCCCCATTTTCATTATACTTGCCCTTCACAGGGACCATCATGATGCCTCATTAAGACAGGAAAATACTTTCCCCTCTATTTTGCCTTGGGAAATGAATAGGCATATCATTTCATATCATATCATAAATCTAAACATTTCGCAGTCTGATAGCAGATTTGGACATGAGATTTAGAACACCTGCATGCACTGCTGAACCTCCTCCCTTCTCTTTGTTTCTTCTGATGTCTCTCTACATTTCCAGTAAATCAGAAGGGAATGGCCCTCTAGAACAGGTTGCCCAAGGAGACTGTGGATGCTCCATCCCTGCAGGCATTCAAGGCCAGGCTGGATGTGGTTCTGGGCAGCCTGGGCTGCTGCTTGGCAACCCTGCACATAGGAAGAAGGGGGTTGGAACTGGATGAGCACTGTGGGCCTTTGCAACCCAGGCCATTTATGAGTCTGATTAGTGGCATTTTCCACCTCATTGTGTCATTCAAATTTTGTAACCAGATCTCATCAAACACCTCCCCTTTTCTCACTCCTTGCATGCCTGGTGTGCTCTTGCACTGTAACCCTGCAGACACCAGCTGACTACAAGAGCTGCACAAGTTACCCTCCTTGCCTATTGTTTGTTGCAGTAATTCATTCCTGGATGGAAAAGCACATGTAGAAAAGTGTTGCTATGACACTAGATGACAAAGAAAGTCCTATAGCCAAAATGTTTTGCACCAGAGAGGCTGTAAGTTGATCCTCCAAATGCAAGACACACAAAATGAAGTGTTCCTTTATCTCTGGGATTCCAAGCATTTTCTCACCTCTGACTTTCACTTGGAATGTTGCTTTGTCATCTTTTGTTTCACAGCTGTAGCTCCCTTGGTCTTTCAGGGTCACATTTTTGACCATGAGCTTGCGGTGCGTCCCCTGGGAGATGATGGTTGTCCTCTGGTCCTGCTTCACCTCTATTTGATCTTTCTTCTATACGACAGCTCCGCTTGCAGCTGACACCTCACACACCAGCTCCAGGTCTTCAGAAGGACTGACTGATATTTCTGGAGTCGTTTTGGACTTGCTGACAAAATTAATGGCTTCATCTGAAGAAAAAAAGAGAAAGTGGTTTACATCCTGACTCAGGCTTATTCAGCACAGCATTAAGATACAGTTAGAACTGATTGTAATGTCTCTGCTCATTACATCTGGGGGATCAAGTTTCACCTCTGGAGGTACTCACATACAAACGTGTGCTTGATTCTCCTGTGTAAGGAAAGAGTAAGTTCTATGCAGACAGTTCTTATTTCTTCTAATCAATTCTGTATTCTGCACATGTTCTTCTGAAGCTAAAATGAAGGCAGCTAAGTAACCTGTTTGCAATACATGAACAAACCAATTCAATACCTTGTCTCTAAGCTAACAAGCAGCGTTTGATGAGCACATCAGTATTTCATGCCCTTCATTCCATCCAGACTGTATTGGCAATAACTATGCTGGTATTAACAAGGATAGCAATTACAAGCAAAATGGTAGAAATACAGAAGATATAAGGAAAAGGGAACTCACCAGAGCTGAGGCGATCCTCCCTGGTGAGCGATCTCCAAGAGATGCTGCCTCAGTGAGGGTCAGCCCTTAAATGAGGTCTCAGAGGAGGTGGAGTCGAACTCCACCCCTCCAGGGAGCACAGCTACATAACTTTCACCTGTGCTCCCACAGCTGACCCCAAACTTGCCTCAGCTGATCAATCAGTGGTTCACATTGTGATCTCCCATACACTCCACCCCTTCACAACGTGAACCAATGATTAGGTGAGTTCCCCTTATTACAGAGACCCAATCACGACGCTGATACAATCTCCCGTCGCATTAGATGTTGATATTATTCAAATGATGATGATTGGATGGGTGTTTATGATCTTCCATGGGCCAGTGCTTGATAGATGTTACCGGAGACAAATCATCCTGAAGTGCAGGTCCGTCTGCGTTTCATCAGTCCAGAGTAATGGTCCTAGAGGCTTAGAATCAATCTTAAGGGGAGTAATATAGATGTTTCAAGGGTACTAGGAGGGGAAGATCCGCCCTCCAGGGCAAGATACAGGCCGTATTCTTATCTTGGGTCAATACTTCTGCTTGTACTGGATTATGTCCCGGCCTCCGATACCATACCCTCTGGCCAGATATCTGTGGCTGTATAACTATATCTGGCACCAGAGGAGGAGTCTTGATCTGCCATAGGGACATAATAGGTGTTCCTTTAGCAAAAAAGGCCGGAGTATTGACCACGATGTCAGTAGGCCATGTACCTATCACCGAGGGGGTGACTGAACCTCCCACCTCCAATAATCTCCCCCAAGGTGCAAGTAGGCCACACCATTTGGGTCCTACCTGCACCTTCCAAGGCCAATTTATCTTATGGATTCCCGGTTCTAAATTCTCAGGGGCAGGGAGCAGAAGATTATTTTCAGTACCAACCTGCGGTTTTACCTTATTATCGGTGCCTGTAATTTGGATCCTAAGAGGGGAGGCCCATATAGTTTGTAACATTTTCAGGGCACTGGGTCTGCCATCCCGAGGTCTTTCATTCAGGTCCCGCACGGTTTCATATAATCTTTTTGTCCACCCCTGCAGGGACTGAGAGTCTGTTTTCAGGGCAGCCTTAAGGATACCATTATAACGTTCAATAAGGCCTGCCCCTGTTGGGTTATATGGCAGGTGGAATCGCCATTCAATGTTGTTTTCTTCTGCCCAGCGCTGTATCATCGCTCCAGTGAAGTGAGTCCCTTGGTCACTCTCGATAACTTGAGGTGTCCCGTATGCAGACATCAGTTTAGTAAGTGCCTTAATTGTGTATGCTTGATTTGCCTTTGGTACAGGATAGGCTTGCAGCAGTCCACTTACAGTGTCAACGCAGGTCAGGGCATATCTCGCCCCCTCAGACCGAGGGAGGGGCCCAATGTAGTCGACCTGCCATCTCTGAAGAGGACTATATCCTCTAGCAATGTGGGATGTTGTTTCAGGCAACGGTCTCGGTCTCATCTTTGAGCAAGCATCGCAATCCTGACATGCTTGAACGATATCAGATAGTTGTACAGGCAGCCCCCATGCTTTAGCAGCTGCCCACATTATCTTCTGTCCAGCATGCCGTAGCTTCTGATGTAACCAACGGGCAATATTTTCAGATTGTGAATTCTCAATCCATCGGATTCGGGCCAGTGTGTCAGCTTCATCATTTCCTGGTGACTGCAAGGGTTGATGACCAGAGACATGGTAGACACATACTGTCCTGTGTTTGACCGTATTCCAAATGTCTACCCACATGTCTTTACCCCAAATCGGTCGGGCGTGGATAGTCCATTCCTGGGTAGCCCATTGCGTAATCCACAGAGTGAGCCCCCGGTACACAGCCCAACTATCTGTACAGATGTTCAGGACGCCGTCACCAGGTTCTTTAGTTATAACCATCCACACGGCTCGCAATTCTGCCCATTGGCTGCTTTGACCATCCCCCTCATCAAACCAGATGGTCTCAGTAGAGGGATGGTATGCTATTGCTCGCCACTTGCTCGGGTTGCCTCTGCTGGACCCATCCGTATACCAGGCATCTTCAGGAATAGGATATCTTCCTTCCTGAACGGGACTCTTCTCTGGTGGAGCAACCATCGGTTCTTTTGATGTATCACTGTGATACGTCACTGGGCCTAGGATCTTCTGTAGTTCTTCTTTAAGTGGAGATGAAGACAGACTGCTTCTCTGGCTTAGATAGGCGACCCATCGTGCCACCGTTTGTGCTTGGGCCACCCCCGTCTTAGGAAGGTGAGTCAAATCTCTCACCCACCCCTGGATTGGTAATGAAGTCTTAACTATGACCTCTGCTGTTTGCGTTATCGGCTCTACTGCTTGTAATGCCGAATAGGCAGCCAATAACTGTTTCTCAATCATGCTATATCGTTCTTCTGCTCCGTGCCAAACCTGAGACCAGAATCCAATGGGGGTTCGAACAGAACTCTGGCGTTGCCACAGGCCCCAGCCAAAACCATCTTGAGTAACATGAACATCTAGTTCAGCTGGGAGGGTCGGATCAAATATACCCAACGCCTGAGCTTGTTTAACTGCCAGTTTTGCCTGTTGGAAAGCATCCTGTTCTATCTTTCCCCAATTCCATGATTGACCCTTCTTTGTAAGCTTGTATAATGGCCTTAATAGCTGAGCTAAATGAGGTATAAAGGAGCGCCAATACCCCAATATACCCAAACATTCTTGCAATTGTTTTGATGTTGTAGGGACTGGAAACGCTTGGACTTTATCTACTACCGCACTGGGTAGTACTTTGGTTTTCCCGGACCAAATTACTCCCAGGAATTTTACAGATAGCCCCGGACCTTGCACCTTCTGTGGGTTTATAGCCCACCCTCTTTTCTGCAGGTAAGCTATCAACAAATCTGCTGCTTGTCTCACCGCCTCTGACGAATCGGATGTTAACAGGAGGTCATCAATATAATGATATAAATTGACATTATTTGGCTTTTCCCACTTAGCCAGATCACGTGCCACTAAATTATGACAAAAAGTGGGCGAATGTACGTACCCTTGGGGTAGGACCTGGAAAGTCCATTGCCTCCCTTCCCATGTAAATGCAAACTGATCTTGCGATTCTTCACTGATTGGAATACTGAAGAATGCATTCGCCAAATCCAAGACACAGTGATATGTTTTGATTTCCCTGCTTAGTGTGTCCATTAGGGAGGCAATATTGGGTACAGCCGCATGAACAGGTGGCGTGACCTTATTTAATTCCCTATAGTCTACTGTCATCCTCCATGTTCCATCCAGTTTTCGCACTGGCCATATTGGGGAGTTATATGGGCTATGTGCAGGCCTTATAATACCCACTCTTTCTAATTCCTGCACCGTCTTTGTTATTTCATCCTGCCCACCCGGGAGTCTGTACTGTTTCACATTAGTAATCCGGCGTGGCTTCGGCAAACAAATAGGCTCATGTTTTGCATGGCCTCTCAATATTGTCTGGATTGCCCGGATACTAATGCATCTCTGCCGCAATCGGAACTCTCCCACTGTTGTATGGAGAGCCAGACCCCACAGGATATCAATTCCTAATATATACTCTGGAATTGGGGCAATGGATACCTTGTACTCCCGTGGTGGAAGACGCCCGACCCCCAGTTTTACCCAGGTTTGGGTGACCGGAATGGTTTGTCCCCCAAAACCTCCAATCATCACTCTATTACCTTTAAATTTAGTTGGGTCTCCATATATTATAGATGTCTCTGCCCCGGTATCAACTAGGGCCATAACCTTCTGTATATTCTTTCGGGACCAGTATATCGTCAGTTCCACATAGGGCCTCCGGTCCCGTCTAGAGGCCCTAGGAGGACTGACATCCCTCGTCAAGCCATGAACTGAGCCAGATTCAAGTCTTTTACCTCCGATACCTCCGGTGTCATAACCCGAGGCACCTGAGGTGGCTTCTTTTTCCTATTTGGAACTATAAAATCTTCTAAATTCCATGTTGTTGTTGGTCGCCGCTCTATAAATCTTATCCCTGGCCTTTTGGGTTTATTCTGAAATTTTTGTTCATCCTTCAGTTGCTTCCACAACTGAAGGAGAACCTGATTGGGCTGCCCATCAATTTTTGAAAACTGAACGCCTGCCCGGAGCAGATCATTAAACATTTGTTTCCGGGATACCCTAACAGGTCCTGCCCGAGAAGTTCGCGGGGCCGATCTTCTGGCTCGCACTATTGGAAAAGCCTCGGCATCCTCAATCACCCTGATATTGCGCTTAGCTCGTAAACGCTCAGTTTCTCCGAGGTCTGCTACCAATTGGGCGGCTTGTTGGACTACTGCCTCTGCGGATACTACTGGATTAAGTATGGAAACCAAGGTTCCATACATATGAGAGGGTGCTTACTGTAAAATTAGGTCCCTCATTCCCGCAGAAAATTTAACCATATCAGGGCTATCGAATGTGTCTTCGTAGATAGCCTCTCTCATACCTAATTCGCGTATATAATTTTGAAGGTCTTCCATAGAAGACCACATCCCTGTGTTTACTGGCATGTCAGTTTTATTTGTCCACACCATGCGGCAAGCAGCCATTATCCATTCTACAATTGAATGGTTTTCTTCAGGGAACTGAGTCCCAGCATACAGTCTCTGCCGAAGAGCAGGATGTACTGTTATTGTGGCCAACTTAGATACTTCGGGGCCACTAACCAGTACACTATCTGCCCCTGAATCCCATAACCGTAATAACCAAGCCGGAACACTTTCCCTTGGCCTTTGCCTAAATCGTTGCACTAGGTCCATGAGTTCAGTAGGCGTATATGGACGGGCTGTTACATGTAAAACAGATTCGGCAGGGGGCCATTGATCAGGAGGCACTCCTGCTGGTCGATCTTGAATTTTCTTTGTTTTTTGAGTGATTACTGGACGGACTTCTAGTGAGTCCGTCTCAGATGGTTTTTCTAGATCAGATTTAGTGATCTTATTTTGATTCATTTCTTCAGGATCTTGATCGTCATTAAATGAAATGTATCTAATTTGAGGGTTGGAGGAAGAAAATGACGGTTTTTTTCCTGTCAATAGATTGATCTCACCCTCCAATTTTTCAATACGGGCCTTTAACAATTCATTTTCATGTGCAATGTTGTTTGATTTTATCTCTGCCCGATTTAAAGCATTTAATAATGGCCAGGCTGCCATAGATGCAGCCATTCGCTTTTCTTTTGTAATTAAGATATCTTTTTGTAGTCCTAGAAAGTAATCAGTTAGACAATAGGCGTCCATGTTATTTGGTACTCTTAAAGGGCCCCATTGTTCAATAATTGTTGCTAATTGGTAATATGGGGACGCCTCAAAACCTGGAATTTGTCCAGGAAGGCATGTCCCTAAGGGGGTGGTCTTCTCCCCCTTGTACCAATTAAAGATTTTCCACACAAAGGACATTTTTTTTTTTCCTTATATTTCTAGATGCCAAGTCAGTGGCTCCTGCCTGGCTTGCCAAATGTATTGGCAATAACTATGCTGGTATTAACAAGGATAGCAATTACAAGTAAAATGGTAGAAATACAGAAGATATAAGGAAAAGGGAACTCACCAGAGCTGAGGTGATCCTCCCTGGTGAGCAATCTCCAAGAGATGCTGCCTCAGTGAGGGTCAGCCCTTAAATGAGGTCTCAGAGGAGGTGGAGTCGAACTCCACCCCTCCAGGGAGCACAGCTACATAACTTTCACCTGTGCTCCCACAGCTGACCCCACACTTGCCTCAGCTGATCAATCGGTGGTTCACATTGTGATCTCCCATACACAGACAGAACCTGCCTGAGGAGCAAGCTGATGGCTGTCAGCTACAGGCAGACCTAGCTTTGTACTGCATTTCTTAGAGCAACAACTGTTGCTTTCAGTCACTGAATATACCAAGGCCAATTACTATGCCAGGAACATTTATGGCATCAGTGAACAAAAAATGCGTTAAAAATTGTAATAGACAGGAGCCATTTCTCTGAGTCCTTCTAGAGTCAAGCTGTTAAGAACTAATAGCATCAATCAATATCACATAGATAGATTACTTCCCTGCCCTAAGACCATCTTGCGACCATTTGGTGCTCCTAATTAAGCCCTCTTGATGGCATTTTGTCTGAGCCATGCGACATTTTGTGATAGGAGTTACTGCTAGTGTTCCCTTAACCCTACACCAAAGTAGGAGGTATCCATTCTCAGGGAATCATGCAGGCTTCCTCTGTATTTGATGCTCAGAGACAGCCCCAGAACTTTTTAAATCTTAGCTTAGCTCTCATCCAATAATGTTCATCAAACAGTGCAACTTGTCCTTTGGGGATGCCTTTGTTCTGCATCAACCAGTTCCAACGGAGTCTTCTTGGCTTGTTTTAGATCAGTTTTTCAACAGATAAAGCCAAGGTCTTTGAATTACAAAGTGAAATTGCAGAATGCATGATTCTCAACCAAACAGAACAGCAGGTGGGATGCAGGGTGAATACCTGAACCAACACCACCTGCAAGCAATCCTTCAATATCTTAGGAATCTCTAGCCACCCCAAATCCAGTGTTGTGCTTGATCTATCATCTCTGCTGAGTTTTTAGCTAAGCTGATGGTGAGCATCACGGTGGTGATGGGTGAGCAGTCGGACTAGAGGGTCTTAATCAACCGTAAGGATCCTGTGATCAGAGGAACGTGAATGTGCTGTTAAAGGTCACAAGCGCTGCACTGCAGCATGAGCATACACAGCGAAAGGCTTTCAGTAGAGCTTCAGTTCATAAATGAGGACTGGGTTATGGAAAATAGGCTCAAGATATAAAACAGAAAACAGATCTTAACGCCAGGTTCTGTGAATGCAACCAGCTGAATTTCACAGATATTGAATTTCAATGACAATTTCTTGTGTTATTTTACCCTCCAGCTCCACCCTGAACAGGAACATGTCAGTGACAAGCATTACTCCTCCAGGCTTGACCTAACAGTGCTTTACTTGCACTATGAGCTAATGGCTGTGCTTACAGCACCTCAGGGAGACACCTCAGAGATCACAATGTCCTTCGGGTACAGCAGGAGACACTCAACTCTCCAAATGTGGAGTTTAATTTGTCCAAAGAGGAGACAGGATTCCCATGCTAATAACTTAGGACCATTTCAGTCATAGGTTTAAAGATGATGTAAGTGCTGAGGCAATACATGAACTAGATGAATGAAGCCCAGATGTCAGGGCTCAAGTCGTGACTCCAGCCCCAGCTGGAGCTAAGGCTGTCTTGAATTCATCACAACACAGTTACATTATTTGCTCATACTGTGGATTTGCATAGGGACAACAGGAAGGTCAGAATTGCTTCAATAGAGCTATGCAATCTTTGTCCTAAATACTGGAAACCCACAGCGTTGGACAAATAAAATGAATTAAGTCTGAAGTGCTTTACATGGATTGTGATCCTATGTTTGCCTCACAAACTTACCTGAGACTTTCCAATCAAAAATCAGAGTGTCATCTCCAATTGTGTAGATGTATGTTCCCTCGTCTTCTTTCGTTACAGCTGAAGCCACAAGCTTATGCAGTTTCCCTTTATCTTCCATTGTGAATTTCTTACTGGTCTTGATTTCTTTGCCATTTTTGTACCACTTCACCATGACATTGGCTTCAGAGGTCTCAGAAACAAATTCAGCTTGTTTTCCAGCAACGGCCCTGATTACTCCTCCACTTGTCTCTTTGATTACGAAGTTTGCCAGTGCTGAAACAAAATATGAAGACACAAAATACATATGATGGTAAAGAACTGCAGGGACATTGGTGACCATGAGGCATTCATTTATCATAAGATCAAACGTGCACGTTTAATCCTAGTTCTAATTGCTAGATTCTAATTCAGAAGCTGGCAAATTGGCAGCTTTTATAAACCACGTACCAGATTACCTTATCTCCACAAGTTGAAGGACGTACACTGTACAGGGGACAGAGCCAAAGGAAGAAGCCCAAGGCTTCAAGAAAATGTCTAAAATAGGAAAACTGAGGAAAGAATTGGAACAAGCAAACTAGAAGGAAATCAATGGAGGGGGTATCTATTACTGCACTGTAACCCCCTGGCAAACAAATCAAGCCTAAAAGATAGAGATATCACTTAGGACTGAAAAGAAAAAAGAAAAAAAAGAATTCCTTTATGGAAATTAATTGGAGTGCAAAAGTTAGATGATAAAACTGGCCCTTATTAACACACAGTGGAATAATTGACTTCAAAGATTCAAAATCTCACCACTGTCTTAGCCAAAAGTTCAAGCCTAAGTCCACGGTCCTATTTTACTGAGGGTAATTGAGCTTGTTTTCCAACTTCTTGTTAACATATCATTTCAAAACAGCGCACACAACTGAGTTGGGTCTGTTGAGACAGCGCAGTCAGAGCTGCTAAAATCAAAGTCTGGATTATGCATGCATTTGTTCTGCAGTTCCAAGAACACGCATGTATAATACAAATTCAACAACGTTCTACAGAATGCCTGTATTTAGGAGCTCGAGAGCCAGCTGATGGACACTGGGATGACTGAGATCCTGTCAATACATTTAACTCCATCCTATCATACAGTCAAATTTCATTCATTTTTTCAGGAACTGTCTCTTATCATTGTAGTCCCGTCACCACTGCTGGATGTGAGCCCAACCACACAAAAGCAGCTGCTGGTTTTCACTGCAGATACTGCAGTAAGGAGAAACAGCCTCCAGACTGGACCAGCTGAGCGTGGCCCTACCAGGATTTGCTCCAAAGGTCTTATTACCAGTAGTGCTTCCCGATGAAATACATGGGGGTCCTCCTTTGATTCCAACCCCAACCCACCCCACCATGCCCCCTGATAACATCCATCAGGGCCACATCTCGACAGCTCCTGAACACCTCCAGGGATCCCACCACCTACCTGGGCAGCCTGTGCCAGTTAATTCTATGGGCAGACCTGCCAGTATGAAATATTATGCTAACATGACAAAGAGAGAGAAGAAAAGCAAAATTAAGACTAGCTGACAAGCCTTGGCAGGAAGTTCTGCTCTCCATCAATTTAGTCCCTGTGACTCTTCACAGGTGTTTTCTACATTTGGGATCACTGCTACAAAAAGAGATGTTGACATCATCTCTTGTGGCCACCCTGACAGAAGAGCAGGAAGGCTGGGATGCTCTTTTTCCTGTCTTTCCCTTGATTTCCTCTATATCTTAGGGACGAATCACAGGACAGAACACAGAAATCAAATGGCTCTACAAAGCAGATTGGCCAGTTCAAGTCAAAACAGCCACTGAAAACACCCCAGATGCTGTCTGACAACAGCTGGACTGTCGGGGAGTCAGGTGAATGCAGTCTGCTGGCCCTGGGCAGGAGGAGCACAGCCCAGACTGTCACATACCTTTCACTGAAAGCTGATAGAGCATTTTATCCCCCTCACAGATGCACTGATAACTTGCAGCATCATCCATTGAGTCGTTGTGAATTTTCAGGGTGTGTTTCTTCCCCACAATTTGCAGTTCATAATTTTCACTGGCCTTGAGCTCCTTCCCATCCTTCATCCACTCCACAGTAGCGCCTGTGTCTGAAAGCTCAGCCTGCAGTTTGGCTTCCTCACGCAGCCAAGCGCAGATCTTTTCTACATCTTTGCTCTTCTTGGTAAATCTCACTGCAGCACCTGTCAGGAGCAAAGGCCTCGTTATTTCAATTTATATCAGGCTAACGTGGTCAATGTTTGCTGCAACATCTCTGAAAAAGTATCACCTTCTGTTCCTGCACTCATCATTGTGTCAGTGCTGAGCAATTCACGATATTTCATTTGGTCTTCTTGCTGGATTTACTAAGTAAAAATCAACCAAACATCTCCTTCTACTGATTAATAATGCTCTAAACATGCTTCTGCAGAGGTTTCCACCCAATGACAAACAGGTCCTCCCATCATGAATGTTTATTTGTTCTACTTTGTCATGCAAAGCTGATTGATAGAGATATTATTGGAATGATTGCTCCCCTACTTCTAAACTATTCCAGTGCAATCAGAAAGGCTGTCTGAACCTGCAGCTGAAAGTACTGCTCTATGGTCATGCAGTGGTAAACCTGGTGACTGAATGCACTGGCCAATAGCTGTGAACTGCAGACATTCATCAGCTGGCATGCTTGCACGTTGTTGTAAGGTCAATAGTAAACATGGCATCCCCTCCAGGTACAGCTTCACCAGTTGTTAGGGGGGATTTCACAGCCAGGACTGGGTCTGAGGAAGAACATGTATGTCTTAATGCTCTTTAGATGCAAGTCTGGTATCTCATTTAGAGATGGAAGATTAAATCATAGGTACATTTCTACTTCTCCCTTTGCATGAGTGCTAGAAGAAGCACTTCTGTGCTTAAGATCTGTTACAGAAAGTTCTGCCTCTTGCACATGTGAGATATCAAAAGATAAGGATATTCATGTCTCTGTCACAGAAACAACTCGTATCACTTTAGTGGTAGCTGGAGGTTGATAGGAGATAGGAGAACTAGGAATAAAGGAAAGCCTTTGGTGTGTTAATGCACTGCTAACCTTAAAGTCAAAGGAAGCATCTTTAGGGAACCAACACAGCTGCTCAGCACACACTGACCCATTTCCATTGGGGTTTTTGTGCTTACCAAGGTGCACGCTCCCTGGGAATTCCAGAGACGGGCTCTGTCCATGCGCATTGACTGCAGACACTCGGAACTGATCATCAGCCTCTTCAGACAGATTGCTCACCGTGAACTCTGGGACGGGGACATGAGACTCGTGGCACCTCACCCAGGTGAAGCCAGTTAGTTTCTTGCATTCCACAATGTAGCCATCGACTGGAATGGGGCGGTGCATCTTCGGAGGGGACCATGCCAGCGTCACTGAGGTTTCTGTTTTATTTTTCACCACGGGGTCAGTTGGGGGCTGGGTGGGAGGTTTTCTGGGAGCTGAACAGAAATAAATTTCAGAAATATTAGCATAAGGTCATGTAGGCTGGAAAAGACCTTCAAAAGACCTTCAAAATCAGCAGACTCAACTTTCAGCATGACCTACTGAGTCCCACCATTAACTACTGTGGTACCTGAGGACATACATGACAAGCTTATTCCTGCAGGTATTTACATAGTGAATATATTCACCCTCTGGTTGCTTTGGAACATTTTAGAGGTTAAAATCCCATCAGACTTTTTCACTGTGTGCAGCCACTGATACAGGCAGGAGGCTGGGAATTACCTGATGGGCTCTAGTTACAGACTACTGACACAGTAAAGGATTGATTTCATTTAATTTTGGCCATCAGAAAGTTTGGTGTCTGGTTTCAGTCACCCATCTGGACTCCAATTATAATCATATGGAGAACAGCACATTCAGGAGAACTCATCTCAATAAACCTGAATGAAATCACAGAATCATAGGATCATGGGAGGGCTTGGGTTGGAAGAAACCTTCAAGATCATTAAGTGCTAGATGCCAAAGGTCCCACTAACACAGTATTAAGCCAAAAGCTAGATGCTGGAATCAGATCTCCTGACCTTACCATCAGAAACTGAGATGTCATATTTTGCTCAGAGGTGCCTGCTTGTAGGAGGGACAGCTTCCGAGCTTTTTCTGCTCCAGGAACCAGCTCGAGCTTCAGAATTTAAACAGCAGTCAGAAATTAAACTGAGCTTTGTCACCTCCATCAAATAGAAGGAGTGGTTGGGTGGTACAGCTTTCCAAATCGCTTAGAAACTGTCACAACAATCAGATGCCTACCTTTTCTTTTTTAACTTGTTAATACATAGAGCTTAATAGCATCAGAATGCCCCAAGCACTTCAGACAACAGGACAGCTGTAAACCCTTCTTTAAGGATTCCTTTGTTTAACCACTGAGTAACTGTAATTCAGTGGTGCTGGTAGGAGAAGGGAAGTCCTAATCTTCCCAGATGGTGAACAGAGTTGATGTTCACATGCAGACTGGTGCTGCAGCAGAGCCAGAAACCACTCATTTGGGAAACACAGCACCAAGAAAATAATGGGAATAGCTTCATAAAATCAGGAGCTTCACTCAAATTTCATGTCAGATCTATAATTCTTCCTATTTTCAGGAAGAAATGATTTCCCTTTTTCTTGTAGTTTTATTTTCTTTTCCTTTCCAGCAAGCAGCTTTGTAGCTTACAAATTGTTTTCTAATCACCTCCTGGTGTGGACAAATCACACAGGTCTGACTCCATGTTTTACATAGTTAGCATATTATATTTGTTCCACTATGGAACTGTACAGTCATAGAATGGCCTGGGTTGAAAAGGATCCCAAAAATCATCCAGTTCCAACCCCCTGCTATGTGCAGGGACGCCATCCACCAGACCAGGCTGCCCAGAGCCACATCCAGCCTGGCCTTGAATGCCTGCAGGGATGGGGCATCCACAGCCTCCTTGGGCAACCTGTTCCAGTGCGTCACCACCCTCTGACTGAAAAACATCTTCCTAAGATCCAACCTGATCCACAACCCCTACACACCCTCAGAGCCCCCTAGAGCCCCTAGTCCTCCTATTGCCCACCACAGCCCCATATGCCCACTAGAGTCCCCCTCAACTCTCTTTACAGGCCCTGCACAGCTCTATATAACAGTCTTATAGAACTACCTCTAGTAGAAGCAATCTCCACACAGAGATCCTTTCCCAGCACACTGCGCCACGGGGGGAGCAAAACGGGGGGGGGGCACATACACACACAGCGCCGGGGGGGCCCGTAACCGACCCCCACCCATCCTTTAAAGGGGTGGGGGGTCCGTTTTAATGGGGGGGGGGGGCGAGATCACCTTCACCCCCCACCCCCCCATCCCCACCCCATCCTTTAAAAGGGGGGTGTCCATTTTGGTGTTGGGGGGCAGTGACAATCCGCCCCCCCACCCCATCGTTTAAAGGAGGGGGGGTCCGAGACCACCCCCCCCACCCCATCTTTTAAGGGGGGGGGTCAGGGGCTCATGGGGGGCAGCACATCGTGCACAACATTGTGGGGGGGGGGGGCTTTAAAAGGGGGGGGTTACAAAAAGCATAGCTCTCAACTATAGATGGGATTGGGGGGGGCTCAATCGATGGGGGGGGGCCCTTCATGCAGGGGGGGCACAGCGTAAGTCAGCGGCTTTGAGGGGGGGTGTTGGGGCTGTTTGGCCTTTGGGGGGGTTATTGTGTGCCCCACCCCCACCACCCCCACACACAATAAGGTGTTAATGTGGGGGGGGGGGGCTTAGATTAGTTGCGTTCCCTATAGCACTGCCCCCCCCCGTCATTAACCCCCCCGCTTTATCCTTACGGCTGAGCCCCCCCCCGACAGCGCCCCATTCATCTTGATGGTGGGGGGGGTTTGTCACACGACCCCGGCGCGGCTTACGGCACATCGTCGACCCCACCCCACCCCCCATAACCCCACCCGGGGGGGGAGGGGGCGATGTGGTGAGTGGGGGGGGGGTTCCGGAGGTGGGGGTGAGCAAAGCGCAATATGGGGGGGGGGGTCCTTTAACTGGAGGGCAGCGGCTGCACAAAGAGCCCGCGGGGGTCGGAGAGCAGCACTTTGGCTGGGGGGGGTCCACGGGGTCTGGGGGTAATGCTGCCCCACCCCCTCCCCCACCCCCCACTGCCGACCCCCCCCCCGCGTTGCCCCCCCGCCCCAAGGTCAGCTCCTGCGGCAGCTCCTCGTCGCTCTCCTCCTCCTCTTCCTCGTCTGGGGGGTCAATATGTGGGGGGGGGGGTCCCATCGGGCAGCGGCAGCTCCGCCGGCTCCGATTGGCTGAGCCGCAGTGCGCGGGAGCGGCTGTTGTGTGCCGGTCGGTGGAGGGGAGGCTCTTCATGGAGCTGCCCCGCAGCCAACAACAGCCTGAATGAGATCCTGGAGTCCCAGACGCTGGAGGATGAGCTGGGAAAGAGCAGAGGCTCCCCACAGAAGGGCAAATCACGTCTGATAACGTGAGTGTGGAGCACAGCCAGCCCCTTCCTCACATGTGTGGGGCTTCCATGTTCCTCTGTGCCCATTGCAATGTGCCACCCCAATCCTGCTGCCCAGCCAGGAGTGGATGGGATGAGCAGGTTGGGATGCACAGAGCAGTGCTCAGACATTGCTGGGACATTTGTGCACTGCTGTTGAGCTTCCCTTTGTGCAGCAGGGGAGAGGATGGAGGTTTACAGGTGGATGGTTGTTATTTCTATGGCATTGCACAGGTGGTAGAACCATGTCCATTCCCAAACTTATTCCAGGGCATGCGGGAATTTGTGCAGTTGTAGTTCCTGAATTGTGCTATTTAAAACCCTCCTGTAAATGGGGATGTTTTGTAATGCCTGCTGGGGCTGCAGGCAGCATTGCCTTCCTCCTTAGGGGGCAGGTTTAATCACAAGCCTCCCTATTTCCTATCACAAACGTCCTACAAACCATGTCTGGGCATTGCTGTCTCAGCCTGGATCTCAGCTCCTGAGACTGTCAGATGTGAAGCAGCAGCAGCTGGGACAGGGCTGGCTCTGTGTGCCCTCTCTGGGTCTGTGGGCACAGAGTGGGGCAGAGGGATGACTGTGAGAGGGAGGAATTGCCCAGCCACAAGAAAGAGGAAATCAGCTGAAAAGGGGAGATTTGAGAAGCACTGAGGCTGTGGCTGCTTTGACAGTAAGAAGAAACCAAGCTGTCACTGTGCAGATGGGAACTCCAGTAGGAGAGCTGTGGTGGCTTTACAGATGGCAGACAGCAGCTGGAGTGTAGAGCCAAGGGTAGGGGGGGGATCTTCCTCTTAGCAATGCCATGCAAAGAATGATGCAGACTCCTGCAGGGTCGGCTTTGCTGTGTGACCCTGGGTGGAAGCAGCTGGAAGGTCTCAGCCCTTCTGCATTATCCCAGGAGCTGGGGCAGTGCTCGGTCTCATCCCACCTCTGCTAATAGCAAATGCAGAATCCCTTATCTGAGTGCCCTTTTCTCTCATGTAGAGTCACCAACCCTGGGAAGTTCACAAAAAGTTTGGGTGTTGTGTTGAGGGATGTGATTTAGCTGGGAAGTATTGGTGATGGTTGGACTGGATGATCATAAGATCATCCAGATCATAAGATCTGAGATCATAAGATCATAAGATCATCCAGGTCTTTTCCAACCTTGAAAATTCTATGGAGTTGTAGCAGATTGTGGGGGTGTAGGTGTGGTATATATATGTACACAGATGGGAATATCCGTATGGAAAAGATAGATCCATGTGTGTTCTGGGCTGCACTGAAAAAGGGGTGGCCAGCAGGAGAGGGAGGTGATTGTCCACTCCTGCTCAGCTCTTGTGAGGCCATATTTGCAGCACTGTGTCCAGGCCTGGGAAGGATGTGGAGCTGTTGGGGGGGGTCCAGAGGAGGGCCACTGTGATGATCAGAGGGCTGGAGCAGCTCTCCTATGAGGAAAGGTGGAGGGATCTGGGCTTGTTTAGCCTGGAGAATGGAAGGCTGTGGGGAGACCTCATTGTGGCCTTTGAGTACTTGAAGGGAGCGTATAAACAGGAGGGGGAATGGCTGTTTATGAGGGTGGATAATGATAGGACAAGGGGGAATGGTTTAAAACTGAGACTGGGGAGGTATAGGTTGGATCTTAGGTAGATGTTTTTTGCTCAGAGGGTGGTGACACACTGGAACAGGTTGCCCAAGGAGGCTGTGGATGCCCCATTCAAGGCCTGCAGGCATTCAAGGCCAGGTTGGATGGGCTCTGTCCATGAGCATTGACTGCAGACACTTGGAACTGATCATCACCCTCTGCAGACAGATTTACAGCCCCTGCACAGCTCTATATAACAGTCTTATAGAACTACCTCTAGTAGAAGCAATCTCCACACAGAGATCTTTTCCCAGCGCCCCTTTGTGACATCATAATGCCCCTTTGTGACATCATAACACCCTTTGTGACATCATAATGCACCTTTCTGATGTCATAATGCCCCTTTCTGACGTCATAATGACCCATTGTGATGTCTTAATGCCCCTTTGTGACGTCATAATGCCCTTTGTGATGTCATAATGCCATTTGAGACGTCATAAGGCTCCTTTGTTTTCATAATGCCTCTTTGTGACGTGATAATGCCTCTTTGTGACGTCATAATGCCCTTTGTGACGTCTTAATTCCCCTTTGTGATGTCTTAATGCTCTTTTGTGATGTCACAATACCCCTTTGTGATGTCATAACACCCCTTTGTGACATCACAATGCCCCTTTCACACGTCATAATGACCCTTTTTGACGTCATAATTCCCCTTTGTGATGTCATAATGCTTCTTTGTGGTGTCATAATGCTTCTTTGTGATGTCATAATGCTACTTTGTGACGTCATAACGCCCTTTGTGACGTCATAATGCCCTTTGAGACGTCATAATGCTCCTTTGTGATGTCATAATGCTCTTTTGTGATTCATAATGCCCTTTGTGATGTCATAATGCCCTTTCTGACGTCATAATGCCCCTTTGTGGTGTCATAATGCTTCTTTGTGAGGTATCTGTGGTGCCATTGATAATGAAGTGTGATGAACTGGAAGGCTTTCAGTAGAATTGCAGCCCTAACATAAACAATGACTTGAACTCTGGAATTCTGTGTAAAATCATTAGCTAGCTTGTGGTCCGGGTCTTCAAACCAAAGGCTGTGAGGTGCTGCTCTTGTTGACGCAGGCTGTGAAAGATGACTTGAGCTCTAAGAGTAATTTCCCTTCTGCTCTTTATATGAACGTCAAATCCACAATTAGAATATTAAGAAGATAATATAAAATTTTGTGCTGCTGGACTGAGGACTTCCATTAGCTGTTAGCCATAGTTTGGAACTTGCAAAGCAATCATATTGGAGCCTTGCTGGGCAACCTGCTCCAGTGTCTCACCACACCCACAGTAAAGCATTTCTTCCTAATATCCAATCCTAATCTACCTTCTTCCCATGTAAAGCCATTTCCCCTCATTCTGTTGCTACCTGCCCTTATGAAAAGTCCCTCCCCAGCCTTCCCTGTAGGCCCTCTTCAGATACTGGAAGGCCACTCTAAGGTCTCCTTGGAGTCTTCTCCAGGCTGAAGAGCCCCATCTCTCTCAGCCTGTGCACATAGTAGAGGTGCTTTCAGCCCTCTCTGATCACCTTCATGGCCCTCCTCTGGACCTGCCTGAACATCTCCAAGTCCTTCTTGTGTTGAGGGCTCCAGAACTGCGTGCAGTGCTCCAGATGGGGTTTCAATGAGAGGAGTGTGGAGGGGCAGCACCACCTCCCTCGACCTGCTGGTCATGCTTCTGTGCTTTAAGCTTATGCTTTAAGGTCCTATATGCTTTAAGGTTTAGATAGTGCAGTCGCCTCACCTCTTCAGGTTTATCTGTGAAGGTCCCTTCCAAGTGAACCGTGCTGATCCAGACAGTTCGGATTGCTCATTAAAGTGTTTTAGTAAGTTGGGCTGGTCCTACGAAGCAGTATGACTGCAGTAAGCAGTGTACATGGTGCGCTGTGAGTACTGCACACATTCCTCTTGGCAGCTTGTGGAACAGAAACTGTGCATTGTTTGGATTGTGTAAGTATTCCTGTTGGTCTCTTGTGATGCTTACCTTCTTAGAGCACCTTTCCTCGTTTGGCTCTACATATTTTGGTACCTTACTTGTTCTGTTTGGCTTAGCAGGGAAGGTCTTCTTCTGAAGCATCCTCAGTCTTGGTCTGGGCAGCATACTTAGAAATGACATGGACGTTACATGAGTGGGTGGTCAAAGGGGGGAAGAACTCACCTTTCTGATCTGTTTCCTTTTAGAACACAGTCCTGGAGAGGATTTGCTTTCCTTGTTTCCTGGAGACTTGGATTCTTAGATGGTTTTGACTGCAGCTATTTCTGATGTTAATTCCTTTTTCTGTACTTTAGTAGCCAAGTGCAAGTGGAGTGCTTTGGGAATTGTCTGAAGTTGCCAGGTTGCGTGTGATCACATATGTAACGTGGAGTTATGTGTGGTGCCAGTGATAATTAAGTGTGATGAACTTGAAGGCTTTCAGTACAATTTCAGCCCTAATGTAAACAGTGACTTGAACTCTGGAATTCTGTGTAAAATCATTAGCTAGCTTGTGGTCCAGGTCTTGAAACCAAAGGCTATGAGGTGCTGCTCTTGTTGACGCAGGCTGTGAAAGATGACTTGAGCTCTAAGAGTAATTTCCCTTCTGCTCTTTATATGAACGTCATATCAACAATTAGAATATTAAGAACATAATATAAAAGTTGTTGCTGCTGGCCTGTGGACTTCCATTAGCTGTTAGCCATAGTTTGGAACTTGCAAACCAATCTTATTTAGACTTTAGTCTAAATTTTTATTTAGTCTAAATTTTTTTTATTTTTAAGTCTTCTGATGAAATCTTCCTTCTAATTCTGCAAAAGAATCTCGGTGGAACATTTCTGTCTGAAAAGGCTCTGGCATATGAAGATGTGCCAGACTGCAGCCATGTGCCAGATGCGTTTGGATCCATGGAATTTTCTGATGTAGCTTCAGTGTTTGAAGAATCTCCACTCGATCTAAATACTCAGAAAACAAAGCAGGTGTGTGAAGATGTACAGCTAGTTTCTTACAGAAAAAATACAGCTCTTAATCTAGAAATCTGCTTCTCATTGTATCTAGTGCTTACTCCATATTTAAGTATCTAGTGGACCTTGACCAAAGGAAGATAAAGATAGAGCAAAGAAGTATGTTAAGCATAAATTTTGTTGCCTTCTACCTGTAGGCCATGGTTGGTTTGACGTGATCCCTAACTCCAGTGTTTGGTTTGCACAGAAACAGCAAGCAAGGGAACAAGTAAAGGAGTCAGTGAGGATTTTAAAACACAATGGGAAGCGATAAGGCACAGTTAATAAGATTCTGGAGTTAGGCTGGAGGTAGGCAGAGGTTGAAAGGTACCGAAAGAAATTCAATCTTACTGTGTTGGACAACAAAATCCACTGTGATATTATTCAAATTTTTAACTAAACCAAGTGATAATTCATATTTATGTTTAGATAAGCTGGTGAAGGTTAATCCTCAATGGAGAATTGAGATGAACAAATAAAAAAATGGTGTTTGACAGTCTATAAGAAACGAACTTATTCTAGGAGAGAATCAGAGTTTTCAACTGTTTTGTTCAATAGCCAAATAATGTATGATATTTTTATAAGCATTGTGTCTGACCTTCTCAGCTGTTAGAATTTCTTTGACAGTAACTTCTCCGGCTGTGATCAGAAAACCTTTTGTTCCGTCTCTGGCACCATTCGAGGCATGATACTCAACTGGGTGATATGGAATTCACACTGTCAACTCCAGTGACAAGAAAAGTGGCATCTAAGAAGCGTGCAAACACAGAGAATGTTGATGCAGAGTCAGTGTTAAGAAATGAGCTGCCCTTTGCATTTCCTGCTCCAAAGGCCTTCTTTTCGAAGAGCCAGACAGAGAAGCAAGTAGAAGGCATATCTTTTTAGGTGCCTACTTCCAAAGGTATGTTGTATCTAACAAATGGAAACCTAGAACATGTGTAGCTTAGGAATTTTTTACTTTTAATATGAATGCAGTACTTGTAGGTCCTAAAATTCTGAAAGGTTTCAGTGTGGGGTTTATTTGGTCACAGCACATACAGCTGCCATCCTGTACATCTGACAGTGCACTGCAAGCGGTTTAACCATATATCAGGGCATGGTACACGTCTGTTAATGATAGAAGTTCTCACAGTTTCACAAGGAGCATGCCTTGAGATGCATTCAGATAATGAGATAAGTGCTGTGTTCCTAAAACTAGCATGTGTCTCCACTCTCCATCGAGATTTAGTAGATAATTTCTTTAACAATTATGATGAGAGTTTTGTTTTGTTTTTATTTTTTTCTGGGCTATTATTTTGAGTGAAAGAAAAGGGTATGCTTTTATTTAAGTGAGCTTTTGATTGCATCATGCTTCTAAATTAAATGTAACCTACTGAATTCCTCATGATAGCATACGAGTACTTGCGTGTATCTGTTCTCCCTAATAGAGGGAGAAGAGACTCAGTGAACCTGGACAGTGTTACCCAGGGTTGTGAGAACAGCTGAATGATTGTTGAGAACTGGTCAACTCGTGAGCCTGAGACCTGGGATCCTCCATCCTAGGGTGGAACTTTACTGGAGCACGTGGGTGCCACAGCAACAAAAGGACTGTGTACAATAGACTGAGAGTTTGCTGAGTTTCTTGGTTTACAGAAAGCACAACTAACTCAGCAGCAAGTGACGTATTTGGGATAGGAGATGACAGCTGGACTTTGAACCTTAAGGACTGCCAAGAAAGAAGCCATCTGCTCAACCCCTGAGCTGCAAACTGCCAAGGAACTCCATACGTTGCCAGGAATGACAGGAGGGTGCCGACCATGGATACACAGCTACGGACTGATGGTAAACTTGAAACAGCTTGAAGTGAGTAAGGGATATCCAGGGTGCACTGGTGCTCAATATTCAAGAAGCCCATCAATCTACACTGGGCCAAAGGATACCAGTTTTAATATCTCATGCAGTGTTTACTGTATTGGAGGCAAAAGGGGGACATTGGCTTTCACCCCACAGAATCACAGAATCACAGAATTACCCGGGTTGGAAGGGACCTCAAGGATCATGTAGTTCCAACCCCCCTGCCTAGCAGGGCCACCAAACATACGCCTTTACTAGATCAGGTTGCCCAGGGCCCCGTCCAACCTGGTCTTGAACACCTCCAAGGACGGGGCATCCACAACCTCACTGGGCAGCCTGTTCCAGGACCTAACCACCCTTCTAGTAAAGAACTTTCCCCTAACATCCAACCTAAATCTTCCCTCCTTCAACTTAAAACCATTTCCCCTAGTCCTGCTATTATCAGCCCTTTCGAAGAGTTTACTCCCCTCCTGGGAGTAAGTTCCCTTCAGGTACTGAAAGGCTGCAATGAGGTCACCCCGCAACCTTCTCTTCTCCAGGCTGAACAAACCCAACTCCCTCAGCCTGTCCTCATAGGGGAGGTGCTCCAGCCCCCTGATCATCTTCCTGTCCCTCCTCTGGACCCTTTCCAAAATCTCCATATCTTTTGTGTACTGAGGGCTCCGCACCTGGACACAGTACTCCAGATGGGGCCTCACAAGAGCAGAGTAGAGAGGGACGATCACCTCCCTATCCCTGCTGACCACCCCTCTCCTGATGGAGCCCAGGATCCCATTTGCTTTCCGGGCTGCCAGAGCGCACTGCTGGCTCATGTTAAGTTTCTCATCTATCAGGACCCCTAGGTCTTTTTCAGCCGAGCTGCTCTCAAGGACAACTCCTCCCAGCCTGTACAGGTGCCTGGGGTTCTTCCGGCCCAAGTGCAAAACCTTGCACTTTGCTGTGTTGAACCTCATTAGGTTCACCCGAGCCCAGCTTTCCAGCCTGTCAAGGTCCCTCTGAATGGCATCTGTTCACCCCAAAGATTCCCGAAATACCAGGCCATCCTGGTAGAGCAGGGTGATATAGAAATAATTGTAACTACTATTGCCAACCCAGTATCTTTCCTTAGCGGAACTCCCCTGGTGGAGAACCAGGATGACATCACTGCTTTGAAACAACTGATGCTGCACATTACATCCAGTCGGTCGGAGCTGAAGGACGAACCCTTAGAAGATGCAGAAGACGCCTGGTTTACCAGGAGCTGCAGTTTTGTGAGACAAGGAGGCTGTAAGGCAGGACATGCAGTAACTGCTACTGAGCAGGGAATGGAAGCACAACCATCAGCCGTGGGGACTACCCCTCAGAAGGCTGAAATAACTGCCTTGACGAGAGCCTTAATGATATGGACAGATGCTAACTATGTGTTTGGGGTGTCACACGCTCATAGTACCATCTGAAAAGAGCAAGGATTGCTCACACACAAGGAAAAGAGCATGATGTAAATGTACCTATGTTGTAGGGCACAGTTCTCTATCCAGGCCCAAGTCTGTGTGGGTGTCTCCTCTATCCACAAAGCTGCTCACACTGCAGGAGGCACAGGCTGAGAGGAGAGGCCAGAGCAGCTCTCCCACTGTGACACGGAGCAGCAGGATACAAGTAAAGGAAGGCCCCGCAGCGGTACTGGGAAGGTTCCACACAGTCATCAATTTTTCATCTGAAAGGTAAAGAGGAATTCCCTTTTCTGCCCCTATCATCATTGGTCGGGTGAGTAGCAATGATGCCCGGTGTGCTTCCATCAATGGAGCAGAATAGGCGGAAGGCTGGGGTGCAGGCTTTCCTCTGCTGAGGTGAGTGGGGGCTCAGGGTGTTGCTCAGTGGTAGATTTGTTCACACTGAGTTCTAACAGGAAACTTGCTCAACATCGAAGGCCTTGCAAAAGTCTGGCTGAGTGATGTCAGTTGCTTTTCCTTTCCCTACTGATGCTGTCACTCCACTGTAGAAGGCCACCAAAGCGACCAGGCTGCATGTCTCCGTTTCCGCTGTTTCTCCATTTCCTTCTTGTTGCTCCCTGTAACCAGCAGGTTCAGCCATGCTGCTTTCCTGCCTCCTCTGCTGTGTTTCGTGTGGTCGGGATGGAGCTCAGAGCTCCAGCTCTGAGAAAGGTTTTCTGAGAAAGTTACCATCTCTTTTCCATTCCTTTACCCCTAAAAACAGTTTTCCAGTGTCTCTCATGCAAGAATTCTTTGAACAGCCTGCAGCTGACTCTCCTGAAGCTCAGGGTCCTGACTTTGCTTTTTGCCAGGCACACATTCCTTGAGATGAGGAACTCTAGGAGGGCATGGTCACTACAGCCCTGACCACCTCCAGTCTTAACCCCTGCTGTTCAGCATGTCCAGTAATGCTTCCCTTCTGCTTGGTGTGCTTAATGCTTGGCCCACAAAGTTATTGTCAGTGCACTCCAGCAGGCTCTCAGACAGTTTGCAGCAACTGGGATTGGTGCTGGGTGGTTGCTGGGAGGTGTCTCAGCAGAAAAGCTGGGCTGGGGTGGGCGTGCTGTGTCAGTCCTCATCGCAGCTGGCAGAGAGAGTTAGAGGAGGGTGATGGGTGCTGCCTGCTCTCAATGCTGCTGCACTGAATTTGGGGCACAGCAGCACACTGGTGAGTGAGCTGGGAGGGAGACGGACTGCTGCTGTGCATGGCTAGGCCAGAGCTGGAGGATTGTCAAACACGAGAGTCATGCTGGTGCAGCCATTGCAGCTGCAGCAGGAGTAGAAGACAAAGAGGTTTTGTAGAGGACAGAGGGTGGTGACTCATGGTTTGATGTCCAGGTGGAGGCCGATAACAAGTGGTGTCATCCAGGAGTCTGTCTTGGGACCAGTGCTTTTTTACATGGTTATCAGAGACACCAATGATGCAATGGAGTGCACCCTCTGCTGTTTGCTGAGTGGTGCGGCTGACGCAGTGGAAGGAAGGGATGCCATTCAGAGGGAGCTCAACCGAGAGGTTGGCCTAGGTGAATTTAATGAGGTTCAACACAGCAAAGTGCAAGGTTTTGCACTTGGGCTGGAGGAATCCCAGGCATTTCTACAGACTGGGAGGAGCAGTCCTTAAGAGAAGCCCCGCAGAGAAGGACCTGGGGGTCCTGGTGGATGAAAAACAGAACGTGAGCCATCAGCGTGCTCTTGCAGCTCAGAGAGCAAATGGTCCCCTGGGCTCCATCAGAAGAGGGGATGGCCAGCAGGGACAGGGAGGTGATTGATCTTCATGATCCTTGAGGTCCCTTCTAACCCGGGCCATTCTATGATTCTGTGATTACACTCGCTGTCAGAAATAACGGCAGCTGTACAGATGTTGGATATATTTTGGGACAGATTGGGAAGTGCTCCTGAGAAGGACGGAGCGCATTTGCTGCAGCGTTCTCTGCAGATGTGCTCCTCACCTTGAAATCCTCGTGGTTTGTCCTCAGCTCCTGACCACGGCCTGTTCTCTGTTTTGCAGGCTGATAACATGCAGAAGCCGCAGCTGGTGCGTGCTATGTCATCTTTAAACGTACCAGCATTTGCGGCAGCCCATGTTATTAAGAGCCACGTCACCCAGGGGCCAGATGAGCTCTCTCTGGAGGTAAGCAGTTCCAGGCGTTCCGTGTTGTCGTGCATAGAAGAGGGCAGTCCTTTCTGCTTTGTTTTCCTACCAGATTTGCTTAATCTGGGATTGATGTTTCAATCTCTTTCAGGTCGGAGATCTGGTGAGCATTGTTGATATGAGGACATATCAACAGGCTGAGCCCCTGGTGGAGAGGCAAGCGTGGCTTTGAGGTAGGCACACGTTTTTGACTAGAGAGCACAACTTCAGTAGAGTTGGGAATCTCAGCTTGGAGCTGCTCTGCCTGCACAGGATGGCTGCTGGATGCAAACAGTTGCCCTGTGTCACTGTCAGTGGACCTTCCCTTTGGCTCTGGGCTCGGGCTAATGCTCACCTGTCTTTTTGTTCTAATTACAGGTTGGGCTTTTCCCTGGTGAGTGCATGGAACTCATCAGCGGAAAAGTTCCCGATTCCCTCCTCAATTCATTGCCAAAGCCAGGTGCGTAATTTACATTTGACAATGCGAGTTAGTCAAATAGGGTCAGAACGTTACTTTCAGGGGGTTTGTTTATGCCCAAGTTCAGCAAGCTTAGAAAGAGAACTACAGTAATCTCCTTGGGCACCTCCAGGGATGGGGAAAATCCATTCTTGCGTGTCCTTGTTGGGAATGTTCTTCCCGTTGTTACATGCTCTGTCGAATGCATTGCGCTCAGCTTCGTCCAACCGAGCCAGGCCTGAAATGAACTGGTTTCTTTGTTTTGTTGCGCAGAGCCAAAGAAATGGGGCAAGCTCATCAACGGCCTTTGTTCCCTGGTGAAGGTCAGCCCTGGGAGAGCAAAGCAGCCTGAGCCTCCGACATTCTCCGGATCCATGTCCTTGCTTGACATCGTTGAGAGGTATTTAGCCTTCAGGACTTGAGGGCTGAGCTGTAGGAATGGAAGCATCCTCTGCTGTTTGAAACAGAGGGCGTTTCTAAGCTGTGTTTCAGCAGAAAGCAGGCAGTGCCCAGAACAGGCAACTTTTGGCCAGGGCTCGGTGCAGCTCTTCCATCACCCTGCACCACGTCTGACAGCATGCTCTGTTTTCTCTGCAGAATGAGTTCTCCCAGGAAGAGGGCAGAGTCAGCAGCTGGCAGTTGGTGTTCCTGCTTCTGCCTGGGCAAACCATCCCCTGTGGCCAAACACCAACTGCAGAGCAGTGCCAGGGAGCCCTCTGAAGCAGAAGTCTTGGTCCTGGCAGGTAAGGGTGCAAGTCCAGCTTACAAAACACTGCTTGTCAGCAACACAGGTAGAATTCATGCTTTCAGTGGGCTTGTACCTCCTTCTGGCGTTCAAGCCCGTGCCTGACATCTTCAGTTGATCCCTGTCTTTCCCAAATGAGTCTCTTGTCAACACAAGAGCTGGACCTGCACGTGGATCACTTTCAAGACAGTGACACTGTTGCTAGAAGCCTATTTGCTTCTGCCCACCACCACTACATAGCCAAATGTCAAGAATCTCCATGGTTCATCTTGCGAACGTTCGACACTAACTGCTGTACATCTGCTCCTTCCTAGGTGACCCGAGCCCTTGTATATCCCCAAGACGCAGGGCATGTTACGATGACGCATCTTCCATCAATGAAGAGTTGTTACTAAGCACAGAATGCTGCAGTTCAGATGAAAGCCTTCCGTATAACATCAGCTATCAAGAGAAGAAGGTCATCATCGTTGAAGCCTTCATTCATCCCATCCCTACTGAAGCTGCTGACCTGAGCCCACCAGACACCTCAGGCACCAGCCTGGACTCAATGTCTCTGCAGTGCAGCCCAGCCCAAGCACAGCCTGAGTGCCCCGACAGCAGCACCACCATGCAGGCTCAGGTCAGCATCACCGAGGAGAAGCTGAGCATCTCGCAGGGGGGCACAGAATCAGGACACGAGTCCCAGGCTCCGGGCAACAGCACGGTCTCTGAGCAGCTCTCATGATTACAAGAGAGGATGAGTCCCATCTTTCCTCCAGACCTCACACCCCCTCCTTTCTCCTATTGAATAAAGGCACGCTCGTGCTCAATCAATGCCTTGACTGAATTCCGAGTTTTCATTCGCAGAGATTGGGATGAGTGCAAGAAACTGCAAGGCAGCTCAGCTTACAACACTCTGGCTGTGGGGTTTGTGCGGCCGAGCTCTGGGTGTGTTCCCATTTTGCCTGACTTTGGGATGCCTGCAGCGAGAGCTCTGCTGCCGTTGTGTATGGCAGCAAATAGTCTCTAGCATCCTGGATGCTGCTCATGAAAACCCCAAGCTTCCTGGCTGTGGCTGTGATGCTTTTCAGGGCCTTTTGATGCTCTTTGATGCCGTGGCTGCTCCCTAACACCTCTGTCCTCCCGCCGTGTCCATTCCTGGCTCCCACCTGTGAGCTGTCCCTGCAGATCATCTCTAGCCCTGCCATCATCGCGCTGCAGCAGGAGGAGCTCGCCCTGACCAACATCAGGCAGTGCTGCCTGCCTCTCTCACTCTCTAGACCAAGTGTAACTACGCTGTCATGGAGACAAATGCTTTCTGTCACATCCTCCATCCCTGCAGACATTTACCGGTAGGTGGCTCTTGCAGAAGAAGATTCAAGCAGCAGAACCTTTTGCTCAGCTACAGCACACAAATGCTACAAAAGCAGGAATAACCCGCAAGCTCTGGGTCTGTTTGTCTTGCACAGGCATGCACTAACTGCGTTTGATGGTACCCCCCATCCTTGATTTCCTTCCCTGCTTCTTGTCTGATGACGCTGCTGAGCCAGGAACAAGCTGCCCAGTGTGGCAGAGCATGGTGCAGGGCTGTGCTGGGACCTCCTCCCCTTCATCTGCTGCAGATCAGTGCCACACACGTGCCATCGAGATGCTCTGGCACGGGATGTGCCTCCAACCCAAAGCTCCTTCCCACCTCCCAAGGAAAAGCAAAGCAACCCAAGCATCTCCAGCAAAGCTGCCCAGCAGACAGCAGGGAATGCAAACAGCTTCTGGCTGCTCCCCTGCACTCCTGTCCTAAGTAATAGACCCCATGAGGACTGGCTGGGAAATCAGTGCATGACACATGTGAGTGTGCACAGGATTGTGCAAAGCAGTGGGGTTCCATGAGTTTGTGTGTGTGTGTATCTCTGCTGTTATGAAAGCATGGGAAGACTGCCTTACTGAGTCCCAGATAATTACTTATCCTCAAATGATTTTTCCTGGCCAAATTTAAAGCCTCTTACAGGTAATCGAGACCAACAGGCTGTTGTTGCACAATCAACAGGCACAAACTAGATGAATAGCTGAGGAAAATAAAGCATCATGCCAAGGGTACTAGATAAGTGAGCAGCTTGAGATCTGCACATTTATGTGATACTCATGGTCTTAGACAATATTTGCTTAGTGAGGTCACATAGAATGAAAGTAAAATAGAAGAAGTGCAATTGGTCTCAGTTCACACAGCTGGCTGGTTTGTCTCAGGCTAATCCTGAACTGCCTCAAGCGACTGCTTTGGTGCTCTACAGAACAGCAACTTCAGAGATCTCTTTCTATTACTAAGTTTTTGAAAGAGCAATTTGCTCTGTTAATTATCCATCATTTTTGTGCAGTCTGTTTTGTCAGACTTGTCTTTAGCTTCCAAGTTGTATGTGAAGAATTGTTTCCGTTGTAATGCACAATGTACTAAAAATTGAGAGATGAAAATGTGAAGAGTTTTTCCAGCTTTGATTTCATGTCTGGAATTTTGGAACCCACTACTTGCAGTTGTTAATCTGTCCAAACTGGTCTGGTTTGGAATGCCCTCATCCTTCTTGAATCGCTGTTAAAGGCGGAGCAATTCCTACAAGTGCCATGGCCCCACTGTTGTTCTAATTCTTGTTTCTTTGTTTTCCACACGCTGCTTTTCAAGCCTCCTTTTTCTTTACAGTCAAAGTGAGAACTGCACTGTGAGGTGTCTGAACCTTGTTGTGCCTGTACATAAATAGAACAGCAGCAAAGCCAGACAGGTGACTGTGCTGACAGCTCTCGTAGCCAGTAACACGTAACTGTGCTAAATCCCTTGTGACGGCTTTGATTTCATTTTTGCCAGTGAAATCCTTGTAAAAGGAAGTGCAGCAGTGTGATGAGCTAAGGTGAAGATGCTGGTTTTAGTAGTGCTCTAAGCTGAGTGAAAGGGCAATTGAATGAGGGTTATATGCTTTCTCTGGGACGATAAGGCTCTTTTTCCTGAGGGAAAGAGCCAGCTTTTCATGGGCTATATGTGGGCTTTGGCAAGGGCAGACAATCCAGTCTGTCAGGAAGCCATTTGAGGTGCTTCAGGTTTGTAAGCTTGTCTTTTTGTTTTTCAGGCGGATATTTGGAGCATGGGTGTAGTGCTGTATGCTCTGCTGTGTGGGTTTTCCCTTTGGATGATGACAATATGATGGCACTCTACAGGAGGATACCAGTGGGTATCAGTGGTGCTAGAATACACTGAGAAGGGAAATAGCTGAGCTTGACAAGAGGCCTTGCTTTTCGGATGGCAGAACATGCTGAGCTGTGAGTAGAAAGGCCTGTCTGCTGAATATTGTCCCTGTTTTTGCTGCTTTGTCTACCAGTATTTAGTGGAATTGGTTCTACGCTTGGTTGGCCTATGTGGCACTGTAGCCTAATTCTGTACCATGATAGCATACAGAATTTAAGGAGAAGTATTTTCTTGCCAATGGTCTGGATTTTTTGTATCTGGTTCTTCAACTGGCTGCTCCCTATACTATCTGTAGTAAAAATACAGACACATCATTTGATTTCCCTGAAATGAATGTTCCTAAATGCCAGCTCTTCTCATGTCTACAAAGATCAAAGTTCTGCATTTGCTATTAGAATTTCCTCTTCCAGAATCAAGAGGTAATGTAGGACCCCACAGATTGCCTTCAGAATCCAGCAGTTAGTTCTGTTTCCTTTCGGAGTGCATAACAACCTGAGCAAATGAATTGAATGACGTGGCTTATTAGTCTGGTACAAACTCTGCTGTACACTGAAACTTGGTCCATTTGTAAGCAGGACTTTGTCCATCTCTGCAGGACAGCAGAAAACCCTTTGTGCTAATCATGATGCCAAGAAGCAGAATGCGGCAGATGATCCAACTGCTTCAGGTGTTCATTGCCTTAAAACTGAATAGTTTTGGACTGAGAGTTTGTAAGCAGAACGGTGCTCTTAAAGCTGTCAGAGACTATTTCTGCACTGTTCAATTCTATCTGCACAACATACACAGGATCTCAGAACTGCGTTGCTTGAATTGGTGGAACTTGTTGAAGTGAACTGGGATGAGCAAGTTTTAGAACTTAGTCAGAATGCAGTAAAAAATGGATAATCTCATGAGTATTAAGGTACAGGCTTGCTATTTCTGCACTGAATTTGTTTTTATTTTACATGGCTGTGATCTGAAAGTTGCTTGAAACGCAGGCACCTAGGCACTGTTGTGTAACTGAATTTCACACGATAGGTCCTGAAATATCCTGGAATCAAAAACTCTGACTTGTTTTAAGTCTGCTGCTTGAGTCTAATCAGGGTCATAGTGTCTGTGTGCAGTGTTTCTTTCCCTGTAATGCTCCACATCATTTCATTTTGGGAATATTGAAGGAAATGGACTATGTGCCATAACTGTTGTTAGAACAAAGTATGTCTGGTGTGATCTTATGCATAGGTTCTGTAACTGCTCTTCACAGCTCAGGTGTTTGACCTTCCTTTTGGTGAAGTGATGAAATACTGCTGGTTTCTATTTGTGCTTCTAGGCACCTTGAAGCTCTTAGGAATAGAACAATTGTCTCCAGTTCTTTTCAATGATATCAGTAACAGCTCGAGTGTTGCTGCCCACTAGGTAGACCCAAAGAAGCAGATTACAGTGAAACAACACACGAGCTGGACCTGAATGAGGATCACTTTCAAGACAGTGGCTATGCTGCTTCAAGCCTACTTGCTTCTTCCTGCCGCCACTCTATTACCAAGTATCAACAACCTTTCATGATTCAACTTGCAAATGTTTGAAACTAACCCTTGTGTTTCTATGCCTTCCTAGGTGATTCGAGCCCTTGTCAACCCCAAAGATCCAAACCAAGCAGTGTCTTTCCATCAATGGAGAGTTCTTATTAAGCATGAATCGCTGCAATTCGGATGACAGCCTTCCACATGGTAACAGTGATGGACACAAGGGGCTCATCCACGTTCATGCTCTCATATCTCCTGGCTCTGCTGAAGCTCCTGACCTGAGCCTGCCAGACACAGCAGTCACCTGCCTGGATTGTGACCCAGCGCCTTTGCAGTGCTGCCCATCCCAAGCACAGCCCGAGTGTCCCAGCAGCAGCACCACCATGCAGGAGCAGGGCAGCATCAGTGAGGTGAAGCTGAGCATCTTAGATGGGGACTTAGAGTCAGGCTGCCAGTCCCAGGCACCAGGCAGCAGCACCAGCTCTGAGCCACTCTCATCTTGACAAGAGGAGTCCCATCTTCACCCTTGACCTCTCAAGCCCTCCTGTCTTTTATTGAATAAAGTCACTCTCATGCTCAGTCATCGCCTCGACTGCATTCTGAGTCTTCAATCACAGGGATTGGGATGAATGCAACAAACAGCAAGGCAGCTCAGCTTGCAATGCTATGGCTGTGGGGTTCATGCAGGCAGAGCTCTGGGTTCCCATTTTGGCTGGCTTTGGGATGTCTGCAGCAAGATCTCTACCATTTTGTATGGGAGCAAATAATCTCTAGCATCCAGGTTGCTGCTCATGATATATCCCAGTCTTCCTGGCTGTCACTTTGTGATACTTTTCAAAGCCTTCTGATACTCTTTGATGCCTTGGCTGCTCCCTAACACCTCTGTCCTCCTGCCATGTTGACTCACGTCTCCCACTTTTAAGCTGGCTTTGCAGATCATCTCCAGCCCTGTCATCATCACGCTGCAGCAGGAGGTGCTCACCTGGCCCAATGTCTGGCAGTACTGCTTGTTCTGCAGATGAGCAGCTGCCTCCTCATCTCTTCAGCTACAGTAGTTTTTCTCAGGGCAGTTAGATGCAGTCATGCTCCTCTGGATTTGGTGTGTTAAATCCATGCTGCATGGCAGCAGTCAGTGCAATACAAAGGTGTTCTGTGTGCCATAGCATTTCTCCAGGGGCTGCCAAAGGTAGAAGCACAACACAGCACCATCCTTCTGACAGTAATGTCTGTGAGTGTTAGACATGTGAGCACTGCATCATCCCCAGCGTGTCAGTGCTTTTCCACACCAAGCTGACTCTCACACTCTGCACTGAATGTAACTCTGCTCTTGTGGAGACAAATGCTTTCTGTCACATCCTCCATCCCTGCAACCATTTGCCGGTAGGCAGCTCTTGCAGAAGAATCAAGCAGCAGAACCTTGTGCTCACCCTACAGCATGCAAATGCTATGAAAGCAGAAATAACCTGGCATGCTCTGGGTCTGCAAGGCTGCACAGATGGGAGAGGTAGATTGTGTTTTTGCAGTGGAAGTTTCCAGTATTTTCAGTACATAGTGTAGGCCCTAACTGAATGTATAACCCTCTTGTAAAACAGCTGTATAAGTAGTTTTTCCACCAAGAAAGTTGCTGAACAGAATTAAGTTCAGACTGGGGGCATTCTGACATGGGCAGAATTGAGACAAGCACAAGATAAATACAGGGTGGGTAGAGCCCAGCACAGGACAGAATGAATGTACTGACTTTTGGAAACATTGCCCTTCTCTGTCCGCAGAAAAGTACAAGGCAGACCTAAAAACAAGAGGTTGGTAATTGACCTTCTATGGAAATGAATCCTAGCCACAGTCTCGAGGAGTCTGTGAGCCTGAGATGCTCAACCAATGAGAGCCATGAGAGCATCACCTGCAGTGGGTTTAGGGCACAGAACAGAATTGATTTCACTGACTGGTGTGCAGTTTCTCCCTTGCCAATAGGGGATGTGCGCGCAGTATTGCAATAATGAATAAGCACTGCTGCTATCGCTGCCATCTTTGCCTAACTAGAAATCTTTGACTTTGAGAGTTTCTCACACAAGGGGAGAGGGTAAGAAAGTAAAGAGGCACAGAAAACTAAGGGAAACTGCTCTTCTTTATCTTATCTATAAAAATTGATACGATGCTGTTGTGCATTTTTTTTAATTTTATTTTTAATTTTTTGCTAATGTCAGTTAGATTGTTTTAAAATATCCACACACCAAAATCTGACTACCAAGCAAATGTAATGAAAATGAAATGAAGGTGAGTTAGTGGAAAGCACAAGGCCATATTATATTAGGCTCCAGCAAATTTACAGGCAGTCACTGCACGAAGAGGTAGATCTGAGTTGCACATTATATGATTCCCACAAAGATTAAGGAAATCTGAAGCTTTCAATATATTTTTTTAATTCTTTTTTCATTTCATTTTTAAACACCTGACCCAGACCCCAACCCTCACAGGAGCTGTAAAGATAACAGCATTAACCAGCAATGTAACTCTAATCCTAACCCTTACCCTGATTCTAAAATCGTCCCTAACTCCAAATGCAACAACAAAAATGATGCTAGAAGTTTGTAGCAAAAGGAACCTTAACCCTGATCATAATCCAAAAAAAAAATCATTATGGTAACAATAATCTTTACCTTAAGAGTAATATTAATCAGAGCCCAGATGATGCCTGCATCCAATCAGAAGCATGCTTTGCATTATTTAAGAGTTGTATTTTTTCCAATGAACTCTCTCTATTATCACGTTTATAAAGTAACAGAGTCTGTTCTTTTTCTCCTGACACTGTGCCTTACTCCTGACATCCCCTGGAAATGACCCAGATAGGGCACCATCAAAGTAATGCTAATAGTAATGTCAATCCTAAGGGTATCTCTAGCCTCAGTGTTAATGGGACGCTAACAACAATCCCAACAGCCTTAAACATTCTGGTGGTGTGAAAGAGGTGCTGCCTTGCACATGCTGGGCAGTCCCATTGCCTGTTAAATGCAGGCGGCAGCGTAGAAACATGATGCCCGTGGTCAGAATGCCCTGTGGCAGATCCTGGCACCGGAGAACTGACCGGAGAACCATGAGAGAACTGACAACAAATCACGCGACATCAGAACCGACCCAGTGGTTATTTACAAGCCTTGGGAGACCCAGACAGGATCTCAGAGTGGTGAATGTAGGTACAGAAGTTGTTACTACTCTGTTTTCTTCTAAAAGAAGTGGGTTTTTTTCATCTCAGAAGTTGGGGGGGGGGGGGGGACGGGAAAGGGATATCAATTTAATTACTCATTAATTTATTGACAGACATTCACGTTTGCTATGTTTGGAGAAGTTTTTATTTGTTTTCTGTTGTTTGATTTTTTTTTTTTCTTTTTTTTTTCCCCCTTCCCTCCTCTTCCATCTTTGTGTTCTTCCCCTATAATCAAAAGAACGGATCCCCAGGGTTTGTCCCGCAGACGTTCTTTCCGTGGTCTCTGCTGCCACCTGCTGGCCAATAAGCGGAACTGCCACTGTTGGGCGTTTGGTGCCGCAGGAAGCACAACGCAGATCTGAGTTCTGACCGGTCTACGCAGCAAATCCACCAATCTTTATTGCGATAAGCCCTCCAGACAAGAGCATAAAGTCTTTGCCTGAGGGCAGGGTTAGTAATAATGGATGTCAGTTTTGAAATTTCCAGTCCATTCACCATAGCACTTTCTGCCTCCATGTCCCATAACCAGAGCAGCTATGCTGGCATGCTCTCTTGGTTTCTGTCTAAACCACTGTACTATATCCATCAGTTCAGCTACTGTATTATGGGCAGCAGGGTTTGGGGGGTGGACACTGGTCAGGGCACTCCCACCAGCCTATCCTGCATTTTTTTTTTTTTTTTTTTTCATTTTTGGGTTACAATCAGTCAGATCTCAAATAGATCTAGTCCAAATGGAACCTCAAAATCTGACCTTTTAGTGCCTTCATTTACAGAGTCCATTTTATACAGATTCCCTTGTACAGGGCCCCCATGGTCCTCCAGACAGTTGTTACTGATCTTCCATAGGAGAATGATTGAATTAGGTTTTTTCCCATCAAAACTGCCACCTGTCTTTCCAATTTTTCAACACTATCATTCAATAGCTGATTTGCATCAGCCTGAGCCTCTTCAGTTATGTTCAGACAGTTCAAGGCCATTAAAAGTGGCCATGCCACCATGAACACAGCTAACTGTCATTCTCAAGTTGTAAGTATGTCTTTGCTAAGACCATGGAAATACTCAGTCAGGTGGGCCAGGGACTCATGGACCCTCCCTCCGTCCCACACAGGGCCCCATTTTTCAGTGACAGAAGCAGTGCTGCATTTTGAGGATCCTAGGAATCCCAGGACATGCCCTGACAAAAGGTCATTCAAAGGGGTAGTCTTTCCCCATCCAAACAACTCCATGATATTCACAGAATCACAGAATTGTAGGGGTTGGAAGGGACCTCCAGAGACCACTGAGTCCAGTCCCCCTGCCAAAGCAGGTTCCCTACACCACGTTGCACAGCTCAGCATCCAGGCAGGTCTTGAATATCTCCAGAGAAGGAGATTCCACAACCACCCTAGGCAGCCTGTTCCAGTGCTCTGTCACTCTCACCATAAAGAAGTTATTGCACACATTAGTGCAGAATTTCCTATGGTGCAGTTTCTGTCTGTTTCCCCTTGTCCCTCCTCCACACACTGCTGAAAAGAGTCTGGCCTCACCTCTTTGCCCCCCACACCTCAAATATTTATAGACCTGGATCAGGTCCCCTCTCAGCCTTCTTTTCTCAAGGCTAAACAGACCCAGTTCCCTAAGTCTCTCCTCATAGGGGAGATGCTCCAGGCCCTTCACCATCTTAGTGGCCCTCTGCTGGACTCTTTCCAAGAGATCCCTGTCTTTTTTGTACTGGGGAGCCCAGAACTGGACACAATATTCCAGATGAGGCCTCACCAGGGCAGAGTAGAGGGGGAGGATCACCTCCTTCGACCTGCTGGACACGCTCTTTTTAATGCACCCCAGGATGCCATTGGCTTTTTTGGCTACAAGGGCACACTGCTGGCTCATGGTCAATCTGTCGTCCACCAGGACGCCCAGATCCCTCTCAGCAGAGCTCCTCTCCAGCAGCTCTTCCCCCAGCCTGTACTGGTGTATGCAATTATTTCTACCCAGGTGCAAGACTCTACACTTGCTTTTGTTAAACCTCATCCGGTGTCTTACTGCCCAGCTCTCCAGCCTGTCCAGGTCTCGCTGAATGGCAGCACAGCCTTCAGGCATGTCAGCCAATCCTCCCAACTTCGTGTCATCAGCAAACTTGCTGAGGGTGGTCACTATCCCCTCATCAAGGTCGTTGATGAAGATGTTGAACAAGACCGGACCCAGCACAGACCCCTGGGGGACGCCGCTAGTTACAGCCCTGCAGCCAGACACTGCACCGCCAACGACAACCCTCTGCACTCTGCCAGTCAGCCAGTTCTCGACCCACTTCACTGTCCAATCACCTATCCCATACTTCCTCAGCTTTGGTATAAGTATGTCATGGGAGACTGTATCAGTTATAGAGGTTATAGAGTTCAATTCCTGTAGTCAATTTGGCGGCCCAGGTGGGACCAGCTCTGTTCGCTGCAGGACCAGCTGAGAGGAAGACACTTTTGGCGCACCCTGAGATTTCTCTGAAGGACTCCCTTCCTCACCTGATCACTGCAGGGACAGACAAGGACCACCCATAGGTGGACCAGGTATGTGTATGGTAAGTGGAGCCCATATGTCTTGAGGAGACATCCTACACAGTTTACAGCCATACGTGCTGCTCCCAGGGAGGTGAGCTCATGGCTTTGGTTGCCAGCTGGGTAGGAAGTCTCCTTGGGTGAGTTCCTATGAAAGGGAACTGTATGTCATATGAATGGAAACAAGAACAAATACTCTCTCCCAGGTAGTTGACAATAGGAGGGACCTAGGTTGGTCTCTCCTACGGGTATGGGATATAGTGGATAGCCTGTCAAATGGTAGCCTGGGTTCTCCAAGTTGTAATCACGGGGGTTATAGGTTGTATGTTCAATATTATCATCTGCTTTAAGTGTTTGGTACCGTGTGTCAAGCCGACTCTGGGAAAAACATTAACGTTTGCAACTGGTCGACCAGAGTATGAGTGTTATTAAGATTCCAGCTAGAAAACGTTGTCAGCATTGTGTAGTATGAATAAACCATGGTTTTTGATCTAAATGTCAGAGTGAGTGTGGTGTGAGTGAGACACAGAACAGCTGCAGGGTGAGTGCCGAGTCCCGATCCATGTTTCCTTCCTCTTGTGAGGGAAATGGCCAGACACGGACAAAGTGAAAGACTGTGTTGTCTGTCCACTCATATGTACTTTCTGCTTGTATGTAAGAAGACGGGAGTTTGTACTCTGTAGATTAGTAAGATTGTCCTGAGGAGAGGTGTACATTCCACCCGACCAATGAATGTCAACCCATTTATGTAATACTATGTACTGCTTGCGAGGAAGTGTGTGAGGGAGGTGGTTCAATCAGTGCTGGTTCTGTGGCACAGTGTTTATAACTGAAGAATACAGACTGTATTAAGGGAGTTTATGTGAACTGAAGAACTGTACTGTTTGACAAACAGTTTTGATGGTATAAGAAAGTGTAATTGTTAATGATATATGGAAGTGTACTTGAGGGAATGTGGAAGTGTATCTGAGCATACAAACAGAGGAAGCATTTACAGAAGAAAAAAGGTTAAAGTGAGTTTACCTGCACTGACATGAGAGCAACACCCTGAACCTCTGCCCTGTGAGCTGAGCAGAGCAGAGCAGAGACACAGTCCTCATGTATCAGGTAGTGTTATTCTGCTTACCAAATGAATGAGTTCACTACAGAAGAGGCAAATCTTCCCCTCTGCTCCATTTGTGGCATACTCTGGAGTTCAAGACATTGCAAAGCTATGGCACATCTACTTTCTTTCAATGATGACGCCTTAGTATGCTCTGGGCTGTCATTTCAATTGCATCTAAAGAAGTCTAGGGTCATGCCAGCTGACAGGAAGCTGGCAAATGTTGTCTCATTGTAAGGAAGAGCAAGAAAGATGACATGGGCAATTATGGACCTGTCAGTCCAGAGCCTGGTAAAATTATGGAGAAAATGATGGTGGGAGTTATGGAAAAACAGCTGAAGGACAATTCTGTCATTGGTTGCAGCCAACACAAGTTTGTGAGGCGAAGGTCCTGTTTAATTTAAGCTCATTCTGTGACACAGTTATCCGTTTAGTTGACCAAGGGAAGCCAGTTGATGTAATCCTTGAGGATTTCAGTGGAGATTTTGATACTGTTTCTCACAACAACCTTCTGGACAGAATGTTCTGCATATGGCTAGACAGAAACACAATGTGGTGGGTGAGCAGTTGGCCAGTAGGTCAGTCCCAAAGGATTATAGTCAGTTTTTTCCATCAGGCTGGTAGATGGTCACTGTCGGGGTCCCCAGGGTTCCATTTTGGGGCCACTTTCCTTTCATGTTTATGCAGATGACTTGAATGCAGGACTAGAAGACGTTCTGAGCAAGTTTGCTGATGAGACCAGATGAGGAGGTGCTGTTGCCTCCACTGAGGGTGGAGAGGACTTGCAGAGAGATGTGGACAAGTCAGAGAAGTGGGTACCAGTTGGTACTAAGCACCAAGTGCATAACGTATAACAAGAACAAGTGCCTGATTGTGCACCGCAGAACATAAAGGACTTCAAACTCTGGGAGAATGTGCAAACGAGGGCACTGGAACTGAGAGATCTGAAGTTCAGAGTTTCACAGGGATTGACTGCTTGTTCAGACTGGGCCCTTCTCACATCCCTTCTCACATCCTGCAATGAAACATAGGTCTCATATGGGACATGAACCTCACAGCGTCCTTGCACCACATGTAGAGCCTGGGATCTTCTGTCCCCATGTCTTTCATTTAACATCATACAGACCTCCAACCCATTGCCCCAGGAAATGCCAGGAGCCAACATGAGAGACAGGATCTCTCTACCACTGGTCTTGCAATCAGGGCTTGACCTGTCTGCTTCGTAAGGCAAAGGAGAGGTTTCTTAGCATGCCAGTGCCTTTGCCTGCCTGTAGTCATGGCTTCCAGTTATCTTCTCTAACAAGTCCCTTGGGAAGCTTACTTGGTAATGGCCCTCAGCGGGCCCATTAATACTCCAAGAAACTTCACTGTTACTTCCGACTTTGTCTTGTTGAGCACTTTGTGCAAACTTCTCTCTGCACTAGAGGCTGATGAACTCAGCATCAAATGCACCCTGGGGCCCATTATAACCTAAAGAATCTCCTGTGCCTTATGCCATCTTGTTATCTTCTTCAGGTTATCAGAACTTGTTCAGCAAAAAGGAGGGATATCTGGAGAGAGCTTAAAGAATCCAGTATAAATTTATTGTCTATTTATTTATAGTTGGGTTTAAAGAAGACATTAAAGCAGCACTGTGCAACTGATACCAATCCAGGATGTCCCAATGAGTTCTGTACTGTTACTGTGTTGACAAAGGTCCTTCTCAACCTCCCCACCCAATTTCTGCTCACAATGGACCTATGGGACTTGCATCACTTTTCTTCACATCACTCTTCTCCTCTGCATTCATCCGCTCAGTGTTAAAACTGCTTTGCACCAACTCCCACTGGCTTTCCTCAGAGAACCAGCTACACATGGAAAAGGAAAGATTTCTCTTTTTTATCTGGCCAGCAAATGGAAAGAAAGGTGATGCAATTGAATGAACAGTAAAACACAGTGATCAACTGCATGCCATGTTCAAGCGGCATCTATTGAAGTTTGTCTTTCATATGGAATATTTTTAAAAGAAATGATTTATTCTGAGGTAGGATAGGATAGATTGAATCACAGTGAAGTAGTTGACAACAGAGGCCATCAGACTCTGAGAGATGGAGCAAATTCCAGTAATCTTCCTGGGATAGATCAGCCAGGTAGTTGAGAGGTATCAACTTAAAACTGATCAGGACTTGTGAGTATTTCACACATTGAGATGGGTTAACACATTCTCATTGATTTATATCTTTGTCTCCAACTCTGTTTTTCACTTTTACTGACATTAATGAACATCTTTCAGACTTCGTGCCTTAATAAAAAAGAGACAGTGATTGAGAAAAAGAAAAAGTATAAGAAGAAAAAGAAAAAGAATAGATAGGAAGGGATAGATCAAATCACAGTGAAGGAGTTGACTCGGATGGAGTCTTTCCATCAGACTTTGGGGAGATGGAACAAATTCCAGTAATCCCCCTGAAAGTCAGAAATCAGACAGATAATTGGGTTAACACATTTTCATTGATTTCCGTCTTTGTCTTCAATTATTTGTTTCAGTTTTATTGACATTTATGATCAACTATTAAGCTTACAGCCTCAAAATAAATAAATAAATTAAAAGAGATACATTTGCATCTTGCACATGGCCTGATGCCCCTTTCACCTTCACAGTTCCCACAAGTCCTTCCATGCCGGAGAGTATGAGATCCAGCAGAGCACCTCTCCTCTTTGGTTCCTCCACTGCTTGGTCAAGAAGCTGCCATCTGTGCTCTCCATGGATCTGCTGGATGCCACATGCCCTTCTGTGCTGTCCCTGCCACAGATAATGGAGTGACAAAGGCCACCAAATGGGACAAGGGACAGACAACATCAGATTCCCATCTGTCTGCAGAGGGCACCTTCCATTTACTCTCCCTGATCAGGAAGACAGGAAAAGACACTGATGGTCTCCTCTGTTTGCCATTTCCATTAGCTCTGACCTGTCTGCTCTTCCATCCCCAGGCAGAGCTCAGTGCACTCTCACAGAGGGCAGTCGCCCTTCTTTGTCTCCTCGCCCATCCATCCTAAAGACTCGGTATCCCCCTTGTGCTACAGTGCAGTTGTGGAAACCATTAAACTGTGTCCCCATGGTCCAAACAGGAGCTCAGGCCTGCAGCTCTACCAAGATTTCTAGCTTCTTGTGTGTTGGTGTTTGCATTAGTGCAAAAGCACAGAAGTAAATATCCTAATTGAAAAGCATCACTGGACATTGCCTGACTGGATAGCTCATCTATAGAATCAGTGTGCAGAAGGTGGCACACAAACATTAGACCGATCGTGGGTCTTGGAGGTGACGTAGCAGCACGGACACACCATGGGCATGGCTTTCCTGAAGGCCCTGTGCTGCTCTTGTAGCTGTGAGTGAATTCACCGGACAGCCGGTGCTATCCCCTCTCTGGCCCTCAGCTGATGCCCAGGAAGGAGGTGTCTATCTCAGGGATTTCCCACACGGTTTACAAGCACTTGCAAACATCAGGAGCAGCCCAGGCACCTTGGGCATCACCCAGTGTCTGTGTGTGAGCAGCTGCCTCCCAGCTGAAGGTCCGAGGACTCAGAGCAGGAGCTCACATGCAGGCAACTCCTTGTGCACTTCTGAACTGAACCAGAGAAATCCCAGCTCCTGTGGTTCTGTGGGGAGCCGAATCCCATTTCAGCTCCAGGATTTCTGTCAAGGGATGAGACTCCTGCGCTGCCTCAGCTGGATCACTGCCCTGCACAGGGAAAGTCCAAACCTCGCCTTCCTTGTCTGGTTGCCCTTATTGTTTCATCAAACGATCTCTGGGAGCACTCCCCATATGTCTCCAATCAGTCACTGACCACTGGACATGTGGTGGTTAATTGAGTGGATTTCAAAGCACAGTCATGATGCTGTTGTCTTTCAGGAGCTGTTGGCCATGAGGACCCAGGGACATGTCAGGGGAAATGAGTGGGAAGGATAAAAATGACATAATCTGCTGCTTGCTTGTCCAGGTTCCTGGGACACAGGGAGCTCATAAAAGTGGGCAGAGCTGCAGAGAGACAGCTTTGCCCAGGAGCAGATCTCGTGCACAGCACAGCCTGCAGGTGACAGAAGGAGAGGAGAGAAATTGGAGAGAGCTTGCAGGATGTGTGTGGTGTGAGCGGGCTGTGAACTCACTGCAGGAGCATTGCTCACAGACCATGACAAGGTAAGTCTCACAGCTGACCATGAGCTGCTTTTAATTAAGGGGTAACTATAACTGGGACATCCCATAGGAGATCTGACTGCAGGCACTGCATGTTTCTTTACTGTGGAAAAAGCTTTCTGCTCCAGCTGAGACGGGTGCCCAGGGCTGTCCTGCAGAGCAGGGTCCCTGCTGTGCCCCAGGGGCTGTGTGCCGGGTATGGGACTCTGCCGCCTGCCAGGCTCAGCACTCAGCCTGCCCGGGGAGCTGCCCAGGGCGCTGCGGGGAGACGTGTGGGGTAAGGAGCCCCCGGCAGGGTTTGTGCTGCCACAGCTGCTGCCTGGGGCAGGGGATCACAGCTCCACTGCACAACTGAATGTTTCTGAGGGCACTTTGCAAGAGGAGAGCCAAGGCAGGGGGTTTCCATTTCCTGTTCTGAGGCAAAGAGGTTTGGAGTCAGAAATCTAAAAGGGGCAATAAGAGTTCTGAGAATTTTTCATCAATCAATTGCTTGTTTTGTGAACACTCACACATGATGTGCTTTCAGTCTCCCCTTTCTCGAAGGATGGAATTATCTTCATTTTCTGTAGGCATGAATAATTCACTTATCCTACAAACAGGCAGCATTTTCTAACTGAAACTGAATGCCACAGAAGCTCGGGTAGGGGGCTCTAAGAGCACTTGGGGTAAAGATATGAGACATGAAACAGATGAAAATATCCAGGGAGAAGGGATAAGAAAATAAGAGGAAGGTAGTGCCTCTGAGAATGGTCTGGACTTGTCATTATCTTCTGCACTCTGAGCAGGACTCCAAGCCCAACAACAGCAGATGCCCAACAGCAGCTCCATCAGTGAGTTCCTCCTGCTGCCGTTGGCAGACACGCGGCAGCTGCAGCTCCTGCACTTCTGGCTCTTCCTGGGCATCTACCTGGCTGCCCTCCTGGGCAACGGCCTCATCAGCACAGCCGTAGCCTGCGACCGCCGCCTGCACACCCCCATGTACTTCTTCCTCCTCAACCTGGCCCTCCTCGACCTGGGCTGCATCTCCACCACTCTCCCCAAAGCCATGGCCAACGCCCTCTGGGACAACAGGGCCATCTCCTACACAGGATGTGCTGCACAGCTCTTTTTCTTTACCTTCTTCATGTCAGCAGAGTATTCCCTTCTCACCATCATGTCCTATGACCGCTATGTTGCCATCTGCAAGCCCCTGCACTACGGGACCTTGATGGACAGCAGAGCTTGTGCCACCATGGCAGCAGCTGCCTGGGGCACTGGGGTTCTCAATTCCCTGCTGCACACTGCCAGTACGTTTTCACTGCCTCTCTGCCAAGGCAATGTTGTCAACCAGTTTTTCTGTGAAATTCCCCAGATCCTCAAGCTCTCCTGCTCAGAATCAAATCTCAGGGAAGTTGTGTTTCTCATTTTTACTATCAGTTTAGACGTAGGCTGCTATGTTTTCATAGTTGTGTCCTATGTGCAGATCTTCGTGGCTGTGCTGAGGATGCCCTCTGAGCAGGGACGGCGCAAAGCCTTCTCCACGTGCCTCCCTCACCTGGCCGTGGTCTCCCTGTTTCTCAGCACTGGTGCTTTTGCCTACCTGAAGCCCCCCTCCATTCCCTCCCCACTCCTGGATCTGACAGTGGCACTTCTGTACTCAGCGGTTCCTCCAACACTGAACCCTATTATCTACAGCATGAGGAACAGGGAGATCAAGCACGCTCTCAGGAAGGTGTTGCAATACTCACTATTCCCGCTTCAATAAAGTGCACATCTTCATCGCATGATTCCCAGTGATGGTTCTTCATCTTTTATGCATCTTTGATTGATTGATTATGTGAGATATAGCAACGTGCAAAAAAATGTTATTGAACTTATAAATAAAAATTTGTTTCACTTCTTTCACACCTACTATCCATTTTCTCACTCCAAGAGCTCATGTAAACATGGAACCAGATTCCCCGAATAGGTTAAGAGATAAATAAATAGCATTCAAAATACGCTTTTCCTTAGCTCTTCTCTTATCCAACTTTGTCTGGATTTGGGGAAGGTACAGCCACAGATAGAAGCACAACTAGTTCTTTTCATTCCTCCTCTCTTTACACTGATACAGTGCACAGAGGATTCGAGTCCCCTCATTTCTACAGGCCTGAAGGTCTTGTGTGTCTCACAGCAGTCCCGTCGTCTCTACAGCAGCACTCAGTGGTTTGCTTAATTTTCTTATCTCAATACTTGGAACAGCTACAGGACCTGTAGCATAAGTGACCGCAGAGCTCCTTATGAGGGGTGGAGTGACAGTGGGATCTGTCCAGAGCTTGGAGCAACTGCAGGATGTGTAGCAAAAACTTGGAGCTATTGCAGGGACTGTGCCAGGAGTTGCAGAGGCTGCAGCAATGTCAGCAGATCCAGCTCTCTTCCCCTTGAAGATGCTGAATAGTGTTGAACACAGCTCAGTAGGTGTGGGCCAGGCCCTGGCACACTGCAGTCATTTGGGCCTTTTTAGGATTACCAGTGCCACAGCAGACCTGTCTCCAATATTCTACCAGTTTCTCAGGATCCTGCAGTTGCTCGGAGATGAAGTTCCAAAGCCCTGGGGGTGCCCACCACTCCAGGCAGCTGCCCAGACTGTCCCACACCCCCTGCCATGCAGAGCCTTCTCACCTTGGGGCAGATCTCTCACTGATATTCCTGAATAATTGTTTAACCTCAATCCTAGAATCATAGAATCACCAAGGCTGGAAAAGGCCTGAAAGATCATCCAATCCAACCGTTCACCTATTACCAATAGCTCCCACTTAACCATGTCCCTCAACACAATATCCAGTCTCTCCTTGAATACCCCTGGTCTCCCAGAGACGACAGTGTAAAATGTGTAATTCCTAATCATACCAACAATATTACTTCCAAAACCCAAAGATGTCCAAAGAGCTGAATGTGCACAAAACTTCACTTTGCCAATTTTATCGTGGTACAAACCAAGGTCAAACAGCATAGCAAAATAAATACCCTAATCCAGCATCCAGAGTTGACAAATGATGCAGCAGGGAAAACAAGCAGCAAGCAAGGAGCTGTGAAATGCAGCTTCATGAGAAGACTCAGCAAGCTTCACAAATAGGGAAACTATCAGCACCATGGCCTGCACATCTCCAACTCCCACAAAGCCCTGTCCACTCTGGACAGATGTGCTGTTACCACAACCCTTGGAGCCTCACATCAGGCACCAAAATGACTGTGGTTGTTGAACCCAACATGTGGCTCAGCAGCTCACAGTGCTTTGTGCACTGCCCCATTCCCAGTGGGATGGGGATGAGAACTGGGAAAAAGAGTACAACTTCTGGGTTGTAACAAAGCAGTTTACTAAGAGAGATAAAAGGAGAGGAGTAATAGTAATCACTATATATCCGTTGATATAGAATCGTATGTAACAACTGATGCACAAGCACTTGCTCAGCACCACCAGACTGATGCTCAGCTGGACCCTGGGCAGTGAAGAGACTGAGATGAACTCCCACCCCTTTCAATACAATTTCTGCTTGCTGTCAGCTGATAGAGAACGTCCCTTTGGCCACTATCAGTCAGCTGTCCTCACTCTGTTCCCTCCCAGCTCCATGTGCCCTCCACTGACCATGGCCTTGGCTCTGTACAACACTGCTTAGCAGCAGCTGTAAACATCAGAGTGTTATCAATGGTTTTCTCCTAGAACCAAAACACTGCACCACAGCAGACAGTCTGAAGAAAACAATTCCATCCCAGCTGTAACTCAGATTCCTGCCTGTCCCCTCTTCTTGTTCTTCCTGATCAGGAAGCAAGGAACAGAATCTGCCGCTCTCCTCTCTGAGCCCTTTCCATCAGTTCTCAGCTGGCTCCTCTGCCATCCCCAGGCAGAGCTCAGTGCCCTCTCATGGATGGCAGCAGCCTTTTCTCTTCTTCCTTGCCCATCCGTCATGCAGAATCTGTACCCCATTTGCTACAGTACAGAGCTGAGAATCAACCCACCGTGTCTCTGTGAACCAAACAAGACCCTAGGCCTGCAAAGGCACAGAGATTTGGAGTTCGCTGAGTGAATGTTTGTGGTCCTCTCATTAGTGTAAGGATTCTTCAGAAAGCATCCCCTTCCAGAAGCATGCTTTGATTTAGCCTGTCTGGGTCTTGCATCTACACTGTGGTACTGATGTTCAGGGCCTTGCTCAGAATCAGCAGCCTGCATGAAAGGAAAAGCTCTGTGGTTTTCTCTTGATTTGTCCCGTTTATTTCCCATGCTACCCGCACTGGTCTACAGGCACTTTAGGGCAGCAGTAGGTTGGGGTTACCCCCAGAGGGTACACAGTAAGATTTAGGACGGGGTATTGGCAACAAGACTTTCTCTGAGGAATCCTCACACAATCCTATAGAACAACTCAGAGGCTTTCCATTCAATCTCCAACAGCAACAATATCCCTCAGCCCTTCTCTGTCACATCCAATTCCCCACCCTTCCCCATTTGGACCTGGTTTAAAGCCCTATAATCAATCAGTGCAGGAGCATTTCAGATGGGGTCATGGAGGAGGCAGACTGCCATTCTTGGGGTGGCCATTTTCCCAGGAGGGCATGGTGGGAGGGCTTTGTCCCATCTGGTTCCACCAACACTTGCATCCACCCAGCAGAAGGCTGTGCCCTCTGTGTCCCACTTGAACTCTGCATGGAGCTTACAGTTGGCAGTGACATGGCTGAGAAGCTCTGGGCATGGATTAAGGGACAGGGAATTAATGTGCCTTCCTAACTTCCTCCCTGCATGCCTTAGCAACTTCCTTGTAATCTCCCCAAGTACCCAGCCCCTTCTTCCAGAGGACGGAGATTCTCTTTTTCTTCCTGAGTCTCAATAGTTTTTCCCAGTTCATCTGCACTGGTCTTCTTCCCCTATGGCTCACCTTATGGCATTCAGGGACAGCCTGATCTCGTGCCTTTAAGATTTCCATCTTGAGGAGTGTCCAGGCTTCCTGGACCCCTTTACCCATAAGGAGCGACTCCCAAGGGACCTGTGCTACAAGTGTCCTGAACAGGTCAAAGTCCGCCCTCTAGAAGTTCAGGATAGTAGTTTTGCTAGTCACCCTTCTGACATCTCCAAGAATAGAGAATTCTACCATTTCATGGCCACTCTGCCCAAGACAGTCCCCAACCTTCTCAACTCCTACCAGTCCTTCACTGTTAGTGAAGAGCAGGTCTAGCAAGGAACCACCCCTGGTAGGACTTCATACCAGCTGTGTAAGGAAGCTGTCTTGCATGCAATCTATAAACCTCTTGGACTGATTCCTCTGCTATTTATTATATTCCCAGCATATATCAGAGAAGTTGTAGTCTCCCAAGAAAATGAGTGCTGGCAATCTTGCGACTTCAGTAAGCTGCTCATAGAATGCCTCACCCATCAATTAGGCGGTCTATAAGAAACCTTTAGCAAGATGTCACACTTACAGGCCTTTCCCCCGATCCTTACAAACATGCACTTCATTCTGAAGCCCAAGCTCTTCAACATCAAAACTCTCTTTAATATAAAGGGCCACACCACCACCCTTCCTTCCTCCTCTATCCCTTCTGAAGAGCTTGTAACCATCCATCACAGCACTCCAGTCATGGCAGTGGTCCCACCATGGGTCGGTAATAGCAACTAGGTCATGGTTTGTCAGATGCACAGTTGCTTCCAGCTCCTCTTGCTTGTTGACCAAGCTGCGTGCGTTGGTGTAGACGCACTTCAGCTGAGGCATCTGCCTCTCTCCCAGCTCAAACAGCATTTCCCTAGGCTTATCTCTGGTAAGCCCTGTTTTGTCCACTCCCCCATCGTAGCTAGTTTAAAGCTCTTTCGATAAGCCCCGCTACCGTCTATGCTAGGATTCACTTCCCCCTTTGAGACAGTTGGGTTCCATTCATGGATAACAGACCATGGGCCAAGTAAACTGTCCTGTGATCAAAGAACTCAAAGTTTCTGGCTCAGTACCAACCTCTGAGACAATTGTTCATTGCTTTGCTTTCCAAGCCTGCTCTGTGTCCCTCACTGCCACTGAAGGTATAGAACAAAAAATCACTTGATCTCCCACTTTGTGAACTAAATGGCCTAAATTCCTGAAATCTCTTTTTATAGTTTGTAGTCTTATCTAAGAAATTTCATCACTGCCCACCTAAACTATGAGTAGTGGAAAATAATCAGTGGACCTAACCAGCATTGGGAGTTTCCTCATTATGTCCCTGACCTGAAACCAAGAAGGCAGCAGACTTACTGACAACTGGGGTCCAGTCTGCAAATGGGGCCCTCTATTCCTCTGAGAAGGGAGTCACCCACCACGGCCACCCTTCTTTCTTTCATGGCAGAGGAAGTCACAAGGCTTGGTAGTGACTGCCTTGCATTAGGTTTCCTCCTAGGCAGATCCTCCATTGCCTCCCCATTCTTATCTCCTTCAGATTTCAGAGTGTCAAACCTGTTGCTTAGATGGATCAGGGGTCGAGGGCTAGGCAGGCATGGGGGGGCTCCTGTGATGTTGAGTTGGGACTCTCTTCCAACCCTTCTCATCAGTCAGGTCTGTCTGACTGTGACAGGGCAGGGAGTCAACCACTTTTCTGGGGGTATCTGCCTGGCAGCCTTCCCTCGGGGATGCCAGCAAGTCACTCCACCAGCCCATCTCCCGATCACACTCCCTGATGGTAAACTGTGAGTAAAACCTTGAGTAAAGTGAGAGTTCACCTAGACAAAAGTATGAGTAGAAACATGGACTGACGTGAGGGTAAACCCAGAGTAAACCCAGGATCCCATCCATTGGGCATGCACAGCCTCTGAGGGCAACTTTTTCCAGTGTTGCTGTGTAAAAATATAGGTTCCTCACATCTAACCTATGTCTCCCCTTTTTAATTTAAATCCGTTTCCATTTGTCCTGTTATCAACAGACCATCCCATCCTTATTCTAGCGTTAGGCATCTCATCCTCAGATGGAAACCCTGGGGCTGAATTGGGATCAGTTTTTCAAAGAACCACAGGAGCTACAAGTTCACCTAGCTGAGTTCAGATGTGCACAGTGAGGTGTCTGTGTGTGAGTCCCTCATCTGAATCCTTGGTTTTTATTCCACAGGGACTGCACTACTCATACACAGTCTCTCAGTGATGCCCAAGATGCCTTGGGTGATCCTAGTTTTGTGCTAGTGCTTGTAAACTGTGACGGAAAATCTATGAGATAGACACCTCCTTCTGGAGCATCAGCTGAGGGCCAGAAGGGAGGTATTCTTGGCCATCCTAAATACCACCTCAGCCACGTGCTTAGGGCACCCATTGTGTCTTTTGCACCTGACCCCATGGAGTATGTAGTGATATTCAGCTTATCAAAAGGATGAGCTCAGAACAGAAGAGGCAGATCTTCCTCTCTGCTCCATCTGTGGCATAGTCTGGATTTCAAGGCATTGCAAAGCTATGGCACATCTACGTTCTTGCACTGATGACACTTTAGCATGCTCTGGGCTCGCATTTCAATGGCATCTAATAAATCTAGGGTCATACCTGTTGACAGGAAGCTGGCAAATGTTGTCTCATTGTAAGGAAGAGCAAGAAAGATGACACGGGCAACTATGGACCTGTCAGTCTCACTACAGTGCTTGGTAAAATTATGGAGAAAATGATGGTGGGAGTTATGGAAAAACAACTGAAGGACAGGTCACAGACAACACAAGATACAGAGGGGAAGGTCCTATTTAATTTCAGGTCTTTTTATGACACCTTTATCCATTGAGCTGAACAAGGGAAGGCAGTTGATGTAATCCTTGATGATTTCAGTAGAGCTTTTGATACTATTTCTCCAGCACCCTTCTGGACAGAAATTCCTGCATACAGCTAGACAGAAACAGAACGTGGTGTGTTGTAATACAAGAAGAATTTTACAGAGCAGCAGCCATGGATTGAGATAAGGAGTTCACAGAGCAGCAGCTGCGGAGCAGGATAAACAGCATGAGAACAAAGGACATCTCTAGGAAAAGAATGAATGGCTCGTGGCTTTGAAGGGGGGTTATAGGGTTGTTATTGCAGTAGCTTTCCTCCAATTAGCGTGTGTGATTTTTGGACACCCTTGTCTGTCTCCTATAAAAGTCTGGCTTTCGGGCAATAAATTGATGCAGCTATATGTAACTATATTGGTGTTTCTCTGTTTGACCCAGCACGCTGACATTTTGCCTTTCAGGTTCACCAGCAGTGGTGGGTGAGCAGTTGGCCAGTAGTTCTGTCCCAAAGGATTATAGTCAGTGGGTTCCATTGGGCTGGTAGATGGTCACTGTCAGAGCTCCCCAGGGTTCCATTTTAGGGCCACTTTCCTTTCATGTTTATGCAGATGACTTGCATGCAGGACTAGAAGATGTTCTGAGCAAGTTTGCTGATGAGACCAGATGAGGAGGTGTTGTTGCCTCCACTTAGGGTGGAGAGGACTTGCAGAGAGATGTGGACAAGTCAGAGAAGTGGGTACCAGTTGGTACTAAGCACCAAGTGCATAAAGTATAACAAGAACAAGAGCCTGATTGTGCACCTGGGTATGGGCAACCCTGGACATAAACACTGTCTGTATATTGGACACATGAGAGACGTCTGACTGAAAAGGATTGGGGGTCCTGCTCAACATAAAATTTTAAGTGAGTCAGCAGTGTGCCCAGCCAGCCAAGAAGGCCAACAGTCCCCTAAAGTGCATCAAGCAATTTATTGCCAGCTGGGTGGGAGAAAGGTTTGTCCCTCTTTGCTCTGCATTGCTACTGCCTCACCTGGAGCACTGGGTGCACTTCTGGGCAATGCAGAACATAAAGAACATCAAACTATGGGAGAGTGTGCACAGGAGGGCACTGGAACTGAGAGAGCTGAAGTTCAGAGTTTCACTGGGATTGACTGCTTGTTCAGACTGGGCCCTTCTCACACCCCACATCCTGTGATGAGACACAGGGCACATGTGGGATATGAACTTTAACAGCATCCTTGCACCACATGCAAATGCTTTTCCCAGTGCTTCAGTGTTCCACCACCCATTGCTTTCAACATAGTTTTCAACACCCCATTGTATCTTTTAATTTTACCAGAAGCTGGTGCATGGTAGGGGATATGATAAATCCACTGAATGCCATGAACTTTGGCCCAAGTATTTATTAAGGGAATTTTTGAAATGTGTCCCATTATGAGACTCAGTTCTTTCTGAGGTGTCATGTCTCTATAGGACTTCAAGCCACCCAGTGGTTGCTTCCACCATGGTAAGCACAAAACGCTTATCATTATGAGATCCTGGCAAGGTGACATCATTCACCTGTCACTCCTCCCCATATTTATACTTTTGCCTTGGCCTTCCCCCCAGAGAGGCTTCATATTCTTGGCTTGTTTAATTATGGCACATGATTCACAGTCATGAATAACCAGTGCAATAGCATCCATAGTTAAGTCCACCCCTCAGTCTCTAGCCCAATTATATGTTATGTCCATTCCTTGATGGCCTGAGGTCTCATGGAACCATCAAGCTTGAAATAATTCACTCTTGTTCTGCCAGTCCAAGTCTATTTGAGCCACCTCAATTCTGGCAGCTCGACCTACCTGATGGTTGTTTTGTTGTTCTGCAATAGCCCGACTCTTGGGCAAGTGTGCATCCACGTGACACACCTTTACAATCATATCTTTTTTTTGAGCAGTTATGTTTTTCTACAGTTCAGCAGCCCAAATAGGTTTACACCTCCGTTGCCAGTTATTTTGTTCCCACTGCTGTAACAACCCCCATAAGGCATTTGCCACCATCCATGAGTCAGTATAAAGATAAAGCATTGGCCACCTCTCCCGTTCAGCCACATCTAAGGTCAGCTGGACAGCTTTTACCTCTGCAAACTGACTTGATTCTCCTTTACCTTCAGTGGCCTCTGCGACCTGTCGTGTGGGGCTCCAAACAGCAGCTTTCCATCTCCGATGCTTCCCTACAATATGAAATGATCCATCAGTGAAAAGAGCATATTTCTTTTCATTTTCTGGTAGTTCGATGTATGGTGGGGCCGCTTTAGCACATGACACCTCTTCTCCTGGTGATGTTCCAAACTTTTTATCTTCAGTCCAGTTCATGATCACTTCTAAAATTCCTGGACGATTGAGGTTCCCCATCCGCGCTTGTTGTCTAATCAGTGCAATCCACTTGCTCCAGGTGGCATCGGTAGCATGATGGGTGGAGAGAACCTCCCCTTTCAACATCCGGTTCATCATTGACAGTCGAGGTGCCAGAAAGAGCTGCATTTCAGTACCAGCTACTTCGGAAGCAGCCCGAGCCCCCTCATACGCGGCTAAGATCTCCTTCTCAGTTGGAGTGTAGCACTCTTCAGACCCCTTGTACGCTCAGCTCCAGAATCCCAGGGGTCGGCCTTGGGTCCCTCCTGAGGCTCTTTGCCACAAACTCCAAGTGGGACCTTTCTCTCCAGCAGCAGTATAGAGGATGTTCTTTACATCCTGTCCAGTCCGTACTGGCCCCAGGTCCATGGCACAGGCTATCTCCTGTTTAATCTGTTCAAAAGCCTGCTGCTGCTCTGGGCCCTATGCAAAATCATTCTTCTTCTGCATCACCTGATAAAGGGGGCTTACAATGAGGCTGTAGTTTGGAATGTGCATCCTCCAAAAGCCCACTGCACCCAGGAAAGATTGTGTCTCTTTCTTGCTAGTTGGTGGAGACATGGCAGTGATTTTGTCAATCACTGTTGGGATGTGATGACATCCATCCTGCCACTTTATACCTAAGAACTGAATTTCCTGGGCAGGCCCTTTTACTTTGCTTCACTTAATAGCAAAACTGGCTCATAGAAGAATTTGAATTATTTGCTCTCCAGCACAGCAGCACTCAGTGGGGGTGTGACCTCATTCAGGCCACGGTAGTCTACTGTCAGCCTCCATTCTCCACTGGCTTTACGCACTGGCCATATGGAGCTGTTAAAAGGTGAGTGAGTTTTACTGATCACTCCCTGATTCTCCAACTGGTGAATCAAATCATGAATGGGGAGCAAGGAATCCCTGTTGGTGCGATACTGCCGTCTGTGCACTGTCTTTGTAGCAATCGGTACCTGCTGCTCTTTTATTTTTACTCGTAGCAGCCTCACAACAGACGGGTCCTCTGACAGGCCAGGCAAAACAGACAGCTGCTTAATGTTGTCCATATCTACAGCAGCGATTCCAAAGGCCCAGTGATACCCCTTAGTATCCTTGAAATGCCCTCTTCTGAGGTATCCTCAATACCAAGTATGAACGGAAACCCTGGACCACTCACATAGGATGTTTTTTCCAGTCTTTACCAGTGAGGCTTATTTCAGCCTCCAACACAGTCAATTCTTGAGAGATATCCAGAAATATGGATTGATTCTGTCCCTTCATGACTGGAGGGCATTAGGGTGCACTGTGCACCAGTATCCACCAGTGCCTTATATTTCTGTGGTTCTGATGTGCTAGGCCATCAAATCCACACAGTCCAATAAACTCTATTATCCCTTCCACTCCCTTGAATGAGGGCAGGGCCCCTCTATTGGTTACCTGTGATAACTGGAGCAGCCGTACTGGTGGTTGGACTGTTTTGTAGTTCCCTCACCCGTGCTCATAGTACAGGAGTAGGCTGGTCATGCCACTTCCTCGTGTCTTCTCTGTGGTCACGTAGGTAACACCACAAGGAAACACACAGTGCAATTTACTGTTGTTCCTTGCTCAATCTGGAAAGCGCTTGTGTCTAATAGCTGAGAATTTTAATGATACACATGAAGGCTTTATGGTCGTTAATTTCTTTACGATCTCTCGCCTTCAACTGAAGCAGCAGCTAGGCCAATTACCAAGTGACACCAAGGAGATGAAGTGGCAAAATGGCGATTTATTGAAACAGACACATCCTTATATAACCTACGCCTTTTTGTCTACACCCACTGTATTACACTAAGATTCTTCCAGAATATGGGGAAGGGCCTGTCACATCACAACAAGCTACCGTCCCAGCTGTCCCAACAGCGAAGCAACCAGGTAACAAGAGATTCATTCTGGTGCCGTGTGAACTCCTTTCTTACGCCTTCGATTTCAGTCATCTTCAGGGATCGACAAACAGTAACAGAGATTTCCTCCTCATCACTCTCTTCTTCATGACACTTTTCCTTTTTCCTTTCTCGGTACTTATCCAGACCTGTCACCTGGATCTTCTGTTGCCTCCTCCTCCACTTCTTTTTTCCGTTCTAGACGTGAGGACACCCATTTCCATTTCTTGCCTTCCACAAGGGCAACTGATATTGTTACTGGTGCCTCCTGTGACTGATCAAAATTGACTTGGGGATTTCCCTTTTTGGCTAGAACCTCAGCTCGGAAATTCTCTCTTTTCGGAACAGTGTTATATAGAGCACGGTAAGCACAAGCCAAGCCCCAAATAAGTCATACCCCCTTAGATCTATCTAGGCTGCGCCATCCCTGACTCAAATACTGGCTTAGTTTCTCGGGATCCCACAGGTGTTCAAGAGTTAAATCCCATGACATTGCGGGCCCCCATGTGTTGGCGAACCTGAAGGCAAAAGTCAGCGTTCTAGGACAAACAACCACACACCAATATAGTTAAATATAGCTGTGTCCATCCATTGCCTGAAGAGCCGTACTTTTATAGCAAACAAACAAGGGTGTTCAAAAATCACACGTACTAATTGGAAGAAAGCTTCTGCAATAAGAACCCTAAAACCGCGCTTCAAAGCCACGAGCCTTTCACTCTTTTGCTAGAGGTGTCCTTGGTTCTCATGCTGTTTATCCTGCTCTGCAGCTGCTGCTCTGTAAAGTGCTTATCTTGATCCATGGCTGCTGCTCTGTAAAATTCTTCTTGTATTACAACAGAATGGCAGTTCCCTGGGGTCTCCAGCACACCCCCAGCCAGCTGGCAAATGCCACTGAGGACCTTTAGGAAAGACATGCCCTGGGTAGTGACAATGTTCACTGGACAACTGTGAGCCCCACAATGGGTCTCGTACCTGTGTGCCATCTTCTGAACACCAGTAGCACGGTGTAGATGCAAGGCCCAGCCAGGCAAAATCAAAACATGCTTCTGGAAGGGGATCCTTTCTGAAGAGTCGTTACACTAATGAGAGGACCACAAACATTCACTCAGCGAACTCCAAATCTCTGTGCCTTTGCAGGCCTAGGGTCTTGTTTGGTTCACAGAGACATGGTGGGTTGATTCTCAGCTCTGTACTGTAGCAAATGGGGTACAGATTCTGCATGACGGATGGGCAAGGAAGAAGATAAAAGGCTGCTGCCATCCATGAGAGGGCACTGAGCTCTGCCTGGGGATGGCAAAGGAGCCAGCTGAGAACTGATGGAAAGGGCTCAGAGAGGAGAGCGGCAGATTCTGTTCCTTGCTTCCTGATCAGGAAGAACAAGAAGAGGGGACAGGCAGGAATCTGAGTTACAGCTGGAATGGAATTGTTTTCTTCAGACTGTCTGCTGTGGTGCAGTGTTTTGGTTCTAGGAGAAAACCATTGATAACACTCTGATGTTTACAGCTGCTGCTAAGCAGTGTTGTACAGAGCCAAGGCCATGGTCAGTGGAGGGCACATGGAGCTGGGAGGGAACAGAGTGAGGACAGCTGACTGATAGTGGCCAAAGGGACGTTCTCTATCAGCTGACAGCAAGCAGAAATTGTATTGAAAGGGGTGGGAGTTCATCTCAGTCTCTTCACTGCCCAGGGTCCAGCTGAGCATCAGTCTGGTGGTGCTGAGCAAGTGCTTGTGCATCAGTTGTTACATACAATTCCATATCAACGGATATATAGTGATAACTATTACTCCACTTCTTTTATCTCTCTTAGTAAACTGCTTTGTTACATCCCAGAAGTTGTACTCTTTTTCCCAGTTCTCATCCCCATCCCACTGGGAATTGGGCAGTGCACAAAGCACTGTGTGCTGCTGAGCCACATGTTGGGTTCAACAACCACTGTCATTTTGGTGCCTGATGTGAGGCTCCAAGGGTTGAGATAGCAGCACATCTGTCCAGAGCGGACAGGGCTTTGTGGGAGCTGGAGAAGTGCAGGCCATGGTGCTGATATGTGTGGATGTGCTCCCTATGTGTGGAGCTTGTTGAGTCTTCTCATGAAGCTTCACTGCACAGCTCCTTACTTGGTGCTTGGATGCTGCATTAGGGTATTTATTTTGCTATGCTGTTTGACCTCAGTTTGTACCACGATAAAATTGGCAGCTGACAAAGTGAAGTTTTGTGCACATTCAGCTCTGCGGTCATCTTTGGGTTTTGGAAGTAATATTGTCCATATGATTAGGAATTACACAATTTACATTGTCGCCTCTGTGAGTCCGGGGGTGTACTGGATATTGTGTTGAGGGACATGGTTTAGTGGGAGCTATAGGTAATAGGTGAACGGTTGGACTGGATGATCTTTTAGGCCTTTTCCAACCTTGGTGATTCTATGAATCTATGATTGAGGTTAAACAATTATTCAGGAATATCAGTGAGAGATCTGCCCCAAGGTGAGAAGGCTCTGCATGGCAGAGGGTGTGGGACGGTCTGGGCAGCTGCCTGGAGTGGTGGGCACCCCCAGGGCTTTGGAACTTCATCTCCGAGCAACTGCAGGATCCTGATAAACTGGTAGAATATTGGGGGCAGGTCTGCTGTGGCACTGGTAACCCCCAAGAGGCACAAATGACTGCAGTGTGCCAGATCCAGAGAGCTGGATCTGCTGACAGTGCTGCAGCCTCTGCAACTCCTGGCACAGACCATGCAGCAGCTCCAAGGTTTTGCTACACGTCCTGCAGTTGCTCCAAGCTCTGGGCAGATCCCTCTGTCACTCCACCCCTCATAATGAGCTCTGCAGTTACTCCTGCTACGGGTCCTGTAGCTGTTCCAAGTATGGTAATAAGAAAATGGTACAAATTCCTCCCAAGGGAGGAAGTACAGCCCTGCGGTGGCTCCAACCCCTCCAATGAGCCCAGTGGCTGCTCCAACATAGTCACAGGTCCTGTGGTGGTTCCAGCTCTGGCAATGAACTCTGAGGTCACTTCAACTCCTGCAACAGCCCAACAGCCACTTCAGCTCCTACAGTGAACCCTGTGGCTGTTAAAACCCCTGCAACTAATCCTGGACTTGCAGACAGATGCGCATAGGGATTAGTTCATATATGTTTGCAACTGCATATGTTGTATATGTGTGAAAATACACTAAATATATTATATATGTATAAATACATTTGTCATAATTATTATCCTTTTCTTTTTCTCTTTGTCTCAACCCATAAACCTTAAACCACAGCACTGCCTTGAGATGCTTACGGATCTCCTTGGGACTATTCAATCTGATCTGGTCACACAGTGAAGAGCACCTGAAGATCTCAAGGTTTTCTCAGGGAGCAGCTCCTGAGGTATATTCCTTACACCAGCTTTGGAAGAGGCCTCCCTCCAGTTCTCTGGTCCTGCTCTAAAGGGGCCCTCTTGTTATGGCAGTGCCAGCAAGGAGACCAGCTCTGACAGACCTGTTCATATTGCCGGCTACTGACTGCAGCCCTGGATTGCTGCTGTAGAGGCAACAGGACTGTTGTGAGACACACAAGACCTTCAGGACTGCACAAATGAGAGGACTCAAGAGCACTGCAGCACTGGTAAGAGCACATGAATGAAAAGAGCACGTTGAGCTGCTGTCTGTGGTTGTACCTCCCCAAATCCAGGCAAAGTAGGAAGAAAGAAAATCTAAGTAAGTCTATTTTGAAAGCTTTTTAGGTATCTTATAACATATTCAGGGAATCTGGTTCCATGTTTACATGAGTTCTTGGAGTGAGAAAATGGAAATTAGGTAGGAAAGAATTTAAATACATTTTTATTTATAAGTTCAATAACATTTTTTTTTTTGCACATTCCTATATCTCACATAATCAAACAGACAAAGATGCATAAAACATAAAGAACCACCACTGGGAATCCTATTGAGGAAGTTGTACATTTTATTGTAGCTGGAATAGTGCTTATTGCAACACCTTCCTGAAAGCGTGCTTGATCTCCCTGTTCCTCATGCTGTAGATAATAGGGTTTAGTGTTGGAGGAACCACTGCATACAGAAGTGCCACTGTCAGATCCAGGAGTGGGGAGGAAATGGACGGGGGCTTCAGGTAGGCAAAAGCACCAGTGCTGAGAAACAGGGAGACCACAGCCAGGTGAGGGAGGCACATGGAGAAGGCTTTGTGCCGTCCCTGCTCAGAGGGCATCCTCAGCACAGCCATGAAGATGTGCACATAGGACACAACTATGAAAACAAAGCAACCAAAGCCTAAACTGACACCAAAAAAGAGAAATACAAATTCCATGAGGTAGGAGCCAGAGCAGGAGAGCTTGAGGATCTGTGGGATTTCACAGAAAAACTGGTTGACAACATTGCCTTGGCAGAGAGGCAGTGAAAACGTACTGGCAGTGTGCAGCAGGGAATAGAGAACCCCAGTGCCCCAGGCAGCTGCTGCCATGGTGGCACAAGCTCTGCTGTCCATCAAGGTCCCGTAGTGCAGGGGCTTGCAGATGGCAACGTAGCGGTCATAGGACATGATGGTGAGAAGGGAATACTCTGCTGAGAGGAAGAAGGAAAAGAAAAAGAGCTGTGCAGCACATCCTGTGTAGGAGATGGCCCTGGTGTCCCAGAGGGCGTTGGCCATGGCTTTGGGGAGAGTGGTGGAGATGCAGCCCAGGTCGAGGAGGGCCAGGTTGAGGAGGAAGAAGTACATGGGGGTGTGCAGGCGGCGGTCGCAGGCTACGGCTGTGCTGATGAGGCCGTTGCCCAGGAGGGCAGCCAGGTAGATGCCCAGGAAGAGCCAGAAGTGCAGGAGCTGCAGCTGCCGCGTGTCTGCCAACGGCAGCAGGAGGAACTCGCTGATGGAGCTGCTGTTGGACATCTGCTGTTGTTGGGCTTGGAGTCCTGCTCAGAGTGCAGAAGATAATGACAAGTCCAGACCATTCTCAGACACACTCCTCCTGCTATAATATGAAATGTTTTTATTCTCTTACAACAGTGTACATTTAGCACCATTACTTGCATTTAATTTCATGTATTTCAGCATTCCTTAAGCAGAAGCAGCATATGGAGCTCTAACCTTCCTTTTATTTTCTTATGCCTTCTCCCTGGATATTTTCATCTGTTTCATGTCTCATATCTTTACCCCAAGTGCTCTTAGAGCCCCCTACCCGAGCTTCTGTGGCATTCAGTTTCAGTTAGAAAATGCTGCCTGTTTGTAGGATAAGTGAATTATTCATGCCTACAGAAAATGATGATAATTCCATCCTTCGAGAAAGGGGAGACTGAAAGCACATCATGTGTGAGTGTTCACAAAACAAGCAATTGATTGATGAAAAATTCTCAGAACTCTTATTGCCCCTTTTAGATTTCTGACTCCAAACCTCTTTGCCTCAGAACAGGAAATGGAAACCCCCTGCCTTGGCTCTCCTCTTGCAAAGTGCCCTCAGAAACATTCCGTTGTGCAGTGGAGCTGTGATCCCCTGCCCCAGGCAGCAGCTGTGGCAGCACAAACCCTGCCGGGGGCTCCTTACCCCACACGTCTCCCCGCAGCGCCCTGGGCAGCTCCCCGGGCAGGCTGAGTGCTGAGCCTGGCAGGCGGCAGAGTCCCATACCCGGCACACAGCCCCTGGGGCACAGCAGGGACCCTGCTCTGCAGGATAGCCCGGGGCACCCGTCTCAGCTGGAGCAGAAAGCTTTTTCCACAGTAAAGAAACATGCAGTGCCTGCAGTCAGATCTCCTATGGGATGTCCCAGTTATAGTTACCCCTTAATTAAAAGCAGCTCATGGTCAGCTGTGAGACTTACCTTGTCATGGTCTGTGAGCAATGCTCCTGCAGTGAGTTCACAGCCCGCTCACACCACACACATCCTGCAAGCTCTCTCCAATTTCTCTCCTCTCCTTCTGTCACCTGCAGGCTGTGCTGTGCACGAGATCTGCTCCTGGGCACAGCTGTCTCTCTGCAGCTCTGCCCACTTTTATGAGCTCCCTGTGTCCCAGGAACCTGGACAAGCAAGCAGCAGATTATGTCATTTTTATCCTTCCCACTCATTTCCCCTGACATGTCCCTGGGTCCTCATGGCCAACAGCTCCTGAAAGACAACAGCATCATGACTGTGCTTTGAAATCCACTCAATTAACCACCACATGTCCAGTGGTCAGTGACTGATTGGAGACATATGGGGAGTGCTCCCAGAGATCGTTTGATGAAACAATAAGGGCAACCAGACAAGGAAGGCGAGGTTTGGACTTTCCCTGTGCAGGGCAGTGATCCAGCTGAGGCAGCGCAGGAGTCTCATCCCTTGACAGAAATCCTGGAGCTGAAATGGGATTCGGCTCCCCACAGAACCACAGGAGCTGGGATTTCTCTGGTTCAGTTCAGAAGTGCACAAGGAGTTGCCTGCATGTGAGCTCCTGCTCTGAGTCCTCGGTCCTTCAGCTGGGAGGCAGCAGCTCACACACAGACACTGGGTGATGCCCAAGGTGCCTGGGCTGCTCCTGATGTTTGCAAGTGCGTGTAAACCGTGTGGGAAATCCCTGAGATAGACACCTCCTTCCTGGGCATCAGCTGAGGGCCAGAGAGGGGATAGCACCGGCTGTCCGGTGAATTCACTCACAGCTACAAGAGCAGCACAGGGCCTTCAGGAAAGCCATGCCCATGGTGTGTCCGTGCTGCTACGTCACCTCCAAGACCCACGATCGGTCTAATGTTTGTGTGCCACCTTCTGCACACTGATTCTATAGATGAGCTATCCAGTCAGGCAATGTCCAGTGATGCTTTTCAATTAGGATATTTACTTCTGTGCTTTTGCACTAATGCAAACACCAACACACAAGAAGCTAGAAATCTTGGTAGAGCTGCAGGCCTGAGCTCCTGTTTGGACCATGGGGACACAGTTTAATGGTTTCCACAACTGCACTGTAGCACAAGGGGGATACCGAGTCTTTAGGATGGATGGGCGAGGAGACAAAGAAGGGCGACTGCCCTCTGTGAGAGTGCACTGAGCTCTGCCTGGGGATGGAAGAGCAGACAGGTCAGAGCTAATGGAAATGGCCAACAGAGGAGACCATCAGTGTCTTTTCCTGTCTTCCTGATCAGGGAGAGTAAATGGAAGGTGCCCTCTGCAGACAGATGGGAATCTGATGTTGTCTGTCCCTTGTCCCATTTGGTGGCCTTTGTCACTCCATTATCTGTGGCAGGGACAGCACAGCAGGGCATGTGGCATCCAGCAGATCCATGGAGAGCACAGATGGCAGCTTCTTGACCAAGCAGTGGAGGAACCAAAGAGGAGAGGTGCTCTGCTGGATCTCATACTCTCCGGCATGGAAGGACTTGTGGGAACTGTGAAGGTGAAAGGGGCATCAGGCCATGTGCAAGATGCAAATGTATCTCTTTTAATTTATTTATTTATTTTGAGGCTGTAAGCTTAATAGTTGATCATAAATGTCAATAAAACTGAAACAAATAATTGAAGACAAAGATGGAAATCAATGAAAATGTGTTAACCCTTCTCAACATGAAAAATTCTCATAAGTCTTGTTCCATTTTAAGTTGTAAATATGAATCTTTGAGGTGATTTGATGTCTTTTTTTTTCTTTTACTGAAACTACAATGTTTTCCAGAACTGTGTTCGCTGGACACAAATGCCTTCAGGTTCAGAGACACAGACAGCGGTGCCAGTGCCAATGCCCTGTGACTGTAGCCTGGTGCCCAGCACTACTCTTCCCTGCTGCCTATTTGATGTGCCTCATCCTCCAAGTTTTTTCAGCTCTCCTAAAGAAATGGCCATGGTTAAGGGCATGTTTTCAGCAGGCCATTTGGGCACACACTACTCCCACTGCCCTCCAGATTTCTCCATCCCTTGCTCTTTGTTCAGTCAGATACCTCCCAATTATCTGTCTGATTTCTGACTTTCAGGGGGATTACTGGAATTTGTTCCATCTCCCCAAAGTCTGATGGAATGTGTTGTCAACTCCTTCACTGTGATTTGATCTATCCCTTCCTATCTATTCTTTTTCTTTTTCTTCTTATACTTTTTCTTTTTCTCAATCACTGTCTCTTTTTTATTAAGGCACGAAGTCTGAAAGATGTTCATTAATGTCAGTAAAAGTGAAAAACAGAGTTGGAGACAAAGATATAAATCAATGAGAATGTGTTAACCCATCTCAATGTGTGAAATACTCACAAGTCCTGATCAGTTTTAAGTTGATACCTCTCAACTACCTGGCTGATCTATCCCAGGAAGATTACTGGAATTTGCTCCATCTCTCAGAGTCTGATGGCCTCTGTTGTCAACTACTTCACTGTGATTCAATCTATCCTATCCTACCTCAGAATAAATCATTTCTTTTAAAAATATTCCATATGAAAGACAAACTTCAATAGATGCCGCTTGAACATGGCATGCAGTTGATCACTGTGTTTTACTGTTCATTCAATTGCATCACCTTTCTTTCCATTTGCTGGCCAGATAAAAAAGAGAAATCTTTCCTTTTCCATGTGTAGCTGGTTCTCTGAGGAAAGCCAGTGGGAGTTGGTGCAAAGCAGTTTTAACACTGAGCGGATGAATGCAGAGGAGAAGAGTGATGTGAAGAAAAGTGATGCAAGTCCCATAGGTCCATTGTGAGCAGAAATTGGGTGGGGAGGTTGAGAAGGACCTTTGTCAACACAGTAACAGTACAGAACTCATTGGGACATCCTGGATTGGTATCAGTTGCACAGTGCTGCTTTAATGTCTTCTTTAAACCCAACTATAAATAAATAGACAATAAATTTATACTGGATTCTTTAAGCTCTCTCCAGATATCCCTCCTTTTTGCTGAACAAGTTCTGATAACCTGAAGAAGATAACAAGATGGCATAAGGCACAGGAGATTCTTTAGGTTATAATGGGCCCCAGGGTGCATTTGATGCTGAGTTCATCAGCCTCTAGTGCAGAGAGAAGTTTGCACAAAGTGCTCAACAAGACAAAGTCGGAAGTAACAGTGAAGTTTCTTGGAGTATTAATGGGCCCACTGAGGGCCATTACCAAGTAAGCTTCCCAAGGGACTTGTTAGAGAAGATAACTGGAAGCCATGACTACAGGCAGGCAAAGGCACTGGCATGCTAAGAAACCTCTCCTTTGCCTTACGAAGCAGACAGGTCAAGCCCTGATTGCAAGACCAGTGGTAGAGAGATCCTGTCTCTCATGTTGGCTCCTGGCATTTCCTGGGGCAATGGGTTGGAGGTCCGTATGATGTTAAATGAAAGACATGGGGACAGAAGATCCCAGGCTCTACATGTGGTGCAAGGACGCTGTGAGGTTCATGTCCCATATGAGACCTATGTTTCATTGCAGGATGTGAGAAGGGATGTGAGAAGGGCCCAGTCTGAACAAGCAGTCAATCCCTGTGAAACTCTGAACTTCAGATCTCTCAGTTCCAGTGCCCTCGTTTGCACATTCTCCCAGAGTTTGAAGTCCTTTATGTTCTGCGGTGCACAATCAGGCACTTGTTCTTGTTATACGTTATGCACTTGGTGCTTAGTACCAACTGGTACCCACTTCTCTGACTTGTCCACATCTCTCTGCAAGTCCTCTCCACCCTCAGTGGAGGCAACAGCACCTCCTCATCTGGTCTCATCAGCAAACTTGCTCAGAACGTCTTCTAGTCCTGCATTCAAGTCATCTGCATAAACATGAAAGGAAAGTGGCCCCAAAATGGAACCCTGGGGACCCCGACAGTGACCATCTACCAGCCTGATGGAAAAAACTGACTATAATCCTTTGGGACTGACCTACTGGCCAACTGCTCACCCACCACATTGTGTTTCTGTCTAGCCATATGCAGAACATTCTGTCCAGAAGGTTGTTGTGAGAAACAGTATCAAAATCTCCACTGAAATCCTCAAGGATTACATCAACTGGCTTCCCTTGGTCAACTAAACGGATAACTGTGTCACAGAATGAGCTTAAATTAAACAGGACCTTCGCCTCACAAACTTGTGTTGGCTGCAACCAATGACAGAATTGTCCTTCAGCTGTTTTTCCATAACTCCCACCATCATTTTCTCCATAATTTTACCAGGCTCTGGACTGACAGGTCCATAATTGCCCATGTCATCTTTCTTGCTCTTCCTTACAATGAGACAACATTTGCCAGCTTCCTGTCAGCTGGCATGACCCTAGACTTCTTTAGATGCAATTGAAATGACAGCCCAGAGCATACTAAGGCGTCATCATTGAAAGAAAGTAGATGTGCCATAGCTTTGCAATGTCTTGAACTCCAGAGTATGCCACAAATGGAGCAGAGGGGAAGATTTGCCTCTTCTGTAGTGAACTCATTCATTTGGTAAGCAGAATAACACTACCTGATACATGAGGACTGTGTCTCTGCTCTGCTCTGCTCAGCTCACAGGGCAGAGGTTCAGGGTGTTGCTCTCATGTCAGTGCAGGTAAACTCACTTTAACCTTTTTTCTTCTGTAAATGCTTCCTCTGTTTGTATGCTCAGATACACTTCCACATTCCCTCAAGTACACTTCCATATATCATTAACAATTACACTTTCTTATACCATCAAAACTGTTTGTCAAACAGTACAGTTCTTCAGTTCACATAAACTCCCTTAATACAGTCTGTATTCTTCAGTTATAAACACTGTGCCACAGAACCAGCACTGATTGAACCACCTCCCTCACACACTTCCTCGCAAGCAGTACATAGTATTACATAAATGGGTTGACATTCATTGGTCGGGTGGAATGTACACCTCTCCTCAGGACAATCTTACTAATCTACAGAGTACAAACTCCCGTCTTCTTACATACAAGCAGAAAGTACATATGAGTGGACAGACAACACAGTCTTTCACTTTGTCCGTGTCTGGCCATTTCCCTCACAGGAGGAAGGAAACATGGATCGGGACTCGGCACTCACCCTGCAGCTGTTCTGTGTCTCACTCACACCACACTCACTCTGACATTTAGATCAAAAACCATGGTTTATTCATACTACACAATGCTGACAACGTTTTCTAGCTGGAATCTTAATAACACTCATACTCTGGTCGACCAGTTGCAAACGTTAATGTTTTTCCCAGAGTCGGCTTGACACACGGTACCAAACACTTAAAGCAGATGATAATATTGAACATACAACCTATAACCCCCGTGATTACAACTTGGAGAACCCAGGCTACCATTTGACAGGCTATCCACTATATCCCATACCCGTAGGAGAGACCAACCTAGGTCCCTCCTATTGTCAACTACCTGGGAGAGAGTATTTGTTCTTGTTTCCATTCATATGACATACAGTTCCCTTTCATAGGAACTCACCCAAGGAGTCTTCCTACCCAGCTGGCAACCAAAGCCATGAGCTCACCTCCCTGGGAGCAGCACGTATGGCTGTAAACTGTGTAGGATGTCTCCTCAAGACATATGGGCTCCACTTACCATACACATACCTGGTCCACCTATGGGTGGTCCTTGTCTGTCCCTGCAGTGATCAGGTGAGGAAGGGAGTCCTTCAGAGAAATCTCAGGGTGCGCCAAAAGTGTCTCCCTCTCAGCTGGTCCTGCAGCGAACAGAGCTGGTCCCACCTGGGCCGCCAAATTGACTACAGGAATTGAACTCTATAACCTCTATAACTGATACAGTCTCCCATGACATCCTTATACCAAAGCTGAGGAAGTATGGGATAGGTGATTGGACAGTGAAGTGGGTCGAGAATTGGCTGACTGGCAGAGTGCAGAGGGTTGTCGTTGGCGGTGCAGTGTCTGGCTGAGGGCCTGTAACGAGCGGCATCCCCCAGGGGTCTGTGCTCAGTCCGGTCTTGTTCAACATCTTCATCAATGACCACCCTCAGCAAGTTTGCTGATGACACGAAGTTGGGAGGATTGGCTGACACACCTGAAGGCTGTGCTGCCATTCAGCGAGACCTGGACAGGCTGGAGAGCTGGGCAGTAAGACACCGGATGAGGTTTAACAAAAGCAAGTGTAGAGTCTTGCACCTGGGTAGAAATAATTGCATGCACCGGTACAGGCTGGGGGAAGAGCTGCTGGAGAGGAGCTCTGCTGAGAGGGATCTGGGCGTCCTGGTGGACGACAGATTGACCATGAGCCAGCAGTGTGCCCTTGTAGCCAAAAAAGCCAATGGCATCCTGGGGTGCATTAAAAAGAGAGTGTCCAGCAGGTCGAAGGAGGTGATCCTCCCCCTCTACTCTGCCCTGGTGAGGCCTCATCTGGAATATTGTGTCCAGTTCTGGGCTCCCCAGTACAAAAAAGACAGGGATCTCTTGGAAAGAGTCCAGTGGAGGACCACAAAGATGGTGAAGGGCCTGGAGCATCTCCCCTATGAGGAGAGACTTAATGAACTAGGTCTGTTTAGCCTTGAGAAAAGAAGGCTGAGAGGGGACCTGATCCAGGTCTATAAATATTTCAGGTGTGGGGGGCAAAGAGGTGAGGCCAGACTCTTTTCAGCAGTGTGTGGAGGAGGGACAAGGGGAAACAGACAGAAACTGCACCATAGGAAATTCTGCACTAATGTGTGCAATAACTTCTTTATGGTGAGAGTGACAGAGCACTGGAACAGGCTGCCTAGGGTGGTTGTGGAATCTCCTTCTCTGGAGATATTCAAGACCTGCCTGGATGCTGAGCTGTGCAACGTGGTGTAGGGAACCTGCTTTGGCAGGGGGCTGGACTCAGTGGTCTCTGGAGGTCCCTTCCAACCCCTACAATTCTGTGATTCTGTGAATATCATGGAGTTGTTTGGATGGGGAAAGACTACCCCTTTGAATGACCTTTTGTCAGGGCATGTCCTGGGATTCCTAGGATCCTCAAAATGCAGCACTGCTTCTGTCACTGAAAAATGGGGCCCTGTGTGGGACAGAGGGAGGGTCCATGAGTCCCTGGCCCACCTGACTGAGTATTTCCATGGTCTTAGCAAAGACATACTTACAACTTGAGAATGACAGTTAGCTGTGTTCATGGTGGCATGGCCACTTTTAATGGCCTTGAACTGTCTGAACATAACTGAAGAGGCTCAGGCTGATGCAAATCAGCTATTGAATGATAGTGTTGAAAAATTGGAAAGACAGGTGGCAGTTTTGATGGGAAAAAACCTAATTCAATCATTCTCCTATGGAAGATCAGTAACAACTGTCTGGAGGACCATGGGGGCCCTGTACAAGGGAATCTGTATAAAATGGACTCTGTAAATGAAGGCACTAAAAGGTCAGATTTTGAGGTTCCATTTGGACTAGATCTATTTGAGATCTGACTGATTGTAACCCAAAAATGAAAAAAAAAAAATAAAAAAAAATGCAGGATAGGCTGGTGGGAGTGCCCTGACCAGTGTCCACCCCCCAAACCCTGCTGCCCATAATACAGCAGCTGAACTGATGGATATAGTACAGTGGTTTAGACAGAAACCAAGAGAGCATGCCAGCATAGCTGCTCTGGTTATGGGACATGGAGGCAGAAAGTGCTATGGTGAATGGACTGGAAATTTCAAAACTGACATCCATTACTACTCACCCTGCCCTCAGGCAAAGACTTTATGCTCTTGTCTGGAGGGCTTATCGCAATAAAGATTGGCGGATTTGCTGCGTAGACCGGTCAGAACTCAGATCTGCGTTGTGCTTCCTGCGGCACCAAACGCCCAACAGTGGCAGTTCCGCTTATTGGCCAGCAGGTGGCAGCAGAGACCACGGAAAGAACGTCTGCGGGACAAACCCTGGGGATCCGTTCTTTTGATTATAGGGGAAGAACACAAAGATGGAAGAGGAGGGAAGGGGGAAAAAAAAAATAAAAAAAAAAATCAAACCACAGCAAACAAATAAAAACTTCTCCAAACGTAGCAAACGTGAATGTCTGTCAATAAATTAATGAGTAATTAAATTGATATCCCTTTCCCGTCCCCCCCCCCCCCCCCCCCCCAACTTCTGAGATGAAAAAAACCCACTTCTTTTAGAAGAAAACAGAGTAGTAACAACTTCTGTACCTACATTCACCACTCTGAGATCCTGTCTGGGTCTCCCAAGGCTTGTAAATAACCACTGGGTCGGTTCTGATGTCGCGTGATTTGTTGTCAGTTCTCTCATGGTTCTCCGGTCAGTTCTCCGGTGCCAGGATCTGCCACAGGGCATTCTGACCACGGGCATCATGTTTCTACGCTGCCGCCTGCATTTAACAGGCAATGGGACTGCCCAGCATGTGCAAGGCAGCACCTCTTTCACACCACCAGAATGTTTAAGGCTGTTGGGATTGTTGTTAGCGTCCCATTAACACTGAGGCTAGAGATACCCTTAGGATTGACATTACTATTAGCATTACTTTGATGGTGCCCTATCTGGGTCATTTCTAGGGGATGTCAGGAGTAAGGCACAGTGTCAGGAGAAAAAGAACAGACTCTGTTACTTTATAAACGTGATAATAGAGAGAGTTCATTGGAAAAAATACAACTCTTAAATAATGCAAAGCATGCTTCTGATTGGATGCAGGCATCATCTGGGCTCTGATTAATATTACTCTTAAGGTAAAGATTATTGTTACCATAATGATTTTTTTTTTGGATTATGATCAGGGTTAAGGTTCCTTTTGCTACAAACTTCTAGCATCATTTTTGTTGTTGCATTTGGAGTTAGGGACGATTTTAGAATCAGGGTAAGGGTTAGGATTAGAGTTACATTGCTGGTTAATGCTGTTATCTTTACAGCTCCTGTGAGGGTTGGGGTCTGGGTCAGGTGTTTAAAAATGAAATGAAAAAAGAATTAAAAAAATATATTGAAAGCTTCAGATTTCCTTAATCTTTGTGGGAATCATATAATGTGCAACTCAGATCTACCTCTTCGTGCAGTGACTGCCTGTAAATTTGCTGGAGCCTAATATAATATGGCCTTGTGCTTTCCACTAACTCACCTTCATTTCATTTTCATTACATTTGCTTGGTAGTCAGATTTTGGTGTGTGGATATTTTAAAACAATCTAACTGACATTAGCAAAAAATTAAAAATAAAATTTAAAAAAATGCACAACAGCATCGTATCAATTTTTATAGATAAGATAAAGAAGAGCAGTTTCCCTTAGTTTTCTGTGCCTCTTTACTTTCTTACCCTCTCCCCTTGTGTGAGAAACTCTCAAAGTCAAAGATTTCTAGTTAGGCAAAGATGGCAGCGATAGCAGCAGTGCTTATTCATTATTGCAATACTGCGCGCACATCCCCTATTGGCAAGGGAGAAACTGCACACCAGTCAGTGAAATCAATTCTGTTCTGTGCCCTAAACCCACTGCAGGTGATGCTCTCATGGCTCTCATTGGTTGAGCATCTCAGGCTCACAGACTCCTCGAGACTGTGGCTAGGATTCATTTCCATAGAAGGTCAATTACCAACCTCTTGTTTTTAGGTCTGCCTTGTACTTTTCTGCGGACAGAGAAGGGCAATGTTTCCAAAAGTCAGTACATTCATTCTGTCCTGTGCTGGGCTCTACCCACCCTGTATTTATCTTGTGCTTGTCTCAATTCTCCCCATGTCAGAATGCCCCCAGTCTGAACTTAATTCTGTTCAGCAACTTTCTTGGTGGAAAAACTACTTATACAGCTGTTTTACAAGAGGGTTATACATTCAGTTAGGGCCTGCACTATGTACTGAAAATACTGGAAACTTCCACTGCAAAAACACAATCTACCTCTCCCATCTGTGCAGCCTTGCAGACCCAGAGCATGCCAGGTTATTTCTGCTTTCATAGCATTTGCATGCTGTAGGGTGAGCACAAGGTTCTGCTGCTTGATTCTTCTGCAAGAGCTGCCTACCGGCAAATGGTTGCAGGGATGGAGGATGTGACAGAAAGCATTTGTCTCCACAAGAGCAGAGTTACATTCAGTGCAGAGTGTGAGAGTCAGGTTGGTGTGGAAAAGCACTGACACGCTGGGGATGATGCAGTGCTCACATGTCTAACACTCACAGACATTACTGTCAGAAGGATGGTGCTGTGTTGTGCTTCTACCTTTGGCAGCCCCTGGAGAAATGCTGTGGCACACAGAACACCTTTGTATTGCACTGACTGCTGCCATGCAGCATGGATTTAACACACCAAATCAACAGGAGCATGACTGCATCTAACTGCCCTGAGAAAAACTACTGTAGCTGAAGAGATGAGGAGGCAGCTGCTCATCTGCAGAACAAGCAGTACTGCCAGACATTGGGCCAGGTGAGCACCTCCTGCTGCAGCGTGATGATGACAGGGCTGGAGATGATCTGCAAAGCCAGCTTAAAAGTGGGAGACGTGAGTCAACATGGCAGGAGGACAGAGGTGTTAGGGAGCAGCCAAGGCATCAAAGAGTATCAGAAGGCTTTGAAAAGTATCACAAAGTGACAGCCAGGAAGACTGGGATATATCATGAGCAGCAACCTGGATGCTAGAGATTATTTGCTCCCATACAAAATGGTAGAGATCTTGCTGCAGACATCCCAACGCCAGCCAAAATGGGAACCCAGAGCTCTGCCTGCACGAACCCCACAGCCATAGCATTGCAAGCTGAGCTGCCTTGCTGTTTGTTGCATTCATCCCAATCCCTGTGATTGAAGACTCAGAATGCAGTCGAGGCGATGACTGAGCATGAGAGTGACTTTATTCAATAAAAGACAGGAGGGCTTGAGAGGTCAAGGGTGAAGATGGGACTCCTCTTGTCAAGATGAGAGTGGCTCAGAGCTGGTGCTGCTGCCTGGTGCCTGGGACTGGCAGCCTGACTCTAAGTCCCCATCTAAGATGCTCAGCTTCACCTCACTGATGCTGCCCTGCTCCTGCATGGTGGTGCTGCTGCTGGGACACTCGGGCTGTGCTTGGGATGGGCAGCACTGCAAAGGCGCTGGGTCACAATCCAGGCAGGTGACTGCTGTGTCTGGCAGGCTCAGGTCAGGAGCTTCAGCAGAGCCAGGAGATATGAGAGCATGAACGTGGATGAGCCCCTTGTGTCCATCACTGTTACCATGTGGAAGGCTGTCATCCGAATTGCAGCGATTCATGCTTAATAAGAACTCTCCATTGATGGAAAGACACTGCTTGGTTTGGATCTTTGGGGTTGACAAGGGCTCGAATCACCTAGGAAGGCATAGAAACACAAGGGTTAGTTTCAAACATTTGCAAGTTGAATCATGAAAGGTTGTTGATACTTGGTAATAGAGTGGCGGCAGGAAGAAGCAAGTAGGCTTGAAGCAGCATAGCCACTGTCTTGAAAGTGATCCTCATTCAGGTCCAGCTCGTGTGTTGTTTCACTGTAATCTGCTTCTTTGGGTCTACCTAGTGGGCAGCAACACTCGAGCTGTTACTGATATCATTGAAAAGAACTGGAGACAATTGTTCTATTCCTAAGAGCTTCAAGGTGCCTAGAAGCACAAATAGAAACCAGCAGTATTTCATCACTTCACCAAAAGGAAGGTCAAACACCTGAGCTGTGAAGAGCAGTTACAGAACCTATGCATAAGATCACACCAGACATACTTTGTTCTAACAACAGTTATGGCACATAGTCCATTTCCTTCAATATTCCCAAAATGAAATGATGTGGAGCATTACAGGGAAAGAAACACTGCACACAGACACTATGACCCTGATTAGACTCAAGCAGCAGACTTAAAACAAGTCAGAGTTTTTGATTCCAGGATATTTCAGGACCTATCGTGTGAAATTCAGTTACACAACAGTGCCTAGGTGCCTGCGTTTCAAGCAACTTTCAGATCACAGCCATGTAAAATAAAAACAAATTCAGTGCAGAAATAGCAAGCCTGTACCTTAATACTCATGAGATTATCCATTTTTTACTGCATTCTGACTAAGTTCTAAAACTTGCTCATCCCAGTTCACTTCAGCAAGTTCCACCAATTCAAGCAACGCAGTTCTGAGATCCTGTGTACGTTGTGCAGATAGAATTGAACAGTGCAGAAATAGTCTCTGACAGCTTTAAGAGCTCTGTTCTGCTTACAAACTCTCAGTCCAAAACTATTCACAGTTTTAAGGAAATGAACACCTGAAGCAGTTGGATCATCTGCCGCATTCTGCTTCTTGGCATCATGATTAGCACAAAGGGTTTTCTGCTGTCCTGCAGAGATGGAAAAAGTCCTGCTTACAAATGGACCAAGTTTCAGTGTACAGCAGAGTTTGTACCAGACTAATAAGCCACGTCATTCAATTCATTTGCTCAGGTTGTTATGCACTCCAAAAGGAAACAGAACTAACTGCTGGATTCTGAAGGCAATCTGTGGGGTCCTACATTACCTCCTGATTCTGGAAGAGGAAATTCTAATAGCAAATGCAGAACTTTGATCTTTGTAGACATGAGAAGAGCTGGCATTTAGGAACATTCATTTCAGGGAAATCAAATGATGTGTCTATATTTTTACTACAGATAGTATAGGGAGCAGCCAGTTGAAGAACCAGATACAAAAAAATCCAGCCCATTGGCAGGAAAATACTTCTCCTTAAATTCTGTATGCTATCATGGTACAGAATTAGGCTACAGTGCCACATAGGCCAACCAAGCGTAGAACCAAATCCACAAAATACTGGTAGACAAAGCAGCAAAAACAGGGACAATATTCAGCAGACTGTGCTGTGGCCTTTCTACCCACAGCTCAGCATGTTCTGCCATCCGAAAAGCAAGGCCTCTTGTCAAGCTCAGCTATTTCCCTTCTCAGTGTATTCTAGCACCACTGATACCCACTGGTATCCTCCTGTAGAGTGCCATCATATTGTCATCATCCAAAGGGAAAACCCACACAGCAGAGCATACAGCACTACACCCATGCTCCAAATATCCGCCTGAAAAACAAAAAGACAAGCTTACAAACCTGAAGCACCTCAAATGGCTTCCTGACAGACTGGATTGTCTGCCCTTGCCAAAGCCCACATATAGCCCATGAAAAGCTGGCTCTTTCCCTCAGGAAAAAGAGCCTTATCGTCCCAGAGAAAGCATATAACCCTCATTCAATTGCCCTTTCACTCAGCTTAGAGCACTACTAAAACCAGCATCTTCACCTTAGCTCATCACACTGCTGCACTTCCTTTTACAAGGATTTCACTGGCAAAAATGAAATCAAAGCCGTCACAAGGGATTTAGCACAGTTACGTGTTACTGGCTACGAGAGCTGTCAGCACAGTCACCTGTCTGGCTTTGCTGCTGTTCGGTTCTCTTTATGTAGAGGCACAACAAGGTTCAGACACAGTGCAGTTCTCACTTTGACTGTAAAGAAAAAGGAGGCTTGAAAAGCAGCGTGTGGAAAACAAAGAAACAAGAATTAGAACAACAGTGGGGCCATGGCACTTGTAGGAATTGCTCCGCCTTTAACAGCGATTCAAGAAGTACGAGGGCATCCCAAACCAGACCAGTTTGGACAGATTAACAACTGCAAGTAGTGGGTTCCAAAATTCCAGACATGAAATCAAAGCTGGAAAAACTCTTCACATTTTCATCTCTCAATTTTTAGTTCATTGTGCATTACAACGGAAACAATTCTTCACATACAACTTGGAAGCTAAAGACAAGTCTGACAAAACAGACTGCACAGAAATGATGGATAATTAACAGAGCAAATTGCTCTTTCAAACACTTAGTAATAGAAAGAGATCTCTGAAGTTGCTGTTCTGTAGAGCCCCAAAGCAGTCGCTTGAGGCAGTTCAGGATTAGCCTGAGACAAACCAGCCAGCTGTGTGAACTGAGACCAATTGCACTTTTCTAGTCTGTGGCCACTGACAGCTTCTGAGAGCTACCAAGCGATGCAACCTAGCAGAATTCAGAAGGGAAACCAAGAGAGCCTACCTGAGCTCCACTGCCTTTAAATGCTCTGTGGAGAGGGAAGGGAAAGAGGGGAAAACAAACACCGCTCTACATCCCTCTGAGCCAATAGACACTTTGCCCTGGATTAGCTCTGGTGCTGCATAAGCTGGGCTTCCACAGCATGTGTTCAGGCGGTAATCAAGGCCTGCCTGGAATAACACAAAAAATAGAGAGAAACGTTTGCTTTAACAGAGTTTATGTCTTCTGGTCATAACACTTGAGAAGCCTCAGAGGCTTCTTCTCCTGTGCATATTTTCATTCATCTTAGAGTTTGCTTTCATTCAATGTGACCTCTCTAGGCAAATATTGTCTAAGACCATGAGCATCACATAAATGTGCAGATCTCAAGCTGCTCACTTATCTAGTACCCTTCGCATGATGCTTTATTTTCCTCAGCTGATCATCTAGATTGTGTCTGTTGATTGTGCAACAACAGCCTGTTGATCTCGATTACCTGTGAGAGGCTCTAACTTTGGCCAGGAAAAATCATTTGAGGATAAGTAATTATCTGGGACTCAGTAAGTCTTCCCATGCTTTCATAACAGCAGAGATACACACACACACAAACTCGTGGAACCCCACTGCTTTGCACAATCCTGTGCACACTCACGTGTGTCATGCACTGATTTCCCAGCCAGTCCTCATAGGGTCTCTTACTTAGGACGGGAGTGTAGGGGAGCAGCCAGAAGCTGTTTGCATTCCCTGCTGTCTGCTGGGCAGCTTTGCTGGAGATGCTTGGGTTGCTTTGCTTTTCCTTGGGAGGTGGGAAGGAGCTTTGGGTTGGAGGCACATCCCGTGCCAGAGCATCCCAATGGCACGTGTGGGGCACTGATCTGCAGCAGATGAAGGGGAGGAGGTCCCAGCACAGCTCTGCACCATGCTCTGCCACACTGGGCAGCTTGTTCCTGGCTCAGCAGCGTCATCAGACAAGAAGCAGGGAAGGAAATCAAGGATGGGGGGTACCATCAAACGCAGTTAGTGCGTGCCTGTGCAAGACAAACAGACCCAGAGCTTGCAGGTTGTTCCTGCTTTTGTAGCATTTGTGTGCTGTAGCTGAGCAAAAGGTTCTGCTGCTTGAATCTTCTTCTGCAAGAGCCACCTACCGGTAAATGTCTGCGGGGATGTAGTCGGTGTGCACGTTTGAAGCCATTTGAGAACCTAGTCGTTCTTGCTGCAGGACCCCTGTCTTCTGTTAAAAGCTGAACGGTCCCCAGAGCACCTGTTTCCATCAGCTACCACCATCCAAAGCAGCCAGCCTTCTTACAGTCACCTGGCCCAAACATCCCTTTTGCTCTACACTTGATTCCTGCAAGAGATGGGAGCTCGGCACGCACACCATCCTTCCAACACCCCATCCCTGCAGCAAGGGATCACAGCGCTGGCACAGCTGAAACAAAAAGGGTGTGCGAGTTTCCTGTTAGCACTCAGTGTGAACCAATCTACCACTGAGCAACACCGTGAGTCCCCACTCACCTCAGCACAGGTCAACCTGTAACCCCAACCTTCCCCTATCCATGTGCACACGCACACCCATTCACCACCCTGCCTGCTTTGCACACCCCCATGCACACTCTGCATCGTGTGCCCTCCTTTGCATTCACAGACGTGTGCAAACCATCCCTGGGAACACCTACGTGCCTACACCTTCCACAAACACCCCTTTGTGTGCACCTGTGTGCAACCCAACTCCTCAGCACACGCACGCGTTTGTGCCACCCTGTCCATGCACTCACCACGTGCCCTCCAGCAACCAAGGATTGCAGAGATGCTCCAGAGTGTGCCAGAGATGGAATCTCAGAGTGCTGGGACATTATTGATCACTAAGGAAAACACTTGGAAGCATATTCAATCTGCAGAAGCTGTAATTACTGGGCACAGTTAGCTTTCCTATGGCTCAGCTGGAGGAGGCGGGTGCTCTCATACATCTGAGACACTCGCACAATGTTGGGATCATTCTGATGGAAACTATGTCTTCAGATATCATGGTTAAAACCATCCAAGATGATCATGCAGAGCCTTAGCTCTTGAGCAGCACTTCCTCCCCACCCTTCACTACTCCAAGCAGCTCCAACAAACTTCTCAGAAGAAATCCAGGCCAGCACAGACCTGGCAGACCAGAACCAAGTGCAGCTTGTGGGACGGCAGTGCCCACTCCTTGCTTCCACCCTGCTCCAGCAGGTTAAGGAGTCTGAGCCTCACTGGCCTTTGACAACTCAAGACTTTCAGCACCTCATGCCAACATTTCTCACTAAGATACACCTAAGGCATTGAATTCTCTTCTCACTACCTCCTCCCAGTCCTCCCCTAGGAACAGAAACAATTCAGATTCTACAGCAAACTACAGCATCTGCACTGCAAGAGCACACTGAACCACCTGCAACAATGAAACATGGTTTTGGAGAGTGGGTATGAAAACACACCTTTAGACAGCTGTCTCCCTGTAGCCAAAAGGAAACCAAGAAGGAAAAGTCCAGCCTGAAACATGCCCATGCTACTAGCCCAGGTTTTTCACAGTCAATGCAGAATCCATCCTGTTCTTGAGGTAACAAACGACCAGTGAGTCTCCCGTTGCTCCACCCCTTCTCCTTCAAAGCCTGAAAAAGAAAGAATAAACAAGCAGAAGAAACCCAGACGTACCTTTCCACACACAGAGCAGAAAGTGGAACAGCAGTTGTCTCCTTCCTGAGACATGGTGGGGAGCATCCCAGAGGAAGCCCAAGTTCTTTGCTTCTCTCCACAGGGACTTCAAGCACTCTTGGCAAGAGCTGCTTTGGTTCTTTCTTCAATTGCTTCCATCACCAGAATCTCCTTTGGAAAAGGAACCCGAATGAAAGAATCAGCAAATGAAAAAGAATGAGCAATAGCCACTTTACCAGCTTTCTTCTGACACTCAATGTAGACTCTTGACTCGGGCAAGGTCTTAAAATCAACTGGTTACAAGAACTGTCCCAAAATATATCCAGCTTCTGTACAGCTGCCATTCTTTCTGACAGCGAGTGTAATCACAGAATCATAGAATGGCCCGGGTTGGAAGGGACCTCAAGGATCATGAAGATCAATCACCTCCCTGTCCCTGCTGGCCATCCCCTCTTCTGATGGAGCCCAGGGGACCATTTGCTCTCTGAGCTGCAAGAGCACGCTGATGGCTCACGTTCTGTTTTTCATCCACCAGGACCCCCAGGTCCTTCTCTGCGGGGCTTCTCTTAAGGACTGCTCCTCCCAGTCTGTAGAAATGCCTGGGATTCCTCCAGCCCAAGTGCAAAACCTTGCACTTTGCTGTGTTCAACCTCATTAGATTCACGTAGGCCAACCTCTCGGTTGAGCTCCCTCTGAATGGCATCCCTTCCTTCCACTGCGTCAGCCGCACCACTCAGCAAACAGCAGAAGGTGCACTCCATTGCATCATTGGTGTCTCTGATAACCATGTAAAAAAGCACTGGTCCCAAGACAGACTCCTGGATGACACCACTTGTTATCGGCCTCCACCTGGACATAGAACCATGAATCACCACCCTCTGTCTGTGGCCTTTCAACCAATCCCTTATCCACCAGGTGGTCCACCTGTCAAATCCACATCCCTCCAGTTTAGAGATAAGGATGTGGTGGAGGGCCATGTCAAAGATCTTGCTCAAGTCCAGGTCAATGACATCTGTTACCTTCCTTTTGTCCACAAATGCCGTCACTCCATCATAGAAGGCCACCAGACTGGTTAGGCATGGCCTTCCCCTGCTAAGCCACGCTGCCTGTCTTGGATCACATGCTCATTTCTTATGTGATCAAGCATGTCTTTGAGGCAGATCTGTTCTTCAACATCTACATCAGTTACACATTTGAATCAAATAATTGGTGTTCCTGTCACCAAGAAAACCTCTTTGTCTTCTACTCCTGCTGCACTTCTGTGCTTTCATCAGAAGCAAAGGAAGAGACCACCTCCTAGATCCAAATTTTAAGAAACCAACACCCAATAGGTGTCATCTGAAGTAAAATAGCAGAGAAATTAAGATGACTCTTCTGCATCCAGCTTGGATCACTCCCTCACTCAGGCACACCACCATCAGATCAAGGAGATGCTGCCTTCAGCTTAGAGACTGTATGGGAAATCACAGCTTGAACCTCTGATTAATCAGCTGAGGCAAGTATTGGGTCAGCTGCGGGAGCACAGGTGAGAGTAATCTAGCTGTGCTCCCAGAAGGGGTGGACCTCGACTCAACCTCCTCTGAGACCTCATTTAAAGGCTGACCACCACTGAGACAGCATGTCTTAGAGATTGCTCCCTAGTTGAGGCTGCCTCAGCTTTCTAGTCAAGGTATCGATATTGGTGAGTTTCCCTTTGCTAATAACCTTAGGCTATTTACCACCATCTTGGTTAATATCTTTTTATTAACCACCCTTACAGAGACCATAAGGGTTTGGGCTTCCAAACTCTCAGCAAGCATTTGGATCAGCCAGCTTCCTGCCGAGGAGCCCCCTGCATCACTGCTGCCTATTCTGGTACCGGACCCGCAGATGCTTCAGAGCTCATTAGCATGGACTTCCTTCCTCCCCTCAGCAGCTGCTCCTACACTCACCTTCATTCCTACTCAGATACCTGCCGCTTCCAGCACCAGCTGACCTGCAAGACACAGAAAGGAAAGGTGGGAGTCATGCAAACGCACAAGCCCAAGGCTGTGTCACCACCACACATGGCAGCCTCGGGAAGTCAGCTGAAACTACAGCCTTTGTCAGAATGGAAACAGGCACCGTCAATTAAGTGTGACCTCTGAACTCATTGCCACCATCAGAAATAGGCACTGAAATCGCTCACTTCACTGCAGCTGGTTAACTCCAAATTCTTTTGCTTTTGGGAAAATGCGGACACGGAATTGAAGGACACCAGAAAAACGACATCTACTTCATTGTAGGTGGTTAAGCTTGGAAGCAGGACTTGAGCAAGAAATGCTTCTCAGCTCCTTGAAAGGCACTAATCCTGACCTCTGCCACAGGTGGCTGAGTGACACAAAAGTTGAGCTGCCCATTCAGAAGCACATGGAGCAGGCCATGGAGCGGTTACATACCAACACACGAACAGGCACTTTCCCATTGGAAGGGAAATCCCTTCTCCCTGCCATGCCATGCCCACACCGCTCCTCAGGGCTGCACTGACAGCACAGACAGAATTGAAACATCTTTTGTCATCATTGTGGTTTTTCACAGACCCAGACAATGAGATACTGGGTTGCTGTGTGGGTTCCCAGGCGGCACTGCCATTTCCAAGCCATTGCTTCCTAGGGGCACAGAAAGGAAAACGCCTGAACAAAATTTCACCCAGAGATTGCTATTTTACCATTCTTCCATGCAAAACAGGAGGACAGTACAGCGGATTTGTGCAGCTGCATCAACACCCTGGGTGCTAAAGGAATGCAAAGACAGAAATATCAAAACTACAAGGAGGGAAGCTATGTTTAGTAATATCTTTTCTCATTTACAACAGGCAGTTGGCACTACTAAAGGAAAATCCCAGGCCTCAGGTTCTGACAGTGCGACAATCTGGCACGGACTCAGATGTGAGTGATCCAAATGGTTTATTCCAGGTTCTAATACCACTTCTGTGAATTCACACGTTTTCTCTCTTAACTTTCCCACAGCCTTCACATGTCCACAGAACATCCCACAAACTCTCCTTTACGGCGCACGTAGGCACTCATCCCACCAGAGCCATCAGTCATTCCTAGCCATGTGCTTCTCCTCCAGTCACGGACAGTATCACACGGCCATAATGCATCTTAAATGACTTAGTTTTTCTGTTCTTTCTGGAGGTGTCCTTGGTTCCTAGCCTTACCTTCTCATGCCGTTCATCTTCCTCTGCAGCTCCTGCTCTGAAGAGTCTTCTTATGTTCCCACATGACAGGAAGAAAATGAAGACACAACCCCTGCCACCAAGGTCAGCTCTGCAGCACACGTTACCTGAGGAGCACTTGGCTACTCATGCAAACTGCACAGTGCCAGGAAGATTGTTACATGTTGCACTTCTTCTTCTCCTGGCTCAGAAATTAAATTTTCTACCTAGAAAATGGAAAACAAACAAACAAGCAAACAAAAAATAACAACAACAACAAAAAACACCTCACCTGACATAAAGGAGACATGATTGTTACTATGGAATTCCGGAGGGCAAGGTATTTGCCCTCTCTATGAAGAAGCTGACTGCAAAGGACTAAGAACAGCCACGATCACGTTGAGAACTTGCGGGTAAAATTCGGGACTGAACCAATAATGGGCTTCTGGAGGTGAGGGTCTGCTCCAGGCCTCCTGGTCAAGGGAGCCTGTTGATGGGCCCTGCTTACTGCAGCTACCAGAAGCACCGCGCTCACTGACTCTCAACTTGATGGGGGATTCCAGTCAGGCTGGGAAATCAGCATGGCTGGCTGCAAGCTGTCTGAGAGACTGCTGGACTGCACTGGGAATAACTTTGTGGGCCAAGCATTAAGCACACCAAGCAGAAGGGAAGGTATTGGACAGACCGACCAGAGGTCAAGCGTTGCTGGACCTGCTGCTCACCAACGCTGAGGAGATCATCAAAGGCGTCAAGGTTGGAGGCTGCCTGGGCTCCAGCGATCATGCCCTGGTTGAGTTTGTGATCTCAAGCGATGTGGGCCTGGCAAAGAGCAGGACCAGGATGCTCAACTTTAGAAGAGCAGACTTCAAGCTACTCAATGGAATGCTGGCCAAGATCCCCTGGCGCGCTGCCCTCAAAGATAAGGACGTTGAGGAGAGCTGGCTACTGTTCAAGGATGCCCTCCTGGCAGCACAAGAGGTCTCCATTCCCCTGATTAAGAAAGTGGGCAGGAGAGGTAGAAAACCGGCATGGCTCAGCAAGGACCTGCTAAGAGAACTGAGGGTGAAGAAAGGGGTGTACAAGCTCTGGAAACAAGGCTGTGTCACCCGGGAAGAATACAGGGATGCCATCCGAACTTGCAGATGTGGGATCAGGAAAGCCAAGGCTCAGGCAGAACTGAACTTGGCGAGGGATGTGAAAAACAACAAGAAAACCTTCTACAGGTACATTGGCCAGAAGAGACAGGCCAAAATGGGCGTGCCTACTCTGGTAAATTTAAAAGGAGAAATGGCTTCAACAGATGAAGAGAAAGCTGAGGTGCTGAATGAGTTCTTCGCCTCGGTCTTCACTGGTGGCCAGGATTCTAGTCTTTTTCACGTCCCTAAGTCTTGCACCCCCATACCTCCATGTGGGGACCAAGGAGGTAAATCCCTCCCCACTGTAAGGGTAGAGCAAGTCCGAGAGTGCCTCCTTAGACTGAATGAGTATAAGTCTATGGGGCCAGATGGCGTGCATCCCAGGGTCCTGAAGGAGCTGGCTGAGGTGGTTGCTGAGCCGCTCTCCATCATATTTGAGAAGTCGTGGCTGTCAGGTGAGGTCCCGGATGATTGGAGGAAGGGTCACGTCACTCCCATTTACAAGAAGGGGAGCAGGGACGACCCGGGTAACTACAGGCCGGTGAGTCTCACCTCTGTGCCTGGGAAGATTATGGAACAGATCCTCCTGGACAACATGCTTGATCGCATAAAGAACAAGCATGTGATCCGAGACAGCCAGCATGGCTTCACCAGGGGAAGGTCATGCTTAACTAATCTTGTGGCCTTCTATGATGGAGTGACGGCGTTGGTGGATGAAGGGAAGGCGACCGATGTCATTTACCTGGACCTGAGCAAGGCCTTTGACATGGTCCCCCATCACATCCTCATCTCCAAATTGGAGGGAGGTGGATTTGATGGGTGGACAACTAGATGGATAAGCAATTGGTTGAAAGGCTGCAGACAGAGGGTGGTGGTCAATGGCTCTATGTCCAGGTGGAGGCCGGTAACGAGCGGCGTCCCTCAAGGGTCTGTCTTGGGACCGGTGCTCTTTAACATCTTTATTAATGACATCGATGAGGGAATGGAGTGCACCCTCAGCAAGTTTGCTGATGACACCAAGCTGAGTGGTGCAGTCGATACGGTGGAGGGAACAGATGCCATTCAGAGGGACCTTGACAGGCTGGAAAGCTGGGCTCGGGTGAACCTAATGAGGTTCAACACGGCAAAGTGCAAGGTTTTGCACTTGGGCCGGAAGAACCCCAGGCACCTGTACAGGCTGGGAGGAGTTGTCCTTGAGAGCAGCTCGGCTGAAAAAGACCTAGGGGTCCTGATAGATGAGAAACTTAACATGAGCCAGCAGTGCGCTCTGGCAGCCCGGAAAGCAAATGGGATCCTGGGCTCCATCAGGAGAGGGGTGGTCAGCAGGGATAGGGAGGTGATCGTCCCTCTCTACTCTGCTCTTGTGAGGCCCCATCTGGAGTACTGTAGCCAGGTGTGGAGCCCTCAGTACAAAAAAGATATGGAAATTTTGGAAAGGGTCCAGAGGAGGGCCACAAAGATGATCAGGGGGCTGGAGCACCGCCCCTATGAGGACAGGCTGAGGGAGTTGGGTTTGTTCAGCCTGGAGAAGAGAAGGTTGCGAGGTGACCTCATTGCAGCCTTTCAATACCTGAAGGGAACTTACTCCCAGGAGGGGAGTAAACTCTTCGAAAGGGCTGATAATAGCAGGACTAGGGGAAATGGTTTTAAGTTGAAGGAGGGAAGATTTAGGTTGGATGTTAGGGGAAAGTTCTTTACTAGAAGGGTGGTTAGGTCCTGGAACAGGCTGCCCAGTGAGGTTGTGGATGCCCCGTCCTTGGAGGTGTTCAAGACCAGGTTGGACAGGGCCCTGGGCAACCTGATCTAGTAAATGTGTATGTTTGGTGGCCCTGCTAGGCAGGGGGGTTGGAACTACATGATCCTTGAGGTCCCTTCCAACCCGGGTAATTCTGTGATTCTGTGATTCTGTGAAGGGAAGCATTACTGGACATGCTGCACAGCAGGGGTTAAGACTGGAGGTGGTCAGGGCTGTAGTGACCATGCCCTCCTAGAGTTCCTCATCTCAAGGAATGCGGGCCTGGCAAAAAGCAAAGTCAGGACCCTGAGCTTCAGGAGAGTCAGCTGCAGGCTGTTCAAAGAATTCTTGGACGAGAGACACTGGAAAACTGTTCTTAGGGGCAAAGGGTTCAAACATCCCTTTGTGTGCACCTGTGTGCAGCCCAACTCCTCAGCACAGCCCTGTGCAAGCACACATTTGTGCCACCGCATCCACGCACTATCTATGTGCTCACACACACTCACACAACCACATCCCTTAGTGCAGCCCTGTGCGCACACACACTCACACATGTGTAACCCCTTCCTTTCACTCCCAAAGTGCACGCACACACCGGTACCACAATGTCCTTGTGCAGCTCCAACACTCTGCACACCCCTGTGCACGTACATATATGTGCATGCTCGTCCTTGCACACATACCCACAGACCTACACACACCTGAGCAACACCACTGGTTTGTACACTCATGGACACAAATGTGTGTACAACACCATCCATGCACAAATACACACACACACACACGGATCCCCACTGCTTTGCACAATGCTGTGCACACTCACGTGTGTCATGCACTGATTTCCCAGCCAGTCCTCGAGGGGTCACTTACTTAGGACAGGAGTGCAGGGGAGCAGCCAGAAGCTGTTTGCATTCCCTGCTGTCTGCTGGGCAGCTTTGCTGGAGATGCTTGAGTTGCTTTGCTTTTCCTTGGGAGGTGGGAAGGAGCTTTGAATTTGAGGCACATCCCGTGCCAGAGCATCCCGATGGCACAAGGGGGATCAGGGCCCCTCTATTGGTTACCTCGGTGGCTTGCAGCAACTGGAACTTTTTGCCTATTGAGAAAGCTAAAAAGTGTGAGTTCCTCCTGACCCATATCAACAAAAATCTCAACCATAAAAAAGAGACGTCTTCGTATTCAAGCAAATGACAACAGTAAGACCATGCATGTTGTTTTGTTGTATTTCCTCTGTAATCATGGGGAGGATATGAAGAAGTGGTATAATTCATCCACTTCTGCACTTCAGGCACAAGTTCCTTAGAATTGGAAGAGACCCTTAAAGGCCATCTAGCCCAGCTCCCCTGCAATAAAAAGGGACATTCACAGCTAGATCAGGTTGCTCACAGCCTGGTCATTAGTCATCCCAGAGGCAAAACAAACACTGAATGATCTCTCCTTCAGTCATAAATCCTTGGAGACAACAGCATTGACACTGCATGTTACTGAAGCAGTAAAAGAAATTGCTCCTGTAACTCTCCTTGTGTTAAGTAAAATGATGATAAAAAGCAATGGAATGCTTTGGCAGGACACCAAAACCATCCTCCTTCCTTGATATCTGCTGCAATGGAACCTTCCACTGGAAGAAAGCCTCTGATGACTTGTCACCCCAGAGAGGTCAGCTTTAGAAGCAGGACTGCTGCACAATAGAATGAACTGGAGCTCCTTAGCATCTCTTACATCCAGGAGGGGTGTGATCAGACCCACCTATCACCTTCAGGTGCGCTTTCTGACACCTTGTCTGACTTCACTGTCACTGTGCCAGCATCCTCAGGCTTAACCTGCTTCATTGTCAGTGTGCAGCAATTGCCAACGTTCTTGATGTCATTGTAATTGTTGGTGTAAAGGAGGTTGCCATTCAGGAACCATTCCACGTCCTCGTCATTATGGGACAGCTCGCAGGAGAAGACAGCAGAGCTCTCTTCTTCAATTTCTACATCCTGCAGGTGCTTCGTTACTTCTACATTGCGGGCTGTGGGGAAACAAGGTGAACTGTTACCACTGTTACTATAAATCATACTGGGATGTGGTAGAATGGTTGGACTAGATGATCTTTGTGTAATCATCTATGTGAAGATAATACATGTATAAAGTTAGCAGGAGAGAACGGCAGAAGTCAACCTCAAGAAGAGAAATCTGAGGTGAAATAGGACATGGAAGAGGCCACCCTCCCTGCTCATACCTTCAGCTGTCAGCGTGGCCTCAGTCTCTGCAATTCCTGCCTTGCACTTGTACACACCAGCATCATCGGGCTTCAGCTTCAGAATTCTGAGCTCTACTGAATGCTTATCCCTCTTGATCTTGTACTTCTCAGAGGGCTCGATGGGTGTGCGGCCCTTGAACCATTTCACAACCTTTGGAGAAGGCCTGAAGTCACAGGACAGGATGACAGAATGACGTTCCAAAGCTGTCTTGTCCTCCAACTTCCTGGTGATTTCTATATGGTAATCTGCAAAGCAGGGGTGGAAGAGAAGAAAGGATGAGGACAATTGGAAGAAGAGGAAAGTCTCTTGCGTGTATTCCATTCCAATTAATGTCAAGTTCACAATGGTTCTTTGAACGACTCTAAAGATAAAACAAACGATTGTCTATAGGGAATGCCATTGACTACATTTCTATGAAGTAATACTGTACAGTATCTACCAAATGCAAGGTCCAGCTCTTGTTCTGTGCTTATTAAATTGCTCCCAATTGTTGAGGCTTTTATTCAAATAAGAGTGAGTTGAAAATATAACAAGTACTTTAGGATGTGAATGGATAATCTTACGCTGGGGACAACAGCAGATAAAAAGCCTGCAAGTTTCTTTCAGATGAAATCAATGACAAACCGCACCAAATTTAGGTGCTACCAAACTTAAACTTGTCTAGTTCAGAAATACAATTAATTTCACCTGATTTGACTTCTTTGCTATAGCCAAGGACAAAACCTCAGCTCTGTAAATCTGAATAGTAAGCACATCACAGCTATTCAAACACATCTTTTACTGAGATGCAGCTGTCTCATTTAGTGTCCAACGACTTTGAACTGGAAATGGAGCAGACCAAAGCAGAATCTAAACATGGCTTCTACAAGGACTGATCAAATGCGGCCACCGTCAAATTCAAAGTATCTGATACAGAAGGATCACACTCACTGTCAGACAAAACCTCTTTGGAGAGGTGAACTGACTGCCCTGTTCACCCCCACTTTGGAAATAACTGCACTCATTTCCTACCTGCTCCCAGCAGTGTGGGATGGTGGGATAGCATCACACTTCCCACACTAAGCATCCCACCATGTCACTTGTTCCACCTAAACCTCAGTCCCAAAACAAAAGGGGAACTCGCTTCTGAACCCTCTTCACTTCATTTCAGATGTCTTATATGCTTGATCTCCAACCCACCCCCCACTCAGGAGAAAGACCCCCCGCTTACACCCTACCATCTTGTTGCATTCTGATGTTGTCATCAGCCTTCAGCTCGTTGTCCTCTTTGTACCACTGAGTCTGAACCTCATCGTGTGAAATCTCACAGACAAAAGATGCACTCCCATATTCATTCACTTCCACATCTTCCAGTGCTTTAACAATCTTGATATCTCCAGCTGTGAAACAGTAGAGATATATTTGTCAGGGTATTTCCAGAACTGAGTGCAGCATCTTTTCCTTACACATATTTGCATAGAAAATAAGTAGGATTATGTTTTATTCTAAACCATCATCCATTCCTGAGTCATTTCTCTCTTCAACACAGTCAATGCATTATTGCCCTTGAACTTAAAGACAGACCTACTAGCTACAATGGAGCTCCCTGCAAACAGTTTTCATGGAAACCAGAATCTCATTTATTCTAAAACCTTTCAAGCAAAATTAAGGGTAGAAAAACAATAGAACTGACTGAATCTTTAAGGTCATTTAGTTCCAGTCCCCCTGCTATAGGCAGGGACACCTCCCTCCACACCAACTCTTCTCCTCAGGGTCAAGGCTTCTCTCAAATCATTCTCCTCTAAGCCTGTGCCTGTGCTTGGGATTGCCCTGACCCAGGTGCAGGGCCTTGTACTTGGCCACACTCAAGTTCATGAGGCTGCCAAGGGCCCACCTCTCCAGCCTGTCCAGGTCCCTCTGAGTAGCATCCCTTCCCTCTAGCACATCAACAGCACCGCTCAGCTTGGTGTCATCTGCAAACTTGCTGAGGCTGCATTTGATTCCACTCTCCATGTTGCCTACAAAAATGTTAAATAACACTGGTCCCAACACCACCCTCCACCTGGACACTGAGCTATTGACTGCAGCTCTCTGAGTGTGACCATCCAGACAGTTCCCTATCCTGCAACTGGTCCATCCATCAAAATCATTTTTCTCCAGTTTGGTGACCAGGATGTCATGCAGGACGGGATCAAATGCTCTGCACAAGTCCAAGTAGATGATGTCAGTTGCTCTCCCATTATCCACTGATGCTGTTACTCCATCATGAAAGGCCACCAAGTTTGTCAGACATGGCTTGACCTTGATGAAGCCATATTGGTTACCACCAATTACCTCATCTTTATTTTCCAAACTATGCCAAGGAGAACTAGACAGAACTCTACAGTGTTATGTCACTACAAACCTGTCTGAACCATTGGCTTCTCTGCATGCTCATCACTAGTCTCTCCTTAGCTTGTGTGCCTACAAACAATGTATGGGGAATGTCAGCCACAAATCTTACCTAGGGGACATCTTTGCTTCAAAATCCTTTGAACATCACACAATCCCTTTTAACTCTCCAGGTCTGCATTTAGTTATGTCAGAATCAGGCCATATTTCTGTGCTGCTATATCCCTTTCCTTCTGAAGGGCCTGGATACAACTTGGATTAACCTCAGGAGAAGAGTTCCTGCATAGAATCATAGATTTACCCAGGTTGGAAAAGACATTGAAGATCATCAAGTCCAACCGCAGCCTAACCAGTACCCTAACTCTAAAAACCCTACACTAAATCATATCCCTGAGTACCACATCCAAAAGGCTCTTAAACACAACCAGGGATGGTGATTCAACCACCTTTCTGGGGAGCCTATTCCAGTACCTAAAATCTCTAGTATCTAAATCTCTCTAAAAGAGCACAGGTATTAATCTGACCAGAAAGGTTCCTGTTTGTTCATAAAATGAGCCTTTTCCGCTCCATCTTGCATAGGCCACTGGGCACAGGGTAGCTGGGAGACCACAGAAAAAGTGGTTCTGTGAGCAATAGGGAAACTACTGCCTAATCCAACTCCTCCAATCTCTGCGCTCTGCCAGCATGTCTAAATAGGGTGGCAGATACACACAGGAGATAAATATTTCCACTTCCCTCAGCCAACACTGCTCTGAATTTCTATGGGACACACAGTTAGATGAAAAGGCATTTGACAAAGAAGGAAATGAAAGAGTTTAATCTGCTGTGTCATTCTCTCGGTAGCCAGAATAACTAACCCTCGCCAGTGTTAGTTCAAAGAATAGGCAGATTTTATCTCCTGACATGAGCAGTAATTCAAAGAAGCTGGTATATGATCCAGTAACCTGCATATTCACTGCAGGCAGGAAAAGACATTATGAGATAAGGGAGATCTACACATCACTTGTTATGAACACCTCATAAAGATAAAACCACACACAAGAGGAGAGTTTAGGAAGAGGACCACTCTTGGACTACTTTCCAAGAGGCATCAATTAGTAACTCTCTTCGCTCATTTTTCACACTACTCCACAGTGTCCTCCTGAGCCCCCTTACTCCTGTTGCCAACTGCTGATGCAGGGAATCCTGAGGAACCAAGGATTCATAGTTGTTCCATCAGTAGTCCTTGGTCAGCTCTCCCTCCCTGCCCCTTCTGTTTTGATCCCACTAACCAAATTTTAGTTAGTCTGAAAAGAGGATGGAAACCTCCGCAGCAATTAGTTTCTAAATATCTTGCAATGGGCAGCTTGTAGGAGCCCCATCTCAATGCCCACAGCACAGGAGGCAGGACTGCTTAGCCCATGCACTAGTGCATTTACCAGCACAGATGTAAGCCCAGATCTATGCACACCAAATACAGGCTCTCAGTTTGCACAAGGAGGCATCCATGGAGCTGAAGTATTAGGCAGATATTGTGGTGGGGCAGCAGTTATTGAGACGCCAGACAGAAAGGACACAGATAACGTGGCAACTCAGCTTTACCATTATGACTGATGATGGAACATCTAATTTCACTGCTCAAAAGAGAACTTCCATATAACTGGAAAGAATGAAATTCACAGGGGAAACCACACACAGACACACACAAAAGCAATACAAAGGAGATGAAGGATGGTTCACATACTAGTGATTCACTCTGAGACGCAAGCAAATGAAAGAGTATCCCCAACCATTTGCCTCCTGAAATGCTAAGTATATAAACTCATTGCTGTGATAACTCTGCCAGACGTGAGTCATACACTGTAAAACCTTATGGGGTCAATCAGTTTAACTTCATAAATTCATTACACCAACAAAAACAGACCATCGTGTCCAGGCTGGTTCATTTCAGCTCTTCAAAGCTGTTGGTAAAACTGCCTGAGAGCTGAAATGCTTACCAGCAAAAGCTAAAAACTGTAAATCAAATGTAATAGGCTGGCTTTGTCTACTGTATAGAAATGATGCCTGAAAAAAAGAAAATAAAAAAGAACGTAAACCAGAACAAATGGAATGGCTACATAAAACAGCCAGTACTGAAACAGCAACCCAACCTGGTTGCAGAATGAGAGAGAAAATGAGAGTTCACCAAAGTCATGGGACAGGACACATGTTCATGTTCATGCTAACACTGAACCCAAGTGGCCACATGAGGACAGCATCTAGTAGGAAATCAGAAAAAAGCATCCTTTCATACGTCCCTTGGGAAGGTGGCATCTACCAGGGCACAGCAGACCCATGTGTTCAGTAACAAGTCTGATGCTTCAGAGCCCAATGATGAGCTACAAACTGGGGTTTAACCAATGCAACACATGGAGGGAAAATCTGTCTTGAGCATAAAGAAGAAAGAGAAAGGTATCCAAAAGGACTAACCAAGAAATGCCCAAACTGCCCATGAAGCATTTCTTCCCGTGGTGCAAAATACCACAAGAGGATTTATTTGCTCTTTCAGTTAAACATAAAATGAACCTTTAGGGTAGCTGATGTCTTGTCTTAGGCTGCTCAGCATGTGGATGTTCCCTGATCTTCATATTCACACTTGTGAATAATGAGACTTCTCTTATTTCCCTGGGAAGTAATGCCCACTTTTTTACTTTGACAGAGCTCCTTCCCATCCTAGAAGGGAAAATATCAAGTCAGATCTCCATTAGTCCTTCCATCTCTGCACTCAGCAAAGGGAGCCTTCAGATCTATGCTTAATTCACCCACTCCCCTAGAATTAATGGAACTGTGCTTACTGGAACATATGCTGAAGCTTAAGCACAGTGCAGTGTTTTCAACATGAAGGAATGGCTATAGAACATGCATAAATTCTGGCTGACCTATGACAGCTTAAAGCACTGCGGAGGACTGTTAACAAGCCTGTTTGGACATCACCTTGAATAAATGACGTTATCCCCAAGTAAGGGAAGGAACAGCTGAGCACCAGGGAGGTACACAAAGTGCCAGAGCAAATTCTCACACTGTCAGGTGCAAAGAAAACTGAGATTTCACCCCAAAAACCCAGTTCACAACAAGGCTACAAAATCCCGGCTGAGAATTTCTGTGTTAGACTTGAAGCTCAAGACTGTACTGTAGTTCAACCAACAATATTTTGTGCAGCATGACCTAAAAAGTTCACAATAAAACCAAAACAAACTTCAATTTCAACTTGATAAATGAACTCAGGACATAATAACAAAGAGTGCTGATCTGGGCAAATAAAAGAGCATAAAGAAAAGAGAGCAGTGAAAAAGCTATCAAGGAAAAGCTCAGACTCGCATCCCTTGGAAGTGAAATTAAAGGCTCTCATTCATTTCCAGAGAAGTCAGAAATGAAAATACCATTACATGCCATACCTTGAACCACTTGACGTCCATGTTGGGCCTGGACAGCTCACACTCAAATGTGACCTTGTCCTTCTCAATGACGCTACTGTCTGCCAATGGTTTGCTGATTTTCACAGGCAATTCTGAGAAGGAGAAAGAAGAATGTGGATTTAGTTGTTCATAACCAGGTCCATGGGTGCTGTTAAATGGATCCTTCCAGATGGAAAAAACATTTCAGGTGGCCTCCTAGATTTTACCCCTTTTTGTGTTGCACGCAAGACTGAAAAAAAAAATTACTTCTGCAAAGTTCTTCTTGTCATAAGGAAACAAATATTTGGGGAATGGCAGAACCAGGTAAAATTTTCCTTCACGTCAAGAAAGTATAAATTTCACTCTCATGCTCTTGGTGTGGTTTCTGCTATGATTATTTGGACTAATTAAGCTTCTCCCTGATGAAAGCCTAGAAGTATATCACAAGAAGGACCAACTTACCCGTGACCTTTTATTTGTCTTACTCAAGCATCTCCTCCTGACCAAAACTGACAATAAAAGATTCAGCCAGACTACAGGTTTGAGCAGCTGAGTTGTTTCTAGGATCTCCTGCAATCTCAAGCTTGGAACACACACTTGTCTTTTGACTAAGTGTCTCTTATAGTGCAGTAAAACAACAGGTTTTCACACGGCAATTCCTCATTTACCTTGATCTGAAATCATTCTCAAACCATGTGGGATCAGTCCAGGGAGAAGGGGAGGAGAGGGGAAGGGAAAGGGGAAGTCCACAGTCCTCTAAAATCAGGCTTCTTAGCCTAAAGCTCAACAGCAAATAGCAGTCCACTTCCCCACATTGCTAGACTCCGAGCATTTAAAGAACATCAGCTGACCTCATTATGAGCTCTAACATAGCCAAAGGAATTCATATATTCAAATATTCTCTTGAGTGATGAGAAATATGGAGCATAACTTCAGACTTCTGCTGTTAAACTCTCACTTCTATCATAAACCAGAGTAAGAGTTCAATGCTGTTTTAGATGGAGGACTCATATTTTAAATAACTCATCTCATTAAGGCTTGGATTCCCTACTACAATTAGTTAAATTCCAGTTTGGATCATGCTTCACCTTGGATCACTTAGGGCTTCAGCCACTTATTGGAACTAACTCAATTTGTCTACAGAGAAGCTGTTTTCTATAGCAACAATAAGCTGTGATTGCAACTGGATGTCGGGAGAGCACAAATCCCGCAGTTATCCTGTACCAACATCCTCTCCTTCCATCAGAACAGCAAGTTTTTAAACCAGACTCATGCAAGCTTGCATGACACACCTTGTGTAAAACTGTTGGCAGCCATCAGGACAGCCAGTTGCTTCCTGTATAGACACTGTTTCCATCAGTTTTGGTTTTTTGTCTCGCTAGAACAACAGCCAGTGTCTGAAAACTCCCACAACTGAAGCAACCACGCTGATATACCGCAGTCACTGGAGGTGCTCAAGAGCCACGGGTATGTGGCACTGGGGACGTGGTTAGTAAGTCCAGTGAGGGTGGGCTGGGTTGGACTCAGCTATCTCAGTGGTCTTTTCCAGCCTTGGGTGCAACTTGTAAGAGGGAATGAAGCAGCAAACTGCCCAGCACTGAGCTGCATTCTTCTGACACATGGTATCAGTGAACTGCTGTATTTCCCTATCTTCTCTGGAGCTATTGATCTAACCTAACTGAAAAAGTAAGCCTGAACCTAGATATAAATCAGGATCATAGTCACCCATGGTTGCTTATATATTCAGAAAGACACTCCAGAGGGTAATTCAGCGCATCTAGAAATTAAAGTAGAAGTTCCTTAGTCAAAAATATTCCACAGCCAGATTTACACCTCGCTACCACTACATTAAAAAGGAGAATCCAACTTGTGGTGTGGGTCATTGATGTTGTTCCGGGGGGAATTGTGGCTGTTCCATGCCCACAGGGTAGAAGACAGCCAGTCTTCCTCTAAGCCACATAAAAAGCTGCTTAGTGCTCCCAAAGCGAATGCTCACCAGTTGTTTCCAACTTGAAGGTCATCTTCTGGCCAGCAGCCTCGCAGATGTATTCTCCAGCATCTTTCTTCTCCAGCTGCTCCACTACCAGACGCCGTGTTTTGCCCACAGATTCCATTCTGAACTTTCTGGAGGAGGCAAGCAGTCTTCCATCCTTGTACCATTTTACTTCGGTTGGATCCTGTGCTACTTCACAGCTGAGGGAGGCACTTGCTGCCAGGGCAGCACTCACCTCTTTCTGCACCTGCTCCTGGTTTATAAACACAGGTTTTGGCTCTGAGGGAAGAAAAGAAAAAGTATTGACTGAGGGACCGAAATGAGACCAACTTGCAGGTTTGTATGTACAGGTTGGAACAGGTTTAGGTTACCACTTGTGCCCAAACTAATAGCCTTCACTAGAGAATATCAGCTCTTCTGTTGAAACAAAATGTCAAATCTAGGCAAGAAAGAACCTAGGAACTGAAGGAACCAAGAGGGTCCTTGAACACCAGTCCCATGGTTGCAAGTCACTATGCAAACATATTGAACCCAAAAGAACATCTGACCTGCAGGCAACCAAAACCTGAGTTCCTTTTACTTAAGACCCACTGTGAAACATCAAAACACATAAACATGTGATAGTCAAACCACTGGCTGCCTTTTCATGACCCAGAACAGTACTCCTGGCTTCCTGAACAGACTCCTCATGGCCTCTACCATTGCCACAACTGTGACTGTCAAAGGCACAAAGGAAATATGCTCACCAACGCAGTCCTTTGTTCTTTGTGTGTGATTTGCAGATATCTATCTTACTTTGAGCTCCGGCAATAGTAAGCTCTACCAGGTCTCTTACTGTGAGTAGCAGACTCACCTATCCAGATGCAGCCTCCAACATAAAGGCATAGTAAAAAGGCAGTGTACTACTAGGAGAAGTTCCTGCTTCTCCTGCCATGAAAGGCTGCACGTAGAACATGCACTCCAGCCTCACTGCACATACTTATCTTAGTCAAATGTTTTGGTGAACAAGAATTACAGTTTGGGATCTCAGGCACAGGAGAGATTTGAATAATATCTTGAATATTGCTTCCACTGTACATATATTACTAATTATTGCTCTACAGACAGACTGAAACAGGTCTTTGTGTCATACTGAAACCAAATACTTTCTACAAACCCAGGCAATCAAGTCTAGGGAAAAAACCTCAGCACAGACTACAGTGATCCAGGTGCAGTATAATAGAAACTAGATTTTACTTTACTGTTCTCTGCTGTATTTCATACAACACCTGTCTTACCTGTGACATGAATCTTGAAGGTGAGTTTCTGGCCAGCAGCCTCGCAGCTGTACTCCCCTGCATCTTTCTTCTCCACCTGGCTCACCACCAGCCGACGCTGTTTGCCCTCTGACTCTACCTTGAACTTCTTGCTCGAGGTGATCAGTTTCCCCTCCTTTTATCACTTGACCTCTGTGATAAAATGTTTGCTCATTAAGACCGGGATGTGGTAGCATTGTGGTGGAGTGCTTGTTCATTAGGACCGGGATATAATGGTGGAATATGGAGGCCACAAAGGTTGCAGAACACTCTAATTTTATGGGTAGATTGTGTACTCTGCGTAGTTACAGGCAAAGCGCGCCCCGATGGATACAAAGTTCCACGGAAGGACCAACCAAGGAACGACACACCAAGTCGCACGATCACAACCGACCAATTAAAGGACAATACGCTCGGGATGGACAATACAAAAGAAGTTGCAAGGGACGGGACGGCGCGGCAGTTGGAGGAACAATAATCCCCCTGTCGCCCAGCGCTGAATTGCCTTTTAGTTTTACCCGCTACAATTAATAAAAGTTTATAATTGGAACATTATTGGCTCATTGCTTATAAATTGATGACAACCTCCATCTTCTCCTGGGCCACCTCGCAGCTCAGCGTGGCATTTTTCTGTTGTTGCAGCCTTCACCACCTTCTGTACCTTCTCCTTGTTTGTAAATACAAATTCTGGCTCTGAAAAGAGAGAGATACATTAGTTTGGCCTCTTGAAAGAAGAGCAGGTTTTGGGGAAGGAGTCAGAAAAATGAATCAGTTCTCCCAGTCTGATGCCCCAAGAGAATGATGTGGAGAGAAGTTGTGCAATTTATGGATGCCCCATCCCTGAAAACATTCAAGTCTAGGCTGGATGGGTGTTAGAGCAACCTAGTCTCAAAGAATGTGTTCCTTTCCAGGACAGAGATTGGAACTGGATGATCCTCCAGGTCCCTTCCAACAAAAGGCATTCTGTGATGCTTCTTGTATGACTCTCATGACTCTTTCGTCCCCTAGCTGCCATTTACTTATGTCTTCAAAACATCAACTTATACAAAACATTCCTGTAGTATTCTCTCCCATGCTAAATGAGCCCTTCCAAGACAAAAACATGTTACATAGAGCACACCCCCTAGTGCTTGACACAAAGCCCCTGTTCTGAAACTTCCTGAGACGCAGCTGCATTGCAGAGTTGTTCTAGTGGTACAGGCACGTGGGAATGGAGAAGTGCAATCAGAACTTTCTTGTCTATGGCCTCATTCCCACAGCAAAAGGAAATTCCTGAAGATTTTAAAAGATGGAGCTGCCTCACAACTGTATTTAGAATAATTTGTTCAATTTCCTCATCAGAAATTAACCACCCCAAAGTTCAGCTCCAAAAATTTTAAGCATAGCAGGGAAAACTTACAAACTAATGACCGTTTTCTAAAACATTCTAGAATGAAAGGCCAAAATGTGTTCTCTCTCACCTGTGACATGAATCTTGAAGGTGAGTTTCTGGCCAGCAGCCTCGCAGCTGTACTCCCCTGCATCTTTCTTCTCTACCTGGATCACCACCAGCCGACACTGTTTGCCCTCTGACTCCACCTTGAACTTCTTGCTCAAGGTGATCAGTTTCCCCTCCTTGTACCACTTCACCTCCATCTTCTCCTGGGCCACCTCGCAGCTCAGCGTGGCATTTTGAGTCAGTGCAGCCTTCACCTCCTTTTGTACCTTGTCCTTGTTTGTAAACACGTCTTCTTTCTCTGCAGGGACATCACAACAGTCACACCATTTTGCTGTAGTCTGCTGCAGAGCTTACTCCAGTTCCCCATTTTCATTATACTTGCCCTTCACAGGGACCATCATGATGCCTCATTAAGACAGGAAAATACTTTCCCCTCTATTTTGCCTTGGGAAATGAATAGGCATATCATTTCATATCATATCATAAATCTAAACATTTCGCAGTCTGATAGCAGATTTGGACATGAGATTTAGAACACCTGCATGCACTGCTGAACCTCCTCCCTTCTCTTTGTTTCTTCTGATGTCTCTCTACATTTCCAGTAAATCAGAAGGGAATGGCCCTCTAGAACAGGTTGCCCAAGGAGACTGTGGATGCTCCATCCCTGCAGGCATTCAAGGCCAGGCTGGATGTGGTTCTGGGCAGCCTGGGCTGCTGGTTGGCAACCCTGCACATAGGAAGAAGGGGGTTGGAACTGGATGAGCACTGTGGGCCTTTGCAACCCAGGCCATTTATGAGTCTGATTAGTGGCATTTTCCACCTCATTGTGTCATTCAAATTTTGTAACCAGATCTCATCAAACACCTCCCCTTTTCTCACTCCTTGCATGCCTGGTGTGCTCTTGCACTGTAACCCTGCAGACACCAGCTGACTACAAGAGCTGCACAAGTTACCCTCCTTGCCTATGGTTTGTTGCAGTAATTCATTCCTGGATGGAAAAGCACATGTAGAAAAGTGTTGCTATGACACTAGATGACAAAGAAAGTCCTATAGCCAAAATGTTTTGCACCAGAGAGGCTGTAAGTTGATCCTCCAAATGCAAGACACACAAAATGAAGTGTTCCTTTATCTCTGGGATTCCAAGCATTTTCTCACCTCTGACTTTCACTTGGAATGTTGCTTTGTCATCTTTTGTTTCACAGCTGTAGCTCCCTTGGTCTTTCAGGGTCACATTTTTGACCATGAGCTTGCGGTGCGTCCCCTGGGAGATGATGGTTGTCCTCTGGTCCTGCTTCACCTCTATTTGATCTTTCTTCTATACGACAGCTCCGCTTGCAGCTGACACCTCACACACCAGCTCCAGGTCTTCAGAAGGACTGACTGATATTTCTGGAGTCGTTTTGGACTTGCTGACAAAATTAATGGCTTCATCTGAAGAAAAAAAGAGAAAGTGGTTTACATCCTGACTCAGGCTTATTCAGCACAGCATTAAGATACAGTTAGAACTGATTGTAATGTCTCTGCTCATTACATCTGGGGGATCAAGTTTCACCTCTGGAGGTACTCACATACAAACGTGTGCTTGATTCTCCTGTGTAAGGAAAGAGTAAGTTCTATGCAGACAGTTCTTATTTCTTTTAATCAATTCTGTATTCTGCACATGTTCTTCTGAAGCTAAAATGAAGGCAGCTAAGTAACCTGTTTGCAATACATGAACAAACCAATTCAACACCTTGTCTCTAAGCTAACAAGCAGTGTTTGATGAGCACATCAGTATTTCATGCCCTTCATTCCATCCAGACTGTATTGGCAATAACTATGCTGGTATTAACAAGGATAGCAATTACAAGCAAAATGGTAGAAATACAGAAGATATAAGGAAAAGGGAACTCACCAGAGCTGAGGCGATCCTCCCTGGTGAGCGATCTCCAAGAGATGCTGCCTCAGTGAGGGTCAGCCCTTAAATGAGGTCTCAGAGGAGGTGGAGTCGAACTCCACCCCTCCAGGGAGCACAGCTACATAACTTTCACCTGTGCTCCCACAGCTGACCCCACACTTGCCTCAGCTGATCAATCAGTGGTTCACATTGTGATCTCCCATACACTCCACCCCTTCACAACGTGAACCAATGATTAGGTGAGTTCCCCTTATTACAGAGACCCAATCACGACGCTGATACAATCTCCCGTTGCATTAGATGTTGATATTATTCAAATGATGATGATTGGATGGGTGTTTATGATCTTCCATGGGCCAGTGCTTGATAGATGTTACCGGAGACAAATCATCTTGAAGTGCAGGTCCGTCTGCGTTTCATCAGTCCAGAGTAATGGTCCTAGAGGCTTAGAATCAATCTTAAGGGGAGTAATATAGATGTTTCAAGGGTACTAGGAGGGGAAGATCCGCCCTCCAGGGCAAGATACAGGCCGTATTCTTATCTTGGGTCAATACTTCTGCTTGTACTGGATTATGTCCCGGCCTCCGATACCATACCCTCTGGCCAGATATCTGTGGCTGTATAACTATATCTGGCACCAGAGGAGGAGTCTTGATCTGCCATAGGGACATAATAGGTGTTCCTTTAGCAATAAAGGCCGGAGTATTGACCACGATGTCAGTAGGCCATGTACCTATCACCGAGGGGGTGACTGAACCTCCCACCTCCAATAATCTCCCCCAAGGTGCAAGTAGGCCACACCATTTGGGTCCTACCTGCACCTTCCAAGGCCAATTTATCTTATGGATTCCCGGTTCTAAATTCTCAGGGGCAGGGAGCAGAAGATTATTTTCAGTACCAACCTGCGGTTTTACCTTATTATCGGTGCCTGTAATTTGGATCCTAAGAGGGGAGGCCCATATAGTTTGTAACATTTTCAGGGCACTGGGTCTGCCATCCCGAGGTCTTTCATTCAGGTCCCGCACGGTTTCATATAATCTTTTTGTCCACCCCTGCAGGGACTGAGAGTCTGTTTTCAGGGCAGCCTTAAGGATACCATTATAACGTTCAATAAGGCCTGCCCCTGTTGGGTTATATGGCAGGTGGAATCGCCATTCAATGTTGTTTTCTTCTGCCCAGCGCTGTATCATCGCTCCAGTGAAGTGAGTCCCTTGGTCACTCTCGATAACTTGAGGTGTCCCGTATGCAGACATCAGTTTAGTAAGTGCCTTAATTGTGTATGCTTGATTTGCCTTTGGTACAGGATAGGCTTGCAGCAGTCCACTTACAGTGTCAACGCAGGTCAGGGCATATCTCGCCCCCTCAGACCGAGGGAGGGGCCCAATGTAGTCGACCTGCCATCTCTGAAGAGGACTATATCCTCTAGCAATGTGGGATGTTGTTTCAGGCAACGGTCTCGGTCTCATCTTTGAGCAAGCATCGCAATCCTGACATGCTTGAACGATATCAGATAGTTGTACAGGCAGCCCCCATGCTTTAGCAGCTGCCCACATTATCTTCTGTCCAGCATGCCGTAGCTTCTGATGTAACCAACGGGCAATATTTTCAGATTGTGAATTCTCAATCCATCGGATTCGGGCCAGTGTGTCAGCTTCATCATTTCCTGGTGACTGCAAGGGTTGATGACCAGAGACATGGTAGACACATACTGTCCTGTGTTTGACCGTATTCCAAATGTCTACCCACATGTCTTTACCCCAAATCGGTCGGGCGTGGATAGTCCATTCCTGGGTAGCCCATTGCGTAATCCACAGAGTGAGCCCCCGGTACACAGCCCAACTATCTGTACAGATGTTCAGGACGCCGTCACCAGGTTCTTTAGTTATAACCATCCACACGGCTCGCAATTCTGCCCATTGGCTGCTTTGACCATCCCCCTCATCAAACCAGATGGTCTCAGTAGAGGGATGGTATGCTATTGCTCGCCACTTGCTCGGGTTGCCTCTGCTGGACCCATCCGTATACCAGGCATCTTCAGGAATAGGATATCTTCCTTCCTGAACGGGACTCTTCTCTGGTGGAGCAACCATCGGTTCTTTTGATGTATCACTGTGATACGTCACTGGGCCTAGGATCTTCTGTAGTTCTTCTTTAAGTGGAGATGAAGACAGACTGCTTCTCTGGCTTAGATAGGCGACCCATCGTGCCACCGTTTGTGCTTGGGCCACCCCCGTCTTAGGAAGGCGAGTCAAATCTCTCACCCACCCCTGGATTGGTAATGAAGTCTTAACTATGACCTCTGCTGTTTGCGTTATCGGCTCTACTGCTTGTAATGCCGAATAGGCAGCCAATAACTGTTTCTCAATCATGCTATATCGTTCTTCTGCTCCGTGCCAAACCTGAGACCAGAATCCAATGGGGGTTCGAACAGAACTCTGGCGTTGCCACAGGCCCCAGCCAAAACCATCTTGAGTAACATGAACATCTAGTTCAGCTGGGAGGGTCGGATCAAATATACCCAACGCCTGAGCTTGTTTAACTGCCAGTTTTGCCTGTTGGAAAGCATCCTGTTCTATCTTTCCCCAATTCCATGATTGACCCTTCTTTGTAAGCTTGTATAATGGCCTTAATAGCTGAGCTAAATGAGTTATAAAGGAGCGCCAATACCCCAATATACCCAAACATTCTTGCAATTGTTTTGATGTTGTAGGGACTGGAAACGCTTGGACTTTATCTACTACCGCACTGGGTAGTACTTTGGTTTTCCCGGACCAAATTACTCCCAGGAATTTTACAGATAGCCCCGGACCTTGCACCTTCTGTGGGTTTATAGCCCACCCTCTTTTCTGCAGGTAAGCTATCAACAAATCTGCTGCTTGTCTCACCGCCTCTAACGAATCGGATGTTAACAGGAGGTCATCAATATAATGATATAAATTGACATTATTTGGCTTTTCCCACTTAGCCAGATCACGTGCCACTAAATTATGACAAAAAGTGGGCGAATGTACGTACCCTTGGGGTAGGACCTGGAAAGTCCATTGCCTCCCTTCCCATGTAAATGCAAACTGATCTTGCGATTCTTCACTGATTGGAATACTGAAGAATGCATTCGCCAAATCCAAGACACAGTGATATGTTTTGATTTCCCTGCTTAGTGTGTCCATTAGGGAGGCAATATTGGGTACAGCCGCATGAACAGGTGGCGTGACCTTATTTAATTCCCTATAGTCTACTGTCATCCTCCATGTTCCATCCGGTTTTCGCACTGGCCATATTGGGGAGTTATATGGGCTATGTGCAGGCCTTATAATACCCACTCTTTCTAATTCCTGCACCGTCTTTGTTATTTCATCCTGCCCACCCGGGAGTCTGTACTGTTTCACATTAGTAATCCGGCGTGGCTTCGGCAAACAAATAGGCTCATGTTTTGCATGGCCTCTCAATATTGTCTGGATTGCCCGGATACTAATGCATCTCTGCCGCAATCGGAACTCTCCCACTGTTGTATGGAGAGCCAGACCCCACAGGATATCAATTCCTAATATATACTCTGGAATTGGGGCAATGGATACCTTGTACTCCCGTGGTGGAAGACGCCCGACCCCCAGTTTTACCCAGGTTTGGGTGACCGGAATGGTTTGTCCCCCAAAACCTCCAATCATCACTCTATTACCTTTAAATTTAGTTGGGTCTCCATATATTATAGATGTCTCTGCCCCGGTATCAACTAGGGCCATAACCTTCTGTATATTCTTTCGGGACCAGTATATCGTCAGTTACACATAGGGCCTCCGGTCCCGTCTAGAGGCCCTAGGAGGACTGACATCCCTCGTCAAGCCATGAACTGAGCCAGATTCAAGTCTTTTACCTCCGATACCTCCGGTGTCATAACCCGAGGCACCTGAGGTGGCTTCTTTTTCCTATTTGGAACTATAAAATCTTCTAAATTCCATGTTGTTGTTGGTCGCCGCTCTATAAATCTTATCCCTGGCCTTTTGGGTTTATTCTGAAATTTTTGTTCATCCTTCAGTTGCTTCCACAACTGAAGGAGAACCTGATTGGGCTGCCCATCAATTTTTGAAAACTGAACGCCTGCCCGGAGCAGATCATTAAACATTTGTTTCCGGGATACCCTAACAGGTCCTGCCCGAGAAGTTCACGGGGCCGATCTTCTGGCTCGCACTATTGGAAAAGCCTCGGCATCCTCAATCACCCTGATATTGCGCTTAGCTCGTAAACGCTCAGTTTCTCCGAGGTCTGCTACCAATTGGGCGGCTTGTTGGACTACTGCCTCTGCGGATACTACTGGATTAAGTATGGAAACCAAGGTTCCATACATATGAGAGGGTGCTTACTGTAAAATTAGGTCCCTCATTCCCGCAGAAAATTTAACCATATCAGGGCTATCGAATGTGTCTTCGTAGATAGCCTCTCTCATACCTAATTCGCGTATATAATTTTGAAGGTCTTCCATAGAAGACCACATCCCTGTGTTTACTGGCATGTCAGTTTTATTTGTCCACACCATGCGGCAAGCAGCCATTATCCATTCTACAATTGAATGGTTTTCTTCAGGGAACTGAGTCCCAGCATACAGTCTCTGCCGAAGGGCAGGATGTACTGTTATTGTGGCCAACTTAGATACTTCGGGGCCACTAACCAGTACACTATCTGCCCCTGAATCCCATAACCGTAATAACCAAGCCGGAACACTTTCCCTTGGCCTTTGCCTAAATCGTTGCACTAAATCCATGAGTTCAGTAGGTGTATATGGACGGGCTGTTACATGTAAAACAGATTTGGCAGGGGGCCATTGATCAGGAGGCACTCCTGCTGGTCGATCTTGAATTTTCTTTGTTTTTTGAGTTATTACTGGACGGACTTCTAGTGAGTCCGTCTCAGATGGTTTTTCTAGATCAGATTTAGTGATCTTATTTTGATTCATTTCTTCAGGATCTTGATCGTCATTAAATGAAATGTATCTAATTTGAGGGTTGGAGGAAGAAAATGACAGTTTTTTTCCTGTCAATAGATTGATCTCACCCTCCAATTTTTCAGTACGGGCCTTTAACAATTCATTTTCATGTGCAATGTTGTTTGATTTTATCTCTGCCCGATTTAAAGCATTTAATAATGGCCAGGCTGCCATAGATGCAGCCATTCGCTTTTCTTTTGTAATTAAGATATCTTTTTGTAGTCCTAGAAAGTAATCAGTTAGACAATAGGCGTCCATGTTATTTGGTACTCTTAAAGGGCCCCATTGTTCAATAATTGTTGCTAATTGGTAATATGGGGACGCCTCAAAACCTGGAATTTGTCCAGGAAGGCATGTCCCTAAGGGGGTGGTCTTCTCCCCCTTGTACCAATTAAAGATTTTCCACACAAAGGACATTTTTTTTTTTCCTTATATTTCTAGATGCCAAGTCAGTGGCTCCTGCCTGGCTTGCCAAATGTATTGGCAATAACTATGCTGGTATTAACAAGGATAGCAATTACAAGTAAAATGGTAGAAATACAGAAGATATAAGGAAAAGGGAACTCACCAGAGCTGAGGTGATCCTCCCTGGTGAGCAATCTCCAAGAGATGCTGCCTCAGTGAGGGTCAGCCCTTAAATGAGGTCTCAGAGGAGGTGGAGTCGAACTCCACCCCTCCAGGGAGCACAGCTACATAACTTTCACCTGTGCTCCCACAGCTGACCCCACACTTGCCTCAGCTGATCAATCAGTGGTTCACATTGTGATCTCCCATACACAGACAGAACCTGCCTGAGGAGCAAGCTGATGGCTGTCAGCTACAGGCAGACCTAGCTTTGTACTGCATTTCTTAGAGCAACAACTGTTGCTTTCAGTCACTGAATATACCAAGGCCAATTACTATGCCAGGAACATTTATGGCATCAGTGAACAAAAAATGCGTTAAAAATTGTAATAGACAGGAGCCATTTATTCTTTTATAACTAGGTGACCAAAGAACAACAGTCCTTCTAGAGTCAAGCTGTTAAGAACTAATAGCATCAATCAATATCACATAGATAGATTACTTCCCTGCCCTAAGACCATCTTGCGACCATTTGGTGCTCCTAATTAAGCCCTCTTGATGGCATTTTGTCTGAGCCATGCGACATTTTGTGATAGGAGTTACTGCTAGTGTTCCCTTAACCCTACACCAAAGTAGGAGGTATCCATTCTCAGGGAATCATGCAGGCTTCCTCTGTATTTGATGCTCAGAGACAGCCCCAGAACTTTTTAAATCTTAGCTTAGCTCTCATCCAATAATGTTCATCAAACAGTGCAACTTGTCCTTTGGGGATGCCTTTGTTCTGCATCAGCCAGTTCCAACGGAGTCTTCTTGGCTTGTTTTAGATCAGTTTTTCAACAGATAAAGCCAGGGTCTTTGAATTACAAAGTGAAATTGCAGAATGCATGATTCTCAACCAAACAGAACAGCAGGTGGGATGCAGGGTGAATACCTGAACCAACACCACCTGCAAGCAATCCTTCAATATCTTAGGAATCTCTAGCCACCCCAAATCCAGTGTTGTGCTTGATCTATCATCTCTGCTGAGTTTTTAGCTAAGCTGATGGTGAGCATCACGGTGGTGATGGGTGAGCAGTCAGACTAGAGGGTCTTAATCAACCGTAAGGATCCTGTGATCAGAGGAACGTGAATGTGCTGTTAAAGGTCACAAGCGCTGCACTGCAGCATGAGCATACACAGCGAAAGGCTTTCAGTAGAGCTTCAGTTCATAAATGAGGACTGGGTTATGGAAAATAGGCTCAAGATATAAAACAGAAAACAGATCTTAACGCCAGGTTCTGTGAATGCAACCAGCTGAATTTCACAGATATTGAATTTCAATGACAATTTCTTGTGTTATTTTACCCTCCAGCTCCACCCTGAACAGGAACATGTCAGTGACAAGCATTACTCCTCCAGGCTTGACCTAACAGTGCTTTACTTGCACTATGAGCTAATGGCTGTGCTTACAGCACCTCAGGGAGACACCTCAGAGATCACAATGTCCTTCGGGTACAGCAGGAGACACTCAACTCTCCAAATGTGGAGTTTAATTTGTCCAAAGAGGAGACAGGATTCCCATGCTAATAACTTAGGACCATTTCAGTCATAGGTTTAAAGATGATGTAAGTGCTGAGGCAATACATGAACTAGATGAATGAAGCCCAGATGTCAGGGCTCAAGTCGTGACTCCAGCCCCAGCTGGAGCTAAGGCTGTCTTGAATTCATCACAACACAGTTACATTATTTGTTCATACTGTGGATTTGCATAGGGACAACAGGAAGGTCAGAATTGCTTCAATAGAGCTATGCAATCTTTGTCCTAAATACTGGAAACCCACAGCGTTGGACAAATAAAATGAATTAAGTCTGAAGTGCTTTACATGGATTGTGATCCTATGTTTGCCTCACAAACTTACCTGAGACTTTCCAATCAAAAATCAGAGTGTCATCTCCAATTGTGTAGATGTATGTTCCCTCGTCTTCTTTCGTTACAGCTGAAGCCACAAGCTTATGCAGTTTCCCTTTATCTTCCATTGTGAATTTCTTACTGGTCTTGATTTCTTTGCCATTTTTGTACCACTTCACCATGACATTGGCTTCAGAGGTCTCAGAAACAAATTCAGCTTGTTTTCCAGCAACGGCCCTGATTACTCCTCCACTTGTCTCTTTGATTACGAAGTTTGCCAGTGCTGAAACAAAATATGAAGACACAAAATACATATGATGGTAAAGAACTGCAGGGACATTGGTGACCATGAGGCATTCATTTATCATAAGATCAAACGTGCACGTTTAATCCTAGTTCTAATTGCTAGATTCTAATTCAGAAGCTGGCAAATTGGCAGCTTTTATAAACCACGTACCAGATTACCTTATCTCCACAAGTTGAAGGACGTACACTGTACAGGGGACAGAGCCAAAGGAAGAAGCCCAAGGCTTCAAGAAAATGTCTAAAATAGGAAAACTGAGGAAAGAATTGGAACAAGCAAACTAGAAGGAAATCAATGGAGGGGGTATCTATTACTGCACTGTAACCCCCTGGCAAACAAATCAAGCCTAAAAGATAGAGATATCACTTAGGACTGAAAAGAAAAACAGAATTCCTTTATGGAAATTAATTGGAGTGCAAAAGTTAGATGATAAAACTGGCCCTTATTAACACACAGTGGAATAATTGACTTCAAAGATTCAAAATCTCACCACTGTCTTAGCCAAAAGTTCAAGCCTAAGTCCACGGTCCTATTTTACTGAGGGTAATTGAGCTTGTTTTCCAACTTCTTGTTAACATATCATTTCAAAACAGCGCACACAACTGAGTTGGGTCTGTTGAGACAGCGCAGTCAGAGCTGCTAAAATCAAAGTCTGGATTATGCATGCATTTGTTCTGCAGTTCCAAGAACACGCATGTATAATACAAATTCAACAACGTTCTACAGAATGCCTGTATTTAGGAGCTCGAGAGCCAGCTGATGGACACTGGGATGACTGAGATCCTGTCAATACATTTAACTCCATCCTATCATACAGTCAAATTTCATTCATTTTTTCAGGAACTGTCTCTTATCATTGTAGTCCCGTCACCACTGCTGGATGTGAGCCCAACCACACAAAAGCAGCTGCTGGTTTTCACTGCAGATACTGCAGTAAGGAGAAACAGCCTCCAGACTGGACCAGCTGAGCGTGGCCCTACCAGGATTTGCTCCAAAGGTCTTATTACCAGTAGTGCTTCCCGATGAAATACATGGGGGTCCTCCTTTGATTCCAACCCCAACCCACCCCACCATGCCCCCTGATAACATCCATCAGGGCCACATCTCGACAGCTCCTGAACACCTCCAGGGATCCCACCACCTACCTGGGCAGCCTGTGCCAGTTAATTCTATGGGCAGACCTGCCAGTATGAAATATTATGCTAACATGACAAAGAGAGAGAAGAAAAGCAAAATTAAGACTAGCTGACAAGCCTTGGCAGGAAGTTCTGCTCTCCATCAATTTAGTCCCTGTGACTCTTCACAGGTGTTTTCTACATTTGGGATCACTGCTACAAAAAGAGATGTTGACATCATCTCTTGTGGCCACCCTGACAGAAGAGCAGGAAGGCTGGGATGCTCTTTTTCCTGTCTTTCCCTTGATTTCCTCTATATCTTAGGGACGAATCACAGGACAGAACACAGAAATCAAATGGCTCTACAAAGCAGATTGGCCAGTTCAAGTCAAAACAGCCACTGAAAACACCCCAGATGCTGTCTGACAACAGCTGGACTGTCGGGGAGTCAGGTGAATGCAGTCTGCTGGCCCTGGGCAGGAAGAGGACAGCCCAGACTGTCACATACCTTTCACTGAAAGCTGATAGAGCATTTTATCCCCCTCACAGATGCACTGATAACTTGCAGCATCATCCATTGAGTCGTTGTGAATTTTCAGGGTGTGTTTCTTCCCCACAATTTGCAGTTCATAATTTTCACTGGCCTTGAGCTCCTTCCCATCCTTCATCCACTCCACAGTAGCGCCTGTGTCTGAAAGCTCAGCCTGCAGTTTGGCTTCCTCACGCAGCCAAGCGCAGATCTTTTCTACATCTTTGCTCTTCTTGGTAAATCTCACTGCAGCACCTGTCAGGAGCAAAGGCCTCGTTATTTCAATTTATATCAGGCTAACGTGGTCAATGTTTGCTGCAACATCTCTGAAAAAGTATCACCTTCTGTTCCTGCACTCATCATTGTGTCAGTGCTGAGCAATTCACGATATTTCATTTGGTCTTCTTGCTGGATTTACTAAGTAAAAATCAACCAAACATCTCCTTCTACTGATTAATAATGCTCTAAACATGCTTCTGCAGAGGTTTCCACCCAATGACAAACAGGTCCTCCCATCATGAATGTTTATTTGTTCTACTTTGTCATGCAAAGCTGATTGATAGAGATATTATTGGAATGATTGCTCCCCTACTTCTAAACTATTCCAGTGCAATCAGAAAGGCTGTCTGAACCTGCAGCTGAAAGTACTGCTCTATGGTCATGCAGTGGTAAACCTGGTGACTGAATGCACTGGCCAATAGCTGTGAACTGCAGACATTCATCAGCTGGCATGCTTGCACGTTGTTGTAAGGTCAATAGTAAACATGGCATCCCCTCCAGGTACAGCTTCACCAGTTGTTAGGGGGGATTTCACAGCCAGGACTGGGTCTGAGGAAGAACATGTATGTCTTAATGCTCTTTAGATGCAAGTCTGGTATCTCATTTAGAGATGGAAGATTAAATCATAGGTACATTTCTACTTCTCCCTTTGCATGAGTGCTAGAAGAAGCACTTCTGTGCTTAAGATCTGTTACAGAAAGTTCTGCCTCTTGCACATGTGAGATATCAAAAGATAAGGATATTCATGTCTCTGTCACAGAAACAACTCGTATCACTTTAGTGGTAGCTGGAGGTTGATAGGAGATAGGAGAACTAGGAATAAAGGAAAGCCTTTGGTGTGTTAATGCACTGCTAACCTTAAAGTCAAAGGAAGCATCTTTAGGGAACCAACACAGCTGCTCAGCACACACTGACCCATTTCCATTGGGGTTTTTGTGCTTACCAAGGTGCACGCTCCCTGGGAATTCCAGAGACGGGCTCTGTCCATGCGCATTGACTGCAGACACTCGGAACTGATCATCAGCCTCTTCAGACAGATTGCTCACCGTGAACTCTGGGACGGGGACATGAGACTCGTGGCACCTCACCCAGGTGAAGCCAGTTAGTTTCTTGCATTCCACAATGTAGCCATCGACTGGAATGGGGCGGTGCATCTTCGGAGGGGACCATGCCAGCGTCACTGAGGTTTCTGTTTTATTTTTCACCACGGGGTCAGTTGGGGGCTGGGTGGGAGGTTTTCTGGGAGCTGAACAGAAATAAATTTCAGAAATATTAGCATAAGGTCATGTAGGCTGGAAAAGACCTTCAAAAGACCTTCAAAATCAGCAGACTCAACTTTCAGCATGACCTACTGAGTCCCACCATTAACTACTGTGGTACCTGAGGACATACATGACAAGCTTATTCCTGCAGGTATTTACATAGTGAATATATTCACCCTCTGGTTGCTTTGGAACATTTTAGAGGTTAAAATCCCATCAGACTTTTTCACTGTGTGCAGCCACTGATACAGGCAGGAGGCTGGGAATTACCTGATGGGCTCTAGTTACAGACTACTGACACAGTAAAGGATTGATTTCATTTAATTTTGGCCATCAGAAAGTTTGGTGTCTGGTTTCAGTCACCCATCTGGACTCCAATTATAATCATATGGAGAACAGCACATTCAGGAGAACTCATCTCAATAAACCTGAATGAAATCACAGAATCATAGGATCATGGGAGGGCTTGGGTTGGAAGAAACCTTCAAGATCATTAAGTGCTAGATGCCAAAGGTCCCACTAACACAGTATTAAGCCAAAAGCTAGATGCTGGAATCAGATCTCCTGACCTTACCATCAGAAACTGAGATGTCATATTTTGCTCAGAGGTGCCTGCTTGTAGGAGGGACAGCTTCCGAGCTTTTTCTGCTCCAGGAACCAGCTCGAGCTTCAGAATTTAAACAGCAGTCAGAAATTAAACTGAGCTTTGTCACCTCCATCAAATAGAAGGAGTGGTTGGGTGGTACAGCTTTCCAAATCGCTTAGAAACTGTCACAACAATCAGATGCCTACCTTTTCTTTTTTAACTTGTTAATACATAGAGCTTAATAGCATCAGAATGCCCCAAGCACTTCAGACAACAGGACAGCTGTAAACCCTTCTTTAAGGATTCCTTTGTTTAACCACTGAGTAACTGTAATTCAGTGGTGCTGGTAGGAGAAGGGAAGTCCTAATCTTCCCAGATGGTGAACAGAGTTGATGTTCACATGCAGACTGGTGCTGCAGCAGAGCCAGAAACCACTCATTTGGGAAACACAGCACCAAGAAAATAATGGGAATAGCTTCATAAAATCAGGAGCTTCACTCAAATTTCATGTCAGATCTATAATTCTTCCTATTTTCAGGAAGAAATGATTTCCCTTTTTCTTGTAGTTTTATTTTCTTTTCCTTTCCAGCAAGCAGCTTTGTAGCTTACAAATTGTTTTCTAATCACCTCCTGGTGTGGACAAATCACACAGGTCTGACTCCATGTTTTACATAGTTAGCATATTATATTTGTTCCACTATGGAACTGTACAGTCATAGAATGGCCTGGGTTGAAAAGGATCCCAAAAATCATCCAGTTCCAACCCCCTGCTATGTGCAGGGACGCCATCCACCAGACCAGGCTGCCCAGAGCCACATCCAGCCTGGCCTTGAATGCCTGCAGGGATGGGGCATCCACAGCCTCCTTGGGCAACCTGTTCCAGTGCGTCACCACCCTCTGAGTGAAAAACATCTTCCTAAGATCCAACCTGATCCACAACCCCTACACACCCTCAGAGCCCCCTAGAGCCCCTAGTCCTCCTATTGCCCACCACAGCCCCATATGCCCACTAGAGTCCCCCTCAACTCTCTTTACAGGCCCTGCACAGCTCTATATAACAGTCTTATAGAACTACCTCTAGTAGAAGCAATCTCCACACAGAGATCCTTTCCCAGCACACTGCGCCACGGGGGGAGCAAAACGGGGGGGGGGCACATACACACACAGCGCCGGGGGGGCCCGTAACCGACCCCCACCCATCCTTTAAAGGGGTGGGGGGTCCGTTTTAATGGGGGGGGGGGCGAGATCACCTTCACCCCCCACCCCCCCATCCCCACCCCATCCTTTAAAAGGGGGGTGTCCATTTTGGTGTTGGGGGGCAGTGACAATCCGCCCCCCCACCCCATCGTTTAAAGGAGGGGGGGTCCGAGACCACCCCCCCCACCCCATCTTTTAAGGGGGGGGGTCAGGGGCTCATGGGGGGCAGCACATCGTGCACAACATTGTGGGGGGGGGGGGCTTTAAAAGGGGGGGGTTACAAAAAGCATAGCTCTCAACTATAGATGGGATTGGGGGGGGCTCAATCGATGGGGGGGGGCCCTTCATGCAGGGGGGGCACAGCGTAAGTCAGCGGCTTTGAGGGGGGGTGTTGGGGCTGTTTGGCCTTTGGGGGGGTTATTGTGTGCCCCACCCCCACCACCCCCACACACAATAAGGTGTTAATGTGGGGGGGGGGGGCTTAGATTAGTTGCGTTCCCTATAGCACTGCCCCCCCCCGTCATTAACCCCCCCGCTTTATCCTTACGGCTGAGCCCCCCCCCGACAGCGCCCCATTCATCTTGATGGGGGGGGGGGTTTGTCACACGACCCCGGCGCGGCTTACGGCACATCGTCGACCCCACCCCACCCCCCATAACCCCACCCGGGGGGGGAGGGGGCGATGTGGTGAGTGGGGGGGGGGTTCCGGAGGTGGGGGTGAGCAAAGCGCAATATGGGGGGGGGGGTCCTATAACTGGAGGGCAGCGGCTGCACAAAGAGCCCGCGGGGGTCGGAGAGCAGCACTTTGGCTGGGGGGGGTCCACGGGGTCTGGGGGTAATGCTGCCCCACCCCCTCCCCCACCCCCCACTGCCGACCCCCCCCCGCGTTGCCCCCCCGCCCCAACGTCAGCTCCTGCGGCAGCTCCTCGTCGCTCTCCTCCTCCTCTTCCTCGTCTGGGGGGTCAATATGTGTGGGGGGGGGTCCCATCGGGCAGCGGCAGCTCCGCCGGCTCCGATTGGCTGAGCCGCAGTGCGCGGGAGCGGCTGTTGTGTGCCGGTCGGTGGAGGGGAGGCTCTTCATGGAGCTGCCCCGCAGCCAACAACAGCCTGAATGAGATCCTGGAGTCCCAGACGCTGGAGGATGAGCTGGGAAAGAGCAGAGGCTCCCCACAGAAGGGCAAATCACGTCTGATAACGTGAGTGTGGAGCACAGCCAGCCCCTTCCTCACATGTGTGGGGCTTCCATGTTCCTCTGTGCCCATTGCAATGTGCCACCCCAATCCTGCTGCCCAGCCAGGAGTGGATGGGATGAGCAGGTTGGGATGCACAGAGCAGTGCTCAGACATTGCTGGGACATTTGTGCACTGCTGTTGAGCTTCCCTTTGTGCAGCAGGGGAGAGGATGGAGGTTTACAGGTGGATGGTTGTTATTTCTATGGCATTGCACAGGTGGTAGAACCTTGTCCATTCCCAAACTTATTCCAGGGCATGTGGGAATTTGTGCAGTTGTAGTTCCTGAATTGTGCTATTTAAAACCCTCCTGTAAATGGGGATGTTTTGTAATGCCTGCTGGGGCTGCAGGCAGCATTGCCTTCCTCCTTAGGGGGCAGGTTTAATCACAAGCCTCCCTATTTCCTATCACAAACGTCCTACAAACCATGTCTGGGCATTGCTGTCTCGGCCTGGATCTCAGCTCCTGAGACTGTCAGATGTGAAGCAGCAGCAGCTGGGACAGGGCTGGCTCTGTGTGCCCTCTCTGGGTCTGTGGGCACAGAGTGGGGCAGAGGGATGACTGTGAGAGGGAGGAATTGCCCAGCCACAAGAAAGAGGAAATCAGCTGAAAAGGGGAGATTTGAGAAGCACTGAGGCTGTGGCTGCTTTGACAGTAAGAAGAAACCAAGCTGTCACTGTGCAGATGGGAACTCCAGTAGGAGAGCTGTGGTGGCTTTACAGATGGCAGACAGCAGCTGGAGTGTAGAGCCAAGGGTAGGGGGGGGATCTTCCTCTTAGCAATGCCATGCAAAGAATGATGCAGACTCCTGCAGGGTCGGCTTTGCTGTGTGACCCTGGGTGGAAGCAGCTGGAAGGTCTCAGCCCTTCTGCATTATCCCAGGAACTGGGGCAGTGCTCGGTCTCATCCCACCTCTGCTAATAGCAAATGCAGAATCCCTTATCTGAGTGCCCTTTTCTCTCATGTAGAGTCACCAACCCTGGGAAGTTGACAAAAAGTTTGGGTGTTGTGTTGAGGGATGTGATTTAACTGGGAAGTATTGGTGATGGTTGGACTGGATGATCATAAGATCATCCAGATCATAAGATCTGAGATCATAAGATCATAAGATCATCCAGGTCTTTTCCAACCTTGAAAATTCTATGGAGTTGTAGCAGATTGTGGGGGTGTAGGTGTGGTATATATATGTACACAGATGGGAATATCCGTATGGAAAAGATAGATCCATGTGTGTTCTGGGCTGCACTGAAAAAGGGGTGGCCAGCAGGAGAGGGAGGTGATTGTCCACTCCTGCTCAGCTCTTGTGAGGCCATATTTGCAGCACTGTGTCCAGGCCTGGGAAGGATGTGGAGCTGTTGGGGGGGGTCCAGAGGAGGGCCACTGTGATGATCAGAGGGCTGGAGCAGCTCTCCTATGAGGAAAGGTGGAGGGATCTGGGCTTGTTTAGCCTGGAGAATGGAAGGCTGTGGGGAGACCTCATTGTGGCCTTTGAGTACTTGAAGGGAGCGTATAAACAGGAGGGGGAATGGCTGTTTATGAGGGTGGATAATGATAGGACAAGGGGGAATGGTTTAAAACTGAGACTGGGGAGGTATAGGTTGGATCTTAGGTAGATGTTTTTTGCTCAGAGGGTGGTGACACACTGGAACAGGTTGCCCAAGGAGGCTGTGGATGCCCCATTCAAGGCCTGCAGGCATTCAAGGCCAGGTTGGATGGGCTCTGTCCATGAGCATTGACTGCAGACACTTGGAACTGATCATCACCCTCTGCAGACAGATTTACAGCCCCTGCACAGCTCTATATAACAGTCTTATAGAACTACCTCTAGTAGAAGCAATCTCCACACAGAGATCTTTTCCCAGCGCCCCTTTGTGACATCATAATGCCCCTTTGTGACATCATAACACCCTTTGTGACATCATAATGCACCTTTCTGATGCCATAATGCCCCTTTCTGACGTCATAATGACCCATTGTGATGTCTTAATGCCCCTTTGTGACGTCATAATGCCTTTTGTGATGTCATAATGCCATTTGAGACGTCATAAGGCTCCTTTGTTTTCATAATGCCTCTTTGTGACGTGATAATGCCTCTTTGTGACGTCATAATGCCCTTTGTGACGTCTTAATTCCCCTTTGTGATGTCTTAATGCTCTTTTGTGATGTCACAATACCCCTTTGTGATGTCATAACACCCCTTTGTGACATCACAATGCCCCTTTCAGACGTCATAATGACCCTTTTTGACGTCATAATTCCCCTTTGTGATGTCATAATGCTTCTTTGTGATGTCACAATACCCATTTGTGATGTCATAATGCTACTTTGTGACGTCATAACGCCCTTTGTGACGTCATAATGCCCTTTGAGACGTCATAATGCTCCTTTGTGATGTCATAATGCTCCTTTGTGATTCATAATGCCCTTTGTGATGTCATAATGCCCTTTCTGACGTCATAATGCCCCTTTGTGGTGTCATAATGCTTCTTTGTGAGGTATCTGTGGTGCCATTGATAATGAAGTGTGATGAACTGGAAGGCTTTCAGTAGAATTGCAGCCCTAACATAAACAATGACTTGAACTCTGGAATTCTGTGTAAAATCATTAGCTAGCTTGTGGTCCGGGTCTTCAAACCAAAGGCTGTGAGGTGCTGCTCTTGTTGACGCAGGCTGTGAAAGATGACTTGAGCTCTAAGAGTAATTTCCCTTCTGCTCTTTATATGAACGTCAAATCCACAATTAGAATATTAAGAAGATAATATAAAATTTTGTGCTGCTGGACTGAGGACTTCCATTAGCTGTTAGCCATAGTTTGGAACTTGCAAAGCAATCATATTGGAGCCTTGCTGGGCAACCTGCTCCAGTGTCTCACCACACCCACAGTAAAGCATTTCTTCCTAATATCCAATCCTAATCTACCTTCTTCCCATGTAAAGCCATTTCCCCTCATTCTGTTGCTACCTGCCCTTATGAAAAGTCCCTCCCCAGCCTTCCCTGTAGGCCCTCTTCAGATACTGGAAGGCCACTCTAAGGTCTCCTTGGAGTCTTCTCCAGGCTGAAGAGCCCCATCTCTCTCAGCCTGTGCACATAGTAGAGGTGCTTTCAGCCCTCTCTGATCACCTTCATGGCCCTCCTCTGGACCTGCCTGAACATCTCCAAGTCCTTCTTGTGTTGAGGGCTCCAGAACTGCGTGCAGTGCTCCAGATGGGGTTTCAATGAGAGGAGTGTGGAGGGGCAGCACCACCTCCCTCGACCTGCTGGTCATGCTTCTGTGCTTTAAGCTTATGCTTTAAGGTCCTATATGCTTTAAGGTTTAGATAGTGCAGTCGCCTCACCTCTTCAGGTTTATCTGTGAAGGTCCCTTCCAAGTGAACCGTGCTGATCCAGACAGTTCGGATTGCTCATTAAAGTGTTTTAGTAAGTTGGGCTGGTCCTACGAAGCAGTATGACTGCAGTAAGCAGTGTACATGGTGCGCTGTGAGTACTGCACACATTCCTCTTGGCAGCTTGTGGAACAGAAACTGTGCATTGTTTGGATTGTGTAAGTATTCCTGTTGGTCTCTTGTGATGCTTACCTTCTTAGAGCACCTTTCCTCGTTTGGCTCTACATATTTTGGTACCTTACTTGTTCTGTTTGGCTTAGCAGGGAAGGTCTTCTTCTGAAGCATTCTCAGTCTTGGTCTGGGCAGCATACTTAGAAATGACATGGACGTTACATGAGTGGGTGGTCAAAGGGGGGAAGAACTCACCTTTCTGATCTGTTTCCTTTTAGAACACAGTCCTGGAGAGGATTTGCTTTCCTTGTTTCCTGGAGACTTGGATTCTTAGATGGTTTTGACTGCAGCTATTTCTGATGTTAATTCCTTTTTCTGTACTTTAGTAGCCAAGTGCAAGTGGAGTGCTTTGGGAATTGTCTGAAGTTGCCAGGTTGCGTGTGATCACATATGTAACGTGGAGTTATGTGTGGTGCCAGTGATAATTAAGTGTGATGAACTTGAAGGCTTTCAGTACAATTTCAGCCCTAATGTAAACAGTGACTTGAACTCTGGAATTCTGTGTAAAATCATTAGCTAGCTTGTGGTCCAGGTCTTGAAACCAAAGGCTATGAGGTGCTGCTCTTGTTGACGCAGGCTGTGAAAGATGACTTGAGCTCTAAGAGTAATTTCCCTTCTGCTCTTTATATGAACGTCATATCAACAATTAGAATATTAAGAACATAATATAAAAGTTGTTGCTGCTGGCCTGTGGACTTCCATTAGCTGTTAGCCATAGTTTGGAACTTGCAAACCAATCTTATTTAGACTTTAGTGGTGAAATCTTCTGATGAAATCTTCCTTCTAATTCTGCAAAAGAATCTCGGTGGAACATTTCTGTCTGAAAAGGCTCTGGCATATGAAGATGTGCCAGACTGCAGCCATGTGCCAGATGCGTTTGGATCCATGGAATTTTCTGATGTAGCTTCAGTGTTTGAAGAATCTCCACTCGATCTAAATACTCAGAAAACAAAGCAGGTGTGTGAAGATGTACAGCTAGTTTCTTACAGAAAAAATACAGCTCTTAATCTAGAAATCTGCTTCTCATTGTATCTAGTGCTTACTCCATATTTAAGTATCTAGTGGACCTTGACCAAAGGAAGATAAAGATAGAGCAAAGAAGTATGTTAAGCATAAATTTTGTTGCCTTCTACCTGTAGGCCATGGTTGGTTTGACGTGATCCCTAACTCCCGTGTTTGGTTTGCACAGAAACAGCAAGCAAGGGAACAAGTAAAGGAGTCAGTGAGGATTTTAAAACACAATGGGAAGCGATAAGGCACAGTTAATAAGATTCTGGAGTTAGGCTGGAGGTAGGCAGAGGTTGAAAGGTACCGAAAGAAATTCAATCTTACTGTGTTGGACAACAAAATCCACTGTGATATTATTCAAATTTTTAACTAAACCAAGTGATAATTCATATTTATGTTTAGATAAGCTGGTGAAGGTTAATCCTCAATGGAGAATTGAGATGAACAAATAAAAAAATGGTGTTTGACAGTCTATAAGAAACGAACTTATTCTAGGAGAGAATCAGAGTTTTCAACTGTTTTGTTCAATAGCCAAATAATGTATGATATTTTTATAAGCATTGTGTCTGACCTTCTCAGCTGTTAGAATTTCTTTGACAGTAACTTCTCCGGCTGTGATCAGAAAACCTTTTGTTCCGTCTCTGGCACCATTCGAGGCATGATACTCAACTGGGTGATATGGAATTCACACTGTCAACTCCAGTGACAAGAAAAGTGGCATCTAAGAAGCGTGCAAACACAGAGAATGTTGATGCAGAGTCAGTGTTAAGAAATGAGCTGCCCTTTGCATTTCCTGCTCCAAAGGCCTTCTTTTCGAAGAGCCAGACAGAGAAGCAAGTAGAAGGCATATCTTTTTAGGCGCCTACTTCCAAAGATATGTTGTATCTAACAAATGGAAACCTAGAACATGTGTAGCTTAGGAATTTTTTACTTTTAATATGAATGCAGTACTTGTAGGTCCTAAAATTCTGAAAGGTTTCAGTGTGGGGTTTATTTGGTCACAGCACATACAGCTGCCATCCTGTACATCTGACAGTGCACTGCAAGCGGTTTAACCATATATCAGGGCATGGTACACGTCTGTTAATGATAGAAGTTCTCACAGTTTCACAAGGAGCATGCCTTGAGATGCATTCAGATAATGAGATAAGTGCTGTGTTCCTAAAACTAGCATGTGTCTCCACTCTCCATCGAGATTTAGTAGATAATTTCTTTAACAATTATGATGAGAGTTTTGTTTTGTTTTTATTTTTTTCTGGGCTATTATTTTGAGTGAAAGAAAAGGGTATGCTTTTATTTAAGCGAGCTTTTGATTGCATCATGCTTCTAAATTAAATGTAACCTACTGAATTCCTCATGATAGCATACGAGTACTTGCGTGTATCTGTTCTCCCTAATAGAGGGAGAAGAGACTCAGTGAACCTGGACAGTGTTACCCAGGGTTGTGAGAACAGCTAAATGATTGTTGAGAACTGGTCAACTCGTGAGCCTGAGACCTGGGATCCTCCATCCTAGGGTGGAACTTTACTGGAGCACGTGGGTGCCACAGCAACAAAAGGACTGTGTACAATAGACTGAGAGTTTGCTGAGTTTCTTGGTTTACAGAAAGCACAACTAACTCAGCAGCAAGTGACGTATTTGGGATAGGAGATGACAGCTGGACTTTGAACCTTAAGGACTGCCAAGAAAGAAGCCATCTGCTCAACCCCTGAGCTGCAAACTGCCAAGGAACTCCATACGTTGCCAGGAATGACAGGAGGGTGCCGACCATGGATACACAGCTACGGACTGATGGTAAACTTGAAACAGCTTGAAGTGAGTAAGGGATATCCAGGGTGCACTGGTGCTCAATATTCAAGAAGCCCATCAATCTACACTGGGCCAAAGGATACCAGTTTTAATATCTCATGCAGTGTTTACTGTATTGGAGGCAAAAGGGGGACATTGGCTTTCACCCCACAGAATCACAGAATCACAGAATTACCCGGGTTGGAAGGGACCTCAAGGATCATGTAGTTCCAACCCCCCTGCCTAGCAGGGCCACCAAACATACGCCTTTACTAGATCAGGTTGCCCAGGGCCCCGTCCAACCTGGTCTTGAACACCTCCAAGGACGGGGCATCCACAACCTCACTGGGCAGCCTGTTCCAGGACCTAACCACCCTTCTAGTAAAGAACTTTCCCCTAACATCCAACCTAAATCTTCCCTCCTTCAACTTAAAACCATTTCCCCTAGTCCTGCTATTATCAGCCCTTTCGAAGAGTTTACTCCCCTCCTGGGAGTAAGTTCCCTTCAGGTACTGAAAGGCTGCAATGAGGTCACCCCGCAACCTTCTCTTCTCCAGGCTGAACAAACCCAACTCCCTCAGCCTGTCCTCATAGGGGAGGTGCTCCAGCCCCCTGATCATCTTCCTGTCCCTCCTCTGGACCCTTTCCAAAATCTCCATATCTTTTTTGTACTGAGGGCTCCGCACCTGGACACAGTACTCCAGATGGGGCCTCACAAGAGCAGAGTAGAGAGGGACGATCACCTCCCTATCCCTGCTGACCACCCCTCTCCTGATGGAGCCCAGGATCCCATTTGCTTTCCGGGCTGCCAGAGCGCACTGCTGGCTCATGTTAAGTTTCTCATCTATCAGGACCCCTAGGTCTTTTTCAGCCGAGCTGCTCTCAAGGACAACTCCTCCCAGCCTGTACAGGTGCCTCGGGTTCTTCCGGCCCAAGTGCAAAACCTTGCACTTTGCTGTGTTGAACCTCATTAGGTTCACCCGAGCCCAGCTTTCCAGCCTGTCAAGGTCCCTCTGAATGGCATCTGTTCACCCCAAAGATTCCCGAAATACCAGGCCATCCTGGTAGAGCAGGGTGATATAGAAATAATTGTAACTACTATTGCCAACCCAGTATCTTTCCTTAGCGGAACTCCCCTGGTGGAGAACCAGGATGACATCACTGCTTTGAAACAACTGATGCTGCACATTACATCCAGTCGGTTGGAGCTGAAGGACGAACCCTTAGAAGATGCAGAAGACGCCTGATTTACCAGCAGCTGCAGTTTTGTGAGACAAGGAGGCTTTAAGGCAGGACATGCAGTAACTGCTACTGAGCAGGGAATGGAAGCACAACCATCAGCCGTGGGGACTACCCCTCAGAAGGCTGAAATAACTGCCTTGACGAGAGCCTTAATGATATGGACAGATGCTAACTATGTGTTTGGGGTGTCACACGCTCATAGTACCATCTGAAAAGAGCAAGGATTGCTCACACACAAGGAAAAGAGCGTGATGTAAATGTACCTATGTTGTAGGGCACAGTTCTCTATCCAGGCCCAAGTCTGTGTGGGTGTCTCCTCTATCCACAAAGCTGCTCACACTGCAGGAGGCACAGGCTGAGAGGAGAGGCCAGAGCAGCTCTCCCACTGTGACACGGAGCAGCAGGATACAAGTAAAGGAAGGCCCCACAGCTGTACTGGGAAGATTCCACACAGTCATCAATTTTTCATCTGAAAGGTAAAGAGGAATTCCCTTTTCTGCCCCTATCATCATTGGTCGGGTGAGTAGCAATGATGCCCGGTGTGCTTCCATCAATGGAGCAGAATAGGCGGAAGGCTGGGGTGCAGGCTTTCCTCTGCTGAGGTGAGTGGGGGCTCAGGGTGTTGCTCAGTGGTAGATTTGTTCACACTGAGTTCTAACAGGAAACTTGCTCAACATCGAAGGCCTTGCAAAAGTCTGGCTGAGTGATGTCAGTTGCTTTTCCTTTCCCTACTGATGCTGTCACTCCACTGTAGAAGGCCACCAAAGCGACCAGGCTGCATGTCTCCGTTTCCGCTGTTTCTCCATTTCCTTCTTGTTGCTCCCTGTAACCAGCAGGTTCAGCCATGCTGCTTTCCTGCCTCCTCTACTGTGTTTCGTGTGGTCGGGATGGAGCTCAGAGCTCCAGCTCTGAGTAAGGTTTTCTGAGAAAGTTACCATCTCTTTTCCATTCCTTTACCCCTAAAAACAGTTTTCCAGTGTCTCTCATGCAAGAATTCTTTGAACAGCCTGCAGCTGACTCTCCTGAAGCTCAGGATCCTGACTTTGCTTTTTGCCAGGCCTGCATTCCTTGAGATGAGGAACTCTAGGAGGGCATGGTCACTACAGCCCTGACCACCTCCAGTCTTAACCCCTGCTGTGCACCATGTCCAGTAATGCTTCCCTTCTGCTTGGTGTGCTTAATACTTGACCCACAAAGTTATTGTCAGTGCACTCCAGCAGGCTCTCAGACAGCTTGCAGCAACTGGGATTGGTGCTGGGTGGTTGCTGGGAGGTGTCTCAGCAGAAAAGCTGGGCTGGGGTGGGCGTGCTATGTCAGTCCTCATCGCAGCTGGCAGAGAGAGTTAGAGGAGGGTGATGGGTGCTGCCTGCTCTCAGTGCTACTGCACTGAATTTGGGGCACAGCAGCACACTGGTGAGTGAGCTGGGAGGGAGACGGACTGCTGCTGTGCATGGCTAGGCCAGAGCTGGAGGATTGTCAAACGTGAGTCATGCTGGTGCAGCCATTGCAGCTGCAGCAGGAGTAGAAGACAAAGAGGTTTTGTAGAGGACAGAGGGTGGTGATTCATGGTTTGATGTCCAGGTGGAGGCCGATAACAAGTGGTGTCATCCAGGAGTCTGTCTTGGGACCAGTGCTTTTTTACATGGTTATCAGAGACACCAATGATGCAATGGAGTGCACCCTCTGCTGTTTGCTGAGTGGTGCAGCTGACGCAGTGGAAGGAAGGGATGCCATTCAGAGGGAGCTCAACCGAGAGGTTGGCCTACGTGAATCTAATGAGGTTGAACACAGCAAAGTGCAAGGTTTTGCACTTGGGCTGGAGGAATCCCAGGCATTTCTACAGACTGGGAGGAGCAGTCCTTAAGAGAAGCCCCGCAGAGAAGGACCTGGGGGTCCTGGTGGATGAAAAACAGAACGTGAGCCATCAGCATGCTCTTGCAGCTCAGAGAGCAAATGGTCCCCTGGGCTCCATCAGAAGAGGGGATGGCCAGCAGGGACAGGGAGGTGATTGATCTTCATGATCCTTGAGGTCCCTTCCAACCCGGGCCATTCTATGATTCTGTGATTACACTCGCTGTCAGAAATAACAGCAGCTGTACAGAAGCTGGATATATTTTGGGACAGTTCTTGTAACCAGTTGATTTTAAGACCTTGCCCGAATTGGGGGTCTAAATTGCATGTTAGGAGAAAGCTGGTAAAGTGGCTATTGCTCATTCTTTTTCATTTGCTGATTCTTTCATTCGGGTTCCTTTTCCAAAGGAGATTCTGGTGATGGAAGCAATTGAAGAAAGAACCAAAGCAGCTCTTGCCAAGAATGCTTGAAGTCCCTGTGGAGAGAAGCAAAGAACTTGGGCTTCCTCTGGGATGCTCCCCACCATGTCTCAGGAAGGAGACAACTGCTGTTCCACTTTCTGCTCTTTGTGTGGAAAGGTACGTCTGGGTTTTCTTCTACCTGTTTTTCTTTTTCTGGCTTTGAAGGAGAAGGGGTGGAGCAAGAGGAGACCCACTGGTCATTTGTTACCTCAAGAACAGGATGGATTCTGCATTCACTGTGAGAAACTTGGGCTAGTAGCATGGGCATGTTTCAGGCTGGACTCTTCTTTTGCTACTTGGTTTCCTTTTGGCTACAGGGAGACAGCTGTCTAAAGGTGTGTTTTCAGACCCACTCTCCAAAACCATGTTTCATTGTTGCAGGTGGTTCAGTGTGCTCTTGCAGGGTAGATGCTGTAGTTTGCTGTAGAATCTAAATGGTTTCTGTTCCTAGGGGAGGACTGAGAGGAGGTAGTGAGAAGAGAATTCAATGCCTTAGGTGTATCTTAGTGAGAAATGTTGGCATGAGGTGCTGAAAGTCTTGAGTTGTCAAAGGCCAGTGATGCTCAGACTCCTTAACCTGCTGGAGCAGGGTGGAAGAAAGGAGTGGGCACTGCCGTCACACAAGCTGCACTTGGTTCTGGTCTGCCAGGTCTGTGCTGGCCTGGATTTCTTCTGAGAAGTTTGTTGGAGCTGCTTGGAGTAGTGAAGGGTGGGGAAGAAGTGCTGCTCCAGAGCTATGAGACGTGCAGCTCCTTCTGAAGTGCTCCTGATAAGGACGGAGCGCATTTGCTGCAGCTTTCTCTGCAGATGTGCTCCTCACCTTGAAATCCTCGTGGTTTGTCCTCAGCTCCTGACCACGGCCTGTTCTCTGTTTTGCAGGCTGATAACATGCAGAAGCCGCAGCTGGTGCGTGCTATGTCATCTTTAAACGTACCAGCATTTGCGGCAGCCCATGTTATTAAGAGCCACGTCACCCAGGGGCCAGATGAGCTCTCTCTGGAGGTAAGCAGTTCCAGGCATTCCGTGTTGTCGTGCATAGAAGAGGGCAGTCCTTTCTGCTTTGTTTTCCTACCAGATTTGCTGAATCTGGGATTGATGTTTCAATCTCTTTCAGGTCGGAGATCTGGTGAGCATTGTTGATATGAGGACATATCAACAGGCTGAGCCCCTGGTGGAGAGGCAAGCGTGGCTTTGAGGTAGGCACACGTTTTTGACTAGAGAGCACAACTTCAGTAGAGTTGGGAATCTCAGCTTGGAGCTGCTCTGCCTGCAACGGATGGCTGCTGGATGCAAACAGTTGCCCTGTGTCACTGTCAGTGGACCTTCCCTTTGGCTCTGGGCTCGGGCTAATGCTCACCTGTCTTTTTGTTCTAATTACAGGTTGGGCTTTTCCCTGGTGAGTGCATGGAACTCATCAGCGGAAAAGTTCCGGATTCCCTCCTCAATTCATTGCCAAAGCCAGGTGCGTAATTTACATTTGACAACGCGAGTTAGTCAAATAGGGTCAGAACGTTACTTTCAGGGGGTTTGTTTATGCCCAAGTTCAGCAAGCTTAGAAAGAGAACTACAGTAATCTCCTTGGGCACCTCCAGGGATGGGGAAAATCCATTCTTACGTGTCCTTGTTGGGAATGTTCTTCCCGTTGTTACATGCTCTGTCGAATGCATTGCGCTCAGCTTCGTCCAACCGAGCCAGGCCTGAAATGAACTGGTTTCTTTGTTTTGTTGCGCAGAGCCAAAGAAATGGGGCAAGCTCATCAACGGCCTTTGTTCCCTGGTGAAGGCCAGCCCCGGGAGAGCAAAGCAGCCTGAGCCTCCGACATTCTCCGGATCCATGTCCTTGCTTGACATCGTTGAGAGGTATTTAGCCTTCAGGACTTGAGGGCTGAGCTGTAGGAATGGAAGCATCCTCTGCTGTTTGAAACAGAGGGCGTTTCTAAGCTGTGTTTCAGCAGAAAGCAGGCAGTGCCCAGAACAGGCAACTTTTGGCCAGGGCTCGGTGCAGCTCTTCCATCACCCTGCACCACGTCTGACAGCATGCTCTGTTTTCTCTGCAGAATGAGTTCTCCCAGTAAGAGGGCAGAGTCAGCAGCTGGCAGTTGGTGTTCCTGCTTCTGCCTGGGCAAACCATCCCCTGTGGCCAAACGCCAACTGCAGAGCAGTGCCAGGGAGCCCTCTGAAGCAGAAGTCTTGGTCCTGGCAGGTAAGGGTGCAAGTCCAGCTTACAAAACACTGCTTGTCAGCAACACAGGTAGAATTCATGCTTTCAGTGGGCTTGTACCTCCTTCTGGCGTTCAAGCCCGTCTTGATCCCTGTCTTTCCCAAATGAGTCTCTTGTCAACACAAGAGCTGGACCTGCACGTGGATCACTTTCAAGACAGTGACACTGTTGCTAGAAGCCTATTTGCTTCTGCCCACCACCACTACATAGCCAAATGTCAAGAATCTCCATGGTTCATCTTGTGAACGTTCGACACTAACTGCTGTACATCTGCTCCTTCCTAGGTGACCCGAGCCCTTGTATATCCCCAAGACGCAGGGCATGTTACGATGACGCATCTTCCATCAATGAAGAGTTGTTACTAAGCACAGAATGCTGCAGTTCAGATGAAAGCCTTCCGTATAACATCAGCTATCAAGAGAAGAAGGTCATCATCGTTGAAGCCTTCATTCATCCCATCCCTACTGAAGCTGCTGACCTGAGCCCACCAGACACCTCAGGCACCAGCCTGGACTCAATGTCTCTGCAGTGCAGCCCAGCCCAAGCACAGCCCGAGTGCCCCGACAGCAGCACCACCATGCAGGCTCAGGTCAGCATCACCGAGGAGAAGCTGAGCATCTCGCAGGGGGGCACAGAATCAGGACACGAGTCCCAGGCTCCGGGCAACAGCACGGTCTCTGAGCAGCTCTCATGATTACAAGAGAGGATGAGTCCCATCTTTCCTCCAGACCTCACACCCCCTCCTTTCTCCTATTGAATAAAGGCACGCTCGTGCTCAATCAATGCCTTGACTGAATTCCGAGTTTTCATTCGCAGAGATTGGGATGAGTGCAAGAAACTGCAAGGCAGCTCAGCTTACAACACTCTGGCTGTGGGGTTTGTGCGGCCGAGCTCTGGGTGTGTTCCCATTTTGCCTGACTTTGGGATGCCTGCAGCGAGAGCTCTGCTGCCGTTGTGTATGGCAGCAAATAGTCTCTAGCATCCTGGATGCTGCTCATGAAAACCCCAAGCTTCCTGGCTGTGGCTGTGATGCTTTTCAGGGCCTTTTGATGCTCTTTGATGCCGTGGCTGCTCCCTAACACCTCTGTCCTCCCGCCGTGTCCATTCCTGGCTCTCACCTGTGAGCTGTCCCTGCAGATCATCTCCAGCCCTGCCATCATCGTGCTGCGGCAGGAGGAACTCGCCCTGACCAACATCAGGCAGTGCTGCCTGCCTCTCTCACTCTCTAGACCAAGTGTAACTACGCTGTCATGGAGACAAATGCTTCTGTCACATCCTCCATCCCTGCAGACATTTACCGGTAGGTGGCTCTTGCAGAAGAAGATTCAAGCAGCAGAACCTTTTGCTCAGCTACAGCACACAAATGCTACAAAAGCAGGAATAACCCGCAAGCTCTGGGTCTGTTTGTCTTGCACAGGCATGCACTAACTGCGTTTGATGGTACCCCCCATCCTTGATTTCCTTCCCTGCTCCTTGTCTGATGGCGCTGCTGAGCCAGGAACAAGCTGCCCAGTGTGGCAGAGCATGGTGCAGGGCTGTGCTGGGACCTCCTCCCCTTCATCTGCTGCAGATCAGTGCCACACACGTGCCATCGAGATGCTCTGGCACGGGATGTGCCTCCAACCCAAAGCTCCTTCCCACCTCCCAAGGAAAAGCAAAGCAACCCAAGCATCTCCAGCAAAGCTGCCCAGCAGACAGCAGGGAATGCAAACAGCTTCTGGCTGCTCCCCTACACTCCCGTCCTAAGTAATAGACCCCATGAGGACTGGCTGGGAAATCAGTGCATGACACATGTGAGTGTGCACAGGATTGTGCAAAGCAGTGGGGTTCCATGAGTTTGTGTGTGTGTGTATCTCTGCTGTTATGAAAGCATGGGAAGACTGCCTTACTGAGTCCCAGATAATTACTTATCCTCAAATGATTTTTCCTGGCCAAAGTTAGAGCCTCTCACAGGTAATCGAGACCAACAGGCTGTTGTTGCACAATCAACAGACACAATCTAGATGAATAGCTGAGGAAAATAAAGCATCATGCCAAGGGTACTAGATAAGTGAGCAGCTTGAGATCTGCACATTTATGTGATACTCATGGTCTTAGACAATATTTGTTTAGTGAGGTCACATAGAATGAAAGTAAAATAGAAGAAGTGCAATTGGTCTCAGTTCACAGCTGGCTGGTTCGTCTCAGGCTAATCCTGAACTGCCTCAAGCGACTGCTTTGGTGCTCTACAGAACAGCAACTTCAGAGATCTCTTTCTATTACTAAGTGTTTGAAAGAGCAATTTGCTCTGTTAATTATCCATCATTTCTGTGCAGTCTGTTTTGTCAGACTTGTCTTTAGCTTCCACGTTGTATGTGAAGAATTGTTTCCGTTGTAATGCACAATGTACTAAAAATTGAGAGATGAAAATGTGAAGAGTTTTTCCAGCTTTGATTTCATGTCTGGAATTTTGGAACCCACTACTTGCAGTTGTTAATCTGTCCAAACTGGTCTGGTTTGGAATGCCCTCGTACTTCTTGAATCGCTGTTAAAGGCGGAGCAATTCCTACAAGTGCCATGGCCCCACTGTTGTTCTAATTCTTGTTTCTTTGTTTTCCACACACTGCTTTTCAAGCCTCCTTTTTCTTTACAGTCAAAGTGAGAACTGCACTGTGAGGTGTCTGAACCTTGTTGTGCCTCTACATAAATAGAACAGCAGCAAAGCCTGACAGGTGACTGTGCTGACAGCTATCGTAGCCAGTAACATGTAACTGTGCTAAATCCCTTGTGACGGCTTTGATTTCATTTTTGCCAGTGAAATCCTTGTAAAAGGAACTGCAGCAGTGTGATGAGCTAAGGTGAAGATGCTGGTTTTAGTAGTGCTCTAAGCTGAGTGGAAGGGCAATTGAATGAGGGTTATATGCTTTCTCTGGGACGATAAGGTTTTATTTCCTGAGGGAAAGAGCCAGCTTTTCATGGGCTATATGTGGGCTTTGGCAAGGGCAGACAATCCAGTCTGTCAGGAAGCCATTTGAGGTGCTTCAGGTTTGTAAGCTTGTCTTTTTGTTTTTCAGGCGGATATTTGGAGCATGGGTGTAGTGCTGTATGCTCTGCTGTGTGGGTTTTCCCTTTGGATGATGACAATATGATGGCACTCTACAGGAGGATACCAGTGGGTATCAGTGGTGCTAGAATACACTGAGAAGGGAAATAGCTGAGCTTGACAAGAGGCCTTGCTTTTCGGATGGCAGAACATGCTGAGCTGTGGGTAGAAAGGCCTGTCTGCTGAATATTGTCCCTGTTTTTGCTGCTTTGTCTACCAGTATTTTGTGGATTTGGTTCTACACTTGGTTGGCCTATGTGGCACTGTAGCCTAATTCTGTACCATGATAGCATACAGAATTTAAGGAGAAGTATTTTCTTGCCAATGGGCTGGATTTTTTGTATCTGGTTCTTCAACTGGCTGCTCCCTATACTATCTGTAGTAAAAAATATAGACACATCATTTGATTTCCCTGAAATGAATGTTCCTAAATGCCAGCTCTTCTCATGTCTACAAAGATCAAAGTTCTGCATTTGCTATTAGAATTTCCTCTTCCAGAATCAGGAGGTAATGTAGGACCCCACAGATTGCCTTCAGAATCCAACAGTTAGTTCTGTTTCCTTTCGGAGTGCATAACAACCTGAGCACATGAATTGAATGGCGTGGCTTTTTAGTCTGGTACAAACTCTGCTGTACACTGAAACTTGGTCCATTTTTAAGCAGGACTTTTTCCATCTCTGCAGGACAGCAGAAAACCCTTTGTGCTAATCATGATGCCAAGAAGCAGAATGCGGCAGATGATCCAACTGCTTCAGGTGTTCATTTCCTTAAAACTGAGAATAGTTTTGGACTGAGAGTTTGTAAGCAGAACAGAGCTCTTAAAGCTGTCAGAGATTATTTCTGCACTGTTCAATTCTATCTGCACAACATACACAGGATCTCAGAACTGCGTTGCTTGAATTGGTGGAACTTGCTGAAGTGAACTGGGATGAGCAAGTTTTAGAACTTAGTCAGAGTGCTGTAAAAAATGGATAATCTCATGAGTATTAAGGTACAGGCTTGCTATTTCTGCACTGAATTTGTTTTTATTTTACATGGCTGTGATCTGAAAGTTGCTTGAAACGCAGGCACCTAGGCACTGTTGTGTAACTGAATTTCACACGATAGGTCCTGAAATATCCTGGAATCAAAAACTCTGACTTGTTTTAAGTCTGCTGCTTGAGTCTAATCAGGGTCATAGTGTCTGTGTGCAGTGTTTCTTTCCCTGTAATGCTCCACATCATTTCATTTTGGGAATATTGAAGGAAATGGACTATGTGCCATAACTGTTGTTAGAACAAAGTATGTCTGGTGTGATCTTATGCATAGGTTCTGTAACTGCTCTTCACAGCTCAGGTGTTTGACCTTCCTTTTGGTGAAGTGATGAAATACTGCTGGTTTCTATTTGTGCTTCTAGGCACCTTGAAGCTCTTAGGAATAGAACAATTGTCTCCAGTTCTTTTCAATGATATCAGTAACAGCTCGAGTGTTGCTGCCCACTAGGTAGACCCAAAGAAGCAGATTACAGTGAAACAACACACGAGCTGGACCTGAATGAGGATCACTTTCAAGACAGTGGCTATGCTGCTTCAAGCCTACTTGCTTCTTCCTGCCGCCACTCTATTACCAAGTATCAACAACCTTTCATGATTCAACTTGCAAATGTTTGAAACTAACCCTTGTGTTTCTATGCCTTCCTAGGTGATTCGAGCCCTTGTCAACCCCAAAGATCCAAACCAAGCAGTGTCTTTCCATCAATGGAGAGTTCTTATTAAGCATGAATCGCTGCAATTCGGATGACAGCCTTCCACATGGTAACAGTGATGGACACAAGGGGCTCATCCACGTTCATGCTCTCATATCTCCTGGCTCTGCTGAAGCTCCTGACCTGAGCCTGCCAGACACAGCAGTCACCTGCCTGGATTGTGACCCAGCGCCTTTGCAGTGCTGCCCATCCCAAGCACAGCCCGAGTGTCCCAGCAGCGGCACCACCATGCAGGAGCAGGGCAGCATCAGTGAGGTGAAGCTGAGCATCTTAGATGGGGACTTAGAGTCAGGCTGCCAGTCCCAGGCACCAGGCAGCAGCACCAGCTCTGAGCCACTCTCATCTTGACAAGAGGAGTCCCATCTTCACCCTTGACCTCTCAAGCCCTCCTGTCTTTTATTGAATAAAGTCACTCTCATGCTCAGTCATCGCCTCGACTGCATTCTGAGTCTTCAATCACAGGGATTGGGATGAATGCAACAAACAGCAAGGCAGCTCAGCTTGCAATGCTATGGCTGTGGGGTTCGTGCAGGCAGAGCTCTGGGTTCCCATTTTGCCTGGCTTTGGGATGTCTGCAGCAAGATCTCTACCATTTTGTATGGGAGCAAATAATCTCTAGCATCCAGGTTGCTGCTCATGATATATCCCAGTCTTCCTGGCTGTCACTTTGTGATACTTTTCAAAGCCTTCTGATACTCTTTGATGCCTTGGCTGCTCCCTAACACCTCTGTCCTCCTGCCATGTTGACTCACGTCTCCCACTTTTAAGCTGGCTTTGCAGATCATCTCCAGCCCTGTCATCATCACGCTGCAGCAGGAGGTGCTCACCTGGCCCAATGTCTGGCAGTACTGCTTGTTCTGCAGATGAGCAGCTGCCTCCTCATCTCTTCAGCTACAGTAGTTTTTCTCAGGGAAGTTAGATGCAGTCATGCTCCTCTGGATTTGGTGTGTTAAATCCATGCTGCATGGCAGCAGTCAGTGCAATACAAAGGTGTTCTGTGTGCCATAGCATTTCTCCAGGGGCTGCCAAAGGTAGAAGCACAACACAGCACCATCCTTCTGACAGTAATGTCTGTGAGTGTTAGACATGTGAGCACTGCATCATCCCCAGCGTGTCAGTGCTTTTCCACACCAAGCTGACTCTCACACTCTGCACTGAATGTAACTCTGCTCTTGTGGAGACAAATGCTTTCTGTCACATCCTCCATCCCTGCAACCATTTGCCGGTAGGCAGCTCTTGCAGAAGAATCAAGCAGCAGAACCTTGTGCTCACCCTACAGCATGCAAATGCTATGAAAGCAGAAATAACCTGGCATGCTCTGGGTCTGCAAGGCTGCACAGATGGGAGAGGTAGATTGTGTTTTTGCAGTGGAAGTTTCCAGTATTTTCAGTACATAGTGTAGGCCCTAACTGAATGTATAACCCTCTTGTAAAACAGCTGTATAAGTAGTTTTTCCACCAAGAAAGTTGCTGAACAGAATTAAGTTCAGACTGGGGGCATTCTGACATGGGGAGAATTGAGACAAGCACAAGATAAATACAGGGTGGGTAGAGCCCAGCACAGGACAGAATGAATGTACTGACTTTTGGAAACATTGCCCTTCTCTGTCCGCAGAAAAGTACAAGGCAGACCTAAAAACAAGAGGTTGGTAATTGACCTTCTATGGAAATGAATCCTAGCCACAGTCTCGAGGAGTCTGTGAGCCTGAGATGCTCAACCAATGAGAGCCATGAGAGCATCACCTGCAGTGGGTTTAGGGCACAGAACAGAATTGATTTCACTGACTGGTGTGCAGTTTCTCCCTTGCCAATAGGGGATGTGCGCGCAGTATTGCAATAATGAATAAGCACTGCTGCTATCGCTGCCATCTTTGCCTAACTAGAAATCTTTGACTTTGAGAGTTTCTCACACAAGGGGAGAGGGTAAGAAAGTAAAGAGGCACAGAAAACTAAGGGAAACTGCTCTTCTTTATCTTATCTATAAAAATTGATACGATGCTGTTGTGCATTTTTTTAAATTTTATTTTTAATTTTTTGCTAATGTCAGTTAGATTGTTTTAAAATATCCACACACCAAAATCTGACTACCAAGCAAATGTAATGAAAATGAAATGAAGGTGAGTTAGTGGAAAGCACAAGGCCATATTATATTAGGCTCCAGCAAATTTACAGGCAGTCACTGCACGAAGAGGTAGATCTGAGTTGCACATTATATGATTCCCACAAAGATTAAGGAAATCTGAAGCTTTCAATATATTTTTTTAATTCTTTTTTCATTTCATTTTTAAACACCTGACCCAGACCCCAACCCTCACAGGAGCTGTAAAGATAACAGCATTAACCAGCAATGTAACTCTAATCCTAACCCTTACCCTGATTCTAAAATCGTCCCTAACTCCAAATGCAACAACAAAAATGATGCTAGAAGTTTGTAGCAAAAGGAACCTTAACCCTGATCATAATCCAAAAAAAAAATCATTATGGTAACAATAATCTTTACCTTAAGAGTAATATTAATCAGAGCCCAGATGATGCCTGCATCCAATCAGAAGCATGCTTTGCATTATTTAAGAGTTGTATTTTTTCCAATGAACTCTCTCTATTATCACGTTTATAAAGTAACAGAGTCTGTTCTTTTTCTCCTGACACTGTGCCTTACTCCTGACATCCCCTGGAAATGACCCAGATAGGGCACCATCAAAGTAATGCTAATAGTAATGTCAATCCTAAGGGTATCTCTAGCCTCAGTGTTAATGGGACGCTAACAACAATCCCAACAGCCTTAAACATTCTGGTGGTGTGAAAGAGGTGCTGCCTTGCACATGCTGGGCAGTCCCATTGCCTGTTAAATGCAGGCGGCAGCGTAGAAACATGATGCCCGTGGTCAGAATGCCCTGTGGCAGATCCTGGCACCGGAGAACTGACCGGAGAACCATGAGAGAACTGACAACAAATCACGCGACATCAGAACCGACCCAGTGGTTATTTACAAGCCTTGGGAGACCCAGACAGGATCTCAGAGTGGTGAATGTAGGTACAGAAGTTGTTACTACTCTGTTTTCTTCTAAAAGAAGTGGTTTTTTTTCATCTCAGAAGTTGGGGGGGGGGGGGGGGGGGGGGCGGGAAAGGGATATCAATTTAATTACTCATTAATTTATTGACAGACATTCACGTTTGCTACGTTTGGAGAAGTTTTTATTTGTTTGCTGTGGTTTGATTTTTTTTTTTTCTTTTTTTTTTCCCCCTTCCCTCCTCTTCCATCTTTGTGTTCTTCCCCTATAATCAAAAGAACGGATCCCCAGGGTTTGTCCCGCAGACGTTCTTTCCGTGGTCTCTGCTGCCACCTGCTGGCCAATAAGCGGAACTGCCACTGTTGGGCGTTTGGTGCCGCAGGAAGCACAACGCAGATCTGAGTTCTGACCGGTCTACGCAGCAAATCCGCCAATCTTTATTGCGATAAGCCCTCCAGACAAGAGCATAAAGTCTTTGCCTGAGGGCAGGGTTAGTAGTAATGGATGTCAGTTTTGAAATTTCCAGTCCATTCACCATAGCACTTTCTGCCTCCATGTCCCATAACCAGAGCAGCTATGCTGGCATGCTCTCTTGGTTTCTGTCTAAACCACTGTACTATATCCATCAGTTCAGCTGCTGTATTATGGGCAGCAGGGTTTGGGGGGTGGACACTGGTCAGGGCACTCCCACCAGCCTATCCTGCATTTTTTTTTTTTTTTTTTTTTCATTTTTGGGTTACAATCAGTCAGATCTCAAATAGATCTAGTCCAAATGGAACCTCAAAATCTGACCTTTTAGTGCCTTCATTTACAGAGTCCATTTTATACAGATTCCCTTGTACAGGGCCCCCATGGTCCTCCAGACAGTTGTTACTGATCTTCCATAGGAGAATGATTGAATTAGGTTTTTTCCCATCAAAACTGCCACCTGTCTTTCCAATTTTTCAACACTATCATTCAATAGCTGATTTGCATCAGCCTGAGCCTCTTCAGTTATGTTCAGACAGTTCAAGGCCATTAAAAGTGGCCATGCCACCATGAACACAGCTAACTGTCATTCTCAAGTTGTAAGTATGTCTTTGCTAAGACCATGGAAATACTCAGTCAGGTGGGCCAGGGACTCATGGACCCTCCCTCCGTCCCACACAGGGCCCCATTTTTCAGTGACAGAAGCAGTGCTGCATTTTGAGGATCCTAGGAATCCCAGGACATGCCCTGACAAAAGGTCATTCAAAGGGGTAGTCTTTCCCCATCCAAACAACTCCATGATATTCACAGAATCACAGAATTGTAGGGGTTGGAAGGGACCTCCAGAGACCACTGAGTCCAGTCCCCCTGCCAAAGCAGGTTCCCTACACCACAAAAGAGGTACGAAGAGGTAGATCTGAGTTGCACATTATATGATTCCCACAAAGATTAAGGAAATCTGAAGCTTTCAATATATTTTTTTAATTCTTTTTTCATTTCATTTTTTAAACACCTGACCCAGACCCCAACCCTCACAGGAGCTGTAAAGATAACAGCATTAACCTGCAATGTAACTCTAATCCTAACCCTTACCCTGATTCTACAGGGGACTGTCTGAAACGGACATCAATTCAATTACTCATTTATTTATTGACAGACATTCAAGTTTGCTACGTTTGGAGAAGTTTTTATTTGTTTGCTGTGGTTTGGTTTTTTCTTTTTTTCTTTTTTTTTCCCCCTTCCCTCCTCTTCCATCTTTGTGTTCTTCCCCTATAATCAAAAGAGAACGGATCCCCAGGGTCTGTCCCGCAGACGTTCTTTCCGTGGTCTCTGCTGCCACCTGCTGGCCAATACACGGAACTGCCACTGTTGGGCGTTTGGTGCCACAGGAAGCACAACGCAGATCTGAGTTCTGACCGGTCTACGCAGCAAATCCGCCAATCTTTATTGTGATAAGCCCTCCACATGGCATTGCGCATGCACTCGAACACGCAACAGGCATAGATTTCTCTTAACTCCTTGAGGAGCAGGCAAGCAGAACAACTGAGCGCACCACTGCTTGTGATTGGGCCACCCCCATCATAGAGATGTGTGTTAGATCTTTTACCCACCCCTGGACTGGCCTTGTTGTTTAACGATAACCTCTGAAATCTGAGCTACTGGTTCTACCACCTGTAGTGTAGAATAGGTAGCCAATAAATGCTTTTCAACTGTGATGTATCTTTATTCTGCTCCATGCCAAACCTGTGGCCAAAACCTCATAGGAGTTCACAAAGAACTCTGGCTCTGCCAGAGCCCCCATCCAGACCCTTCTTGAGTTACATTCACATCTAGTTTGGCTGAAAAGGTTGGACTATAAATACTCAGTGCTTGGGCCTGTTTAACAGATATTTTTTCCTGATTATGCTGTCCATCGATCTTTTTAAACTGAACTCCTGCTCTAATCTGGTCTTTAAACATTTGTTGTCTCAAGACCCTAATGGGTCCAGACTGGATTACCTTAGGGGCTGGACGCCTAAGTCATGGCAGCAGATGGTTCTCTGCCTTTCTCAGACCTTTCCACCACCATTCAGAGCCTGCATCTGGCCGTAGGCACTCTTGTCTCCCCATCAATTGGGCAGCCTGTTGTATTACAGCACCTGAGGGCCACTGGGGGGTTCAGTATGGATAACATAGACCCATACTGATGTAAAGGTGATGGCTGTAGGATGAGATCCCTCGTTCCTGATGAAAAATTTATTGACTGGGCTCTCAAAATCATCTTCATAGATTGCCTCTTTCATGCCTAATTCTCTAATATAATTTTGTTAGTCCTCCATAGAGGACCACAGGCTGATATTTAATGGTATGTCATTCTTATTTGGCCATGTTATATGACACACAGCCATAAATCATTCACTGATCAAATGGCTATCCTCATTATGTTGGACAGAGCATACAGTCTTTGCCTGAGGGCAGGGTGAGTAGTAATGGATGTCAGTTTTGAAATTTCCAGTCCATTCACCACAGCGCTTTCTGCCTCCATGTCCCATAACCAGAGCAGCTATGCTGGCATGCTCTCTTGGTTTCTGTCTAAACCACTGTACTATATCCATCAGTTCAGCTGCTGTATTATGGGCAGCAGGGTTTGGGGGGTTGGATACTGGTCAGGGCACTCCCACCAGCCTATCCTGCATTTTTTTTTTTTTTTTTTTTTCATTTTTGGGTTACAATCAGTCAGATCTCAAATAGATCTAGTCCAAATGGAACCTCAAAATCTGACCTTTTAGTGCCTTCATTTACAGAGTCCATTTTATACAGATTCCCTTGTACAGGGTCCCCATGGTCTTCCAGAGAGATGTTCCTGATCTTCCATAGGAGAATGATTGAATTAGGTTTTTTCCCCATCAAAACTGCCACCTGTCTTTCCAGTTTTTCAACACTATCATTCAATAGCTGATTTGCATCAGCCTGAGCCTCTTCAGTTATGTTCAGACAGTTCAAGGCCATTAAAAGTGGCCATGCCACCATGAACACAGCTAACTGTCATTCTCAAGTTGTAAGTATGTCTTTGCTAAGACCATGGAAATACTCAGTCAGGTGGGCCAGGGACTCATGGACCCTCCCTCCGTCCCACACAGGGCCCCATTTTTCAGTGACAGAAGCAGTGCTGCATTTTGAGGATCCTAGGAATCCCAGGACATGCCCTGACAAAAGGTCATTCAAAGGGGTAGTCTTTCCCCATCCAAACAACTCCATGATATTCACAGAATCACAGAATTGTAGGGGTTGGAAGGGACCTCCAGAGACCACTGAGTCCAGCCCCCTGCCAAAGCAGGTTCCCTACACCACGTTGCACAGCTCAGCATCCAGGCAGGTCTTGAATATCTCCAGAGAAGGAGATTCCACAACCACCCTAGGCAGCCTGTTCCAGTGCTCTGTCACTCTCACCGTAAAGAAGTTATTGCACACATTAGTGCAGAACTTCCTATGGTGCAGTTTCTGTCTGTTTCCCCTTGTCCCGTCTCCACACACTGCTGAAAAGAGTCTGGCCTCAACACTTTGCCCCCCACACCTCAAATATTTATAGAACCTGGATCCTGTCCCCTCTCAGCCTTCTTTTCTCAAGGCTAAACAGACCCAGTTCCCTCAGTCTCTCCTCATTGGGGAGATGCTCCAGGCCCTTCACCATCTTAGTGGCCCTCTGCTGGACTCTTTCTAAGAGATCCCTGTCTTTTTTTTACTGGGGTGCCCAGAACTGGACACAATATTCCAGATGAGGCCTCACCAGGGCCGAGTAGAGGGGGAGGATCACCTCCTTCGACCTGCTGGACACGCTCTTTTTAATGCACCCCAGGATGCCATTGGCTTTTTTGGCTACAAGGGCACACTGCTGGCTCATGGTTAATCTGTCGTCCACCAGGACGCCCAGGTCCCTCTCAGCAGAGCTCCTCCCCAGCAGCTCTTCCCCCAGCCTGTACCGGTGCATGCAATTATTTCTCCCTAGGTGCAAGACTCTACACTTGCTTTTGTTAAACCTCATCCGGTTTCTTACTGCCCGGCTCTCCAGCCTGTCCAGGTCTCGCTGAATGGCAGCACAGCCTTCAGGTGTGTCAGCCAATCCTCCCAACTTCGTGTCATCAGCAAACTTGCTGAGGGTGGTCATTGATGAAGATGTTGAACAAGACCGGACTGAGCACAGACCCCTGGGGGATGCCGCTCGTTACAGGCCCTCAGCCAGACACTGCACCGCCAACGACAACACTCTGCACTCTGCCAGTCAGCCAATTCTCGACCCACTTCACTGTCCAATCACCTATCCCATACTTCCTCAGCTTTGTTATAAGGATGTCATGGGAGACTGTATCAGTTATAGAGGTTATAGAGTTCAATTCCTGTAGTCAATTTGGCGGCCCAGGTGGGACCAGCTCTGTTCGCTGCAGGACCAGCTGAGAGGGAGACACTTTTGGCGCACCCTGAGATTTCTCTGAAGGACTCCCTTCCTCACCTGATCACTGCAGGGACAGACAAGGACCACCCATAGGTGGACCAGGTATGTGTATGGTAAGTGGAGCCCATATGTCTTGAGGAGACATCCTACACAGTTTACAGCCATACGTGCTGCTCCCAGGGAGGTGAGCTCATGGCTTTGGTTGCCAGCTGGGGTAGGAAGACTCCTTGGGTGAGTTCCTATGAAAGGGAACTGTATGTCATATGAATGGAAACAAGAACAAGTACTCTCTCCCAGGTGGGTGACAATAGGAGGGACCTAGGTTGGTCTCTCCTACGGGTATGGGATATAGTGGATAGCCTGTCAAATGGTAGCCTGGGTTCTCCAAGTTGTAATCACGGGGGTTATAGGTTGTATGTTCAATATTATCATCTGCTTTAAGTGTTTGGTACCGTGTGTCAAGCCGACTCTGGGAAAAACATTAACGTTTGCAACTGGTCGACCAGAGTATGAGTGTTATTAAGATTCCAGCTAGAAAACGTTGTCAGCATTGTGTAGTATGAATAAACCATGGTTTTTGATCTAAATGTCAGAGTGAGTGTGGTGTGAGTGAGACACAGAACAGCTGCAGGGTGAGTACTGAGTCCCGATCCATGTTTCCTTCCTCCTGTGAGGGAAATGGCCAGACACGGACAAAGTGAAAGACTGTGTTGTGTGTCCACTCATAAGTACTTTCTGCTTGTATGTAAGAAGACAGGAGTTTGTACTCTGTAGATTAGTAAGATTGTCCTGAGGAGAGGTGTACATTCCACCCGACCAATGAGTGTCAACCCATTTATGTAATACTATGTACTGCTTGCGAGGAAGTGTGTGAGGGAGGTGGTTCAATCAGTGCTGGTTCTGTGGCACAGTGTTTATAACTGAAGAATACAGACTGTATTAAGGGAGTTTATGTGAACTGAAGAACTGTACGTTTTGACAAACTGTTTTGATGGTATAAGAAAGTGTAATTGTTAATGATATATGAAAGTGTAGTTGAGGGAATGTGGAAGTGTATCTGAGCATAGAAATAGAGGAAGCATTTACAGAGGAAAAAGGATTAAAGTGAGTTTACCTGCACTGACATGAGAGCAACACCCTGCCAGACCGCTGCCCTGTGAGCTGAGCAGAGCAGAGCAGAGACACAGTCCCCATGTATCAGGTAGTGTTATTCTGCTTACCAAAAGAATGAGTTCACTACAGAAGAGGCAAATCTTCCCCTCTGCTCCATCTGTGGCATACTCTGGAGTTCAAGGCATTGCAAAGCTATGGCACATCTACTTTCTTTCAATGATGAAAACTTAGTGTGCTCTGGGCTCTCATTTCAATTGCATCTAAAGAAGTCTAGGGTCATGCCAGCTGACAGGAAGCTGGCAAATGTTGTCTCATTGTAAGGAAGAGCAAGAAAGATGACGTGGGCAATTATGGACCTGTCAGTCCAGAGCCTGGTAAAATTATGGAGAAAATGATGGTGGGAGTTATGGAAAAACAGCTGAAGGACAATTCTGTCATTGGTTGCAGCCAACACAAGTTTGTGAGGCGAAGGTCCTGTTTAATTTAAGCTCATTCTGTGACACAGTTATCCGTTTAGTTGACCAAGGGAAGCCAGTTGATGTAATCCTTGAGGATTTCAGTGGAGATTTTGATACTGTTTCTCACAACAACCTTCTGGACAGAATGTTCTGCATATGGCTAGACAGAAACACAATGTGGTGGGTGAGCAGTTGGCCAGTAGGTCAGTCCCAAAGGATTATAGTCAGTTTTTTCCATCAGGCTGGTAGATGGTCACTGTCGGGATCCCCAGGGTTCCATTTTGGGGCCACTTTCCTTTCATGTTTATGCAGATGACTTGAATGCAGGACTAGAAGACGTTCTGAGCAAGTTTGCTGATGAGACCAGATGAGGAGGTGCTGTTGCCTCCACTGAGGGTGGAGAGGACTTGCAGAGAGATGTGGACAAGTCAGAGAAGTGGGTACCAGTTGGTACTAAGCACCAAGTGCATAAAGTATAACAAGAACAAGTGCCTGATTGTGCACCTGGGTAGGGGCAATGCTGGACATACACACTGACTGGATATGGGACACTGGAGAGGATTCTGAATGGAAAGGGTTGGGGTGCTGGTCAGCATCACACTGAATGTGAGTCAGCAGTGTGCCAAGGCAGCCAGGAAAGACAACAGTCCCCTGGAGTGCATGAAGCAACTTATTGCCAGCTGGTTGAGGGAAAGGGTTGTCCCTCTGCTCTGCATTGCTACTGCCTCACTATGTTCTGGGCACCACAGAACATAAAGGACTTCAAACTCTGGGAGAATGTGCAAAGGAGGGCACTGAAACCGAGAGATCTGAAGTTCAGAGTTTCACAGGGATTGGCTGCTTGTTCAGACTGGGCCCTTCTCACATCCCTGCTCACATCCTGCAATGAAACATAGGTCTCATATGGGACATGAACCTCACAGCGTCCTTGCACCACATGTAGAGCCTGGGATCTTCTGTCCCCATGTCTTTCATTTAACATCATACAAAATTCCAACACATTGCCCCAGGAAATGCCCAGAGCCAACATGACATACAGGACCTCTCTACCACTGGTCTTGCAATCAGGGCTTGACCTGTCTGCTTTGTAAGGCAAAGGAGAGGTTTCTTAGCATGCCAGTGCCTTTGCCTGCCTGTAGTCATGGCTTCCAGTTATCTTCTCTAACAAGTCCCTTGGGAAGCTTACTTGGTAATGTTCCTCAGCGGGCCCATTAATACTCCAAGAAACTTCACTGTTACTTCTGACTTTGTCTTGTTGAGCACTTTGTGCAAACTTCTCTCTGCACTAGAGGCTGATGAACTCAGCATCAAATGCACCCTGGGACCATTATAACCTAAAGAATCTCCTGTGCCTTATGCCATCTTGTTATCTTCTTCAGGTTATCAGAACTTGTTCAGCAAAAAGGAGGGATATCTGGAGAGAGCTTAAAGAATCCAGTATAAATTTATTGTCTATTTATTTATAGTTGGGTTTAAAGAAGACATTAAAGCAGCACTGTGCAACTGATACCAATCCAGGATGTCCCAATGAGTTCTGTACTGTTACTGTGTTGACAAAGGTCCTTCTCAACCTCCCCACCCAATTTCTGCTCACAATGGACCTATGGGACTTGCATCACTTTTCTTCACATCACTCTTCTCCTCTGCATTCATCCGCTCAGTGTTAAAACTGCTTTGCACCAACTCCCACTGGCTTTCCTCAGAGAACCAGCTACACATGGAAAAGGAAAGATTTCTCTTTTTTATCTGGCCAGCAAATGGAAAGAAAGGTGATGCAATTGAATGAACAGTAAAACACAGTGATCAACTGCATGCCATGTTCAAGCGGCATCTATTGAAGTTTGTCTTTCATATGGAATACTTTTAAAAGAAATGATTTATTCTGAGGTAGGATAGGATAGATTGAATCACAGTGAAGTAGTTGACAACAGAGGCCATCAGACTCTGGTAGATAGAGCAAATTCCAGTAATCTCCCTGGGATAGATCAGCCAGGTAGTTGAGAGGTATCAACTTAAAATTGATCAGGACTTGTGAGTATTTCACACATTGAGACGGGTTAACACATTCTCACTGATTCTCAGACTTTGGGGAGATGGAACAAATTCCAGTAATCCCCCTGAAAGTCAGAAATCAGACAGATAATTGGGAGGTATCTGACTGAACAAAGAGCAAGGGATGGAGAAATCTGGAGGGCAGTGGGAGTAGTTTGTGCCCAAATGGCCTGCTGAAAACATGCCCTTAACCATGGCCATTTATTTAGGAGAGCTGAAAAAACTTGGAGGATGAGACACATCAAATAGGCAGCAGGGAAGAGTAGTGCTGGGCACCGGGCTATAGTCACAGGGCATTGGCACTGGCACCGCTGTCTGTGTCTCTGAATCTGAAGACATTTGTGTCCAGCGAACACAGTTCTGGAAAACATTGTAGTTTCAGTAAAAGAAAAAAAAAGACATCAAATCACCTCAAAGATTCATATTTACAACTTAAAATGGAACAAGACTCATGAGAATTTTTCATGTTGAGAAGGGTTAACACAATTTCAATGATTTCCATCTTTGTCTTCAATTATTTGTTTCAGTTTTATTGACATTTATGATCAACTATTAAGCTTACAGCCTCAAAATAAATAAAAAGAGATACATTTGCATCTTGCACGTGGCCTGATGCCCCTTTCACCTTCGCAGTTCCCACAAGTCCTTCCATGCCGGAGAGTATGAGATCCAGCAGAGCACCTCTCCTCTTTGGTTCCTCCACTGCTTGGTCAAGAAGCTGCCATCTGTGCTCTCCATGGATCTGCTGGATGCCACATGCCCTGCTGTGCTGTCCCTGCTGCAGATAATGGAGTGACAAAGGCCACCAAATGGGACAAGGGACAGACAACATCAGATTCCCATCTGTCTGCAGAGGGCACCTTCCATTTACTCTCCCTGATCAGTAAGACAGGAAAAGACACTGATGGTCTCCTCTGTTTGCCATTTCCATTAGCTCTGACCTGTCTGCTCTTCCATCCCCAGGCAGAGCTCAGTGCACTCTCACAGAGGGCATTCACCCTTCTTTATCTCCTCGCCCATCCATCCTAAAGACTCGGTATCCCCCTTGTGCTACAGTGCAGTTGTGGAAGCCATTAAACTGTGTCCCCATGGTCCAAACAGGAGCTCAGGCCTGCAGCTCTATCAAGATTTCTAGCTTCTTGTGTGTTGGTGTTTGCATTAGTGCAAAACCACAGAAGTAAACATCCTAATTGGAAAGCATCACTGGACATAGCCTGACTGGATAGCTAATCTATGGTATCAGTGTGCAGAAGGTGGCACACAAACATTAGACTGATCGTGGGCCTTGGAGTTGACACAGCAACATGGTCACACCATGGGCATGGCTTTCCTGAAGGCCCTGTGCTGCTCTTGCAGCTGTGAGTGAATTCACCAGACAGCCAGTGCTATCCCCTCTCTGGCCCTCGGCTGATGCCCAGGAAGGAGCTGTCTATCTCAGGGATTTCCCACATGGTTTACAAGCACTGGCACACATCAGGAGCAGCCCAGGCACCTTGGGCATCACCCAGTGTCTGTGTGTGAGCAGCTGCCTCCCAGCTGAAGGTCCGAGGACTCAGAGCAGGAGCTCACATGCAGGCAACTCCTTGTGCTCTTCTGAACTGAACCAGAGGAATCCCAGCTCCTGTGGGTGTGTAGGGAGCTGAATCCCATTTCAGCTCCAGGATTTCTGTCAAGGGATGAGACTCCTGCACTGCCTCAGCTGGATCACTGCCCTGCACAGGGAAAGTCCAAACCTTGCCTTCCTTGTCTGGTTGCCCTTATTGTTTCATCAAACGATCTCTGGGAGCACTCCCCATATGTCTCCAATCAGTCACTGACCACTGGACATGTGGTGGTTAATTGAGCGAATTTCAAAGCACAGTCATGATGCTGTTGTCTTTCAGGAGCTGTTGGCCATGAGGACCCAGGGACATGTCAGGGGAGACAAGTCGGAAAGATAAAAATGACATAATCTGCTGCTTGCCTGTCCAGGCTCCTGGGACACAGGGAGCTCATAAAAGTGTGCAGGGCTGCAGAGAGACAGCTGTGCCCAGGAGCAGCTCTTGTGCACAGCACAGCCTGCAGGTGACAGAAGGAGAGGAGAGAAACTGAAGAGAGCTTGCAGGATGTGTGTGGTGTGAGCGGGCTGTGAGCTCACTGCAGGAGCATTGCTCACAGACCATGACAGGGTAAGTCTCACTGCAGACCATGAGCTGCTTTTCATAGAGGGTCAACTTAATTTGGGACATCCCATAGGAGATCTGGATGCAGGCACTGCATGTTTCTTTACTGTGGAAAAAGCCTTCTGCTCCAGCTGAGGGCTTCCATACTGCAGTATGAAATCACAGCCCTGAGGGCTGCATGTCCCAGCACGGCTGCAGGCTGTGCAGCCGGGGCTGCAGGCGGGTGCCCAGGGCTGTCCTGCAGAGCAGGGTCCCTGCTGTGCCCCAGGGGCTGTGTGCCGGGTATGGGACTCTGCCGCCTGCCAGGCTCAGCACTCAGCCTGCCCGGGGAGCTGACCTGGGTGCTGCAGGGAGACGGGTGGGGGGAAGGAGCCCCCCGGCAGGGCTTGTGCTGCCACAGCTGCTGCCTGGGGCAGGGGATCACAACTCCACTGCACAACGGAATGTTTCTGAGGGCACTTTGCAAGAGGAGAGCCAAGGCAGGGGGTTTCCATTTCCTGTTCTGAGGCAAAGAGGTTTGGAGTCAGAAATCTAAAAGGGGCAATAAGAGTTCTGAGAATTTTTCATCAATCAATTGCTTGTTTTGTGAACACTCACACATGATGTGCTTTCAGTCTCCCCTTTCTCGAAGGATGGAATTATCATCATTTTCTGTAGGCATGAATAATTCACTTATCCTACAAACAGGCAGCATTTTCTAACTGAAACTGAATGCCACAGAAGCTCGGGTAGGGGGCTCTAAGAGCACTTGGGGTAAAGATATGAGACATGAAACAGATGAAAATATCCAGGGAGAAGGCATAAGAAAATAAAAGGAAGGTTAGAGCTCCATATGCTGCTTCTGCTTAAGGAATGCTGAAATACATGAAATTAAATGCAAGTAATGGTGCTAAATGTACACTGTTGTAAGAGAATAAAAACATTTCATATTATAGCAGGAGGAGTGTGTCTGAGAATGGTCTGGACTTGTCATTATCTTCTGCACTCTGAGCAGGACTCCAAGCCCAACAACAGCAGATGTCCAACAGCAGCTCCATCAGCGAGTTCCTCCTGCTGCCGTTGGCAGACACGCGGCAGCTGCAGCTCCTGCACTTCTGGCTCTTCCTGGGCATCTACCTGGCTGCCCTCCTGGGCAACGGCCTCATCAGCACAGCCGTAGCCTGCGACCGCCGCCTGCACACCCCCATGTACTTCTTCCTCCTCAACCTGGCCCTCCTCGACCTGGGCTGCATCTCCACCACTCTCCCCAAAGCCATGGCCAACGCCCTCTGGGACACCAGGGCCATCTCCTACACAGGATGTGCTGCACAGCTCTTTTTCTTTTCCTTCTTCCTCTCAGCAGAGTATTCCCTTCTCACCATCATGTCCTATGACCGCTACGTTGCCATCTGCAAGCCCCTGCACTACGGGACCTTGATGGACAGCAGAGCTTGTGCCACCATGGCAGCAGCTGCCTGGGGCACTGGGGTTCTCTATTCCCTGCTGCACACTGCCAGTACGTTTTCACTGCCTCTCTGCCAAGGCAATGTTGTCAACCAGTTTTTCTGTGAAATCCCACAGATCCTCAAGCTCTCCTGCTCTGGCTCCTACCTCATGGAATTTGTATTTCTCTTTTTTGGTGTCAGTTTAGGCTTTGGTTGCTTTGTTTTCATAGTTGTGTCCTATGTGCACATCTTCATGGCTGTGCTGAGGATGCCCTCTGAGCAGGGACGGCACAAAGCCTTCTCCATGTGCCTCCCTCACCTGGCTGTGGTCTCCCTGTTTCTCAGCACTGGTGCTTTTGCCTACCTGAAGCCCCCGTCCATTTCCTCCCCACTCCTGGATCTGACAGTGGCACTTCTGTATGCAGTGGTTCCTCCAACACTAAACCCTATTATCTACAGCATGAGGAACAGGGAGATCAAGCACGCTTTCAGGAAGGTGTTGCAATAAGCACTATTCCAGCTACAATAAAATACACAACTTCCTCAATAGGATTCCCAGTGGTGGTTCTTTATGTTTTATGCATCTTTGTCTGTTTGATTATGTGAGATATAGGAATGTGCAAAAAAAAATGTTATTGAACTTATAAATAAAAATGTATTTAAATTCTTTCCTACCTAATTTCCATTTTCTCACTCCAAGAACTCATGTAAACATGGAACCAGATTCCCTGAATATGTTATAAGATACCTAAAAAGCTTTCAAAATAGACTTACTTAGATTTTCTTTCTTCCTACTTTGCCTGGATTTGGGGAGGTACAGCCACAGACAGCAGCTCAACGTGCTCTTTTCATTCATGTGCTCTTACCAGTGCTGCAGTGCTCTTGAGTCCTCTCATTTGTGCAGTCCTGAAGGTCTTGTGTGTCTCACAACAGTCCTGTTGCCTCTACAGCAGCAATCCAGGGCTGCAGTCAGTAGCCAGCAATATGAACAGGTCTGTCAGAGCTGGTCTCCTTGCTGGCACTGCCATAACAAGAGGGCCCCTTTAGAGCAGGACCAGAGAACTGGAGGGAGGCCTCTTCCAAAGCTGGTGTAAGGAATATACCTCAGGAGCTGCTCCCTGAGAAAACCTTGAGATCTTCAGGTGCTCTTCACTGTGTGACCAGATCAGATTGAATAGTCCCAAGGAGATCCGTAAGCATCTCAAGGCAGTGCTGTGGTTTAAGGTTTATGGGTTGAGACAAAGAGAAAAAGAAAAGGATAATAATTATGACAAATGTATTTATACATATATAATATATTTAGTGTATTTTCACACATATACAACATATGCAGTTGCAAACATATATGAACTAATCCCTATGCGCATCTGTCTGCAAGTCCAGGATTAGTTGCAGGGGTTTTAACAGCCACAGGGTTCACTGTAGGAGCTGAAGTGGCTGTTGGGCTGTTGCAGGAGTTGAAGTGACCTCAGAGTTCATTGCCAGAGCTGGAACCACCACAGGACCTGTGACTATGTTGGAGCAGCCACTGGGCTCATTGGAGGGGTTGGAGCCACCGCAGGGCTGTACTTCCTCCCTTGGGAGGAATTTGTACCATTTTCTTATTACCATACTTGGAACAGCTACAGGACCCGTAGCAGGAGTAACTGCAGAGCTCATTATGAGGGGTGGAGTGACAGAGGGATCTGCCCAGAGCTTGGAGCAACTGCAGGACGTGTAGCAAAACCTTGGAGCTGCTGCATGGTCTGTGCCAGGAGTTGCAGAGGCTGCAGCACTGTCAGCAGATCCAGCTCTCTGGATCTGGCACACTGCAGTCATTTGTGCCTCTTGGGGGTTACCAGTGCCACAGCAGACCTGCCCCCAATATTCTACCAGTTTATCAGGATCCTGCAGTTGCTCGGAGATGAAGTTCCAAAGCCCTGGGGGTGCCCACCACTCCAGGCAGCTGCCCAGACCGTCCCACACCCTCTGCCATGCAGAGCCTTCTCACCTTGGGGCAGATCTCTCACTGATATTCCTGAATAATTGTTTAACCTCAATCATAGATTCATAGAATCACCAAGGTTGGAAAAGGCCTAAAAGATCATCCAGTCCAACCGTTCACCTATTACCTATAGCTCCCACTAAACCATGTCCCTCAACACAATATCCAGTACACCCCCGGACTCACAGAGGCGACAATGTAAATTGTGTAATTCCTAATCATATGGACAATATTATGTTATGGTTTTGCAATTTGGTTGGTGTTGGTATTCCACATCAGAACACCATGCTTCATAATGGGAGTAAAGGGGACAAGTTTTTTTTCTGTGAACTGCCTTAATGAGCATGTGGGGAGGGGCACCGGAAGGGAAGTGAGGAAGGGGACGGCGTTGCTGGACCGGCTCCCTGCGAGGAGACAACGTGGTCAGACCTTCCTGCCTTCCACAGCTCCATCGGTGAGATTTGGGACTTGGTATTCTCTTTGTTGAAACTCTCTTGTTGTTGTTTAGTGTTATTAGGTTATTAAACTGCCATTCGTTCTCAGATCACCTTTTTTCTCCCTCATTTTTTGTTAGACCTAATTGCAATCTCCCTTCCTATCCCCGTCTCCCTAAATGCACGTGGCCGGGCCACGCCGGGCCGCGCCGCATTGCCGTACCGTGCCGTGAGAGAAAAGGGGGGGGGGGGGCTTTTGTTCCTGCTGCCCCGTGTTTTGTGCCCCTGTCCCAGAGTGAGCTCTAGAGAGAACTCCGTGACATTTTTGGTGGAGAATGCGGGCAGAGCTCAGGGCAATGTTTTGGGCAGTAATTAGGTGGTTTTTTTCAGCAGCCCTGTATGTAGGACTGATAGTCCGTAGGTTCCTGTGGTCCTGGCTTAAGGACTTCCTGATGTTGGGGGTAGGGGTAGATTTATTAAGCCGATGGCTGGCAGGGATAGAGATATCTGCCTGGCTCCCTTCCAGACTAACGAACATCACAGACACCGTGCTTGAACTGGCTCACGAATGCTCTGAATTCCTTAAGTATGACTGGGGTGTCAATTGGAATACTGTGTTGTTAGTCTCTCTAATTGTAGTAGTTTACTATAAATTGCAGAGAGACTTGCAAAGAATAATGCAGAGAGACTCAGGAAAAGGGCCAGAAGCATCGGGACCCCCTGTATCAGGTAATCTCACCCCTGAACACCAGAGGGACCTTGGGAAATTAATAGAACCCCTGAGTGAGTGTGGGAGATCAGGGGGATCTCAGATCGAATGGCTTATGAAAAAGATAGAGAGTCTCGAGAATGAGATCCAAACCCTAAGGGGAAGGCAACAAGTTAATCCCAGCCGACCACAGGAAGCACCAGCATCAGTGTCAGTCGCCCCAGTGGAAGGCCAGAGATGGGAACGTGTGTCCTCACGTCTGGAACGGATGGAGGAAGTAGAGGAAGATCCGGGCGAGGGACCCTCCCCAAAACCACCAAGGAAGGCAACTCAGAAGACTAACAGACATGGAGAAGATAGTGACGATGAAGGCCAGAGATGGGAGCGTGTGCCCTCACGCCTGGAACGGATGGAGGAAGTAGAGGAAGATCCTGGTGAGGGACCCTCCCCAAAACCACTGAGAAAGGCAACCCAGAAGACTAACAGACGCGGAGAAGATAGTGATGATGAGGGAAAAGTCACTGCTTCCTCTACTCGTAAACCTCTGAAAATTACTGAAATCCAAAGTGCGAGAAAGGAGTTTGCCCGACTCCCAGGTGAACGCCTTGTCACTTGGCTGCTCCGGTGTTGGGACAATGGGGCCTCCTGCATGTCTCTAAGCTGCGATGAGGCTCGTCAATTAGGAAACATTGCTCGAGACTCATCTATTGATAGAGGGATCAGCAGATGTCTCGATGGAGTCGCCAATCTCTGGGAGAGGATTCTATCAGCTGTAAAGGCAACCGGTCTTCTCAAAAGTGATTTGGAGCCTGTACTGGAAAAATGGAGTACAGCTGATGAAGGTATCCAGTACCTGAGAGAAATGGCTGTGGCAGAAATGCTGTTCGATCCCACGTTTGTCCCTGGGGACCCAGAGGATTACCATGACCCAGAAAAGGTGAGCGGTACTCCGGAAATATGCAAGAAACTCATACGGTCAGCACCAGGGAAGTATTCCAGTGTACTATTAACGAACTCTAACAGGTATGATGAGCTAGATAGGAGACCTGAAATTTTTGAGCTCATCCTTTCACTGCAAAATATCGAATACTCACTACTGCCACACCGTACCACCATCGCAGCCATCTGTAAAATGGTGGATAGAATGGACCAAATGGAGAGAAGACAGGACAACATGCAGAAGAGCTGGTCTGCGGCAAGGAACCACAGTGAACCTGTGGCAGTCTCAGCTGTCAGACGCAAACGCACACCTGTCCGAGTGAAGGACCGCAGTGAGCCTATGTCACGTGCTGCCATGTGGAACTACCTGCGTGACCATGGAGAGGATATGAAGAAGTGGCATGACGAACCCAACTTTGTACTGCGAGCACGGGTAAGAAAATTACAAAAGAGGTCAGCCACTACTGAGGTTGCCTCTACCGCCTCAGACAACCAATAGAGGGGCCCTGCCCTCAGCCAGGGGGGGGAAAGGGATAATAGAGTGTATTGGACTGTGTGGATTCGGTGGCCTGGCACATCAGAACCACAAAAATATAAAGCACTGGTGGATACTGGTGCCCAGTGCACCCTGATACCCTCAGGTTTCGAAGGGACAGAACGGATACATATACATGGGGTGACTGGGGGTTCGCAGGAACTGTCTGTATTGGAGGCCGAGATAAGCCTCACTGGTAGAGACTGGCAGAAACATCGTATAGTGACTGGCCAGGGGGCTCCTTGCATACTTGGAATAGATTACCTAAGAAGGGGACATTTCAAGGACCCCAAAGGATACAGATGGGCTTTTGGAATAGCTGCTATAGAAACAGACAGTATTAAGCAGCTGTCTGATTTGCCTGGCCTATCAGAGGACCCGTCTGCTGTGGGGTTACTGCGGGTGGAAGAACAACGGGTGCCAATTGCCACGAGAACAGTACACAGACGACAGTACCGTACTAATAGGGATTCCTTGCTCCCTATCCATAAGCTCATTCAACAACTAGAAAGTCAGGGAGTAATTAGTAAGACCCATTCACCCTTCAATAGCCCCATATGGCCAGTGCGCAAAGCCAGTGGAGAATGGAGGCTGACAGTGGACTATCGTGGCCTTAATGAGGTCACACCCCCATTGAGTGCTGCAGTGCCAGACATGTTGGAACTCCAGTATGAACTGGAATCGAAAGAGGCAAAATGGTATGCCACCATTGATATTGCCAACGCATTTTTCTCTGTCCCTTTGGCCACAGAGTGTAGGCCACAGTTTGCCTTTACTTGGAGGGGTGTTCAGTACACTTGGAATCGTTTGCCCCAGGGGTGGAAACACAGCCCGACCAACTGCCATGGGCTGATCCAAGCCACGTTGGAACAGGGCGGTGCTCCAGAGCACCTGCAGTATATAGATGATATCGTTGTGTGGGGTGATACAGCGACGGAGGTTTTTAAAAAAGGAGAACGAATAATCCAGATCCTCCTGTCTGCTGGCTTCGCTATTAAGCGAGACAAAGTGAAGGGCCCTGCCCAAGAAATCCAGTTTCTTGGGGTGAAATGGCAAGATGGGTGTCGCCACATCCCAACTGATGTGATCAACAAAATTACTGCAATGTCTGCGCCCACTGACAAAAAAGAGACACAGTCCTTCCTGGGTGTGGTAGGCTTCTGGAGGATGCACATCCCAAATTATAGCCTCATTGTGAGCCCCCTCTATCAGGTGACCCGAAAGAAGAATAGCTTCGCGTGGGGCCCTGAACAGCAGCAGGCCTTTGAGCAAATCAAGCAAGAGATAGCCCGTGCTGTGGCCCTGGGGCCAGTACGGATGGGACAGGATGTGAAGAACATCCTTTACACGGCTGCTGGGGAGAAAGGTCCCACTTGGAGCTTGTGGCAGAGAACCTCAGATGAGACCCGAGGCCGACCCCTAGGATTCTGGAGTAGAGCATACAGGGGGTCGGAAGAGGGCTACACTCCAACTGAGAAGGAGATCCTAGCCGCATATGAAGGGGTCCGGGCTGCCTCTGAGGTAATTGGCACCGAAACACAGCTTCTCCTGGCACCTCGACTTCCAGTGCTGAACTGGATGTTTAAAGGGCAGGTTCCCTCCACTCACCATGCCACAGATGCCACATGGAGTAAGTGGGTTGCACTAATCACACAGCGGGCCCGGATGGGGAACCTCAACCGTCCAGGGATCCTAGAAGTGATCATGGACTGGCCCGAAGGTAAAAAGTTTGAAGCACCACCAGCAGAAGAGATGTCACGTGCCAAAGAGGCTCCCCCGTACAGTGAACTTCCGGAAAACGAAAAGAAGTTCGCCCTGTTCACTGATGGATCGTGCCGCATTGTTGGGAAACATCGCAGATGGAAGGCTGCAGTGTGGAGCCCCACACGACAAGTCGCAGAGGCCACAGAAGGAAGAGGAGAATCGAGTCAATTTGCGGAGGTAAAGGCTGTCCAGCTGGCCCTAGACATTGCTGAGCGGGAGAAATGGCCAGTGCTTTACCTCTATACTGACTCATGGATGGTGGCCAATGCCTTGTGGGGGTGGTTGCAGCAATGGGAGCAAAACAACTGGCAGCGGAAAGGTAAACCTATTTGGGCCGCTGAACTATGGAAGAACATTGCTGCTCGAATAAAGAATATGGTCCTAAAGGTGCGTCACGTAGATGCCCACGTGCCCAAGAGTCGAGCAACAGAGGAGCAACAAAATAACCACCAGGTAGATCGAGCTGCCAGAATTGAGGTGGCTGAGATAGACCTGGACTGGCAGAATAAGGGAGAGTTATTCCTAGCTCGGTGGGCCCATGAGACCTCAGGCCATCAAGGCAGAGATGGAACACATAAGTGGGCTAGAGACCGAGGGGTGGACATAACTATGGACGCTGTTGCGCAGATCATCCATGATTGTGACACCTGTGCCATGATCAAACAGGCCAAGAGGATGAGACCTCTCTGGGGGGAAGGGCGATGGGAAAAGTATAAATATGGGGAGTCATGGCAGATTGATTATATCACCTTGCCAAAGACTCGTAATGGTAAGCATTATGTACTCACCATGGTGGAGGTAACCACCGGGTGGCTTGAGACATATGCAGTACCCCATGCCACTGCCAGAAACACCATATTAGGCCTAGAGACACAAATCCTGTGGCGACATGGCACCCCAGAGAGGATCGAATCAGACAATGGGACTCATTTCAAAAATTCACTGGTGAGCACTTGGGCCAAAGAACATGGCATTGAATGGATCTATCACATCCCCTATCACGCACCAGCTGCTGGTAAGATCGAGCGCCACAACGGTTTGCTGAAAACCACGCTGAAAGCGATGGGTGGTGGAACATTTAAGAACTGGGAGAAACATCTAGCAGAAGCCACCTGGCTGGTAAACACCCGAGGATCAGCCAACCGAGACGGCCCTACACAGTCCAACTCCCTGCGTACCGTGGAGGGAGACAAGGTTCCTGTGGTGCATGTGAAGAATATGCTGGGAAAAGCGGTTTGGGTCCTTCCAGCCTCTGGAAAGGGGAGGCCCCTCCGTGGAACTGTCTTTGCACAGGGACCTGGGTGTACCTGGTGGGTGATGCAGAAGGATGGGGATGTTCAGTGCGTGCCACAGGGAAATTTGATGCTGGGGGAGTGCAGCCTGTGATTCCATGTGTATATATATATATATATATATATCTGTATGTACATATGTAATGCATGTTAACTAATGTTCTGTTTTATATGTTGATAAAAGTTAGGCATGATGTGATGATGTGTAATAAGGGGTGGAATGTTATGGTTTTGCAATTTGGTTGGTGTTGGTATTCCACATCAGAACACCATGCTTCATAATGGGAGTAAAGGGGACAAGTTTTTTTTCTGTGAACTGCCTTAATGAGCATGTGGGGAGGGGCACCGGAAGGGAAGTGAGGAAGGGGACGGCGTTGCTGGACCGGCTCCCTGCGAGGAGACAACGTGGTCAGACCTTCCTGCCTTCCACAGCTCCATCGGTGAGATTTGGGACTTGGTATTCTCTTTGTTGAAACTCTCTTGTTGTTGTTTAGTGTTATTAGGTTATTAAACTGCCATTCGTTCTCAGATCACCTTTTTTCTCCCTCATTTTTTGTTAGACCTAATTGCAATCTCCCTTCCCTTCCCCGTCTCCCTAAACGCACGTGGCCGGGCCGCGCCGGGCCGCGCCGCATTGCCGTACCGTGCCGTGAGAGAAAAGGGGGGGGGGGGGGCTTTTGTTCCTGCTGCCCCGGGTTTTGTGCCCCTGTCCCGGAGTGAGCTCTAGAGAGAAGTCCGTGACATATTACTTCCAAAACCCAAAGATGACCGCAGAGCTGAATGTGCACAAAACTTCACTTTGTCAGCTGCCAATTTTATCGTGGTACAAACTGAGGTCAAACAGCATAGCAAAATAAATACCCTAATGCAGCATCCAAGCACCAAGTAAGGAGCTGTGCAGTGAAGCTTCATGAGAAGACTCAACAAGCTCCACACATAGGGAGCACATCCACACATATCAGCACCATGGCCTGCACTTCTCCAGCTCCCACAAAGCCCTGTCCGCTCTGGACAGATGTGCTGCTATCTCAACCCTTGGAGCCTCACATCAGGCACCAAAATGACAGTGGTTGTTGAACCCAACATGTGGCTCAGCAGCTCACAGTGCTTTGTGCACTGCCCAATTCCCAGTGGGATGGGGATGAGAACTGGGAAAAAGAGTACAACTTCTGGGATGTAACAAAGCAGTTTACTAAGAGAGATAAAAGAAGTGGAGTAATAGTTATCACTATATATCCGTTGATATGGAATTGTATGTAACAACTGATGCACAAGCACTTGCTCAGCACCACCAGACTGATGCACAGCTGGACCCTGGGCAGTGAAGAGACTGAGATGAACTCCCACCCCTTTCAATACAATTTCTGCTTGCTGTCAGCTGATAGAGAACGTCCCTTTGGCCACTATCAGTCAGCTGTCCTCACTCTGTTCCCTCCCAGCTCCATGTGCCCTCCACTGACCATGGCCTTGGCTCTGTACAACACTGCTTAGCAGCAGCTGTAAACATCAGAGTGTTATCAATGGTTTTCTCCTAGAACCAAAACACTGCACCACAGCAGACAGTCTGAAGAAAACAATTCCATTCCAGCTGTAACTCAGATTCCTGCCTGTCCCCTCTTCTTGTTCTTCCTGATCAGGAAGCAAGGAACAGAATCTGCCGCTCTCCTCTCTGAGCCCTTTCCATCAGTTCTCAGCTGGCTCCTCTGCCATCCCCAGGCAGAGCTCAGTGCCCTCTCATGGATGGCAGCAGCCTTTTCTCTTCTTCCTTGCCCATCCGTCATGCAGAATCTGTACCCCATTTGCTACAGTACAGAGCTGAGAATCAACCCACCGTGTCTCTGTGAACCAAACAAGACCCTAGGCCTGCAAAGGCACAGAGATTTGGAGTTCGCTGAGTGAATGTTTGTGGTCCTCTCATTAGTGTAACGACTCTTCAGAAAGGATCCCCTTCCAGAAGCATGTTTTGATTTTGCCTGTCTGGGCCTTGCATCTACACCGTGCTACTGGTGTTCAGAAGATGGCACACAGGTACGAGACCCATTGTGGGGCTCACAGTTGTCCAGTGAACATTGTCACTACCCAGGGCATGTCTTTCCTAAAGGTCCTCAGTGGCATTTGCCAGCTGGCTGGGGGTGTGCTGGAGACCCCAGGGAACTGCCATTCTGTTGTAATACAAGAAGAATTTTACAGAGCAGCAGCCATGGATCAAGATAAGCACTTTACAGAGCAGCAGCTGCAGAGCAGGATAAACAGCATGAGAACCAAGGACACCTCTAGCAAAAGAGTGAAAGGCTCGTGGCTTTGAAGCGGGGTTTTAGGGTTCTTATTGCAGAAGCTTTCTTCCAATTAGTACGTGTGATTTTTGAACACCCTTGTTTGTTTGCTATAAAAGTACGGCTCTTCAGGCAATAGATGGACACAGCTATATTTAACTATATTGGTGTGTGGTTGTTTGTCCTAGAACGCTGACTTTTGCCTTCAGGTTCGCCAACACATGGGGGCCCGCAATGTCATGGGATTTAACTCTTGAACACCTGTGGGATCCCGAGAAACTAAGCCAGTATTTGAGTCAGGGATGGCGCAGCCTAGATAGATCTAAGGGGGTATGACTTATTTGGGGCTTGGCTTGTGCTTACCGTGCTCTATATAACACTGTTCCGAAAAGAGAGAATTTCCGAGCTGAGGTTCTAGCCAAAAAGGGAAATCCCCAAGTCAATTTTGATCAGTCACAGGAGGCACCAGTAACAATATCAGTTGCCCCTGTGGAAGGCAAGAAATGGAAATGGGTGTCCTCACGTCTAGAACGGAAAAAAGAAGTGGAGGAGGAGGCAACAGAAGATCCAGGTGACAGGTCTGGATAAGTACCGAGAAAGGAAAAAGGAAAAGTGTCATGAAGAAGAGAGTGATGAGGAGGAAATCTCTGTTACTGTTTGTCGATCCCTGAAGATGACTGAAATCGAAGGCGTAAGAAAGGAGTTCACACGGCACCAGAATGAATCTCTTGTTACCTGGTTGCTTCGCTGTTGGGACAGCTGGGACGGTAGCTTGTTGTGATGTGACAGGCCCTTCCCCATATTCTGGAAGAATCTTAGTGTAATACAGTGGGTGTAGACAAAAAGGCGTAGGTTATATAAGGATGTGTCTGTTTCAATAAATCGCCATTTTGCCACTTCATCTCCTTGGTGTCACTTGGTAATTGGCCTAGCTGCTGCTTCAGTTGAAGGCGAGAGATCGTAAAGAAATTAACGACCATAAAGCCTTCATGTGTATCATTAAAATTCTCAGCTATTAGACACAAGCGCTTTCCAGATTGAGCAAGGAACAACAGTAAATTGCACTGTGTGTTTCCTTGTGGTGTTACCTACGTGACCACAGAGAAGACACGAGGAAGTGGCATGACCAGCCTACTCCTGTACTATGAGCACGGGTGAGGGAACTACAAAACAGTCCAACCACCAGTACGGCTGCTCCAGTTATCACAGGTAACCAATAGAGGGGCCCTGCCCTCATTCAAGGGAGTGGAAGGGATAATAGAGTTTATTGGACTGTGTGGATTTGATGGCCTAGCACATCAGAACCACAGAAATATAAGGCACTGGTAGATACTGGTGCACAGTGCACCCTAATGCCCTCCAGTCATGAAGGGACAGAATCAATCCATATTTCTGGATATCTCTCAAGAATTGACTGTGTTGGAGGCTGAAATAAGCCTCACTGGTAAAGACTGGAAAAAACATCCTATGTGAGTGGTCCAGGGTTTCCGTTCATACTTGGTATTGAGGATACCTCAGAAGAGGGCATTTCAAGGATACTAAGGGGTATCACTGGGCCTTTGGAATCGCTGCTGTAGATATGGACAACATTAAGCAGCTGTCTGTTTTGCCTGGCCTGTCAGAGGACCCGTCTGTTGTGAGGCTGCTACGAGTAAAAATAAAAGAGCAGCAGGTACCGATTGCTACAAAGACAGTGCACAGACGGCAGTATCGCACCAACAGGGATTCCTTGCTCCCCATTCATGATTTGATTCGCCAGTTGGAGAATCAGGGAGTGATCAGTAAAACTCACTCACCTTTTAACAGCTCCATATGGCCAGTGCGTAAAGCCAGTGGAGAATGGAGGCTGACAGTAGACTACCGTGGCCTGAATGAGGTCACACCCCCACTGAGTGCTGCTGTGCTGGAGAGCAAATAATTCAAATTCTTCTATGAGCCAGTTTTGCTATTAAGTGAAGCAAAGTAAAAGGGCCTGCCCAGGAAATTCAGTTCTTAGGTATAAAGTGGCAGGATGGATGTCATCACATCCCAACAGTGATTGACAAAATCACTGCCATGTCTCCACCAACTAGCAAGAAAGAGACACAATCTTTCCTGGGTGCAGTGGGCTTTTGGAGGATGCACATTCCAAACTACAGCCTCATTGTAAGCCCCCTTTATCAGGTGATGCAGAAGAAGAATGATTTTGCATAGGGCCCAGAGCAGCAGCAGGCTTTTGAACAGATTAAACAGGAGATAGCCTGTGCCATGGACCTGGGGCCAGTACGGACTGGACAGGATGTAAAGAACATCCTCTATACTGCTGCTGGAGAGAAAGGTCCCACTTGGAGTTTGTGGCAAAGAGCCTCAGGAGGGACCCAAGGCCGACCCCTGGGATTCTGGAGCTGAGCGTACAAGGGGTCTGAAGAGTGCTACACTCCAACTGAGAAGGAGATCTTAGCCGCGTATGAGGGGGCTCGGGCTGCTTCCGAAGTAGCTGGTACTGAAATGCAGCTCTTTCTGGCACCTCGACTGTCAATGATGAACCGGATGTTGAAAGGGGAGGTTCTCTCCACCCATCATGCTACCGATGCCACCTGGAGCAAGTGGATTGCACTGATTAGACAACAAGCGCGGATGGGGAACCTCAATCGTCCAGGAATTTTAGAAGTGATCATGAACTGGACTGAAGATAAAAAGTTTGGAACATCACCAGGAGAAGAGGTGTCATGTGCTAAAGCGGCCCCACCATACATCGAACTACCAGAAAATGAAAAGAAATATGCTCTTTTCACTGATGGATCATTTCATATTGTAGGGAAGCATCGGAGATGGAAAGCTGCTGTTTGGAGCCCCACACGACAGGTCGCAGAGGCCACTGAAGGTAAAGGAGAATCAAGTCAGTTTGCAGAGGTAAAAGCTGTCCAGCTGACCTTAGATGTGGCTGAACGGGAGAGGTGGCCAATGCTTTATCTTTATACTGACTCATGGATGGTGGCAAATGCCTTATGGGGGTTGTTACAGCAGTGGGAACAAAATAACTGGCAACGGAGGTGTAAACCTATTTGGGCTGCTGAACTGTAGAAAAACATAACTGCTCAAAAAAAAGATATGATTGTAAAGGTGTGTCACGTGGATGCACACTTGCCCAAGAGTCGGGCTATTGCAGAACAACAAAACAACCATCAGGTAGGTCGAGCTGCCAGAATTGAGGTGGCTCAAATAGACTTGGACTGGCAGAACAAGAGTGAATTATTTCAAGCTTGATGGTTCCATGAGACCTCAGGCCATCAAGGAATGGACATAACATATAATTGGGCTAGAGACTGAGGGGTGGACTTAACTATGGATGCTATTGCACTGGTTATTCATGACTGTGAATCATGTGCCATAATTAAACAAGCCAAGAATATGAAGCCTCTCTGGGGGGAAGGCCAAGGCAAAAGTATAAATATGGGGAGGAGTGACAGGTGAATGATGTCACCTTGCCAGGATCTCATAATGATAAGCGTTTTGTGCTTACCATGGTGGAAGCAACCACTGGGTGGCTTGAAACATACGCAGTACCCCATGCTACTGCCAGAAACACAATATTGGGTTGTTAGAAACAAGTCCTATAGAGACATGACACCTCAGAAAGAACTGAGTCTCATAATGGGACACATTTCAAAAATTCCCTTAATAAATACTTGGGCCAAAGTTCATGGCATTGAGTGGATTTATCATATCCCCTACCATGCACCAGCTTCTGGTAAAATTAAAAGATACAATGGGGTGTTGAAAACTATGTTGAAAGCAATGGGTGGTGGAACACTGAAGCACTGGGAAAAGCATTTGCATGTGGTGCAAGGATGCTGTTAAAGTTCATATCCCACATGTGCCCTGTGTCTCATCACAGGATGTGGGGTGTGAGAAGGGCCCAGTCTGAACAAGCAGTCAATCCCAGTGAAACTCTGAACTTCAGATCTCTCAGTTCCAGTGCCCTCCTGTGCACACTCTCCCATAGTTTGATGTTCTTTATGTTCTGCATTGCCCAGAAGTGCACCCAGTGCTCCAGGTGAGGCAGTAGCAATGCAGAGCAAAGAGGGACAAACCTTTCTCCCACCCAGCTGGCAATAAATTGCTTGATGCACTTTAGGGGACTGTTGGCCTTCTTGGCTGGCTGGGCACACTGCTGACTCACTTAAAATTTTATGTTGAGCAGGACCCCCAATCCTTTTCAGTCAGACGTCTCTCATGTGTCCAATATACAGACAGTGTTTATGTCCAGGGTTGCCCATACCCAGGTGCACAATCAGGCACTTGTTCTTGTTATACTTTATGCACTTGGTGCTTAGTACCAACTGGTACCCACTTCTCTGACTTGTCCACATCTCTCTGCAAGTCCTCTCCACCCTCAGTGGAGGCAACAACACCTCCTCATCTGGTCTCATCAGCAAACTTGCTCAGAACATCTTCTAGTCCTGCATGCAAGTCATCTGCATAAACATGAAAGGAAAGTGGCCCTAAAATGGAACCCTGGGGAGCTCTGACAGTGACCATCTACCAGCCCAATGGAACCCACTGACTATAATCCTTTGGGACAGAACTACTGGCCAACTGCTCACCCACCACTGCTGGTGAACCTGAAAGGCAAAATGTCAGCGTGCTGGGTCAAACAGAGAAACACCAATATAGTTACATATAGCTGCATCAATTTATTGCCCGAAAGCCAGACTTTTATAGGAGACAGACAAGGGTGTCCAAAAATCACACACGCTAATTGGAGGAAAGCTACTGCAATAACAACCCTATAACCCCCCTTCAAAGCCACGAGCCATTCATTCTTTTCCTAGAGATGTCCTTTGTTCTCATGCTGTTTATCCTGCTCCGCAGCTGCTGCTCTGTGAACTCCTTATCTCAATCCATGGCTGCTGCTCTGTAAAATTCTTCTTGTATTACAACACACCACGTTCTGTTTCTGTCTAGCTGTATGCAGGAATTTCTGTCCAGAAGGGTGCTGGAGAAATAGTATCAAAAGCTCTACTGAAATCCTCAAGGATTACATCAACTGCCTTCCCTTGTTCAGCTCAATGGATAAAGGTGTCATAAAAAGACCTGAAATTAAATAGGACCTTCCCCTCTGTATCTTGTGTTGTCTGTGACCTGTCCTTCAGTTGTTTTTCCATAACTCCCACCATCATTTTCTCCATAATTTTACCAAGCACTGTAGTGAGACTGACAGGTCCATAGTTGCCCGTGTCATCTTTCTTGCTCTTCCTTACAATGAGACAACATTTGCCAGCTTCCTGTCAACAGGTATGACCCTAGATTTATTAGATGCCATTGAAATGCGAGCCCAGAGCATGCTAAAGTGTCATCAGTGCAAGAACGTAGATGTGCCATAGCTTTGCAATGCCTTGAAATCCAGACTATGCCACAGATGGAGCAGAGAGGAAGATCTGCCTCTTCTGTTCTGAGCTCATCCTTTTGATAAGCTGAATATCACTACATACTCCATGGGGTCAGGTGCAAAAGACACAATGGGTGCCCTAAGCACGTGGCTGAGGTGGTATTTAGGATGGCCAAGAATACCTCCCTTCTGGCCCCCAGCTGATGCTCCAGAAGGAGGTGTCTATCTCATAGATTTTCCGTCACAGTTTACAAGCACTAGCACAAAACTAGGATCACCCAAGGCACCTTGGGCATCACTGAGAGACTGTGTATGAGTAGTGCAGTCCCTGTGGAATAAAAACCAAGGATTCAGATGAGGGACTCACACACAGACACCTCACTGTGCACATCTGAACTCAGCTAGGTGAACTTGTAGCTCCTGTGGTTCTTTGAAAAACTGATCCCAATTCAGCCCCAGGGTTTCCATCTGAGGATGAGATGCCTAACGCTAGAATAAGGATGGGATGGTCTGTTGATAACAGGACAAATGGAAACGGATTTAAATTAAAAAGGGGAGACATAGGTTAGATGTGAGGAACCTATATTTTTACACAGCAACACTGGAAAATGTTCCCCTTAGAGGCTGAGCATGATGATGGATGGGATCCTGGTTTTACTCTGGGTTTACCCTCACGTCAATCCAGGTTTCTACTCATACTTTTCTCTAGGTGAACTCTCACTTTACTCAAGGTTTTACTCACAATTTACCATCAGGGAGTGTGATCGGGAGATGGGCTGGTGGAGTGACTTGCTGGCATCCCCGAGGGAAGGCTGCCAGGCAGATACCCCCAGAAAAGTGGTTGACTCCCTGCCCTGTCACAGTCAGACAGACCTGACTGATGAGAAGGGTTGGAAGAGAGTCCCAACTCAACATCACAGGAGCCCCCCCATGCCTACCTAGCCCTCGACCCCTGATCCATCTAAGCAACAGGTTTGACACTCTGAAATCTGAAGGAGATAAGAATGGGGAGGCAATGGAGGATCTGCCTAGGAGGAAACCTAATGCAAGGCAGTCACTACCAAGCCTTGTGACTTCCTCTGCCATGAAAGAAAGAAGGGTGGCCGTGGTGGGTGACTCCCTTCTCAGAGGAATAGAGGGCCCCATTTGCAGACTGGACCCCAGTTGTCAGTAAGTCTGCTGCCTTCTTGGTTTCAGGTCAGGGACATAATGAGGAAACTCCCAATGCTGGTTAGGTCCACTGATTATTTTCCACTACTCATAGTTTAGGTGGGCAGTGATGAAATTTCTTAGATAAGACTACAAACTATAAAAAGAGATTTCAGGAATTTAGGCCATTTAGTTCACAAAGTGGGAGATCAAGTGATTTTTTGTTCTATACCTTCAGTGGCAGTGAGGGACACAGAGCAGGCTTGGAAAGCAAAGCAATGAACAATTGTCTCAGAGGTTGGTACTGAGCCAGAAACTTTGAGTTCTTTGATCACAGGACAGTTTACTTGGCCCATGGTCTGTTATCCATGAATGGAACCCAACTGTCTCAAAGGGGGAAGTGAATCCTAGCATAGACGGTAGCGGGGCTTATCGAAAGAGCTTTAAACTAGCTACGATGGGGGAGTGGACAAAACAGGGCTTACCAGAGATAAGCCTAGGGAAATGCTGTTTGAGCTGGGAGAGAGGCAGATGCCTCAGCTGAAGTGCGTCTACACCAACGCACGCAGCTTGGTCAACAAGCAAGAGGAGCTGGAAGCAACTGTGCATCTGACAAACCATGACCTAGTTGCTATTACCGACCCATGGTGGGACCACTGCCATGACTGGAGTGCTGTGATGGATGGTTACAAGCTCTTCAGAAGGGATAGAGGAGGAAGGAAGGGTGGTGGTGTGGCCCTTTATATTAAAGAGAGTTTTGATGTTGAAGAGCTTGGGCTTCAGAATGAAGTGCATGTTTGTAAGGATCGGGGGAAAGGCCTGTAAGTGTGACATCTTGCTAAAGGTTTCTTATAGACCGCCTAATTGATGGGTGAGGCATTCTATGAGCAGCTTACTGAAGTCGCAAGATTGCCAGCACTCATTTTCTTGGGAGACTACAACTTCTCTGATATATGCTGGGAATATAATAAATAGCAGAGGAATCAGTCCAAGAGGTTTATAGATTGCATGCAAGACAGCTTCCTTACACAGCTGGTATGAAGTCCTACCAGGGGTGGTTCCTTGCTAGACCTGCTCTTCACTAACAGTGAAGGACTGGTAGGAGTTGAGAAGGTTGGGGACTGTCTTGGGCAGAGTGGCCATGAAATGGTAGAATTCTCTATTCTTGGAGATGTCAGAAGGGTGACTAGCAAAACTACTATCCTGAACTTCTAGAGGGCGGACTTTGACCTGTTCAGGACACTTGTAGCACAGGTCCCTTGGGAGTCGCTCCTTATGGGTAAAGGGGTCCAGGAAGCCTGGACACTCCTCAAGATGGAAATCTTAAAGGCACGAGATCAGGCTGTCCCTGAATGCCATAAGGTGAGCCATAGGGGAAGAAGACCAGTGCAGATGAACTGGGAAAAACTATTGAGACTCAGGAAGAAAAAGAGAATCTCCGTCCTCTGGAAGAAGGGGCTGGGTACTTGGGGAGATTACAAGGAAGTTGCTAAGGCATGCAGGGAGGAAGTTAGGAAGGCACATTAATTCCCTGTCCCTTAATCCATGCCCAGAGCTTCTCAGCCATGTCACTGCCAACTGTAAGCTCCATGCAGAGTTCAAGTGGGACACAGAGGGCACAGCCTTCTGCTGGGTGGATGCAAGTGTTGGTGGAACCAGATGGGACAAAGCCCTCCCACCATGCCCTCCTGGGAAAATGGCCACCCCAAGAATGGCAGTCTGCCTCCTCCATGACCCCATCTGAAATGCTCCTGCACTGATTGATTATAGGGCTTTAAACCAGGTCCAAATGGGGAAGGGTGGGGAATTGGATGTGACAGAGAAGGGCTGAGGGATATTGTTGCTGTTGGAGATTGAATGGAAAGCCTCTGAGTTGTTCTATAGGATTGTGTGAGGATTCCTCAGAGAAAGTCTTGTTGCCAATACCCCGTCCTAAATCTTACTGTGTACCCTCTGGGGGTAACCCCAACCTACTGCTGCCCTAAAGTGCCTGTAGACCAGTGCGGGTAGCATGGGAAATAAACGGGACAAATCAAGAGAAAACCACAGAGCTTTTCCTTTCATGCAGGCTGCTGATTCTGAGCAAGGCCCTGAACATCAGTACCACAGTGTAGATGCAAGACCCAGACAGGCTAAATCAAAGCATGCTTCTGGAAGGGGATGCTTTCTGAAGAATCCTTACACTAATGAGAGGACCACAAACATTCACTCAGCGAACTCCAAATCTCTGTGCCTTTGCAGGCCTAGGGTCTTGTTTGGTTCACAGAGACACGGTGGGTTGATTCTCAGCTCTGTACTGTAGCAAATGGGGTACAGATTCTGCATGACGGATGGGCAAGGAAGAAGAGAAAAGGCTGCTGCCATCCATGAGAGGGCACTGAGCTCTGCCTGGGGATGGCAGAGGAGCCAGCTGAGAACTGATGGAAAGGGCTCAGAGAGGAGAGCGGCAGATTCTGTTCCTTGCTTCCTGATCAGGAAGAACAAGAAGAGGGGACAGGCAGGAATCTGAGTTACAGCTGGGATGGAATTGTTTTCTTCAGACTGTCTGCTGTGGTGCAGTGTTTTGGTTCTAGGAGAAAACCATTGATAACACTCTGATGTTTACAGCTGCTGCTAAGCAGTGTTGTACAGAGCCAAGGCCATGGTCAGTGGAGGGCACATGGAGCTGGGAGGGAACAGAGTGAGGACAGCTGACTGATAGTGGCCAAAGGGACGTTCTCTATCAGCTGACAGCAAGCAGAAATTGTATTGAAAGGGGTGGGAGTTCATCTCAGTCTCTTCACTGCTCAGGGCCCAGCTGAGCATCAGTCTGGTGGTGCTGAGCAAGTGCTTGTGCATCAGTTGTTACATACGATTCTATATCAACGGATATATAGTGATTACTATTACTCCTCTCCTTTTATCTCTCTTAGTAAACTGCTTTGTTACAACCCAGAAGTTGTACTCTTTTTCCCAGTTCTCATCCCCATCCCACTGGGAATGGGGCAGTGCACAAAGCACTGTGAGCTGCTGAGCCACATGTTGGGTTCAACAACCACAGTCATTTTGGTGCCTGATGTGAGGCTCCAAGGGTTGTGGTAACAGCACATCTGTCCAGAGCGGACAGGGCTTTGTGGGAGTTGGAGATGTGCAGGCCATGGTGCTGATAGTTTCCCTATTTGTGAAGCTTGCTGAGTCTTCTCATGAAGCTGCATTTCACAGCTCCTTGCTTGCTGCTTGTTTTCCCTGCTGCATCATTTGTCAACTCTGGATGCTGGATTAGGGTATTTATTTTGCTATGCTGTTTGACCTTGGTTTGTACCACGATAAAATTGGCAAAGTGAAGTTTTGTGCACATTCAGCTCTTTGGACATCTTTGGGTTTTGGAAGTAATATTGTTGGTATGATTAGGAATTACACATTTTACACTGTCGTCTCTGGGAGACCAGGGGTATTCAAGGAGAGACTGGATATTGTGTTGAGGGACATGGTTAAGTGGGAGCTATTGGTAATAGGTGAACGGTTGGATTGGATGATCTTTCAGGCCTTTTCCAGCCTTGGTGATTCTATGATTCTAGGATTGAGGTTAAACAATTATTCAGGAATATCAGTGAGAGATCTGCCCCAAGGTGAGAAGGCTCTGCATGGCAGGGGGTGTGGGACAGTCTGGGCAGCTGCCTGGAGTGGTGGGCACCCCCAGGGCTTTGGAACTTCATCTCCGAGCAACTGCAGGATCCTGAGAAACTGGTAGAATATTGGAGACAGGTCTGCTGTGGCACTGGTAATCCTAAAAAGGCCCAAATGACTGCAGTGTGCCAGGGCCTGGCCCACACCTACTGAGCTGTGTTCAACACTATTCAGCATCTTCAAGGGGAAGAGAGCTGGATCTGCTGACATTGCTGCAGCCTCTGCAACTCCTGGCACAGTCCCTGCAATAGCTCCAAGTTTTTGCTACACATCCTGCAGTTGCTCCAAGCTCTGGACAGATCCCACTGTCACTCCACCCCTCATAAGGAGCTCTGCGGTCACTTATGCTACAGGTCCTGTAGCTGTTCCAAGTATTGAGATAAGAAAATTAAGCAAACCACTGAGTGCTGCTGTAGAGACGACGGGACTGCTGTGAGACACACAAGACCTTCAGGCCTGTAGAAATGAGAGGACTCGAATCCTCTGTGCACTGTATCAGTGTAAAGAGAGGAGGAATGAAAAGAACTAGTTGTGCTTCTATCTGTGGCTGTACCTTCCCCAAATCCAGACAAAGTTGGATAAGAGAAGAGCTAAGGAAAAGCGTATTTTGAATGCTATTTATTTATCTCTTAACCTATTCGGGGAATCTGGTTCCATGTTTACATGAGCTCTTGGAGTGAGAAAATGGATAGTAGGTGTGAAAGAAGTGAAACAAATTTTTATTTATAAGTTCAATAACATTTTTTTGCACGTTGCTATATCTCACATAATCAATCAATCAAAGATGCATAAAAGATGAAGAACCATCACTGGGAATCATGCGATGAAGATGTGCACTTTATTGAAGCGGGAATAGTGAGTATTGCAACACCTTCCTGAGAGCGTGCTTGATCTCCCTGTTCCTCATGCTGTAGATAATAGGGTTCAGTGTTGGAGGAACCACTGAGTACAGAAGTGCCACTGTCAGATCCAGGAGTGGGGAGGGAATGGAGGGGGGCTTCAGGTAGGCAAAAGCACCAGTGCTGAGAAACAGGGAGACCACGGCCAGGTGAGGGAGGCACGTGGAGAAGGCTTTGCGCCGTCCCTGCTCAGAGGGCATCCTCAGCACAGCCACGAAGATCTGCACATAGGACACAACTATGAAAACATAGCAGCCTACGTCTAAACTGATAGTAAAAATGAGAAACACAACTTCCCTGAGATTTGATTCTGAGCAGGAGAGCTTGAGGATCTGGGGAATTTCACAGAAAAACTGGTTGACAACATTGCCTTGGCAGAGAGGCAGTGAAAACGTACTGGCAGTGTGCAGCAGGGAATTGAGAACCCCAGTGCCCCAGGCAGCTGCTGCCATGGTGGCACAAGCTCTGCTGTCCATCAAGGTCCCGTAGTGCAGGGGCTTGCAGATGGCAACATAGCGGTCATAGGACATGATGGTGAGAAGGGAATACTCTGCTGACATGAAGAAGGTAAAGAAAAAGAGCTGTGCAGCACATCCTGTGTAGGAGATGGCCCTGTTGTCCCAGAGGGCGTTGGGCATGGCTTTGGGGAGAGTGGTGGAGATGCTGCCCAGGTCGAGGAGGGCCAGGTTGAGGAGGAAGAAGTACATGGGGGTGTGCAGGCGGCGGTCGCAGGCTACGGCTGTGCTGATGAGGCCGTTGCCCAGGAGGGCAGCCAGGTAGATGCCCAGGAAGAGCCAGAAGTGCAGGAGCTGCAGCTGCCGCGTGTCTGCCAACGGCAGCAGGAGGAACTCACTGATGGAGCTGCTGTTGGGCATCTGCTGTTGTTGGGCTTGGAGTCCTGCTCAGAGTGCAGAAGATAATGACAAGTCCAGACCATTCTCAGACACACTCCTCCTGCTATACTATGAAATGTTTTAATTCTCCTACAACAGTGTACATTTAGCACCATTACTTGCATTTAATTTCATGTATTTCAGCATTCCTTAAGCAGAAGCAGCATATGGAGCTCTAACCTTCCTTTTATTTTCTTATGCCTTCTCCCTGGATATTTTCATCTGTTTCATGTCTCATATCTTTACCCCAAGTGCTCTTAGAGCCCCCTACCCGAGCTTCTGTGGCATTCAGTTTCAGTTAGAAAATGCTGCCTGTTTGTAGGATAAGTGAATTATTCATGCCTACAGAAAATGATGATAATTCCATCCTTCGAGAAAGGGGAGACTGAAAGCACATCATGTGTGAGTGTTCACAAAACAAGCAATTGATTGATGAAAAATTCTCAGAACTCTTATTGCCCCTTTTAGATTTCTGACTCCAAACCTCTTTGCCTCAGAACAGGAAATGGAAACCCCCTGCCTTGGCTCTCCTCTTGCAAAGTGCCCTCAGAAACATTCCGTTGTGCAGTGGAGTTGTGATCCCCTGCCCCAGGCAGCAGCTGTGGCAGCACAAGCCCTGCCGGGGGGCTCCTTCCCCCCACCCGTCTCCCTGCAGCACCCTGGGCAGCTCCCCGGGCAGGCTGAGTGCTGAGCCTGGCAGGCGGCAGAGTCCCATACCCGGCACACAGCCCCTGGGGCACAGCAGGGACCCTGCTCTGCAGGACAGCCCTGGGCACCCGCCTGCAGCCCCGGCTGCACAGCCTGCAGCCGTGCTGGGACATGCAGCCCTCAGGGCTGTGATTTCATACTGCAGTATGGAAGCCCTCAGCTGGAGCAGAAGGCTTTTTCCACAGTAAAGAAACATGCAGTGCCTGCATCCAGATCTCCTATGGGATGTCCCAAATTAAGTTGACCCTCTATGAAAAGCAGCTCATGGTCTGCAGTGAGACTTACCCTGTCATGGTCTGTGAGCAATGCTCCTGCAGTGAGCTCACAGCCCGCTCACACCACACACATCCTGCAAGCTCTCTTCAGTTTCTCTCCTCTCCTTCTGTCACCTGCAGGCTGTGCTGTGCACAAGAGCTGCTCCTGGGCACAGCTGTCTCTCTGCAGCCCTGCACACTTTTATGAGCTCCCTGTGTCCCAGGAGCCTGGACAGGCAAGCAGCAGATTATGTCATTTTTATCTTTCCGACTTGTCTCCCCTGACATGTCCCTGGGTCCTCATGGCCAACAGCTCCTGAAAGACAACAGCATCATGACTGTGCTTTGAAATTCGCTCAATTAACCACCACATGTCCAGTGGTCAGTGACTGATTGGAGACATATGGGGAGTGCTCCCAGAGATCGTTTGATGAAACAATAAGGGCAACCAGACAAGGAAGGCAAGGTTTGGACTTTCCCTGTGCAGGGCAGTGATCCAGCTGAGGCAGTGCAGGAGTCTCATCCCTTGACAGAAATCCTGGAGCTGAAATGGGATTCAGCTCCCTACACACCCACAGGAGCTGGGATTCCTCTGGTTCAGTTCAGAAGAGCACAAGGAGTTGCCTGCATGTGAGCTCCTGCTCTGAGTCCTCGGACCTTCAGCTGGGAGGCAGCTGCTCACACACAGACACTGGGTGATGCCCAAGGTGCCTGGGCTGCTCCTGATGCGTGCCAGTGCTTGTAAACCATGTGGGAAATCCCTGAGATAGACAGCTCCTTCCTGGGCATCAGCCGAGGGCCAGAGAGGGGATAGCACTGGCTGTCTGGTGAATTCACTCACAGCTGCAAGAGCAGCACAGGGCCTTCAGGAAAGCCATGCCCATGGTGTGACCATGTTGCTGTGTCAACTCCAAGGCCCACAATCAGTCTAATGTTTGTGTGCCACCTTCTGCACACTGATACCATAGATTAGCTATCCAGTCAGGCTATGTCCAGTGATGCTTTCCAATTAGGATGTTTACTTCTGTGGTTTTGCACTAATGCAAACACCAACACACAAGAAGCTAGAAATCTTGATAGAGCTGCAGGCCTGAGCTCCTGTTTGGACCATGGGGACACAGTTTAATGGCTTCCACAACTGCACTGTAGCACAAGGGGGATACCGAGTCTTTAGGATGGATGGGCGAGGAGATAAAGAAGGGTGAATGCCCTCTGTGAGAGTGCACTGAGCTCTGCCTGGGGATGGAAGAGCAGACAGGTCAGAGCTAATGGAAATGGCAAACAGAGGAGACCATCAGTGTCTTTTCCTGTCTTCCTGATCAGGGAGAGTAAATGGAAGGTGCCCTCTGCAGACAGATGGGAATCTGATGTTGTCTGTCCCTTGTCCCATTTGGTGGCCTTTGTCACTCCATTATCTGCAGCAGGGACAGCACAGCAGGGCATGTGGCATCCAGCAGATCCATGGAGAGCACAGATGGCAGCTTCTTGACCAAGCAGTGGAGGAACCAAAGAGGAGAGGTGCTCTGCTGGATCTCATACTCTCCGGCATGGAAGGACTTGTGGGAACTGCGAAGGTGAAAGGGGCATCAGGCCACGTGCAAGATGCAAATGTATCTCTTTTTATTTATTTTGAGGCTGTAAGCTTAATAGTTGGTCATAAATGTCAATAAAACTGAAACAAATAATTGAAGACAAAGATGGAAATCATTGAAATTGTGTTAACCCTTCTCAACATGAAAAATTCTCATGAGTCTTTTTCCATTTTAAGTTGTAAATATGAATCTTTGAGGTGATTTGATGTCTTTTTTTTTCTTTTACTGAAACTACAATGTTTTCCAGAACTGTGTTCGCTGGACACAAATGTCTTCAGATTCAGAGACACAGACAGTGGTGCCAGTGCCAATGCCCTGTGACTATAGCCCGGTGCCCAGCACTACTCTTCCCTGCTGCCTATTTGATGTGTCTCATCCTCCTAGTTTTTTCAGCTCTCCTAAATAAATGGCCATGGTTAAGGGCATGTTTTCAGCAGGCCATTTGGGCACAAACTACTCCCACTGCCCTCCAGATTTCTCCATCCCTTGCTCTTTGTTCAGTCAGATACCTCCCAATTATCTGTCTGATTTCTGACTTTCAGGGGGATTACTGGAATTTGTTCCATCTCCCCAAAGTCTGAGAATCAGTGAGAATGTGTTAACCCGTCTCAATGTGTGAAATACTCACAAGTCCTGATCAATTTTAAGTTGATACCTCTCAACTACCTGGCTGATCTATCCCAGGGAGATTACTGGAATTTGCTCTATCTACCAGAGTCTGATGGCCTCTGTTGTCAACTACTTCACTGTGATTCAATCTATCCTATCCTACCTCAGAATAAATCATTTCTTTTAAAAGTATTCCATATGAAAGACAAACTTCAATAGATGCAGCTTGAACATGGCATGCAGTTGATCACTGTGTTTTACTGTTCATTCAATTGCATCACCTTTCTTTCCATTTGCTGGCCAGATAAAAAAGAGAAATCTTTCCTTTTCCATGTGTAGCTGGTTCTCTGAGGAAAGCCAGTGGGAGTTGGTGCAAAGCAGTTTTAACACTGAGCGGATGAATGCAGAGGAGAAGAGTGATGTGAAGAAAAGTGATGCAAGTCCCATAGGTCCATTGTGAGCAGAAATTGGGTGGGGAGGTTGAGAAGGACCTTTGTCAACACAGTAACAGTACAGAACTCATTGGGACATCCTGGATTGGTATCAGTTGCACAGTGCTGCTTTAATGTCTTCTTTAAACCCAACTATAAATAAATAGACAATAAATTTATACTGGATTCTTTAAGCTCTCTCCAGATATCCCTCCTTTTTGCTGAACAAGTTCTGATAACCTGAAGAAGATAACAAGATGGCATAAGGCACAGGAGATTCTTTAGGTTATAATGGTCCCAGGGTGCATTTGATGCTGAGTTCATCAGCCTCTAGTGCAGAGAGAAGTTTGCACAAAGTGCTCAACAAGACAAAGTCAGAAGTAACAGTGAAGTTTCTTGGAGTATTAATGGGCCCGCTGAGGAACATTACCAAGTAAGCTTCCCAAGGGACTTGTTAGAGAAGATAACTGGAAGCCATGACTACAGGCAGGCAAAGGCACTGGCATGCTAAGAAACCTCTCCTTTGCCTTACAAAGCAGACAGGTCAAGCCCTGATTGCAAGACCAGTGGTAGAGAGGTCCTGTATGTCATGTTGGCTCTGGGCATTTCCTGGGGCAATGTGTTGGAATTTTGTATGATGTTAAATGAAAGACATGGGGACAGAAGATCCCAGGCTCTACATGTGGTGCAAGGACGCTGTGAGGTTCATGTCCCATATGAGACCTATGTTTCATTGCAGGATGTGAGCAGGGATGTGAGAAGGGCCCAGTCTGAACAAGCAGCCAATCCCTGTGAAACTCTGAACTTCAGATCTCTCGGTTTCAGTGCCCTCCTTTGCACATTCTCCCAGAGTTTGAAGTCCTTTATGTTCTGTGGTGCCCAGAACATAGTGAGGCAGTAGCAATGCAGAGCAGAGGGACAACCCTTTCCCTCAACCAGCTGGCAATAAGTTGCTTCATGCACTCCAGGGGACTGTTGTCTTTCCTGGCTGCCTTGGCACACTGCTGACTCACATTCAGTGTGATGCTGACCAGCACCCCAACCCTTTCCATTCAGAATCCTCTCCAGTGTCCCATATCCAGTCAGTGTGTATGTCCAGCATTGCCCCTACCCAGGTGCACAATCAGGCACTTGTTCTTGTTATACTTTATGCACTTGGTGCTTAGTACCAACTGGTACCCACTTCTCTGACTTGTCCACATCTCTCTGCAAGTCCTCTCCACCCTCAGTGGAGGCAACAGCACCTCCTCATCTGGTCTCATCAGCAAACTTGCTCAGAACGTCTTCTAGTCCTGCATTCAAGTCATCTGCATAAACATGAAAGGAAAGTGGCCCCAAAATGGAACCCTGGGGACCCCGACAGTGACCATCTACCAGCCTGATGGAAAAAACTGACTATAATCCTTTGGGACTGACCTACTGGCCAACTGCTCACCCACCACATTGTGTTTCTGTCTAGCCATATGCAGAACATTCTGTCCAGAAGGTTGTTGTGAGAAACAGTATCAAAATCTCCACTGAAATCCTCAAGGATTACATCAACTGGCTTCCCTTGGTCAACTAAACGGATAACTGTGTCACAAAATGAGCTTAAATTAAACAGGACCTTTGCCTCACAAACTTGTGTTGGCTGCGACCAATGACAGAATTGTCCTTCAGCTGTTTTTCCATAACTCCCACCATCATTTTCTCCATAATTTTACCAGGCTCTGGACTGACAGGTCCATAATTGCCCATGTCATCTTTCTTGCTCTTCCTTACAATGAGACAACATTTGCCAGCTTCCTGTCAGCTGGCATGACCCTAGACTTCTTTAGATGCAATTGAAATGAGAGCCCAGAGCACACTAAGTTTTCATCATTGAAAGAAAGTAGATGTGCCATAGCTTTGCAATGCCTTGAACTCCAGAGTATGCCACAGATGGAGCAGAGGGGAAGATTTGCCTCTTCTGTAGTGAACTCATTCTTTTGGTAAGCAGAATAACACTACCTGATACATGGGGACTGTGTCTCTGCTCTGCTCTGCTCAGCTCACAGGGCAGCGGTCTGGCAGGGTGTTGCTCTCATGTCAATGCAGGTAAACTCACTTTAATCCTTTTTCCTCTGTAAATGCTTCCTCTATTTCTATGCTCAGATACACTTCCACATTCCCTCAACTACACTTTCATATATCATTAACAATTACACTTTCTTATACCATCAAAACAGTTTGTCAAAACGTACAGTTCTTCAGTTCACATAAACTCCCTTAATACAGTCTGTATTCTTCAGTTATAAACACTGTGCCACAGAACCAGCACTGATTGGACCACCTCCCTCACACACTTCCTCGCAAGCAGTACATAGTATTACATAAATGGGTTGACACTCATTGGTCGGGTGGAATGTACACCTCTCCTCAGGACAATCTTACTAATCTACAGAGTACAAACTCCTGTCTTCTTACATACAAGCAGAAAGTACTTATGAGTGGACACACAACACAGTCTTTCACTTTGTCCGTGTCTGGCCATTTCCCTCACAGGAGGAAGGAAACATGGATCGGGACTCGGCACTCACCCTGCAGCCGTTCTGTGTCTCACTCACACCACACTCACTCTGACATTTAGATCAAAAACCATGGTTTATTCATACTACACAATGCTGACAACGTTTTCTAGCTGGAATCTTAATAACACTCATACTCTGGTCGACCAGTTGCAAACGTTAATGTTTTTCCCAGAGTCGGCTTGACACACGGTACCAAACACTTAAAGCAGATGATAATATTGAACATACAACCTATAACCCCCGTGATTACAACTTGGAGAACCCAGGCTACCATTTGACAGGCTATCCACTATATCCCATACCCGTAGGAGAGACCAACCTAGGTCCCTCCTATTGTCACCCACCTGGGAGAGAGTACTTGTTCTTGTTTCCATTCATATGACATACAGTTCCCTTTCATAGGAACTCACCCAAGGAGTCTTCCTACCCCAGCTGGCAACCAAAGCCATGAGCTCACCTCCCTGGGAGCAGCACGTATGGCTGTAAACTGTGTAGGATGTCTCCTCAAGACATATGGGCTCCACTTACCATACACATACCTGGTCCACCTATGGGTGGTCCTTGTCTGTCCCTGCAGTGATCAGGTGAGGAAGGGAGTCCTTCAGAGAAATCTCAGGGTGCGCCAAAAGTGTCTCCCTCTCAGCTGGTCCTGCAGCGAACAGAGCTGGTCCCACCTGGGCCGCCAAATTGACTACAGGAATTGAACTCTATAACCTCTATAACTGATACAGTCTCCCATGACATCCTTATAACAAAGCTGAGGAAGTATGGGATAGGTGATTGGACAGTGAAGTGGGTCGAGAATTGGCTGACTGGCAGAGTGCAGAGTGTTGTCGTTGGCGGTGCAGTGTCTGGCTGAGGGCCTGTAACGAGCGGCATCCCCCAGGGGTCTGTGCTCAGTCCGGTCTTGTTCAACATCTTCATCAATGACCACCCTCAGCAAGTTTGCTGATGACACGAAGTTGGGAGGATTGGCTGACACACCTGAAGGCTGTGCTGCCATTCAGCGAGACCTGGACAGGCTGGAGAGCCGGGCAGTAAGAAACCGGATGAGGTTTAACAAAAGCAAGTGTAGAGTCTTGCACCTAGGGAGAAATAATTGCATGCACCGGTACAGGCTGGGGGAAGAGCTGCTGGGGAGGAGCTCTGCTGAGAGGGACCTGGGCGTCCTGGTGGACGACAGATTAACCATGAGCCAGCAGTGTGCCCTTGTAGCCAAAAAAGCCAATGGCATCCTGGGGTGCATTAAAAAGAGCGTGTCCAGCAGGTCGAAGGAGGTGATCCTCCCCCTCTACTCGGCCCTGGTGAGGCCTCATCTGGAATATTGTGTCCAGTTCTGGGCTCCCCAGTACAAAAAAGACAGGGATCTCTTAGAAAGAGTCCAGCAGAGGGCCACTAAGATGGTGAAGGGCCTGGAGCATCTCCCCAATGAGGAGAGACTGAGGGAACTGGGTCTGTTTAGCCTTGAGAAAAGAAGGCTGAGAGGGGACAGGATCCAGGTTCTATAAATATTTGAGGTGTGGGGGGCAAAGTGTTGAGGCCAGACTCTTTTCAGCAGTGTGTGGAGACGGGACAAGGGGAAACAGACAGAAACTGCACCATAGGAAGTTCTGCACTAATGTGTGCAATAACTTCTTTACGGTGAGAGTGACAGAGCACTGGAACAGGCTGCCTAGGGTGGTTGTGGAATCTCCTTCTCTGGAGATATTCAAGACCTGCCTGGATGCTGAGCTGTGCAACGTGGTGTAGGGAACCTGCTTTGGCAGGGGGCTGGACTCAGTGGTCTCTGGAGGTCCCTTCCAACCCCTACAATTCTGTGATTCTGTGAATATCATGGAGTTGTTTGGATGGGGAAAGACTACCCCTTTGAATGACCTTTTGTCAGGGCATGTCCTGGGATTCCTAGGATCCTCAAAATGCAGCACTGCTTCTGTCACTGAAAAATGGGGCCCTGTGTGGGACGGAGGGAGGGTCCATGAGTCCCTGGCCCACCTGACTGAGTATTTCCATGGTCTTAGCAAAGACATACTTACAACTTGAGAATGACAGTTAGCTGTGTTCATGGTGGCATGGCCACTTTTAATGGCCTTGAACTGTCTGAACATAACTGAAGAGGCTCAGGCTGATGCAAATCAGCTATTGAATGATAGTGTTGAAAAACTGGAAAGACAGGTGGCAGTTTTGATGGGGAAAAAACCTAATTCAATCATTCTCCTATGGAAGATCAGGAACATCTCTCTGGAAGACCATGGGGACCCTGTACAAGGGAATCTGTATAAAATGGACTCTGTAAATGAAGGCACTAAAAGGTCAGATTTTGAGGTTCCATTTGGACTAGATCTATTTGAGATCTGACTGATTGTAACCCAAAAATGAAAAAAAAAAAAAAAAAAAAATGCAGGATAGGCTGGTGGGAGTGCCCTGACCAGTATCCAACCCCCCAAACCCTGCTGCCCATAATACAGCAGCTGAACTGATGGATATAGTACAGTGGTTTAGACAGAAACCAAGAGAGCATGCCAGCATAGCTGCTCTGGTTATGGGACATGGAGGCAGAAAGCGCTGTGGTGAATGGACTGGAAATTTCAAAACTGACATCCATTACTACTCACCCTGCCCTCAGGCAAAGACTGTATGCTCTGTCCAACATAATGAGGATAGCCATTTGATCAGTGAATGATTTATGGCTGTGTGTCATATAACATGGCCAAATAAGAATGACATACCATTAAATATCAGCCTGTGGTCCTCTATGGAGGACTAACAAAATTATATTAGAGAATTAGGCATGAAAGAGGCAATCTATGAAGATGATTTTGAGAGCCCAGTCAATAAATTTTTCATCAGGAACGAGGGATCTCATCCTACAGCCATCACCTTTACATCAGTATGGGTCTATGTTATCCATACTGAACCCCCCAGTGGCCCTCAGGTGCTGTAATACAACAGGCTGCCCAATTGATGGGGAGACAAGAGTGCCTACGGCCAGATGCAGGCTCTGAATGGTGGTGGAAAGGTCTGAGAAAGGCAGAGAACCATCTGCTGCCATGACTTAGGCGTCCAGCCCCTAAGGTAATCCAGTCTGGACCCATTAGGGTCTTGAGACAACAAATGTTTAAAGACCAGATTAGAGCAGGAGTTCAGTTTAAAAAGATCGATGGACAGCATAATCAGGAAAAAATATCTGTTAAACAGGCCCAAGCACTGAGTATTTATAGTCCAACCTTTTCAGCCAAACTAGATGTGAATGTAACTCAAGAAGGGTCTGGATGGGGGCTCTGGCAGAGCCAGAGTTCTTTGTGAACCCCTATGAGGTTTTGGCCACAGGTTTGGCATGGAGCAGAATAAAGATACATCACAGTTGAAAAGCATTTTATTGGCTACCTATTCTACACTACAGGTGGTAGAACCAGTAGCTCAGATTTCAGAGGTTATCGTTAAACAACAAGGCCAGTCCAGGGGTGGGTAAAAGATCTAACACACATCTCTGTGATGGGGGTGGCCCAATCACAAGCAGTGGTGCGCTCAGTTGTTCTGCTTGCCTGCTCCTCAAGGAGTTAAGAGAAATCTATGCCTGTTGCGTGTTCGAGTGCATGCGCAATGCCATGTGGAGGGCTTATCACAATAAAGATTGGCGGATTTGCTGCGTAGACCGGTCAGAACTCAGATCTGCGTTGTGCTTCCTGTGGCACCAAACGCCCAACAGTGGCAGTTCCGCTTATTGGCCAGCAGGTGGCAGCAGAGACCACGGAAAGAACGTCTGCGGGACAGACCCTGGGGATCCGTTCTCTTTTGATTATAGGGGAAGAACACAAAGATGGAAGAGGAGGGAAGGGGGAAAAAAAAAAGAAAAAAAGAAAAAACCAAACCACAGCAAACAAATAAAAACTTCTCCAAACGTAGCAAACTTGAATGTCTGTCAATAAATAAATGAGTAATTGAATTGATGTCCGTTTCAGACAGTCCCCTGTAGAATCAGGGTAAGGGTTAGGATTAGAGTTACATTGCAGGTTAATGCTGTTATCTTTACAGCTCCTGTGAGGGTTGGGGTCTGGGTCAGGTGTTTAAAAAATGAAATGAAAAAAGAATTAAAAAAATATATTGAAAGCTTCAGATTTCCTTAATCTTTGTGGGAATCATATAATGTGCAACTCAAATCTACCTCTTCGTACCTCTTTTGTGGTGTAGGGAACCTGCTTTGGCAGGGGGACTGGACTCAGTGGTCTCTGGAGGTCCCTTCCAACCCCTACAATTCTGTGATTCTGTGAATATCATGGAGTTGTTTGGATGGGGAAAGACTACCCCTTTGAATGACCTTTTGTCAGGGCATGTCCTGGGATTCCTAGGATCCTCAAAATGCAGCACTGCTTCTGTCACTGAAAAATGGGGCCCTGTGTGGGACGGAGGGAGGGTCCATGAGTCCCCTCCTATTAGATCTATAGTAGATCTATTTGAGATCTGACTGATTGTAACCCAAAAATGAAAAAAAAAAAAAAAAAAATGCAGGATAGGCTGGTGGGAGTGCCCTGACCAGTGTCCACCCCCCAAACCCTGCTGCCCATAATACAGCAGCTGAACTGATGGATATAGTACAGTGGTTTAGACAGAAACCAAGAGAGCATGCCAGCATAGCTGCTCTGGTTATGGGACATGGAGGCAGAAAGTGCTATGGTGAATGGACTGGAAATTTCAAAACTGACATCCATTACTACTCACCCTGCCCTCAGGCAAAGACTTTATGCTCTTGTCTGGAGGGCTTATCGCAATAAAGATTGGCGGATTTGCTGCGTAGACCGGTCAGAACTCAGATCTGCGTTGTGCTTCCTGCGGCACCAAACGCCCAACAGTGGCAGTTCCGTGTATTGGCCAGCAGGTGGCAGCAGAGACCACGGAAAGAACGTCTGCGGGACAGACCCTGGGGATCCGTTCTCTTTTGATTATAGGGGAAGAACACAAAGATGGAAGAGGAGGGAAGGGGGAAAAAAAAAGAAAAAAAGAAAAAACCAAACCACAGCAAACAAATAAAAACTTCTCCAAACGTAGCAAACTTGAATGTCTGTAAATAAATAAATGAGTAATTGAATTGATGTCCGTTTCAGACAGTCCCCTGTAGAATCAGGGTAAGGGTTAGGATTAGAGTTACATTGCAGGTTAATGCTGTTATCTTTACAGCTCCTGTGAGGGTTGGGGTCTGGGTCAGGTGTTTAAAAAATGAAATGAAAAAAGAATTAAAAAAATATATTGAAAGCTTCAGATTTCCTTAATCTTTGTGGGAATCATATAATGTGCAACTCAGATCTACCTCTTCGTACCTCTTTTGTGGTGTAGGGAACCTGCTTTGGCAGGGGGACTGGACTCAGTGGTCTCTGGAGGTCCCTTCCAACCCCTACAATTCTGTGATTCTGTGAATATCATGGAGTTGTTTGGATGGGGAAAGACTACCCCTTTGAATGACCTTTTGTCAGGGCATGTCCTGGGATTCCTAGGATCCTCAAAATGCAGCACTGCTTCTGTCACTGAAAAATGGGGCCCTGTGTGGGACGGAGGGAGGGTCCATGAGTCCCCTCCTATTAGATCTATAGTAGATCTATTTGAGATCTGACTGATTGTAACCCAAAAATGAAAAAAAAAAAAAAAAAAAATGCAGGATAGGCTGGTGGGAGTGCCCTGACCAGTGTCCACCCCCCAAACCCTGCTGCCCATAATACAGCAGCTGAACTGATGGATATAGTACAGTGGTTTAGACAGAAACCAAGAGAGCATGCCAGCATAGCTGCTCTGGTTATGGGACATGGAGGCAGAAAGTGCTATGGTGAATGGACTGGAAATTTCAAAACTGACATCCATTACTACTCACCCTGCCCTCAGGCAAAGACTTTATGCTCTTGTCTGGAGGGCTTATCGCAATAAAGATTGGCGGATTTGCTGCGTAGACCGGTCAGAACTCAGATCTGCGTTGTGCTTCCTGCGGCACCAAACGCCCAACAGTGGCAGTTCCGCTTATTGGCCAGCAGGTGGCAGCAGAGACCACGGAAAGAACGTCTGCGGGACAGACCCTGGGGATCCGTTCTTTTGATTATAGGGGAAGAACACAAAGATGGAAGAGGAGGGAAGGGGGAAAAAAAAAAGAAAAAAAAAAAATCAAACCACAGCAAACAAATAAAAACTTCTCCAAACGTAGCAAACGTGAATGTCTGTCAATAAATTAATGAGTAATTAAATTGATATCCCTTTCCCGCCCCCCCACCCCCCCCCCCCCCCACCCCCCTCCCAACTTCTGAGATGAAAAAAAAACACTTCTTTTAGAAGAAAACAGAGTAGTAACAACTTCTGTACCTACATTCACCACTCTGAGATCCTGTCTGGGTCTCCCAAGGCTTGTAAATAACCACTGGGTCGGTTCTGATGTCGCGTGATTTGTTGTCAGTTCTCTCATGGTTCTCCGGTCAGTTCTCCGGTGCCAGGATCTGCCACAGGGCATTCTGACCACGGGCATCATGTTTCTACGCTGCCGCCTGCATTTAACAGGCAATGGGACTGCCCAGCATGTGCAAGGCAGCACCTCTTTCACACCACCAGAATGTTTAAGGCTGTTGGGATTGTTGTTAGCGTCCCATTAACACTGAGGCTAGAGATACCCTTAGGATTGACATTACTATTAGCATTACTTTGATGGTGCCCTATCTGGGTCATTTCCAGGGGATGTCAGGAGTAAGGCACAGTGTCAGGAGAAAAAGAACAGACTCTGTTACTTTATAAACGTGATAATAGAGAGAGTTCATTGGAAAAAATACAACTCTTAAATAATGCAAAGCATGCTTCTGATTGGATGCAGGCATCATCTGGGCTCTGATTAATATTACTCTTAAGGTAAAGATTATTGTTACCATAATGATTTTTTTTTTGGATTATGATCAGGGTTAAGGTTCCTTTTGCTACAAACTTCTAGCATCATTTTTGTTGTTGCATTTGGAGTTAGGGACGATTTTAGAATCAGGGTAAGGGTTAGGATTAGAGTTACATTGCTGGTTAATGCTGTTATCTTTACAGCTCCTGTGAGGGTTGGGGTCTGGGTCAGGTGTTTAAAAATGAAATGAAAAAAGAATTAAAAAAATATATTGAAAGCTTCAGATTTCCTTAATCTTTGTGGGAATCATATAATGTGCAACTCAGATCTACCTCTTCGTGCAGTGACTGCCTGTAAATTTGCTGGAGCCTAATATAATATGGCCTTGTGCTTTCCACTAACTCACCTTCATTTCATTTTCATTACATTTGCTTGGTAGTCAGATTTTGGTGTGTGGATATTTTAAAACAATCTAACTGACATTAGCAAAAAATTAAAAATAAAATTAAAAAAAATGCACAACAGCATCGTATCAATTTTTATAGATAAGATAAAGAAGAGCAATTTCCCTTAGTTTTCTGTGCCTCTTTACTTTCTTACCCTCTCCCCTTGTGTGAGAAACTCTCAAAGTCAAAGATTTCTAGTTAGGCAAAGATGGCAGCGATAGCAGCAGTGCTTATTCATTATTGCAATACTGCGCGCACATCCCCTATTGGCAAGGGAGAAACTGCACACCAGTCAGTGAAATCAATTCTGTTCTGTGCCCTAAACCCACTGCAGGTGATGCTCTCATGGCTCTCATTGGTTGAGCATCTCAGGCTCACAGACTCCTCGAGACTGTGGCTAGGATTCATTTCCATAGAAGGTCAATTACCAACCTCTTGCTTTTAGGTCTGCCTTGTACTTTTCTGCGGACAGAGAAGGGCAATGTTTCCAAAAGTCAGTACATTCATTCTGTCCTGTGCTGGGCTCTACCCACCCTGTATTTATCTTGTGCTTGTCTCAATTCTCCCCATGTCAGAATGCCCCCAGTCTGAACTTAATTCTGTTCAGCAACTTTCTTGGTGGAAAAACTACTTATACAGCTGTTTTACAAGAGGGTTATACATTCAGTTAGGGCCTACACTATGTACTGAAAATACTGGAAACTTCCACTGCAAAAACACAATCTACCTCTCCCATCTGTGCAGCCTTGCAGACCCAGAGCATGCCAGGTTATTTCTGCTTTCATAGCATTTGCATGCTGTAGGGTGAGCACAAGGTTCTGCTGCTTGATTCTTCTGCAAGAGCTGCCTACCGGCAAATGGTTGCAGGGATGGAGGATGTGACAGAAAGCATTTGTCTCCACAAGAGCAGAGTTACATTCAGTGCAGAGTGTGAGAGTCAGGTTGGTGTGGAAAAGCACTGACACGCTGGGGATGATGCAGTGCTCACATGTCTAACACTCACAGACATTACTGTCAGAAGGATGGTGCTGTGTTGTGCTTCTACCTTTGGCAGCCCCTGGAGAAATGCTATGGCACACAGAACACCTTTGTATTGCACTGACTGCTGCCATGCAGCATGGATTCAACACACCAAATCCAGAGGAGCATGACTGCATCTAACTGCCCTGAGAAAAACTACTGTAGCTGAAGAGATGAGGAGGCAGCTGCTCATCTGCAGAACAAGCAGTACTGCCAGACATTGGGCCAGGTGAGCACCTCCTGCTGCAGCGTGATGATGACAGGGCTGGAGATGATCTGCAAAGCCAGCTTAAAAGTGGGAGACGTGAGTCAACATGGCAGGAGGACAGAGGTGTTAGGGAGCAGCCAAGGCATCAAAGAGTATCAGAAGGCTTTGAAAAGTATCACAAAGTGACAGCCAGGAAGACTGGGATATATCATGAGCAGCAACCTGGATGCTAGAGATTATTTGCTCCCATACAAAATGGTAGAGATCTTGCTGCAGACATCCCAAAGCCAGCCAAAATGGGAACCCAGAGCTCTGCCTGCATGAACCCCACAGCCATAGCATTGCAAGCTGAGCTGCCTTGCTGTTTGTTGCATTCATCCCAATCCCTGTGATTGAAGACTCAGAATGCAGTCGAGGCGATGACTGAGCATGAGAGTGACTTTATTCAATAAAAGACAGGAGGGCTTGAGAGGTCAAGGGTGAAGATGGGACTCCTCTTGTCAAGATGAGAGTGGCTCAGAGCTGGTGCTGCTGCCTGGTGCCTGGGACTGGCAGCCTGACTCTAAGTCCCCATCTAAGATGCTCAGCTTCACCTCACTGATGCTGCCCTGCTCCTGCATGGTGGTGCTGCTGCTGGGACACTCGGGCTGTGCTTGGGATGGGCAGCACTGCAAAGGCGCTGGGTCACAATCCAGGCAGGTGACTGCTGTGTCTGGCAGGCTCAGGTCAGGAGCTTCAGCAGAGCCAGGAGATATGAGAGCATGAACGTGGATGAGCCCCTTGTGTCCATCACTGTTACCATGTGGAAGGCTGTCATCCGAATTGCAGCGATTCATGCTTAATAAGAACTCTCCATTGATGGAAAGACACTGCTTGGTTTGGATCTTTGGGGTTGACAAGGGCTCGAATCACCTAGGAAGGCATAGAAACACAAGGGTTAGTTTCAAACATTTGCAAGTTGAATCATGAAAGGTTGTTGATACTTGGTAATAGAGTGGCGGCAGGAAGAAGCAAGTAGGCTTGAAGCAGCATAGCCACTGTCTTGAAAGTGATCCTCATTCAGGTCCAGCTCGTGTGTTGTTTCACTGTAATCTGCTTCTTTGGGTCTACCTAGTGGGCAGCAACACTCGAGCTGTTACTGATATCATTGAAAAGAACTGGAGACAATTGTTCTATTCCTAAGAGCTTCAAGGTGCCTAGAAGCACAAATAGAAACCAGCAGTATTTCATCACTTCACCAAAAGGAAGGTCAAACACCTGAGCTGTGAAGAGCAGTTACAGAACCTATGCATAAGATCACACCAGACATACTTTGTTCTAACAACAGTTATGGCACATAGTCCATTTCCTTCAATATTCCCAAAATGAAATGATGTGGAGCATTACAGGGAAAGAAACACTGCACACAGACACTATGACCCTGATTAGACTCAAGCAGCAGACTTAAAACAAGTCAGAGTTTTTGATTCCAGGATATTTCAGGACCTATCGTGTGAAATTCAGTTACACAACAGTGCCTAGGTGCCTGCGTTTCAAGCAACTTTCAGATCACAGCCATGTAAAATAAAAACAAATTCAGTGCAGAAATAGCAAGCCTGTACCTTAATACTCATGAGATTATCCATTTTTTACAGCACTCTGACTAAGTTCTAAAACTTGCTCATCCCAGTTCACTTCAGCAAGTTCCACCAATTCAAGCAACGCAGTTCTGAGATCCTGTGTATGTTGTGCAGATAGAATTGAACAGTGCAGAAATAATCTCTGACAGCTTTAAGAGCTCTGTTCTGCTTACAAACTCTCAGTCCAAAACTATTCTCAGTTTTAAGGAAATGAACACCTGAAGCAGTTGGATCATCTGCCGCATTCTGCTTCTTGGCATCATGATTAGCACAAAGGGTTTTCTGCTGTCCTGCAGAGATGGAAAAAGTCCTGCTTAAAAATGGACCAAGTTTCAGTGTACAGCAGAGTTTGTACCAGACTAAAAAGCCACGCCATTCAATTCATGTGCTCAGGTTGTTATGCACTCCGAAAGGAAACAGAACTAACTGTTGGATTCTGAAGGCAATCTGTGGGGTCCTACATTACCTCCTGATTCTGGAAGAGGAAATTCTAATAGCAAATGCAGAACTTTGATCTTTGTAGACATGAGAAGAGCTGGCATTTAGGAACATTCATTTCAGGGAAATCAAATGATGTGTCTATATTTTTTACTACAGATAGTATAGGGAGCAGCCAGTTGAAGAACCAGATACAAAAAATCCAGCCCATTGGCAAGAAAATACTTCTCCTTAAATTCTGTATGCTATCATGGTACAGAATTAGGCTACAGTGCCACATAGGCCAACCAAGTGTAGAACCAAATCCACAAAATACTGGTAGACAAAGCAGCAAAAACAGGGACAATATTCAGCAGACAGGCCTTTCTACCCACAGCTCAGCATGTTCTGCCATCCGAAAAGCAAGGCCTCTTGTCAAGCTCAGCTATTTCCCTTCTCAGTGTATTCTAGCACCACTGATACCCACTGGTATCCTCCTGTAGAGTGCCATCATATTGTCATCATCCAAAGGGAAAACCCACACAGCAGAGCATACAGCAGTACACCCATGCTCCAAATATCCGCCTGAAAAACAAAAAGACAAGCTTACAAACCTGAAGCACCTCAAATGGCTTCCTGACAGACTGGATTGTCTGCCCTTGCCAAAGCCCACATATAGCCCATGAAAAGCTGGCTCTTTCCCTCAGGAAATAAAACCTTATCGTCCCAGAGAAAGCATATAACCCTCATTCAATTGCCCTTCCACTCAGCTTAGAGCACTACTAAAACCAGCATCTTCACCTTAGCTCATCACACTGCTGCAGTTCCTTTTACAAGGATTTCACTGGCAAAAATGAAATCAAAGCCGTCACAAGGGATTTAGCACAGTTACATGTTACTGGCTACGATAGCTGTCAGCACAGTCACCTGTCAGGCTTTGCTGCTGTTCTATTTATGTAGAGGCACAACAAGGTTCAGACACCTCACAGTGCAGTTCTCACTTTGACTGTAAAGAAAAAGGAGGCTTGAAAAGCAGTGTGTGGAAAACAAAGAAACAAGAATTAGAACAACAGTGGGGCCATGGCACTTGTAGGAATTGCTCCGCCTTTAACAGCGATTCAAGAAGTACGAGGGCATTCCAAACCAGACCAGTTTGGACAGATTAACAACTGCAAGTAGTGGGTTCCAAAATTCCAGACATGAAATCAAAGCTGGAAAAACTCTTCACATTTTCATCTCTCAATTTTTAGTACATTGTGCATTACAACGGAAACAATTCTTCACATACAACGTGGAAGCTAAAGACAAGTCTGACAAAACAGACTGCACAGAAATGATGGATAATTAACAGAGCAAATTGCTCTTTCAAACACTTAGTAATAGAAAGAGATCTCTGAAGTTGCTGTTCTGTAGAGCACCAAAGCAGTCGCTTGAGGCAGTTCAGGATTAGCCTGAGACGAACCAGCCAGCTGTGAACTGAGACCAATTGCACTTCTTCTATTTTACTTTCATTCTATGTGACCTCACTAAACAAATATTGTCTAAGACCATGAGTATCACATAAATGTGCAGATCTCAAGCTGCTCACTTATCTAGTACCCTTGGCATGATGCTTTATTTTCCTCAGCTATTCATCTAGATTGTGTCTGTTGATTGTGCAACAACAGCCTGTTGGTCTCGATTACCTGTGAGAGGCTCTAACTTTGGCCAGGAAAAATCATTTGAGGATAAGTAATTATCTGGGACTCAGTAAGGCAGTCTTCCCATGCTTTCATAACAGCAGAGATACACACACACACAAACTCATGGAACCCCACTGCTTTGCACAATCCTGTGCACACTCACATGTGTCATGCACTGATTTCCCAGCCAGTCCTCATGGGGTCTATTACTTAGGACAGGAGTGCAGGGGAGCAGCCAGAAGCTGTTTGCATTCCCTGCTGTCTGCTGGGCAGCTTTGCTGGAGATGCTTGGGTTGCTTTGCTTTTCCTTGGGAGGTGGGAAGGAGCTTTGGGTTGGAGGCACATCCCGTGCCAGAGCATCTCGATGGCATGTGTGTGGCACTGATCTGCAGCAGATGAAGGGGAGGAGGTCCCAGCACAGCCCTGCACCATGCTCTGCCACACTGGGCAGCTTGTTCCTGGCTCAGCAGCGCCATCAGACAAGGAGCAGGGAAGGAAATCAAGGATGGGGGGTACCATCAAACGCAGTTAGTGCATGCCTGTGCAAGACAAACAGACCCAGAGCTTGCGGGTTATTCCTGCTTTTGTAGCATTTGTGTGCTGTAGCTGAGCAAAAGGTTCTGCTGCTTGAATCTTCTTCTGCAAGAGCCACCTACCGGTAAATGTCTGCAGGGATGGAGGATGTGACAGAAGCATTTGTCTCCATGACAGCGTAGTTACACTTGGTCTAGAGAGTGAGAGAGGCAGGCAGCACTGCCTGATGTTGGTCAGGGCGAGTTCCTCCTGCCGCAGCACGATGATGGCAGGGCTGGAGATGATCTGCAGGGACAGCTCACAGGTGAGAGCCAGGAATGGACACGGCGGGAGGACAGAGGTGTTAGGGAGCAGCCACGGCATCAAAGAGCATCAAAAGGCCCTGAAAAGCATCACAGCCACAGCCAGGAAGCTTGGGGTTTTCATGAGCAGCATCCAGGATGCTAGAGACTATTTGCTGCCATACACAACGGCAGCAGAGCTCTCGCTGCAGGCATCCCAAAGTCAGGCAAAATGGGAACACACCCAGAGCTCGGCCGCACAAACCCCACAGCCAGAGTGTTGTAAGCTGAGCTGCCTTGCAGTTTCTTGCACTCATCCCAATCTCTGCGAATGAAAACTCGGAATTCAGTCAAGGCGTTGATTGAGCACGAGCGTGCCTTTATTCAATAGGAGAAAGGAGGGGGTGTGAGGTCTGGAGGAAAGATGGGACTCATCCTCTCTTGTAATCATGAGAGCTGCTCAGAGACCGTGCTGTTGCCCGGAGCCTGGGACTCGTGTCCTGATTCTGTGCCCCCCTGCGAGATGCTCAGCTTCTCCTCGGTGATGCTGACCTGAGCCTGCATGGTGGTGCTGCTGTCGGGGCACTCGGGCTGTGCTTGGGCTGGGCTGCACTGCAGAGACATTGAGTCCAGGCTGGTGCCTGAGGTGTCTGGTGGGCTCAGGTCAGCAGCTTCAGTAGGGATGGGATGAATGAAGGCTTCAACGATGATGACCTTCTTCTCTTGATAGCTGATGTTATACGGAAGGCTTTCATCTGAACTGCAGCATTCTGTGCTTAGTAACAACTCTTCATTGATGGAAGATGCGTCATCGTAACATGCCCTGCGTCTTGGGGATATACAAGGGCTCGGGTCACCTAGGAAGGAGCAGATGTACAGCAGTTAGTGTCGAACGTTCACAAGATGAACCATGGAGATTCTTGACATTTGGCTATGTAGTGGTGGTGGGCAGAAGCAAATAGGCTTCTAGCAACAGTGTCACTGTCTTGAAAGTGATCCACGTGCAGGTCCAGCTCTTGTGTTGACAAGAGACTCATTTGGGAAAGACAGGGATCAAGACGGGCTTGAACGCCAGAAGGAGGTACAAGCCCACTGAAAGCATGAATTCTACCTGTGTTGCTGACAAGCAGTGTTTTGTAAGCTGGACTTGCACCCTTACCTGCCAGGACCAAGACTTCTGCTTCAGAGGGCTCCCTGGCACTGCTCTGCAGTTGGCGTTTGGCCACAGGGGATGGTTTGCCCAGGCAGAAGCAGGAACACCAACTGCCAGCTGCTGACTCTGCCCTCTTACTGGGAGAACTCATTCTGCAGAGAAAACAGAGCATGCTGTCAGACGTGGTGCAGGGTGATGGAAGAGCTGCACCGAGCCCTGGCCAAAAGTTGCCTGTTCTGGGCACTGCCTGCTTTCTGCTGAAACACAGCTTAGAAACGCCCTCTGTTTCAAACAGCAGAGGATGCTTCCATTCCTACAGCTCAGCCCTCAAGTCCTGAAGGCTAAATACCTCTCAACGATGTCAAGCAAGGACATGGATCCGGAGAATGTCGGAGGCTCAGGCTGCTTTGCTCTCCCGGGGCTGGCCTTCACCAGGGAACAAAGGCCGTTGATGAGCTTGCCCCATTTCTTTGGCTCTGCGCAACAAAACAAAGAAACCAGTTCATTTCAGGCCTGGCTCGGTTGGACGAAGCTGAGCGCAATGCATTCGACAGAGCATGTAACAACGGGAAGAACATTCCCAACAAGGACACGTAAGAATGGATTTTCCCCATCCCTGGAGGTGCCCAAGGAGATTACTGTAGTTCTCTTTCTAAGCTTGCTGAACTTGGGCATAAACAAACCCCCTGAAAGTAACGTTCTGACCCTATTTGACTAACTCGCGTTGTCAAATGTAAATTACGCACCTGGCTTTGGCAATGAATTGAGGAGGGAATCCGGAACTTTTCCGCTGATGAGTTCCATGCACTCACCAGGGAAAAGCCCAACCTGTAATTAGAACAAAAAGACAGGTGAGCATTAGCCCGAGCCCAGAGCCAAAGGGAAGGTCCACTGACAGTGACACAGGGCAACTGTTTGCATCCAGCAGCCATCCGTTGCAGGCAGAGCAGCTCCAAGCTGAGATTCCCAACTCTACTGAAGTTGTGCTCTCTAGTCAAAAACGTGTGCCTACCTCAAAGCCACGCTTGCCTCTCCACCAGGGGCTCAGCCTGTTGATATGTCCTCATATCAACAATGCTCACCAGATCTCCGACCTGAAAGAGATTGAAACATCAATCCCAGATTCAGCAAATCTGGTAGGAAAACAAAGCAGAAAGGACTGCCCTCTTCTATGCACGACAACACGGAATGCCTGGAACTGCTTACCTCCAGAGAGAGCTCATCTGGCCCCTGGGTGACGTGGCTCTTAATAACATGGGCTGCCGCAAATGCTGGTACGTTTAAAGATGACATAGCACGCACCAGCTGCGGCTTCTGCATGTTATCAGCCTGCAAAACAGAGAACAGGCCGTGGTCAGGAGCTGAGGACAAACCACGAGGATTTCAAGGTGAGGAGCACATCTGCAGAGAAAGCTGCAGCAAATGCGCTCCGTCCTTATCAGGAGCACTTCAGAAGGAGCTGCACGTCTCATAGCTCTGGAGCAGCACTTCTTCCCCACCCTTCACTACTCCAAGCAGCTCCAACAAACTTCTCAGAAGAAATCCAGGCCAGCACAGACCTGGCAGACCAGAACCAAGTGCAGCTTGTGTGACGGCAGTGCCCACTCCTTTCTTCCACCCTGCTCCAGCAGGTTAAGGAGTCTGAGCATCACTGGCCTTTGACAACTCAAGACTTTCAGCACCTCATGCCAACATTTCTCACTAAGATACACCTAAGGCATTGAATTCTCTTCTCACTACCTCCTCCCAGTCCTCCCCTAGGAACAGAAACCATTTAGATTCTACAGCAAACTACAGCATCTACCCTGCAAGAGCACACTGAACCACCTGCAACAATGAAACATGGTTTTGGAGAGTGGGTCTGAAAACACACCTTTAGACAGCTGTCTCCCTGTAGCCAAAAGGAAACCAAGTAGCAAAAGAAGAGTCCAGCCTGAAACATGCCCATGCTACTAGCCCAAGTTTCTCACAGTGAATGCAGAATCCATCCTGTTCTTGAGGTAACAAATGACCAGTGGGTCTCCTCTTGCTCCACCCCTTCTCCTTCAAAGCCAGAAAAAGAAAAACAGGTAGAAGAAAACCCAGACGTACCTTTCCACACAAAGAGCAGAAAGTGGAACAGCAGTTGTCTCCTTCCTGAGACATGGTGGGGAGCATCCCAGAGGAAGCCCAAGTTCTTTGCTTCTCTCCACAGGGACTTCAAGCATTCTTGGCAAGAGCTGCTTTGGTTCTTTCTTCAATTGCTTCCATCACCAGAATCTCCTTTGGAAAAGGAACCCGAATGAAAGAATCAGCAAATGAAAAAGAATGAGCAATAGCCACTTTACCAGCTTTCTCCTAACATGCAATTTAGACCCCCAATTCGGGCAAGGTCTTAAAATCAACTGGTTACAAGAACTGTCCCAAAATATATCCAGCTTCTGTACAGCTGCTGTTATTTCTGACAGCGAGTGTAATCACAGAATCATAGAATGGCCCGGGTTGGAAGGGACCTCAAGGATCATGAAGATCAATCACCTCCCTGTCCCTGCTGGCCATCCCCTCTTCTGATGGAGCCCAGGGGACCATTTGCTCTCTGAGCTGCAAGAGCATGCTGATGGCTCACGTTCTGTTTTTCATCCACCAGGACCCCCAGGTCCTTCTCTGCGGGGCTTCTCTTAAGGACTGCTCCTCCCAGTCTGTAGAAATGCCTGGGATTCCTCCAGCCCAAGTGCAAAACCTTGCACTTTGCTGTGTTCAACCTCATTAGATTCACGTAGGCCAACCTCTCGGTTGAGCTCCCTCTGAATGGCATCCCTTCCTTCCACTGCGTCAGCTGCACCACTCAGCAAACAGCAGAGGGTGCACTCCATTGCATCATTGGTGTCTCTGATAACCATGTAAAAAAGCACTGGTCCCAAGACAGACTCCTGGATGACACCACTTGTTATCGGCCTCCACCTGGACATCAAACCATGAATCACCACCCTCTGTCCTCTACAAAACCTCTTTGTCTTCTACTCCTGCTGCAGCTGCAATGGCTGCACCAGCATGACTCACGTTTGACAATCCTCCAGCTCTGGCCTAGCCATGCACAGCAGCAGTCCGTCTCCCTCCCAGCTCACTCACCAGTGTGCTGCTGTGCCCCAAATTCAGTGCAGTAGCACTGAGAGCAGGCAGCACCCATCACCCTCCTCTAACTCTCTCTGCCAGCTGCGATGAGGACTGACATAGCACGCCCACCCCAGCCCAGCTTTTCTGCTGAGACACCTCCCAGCAACCACCCAGCACCAATCCCAGTTGCTGCAAGCTGTCTGAGAGCCTGCTGGAGTGCACTGACAATAACTTTGTGGGTCAAGTATTAAGCACACCAAGCAGAAGGGAAGCATTACTGGACATGGTGCACAGCAGGGGTTAAGACTGGAGGTGGTCAGGGCTGTAGTGACCATGCCCTCCTAGAGTTCCTCATCTCAAGGAATGCAGGCCTGGCAAAAAGCAAAGTCAGGATCCTGAGCTTCAGGAGAGTCAGCTGCAGGCTGTTCAAAGAATTCTTGCATGAGAGACACTGGAAAACTGTTTTTAGGGGTAAAGGAATGGAAAAGAGATGGTAACTTTCTCAGAAAACCTTACTCAGAGCTGGAGCTCTGAGCTCCATCCCGACCACACGAAACACAGTAGAGGAGGCAGGAAAGCAGCATGGCTGAACCTGCTGGTTACAGGGAGCAACAAGAAGGAAATGGAGAAACAGCGGAAACGGAGACATGCAGCCTGGTCGCTTTGGTGGCCTTCTACAGTGGAGTGACAGCATCAGTAGGGAAAGGAAAAGCAACTGACATCACTCAGCCAGACTTTTGCAAGGCCTTCGATGTTGAGCAAGTTTCCTGTTAGAACTCAGTGTGAACAAATCTACCACTGAGCAACACCCTGAGCCCCCACTCACCTCAGCAGAGGAAAGCCTGCACCCCAGCCTTCCGCCTATTCTGCTCCATTGATGGAAGCACACCGGGCATCATTGCTACTCACCCGACCAATGATGATAGGGGCAGAAAAGGGAATTCCTCTTTACCTTTCAGATGAAAAATTGATGACTGTGTGGAATCTTCCCAGTACAGCTGTGGGGCCTTCCTTTACTTGTATCCTGCTGCTCCGTGTCACAGTGGGAGAGCTGCTCTGGCCTCTCCTCTCAGCCTGTGCCTCCTGCAGTGTGAGCAGCTTTGTGGATAGAGGAGACACCCACACAGACTTGGGCCTGGATAGAGAACTGTGCCCTACAACATAGGTACATTTACATCACGCTCTTTTCCTTGTGTGTGAGCAATCCTTGCTCTTTTCAGATGGTACTATGAGCGTGTGACACCCCAAACACATAGTTAGCATCTGTCCATATCATTAAGGCTCTCGTCAAGGCAGTTATTTCAGCCTTCTGAGGGGTAGTCCCCACGGCTGATGGTTGTGCTTCCATTCCCTGCTCAGTAGCAGTTACTGCATGTCCTGCCTTAAAGCCTCCTTGTCTCACAAAACTGCAGCTGCTGGTAAATCAGGCGTCTTCTGCATCTTCTAAGGGTTCGTCCTTCAGCTCCAACCGACTGGATGTAATGTGCAGCATCAGTTGTTTCAAAGCAGTGATGTCATCCTGGTTCTCCACCAGGGGAGTTCCGCTAAGGAAAGATACTGGGTTGGCAATAGTAGTTACAATTATTTCTATATCACCCTGCTCTACCAGGATGGCCTGGTATTTCGGGAATCTTTGGGGTGAACAGATGCCATTCAGAGGGACCTTGACAGGCTGGAAAGCTGGGCTCGGGTGAACCTAATGAGGTTCAACACAGCAAAGTGCAAGGTTTTGCACTTGGGCCGGAAGAACCCGAGGCACCTGTACAGGCTGGGAGGAGTTGTCCTTGAGAGCAGCTCGGCTGAAAAAGACCTAGGGGTCCTGATAGATGAGAAACTTAACATGAGCCAGCAGTGCGCTCTGGCAGCCCGGAAAGCAAATGGGATCCTGGGCTCCATCAGGAGAGGGGTGGTCAGCAGGGATAGGGAGGTGATCGTCCCTCTCTACTCTGCTCTTGTGAGGCCCCATCTGGAGTACTGTGTCCAGGTGCGGAGCCCTCAGTACAAAAAAGATATGGAGATTTTGGAAAGGGTCCAGAGGAGGGACAGGAAGATGATCAGGGGGCTGGAGCACCTCCCCTATGAGGACAGGCTGAGGGAGTTGGGTTTGTTCAGCCTGGAGAAGAGAAGGTTGCGGGGTGACCTCATTGCAGCCTTTCAGTACCTGAAGGGAACTTACTCCCAGGAGGGGAGTAAACTCTTCGAAAGGGCTGATAATAGCAGGACTAGGGGAAATGGTTTTAAGTTGAAGGAGGGAAGATTTAGGTTGGATGTTAGGGGAAAGTTCTTTACTAGAAGGGTGGTTAGGTCCTGGAACAGGCTGCCCAGTGAGGTTGTGGATGCCCCGTCCTTGGAGGTGTTCAAGACCAGGTTGGACGGGGCCCTGGGCAACCTGATCTAGTAAAGGCGTATGTTTGGTGGCCCTGCTAGGCAGGGGGGTTGGAACTACATGATCCTTGAGGTCCCTTCCAACCCGGGTAATTCTGTGATTCTGTGATTCTGTGGGGTGAAAGCCAATGTCCCCCTTTTGCCTCCAATACAGTAAACACTGCATGAGATATTAAAACTGGTATCCTTTGGCCCAGTGTAGATTGATGGGCTTCTTGAATATTGAGCACCAGTGCACCCTGGATATCCCTTACTCACTTCAAGCTGTTTCAAGTTTACCATCAGTCCGTAGCTGTGTATCCATGGTCGGCACCCTCCTGTCATTCCTGGCAACGTATGGAGTTCCTTGGCAGTTTGCAGCTCAGGGGTTGAGCAGATGGCTTCTTTCTTGGCAGTCCTTAAGGTTCAAAGTCCAGCTGTCATCTCCTATCCCAAATACGTCACTTGCTGCTGAGTTAGTTGTGCTTTCTGTAAACCAAGAAACTCAGCAAACTCTCAGTCTATTGTACACAGTCCTTTTGTTGCTGTGGCACCCACGTGCTCCAGTAAAGTTCCACCCTAGGATGGAGGATCCCAGGTCTCAGGCTCACGAGTTGACCAGTTCTCAACAATCATTTAGCTGTTCTCACAACCCTGGGTAACACTGTCCAGGTTCACTGAGTCTCTTCTCCCTCTATTAGGGAGAACAGATACACGCAAGTACTCGTATGCTATCATGAGGAATTCAGTAGGTTACATTTAATTTAGAAGCATGATGCAATCAAAAGCTCGCTTAAATAAAAGCATACCCTTTTCTTTCACTCAAAATAATAGCCCAGAAAAAAATAAAAACAAAACAAAACTCTCATCATAATTGTTAAAGAAATTATCTACTAAATCTCGATGGAGAGTGGAGACACATGCTAGTTTTAGGAACACAGCACTTATCTCATTATCTGAATGCATCTCAAGGCATGCTCCTTGTGAAACTGTGAGAACTTCTATCATTAACAGACGTGTACCATGCCCTGATATATGGTTAAACCGCTTGCAGTGCACTGTCAGATGTACAGGATGGCAGCTGTATGTGCTGTGACCAAATAAACCCCACACTGAAACCTTTCAGAATTTTAGGACCTACAAGTACTGCATTCATATTAAAAGTAAAAAATTCCTAAGCTACACATGTTCTAGGTTTCCATTTGTTAGATACAACATACCTTTGGAAGTAGGCGCCTAAAAAGATATGCCTTCTACTTGCTTCTCTGTCTGGCTCTTCGAAAAGAAGGCCTTTGGAGCAGGAAATGCAAAGGGCAGCTCATTTCTTAACACTGACTCTGCATCAACATTCTCTGTGTTTGCACGCTTCTTAGATGCCACTTTTCTTGTCACTGGAGTTGACAGTGTGAATTCCATATCACCCAGTTGAGTATCATGCCTCGAATGGTGCCAGAGACGGAACAAAAGGTTTTCTGATCACAGCCGGAGAAGTTACTGTCAAAGAAATTCTAACAGCTGAGAAGGTCAGACACAATGCTTATAAAAATATCATACATTATTTGGCTATTGAACAAAACAGTTGAAAACTCTGATTCTCTCCTAGAATAAGTTCGTTTCTTATAGACTGTCAAACACCATTTTTTTATTTGTTCATCTCAATTCTCCATTGAGGATTAACCTTCACCAGCTTATCTAAACATAAATATGAATTATCACTTGGTTTAGTTAAAAATTTGAATAATATCACAGTGGATTTTGTTGTCCAACACAGTAAGATTGAATTTCTTTCGGTACCTTTCAACCTCTGCCTACCTCCAGCCTAACTCCAGAATCTTATTAACTGTGCCTTATCGCTTCCCATTGTGTTTTAAAATCCTCACTGACTCCTTTACTTGTTCCCTTGCTTGCTGTTTCTGTGCAAACCAAACACTGGAGTTAGGGATCACGTCAAACCAACCATGGCCTACAGGTAGAAGGCAACAAAATTTATGCTTAACATACTTCTTTGCTCTATCTTTATCTTCCTTTGGTCAAGGTCCACTAGATACTTAAATATGGAGTAAGCACTAGATACAATGAGAAGCAGATTTCTAGATTAAGAGCTGTATTTTTTCTGTAAGAAACTAGCTGTACATCTTCACACACCTGCTTTGTTTTCTGAGTATTTAGATCGAGTGGAGATTCTTCAAACACTGAAGCTACATCAGAAAATTCCATGGATCCAAACGCCTCTGGCACATGGCTGCAGTCTGGCACATCTTCATATGCCAGAGCCTTTTCAGACAGAAATGTTCCACCGAGATTCTTTTGCAGAATTAGAAGGAAGATTTCATCAGAAGATTTCACCACTAAAGTCTAAATAAGATTGGTTTGCAAGTTCCAAACTATGGCTAACAGCTAATGGAAGTCCACAGGCCAGCAGCAACAACTTTTATATTATGTTCTTAATATTCTAATTGTTGATATGACGTTCATATAAAGAGCAGAAGGGAAATTACTCTTAGAGCTCAAGTCATCTTTCACAGCCTGCGTCAACAAGAGCAGCACCTCACAGCCTTTGGTTTCAAGACCTGGACCACAAGCTAGCTAATGATTTTACACAGAATTCCAGAGTTCAAGTCACTGTTTACATTAGGGCTGAAATTGTACTGAAAGCCTTCAAGTTCATCACACTTAATTATCACTGGCACCACACATAACTCCACGTTACATATGTGATCACACGCAACCTGGCAACTTCAGACAATTCCCAAAGCACTCCACTTGCACTTGGCTACTAAAGTACAGAAAAAGGAATTAACATCAGAAATAGCTGCAGTCAAAACCATCTGAGAATCCAAGTCTCCAGGAAACAAGGAAAGCAAATCCTCTCCAGGACTGTGTTCTAAAAGGAAACAGATCAGAAAGGTGAGTTCTTCCCCCCTTTGACCACCCACTCATGTAACGTCCATGTCATTTCTAAGTATGCTGCCCAGACCAAGACTGAGGATGCTTCAGAAGAAGACCTTCCCTGCTAAGCCAAACAGAACAAGTAAGGTACCAAAATATGTAGAGCCAAACGAGGAAAGGTGCTCTAAGAAGGTAAGCATCACAAGAGACCAACAGGAATACTTACACAATCCAAACAATGCACAGTTTCTGTTCCACAAGCTGCCAAGAGGAATGTGTGCAGTACTCACAGCGCACCATGTACACTGCTTACTGCAGTCATACTGCTTCGTAGGACCAGCCCAACTTACTAAAACACTTTAATGAGCAATCCGAACTGTCTGGATCAGCACGGTTCACTTGGAAGGGACCTTCACAGATAAACCTGAAGAGGTGAGGCGACTGCACTATCTAAACCTTAAAGCATATAGGACCTTAAAGCATAAGCTTAAAGCACAGAAGCATGACCAGCAGGTCGAGGGAGGTGGTGCTGCCCCTCCACACTCCTCTCATTGAAACCCCATCTGGAGCACTGCACGCAGTTCTGGAGCCCTCAACACAAGAAGGACTTGGAGATGTTCAGGCAGGTCCAGAGGAGGGCCATGAAGGTGATCAGAGAGGGCTGAAAGCACCTCTACTATGTGTACAGGCTGAGAGAGATGGGGCTCTTCAGCCTGGAGAAGACTCCAAGGAGACCTTAGAGTGGCCTTCCAGTATCTGAAGAGGGCCTACAGGGAAGGCTGGGGAGGGACTTTTCATAAGGGCAGGTAGCAACAGAATGAGGGGAAATGGCTTTACATGGGAAGAAGGTAGATTAGGATTGGATATTAGGAAGAAATGCTTTACTGTGGGTGTGGTGAGACACTGGAGCAGGTTGCCCAGCAAGGCTCCAATATGATTGCTTTGCAAGTTCCAAACTATGGCTAACAGCTAATGGAAGTCCTCAGTCCAGCAGCACAAAATTTTATATTATCTTCTTAATATTCTAATTGTGGATTTGACGTTCATATAAAGAGCAGAAGGGAAATTACTCTTAGAGCTCAAGTCATCTTTCACAGCCTGCGTCAACAAGAGCAGCACCTCACAGCCTTTGGTTTGAAGACCCGGACCACAAGCTAGCTAATGATTTTACACAGAATTCCAGAGTTCAAGTCATTGTTTATGTTAGGGCTGCAATTCTACTGAAAGCCTTCCAGTTCATCACACTTCATTATCAATGGCACCACAGATACCTCACAAAGAAGCATTATGACACCACAAAGGGGCATTATGACGTCAGAAAGGGCATTATGACATCACAAAGGGCATTATGAATCACAAAGGAGCATTATGACATCACAAAGGAGCATTATGACGTCTCAAAGGGCATTATGACGTCACAAAGGGCGTTATGACACCACAAAGAAGCATTATGACATCACAAAGGGGAATTATGACGTCAAAAAGGGTCATTAGGACGTCTGAAAGGGGCATTATGATGTCACAAAGGGGTGTTATGACATCACAAAGGGGTATTGTGACATCACAAAAGAGCATTAAGACATCACAAAGGGGAATTAAGACGTCACAAAGGGCATTATGACGTCACAAAGAGGCATTATCACGTCACAAAGAGGCATTATGAAAACAAAGGAGCCTTATGACGTCTCAAATGGCATTATGACATCACAAAGGGCATTATGACGTCACAAAGGGGCATTAAGACATCACAATGGGTCATTATGACGTCAGAAAGGGGCATTATGACATCAGAAAGGTGCATTATGATGTCACAAAGGGTGTTATGATGTCACAAAGGGGCATTATGATGTCACAAAGGGGCGCTGGGAAAAGATCTCTGTGTGGAGATTGCTTCTACTAGAGGTAGTTCTATAAGACTGTTATATAGAGCTGTGCAGGGGCTGTAAATCTGTCTGCAGAGGGTGATGATCAGTTCCAAGTGTCTGCAGTCAATGCTCATGGACAGAGCCCATCCAACCTGGCCTTGAATGCCTGCAGGCCTTGAATGGGGCATCCACAGCCTCCTTGGGCAACCTGTTCCAGTGTGTCACCACCCTCTGAGCAAAAAACATCTACCTAAGATCCAACCTATACCTCCCCAGTCTCAGTTTTAAACCATTCCCCCTTGTCCTATCATTATCCACCCTCATAAACAGCCATTCCCCCTCCTGTTTATACGCTCCCTTCAAGTACTCAAAGGCCACAATGAGGTCTCCCCACAGCCTTCCATTCTCCAGGCTAAACAAGCCCAGATCCCTCCACCTTTCCTCATAGGAGAGCTGCTCCAGCCCTCTGATCATCACAGTGGCCCTCCTCTGGACCCCCCCCAACAGCTCCACATCCTTCCCAGGCCTGGACACAGTGCTGCAAATATGGCCTCACAAGAGCTGAGCAGGAGTGGACAATCACCTCCCTCTCCTGCTGGCCACCCCTTTTTCAGTGCAGCCCAGAACACACATGGATCTATCTTTTCCATACGGATATTCCCATCTGTGTACATATATATACCACACCTACACCCCCACAATCTGCTACAACTCCATAGAATTTTCAAGGTTGGAAAAGACCTGGATGATCTTATGATCTTATGATCTCAGATCTTATGATCTGGATGATCTTATGATCATCCAGTCCAACCATCACCAATACTTCCCAGTTAAATCACATCCCTCAACACAACACCCAAACTTTTTGTCAACTTCCCAGGGTTGGTGACTCTACATGAGAGAAAAGGGCACTCAGATAAGGGATTCTGCATTTGCTATTAGCAGAGGTGGGATGAGACCGAGCACTGCCCCAGTTCCTGGGATAATGCAGAAGGGCTGAGACCTTCCAGCTGCTTCCACCCAGGGTCACACAGCAAAGCCGACCCTGCAGGAGTCTGCATCATTCTTTGCATGGCATTGCTAAGAGGAAGATCCCCCCCCTACCCTTGGCTCTACACTCCAGCTGCTGTCTGCCATCTGTAAAGCCACCACAGCTCTCCTACTGGAGTTCCCATCTGCACAGTGACAGCTTGGTTTCTTCTTACTGTCAAAGCAGCCACAGCCTCAGTGCTTCTCAAATCTCCCCTTTTCAGCTGATTTCCTCTTTCTTGTGGCTGGGCAATTCCTCCCTCTCACAGTCATCCCTCTGCCCCACTCTGTGCCCACAGACCCAGAGAGGGCACACAGAGCCAGCCCTGTCCCAGCTGCTGCTGCTTCACATCTGACAGTCTCAGGAGCTGAGATCCAGGCCAAGACAGCAATGCCCAGACATGGTTTGTAGAACGTTTGTGATAGGAAATAGGGAGGCTTGTGATTAAACCTGCCCCCTAAGGAGGAAGGCAATGCTGCCTGCAGCCCCAGCAGGCATTACAAAACATCCCCATTTACAGGAGGGTTTTAAATAGCACAATTCAGGAACTACAACTGCACAAATTCCCGCATGCCCTGGAATAAGTTTGGGAATGGACATGGTTCTACCACCTGTGCAATGCCATAGAAATAACAACCATCCACCTGTAAACCTCCATCCTCTCCCCTGCTGCACAAAGGGAAGCTCAACAGCAGTGCACAAATGTCCCAGCAATGTCTGAGCACTGCTCTGTGCATCCCAACCTGCTCATCCCATCCACTCCTGGCTGGGCAGCAGGATTGGGGTGGCACATTGCAATGGGCACAGAGGAACATGGAAGCCCCACACATGTGAGGAAGGGGCTGGCTGTGCTCCACACTCACGTTATCAGACGTGATTTGCCCTTCTGTGGGGAGCCTCTGCTCTTTCCCAGCTCATCCTCCAGCGTCTGGGACTCCAGGATCTCATTCAGGCTGTTGTTGGCTGCGGGGCAGCTCCATGAAGAGCCTCCCCTCCACCGACCGGCACACAACAGCCGCTCCCGCGCACTGCGGCTCAGCCAATCGGAGCCGGCGGAGCTGCCGCTGCCCGATGGGACCCCCCCCCCCACATATTGACCCCCCAGACGAGGAAGAGAAGGAGGAGAGCGACGAGGAGCTGCCGCAGGAGCTGACGTTGGGGCGGGGGGGCAACGCGGGGGGGGGGTCGGCAGTGGGGGGTGGGGGAGGGGGTGGGGCAGCATTACCCCCGGACCCTGTGGACCCCCCCCAGCCAAAGTGCTGCTCTCCGACCCCCGCGGGCTCTTTGTGCAGCCGCTGCCCTCCAGTTATAGAACCCCCCCCCCCATATTGCGCTTTGCTCACCCCCACCTCCGGAACCCCCCCCCCACTCACCACATCGCCCCCTCCCCCCCCGGGTGGGGTTATGGGGGGTGGGGTGGGGTCGACGATGTGCCGTAAGCCGCGCCGGGGTCGTGTGACAAACCCCCCCCCCCATCAAGATGAATGGGGCGCTGTCGGGGGGGGGCTCAGCCGTAAGGATAAAGCGGGGGGGTTAGTGACGGGGGGGGCAGTGCTATAGGGAACGCAACTAATCTAAGCCCCCCCCCCCCACATTAACACCCCATTGTGTGTGGGGGTGGTGGGGGTGGGGCACACAATAACCCCCCCAAAGGCCAAACAGCCCCAACACCCCCCCTCAAAGCCGCTGACTTACGCTGTGCCCCCCCTGCATGAAGGGCCCCCCCCCATCGATTGAGCCCCCCCCAATCCCATCTATAGTTGAGAGCTATGCTTTTTGTAACCCCCCCCTTTTAAAGCCCCCCCCCCCCACAATGTTGTGCACGATGTGCTGCCCCCCATGAGCCCCTGACCCCCCCCCCTTAAAAGATGGGGTGGGGGGGGTGGTCTCGGACCCCCCCTCCTTTAAACGATGGGGTGGGGGGGCGGATTGTCACTGCCCCCCAACACCAAAATGGACACCCCCCTTTTAAAGGATGGGGTGGGGATGGGGGGGTGGGGGGTGAAGGTGATCTCGCCCCCCCCCCCCATTAAAACGGACCCCCCACCCCTTTAAAGGATGGGTGGGGGTCGGTTACGGGCCCCCCCGGCGCTGTGTGTGTATGTGCCCCCCCCCCGTTTTGCTCCCCCCGTGGCGCAGTGTGCTGGGAAAGGATCTCTGTGTGGAGATTGCTTCTACTAGAGGTAGTTCTATAAGACTGTTATATAGAGCTGTGCAGGGCCTGTAAAGAGAGTTGAGGGGGACTCTAGTGGGCATATGGGGCTGTGGTGGGCAATAGGAGGACTAGGGGCTCTAGGGGGCTCTGAGGGTGTGTAGGGGTTGTGGATCAGGTTGGATCTTAGGAAGATGTTTTTCAGTCAGAGGGTGGTGACGCACTGGAACAGGTTGCCCAAGGAGGCTGTGGATGCCCCATCCCTGCAGGCATTCAAGGCCAGGCTGGATGTGGCTCTGGGCAGCCTGGTCTGGTGGATGGCGTCCCTGCACATAGCAGGGGGTTGGAACTGGATGATTTTTGGGATCCTTTTCAACCCAGGCCATTCTATGACTGTACAGTTCCATAGTGGAACAAATATAATATGCTAACTATGTAAAACATGGAGTCAGACCTGTGTGATTTGTCCACACCAGGAGGTGATTAGAAAACAATTTGTAAGCTACAAAGCTGCTTGCTGGAAAGGAAAAGAAAATAAAACTACAAGAAAAAGGGAAATCATTTCTTCCTGAAAATAGGAAGAATTATAGATCTGACATGAAATTTGAGTGAAGCTCCTGATTTTATGAAGCTATTCCCATTATTTTCTTGGTGCTGTGTTTCCCAAATGAGTGGTTTCTGGCTCTGCTGCAGCACCAGTCTGCATGTGAACATCAACTCTGTTCACCATCTGGGAAGATTAGGACTTCCCTTCTCCTACCAGCACCACTGAATTACAGTTACTCAGTGGTTAAACAAAGGAATCCTTAAAGAAGGGTTTACAGCTGTCCTGTTGTCTGAAGTGCTTGGGGCATTCTGATGCTATTAAGCTCTATGTATTAACAAGTTAAAAAAGAAAAGGTAGGCATCTGATTGTTGTGACAGTTTCTAAGCGATTTGGAAAGCTGTACCACCCAACCACTCCTTCTATTTGATGGAGGTGACAAAGCTCAGTTTAATTTCTGACTGCTGTTTAAATTCTGAAGCTCGAGCTGGTTCCTGGAGCAGAAAAAGCTCGGAAGCTGTCCCTCCTACAAGCAGGCACCTCTGAGCAAAATATGACATCTCAGTTTCTGATGGTAAGGTCAGGAGATCTGATTCCAGCATCTAGCTTTTGGCTTAATACTGTGTTAGTGGGACCTTTGGCATCTAGCACTTAATGATCTTGAAGGTTTCTTCCAACCCAAGCCCTCCCATGATCCTATGATTCTGTGATTTCATTCAGGTTTATTGAGATGAGTTCTCCTGAATGTGCTGTTCTCCATATGATTATAATTGGAGTCCAGATGGGTGACTGAAACCAGACACCAAACTTTCTGATGGCCAAAATTAAATGAAATCAATCCTTTACTGTGTCAGTAGTCTGTAACTAGAGCCCATCAGGTAATTCCCAGCCTCCTGCCTGTATCAGTGGCTGCACACAGTGAAAAAGTCTGATGGGATTTTAACCTCTAAAATGTTCCAAAGCAACCAGAGGGTGAATATATTCACTATGTAAATACCTGCAGGAATAAGCTTGTCATGTATGTCCTCAGGTACCACAGTAGTTAATGGTGGGACTCAGTAGGTCATGCTGAAAGTTGAGTCTGCTGATTTTGGAGGTCTTTTGAAGGTCTTTTCCAGCCTACATGACCTTATGCTAATATTTCTGAAATTTATTTCTGTTCAGCTCCCAGAAAACCTCCCACCCAGCCCCCAACTGACCCCGTGGTGAAAAATAAAACAGAAACCTCAGTGACGCTGGCATGGTCCCCTCCGAAGATGCACCGCCCCATTCCAGTCGATGGCTACATTGTGGAATGCAAGAAACTAACTGGCTTTACCTGGGTGAGGTGCCACGAGTCTCATGTCCCCGTCCCAGAGTTCACGGTGAGCAATCTGTCTGAAGAGGCTGATGATCAGTTCCGAGTGTCTGCAGTCAATGCGCATGGACAGAGCCCGTCTCTGGAATTCCCAGGGAGCGTGCACCTTGGTAAGCACAAAAACCCCAATGGAAATGGGTCAGTGTGTGCTGAGCAGCTGTGTTGGTTCCCTAAAGATGCTTCCTTTGACTTTAAGGTTAGCAGTGCATTAACACACCAAAGGCTTTCCTTTATTCCTAGTTCTCCTATCTCCTATCAACCTCCAGCTACCACTAAAGTGATACGAGTTGTTTCTGTGACAGAGACATGAATATCCTTATCTTTTGATATCTCACATGTGCAAGAGGCAGAACTTTCTGTAACAGATCTTAAGCACAGAAGTGCTTCTTCTAGCACTCATGCAAAGGGAGAAGTAGAAATGTACCTATGATTTAATCTTCCATCTCTAAATGAGATACCAGACTTGCATCTAAAGAGCATTAAGACATACATGTTCTTCCTCAGACCCAGTCCTGGCTGTGAAATCCCCCCTAACAACTGGTGAAGCTGTACCTGGAGGGGATGCCATGTTTACTATTGACCTTACAACAACGTGCAAGCATGCCAGCTGATGAATGTCTGCAGTTCACAGCTATTGGCCAGTGCATTCAGTCACCAGGTTTACCACTGCATGACCATAGAGCAGTACTTTCAGCTGCAGGTTCAGACAGCCTTTCTGATTGCACTGGAATAGTTTAGAAGTAGGGGAGCAATCATTCCAATAATATCTCTATCAATCAGCTTTGCATGACAAAGTAGAACAAATAAACATTCATGATGGGAGGACCTGTTTGTCATTGGGTGGAAACCTCTGCAGAAGCATGTTTAGAGCATTATTAATCAGTAGAAGGAGATGTTTGGTTGATTTTTACTTAGTAAATCCAGCAAGAAGACCAAATGAAATATCGTGAATTGCTCAGCACTGACACAATGATGAGTGCAGGAACAGAAGGTGATACTTTTTCAGAGATGTTGCAGCAAACATTGACCACGTTAGCCTGATATAAATTGAAATAACGAGGCCTTTGCTCCTGACAGGTGCTGCAGTGAGATTTACCAAGAAGAGCAAAGATGTAGAAAAGATCTGCACTTGGCTGCGTGAGGAAGCCAAACTGCAGGCTGAGCTTTCAGACACAGGCGCTACTGTGGAGTGGATGAAGGATGGGAAGGAGCTCAAGGCCAGTGAAAATTATGAACTGCACATTGTGGGGAAGAAACACACCCTGAAAATTCACAACGACTCAATGGATGATGCTGCAAGTTATCAGTGCATCTGTGAGGGGGATAAAATGCTCTATCAGCTTTCAGTGAAAGGTATGTGATAGTCTGGGCTGTCCTCTTCCTGCCCAGGGCCAGCAGACTGCATTCACCTGACTCCCCGACAGTCCAGCTGTTGTCAGACAGCATCTGGGGTGTTTTCAGTGGCTGTTTTGACTTGAACTGGCCAATCTGCTTTGTAGAGCCATTTGATTTCTGTGTTCTGTCCTGTGATTCGTCCCTAAGATATAGAGGAAATCAAGGGAAAGACAGGAAAAAGAGCATCCCAGCCTTCCTGCTCTTCTGTCAGGGTGGCCACAAGAGATGATGTCAACATCTCTTTTTGTAGCAGTGATCCCAAATGTAGAAAACACCTGTGAAGAGTCACAGGGACTGAATTGATGGAGAGCAGAACTTCCTGCCAAGGCTTGTCAGCTAGTCTTAATTTTGCTTTTCTTCTCTCTCTTTGTCATGTTAGCATAATATTTCATACTGGCAGGTCTGCCCATAGAATTAACTGGCACAGGCTGCCCAGGTAGGTGGTGGGATCCCTGGAGGTGTTCAGGAGCTGTCGAGATGTGGCCCTGATGGATGTTATCAGGGGGCATGGTGGGGTGGGTTGGGGTTGGAATCAAAGGAGGACCCCCATGTATTTCATCGGGAAGCACTACTGGTAATAAGACCTTTGGAGCAAATCCTGGTAGGGCCACGCTCAGCTGGTCCAGTCTGGAGGCTGTTTCTCCTTACTGCAGTATCTGCAGTGAAAACCAGCAGCTGCTTTTGTGTGGTTGGGCTCACATCCAGCAGTGGTGAGGGGACTACAATGATAAGAGACAGTTCCTGAAAAAATGAATGAAATTTGACTGTATGATAGGATGGAGTTAAATGTATTGACAGGATCTCAGTCATCCCAGTGTCCATCAGCTGGCTCTCGAGCTCCTAAATACAGGCATTCTGTAGAACGTTGTTGAATTTGTATTATACATGCGTGTTCTTGGAACTGCAGAACAAATGCATGCATAATCCAGACTTTGATTTTAGCAGCTCTGACTGCGCTGTCTCAACACACCCAACTCAGTTGTGTGCGCTGTTTTAAAATGATATGTTAACAAGAAGTTGGAAAACAAGCTCAATTACCCTCAGTAAAATAGGACCGTGGCCTTAGGCTTAAACTTTTGGCTAAGACAGTGGTGAGATTTTGAATCTTTGAAGTCAATTATTCCACTGTGTGTTAATAGGGGCCAGTTTTATCATCTAACTTTTGCACTCCAATTAATTTCCATAAAGGAATTCTGTTTTTCTTTTCAGTCCTAAGTGATATCTCTATCTTTTAGGCTTGATTTGTTTGCCAGGGGGTTACAGTGCAGTAATAGATACCCCCTCCATTGATTTCCTTCTAGTTTGCTTGTTCCAATTCTTTCCTCAGTTTTCCTATTTTAGACATTTTCTTGAAGCCTTGGGCTTCTTCCTTTGGCTCTGTCCCCTGTCCAGTGTATGTCCTTCAACTTGTGGAGATAAGGTAATCTGGCACGTGGTTTATAAAAGCTGCCAATTTGCCAGCTTCTGAATTAGAATCTAGCAATTAGAACTAGGACTAAACGTGCACGTTTGATCTTATGATAAATGAATGCCTCATGGTCACCAATGTCCCTGCAGTTCTTTACCATCATATGTATTTTGTGTCTTCATATTTTGTTTCAGCACTGGCAAACTTCGTAATCAAAGAGACAAGTGGAGGAGTAATCAGGGCCGTTGCTGGAAAACAAGCTGAATTTGTTTCTGAGACCTCTGAAGCCAATGTCATGGTGAAGTGGTACAAAAATGGCAAAGAAATCAAGACCAGTAAGAAATTCACAATGGAAGATAAAGGGAAACTGCATAAGCTTGTGGCTTCAGCTGTAACGAAAGAAGACGAGGGAACATACATCTACACAATTGGAGATGACACTCTGATTTTTGATTGGAAAGTCTCAGGTAAGTTTGTGAGGCAAACATAGGATCACAATCCATGTAAAGCACTTCAGACTTAATTCATTTTATTTGTCCAACGCTGTGGGTTTCCAGTATTTAGGACAAAGATTGCATAGCTCTATTGAAGCAATTCTGACCTTCCTGTTGTCCCTATGCAAATCCACAGTATGAACAAATAATGTAACTGTGTTGTGATGAATTCAAGACAGCCTTAGCTCCAGCTGGGGCTGGAGTCACGACTTGAGCCCTGACATCTGGGCTTCATTCATCTAGTTCATGTATTGCCTCAGCACTTACATCATCTTTAAACCTATGACTGAAATGGTCCTAAGTTATTAGCATGGGAATCCTGTCTCCTCTTTGGACAAATTAAACTCCACATTTGGAGAGTTGAGTGTCTCCTGCTGTACCCGAAGGACATTGTGATCTCTGAGGTGTCTCCCTGAGGTGCTGTAAGCACAGCCATTAGCTCATAGTGCAAGTAAAGCACTGTTAGGTCAAGCCTGGAGGAGTAATGCTTGTCACTGACATGTTCCTGTTCAGGGTGGAGCTGGAGGGTAAAATAACACAAGAAATTGTCATTGAAATTCAATATCTGTGAAATTCAGCTGGTTGCATTCACAGAACCTGGCGTTAAGATCTGTTTTCTGTTTTATATCTTGAGCCTATTTTCCATAACCCAGTCCTCATTTATGAACTGAAGCTCTACTGAAAGCCTTTCGCTGTGTATGCTCATGCTGCAGTGCAGCGCTTGTGACCTTTAACAGCACATTCACGTTCCTCTGATCACAGGATCCTTACGGTTGATTAAGACCCTCTAGTCTGACTGCTCACCCATCACCACCGTGATGCTCACCATCAGCTTAGCTAAAAACTCAGCAGAGATGATGGATGCACAACACTGGATTTGGGGTGGCTAGAGATTCCTAAGATATTGAAGGATTGCTTGCAGGTGGTGTTGGTTCAGGTATTCACCCTGCATCCCACCTGCTGTTCTGTTTGGTTGAGAATCATGCATTCTGCAATTTCACTTTGTAATTCAAAGACCCTGGCTTTATCTGTTGAAAAACTGATCTAAAACAAGCCAAGAAGACTCCGTTGGAACTGGCTGATGCAGAACAAAGGCATCCCCAAAGGACAAGTTGCACTGTTTGATGAACATTATTGGATGAGAGCTAAGCTAAGATTTAAAAAGTTCTGGGGCTGTCTCTGAGCATCAAATACAGAGGAAGCCTGCATGATTCCCTGAGAATGGATACCTCCTACTTTGGTGTAGGGTTAAGGGAACACTAGCAGTAACTCCTATCACAAAATGTCGCATGGCTCAGACAAAATGCCATCAAGAGGGCTTAATTAGGAGCACCAAATGGTCGCAAGATGGTCTTAGGGCAGGGAAGTAATCTATCTATGTGATATTGATTGATGCTATTAGTTCTTAACAGCTTGACTCTAGAAGGACTGTTGTTCTTTGGTCACCTAGTTATAAAAGAATAAATGGCTCCTGTCTATTACAATTTTTAACGCATTTTTTGTTCACTGATGCCATAAATGTTCCTGGCATAGTAATTGGCCTTGGTATATTCAGTGACTGAAAGCAACAGTTGTTGTTCTAAGAAATGCAGTACAAAGCTAGGTCTGCCTGTAGCTGACAGCCATCAGCTTGCTCCTCAGGCAGGTTCTGTCTGTGTATGGGAGATCACAATGTGAACCACTGATTGATCAGCTGAGGCAAGTGTGGGGTCAGCTGTGGGAGCACAGGTGAAAGTTATGTAGCTGTGCTCCCTGGAGGGGTGGAGTTCGACTCCACCTCCTCTGAGACCTCATTTAAGGGCTGACCCTCACTGAGGCAGCATCTCTTGGAGATTGCTCACCAGGGAGGATCACCTCAGCTCTGGTGAGTTCCCTTTTCCTTATATCTTCTGTATTTCTACCATTTTACTTGTAATTGCTATCCTTGTTAATACCAGCATAGTTATTGCCAATACATTTGGCAAGCCAGGCAGGAGCCACTGACTTGGCATCTAGAAATATAAGGAAAAAAAAAAATGTCCTTTGTGTGGAAAATCTTTAATTGGTACAAGGGGGAGAAGACCACCCCCTTAGGGACATGCCTTCCTGGACAAATTCCAGGTTTTGAGGCGTCCCCATATTACCAATTAGCAACAATTATTGAACAATGGGGCCCTTTAAGAGTACCAAATAACATGGACGCCTATTGTCTAACTGATTACTTTCTAGGACTACAAAAAGATATCTTAATTACAAAAGAAAAGCGAATGGCTGCATCTATGGCAGCCTGGCCATTATTAAATGCTTTAAATCGGGCAGAGATAAAATCAAACAACATTGCACATGAAAATGAATTGTTAAAGGCCCGTACTGAAAAATTGGAGGGTGAGATCAATCTATTGACAGGAAAAAAACTGTCATTTTCTTCCTCCAACCCTCAAATTAGATACATTTCATTTAATGACGATCAAGATCCTGAAGAAATGAATCAAAATAAGATCACTAAATCTGATCTAGAAAAACCATCTGAGACGGACTCACTAGAAGTCCGTCCAGTAATAACTCAAAAAACAAAGAAAATTCAAGATCGACCAGCAGGAGTGCCTCCTGATCAATGGCCCCCTGCCGAATCTGTTTTACATGTAACAGCCCGTCCATATACACCTACTGAACTCATGGATTTAGTGCAACGATTTAGGCAAAGGCCAAGGGAAAGTGTTCCGGCTTGGTTATTACGGTTATGGGATTCAGGGGCAGATAGTGTACTGGTTAGTGGCCCCGAAGTATCTAAGTTGGCCACAATAACAGTACATCCTGCCCTTCGGCAGAGACTGTATGCTGGGACTCAGTTCCCTGAAGAAAACCATTCAATTGTAGAATGGATAATGGCTGCTTGCCGCATGGTGTGGACAAATAAAACTGACATGCCAGTAAACACAGGGATGTGGTCTTCTATGGAAGACCTTCAAAATTATATACGCGAATCAGGTATGAGAGAGGCTATCTACGAAGACACATTCGATAGCCCTGATATGGTTAAATTTTCTGCGGGAATGAGGGACCTAATTTTACAGTAAGCACCCTCTCATATGTATGGAACCTTGGTTTCCATACTTAATCCAGTAGTATCCGCAGAGGCAGTAGTCCAACAAGCCGCCCAATTGGTAGCAGACCTCGGAGAAACTGAGCGTTTACGAGCTAAGCGCAATATCAGGGTGATTGAGGATGCCGAGGCTTTTCCAATAGTGCGAGCCAGAAGATCGGCCCCGCGAACTTCTCGGGCAGGACCTGTTAGGGTATCCCGGAAACAAATGTTTAATGATCTGCTCCGGGCAGGCGTTCAGTTTTCAAAAATTGATGGGCAGCCCAATCAGGTTCTCCTTCAGTTGTGGAAGCAACTGAAGGATGAACAAAAATTTCAGAATAAACCCAAAAGGCCAGGGATAAGATTTATAGAGCGGCGACCAACAACAACATGGAATTTAGAAGATTTTATAGTTCCAAATAGGAAAAAGAAGCCACCTCAGGTGCCTCGGGTTATGACACCGGAGGTATCGGAGGGAAAAGACTTGAATCTGGCTCAGTTCATGGCTTGACGAGGGATGTCAGTCCTCCTAGGGCCTCTAGACGGGACCGGAGGCCCTATGTGTAACTGACGATATACTGGTCCCGAAAGAATATACAGAAGGTTATGGCCCTAGTTGATACCGGGGCAGAGACATCTATAATATATGGAGACCCAACTAAATTTAAAGGTAATAGAGTGATGATTGGAGGTTTTGGGGGACAAACCATTCCGGTCACCCAAACCTGGGTAAAACTGGGGGTCGGGCGTCTTCCACCACGGGAGTACAAGGTATCCATTGCCCCAATTCCAGAGTATATATTAGGAATTGATATCCTGTGGGGTCTGGCTCTCCATACAACAGTGGGAGAGTTCCGATTGCGGCAGAGATGCATTAGTATCCGGGCAATCCAGACAATATTGAGAGGCCATGCAAAACATGAGCCTATTTGTTTGCCGAAGCCACGCCGGATTACTAATGTGAAACAGTACAGACTCCCGGGTGGGCAGGATGAAATAACAAAGACGGTGCAGGAATTAGAAAGAGTGGGTATTATAAGGCCTGCACATAGCCCATATAACTCCCCAATATGGCCAGTGCGAAAACCGGATGGAACATGGAGGATGACAGTAGACTATAGGGAATTAAATAAGGTCACGCCACCTGTTCATGCGGCTGTACCCAATATTGCCTCCCTAATGGACACACTAAGCAGGGAAATCAAAACATATCACTGTGTCTTGGATTTGGCGAATGCATTCTTCAGTATTCCAATCAGTGAAGAATCGCAAGATCAGTTTGCATTTACATGGGAAGGGAGGCAATGGACTTTCCAGGTCCTACCCCAAGGGTACGTACATTCGCCCACTTTTTGTCATAATTTAGTGGCACGTGATCTGGCTAAGTGGGAAAAGCCAAATAATGTCAATTTATATCATTATATTGATGACCTCCTGTTAACATCCGATTCGTTAGAGGCGGTGAGACAAGCAGCAGCTTTGTTGATAGCTTACCTGCAGAAAAGAGGGTGGGCTATAAACCCACAGAAGGTGCAAGGTCCGGGGCTATCTGTAAAATTCCTGGGAGTAATTTGGTCCGGGAAAACCAAAGTACTACCCAGTGCGGTAGTAGATAAAGTCCAAGCGTTTCCAGTCCCTACAACATCAAAACAATTGCAAGAATGTTTGGGTATATTGGGGTATTGGCGCTCCTTTATAACTCATTTAGCTCAGCTATTAAGGCCATTATACAAGCTTACAAAGAAGGGTCAATCATGGAATTGGGGAAAGATAGAACAGGATGCTTTCCAACAGGCAAAACTGGCAGTTAAACAAGCTCAGGCGTTGGGTATATTTGATCCGACCCTCCCAGCTGAACTAGATGTTCATGTTACTCAAGATGGTTTTGGCTGGGGCCTGTGGCAACGCCAGAGTTCTGTTCGAACCCCCATTGGATTCTGGTCTCAGGTTTGGCACGGAGCAGAAGAACGATATAGCATGATTGAGAAACAGTTATTGGCTGCCTATTCGGCATTACAAGCAGTAGAGCCGATAACGCAAACAGCAGAGGTCATAGTTAAGACTTCATTACCAATCCAGGGGTGGGTGAGAGATTTGACTCGCCTTCCTAAGACGGGGGTGGCCCAAGCACAAACGGTGGCACGATGGGTCGCCTATCTAAGCCAGAGAAGCAGTCTGTCTTCATCTCCACTTAAAGAAGAACTACAGAAGATCCTAGGCCCAGTGACGTATCACAGTGATACATCAAAAGAACCGATGGTTGCTCCACCAGAGAAGAGTCCCGTTCAGGAAGGAAGATATCCTATTCCTGAAGATGCCTGGTATACGGATGGGTCCAGCAGAGGCAACCCGAGCAAGTGGCGAGCAATAGCATACCATCCCTCTACTGAGACCATCTGGTTTGATGAGGGGGATGGTCAAAGCAGCCAATGGGCAGAATTGCGAGCCGTGTGGATGGTTATAACTAAAGAACCTGGTGACGGCGTCCTGAACATCTGTACAGATAGTTGGGCTGTGTACCGGGGGCTCACTCTGTGGATTACGCAATGGGCTACCCAGGAATGGACTATCCACGCCCGACCGATTTGGGGTAAAGACATGTGGGTAGACATTTGGAATACGGTCAAACACAGGACAGTATGTGTCTACCATGTCTCTGGTCATCAACCCTTGCAGTCACCAGGAAATGATGAAGCTGACACACTGGCCCGAATCCGATGGATTGAGAATTCACAATCTGAAAATATTGCCCGTTGGTTACATCAGAAGCTACGGCATGCTGGACAGAAGATAATGTGGGCAGCTGCTAAAGCATGGGGGCTGCCTGTACAACTATCTGATATCGTTCAAGCATGTCAGGATTGCGATGCTTGCTCAAAGATGAGACCGAGACCGTTGCCTGAAACAACATCCCACATTGCTAGAGGATATAGTCCTCTTCAGAGATGGCAGGTCGACTACATTGGGCCCCTCCCTCGGTCTGAGGGGGCGAGATATGCCCTGACCTGCGTTGACACTGTAAGTGGACTGCTGCAAGCCTATCCTGTACCAAAGGCAAATCAAGCATACACAATTAAGGCACTTACTAAACTGATGTCTGCATACGGGACACCTCAAGTTATCGAGAGTGACCAAGGGACTCACTTCACTGGAGCGATGATACAGCGCTGGGCAGAAGAAAACAACATTGAATGGCGATTCCACCTGCCATATAACCCAACAGGGGCAGGCCTTATTGAACGTTATAATGGTATCCTTAAGGCTGCCCTGAAAACAGACTCTCAGTCCCTGCAGGGGTGGACAAAAAGATTATATGAAACCGTGCGGGACCTGAATGAAAGACCTCGGGATGGCAGACCCAGTGCCCTGAAAATGTTACAAACTATATGGGCCTCCCCTCTTAGGATCCGAATTACAGGCACCGATAATAAGGTAAAACCGCAGGTTGGTACTGAAAATAATCTTCTGCTCCCTGCCCCTGAGAATTTAGAACCGGGAATCCATAAGATAAATTGGCCTTGGAAGGTGCAGGTAGGACCCAAATGGTGTGGCCTACTTGCACCTTGGGGGAGATTATTGGAGGTGGGAGGTTCAGTCACCCCCTCGGTGATAGGTACATGGCCTACTGACATCGTGGTCAATACTCCGGCCTTTATTGCTAAAGGAACACCTATTATGTCCCTATGGCAGATCAAGACTCCTCCTCTGGTGCCAGATATAGTTATACAGCCACAGATATCTGGCCAGAGGGTATGGTATCGGAGGCCGGGACATAATCCAGTACAAGCAGAAGTATTGACCCAAGATAAGAATACGGCCTGTATCTTGCCCTGGAGGGCGGATCTTCCCCTCCTAGTACCCTTGAAACATCTATATTACTCCCCTTAAGATTGATTCTAAGCCTCTAGGACCATTACTCTGGACTGATGAAACGCAGACGGACCTGCACTTCAAGATGATTTGTCTCCGGTAACATCTATCAAGCACTGGCCCATGGAAGATCATAAACACCCATCCAATCATCATCATTTGAATAATATCAACATCTAATGCGACGGGAGATTGTATCAGCGTCGTGATTGGGTCTCTGTAATAAGGGGAACTCACCTAATCATTGGTTCACGTTGTGAAGGGGTGGAGTGTATGGGAGATCACAATGTGAACCACTGATTGATCAGCTGAGGCAAGTGTGGGGTCAGCTGTGGGAGCACAGGTGAAAGTTATGTAGCTGTGCTCCCTGGAGGGGTGGAGTTCGACTCCACCTCCTCTGAGACCTCATTTAAGGGCTGACCCTCACTGAGGCAGCATCTCTTGGAGATCGCTCACCAGGGAGGATCGCCTCAGCTCTGGTGAGTTCCCTTTTCCTTATATCTTCTGTATTTCTACCATTTTGCTTGTAATTGCTATCCTTGTTAATACCAGCATAGTTATTGCCAATACAGTCTGGATGGAATGAAGGGCATGAAATACTGATGTGCTCATCAAACGCTGCTTGTTAGCTTAGAGACAAGGTGTTGAATTGGTTTGTTCATGTATTGCAAACAGGTTACTTAGCTGCCTTCATTTTAGCTTCAGAAGAACATGTGCAGAATACAGAATTGATTAAAAGAAATAAGAACTGTCTGCATAGAACTTACTCTTTCCTTACACAGGAGAATCAAGCACATGTTTGTATGTGAGTACCTCCAGAGGTGAAACTTGATCCCCCAGATGTAATGAGCAGAGACATTACAATCAGTTCTAACTGTATCTTAATGCTGTGCTGAATAAGCCTGAGTCAGGATGTAAACCACTTTCTCTTTTTTTCTTCAGATGAAGCCATTAATTTTGTCAGCAAGTCCAAAACGACTCCAGAAATATCAGTCAGTCCTTCTGAAGACCTGGAGCTGGTGTGTGAGGTGTCAGCTGCAAGCGGAGCTGTCGTATGGAAGAAAGATCAAACAGAGGTGAAGCAGGACCAGAGGACAACCATCATCTCCCAGGGGACGCACCGCAAGCTCATGGTCAAAAATGTGACCCTGAAAGACCAAGGGAGCTACAGCTGTGAAACAAAAGATGACAAAGCAACATTCCAAGTGAAAGTCAGAGGTGAGAAAATGCTTGGAATCCCAGAGATAAAGGAACACTTCATTTTGTGTGTCTTGCATTTGGAGGATCAACTTACAGCCTCTCTGGTGCAAAACATTTTGGCTATAGGACTTTCTTTGTCATCTAGTGTCATAGCAACACTTTTCTACATGTGCTTTTCCATCCAGGAATGAATTACTGCAACAAACAATAGGCAAGGAGGGTAACTTGTGCAGCTCTTGTAGTCAGCTGGTGTCTGCAGGGTTACAGTGCAAGAGCACACCAGGCATGCAAGGAGTGAGAAAAGGGGAGGTGTTTGATGAGATCTGGTTACAAAATTTGAATGACACAATGAGGTGGAAAATGCCACTAATCAGACTCATAAATGGCCTGGGTTGCAAAGGCCCACAGTGCTCATCCAGTTCCAACCCCCTTCTTCCTATGTGCAGGGTTGCCAACCAGCAGCCCAGGCTGCCCAGAACCACATCCAGCCTGGCCTTGAATGCCTGCAGGGATGGAGCATCCACAGTCTCCTTGGGCAACCTGTTCTAGAGGGCCATTCCCTTCTGATTTACTGGAAATGTAGAGAGACATCAGAAGAAACAAAGAGAAGGGAGGAGGTTCAGCAGTGCATGCAGGTGTTCTAAATCTCATGTCCAAATCTGCTATCAGACTGCGAAATGTTTAGATTTATGATATGATATGAAATGATATGCCTATTCATTTCCCAAGGCAAAATAGAGGGGAAAGTATTTTCCTGTCTTAATGAGGCATCATGATGGTCCCTGTGAAGGGCAAGTATAATGAAAATGGGGAACTGGAGTAAGCTCTGCAGCAGACTACAGCAAAATGGTGTGACTGTTGTGATGTCCCTGCAGAGAAAGAAGACGCGTTTACAAACAAGGACAAGGTACAAAAGGAGGTGAAGGCTGCACTGACTCAAAATGCCACGCTGAGCTGCGAGGTGGCCCAGGAGAAGATGGAGGTGAAGTGGTACAAGGAGGGGAAACTGATCACCTTGAGCAAGAAGTTCAAGGTGGAGTCAGAGGGCAAACAGTGTCGGCTGGTGGTGATCCAGGTAGAGAAGAAAGATGCAGGGGAGTACAGCTGCGAGGCTGCTGGCCAGAAACTCACCTTCAAGATTCATGTCACAGGTGAGAGAGAACACATTTTGGCCTTTCATTCTAGAATGTTTTAGAAAACGGTCATTAGTTTGTAAGTTTTCCCTGCTATGCTTAAAATTTTTGGAGCTGAACTTTGGGGTGGTTAATTTCTGATGAGGAAATTGAACAAATTATTCTAAATACAGTTGTGAGGCAGCTCCATCTTTTAAAATCTTCAGGAATTTCCTTTTGCTGTGGGAATGAGGCCATAGACAAGAAAGTTCTGATTGCACTTCTCCATTCCCACGTGCCTGTACCACTAGAACAACTCTGCAATGGAGCTGCGTCTCAGGAAGTTTCAGAACAGGGGCTTTGTGTCAAGCACTAGGGGGTGTGCTCTATGTAACATGTTTTTGTCTTGGAAGGGCTCATTTAGCATGGGAGAGAATACTACAGGAATGTTTTGTATAAGTTGATGTTTTGAAGACATAAGTAAATGGCAGCTAGGGGACGAAAGAGTCATGAGAGTCATACAAGAAGCATCACAGAATGTATTTTGTTGGAAGGGACCTGGAGGATCATCCAGTTCCAATCTCTGTCCTGGAAAGGAACACATTCTTTGAGACTAGGTTGCTCTAACACCCATCCAGCCTAGACTTGAATGTTTTCAGGGATGGGGCATCCATAAATTGCACAACTTCTCTCCACATCATTCTCTTGGGGCATCAGACTGGGAGAACTGATTCATTTTTCTGACTCCTTCCCCAAAACCTGCTCTTCTTTCAAGAGGCCAAACTAATGTATCTCTCTCTTTTCAGAGCCAGAATTTGTATTTACAAACAAGGAGAAGGTACAGAAGGTGGTGAAGGCTGCAACAACAGAAAAATGCCACGCTGAGCTGCGAGGTGGCCCAGGAGAAGATGGAGGTTGTCATCAATTTATAAGCAATGAGCCAATAATGTTCCAATTATAAACTTTTATTAATTGTAGCGGGTAAAACTAAAAGGCAATTCAGCGCTGGGCGACAGGGGGATTATTGTTCCTCCAACTGCCGCGCCGTCCCGTCCCTTGCAACTTCTTTTGTATTGTCCATCCCGAGCGTATTGTCCTTTAATTGGTCGGTTGTGATCGTGCGACTTGGTGTGTCGTTCCTTGGTTGGTCCTTCCGTGGAACTTTGTATCCATCGGGGCGCGCTTTGCCTGTAACTACGCAGAGTACACAATCTACCCATAAAATTAGAGTGTTCTGCAACCTTTGTGGCCTCCATATTCCACCATTATATCCCGGTCCTAATGAACAAGCACTCCACCACAATGCTACCACATCCCGGTCTTAATGAGCAAACATTTTATCACAGAGGTCAAGTGATAAAAGGAGGGGAAACTGATCACCTCGAGCAAGAAGTTCAAGGTAGAGTCAGAGGGCAAACAGCGTCGGCTGGTGGTGAGCCAGGTGGAGAAGAAAGATGCAGGGGAGTACAGCTGTGAGGCTGCTGGCCAGAAACTCACCTTCAAGATTCATGTCACAGGTAAGACAGGTGTTGTATGAAATACAGCAGAGAACAGTAAAGTAAAATCTAGTTTCTATTATACTGCACCTGGATCACTGTAGTCTGTGCTGAGGTTTTTTCCCTAGACTTGATTGCCTGGGTTTGTAGAAAGTATTTGGTTTCAGTATGACACAAAGACCTGTTTCAGTCTGTCTGTAGAGCAATAATTAGTAATATATGTACAGTGGAAGCAATATTCAAGATATTATTCAAATCTCTCCTGTGCCTGAGATCCCAAACTGTAATTCTTGTTCACCTAAACATTTGACTAAGATAAGTATGTGCAGTGAGGCTGGAGTGCATGTTCTACGTGCAGCCTTTCATGGCAGGAGAAGCAGGAACTTCTCCTAGTAGTACACTGCCTTTTTACTATGCCTTTATGTTGGAGGCTGCATCTGGATAGGTGAGTCTGCTACTCACAGTAAGAGACCTGGTAGAGCTGACTATTGCCAGAGCTCAAAGTAAGATAGATATCTGCAAATCACACACAAAGAACAAAGGACTGCGTTGGTGAGCATATTTCCTTTGTGCCTTTGACAGTCACAGTTGTGGCAATGGTAGAGGCCATGAGGAGTCTGTTCAGGAAGCCAGGAGTACTGTTCTGGGTCATGAAAAGGCAGCCAGTGGTTTGACTATCACATGTTTATGTGTTTTGATGTTTCACAGTGGGTCTTAAGTAAAAGGAACTCAGGTTTTGGTTGCCTGCAGGTCAGATGTTCTTTTGGGTTCAATATGTTTGCATAGTGACTTGCAACCATGGGACTGGTGTTCAAGGACCCTCTTGGTTCCTTCAGTTCCTAGGTTCTTTCTTGCCTAGATTTGACATTTTGTTTCAACAGAAGAGCTGATATTCTCTAGTGAAGGCTATTAGTTTGGGCACAAGTGGTAACCTAAACCTGTTCCAACCTGTACATACAAACCTGCAAGTTGGTCTCATTTCGGTCCCTCAGTCAATACTTTTTCTTTTCTTCCCTCAGAGCCAAAACCTGTGTTTATAAACCAGGAGCAGGTGCAGAAAGAGGTGAGTGCTGCCCTGGCAGCAAGTGCCTCCCTCAGCTGTGAAGTAGCACAGGATCCAACCGAAGTAAAATGGTACAAGGATGGAAGACTGCTTGCCTCCTCCAGAAAGTTCAGAATGGAATCTGTGGGCAAAACACGGCGTCTGGTAGTGGAGCAGCTGGAGAAGAAAGATGCTGGAGAATACATCTGCGAGGCTGCTGGCCAGAAGATGACCTTCAAGTTGGAAACAACTGGTGAGCATTCGCTTTGGGAGCACTAAGCAGCTTTTTATGTGGCTTAGAGGAAGACTGGCTGTCTTCTACCCTGTGGGCATGGAACAGCCACAATTCCCCCCGGAACAACATCAATGACCCACACCACAAGTTGGATTCTCCTTTTTAATGTAGTGGTAGCGAGGTGAAAATCTGGCTGTGGAATATTTTTGACTAAGGAACTTCTACTTTAATTTCTAGATGCGCTGAATTACCCTCTGGAGTGTCTTTCTGAATATATAAGCAACCATGGGTGACTATGATCCTGATTTATATCTAGGTTCAGGCTTACTTTTTCAGTTAGGTTAGATCAATAGCTCGAGAGAAGATAGGGAAATACAGCAGTTCACTGATACCATGTGTCAGAAGAATGCAGCTCAGTGCTGGGCAGTTTGCTGCTTCATTCCCTCTTACAAGTTGCACCCAAGGCTGGAAAAGACCACTGAGATAGCTGAGTCCAACCCAGCCCACCCTCACTGGACTTACTAACCACGTCCCCAGTGCCACATACCCGTGGCTCTTGAGCACCTCCAGTGACTGCGGTATATCAGCGTGGTTGCTTCAGTTGTGGGAGTTTTCAGACACTGGCTGTTGTTCTAGCGAGACAAAAAACCAAAACTGATGGAACAGTGTCTATACAGGAAGCAACTGGCTGTCCTGATGGCTGCCAACAGTTTTACACAAGGTGTGTCATGCAAGCTTGCATGAGTCTGGTTTAAAAACTTGCTGTTCTGATGGAAGGAGAGGATGTTGGTACAGGATAACTGCGGGATTTGTGCTCTCCCGACATCCAGTTGCAATCACAGCTTATTGTTGCTATAGAAAACAGCTTCTCTGTAGACAAATTGAGTTAGTTCCAATAAGTGGCTGAAGCCCTAAGTGATCCAAGGTGAAGCATGATCCAAACTGGAATTTAACTAATTGTAGTAGGGAATCCAAGCCTTAATGAGATGAGTTATTTAAAATATGAGTCCTCCATCTAAAACAGCATTGAACTCTTACTCTGGTTTATGATAGAAGTGAGAGTTTAACAGCAGAAGTCTGAAGTTATGCTCCATATTTCTCATCCCTCAAGAGAATATTTGAATATATGAATTCCTTTGGCTATGTTAGAGCTCATAATGAGGTCAGCTGATGTTCTTTAAATGCTCGGAGTCTAGCAATGTGGGGAAGTGGACTGCTATTTGCTGTTGAGCTTTAGGCTAAGAAGCCTGATTTTAGAGGACTGTGGACTTCCCCTTTCCCTTCCCCTCTCCTCCCCTTCTCCCTGGACTGATCCCACATGGTTTGAGAATGATTTCAGATCAAGGTAAATGAGGAATCGCCGTGTGAAAACCTGTTGTTTTACTGCACTATAAGAGACACTTAGTCAAAAGACAAGTGTGTGTTCCAAGCTTGAGATTGCAGGAGATCCTAGAAACAACTCAGCTGCTCAAACCTGTAGTCTGGCTGAATCTTTTATTGTCAGTTTTGGTCAGGAGGAGATGCTTGAGTAAGACAAATAAAAGGTCACGGGTAAGTTGGTCCTTCTTGTGATATACTTCTAGGCTTTCATCAGGGAGAAGCTTAAGTAGTCCAAATAATCATAGCAGAAACCACACCAAGAGCATGAGAGTGAAATTTATACTTTCTTGACGTGAAGGAAAATTTTACCTGGTTCTGCCATTCCCCAAATATTTGTTTCCTTATGACAAGAAGAACTTTGCAGAAGTAATTTTTTTTTTCAGTCTTGCGTGCAACACAAAAAGGGGTAAAATCTAGGAGGCCACCTGAAATGTTTTTTCCATCTGGAAGGATCCATTTAACAGCACCCATGGACCTGGTTATGAACAAAACTAAGTTCCCAACTAAATCCACATTCTTCTTTCTCCTTCTCAGAATTGCCTGTGAAAATCAGCAAACCATTGGCAGACAGTAGCGTCATTGAGAAGGACAAGGTCACATTTGAGTGTGAGCTGTCCAGGCCCAACATGGACGTCAAGTGGTTCAAGGTATGGCATGTAATGGTATTTTCCTTTCTGACTTCTCTGGAAATGAATGAGAGCCTTTAATTTCACTTCCAAGGGATGCGAGTCTGAGCTTTTCCTTGATAGCTTTTTCACTGCTCTCTTTTCTTTATGCTCTTTTATTTGCCCAGATCAGCACTCTTTGTTATTATGTCCTGAGTTCATTTATCAAGTTGAAATTGAAGTTTGTTTTGGTTTTATTGTGAACTTTTTAGGTCATGCTGCACAAAATATTGTTGGTTGAACTACAGTACAGTCTTGAGCTTCAAGTCTAACACAGAAATTCTCAGCCGGGATTTTGTAGCCTTGTTGTGAACTGGGTTTTTGGGGTGAAATCTCAGTTTTCTTTGCACCTGACAGTGTGAGAATTTGCTCTGGCACTTTGTGTACCTCCCCGGTGCTCAGCTGTTCCTTCCCTTACTTGGGGATAACGTCATTTATTCAAGGTGATGTCCAAACAGGCTTGTTAACAGTCCTCCGCAGTGCTTTAAGCTGTCATAGGTCAGCCAGAATTTATGCATGTTCTATAGCCATTCCTTCATGTTGAAAACACTGCACTGTGCTTAAGCTTCAGCATATGTTCCAGTAAGCACAGTTCCATTAAATCTAGGGGAGTGGGTGAATTAAGCATAGATCTGAAGGCTCCCTTTGCTCAGTGCAGAGATGGAAGGACTAATGGAGATCTGACTTGATATTTTCCCTTCTAGGATGGGAAGGAGCTCTGTCAAAGTAAAAAAGTGGGCATTACTTCCCAGGGAAATAAGGGAAGTCTCATTATTCACGAGTGTGAATATGAAGATCAGGGAACATCCACATGCTGAGCAGCCTAAGACAAGGCATCAGCTACCCTAAAGGTTCATTTTATGTTTAACTGAAAGAGCAAATAAATCCTCTTGTGGTATTTTGCACCACGGGAAGAAATGCTTCATGGGCAGTTTGGGCATTTCTTGGTTAGTCCTTTTGGATACCTTTCTCTTTCTTCTTTATGCTCAAGACAGATTTTCCCTCCATGTGTTGCATTGGTTAAACCCCAGTTTGTAGCTCATCACTGGGCTCTGAAGCATCAGACTTGTTACTGAACACATGGGTCTGCTGTGCCCTGGTAGATGCCACCTTCCCAAGGGACGTATGAAAGGATGCTTTTTTCTGATTTCCTACTAGATGCTGTCCTCATGTGGCCACTTGGGTTCAGTGTTAGCATGAACATGAACATGTGTCCTGTCCCATGACTTTGGTGAACTCTCATTTTCTCTCTCATTCTGCAACCAGGTTGGGTTGCTGTTTCAGTACTGGCTGTTTTATGTAGCCATTCCATTTGTTCTGGTTTACGTTCTTTTTTATTTTCTTTTTTTCAGGCATCATTTCTATACAGTAGACAAAGCCAGCCTATTACATTTGATTTACAGTTTTTAGCTTTTGCTGGTAAGCATTTCAGCTCTCAGGCAGTTTTACCAACAGCTTTGAAGAGCTGAAATGAACCAGCCTGGACACGATGGTCTGTTTTTGTTGGTGTAATGAATTTATGAAGTTAAACTGATTGACCCCATAAGGTTTTACAGTGTATGACTCACGTCTGGCAGAGTTATCACAGCAATGAGTTTATATACTTAGCATTTGTCTCGCTCCAATTTACAGGAGGGAGGCAAGGTTCTTTTGTGTATATACCCGGCGTGAGATTAAGAAGCAACGGTTCAAATGTTGGTCCAACCAGTTTATTAAAGTCCTAGGCGTTTTTAGGGAGACGGGGAAGGGAAGGTAGGCGATAGGGAAAGTAGGAAATATAAGCAAGGAGTCTTTGCAGATAGCAAAAGAGATATAGTCACCACCGTGGGTCCAGCGAGGTACACAATAGGTCCGTTGATCTCAGGAACTTGTCTGATCACCGCGGGGGATGGGAGACAGCCAGGGAGCTCCGCAGCAAGCCGGTCCCGGGGGTTCTTCCGACGAAGTCTTCCCCTCAGGGAATTCTCCGTCAAAGGTGTCTTCGGGAGTTTGTCTCCAAAGTCCCCAGTTTAGCGAGGGCCTTTTATCCCCCATTTCGGTGGGAATTTCTCCTTTTTCTTACAGCTCAGCATTTTCTTGGGGAAGTACCGAACTTCTCGAAAGATGATTTACAACCAGCTTCTGTGACATTCCTGACCACAGATGAGCCAGCAAGGAAGGAGGAGGGGGTCTCTGTTGCCGGACACAAGCGTTATCGCCTTCTGCAGTGGTCCACTCCTTCGAGCAGCACCCCTGAGAAAGACTGCTCTTCCCATTTCTGCTTATCTTTGCGGTCGTAAGCAGAAACACTATGGCACAACGACACCCACCATTCATCCTCCAGGATACTTTAACAGTTGTCAGTCGGAGTCTTATCATCAGGAAGGCCTCATGAAGCAAGCTTTGAGACAATAAAAGAAAACCAGTTCCGTCTTTCACAGCATTTCAGGAGGCAAATGGTTGGGGATACTCTTTCATTTGCTTGCGTCTCAGAGTGAATCACTAGTATGTGAACCATCCTTCATCTCCTTTGTATTGCTTTTGTGTGTGTCTGTGTGTGGTTTCCCCTGTGAATTTCATTCTTTCCAGTTATATGGAAGTTCTCTTTTGAGCAGTGAAATTAGATGTTCCATCATCAGTCATAATGGTAAAGCTGAGTTGCCACGTTATCTGTGTCCTTTCTGTCTGGCATCTCAATAACTGCTGCCCCACCACAATATCTGCCTAATACTTCAGCTCCATGGATGCCTCCTTGTGCAAACTGAGAGCCTGTATTTGGTGTGCATAGATCTGGGCTTACATCTGTGCTGGTAAATGCACTAGTGCATGGGCTAAGCAGTCCTGCCTCCTGTGCTGTGGGCATTGAGATGGGGCTCCTACAAGCTGCCCATTGCAAGATATTTAGAAACTAATTGCTGCGGAGGTTTCCATCCTCTTTTCAGACTAACTAAAATTTGGTTAGTGGGATCAAAACAGAAGGGGCAGGGAGGGAGAGCTGACCAAGGACTACTGATGGAACAACTATGAATCCTTGGTTCCTCAGGATTCCCTGCATCAGCAGTTGGCAACAGGAGTAAGGGGGCTCAGGAGGACACTGTGGAGTAGTGTGAAAAATAAGCGAAGAGAGTTACTAATTGATGCCTCTTGGAAAGTAGTCCAAGAGTGGTCCTCTTCATAAACTCTCCTCTTGTGTGTGGTTTTATCTTTATGAGGTGTTCATAACAAGTGATGTGTAGATCTCCCTTATCTCATAATGTCTTTTCCTGCCTGCAGTGAATATGCAGGATACTGGATCATATACCAGCTTCTTTGAATTACTGCTCATGTCAGGAGATAAAATCTGCCTATTCTTTGAACTAACACTGGCGAGGGTTAGTTATTCTGGCTACCGAGAGAATGACACAGCAGATTAAACTCTTTCATTTCCTTCTTTGTCAAATGCCTTTTCATCTAACTGTGTGTCCCATAGAAATTCAGAGCAGTGTTGGCTGAGGGAAGTGGAAATATTTATCTCCTGTGTGTATCTGCCACCCTATTTAGACATGCTGGCAGAGCGCAGAGATTGGAGGAGTTGGATTAGGCAGTAGTTTCCCTATTGCTCACAGAACCACTTTTTCTGTGGTCTCCCAGCTACCCTGTGCCCAGTGGCCTATGCAAGATGGAGCGGAAAAGGCTCATTTTATGAACAAACAGGAACCTTTCTGGTCAGATTAATACCTGTGCTCTTTTAGAGAGATTTAGATACTAGAGATTTTAGGTACTGGAATAGGCTCCCCAGAAAGGTGGTTGAATCACCATCCCTGGTTGTGTTTAAGAGCCTTTTGGATGTGGTACTCAGGGATATGATTTAGTGTAGGGTTTTTAGAGTTAGGGTACTGGTTAGGCTGCGGTTGGACTTGATGATCTTCAATGTCTTTTCCAACCTGGGTAAATCTATGATTCTATGCAGGAACTCTTCTCCTGAGGTTAATCCAAGTTGTATCCAGGCCCTTCAGAAGGAAAGGGATATAGCAGCACAGAAATATGGCCTGATTCTGACATAACTAAATGCAGACCTGGAGAGTTAAAAGGGATTGTGTGATGTTCAAAGGATTTTGAAGCAAAGATGTCCCCTAGGTAAGATTTGTGGCTGACATTCCCCATACATTGTTTGTAGGCACACAAGCTAAGGAGAGACTAGTGATGAGCATGCAGAGAAGCCAATGGTTCAGACAGGTTTGTAGTGACACAACACTGTAGAGTTCTGTCTAGTTCTCCTTGGCATAGTTTGGAAAATAAAGATGAGGTAATTGGTGGTAACCAATATGGCATCATCAAGGTCAAGCCATGTCTGACAAACTTGGTGGCCTTTCATGATGGAGTAACAGCATCAGTGGATAATGGGAGAGCAACTGACATCATCTACTTGGACTTGTGCAGAGCATTTGATCCCGTCCTGCATGACATCCTGGTCACCAAACTGGAGAAAAATGATTTTGATGGATGGACCAGTTGCAGGATAGGGAACTGTCTGGATGGCCACACTCAGAGAGCTGCAGTCAATAGCTCAGTGTCCAGGTGGAGGGTGGTGTTGGGACCAGTGTTATTTAACATTTTTGTAGGCAACATGGAGAGTGGAATCAAATGCAGCCTCAGCAAGTTTGCAGATGACACCAAGCTGAGCGGTGCTGTTGATGTGCTAGAGGGAAGGGATGCTACTCAGAGGGACCTGGACAGGCTGGAGAGGTGGGCCCTTGGCAGCCTCATGAACTTGAGTGTGGCCAAGTACAAGGCCCTGCACCTGGGTCAGGGCAATCCCAAGCACAGGCACAGGCTTAGAGGAGAATGATTTGAGAGAAGCCTTGACCCTGAGGAGAAGAGTTGGTGTGGAGGGAGGTGTCCCTGCCTATAGCAGGGGGACTGGAACTAAATGACCTTAAAGATTCAGTCAGTTCTATTGTTTTTCTACCCTTAATTTTGCTTGAAAGGTTTTAGAATAAATGAGATTCTGGTTTCCATGAAAACTGTTTGCAGGGAGCTCCATTGTAGCTAGTAGGTCTGTCTTTAAGTTCAAGGGCAATAATGCATTGACTGTGTTGAAGAGAGAAATGACTCAGGAATGGATGATGGTTTAGAATAAAACATAATCCTACTTATTTTCTATGCAAATATGTGTAAGGAAAAGATGCTGCACTCAGTTCTGGAAATACCCTGACAAATATATCTCTACTGTTTCACAGCTGGAGATATCAAGATTGTTAAAGCACTGGAAGATGTGGAAGTGAATGAATATGGGAGTGCATCTTTTGTCTGTGAGATTTCACACAATGAGGTTCAGACCCAGTGGTACAAAGAGGACAACAAGCTGAAGGCTGATGACAACATCAGAATGCAACAAGATGGTAGGGTGTAAGCGGGGGGTCTTTCTCCTGAGTGGGGGGTGGGTTGGAGATCAAGCATATAAGACATCTGAAATGAAGTGAAGAGGGTTCAGAAGCGAGTTCCCCTTTTGTTTTGGGACTGAGGTTTAGGTGGAACAAGTGACATGGTGGGATGCTTAGTGTGGGAAGTGTGATGCTATCCCACCATCCCACACTGCTGGGAGCAGGTAGGAAATGAGTGCAGTTATTTCCAAAGTGGGGGTGAACAGGGCAGTCAGTTCACCTCTCCAAAGAGGTTTTGTCTGACAGTGAGTGTGATCCTTCTGTATCAGATACTTTGAATTTGACGGTGGCCGCATTTGATCAGTCCTTGTAGAAGCCATGTTTAGATTCTGCTTTGGTCTGCTCCATTTCCAGTTCAAAGTCGTTGGACACTAAATGAGACAGCTGCATCTCAGTAAAAGATGTGTTTGAATAGCTGTGATGTGCTTACTATTCAGATTTACAGAGCTGAGGTTTTGTCCTTGGCTATAGCAAAGAAGTCAAATCAGGTGAAATTAATTGTATTTCTGAACTAGACAAGTTTAAGTTTGGTAGCACCTAAATTTGGTGCGGTTTGTCATTGATTTCATCTGAAAGAAACTTGCAGGCTTTTTATCTGCTGTTGTCCCCAGCGTAAGATTATCCATTCACATCCTAAAGTACTTGTTATATTTTCAACTCACTCTTATTTGAATAAAAGCCTCAACAATTGGGAGCAATTTAATAAGCACAGAACAAGAGCTGGACCTTGCATTTGGTAGATACTGTACAGTATTACTTCATAGAAATGTAGTCAATGGCATTCCCTATAGACAATCGTTTGTTTTATCTTTAGAGTCGTTCAAAGAACCATTGTGAACTTGACATTAATTGGAATGGAATACACGCAAGAGACTTTCCTCTTCTTCCAATTGTCCTCATCCTTTCTTCTCTTCCACCCCTGCTTTGCAGATTACCATATAGAAATCACCAGGAAGTTGGAGGACAAGACAGCTTTGGAACGTCATTCTGTCATCCTGTCCTGTGACTTCAGGCCTTCTCCAAAGGTTGTGAAATGGTTCAAGGGCCGCACACCCATCGAGCCCTCTGAGAAGTACAAGATCAAGAGGGATAAGCATTCAGTAGAGCTCAGAATTCTGAAGCTGAAGCCCGATGATGCTGGTGTGTACAAGTGCAAGGCAGGAATTGCAGAGACTGAGGCCACGCTGACAGCTGAAGGTATGAGCAGGGAGGGTGGCCTCTTCCATGTCCTATTTCACCTCAGATTTCTCTTCTTGAGGTTGACTTCTGCCGTTCTCTCCTGCTAACTTTATACATGTATTATCTTCACATAGATGATTACTTCCACTCCTTCGAGCAGCACCCCTGAGAAAGACTGCTCTTCCCATTTCTGCTTATCTTTGCGGTCGTAAGCAGAAACACTATGGCACAACGACACCCACCATTCATCCTCCAGGATACTTTAACAGTTGTCAGTCAGAGTCTTATCATCAGGAAGGCCTCATGAAGCAAGCTTTGAGACAATAAAAGAAAACCAGTTCCGTCTTTCACACCACCCCGTGGCTCAAAGGTTGCTTGAAATTGATGCGCAAATGACCATTCACGGTGGTGAGGAAAAAAAAAAAAAAAGTAAGCATAAGGGAAAAGAGGGATAGGTGATAGGGGGGAATTAAATGTTACACAATTTCTATAAGGGATCTTCTGGGCTTGGTTACAAATGTTGCCCTGATTTGTTGGACTACTTCTTCATCAGTTGAAGCAGTTACAAAGTACATAGAGGATACCACATGCTGTATAAGTTGAATAAAACATGGAATCATACAAGGAACAAACATAAGAGTTGCAACAACACACAGTAGATAAAACAGAATTCGTTTCACCCATGGGCCACCTGGAAGCCAGGAAAAGAGCTCGGTGTCTAGGTTTTTCCAGGTTTGGACAGGAACATGGGCTATTTTCCTTATACCCTGGGCAATTTGTTTAACAATTTCACCGTTATCGTCAATCTTCAGACAACAATTGGAATCGTTCAACTTGCCGCAAACACCACCTTCTTCAGCTAGCAAGTAATCAAGAACCATACGATGTTGGAGAATTGCTGTCCGCATCTGTGTGGCTTGATCTGCAAGGAGGTCAAGCGCATAAGCCGTTTCATTAGTAATGATTTCAAGGACTGCCTGCAATCTGATAATACGGTTCAGGTTATAAATGGGTTCTCGAGCACCATTAATTATTTCACTGGGATTCCAGGTAGCTGGCCCATAGTATTTGATTATACATTGAGGGGGCCAATCATCTTTGCCCCAAGTCTGGCCACTACCACTTGTTAGGGAGGTATCAATAGACCTCCGCTGTCGTTTAAGATCATCATATACCTTGATACCTAATTCATTGCCATCATCTCCCGCAAGTAGGAAGAATAGTGGGCGGATTGCCCCCACATAACACACCCCAGTCCAATTTGCAGGTAGTTGTTTATATGCATAATGGCCACAAATCCAGTAATGTCCTTTCAGTGCTACTGATCCATTTTCAAAGGGTCCATCCCATTCATCAGCCAGTTTATTCACATGTTCCTTAGCTTGAAAATATGTGGTGTTGAAAGGTCCAAAAGGGTGTCCGGCCACATTACAGTTCCAGCCGTGACCAGTATCACTCTCATTCCTACACCACTTACACCTCCAAGCCCCAGCATCAGGCCTCCAGGTACATTTCATACCCCCAGCTTCAGTAAATAGGGTGTTGTTGGTGGAGGACCAAAAGTGAGAGAATCCTTGTCCCAACCCTGATTGATTGTACCACCCCCACTGATACACTATGGGGCTGTGTAAATGGGGTCCTGTTTCATAAGCCATTTTACGATAAGTCCAAGTGCAATTACTTGTTCCAACGTAGATACCACCTGGCTGAGTACGATTCAGACAATAAATTCCCATAGAGGGATACTGAATTGGCCATGGAGATGTATTCTTAATTTCCCAATGGGTAGTGTGGTTAATTCCACTGTAGTTACTTGCCAGCCATTTAGGGGCAATAGGAGTTGAAACCCATGGCCAGGTTTCAAGTCCCATAGGTCCTCCACAGACCCAACAGTTAGTCAGATTATAGACATTTGCTACTTGTTCAGCCAGTTGGAGAAAAGAGTTTTTTATGCCACCCCCCCCATCCCCGAAGTTTTGGGGAGGATAGCCAATTGCTACAGAAATTGAAATATATGACAAACACAGAAATAACAAGAATGACATTTGGCTCAGGTGCTGAAGAGGCAGTCACCAAAGCATCAATGATTAAAGTCAGCTGTTGGCTCTTCTGTGTTCAGTCAGGGTCCCTCGGAGATCTTCTGTAAAATAAAACAAGACATCGGCTTGCCCTTTTGGGCTTTTTGTTAATATGGTTAAAATGAAGGGATAATCCAGCGAGTGTTAATTTTATATTCCTTTTCCCGGACATCCTTAGCTTTCCATGCATACTTATTAAGAGGCTCTGTAAGGGTCAGGGGAACTGGCCCCACATTAGGCAGGTCAACTAACACAGGCTGGCCAGGGAGATAAGAAGGTTTCCCTTGCTTATCTGCATCTGGGTCAAAAGTTATAGGCAACAGTGGAGGGGCCCTGGGACAGAAGGCATTCAGTCGAGGACAGCCATTAATTCCCCAGCGATCATTAACTCTTCTGACTGCATCAGAAGTGCGGGTGGTCCAATTGGGTTTTTCTGGTTTCAGGAATTTCTTAAGGAGGCCATTGGATCGTTCCACAATACCATTAGCTTGAGGATAGTAGGGAGTGTGAAAGATCCAGCTAATGCCTTCTTCTCTGGCCCATTCTTGTACTACCCCTGCAGTGAAATGGGAGCCATTGTCTGATTGGATAGAACTAGGTTTTGGGAGAATACTAAACCATTTCTTTAGAGCTTTTACAGTGTTCTCCCCTGTTGCTCGAGGAAAGGATTCAGCTTGTAGTAGGCCAGAGATTACTTCCACCCCTACTAACACATATTGTTTGCCTTCAGATTTTCTGAAGGGGCCAATGTAATCAATTTGCCATGTTTCCCATATATGTTTCCCTTCCCTTAAATGGAGAGGGGCATCCTGCAATGGGTGCTTGTCTAAGCGGGTGCGGCATAGTTCACAAGCAGAAATGCAAGTACGACATTGTTCCCTAGTAACAGGCCAGCCACGGGCTTGGGCCTCACGGTAAAGATCAAAAGCACCAGTATGTCCTCTTTTTACATGCAACCACTCCATAAGTCTCTCCCAGTTTTCACTGTCTGGTTCTCCCTGTCTCAGTGGAGCAATCCTGGCTAGTTCATCAGCTTTATTGTTCCACTGACTTGCAGGATTGCCATCTTCTTGGTGGGATGCAACCCATGCAACTGAAAATTGGCCTTGTTTAGCAATAGCAAGAATCTCCTGCCACTTATCTTTCTGCCAGACTGGGACACGATTAACCTCCCAACCATTTTGCTCCCAGAAAGGAAGCCACTCTGTACAGCCTTTGAAGACAGCATATGAGTCAGTGTAAATATGCACATGAACAGCAGACTGTGACTCATGCTGGAATACACTCCATACTGCTACCAGCTCCCCAACCTGAGCACTACCTTCCCCCTCAGTGATAATAGTGAAATTAGTGCCTATCTGTAAGGCAACAGCCCGGTATTTCCATACTTTTCCCTCACGCTTGGCAGAGGCGTCTGTGAACCAAACATTCTGCAACTGGTCTGAGTAGGGGGGGGCAATCTGGATAACAGAGGGAAGATTGGCATCAGTGATAGAGAGAATATCGTCTTGAATAGCAAGCATTTTTGTAGCACCCTCTGTGACTGTAAAGATATTACAATAATGTTCAATTTGAGCATACCATTTCCGGACAGAAGCACGCTGTGCCACCCCGTCAGGGGGAGGGGTACCGGATATTACAGGCTTGATAACCTTAAATGGGCCTCTCAGTACTATAGGTTGCTGTCGTATGGTCCTCTCAGCTTCTCGCAAAGCTAAGCTGACAACAAACAGCCCCTTCTCCAGCTGTGAGTATCGCTTCTCTGCATCTTTAAAGCTGCGGGAATAGAATCCAATAGGTCTAGTGGGACCTTCTGGACCCTTTTGCCAGAGATGTATAGACAATCCTGACTGAGCAAATCCCCATTCTATCTGCACGGGGTCAGAGGGATGAATAGGACCTAAGGACTGGTGGGTAATAGCTTCAAAAATTAAAAGCTGCAAGGCTTCCTCATGAACTGGGGTCCATTCCCATGATGTCCCCTTCCTCAATAAGTCATACAATGGACGGGCAATGATAGAAAAGTCAGGGATGTGTTTTCTCCAAAACACTAGAAGTCCAAGAACATGTTGTAACTCCTTTTTATTCTCTGGCATTTTGAGTTGATCTAAGGCTGCGAGGGTGTCCTGTGGAATGCAGGCCATACCACCTTTCCACCAGATACCCAAAAATTTCACTTCAGAAGCTGGAGACTGAATTTTATCTGGAGGAATAGTCAAACCCAGCCCTTCCAAGTGTTTTATTATTTTGTCATGCATTGTTTTAACTGCTATCAGCTTATCTCCCCCTACCAGGACATCATCAATATACTGATAAATCCGGACTCCTTCTTCCAGGGGAATTTGTTCCAGCTCTTGTGCCAATGCATGGTGAGCCAAAGTCGGAGAGTGCTTATACCCTTGAGGGAGACGGGTAAAAGTATATTGCTGGCCCTCCCATGTAAAAGCAAAACGGAGCTGGTCCTCAGAACGCAGGGGGACCATAAAAAACATATCTTTAACGTCAATAGAAGCCATGATCGGGTGAGCTTGCTCTTGGATAGTCGCTATCAATTCAGAAATGTTAGGAACAGCTGCAGTTAGCGGTCCTGTGTTAGCATTTAGCCTACGATAATCGACAGTCAGTCTCCATTTGCCATTTGGTTTTCTAACAGGCCACACGGGAGAGTTAAAAGGGGAGTGAATGGGTATCACAATTCCCTGTTCCTTTAATTCTGCCAGCAAGGGGCCAATACCATTACGTGCCCCCAGGGGTAAAGGATAAGGCTTAACGGAGGTCAAACGGGAGGGGGGAAGCGGGGGTGCCACCTGCAACAGACGGATATCTAAAGTGGGGGCGCCGAACACCCAGCTCCCTCCCTGGTCATCTGTCCAGCTCCTACCCTTCAGGATATCTAGCCCTAACAAATTAAGAGGATATTTTCCTACAACCATGGAGACCTCTTGCACTGCTTCCTCTCCAGGCAATCGCAACCTCACTATTGCCGTGGCTTGAGAATGTATGCCGCCCATTGCATCTGCCACAAACATTTTTCTGCGAGACAGAGCCACGCCTGCGCGGTCTGCATCTTCTATTTTAATAGCCGAAATTTGTGCTCCTGTATCTACCAGAAATGTCAGAGGAACTAGTCTAGGTTCAACAATGCATGTGATTAACAGGTCGTTTCCTTTTGTTGTGAGCTTTCTAATATACATCCAACCTCCGCCCCCCCGCTCACATGAGAGGAGCGAAGGCATTAGTTTTCCTGTGGCTCTAGTGTTTGGACTGATTCCAAAGAAGGGGCACTCGGAATTACATTGTTGCTCTTTTCGAGCTTCTGGTTCGGCCACCCATTAACTAACTTCTCCAGCCTGTCGGTAGATAATCCATCCATTAAGTCTCGCGGAATGCCCTTCTGCCAACCTAGCGTCCAAAGATTATTACGTTTATGATCTATATTTCGCCCACTCGGTTTCATAGAAAACGAGGCCCCTTTAAACCCGTGGTTCTCTAGTCTGGAAGGGGGCGGGGTCGAATTGGCCACTGCGCGCCTCACTCCTTTTGTTTCAAATTTACTGGTGGAAGAAATCACTGGTCCATATTTTCTCCCATAGTTAATTAATTCTTGGGCAACCTCCCCCCATGTCCATGCTTTATATCCTGATTGCAGATGGTTCGAGGTTATTGATCCTTCTAATGCTGCCCGCGTTCTTTCTCCCTGAGGCATAGCCTGTATCTTTCCTTGTAGCTGTATACCAATAGGTTTCAGGGACTCTGGAAGCCCCCTGATTAAAGGAGTCATCCGTTCAGGATCAACAATCATCATCATAGGTGATTCATGATGTGGCTGCAGTTTTCTGTCATACATCATTTGGAGACAAGCAGCCTTTTGAACACTTTCTACCAATTGATCAACTGTTCCAATAATGGCAAGAGGGTCTCCCCTTTCTAAAGGGTTAAGACCACCTGCCCAATAGGCAGCCCTTTGTGTTAGGGACCAGGGAGCACGGTTGTTACCAGTAGTTAAAAACACTCCCGGTCCCCAATAACCTTCAGCTTCCTTTTCAGTTAACAGTATTTGGTCTCCCCCAGTGAGGCTAACCCTCCATACATACTCTGTCTCTGATTCCTTTGGAGAGCGGCTGAACTCTTTTCTCAGCTTTGCTAATTCAGTGGCAGAGAAGGGAATTTCTTTAACATTCATTTGAGGGTCCAAATCCTCACTGTTATCAAAGGTATATTCGGTTTTTATCAACGGGCGCAAGTGGGTTGGTGAGTCCTCTAACTTGTTAAGCCTGGACTTTATTTCTTTCAGTCCTTCTAAAGGATAGACCTTTTCTTGCGGCAAGTTATGAACGACAGTGTCGGTAGTATCCCTACACCTTAATTGTTCCTTCAGAGCCTCTAGTAAAAGAGCCGCATCGCGTTTTTCATATTCTAATTGCTTGTTGAGCTCCTCTGTCTGTTTCTGCAGAGTCTGAACTAACTCTTGCAGAGATCCTATGGTTTGGTTTTCTGCTTTAAGCTGTTGGTCTCGGAATTCTATAGCAGCAACCAGAGCAGAACCCAATACTGCACAAATAAACGATTTGCCTTTTCCAGCCCGGCTATGAGCATTCCTTTGCAGAACACTAATACGGTCTGAAACGCTCTGCAAGTTATGCCAGTTTTGTCGTGCCCAATCCACCCCTGATAAAGGGGGCCGAGCACCGTGTTTTTCTAAAAGGTCAAATAACACATCTTCACTTTTCATGGTGGCAATACTATCACTCATTATCTAGATAAACAACGAATTCTACAGGCAACAAAATCTACACTGGGGGAGAGGGAGGTGACCCCTTATCTCCTCAGAGAGACAAGCACTTAACAAAACAAATCCAGCAACAACTCAAAGCACTTTTTCCCTACACAAAAGACTGAGAAGACCAATCAACACTTGCAAAGAAAGCGTTAACGTGTAATTCACTCCTGGCTACCCTGTCAGACCAGAAAAACTTCAAGTTTCAAGCTGCAAGAGTTACAAAACCCTTCAAGTTTTCTCAAAAAGCAACAAACTTCTTGGAGAGGCACATATGTCCTAACTTCCCCAAGAGGCGCACACACAAAACTTCCAATATTCAAAATAGTCTTCCCGAGGAGGCACACGACATATGTCCTCGAGAGATGCACACGTAATACAGTAAAGTTTCAGAATATGGAGCGATCTTCCTGGAGAGGTGCTCACATCTAAGTTACCTAAATTACCGCTCCTTGCAACTCCAGGAGGTGCACACAGAAAAGTTTTAGACTATATCTGGGAGGACAACACTCTCACGGCGGGTATCCTGCCGACTACGCCAATAAAAATGTCTCGCTCCAATTTACAGGAGGGAGGCAAGGTTCTTTTGTGTATATACCCGGCGTGAGATTAAGAAGCAACGGTTCAAATGTTGGTCCAACCAGTTTATTAAAGTCCTAGGCGTTTTTAGGGAGACGGGGAAGGGAAGGTAGGCGATAGGGAAAGTAGGAAATATAAGCAAGGAGTCTTTGCAGATAGCAAAAGAGATATAGTCACCACCGTGGGTCCAGCGAGGTACACAATAGGTCCGTTGATCTCAGGAACTTGTCTGATCACCGCGGGGGATGGGAGACAGCCAGGGAGCTCCGCAGCAAGCCGGTCCCGGGGGTTCTTCCGACGAAGTCTTCCCCTCAGGGAATTCTCCGTCAAAGGTGTCTTCGGGAGTTTGTCTCCAAAGTCCCCAGTTTAGCGAGGGCCTTTTATCCCCCATTTCGGTGGGAATTTCTCCTTTTTCTTACAGCTCAGCATTTTCTTGGGGAAGTACCGAACTTCTCGAAAGATGATTTACAACCAGCTTCTGTGACATTCCTGACCACAGATGAGCCAGCAAGGAAGGAGGAGGGGGTCTCTGTTGCCGGACACAAGCGTTATCGCCTTCTGCAGTGGTCCACTCCTTCGAGCAGCACCCCTGAGAAAGACTGCTCTTCCCATTTCTGCTTATCTTTGCGGTCGTAAGCAGAAACACTATGGCACAACGACACCCACCATTCATCCTCCAGGATACTTTAACAGTTGTCAGTCGGAGTCTTATCATCAGGAAGGCCTCATGAAGCAAGCTTTGAGACAATAAAAGAAAACCAGTTCCGTCTTTCACAGCATTTCAGGAGGCAAATGGTTGGGGATACTCTTTCATTTGCTTGCGTCTCAGAGTGAATCACTAGTATGTGAACCATCCTTCATCTCCTTTGTATTGCTTTTGTGTGTGTCTGTGTGTGGTTTCCCCTGTGAATTTCATTCTTTCCAGTTATATGGAAGTTCTCTTTTGAGCAGTGAAATTAGATGTTCCATCATCAGTCATAATGGTAAAGCTGAGTTGCCACGTTATCTGTGTCCTTTCTGTCTGGCATCTCAATAACTGCTGCCCCACCACAATATCTGCCTAATACTTCAGCTCCATGGATGCCTCCTTGTGCAAACTGAGAGCCTGTATTTGGTGTGCATAGATCTGGGCTTACATCTGTGCTGGTAAATGCACTAGTGCATGGGCTAAGCAGTCCTGCCTCCTGTGCTGTGGGCATTGAGATGGGGCTCCTACAAGCTGCCCATTGCAAGATATTTAGAAACTAATTGCTGCGGAGGTTTCCATCCTCTTTTCAGACTAACTAAAATTTGGTTAGTGGGATCAAAACAGAAGGGGCAGGGAGGGAGAGCTGACCAAGGACTACTGATGGAACAACTATGAATCCTTGGTTCCTCAGGATTCCCTGCATCAGCAGTTGGCAACAGGAGTAAGGGGGCTCAGGAGGACACTGTGGAGTAGTGTGAAAAATAAGCGAAGAGAGTTACTAATTGATGCCTCTTGGAAAGTAGTCCAAGAGTGGTCCTCTTCATAAACTCTCCTCTTGTGTGTGGTTTTATCTTTATGAGGTGTTCATAACAAGTGATGTGTAGATCTCCCTTATCTCATAATGTCTTTTCCTGCCTGCAGTGAATATGCAGGATACTGGATCATATACCAGCTTCTTTGAATTACTGCTCATGTCAGGAGATAAAATCTGCCTATTCTTTGAACTAACACTGGCGAGGGTTAGTTATTCTGGCTACCGAGAGAATGACACAGCAGATTAAACTCTTTCATTTCCTTCTTTGTCAAATGCCTTTTCATCTAACTGTGTGTCCCATAGAAATTCAGAGCAGTGTTGGCTGAGGGAAGTGGAAATATTTATCTCCTGTGTGTATCTGCCACCCTATTTAGACATGCTGGCAGAGCGCAGAGATTGGAGGAGTTGGATTAGGCAGTAGTTTCCCTATTGCTCACAGAACCACTTTTTCTGTGGTCTCCCAGCTACCCTGTGCCCAGTGGCCTATGCAAGATGGAGCGGAAAAGGCTCATTTTATGAACAAACAGGAACCTTTCTGGTCAGATTAATACCTGTGCTCTTTTAGAGAGATTTAGATACTAGAGATTTTAGGTACTGGAATAGGCTCCCCAGAAAGGTGGTTGAATCACCATCCCTGGTTGTGTTTAAGAGCCTTTTGGATGTGGTACTCAGGGATATGATTTAGTGTAGGGTTTTTAGAGTTAGGGTACTGGTTAGGCTGCGGTTGGACTTGATGATCTTCAATGTCTTTTCCAACCTGGGTAAATCTATGATTCTATGCAGGAACTCTTCTCCTGAGGTTAATCCAAGTTGTATCCAGGCCCTTCAGAAGGAAAGGGATATAGCAGCACAGAAATATGGCCTGATTCTGACATAACTAAATGCAGACCTGGAGAGTTAAAAGGGATTGTGTGATGTTCAAAGGATTTTGAAGCAAAGATGTCCCCTAGGTAAGATTTGTGGCTGACATTCCCCATACATTGTTTGTAGGCACACAAGCTAAGGAGAGACTAGTGATGAGCATGCAGAGAAGCCAATGGTTCAGACAGGTTTGTAGTGACACAACACTGTAGAGTTCTGTCTAGTTCTCCTTGGCATAGTTTGGAAAATAAAGATGAGGTAATTGGTGGTAACCAATATGGCATCATCAAGGTCAAGCCATGTCTGACAAACTTGGTGGCCTTTCATGATGGAGTAACAGCATCAGTGGATAATGGGAGAGCAACTGACATCATCTACTTGGACTTGTGCAGAGCATTTGATCCCGTCCTGCATGACATCCTGGTCACCAAACTGGAGAAAAATGATTTTGATGGATGGACCAGTTGCAGGATAGGGAACTGTCTGGATGGCCACACTCAGAGAGCTGCAGTCAATAGCTCAGTGTCCAGGTGGAGGGTGGTGTTGGGACCAGTGTTATTTAACATTTTTGTAGGCAACATGGAGAGTGGAATCAAATGCAGCCTCAGCAAGTTTGCAGATGACACCAAGCTGAGCGGTGCTGTTGATGTGCTAGAGGGAAGGGATGCTACTCAGAGGGACCTGGACAGGCTGGAGAGGTGGGCCCTTGGCAGCCTCATGAACTTGAGTGTGGCCAAGTACAAGGCCCTGCACCTGGGTCAGGGCAATCCCAAGCACAGGCACAGGCTTAGAGGAGAATGATTTGAGAGAAGCCTTGACCCTGAGGAGAAGAGTTGGTGTGGAGGGAGGTGTCCCTGCCTATAGCAGGGGGACTGGAACTAAATGACCTTAAAGATTCAGTCAGTTCTATTGTTTTTCTACCCTTAATTTTGCTTGAAAGGTTTTAGAATAAATGAGATTCTGGTTTCCATGAAAACTGTTTGCAGGGAGCTCCATTGTAGCTAGTAGGTCTGTCTTTAAGTTCAAGGGCAATAATGCATTGACTGTGTTGAAGAGAGAAATGACTCAGGAATGGATGATGGTTTAGAATAAAACATAATCCTACTTATTTTCTATGCAAATATGTGTAAGGAAAAGATGCTGCACTCAGTTCTGGAAATACCCTGACAAATATATCTCTACTGTTTCACAGCTGGAGATATCAAGATTGTTAAAGCACTGGAAGATGTGGAAGTGAATGAATATGGGAGTGCATCTTTTGTCTGTGAGATTTCACACAATGAGGTTCAGACCCAGTGGTACAAAGAGGACAACAAGCTGAAGGCTGATGACAACATCAGAATGCAACAAGATGGTAGGGTGTAAGCGGGGGGTCTTTCTCCTGAGTGGGGGGTGGGTTGGAGATCAAGCATATAAGACATCTGAAATGAAGTGAAGAGGGTTCAGAAGCGAGTTCCCCTTTTGTTTTGGGACTGAGGTTTAGGTGGAACAAGTGACATGGTGGGATGCTTAGTGTGGGAAGTGTGATGCTATCCCACCATCCCACACTGCTGGGAGCAGGTAGGAAATGAGTGCAGTTATTTCCAAAGTGGGGGTGAACAGGGCAGTCAGTTCACCTCTCCAAAGAGGTTTTGTCTGACAGTGAGTGTGATCCTTCTGTATCAGATACTTTGAATTTGACGGTGGCCGCATTTGATCAGTCCTTGTAGAAGCCATGTTTAGATTCTGCTTTGGTCTGCTCCATTTCCAGTTCAAAGTCGTTGGACACTAAATGAGACAGCTGCATCTCAGTAAAAGATGTGTTTGAATAGCTGTGATGTGCTTACTATTCAGATTTACAGAGCTGAGGTTTTGTCCTTGGCTATAGCAAAGAAGTCAAATCAGGTGAAATTAATTGTATTTCTGAACTAGACAAGTTTAAGTTTGGTAGCACCTAAATTTGGTGCGGTTTGTCATTGATTTCATCTGAAAGAAACTTGCAGGCTTTTTATCTGCTGTTGTCCCCAGCGTAAGATTATCCATTCACATCCTAAAGTACTTGTTATATTTTCAACTCACTCTTATTTGAATAAAAGCCTCAACAATTGGGAGCAATTTAATAAGCACAGAACAAGAGCTGGACCTTGCATTTGGTAGATACTGTACAGTATTACTTCATAGAAATGTAGTCAATGGCATTCCCTATAGACAATCGTTTGTTTTATCTTTAGAGTCGTTCAAAGAACCATTGTGAACTTGACATTAATTGGAATGGAATACACGCAAGAGACTTTCCTCTTCTTCCAATTGTCCTCATCCTTTCTTCTCTTCCACCCCTGCTTTGCAGATTACCATATAGAAATCACCAGGAAGTTGGAGGACAAGACAGCTTTGGAACGTCATTCTGTCATCCTGTCCTGTGACTTCAGGCCTTCTCCAAAGGTTGTGAAATGGTTCAAGGGCCGCACACCCATCGAGCCCTCTGAGAAGTACAAGATCAAGAGGGATAAGCATTCAGTAGAGCTCAGAATTCTGAAGCTGAAGCCCGATGATGCTGGTGTGTACAAGTGCAAGGCAGGAATTGCAGAGACTGAGGCCACGCTGACAGCTGAAGGTATGAGCAGGGAGGGTGGCCTCTTCCATGTCCTATTTCACCTCAGATTTCTCTTCTTGAGGTTGACTTCTGCCGTTCTCTCCTGCTAACTTTATACATGTATTATCTTCACATAGATGATTACTTCCACTCCTTCGAGCAGCACCCCTGAGAAAGACTGCTCTTCCCATTTCTGCTTATCTTTGCGGTCGTAAGCAGAAACACTATGGCACAACGACACCCACCATTCATCCTCCAGGATACTTTAACAGTTGTCAGTCAGAGTCTTATCATCAGGAAGGCCTCATGAAGCAAGCTTTGAGACAATAAAAGAAAACCAGTTCCGTCTTTCACACCACCCCGTGGCTCAAAGGTTGCTTGAAATTGATGCGCAAATGACCATTCACGGTGGTGAGGAAAAAAAAAAAAAAAGTAAGCATAAGGGAAAAGAGGGATAGGTGATAGGGGGGAATTAAATGTTACACAATTTCTATAAGGGATCTTCTGGGCTTGGTTACAAATGTTGCCCTGATTTGTTGGACTACTTCTTCATCAGTTGAAGCAGTTACAAAGTACATAGAGGATACCACATGCTGTATAAGTTGAATAAAACATGGAATCATACAAGGAACAAACATAAGAGTTGCAACAACACACAGTAGATAAAACAGAATTCGTTTCACCCATGGGCCACCTGGAAGCCAGGAAAAGAGCTCGGTGTCTAGGTTTTTCCAGGTTTGGACAGGAACATGGGCTATTTTCCTTATACCCTGGGCAATTTGTTTAACAATTTCACCGTTATCGTCAATCTTCAGACAACAATTGGAATCGTTCAACTTGCCGCAAACACCACCTTCTTCAGCTAGCAAGTAATCAAGAACCATACGATGTTGGAGAATTGCTGTCCGCATCTGTGTGGCTTGATCTGCAAGGAGGTCAAGCGCATAAGCCGTTTCATTAGTAATGATTTCAAGGACTGCCTGCAATCTGATAATACGGTTCAGGTTATAAATGGGTTCTCGAGCACCATTAATTATTTCACTGGGATTCCAGGTAGCTGGCCCATAGTATTTGATTATACATTGAGGGGGCCAATCATCTTTGCCCCAAGTCTGGCCACTACCACTTGTTAGGGAGGTATCAATAGACCTCCGCTGTCGTTTAAGATCATCATATACCTTGATACCTAATTCATTGCCATCATCTCCCGCAAGTAGGAAGAATAGTGGGCGGATTGCCCCCACATAACACACCCCAGTCCAATTTGCAGGTAGTTGTTTATATGCATAATGGCCACAAATCCAGTAATGTCCTTTCAGTGCTACTGATCCATTTTCAAAGGGTCCATCCCATTCATCAGCCAGTTTATTCACATGTTCCTTAGCTTGAAAATATGTGGTGTTGAAAGGTCCAAAAGGGTGTCCGGCCACATTACAGTTCCAGCCGTGACCAGTATCACTCTCATTCCTACACCACTTACACCTCCAAGCCCCAGCATCAGGCCTCCAGGTACATTTCATACCTCCAGCTTCAGTAAATAGGGTGTTGTTGGTGGAGGACCAAAAGTGAGAGAATCCTTGTCCCAACCCTGATTGATTGTACCACCCCCACTGATACACTATGGGGCTGTGTAAATGGGGTCCTGTTTCATAAGCCATTTTACGATAAGTCCAAGTGCAATTACTTGTTCCAACGTAGATACCACCTGGCTGAGTACGATTCAGACAATAAATTCCCATAGAGGGATACTGAATTGGCCATGGAGATGTATTCTTAATTTCCCAATGGGTAGTGTGGTTAATTCCACTGTAGTTACTTGCCAGCCATTTAGGGGCAATAGGAGTTGAAACCCATGGCCAGGTTTCAAGTCCCATAGGTCCTCCACAGACCCAACAGTTAGTCAGATTATAGACATTTGCTACTTGTTCAGCCAGTTGGAGAAAAGAGTTTTTTATGCCACCCCCCCCATCCCCGAAGTTTTGGGGAGGATAGCCAATTGCTACAGAAATTGAAATATATGACAAACACAGAAATAACAAGAATGACATTTGGCTCAGGTGCTGAAGAGGCAGTCACCAAAGCATCAATGATTAAAGTCAGCTGTTGGCTCTTCTGTGTTCAGTCAGGGTCCCTCGGAGATCTTCTGTAAAATAAAACAAGACATCGGCTTGCCCTTTTGGGCTTTTGTTAATATGGTTAAAATGAAGGGATAATCCAGCGAGTGTTAATTTTATATTCCTTTTCCCGGACATCCTTAGCTTTCCATGCATACTTATTAAGAGGCTCTGTAAGGGTCAGGGGAACTGGCCCCACATTAGGCAGGTCAACTAACACAGGCTGGCCAGGGAGATAAGAAGGTTTCCCTTGCTTATCTGCATCTGGGTCAAAAGTTATAGGCAACAGTGGAGGGGCCCTGGGACAGAAGGCATTCAGTCGAGGACAGCCATTAATTCCCCAGCGATCATTAACTCTTCTGACTGCATCAGAAGTGCGGGTGGTCCAATTGGGTTTTTCTGGTTTCAGGAATTTCTTAAGGAGGCCATTGGATCGTTCCACAATACCATTAGCTTGAGGATAGTAGGGAGTGTGAAAGATCCAGCTAATGCCTTCTTCTCTGGCCCATTCTTGTACTACCCCTGCAGTGAAATGGGAGCCATTGTCTGATTGGATAGAACTAGGTTTTGGGAGAATACTAAACCATTTCTTTAGAGCTTTTACAGTGTTCTCCCCTGTTGCTCGAGGAAAGGATTCAGCTTGTAGTAGGCCAGAGATTACTTCCACCCCTACTAACACATATTGTTTGCCTTCAGATTTTCTGAAGGGGCCAATGTAATCAATTTGCCATGTTTCCCATATATGTTTCCCTTCCCTTAAATGGAGAGGGGCATCCTGCAACGGGTGCTTGTCTAAGCGGGTGCGGCATAGTTCACAAGCAGAAATGCAAGTACGACATTGTTCCCTAGTAACAGGCCAGCCACGGGCTTGGGCCTCACGGTAAAGATCAAAAGCACCAGTATGTCCTCTTTTTACATGCAACCACTCCATAAGTCTCTCCCAGTTTTCACTGTCTGGTTCTCCCTGTCTCAGTGGAGCAATCCTGGCTAGTTCATCAGCTTTATTGTTCCACTGACTTGCAGGATTGCCATCTTCTTGGTGGGATGCAACCCATGCAACTGAAAATTGGCCTTGTTTAGCAATAGCAAGAATCTCCTGCCACTTATCTTTCTGCCAGACTGGGACACGATTAACCTCCCAACCATTTTGCTCCCAGAAAGGAAGCCACTCTGTACAGCCTTTGAAGACAGCATATGAGTCAGTGTAAATATGCACATGAACAGCAGACTGTGACTCATGCTGGAATACACTCCATACTGCTACCAGCTCCCCAACCTGAGCACTACCTTCCCCCTCAGTGATAATAGTGAAATTAGTGCCTATCTGTAAGGCAACAGCCCGGTATTTCCATACTTTTCCCTCACGCTTGGCAGAGGCGTCTGTGAACCAAACATTCTGCAACTGGTCTGAGTAGGGGGGGGCAATCTGGATAACAGAGGGAAGATTGGCATCAGTGATAGAGAGAATATCGTCTTGAATAGCAAGCATTTTTGTAGCACCCTCTGTGACTGTAAAGATATTACAATAATGTTCAATTTGAGCATACCATTTCCGGACAGAAGCACGCTGTGCCACCCCGTCAGGGGGAGGGGTACCGGATATTACAGGCTTGATAACCTTAAATGGGCCTCTCAGTACTATAGGTTGCTGTCGTATGGTCCTCTCAGCTTCTCGCAAAGCTAAGCTGACAACAAACAGCCCCTTCTCCAGCTGTGAGTATCGCTTCTCTGCATCTTTAAAGCTGCGGGAATAGAATCCAATAGGTCTAGTGGGACCTTCTGGACCCTTTTGCCAGAGATGTATAGACAATCCTGACTGAGCAAATCCCCATTCTATCTGCACGGGGTCAGAGGGATGAATAGGACCTAAGGACTGGTGGGTAATAGCTTCAAAAATTAAAAGCTGCAAGGCTTCCTCATGAACTGGGGTCCATTCCCATGATGTCCCCTTCCTCAATAAGTCATACAATGGACGGGCAATGATAGAAAAGTCAGGGATGTGTTTTCTCCAAAACACTAGAAGTCCAAGAACATGTTGTAACTCCTTTTTATTCTCTGGCATTTTGAGTTGATCTAAGGCTGCGAGGGTGTCCTGTGGAATGCAGGCCATACCACCTTTCCACCAGATACCCAAAAATTTCACTTCAGAAGCTGGAGACTGAATTTTATCTGGAGGAATAGTCAAACCCAGCCCTTCCAAGTGTTTTATTATTTTGTCATGCATTGTTTTAACTGCTATCAGCTTATCTCCCCCTACCAGGACATCATCAATATACTGATAAATCCGGACTCCTTCTTCCAGGGGAATTTGTTCCAGCTCTTGTGCCAATGCATGGTGAGCCAAAGTCGGAGAGTGCTTATACCCTTGAGGGAGACGGGTAAAAGTATATTGCTGGCCCTCCCATGTAAAAGCAAAACGGAGCTGGTCCTCAGAACGCAGGGGGACCATAAAAAACATATCTTTAACGTCAATAGAAGCCATGATCGGGTGAGCTTGCTCTTGGATAGTCGCTATCAATTCAGAAATGTTAGGAACAGCTGCAGTTAGCGGTCCTGTGTTAGCATTTAGCCTACGATAATCGACAGTCAGTCTCCATTTGCCATTTGGTTTTCTAACAGGCCACACGGGAGAGTTAAAAGGGGAGTGAATGGGTATCACAATTCCCTGTTCCTTTAATTCTGCCAGCAAGGGGCCAATACCATTACGTGCCCCCAGGGGTAAAGGATAAGGCTTAACGGAGGTCAAACGGGAGGGGGGAAGCGGGGGTGCCACCTGCAACAGACGGATATCTAAAGTGGGGGCGCCGAACACCCAGCTCCCTCCCTGGTCATCTGTCCAGCTCCTACCCTTCAGGATATCTAGCCCTAACAAATTAAGAGGATATTTTCCTACAACCATGGAGACCTCTTGCACTGCTTCCTCTCCAGGCAATCGCAACCTCACTATTGCCGTGGCTTGAGAATGTATGCCGCCCATTGCATCTGCCACAAACATTTTTCTGCGAGACAGAGCCACGCCTGCGCGGTCTGCATCTTCTATTTTAATAGCCGAAATTTGTGCTCCTGTATCTACCAGAAATGTCAGAGGAACTAGTCTAGGTTCAACAATGCATGTGATTAACAGGTCGTTTCCTTTTGTTGTGAGCTTTCTAATATACATCCAACCTCCGCCCCCCCGCTCACATGAGAGGAGCGAAGGCATTAGTTTTCCTGTGGCTCTAGTGTTTGGACTGATTCCAAAGAAGGGGCACTCGGAATTACATTGTTGCTCTTTTCGAGCTTCTGGTTCGGCCACCCATTAACTAACTTCTCCAGCCTGTCGGTAGATAATCCATCCATTAAGTCTCGCGGAATGCCCTTCTGCCAACCTAGCGTCCAAAGATTATTACGTTTATGATCTATATTTCGCCCACTCGGTTTCATAGAAAACGAGGCCCCTTTAAACCCGTGGTTCTCTAGTCTGGAAGGGGGCGGGGTCGAATTGGCCACTGCGCGCCTCACTCCTTTTGTTTCAAATTTACTGGTGGAAGAAATCACTGGTCCATATTTTCTCCCATAGTTAATTAATTCTTGGGCAACCTCCCCCCATGTCCATGCTTTATATCCTGATTGCAGATGGTTCGAGGTTATTGATCCTTCTAATGCTGCCCGCGTTCTTTCTCCCTGAGGCATAGCCTGTATCTTTCCTTGTAGCTGTATACCAATAGGTTTCAGGGACTCTGGAAGCCCCCTGATTAAAGGAGTGATCCGTTCAGGATCAACAATCATCATCATAGGTGATTCATGATGTGGCTGCAGTTTTCTGTCATACATCATTTGGAGACAAGCAGCCTTTTGAACACTTTCTACCAATTGATCAACTGTTCCAATAATGGCAAGAGGGTCTCCCCTTTCTAAAGGGTTAAGACCACCTGCCCAATAGGCAGCCCTTTGTGTTAGGGACCAGGGAGCACGGTTGTTACCAGTAGTTAAAAACACTCCCGGTCCCCAATAACCTTCAGCTTCCTTTTCAGTTAACAGTATTTGGTCTCCCCCAGTGAGGCTAACCCTCCATACATACTCTGTCTCTGATTCCTTTGGAGAGCGGCTGAACTCTTTTCTCAGCTTTGCTAATTCAGTGGCAGAGAAGGGAATTTCTTTAACATTCATTTGAGGGTCCAAATCCTCACTGTTATCAAAGGTATATTCGGTTTTTATCAACGGGCGCAAGTGGGTTGGTGAGTCCTCTAACTTGTTAAGCCTGGACTTTATTTCTTTCAGTCCTTCTAAAGGATAGACCTTTTCTTGCGGCAAGTTATGAACGACAGTGTCGGTAGTATCCCTACACCTTAATTGTTCCTTCAGAGCCTCTAGTAAAAGAGCCGCATCGCGTTTTTCATATTCTAATTGCTTGTTGAGCTCCTCTGTCTGTTTCTGCAGAGTCTGAACTAACTCTTGCAGAGATCCTATGGTTTGGTTTTCTGCTTTAAGCTGTTGGTCTCGGAATTCTATAGCAGCAACCAGAGCAGAACCCAATACTGCACAAATAAACGATTTGCCTTTTCCAGCCCGGCTATGAGCATTCCTTTGCAGAACACTAATACGGTCTGAAACGCTCTGCAAGTTATGCCAGTTTTGTCGTGCCCAATCCACCCCTGATAAAGAGGGCCGAGCACCGTGTTTTTCTAAAAGGTCAAATAACACATCTTCACTTTTCATGGTGGCAATACTATCACTCATTATCTAGATAAACAACGAATTCTACAGGCAACAAAATCTACACTGGGGGAGAGGGAGGTGACCCCTTATCTCCTCAGAGAGACAAGCACTTAACAAAACAAATCCAGCAACAACTCAAAGCACTTTTTCCCTACACAAAAGACTGAGAAGACCAATCAACACTTGCAAAGAAAGCGTTAACGTGTAATTCACTCCTGGCTACCCTGTCAGACCAGAAAAACTTCAAGTTTCAAGCTGCAAGAGTTACAAAACCCTTCAAGTTTTCTCAAAAAGCAACAAACTTCTTGGAGAGGCACATATGTCCTAACTTCCCCAAGAGGCGCACACACAAAACTTCCAATATTCAAAATAGTCTTCCCGAGGAGGCACACGACATATGTCCTCGAGAGATGCACACGTAATACAGTAAAGTTTCAGAATATGGAGCGATCTTCCTGGAGAGGTGCTCACATCTAAGTTACCTAAATTACCGCTCCTTGCAACTCCAGGAGGTGCACACAGAAAAGTTTTAGACTATATCTGGGAGGACAACACTCTCACGGCGGGTATCCTGCCGACTACGCCAATAAAAATGTCTCGCTCCAATTTACAGGAGGGAGGCAAGGTTCTTTTGTGTATATACCCGGCGTGAGATTAAGAAGCAACGGTTCAAATGTTGGTCCAACCAGTTTATTAAAGTCCTAGGCGTTTTTAGGGAGACGGGGAAGGGAAGGTAGGCGATAGGGAAAGTAGGAAATATAAGCAAGGAGTCTTTGCAGATAGCAAAAGAGATATAGTCACCACCGTGGGTCCAGCGAGGTACACAATAGGTCCGTTGATCTCAGGAACTTGTCTGATCACCGCGGGGGATGGGAGACAGCCAGGGAGCTCCGCAGCAAGCCGGTCCCGGGGGTTCTTCCGACGAAGTCTTCCCCTCAGGGAATTCTCCGTCAAAGGTGTCTTCGGGAGTTTGTCTCCAAAGTCCCCAGTTTAGCGAGGGCCTTTTATCCCCCATTTCGGTGGGAATTTCTCCTTTTTCTTACAGCTCAGCATTTTCTTGGGGAAGTACCGAACTTCTCGAAAGATGATTTACAACCAGCTTCTGTGACATTCCTGACCACAGATGAGCCAGCAAGGAAGGAGGAGGGGGTCTCTGTTGCCGGACACAAGCGTTATCGCCTTCTGCAGTGGTCCACTCCTTCGAGCAGCACCCCTGAGAAAGACTGCTCTTCCCATTTCTGCTTATCTTTGCGGTCGTAAGCAGAAACACTATGGCACAACGACACCCACCATTCATCCTCCAGGATACTTTAACAGTTGTCAGTCGGAGTCTTATCATCAGGAAGGCCTCATGAAGCAAGCTTTGAGACAATAAAAGAAAACCAGTTCCGTCTTTCACAGCATTTCAGGAGGCAAATGGTTGGGGATACTCTTTCATTTGCTTGAGTCTCAGAGTGAATCACTAGTATGTGAACCATCCTTCATCTCCTTTGTATTGCTTTTGTGTGTGTCTGTGTGTGGTTTCCCCTGTGAATTTCATTCTTTCCAGTTATATGGAAGTTCTCTTTTGAGCAGTGAAATTAGATGTTCCATCATCAGTCATAATGGTAAAGCTGAGTTGCCACGTTATCTGTGTCCTTTCTGTCTGGCATCTCAATAACTGCTGCCCCACCACAATATCTGCCTAATACTTCAGCTCCATGGATGCCTCCTTGTGCAAACTGAGAGCCTGTATTTGGTGTGCATAGATCTGGGCTTACATCTGTGCTGGTAAATGCACTAGTGCATGGGCTAAGCAGTCCTGCCTCCTGTGCTGTGGGCATTGAGATGGGGCTCCTACAAGCTGCCCATTGCAAGATATTTAGAAACTAATTGCTGCGGAGGTTTCCATCCTCTTTTCAGACTAACTAAAATTTGGTTAGTGGGATCAAAACAGAAGGGGCAGGGAGGGAGAGCTGACCAAGGACTACTGATGGAACAACTATGAATCCTTGGTTCCTCAGGATTCCCTGCATCAGCAGTTGGCAACAGGAGTAAGGGGGCTCAGGAGGACACTGTGGAGTAGTGTGAAAAATAAGCGAAGAGAGTTACTAATTGATGCCTCTTGGAAAGTAGTCCAAGAGTGGTCCTCTTCATAAACTCTCCTCTTGTGTGTGGTTTTATCTTTATGAGGTGTTCATAACAAGTGATGTGTAGATCTCCCTTATCTCATAATGTCTTTTCCTGCCTGCAGTGAATATGCAGGATACTGGATCATATACCAGCTTCTTTGAATTACTGCTCATGTCAGGAGATAAAATCTGCCTATTCTTTGAACTAACACTGGCGAGGGTTAGTTATTCTGGCTACCGAGAGAATGACACAGCAGATTAAACTCTTTCATTTCCTTCTTTGTCAAATGCCTTTTCATCTAACTGTGTGTCCCATAGAAATTCAGAGCAGTGTTGGCTGAGGGAAGTGGAAATATTTATCTCCTGTGTGTATCTGCCACCCTATTTAGACATGCTGGCAGAGCGCAGAGATTGGAGGAGTTGGATTAGGCAGTAGTTTCCCTATTGCTCACAGAACCACTTTTTCTGTGGTCTCCCAGCTACCCTGTGCCCAGTGGCCTATGCAAGATGGAGCGGAAAAGGCTCATTTTATGAACAAACAGGAACCTTTCTGGTCAGATTAATACCTGTGCTCTTTTAGAGAGATTTAGATACTAGAGATTTTAGGTACTGGAATAGGCTCCCCAGAAAGGTGGTTGAATCACCATCCCTGGTTGTGTTTAAGAGCCTTTTGGATGTGGTACTCAGGGATATGATTTAGTGTAGGGTTTTTAGAGTTAGGGTACTGGTTAGGCTGCGGTTGGACTTGATGATCTTCAATGTCTTTTCCAACCTGGGTAAATCTATGATTCTATGCAGGAACTCTTCTCCTGAGGTTAATCCAAGTTGTATCCAGGCCCTTCAGAAGGAAAGGGATATAGCAGCACAGAAATATGGCCTGATTCTGACATAACTAAATGCAGACCTGGAGAGTTAAAAGGGATTGTGTGATGTTCAAAGGATTTTGAAGCAAAGATGTCCCCTAGGTAAGATTTGTGGCTGACATTCCCCATACATTGTTTGTAGGCACACAAGCTAAGGAGAGACTAGTGATGAGCATGCAGAGAAGCCAATGGTTCAGACAGGTTTGTAGTGACACAACACTGTAGAGTTCTGTCTAGTTCTCCTTGGCATAGTTTGGAAAATAAAGATGAGGTAATTGGTGGTAACCAATATGGCATCATCAAGGTCAAGCCATGTCTGACAAACTTGGTGGCCTTTCATGATGGAGTAACAGCATCAGTGGATAATGGGAGAGCAACTGACATCATCTACTTGGACTTGTGCAGAGCATTTGATCCCGTCCTGCATGACATCCTGGTCACCAAACTGGAGAAAAATGATTTTGATGGATGGACCAGTTGCAGGATAGGGAACTGTCTGGATGGCCACACTCAGAGAGCTGCAGTCAATAGCTCAGTGTCCAGGTGGAGGGTGGTGTTGGGACCAGTGTTATTTAACATTTTTGTAGGCAACATGGAGAGTGGAATCAAATGCAGCCTCAGCAAGTTTGCAGATGACACCAAGCTGAGCGGTGCTGTTGATGTGCTAGAGGGAAGGGATGCTACTCAGAGGGACCTGGACAGGCTGGAGAGGTGGGCCCTTGGCAGCCTCATGAACTTGAGTGTGGCCAAGTACAAGGCCCTGCACCTGGGTCAGGGCAATCCCAAGCACAGGCACAGGCTTAGAGGAGAATGATTTGAGAGAAGCCTTGACCCTGAGGAGAAGAGTTGGTGTGGAGGGAGGTGTCCCTGCCTATAGCAGGGGGACTGGAACTAAATGACCTTAAAGATTCAGTCAGTTCTATTGTTTTTCTACCCTTAATTTTGCTTGAAAGGTTTTAGAATAAATGAGATTCTGGTTTCCATGAAAACTGTTTGCAGGGAGCTCCATTGTAGCTAGTAGGTCTGTCTTTAAGTTCAAGGGCAATAATGCATTGACTGTGTTGAAGAGAGAAATGACTCAGGAATGGATGATGGTTTAGAATAAAACATAATCCTACTTATTTTCTATGCAAATATGTGTAAGGAAAAGATGCTGCACTCAGTTCTGGAAATACCCTGACAAATATATCTCTACTGTTTCACAGCTGGAGATATCAAGATTGTTAAAGCACTGGAAGATGTGGAAGTGAATGAATATGGGAGTGCATCTTTTGTCTGTGAGATTTCACACAATGAGGTTCAGACCCAGTGGTACAAAGAGGACAACAAGCTGAAGGCTGATGACAACATCAGAATGCAACAAGATGGTAGGGTGTAAGCGGGGGGTCTTTCTCCTGAGTGGGGGGTGGGTTGGAGATCAAGCATATAAGACATCTGAAATGAAGTGAAGAGGGTTCAGAAGCGAGTTCCCCTTTTGTTTTGGGACTGAGGTTTAGGTGGAACAAGTGACATGGTGGGATGCTTAGTGTGGGAAGTGTGATGCTATCCCACCATCCCACACTGCTGGGAGCAGGTAGGAAATGAGTGCAGTTATTTCCAAAGTGGGGGTGAACAGGGCAGTCAGTTCACCTCTCCAAAGAGGTTTTGTCTGACAGTGAGTGTGATCCTTCTGTATCAGATACTTTGAATTTGACGGTGGCCGCATTTGATCAGTCCTTGTAGAAGCCATGTTTAGATTCTGCTTTGGTCTGCTCCATTTCCAGTTCAAAGTCGTTGGACACTAAATGAGACAGCTGCATCTCAGTAAAAGATGTGTTTGAATAGCTGTGATGTGCTTACTATTCAGATTTACAGAGCTGAGGTTTTGTCCTTGGCTATAGCAAAGAAGTCAAATCAGGTGAAATTAATTGTATTTCTGAACTAGACAAGTTTAAGTTTGGTAGCACCTAAATTTGGTGCGGTTTGTCATTGATTTCATCTGAAAGAAACTTGCAGGCTTTTTATCTGCTGTTGTCCCCAGCGTAAGATTATCCATTCACATCCTAAAGTACTTGTTATATTTTCAACTCACTCTTATTTGAATAAAAGCCTCAACAATTGGGAGCAATTTAATAAGCACAGAACAAGAGCTGGACCTTGCATTTGGTAGATACTGTACAGTATTACTTCATAGAAATGTAGTCAATGGCATTCCCTATAGACAATCGTTTGTTTTATCTTTAGAGTCGTTCAAAGAACCATTGTGAACTTGACATTAATTGGAATGGAATACACGCAAGAGACTTTCCTCTTCTTCCAATTGTCCTCATCCTTTCTTCTCTTCCACCCCTGCTTTGCAGATTACCATATAGAAATCACCAGGAAGTTGGAGGACAAGACAGCTTTGGAACGTCATTCTGTCATCCTGTCCTGTGACTTCAGGCCTTCTCCAAAGGTTGTGAAATGGTTCAAGGGCCGCACACCCATCGAGCCCTCTGAGAAGTACAAGATCAAGAGGGATAAGCATTCAGTAGAGCTCAGAATTCTGAAGCTGAAGCCCGATGATGCTGGTGTGTACAAGTGCAAGGCAGGAATTGCAGAGACTGAGGCCACGCTGACAGCTGAAGGTATGAGCAGGGAGGGTGGCCTCTTCCATGTCCTATTTCACCTCAGATTTCTCTTCTTGAGGTTGACTTCTGCCGTTCTCTCCTGCTAACTTTATACATGTATTATCTTCACATAGATGATTACACAAAGATCATCTAGTCCAACCATTCTACCACATCCCAGTATGATTTATAGTAACAGTGGTAACAGTTCACCTTGTTTCCCCACAGCCCGCAATGTAGAAGTAACGAAGCACCTGCAGGATGTAGAAATTGAAGAAGAGAGCTCTGCTGTCTTCTCCTGCAAGCTGTCCCATAATGACGAGGACGTGGAATGGTTCCTGAATGGCAACCTCCTTTACACCAACAATTACAATGACATCAAGAACGTTGGCAATTGCTGCACACTGACAATGAAGCAGGTTAAGCCTGAGGATGCTGGCACAGTGACAGTGAAGTCAGACAAGGTGTCAGAAAGCGCACCTGAAGGTGATAGGTGGGTCTGATCACACCCCTCCTGGATGTAAGAGATGCTAAGGAGCTCCAGTTCATTCTATTGTGCAGCAGTCCTGCTTCTAAAGCTGACCTCTCTGGGGTGACAAGTCATCAGAGGCTTTCTTCCAGTGGAAGGTTCCATTGCAGCAGATATCAAGGAAGGAGGATGGTTTTGGTGTCCTGCCAAAGCATTCCATTGCTTTTTATCATCATTTTACTTAACACAAGGAGAGTTACAGGAGCAATTTCTTTTACTGCTTCAGTAACATGCAGTGTCAATGCTGTTGTCTCCAAGGATTTATGACTGAAGGAGAGATCATTCAGTGTGTGTTTTGCCTCTGGGATGACTAATGACCAGGCTGTGAGCAACCTGATCTAGCTGTGAATGTCCCTTTTTATTGCAGGGGAGCTGGGCTAGATGGCCTTTAAGGGTCTCTTCCAATTCTAAGGAACTTGTGCCTGAAGTGCAGAAGTGGATGAATTATACCACTTCTTCATATCCTCCCCATGATTACAGAGGAAATACAACAAAACAACATGCATGGTCTTACTGTTGTCATTTGCTTGAATACGAAGACGTCTCTTTTTTATGGTTGAGATTTTTGTTGATATGGGTCAGGAGGAACTCACACTTTTTAGCTTTCTCAATAGGCAAAAAGTTCCAGTTGCTGCAAGCCACCGAGGTAACCAATAGAGGGGCCCTGATCCCCCTTGTGCCATCGGGATGCTCTGGCACGGGATGTGCCTCAAATTCAAAGCTCCTTCCCACCTCCCAAGGAAAAGCAAAGCAACTCAAGCATCTCCAGCAAAGCTGCCCAGCAGACAGCAGGGAATGCAAACAGCTTCTGGCTGCTCCCCTGCACTCCTGTCCTAAGTAAGTGACCCCTCGAGGACTGGATGGGAAATCAGTGCATGACACACGTGAGTGTGCACAGCATTGTGCAAAGCAGTGGGGATCCGTGTGTGTGTATTTGTGCATGGATGGTGTTGTACACACATTTGTGTCCATGAGTGTACAAACCAGTGGTGTTGCTCAGGTGTGTGTAGGTCTGTGGGTATGTGTGCAAGGACGAGCATGCACATATATGTACGTGCACAGGGGTGTGCGGAGTGTTGGAGCTGCACAAGGACATTGTGGTACCGGTGTGTGCGTGCACTTTGGGAGTGAAAGGAAGGGGTTACACATGTGTGAGTGTGTGTGCGCACAGGGCTGCACTAAGGGATGTGGTTGTGTGAGTGTGTGTGAGCACATAGATAGTGCGTGGATGCGGTGGCACAAATGTGTGCTTGCACAGGGCTGTGCTGAGGAGTTGGGCTGCACACAGGTGCACACAAAGGGATGTTTGAACCCTTTGCCCCTAAGAACAGTTTTCCAGTGTCTCTCGTCCAAGAATTCTTTGAACAGCCTGCAGCTGACTCTCCTGAAGCTCAGGGTCCTGACTTTGCTTTTTGCCAGGCCCGCATTCCTTGAGATGAGGAACTCTAGGAGGGCATGGTCACTACAGCCCTGACCACCTCCAGTCTTAACCCCTGCTGTGCAGCATGTCCAGTAATGCTTCCCTTCACAGAATCACAGAATTACCCGGGTTGGAAGGAACCTCAAGGATCATGTAGTTCCAACCCCCCTGCCTAGCAGGGCCACCAAACATACACATTTACTAGATCAGGTTGCCCAGGGCCCTGTCCAACCTGGTCTTGAACACCTCCAAGGACGGGGCATCCACAACCTCACTGGGCAGCCTGTTCCAGGACCTAACCACCCTTCTAGTAAAGAACTTTCCCCTAACATCCAACCTAAATCTTCCCTCCTTCAACTTAAAACCATTTCCCCTAGTCCTGCTATTATCAGCCCTTTCGAAGAGTTTACTCCCCTCCTGGGAGTAAGTTCCCTTCAGGTATTGAAAGGCTGCAATGAGGTCACCTCGCAACCTTCTCTTCTCCAGGCTGAACAAACCCAACTCCCTCAGCCTGTCCTCATAGGGGAGGTGCTCCAGCCCCCTGATCATCTTTGTGGCCCTCCTCTGGACCCTTTCCAAAATTTCCATATCTTTTTTGTACTGAGGGCTCCACACCTGGACACAGTACTCCAGATGGGGCCTCACAAGAGCAGAGTAGAGAGGGACGATCACCTCCCTATCCCTGCTGACCACCCCTCTCCTGATGGAGCCCAGGATCCCATTTGCTTTCCGGGCTGCCAGAGCACACTGCTGGCTCATGTTAAGTTTCTCATCTATCAGGACGCCTAGGTCTTTTTCAGCCGAGCTGCTCTCAAGGACAACTCCTCCCAGCCTGTACAGGTGCCTGGGGTTCTTCCGGCCCAAGTGCAAAACCTTGCACTTTGCCGTGTTGAACCTCATTAGGTTCACCCGAGCCCAGCTTTCCAGCCTGTCAAGGTCCCTCTGAATGGCATCTGTTCCCTCCACCGTATCGACTGCACCACTCAGCTTGGTGTCATCAGCAAACTTGCTGAGGGTGCACTCCATTCCCTCATCGATGTCATTAATAAAGATGTTAAAGAGCACCGGTCCCAAGACAGACCCTTGAGGGACGCCGCTCGTTACCGGCCTCCACCTGGACATAGAGCCATTGACCACCACCCTCTGTCTGCGGCCTTTCAACCAATTGCTTATCCATCTAGTTGTCCACCCATCAAATCCACCTCCCTCCAATTTGGAGATGAGGATGTGATGGGGGACCATGTCAAAGGCCTTGCTCAGGTCCAGGTAAATGACATCGGTCGCCTTCCCTTCATCCACCAACGCCGTCACTCCATCATAGAAGGCCACAAGATTAGTTAAGCATGACCTTCCCCTGGTGAAGCCATGCTGGCTGTCTCGGATCACATGCTTGTTCTTTATGCAATCAAGCATGTTGTCCAGGAGGATCTGTTCCATAATCTTCCCAGGCACAGAGGTGAGACTCACCGGCCTGTAGTTACCCGGGTCGTCCCTGCTCCCCTTCTTGTAAATGGGAGTGACGTGACCCTTCCTCCAATCATCCGGGACCTCACCTGACAGCCACGACTTCTCAAATATGATGGAGAGCGGCTCAGCAACCACCTCAGCCAGCTCCTTCAGGACCCTGGGATGCACGCCATCTGGCCCCATAGACTTATACTCATTCAGTCTAAGGAGGCACTCTCGGACTTGCTCTACCCTTACAGTGGGGAGGGATTTACCTCCTTGGTCCCCACATGGAGGTATGGGGGTGCAAGACTTAGGGACGTGAAAAAGACTAGAATCCTGGCCACCAGTGAAGACCGAGGTGAAGAACTCATTCAGCACCTCAGCTTTCTCTTCATCTGTTGAAGCCATTTCTCCTTTTAAATTTACCAGAGTAGGCACGCCCATTTTGGCCTGTCTCTTCTGGCCAATGTACCTGTAGAAGGTTTTCTTGTTGTTTTTCACATCCCTCGCCAAGTTCAGTTCTGCCTGAGCCTTGGCTTTCCTGATCCCACATCTGCAAGTTCGGACGGCATCCCTGTATTCTTCCCGGGTGACACAGCCTTGTTTCCAGAGCTTGTACCCCCCTTTCTTCACCCTCAGTTCTCTTAGCAGGTCCTTGCTGAGCCATGCCGGTTTTCTACCTCTCCTGCCCACTTTCTTAATCAGGGGAATGGAGACCTCTTGTGCTGCCAGGAGGGCATCCTTGAACAGTAGCCAGCTCTCCTCAGCGTCCTTATCTTTGAGGGCAGCGCGCCAGGGGATCTTGGCCAGCATTCCATTGAGTAGCTTGAAGTCTGCTCTTCTAAAGTTGAGCATCCTGGTCCTGCTCTTTGCCAGGCCCACATCGCTTGAGATCACAAACTCAACCAGGGCATGATCGCTGGAGCCCAGGCAGCCTCCAACCTTGACGCCTTTGATGATCTCCTCAGCGTTGGTGAGCAGCAGGTCCAGCAACGCTTGACCTCTGGTCGGTCTGTCCAATACCTTCCCTTCTGCTTGGTGTGCTTAATGCTTGGCCCACAAAGTTATTCCCAGTGCAGTCCAGCAGTCTCTCAGACAGCTTGCAGCCAGCCATGCTGATTTCCCAGCCTGACTGGAATCCCCCATCAAGTTGAGAGTCAGTGAGCGCGGTGCTTCTGGTAGCTGCAGTAAGCAGGGCCCATCAACAGGCTCCCTTGACCAGGCGGCCTGGAGCAGACCCTCACCTCCAGAAGCCCATTATTGGTTCAGTCCCGAATTTTACCCGCAAGTTCTCAACGTGATCGTGGCTGTTCTTAGTCCTTTGCAGTCAGCTTCTTCATAGAGAGGGCAAATACCTTGCCCTCCGGAATTCCATAGTAACAATCATGTCTCCTTTATGTCAGGTGAGGTGTTTTTTGTTGTTGTTGTTTTTTGTTTGCTTGTTTGTTTGTTTTCCATTTTCTAGGTAAAAAATTTAATTTCTGAGCCAGGAGAAGAAGTGCAACATGTAACAATCTTCCTGGCACTGTGCAGTTTGCATGAGTAGCCAAGTGCTCCTCAGGTAACGTGTGCTGCAGAGCTGACCTTGGTGGCAGGGGTTGTGTCTTCATTTTCTTCCTGTCATGTGGGAACATAAGAAGACTCTTCAGAGCAGGAGCTGCAGAGGAAGATGAACGGCATGAGAAGGTAAGGCTAGGAACCAAGGACACCTCCAGAAAGAACAGAAAAACTAAGTCATTTAAGATGCATGATGGCCGTGTGATACTGTCCGTGACTGGAGGAGAAGCACATGGCTAGGAATGACTGATGGCTCTGGTGGGATGAGTGCCTACGTGCGCCGTAAAGGAGAGTTTGTGGGATGTTCTGTGGACATGTGAAGGTTGTGGGAAAGTTAAGAGAGAAAACGTGTGAATTCACAGAAGTGGTATTAGAACCTGGAATAAACCATTTGGATCACTCACATCTGAGTCCGTGCCAGATTGTCGCACTGTCAGAACCTGAGGCCTGGGATTTTCCTTTAGTAGTGCCAACTGCCTGTTGTAAATGAGAAAAGATATTACTAAACATAGCTTCCCTCCTTGTAGTTTTGATATTTCTGTCTTTGCATTCCTTTAGCACCCAGGGTGTTGATGCAGCTGCACAAATCCGCTGTACTGTCCTCCTGTTTTGCATGGAAGAATGGTAAAATAGCAATCTCTGGGTGAAATTTTGTTCAGGCGTTTTCCTTTCTGTGCCCCTAGGAAGCAATGGCTTGGAAATGGCAGTGCCGCCTGGGAACCCACACAGCAACCCAGTATCTCATTGTCTGGGTCTGTGAAAAACCACAATGATGACAAAAGATGTTTCAATTCTGTCTGTGCTGTCAGTGCAGCCCTGAGGAGCGGTGTGGGCATGGCATGGCGGGGAGAAGGGATTTCCCTTCCAATGGGAAAGTGCCTGTTCATGTGTTGGTATGTAACCGCTCCATGGCCTGCTCCATGTGCTTCTGAATGGGCAGCTCAACTTTTGTGTCACTCAGCCACCTGTGGCAGAGGTCAGGATTAGTGCCTTTCAAGGAGCTGAGAAGCATTTCTTGCTCAAGTCCTGCTTCCAAGCTTAACCACCTACAATGAAGTAGATGTCGTTTTTCTGGTGTCCTTCAATTCCGTGTCCGCATTTTCCCAAAAGCAAAAGAATTTGGAGTTAACCAGCTGCAGTGAAGTGAGCGATTTCAGTGCCTATTTCTGATGGTGGCAATGAGTTCAGAGGTCACACTTAATTGACGGTGCCTGTTTCCATTCTGACAAAGGCTGTAGTTTCAGCTGACTTCCCGAGGCTGCCATGTGTGGTGGTGACACAGCCTTGGGCTTGTGCGTTTGCATGACTCCCACCTTTCCTTTCTGTGTCTTGCAGGTCAGCTGGTGCTGGAAGCGGCCGGTATCTGAGTAGGAATGAAGGTGAGTGCAGGAGCAGCTGCTGAGGGGAGGAAGGAAGTCCATGCTAATGAGCTCTGAAGCATCTGCGGGTCCGGTACCAGAATAGGCAGCAGTGATGCAGGGGGCTCCTCGGCAGGAAGCTGGCTGATCCAAATGCTTGCTGAGAGTTTGGAAGCCCAAACCCTTATGGTCTCTGTAAGGGTGGTTAATAAAAAGATATTAACCAAGATGGTGGTAAATAGCCTAAGGTTATTAGCAAAGGGAAACTCACCAATATCGATACCTTGACTAGAAAGCTGAGGCAGCCTCAACTAGGGAGCAATCTCTAAGACATGCTGTCTCAGTGGTGGTCAGCCTTTAAATGAGGTCTCAGAGGAGGTTGAGTCGAGGTCCACCCCTTCTGGGAGCACAGCTAGATTACTCTCACCTGTGCTCCCGCAGCTGACCCAATACTTGCCTCAGCTGATTAATCAGAGGTTCAAGCTGTGATTTCCCATACAGTCTCTAAGCTGAAGGCAGCATCTCCTTGATCTGATGGTGGTGTGCCTGAGTGAGGGAGCGATCCAAGCTGGATGCAGAAGAGTCATCTTAATTTCTCTGCTATTTTACTTCAGATGACACCTATTGGGTGTTGGTTTCTTAAAATTTGGATCTAGGAGGTGGTCTCTTCCTTTGCTTCTGATGAAAGCACAGAAGTGCAGCAGGAGTAGAAGACAAAGAGGTTTTCTTGGTGACAGGAACACCAATTATTTGATTCAAATGTGTAACTGATGTAGATGGTGAAGAACAGATCTGCCTCAAAGACATGCTTGATCACATAAGAAATGAGCATGTGATCCAAGACAGGCAGCGTGGCTTTAGCAGGGGAAGGCCATGCCTAACCAGTCTGGTGGCCTTCTATGATGGAGTGACGGCATTTGTGGACAAAAGGAAGGTAACAGATGTCATTGACCTGGACTTGAGCAAGATCTTTGACATTGCCCTCCACCACATCCTTATCTCTAAACTGGAGGGATGTGGATTTGACAGGTGGACCACCTGGTGGATAAGGGATTAGTTGAAAGGCCACAGACAGAGGGTGGTGATTCATGGTTCTATGTCCAGGTGGAGGCCGATAACAAGTGGTGTCATCCAGGAGTCTGTCTTGGGACCAGTGCTTTTTTACATGGTTATCAGAGACACCAATGATGCAATGGAGTGCACCTTCTGCTGTTTGCTGAGTGGTGCGGCTGACGCAGTGGAAGGAAGGGATGCCATTCAGAGGGAGCTCAACCGAGAGGTTGGCCTACGTGAATCTAATGAGGTTGAACACAGCAAAGTGCAAGGTTTTGCACTTGGGCTGGAGGAATCCCAGGCATTTCTACAGACTGGGAGGAGCAGTCCTTAAGAGAAGCTACGCAGAGAAGGACCTGGGGGTCCTGGTGGATGAAAAACAGAACGTGAGCCATCAGCGTGCTCTTGCAGCTCAGAGAGCAAATGGTCCCCTGGGCTCCATCAGAAGAGGGGATGGCCAGCAGGGACAGGGAGGTGATTGATCTTCATGATCCTTGAGGTCCCTTCCAACCCGGGCCATTCTATGATTCTGTGATTACACTCGCTGTCAGAAAGAACGGCAGCTGTACAGAAGCTGGATATATTTTGGGACAGTTCTTGTAACCAGTTGATTTTAAGACCTTGCCCGAGTCAAGAGTCTAAATTGAGTGTCAGAAGAAAGCTGGTAAAGTGGCTATTGCTCATTCTTTTTCATTTGCTTTTTCTTTCATTCGGGTTCCTTTTCCAAAGGAGATTCTGGTGATGGAAGCAATTGAAGAAAGAACCAAAGCAGCTCTTGCCAAGAGTGCTTGAAGTCCCTGTGGAGAGAAGCAAAGAACTTGGGCTTCCTCTGGGATGCTCCCCACCATGTCTCAGGAAGGAGACAACTGCTGTTCCACTTTCTGCTCTGTGTGTGGAAAGGTACGTCTGGGTTTCTTCTGCTTGTTTATTCTTTCTTTTTCAGGCTTTGAAGGAGAAGGGGTGGAGCAACGGGAGACTCACTGGTCGTTTGTTACCTCAAGAACAGGATGGATTCTGCATTGACTGTGAAAAACCTGGGCTAGTAGCATGGGCATGTTTCAGGCTGGACTTTTCCTTCTTGGTTTCCTTTTGGCTACAGGGAGACAGCTGTCTAAAGGTGTGTTTTCTTACCCACTCTCCAAAACCATGTTTCATTGTTGCAGGTGGTTCAGTGTGCTCTTGCAGTGCAGATGCTGTAGTTTGCTGTAGAATCTGAATTGTTTCTGTTCCTAGGGGAGGACTGGGAGGAGGTAGTGAGAAGAGAATTCAATGCCTTAGGTGTATCTTAGTGAGAAATGTTGGCATGAGGTGCTGAAAGTCTTGAGTTGTCAAAGGCCAGTGAGGCTCAGACTCCTTAACCTGCTGGAGCAGGGTGGAAGCAAGGAGTGGGCACTGCCGTCCCACAAGCTGCACTTGGTTCTGGTCTGCCAGGTCTGTGCTGGCCTGGATTTCTTCTGAGAAGTTTGTTGGAGCTGCTTGGAGTAGTGAAGGGTGGGGAGGAAGTGCTGCTCAAGAGCTAAGGCTCTGCATGATCATCTTGGATGGTTTTAACCATGATATCTGAAGACATAGTTTCCATCAGAATGATCCCAACATTGTGCGAGTGTCTCAGATGTATGAGAGCACCCGCCTCCTCCAGCTGAGCCATAGGAAAGCTAACTGTGCCCAGTAATTACAGCTTCTGCAGATTGAATATGCTTCCAAGTGTTTTCCTTAGTGATCAATAATGTCCCAGCACTCTGAGATTCCATCTCTGGCACAGTCTGGAGCATCTCTGCAATCCTTGGTTGCTGGAGGGCACGTGGTGAGTGCATGGACAGGGTGGCACAAACGCGTGCGTGTGCTGAGGAGTTGGGTTGCACACAGGTGCACACAAAGGGGTGTTTGTGGAAGGTGTAGGCACGTAGGTGTTCCCAGGGATGGTTTGCACACGTCTGTGAATGCAAAGGAGGGCACACGATGCAGAGTGTGCATGGGGGTGTGCAAAGCAGGCAGGGTGGTGAATGGGTGTGCGTGTGCACATGGATAGGGGAAGGTTGGGGTTACAGGTTGACCTGTGCTGAGGTGAGTGGGGACTCACGGTGTTGCTCAGTGGTAGATTGGTTCACACTGAGTGCTAACAGGAAACTCGCACACCCTTTTTGTTTCAGCTGTGCCAGCGCTGTGATCCCTTGCTGCAGGGATGGGGTGTTGGAAGGATGGTGTGCGTGCCGAGCTCCCATCTCTTGCAGGAATCAAGTGTAGAGCAAAAGGGATGTTTGGGCCAGGTGACTGTAAGAAGGCTGGCTGCTTTGGATGGTGGTAGCTGATGGAAACAGGTGCTCTGGGGACCGTTCAGCTTTTAACAGAAGACAGGGGTCCTGCAGCAAGAACGACTAGGTTCTCAAATGGCTTCAAACGTGCACACCGACTACATCCCCGCAGACATTTACCGGTAGGTGGCTCTTGCAGAAGAAGATTCAAGCAGCAGAACCTTTTGCTCAGCTACAGCACACAAATGCTACAAAAGCAGGAACAACCTGCAAGCTCTGGGTCTGTTTGTCTTGCACAGGCACGCACTAACTGCGTTTGATGGTACCCCCCATCCTTGATTTCCTTCCCTGCTTCTTGTCTGATGACGCTGCTGAGCCAGGAACAAGCTGCCCAGTGTGGCAGAGCATGGTGCAGAGCTGTGCTGGGACCTCCTCCCCTTCATCTGCTGCAGATCAGTGCCCCACACGTGCCATTGGGATGCTCTGGCACGGGATGTGCCTCCAACCCAAAGCTCCTTCCCACCTCCCAAGGAAAAGCAAAGCAACCCAAGCATCTCCAGCAAAGCTGCCCAGCAGACAGCAGGGAATGCAAACAGCTTCTGGCTGCTCCCCTACACTCCCGTCCTAAGTAAGAGACCCTATGAGGACTGGCTGGGAAATCAGTGCATGACACACGTGAGTGTGCACAGGATTGTGCAAAGCAGTGGGGTTCCACGAGTTTGTGTGTGTGTGTATCTCTGCTGTTATGAAAGCATGGGAAGACTTACTGAGTCCCAGATAATTACTTATCCTCAAATGATTTTTCCTGGCCAAAGTTAGAGCCTCTCACAGGTAATCGAGATCAACAGGCTGTTGTTGCACAATCAACAGACACAATCTAGATGATCAGCTGAGGAAAATAAAGCATCATGCGAAGGGTACTAGATAAGTGAGCAGCTTGAGATCTGCACATTTATGTGATGCTCATGGTCTTAGACAATATTTGCCTAGAGAGGTCACATTGAATGAAAGCAAACTCTAAGATGAATGAAAATATGCACAGGAGAAGAAGCCTCTGAGGCTTCTCAAGTGTTATGACCAGAAGACATAAACTCTGTTAAAGCAAACGTTTCTCTCTATTTTTTGTGTTATTCCAGGCAGGCCTTGATTACCGCCTGAACACATGCTGTGGAAGCCCAGCTTATGCAGCACCAGAGCTAATCCAGGGCAAAGTGTCTATTGGCTCAGAGGGATGTAGAGCGGTGTTTGTTTTCCCCTCTTTCCCTTCCCTCTCCACAGAGCATTTAAAGGCAGTGGAGCTCAGGTAGGCTCTCTTGGTTTCCCTTCTGAATTCTGCTAGGTTGCATCGCTTGGTAGCTCTCAGAAGCTGTCAGTGGCCACAGACTAGAAAAGTGCAATTGGTCTCAGTTCACACAGCTGGCTGGTTTGTCTCAGGCTAATCCTGAACTGCCTCAAGCGACTGCTTTGGGGCTCTACAGAACAGCAACTTCAGAGATCTCTTTCTATTACTAAGTGTTTGAAAGAGCAATTTGCTCTGTTAATTATCCATCATTTCTGTGCAGTCTGTTTTGTCAGACTTGTCTTTAGCTTCCAAGTTGTATGTGAAGAATTGTTTCCGTTGTAATGCACAATGAACTAAAAATTGAGAGATGAAAATGTGAAGAGTTTTTCCAGCTTTGATTTCATGTCTGGAATTTTGGAACCCACTACTTGCAGTTGTTAATCTGTCCAAACTGGTCTGGTTTGGGATGCCCTCGTACTTCTTGAATCGCTGTTAAAGGCGGAGCAATTCCTACAAGTGCCATGGCCCCACTGTTGTTCTAATTCTTGTTTCTTTGTTTTCCACACGCTGCTTTTCAAGCCTCCTTTTTCTTTACAGTCAAAGTGAGAACTGCACTGTGTCTGAACCTTGTTGTGCCTCTACATAAAGAGAACCGAACAGCAGCAAAGCCAGACAGGTGACTGTGCTGACAGCTCTCGTAGCCAGTAACACGTAACTGTGCTAAATCCCTTGTGACGGCTTTGATTTCATTTTTGCCAGTGAAATCCTTGTAAAAGGAAGTGCAGCAGTGTGATGAGCTAAGGTGAAGATGCTGGTTTTAGTAGTGCTCTAAGCTGAGTGAAAGGGCAATTGAATGAGGGTTATATGCTTTCTCTGGGACGATAAGGCTCTTTTTCCTGAGGGAAAGAGCCAGCTTTTCATGGGCTATATGTGGGCTTTGGCAAGGGCAGACAATCCAGTCTGTCAGGAAGCCATTTGAGGTGCTTCAGGTTTGTAAGCTTGTCTTTTTGTTTTTCAGGCGGATATTTGGAGCATGGGTGTAGTGCTGTATGCTCTGCTGTGTGGGTTTTCCCTTTGGATGATGACAATATGATGGCACTCTACAGGAGGATACCAGTGGGTATCAGTGGTGCTAGAATACACTGAGAAGGGAAATAGCTGAGCTTGACAAGAGGCCTTGCTTTTCGGATGGCAGAACATGCTGAGCTGTGGGTAGAAAGGCCACAGCACAGTCTGCTGAATATTGTCCCTGTTTTTGCTGCTTTGTCTACCAGTATTTTGTGGATTTGGTTCTACGCTTGGTTGGCCTATGTGGCACTGTAGCCTAATTCTGTACCATGATAGCATACAGAATTTAAGGAGAAGTATTTTCCTGCCAATGGGCTGGATTTTTTTGTATCTGGTTCTTCAACTGGCTGCTCCCTATACTATCTGTAGTAAAAATATAGACACATCATTTGATTTCCCTGAAATGAATGTTCCTAAATGCCAGCTCTTCTCATGTCTACAAAGATCAAAGTTCTGCATTTGCTATTAGAATTTCCTCTTCCAGAATCAGGAGGTAATGTAGGACCCCACAGATTGCCTTCAGAATCCAGCAGTTAGTTCTGTTTCCTTTTGGAGTGCATAACAACCTGAGCAAATGAATTGAATGACGTGGCTTATTAGTCTGGTACAAACTCTGCTGTACACTGAAACTTGGTCCATTTGTAAGCAGGACTTTTTCCATCTCTGCAGGACAGCAGAAAACCCTTTGTGCTAATCATGATGCCAAGAAGCAGAATGCGGCAGATGATCCAACTGCTTCAGGTGTTCATTTCCTTAAAACTGTGAATAGTTTTGGACTGAGAGTTTGTAAGCAGAACAGAGCTCTTAAAGCTGTCAGAGACTATTTCTGCACTGTTCAATTCTATCTGCACAACGTACACAGGATCTCAGAACTGCGTTGCTTGAATTGGTGGAACTTGCTGAAGTGAACTGGGATGAGCAAGTTTTAGAACTTAGTCAGAATGCAGTAAAAAATGGATAATCTCATGAGTATTAAGGTACAGGCTTGCTATTTCTGCACTGAATTTGTTTTTATTTTACATGGCTGTGATCTGAAAGTTGCTTGAAACGCAGGCACCTAGGCACTGTTGTGTAACTGAATTTCACACGATAGGTCCTGAAATATCCTGGAATCAAAAACTCTGACTTGTTTTAAGTCTGCTGCTTCAGTCTAATCAGGGTCATAGTGTCTGTGTGCAGTGTTTCTTTCCCTGTAATGCTCCACATCATTTCATTTTGGGAATATTGAAGGAAATGGACTATGTGCCATAACTGTTGTTAGAACAAAGTATGTCTGGTGTGATCTTATGCATAGGTTCTGTAACTGCTCTTCACAGCTCAGGTGTTTGACCTTCCTTTTGGTGAAGTGATGAAATACTGCTGGTTTCTATTTGTGCTTCTAGGCACCTTGAAGCTCTTAGGAATAGAACAATTGTCTCCAGTTCTTTTCAATGATATCAGTAACAGCTCGAGTGTTGCTGCCCACTAGGTAGACCCAAAGAAGCAGATTACAGTGAAACAACACACGAGCTGGACCTGAATGAGGATCACTTTCAAGACAGTGGCTATGCTGCTTCAAGCCTACTTGCTTCTTCCTGCCGCCACTCTATTACCAAGTATCAACAACCTTTCATGATTCAACTTGCAAATGTTTGAAACTAACCCTTGTGTTTCTATGCCTTCCTAGGTGATTCGAGCCCTTGTCAACCCCAAAGATCCAAACCAAGCAGTGTCTTTCCATCAATGGAGAGTTCTTATTAAGCATGAATCGCTGCAATTCGGATGACAGCCTTCCACATGGTAACAGTGATGGACACAAGGGGCTCATCCACGTTCATGCTCTCATATCTCCTGGCTCTGCTGAAGCTCCTGACCTGAGCCTGCCAGACACAGCAGTCACCTGCCTGGATTGTGACCCAGCGCCTTTGCAGTGCTGCCCATCCCAAGCACAGCCCGAGTGTCCCAGCAGCAGCACCACCATGCAGGAGCAGGGCAGCATCAGTGAGGTGAAGCTGAGCATCTTAGATGGGGACTTAGAGTCAGGCTGCCAGTCCCAGGCACCAGGCAGCAGCACCAGCTCTGAGCCACTCTCATCTTGACAAGAGGAGTCCCATCTTCACCCTTGACCTCTCAAGCCCTCCTGTCTTTTATTGAATAAAGTCACTCTCATGCTCAGTCATCGCCTCGACTGCATTCTGAGTCTTCAATCACAGGGATTGGGATGAATGCAACAAACAGCAAGGCAGCTCAGCTTGCAATGCTATGGCTGTGGGGTTCATGCAGGCAGAGCTCTGGGTTCCCATTTTGGCTGGCTTTGGGATGTCTGCAGCAAGATCTCTACCATTTTGTATGGGAGCAAATAATCTCTAGCATCCAGGTTGCTGCTCATGATATATCCCAGTCTTCCTGGCTGTCACTTTGTGATACTTTTCAAAGCCTTCTGATACTCTTTGATGCCTTGGCTGCTCCCTAACACCTCTGTCCTCCTGCCATGTTGACTCACGTCTCCCACTTTTAAGCTGGCTTTGCAGATCATCTCCAGCCCTGTCATCATCACGCTGCAGCAGGAGGTGCTCACCTGGCCCAATGTCTGGCAGTAATGCTTGTTCTGCAGATGAGCAGCTGCCTCCTCATCTCTTCAGCTACAGTAGTTTTTCTCAGGGCAGTTAGATGCAGTCATGCTCCTCTGGATTTGGTGTGTTAAATCCATGCTGCATGGCAGCAGTCAGTGCAATACAAAGGTGTTCTGTGTGCCATAGCATTTCTCCAGGGGCTGCCAAAGGTAGAAGCACAACACAGCACCATCCTTTTGACAGTAATGTCTGTGAGTGTTAGACATGTGAGCACTGCATCATCCCCAGCGTGTCAGTGCTTTTCCACACCAACCTGACTCTCACACTCTGCACTGAATGTAACTCTGCTCTTGTGGAGACAAATGCTTTCTGTCACATCCTCCATCCCTGCAACCATTTGCCGGTAGGCAGCTCTTGCAGAAGAATCAAGCAGCAGAACCTTGTGCTCACCCTACAGCATGCAAATGCTATGAAAGCAGAAATAACCTGGCATGCTCTGGGTCTGCAAGGCTGCACAGATGGGAGAGGTAGATTGTGTTTTTGCAGTGGAAGTTTCCAGTATTTTCAGTACATAGTGTAGGCCCTAACTGAATGTATAACCCTCTTGTAAAACAGCTGTATAAGTAGTTTTTCCACCAAGAAAGTTGCTGAACAGAATTAAGTTCAGACTGGGGGCATTCTGACATGGGGAGAATTGAGACAAGCACAAGATAAATACACAGGGTGGGTAGAGCCCAGCACAGGACAGAATGAATGTACTGACTTTTGGAAACATTGCCCTTCTCTGTCCGCAGAAAAGTACAAGGCAGACCTAAAAACAAGAGGTTGGTAATTGACCTTCTATGGAAATGAATCCTAGCTACAGTCTCGAGGAGTCTGTGAGCCTGAGATGCTCAACCAATGAGAGCCATGAGAGCATCACCTGCAGTGGGTTTAGGGCACAGAACAGAATTGATTTCACTGACTGGTGTGCAGTTTCTCCCTTGCCAATAGGGGATGTGCGCGCAGTATTGCAATAATGAATAAGCACTGCTGCTATCGCTGCCATCTTTGCCTAACTAGAAATCTTTGACTTTGAGAGTTTCTCACACAAGGGGAGAGGGTAAGAAAGTAAAGAGGCACAGAAAACTAAGGGAAACTGCTCTTCTTTATCTTATCTATAAAAATTGATACGATGCTGTTGTGCATTTTTTTTAATTTTATTTTTAATTTTTTGCTAATGTCAGTTAGATTGTTTTAAAATATCCACACACCAAAATCTGACTACCAAGCAAATGTAATGAAAATGAAATGAAGGTGAGTTAGTGGAAAGCACAAGGCCATATTATATTAGGCTCCAGCAAATTTACAGGCAGTCACTGCACGAAGAGGTAGATCTGAGTTGCACATTATATGATTCCCACAAAGATTAAGGAAATCTGAAGCTTTCAATATATTTTTTTAATTCTTTTTTCATTTCATTTTTAAACACCTGACCCAGACCCCAATCCCCACAGGAGCTGTAAAGATAACAGCATTAACCCGCAATGTAACTCTAATCCTAACCCTTACCCTGATTCTAAAATCGTCCCTAACTCCAAATGCAACAACAAAAATGATGCTAGAAGTTTGTAGCAAAAGGAACCTTAACCCTGATCATAATCCAAAAAAAAAATCATTATGGTAACAATAATCTTTACCTTAAGAGTAATATTAATCAGAGCCCAGATGATGCCTGCATCCAATCAGAAGCATGCTTTGCATTATTTAAGAGTTGTATTTTTTCCAATGAACTCTCTCTATTATCACGTTTATAAAGTAACAGAGTCTGTTCTTTTTCTCCTGACACTGTGCCTTACTCCTGACATCCCCTGGAAATGACCCAGATAGGGCACCATCAAAGTAATGCTAATAGTAATGTCAATCCTAAGGGTATCTCTAGCCTCAGTGTTAATGGGACGCTAACAACAATCCCAACAGCCTTAAACATTCTGGTGGTGTGAAAGAGGTGCTGCCTTGCACATGCTGGGCAGTCCCATTGCCTGTTAAATGCAGGCGGCAGCGTAGAAACATGATGCCCGTGGTCAGAATGCCCTGTGGCAGATCCTGGCACCGGAGAACTGACCGGAGAACCATGAGAGAACTGACAACAAATCACGCGACATCAGAACCGACCCAGTGGTTATTTACAAGCCTTGGGAGACCCAGACAGGATCTCAGAGTGGTGAATGTAGGTACAGAAGTTGTTACTACTCTGTTTTCTTCTAAAAGAAGTGTTTTTTTTTCATCTCAGAAGTTGGGGGGGGGGGGGGGGGGGGGGCGGGAAAGGGATATCAATTTAATTACTCATTAATTTATTGACAGACATTCACGTTTGCTACGTTTGGAGAAGTTTTTATTTGTTTGCTGTGGTTTGATTTTTTTTTTTCTTTTTTTTTTCCCCCTTCCCTCCTCTTCCATCTTTGTGTTCTTCCCCTATAATCAAAAGAACGGATCCCCAGGGTTTGTCCCGCAGACGTTCTTTCCGTGGTCTCTGCTGCCACCTGCTGGCCAATAAGCGGAACTGCCACTGTTGGGCGTTTGGTGCCGCAGGAAGCACAACGCAGATCTGAGTTCTGACCGGTCTACGCAGCAAATCCGCCAATCTTTATTGCGATAAGCCCTCCAGACAAGAGCATAAAGTCTTTGCCTGAGGGCAGGGTTAGTAGTAATGGATGTCAGTTTTGAAATTTCCAGTCCATTCACCATAGCACTTTCTGCCTCCATGTCCCATAACCAGAGCAGCTATGCTGGCATGCTCTCTTGGTTTCTGTCTAAACCACTGTACTATATCCATCAGTTCAGCTGCTGTATTATGGGCAGCAGGGTTTGGGGGGTGGACACTGGTCAGGGCACTCCCACCAGCCTATCCTGCATTTTTTTTTTTTTTTTTTTTTCATTTTTGGGTTACAATCAGTCAGATCTCAAATAGATCTAGTCCAAATGGAACCTCAAAATCTGACCTTTTAGTGCCTTCATTTACAGAGTCCATTTTATACAGATTCCCTTGTACAGGGCCCCCATGGTCCTCCAGACAGTTGTTACTGATCTTCCATAGGAGAATGATTGAATTAGGTTTTTTCCCATCAAAACTGCCACCTGTCTTTCCAATTTTTCAACACTATCATTCAATAGCTGATTTGCATCAGCCTGAGCCTCTTCAGTTATGTTCAGACAGTTCAAGGCCATTAAAAGTGGCCATGCCACCATGAACACAGCTAACTGTCATTCTCAAGTTGTAAGTATGTCTTTGCTAAGACCATGGAAATACTCAGTCAGGTGGGCCAGGGACTCATGGACCCTCCCTCCGTCCCACACAGGGCCCCATTTTTCAGTGACAGAAGCAGTGCTGCATTTTGAGGATCCTAGGAATCCCAGGACATGCCATGAGAAAAGGTCATTCAAAGGGGTAGTCTTTCCCCATCCAAACAACTCCATGATATTCACAGAATCACAGAATTGTAGGGGTTGGAAGGGACCTCCAGAGACCACTGAGTCCAGTCCCCCTGCCAAAGCAGGTTCCCTACACCACGTGGCACAGCTCAGCATCCAGGCAGGTCTTGAATATCTCCAGAGAAGGAGATTCCACAACCACCCTAGGCAGCCTGTTCCAGTGCTCTGTCACTCTCACCATAAAGAAGTTATTGCACACATTAGTGCAGAATTTCCTATGGTGCAGTTTCTGTCTGTTTCCCCTTGTCCCTCCTCCACACACTGCTGAAAAGAGTCTGGCCTCACCTCTTTGCCCCCCACACCTCAAATATTTATAGACCTGGATCAGGTCCCCTCTCAGCCTTCTTTTCTCAAGGCTAAACAGACCCAGTTCCCTCAGTCTCTCCTCATAGGGGAGATGCTCCAGGCCCTTCACCATCTTTGTGGTCCTCCACTGGACTCTTTCCAAGAGATCCCTGTCTTTTTTGTACTGGGGAGCCCAGAACTGGACACAATATTCCAGATGAGGCCTCACCAGGGCAGAGTAGAGGGGGAGGATCACCTCCTTCGACCTGCTGGACACGCTCTTTTTAATGCACCCCAGGATGCCATTGGCTTTTTTGGCTACAAGGGCACACTGCTGGCTCATGGTCAATCTGTCGTCCACCAGGACGCCCAGATCCCTCTCAGCAGAGCTCCTCTCCAGCAGCTCTTCCCCCAGCCTGTACTGGTGCATGCAATTATTTCTACCCAGGTGCAAGACTCTACACTTGCTTTTGTTAAACCTCATCCGGTTTCTTACTGCCCGGCTCTCCAGCCTGTCCAGGTCTCGCTGAATGGCAGCACAGCCTTCAGGTGTGTCAGCCAATCCTCCCAACTTCATGTCATCAGCAAACTTGCTGAGGGTGGTCATTGATGAAGATGTTGAACAAGACCGGACCCAGCACAGACCCCTGGGGGATGCCGCTCGTTACAGGCCCTCAGCCAGACACTACACCGCCAACGACAACACTCTGCACTCTGCCAGTCAGCCAATTCTCGACCCACTTCACTGTCCAATCACCTATCCCATACTTCCTCAGCTTTGTTATAAGGATGTCATGGGAGACTGTATCAGTTATAGAGGTTATAGAGTTCAATTCCTGTAGTCAATTTGGCGGCCCAGGTGGGACCAGCTCTGTTCGCTGCAGGACCAGCTGAGAGGGAGACACTTTTGGCGCACCCTGAGATTTCTCTGAAGGACTCCCTTCCTCACCTGATCACTGCAGGGACAGACAAGGACCACCCATAGGTGGACCAGGTATGTGTATGGTAAGTGGAGCCCATATGTCTTGAGGAGACATCCTACACAGTTTACAGCCATACGTGCTGCTCCCAGGGAGGTGAGCTCATGGCTTTGGTTGCCAGCTGGGGTAGGAAGACTCCTTGGGTGAGTTCCTATGAAAGGGAACTGTATGTCATATGAATGGAAACAAGAACAAGTACTCTCTCCCAGGTGGGTGACAATAGGAGGGACCTAGGTTGGTCTCTCCTACAGGTATGGGATATAGTGGATAGCCTGTCAAATGGTAGCCTGGGTTCTCCAAGTTGTAATCACGGGGGTTATAGGTTGTATGTTCAATATTATCATCTGCTTTAAGTGTTTGGTACCGTGTGTCAAGCCGACTCTGGGAAAAACATTAATGTTTGCAACTGGTCGACCAGAGTATGAGTGTTATTAAGATTCCAGCTAGAAAACGTTGTCAGCATTGTGTAGTATGAATAAACCATGGTTTTTGATCTAAATGTCAGAGTGAGTGTGGTGTGAGTGAGACACAGAACAGCTGCAGGGTGAGTGCCGAGTCCCGATCCATGTTTCCTTCCTCCTGTGAGGGAAATGGCCAGACACGGACAAAGTGAAAGACTGTGTTGTGTGTCCACTCATAAGTACTTTCTGCTTGTATGTAAGAAGACAGGAGTTTGTACTCTGTAGATTAGTAAGATTGTCCTGAGGAGAGGTGTACATTCCACCCGACCAATGAGTGTCAACCCATTTATGTAATACTATGTACTGCTTGCGAGGAAGTGTGTGAGGGAGGTGGTTCAATCAGTGCTGGTTCTGTGGCACAGTGTTTATAACTGAAGAATACAGACTGTATTAAGGGAGTTTATGTGAACTGAAGAACTGTACGTTTTGACAAACTGTTTTGATGGTATAAGAAAGTGTAATTGTTAATGATATATGAAAGTGTAGTTGAGGGAATGTGGAAGTGTATCTGAGCATAGAAATAGAGGAAGCATTTACAGAGGAAAAAGGATTAAAGTGAGTTTACCTGCATTGACATGAGAGCAACACCCTGCCAGACCGCTGCCCTGTGAGCTGAGCAGAGCAGAGCAGAGACACAGTCCCCATGTATCAGGTAGTGTTATTCTGCTTACCAAAAGAATGAGTTCACTACAGAAGAGGCAAATCTTCCCCTCTGCTCCATTTGTGGCATACTCTGGAGTTCAAGACATTGCAAAGCTATGGCACATCTACTTTCTTTCAATGATGAAAACTTAGTGTGCTCTGGGCTCTCATTTCAATTGCATCTAAAGAAGTCTAGGGTCATGCCAGCTGACAGGAAGCTGGCAAATGTTGTCTCATTGTAAGGAAGAGCAAGAAAGATGACATGGGCAATTATGGACCTGTCAGTCCAGAGCCTGGTAAAATTATGGAGAAAATGATGGTGGGAGTTATGGAAAAACAGCTGAAGGACAATTCTGTCATTGGTTGCAGCCAACACAAGTTTGTGAGGCGAAGGTCCTGTTTAATTTAAGCTCATTCTGTGACACAGTTATCCGTTTAGTTGACCAAGGGAAGCCAGTTGATGTAATCCTTGAGGATTTCAGTGGAGATTTTGATACTGTTTCTCACAACAACCTTCTGGACAGAATGTTCTGCATATGGCTAGACAGAAACACAATGTGGTGGGTGAGCAGTTGGCCAGTAGGTCAGTCCCAAAGGATTATAGTCAGTTTTTTCCATCAGGCTGGTAGATGGTCACTGTCGGGGTCCCCAGGGTTCCATTTTGGGGCCACTTTCCTTTCATGTTTGTGCAGATGACTTGAATGCAGGACTAGAAGACGTTCTGAGCAAGTTTGCTGATGAGACCAGATGAGGAGGTGCTGTTGCCTCCACTGAGGGTGGAGAGGACTTGCAGAGAGATGTGGACAAGTCAGAGAAGTGGGTACCAGTTGGTACTAAGCACCAAGTGCATAACGTATAACAAGAACAAGTGCCTGATTGTGCACCGCAGAACATAAAGGACTTCAAACACTGGGAGAATGTGCAAACGAGGGCACTGGAACTGAGAGATCTGAAGTTCAGAGTTTCACAGGGATTGACTGCTTGTTCAGACTGGGCCCTTCTCACATCCCTTCTCACATCCTGCAATGAAACATAGGTCTCATATGGGACATGAACCTCACAGCGTCCTTGCACCACATGTAGAGCCTGGGATCTTCTGTCCCCATGTCTTTCATTTAACATCATACGGACCTCCAACCCATTGCCCCAGGAAATGCCAGGAGCCAACATGAGAGACAGGATCTCTCTACCACTGGTCTTGCAATCAGGGCTTGACCTGTCTGCTTCGTAAGGCAAAGGAGAGGTTTCTTAGCATGCCAGTGCCTTTGCCTGCCTGTAGTCATGGCTTCCAGTTATCTTCTCTAACAAGTCCCTTGGGAAGCTTACTTGGTAATGTTCCTCAGTGGGCCCATTAATACTCCAAGAAACTTCACTGTTACTTCCGACTTTGTCTTGTTGAGCACTTTGTGCAAACTTCTCTCTGCACTAGAGGCTGATGAACTCAGCATCAAATGCACCCTGGGGCCCATTATAACCTAAAGAATCTCCTGTGCCTTATGCCATCTTGTTATCTTCTTCAGGTTATCAGAACTTGTTCAGCAAAAAGGAGGGATATCTGGAGAGAGCTTAAAGAATCCAGTATAAATTTATTGTCTATTTATTTATAGTTGGGTTTAAAGAAGACATTAAAGCAGCACTGTGCAACTGATACCAATCCAGGATGTCCCAATGAGTTCTGTACTGTTACTGTGTTGACAAAGGTCCTTCTCAACCTCCCCACCCAATTTCTGCTCACAATGGACCTATGGGACTTGCATCACTTTTCTTCACATCACTCTTCTCCTCTGCATTCATCCGCTCAGTGTTAAAACTGCTTTGCACCAACTCCCACTGGCTTTCCTCAGAGAACCAGCTACACATGGAAAAGGAAAGATTTCTCTTTTTTATCTGGCCAGCAAATGGAAAGAAAGGTGATGCAATTGAATGAACAGTAAAACACAGTGATCAACTGCATGCCATGTTCAAGCGGCATCTATTGAAGTTTGTCTTTCATATGGAATATTTTTAAAAGAAATGATTTATTCTGAGGTAGGATAGGATAGATTGAATCACAGTGAAGTAGTTGACAACAGAGGCCATCAGACTCTGAGAGATGGAGCAAATTCCAGTAATCTTCCTGGGATAGATCAGCCAGGTAGTTGAGAGGTATCAACTTAAAACTGATCAGGACTTGTGAGTATTTCACACATTGAGATGGGTTAACACATTCTCATTGATTTATATCTTTGTCTCCAACTCTGTTTTTCACTTTTACTGACATTAATGAACATCTTTCAGACTTCGTGCCTTAATAAAAAAGAGACAGTGATTGAGAAAAAGAAAAAGTATAAGAAGAAAAAGAAAAAGAATAGATAGGAAGGGATAGATCAAATCACAGTGAAGGAGTTGACAACACATTCCATCAGACTTTGGGGAGATGGAACAAATTCCAGTAATCCCCCTGAAAGTCAGAAATCAGACAGATAATTGGGAGGTATCTGACTGAACAAAGAGCAAGGGATGGAGAAATCTGGAGGGCAGTGGGAGTAGTGTGTGCCCAAATGGCCTGCTGAAAACATGCCCTTAACCATGGCCATTTCTTTAGGAGAGCTGAAAAAACTTGGAGGATGAGGCACATCAAATAGGCAGCAGGGAAGAGTAGTGCTGGGCACCAGGCTACAGTCACAGGGCATTGGCACTGGCACCGCTGTCTGTGTCTCTGAACCTGAAGGCATTTGTGTCCAGCGAACACAGTTCTGGAAAACATTGTAGTTTCAGTAAAAGAAAAAAAAAGACATCAAATCACCTCAAAGATTCATATTTACAACTTAAAATGGAACAAGACTCATGAGAATTTTTCATGTTGAGAAGGGTTAACACATTTTCATTGATTTCCATCTTTGTCTTCAATTATTTGTTTCAGTTTTATTGACATTTATGATCAACTATTAAGCTTACAGCCTCAAAATAAATAAATAAATTAAAAGAGATACATTTGCATCTTGCACATGGCCTGATGCCCCTTTCACCTTCACAGTTCCCACAAGTCCTTCCATGCCGGAGAGTATGAGATCCAGCAGAGCACCTCTCCTCTTTGGTTCCTCCACTGCTTGGTCAAGAAGCTGCCATCTGTGCTCTCCATGGATCTGCTGGATGCCACATGCCCTGCTGTGCTGTCCCTGCTGCAGATAATGGAGTGACAAAGGCCACCAAATGGGACAAGGGACAGACAACATCAGATTCCCATCTGTCTGCAGAGGGCACCTTCCATTTACTCTCCCTGATCAGGAAGACAGGAAAAGACACTGATGGTCTCCTCTGTTTGCCATTTCCATTAGCTCTGACCTGTCTGCTCTTCCATCCCCAGGCAGAGCTCAGTGCACTCTCACAGAGGGCAGTCGCCCTTCTTTGTCTCCTCGCCCATCCATCCTAAAGACTCGGTATCCCCCTTGTGCTACAGTGCAGTTGTGGAAACCATTAAACTGTGTCCCCATGGTCCAAACAGGAGCTCAGGCCTGCAGCTCTACCAAGATTTCTAGCTTCTTGTGTGTTGGTGTTTGCATTAGTGCAAAAGCACAGAAGTAAATATCCTAATTGAAAAGCATCACTGGACATTGCCTGACTGGATAGCTCATCTATAGAATCAGTGTGCAGAAGGTGGCACACAAACATTAGACCGATCGTGGGTCTTGGAGGTGACGTAGCAGCACGGACACACCATGGGCATGGCTTTCCTGAAGGCCCTGTGCTGCTCTTGTAGCTGTGAGTGAATTCACCGGACAGCCGGTGCTATCCCCTCTCTGGCCCTCAGCTGATGCCCAGGAAGGAGGTGTCTATCTCAGGGATTTCCCACATGGTTTACAAGCACTTGCAAACATCAGGAGCAGCCCAGGCACCTTGGGCATCACCCAGTGTCTGTGTGTGAGCAGCTGCCTCCCAGCTGAAGGTCCGAGGACTCAGAGCAGGAGCTCACATGCAGGCAACTCCTTGTGCACTTCTGAACTGAACCAGAGAAATCCCAGCTCCTGTGGTTCTGTGGGGAGCCGAATCCCATTTCAGCTCCAGGATTTCTGTCAAGGGATGAGACTCCTGCGCTGCCTCAGCTGGATCACTGCCCTGCACAGGGAAAGTCCAAACCTCGCCTTCCTTGTCTGGTTGCCCTTATTGTTTCATCAAACGATCTCTGGGAGCACTCCCCATATGTCTCCAATCAGTCACTGACCACTGGACATGTGGTGGTTAATTGAGTGGATTTCAAATCACAGTCATGATGCTGTTGTCTTTCAGGAGCTGTTGGCCATGAGGACCCAGGGACATGTCAGGGGAAATGAGTGGGAAGGATAAAAATGACATAATCTGCTGCTTGCTTGTCCAGGTTCCTGGGACACAGGGAGCTCATAAAAGTGGGCAGAGCTGCAGAGAGACAGCTGTGCCCAGGAGCAGATCTCGTGCACAGCACAGCCTGCAGGTGACAGAAGGAGAGGAGAGAAATTGGAGAGAGCTTGCAGGATGTGTGTGGTGTGAGCGGGCTGTGAACTCACTGCAGGAGCATTGCTCACAGACCATGACAAGGTAAGTCTCACAGCTGACCATGAGCTGCTTTTAATTAAGGGGTAACTATAACTGGGACATCCCATAGGAGATCTGACTGCAGGCACTGCATGTTTCTTTACTGTGGAAAAAGCTTTCTGCTCCAGCTGAGACGGGTGCCCAGGGCTGTCCTGCAGAGCAGGGTCCCTGCTGTGCCCCAGGGGCTGTGTGCCGGGTATGGGACTCTGCCGCCTGCCAGGCTCAGCACTCAGCCTGCCCGGGGAGCTGCCCAGGGCGCTGCGGGGAGACGTGTGGGGTAAGGAGCCCCCGGCAGGGTTTGTGCTGCCACATCTGCTGCCTGGGGCAGGGGATCACAGCTCCACTGCACAACGGAATGTTTCTGAGGGCACTTTGCAAGAGGAGAGCCAAGGCAGGGGGTTTCCATTTCCTGTTCTGAGGCAAAGAGGTTTGGAGTCAGAAATCTAAAAGGGGCAATAAGAGTTCTGAGAATTTTTCATCAATCAATTGCTTGTTTTGTGAACACTCACACATGATGTGCTTTCAGTCTCCCCTTTCTCGAAGGATGGAATTATCTTCATTTTCTGTAGGCATGAATAATTCACTTATCCTACAAACAGGCAGCATTTTCTAACTGAAACTGAATGCCACAGAAGCTCGGGTAGGGGGCTCTAAGAGCACTTGGGGTAAAGATATGAGACATGAAACAGATGAAAATATCCAGGGAGAAGGGATAAGAAAATAAGAGGAAGGTTAGAGCTCCATATGCTGCTTCTGCTTAAGGAATGCTGATCTACATGAAATTAAATGCAAGTAATGGTGCTAAATGTACACTGTTGTAGGAGAATTAAAACATTTCATAGTATAGCAGGAGTAGTGCCTCTGAGAATGGTCTGGACTTGTCATTATCTTCTGCACTCTGAGCAGGACTCCAAGCCCAACAACAGCAGATGCCCAACAGCAGCTCCATCAGTGAGTTCCTCCTGCTGCCGTTGGCAGACACGCGGCAGCTGCAGCTCCTGCACTTCTGGCTCTTCCTGGGCATCTACCTGGCTGCCCTCCTGGGCAACGGCCTCATCAGCACAGCCGTAGCCTGCGACCGCCGCCTGCACACCCCCATGTACTTCTTCCTCCTCAACCTGGCCCTCCTCGACCTGGGCAGCATCTCCACCACTCTCCCCAAAGCCATGCCCAACGCCCTCTGGGACAACAGGGCCATCTCCTACACAGGATGTGCTGCACAGCTCTTTTTCTTTACCTTCTTCATGTCAGCAGAGTATTCCCTTCTCACCATCATGTCCTATGACCGCTATGTTGCCATCTGCAAGCCCCTGCACTACGGGACCTTGATGGACAGCAGAGCTTGTGCCACCATGGCAGCAGCTGCCTGGGGCACTGGGGTTCTCAATTCCCTGCTGCACACTGCCAGTACGTTTTCACTGCCTCTCTGCCAAGGCAATGTTGTCAACCAGTTTTTCTGTGAAATTCCCCAGATCCTCAAGCTCTCCTGCTCAGAATCAAATCTCAGGGAAGTTGTGTTTCTCATTTTTACTATCAGTTTAGACGTAGGCTGCTATGTTTTCATAGTTGTGTCCTATGTGCAGATCTTCGTGGCTGTGCTGAGGATGCCCTCTGAGCAGGGACGGCGCAAAGCCTTCTCCACGTGCCTCCCTCACCTGGCCGTTGTCTCCCTGTTTCTCAGCACTGGTGCTTTTGCCTACCTGAAGCCCCCCTCCATTCCCTCCCCACTCCTGGATCTGACAGTGGCACTTCTGTACTCAGTGGTTCCTCCAACACTGAACCCTATTATCTACAGCATGAGGAACAGGGAGATCAAGCACGCTCTCAGGAAGGTGTTGCAATACTCACTATTCCCGCTTCAATAAAGTGCACATCTTCATCGCATGATTCCCAGTGATGGTTCTTCATCTTTTATGCATCTTTGATTGATTGATTATGTGAGATATAGCAACGTGCAAAAAAATGTTATTGAACTTATAAATAAAAATTTGTTTCACTTCTTTCACACCTACTATCCATTTTCTCACTCCAAGAGCTCATGTAAACATGGAACCAGATTCCCCGAATAGGTTAAGAGATAAATAAATAGCATTCAAAATACGCTTTTCCTTAGCTCTTCTCTTATCCAACTTTGTCTGGATTTGGGGAAGGTACAGCCACAGATAGAAGCACAACTAGTTCTTTTCATTCCTCCTCTCTTTACACTGATACAGTGCACAGAGGATTCGAGTCCTCTCATTTCTACAGGCCTGAAGGTCTTGTGTGTCTCACAGCAGTCCCGTCGTCTCTACAGCAGCACTCAGTGGTTTGCTTAATTTTCTTATCTCAATACTTGGAACAGCTACAGGACCTGTAGCATAAGTGACCGCAGAGCTCCTTATGAGGGGTGGAGTGACAGTGGGATCTGTCCAGAGCTTGGAGCAACTGCAGGATGTGTAGCAAAAACTTGGAGCTATTGCAGGGACTGTGCCAGGAGTTGCAGAGGCTGCAGCAATGTCAGCAGATCCAACTCTCTTCCCCTTGAAGATGCTGAATAGTGTTGAACACAGCTCAGTAGGTGTGGGCCAGGCCCTGGCACACTGCAGTCATTTGGGCCTTTTTAGGATTACCAGTGCCACAGCAGACCTGTCTCCAATATTCTACCAGTTTCTCAGGATCCTGCAGTTGCTCGGAGATGAAGTTCCAAAGCCCTGGGGGTGCCCACCACTCCAGGCAGCTGCCCAGACTGTCCCACACCCCCGGCCATGCAGAGCCTTCTCACCTTGGGGCAGATCTCTCACTGATATTCCTGAATAATTGTTTAACCTCAATCCTAGAATCATAGAATCACCAAGGCTGGAAAAGGCCTGAAAGATCATCCAATCCAACCGTTCACCTATTACCAATAGCTCCCACTTAACCATGTCCCTCAACACAATATCCAGTCTCTCCTTGAATACCCCTGGTCTCCCAGAGACGACAGTGTAAAATGTGTAATTCCTAATCATACCAACAATATTACTTCCAAAACCCAAAGATGTCCAAAGAGCTGAATGTGCACAAAACTTCACTTTGCCAATTTTATCGTGGTACAAACCAAGGTCAAACAGCATAGCAAAATAAATACCCTAATCCAGCATCCAGAGTTGACAAATGATGCAGCAGGGAAAACAAGCAGCAAGCAAGGAGCTGTGAAATGCAGCTTCATGAGAAGACTCAGCAAGCTTCACAAATAGGGAAACTATCAGCACCATGGCCTGCACATCTCCAACTCCCACAAAGCCCTGTCCACTCTGGACAGATGTGCTGTTACCACAACCCTTGGAGCCTCACATCAGGCACCAAAATGACTGTGGTTGTTGAACCCAACATGTGGCTCAGCAGCTCACAGTGCTTTGTGCACTGCCCCATTCCCAGTGGGATGGGGATGAGAACTGGGAAAAAGAGTACAACTTCTGGGTTGTAACAAAGCAGTTTACTAAGAGAGATAAAAGGAGAGGAGTAATAGTAATCACTATATATCCGTTGATATAGAATCGTATGTAACAACTGATGCACAAGCACTTGCTCAGCACCACCAGACTGATGCTCAGCTGGGCCCTGAGCAGTGAAGAGACTGAGATGAACTCCCACCCCTTTCAATACAATTTCTGCTTGCTGTCAGCTGATAGAGAACGTCCCTTTGGCCACTATCAGTCAGCTGTCCTCACTCTGTTCCCTCCCAGCTCCATGTGCCCTCCACTGACCATGGCCTTGGCTCTGTACAACACTGCTTAGCAGCAGCTGTAAACATCAGAGTGTTATCAATGGTTTTCTCCTAGAACCAAAACACTGCACCACAGCAGACAGTCTGAAGAAAACAATTCCATCCCAGCTGTAACTCAGATTCCTGCCTGTCCCCTCTTCTTGTTCTTCCTGATCAGGAAGCAAGGAACAGAATCTGCCGCTCTCCTCTCTGAGCCCTTTCCATCAGTTCTCAGCTGGCTCCTCTGCCATCCCCAGGCAGAGCTCAGTGCCCTCTCATGGATGGCAGCAGCCTTTTCTCTTCTTCCTTGCCCATCCGTCATGCAGAATCTGTACCCCATTTGCTACAGTACAGAGCTGAGAATCAACCCACCGTGTCTCTGTGAACCAAACAAGACCCTAGGCCTGCAAAGGCACAGAGATTTGGAGTTCGCTGAGTGAATGTTTGTGGTCCTCTCATTAGTGTAAGGATTCTTCAGAAAGCATCCCCTTCCAGAAGCATGCTTTGATTTAGCCTGTCTGGGTCTTGCATCTACACTGTGGTACTGATGTTCAGGGCCTTGCTCAGAATCAGCAGCCTGCATGAAAGGAAAAGCTCTGTGGTTTTCTCTTGATTTGTCCCGTTTATTTCCCATGCTACCCGCACTGGTCTACAGGCACTTTAGGGCAGCAGTAGGTTGGGGTTACCCCCAGAGGGTACACAGTAAGATTTAGGACGGGGTATTGGCAACAAGACTTTCTCTGAGGAATCCTCACACAATCCTATAGAACAACTCAGAGGCTTTCCATTCAATCTCCAACAGCAACAATATCCCTCAGCCCTTCTCTGTCACATCCAATTCCCCACCCTTCCCCATTTGGACCTGGTTTAAAGCCCTATAATCAATCAGTGCAGGAGCATTTCAGATGGGGTCATGGAGGAGGCAGACTGCCATTCTTGGGGTGGCCATTTTCCCAGGAGGGCATGGTGGGAGGGCTTTGTCCCATCTGGTTCCACCAACACTTGCATCCACCCAGCAGAAGGCTGTGCCCTCTGTGTTCCACTTGAACTCTGCATGGAGCTTACAGTTGGCAGTGACATGGCTGAGAAGCTCTGGGCATGGATTAAGGGACAGGGAATTAATGTGCCTTCCTAACTTCCTCCCTGCATGCCTTAGCAACTTCCTTGTAATCTCCCCAAGTACCCAGCCCCTTCTTCCAGAGGACGGAGATTCTCTTTTTCTTCCTGAGTCTCAATAGTTTTTCCCAGTTCATCTGCACTGGTCTTCTTCCCCTATGGCTCACCTTATGGCATTCAGGGACAGCCTGATCTCGTGCCTTTAAGATTTCCATCTTGAGGAGTGTCCAGGCTTCCTGGACCCCTTTACCCATAAGGAGCGACTCCCAAGGGACCTGTGCTACAAGTGTCCTGAACAGGTCAAAGTCCGCCCTCTAGAAGTTCAGGATAGTAGTTTTGCTAGTCACCCTTCTGACATCTCCAAGAATAGAGAATTCTACCATTTCATGGCCACTCTGCCCAAGACAGTCCCCAACCTTCTCAACTCCTACCAGTCCTTCACTGTTAGTGAAGAGCAGGTCTAGCAAGGAACCACCCCTGGTAGGACTTCATACCAGCTGTGTAAGGAAGCTGTCTTGCATGCAATCTATAAACCTCTTGGACTGATTCCTCTGCTATTTATTATATTCCCAGCATATATCAGAGAAGTTGTAGTCTCCCAAGAAAATGAGTGCTGGCAATCTTGCGACTTCAGTAAGCTGCTCATAGAATGCCTCACCCATCAATTAGGCGGTCTATAAGAAACCTTTAGCAAGATGTCACACTTACAGGCCTTTCCCCCGATCCTTACAAACATGCACTTCATTCTGAAGCCCAAGCTCTTCAACATCAAAACTCTCTTTAATATAAAGGGCCACACCACCACCCTTCCTTCCTCCTCTATCCCTTCTGAAGAGCTTGTAACCATCCATCACAGCACTCCAGTCATGGCAGTGGTCCCACCATGGGTCGGTAATAGCAACTAGGTCATGGTTTGTCAGATGCACAGTTGCTTCCAGCTCCTCTTGCTTGTTGACCAAGCTGCGTGCGTTGGTGTAGACGCACTTCAGCTGAGGCATCTGCCTCTCTCCCAGCTCAAACAGCATTTCCCTAGGCTTATCTCTGGTAAGCCCTGTTTTGTCCACTCCCCCATCGTAGCTAGTTTAAAGCTCTTTCGATAAGCCCCGCTACCGTCTATGCTAGGATTCACTTCCCCCTTTGAGACAGTTGGGTTCCATTCATGGATAACAGACCATGGGCCAAGTAAACTGTCCTGTGATCAAAGAACTCAAAGTTTCTGGCTCAGTACCAACCTCTGAGACAATTGTTCATTGCTTTGCTTTCCAAGCCTGCTCTGTGTCCCTCACTGCCACTGAAGGTATAGAACAAAAAATCACTTGATCTCCCACTTTGTGAACTAAATGGCCTAAATTCCTGAAATCTCTTTTTATAGTTTGTAGTCTTATCTAAGAAATTTCATCACTGCCCACCTAAACTATGAGTAGTGGAAAATAATCAGTGGACCTAACCAGCATTGGGAGTTTCCTCATTATGTCCCTGACCTGAAACCAAGAAGGCAGCAGACTTACTGACAACTGGAGTCCAGTCTGCAAATGGGGCCCTCTATTCCTCTGAGAAGGGAGTCACCCACCACGGCCACCCTTCATTCTTTCATGGCAGAGGAAGTCACAAGGCTTGGTAGTGACTGCCTTGCATTAGGTTTCCTCCTAGGCAGATCCTCCATTGCCTCCCCATTCTTATCTCCTTCAGATTTCAGAGTGTCAAACCTGTTGCTTAGATGGATCAGGGGTCGAGGGCTAGGCAGGCATGGGGGGGCTCCTGTGATGTTGAGTTGGGACTCTCTTCCAACCCTTCTCATCAGTCAGGTCTGTCTGACTGTGACAGGGCAGGGAGTCAACCACTTTTCTGGGGGTATCTGCCTGGCAGCCTTCCCTCGGGGATGCCAGCAAGTCACTCCACCAGCCCATCTCCCGATCACACTCCCTGATGGTAAACTGTGAGTAAAACCTTGATTAAAGTGAGAGTTCACCTAGACAAAAGTATGAGTAGAAACATGGACTGACATGAGGGTAAACCCAGAGTAAACCCAGGATCCCATCCATTGGGCATGCACAGCCTCTGAGGGCAACTTTTTCCAGTGTTGCTGTGTAAAAATATAGGTTCCTCACATCTAACCTATGTCTCCCCTTTTTAATTTAAATCCGTTTCCATTTGTCCTGTTATCAACAGACCATCCCATCCTTATTCTAGCGTTAGGCATCTCATCCTCAGATGGAAACCCTGGGGCTGAATTGGGATCAGTTTTTCAAAGAACCACAGGAGCTACAAGTTCACCTAGCTGAGTTCAGATGTGCACAGTGAGGTGTCTGTGTGTGAGTCCCTCATCTGAATCCTTGGTTTTTATTCCACAGGGACTGCACTACTCATACACAGTCTCTCAGTGATGCCCAAGATGCCTTGGGTGATCCTAGTTTTGTGCTAGTGCTTGTAAACTGTGACGGAAAATCTATGAGATAGACACCTCCTTCTGGAGCATCAGCTGAGGGCCAGAAGGGAGGTATTCTTGGCCATCCTAAATACCACCTCAGCCACGTGCTTAGGGCACCCATTGTGTCTTTTGCACCTGACCCCATGGAGTATGTAGTGATATTCAGCTTATCAAAAGGATGAGCTCAGAACAGAAGAGGCAGATCTTCCTCTCTGCTCCATCTGTGGCATAGTCTGGATTTCAAGGCATTGCAAAGCTATGGCACATCTACGTTCTTGCACTGATGACACTTTAGCATGCTCTGGGCTCGCATTTCAATGGCATCTAATAAATCTAGGGTCATACCTGTTGACAGGAAGCTGGCAAATGTTGTCTCATTGTAAGGAAGAGCAAGAAAGATGACACGGGCAACTATGGACCTGTCAGTCTCACTACAGTGCTTGGTAAAATTATGGAGAAAATGATGGTGGGAGTTATGGAAAAACAACTGAAGGACAGGTCACAGACAACACAAGATACAGAGGGGAAGGTCCTATTTAATTTCAGGTCTTTTTATGACACCTTTATCCATTGAGCTGAACAAGGGAAGGCAGTTGATGTAATCCTTGAGGATTTCAGTAGAGCTTTTGATACTATTTCTCCAGCACCCTTCTGGACAGAAATTCCTGCATACAGCTAGACAGAAACAGAACGTGGTGTGTTGTAATACAAGAAGAATTTTACAGAGCAGCAGCCATGGATTGAGATAAGGAGTTCACAGAGCAGCAGCTGCGGAGCAGGATAAACAGCATGAGAACAAAGGACATCTCTAGGAAAAGAATGAATGGCTCGTGGCTTTGAAGGGGGGTTATAGGGTTGTTATTGCAGTAGCTTTCCTCCAATTAGCGTGTGTGATTTTTGGACACCCTTGTCTGTCTCCTATAAAAGTCTGGCTTTCGGGCAATAAATTGATGCAGCTATATGTAACTATATTGGTGTTTCTCTGTTTGACCCAGCACGCTGACATTTTGCCTTTCAGGTTCACCAGCAGTGGTGGGTGAGCAGTTGGCCAGCAGTTCTGTCCCAAAGGATTATAGTCAGTGGGTTCCATTGGGCTGGTAGATGGTCACTGTCAGAGCTCCCCAGGGTTCCATTTTAGGGCCACTTTCCTTTCATGTTTATGCAGATGACTTGCATGCAGGACTAGAAGATGTTCTGAGCAAGTTTGCTGATGAGACCAGATGAGGAGGTGTTGTTGCCTCCACTTAGGGTGGAGAGGACTTGCAGAGAGATGTGGACAAGTCAGAGAAGTGGGTACCGGTTGGTACTAAGCACCAAGTGCATAAAGTATAACAAGAACAAGTGCCTGATTGTGCACCTGGGTATGGGCAACCCTGGACATAAACACTGTCTGTATATTGGACACATGAGAGACGTCTGACTGAAAAGGATTGGGGGTCCTGCTCAACATAAAATTTTAAGTGAGTCAGCAGTGTGCCCAGCCAGCCAAGAAGGCCAACAGTCCCCTAAAGTGCATCAAGCAATTTATTGCCAGCTGGGTGGGAGAAAGGTTTGTCCCTCTTTGCTCTGCATTGCTACTGCCTCACCTGGAGCACTGGGTGCACTTCTGGGCAATGCAGAACATAAAGAACATCAAACTATGGGAGAGTGTGCACAGGAGGGCACTGGAACTGAGAGATCTGAAGTTCAGAGTTTCACTGGGATTGACTGCTTGTTCAGACTGGGCCCTTCTCACACCCCACATCCTGTGATGAGACACAGGGCACATGTGGGATATGAACTTTAACAGCATCCTTGCACCACATGCAAATGCTTTTCCCAGTGCTTCAGTGTTCCACCACCCATTGCTTTCAACATAGTTTTCAACACCCCATTGTATCTTTTAATTTTACCAGAAGCTGGTGCATGGTAGGGGATATGATAAATCCACTCAATGCCATGAACTTTGGCCCAAGTATTTATTAAGGGAATTTTTGAAATGTGTCCCATTATGAGACTCAGTTCTTTCTGAGGTGTCATGTCTCTATAGGACTTGTTTCTAACAACCCAATATTGTGTTTCTGGCAGTAGCATGGGGTACTGCGTATGTTTCAAGCCACCCAGTGGTTGCTTCCACCATGGTAAGCACAAAACACTTATCATTATGAGATCCTGGCAAGGTGACATCATTCACCTGTCACTCCTCCCCATATTTATACTTTTGCCTTGGCCTTCCCCCCAGAGAGGCTTCATATTCTTGGCTTGTTTAATTATGGCACATGATTCACAGTCATGAATAACCAGTGCAATAGCATCCATAGTTAAGTCCACCCCTCAGTCTCTAGCCCAATTATATGTTATGTCCATTCCTTGATGGCCTGAGGTCTCATGGAACCATCAAGCTTGAAATAATTCACTCTTGTTCTGCCAGTCCAAGTCTATTTGAGCCACCTCAATTCTGGCAGCTCGACCTACCTGATGGTTGTTTTGTTGTTCTGCAATAGCCCGACTCTTGGGCAAGTGTGCATCCACGTGACACACCTTTACAATCATATCTTTTTTTTGAGCAGTTATGTTTTTCTACAGTTCAGCAGCCCAAATAGGTTTACACCTCCGTTGCCAGTTATTTTGTTCCCACTGCTGTAACAACCCCCATAAGGCATTTGCCACCATCCATGAGTCAGTATAAAGATAAAGCATTGGCCACCTCTCCCGTTCAGCCACATCTAAGGTCAGCTGGACAGCTTTTACCTCTGCAAACTGACTTGATTCTCCTTTACCTTCAGTGGCCTCTGCGACCTGTCGTGTGGGGCTCCAAACAGCAGCTTTCCATCTCCGATGCTTCCCTACAATATGAAATGATCCATCAGTGAAAAGAGCATATTTCTTTTCATTTTCTGGTAGTTCGATGTATGGTGGGGCCGCTTTAGCACATGACACCTCTTCTCCTGGTGATGTTCCAAACTTTTTATCTTCAGTCCAGTTCATGATCACTTCTAAAATTCCTGGACGATTGAGGTTCCCCATCCGCGCTTGTTGTCTAATCAGTGCAATCCACTTGCTCCAGGTGGCATCGGTAGCATGATGGGTGGAGAGAACCTCCCCTTTCAACATCCGGTTCATCATTGACAGTCGAGGTGCCAGAAAGAGCTGCATTTCAGTACCAGCTACTTCGGAAGCAGCCCGAGCCCCCTCATACGCGGCTAAGATCTCCTTCTCAGTTGGAGTGTAGCACTCTTCAGACCCCTTGTACGCTCAGCTCCAGAATCCCAGGGGTCGGCCTTGGGTCCCTCCTGAGGCTCTTTGCCACAAACTCCAAGTGGGACCTTTCTCTCCAGCAGCAGTATAGAGGATGTTCTTTACATCCTGTCCAGTCCGTACTGGCCCCAGGTCCATGGCACAGGCTATCTCCTGTTTAATCTGTTCAAAAGCCTGCTGCTGCTCTGGGCCCTATGCAAAATCATTCTTCTTCTGCATCACCTGATAAAGGGGGCTTACAATGAGGCTGTAGTTTGGAATGTGCATCCTCCAAAAGCCCACTGCACCCAGGAAAGATTGTGTCTCTTTCTTGCTAGTTGGTGGAGACATGGCAGTGATTTTGTCAATCACTGTTGGGATGTGATGACATCCATCCTGCCACTTTATACCTAAGAACTGAATTTCCTGGGCAGGCCCTTTTACTTTGCTTCACTTAATAGCAAAACTGGCTCATAGAAGAATTTGAATTATTTGCTCTCCAGCACAGCAGCACTCAGTGGGGGTGTGACCTCATTCAGGCCACGGTAGTCTACTGTCAGCCTCCATTCTCCACTGGCTTTACGCACTGGCCATATGGAGCTGTTAAAAGGTGAGTGAGTTTTACTGATCACTCCCTGATTCTCCAACTGGCGAATCAAATCATGAATGGGGAGCAAGGAATCCCTGTTGGTGCGATACTGCCGTCTGTGCACTGTCTTTGTAGCAATCGGTACCTGCTGCTCTTTTATTTTTACTCGTAGCAGCCTCACAACAGACGGGTCCTCTGACAGGCCAGGCAAAACAGACAGCTGCTTAATGTTGTCCATATCTACAGCAGCGATTCCAAAGGCCCAGTGATACCCCTTAGTATCCTTGAAATGCCCTCTTCTGAGGTATCCTCAATACCAAGTATGAACGGAAACCCTGGACCACTCACATAGGATGTTTTTTCCAGTCTTTACCAGTGAGGCTTATTTCAGCCTCCAACACAGTCAATTCTTGAGAGATATCCAGAAATATGGATTGATTCTGTCCCTTCATGACTGGAGGGCATTAGGGTGCACTGTGCACCAGTATCCACCAGTGCCTTATATTTCTGTGGTTCTGATGTGCTAGGCCATCAAATCCACACAGTCCAATAAACTCTATTATCCCTTCCACTCCCTTGAATGAGGGCAGGGCCCCTCTATTGGTTACCTGTGATAACTGGAGCAGCCGTACTGGTGGTTGGACTGTTTTGTAGTTCCCTCACCCGTGCTCATAGTACAGGAGTAGGCTGGTCATGCCACTTCCTCGTGTCTTCTCTGTGGTCACGTAGGTAACACCACAAGGAAACACACAGTGCAATTTACTGCTGTTCCTTGCTCAATCTGGAAAGCGCTTGTGTCTAATAGCTGAGAATTTTAATGATACACATGAAGGCTTTATGGTCGTTAATTTCTTTACGATCTCTCGCCTTCAACTGAAGCAGCAGCTAGGCCAATTACCAAGTGACACCAAGGAGATGAAGTGGCAAAATGGCGATTTATTGAAACAGACACATCCTTATATAACCTACGCCTTTTTGTCTACACCCACTGTATTACACTAAGATTCTTCCAGAATATGGGGAAGGGCCTGTCACATCACAACAAGCTACCGTCCCAGCTGTCCCAACAGCGAAGCAACCAGGTAACAAGAGATTCATTCTGGTGCCGTGTGAACTCCTTTCTTACGCCTTCGATTTCAGTCATCTTCAGGGATCGACAAACAGTAACAGAGATTTCCTCCTCATCACTCTCTTCTTCATGACACTTTTCCTTTTTCCTTTCTCGGTACTTATCCAGACCTGTCACCTGGATCTTCTGTTGCCTCCTCCTCCACTTCTTTTTTCCGTTCTAGACGTGAGGACACCCATTTCCATTTCTTGCCTTCCACAAGGGCAACTGATATTGTTACTGGTGCCTCCTGTGACTGATCAAAATTGACTTGGGGATTTCCCTTTTTGGCTAGAACCTCAGCTCGGAAATTCTCTCTTTTCGGAACAGTGTTATATAGAGCACGGTAAGCACAAGCCAAGCCCCAAATAAGTCATACCCCCTTAGATCTATCTAGGCTGCGCCATCCCTGACTCAAATACTGGCTTAGTTTCTCGGGATCCCACAGGTGTTCAAGAGTTAAATCCCATGACATTGCGGGCCCCCATGTGTTGGCGAACCTGAAGGCAAAAGTCAGCGTTCTAGGACAAACAACCACACACCAATATAGTTAAATATAGCTGTGTCCATCTATTGCCTGAAGAGCCGTACTTTTATAGCAAACAAACAAGGGTGTTCAAAAATCACACGTACTAATTGGAAGAAAGCTTCTGCAATAAGAACCCTAAAACCCCGCTTCAAAGCCACGAGCCTTTCACTCTTTTGCTAGAGGTGTCCTTGGTTCTCATGCTGTTTATCCTGCTCTGCAGCTGCTGCTCTGTAAAGTGCTTATCTTGATCCATGGCTGCTGCTCTGTAAAATTCTTCTTGTATTACAACAGAATGGCAGTTCCCTGGGGTCTCCAGCACACCCCCAGCCAGCTGGCAAATGCCACTGAGGACCTTTAGGAAAGACATGCCCTGGGTAGTGACAATGTTCACTGGACAACTGTGAGCCCCACAATGGGTCTCGTACCTGTGTGCCATCTTCTGAACACCAGTAGCACGGTGTAGATGCAAGGCCCAGCCAGGCAAAATCAAAACATGCTTCTGGAAGGGGATCCTTTCTGAAGAGTCGTTACACTAATGAGAGGACCACAAACATTCACTCAGCGAACTCCAAATCTCTGTGCCTTTGCAGGCCTAGGGTCTTGTTTGGTTCACAGAGACATGGTGGGTTGATTCTCAGCTCTGTACTGTAGCAAATGGGGTACAGATTCTGCATGACGGATGGGCAAGGAAGAAGAGAAAAGGCTGCTGCCATCCATGAGAGGGCACTGAGCTCTGCCTGGGGATGGCAGAGGAGCCAGCTGAGAACTGATGGAAAGGGCTCAGAGAGGAGAGCGGCAGATTCTGTTCCTTGCTTCCTGATCAGGAAGAACAAGAAGAGGGGACAGGCAGGAATCTGAGTTACAGCTGGAATGGAATTGTTTTCTTCAGACTGTCTGCTGTGGTGCAGTGTTTTGGTTCTAGGAGAAAACCATTGATAACACTCTGATGTTTACAGCTGCTGCTAAGCAGTGTTGTACAGAGCCAAGGCCATGGTCAGTGGAGGGCACATGGAGCTGGGAGGGAACAGAGTGAGGACAGCTGACTGATAGTGGCCAAAGGGACGTTCTCTATCAGCTGACAGCAAGCAGAAATTGTATTGAAAGGGGTGGGAGTTCATCTCAGTCTCTTCACTGCTCAGGGCCCAGCTGTGCATCAGTCTGGTGGTGCTGAGCAAGTGCTTGTGCATCAGTTGTTACATACAATTCCATATCAACGGATATATAGTGATAACTATTACTCCACTTCTTTTATCTCTCTTAGTAAACTGCTTTGTTACATCCCAGAAGTTGTACTCTTTTTCCCAGTTCTCATCCCCATCCCACTGGGAATTGGGCAGTGCACAAAGCACTGTGTGCTGCTGAGCCACATGTTGGGTTCAACAACCACTGTCATTTTGGTGCCTGATGTGAGGCTCCAAGGGTTGAGATAGCAGCACATCTGTCCAGAGCGGACAGGGCTTTGTGGGAGCTGGAGAAGTACAGGCCATGGTGCTGATATGTGTGGATGTGCTCCCTATGTGTGGAGCTTGTTGAGTCTTCTCATGAAGCTTCACTGCACAGCTCCTTACTTGGTGCTTGGATGCTGCATTAGGGTATTTATTTTGCTATGCTGTTTGACCTCAGTTTGTACCACGATAAAATTGGCAGCTGACAAAGTGAAGTTTTGTGCACATTCAGCTCTGCGGTCATCTTTGGGTTTTGGAAGTAATATTGTCCATATGATTAGGAATTACACAATTTCCATTGTCGCCTCTGTGAGTCCGGGGGTGTACTGGATATTGTGTTGAGGGACATGGTTTAGTGGGAGCTATAGGTAATAGGTGAACGGTTGGACTGGATGATCTTTTAGGCCTTTTCCAACCTTGGTGATTCTATGAATCTATGATTGAGGTTAAACAATTATTCAGGAATATCAGTGAGAGATCTGCCCCAAGGTGAGAAGGCTCTGCATGGCAGAGGGTGTGGGACGGTCTGGGCAGCTGCCTGGAGTGGTGGGCACCCCCAGGGCTTTGGAACTTCATCTCCGAGCAACTGCAGGATCCTGATAAACTGGTAGAATATTGGGGGCAGGTCTGCTGTGGCACTGGTAACCCCCAAGAGGCACAAATGACTGCAGTGTGCCAGATCCAGAGAGCTGGATCTGCTGACAGTGCTGCAGCCTCTGCAACTCCTGGCACAGACCATGCAGCAGCTCCAAGGTTTTGCTACACGTCCTGCAGTTGCTCCAAGCTCTGGGCAGATCCCTCTGTCACTCCACCCCTCATAATGAGCTCTGCAGTTACTCCTGCTACGGGTCCTGTAGCTGTTCCAAGTATGGTAATAAGAAAATGGTACAAATTCCTCCCAAGGGAGGAAGTACAGCCCTGCGGTGGCTCCAACCCCTCCAATGAGCCCAGTGGCTGCTCCAACATAGTCACAGGTCCTGTGGTGGTTCCAGCTCTGGCAATGAACTCTGAGGTCACTTCAACTCCTGCAACAGCCCAACAGCCACTTCAGCTCCTACAGTGAACCCTGTGGCTGTTAAAACCCCTGCAACTAATCCTGGACTTGCAGACAGATGCGCATAGGGATTAGTTCATATATGTTTGCAACTGCATATGTTGTATATGTGTGAAAATACACTAAATATATTATATATGTATAAATACATTTGTCATAATTATTATCCTTTTCTTTTTCTCTTTGTCTCAACCCATAAACCTTAAACCACAGCACTGCCTTGAGATGCTTACGGATCTCCTTGGGACTATTCAATCTGATCTGGTCACACAGTGAAGAGCACCTGAAGATCTCAAGGTTTTCTCAGGGAGCAGCTCCTGAGGTATATTCCTTACACCAGCTTTGGAAGAGGCCTCCCTCCAGTTCTCTGGTCCTGCTCTAAAGGGGCCCTCTTGTTATGGCAGTGCCAGCAAGGAGACCAGCTCTGACAGACCTGTTCATATTGCCGGCTACTGACTGCAGCCCTGGATTGCTGCTGTAGAGGCAACAGGACTGTTGTGAGACACACAAGACCTTCAGGACTGCACAAATGAGAGGACTCAAGAGCACTGCAGCACTGGTAAGAGCACATGAATGAAAAGAGCACGTTGAGCTGCTGTCTGTGGCTGTACCTCCCCAAATCCAGGCAAAGTAGGAAGAAAGAAAATCTAAGTAAGTCTATTTTGAAAGCTTTTTAGGTATCTTATAACATATTCAGGGAATCTGGTTCCATGTTTACATGAGTTCTTGGAGTGAGAAAATGGAAATTAGGTAGGAAAGAATTTAAATACATTTTTATTTATAAGTTCAATAACATTTTTTTTTTGCACATTCCTATATCTCACATAATCAAACAGACAAAGATGCATAAAACATAAAGAACCACCACTGGGAATCCTATTGAGGAAGTTGTGCATTTTATTGTAGCTGGAATAGTGCTTATTGCAACACCTTCCTGAAAGCGTGCTTGATCTCCCTGTTCCTCATGCTGTAGATAATAGGGTTTAGTGTTGGAGGAACCACTGCATACAGAAGTGCCACTGTCAGATCCAGGAGTGGGGAGGAAATGGACGGGGGCTTCAGGTAGGCAAAAGCACCAGTGCTGAGAAACAGGGAGACCACAGCCAGGTGAGGGAGGCACATGGAGAAGGCTTTGTGCCGTCCCTGCTCAGAGGGCATCCTCAGCACAGCCATGAAGATGTGCACATAGGACACAACTATGAAAACAAAGCAACCAAAGCCTAAACTGACACCAAAAAAGAGAAATACAAATTCCATGAGGTAGGAGCCAGAGCAGGAGAGCTTGAGGATCTGTGGGATTTCACAGAAAAACTGGTTGACAACATTGCCTTGGCAGAGAGGCAGTGAAAACGTACTGGCAGTGTGCAGCAGGGAATAGAGAACCCCAGTGCCCCAGGCAGCTGCTGCCATGGTGGCACAAGCTCTGCTGTCCATCAAGGTCCCGTAGTGCAGGGGCTTGCAGATGGCAACGTAGCGGTCATAGGACATGATGGTGAGAAGGGAATACTCTGCTGAGAGGAAGAAGGAAAAGAAAAAGAGCTGTGCAGCACATCCTGTGTAGGAGATGGCCCTGGTGTCCCAGAGGGCGTTGGGCATGGCTTTGGGGAGAGTGGTGGAGATGCAGCCCAGGTCGAGGAGGGCCAGGTTGAGGAGGAAGAAGTACATGGGGGTGTGCAGGCGGCGGTCGCAGGCTACGGCTGTGCTGATGAGGCCGTTGCCCAGGAGGGCAGCCAGGTAGATGCCCAGGAAGAGCCAGAAGTGCAGGAGCTGCAGCTGCCGCGTGTCTGCCAACGGCAGCAGGAGGAACTCGCTGATGGAGCTGCTGTTGGACATCTGCTGTTGTTGGGCTTGGAGTCCTGCTCAGAGTGCAGAAGATAATGACAAGTCCAGACCATTCTCAGACACACTCCTCCTGCTATAATATGAAATGTTTTTATTCTCTTACAACAGTGTACATTTAGCACCATTACTTGCATTTAATTTCATGTATTTCAGCATTCCTTAAGCAGAAGCAGCATATGGAGCTCTAACCTTCCTTTTATTTTCTTATGCCTTCTCCCTGGATATTTTCATCTGTTTCATGTCTCATATCTTTACCCCAAGTGCTCTTAGAGCCCCCTACCCGAGCTTCTGTGGCATTCAGTTTCAGTTAGAAAATGCTGCCTGTTTGTAGGATAAGTGAATTATTCATGCCTACAGAAAATGATGATAATTCCATCCTTCGAGAAAGGGGAGACTGAAAGCACATCATGTGTGAGTGTTCACAAAACAAGCAATTGATTGATGAAAAATTCTCAGAACTCTTATTGCCCCTTTTAGATTTCTGACTCCAAACCTCTTTGCCTCGGAACAGGAAATGGAAACCCCCTGCCTTGGCTCTCCTCTTGCAAAGTGCCCTCAGAAACATTCCGTTGTGCAGTGGAGTTGTGATCCCCTGCCCCAGGCAGCAGCTGTGGCAGCACAAGCCCTGCCGGGGGGCTCCTTCCCCCCACCCGTCTCCCTGCAGCACCCAGGTCAGCTCCCCGGGCAGGCTGAGTGCTGAGCCTGGCAGGCGGCAGAGTCCCATACCCGGCACACAGCCCCTGGGGCACAGCAGGGACCCTGCTCTGCAGGACAGCCCTGGGCACCCGCCTGCAGCCCCGGCTGCACAGCCTGCAGCCGTGCTGGGACATGCAGCCCTCAGGGCTGTGATTTCATACTGCAGTATGGAAGCCCTCAGCTGGAGCAGAAGGCTTTTTCCACAGTAAAGAAACATGCAGTGCCTGCATCCAGATCTCCTATGGGATGTCCCAAATTAAGTTGACCCTCTATGAAAAGCAGCTCATGGTCTGCAGTGAGACTTACCCTGTCATGGTCTGTGAGCAATGCTCCTGCAGTGAGCTCACAGCCCGCTCACACCACACACATCCTGCAAGCTCTCTTCAGTTTCTCTCCTCTCCTTCTGTCACCTGCAGGCTGTGCTGTGCACAAGAGCTGCTCCTGGGCACAGCTGTCTCTCTGCAGCCCTGCACACTTTTATGAGCTCCCTGTGTCCCAGGAGCCTGGACAGGCAAGCAGCAGATTATGTCATTTTTATCTTTCCGACTTGTCTCCCCTGACATGTCCCTGGGTCCTCATGGCCAACAGCTCCTGAAAGACAACAGCATCATGACTGTGCTTTGAAATTCGCTCAATTAACCACCACATGTCCAGTGGTCAGTGACTGATTGGAGACATATGGGGAGTGCTCCCAGAGATCGTTTGATGAAACAATAAGGGCAACCAGACAAGGAAGGCAAGGTTTGGACTTTCCCTGTGCAGGGCAGTGATCCAGCTGAGGCAGTGCAGGAGTCTCATCCCTTGACAGAAATCCTGGAGCTGAAATGGGATTCAGCTCCCTACACACCCACAGGAGCTGGGATTCCTCTGGTTCAGTTCAGAAGAGCACAAGGAGTTGCCTGCATGTGAGCTCCTGCTCTGAGTCCTCGGACCTTCAGCTGGGAGGCAGCTGCTCACACACAGACACTGGGTGATGCCCAAGGTGCCTGGGCTGCTCCTGATGTGTGCCAGTGCTTGTAAACCATGTGGGAAATCCCTGAGATAGACACCTCCTTCCTGGGCATCAGCCGAGGGCCAGAGAGGGGATAGCACTGGCTGTCTGGTGAATTCACTCACAGCTGCAAGAGCAGCACAGGGCCTTCAGGAAAGCCATGCCCATGGTGTGACCATGTTGCTGTGTCAACTCCAAGGCCCACGATCAGTCTAATGTTTGTGTGCCACCTTCTGCACACTGATACCATAGATTAGCTATCCAGTCAGGCTATGTCCAGTGATGCTTTCCAATTAGGATGTTTACTTCTGTGGTTTTGCACTAATGCAAACACCAACACACAAGAAGCTAGAAATCTTGATAGAGCTGCAGGCCTGAGCTCCTGTTTGGACCATGGGGACACAGTTTAATGGCTTCCACAACTGCACTGTAGCACAAGGGGGATACCGAGTCTTTAGGATGGATGGGCGAGGAGATAAAGAAGGGTGAATGCCCTCTGTGAGAGTGCACTGAGCTCTGCCTGGGGATGGAAGAGCAGACAGGTCAGAGCTAATGGAAATGGCAAACAGAGGAGACCATCAGTGTCTTTTCCTGTCTTCCTGATCAGGGAGAGTAAATGGAAGGTGCCCTCTGCAGACAGATGGGAATCTGATGTTGTCTGTCCCTTGTCCCATTCGGTGGCCTTTGTCACTCCATTATCTGCAGCAGGGACAGCACAGCAGGGCATGTGGCATCCAGCAGATCCCTGGAGAGCACAGATGGCAGCTTCTTGACCAAGCAGTGGAGGAACCAAAGAGGAGAGGTGCTCTGCTGGATCTCATACTCTCCGGCATGGAAGGACTTGTGGGAACTGCGAAGGTGAAAGGGGCATCAGGCCACGTGCAAGATGCAAATGTATCTCTTTTTATTTATTTTGAGGCTGTAAGCTTAATAGTTGATCATAAATGTCAATAAAACTGAAACAAATAATTGAAGACAAAGATGGAAATCATTGAAATTGTGTTAACCCTTCTCAACATGAAAAATTCTCATGAGTCTTTTTCCATTTTAAGTTGTAAATATGAATCTTTGAGGTGATTTGATGTCTTTTTTTTTCTTTTACTGAAACTACAATGTTTTCCAGAACTGTGTTCGCTGGACACAAATGCCTTCAGGTTCAGAGACACAGACAGCGGTGCCAGTGCCAATGCCCTGTGACTATAGCCCGGTGCCCAGCACTACTCTTCCCTGCTGCCTATTTGATGTGTCTCATCCTCCAAGTTTTTTCAGCTCTCCTAAATAAATGGCCATGGTTAAGGGCATGTTTTCAGCAGGCCATTTGGGCACAAACTACTCCCACTGCCCTCCAGATTTCTCCATCCCTTGCTCTTTGTTCAGTCAGATACCTCCCAATTATCTGTCTGATTTCTGACTTTCAGGGGGATTACTGGAATTTGTTCCATCTCCCCAAAGTCTGAGAATCAGTGAGAATGTGTTAACCCGTCTCAATGTGTGAAATACTCACAAGTCCTGATCAATTTTAAGTTGATACCTCTCAACTACCTGGCTGATCTATCCCAGGGAGATTACTGGAATTTGCTCTATCTACCAGAGTCTGATGGCCTCTGTTGTCAACTACTTCACTGTGATTCAATCTATCCTATCCTACCTCAGAATAAATCATTTCTTTTAAAAGTATTCCATATGAAAGACAAACTTCAATAGATGCAGCTTGAACATGGCATGCAGTTGATCACTGTGTTTTACTGTTCATTCAATTGCATCACCTTTCTTTCCATTTGCTGGCCAGATAAAAAAGAGAAATCTTTCCTTTTCCATGTGTAGCTGGTTCTCTGAGGAAAGCCAGTGGGAGTTGGTGCAAAGCAGTTTTAACACTGAGCGGATGAATGCAGAGGAGAAGAGTGATGTGAAGAAAAGTGATGCAAGTCCCATAGGTCCATTGTGAGCAGAAATTGGGTGGGGAGGTTGAGAAGGACCTTTGTCAACACAGTAACAGTACAGAACTCATTGGGACATCCTGGATTGGTATCAGTTGCACAGTGCTGCTTTAATGTCTTCTTTAAACCCAACTATAAATAAATAGACAATAAATTTATACTGGATTCTTTAAGCTCTCTCCAGATATCCCTCCTTTTTGCTGAACAAGTTCTGATAACCTGAAGAAGATAACAAGATGGCATAAGGCACAGGAGATTCTTTAGGTTATAATGGTCCCAGGGTGCATTTGATGCTGAGTTCATCAGCCTCTAGTGCAGAGAAAAGTTTGCACAAAGTGCTCAACAAGACAAAGTCAGAAGTAACAGTGAAGTTTCTTGGAGTATTAATGGGCCCGCTGAGGAACATTACCAAGTAAGCTTCCCAAGGGACTTGTTAGAGAAGATAACTGGAAGCCATGACTACAGGCAGGCAAAGGCACTGGCATGCTAAGAAACCTCTCCTTTGCCTTACAAAGCAGACAGGTCAAGCCCTGATTGCAAGACCAGTGGTAGAGAGGTCCTGTATGTCATGTTGGCTCTGGGCATTTCCTGGGGCAATGGGTTGGAATTTTGTATGATGTTAAATGAAAGACATGGGGACAGAAGATCCCAGGCTCTACATGTGGTGCAAGGACGCTGTGAGGTTCATGTCCCATATGAGACCTATGTTTCATTGCAGGATGTGAGCAGGGATGTGAGAAGGGCCCAGTCTGAACAAGCAGCCAATCCCTGTGAAACTCTGAACTTCAGATCTCTCGGTTTCAGTGCCCTCCTTTGCACATTCTCCCAGAGTTTGAAGTCCTTTATGTTCTGTGGTGCCCAGAACATAGTGAGGCAGTAGCAATGCAGAGCAGAGGGACAACCCTTTCCCTCACCCAGCTGGCAATAATTTGCTTCATGCACTCCAGGGGACTGTTGTCTTTCCTGGCTGCCTTGGCACACTGCTGACTCACATTCAGTGTGATGCTGACCAGCACCCCAACCCTTTCCAGTCAGAATCCTCTCCAGTGTCCCATATCCAGTCAGTGTGTATGTCCAGCATTGCCCCTACCCAGGTGCACAATCAGGCACTTGTTCTTGTTATACTTTATGCACTTGGTGCTTAGTACCAACTGGTACCCACTTCTCTGACTTGTCCACATCTCTCTGCAAGTCCTCTCCACCCTCAGTGGAGGCAACAGCACCTCCTCATCTGGTCTCATCAGCAAACTTGCTCAGAACGTCTTCTAGTCCTGCATTCAAGTCATCTGCATAAACATGAAAGGAAAGTGGCCCCAAAATGGAACCCTGGGGACCCCGACAGTGACCATCTACCAGCCTGATGGAAAAAACTGACTATAATCCTTTGGGACTGACCTACTGGCCAACTGCTCACCCACCACATTGTGTTTCTGTCTAGCCATATGCAGAACATTCTGTCCAGAAGGTTGTTGTGAGAAACAGTATCAAAATCTCCACTGAAATCCTCAAGGATTACATCAACTGGCTTCCCTTGGTCAACTAAACGGATAACTGTGTCACAAAATGAGCTTAAATTAAACAGGACCTTTGCCTCACAAACTTGTGTTGGCTGCGACCAATGACAGAATTGTCCTTCAGCTGTTTTTCCATAACTCCCACCATCATTTTCTCCATAATTTTACCAGGCTCTGGACTGACAGGTCCATAATTGCCCATGTCATCTTTCTTGCTCTTCCTTACAATGAGACAACATTTGCCAGCTTCCTGTCAGCTGGCATGACCCTAGACTTCTTTAGATGCAATTGAAATGAGAGCCCAGAGCACACTAAGTTTTCATCATTGAAAGAAAGTAGATGTGCCATAGCTTTGCAATGCCTTGAACTCCAGAGTATGCCACAGATGGAGCAGAGGGGAAGATTTGCCTCTTCTGTAGTGAACTCATTCTTTTGGTAAGCAGAATAACACTACCTGATACATGGGGACTGTGTCTCTGCTCTGCTCTGCTCAGCTCACAGGGCAGCGGTCTGGCAGGGTGTTGCTCTCATGTCAATGCAGGTAAACTCACTTTAATCCTTTTTCCTCTGTAAATGTTTCCTCTATTTCTATGCTCAGATACACTTCCACATTCCCTCAACTACAGTTTCATATATCATTAACAATTACACTTTCTTATACCATCAAAACAGTTTGTCAAAACGTACAGTTCTTCAGTTCACATAAACTCCCTTAATACAGTCTGTATTCTTCAGTTATAAACACTGTGCCACAGAACCAGCACTGATTGAACCACCTCCCTCACACACTTCCTCGCAAGCAGTACATAGTATTACATAAATGGGTTGACACTCATTGGTCGGGTGGAATGTACACCTCTCCTCAGGACAATCTTACTAATCTACAGAGTACAAACTCCTGTCTTCTTACATACAAGCAGAAAGTACTTATGAGTGGACACACAACACAGTCTTTCACTTTGTCCGTGTCTGGCCATTTCCCTCACAGGAGGAAGGAAACATGGATCGGGACTCGGCACTCACCCTGCAGCTGTTCTGTGTCTCACTCACACCACACTCACTCTGACATTTAGATCAAAAACCATGGTTTATTCATACTACACAATGCTGACAACGTTTTCTAGCTGGAATCTTAATAACACTCATACTCTGGTCGACCAGTTGCAAACGTTAATGTTTTTCCCAGAGTCGGCTTGACACACGGTACCAAACACTTAAAGCAGATGATAATATTGAACATACAACCTATAACCCCCGTGATTACAACTTGGAGAACCCAAGCTACCATTTGACAGGCTATCCACTATATCCCATACCCGTAGGAGAGACCAACCTAGGTCCCTCCTATTGTCACCCACCTGGGAGAGAGTACTTGTTCTTGTTTCCATTCATATGACATACAGTTCCCTTTCATAGGAACTCACCCAAGGAGTCTTCCTACCCCAGCTGGCAACCAAAGCCATGAGCTCACCTCCCTGGGAGCAGCACGTATGGCTGTAAACTGTGTAGGATGTCTCCTCAAGACATATGGGCTCCACTTACCATACACATACCTGGTCCACCTATGGGTGGTCCTTGTCTGTCCCTGCAGTGATCAGGTGAGGAAGGGAGTCCTTCAGAGAAATCTCAGGGTGCGCCAAAAGTGTCTCCCTCTCAGCTGGTCCTGCAGCGAACAGAGCTGGTCCCACCTGGGCCGCCAAATTGACTACAGGAATTGAACTCTATAACCTTATAACAAAGCTGAGGAAGTATGGGATAGGTGATTGGACAGTGAAGTGGGTCGAGAATTGGCTGACTGGCAGAGTGCAGAGTGTTGTCGTTGGCGGTGCAGTGTCTGGCTGAGGGCCTGTAACGAGCGGCATCCCCCAGGGGTCTGTGCTCAGTCCGGTCTTGTTCAACATCTTCATCAATGACCACCCTCAGCAAGTTTGCTGATGACACGAAGTTGGGAGGATTGGCTGACACACCTGAAGGCTGTGCTGCCATTCAGCGAGACCTGGACAGGCTGGAGAGCCGGGCAGTAAGAAACCGGATGAGGTTTAACAAAAGCAAGTGTAGAGTCTTGCACCTAGGGAGAAATAATTGCATGCACCGGTACAGGCTGGGGGAAGAGCTGCTGGGGAGGAGCTCTGCTGAGAGGGACCTGGGCGTCCTGGTGGACGACAGATTAACCATGAGCCAGCAGTGTGCCCTTGTAGCCAAAAAAGCCAATGGCATCCTGGGGTGCATTAAAAAGAGCGTGTCCAGCAGGTCGAAGGAGGTGATCCTCCCCCTCTACTCTGCCCTGGTGAGGCCTCATCTGGAATATTGTGTCCAGTTCTGGGCTCCCCAGTAAAAAAAAGACAGGGATCTCTTAGAAAGAGTCCAGCAGAGGGCCACTAAGATGGTGAAGGGCCTGGAGCATCTCCCCAATGAGGAGAGACTGAGGGAACTGGGTCTGTTTAGCCTTGAGAAAAGAAGGCTGAGAGGGGACAGGATCCAGGTTCTATAAATATTTGAGGTGTGGGGGTCAAAGTGTTGAGGCCAGACTCTTTTCAGCAGTGTGTGGAGACGGGACAAGGGGAAACAGACAGAAACTGCACCATAGGAAGTTCTGCACTAATGTGTGCAATAACTTCTTTACGGTGAGAGTGACAGAGCACTGGAACAGGCTGCCTAGGGTGGTTGTGGAATCTCCTTCTCTGGAGATATTCAAGACCTGCCTGGATGCTGAGCTGTGCAACGTGGTGTAGGGAACCTGCTTTGGCAGGGGGACTGGACTCAGTGGTCTCTGGAGGTCCCTTCCAACCCCTACAATTCTGTGATTCTGTGAATATCATGGAGTTGTTTGGATGGGGAAAGACTACCCCTTTGAATGACCTTTTGTCAGGGCATGTCCTGGGATTCCTAGGATCCTCAAAATGCAGCACTGCTTCTGTCACTGAAAAATGGGGCCCTGTGTGGGACGGAGGGAGGGTCCATGAGTCCCTGGCCCACCTGACTGAGTATTTCCATGGTCTTAGCAAAGACATACTTACAACTTGAGAATGACAGTTAGCTGTGTTCATGGTGGCATGGCCACTTTTAATGGCCTTGAACTGTCTGAACATAACTGAAGAGGCTCAGGCTGATGCAAATCAGCTATTGAATGATAGTGTTGAAAAACTGGAAAGACAGGTGGCAGTTTTGATGGGGAAAAAACCTAATTCAATCATTCTCCTATGGAAGATCAGGAACATCTCTCTGGAAGACCATGGGGACCCTGTACAAGGGAATCTGTATAAAATGGACTCTGTAAATGAAGGCACTAAAAGGTCAGATTTTGAGGTTCCATTTGGACTAGATCTATTTGAGATCTGACTGATTGTAACCCAAAAATGAAAAAAAAAAAAAAAAAAAATGCAGGATAGGCTGGTGGGAGTGCCCTGACCAGTATCCAACCCCCCAAACCCTGCTGCCCATAATACAGCAGCTGAACTGATGGATATAGTACAGTGGTTTAGACAGAAACCAAGAGAGCATGCCAGCATAGCTGCTCTGGTTATGGGACATGGAGGCAGAAAGCGCTGTGGTGAGTGGACTGGAAATTTCAAAACTGACATCCATTACTACTCACCCTGCCCTCAGGCAAAGACTGTATGCTCTGTCCAACATAATGAGGATAGCCATTTGATCAGTGAATGATTTATGGCTGTGTGTCATATAACATGGCCAAATAAGAATGACATACCATTAAATATCAGCCTGTGGTCCTCTATGGAGGACTAACAAAATTATATTAGAGAATTAGGCATGAAAGAGGCAATCTATGAAGATGATTTTGAGAGCCCAGTCAATAAATTTTTCATCAGGAACGAGGGATCTCATCCTACAGCCATCACCTTTACATCAGGATGGGTCTATGTTATCCATACTGAACCCCCCAGTGGCCCTCAGGTGCTGTAATACAACAGGCTGCCCAATTGATGGGGAGACAAGAGTGCCTACGGCCAGATGAAGGCTCTGTATGGTGGTGGAAAGGTCTGAGAAAGGCAGAGAACCATCTGCTGCCATGACTTAGGCGTCCAGCCCCTAAGGTAATCCAGTCTGGACCCATTAGGGTCTTGAGACAACAAATGTTTAAAGACCAGATTAGAGCAGGAGTTCAGTTTAAAAAGATCGATGGACAGCATAATCAGGAAAAAATATCTGTTAAACAGGCCCAAGCACTGAGTATTTATAGTCCAACCTTTTCAGCCAAACTAGATGTGAATGTAACTCAAGAAGGGTCTGGATGGGGGCTCTGGCAGAGCCAGAGTTCTTTGTGAACCCCTATGAGGTTTTGGCCACAGGTTTGGCATGGAGCAGAATAAAGATACATCACAGTTGAAAAGCATTTATTGGCTACCTATTCTACACTACAGGTGGTAGAACCAGTAGCTCAGATTTCAGAGGTTATCGTTAAACAACAAGGCCAGTCCAGGGGTGGGTAAAAGATCTAACACACATCTCTATGATGGGGGTGGCCCAATCACAAGCAGTGGTGCGCTCAGTTGTTCTGCTTGCCTGCTCCTCAAGGAGTTAAGAGAAATCTATGCCTGTTGCGTGTTCGAGTGCATGCGCAATGCCATGTGGAGGGCTTATCACAATAAAGATTGGCGGATTTGCTGCGTAGACCGGTCAGAACTCAGATCTGCGTTGTGCTTCCTGTGGCACCAAACGCCCAACAGTGGCAGTTCCGTGTATTGGCCAGCAGGTGGCAGCAGAGACCACGGAAGGAACGTCTGCGGGACAGACCCTGGGGATCCGTTCTCTTTTGATTATAGGGGAAGAACACAAAGATGGAAGAGGAGGGAAGGGGGAAAAAAAAAAGAAAAAAAGAAAAAACCAAACCACAGCAAACAAATAAAAACTTCTCCAAACGTAGCAAACTTGAATGTCTGTCAATAAATAAATGAGTAATTGAATTGATGTCCGTTTCAGACAGTCCCCTGTAGAATCAGGGTAAGGGTTAGGATTAGAGTTACATTGCAGGTTAATGCTGTTATCTTTACAGCTCCTGTGAGGGTTGGGGTCTGGGTCAGGTGTTTAAAAAATGAAATGAAAAAAGAATTAAAAAAATATATTGAAAGCTTCAGATTTCCTTAATCTTTGTGGGAATCATATAATGTGCAACTCAGATCTACCTCTTCGTACCTCTTTTGTGGTGTAGGGAACCTGCTTTGGCAGGGGGACTGGACTCAGTGGTCTCTGGAGGTCCCTTCCAACCCCTACAATTCTGTGATTCTGTGAATATCATGGAGTTGTTTGGATGGGGAAAGACTACCCCTTTGAATGACCTTTTGTCAGGGCATGTCCTGGGATTCCTAGGATCCTCAAAATGCAGCACTGCTTCTGTCACTGAAAAATGGGGCCCTGTGTGGGACGGAGGGAGGGTCCATGAGTCCCTGGCCCACCTGACTGAGTATTTCCATGGTCTTAGCAAAGACATACTTACAACTTGAGAATGACAGTTAGCTGTGTTCATGGTGGCATGGCCACTTTTAATGGCCTTGAACTGTCTGAACATAACTGAAGAGGCTCAGGCTGATGCAAATCAGCTATTGAATGATAGTGTTGAAAAATTGGAAAGACAGGTGGCAGTTTTGATGGGAAAAAACCTAATTCAATCATTCTCCTATGGAAGATCAGTAACAACTGTCTGGAGGACCATGGGGGCCCTGTACAAGGGAATCTGTATAAAATGGACTCTGTAAATGAAGGCACTAAAAGGTCAGATTTTGAGGTTCCATTTGGACTAGATCTATTTGAGATCTGACTGATTGTAACCCAAAAATGAAAAAAAAAAAAAAAAAAAAATGCAGGATAGGCTGGTGGGAGTGCCCTGACCAGTGTCCACCCCCCAAACCCTGCTGCCCATAATACAGCAGCTGAACTGATGGATATAGTACAGTGGTTTAGACAGAAACCAAGAGAGCATGCCAGCATAGCTGCTCTGGTTATGGGACATGGAGGCAGAAAGTGCTATGGTGAATGGACTGGAAATTTCAAAACTGACATCCATTACTACTAACCCTGCCCTCAGGCAAAGACTTTATGCTCTTGTCTGGAGGGCTTATCGCAATAAAGATTGGCGGATTTGCTGCGTAGACCGGTCAGAACTCAGATCTGCGTTGTGCTTCCTGCGGCACCAAACGCCCAACAGTGGCAGTTCCGCTTATTGGCCAGCAGGTGGCAGCAGAGACCACGGAAAGAACGTCTGCGGGGCAGACCCTGGGGATCCGTTCTTTTGATTATAGGGGAAGAACACAAAGATGGAAGAGGAGGGAAGGGGGAAAAAAAAAAAGAAAAAAAAAAAAATCAAACCACAGCAAACAAATAAAAACTTCTCCAAACGTAGCAAACGTGAATGTCTGTCAATAAATTAATGAGTAATTAAATTGATATCCCTTTCCCGCCCCCCCCGCCCCCCCCAACTTCTGAGATGAAAAAAAAACACTTCTTTTAGAAGAAAACAGAGTAGTAACAACTTCTGTACCTACATTCACCACTCTGAGATCCTGTCTGGGTCTCCCAAGGCTTGTAAATAACCACTGGGTCGGTTCTGATGTCGCGTGATTTGTTGTCAGTTCTCTCATGGTTCTCCGGTCAGTTCTCCGGTGCCAGGATCTGCCACAGGGCATTCTGACCACGGGCATCATGTTTCTACGCTGCCGCCTGCATTTAACAGGCAATGGGACTGCCCAGCATGTGCAAGGCAGCACCTCTTTCACACCACCAGAATGTTTAAGGCTGTTGGGATTGTTGTTAGCGTCCCATTAACACTGAGGCTAGAGATACCCTTAGGATTGACATTACTATTAGCATTACTTTGATGGTGCCCTATCTGGGTCATTTCCAGGGGATGTCAGGAGTAAGGCACAGTGTCAGGAGAAAAAGAACAGACTCTGTTACTTTATAAACGTGATAATAGAGAGAGTTCATTGGAAAAAATACAACTCTTAAATAATGCAAAGCATGCTTCTGATTGGATGCAGGCATCATCTGGGCTCTGATTAATATTACTCTTAAGGTAAAGATTATTGTTACCATAATGATTTTTTTTTTGGATTATGATCAGGGTTAAGGTTTCTTTTGCTACAAACTTCTAGCATCATTTTTGTTGTTGCATTTGGAGTTAGGGACGATTTTAGAATCAGGGTAAGGGTTAGGATTAGAGTTACATTGCTGGTTAATGCTGTTATCTTTACAGCTCCTGTGAGGGTTGGGGTCTGGGTCAGGTGTTTAAAAATGAAATGAAAAAAGAATTAAAAAAATATATTGAAAGCTTCAGATTTCCTTAATCTTTGTGGGAATCATATAATGTGCAACTCAGATCTACCTCTTCGTGCAGTGACTGCCTGTAAATTTGCTGGAGCCTAATATAATATGGCCTTGTGCTTTCCACTAACTCACCTTCATTTCATTTTCATTACATTTGCTTGGTAGTCAGATTTTGGTGTGTGGATATTTTAAAACAATCTAACTGACATTAGCAAAAAATTAAAAATAAAATTAAAAAAAATGCACAACAGCATCGTATCAATTTTTATAGATAAGATAAAGAAGAGCAGTTTCCCTTAGTTTTCTGTGCCTCTTTACTTTCTTACCCTCTCCCCTTGTGTGAGAAACTCTCAAAGTCAAAGATTTCTAGTTAGGCAAAGATGGCAGCGATAGCAGCAGTGCTTATTCATTATTGCAATACTGCGCGCACATCCCCTATTGGCAAGGGAGAAACTGCACACCAGTCAGTGAAATCAATTCTGTTCTGTGCCCTAAACCCACTGCAGGTGATGCTCTCATGGTTCTCATTGGTTGAGCATCTCAGGCTCACAGACTCCTCGAGACTGTGGCTAGGATTCATTTCCATAGAAGGTCAATTACCAACCTCTTGTTTTTAGGTCTGCCTTGTACTTTTCTGCGGACAGAGAAGGGCAATGTTTCCAAAAGTCAGTACATTCATTCTGTCCTGTGCTGGGCTCTACCCACCCTGTATTTATCTTGTGCTTGTCTCAATTCTCCCCATGTCAGAATGCCCCCAGTCTGAACTTAATTCTGTTCAGCAACTTTCTTGGTGGAAAAACTACTTATACAGCTGTTTTACAAGAGGGTTATACATTCAGTTAGGGCCTACACTATGTACTGAAAATACTGGAAACTTCCACTGCAAAAACACAATCTACCTCTCCCATCTGTGCAGCCTTGCAGACCCAGAGCATGCCAGGTTATTTCTGCTTTCATAGCATTTGCATGCTGTAGGGTGAGCACAAGGTTCTGCTGCTTGATTCTTCTGCAAGAGCTGCCTACCGGCAAATGGTTGCAGGGATGGAGGATGTGACAGAAAGCATTTGTCTCCACAAGAGCAGAGTTACATTCAGTGCAGAGTGTGAGAGTCAGGTTGGTGTGGAAAAGCACTGACACGCTGGGGATGATGCAGTGCTCACATGTCTAACACTCACAGACATTACTGTCAGAAGGATGGTGCTGTGTTGTGCTTCTACCTTTGGCAGCCCCTGGAGAAATGCTATGGCACACAGAACACCTTTGTATTGCACTGACTGCTGCCATGCAGCATGGATTTAACACACCAAATCCAGAGGAGCATGACTGCATCTAACTGCCCTGAGAAAAACTACTGTAGCTGAAGAGATGAGGAGGCAGCTGCTCATCTGCAGAACAAGCAGTACTGCCAGACATTGGGCCAGGTGAGCACCTCCTGCTGCAGCGTGATGATGACAGGGCTGGAGATGATCTGCAAAGCCAGCTTAAAAGTGGGAGACGTGAGTCAACATGGCAGGAGGACAGAGGTGTTAGGGAGCAGCCAAGGCATCAAAGAGTATCAGAAGGCTTTGAAAAGTATCACAAAGTGACAGCCAGGAAGACTGGGATATATCATGAGCAGCAACCTGGATGCTAGAGATTATTTGCTCCCATACAAAATGGTAGAGATCTTGCTGCAGACATCCCAAAGCCAGGCAAAATGGGAACCCAGAGCTCTGCCTGCACGAACCCCACAGCCATAGCATTGCAAGCTGAGCTGCCTTGCTGTTTGTTGCATTCATCCCAATCCCTGTGATTGAAGACTCAGAATGCAGTCGAGGCGATGACTGAGCATGAGAGTGACTTTATTCAATAAAAGACAGGAGGGCTTGAGAGGTCAAGGGTGAAGATGGGACTCCTCTTGTCAAGATGAGAGTGGCTCAGAGCTGGTGCTGCTGCCTGGTGCCTGGGACTGGCAGCCTGACTCTAAGTCCCCATCTAAGATGCTCAGCTTCACCTCACTGATGCTGCCCTGCTCCTGCATGGTGGTGCTGCTGCTGGGACACTCGGGCTGTGCTTGGGATGGGCAGCACTGCAAAGGCGCTGGGTCACAATCCAGGCAGGTGACTGCTGTGTCTGGCAGGCTCAGGTCAGGAGCTTCAGCAGAGCCAGGAGATATGAGAGCATGAACGTGGATGAGCCCCTTGTGTCCATCACTGTTACCATGTGGAAGGCTGTCATCCGAATTGCAGCGATTCATGCTTAATAAGAACTCTCCATTGATGGAAAGACACTGCTTGGTTTGGATCTTTGGGGTTGACAAGGGCTCGAATCACCTAGGAAGGCATAGAAACACAAGGGTTAGTTTCAAACATTTGCAAGTTGAATCATGAAAGGTTGTTGATACTTGGTAATAGAGTGGCGGCAGGAAGAAGCAAGTAGGCTTGAAGCAGCATAGCCACTGTCTTGAAAGTGATCCTCATTCAGGTCCAGCTCGTGTGTTGTTTCACTGTAATCTGCTTCTTTGGGTCTACCTAGTGGGCAGCAACACTCGAGCTGTTACTGATATCATTGAAAAGAACTGGAGACAATTGTTCTATTCCTAAGAGCTTCAAGGTGCCTAGAAGCACAAATAGAAACCAGCAGTATTTCATCACTTCACCAAAAGGAAGGTCAAACACCTGAGCTGTGAAGAGCAGTTACAGAACCTATGCATAAGATCACACCAGACATACTTTGTTCTAACAACAGTTATGGCACATAGTCCATTTCCTTCAATATTCCCAAAATGAAATGATGTGGAGCATTACAGGGAAAGAAACACTGCACACAGACACTATGACCCTGATTAGACTCAAGCAGCAGACTTAAAACAAGTCAGAGTTTTTGATTCCAGGATATTTCAGGACCTATCGTGTGAAATTCAGTTACACAACAGTGCCTAGGTGCCTGCGTTTCAAGCAACTTTCAGATCACAGCCATGTAAAATAAAAACAAATTCAGTGCAGAAATAGCAAGCCTGTACCTTAATACTCATGAGATTATCCATTTTTTACTGCATTCTGACTAAGTTCTAAAACTTGCTCATCCCAGTTCACTTCAACAAGTTCCACCAATTCAAGCAACGCAGTTCTGAGATCCTGTGTATGTTGTGCAGATAGAATTGAACAGTGCAGAAATAGTCTCTGACAGCTTTAAGAGCTCCGTTCTGCTTACAAACTCTCAGTCCAAAACTATTCAGTTTTAAGGAAATGAACACCTGAAGCAGTTGGATCATCTGCCGCATTCTGCTTCTTGGCATCATGATTAGCACAAAGGGTTTTCTGCTGTCCTGGAGAGATGGAAAAAGTCCTGCTTACAAATGGACCAAGTTTCAGTGTACAGCAGAGTTTGTACCAGACTAATAAGCCACGTCATTCAATTCATTTGCTCAGGTTGTTATGCACTCCGAAAGGAAACAGAACTAACTGCTGGATTCTGAAGGCAATCTGTGGGGTCCTACATTACCTCCTGATTCTGGAAGAGGAAATTCTAATAGCAAATTCAGAACTTTGATCTTTGTAGACATGAGAAGAGCTGGCATTTAGGAACATTCATTTCAGGGAAATCAAATGATGTGTCTGTATTTTTACTACAGATAGTATAGGGAGCAGCCAGTTGAAGAACCAGATACAAAAAATCCAGACCATTGGCAAGAAAATACTTCTCCTTAAATTCTGTATGCTATCATGGTACAGAATTAGGCTACAGTGCCACATAGGCCAACCAAGCGTAGAACCAATTCCACCAAATACTGGTAGACAAAGCAGCAAAAACAGGGACAATATTCAGCAGACAGGCCTTTCTACTCACAGCTCAGCATGTTCTGCCATCCGAAAAGCAAGGCCTCTTGTCAAGCTCAGCTATTTCCCTTCTCAGTGTATTCTAGCACCACTGATACCCACTGGTATCCTCCTGTAGAGTGCCATCATATTGTCATCATCCAAAGGGAAAACCCACACAGCAGAGCATACAGCACTACACCCATGCTCCAAATATCCGCCTGAAAAACAAAAAGACAAGCTTACAAACCTGAAGCACCTCAAATGGCTTCCTGACAGACTGGATTGTCTGCCCTTGCCAAAGCCCACATATAGCCCATGAAAAGCTGGCTCTTTCCCTGAGGAAAAAGAGCCTTATCGTCCCAGAGAAAGCATATAACCCTCATTCAATTGCCCTTTCACTCAGCTTAGAGCACTACTAAAACCAGCATCTTCACCTTAGCTCATCACACTGCTGCAGTTCCTTTTACAAGGATTTCACTGGCAAAAATGAAATCAAAGCCGTCACAAGGGATTTAGCACAGTTACGTGTTACTGGCTACGAGTGCTGTCAGCACAGTCATCTGTCAGGCTTTGCTGCTGTTCTCTTTATGTAGAGGCACAACAAGGTTCAGACACCTCACAGTGCAGTTCTCACTTTGACTGTAAAGAAAAAGGAGGCTTGAAAAGCAGCGTGTGGAAAACAAAGAAACAAGAATTAGAACAACAGTGGGGCCATGGCACTTGTAGGAATTGCTCCGCCTTTAACAGCGATTCAAGAAGGATGAGGGCATTCCAAACCAGACCAGTTTGGACAGATTAACAACTGCAAGTAGTGGGTTCCAAAATTCCAGACATGAAATCAAAGCTGGAAAAACTCTTCACATTTTCATCTCTCAATTTTTAGTACATTGTGCATTACAACGGAAACAATTCTTCACATACAACTTGGAAGCTAAAGACAAGTCTGACAAAACAGACTGCACAAAAATGATGGATAATTAACAGAGCAAATTGCTCTTTCAAAAACTTAGTAATAGAAAGAGATCTCTGAAGTTGTTGTTCTGTAGAGCACCAAAGCAGTCGCTTGAGGCAGTTCAGGATTAGCCTGAGACAAACCAGCCAGCTGTGTGAACTGAGACCAATTGCACTTCTTCTATTTTACTTTCATTCTATGTGACCTCACTAAGCAAATATTGTCTAAGACCATGAGTATCACATAAATGTGCAGATCTCAAGCTGCTCACTTATCTAGTACCCTTGGCATGATGCTTTATTTTCCTCAGCTATTCATCTAGTTTGTGCCTGTTGATTGTGCAACAACAGCCTGTTGGTCTCGATTACCTGTAAGAGGCTTTAAATTTGGCCAGGAAAAATCATTTGAGGATAAGTAATTATCTGGGACTCAGTAAGGCAGTCTTCCCATGCTTTCATAACAGCCGAGATACACACACACACAAACTCATGGAACCCCACTGCTTTGCACAATCCTGTGCACACTCACATGTGTCATGCACTGATTTCCCAGCCAGTCCTCATGGGGTCTATTACTTAGGACAGGAGTGCAGGGGAGCAGCCAGAAGCTGTTTGCATTCCCTGCTGTCTGCTGGGCAGCTTTGCTGGAGATGCTTGGGTTGCTTTGCTTTTCCTTGGGAGGTGGGAAGGAGCTTTGGGTTGGAGGCACATCCCGTGCCAGAGCATCTCGATGGCACGTGTGTGGCACTGATCTGCAGCAGATGAAGGGGAGGAGGTCCCAGCACAGCCCTGCACCATGCTCTGCCACACTGGGCAGCTTGTTCCTGGCTCAGCAGCGTCATCAGACAAGAAGCAGGGAAGGAAATCAAGGATGGGGGGTACCATCAAACGCAGTTAGTGCATGCCTGTGCAAGACAAACAGACCCAGAGCTTGCGGGTTATTCCTGCTTTTGTAGCATTTGTGTGCTGTAGCTGAGCAAAAGGTTCTGCTGCTTGAATCTTCTTCTGCAAGAGCCACCTACCGGTAAATGTCTGCAGGGATGGAGGATGTGACAGAAAGCATTTGTCTCCATGACAGCGTAGTTACACTTGGTCTAGAGAGTGAGAGAGGCAGGCAGCACTGCCTGATGTTGGTCAGGGCGAGCTCCTCCTGCTGCAGCGCGATGATGGCAGGGCTAGAGATGATCTGCAGGGACAGCTCACAGGTGGGAGCTAGGAATGGACACGGCGGGAGGACAGAGGTGTTAGGGAGCAGCCACGGCATCAAAGAGCATCAAAAGGCCCTGAAAAGCATCACAGCCACAGCCAGGAAGCTTGGGGTTTTCATGAGCAGCATCCAGGATGCTAGAGACTATTTGCTGCCATACACAACGGCAGCAGAGCTCTCGCTGCAGGCATCCCAAAGTCAGGCAAAATGGGAACACACCCAGAGCTCGGCCGCACAAACCCCACAGCCAGAGTGTTGTAAGCTGAGCTGCCTTGCAGTTTCTTGCACTCATCCCAATCTCTGCGAATGAAAACTCGGAATTCAGTCAAGGCATTGATTGAGCACAAGCGTGCCTTTATTCAATAGGAGAAAGGAGGGGGTGTGAGGTCTGGAGGAAAGATGGGACTCATCCTCTCTTGTAATCATGAGAGCTGCTCAGAGACCGTGCTGTTGCCCGGAGCCTGGGACTCGTGTCCTGATTCTGTGCCCCCCTGCGAGATGCTCAGCTTCTCCTCGGTGATGCTGACCTGAGCCTGCATGGTGGTGCTGCTGTCGGGGCACTCAGGCTGTGCTTGGGCTGGGCTGCACTGCAGAGACATTGAGTCCAGGCTGGTGCCTGAGGTGTCTGGTGGGCTCAGGTCAGCAGCTTCAGTAGGGATGGGATGAATGAAGGCTTCAACGATGATGACCTTCTTCTCTTGATAGCTGATGTTATACGGAAGGCTTTCATCTGAACTGCAGCATTCTGTGCTTAGTAACAACTCTTCATTGATGGAAGATGCGTCATCGTAACATGCCCTGCGTCTTGGGGATATACAAGGGCTCGGGTCACCTAGGAAGGAGCAGATGTACAGCAGTTAGTGTCGAACGTTCACAAGATGAACCATGGAGATTCTTGACATTTGGCTATGTAGTGGTGGTGGGCAGAAGCAAATAGGCTTCTAGCAACAGTGTCACTGTCTTGAAAGTGATCCACGTGCAGGTCCAGCTCTTGTGTTGACAAGAGACTCATTTGGGAAAGACAGGGATCAACTGAAGATGTCAGGCACGGGCTTGAACGCCAGAAGGAGGTACAAGCCCACTGAAAGCATGAATTCTACCTGTGTTGCTGACAAGCAGTGTTTTGTAAGCTGGACTTGCACCCTTACCTGCCAGGACCAAGACTTCTGCTTCAGAGGGCTCCCTGGCACTGCTCTGCAGTTGGTGTTTGGCCACAGGGGATGGTTTGCCCAGGCAGAAGCAGGAACACCAACTGCCAGCTGCTGACTCTGCCCTCTTCCTGGGAGAACTCATTCTGCAGAGAAAACAGAGCATGCTGTCAGACGTGGTGCAGGGTGATGGAAGAGCTGCACCGAGCCCTGGCCAAAAGTTGCCTGTTCTGGGCACTGCCTGCTTTCTGCTGAAACACAGCTTAGAAACGCCCTCTGTTTCAAACAGCAGAGGATGCTTCCATTCCTACAGCTCAGCCCTCAAGTCCTGAAGGCTAAATACCTCTCAACGATGTCAAGCAAGGACATGGATCCGGAGAATGTCGGAGGCTCAGGCTGCTTTGCTCTCCCAGGGCTGACCTTCACCAGGGAACAAAGGCCGTTGATGAGCTTGCCCCATTTCTTTGGCTCTGCGCAACAAAACAAAGAAACCAGTTCATTTCAGGCCTGGCTCGGTTGGACGAAGCTGAGCGCAATGCATTCGACAGAGCATGTAACAACGGGAAGAACATTCCCAACAAGGACACGCAAGAATGGATTTTCCCCATCCCTGGAGGTGCCCAAGGAGATTACTGTAGTTCTCTTTCTAAGCTTGCTGAACTTGGGCATAAACAAACCCCCTGAAAGTAACGTTCTGACCCTATTTGACTAACTCGCATTGTCAAATGTAAATTACGCACCTGGCTTTGGCAATGAATTGAGGAGGGAATCGGGAACTTTTCCGCTGATGAGTTCCATGCACTCACCAGGGAAAAGCCCAACCTGTAATTAGAACAAAAAGACAGGTGAGCATTAGCCCGAGCCCAGAGCCAAAGGGAAGGTCCACTGACAGTGACACAGGGCAACTGTTTGCATCCAGCAGCCATCCTGTGCAGGCAGAGCAGCTCCAAGCTGAGATTCCCAACTCTACTGAAGTTGTGCTCTCTAGTCAAAAACGTGTGCCTACCTCAAAGCCACGCTTGCCTCTCCACCAGGGGCTCAGCCTGTTGATATGTCCTCATATCAACAATGCTCACCAGATGTCCGACCTGAAAGAGATTGAAACATCAATCCCAGATTCAGCAAATCTGGTAGGAAAACAAAGCAGAAAGGACTGCCCTCTTCTATGCACGACAACACGGAACGCCTGGAACTGCTTACCTCCAGAGAGAGCTCATCTGGCCCCTGGGCGACGTGGCTCTTAATAACATGGGCTGCCGCAAATGCTGGTACGTTTAAAGATGACATAGCACGCACCAGCTGCGGCTTCTGCATGTTATCAGCCTGCAAAACAGAGAACAGGCCGTGGTCAGGAGCTGAGGACAAACCACGAGGATTTCAAGGTGAGGAGCACATCTGCAGAGAAAGCTGCAGCAAATGCGCTCCGTCCTTCTCAGGAGCACTTCAGAAGGAGCTGCACGTCTCATAGCTCTGGAGCAGCACTTCTTCCCCACCCTTCACTACTCCAAGCAGCTCCAACAAACTTCTCAGAAGAAATCCAGGCCAGCACAGACCTGGCAGACCAGAACCAAGTGCAGCTTGTGTGACGGCAGTGCCCACTCCTTGCTTCCACCCTGCTCCAGCAGGTTAAGGAGTCTGAGCCTCACTGGCCTTTGACAACTCAAGACTTTCAGCACCTCATGCCAACATTTCTCACTAAGATACACCTCAGGCATTGAATTCTCTTCTCACTACCTCCTCCCAGTCCTCCCCTAGGAACAGAAACCATTCAGATTCTACAGCAAACACATCTACCCTGCAAGAGCACACTGAACCACCTGCAACAATGAAACATGGTTTTGGAGAGTGGGTTTGAAAACACATCTTTAGACAGCTGTCTCCCTGTAGCCAAAAGGAAACCAAGCAGCAAAAGAAGAGTCCAGCCTGAAATATGCCCATGCTACTAGCCCAGGTTTTTCACAGTCAATGCAGAATCCATCCTGCTCTTGAGTTAACAAATGACCAGTGGGTCTCCCCTTGCTCCACCCCTTCTCCTTCAAAGCCAGAAAAAGAAAGAAAAACAAGTAGAAGAAAACCCAGACGTACCTTTCCACACACAAAGCAGAAAGTGGAACAGCAGTTGTCTCCTTCCTGAGACATGGTGGGGCGCATCCCAGAGGAAGCCCAAGTTCTTTGCTTCTCTCCACAGGGACTTCAAGCACTCTTGGCAAGAGCTGCTTTGGTTCTTTCTTCAATTGCTTCCATCACCAGAATCTCCTTTGGAAAAGGAACCCGAATGAAAGAATCAGCAAATGAAAAAGAATGAGCAATAGCCACTTTACCAGCTTTCTTCTGACACTCAATTTAGACTCTTGACTCGGGCAAGGTCTTAAAATCAGCTGGTTACAAGAACTGTCCCAAAATATATCCAACATCTGTACAGCTGCCGTTATTTCTGACAGCGAGTGTAATCACAGAATCATAGAATGGCCCGGGTTGGAAGGGACCTCAAGGATCATGAAGATCAATCACCTCCCTGTCCCTGCTGGCCATCCCCTCTTCTGATGGAGCCCAGGGGACCATTTGCTCTCTGAGCTGCAAGAGCACGCTGATGGCTCACGTTCTGTTTTTCATCCACCAGGACCCCCAGGTCCTTCTCTGCGGGGCTTCTCTTAAGGACTGCTCCTCCCAGTCTGTAGAAATGCCTGGGATTCCTCCAGCCCAAGTGCAAAACCTTGCACTTTGCTGTGTTGAACCTCATTAAATTCACCTAGGCCAACCTCTCGGTTGAGCTCCCTCTGAATGGCATCCCTTCCTTCCACTGCGTCAGCCGCACCACTCAGCAAACAGCAGAGGGTGCACTCCATTGCATCATTGGTGTCTCTGATAACCATGTAAAAAAGCACTGGTCCCAAGACAGACTCCTGGATGACACCACTTGTTATCGGCCTCCACCTGGACATCAAACCATGAGTCACCACCCTCTGTCCTCTACAAAACCTCTTTGTCTTCTACTCCTGCTGCAGCTGCAATGGCTGCACCAGCATGACTCACGTGTTTGACAATCCTCCAGCTCTGGCCTAGCCATGCACAGCAGCAGTCCGTCTCCCTCCCAGCTCACTCACCAGTGTGCTGCTGTGCCCCAAATTCAGTGCAGCAGCATTGAGAGCAGGCAGCACCCATCACCCTCCTCTAACTCTCTCTGCCAGCTGCGATGAGGACTGACACAGCACGCCCACCCCAGCCCAGCTTTTCTGCTGAGACACCTCCCAGCAACCACCCAGCACCAATCCCAGTTGCTGCAAACTGTCTGAGAGCCTGCTGGAGTGCACTGACAATAACTTTGTGGGCCAAGCATTAAGCACACCAAGCAGAAGGGAAGCATTACTGGACATGCTGAACAGCAGGGGTTAAGACTGGAGGTGGTCAGGGCTGTAGTGACCATGCCCTCCTAGAGTTCCTCATCTCAAGGAATGTGTGCCTGGCAAAAAGCAAAGTCAGGACCCTGAGCTTCAGGAGAGTCAGCTGCAGGCTGTTCAAAGAATTCTTGCATGAGAGACACTGGAAAACTGTTTTTAGGGGTAAAGGAATGGAAAAGAGATGGTAACTTTCTCAGAAAACCTTTCTCAGAGCTGGAGCTCTGAGCTCCATCCCGACCACACGAAACACAGCAGAGGAGGCAGGAAAGCAGCATGGCTGAACCTGCTGGTTACAGGGAGCAACAAGAAGGAAATGGAGAAACAGCGGAAACGGAGACATGCAGCCTGGTCGCTTTGGTGGCCTTCTACAGTGGAGTGACAGCATCAGTAGGGAAAGGAAAAGCAACTGACATCACTCAGCCAGACTTTTGCAAGGCCTTCGATGTTGAGCAAGTTTCCTGTTAGAACTCAGTGTGAACAAATCTACCACTGAGCAACACCCTGAGCCCCCACTCACCTCAGCAGAGGAAAGCCTGCACCCCAGCCTTCCGCCTATTCTGCTCCATTGATGGAAGCACACCGGGCATCATTGCTACTCACCCGACCAATGATGATAGGGGCAGAAAAGGGAATTCCTCTTTACCTTTCAGATGAAAAATTGATGACTGTGTGGAACCTTCCCAGTACCGCTGCGGGGCCTTCCTTTACTTGTATCCTGCTGCTCCGTGTCACAGTGGGAGAGCTGCTCTGGCCTCTCCTCTCAGCCTGTGCCTCCTGCAGTGTGAGCAGCTTTGTGGATAGAGGAGACACCCACACAGACTTGGGCCTGGATAGAGAACTGTGCCCTACAACATAGGTACATTTACATCATGCTCTTTTCCTTGTGTGTGAGCAATCCTTGCTCTTTTCAGATGGTACTATGAGCGTGTGACACCCCAAACACATAGTTAGCATCTGTCCATATCATTAAGGCTCTCGTCAAGGCAGTTATTTCAGCCTTCTGAGGGGTAGTCCCCACGGCTGATGGTTGTGCTTCCATTCCCTGCTCAGTAGCAGTTACTGCATGTCCTGCCTTACAGCCTCCTTGTCTCACAAAACTGCAGCTGCTGGTAAACCAGGCGTCTTCTGCATCTTCTAAGGGTTCGTCCTTCAGCTCCGACCGACTGGATGTAATGTGCAGCATCAGTTGTTTCAAAGCAGTGATGTCATCCTGGTTCTCCACCAGGGGAGTTCCGCTAAGGAAAGATACTGGGTTGGCAATAGTAGTTACAATTATTTCTATATCACCCTGCTCTACCAGGATGGCCTGGTATTTCGGGAATCTTTGGGGTGAACAGATGCCATTCAGAGGGACCTTGACAGGCTGGAAAGCTGGGCTCGGGTGAACCTAATGAGGTTCAACACAGAAAAGTGCAAGGTTTTGCACTTGGGCCGGAAGAACCCCAGGCACCTGTACAGGCTGGGAGGAGTTGTCCTTGAGAGCAGCTCGGCTGAAAAAGACCTAGGGGTCCTGATAGATGAGAAACTTAACATGAGCCAGCAGTGCGCTCTGGCAGCCCGGAAAGCAAATGGGATCCTGGGCTCCATCAGGAGAGGGGTGGTCAGCAGGGATAGGGAGGTGATCGTCCCTCTCTACTCTGCTCTTGTGAGGCCCCATCTGGAGTACTGTGTCCAGGTGCGGAGCCCTCAGTACAAAAAAGATATGGAGATTTTGGAAAGGGTCCAGAGGAGGGACAGGAAGATGATCAGGTGGCTGGAGCACCTCCCCTATGAGGACAGGCTGAGGGAGTTGGGTTTGTTCAGCCTGGAGAAGAGAAGGTTGCGGGGTGACCTCATTGCAGCCTTTCAGTACCTGAAGGGAACTTACTCCCAGGAGGGGAGTAAACTCTTCGAAAGGGCTGATAATAGCAGGACTAGGGGAAATGGTTTTAAGTTGAAGGAGGGAAGATTTAGGTTGGATGTTAGGGGAAAGTTCTTTACTAGAAGGGTGGTTAGGTCCTGGAACAGGCTGCCCAGTGAGGTTGTGGATGCCCCGTCCTTGGAGGTGTTCAAGACCAGGTTGGACGGGGCCCTGGGCAACCTGATCTAGTAAAGGCGTATGTTTGGTGGCCCTGCTAGGCAGGGGGGTTGGAACTACATGATCCTTGAGGTCCCTTCCAACCCGGGTAATTCTGTGATTCTGTGATTCTGTGGGGTGAAAGCCAATGTCCCCCTTTTGCCTCCAATACAGTAAACACTGCATGAGATATTAAAACTGGTATCTTTTGGCCCAGTGTAGATTGATGGGCTTCTTGAATATTGAGCACCAGTGCACCCTGGATATCCCTTACTCACTTCAAGCTGTTTCAAGTTTACCATCAGTCCGTAGCTGTGTATCCATGGTCGGCACCCTCCTGTCATTCCTGGCAACGTATGGAGTTCCTTGGCAGTTTGCAGCTCAGGGGTTGAGCAGATGGCTTCTTTCTTGGCAGTCCTTAAGGTTCAAAGTCCAGCTGTCATCTCCTATCCCAAATACGTCACTTGCTGCTGAGTTAGTTGTGCTTTCTGTAAACCAAGAAACTCAGCAAACTCTCAGTCTATTGTACACAGTCCTTTTGTTGCTGTGGCACCCACGTGCTCCAGTAAAGTTCCACCCTAGGATGGAGGATCCCAGGTCTCAGGCTCACGAGTTGACCAGTTCTCAACAATCATTTAGCTGTTCTCACAACCCTGGGTAACACTGTCCAGGTTCACTGAGTCTCTTCTCCCTCTATTAGGGAGAACAGATACACGCAAGTACTCGTATGCTATCATGAGGAATTCAGTAGGTTACATTTAATTTAGAAGCATGATGCAATCAAAAGCTCGCTTAAATAAAAGCATACCCTTTTCTTTCACTCAAAATAATAGCCCAGAAAAAAATAAAAACAAAACAAAACTCTCATCATAATTGTTAAAGAAATTATCTACTAAATCTCGATGGAGAGTGGAGACACATGCTAGTTTTAGGAACACAGCACTTATCTCATTATCTGAATGCATCTCAAGGCATGCTCCTTGTGAAACTGTGAGAACTTCTATCATTAACAGACGTGTACCATGCCCTGATATATGGTTAAACCGCTTGCAGTGCACTGTCAGATGTACAGGATGGCAGCTGTATGTGCTGTGACCAAATAAACCCCACACTGAAACCTTTCAGAATTTTAGGACCTACAAGTACTGCATTCATATTAAAAGTAAAAAATTCCTAAGCTACACATGTTCTAGGTTTCCATTTGTTAGATACAACATACCTTTGGAAGTAGGCGCCTAAAAAGATATGCCTTCTACTTGCTTCTCTGTCTGGCTCTTCGAAAAGAAGGCCTTTGGAGCAGGAAATGCAAAGGGCAGCTCATTTCTTAACACTGACTCTGCATCAACATTCTCTGTGTTTGCACGCTTCTTAGATGCCACTTTTCTTGTCACTGGAGTTGACAGTGTGAATTCCATATCACCCAGTTGAGTATCATGCCTCGAATGGTGCCAGAGACGGAACAAAAGGTTTTCTGATCACAGCCGGAGAAGTTACTGTCAAAGAAATTCTAACAGCTGAGAAGGTCAGACACAATGCTTATAAAAATATCATACATTATTTGGCTATTGAACAAAACAGTTGAAAACTCTGATTCTCTCCTAGAATAAGTTCGTTTCTTATAGACTGTCAAACACCATTTTTTTATTTGTTCATCTCAATTCTCCATTGAGGATTAACCTTCACCAGCTTATCTAAACATAAATATGAATTATCACTTGGTTTAGTTAAAAATTTGAATAATATCACAGTGGATTTTGTTGTCCAACACAGTAAGATTGAATTTCTTTCGGTACCTTTCAACCTCTGCCTACCTCCAGCCTAACTCCAGAATCTTATTAACTGTGCCTTATCGCTTCCCATTGTGTTTTAAAATCCTCACTGACTCCTTTACTTGTTCCCTTGCTTGCTGTTTCTGTGCAAACCAAACACTGGAGTTAGGGATCACGTCAAACCAACCATGGCCTACAGGTAGAAGGCAACAAAATTTATGCTTAACATACTTCTTTGCTCTATCTTTATCTTCCTTTGGTCAAGGTCCACTAGATACTTAAATATGGAGTAAGCACTAGATACAATGAGAAGCAGATTTCTAGATTAAGAGCTGTATTTTTTCTGTAAGAAACTAGCTGTACATCTTCACACACCTGCTTTGTTTTCTGAGTATTTAGATCGAGTGGAGATTCTTCAAACACTGAAGCTACATCAGAAAATTCCATGGATCCAAACGCATCTGGCACATGGCTGCAGTCTGGCACATCTTCATATGCCAGAGCCTTTTCAGACAGAAATGTTCCACCGAGATTCTTTTGCAGAATTAGAAGGAAGATTTCATCAGAAGATTTCACCACTAAAGTCTAAATAAGATTGGTTTGCAAGTTCCAAACTATGGCTAACAGCTAATGGAAGTCCACAGGCCAGCAGCAACAACTTTTATATTATGTTCTTAATATTCTAATTGTTGATATGACGTTCATATAAAGAGCAGAAGGGAAATTACTCTTAGAGCTCAAGTCATCTTTCACAGCCTGCGTCAACAAGAGCAGCACCTCATAGCCTTTGGTTTCAAGACCTGGACCACAAGCTAGCTAATGATTTTACACAGAATTCCAGAGTTCAAGTCACTGTTTACATTAGGGCTGAAATTGTACTGAAAGCCTTCAAGTTCATCACACTTAATTATCACTGGCACCACACATAACTCCACGTTACATATGTGATCACACGCAACCTGGCAACTTCAGACAATTCCCAAAGCACTCCACTTGCACTTGGCTACTAAAGTACAGAAAAAGGAATTAACATCAGAAATAGCTGCAGTCAAAACCATCTAAGAATCCAAGTCTCCAGGAAACAAGGAAAGCAAATCCTCTCCAGGACTGTGTTCTAAAAGGAAACAGATCAGAAAGGTGAGTTCTTCCCCCCTTTGACCACCCACTCATGTAACGTCCATGTCATTTCTAAGTATGCTGCCCAGACCAAGACTGAGGATGCTTCAGAAGAAGACCTTCCCTGCTAAGCCAAACAGAACAAGTAAGGTACCAAAATATGTAGAGCCAAACGAGGAAAGGTGCTCTAAGAAGGTAAGCATCACAAGAGACCAACAGGAATACTTACACAATCCAAACAATGCACAGTTTCTGTTCCACAAGCTGCCAAGAGGAATGTGTGCAGTACTCACAGCGCACCATGTACACTGCTTACTGCAGTCATACTGCTTCGTAGGACCAGCCCAACTTACTAAAACACTTTAATGAGCAATCCGAACTGTCTGGATCAGCACGGTTCACTTGGAAGGGACCTTCACAGATAAACCTGAAGAGGTGAGGCGACTGCACTATCTAAACCTTAAAGCATATAGGACCTTAAAGCATAAGCTTAAAGCACAGAAGCATGACCAGCAGGTCGAGGGAGGTGGTGCTGCCCCTCCACACTCCTCTCATTGAAACCCCATCTGGAGCACTGCACGCAGTTCTGGAGCCCTCAACACAAGAAGGACTTGGAGATGTTCAGGCAGGTCCAGAGGAGGGCCATGAAGGTGATCAGAGAGGGCTGAAAGCACCTCTACTATGTGCACAGGCTGAGAGAGATGGGGCTCTTCAGCCTGGAGAAGACTCCAAGGAGACCTTAGAGTGGCCTTCCAGTATCTGAAGAGGGCCTACAGGGAAGGCTGGGGAGGGACTTTTCATAAGGGCAGGTAGCAACAGAATGAGGGGAAATGGCTTTACATGGGAAGAAGGTAGATTAGGATTGGATATTAGGAAGAAATGCTTTACTGTGGGTGTGGTGAGACACTGGAGCAGGTTGCCCAGCAAGGCTCCAATATGATTGCTTTGCAAGTTCCAAACTATGGCTAACAGCTAATGGAAGTCCTCAGTCCAGCAGCACAAAATTTTATATTATCTTCTTAATATTCTAATTGTGGATTTGACGTTCATATAAAGAGCAGAAGGGAAATTACTCTTAGAGCTCAAGTCATCTTTCACAGCCTGCGTCAACAAGAGCAGCACCTCACAGCCTTTGGTTTGAAGACCCGGACCACAAGCTAGCTAATGATTTTACACAGAATTCCAGAGTTCAAGTCATTGTTTATGTTAGGGCTGCAATTCTACTGAAAGCCTTCCAGTTCATCACACTTCATTATCAATGGCACCACAGATACCTCACAAAGAAGCATTATGACACCACAAAGGGGCATTATGACGTCAGAAAGGGCATTATGACATCACAAAGGGCATTATGAATCACAAAGGAGCATTATGACATCACAAAGGAGCATTATGACGTCTCAAAGGGCATTATGACGTCACAAAGGGCGTTATGACACCACAAAGAAGCATTATGACATCACAAAGGGGAATTATGACGTCAAAAAGGGTCATTAGGACGTCTGAAAGGGGCATTATGATGTCACAAAGGGGTGTTATGACATCACAAAGGGGTATTGTGACATCACAAAAGAGCATTAAGACATCACAAAGGGGAATTAAGACGTCACAAAGGGCATTATGACGTCACAAAGAGGCATTATCACGTCACAAAGAGGCATTATGAAAACAAAGGAGCCTTATGACGTCTCAAATGGCATTATGACATCACAAAGGGCATTATGACGTCACAAAGGGGCATTAAGACATCACAATGGGTCATTATGACGTCAGAAAGGGGCATTATGACATCAGAAAGGTGCATTATGATGTCACAAAGGGTGTTATGATGTCACAAAGGGGCATTATGATGTCACAAAGGGGCGCTGGGAAAAGATCTCTGTGTGGAGATTGCTTCTACTAGAGGTAGTTCTATAAGACTGTTATATAGAGCTGTGCAGGGGCTGTAAATCTGTCTGCAGAGGGTGATGATCAGTTCCAAGTGTCTGCAGTCAATGCTCATGGACAGAGCCCATCCAACCTGGCCTTGAATGCCTGCAGGCCTTGAATGGGGCATCCACAGCCTCCTTGGGCAACCTGTTCCAGTGTGTCACCACCCTCTGAGCAAAAAACATCTACCTAAGATCCAACCTATACCTCCCCAGTCTCAGTTTTAAACCATTCCCCCTTGTCCTATCATTATCCACCCTCATAAACAGCCATTCCCCCTCCTGTTTATACGCTCCCTTCAAGTACTCAAAGGCCACAATGAGGTCTCCCCACAGCCTTCCATTCTCCAGGCTAAACAAGCCCAGATCCCTCCACCTTTCCTCATAGGAGAGCTGCTCCAGCCCTCTGATCATCACAGTGGCCCTCCTCTGGACCCCCCCCAACAGCTCCACATCCTTCCCAGGCCTGGACACAGTGCTGCAAATATGGCCTCACAAGAGCTGAGCAGGAGTGGACAATCACCTCCCTCTCCTGCTGGCCACCCCTTTTTCAGTGCAGCCCAGAACACACATGGATCTATCTTTTCCATACGGATATTCCCATCTGTGTACATATATATACCACACCTACACCCCCACAATCTGCTACAACTCCATAGAATTTTCAAGGTTGGAAAAGACCTGGATGATCTTATGATCTTATGATCTCAGATCTTATGATCTGGATGATCTTATGATCATCCAGTCCAACCATCACCAATACTTCCCAGCTAAATCACATCCCTCAACACAACACCCAAACTTTTTGTGAACTTCCCAGGGTTGGTGACTCTACATGAGAGAAAAGGGCACTCAGATAAGGGATTCTGCATTTGCTATTAGCAGAGGTGGGATGAGACCGAGCACTGCCCCAGCTCCTGGGATAATGCAGAAGGGCTGAGACCTTCCAGCTGCTTCCACCCAGGGTCACACAGCAAAGCCGACCCTGCAGGAGTCTGCATCATTCTTTGCATGGCATTGCTAAGAGGAAGATCCCCCCCCTACCCTTGGCTCTACACTCCAGCTGCTGTCTGCCATCTGTAAAGCCACCACAGCTCTCCTACTGGAGTTCCCATCTGCACAGTGACAGCTTGGTTTCTTCTTACTGTCAAAGCAGCCACAGCCTCAGTGCTTCTCAAATCTCCCCTTTTCAGCTGATTTCCTCTTTCTTGTGGCTGGGCAATTCCTCCCTCTCACAGTCATCCCTCTGCCCCACTCTGTGCCCACAGACCCAGAGAGGGCACACAGAGCCAGCCCTGTCCCATCTGCTGCTGCTTCACATCTGACAGTTTCAGGAGCTGAGATCCAGGCCGAGACAGCAATGCCCAGACATGGTTTGTAGGACGTTTGTGATAGGAAATAGGGAGGCTTGTGATTAAACCTGCCCCCTAAGGAGGAAGGCAATGCTGCCTGCAGCCCCAGCAGGCATTACAAAACATCCCCATTTACAGGAGGGTTTTAAATAGCACAATTCAGGAACTACAACTGCACAAATTCCCGCATGCCCTGGAATAAGTTTGGGAATGGACATGGTTCTACCACCTGTGCAATGCCATAGAAATAACAACCATCCACCTGTAAACCTCCATCCTCTCCCCTGCTGCACAAAGGGAAGCTCAACAGCAGTGCACAAATGTCCCAGCAATGTCTGAGCACTGCTCTGTGCATCCCAACCTGCTCATCCCATCCACTCCTGGCTGGGCAGCAGGATTGGGGTGGCACATTGCAATGGGCACAGAGGAACATGGAAGCCCCACACATGTGAGGAAGGGGCTGGCTGTGCTCCACACTCACGTTATCAGACGTGATTTGCCCTTCTGTGGGGAGCCTCTGCTCTTTCCCAGCTCATCCTCCAGCGTCTGGGACTCCAGGATCTCATTCAGGCTGTTGTTGGCTGCGGGGCAGCTCCATGAAGAGCCGCCCCTCCACCGACCGGCACACAACAGCCGCTCCCGCGCACTGCGGCTCAGCCAATCGGAGCCGGCGGAGCTGCCGCTGCCCGATGGGACCCCCCCCCCCACATATTGACCCCCCAGACGAGGAAGAGGAGGAGGAGAGCGACGAGGAGCTGCCGCAGGAGCTGACGTTGGGGCGGGGGGGCAACGCGGGGGGGGGGTCGGCAGTGGGGGGTGGGGGAGGGGGTGGGGCAGCATTACCCCCGGACCCCGTGGACCCCCCCCAGCCAAAGTGCTGCTCTCCGACCCCCGCGGGCTCTTTGTGCAGCCGCTGCCCTCCAGTTATAGGACCCCCCCCCCCATATTGCGCTTTGCTCACCCCCACCTCCGGAACCCCCCCCCCACTCACCACATCGCCCCCTCCCCCCCCGGGTGGGGTTATGGGGGGTGGGGTGGGGTCGACGATGTGCCGTAAGCCGCGCCGGGGTCGTGTGACAAACCCCCCCCCCCATCAAGATGAATGGGGCGCTGTCGGGGGGGGGCTCAGCCGTAAGGATAAAGCGGGGGGGTTAATGACGGGGGGGGGCAGTGCTATAGGGAACGCAACTAATCTAAGCCCCCCCCCCCCACATTAACACCCCATTGTGTGTGGGGCTGGTGGGGGTGGGGCACACAATAACCCCCCCAAAGGCCAAACAGCCCCAACACCCCCCCTCAAAGCCGCTGACTTACGCTGTGCCCCCCCTGCATGAAGGGCCCCCCCCCATCGATTGAGCCCCCCCCAATCCCATCTATAGTTGAGAGCTATGCTTTTTGTAACCCCCCCCTTTTAAAGCCCCCCCCCCCCACAATGTTGTGCACGATGTGCTGCCCCCCATGAGCCCCTGACCCCCCCCCTTAAAAGATGGGGTGGGGGGGGTGGTCTCGGACCCCCCCTCCTTTAAACGATGGGGTGGGGGGGCGGATTGTCACTGCCCCCCAACACCAAAATGAACACCCCCCTTTTAAAGGATGGGGTGGGGATGGGGGGGTGGGGGGTGAAGGTGATCTCGCCCCCCCCCCCATTAAAACGGACCCCCCACCCCTTTAAAGGATGGGTGGGGGTCGGTTACGGGCCCCCCCGGCGCTGTGTGTGTATGTGCCCCCCCCCCCGTTTTGCTCCCCCCGTGGCGCAGTGTGCTGGGAAAGGATCTCTGTGTGGAGATTGCTTCTACTAGAGGTAGTTCTATAAGACTGTTATATAGAGCTGTGCAGGGCCTGTAAAGAGAGTTGAGGGGGACTCTAGTGGGCATATGGGGCTGTGGTGGGCAATAGGAGGACTAGGGGCTCTAGGGGGCTCTGAGGGTGTGTAGGGGTTGTGGATCAGGTTGGATCTTAGGAAGATGTTTTTCACTCAGAGGGTGGTGACGCACTGGAACAGGTTGCCCAAGGAGGCTGTGGATGCCCCATCCCTGCAGGCATTCAAGGCCAGGCTGGATGTGGCTCTGGGCAGCCTGGTCTGGTGGATGGCGTCCCTGCACATAGCAGGGGGTTGGAACTGGATGATTTTTGGGATCCTTTTCAACCCAGGCCATTCTATGACTGTACAGTTCCATAGTGGAACAAATATAATATGCTAACTATGTAAAACATGGAGTCAGACCTGTGTGATTTGTCCACACCAGGAGGTGATTAGAAAACAATTTGTAAGCTACAAAGCTGCTTGCTGGAAAGGAAAAGAAAATAAAACTACAAGAAAAAGGGAAATCATTTCTTCCTGAAAATAGGAAGAATTATAGATCTGACATGAAATTTGAGTGAAGCTCCTGATTTTATGAAGCTATTCCCATTATTTTCTTGGTGCTGTGTTTCCCAAATGAGTGGTTTCTGGCTCTGCTGCAGCACCAGTCTGCATGTGAACATCAACTCTGTTCACCATCTGGGAAGATTAGGACTTCCCTTCTCCTACCAGCACCACTGAATTACAGTTACTCAGTGGTTAAACAAAGGAATCCTTAAAGAAGGGTTTACAGCTGTCCTGTTGTCTGAAGTGCTTGGGGCATTCTGATGCTATTAAGCTCTATGTATTAACAAGTTAAAAAAGAAAAGGTAGGCATCTGATTGTTGTGACAGTTTCTAAGCGATTTGGAAAGCTGTACCACCCAACCACTCCTTCTATTTGATGGAGGTGACAAAGCTCAGTTTAATTTCTGACTGCTGTTTAAATTCTGAAGCTCGAGCTGGTTCCTGGAGCAGAAAAAGCTCGGAAGCTGTCCCTCCTACAAGCAGGCACCTCTGAGCAAAATATGACATCTCAGTTTCTGATGGTAAGGTCAGGAGATCTGATTCCACCATCTAGCTTTTGGCTTAATACTGTGTTAGTGGGACCTTTGGCATCTAGCACTTAATGATCTTGAAGGTTTCTTCCAACCCAAGCCCTCCCATGATCCTATGATTCTGTGATTTCATTCAGGTTTATTGAGATGAGTTCTCCTGAATGTGCTGTTCTCCATATGATTATAATTGGAGTCCAGATGGGTGACTGAAACCAGACACCAAACTTTCTGATGGCCAAAATTAAATGAAATCAATCCTTTACTGTGTCAGTAGTCTGTAACTAGAGCCCATCAGGTAATTCCCAGCCTCCTGCCTGTATCAGTGGCTGCACACAGTGAAAAAGTCTGATGGGATTTTAACCTCTAAAATGTTCCAAAGCAACCAGAGGGTGAATATATTCACTATGTAAATACCTGCAGGAATAAGCTTGTCATGTATGTCCTCAGGTACCACAGTAGATAATGGTGGGACTCAGTAAGTCATGCTGAAAGTTGAGTCTGCTGATTTTGAAGGTCTTTTGAAGGTCTTTTCCAGCCTACATGACCTTATGCTAATATTTCTGAAATTTATTTCTGTTCAGCTCCCAGAAAACCTCCCACCCAGCCCCCAACTGACCCCGTGGTGAAAAATAAAACAGAAACCTCAGTGACGCTGGCATGGTCCCCTCCGAAGATGCACCGCCCCATTCCAGTCGATGGCTACATTGTGGAATGCAAGAAACTAACTGGCTTCACCTGGGTGAGGTGCCACGAGTCTCATGTCCCCGTCCCAGAGTTCACGGTGAGCAATCTGTCTGAAGAGGCTGATGATCAGTTCCGAGTGTCTGCAGTCAATGCGCATGGACAGAGCCCGTCTCTGGAATTCCCAGGGAGTGTGCACCTTGGTAAGCACAAAAACCCCAATGGAAATGGGTCAGTGTGTGCTGAGCAGCTGTGTTGGTTCCCTAAAGATGCTTCCTTTGACTTTAAGGTTAGCAGTGCATTAACACACCAAAGGCTTTCCTTTATTCCTAGTTCTCCTATCTCCTATCAACCTCCAGCTACCACTAAAGTGATACGAGTTGTTTCTGTGACAGAGACATGAATATCCTTATCTTTTGATATCTCACATGTGCAAGAGGCAGAACTTTCTGTAACAGATCTTAAGCACAGAAGTGCTTCTTCTAGCACTCATGCAAAGGGAGAAGTAGAAATGTACCTATGATTTAATCTTCCATCTCTAAATGAGATACCAGACTTGCATCTAAAGAGCATTAAGACATACATGTTCTTCCTCAGACCCAGTCCTGGCTGTGAAATCCCCCCTAACAACTGGTGAAGCTGTACCTGGAGGGGATGCCATGTTTACTATTGACCTTACAACAACGTGCAAGCATGCCAGCTGATGAATGTCTGCAGTTCACAGCTATTGGCCAGTGCATTCAGTCACCAGGTTTACCACTGCATGACCATAGAGCAGTACTTTCAGCTGCAGGTTCAGACAGCCTTTCTGATTGCACTGGAATAGTTTAGAAGTAGGGGAGCAATCATTCCAATAATATCTCTATCAATCAGCTTTGCATGACAAAGTAGAACAAATAAACATTCATGATGGGAGGACCTGTTTGTCATTGGGTGGAAACCTCTGCAGAAGCATGTTTAGAGCATTATTAATCAGTAGAAGGAGATGTTTGGTTGATTTTTACTTAGTAAATCCAGCAAGAAGACCAAATGAAATATCGTGAATTGCTCAGCACTGACACAATGATGAGTGCAGGAACAGAAGGTGATACTTTTTCAGAGATGTTGCAGCAAACATTGACCACGTTAGCCTGATATAAATTGAAATAACGAGGCCTTTGCTCCTGACAGGTGCTGCAGTGAGATTTACCAAGAAGAGCAAAGATGTAGAAAAGATCTGCGCTTGGCTGCGTGAGGAAGCCAAACTGCAGGCTGAGCTTTCAGACACAGGCGCTACTGTGGAGTGGATGAAGGATGGGAAGGAGCTCAAGGCCAGTGAAAATTATGAACTGCAAATTGTGGGGAAGAAACACACCCTGAAAATTCACAACGACTCAATGGATGATGCTGCAAGTTATCAGTGCATCTGTGAGGGGGATAAAATGCTCTATCAGCTTTCAGTGAAAGGTATGTGACAGTCTGGGCTGTCCTCTTCCTGCCCAGGGCCAGCAGACTGCATTCACCTGACTCCCCGACAGTCCAGCTGTTGTCAGACAGCATCTGGGGTGTTTTCAGTGGCTGTTTTGACTTGAACTGGCCAATCTGCTTTGTAGAGCCATTTGATTTCTGTGTTCTGTCCTGTGATTCGTCCCTAAGATATAGAGGAAATCAAGGGAAAGACAGGAAAAAGAGCATCCCAGCCTTCCTGCTCTTCTGTCAGGGTGGCCACAAGAGATGATGTCAACATCTCTTTTTGTAGCAGTGATCCCAAATGTAGAAAACACCTGTGAAGAGTCACAGGGACTAAATTGATGGAGAGCAGAACTTCCTGCCAAGGCTTGTCAGCTAGTCTTAATTTTGCTTTTCTTCTCTCTCTTTGTCATGTTAGCATAATATTTCATACTGGCAGGTCTGCCCATAGAATTAACTGGCACAGGCTGCCCAGGTAGGTGGTGGGATCCCTGGAGGTGTTCAGGAGCTGTCGAGATGTGGCCCTGATGGATGTTATCAGGGGGCATGATGGGGTGGGTTGGGGTTGGAATCAAAGGAGGACCCCCATGTATTTCATCAGGAAGCACTACTGGTAATAAGACCTTTGGAGCAAATCCTGGTAGGGCCACGCTCAGCTGGTCCAGTCTGGAGGCTGTTTCTCCTTACTGCAGTATCTGCAGTGAAAACCAGCAGCTGCTTTTGTGTGGTTGGGCTCACATCCAGCAGTGGTGACGGGACTACAATGATAAGAGACAGTTCCTGAAAAAATGAATGAAATTTGACTGTATGATAGGATGGAGTTAAATGTATTGACAGGATCTCAGTCATCCCAGTGTCCATCAGCTGGCTCTCGAGCTCCTAAATACAGGCATTCTGTAGAACGTTGTTGAATTTGTATTATACATGCGTGTTCTTGGAACTGCAGAACAAATGCATGCATAATCCAGACTTTGATTTTAGCAGCTCTGACTGCGCTGTCTCAACAGACCCAACTCAGTTGTGTGCGCTGTTTTGAAATGATATGTTAACAAGAAGTTGGAAAACAAGCTCAATTACCCTCAGTAAAATAGGACCGTGGACTTAGGCTTGAACTTTTGGCTAAGACAGTGGTGAGATTTTGAATCTTTGAAGTCAATTATTCCACTGTGTGTTAATAAGGGCCAGTTTTATCATCTAACTTTTGCACTCCAATTAATTTCCATAAAGGAATTCTTTTTTTTCTTTTTTCTTTTCAGTCCTAAGTGATATCTCTATCTTTTAGGCTTGATTTGTTTGCCAGGGGGTTACAGTGCAGTAATAGATACCCCCTCCATTGATTTCCTTCTAGTTTGCTTGTTCCAATTCTTTCCTCAGTTTTCCTATTTTAGACATTTTCTTGAAGCCTTGGGCTTCTTCCTTTGGCTCTGTCCCCTGTACAGTGTACGTCCTTCAACTTGTGGAGATAAGGTAATCTGGTACGTGGTTTATAAAAGCTGCCAATTTGCCAGCTTCTGAATTAGAATCTAGCAATTAGAACTAGGATTAAACGTGCACGTTTGATCTTATGATAAATGAATGCCTCATGGTCACCAATGTCCCTGCAGTTCTTTACCATCATATGTATTTTGTGTCTTCATATTTTGTTTCAGCACTGGCAAACTTCGTAATCAAAGAGACAAGTGGAGGAGTAATCAGGGCCGTTGCTGGAAAACAAGCTGAATTTGTTTCTGAGACCTCTGAAGCCAATGTCATGGTGAAGTGGTACAAAAATGGCAAAGAAATCAAGACCAGTAAGAAATTCACAATGGAAGATAAAGGGAAACTGCATAAGCTTGTGGCTTCAGCTGTAACGAAAGAAGACGAGGGAACATACATCTACACAATTGGAGATGACACTCTGATTTTTGATTGGAAAGTCTCAGGTAAGTTTGTGAGGCAAACATAGGATCACAATCCATGTAAAGCACTTCAGACTTAATTCATTTTATTTGTCCAACGCTGTGGGTTTCCAGTATTTAGGACAAAGATTGCATAGCTCTATTGAAGCAATTCTGACCTTCCTGTTGTCCCTATGCAAATCCACAGTATGAGCAAATAATGTAACTGTGTTGTGATGAATTCAAGACAGCCTTAGCTCCAGCTGGGGCTGGAGTCACGACTTGAGCCCTGACATCTGGGCTTCATTCATCTAGTTCATGTATTGCCTCAGCACTTACATCATCTTTAAACCTATGACTGAAATGGTCCTAAGTTATTAGCATGGGAATCCTGTCTCCTCTTTGGACAAATTAAACTCCACATTTGGAGAGTTGAGTGTCTCCTGCTGTACCCGAAGGACATTGTGATCTCTGAGGTGTCTCCCTGAGGTGCTGTAAGCACAGCCATTAGCTCATAGTGCAAGTAAAGCACTGTTAGGTCAAGCCTGGAGGAGTAATGCTTGTCACTGACATGTTCCTGTTCAGGGTGGAGCTGGAGGGTAAAATAACACAAGAAATTGTCATTGAAATTCAATATCTGTGAAATTCAGCTGGTTGCATTCACAGAACCTGGCGTTAAGATCTGTTTTCTGTTTTATATCTTGAGCCTATTTTCCATAACCCAGTCCTCATTTATGAACTGAAGCTCTACTGAAAGCCTTTCGCTGTGTATGCTCATGCTGCAGTGCAGCGCTTGTGACCTTTAACAGCACATTCACGTTCCTCTGATCACAGGATCCTTACGGTTGATTAAGACCCTCTAGTCTGACTGCTCACCCATCACCACCGTGATGCTCACCATCAGCTTAGCTAAAAACTCAGCAGAGATGATAGATCAAGCACAACACTGGATTTGGGGTGGCTAGAGATTCCTAAGATATTGAAGGATTGCTTGCAGGTGGTGTTGGTTCAGGTATTCACCCTGCATCCCACCTGCTGTTCTGTTTGGTTGAGAATCATGCATTCTGCAATTTCACTTTGTAATTCAAAGACCCTGGCTTTATCTGTTGAAAAACTGATCTAAAACAAGCCAAGAAGACTCCGTTGGAACTGGTTGATGCAGAACAAAGGCATCCCCAAAGGACAAGTTGCACTGTTTGATGAACATTATTGGATGAGAGCTAAGCTAAGATTTAAAAAGTTCTGGGGCTGTCTCTGAGCATCAAATACAGAGGAAGCCTGCATGATTCCCTGAGAATGGATGCCTCCTACTTTGGTGTAGGGTTAAGGGAACACTAGCAGTAACTCCTATCACAAAATGTCGCATGGCTCAGACAAAATGCCATCAAGAGGGCTTAATTAGGAGCACCAAATGGTCGCAAGATGGTCTTAGGGCAGGGAAGTAATCTATCTATGTGATATTGATTGATGCTATTAGTTCTTAACAGCTTGACTCTAGAAGGACTGTTGTTCTTTGGTCACCTAGTTATAAAAGAATAAATGGCTCCTGTCTATTACAATTTTTAACGCATTTTTTGTTCACTGATGCCATAAATGTTCCTGGCATAGTAATTGGCCTTGGTATATTCAGTGACTGAAAGCAACAGTTGTTGCTCTAAGAAATGCAGTACAAAGCTAGGTCTGCCTGTAGCTGACAGCCATCAGCTTGCTCCTCAGGCAGGTTCTGTCTGTGTATGGGAGATCACAATGTGAACCACTGATTGATCAGCTGAGGCAAGTGTGGGGTCAGCTGTGGGAGCACAGGTGAAAGTTATGGAGCTGTGCTCCCTGGAGGGGTGGAGTTCGACTCCACCTCCTCTGAGACCTCATTTAAGGGCTGACCCTCACTGAGGCAGCATCTCTTGGAGATTGCTCACCAGGGAGGATCACCTCAGCTCTGGTGAGTTCCCTTTTCCTTATATCTTCTGTATTTCTACCATTTTACTTGTAATTGCTATCCTTGTTAATACCAGCATAGTTATTGCCAATACATTTGGCAAGCCAGGCAGGAGCCACTGACTTGGCATCTAGAAATATAAGGAAAAAAAAAAATGTCCTTTGTGTGGAAAATCTTTAATTGGTACAAGGGGGAGAAGACCACCCCCTTAGGGACATGCCTTCCTGGACAAATTCCAGGTTTTGAGGCGTCCCCATATTACCAATTAGCAACAATTATTGAACAATGGGGCCCTTTAAGAGTACCAAATAACATGGACGCCTATTGTCTAACTGATTACTTTCTAGGACTACAAAAAGATATCTTAATTACAAAAGAAAAGCGAATGGCTGCATCTATGGCAGCCTGGCCATTATTAAATGCTTTAAATCGGGCAGAGATAAAATCAAACAACATTGCACATGAAAATGAATTGTTAAAGGCCCGTATTGAAAAATTGGAGGGTGAGATCAATCTATTGACAGGAAAAAAACCATCATTTTCTTCCTCCAACCCTCAAATTAGATACATTTCATTTAATGACGATCAAGATCCTGAAGAAATGAATCAAAATAAGATCACTAAATCTGATCTAGAAAAACCATCTGAGACGGACTCACTAGAAGTCCGTCCAGTAATAACTCAAAAAACAAAGAAAATTCAAGATCGACCAGCAGGAGTGCCTCCTGATCAATGGCCCCCTGCCGAATCTGTTTTACATGTAACAGCCCGTCCATATACACCTACTGAACTCATGGACCTAGTGCAACGATTTAGGCAAAGGCCAAGGGAAAGTGTTCCGGCTTGGTTATTACGGTTATGGGATTCAGGGGCAGATAGTGTACTGGTTAGCGGCCCCGAAGTATCTAAGTTGGCCACAATAACAGTACATCCTGCCCTTCGGCAGAGACTGTATGCTGGGACTCAGTTCCCTGAAGAAAACCATTCAATTGTAGAATGGATAATGGCTGCTTGCCGCATGGTGTGGACAAATAAAACTGACATGCCAGTAAACACAGGGATGTGGTCTTCTATGGAAGACCTTCAAAATTATATACGCGAATTAGGTATGAGAGAGGCTATCTACGAAGACACATTCGATAGCCCTGATATGGTTAAATTTTCTGCGGGAATGAGGGACCTAATTTTACAGTAAGCACCCTCTCATATGTATGGAACCTTGGTTTCCATACTTAATCCAGTAGTATCCGCAGAGGCAGTAGTCCAACAAGCCGCCCAATTGGTAGCAGACCTCGGAGAAACTGAGCGTTTACGAGCTAAGCGCAATATCAGGGTGATTGAGGATGCCGAGGCTTTTCCAATAGTGCGAGCCAGAAGATCGGCCCCGCGAACTTCTCGGGCAGGACCTGTTAGGGTATCCCGGAAACAAATGTTTAATGATCTGCTCCGGGCAGGCGTTCAGTTTTCAAAAATTGATGGGCAGCCCAATCAGGTTCTCCTTCAGTTGTGGAAGCAACTGAAGGATGAACAAAAATTTCAGAATAAACCCAAAAGTCCAGGGATAAGATTTATAGAGCGGCGACCAACAACAACATGGAATTTAGAAGATTTTATAGTTCCAAATAGGAAAAAGAAGCCACCTCAGGTGCCTCGGGTTATGACACCGGAGGTATCGGAGGTAAAAGACTTGAATCTGGCTCAGTTCATGGCTTGACGAGGGATGTCAGTCCTCCTAGGGCCTCTAGACAGGACCGGAGGCCCTATGTGGAACTGACGATATACTGGTCCCGAAAGAATATACAGAAGGTTATGGCCCTAGTTGATACCGGGGCAGAGACATCTATAATATATGGAGACCCAACTAAATTTAAAGGTAATAGAGTGATGATTGGAGGTTTTGGGGGACAAACCATTCCGGTCACCCAAACCTGGGTAAAACTGGGGGTCGGGCGTCTTCCACCACGGGAGTACAAGGTATCCATTGCCCCAATTCCAGAGTATATATTAGGAATTGATATCCTGTGGGGTCTGGCTCTCCATACAACAGTGGGAGAGTTCCGATTGCGGCAGAGATGCATTAGTATCCGGGCAATCCAGACAATATTGAGAGGCCATGCAAAACATGAGCCTATTTGTTTGCCAAAGCCACGCCGGATTACTAATGTGAAACAGTACAGACTCCCGGGTGGGCAGGATGAAATAACAAAGACGGTGCAGGAATTAGAAAGAGTGGGTATTATAAGGCCTGCACATAGCCCATATAACTCCCCAATATGGCCAGTGCGAAAACCGGATGGAACATGGAGGATGACAGTAGACTATAGGGAATTAAATAAGGTCACGCCACCTGTTCATGCGGCTGTACCCAATATTGCCTCCCTAATGGACACACTAAGCAGGGAAATCAAAACATATCACTGTGTCTTGGATTTGGCGAATGCATTCTTCAGTATTCCAATCAGTGAAGAATCGCAAGATCAGTTTGCATTTACATGGGAAGGGAGGCAATGGACTTTCCAGGTCCTACCCCAAGGGTACGTACATTCGCCCACTTTTTGTCATAATTTAGTGGCACGTGATCTGGCTAAGTGGGAAAAGCCAAATAATGTCAATTTATATCATTATATTGATGACCTCCTGTTAACATCCGATTTGTTAGAGGCGGTGAGACAAGCAGCAGATTTGTTGATAGCTTACCTGCAGAAAAGAGGGTGGGCTATAAACCCACAGAAGGTGCAAGGTCCGGGGCTATCTGTAAAATTCCTGGGAGTAATTTGGTCCGGGAAAACCAAAGTACTACTCAGTGCGGTAGTAGATAAAGTCCAAGTGTTTCCAGTCCCTACAACATCAAAACAATTGCAAGAATGTTTGGGTATATTGGGGTATTGGCGCTCCTTTATACCTCATTTAGCTCAGCTATTAAGGCCATTATACAAGCTTACAAAGAAGGGTCAATCATGGAATTGGGGAAAGATAGAACAGGATGCTTTCCAACAGGCAAAACTGGCAGTTAAACAAGCTCAGGCGTTGGGTATATTTGATCCGATCCTCCCAGCTGAACTAGATGTTCATGTTACTCAAGATGGTTTTGGCTGGGGCCTGTGGCAACGCCAGAGTTCTGTTCGAACCCCCATTGGATTCTGGTCTCAGGTTTGGCACGGAGCAGAAGAACGATATAGCATGATTGAGAAACAGTTATTGGCTGCCTATTCGGCATTACAAGCAGTAGAGCCGATAACGCAAACAGCAGAGGTCATAGTTAAGACTTCATTACCAATCCAGGGGTGGGTGAGAGATTTGACTCACCTTCCTAAGACGGGGGTGGCCCAAGCACAAACGGTGGCACGATGGGTCGCCTATCTAAGCCAGAGAAGCAGTCTGTCTTCATCTCCACTTAAAGAAGAACTACAGAAGATCCTAGGCCCAGTGACGTATCACAGTGATACATCAAAAGAACCGATGGTTGCTCCACCAGAGAAGAGTCCCGTTCAGGAAGGAAGATATCCTATTCCTGAAGATGCCTGGTATACGGATGGGTCCAGCAGAGGCAACCCGAGCAAGTGGCGAGCAATAGCATACCATCCCTCTACTGAGACCATCTGGTTTGATGAGGGGGATGGTCAAAGCAGCCAATGGGCAGAATTGCGAGCCGTGTGGATGGTTATAACTAAAGAACCTGGTGACGGCGTCCTGAACATCTGTACAGATAGTTGGGCTGTGTACCGGGGGCTCACTCTGTGGATTACGCAATGGGCTACCCAGGAATGGACTATCCACGCCCGACCGATCTGGGGTAAAGACATGTGGGTAGACATTTGGAATACGGTCAAACACAGGACAGTATGTGTCTACCATGTCTCTGGTCATCAACCCTTGCAGTCACCAGGAAATGATGAAGCTGACACACTGGCCCGAATCCGATGGATTGAGAATTCACAATCTGAAAATATTGCCCGTTGGTTACATCAGAGGCTACGGCATGCTGGACAGAAGATAATGTGGGCAGCTGCTAAAGCATGGGGGCTGCCTGTACAACTATCTGATATCGTTCAAGCATGTCAGGATTGCGATGCTTGCTCAAAGATGAGACCGAGACCGTTGCCTGAAACAACATCCCACATTGCTAGAGGATATAGTCCTCTTCAGAGATGGCAGGTCGACTACATTGGGCCCCTCCCTCGGTCTGAGGGGGCGAGATATGCCCTGACCTGCGTTGACACTGTAAGTGGACTGCTGCAAGCCTATCCTGTACCAAAGGCAAATCAAGCATACACAATTAAGGCACTTACTAAACTGATGTCTGCATACGGGACACCTCAAGTTATCGAGAGTGACCAAGGGACTCACTTCACTGGAGCGATGATACAGCGCTGGGCAGAAGAAAACAACATTGAATGGCGATTCCACCTGCCATATAACCCAACAGGGGCAGGCCTTATTGAACGTTATAATGGTATCCTTAAGGCTGCCCTGAAAACAGACTCTCAGTCCCTGCAGGGGTGGACAAAAAGATTATATGAAACCGTGCGGGACCTGAATGAAAGACCTCGGGATGGCAGACCCAGTGCCCTGAAAATGTTACAAACTATATGGGCCTCCCCTCTTAGGATCCAAATTACAGGCACCGATAATAAGGTAAAACCGCAGGTTGGTACTGAAAATAATCTTCTGCTCCCTGCCCCTGAGAATTTAGAACCGGGAATCCATAAGATAAATTGGCCTTGGAAGGTGCAGGTAGGACCCAAATGGTGTGGCCTACTTGCACCTTGGGGGAGATTATTGGAGGTGGGAGGTTCAGTCACCCCCTCGGTGATAGGTACATGGCCTACTGACATCGTGGTCAATACTCCAGCCTTTTTTGCTAAAGGAACACCTATTATGTCCCTATGGCAGATCAAGACTCCTCCTCTGGTGCCAGATATAGTTATACAGCCACAGATATCTGGCCAGAGGGTATGGTATCGGAGGCCGGGACATAATCCAGTACAAGCAGAAGTATTGACCCAAGATAAGAATACGGCCTGTATCTTGCCCTGGAGGGCGGATCTTCCCCTCCTAGTACCCTTGAAACATCTATATTACTCCCCTTAAGATTGATTCTAAGCCTCTAGGACCATTACTCTGGACTGATGAAACGCAGACGGACCTGCACTTCAAGATGATTTGTCTCCGGTAACATCTATCAAGCACTGGCCCATGGAAGATCATAAACACCCATCCAATCATCATCATTTGAATAATATCAACATCTAATGCGACGGGAGATTGTATCAGCGTTGTGATTGGGTCTCTGTAATAAGGGGAACTCACCTAATCATTGGTTCACGTTGTGAAGGGGTGGAGTGTATGGGAGATCACAATGTGAACCACTGATTGATCAGCTGAGGCAAGTGTGGGGTCAGCTGTGGGAGCACAGGTGAAAGTTATGTAGCTGTGCTCCCTGGAGGGGTGGAGTTCGACTCCACCTCCTCTGAGACCTCATTTAAGGGCTGACCCTCACTGAGGCAGCATCTCTTGGAGATTGCTCACCAGGGAGGATCGCCTCAGCTCTGGTGAGTTCCCTTTTCCTTATATCTTCTGTATTTCTACCATTTTGCTTGTAATTGCTATCCTTGTTAATACCAGCATAGTTATTGCCAATACAGTCTGGATGGAATGAAGGGCATGGAATACTGATGTGCTCATCAAACGCTGCTTGTTAGCTTAGAGACAAGGTGTTGAATTGGTTTGTTCATGTATTGCAAACAGGTTACTTAGCTGCCTTCATTTTAGCTTCAGAAGAACATGTGCAGAATACAGAATTGATTAAAAGAAATAAGAACTGTCTGCATAGAACTTACTCTTTCCTTACACAGGAGAATCAAGCACACGTTTGTATGTGAGTACCTCCAGAGGTGAAACTTGATCCCCCAGATGTAATGAGCAGAGACATTACAATCAGTTCTAACTGTATCTTAATGCTGTGCTGAATAAGCCTGAGTCAGGATGTAAACCACTTTCTCTTTTTTTCTTCAGATGAAGCCATTAATTTTGTCAGCAAGTCCAAAACGACTCCAGAAATATCAGTCAGTCCTTCTGAAGACCTGGAGCTGGTGTGTGAGGTGTCAGCTGCAAGCGGAGCTGTCGTATAGAAGAAAGATCAAATAGAGGTGAAGCAGGACCAGAGGACAGCCATCATCTCCCAGGGGACGCACCGCAAGCTCATGGTCAAAAATGTGACCCTGAAAGACCAAGGGAGCTACAGCTGTGAAACAAAAGATGACAAAGCAACATTCCAAGTGAAAGTCAGAGGTGAGAAAATGCTTGGAATCCCAGAGATAAAGGAACACTTCATTTTGTGTGTCTTGCATTTGGAGGATCAACTTACAGCCTCTCTGGTGCAAAACATTTTGGCTATAGGACTTTCTTTGTCATCTAGTGTCATAGCAACACTTTTCTACATGTGCTTTTCCATCCAGGAATGAATTACTGCAACAAACAATAGGCAAGGAGGGTAACTTGTGCAGCTCTTGTAGTCAGCTGGTGTCTGCAGGGTTACAGTGCAAGAGCACACCAGGCATGCACGGAGTGAGAAAAGGGGAGGTGTTTGATGAGATCTGGTTACAAAATTTGAATGACACAATGAGGTGGAAAATGCCACTAATCAGACTCATAAATGGCCTGGGTTGCAAAGGCCCACAGTGCTCATCCAGTTCCAACCCCCTTCTTCCTATGTGCAGGGTTGCCAACCAGCAGCCCAGGCTGCCCAGAACCACATCCAGCCTGGCCTTGAATGCCTGCAGGGATGGAGCATCCACAGTCTCCTTGGGCAACCTGTTCTAGAGGGCCATTCCCTTCTGATTTACTGGAAATGTAGAGAGACATCAGAAGAAACAAAGAGAAGGGAGGAGGTTCAGCAGTGCATGCAGGTGTTCTAAATCTCATGTCCAAATCTGCTATCAGACTGCGAAATGTTTAGATTTATGATATGATATGAAATGATATGCCTATTCATTTCCCAAGGCAAAATAGAGGGGAAAGTATTTTCCTGTCTTAATGAGGCATCATGATGGTCCCTGTGAAGGGCAAGTATAATGAAAATGGGGAACTGGAGTAAGCTCTGCAGCAGACTACAGCAAAATGGTGTGACTGTTGTGATGTCCCTGCAGAGAAAGAAGACGTGTTTACAAACAAGGACAAGGTACAAAAGGAGGTGAAGGCTGCACTGACTCAAAATGCCACGCTGAGCTGCGAGGTGGCCCAGGCGAAGATGGAGGTGAAGTGGTACAAGGAGGGGAAACTGATCACCTCGAGCAAGAAGTTCAAGGTGGAGTCAGAGGGCAAACAGTGTCGGCTGGTGGTGATCCAGGTAGAGAAGAAAGATGCAGGGGAGTACAGCTGCGAAGCTGCTGGCCAGAAACTCACCTTCAAGATTCATGTCACAGGTGAGAGAGAACACATTTTGGCCTTTCATTCTAGAATGTTTTAGAAAACGGTCATTAGTTTGTAAGTTTTCCCTGCTATGCTTAAAATTTTTGGAGCTGAAATTTTATGGTGGTTAATTTCTGATGAGGAAATTGAACAAATTATTCTAAATACAGTTGTGAGGCAGCTCCATCTTTTAAAATCTTCAGGAATTTCCTTTTGCTGTGGGAATGAGGCCATAGACAAGAAAGTTCTGATTGCACTTCTCCATTCCCACGTGCCTGTACCACTAGAACAACTCTGCAATGCAGCTGCGTCTCAGGAAGTTTCAGAACAGGGGCTTTGTGTCAAGCACTAGGGGGTGTGCTCTATGTAACATGTTTTTGTCTTGGAAGGGCTCATTTAGCATGGGAGAGAATACTACAGGAATGTTTTGTATAAGTTGATGTTTTGAAGACATAAGTAAATGGCAGCTAGGGGACGAAAGAGTCATGAGAGTCATACAAGAAGCATCACAGAATGCCTTTTGTTGGAAGGGACCTGGAGGATCATCCAGTTCCAATCTCTGTCCTGGAAAGGAACACATTCTTTGAGACTAGGTTGCTCTAACACCCATCCAGCCTAGACTTGAATGTTTTCAGGGATGGGGCATCCATAAATTGCACAACTTCTCTCCACATCATTCTCTTGGGGCATCAGACTGGGAGAACTGATTCATTTTTCTGACTCCTTCCCCAAAACCTGCTCTTCTTTCAAGAGGCCAAACTAATGTATCTCTCTCTTTTCAGAGCCAGAATTTGTATTTACAAACAAGGAGAAGGTACAGAAGGTGGTGAAGGCTGCAACAACAGAAAAATGCCACGCTGAGCTGCGAGGTGGCCCAGGAGAAGATGGAGGTTGTCATCAATTTATAAGCAATGAGCCAATAATGTTCCAATTATAAACTTTTATTAATTGTAGCGGGTAAAACTAAAAGGCAATTCAGCGCTGGGCGACAGGGGGATTATTGTTCCTCCAACTGCCGCGCCGTCCCGTCCCTTGCACCTTCTTTTGTATTGTCCATCCCGAGCGTATTGTCCTTTAATTGGTCGGTTGTGATCGTGCGACTTGGTGTGTCGTTCCTTGGTTGGTCCTTCCGTGGAACTTTGTATCCATCGGGGCGCGCTTTGCCTGTAACTACGCAGAGTACACAATCTACCCATAAAATTAGAGTGTTCTGCAACCTTTGTGGCCTCCATATTCCACCATTATATCCCGGTCCTAATGAACAAGCACTCCACCACAATGCTACCACATCCCGGTCTTAATGAGCAAACATTTTATCACAGAGGTCAAGTGATAAAAGGAGGGGAAACTGATCACCTCGAGCAAGAAGTTCAAGGTAGAGTCAGAGGGCAAACAGCGTCGGCTGGTGGTGAGCCAGGTGGAGAAGAAAGATGCAGGGGAGTACAGCTGCGAGGCTGCTGGCCAGAAACTCACCTTCAAGATTCATGTCACAGGTAAGACAGGTGTTGTATGAAATACAGCAGAGAACAGTAAAGTAAAATCTAGTTTCTATTATACTGCACCTGGATCACTGTAGTCTGTGCTGAGGTTTTTTCCCTAGACTTGATTGCCTGGGTTTGTAGAAAGTATTTGGTTTCAGTATGACACAAAGACCTGTTTCAGTCTGTCTGTAGAGCAATAATTAGTAATATATGTACAGTGGAAGCAATATTCAAGATATTATTCAAATCTCTCCTGTGCCTGAGATCCCAAACTGTAATTCTTGTTCACCTAAACATTTGACTAAGATAAGTATGTGCAGTGAGGCTGGAGTGCATGTTGTACGTGCAGCCTTTCATGGCAGGAGAAGCAGGAACTTCTCCTAGTAGTACACTGCCTTTTTACTATGCCTTTATGTTGGAGGCTGCATCTGGATAGGTGAGTCTGCTACTCACAGTAAGAGACCTGGTAGAGCTGACTATTGCCAGAGCTCAAAGTAAGATAGATATCTGCAAATCACACACAAAGAACAAAGGACTGCGTTGGTGAGCATATTTCCTTTGTGCCTTTGACAGTCACAGTTGTGGCAATGGTAGAGGCCATGAGGAGTCTGTTCAGGAAGCCAGGAGTACTGTTCTGGGTCATGAAAAGGCAGCCAGTGGTTTGACTATCACATGTTTATGTGTTTTGATGTTTCACAGTGGGTCTTAAGTAAAAGGAACTCAGGTTTTGGTTGCCTGCAGGACAGATGTTCTTTTGGGTTCAATATGTTTGCATAGTGACTTGCAACCATGGGACTGGTGTTCAAGGACCCTCTTGGTTCCTTCAGTTCCTAGGTTCTTTCTTGCCTAGATTTGACACTTTGTTTCAACAGAAGAGCTGATATTCTCTAGTGAAGGCTATTAGTTTGGGCACAAGTGGTAACCTAAACCTGTTCCAACCTGTACATACAAACCTGCAAGTTGGTCTCATTTCGGTCCCTCAGTCAATACTTTTTCTTTTCTTCCCTCAGAGCCAAAACCTGTGTTTATAAACCAGGAGCAGGTGCAGAAAGAGGTGAGTGCTGCCCTGGCAGCAAGTGCCTCCCTCAGCTGTGAAGTAGCACAGGATCCAACCGAAGTAAAATGGTACAAGGATGGAAGACTGCTTGCCTCCTCCAGAAAGTTCAGAATGGAATCTGTGGGCAAAACACGGCGTCTGGTTGTGGAGCAGCTGGAGAAGAAAGATGCTGGAGAATACATCTGCGAGGCTGCTGGCCAGAAGATGACCTTCAAGTTGGAAACAACTGGTGAGCATTCGCTTTGGGAGCACTAAGCAGCTTTTTATGTGGCTTAGAGGAAGACTGGCTGTCTTCTACCCTGTGGGCATGGAACAGCCACAATTCCCCCCGGAACAACATCAATGACCCACACCACAAGTTGGATTCTCCTTTTTAATGTAGTGGTAGCGAGGTGAAAATCTGGCTGTGGAATATTTTTGACTAAGGAACTTCTACTTTAATTTCTAGATGCGCTGAATTACCCTCTGGAGTGTCTTTCTGAATATATAAGCAACCATGGGTGACTATGATCCTGATTTATATCTAGGTTCAGGCTTACTTTTTCAGTTAGGTTAGATCAATAGCTCCAGAGAAGATAGGGAAATACAGCAGTTCACTGATACCATGTGTCAGAAGAATGCAGCTCAGTGCTGGGCAGTTTGCTGCTTCATTCCCTCTTACAAGTTGCACCCAAGGCTGGAAAAGACCACTGAGATAGCTGAGTCCAACCCAGCCCACCCTCACTGGACTTACTAACCACGTCCCCAGTGCCACATACCCGTGGCTCTTGAGCACCTCCAGTGACTGCGGTATATCAGCGTGGTTGCTTCAGTTGTGGGAGTTTTCAGACACTGGCTGTTGTTCTAGCGAGACAAAAAACCAAAACTGATGGAACAGTGTCTATACAGGAAGCAACTGGCTGTCCTGATGGCTGCCAACAGTTTTGCACAAGGTGTGTCATGCAAGCTTGCATGAGTCTGGTTTAAAAACTTGCTGTTCTGATGGAAGGAGAGGATGTTGGTACAGGATAACTGCGGGATTTGTGCTCTCCCGACATCCAGTTGCAATCACAGCTTATTGTTGCTATAGAAAACAGCTTCTCTGTAGACAAATTGAGTTAGTTCCAATAAGTGGCTGAAGCCCTAAGTGATCCAAGGTGAAGCATGATCCAAACTGGAATTTAACTAATTGTAGTAGGGAATCCAAGCCTTAATGAGATGAGTTATTTAAAATATGAGTCCTCCATCTAAAACAGCATTGAACTCTTACTCTGGTTTATGATAGAAGTGAGAGTTTAACAGCAGAAGTCTGAAGTTATGCTCCATATTTCTCATCACTCAAGAGAATATTTGAATATATGAATTCCTTTGGCTATGTTAGAGCTCATAATGAGGTCAGCTGATGTTCTTTAAATGCTCGGAGTCTAGCAATGTGGGGAAGTGGACTGCTATTTGCTGTTGAGCTTTAGGCTAAGAAGCCTGATTTTAGAGGACTGTGGACTTCCCCTTTCCCTTCCCCTCTCCTCCCCTTCTCCCTGGACTGATCCCACATGGTTTGAGAATGATTTCAGATCAAGGTAAATGAGGAATCGCTGTGTGAAAACCTGTTGTTTTACTGCACTATAAGAGACACTTAGTCAAAAGACAAGTGTGTGTTCCAAGCTTGAGATTGCAGGAGATCCTAGAAACAATTCAGCTGCTCAAACCTGTAGTCTGGCTGAATCTTTTATTGTCAGTTTTGGTCAGGAGGAGATGCTTGAGTAAGACAAATAAAAGGTCACGGGTAAGTTGGTCCTTCTTGTGATATACTTCTAGGCTTTCATCAGGGAGAAGCTTAATTAGTCCAAATAATCATAGCAGAAACCACACCAAGAGCATGAGAGTGAAATTTATACTTTCTTGACGTGAAGGAAAATTTTACCTGGTTCTGCCATTCCCCAAATATTTGTTTCCTTATGACAAGAAGAACTTTGCAGAAGTAATTTTTTTTTTCAGTCTTGCGTGCAACACAAAAAGGGGTAAAATCTAGGAGGCCACCTGAAATGTTTTTTCCATCTGGAAGGATCCATTTAACAGCACCCATGGACCTGGTTATGAACAAAACTAAGTTCCCAACTAAATCCACATTCTTCTTTCTCCTTCTCAGAATTGCCTGTGAAAATCAGCAAACCATTGGCAGACAGTAGCGTCATTGAGAAGGACAAGGTCACATTTGAGTGTGAGCTGTCCAGGCCCAACATGGACGTCAAGTGGTTCAAGGTATGGCATGTAATGGTATTTTCCTTTCTGACTTCTCTGGAAATGAATGAGAGCCTTTAATTTCACTTCCAAGGGATGCGAGTCTGAGCTTTTCCTTGATAGCTTTTTCACTGCTCTCTTTTCTTTATGCTCTTTTATTTGCCCAGATCAGCACTCTTTGTTATTGTGTCCTGAGTTCATTTATCAAGTTGAAATTGAAGTTTGTTTTGGTTTTATTGTGAACTTTTTAGGTCATGCTGCACAAAATATTGTTGGTTGAACTACAGTACAGTCTTGAGCTTCAAGTCTAACACAGAAATTCTCAGCTGGGATTTTGTAGCCTTGTTGTGAACTGGGTTTTTTTTCACTTGGGGTGAAATCTCAGTTTTCTTTGCACCTGACAGTGTGAGAATTTGCTCTGGCACTTTGTGTACCTCCCCGGTGCTCAGCTGTTCCTTCCCTTACTTGGGGATAACGTCATTTATTCAAGGTGATGTCCAAACAGGCTTGTTAACAGTCCTCCGCAGTGCTTTAAGCTGTCATAGGTCAGCCAGAATTTATGCATGTTCTATAGCCATTCCTTCATGTTGAAAACACTGCACTGTGCTTAAGCTTCAGCATATGTTCCAGTAAGCACAGTTCCATTAATTCTAGGGGAGTGGGTGAATTAAGCATAGATCTGAAGGCTCCCTTTGCTGAGTGCAGAGATGGAAGGACTAATGGAGATCTGACTTGATATTTTCCCTTCTAGGATGGGAAGGAGCTCTGTCAAAGTAAAAAAGTGGGCATTACTTCCCAGGGAAATAAGAGAAGTCTCATTATTCACAAGTGTGAATATGAAGATCAGGGAACATCCACATGCTGAGCAGCCTAAGACAAGACATCAGCTACCCTAAAGGTTCATTTTATGTTTAACTGAAAGAGCAAATAAATCCTCTTGTGGTATTTTGCACCACGGGAAGAAATGCTTCATGGGCAGTTTGGGCATTTCTTGGTTAGTCCTTTTGGATACCTTTCTCTTTCTTCTTTATGCTCAAGACAGATTTTCCCTCCATGTGTTGCATTGGTTAAACCCCAGTTTGTAGCTCATCATTGGGCTCTGAAGCATCAGACTTGTTACTGAACACACGGGTCTGCTGTGCCCTGGTAGATGCCACCTTCCCAAGGGACGTATGAAAGGATGCTTTTTTCTGATTTCCTACTAGATGCTGTCCTCATGTGGCCACTTGGGTTCAGTGTTAGCATGAACATGAACATGTGTCCTGTCCCATGACTTTGGTGAACTCTCATTTTCTCTCTCATTCTGCAACCAGGTTGGGTTGCTGTTTCAGTACTGGCTGTTTTATGTAGCCATTCCATTTGTTCTGGTTTACGTTCTTTTTTATTTTCTTTTTTTCAGGCATCATTTCTATACAGTAGACAAAGCCAGCCTATTACATTTGATTTACAGTTTTTAGCTTTTGCTGGTAAGCATTTCAGCTCTCAGGCAGTTTTACCAACAGCTTTGAAGAGCTGAAATGAACCAGCCTGGACACGATGGTCTGTTTTTGTTGGTGTAATGAATTTATGAAGTTAAACTGATTGACCCCATAAGGTTTTACAGTGTATGACTCACGTCTGGCAGAGTTATCACAGCAATGAGTTTATATACTTAGCATTTCAGGAGGCAAATGGTTGGGGATACTCTTTCATTTGCTTGCGTCTCAGAGTGAATCACTAGTATGTGAACCATCCTTCATCTCCTTTGTATTGCTTTTGTGTGTGTCTGTGTGTGGTTTCCCCTGTGAATTTCATTCTTTCCAGTTATATGGAAGTTCTCTTTTGAGCAGTGAAATTAGATGTTCCATCATCAGTCATAATGGTAAAGCTGAGTTGCCACGTTATCTGTGTCCTTTCTGTCTGGCGTCTCAATAACTGCTGCCCCACCACAATATCTGCCTAATACTTCAGCTCCATGGATGCCTCCTTGTGCAAACTGAGAGCCTGTATTTGGTGTGCATAGATCTGGGCTTACATCTGTGCTGGTAAATGCACTAGTGCATGGGCTAAGCAGTCCTGCCTCCTGTGCTGTGGGCATTGAGATGGGGCTCCTACAAGCTGCCCATTGCAAGATATTTAGAAACTAATTGCTGCGGAGGTTTCCATCCTCTTTTCAGACTAACTAAAATTTGGTTAGTGGGATCAAAACAGAAGGGGCAGGGAGGGAGAGCTGACCAAGGACTACTGATGGAACAACTATGAATCCTTGGTTCCTCAGGATTCCCTGCATCAGCAGTTGGCAACAGGAGTAAGGGGGCTCAGGAGGACACTGTGGAGTAGTGTGAAAAATGAGCGAAGAGAGTTACTAATTGATGCCTCTTGGAAAGTAGTCCAAGAGTGGTCCTCTTCCTAAACTCTCCTCTTGTGTGTGGTTTTATCTTTATGAGGTGTTCATAACAAGTGATGTGTAGTTCTCCCTTATCTCATAATGTCTTTTCCTGCCTGCAGTGAATATGCAGGATACTGGATCATATACCAGCTTCTTTGAATTACTGCTCATGTCAGGAGATAAAATCTGCCTATTCTTTGAACTAACACTGGCGAGGGTTAGTTATTCTGGCTACCGAGAGAATGACACAGCAGATTAAACTCTTTCATTTCCTTCTTTGTCAAATGCCTTTTCATCTAACTGTGTGTCCCATAGAAATTCAGAGCAGTGTTGGCTGAGGGAAGTGGAAATATTTATCTCCTGTGTGTATCTGCCACCCTATTTAGACATGCTGGCAGAGCGCAGAGATTGGAGGAGTTGGATTAGGCAGTAGTTTCCCTATTGCTCACAGAACCACTTTTTCTGTGGTCTCCCAGCTACCCTGTGCCCAGTGGCCTATGCAAGATGGAGCGGAAAAGGCTCATTTTATGAACAAACAGGAACCTTTCTGGTCAGATTAATACCTGTGCTCTTTTAGAGAGATTTAGATACTAGAGATTTTAGGTACTGGAATAGGCTCCCCAGAAAGGTGGTTGAATCACCATCCCTGGTTGTGTTTAAGAGCCTTTTGGATGTGGTACTCAGGGATATGATTTAGTGTAGGGTTTTTAGAGTTCGGGTACTGGTTAGGCTGCGGTTGGACTTGATGATCTTCAATGTCTTTTCCAACCTGGGTAAATCTATGATTCTATGCAGGAACTCTTCTCCTGAGGTTAATCCAAGTTGTATCCAGGCCCTTCAGAAGGAAAGGGATATAGCAGCACAGAAATATGGCCTGATTCTGACATAACTAAATGCAGACCTGGAGAGTTAAAAGGGATTGTGTGATGTTCAAAGGATTTTGAAGCAAAGATGTCCCCTAGGTAAGATTTGTGGCTGACATTCCCCATACATTGTTTGTAGGCACACAAGCTAAGGAGAGACTAGTGATGAGCATGCAGAGAAGCCAATGGTTCAGACAGGTTTGTAGTGACACAACACTGTAGAGTTCTGTCTAGTTCTCCTTGGCATAGTTTGGAAAATAAAGATGAGGTAATTGGTGGTAACCAATATGGCTTCATCAAGGTCAAGCCATGTCTGACAAACTTGGTGGCCTTTCATGATGGAGTAACAGCATCAGTGGATAATGGGAGAGCAACTGACATCATCTACTTGGACTTGTGCAGAGCATTTGATCCCGTCCTGCATGACATCCTGGTCACCAAACTGGAGAAAAATGATTTTGATGGATGGACCAGTTGCAGGATAGGGAACTGTCTGGATGGTCACACTCAGAGAGCTGCAGTGAGTAGCTCAGTGTCCAGGTGGAGGGTGGTGTTGGGACCAGTGTTATTTAACATTTTTGTAGGCAACATGGAGAGTGGAATCAAATGCAGCCTCAGCAAGTTTGCAGATGACACCAAGCTGAGCGGTGCTGTTGATGTGCTAGAGGGAAGGGATGCTACTCAGAGGGACCTGGACAGGCTGGAGAGGTGGGCCCTTGGCAGCCTCATGAACTTGAGTGTGGCCAAGTACAAGGCCCTGCACCTGGGTCAGGGCAATCCCAAGCACAGGCACAGGCTTAGAGGAGAATGATTTGAGAGAAGCCTTGACCCTGAGGAGAAGAGTTGGTGTGGAGGGAGGTGTCCCTGCCTATAGCAGGGGGACTGGAACTAAATGACCTTAAAGATTCAGTCAGTTCTATTGTTTTTCTACCCTTAATTTTGCTTGAAAGGTTTTAGAATAAATGAGATTCTGGTTTCCATGAAAACTGTTTGCAGGGAGCTCCATTGTAGCTAGTAGGTCTGTCTTTAAGTTCAAGGGCAATAATGCATTGACTGTGTTGAAGAGAGAAATGACTCAGGAATGGATGATGGTTTAGAATAAAACATAATCCTACTTATTTTCTATGCAAATATGTGTAAGGAAAAGATGCTGCACTCAGTTCTGGAAATACCCTGACAAATATATCTCTACTGTTTCACAGCTGGAGATATCAAGATTGTTAAAGCACTGGAAGATGTGGAAGTGAATGAATATGGGAGTGCATCTTTTGTCTGTGAGATTTCACACGATGAGGTTCAGACCCAGTGGTACAAAGAGGACAACAAGCTGAAGGCTGATGACAACATCAGAATGCAACAAGATGGTAGGGTGTAAGCGGGGGGTCTTTCTCCTGAGTGGGGGGTGGGTTGGAGATCAAGCATATAAGACATCTGAAATGAAGTGAAGAGGGTTCAGAAGCGAGTTCCCCTTTTGTTTTGGGACTGAGGTTTAGGTGGAACAAGTGACATGGTGGGATGCTTAGTGTGGGAAGTGTGATGCTATCCCACCATCCCACACTGCTGGGAGCAGGTAGGAAATGAGTGCAGTTATTTCCAAAGTGGGGGTGAACAGGGCAGTCAGTTCACCTCTCCAAAGAGGTTTTGTCTGACTGTGAGTGTGATCCTTCTGTATCAGATACTTTGAATTTGACGGTGGCCGCATTTGATCAGTCCTTGTAGAAGCCATGTTTAGATTCTGCTTTGGTCTGCTCCATTTCCAGTTCAAAGTCGTTGGACACTAAATGAGACAGCTGCATCTCAGTAAAAGATGTGTTTGAATAGCTGTGATGTGCTTACTATTCAGATTTACAGAGCTGAGGTTTTGTCCTTGGCTATAGCAAAGAAGTCAAATCAGGTGAAATTAATTGTATTTCTGAACTAGACAAGTTTAAGTTTGGTAGCACCTAAATTTGGTGCGGTTTGTCATTGATTTCATCTGAAAGAAACTTGCAGGCTTTTTATCTGCTGTTGTCCCCAGCGTAAGATTATCCATTCACATCCTAAAGTACTTGTTATATTTTCAACTCATTCTTATTTGAATAAAAGCCTCAACAATTGGGAGCAATTTAATAAGCACAGAACAAGAGCTGGACCTTGCATTTGGTAGATACTGTACAGTATTACTTCATAGAAATGTAGTCAATGGCATTCCCTATAGACAATCGTTTGTTTTATCTTTAGAGTCGTTCAAAGAACCATTGTGAACTTGACATTAATTGGAATGGAATACACGCAAGAGACTTTCCTCTTCTTCCAATTGTCCTCATCCTTTCTTCTCTTCCACCCCTGCTTTGCAGATTACCATATAGAAATCACCAGGAAGTTGGAGGACAAGACAGCTTTGGAACGTCATTCTGTCATCCTGTCCTGTGACTTCAGGCCTTCTCCAAAGGTTGTGAAATGGTTCAAGGGCCGCACACCCATCGAGCCCTCTGAGAAGTACAAGATCAAGAGGGATAAGCATTCAGTAGAGCTCAGAATTCTGAAGCTGAAGCCCGATGATGCTGGTGTGTACAAGTGCAAGGCAGGAATTGCAGAGACTGAGGCCACGCTGACAGCTGAAGGTATGAGCAGGGAGGGTGGCCTCTTCCATGTCCTATTTCACCTCAGATTTCTCTTCTTGAGGTTGACTTCTGCCGTTCTCTCCTGCTAACTTTATACATGTATTATCTTCACATAGATGATTACACAAAGATCATCTAGTCCAACCATTCTACCACATCCCAGTATGATTTATAGTAACAGTGGTAACAGTTCACCTTGTTTCCCCACAGCCCGCAATGTAGAAGTAACGAAGCACCTGCAGGATGTAGAAATTGAAGAAGAGAGCTCTGCTGTCTTCTCCTGCGAGCTGTCCCATAATGACGAGGACGTGGAATGGTTCCTGAATGGCAACCTCCTTTACACCAACAATTACAATGACATCAAGAACGTTGGCAATTGCTGCACACTGACAATGAAGCAGGTTAAGCCTGAGGATGCTGGCACAGTGACAGTGAAGTCAGACAAGGTGTCAGAAAGCGCACCTGAAGGTGATAGGTGGGTCTGATCACACCCCTCCTGGATGTAAGAGATGCTAAGGAGCTCCAGTTCATTCTATTGTGCAGCAGTCCTGCTTCTAAAGCTGACCTCTCTGGGGTGACAAGTCATCAGAGGCTTTCTTCCAGTGGAAGGTTCCATTGCAGCAGATATCAAGGAAGGAGGATGGTTTTGGTGTCCTGCCAAAGCATTCCATTGCTTTTTATCATCATTTTACTTAACACAAGGAGAGTTACAGGAGCAATTTCTTTTACTGCTTCAGTAACATGCAGTGTCAATGCTGTTGTCTCCAAGGATTTATGACTGAAGGAGAGATCATTCAGTGTGTGTTTTGCCTCTGGGATGACTAATGACCAGGCTGTGAGCAACCTGATCTAGCTGTGAATGTCCCTTTTTATTGCAGGGGAGCTGGGCTAGATGGCCTTTAAGGGTCTCTTCCAATTCTAAGGAACTTGTGCCTGAAGTGCAGAAGTGGATGAATTATACCACTTCTTCATATCCTCCCCATGATTACAGAGGAAATGCAACAAAACAACATGCATGGTCTTACTGTTGTCATTTGCTTGAATACGAAGACGTCTCTTTTTTATGGTTGAGATTTTTGTTGATATGGGTCAGGAGGAACTCACACTTTTTAGCTTTCTCAATAGGCAAAAAGTTCCAGTTGCTGCAAGCCACCGAGGTAACCAATAGAGGGGCCCTGATCCCCCTTGTGCCATCGGGATGCTCTGGCACGGGATGTGCCTCAAATTCAAAGCTCCTTCCCACCTCCCAAGGAAAAGCAAAGCAACTCAAGCATCTCCAGCAAAGCTGCCCAGCAGACAGCAGGGAATGCAAACAGCTTCTGGCTGCTCCCCTGCACTCCTGTCCTAAGTAAGTGACCCCTCAAGGACTGGATGGGAAATCAGTGCATGACACACGTGAGTGTGCACAGCATTGTGCAAAGCAGTGGGGATCCATGTGTGTGTGTGTGTGTGTGTATTTGTGCATGGATGGTGTTGTACACACATTTGTGTCCATGAGTGTACAAACCAGTGGTGTTGCTCAGGTGTGTGTAGGTCTGTGGGTATGTGTGCAAGGATGAGCATGCACATATATGTACGTGCACAGGGGTGTGCAGAGTGTTGGAGCTGCACAAGGACATTGTGGTACCGGTGTGTGCGTGCACTTTGGGAGTGAAAGGAAGGGGTTACACATGTGTGAGTGTGTGTGCGCACAGGGCTGCACTAAGGGATGTGGTTGTGTGAGTGTGTGTGAGCACATAGATAGTGCGTGGATGCGGTGGCACAAATGTGTGCTTGCACAGGGCTGTGCTGAGGAGTTGGGCTGCACACAGGTGCACACAAAGGGATGTTTGAACCCTTTGCCCCTAAGAACAGTTTTCCAGTGTCCCTCGTCCAAGAATTCTTTGAACAGCCTGCAGCTGACTCTCCTGAAGCTCAGGGTCCTGACTTTGCTTTTTGCCAGGCCCGCATTCCTTGAGATGAGGAACTCTAGGAGGGCATGGTCACTACAGCCCTGACCACCTCCAGTCTTAACCCCTGCTGTGCAGCATGTCCAGTAATGCTTCCCTTATGCTTGGTGTGCTTAATGCTTGGCCCACAAAGTTATTCCCAGTGCAGTCCAGCAGTCTCTCAGACAGCTTGCAGCCAGCCATGCTGATTTCCCAGCCTGACTGGAATCCCCCATCAAGTTGAGAGTCAGTGAGCGCGGTGCTTCTGGTAGCTGCAGTAAGCAGGGCCCATCAACAGGCTCCCTTGACCAGGCGGCCTGGAGCAGACCCTCACCTCCAGAAGCCCATTATTGGTTCAGTCCCGAATTTTACCCGCAAGTTCTCAACGTGATCGTGGCTGTTCTTAGTCCTTTGCAGTCAGCTTCTTCATAGAGAGGGCAAATACCTTGCCCTCCGGAATTCCATAGTAACAATCATGTCTCCTTTATGTCAGGTGAGGTGTTTTTTTTTGTTGTTGTTTTTTGTTTGCTTGTTTGTTTGTTTTCCATTTTCTAGGTAGAAAATTTAATTTCTGAGCCAGGAGAAGAAGAAGTGCAACATGTAACAATCTTCCTGGCACTGTGCAGTTTGCATGAGTAGCCAAGTGCTCCTCAGGTAACGTGTGCTGCAGAGCTGACCTTGGTGGCAGGGGTTGTGTCTTCATTTTCTTCCTGTCATGTGGGAACATAAGAAGACTCTTCAGAGCAGGAGCTGCAGAGGAAGATGAACGGCATGAGAAGGTAAGGCTAGGAACCAAGGACACCTCCAGAAAGAACAGAAAAACTAAGTCATTTAAGATGCATGATGGCCGTGTGATACTGTCCGTGACTGGAGGAGAAGCACATGGCTAGGAATGACTGATGGCTCTGGTGGGATGAGTGCCTACGTGCGCCGTAAAGGAGAGTTTGTGGGATGTTCTGTGGACATGTGAAGGCTGTGGGAAAGTTAAGAGAGAAAACGTGTGAATTCACAGAAGTGGTATTAGAACCTGGAATAAACCATTTGGATCACTCACATCTGAGTCCGTGCCAGATTGTCGCACTGTCAGAACCTGAGGCCTGGGATTTTCCTTTAGTAGTGCCAACTGCCTGTTGTAAATGAGAAAAGATATTACTAAACATAGCTTCCCTCCTTGTAGTTTTGATATTTCTGTCTTTGCATTCCTTTAGCACCCAGGGTGTTGATGCAGCTGCACAAATCCGCTGTACTGTCCTCCTGTTTTGCATGGAAGAATGGTAAAATAGCAATCTCTGGGTGAAATTTTGTTCAGGCGTTTTCCTTTCTGTGCCCCTAGGAAGCAATGGCTTGGAAATGGCAGTGCCGCCTGGGAACCCACACAGCAACCCAGTATCTCATTGTCTGGGTCTGTGAAAAACCACAATGATGACAAAAGATGTTTCAATTCTGTCTGTGCTGTCAGTGCAGCCCTGAGGAGCGGTGTGGGCATGGCATGGCAGGGAGAAGGGATTTCCCTTCCAATGGGAAAGTGCCTGTTCATGTGTTGGTATGTAACCGCTCCATGGCCTGCTCCATGTGCTTCTGAATGGGCAGCTCAACTTTTGTGTCACTCAGCCACCTGTGGCAGAGGTCAGGATTAGTGCCTTTCAAGGAGCTGAGAAGCATTTCTTGCTCAAGTCCTGCTTCCAAGCTTAACCACCTACAATGAAGTAGATGTCGTTTTTCTGGTGTCCTTCAATTCCGTGTCCGCATTTTCCCAAAAGCAAAAGAATTTGGAGTTAACCAGCTGCAGTGAAGTGAGCGATTTCAGTGCCTATTTCTGATGGTGGCAATGAGTTCAGAGGTCACACTTAATTGACGGTGCCTGTTTCCATTCTGACAAAGGCTGTAGTTTCAGCTGACTTCCCGAGGCTGCCATGTGTGGTGGTGACACAGCCTTGGGCTTGTGCGTTTGCATGACTCCCACCTTTCCTTTCTGTGTCTTGCAGGTCAGCTGGTGCTGGAAGCGGCCGGTATCTGAGTAGGAATGAAGGTGAGTGCAGGAGCAGCTGCTGAGGGGAGGAAGGAAGTCCATGCTAATGAGCTCTGAAGCATCTGCGGGTCCGGTACCAGAATAGGCAGCAGTGATGCAGGGGGCTCCTCGGCAGGAAGCTGGCTGATCCAAATGCTTGCTGAGAGTTTGGAAGCCCAAACCCTTATGGTCTCTGTAAGGGTGGTTAATAAAAAGATATTAACCAAGATGGTGGTAAATAGCCTAAGGTTATTAGCAAAGGGAAACTCACCAATATCGATACCTTGACTAGAAAGCTGAGGCAGCCTCAACTAGGGAGCAATCTCTAAGACATGCTGTCTCAGAGGTGGTCAGCCTTTAAATGAGGTCTCAGAGGAGGTTGAGTCGAGGTCCACCCCTTCTGGGAGCACAGCTAGATTACTCTCACCTGTGCTCCCGCAGCTGACCCAATACTTGCCTCAGCTGATTAATCAGAGGTTCAAGCTGTGATTTCCCATACAGTCTCTAAGCTGAAGGCAGCATCTCCTTGATCTGATGGTGGTGTGCCTGAGTGAGGGAGCGATCCAAGCTGGATGCAGAAGAGTCATCTTAATTTCTCTGCTATTTTACTTCAGATGACACCTATTGGGTGTTGGTTTCTTAAAATTTGGATCTAGGAGGTGGTCTCTTCCTTTGCTTCTGATGAAAGCACAGAAGTGCAGCAGGAGTAGAAGACAAAGAGGTTTTCTTGGTGACAGGAACACCAATTATTTGATTCAAACGTGTAACTGATGTAGATGGTGAAGAACAGATCTGCCTCAAAGACATGCTTGATCACATAAGAAATGAGCATGTGATCCAAGACAGGCAGCGTGGCTTTAGCAGGGGAAGGCCATGCCTAACCAGTCTGGTGGCCTTCTATGATGGAGTGACGGCATTTGTGGACAAAAGGAAGGTAACAGATGTCATTGACCTGGACTTGAGCAAGATCTTTGACATTGCCCTCCACCACATCCTTATCTCTAAACTGGAGGGATGTGGATTTGACAGGTGGACCACCTGGTGGATAAGGGATTGGTTGAAAGGCCACAGACAGAGGGTGGTGATTCATGGTTCTATGTCCAGGTGGAGGCCGATAACAAGTGGTGTCATCCAGGAGTCTGTCTTGGGACCAGTGCTTTTTTACATGGTTATCAGAGACACCAATGATGCAATGGAGTGCACCTTCTGCTGTTTGCTGAGTGGTGCGGCTGACGCAGTGGAAGGAAGGGATGCCATTCAGAGGGAGCTCAACCGAGAGGTTGGCCTACGTGAATCTAATGAGGTTGAACACAGCAAAGTGCAAGGTTTTGCACTTGGGCTGGAGGAATCCCAGGCATTTCTACAGACTGGGAGGAGCAGTCCTTAAGAGAAGCCCCGCAGAGAAGGACCTGGGGGTCCTGGTGGATGAAAAACAGAACGTGAGCCATCAGCGTGCTCTTGCAGCTCAGAGAGCAAATGGTCCCCTGGGCTCCATCAGAAGAGGGGATGGCCAGCAGGGACAGGGAGGTGATTGATCTTCATGATCCTTGAGGTCCCTTCCAACCCGGGCCATTCTATGATTCTGTGATTACACTCGCTGTCAGAAATAACGGCAGCTGTACAGATGTTGGATATATTTTGGGACAGTTCTTGTAACCAGCTGATTTTAAGACCTTGCCCGAGTCAAGAGTCTAAATTGAGTGTCAGAAGAAAGCTGGTAAAGTGCTATTGCTCATTCTTTTTCATTTGCTGATTCTTTCATTCGGGTTCCTTTTCCAAAGGAGATTCTGGTGATGGAAGCAATTGAAGAAAGAACCAAAGCAGCTCTTGCCAAGAGTGCTTGAAGTCCCTGTGGAGAGAAGCAAAGAACTTGGGCTTCCTCTGGGATGCTCCCCACCATGTCTCAGGAAGGAGACAACTGCTGTTCCACTTTCTGCTCTGTGTGTGGAAAGGTACGTCTGGGTTTCTTCTGCTTGTTTATTCTTTCTTTTTCAGGCTTTGAAGGAGAAGGGGTGGAGCAACGGGAGACTCACTGGTCGTTTGTTACCTCAAGAACAGGATGGATTCTGCATTGACTGTGAAAAACCTGGGCTAGTAGCATGGGCATGTTTCAGGCTGGACTTTTCCTTCTTGGTTTCCTTTTGGCTACAGGGAGACAGCTGTCTAAAGGTGTGTTTTCATACCCACTCTCCAAAACCATGTTTCATTGTTGCAGGTGATTCAGTGTGCTCTTGCAGTGCAGATGCTGTAGTTTGCTGTAGAATCTGAATTGTTTCTGTTCCTAGGGGAGGACTGGGAGGAGGTAGTGAGAAGAGAATTCAATGCCTTAGGTGTATCTTAGTGAGAAATGTTGGCATGAGGTGCTGAAAGTCTTGAGTTGTCAAAGGCCAGTGAGGCTCAGACTCCTTAACCTGCTGGAGCAGGGTGGAAGCAAGGAGTGGGCACTGCCGTCCCACAAGCTGCACTTGGTTCTGGTCTGCCAGGTCTGTGCTGGCCTGGATTTCTTCTGAGAAGTTTGTTGGAGCTGCTTGGAGTAGTGAAGGGTGGGGAGGAAGTGCTGCTCAAGAGCTAAGGCTCTGCATGATCATCTTGGATGATTTTAACCATGATATCTGAAGACATAGTTTCCATCAGAATGATCCCAACATTGTGCGAGTGTCTCAGATGTATGAGAGCACCCGCCTCCTCCAGCTGAGCCATAGGAAAGCTAACTGTGCCCAGTAATTACAGCTTCTGCAGATTGAATATGCTTCCAAGTGTTTTCCTTAGTGATCAATAATGTCCCAGCACTCTGAGATTCCATCTCTGGCACAGTCTGGAGCATCTCTGCAATCCTTGGTTGCTGGAGGGCACGTGGTGAGTGCATGGACAGGGTGGCACAAACGCGTGCGTGTGCTGAGGAGTTGGGTTGCACACAGGTGCACACAAAGGGGTGTTTGTGGAAGGTGTAGGCACGTAGGTGTTCCCAGGGATGGTTTGCACACGTCTGTGAATGCAAAGGAGGGCACACGATGCAGAGTGTGCATGGGGGTGTGCAAAGCAGGCAGGGTGGTGAATGGGTGTGCGTGTGCACATGGATAGGGGAAGGTTGGGGTTACAGGTTGACCTGTGCTGAGGTGAGTGGGGACTCACGGTGTTGCTCAGTGGTAGATTGGTTCACACTGAGTGCTAACAGGAAACTCGCACACCCTTTTTGTTTCAGCTGTGCCAGCGCTGTGATCCCTTGCTGCAGGGATGGGGTGTTGGAAGGATGGTGTGCGTGCCGAGCTCCCATCTCTTGCAGGAATCAAGTGTAGAGCAAAAGGGATGTTTGGGCCAGGTGACTGTAAGAAGGCTGGCTGCTTTGGATGGTGGTAGCTGATGGAAACAGGTGCTCTGGGGACCGTTCAGCTTTTAACAGAAGACAGGGGTCCTGCAGCAAGAACGACTAGGTTCTCAAATGGCTTCAGACGTGCACACCGACTACATCCCCGCAGACATTTACCGGTAGGTGGCTCTTGCAGAAGAAGATTCAAGCAGCAGAACCTTTTGCTCAGCTACAGCACACAAATGCTACAAAAGCAGGAACAACCTGCAAGCTCTGGGTCTGTTTGTCTTGCACAGGCATGCACTAACTGCGTTTGATGGTACCCCCCATCCTTGATTTCCTTCCCTGCTTCTTGTCTGATGACGCTGCTGAGCCAGGAACAAGCTGCCCAGTGTGGCAGAGCATGGTGCAGAGCTGTGCTGGGACCTCCTCCCCTTCATCTGCTGCAGATCAGTGCCCCACACATGCCATTGGGATGCTCTGGCACGGGATGTGCCTCCAACCCAAAGCTCCTTCCCACCTCCCAAGGAAAAACAAAGCAACCCAAGCATCTCCAGCAAAGCTGCCCAGCAGACAGCAGGGAATGCAAACAGCTTCTGGCTGCTCCCCTACACTCCCGTCCTAAGTAAGAGACCCTATGAGGACTGGCTGGGAAATCAGTGCATGACACACGTGAGTGTGCACAGGATTGTGCAAAGCAGTGGGGTTCCACGAGTTTGTGTGTGTGTGTATCTCTGCTGTTATGAAAGCATGGGAAGACTTACTGAGTCCCAGATAATTACTTATCCTCAAATGATTTTTCCTGGCCAAAGTTAGAGCCTCTCACAGGTAATCGAGATCAACAGGCTGTTGTTGCACAATCAACAGACACAATCTAGATGATCAGCTGAGGAAAATAAAGCATCATGCGAAGGGTACTAGATAAGTGAGCAGCTTGAGATCTGCACATTTATGTGATGCTCATGGTCTTAGACAATATTTGCCTAGAGAGGTCACATTGAATGAAAGCAAACTCTAAGATGAATGAAAATATGCACAGGAGAAGAAGCCTCTGAGGCTTCTCAAGTGTTATGACCAGAAGACATAAACTCTGTTAAAGCAAACGTTTATCTCTATTTTTTGTGTTATTCCAGGCAGGCCTTGATTACCGCCTGAACACATGCTGTGGAAGCCCAGCTTATGCAGCACCAGAGCTAATCCAGGGCAAAGTGTCTATTGGCTCAGAGGGATGTAGAGCGGTGTTTGTTTTCCCCTCTTTCCCTTCCCTCTCCACAGAGCATTTAAAGGCAGTGGAGCTCAGGTAGGCTCTCTTGGTTTCCCTTCTGAATTCTGCTAGGTTGCATCGCTTGGTAGTTCTCAGAAGCTGTCAGTGGCCACAGACTAGAAAAGTGCAATTGGTCTCAGTTCACACAGCTGGCTGGTTTGTCTCTGGCTAATCCTGAACTGCCTCAAGCGACTGCTTTGGGGCTCTACAGAACAGCAACTTCAGAGATCTCTTTCTATTACTAAGTGTTTGAAAGAGCAATTTGCTCTGTTAATTATCCATCATTTCTGTGCAGTCTGTTTTGTCAGACTTGTCTTTAGCTTCCAAGTTGTATGTGAAGAATTGTTTCCGTTGTAATGCACAATGAACTAAAAATTGAGAGATGAAAATGTGAAGAGTTTTTCCAGCTTTGATTTCATGTCTGGAATTTTGGAACCCACTACTTGCAGTTGTTAATCTGTCCAAACTGGTCTGGTTTGGGATGCCCTCGTACTTCTTGAATTGCTGTTAAAGGCGGAGCAATTCCTACAAGTGCCATGGCCCCACTGTTGTTCTAATTCTTGTTTCTTTGTTTTCCACACGCTGCTTTTCAAGCCTCCTTTTTCTTTACAGTCAAAGTGAGAACTGCACTGTGTCTGAACCTTGTTGTGCCTCTACATAAAGAGAACCGAACAGCAGCAAAGCCAGACAGGTGACTGTGCTGACAGCTCTCGTAGCCAGTAACACGTAACTGTGCTAAATCCCTTGTGACGGCTTTGATTTCATTTTTGCCAGTGAAATCCTTGTAAAAGGAACTGCAGCAGTGTGATGAGCTAAGGTGAAGATGCTGGTTTTAGTAGTGCTCTAAGCTGAGTGAAAGGGCAATTGAATGAGGGTTATATGCTTTCTCTGGGACGATAAGGTTTTATTTCCTGAGGGAAAGAGCCAGCTTTTCATGGGCTATATGTGGGCTTTGGCAAGGGCAGACAATCCAGTCTGTCAGGAAGCCATTTGAGGTGCTTCAGGTTTGTAAGCTTGTCTTTTTGTTTTTCAGGCAGATATTTGGAGCATGGGTGTACTGCTGTATGCTCTGCTGTGTGGGTTTTTCCTTTGGATGATGACAATATGATGGCACTCTACAGGAGGATACCAGTGGGTATCAGTGGTGCTAGAATACACTGAGAAGGGAAATAGCTGAGCTTGACAAGAGGCCTTGCTTTTCGGATGGCAGAACATGCTGAGCTGTGGGTAGAAAGGCCACAGCACAGTCTGCTGAATATTGTCCCTGTTTTTGCTGCTTTGTCTACCAGTATTTTGTGGATTTGGTTCTACGCTTGGTTGGCCTATGTGGCACTGTAGCCTAATTCTGTACCATGATAGCATACAGAATTTAAGGAGAAGTATTTTCTTGCCAATGGTCTGGATTTTTTGTATCTGGTTCTTCAACTGGCTGCTCCCTATACTATCTGTAGTAAAAATATAGACACATCATTTGATTTCCCTGAAATGAATGTTCCTAAATGCCAGCTCTTCTCATGTCTACAAAGATCAAAGTTCTGCATTTGCTATTAGAATTTCCTCTTCCAGAATCAGGAGGTAATGTAGGACCCCACAGATTGCCTTCAGAATCCAACAGTTAGTTCTGTTTCCTTTTGGAGTGCATAACAACCTGAGCACATGAATTGAATGACGTGGCTTGTTAGTCTGGTACAAACTCTGCTGTACACTGAAACCTGGTCCATTTGTAAGCAGGACTTTGTCCATCTCTGCAGGACAGCAGAAAACCCTTTGTGCTAATCATGATGCCAAGAAGCAGAATGCGGCAAATGGCAGATGATCCAACTGCTTCAGGTGTTCATTTCCTTAAAACTGTGAATAGTTTTGGACTGAGAGTTTGTAAGCAGAACAGAGCTCTTAAAGCTGTCAGAGATTATTTCTGCACTGTTCAATTCTATCTGCACAACATACACCGGATCTCAGAACTGCATTGCTTGAACTGGTGGAACTTGTTGAAGTGAACTGGGATGAGCAAGTTTTAGAACTTAGTCAGAATGCAGTAAAAAATGGATAATCTCATGAGTATTAAGGTACAGGCTTGCTATTTCTGCACTGAATTTGTTTTTATTTTACATGGCTGTGATCTGAAAGTTGCTTGAAACGCAGGCACCTAGGCACTGTTGTGTAACTGAATTTCACACGATAGGTCCTGAAATATCCTGGAATCAAAAACTCTGACTTGTTTTAAGTCTGCTGCTTGAGTCTAATCAGGGTCATAGTGTCTGTGTGCAGTGTTTCTTTCCCTGTAATGCTCCACATCATTTCATTTTGGGAATATTGAAGGAAATGGACTATGTGCCATAACTGTTGTTAGAACAAAGTATGTCTGGTGTGATCTTATGCATAGGTTCTGTAACTGCTCTTCACAGCTCAGGTGTTTGACCTTCCTTTTGGTGAAGTGATGAAATACTGCTGGTTTCTATTTGTGCTTCTAGGCACCTTGAAGCTCTTAGGAATAGAACAATTGTCTCCAGTTCTTTTCAATGATATCAGTAACAGCTCGAGTGTTGCTGCCCACTAGGTAGACCCAAAGAAGCAGATTACAGTGAAACAACACACGAGCTGGACCTGAATGAGGATCACTTTCAAGACAGTGGCTATGCTGCTTCAAGCCTACTTGCTTCTTCCTGCCGCCACTCTATTACCAAGTATCAACAACCTTTCATGATTCAACTTGCAAATGTTTGAAACTAACCCTTGTGTTTCTATGCCTTCCTAGGTGATTCGAGCCCTTGTCAACCCCAAAGATCCAAACCAAGCAGTGTCTTTCCATCAATGGAGAGTTCTTATTAAGCATGAATCGCTGCAATTCGGATGACAGCCTTCCACATGGTAACAGTGATGGACACAAGGGGCTCATCCACGTTCATGCTCTCATATCTCCTGGCTCTGCTGAAGCTCCTGACCTGAGCCTGCCAGACACAGCAGTCACCTGCCTGGATTGTGACCCAGCGCCTTTGCAGTGCTGCCCATCCCAAGCACAGCCCGAGTGTCCCAGCAGCAGCACCACCATGCAGGAGCAGGGCAGCATCAGTGAGGTGAAGCTGAGCATCTTAGATGGGGACTTAGAGTCAGGCTGCCAGTCCCAGGCACCAGGCAGCAGCACCAGCTCTGAGCCACTCTCATCTTGACAAGAGGAGTCCCATCTTCACCCTTGACCTCTCAAGCCCTCCTGTCTTTTATTGAATAAAGTCACTCTCATGCTCAGTCATCGCCTCGACTGCATTCTGAGTCTTCAATCACAGGGATTGGGATGAATGCAACAAACAGCAAGGCAGCTCAGCTTGCAATGCTATGGCTGTGGGGTTCGTGCAGGCAGAGCTCTGGGTTCCCATTTTGCCTGGCTTTGGGATGTCTGCAGCAAGATCTCTACCATTTTGTATGGGAGCAAATAATCTCTAGCATCCAGGTTGCTGCTCATGATATATCCCAGTCTTCCTGGCTGTCACTTTGTGATACTTTTCAAAGCCTTCTGATACTCTTTGATGCCTTGGCTGCTCCCTAACACCTCTGTCCTCCTGCCATGTTGACTCACGTCTCCCACTTTTAAGCTGGCTTTGCAGATCATCTCCAGCCCTGTCATCATCACGCTGCAGCAGGAGGTGCTCACCTGGCCCAATGTCTGGCAGTACTGCTTGTTCTGCAGATGAGCAGCTGCCTCCTCATCTCTTCAGCTACAGTAGTTTTTCTCAGGGCAGTTAGATGCAGTCATGCTCCTCTGGATTTGGTGTGTTAAATCCATGCTGCATGGCAGCACTCAGTGCAATACAAAGGTGTTCTGTGTGCCATAGCATTTCTCCAGGGGCTGCCAAAGGTAGAAGCACAACACAGCACCATCCTTCTGACAGTAATGTCTGTGAGTGTTAGACATGTGAGCACTGCATCATCCCCAGCGTGTCAGTGCTTTTCCACACCAACCTGACTCTCACACTCTGCACTGAATGTAACTCTGCTCTTGTGGAGACAAATGCTTTCTGTCACATCCTCCATCCCTGCAACCATTTGCCGGTAGGCAGCTCTTGCAGAAGAATCAAGCAGCAGAACCTTGTGCTCACCCTACAGCATGCAAATGCTATGAAAGCAGAAATAACCTGGCATGCTCTGGGTCTGCAAGGCTGCACAGATGGGAGAGGTAGATTGTGTTTTTGCAGTGGAAGTTTCCAGTATTTTCAGTACATAGTGTAGGCCCTAACTGAATGTATAACCCTCTTGTAAAACAGCTGTATAAGTAGTTTTTCCACCAAGAAAGTTGCTGAACAGAATTAAGTTCAGACTGGGGGCATTCTGACATGGGGAGAATTGAGACAAGCACAAGATAAATACAGGGTGGGTAGAGCCCAGCACAGGACAGAATGAATGTACTGACTTTTGGAAACATTGCCCTTCTCTGTCCGCAGAAAAGTACAAGGCAGACCTAAAAACAAGAGGTTGGTAATTGACCTTCTATGGAAATGAATCCTAGCCACAGTCTCGAGGAGTCTGTGAGCCTGAGATGCTCAACCAATGAGAGCCATGAGAGCATCACCTGCAGTGGGTTTAGGGCACAGAACAGAATTGATTTCACTGACTGGTGTGCAGTTTCTCCCTTGCCAATAGGGGATGTGCGCGCAGTATTGCAATAATGAATAAGCACTGCTGCTATCGCTGCCATCTTTGCCTAACTAGAAATCTTTGACTTTGAGAGTTTCTCACACAAGGGGAGAGGGTAAGAAAGTAAAGAGGCACAGAAAACTAAGGGAAACTGCTCTTCTTTATCTTATCTATAAAAATTGATACGATGCTGTTGTGCATTTTTTTTAATTTTATTTTTAATTTTTTGCTAATGTCAGTTAGATTGTTTTAAAATATCCACACACCAAAATCTGACTACCAAGCAAATGTAATGAAAATGAAATGAAGGTGAGTTAGTGGAAAGCACAAGGCCATATTATATTAGGCTCCAGCAAATTTACAGGCAGTCACTGCACGAAGAGGTAGATCTGAGTTGCACATTATATGATTCCCACAAAGATTAAGGAAATCTGAAGCTTTCAATATATTTTTTTAATTCTTTTTTCATTTCATTTTTAAACACCTGACCCAGACCCCAACCCTCACAGGAGCTGTAAAGATAACAGCATTAACCAGCAATGTAACTCTAATCCTAACCCTTACCCTGATTCTAAAATCGTCCCTAACTCCAAATGCAACAACAAAAATGATGCTAGAAGTTTGTAGCAAAAGGAACCTTAACCCTGATCATAATCCAAAAAAAAATCATTATGGTAACAATAATCTTTACCTTAAGAGTAATATTAATCAGAGCCCAGATGATGCCTGCATCCAATCAGAAGCATGCTTTGCATTATTTAAGAGTTGTATTTTTTCCAATGAACTCTCTCTATTATCACGTTTATAAAGTAACAGAGTCTGTTCTTTTTCTCCTGACACTGTGCCTTACTCCTGACATCCCCTGGAAATGACCCAGATAGGGCACCATCAAAGTAATGCTAATAGTAATGTCAATCCTAAGGGTATCTCTAGCCTCAGTGTTAATGGGACGCTAACAACAATCCCAACAGCCTTAAACATTCTGGTGGTGTGAAAGAGGTGCTGCCTTGCACATGCTGGGCAGTTCCATTGCCTGTTAAATGCAGGCGGCAGCGTAGAAACATGATACCCGTGGTCAGAATGCCCTGTGGCAGATCCTGGCACCGGAGAACTGACCGGAGAACCATGAGAGAACTGAGGTCTCTGGAGGTCCCTTCCAACCCCTACAATTCTGTGATTCTGTGAATATCATGGAGTTGTTTGGATGGGGAAAGACTACCCCTTTGAATGACCTTTTGTCAGGGCATGTCCTGGGATTCCTAGGATCCTCAAAAAGCAGCACTGCTTCTGTCACTGAAAAATGGGGCCCTGTGTGGGACGGAGGGAGGGTCCATGAGTCCCTGGCCCACCTGACTGAGTATTTCCATGGTCTTAGCAAAGACATACTTACAACTTGAGAATGACAGTTAGCTGTGTTCATGGTGGCATGGCCACTTTTAATGGCCTTGAACTGTCTGAACATAACTGAAGAGGCTCAGGCTGATGCAAATCAGCTATTGAATGATAGTGTTGAAAAATTGGAAAGACAGGTGGCAGTTTTGATGGGAAAAAACCTAATTCAATCATTCTCCTATGGAAGATCAGTAACAACTGTCTGGAGGACCATGGGGGCCCTGTACAAGGGAATCTGTATAAAATGGACTCTGTAAATGAAGGCACTAAAAGGTCAGATTTTGAGGTTCCATTTGGACTAGATCTATTTGAGATCTGACTGATTGTAACCCAAAAATGAAAAAAAAAAAAAAAAAAAAATGCAGGATAGGCTGGTGGGAGTGCCCTGACCAGTGTCCACCCCCCAAACCCTGCTGCCCATAATACAGCAGCTGAACTGATGGATATAGTACAGTGGTTTAGACAGAAACCAAGAGAGCATGCCAGCATAGCTGCTCTGGTTATGGGACATGGAGGCAGAAAGTGCTATGGTGAATGGACTGGAAATTTCAAAACTGACATCCATTACTACTCACCCTGCCCTCAGGCAAAGACTTTATGCTCTTGTCTGGAGGGCTTATCGCAATAAAGATTGGCGGATTTGCTGCGTAGACCGGTCAGAACTCAGATCTGCGTTGTGCTTCCTGCGGCACCAAACGCCCAACAGTGGCAGTTCCGCTTATTGGCCAGCAGGTGGCAGCAGAGACCACGGAAAGAACGTCTGCGGGGCAGACCCTGGGGATCCGTTCTTTTGATTATAGGGGAAGAACACAAAGATGGAAGAGGAGGGAAGGGGGAAAAAAAAAAGAAAAAAAAAAATCAAACCACAGCAAACAAATAAAAACTTCTCCAAACGTAGCAAACGTGAATGTCTGTCAATAAATTAATGAGTAATTAAATTGATATCCCTTTCCCGCCCCCCCCCCAACTTCTGAGATGAAAAAAAAACACTTCTTTTAGAAGAAAACAGAGTAGTAACAACTTCTGTACCTACATTCACCACTCTGAGATCCTGTCTGGGTCTCCCAAGGCTTGTAAATAACCACTGGGTCGGTTCTGATGTCGCGTGATTTGTTGTCAGTTCTCTCATGGTTCTCCGGTCAGTTCTCCGGTGCCAGGATCTGCCACAGGGCATTCTGACCACGGGCATCATGTTTCTACGCTGCCGCCTGCATTTAACAGGCAATGGGACTGCCCAGCATGTGCAAGGCAGCACCTCTTTCACACCACCAGAATGTTTAAGGCTGTTGGGATTGTTGTTAGCGTCCCATTAACACTGAGGCTAGAGATACCCTTAGGATTGACATTACTATTAGCATTACTTTGATGGTGCCCTATCTGGGTCATTTCCAGGGGATGTCAGGAGTAAGGCACAGTGTCAGGAGAAAAAGAACAGACTCTGTTACTTTATAAACGTGATAATAGAGAGAGTTCATTGGAAAAAATACAACTCTTAAATAATGCAAAGCATGCTTCTGATTGGATGCAGGCATCATCTGGGCTCTGATTAATATTACTCTTAAGGTAAAGATTATTGTTACCATAATGATTTTTTTTTGGATTATGATCAGGGTTAAGGTTCCTTTTGCTACAAACTTCTAGCATCATTTTTGTTGTTGCATTTGGAGTTAGGGACGATTTTAGAATCAGGGTAAGGGTTAGGATTAGAGTTACATTGCTGGTTAATGCTGTTATCTTTACAGCTCCTGTGAGGGTTGGGGTCTGGGTCAGGTGTTTAAAAATGAAATGAAAAAAGAATTAAAAAAATATATTGAAAGCTTCAGATTTCCTTAATCTTTGTGGGAATCATATAATGTGCAACTCAGATCTACCTCTTCGTGCAGTGACTGCCTGTAAATTTGCTGGAGCCTAATATAATATGGCCTTGTGCTTTCCACTAACTCACCTTCATTTCATTTTCATTACATTTGCTTGGTAGTCAGATTTTGGTGTGTGGATATTTTAAAACAATCTAACTGACATTAGCAAAAAATTAAAAATAAAATTAAAAAAAATGCACAACAGCATCGTATCAATTTTTATAGATAAGATAAAGAAGAGCAGTTTCCCTTAGTTTTCTGTGCCTCTTTACTTTCTTACCCTCTCCCCTTGTGTGAGAAACTCTCAAAGTCAAAGATTTCTAGTTAGGCAAAGATGGCAGCGATAGCAGCAGTGCTTATTCATTATTGCAATACTGCGCGCACATCCCCTATTGGCAAGGGAGAAACTGCACACCAGTCAGTGAAATCAATTCTGTTCTGTGCCCTAAACCCACTGCAGGTGATGCTCTCATGGCTCTCATTGGTTGAGCATCTCAGGCTCACAGACTCCTCGAGACTGTGGCTAGGATTCATTTCCATAGAAGGTCAATTACCAACCTCTTGTTTTTAGGTCTGCCTTGTACTTTTCTGCGGACAGAGAAGGGCAATGTTTCCAAAAGTCAGTACATTCATTCTGTCCTGTGCTGGGCTCTACCCACCCTGTATTTATCTTGTGCTTGTCTCAATTCTCCCCATGTCAGAATGCCCCCAGTCTGAACTTAATTCTGTTCAGCAACTTTCTTGGTGGAAAAACTACTTATACAGCTGTTTTACAAGAGGGTTATACATTCAGTTAGGGCCTACACTATGTACTGAAAATACTGGAAACTTCCACTGCAAAAACACAATCTACCTCTCCCATCTGTGCAGCCTTGCAGACCCAGAGCATGCCAGGTTATTTCTGCTTTCATAGCATTTGCATGCTGTAGGGTGAGCACAAGGTTCTGCTGCTTGATTCTTCTGCAAGAGCTGCCTACCGGCAAATGGTTGCAGGGATGGAGGATGTGACAGAAAGCATTTGTCTCCACAAGAGCAGAGTTACATTCAGTGCAGAGTGTGAGAGTCAGGTTGGTGTGGAAAAGCACTGACACGCTGGGGATGATGCAGTGCTCACATGTCTAACACTCACAGACATTACTGTCAGAAGGATGGTGCTGTGTTGTGCTTCTACCTTTGGCAGCCCCTGGAGAAATGCTATGGCACACAGAACACCTTTGTATTGCACTGACTGCTGCCATGCAGCATGGATTTAACACACCAAATCCAGAGGAGCATGACTGCATCTAACTGCCCTGAGAAAAACTACTGTAGCTGAAGAGATGAGGAGGCAGCTGCTCATCTGCAGAACAAGCAGTACTGCCAGACATTGGGCCAGGTGAGCACCTCCTGCTGCAGCGTGATGATGACAGGGCTGGAGATGATCTGCAAAGCCAGCTTAAAAGTGGGAGACGTGAGTCAACATGGCAGGAGGACAGAGGTGTTAGGGAGCAGCCAAGGCATCAAAGAGTATCAGAAGGCTTTGAAAAGTATCACAAAGTGACAGCCAGGAAGACTGGGATATATCATGAGCAGCAACCTGGATGCTAGAGATTATTTGCTCCCATACAAAATGGTGGAGATCTTGCTGCAGACATCCCAAAGCCAGGCAAAATGGGAACCCAGAGCTCTGCCTGCACGAACCCCACAGCCATAGCATTGCAAGCTGAGCTGCCTTGCTGTTTGTTGCATTCATCCCAATCCCTGTGATTGAAGACTCAGAATGCAGTCGAGGCGATGACTGAGCATGAGAGTGACTTTATTCAATAAAAGACAGGAGGGCTTGAGAGGTCAAGGGTGAAGATGGGACTCCTCTTGTCAAGATGAGAGTGGCTCAGAGCTGGTGCTGCTGCCTGGTGCCTGGGACTGGCAGCCTGACTCTAAGTCCCCATCTAAGATGCTCAGCTTCACCTCACTGATGCTGCCCTGCTCCTGCATGGTGGTGCTGCTGCTGGGACACTCGGGCTGTGCTTGGGATGGGCAGCACTGCAAAGGCGCTGGGTCACAATCCAGGCAGGTGACTGCTGTGTCTGGCAGGCTCAGGTCAGGAGCTTCAGCAGAGCCAGGAGATATGAGAGCATGAACGTGGATGAGCCCCTTGTGTCCATCACTGTTACCATGTGGAAGGCTGTCATCCGAATTGCAGCGATTCATGCTTAATAAGAACTCTCCATTGATGGAAAGACACTGCTTGGTTTGGATCTTTGGGGTTGACAAGGGCTCGAATCACCTAGGAAGGCATAGAAACACAAGGGTTAGTTTCAAACATTTGCAAGTTGAATCATGAAAGGTTGTTGATACTTGGTAATAGAGTGGCGGCAGGAAGAAGCAAGTAGGCTTGAAGCAGCATAGCCACTGTCTTGAAAGTGATCCTCATTCAGGTCCAGCTCGTGTGTTGTTTCACTGTAATCTGCTTCTTTGGGTCTACCTAGTGGGCAGCAACACTCGAGCTGTTACTGATATCATTGAAAAGAACTGGAGACAATTGTTCTATTCCTAAGAGCTTCAAGGTGCCTAGAAGCACAAATAGAAACCAGCAGTATTTCATCACTTCACCAAAAGGAAGGTCAAACACCTGAGCTGTGAAGAGCAGTTACAGAACCTATGCATAAGATCACACCAGACATACTTTGTTCTAACAACAGTTATGGCACATAGTCCATTTCCTTCAATATTCCCAAAATGAAATGATGTGGAGCATTACAGGGAAAGAAACACTGCACACAGACACTATGACCCTGATTAGACTCAAGCAGCAGACTTAAAACAAGTCAGAGTTTTTGATTCCAGGATATTTCAGGACCTATCGTGTGAAATTCAGTTACACAACAGTGCCTAGGTGCCTGCGTTTCAAGCAACTTTCAGATCACAGCCATGTAAAATAAAAACAAATTCAGTGCAGAAATAGCAAGCCTGTACCTTAATACTCATGAGATTATCCATTTTTTACTGCATTCTGACTAAGTTCTAAAACTTGCTCATCCCAGTTCACTTCAACAAGTTCCACCAATTCAAGCAACGCAGTTCTGAGATCCTGTGTATGTTGTGCAGATAGAATTGAACAGTGCAGAAATAGTCTCTGACAGCTTTAAGAGCTCCGTTCTGCTTACAAACTCTCAGTCCAAAACTATTCAGTTTTAAGGAAATGAACACCTGAAGCAGTTGGATCATCTGCCGCATTCTGCCTCTTGGCATCATGATTAGCACAAAGGGTTTTCTGCTGTCCTGCAGAGATGGACAAAGTCCTGCTTACAAATGGACCAAGTTTCAGTGTACAGCAGAGTTTGTACCAGACTAATAAGCCACGTCATTCAATTCATTTGCTCAGGTTGTTATGCACTCCGAAAGGAAACAGAACTAACTGTTGGATTCTGAAGGCAATCTGTGGGGTCCTACATTACCTCCTGATTCTGGAAGAGGAAATTCTAATAGCAAATGCAGAACTTTGATCTTTGTAGACATGAGAAGAGCTGGCATTTAGGAACATTCATTTCAGGGAAATCAAATGATGTGTCTATATTTTTACTACAGATAGTATAGGGAGCAGCCAGTTGAAGAACCAGATACAAAAAAATCCAGCCCATTGGCAGGAAAATACTTCTCCTTAAATTCTGTATGCTATCATGGTACAGAATTAGGCTACAGTGCCACATAGGCCAACCAAGCGTAGAACCAAATCCACAAAATACTGGTAGACAATGCAGCAAAAACAGGGACCCACAGCTTTCTACCCACAGCTCAGCATGTTCTGCCATCCGAAAAGCAAGGCCTCTTGTCAAGCTCAGCTATTTCCCTTCTCAGTGTATTCTAGCACCACTGATACCCACTGGTATCCTCCTGTAGAGTGCCATAATATTGTCATCATCCAAAGGAAAAACCCACACAGCAGAGCATACAGCACTACACCCATGCTCCAAATATCCGCCTGAAAAACTAAAAGACAAGCTTACAAACCTGAAGCACCTCAAATGGCTTCCTGACAGACTGGATTGTCTGCCCTTGCCAAAGCCCACATATAGCCCATGAAAAGCTGGCTCTTTCCCTCAGGAAATAAAACCTTATCGTCCCAGAGAAAGCATATAACCCTCATTCAATTGCCCTTTCACTCAGCTTAGAGCACTACTAAAACCAGCATCTTCACCTTAGCTCATCACACTGCTGCAGTTCCTTTTACAAGGATTTCACTGGCAAAAATGAAATCAAAGCCGTCACAAGGGATTTAGCACAGTTACGTGTTACTGGCTACGAGAGCTGTCAGCACAGTCACCTGTCTGGCTTTGCTGCTGTTCTATTTATGTACAGGCACAACAAGGTTCAGACACCTCACAGTGCAATTCTCACTTTGACTGTAAAGAAAAAGGAGGCTTGAAAAGCAGCGTGTGGAAAACAAAGAAACAAGAATTAGAACAACAGTGGGGCCATGGCACTTGTAGGAATTGCTCCGCCTTTAACAGCGATTCAAGAAGGATGAGGGCATCCCAAACCAGACCAGTTTGGACAGATTAACAACTGCAAGTAGTGGGTTCCAAAATTCCAGACATGAAATCAAAGCTGGAAAAACTCTTCACATTTTCATCTCTCAATTTTTAGTTCATTGTGCATTACAACGGAAACAATTCTTCACATACAACTTGGAAGCTAAAGACAAGTCTGACAAAACAGACTGCACAGAAATGATGGATAATTAACAGAGCAAATTGCTCTTTCAAACACTTAGTAATAGAAAGAGATCTCTGAAGTTGCTGTTCTGTAGAGCCCCAAAGCAGTCGCTTGAGGCAGTTCAGGATTAGCCAGAGACAAACCAGCCAGCTGTGTGAACTGAGACCAATTGCACTTTTCTAGTCTGTGGCCACTGACAGCTTCTGAGAGCTACCAAGCGATGCAACCTAGCAGAATTCAGAAGGGAAACCAAGAGAGCCTACCTGAGCTCCACTGCCTTTAAATGCTCTGTGGAGAGGGAAGGGAAAGAGGGGAAAACAAACACCGCTCTACATCCCTCTGAGCCAATAGACACTTTGCCCTGGATTAGCTCTGGTGCTGCATAAGCTGGGCTTCCACAGCATGTGTTCAGGCGGTAATCAAGGCCTGCCTGGAATAACACAAAAAATAGAGATAAACGTTTGCTTTAACAGAGTTTATGTCTTCTGGTCATAACACTTGAGAAGCCTCAGAGGCTTCTTCTCCTGTGCATATTTTCATTCATCTTAGAGTTTGCTTTCATTCAATGTGACCTCTCTAGGCAAATATTGTCTAAGACCATGAGCATCACATAAATGTGCAGATCTCAAGCTGCTCACTTATCTAGTACCCTTCGCATGATGCTTTATTTTCCTCAGCTGATCATCTAGATTGTGTCTGTTGATTGTGCAACAACAGCCTGTTGATCTCGATTACCTGTGAGAGGCTCTAACTTTGGCCAGGAAAAATCATTTGAGGATAAGTAATTATCTGGGACTCAGTAAGTCTTCCCATGCTTTCATAACAGCAGAGATACACACACACACAAACTCGTGGAACCCCACTGCTTTGCACAATCCTGTGCACACTCACGTGTGTCATGCACTGATTTCCCAGCCAGTCCTCATAGGGTCTCTTACTTAGGACGGGAGTGTAGGGGAGCAGCCAGAAGCTGTTTGCATTCCCTGCAGTCTGCTGGGCAGCTTTGCTGGAGATGCTTGAGTTGCTTTGTTTTTCCTTGGGAGGTGGGAAGGAGCTTTGGGTTGGAGGCACATCCCGTGCCAGAGCATCCCAATGGCACGTGTGGGGCACTGATCTGCAGCAGATGAAGGGGAGGAGGTCCCAGCACAGCTCTGCACCATGCTCTGCCACACTGGGCAGCTTGTTCCTGGCTCAGCAGCGTCATCAGACAAGAAGCAGGGAAGGAAATCAAGGATGGGGGGTACCATCAAACGCAGTTAGTGCATGCCTGTGCAAGACAAACAGACCCAGAGCTTGCAGGTTGTTCCTGCTTTTGTAGCATTTGTGTGCTGTAGCTGAGCAAAAGGTTCTGCTGCTTGAATCTTCTTCTGCAAGAGCCACCTACCGGTAAATGTCTGCGGGGATGTAGTCGGTGTGCACGTCTGAAGCCATTTGAGAACCTAGTCGTTCTTGCTGCAGGACCCCTGTCTTCTGTTAAAAGCTGAACGGTCCCCAGAGCACCTGTTTCCATCAGCTACCACCATCCAAAGCAGCCAGCCTTCTTACAGTCACCTGGCCCAAACATCCCTTTTGCTCTACACTTGATTCCTGCAAGAGATGGGAGCTCGGCACGCACACCATCCTTCCAACACCCCATCCCTGCAGCAAGGGATCACAGCGCTGGCACAGCTGAAACAAAAAGGGTGTGCGAGTTTCCTGTTAGCACTCAGTGTGAACCAATCTACCACTGAGCAACACCGTGAGTCCCCACTCACCTCAGCACAGGTCAACCTGTAACCCCAACCTTCCCCTATCCATGTGCACACGCACACCCATTCACCACCCTGCCTGCTTTGCACACCCCCATGCACACTCTGCATCGTGTGCCCTCCTTTGCATTCACAGACGTGTGCAAACCATCCCTGGGAACACCTATGTGCCTACACCTTCCACAAACACCCCTTTGTGTGCACCTGTGTGCAACCCAACTCCTCAGCACACGCACGCGTTTGTGCCACCCTGTCCATGCACTCACCACGTGCCCTCCAGCAACCAAGGATTGCAGAGATGCTCCAGACTGTGCCAGAGATGGAATCTCAGAGTGCTGGGACATTATTGATCACTAAGGAAAACACTTGGAAGCATATTCAATCTGCAGAAGCTGTAATTACTGGGCACAGTTAGCTTTCCTATGGCTCAGCTGGAGGAGGCGGGTGCTCTCATACATCTGAGACACTCGCACAATGTTGGGATCATTCTGATGGAAACTATGTCTTCAGATATCATGGTTAAAACCATCCAAGATGATCATGCAGAGCCTTAGCTCTTGAGCAGCACTTCCTCCCCACCCTTCACTACTCCAAGCAGCTCCAACAAACTTCTCAGAAGAAATCCAGGCCAGCACAGACCTGGCAGACCAGAACCAAGTGCAGCTGTGGGACGGCAGTGCCCACTCCTTGCTTCCACCCTGCTCCAGCAGGTTAAGGAGTCTGAGCCTCACTGGCCTTTGACAACTCAAGACTTTCAGCACCTCATGCCAACATTTCTCACTAAGATACACCTCAGGCATTGAATTCTCTTCTCACTACCTCCTCCCAGTCCTCCCCTAGGAACAGAAACAATTCAGATTCTACAGCAAACTACAGCATCTGCACTGCAAGAGCACACTGAACCACCTGCAACAATGAAACATGGTTTGGGAGAGTGGGTATGAAAACACACCTTTAGACAGCTGTCTCCCTGTAGCCAAAAGGAAACCAAGAAGGAAAAGTCCAGCCTGAAACATGCCCATGCTACTAGCCCAGGTTTTTCACAGTCAATGCAGAATCCATCCTGTTCTTGAGGTAACAAACGACCAGTGAGTCTCCCGTTGCTCCACCCCTTCTCCTTCAAAGCCTGAAAAAGAAAGAATAAACAAGCAGAAGAAACCCAGACGTACCTTTCCACACACAGAGCAGAAAGTGGAACAGCAGTTGTCTCCTTCCTGAGACATGGTGGGGAGCATCCCAGAGGAAGCCCAAGTTCTTTGCTTCTCTCCACAGGGACTTCAAGCACTCTTGGCAAGAGCTGCTTTGGTTCTTTCTTCAATTGCTTCCATCACCAGAATCTCCTTTGGAAAAGGAACCCGAATGAAAGAATCAGCAAATGAAAAAGAATGAGCAATAGCCACTTTACCAGCTTTCTTCTGACACTCAATTTAGACTCTTGACTCGGGCAAGGTCTTAAAATCAACTGGTTACAAGAACTGTCCCAAAATATATCCAGCTTCCGTACAGCTGCCATTCTTTCTGACAGCGAGTGTAATCACAGAATCATAGAATGGCCCGGGTTGGAAGGGACCTCAAGGATCATGAAGATCAATCACCTCCCTGTCCCTGCTGGCCATCCCCTCTTCTGATGGAGCCCAGGGGACCATTTGCTCTCTGAGCTGCAAGAGCACGCTGATGGCTCACGTTCTGTTTTTCATCCACCAGGACCCCCAGGTCCTTCTCTGCGGGGCTTCTCTTAAGGACTGCTCCTCCCAGTCTGTAGAAATGCCTGGGATTCCTCCAGCCCAAGTGCAAAACCTTGCACTTTGCTGTGTTCAACCTCATTAGATTCACGTAGGCCAACCTCTCGGTTGAGCTCCCTCTGAATGGCATCCCTTCCTTCCACTGCGTCAGCCGCACCACTCAGCAAACAGCAGAAGGTGCACTCCATTGCATCATTGGTGTCTCTGATAACCATGTAAAAAAGCACTGGTCCCAAGACAGACTCCTGGATGACACCACTTGTTATCGGCCTCCACCTGGACATAGAACCATGAATCACCACCCTCTGTCTGTGGCCTTTCAACCAATCCCTTATCCACCAGGTGGTCCACCTGTCAAATCCACATCCCTCCAGTTTAGAGATAAGGATGTGGTGGAGGGCAATGTCAAAGATCTTGCTCAAGTCCAGGTCAATGACATCTGTTACCTTCCTTTTGTCCACAAATGCCGTCACTCCATCATAGAAGGCCACCAGACTGGTTAGGCATGGCCTTCCCCTGCTAAAGCCACGCTGCCTGTCTTGGATCACATGCTCATTTCTTATGTGATCAAGCATGTCTTTGAGGCAGATCTGTTCTTCACCATCTACATCAGTTACACATTTGAATCAAATAATTGGTGTTCCTGTCACCAAGAAAACCTCTTTGTCTTCTACTCCTGCTGCACTTCTGTGCTTTCATCAGAAGCAAAGGAAGAGACCACCTCCTAGATCCAAATTTTAAGAAACCAACACCCAATAGTTGTCATCTGAAGTAAAATAGCAGAAAAATTAAGATGACTCTTCTGCATCCAGCTTGGATCACTCCCTCACTCAGGCACACCACCATCAGATCAAGGAGATGCTGCCTTCAGCTTAGAGACTGTATGGGAAATCACAGCTTGAACCTCTGATTAATCAGCTGAGGCAAGTATTGGGTCAGCTGCGGGAGCACAGGTGAGAGTAATCTAGCTGTGCTCCCAGAAGGGGTGGACCTCGACTCAACCTCCTCTGAGACCTCATTTAAAGGCTGACCACCACTGAGACAGCATGTCTTAGAGATTGCTCCCTAGTTGAGGCTGCCTCAGCTTTCTAGTCAAGGTATCGATATTGGTGAGTTTCCCTTTGCTAATAACCTTAGGCTATTTACCACCATCTTGGTTAATATCTTTTTATTAACCACCCTTACAGAGACCATAAGGGTTTGGGCTTCCAAACTCTCAGCAAGCATTTGGATCAGCCAGCTTCCTGCCGAGGAGCCCCTTGCATCACTGCTGCCTATTCTGGTACCGGACCCGCAGATGCTTCAGAGCTCATTAGCATGGACTTCCTTCCTCCCCTCAGCAGCTGCTCCTGCACTCACCTTCATTCCTACTCAGATACCGGCCGCTTCCAGCACCAGCTGACCTGCAAGACACAGAAAGGAAAGGTGGGAGTCATGCAAACGCACAAGCCCAAGGCTGTGTCACCACCACACATGGCAGCCTCGGGAAGTCAGCTGAAACTACAGCCTTTGTCAGAATGGAAACAGGCACCGTCAATTAAGTGTGACCTCTGAACTCATTGCCACCATCAGAAATAGGCACTGAAATCGCTCACTTCACTGCAGCTGGTTAACTCCAAATTCTTTTGCTTTTGGGAAAATGCGGACACGGAATTGAAGGACACCAGAAAAACGACATCTACTTCATTGTAGGTGGTTAAGCTTGGAAGCAGGACTTGAGCAAGAAATGCTTCTCAGCTCCTTGAAAGGCACTAATCCTGACCTCTGCCACAGGTGGCTGAGTGACACAAAAGTTGAGCTGCCCATTCAGAAGCACATGGAGCAGGCCATGGAGCGGTTACATACCAACACATGAACAGGCACTTTCCCATTGGAAGGGAAATCCCTTCTCCCTGCCATGCCATGCCCACACCGCTCCTCAGGGCTGCACTGACAGCACAGACAGAATTGAAACATCTTTTGTCATCATTGTGGTTTTTCACAGACCCAGACAATGAGATACTGGGTTGCTGTGTGGGTTCCCAGGCGGCACTGCCATTTCCAAGCCATTGCTTCCTAGGGGCACAGAAAGGAAAACGCCTGAACAAAATTTCACCCAGAGATTGCTATTTTACCATTCTTCCATGCAAAACAGGAGGACAGTACAGCGGATTTGTGCAGCTGCATCAACACCCTGGGTGCTAAAGGAATGCAAAGACAGAAATATCAAAACTACAAGGAGGGAAGCTATGTTTAGTAATATCTTTTCTCATTTACAACAGGCAGTTGGCACTACTAAAGGAAAATCCCAGGCCTCAGGTTCTGACAGTGCGACAATCTGGCACGGACTCAGATGTGAGTGATCCAAATGGTTTATTCCAGGTTCTAATACCACTTCTGTGAATTCACACGTTTTCTCTCTTAACTTTCCCACAGCCTTCACATGTCCACAGAACATCCCACAAACTCTCCTTTACGGCGCACGTAGGCACTCATCCCACCAGAGCCATCAGTCATTCCTAGCCATGTGCTTCTCCTCCAGTCCCGGACAGTATCACACGGCCATCATGCATCTTAAATGACTTAGTTTTTCTGTTCTTTCTGGAGGTGTTCTTGGTTCCTAGCCTTACCTTCTCATGCCGTTCATCTTCCTCTGCAGCTCCTGCTCTGAAGAGTCTTCTTATGTTCCCACATGACAGGAAGAAAATGAAGACACAACCCCTGCCACCAAGGTCAGCTCTGCAGCACACGTTACCTGAGGAGCACTTGGCTACTCATGCAAACTGCACAGTGCCAGGAAGATTGTTACATGTTGCACTTCTTCTTCTCCTGGCTCAGAAATTAAATTTTCTACCTAGAAAATGGAAAACAAACAAACAAGCAAACAAAAAACAACAACAACAAAAAACACCTCACCTGACATAAAGGAGACATGATTGTTACTATGGAATTCCGGAGGGCAAGGTATTTGCCCTCTCTATGAAGAAGCTGACTGCAAAGGACTAAGAACAGCCACGATCACGTTGAGAACTTGCGGGTAAAATTCGGGACTGAACCAATAATGGGCTTCTGGAGGTGAGGGTCTTCTCCAGGCCGCCTGGTCAAGGGATCCTGTTGATGGGCCCTGCTTACTGCAGCTACCAGAAGCACCGCGCTCACTGACTCTCAACTTGATGGGGGATTCCAGTCAGGCTGGGAAATCAGCATGGCTGGCTGCAAGCTGTCTGAGAGACTGCTGGACTGCACTGGGAATAACTTTGTGGGCCAAGCATTAAGCACACCAAGCAGAAGGGAAGGTATTGGACAGACCGACCAGAGGTCAAGCGTTGCTGGACCTGCTGCTCACCAACGCTGAGGAGATCATCAAAGGCGTCAAGGTTGGAGGCTGCCTGGGCTCCAGCGATCATGCCCTGGTTGAGTTTGTGATCTCAAGCGATGTGGGCCTGGCAAAGAGCAGGACCAGGATGCTCAACTTTAGAAGAGCAGACTTCAAGCTACTCAATGGAATGCTGGCCAAGATCCCCTGGCGCGCTGCCCTCAAAGATAAGGACGTTGAGGAGAGCTGGCTACTGTTCAAGGATGCCCTCCTGGCAGCACAAGAGGTCTCCATTCCCCTGATTAAGAAAGTGGGCAGGAGAGGTAGAAAACCGGCATGGCTCAGCAAGGACCTGCTAAGAGAACTGAGGGTGAAGAAAGGGGTGTACAAGCTCTGGAAACAAGGCTGTGTCACCCGGGAAGAATACAGGGATGCCGTCCGAACTTGCAGATGTGGGATCAGGAAAGCCAAGGCTCAGGCAGAACTGAACTTGGCGAGGGATGTGAAAAACAACAAGAAAACCTTCTACAGGTACATTGGCCAGAAGAGACAGGCCAAAATGGGCGTGCCTACTCTGGTAAATTTAAAAGGAGAAATGGCTTCAACAGATGAAGAGAAAGCTGAGGTGCTGAATGAGTTCTTCACCTCGGTCTTCACTGGTGGCCAGGATTCTAGTCTTTTTCACGTCCCTAAGTCTTGCACCCCCATACCTCCATGTGGGGACCAAGGAGGTAAATCCCTCCCCACTGTAAGGGTAGAGCAAGTCCGAGAGTGCCTCCTTAGACTGAATGAGTCTATGGGGCCAGATGGCGTGCATCCCAGGGTCCTGAAGGAGCTGGCTGAGGTGGTTGCTGAGCCGCTCTCCATCATATTTGAGAAGTCGTGGCTGTCAGGTGAGGTCCCGGATGATTGGAGGAAGGGTCACGTCACTCCCATTTACAAGAAGGGGAGCAGGGACGACCCGGGTAACTACAGGCCGGTGAGTCTCACCTCTGTGCCTGGGAAGATTATGGAACAGATCCTCCTGGACAACATGCTTGATTGCATAAAGAACAAGCATGTGATCCGAGACAGCCAGCATGGCTTCACCAGGGGAAGGTCATGCTTAACTAATCTTGTGGCCTTCTATGATGGAGTGACGGCGTTGGTGGATGAAGGGAAGGCGACCGATGTCATTTACCTGGACCTGAGCAAGGCCTTTGACATGGTCCCCCATCACATCCTCATCTCCAAATTGGAGGGAGGTGGATTTGATGGGTGGACAACTAGATGGATAAGCAATTGGTTGAAAGGCCGCAGACAGAGGGTGGTGGTCAATGGCTCTATGTCCAGGTGGAGGCCGGTAACGAGCGGCGTCCCTCAAGGGTCTGTCTTGGGACCGGTGCTCTTTAACATCTTTATTAATGACATCGATGAGGGAATGGAGTGCACCCTCAGCAAGTTTGCTGATGACACCAAGCTGAGTGGTGCAGTCGATACGGTGGAGGGAACAGATGCCATTCAGAGGGACCTTGACAGGCTGGAAAGCTGGGCTCGGGTGAACCTAATGAGGTTCAACACGGCAAAGTGCAAGGTTTTGCACTTGGGCCGGAAGAACCCCAGGCACCTGTACAGGCTGGGAGGAGTTGTCCTTGAGAGCAGCTCGGCTGAAAAAGACCTAGGGGTCCTGATAGATGAGAAACTTAACATGAGCCAGCAGTGCGCTCTGGCAGCCCGGAAAGCAAATGGGATCCTGGGCTCCATCAGGAGAGGGGTGGTCAGCAGGGATAGGGAGGTGATCGTCCCTCTCTACTCTGCTCTTGAAGGCCCCATCCGGAGTACTGTGTCCAGGTGTGGAGCCCTCAGTACAAAAAAGATATGGAAATTTTGGAAAGGGTCCAGAGGAGGGCCACAAAGATGATCAGGGGGCTGGAGCACCTCCCCTATGAGGACAGGCTGAGGGAGTTGGGTTTGTTCAGCCTGGAGAAGAGAAGGTTGCGAGGTGACCTCATTGCAGCCTTTCAATACCTGAAGGGAACTTACTCCCAGGAGGGGAGTAAACTCTTCGAAAGGGCTGATAATAGCAGGACTAGGGGAAATGGTTTTAAGTTGAAGGAGGGAAGATTTAGGTTGGATGTTAGGGGAAAGTTCTTTACTAGAAGGGTGGTTAGGTCCTGGAACAGGCTGCCCAGTGAGGTTGTGGATGCCCCGTCCTTGGAGGTGTTCAAGACCAGGTTGGACAGGGCCCTGGGCAACCTGATCTAGTAAATGTGTATGTTTGGTGGCCCTGCTAGGCAGGGGGGTTGGAACTACATGATCCTTGAGGTCCCTTCCAACCCGGGTAATTCTGTGATTCTGTGATGGGAAGCATTACTGGACATGCTGCACAGCAGGGGTTAAGACTGGAGGTGGTCAGGGCTGTAGTGACCATGCCCTCCTAGAGTTCCTCATCTCAAGGAATGCGGGCCTGGCAAAAAGCAAAGTCAGGACCCTGAGCTTCAGGAGAGTCAGCTGCAGGCTGTTCAAAGAATTCTTGGACGAGAGACACTGGAAAACTGTTCTTAGGGGCAAAGGGTTCAAACATCCCTTTGTGTGCACCTGTGTGCAGCCCAACTCCTCAGCACAGCCCTGTGCAAGCACACATTTGTGCCACCGCATCCACGCACTATCTATGTGCTCACACACACTCACACAACCACATCCCTTAGTGCAGCCCTGTGCGCACACACACTCACACATGTGTAACCCCTTCCTTTCACTCCCAAAGTGCACGCACACACCGGTACCACAATGTCCTTGTGCAGCTCCAACACTCTGCACACCCCTGTGCACGTACATATATGTGCATGCTCGTCCTTGCACACATACCCACAGACCTACACACACCTGAGCAACACCACTGGTTTGTACACTCATGGACACAAATGTGTGTACAACACCATCCATGCACAAATACACACACACACGGATCCCCACTGCTTTGCACAATGCTGTGCACACTCACGTGTGTCATGCACTGATTTCCCATCCAGTCCTCGAGGGGTCACTTACTTAGGACAGGAGTGCAGGGGAGCAGCCAGAAGCTGTTTGCATTCCCTGCTGTCTGCTGGGCAGCTTTGCTGGAGATGCTTGAGTTGCTTTGCTTTTCCTTGGGAGGTGGGGGAAGGAGCTTTGAATTTGAGGCACATCCCGTGCCAGAGCATCCCGATGGCACAAGGGGGATCAGGGCCCCTCTATTGGTTACCTCGGTGGCTTGCAGCAACTGGAACTTTTTGCCTATTGAGAAAGCTAAAAAGTGTGAGTTCCTCCTGACCCATATCAACAAAAATCTCAACCATAAAAAAGAGACGTCTTCGTATTCAAGCAAATGACAACAGTAAGACCATGCATGTTGTTTTGTTGTATTTCCTCTGTAATCATGGGGAGGATATGAAGAAGTGGTATAATTCATCCACTTCTGCACTTCAGGCACAAGTTCCTTAGAATTGGAAGAGACCCTTAAAGGCCATCTAGCCCAGCTCCCCTGCAATAAAAAGGGACATTCACAGCTAGATCAGGTTGCTCACAGCCTGGTCATTAGTCATCCCAGAGGCAAAACACACACTGAATGATCTCTCCTTCAGTCATAAATCCTTGGAGACAACAGCATTGACACTGCATGTTACTGAAGCAGTAAAAGAAATTGCTCCTGTAACTCTCCTTGTGTTAAGTAAAATGATGATAAAAAGCAATGGAATGCTTTGGCAGGACACCAAAACCATCCTCCTTCCTTGATATCTGCTGCAATGGAACCTTCCACTGGAAGAAAGCCTCTGATGACTTGTCACCCCAGAGAGGTCAGCTTTAGAAGCAGGACTGCTGCACAATAGAATGAACTGGAGCTCCTTAGCATCTCTTACATCCAGGAGGGGTGTGATCAGACCCACCTATCACCTTCAGGTGCGCTTTCTGACACCTTGTCTGACTTCACTGTCACTGTGCCAGCATCCTCAGGCTTAACCTGCTTCATTGTCAGTGTGCAGCAATTGCCAACGTTCTTGATGTCATTGTAATTGTTGGTGTAAAGGAGGTTGCCATTCAGGAACCATTCCACGTCCTCGTCATTATGGGACAGCTCGCAGGAGAAGACAGCAGAGCTCTCTTCTTCAATTTCTACATCCTGCAGGTGCTTCGTTACTTCTACATTGCGGGCTGTGGGGAAACAAGGTGAACTGTTACCACTGTTACTATAAATCATACTGGGATGTGGTAGAATGGTTGGACTAGATGATCTTTGTGTAATCATCTATGTGAAGATAATACATGTATAAAGTTAGCAGGAGAGAACGGCAGAAGTCAACCTCAAGAAGAGAAATCTGAGGTGAAATAGGACATGGAAGAGGCCACCCTCCCTGCTCATACCTTCAGCTGTCAGCGTGGCCTCAGTCTCTGCAATTCCTGCCTTGCACTTGTACACACCAGCATCATCGGGCTTCAGCTTCAGAATTCTGAGCTCTGCTGAATGCTTATCCCTCTTGATCTTGTACTTCTCAGAGGGCTCGATGGGTGTGCGGCCCTTGAACCATTTCACAACCTTTGGAGAAGGCCTGAAGTCACAGGACAGGATGACAGAATGACGTTCCAAAGCTGTCTTGTCCTCCAACTTCCTGGTGATTTCTATATGGTAATCTGCAAAGCAGGGGTGGAAGAGAAGAAAGGATGAGGACAATTGGAAGAAGAGGAAAGTCTCTTGCGTGTATTCCATTCCAATTAATGTCAAGTTCACAATGGTTCTTTGAACGACTCTAAAGATAAAACAAACGATTGTCTATAGGGAATGCCATTGACTACATTTCTATGAAGTAATACTGTACAGTATCTACCAAATGCAAGGTCCAGCTCTTGTTCTGTGCTTATTAAATTGCTCCCAATTGTTGAGGCTTTTATTCAAATAAGAATGAGTTGAAAATATAACAAGTACTTTAGGATGTGAATGGATAATCTTACGCTGGGGACAACAGCAGATAAAAAGCCTGCAAGTTTCTTTCAGATGAAATCAATGACAAACCGCACCAAATTTAGGTGCTACCAAACTTAAACTTGTCTAGTTCAGAAATACAATTAATTTCACCTGATTTGACTTCTTTGCTATAGCCAAGGACAAAACCTCAGCTCTGTAAATCTGAATAGTAAGCACATCACAGCTATTCAAACACATCTTTTACTGAGATGCAGCTGTCTCATTTAGTGTCCAACGACTTTGAACTGGAAATGGAGCAGACCAAAGCAGAATCTAAACATGGCTTCTACAAGGACTGATCAAATGCGGCCACCGTCAAATTCAAAGTATCTGATACAGAAGGATCACACTCACAGTCAGACAAAACCTCCAACCCACCCCCCACTCAGGAGAAAGACCCCCCGCTTACACCCTACCATCTTGTTGCATTCTGATGTTGTCATCAGCCTTCAGCTTGTTGTCCTCTTTGTACCACTGGGTCTGAACCTCATCGTGTGAAATCTCACAGACAAAAGATGCACTCCCATATTCATTCACTTCCACATCTTCCAGTGCTTTAACAATCTTGATATCTCCAGCTGTGAAACAGTAGAGATATATTTGTCAGGGTATTTCCAGAACTGAGTGCAGCATCTTTTCCTTACACATATTTGCATAGAAAATAAGTAGGATTATGTTTTATTCTAAACCATCATCCATTCCTGAGTCATTTCTCTCTTCAACACAGTCAATGCATTATTGCCCTTGAACTTAAAGACAGACCTACTAGCTACAATGGAGCTCCCTGCAAACAGTTTTCATGGAAACCAGAATCTCATTTATTCTAAAACCTTTCAAGCAAAATTAAGGGTAGAAAAACAATAGAACTGACTGAATCTTTAAGGTCATTTAGTTCCAGTCCCCCTGCTATAGGCAGGGACACCTCCCTCCACACCAACTCTTCTCCTCAGGGTCAAGGCTTCTCTCAAATCATTCTCCTCTAAGCCTGTGCCTGTGCTTGGGATTGCCCTGACCCAGGTGCAGGGCCTTGTACTTGGCCACACTCAAGTTCATGAGGCTGCCAAGGGCCCACCTCTCCAGCCTGTCCAGGTCCCTCTGAGTAGCATCCCTTCCCTCTAGCACATCAACAGCACCGCTCAGCTTGGTGTCATCTGCAAACTTGCTGAGGCTGCATTTGATTCCACTCTCCATGTTGCCTACAAAAATGTTAAATAACACTGGTCCCAACACCACCCTCCACCTGGACACTGAGCTATTGACTGCAGCTCTCTGAGTGTGACCATCCAGACAGTTCCCTATCCTGCAACTGGTCCATCCATCAAAATCATTTTTCTCCAGTTTGGTGACCAGGATGTCATGCAGGACGGGATCAAATGCTCTGCACAAGTCCAAGTAGATGATGTCAGTTGCTCTCCCATTATCCACTGATGCTGTTACTCCATCATGAAAGGCCACCAAGTTTGTCAGACATGGCTTGACCTTGATGAAGCCATATTGGTTACCACCAATTACCTCATCTTTATTTTCCAAACTATGCCAAGGAGAACTAGACAGAACTCTACAGTGTTGTGTCACTACAAACCTGTCTGAACCATTGGCTTCTCTGCATGCTCATCACTAGTCTCTCCTTAGCTTGTGTGCCTACAAACAATGTATGGGGAATGTCAGCCACAAATCTTACCTAGGGGACATCTTTGCTTCAAAATCCTTTGAACATCACACAATCCCTTTTAACTCTCCAGGTCTGCATTTAGTTATGTCAGAATCAGGCCATATTTCTGTGCTGCTATATCCCTTTCCTTCTGAAGGGCCTGGATACAACTTGGATTAACCTCAGGAGAAGAGTTCCTGCATAGAATCATAGATTTACCCAGGTTGGAAAAGACATTGAAGATCATCAAGTCCAACCGCAGCCTAACCAGTACCCTAACTCTAAAAACCCTACACTAAATCATATCCCTGAGTACCACATCCAAAAGGCTCTTAAACACAACCAGGGATGGTGATTCAACCACCTTTCTGGGGAGCCTATTCCAGTACCTAAAATCTCTAGTATCTAAATCTCTCTAAAAGAGCACAGGTATTAATCTGACCAGAAAGGTTCCTGTTTGTTCATAAAATGAGCCTTTTCCGCTCCATCTTGCATAGGCCACTGGGCACAGGGTAGCTGGGAGACCACAGAAAAAGTGGTTCTGTGAGCAATAGGGAAACTACTGCCTAATCCAACTCCTCCAATCTCTGCGCTCTGCCAGCATGTCTAAATAGGGTGGCAGATACACACAGGAGATAAATATTTCCACTTCCCTCAGCCAACACTGCTCTGAATTTCTATGGGACACACAGTTAGATGAAAAGGCATTTGACAAAGAAGGAAATGAAAGAGTTTAATCTGCTGTGTCATTCTCTCGGTAGCCAGAATAACTAACCCTCGCCAGTGTTAGTTCAAAGAATAGGCAGATTTTATCTCCTGACATGAGCAGTAATTCAAAGAAGCTGGTATATGATCCAGTATCCTGCATATTCACTGCAGGCAGGCAAAGACATTATGAGATAAGGGAGATCTACACATCACTTGTTATGAACACCTCATAAAGATAAAACCACACACAAGAGGAGAGTTTATGAAGAGGACCACTCTTGGACTACTTTCCAAGAGGCATCAATTAGTAACTCTCTTCGCTCCTTTTTCACACTACTCCACAGTGTCCTCCTGAGCCCCCTTACTCCTGTTGCCAACTGCTGATGCAGGGAATCCTGAGGAACCAAGGATTCATAGTTGTTCCATCAGTAGTCCTTGGTCAGCTCTCCCTCCCTGCCCCTTCTGTTTTGATCCCACTAACCAAATTTTAGTTAGTCTGAAAAGAGGATGGAAACCTCCGCAGCAATTAGTTTCTAAATATCTTGCAATGGGCAGCTTGTAGGAGCCCCATCTCAATGCCCACAGCACAGGAGGCAGGACTGCTTAGCCCATGCACTAGTGCGTTTACCAGCACAGATGTAAGCCCAGATCTATGCACACCAAATACAGGCTCTCAGTTTGCACAAGGAGGCATCCATGGAGCTGAAGTATTAGGCAGATATTGTGGTGGGGCAGCAGTTATTGAGACGCCAGACAGAAAGGACACAGATAACGTGGCAACTCAGCTTTACCATTATGACTGATGATGGAACATCTAATTTCACTGCTCAAAAGAGAACTTCCATATAACTGGAAAGAATGAAATTCACAGGGGAAACCACACACAGACACACACAAAAGCAATACAAAGGAGATGAAGGATGGTTCACATACTAGTGATTCACTCTGAGACGCAAGCAAATGAAAGAGTATCCCCAACCATTTGCCTCCTGAAATGCTAAGTATATAAACTCATTGCTGTGATAACTCTGCCAGACGTGAGTCATACACTGTAAAACCTTATGGGGTCAATCAGTTTAACTTCATAAATTCATTACACCAACAAAAACAGACCATCGTGTCCAGGCTGGTTCATTTCAGCTCTTCAAAGCTGTTGGTAAAACTGCCTGAGAGCTGAAATGCTTACCAGCAAAAGCTAAAAACTGTAAATCAAATGTAATAGGCTGGCTTTGTCTACTGTATAGAAATGATGCCTGAAAAAAAGAAAATAAAAAAGAACGTAAACCAGAACAAATGGAATGGCTACATAAAACAGCCAGTACTGAAACAGCAACCCAACCTGGTTGCAGAATGAGAGAGAAAATGAGAGTTCACCAAAGTCATGGGACAGGACACATGTTCATGTTCATGCTAACACTGAACCCAAGTGGCCACATGAGGACAGCATCTAGTAGGAAATCAGAAAAAAGCATCCTTTCATACGTCCCTTGGGAAGGTGGCATCTACCAGGGCACAGCAGACCCGTGTGTTCAGTAACAAGTCTGATGCTTCAGAGCCCAATGATGAGCTACAAACTGGGGTTTAACCAATGCAACACATGGAGGGAAAATCTGTCTTGAGCATAAAGAAGAAAGAGAAAGGTATCCAAAAGGACTAACCAAGAAATGCCCAAACTGCCCATGAAGCATTTCTTCCTGTGGTGCAAAATACCACAAGAGGATTTATTTGCTCTTTCAGTTAAACATAAAATGAACCTTTAGGGTAGCTGATGTCTTGTCTTAGGCTGCTCAGCATGTGGATGTTCCCTGATCTTCATATTCACACTTGTGAATAATGAGACTTCTCTTATTTCCCCGGGAAGTAATGCCCACTTTTTTACTTTGACAGAGCTCCTTCCCATCCTAGAAGGGAAAATATCAAGTCAGATCTCCATTAGTCCTTCCATCTCTGCACTCAGCAAAGGGAGCCTTCAGATCTATGCTTAATTCACCCACTCCCCTAGAATTAATGGAACTGTGCTTACTGGAACATATGCTGAAGCTTAAGCACAGTGCAGTGTTTTCAACATGAAGGAATGGCTATAGAACATGCATAAATTCTGGCTGACCTATGACAGCTTAAAGCACTGCGGAGGACTGTTAACAAGCCTGTTTGGACATCACCTTGAATAAATGACGTTATCCCCAAGTAAGGGAAGGAACAGCTGAGCACCAGGGAGGTACACAAAGTGCCAGAGCAAATTCTCACACTGTCAGGTGCAAAGAAAAGTGAGATTTCACCCCAAAAACCCAGTTCACAACAAGGCTACAAAATCCCGGCTGAGAATTTCTGTGTTAGACTTGAAGCTCAAGACTGTACTGTAGTTCAACCAACAATATTTTGTGCAGCATGACCTAAAAAGTTCACAATAAAACCAAAACAAACTTCAATTTCAACTTGATAAATGAACTCAGGACATAATAACAAAGAGTGCTGATCTGGGCAAATAAAAGAGCATAAAGAAAAGAGAGCAGTGAAAAAGCTATCAAGAAAAAGCTCAGACTCGCATCCCTTGGAAGTGAAATTAAAGGCTCTCATTCATTTCCAGAGAAGTCAGAAAGGAAAATACCATTACATGCCATACCTTGAACCACTTGACGTCCATGTTGGGCCTGGACAGCTCACACTCAAATGTGACCTTGTCCTTCTCAATGACGCTACTGTCTGCCAATGGTTTGCTGATTTTCACAGGCAATTCTGAGAAGGAGAAAGAAGAATGTGGATTTAGTTGGGAACTTAGTTTTGTTCATAACCAGGTCCATGGGTGCTGTTAAATGGATCCTTCCAGATGGAAAAAACATTTCAGGTGGCCTCCTAGATTTTACCCCTTTTTGTGTTGCACGCAAGACTGAAAAAAAAAATTACTTCTGCAAAGTTCTTCTTGTCATAAGGAAACAAATATTTGGGGAATGGCAGAACCAGGTAAAATTTTCCTTCACGTCAAGAAAGTATAAATTTCACTCTCATGCTCTTGGTGTGGTTTCTGCTATGATTATTTGGACTAATTAAGCTTCTCCCTGATGAAAGCCTAGAAGTATATCACAAGAAGGACCAACTTACCCGTGACCTTTTATTTGTCTTACTCAAGCATCTCCTCCTGACCAAAACTGACAATAAAAGATTCAGCCAGACTACAGGTTTGAGCAGCTGAGTTGTTTCTAGGATCTCCTGCAATCTCAAGCTTGGAACACACACTTGTCTTTTGACTAAGTGTCTCTTATAGTGCAGTAAAACAACAGGTTTTCACACAGCGATTCCTCATTTACCTTGATCTGAAATCATTCTCAAACCATGTGGGATCAGTCCAGGGAGAAGGGGAGGAGAGGGGAAGGGAAAGGGGAAGTCCACAGTCCTCTAAAATCAGGCTTCTTAGCCTAAAGCTCAACAGCAAATAGCAGTCCACTTCCCCACATTGCTAGACTCCGAGCATTTAAAGAACATCAGCTGACCTCATTATGAGCTCTAACATAGCCAAAGGAATTCATATATTCAAATATTCTCTTGAGTGATGAGAAATATGGAGCATAACTTCAGACTTCTGCTGTTAAACTCTCACTTCTATCATAAACCAGAGTAGGAGTTCAATGCTGTTTTAGATGGAGGACTCATATTTTAAATAACTCATCTCATTAAGGCTTGGATTCCCTACTACAATTAGTTAAATTCCAGTTTGGATCATGCTTCACCTTGGATCACTTAGGGCTTCAGCCACTTATTGGAACTAACTCAATTTGTCTACAGAGAAGCTGTTTTCTATAGCAACAATAAGCTGTGATTGCAACTGGATGTCGGGAGAGCACAAATCCCGCAGTTATCCTGTACCAACATCCTCTCCTTCCATCAGAACAGCAAGTTTTTAAACCAGACTCATGCAAGCTTGCATGACACACCTTGTGTAAAACTGTTGGCAGCCATCAGGACAGCCAGTTGCTTCCTGTATAGACACTGTTCCATCAGTTTTGGTTTTTTGTCTCGCTAGAACAACAGCCAGTGTCTGAAAACTCCCACAACTGAAGCAACCACGCTGATATACCGCAGTCACTGGAGGTGCTCAAGAGCCACGGGTATGTGGCACTGGGGACGTGGTTAGTAAGTCCAGTGAGGGTGGGCTGGGTTGGACTCAGCTATCTCAGTGGTCTTTTCCAGCCTTGGGTGCAACTTGTAAGAGGGAATGAAGCAGCAAACTGCCCAGCACTGAGCTGCATTCTTCTGACACATGGTATCAGTGAACTGCTGTATTTCCCTGTCTTCTCTGGAGCTATTGATCTAACCTAACTGAAAAAGTAAGCCTGAACCTAGATATAAATCAGGATCATAGTCACCCATGGTTGCTTATATATTCAGAAAGACACTCCAGAGGGTAATTCAGCACATCTAGAAATTAAAGTAGAAGTTCCTTAGTCAAAAATATTCCACAGCCAGATTTTCACCTCGCTACCACTACATTAAAAAGGAGAATCCAACTTGTGGTGTGGGTCATTGATGTTGTTCCGGGGGGAATTGTGGCTGTTCCATGCCCACAGGGTAGAAGACAGCCAGTCTTCCTCTAAGCCACATAAAAAGCTGCTTAGTGCTCCCAAAGCGAATGCTCACCAGTTGTTTCCAACTTGAAGGTCATCTTCTGGCCAGCAGCCTCGCAGATGTATTCTCCAGCATCTTTCTTCTCCAGCTGCTCCACAACCAGACGCCGTGTTTTGCCCACAGATTCCATTCTGAACTTTCTGGAGGAGGCAAGCAGTCTTCCATCCTTGTACCATTTTACTTCTGTTGGATCCTGTGCTACTTCACAGCTGAGGGAGGCACTTGCTGCCAGGGCAGCACTCACCTCTTTCTGCACCTGCTCCTGGTTTATAAACACAGGTTTTGGCTCTGAGGGAAGAAAAGAAAAAGTATTGACTGAGGGACCGAAATGAGACCAACTTGCAGGTTTGTATGTACAGGTTGGAACAGGTTTAGGTTACCACTTGTGCCCAAACTAATAGCCTTCACTAGAGAATATCAGCTCTTCTGTTGAAACAAAGTGTCAAATCTAGGCAAGAAAGAACCTAGGAACTGAAGGAACCAAGAGGGTCCTTGAACACCAGTCCCATGGTTGCAAGTCACCATGCAAACATATTGAACCCAAAAGAACATCTGTCCTGCAGGCAACCAAAACCTGAGTTCCTTTTACTTAAGACCCACTGTGAAACATCAAAACACATAAACATGTGATAGTCAAACCACTGGCTGCCTTTTCATGACCCAGAACAGTACTCCTGGCTTCCTGAACAGACTCCTCATGGCCTCTACCATTGCCACAACTGTGACTGTCAAAGGCACAAAGGAAATATGCTCACCAACGCAGTCCTTTGTTCTTTGTGTGTGATTTGCAGATATCTATCTTACTTTGAGCTCTGGCAATAGTCAGCTCTACCAGGTCTCTTACTGTGAGTAGCAGACTCACCTATCCAGATGCAGCCTCCAACATAAAGGCATAGTAAAAAGGCAGTGTACTACTAGGAGAAGTTCCTGCTTCTCCTGCCATGAAAGGCTGCACGTACAACATGCACTCCAGCCTCACTGCACATACTTATCTTAGTCAAATGTTTAGGTGAACAAGAATTACAGTTTGGGATCTCAGGCACAGGAGAGATTTGAATAATATCTTGAATATTGCTTCCACTGTACATATATTACTAATTATTGCTCTACAGACAGACTGAAACAGGTCTTTGTGTCATACTGAAACCAAATACTTTCTACAAACCCAGGCAATCAAGTCTAGGGAAAAAACCTCAGCACAGACTACAGTGATCCAGGTGCAGTATAATAGAAACTAGATTTTACTTTACTGTTCTCTGCTGTATTTCATACAACACCTGTCTTACCTGTGACATGAATCTTGAAGGTGAGTTTCTGGCCAGCAGCCTCGCAGCTGTACTCCCCTGCATCTTTCTTCTCCACCTGGCTCACCACCAGCCGACGCTGTTTGCCCTCTGACTCTACCTTGAACTTCTTGCTCGAGGTGATCAGTTTCCCCTCCTTTTATCACTTGACCTCTGTGATAAAATGTTTGCTCATTAAGACCGGGATGTGGTAGCATTGTGGTGGAGTGCTTGTTCATTAGGACCGGGATATAATGGTGGAATATGGAGGCCACAAAGGTTGCAGAACACTCTAATTTTATGGGTAGATTGTGTACTCTGCGTAGTTACAGGCAAAGCGCGCCCCGATGGATACAAAGTTCCACGGAAGGACCAACCAAGGAACGACACACCAAGTCGCACGATCACAACCGACCAATTAAAGGACAATACGCTCGGGATGGACAATACAAAAGAAGGTGCAAGGGACGGGACGGCGCGGCAGTTGGAGGAACAATAATCCCCCTGTCGCCCAGCGCTGAATTGCCTTTTAGTTTTACCCGCTACAATTAATAAAAGTTTATAATTGGAACATTATTGGCTCATTGCTTATAAATTGATGACAACCTCCATCTTCTCCTGGGCCACCTCGCAGCTCAGCGTGGCATTTTTCTGTTGTTGCAGCCTTCACCACCTTCTGTACCTTCTCCTTGTTTGTAAATACAAATTCTGGCTCTGAAAAGAGAGAGATACATTAGTTTGGCCTCTTGAAAGAAGAGCAGGTTTTGGGGAAGGAGTCAGAAAAATGAATCAGTTCTCCCAGTCTGATGCCCCAAGAGAATGATGTGGAGAGAAGTTGTGCAATTTATGGATGCCCCATCCCTGAAAACATTCAAGTCTAGGCTGGATGGGTGTTAGAGCAACCTAGTCTCAAAGAATGTGTTCCTTTCCAGGACAGAGATTGGAACTGGATGATCCTCCAGGTCCCTTCCAACAAAAGGCATTCTGTGATGCTTCTTGTATGACTCTCATGACTCTTTCGTCCCCTAGCTGCCATTTACTTATGTCTTCAAAACATCAACTTATACAAAACATTCCTGTAGTATTCTCTCCCATGCTAAATGAGCCCTTCCAAGACAAAAACATGTTACATAGAGCACACCCCCTAGTGCTTGACACAAAGCCCCTGTTCTGAAACTTCCTGAGACGCAGCTGCATTGCAGAGTTGTTCTAGTGGTACAGGCACGTGGGAATGGAGAAGTGCAATCAGAACTTTCTTGTCTATGGCCTCATTCCCACAGCAAAAGGAAATTCCTGAAGATTTTAAAAGATGGAGCTGCCTCACAACTGTATTTAGAATAATTTGTTCAATTTCCTCATCAGAAATTAACCACCCCAAAGTTCAGCTCCAAAAATTTTAAGCATAGCAGGGAAAACTTACAAACTAATGACCGTTTTCTAAAACATTCTAGAATGAAAGGCCAAAATGTGTTCTCTCTCACCTGTGACATGAATCTTGAAGGTGAGTTTCTGGCCAGCAGCCTCGCAGCTGTACTCCCCTGCATCTTTCTTCTCTACCTGGATCACCACCAGCCGACACTGTTTGCCCTCTGACTCCACCTTGAACTTCTTGCTCGAGGTGATCAGTTTCCCCTCCTTGTACCACTTCACCTCCATCTTCTCCTGGGCCACCTCGCAGCTCAGCGTGGCATTTTGAGTCAGTGCAGCCTTCACCTCCTTTTGTACCTTGTCCTTGTTTGTAAACACGTCTTCTTTCTCTGCAGGGACATCACAACAGTCACACCATTTTGCTGTAGTCTGCTGCAGAGCTTACTCCAGTTCCCCATTTTCATTATACTTGCCCTTCACAGGGACCATCATGATGCCTCATTAAGACAGGAAAATACTTTCCCCTCTATTTTGCCTTGGGAAATGAATAGGCATATCATTTCATATCATATCATAAATCTAAACATTTCGCAGTCTGATAGCAGATTTGGACATGAGATTTAGAACACCTGCATGCACTGCTGAACCTCCTCCCTTCTCTTTGTTTCTTCTGATGTCTCTCTACATTTCCAGTAAATCAGAAGGGAATGGCCCTCTAGAACAGGTTGCCCAAGGAGACTGTGGATGCTCCATCCCTGCAGGCATTCAAGGCCAGGCTGGATGTGGTTCTGGGCAGCCTGGGCTGCTGGTTGGCAACCCTGCACATAGGAAGAAGGGGGTTGGAACTGGATGAGCACTGTGGGCCTTTGCAACCCAGGCCATTTATGAGTCTGATTAGTGGCATTTTCCACCTCATTGTGTCATTCAAATTTTGTAACCAGATCTCATCAAACACCTCCCCTTTTCTCACTCCTTGCATGCCTGGTGTGCTCTTGCACTGTAACCCTGCAGACACCAGCTGACTACAAGAGCTGCACAAGTTACCCTCCTTGCCTATTGTTTGTTGCAGTAATTCATTCCTGGATGGAAAAGCACATGTAGAAAAGTGTTGCTATGACACTAGATGACAAAGAAAGTCCTATAGCCAAAATGTTTTGCACCAGAGAGGCTGTAAGTTGATCCTCCAAATGCAAGACACACAAAATGAAGTGTTCCTTTATCTCTGGGATTCCAAGCATTTTCTCACCTCTGACTTTCACTTGGAATGTTGCTTTGTCATCTTTTGTTTCACAGCTGTAGCTCCCTTGGTCTTTCAGGGTCACATTTTTGACCATGAGCTTGCGGTGCGTCCCCTGGGAGATGATGGTTGTCCTCTGGTCCTGCTTCACCTCTATTTGATCTTTCTTCTATACGACAGCTCCGCTTGCAGCTGACACCTCACACACCAGCTCCAGGTCTTCAGAAGGACTGACTGATATTTCTGGAGTCGTTTTGGACTTGCTGACAAAATTAATGGCTTCATCTGAAGAGAAAAAGAGAAAGTGGTTTACATCCTGACTCAGGCTTATTCAGCACAGCATTAAGATACAGTTAGAATTGATTGTAATGTCTCTGCTCATTACATCTGGGGGATCAAGTTTCACCTCTGGAGGTACTCACATACAAACGTGTGCTTGATTCTCCTGTGTAAGGAAAGAGTAAGTTCTATGCAGACAGTTCTTATTTCTTTTAATCAATTCTGTATTCTGCACATGTTCTTCTGAAGCTAAAATGAAGGCAGCTAAGTAACCTGTTTGCAATACATGAACAAACCAATTCAACACCTTGTCTCTAAGCTAACAAGCAGCGTTTGATGAGCACATCAGTATTTCATGCCCTTCATTCCATCCAGACTGTATTGGCAATAACTATGCTGGTATTAACAAGGATAGCAATTACAAGCAAAATGGTAGAAATACAGAAGATATAAGGAAAAGGGAACTCACCAGAGCTGAGGCGATCCTCCCTGGTGAGCGATCTCCAAGAGATGCTGCCTCAGTGAGGGTCAGCCCTTAAATGAGGTCTCAGAGGAGGTGGAGTCGAACTCCACCCCTCCAGGGAGCACAGCTACATAACTTTCACCTGTGCTCCCACAGCTGACCCCACACTTGCCTCAGCTGATCAATCAGTGGTTCACATTGTGATCTCCCATACACTCCACCCCTTCACAACGTGAACCAATGATTAGGTGAGTTCCCCTTATTACAGAGACCCAATCACGACGCTGATACAATCTCCCGTCGCATTAGATGTTGATATTATTCAAATGATGATGATTGGATGGGTGTTTATGATCTTCCATGGGCCAGTGCTTGATAGATGTTACCGGAGACAAATCATCTTGAAGTGCAGGTCCGTCTGCGTTTCATCAGTCCAGAGTAATGGTCCTAGAGGCTTAGAATCAATCTTAAGGGGAGTAATATAGATGTTTCAAGGGTACTAGGAGGGGAAGATCCGCCCTCCAGGGCAAGATACAGGCCGTATTCTTATCTTGGGTCAATACTTCTGCTTGTACTGGATTATGTCCCGGCCTCCGATACCATACCCTCTGGCCAGATATCTGTGGCTGTATAACTATATCTGGCACCAGAGGAGGAGTCTTGATCTGCCATAGGGACATAATAGGTGTTCCTTTAGCAAAAAAGGCCGGAGTATTGACCACGATGTCAGTAGGCCATGTACCTATCACCGAGGGGGTGACTGAACCTCCCACCTCCAATAATCTCCCCCAAGGTGCAAGTAGGCCACACCATTTGGGTCCTACCTGCACCTTCCAAGGCCAATTTATCTTATGGATTCCCGGTTCTAAATTCTCAGGGGCAGGGAGCAGAAGATTATTTTCAGTACCAACCTGCGGTTTTACCTTATTATCGGTGCCTGTAATTTGGATCCTAAGAGGGGAGGCCCATATAGTTTGTAACATTTTCAGGGCACTGGGTCTGCCATCCCGAGGTCTTTCATTCAGGTCCCGCACGGTTTCATATAATCTTTTTGTCCACCCCTGCAGGGACTGAGAGTCTGTTTTCAGGGCAGCCTTAAGGATACCATTATAACGTTCAATAAGGCCTGCCCCTGTTGGGTTATATGGCAGGTGGAATCGCCATTCAATGTTGTTTTCTTCTGCCCAGCGCTGTATCATCGCTCCAGTGAAGTGAGTCCCTTGGTCACTCTCGATAACTTGAGGTGTCCCGTATGCAGACATCAGTTTAGTAAGTGCCTTAATTGTGTATGCTTGATTTGCCTTTGGTACAGGATAGGCTTGCAGCAGTCCACTTACAGTGTCAACGCAGGTCAGGGCATATCTCGCCCCCTCAGACCGAGGGAGGGGCCCAATGTAGTCGACCTGCCATCTCTGAAGAGGACTATATCCTCTAGCAATGTGGGATGTTGTTTCAGGCAACGGTCTCGGTCTCATCTTTGAGCAAGCATCGCAATCCTGACATGCTTGAACGATATCAGATAGTTGTACAGGCAGCCCCCATGCTTTAGCAGCTGCCCACATTATCTTCTGTCCAGCATGCCGTAGCTTCTGATGTAACCAACAGGCAATATTTTCAGATTGTGAATTCTCAATCCATCGGATTCGGGCCAGTGTGTCAGCTTCATCATTTCCTGGTGACTGCAAGGGTTGATGACCAGAGACATGGTAGACACATACTGTCCTGTGTTTGACCGTATTCCAAATGTCTACCCACATGTCTTTACCCCAAATCGGTCGGGCGTGGATAGTCCATTCCTGGGTAGCCCATTGCGTAATCCACAGAGTGAGCCCCCGGTACACAGCCCAACTATCTGTACAGATGTTCAGGACGCCGTCACCAGGTTCTTTAGTTATAACCATCCACACGGCTCGCAATTCTGCCCATTGGCTGCTTTGACCATCCCCCTCATCAAACCAGATGGTCTCAGTAGAGGGATGGTATGCTATTGCTCGCCACTTGCTCGGGTTGCCTCTGCTGGACCCATCCGTATACCAGGCATCTTCAGGAATAGGATATCTTCCTTCCTGAACGGGACTCTTCTCTGGTGGAGCAACCATCGGTTCTTTTGATGTATCACTGTGATACGTCACTGGGCCTAGGATCTTCTGTAGTTCTTCTTTAAGTGGAGATGAAGACAGACTGCTTCTCTGGCTTAGATAGGCGACCCATCGTGCCACCGTTTGTGCTTGGGCCACCCCCGTCTTAGGAAGGTGAGTCAAATCTCTCACCCACCCCTGGATTGGTAATGAAGTCTTAACTATGACCTCTGCTGTTTGCGTTATCGGCTCTACTGCTTGTAATGCCGAATAGGCAGCCAATAACTGTTTCTCAATCATGCTATATCGTTCTTCTGCTCCGTGCCAAACCTGAGACCAGAATCCAATGGGGGTTCGAGCAGAACTCTGGCGTTGCCACAGGCCCCAGCCAAAACCATCTTGAGTAACATGAACATCTAGTTCAGCTGGGAGGGTCGGATCAAATATACCCAACGCCTGAGCTTGTTTAACTGCCAGTTTTGCCTGTTGGAAAGCATCCTGTTCTATCTTTCCCCAATTCCATGATTGACCCTTCTTTGTAAGCTTGTATAATGGCCTTAATAGCTGAGCTAAATGAGGTATAAAGGAGCGCCAATACCCCAATATACCCAAACATTCTTGCAATTGTTTTGATGTTGTAGGGACTGGAAACGCTTGGACTTTATCTACTACCGCACTGGGTAGTACTTTGGTTTTCCCGGACCAAATTACTCCCAGGAATTTTACAGATAGCCCCGGACCTTGCACCTTCTGTGGGTTTATAGCCCACCCTCTTTTCTGCAGGTAAGCTATCAACAAATCTGCTGCTTGTCTCACCGCCTCTAACGAATCGGATGTTAACAGGAGGTCATCAATATAATGATATAAATTGACATTATTTGGCTTTTCCCACTTAGCCAGATCACGTGCCACTAAATTATGACAAAAAGTGGGCGAATGTACGTACCCTTGGGGTAGGACCTGGAAAGTCCATTGCCTCCCTTCCCATGTAAATGCAAACTGATCTTGCGATTCTTCACTGATTGGAATACTGAAGAATGCATTCGCCAAATCCAAGACACAGTGATATGTTTTGATTTCCCTGCTTAGTGTGTCCATTAGGGAGGCAATATTGGGTACAGCCGCATGAACAGGTGGCGTGACCTTATTTAATTCCCTATAGTCTACTGTCATCCTCCATGTTCCATCCGGTTTTCGCACTGGCCATATTGGGGAGTTATATGGGCTATGTGCAGGCCTTATAATACCCACTCTTTCTAATTCCTGCACCGTCTTTGTTATTTCATCCTGCCCACCCGGGAGTCTGTACTGTTTCACATTAGTAATCCGGCGTGGCTTCGGCAAACAAATAGGCTCATGTTTTGCATGGCCTCTCAATATTGTCTGGATTGCCCGGATACTAATGCATCTCTGCCGCAATCGGAACTCTCCCACTGTTGTATGGAGAGCCAGACCCCACAGGATATCAATTCCTAATATATACTCTGGAATTGGGGCAATGGATACCTTGTACTCCCGTGGTGGAAGACGCCCGACCCCCAGTTTTACCCAGGTTTGGGTGACCGGAATGGTTTGTCCCCCAAAACCTCCAATCATCACTCTATTACCTTTAAATTTAGTTGGGTCTCCATATATTATAGATGTCTCTGCCCCGGTATCAACTAGGGCCATAACCTTCTGTATATTCTTTCGGGACCAGTATATCGTCAGTTCCACATAGGGCCTCCGGTCCCGTCTAGAGGCCCTAGGAGGACTGACATCCCTCGGCAAGCCATGAACTGAGCCAGATTCAAGTCTTTTCCCTCCGATACCTCCGGTGTCATAACCCGAGGCACCTGAGGTGGCTTCTTTTTCCTATTTGGAACTATAAAATCTTCTAAATTCCATGTTGTTGTTGGTCGCCGCTCTATAAATCTTATCCCTGGCCTTTTGGGTTTATTCTGAAATTTTTGTTCATCCTTCAGTTGCTTCCACAACTGAAGGAGAACCTGATTGGGCTGCCCATCAATTTTTGAAAACTGAACGCCTGCCCGGAGCAGATCATTAAACATTTGTTTCCGGGATACCCTAACAGGTCCTGCCCGAGAAGTTCGCGGGGCCGATCTTCTGGCTCGCACTATTGGAAAAGCCTCGGCATCCTCAATCACCCTGATATTGCGCTTAGCTCGTAAACGCTCAGTTTCTCCGAGGTCTGCTACCAATTGGGCGGCTTGTTGGACTACTGCCTCTGCGGATACTACTGGATTAAGTATGGAAACCAAGGTTCCATACATATGAGAGGGTGCTTACTGTAAAATTAGGTCCCTCATTCCCGCAGAAAATTTAACCATATCAGGGCTATCGAATGTGTCTTCGTAGATAGCCTCTCTCATACCTAATTCGCGTATATAATTTTGAAGGTCTTCCATAGAAGACCACATCCCTGTGTTTACTGGCATGTCAGTTTTATTTGTCCACACCATGCGGCAAGCAGCCATTATCCATTCTACAATTGAATGGTTTTCTTCAGGGAACTGAGTCCCAGCATACAGTCTCTGCCGAAGGGCAGGATGTACTGTTATTGTGGCCAACTTAGATACTTCGGGGCCACTAACCAGTACACTATCTGCCCCTGAATCCCATAACCGTAATAACCAAGCCGGAACACTTTCCCTTGGCCTTTGCCTAAATCGTTGCACTAGGTCCATGAGTTCAGTAGGCGTATATGGACGGGCTGTTACATGTAAAACAGATTCGGCAGGGGGCCATTGATCAGGAGGCACTCCTGCTGGTCGATCTTGAATTTTCTTTGTTTTTTGAGTTATTACTGGACGGACTTCTAGTGAGTCCGTCTCAGATGGTTTTTCTAGATCAGATTTAGTGATCTTATTTTGATTCATTTCTTCAGGATCTTGATCGTCATTAAATGAAATGTATCTAATTTGAGGGTTGGAGGAAGAAAATGACGGTTTTTTTCCCGTCAATAGATTGATCTCACCCTCCAATTTTTCAATACGGGCCTTTAACAATTCATTTTCATGTGCAATGTTGTTTGATTTTATCTCTGCCCGATTTAAAGCATTTAATAATGGCCAGGCTGCCATAGATGCAGCCATTCGCTTTTCTTTTGTAATTAAGATATCTTTTTGTAGTCCTAGAAAGTAATCAGTTAGACAATAGGCGTCCATGTTATTTGGTACTCTTAAAGGGCCCCATTGTTCAATAATTGTTGCTAATTGGTAATATGGGGACGCCTCAAAACCTGGAATTTGTCCAGGAAGGCATGTCCCTAAGGGGGTGGTCTTCTCCCCCTTGTACCAATTAAAGATTTTCCACACAAAGGACATTTTTTTTTTCCTTATATTTCTAGATGCCAAGTCAGTGGCTCCTGCCTGGCTTGCCAAATGTATTGGCAATAACTATGCTGGTATTAACAAGGATAGCAATTACAAGTAAAATGGTAGAAATACAGAAGATATAAGGAAAAGGGAACTCACCAGAGCTGAGGTGATCCTCCCTGGTGAGCAATCTCCAAGAGATGCTGCCTCAGTGAGGGTCAGCCCTTAAATGAGGTCTCAGAGGAGGTGGAGTCGAACTCCACCCCTCCAGGGAGCACAGCTCCATAACTTTCACCTGTGCTCCCACAGCTGACCCCACACTTGCCTCAGCTGATCAATCAGTGGTTCACATTGTGATCTCCCATACACAGACAGAACCTGCCTGAGGAGCAAGCTGATGGCTGTCAGCTACAGGCAGACCTAGCTTTGTACTGCATTTCTTAGAGCAACAACTGTTGCTTTCAGTCACTGAATATACCAAGGCCAATTACTATGCCAGGAACATTTATGGCATCAGTGAACAAAAAATGCGTTAAAAATTGTAATAGACAGGAGCCATTTATTCTTTTATAACTAGGTGACCAAAGAACAACAGTCCTTCTAGAGTCAAGCTGTTAAGAACTAATAGCATCAATCAATATCACATAGATAGATTACTTCCCTGCCCTAAGACCATCTTGCGACCATTTGGTGCTCCTAATTAAGCCCTCTTGATGGCATTTTGTCTGAGCCATGCGACATTTTGTGATAGGAGTTACTGCTAGTGTTCCCTTAACCCTACACCAAAGTAGGAGGTATCCATTCTCAGGGAATCATGCAGGCTTCCTCTGTATTTGATGCTCAGAGACAGCCCCAGAACTTTTTAAATCTTAGCTTAGCTCTCATCCAATAATGTTCATCAAACAGTGCAACTTGTCCTTTGGGGATGCCTTTGTTCTGCATCAACCAGTTCCAACGGAGTCTTCTTGGCTTGTTTTAGATCAGTTTTTCAACAGATAAAGCCAGGGTCTTTGAATTACAAAGTGAAATTGCAGAATGCATGATTCTCAACCAAACAGAACAGCAGGTGGGATGCAGGGTGAATACCTGAACCAACACCACCTGCAAGCAATCCTTCAATATCTTAGGAATCTCTAGCCACCCCAAATCCAGTGTTGTGCTTGATCTATCATCTCTGCTGAGTTTTTAGCTAAGCTGATGGGGAGCATCACGGTGGTGATGGGTGAGCAGTCAGACTAGAGGGTCTTAATCAACCGTAAGGATCCTGTGATCAGAGGAACGTGAATGTGCTGTTAAAGGTCACAAGCGCTGCACTGCAGCATGAGCATACACAGCGAAAGGCTTTCAGTAGAGCTTCAGTTCATAAATGAGGACTGGGTTATGGAAAATAGGCTCAAGATATAAAACAGAAAACAGATCTTAACGCCAGGTTCTGTGAATGCAACCAGCTGAATTTCACAGATATTGAATTTCAATGACAATTTCTTGTGTTATTTTACCCTCCAGCTCCACCCTGAACAGGAACATGTCAGTGACAAGCATTACTCCTCCAGGCTTGACCTAACAGTGCTTTACTTGCACTATGAGCTAATGGCTGTGCTTACAGCACCTCAGGGAGACACCTCAGAGATCACAATGTCCTTCGGGTACAGCAGGAGACACTCAACTCTCCAAATGTGGAGTTTAATTTGTCCAAAGAGGAGACAGGATTCCCATGCTAATAACTTAGGACCATTTCAGTCATAGGTTTAAAGATGATGTAAGTGCTGAGGCAATACATGAACTAGATGAATGAAGCCCAGATGTCAGGGCTCAAGTCGTGACTCCAGCCCCAGCTGGAGCTAAGGCTGTCTTGAATTCATCACAACACAGTTACATTATTTGCTCATACTGTGGATTTGCATAGGGACAACAGGAAGGTCAGAATTGCTTCAATAGAGCTATGCAATCTTTGTCCTAAATACTGGAAACCCACAGCGTTGGACAAATAAAATGAATTAAGTCTGAAGTGCTTTACATGGATTGTGATCCTATGTTTGCCTCACAAACTTACCTGAGACTTTCCAATCAAAAATCAGAGTGTCATCTCCAATTGTGTAGATGTATGTTCCCTCGTCTTCTTTCGTTACAGCTGAAGCCACAAGCTTATGCAGTTTCCCTTTATCTTCCATTGTGAATTTCTTACTGGTCTTGATTTCTTTGCCATTTTTGTACCACTTCACCATGACATTGGCTTCAGAGGTCTCAGAAACAAATTCAGCTTGTTTTCCAGCAACGGCCCTGATTACTCCTCCACTTGTCTCTTTGATTACGAAGTTTGCCAGTGCTGAAACAAAATATGAAGACACAAAATACATATGATGGTAAAGAACTGCAGGGACATTGGTGACCATGAGGCATTCATTTATCATAAGATCAAACGTGCACGTTTAGTCCTAGTTCTAATTGCTAGATTCTAATTCAGAAGCTGGCTAATTGGCAGCTTTTATAAACCACGTACCAGATTACCTTATCTCCACAAGTTGAAGGACGTACACTGTACAGGGGACAGAGCCAAAGGAAGAAGCCCAAGGCTTCAAGAAAATGTCTAAAATAGGAAAACTGAGGAAAGAATTGGAACAAGCAAACTAGAAGGAAATCAATGGAGGGGGTATCTATTACTGCACTGTAACCCCCTGGCAAACAAATCAAGCCTAAAAGATAGAGATATCACTTAGGACTGAAAAGAAAAAAGAAAAAAAAGTGCAAAAGTTAGATGATAAAACTGGCCCCTATTAACACACAGTGGAATAATTGACTTCAAAGATTCAAAATCTCACCACTGTCTTAGCCAAAAGTTTAAGCCTAAGGCCACGGTCCTATTTTACTGAGGGTAATTGAGCTTGTTTTCCAACTTCTTGTTAACATATCATTTTAAAACAGCGCACACAACTGAGTTGGGTCTGTTGAGACAGCGCAGTCAGAGCTGCTAAAATCAAAGTCTGGATTATGCATGCATTTGTTCTGCAGTTCCAAGAACACGCGTGTATAATACAAATTCAACAACGTTCTACAGAATGCCTGTATTTAGGAGCTCAAGAGCCAGCTGATGGACACTGGGATGCCTGAGATCCTGTCAATACATTTAACTCCATCCTATCATACAGTCACATTTCATTCATTTTTTCAGGAACTGTCTCTTATCATTGTAGTCCCCTCACCACTGCTGGATGTGAGCCCAGCCACACAAAAGCAGCTGCTGGTTCTCACTGCAGATACTGCAGTAAGGAGAAACAGCCTCCAGACTGGACCAGCTGAGCGTGGCCCTACCAGGATTTGCTCCAAAGGTCTTATTACCAGTAGTGCTTCCCGATGAAATACATGGGGGTCCTCCTTTGATTCCAACCCCAACCCACCCCACCATGCCCCCTGATAACATCCATCAGGGCCACATCTCGACAGCTCCTGAACACCTCCAGGGATCCCACCACCTACCTGGGCAGCCTGTGCCAGTTAATTCTATGGGCAGACCTGCCAGTATGAAATATTATGCTAACATGACAAAGAGAGAGAAGAAAAGCAAAATTAAGACTAGCTGACAAGCCTTGGCAGGAAGTTCTGCTCTCCATCAATTTAGTCCCTGTGACTCTTCACAGGTGTTTTCTACATTTGGGATCACTGCTACAAAAAGAGATGTTGACATCATCTCTTGTGGCCACCCTGACAGAAGAGCAGGAAGGCTGGGATGCTCTTTTTCCTGTCTTTCCCTTGATTTCCTCTATATCTTAGGGACGAATCACAGGACAGAACACAGAAATCAAATGGCTCTACAAAGCAGATTGGCCAGTTCAAGTCAAAACAGCCACTGAAAACACCCCAGATGCTGTCTGACAACAGCTGGACTGTCGGGGAGTCAGGTGAATGCAGTCTGCTGGCCCTGGGCAGGAAGAGGACAGCCCAGACTGTCACATACCTTTCACTGAAAGCTGATAGAGCATTTTATCCCCCTCACAGATGCACTGATAACTTGCAGCATCATCCATTGAGTCGTTGTGAATTTTCAGGGTGTGTTTCTTCCCCACAATTTGCAGTTCATAATTTTCACTGGCCTTGAGCTCCTTCCCATCCTTCATCCACTCCACAGTAGCGCCTGTGTCTGAAAGCTCAGCCTGCAGTTTGGCTTCCTCACGCAGCCAAGCGCAGATCTTTTCTACATCTTTGCTCTTCTTGGTAAATCTCACTGCAGCACCTGTCAGGAGCAAAGGCCTCGTTATTTCAATTTATATCAGGCTAACGTGGTCAATGTTTGCTGCAACATCTCTGAAAAAGTATCACCTTCTGTTCCTGCACTCATCATTGTGTCAGTGCTGAGCAATTCACGATATTTCATTTGGTCTTCTTGCTGGATTTACTAAGTAAAAATCAACCAAACATCTCCTTCTACTGATTAATAATGCTCTAAACATGCTTCTGCAGAGGTTTCCACCCAATGACAAACAGGTCCTCCCATCATGAATGTTTATTTGTTCTACTTTGTCATGCAAAGCTGATTGATAGAGATATTATTGGAATGATTGCTCCCCTACTTCTAAACTATTCCAGTGCAATCAGAAAGGCTGTCTGAACCTGCAGCTGAAAGTACTGCTCTATGGTCATGCAGTGGTAAACCTGGTGACTGAATGCACTGGCCAATAGCTGTGAACTGCAGACATTCATCAGCTGGCATGCTTGCACGTTGTTGTAAGGTCAATAGTAAACATGGCATCCCCTCCAGGTACAGCTTCACCAGTTGTTAATGGGGATTTCACAGCCAGGACTGGGTCTGAGGAAGAACATGTATGTCTTAATGCTCTTTAGATGCAAGTCTGGTATCTCATTTAGAGATGGAAGATTAAATCATAGGTACATTTCTACTTCTCCCTTTGCATGAGTGCTAGAAGAAGCACTTCTGTGCTTAAGATCTGTTACAGAAAGTTCTGCCTCTTGCACATGTGAGATATCAAAAGATAAGGATATTCATGTCTCTGTCACAGAAACAACTCGTATCACTTTAGTGGTAGCTGGAGGTTGATAGGAGATAGGAGAACTAGGAATAAAGGAAAGCCTTTGGTGTGTTAATGCACTGCTAACCTTAAAGTCAAAGGAAGCATCTTTAGGGAACCAACACAGCTGCTCAGCACACACTGACCCATTTCCATTGGGGTTTTTGTGCTTACCAAGGTGCACGCTCCCTGGGAATTCCAGAGACGGGCTCTGTCCATGCGCATTGACTGCAGACACTCGGAACTGATCATCAGCCTCTTCAGACAGATTGCTCACCGTGAACTCTGGGACGGGGACATGAGACTCGTGGCACCTCACCCAGGTGAAGCCAGTTAGTTTCTTGCATTCCACAATGTAGCCATCGACTGGAATGGGGCGGTGCATCTTCGGAGGGGACCATGCCAGCGTCACTGAGGTTTCTGTTTTATTTTTCACCACGGGGTCAGTTGGGGGCTGGGTGGGAGGTTTTCTGGGAGCTGAACAGAAATAAATTTCAGAAATATTAGCATAAGGTCATGTAGGCTGGAAAAGACCTTCAAAAGACCTTCAAAATCAGCAGACTCAACTTTCAGCATGACCTACTGAGTCCCACCATTATCTACTGTGGTACCTGAGGACATACATGACAAGCTTATTCCTGCAGGTATTTACATAGTGAATATATTCACCCTCTGGTTGCTTTGGAACATTTTAGAGGTTAAAATCCCATCAGACTTTTTCACTGTGTGCAGCCACTGATACAGGCAGGAGGCTGGGAATTACCTGATGGGCTCTAGTTACAGACTACTGACACAGTAAAGGATTGATTTCATTTAATTTTGGCCATCAGAAAGTTTGGTGTCTGGTTTCAGTCACCCATCTGGACTCCAATTATAATCATATGGAGAACAGCACATTCAGGAGAACTCATCTCAATAAACCTGAATGAAATCACAGAATCATAGGATCATGGGAGGGCTTGGGTTGGAAGAAACCTTCAAGATCATTAAGTGCTAGATGCCAAAGGTCCCACTAACACAGTATTAAGCCAAAAGCTAGATGCTGGAATCAGATCTCCTGACCTTACCATCAGAAACTGAGATGTCATATTTTGCTCAGAGGTGCCTGCTTGTAGGAGGGACAGCTTCCGAGCTTTTTCTGCTCCAGGAACCAGCTCGAGCTTCAGAATTTAAACAGCAGTCAGAAATTAAACTGAGCTTTGTCACCTCCATCAAATAGAAGGAGTGGTTGGGTGGTACAGCTTTCCAAATCGCTTAGAAACTGTCACAACAATCAGATGCCTACCTTTTCTTTTTTAACTTGTTAATACATAGAGCTTAATAGCATCAGAATGCCCCAAGCACTTCAGACAACAGGACAGCTGTAAACCCTTCTTTAAGGATTCCTTTGTTTAACCACTGAGTAACTGTAATTCAGTGGTGCTGGTAGGAGAAGGGAAGTCCTAATCTTCCCAGATGGTGAACAGAGTTGATGTTCACATGCAGACTGGTGCTGCAGCAGAGCCAGAAACCACTCATTTGGGAAACACAGCACCAAGAAAATAATGGGAATAGCTTCAGAAAATCAGGAGCTTCACTCAAATTTCATGTCAGATCTATAATTCTTCCTATTTTCAGGAAGAAATGATTTCCCTTTTTCTTGTAGTTTTATTTTCTTTTCCTTTCCAGCAAGCAGCTTTGTAGCTTACAAATTGTTTTCTAATCACCTCCTGGTGTGGACAAATCACACAGGTCTGACTCCATGTTTTACATAGTTAGCATATTATATTTGTTCCACTATGGAACTGTACAGTCATAGAATGGCCTGGGTTGAAAAGGATCCCAAAAATCATCCAGTTCCAACCCCCTGCTATGTGCAGGGACGCCATCCACCAGACCAGGCTGCCCAGAGCCACATCCAGCCTGGCCTTGAATGCCTGCAGGGATGGGGCATCCACAGCCTCCTTGGGCAACCTGTTCCAGTGCGTCACCACCCTCTGAGTGAAAAACATCTTCCTAAGATCCAACCTGATCCACAACCCCTACACACCCTCAGAGCCCCCTAGAGCCCCTAGTCCTCCTATTGCCCACCACAGCCCCATATGCCCACTAGAGTCCCCCTCAACTCTCTTTACAGGCCCTGCACAGCTCTATATAACAGTCTTATAGAACTACCTCTAGTAGAAGCAATCTCCACACAGAGATCCTTTCCCAGCACACTGCGCCACGGGGGGAGCAAAACGGGGGGGGGCACATACACACACAGCGCCGGGGGGGCCCGTAACCGACCCCCACCCATCCTTTAAAGGGGTGGGGGGTCCGTTTTAATGGGGGGGGGGGCGAGATCACCTTCACCCCCCACCCCCCCATCCCCACCCCATCCTTTAAAAGGGGGGTGTCCATTTTGGTGTTGGGGGGCAGTGACAATCCGCCCCCCCACCCCATCGTTTAAAGGAGGGGGGGTCCGAGACCACCCCCCCCACCCCATCTTTTAAGGGGGGCGGTCAGGGGCTCAAGGGGGGCAGCACATCGTGCACAACATTGGGGGGGGGGGGGGCTTTAAAACGGGGGGGTTACAAAAAGCATAGCTCTCAACTATAGATGGGATTGGGGGGGGCTCAATCGATGGGGGGGGGCCCTTCATGCAGGGGGGGCACAGCGTAAGTCAGCGGCTTTGAGGGGGGGTGTTGGGGCTGTTTGGCCTTTGGGGGGGTTATTGTGTGCCCCACCCCCACCACCCCCACACACAATGGGGTGTTAATGTGGGGGGGGGGGGCTTAGATTAGTTGCGTTCCCTATAGCACTGCCCCCCCCCGTCATTAACCCCCCCGCTTTATCCTTACGGCTGAGCCCCCCCCCGACAGCGCCCCATTCATCTTGATGGGGGGGGGGGGTTTGTCACACGACCCCGGCGCGGCTTACGGCACATCGTCGACCCCACCCCACCCCCCATAACCCCACCCGGGGGGGGAGGGGGCGATGTGGTGAGTGGGGGGGGTGTTCCGGAGGTGGGGGTGAGCAAAGCGCAATATGGGGGGGGGGGTCCTATAACTGGAGGGCAGCGGCTGCACAAAGAGCCCGCGGGGGTCGGAGAGCAGCACTTTGGCTGGGGGGGGTCCACGGGGTCCGGGGGTAATGCTGCCCCACCCCCTCCCCCACCCCCCACTGCCGACCCCCCCCCCGCGTTGCCCCCCCGCCCCAACGTCAGCTCCTGCGGCAGCTCCTCGTCGCTCTCCTCCTCCTCTTCCTCGTCTGGGGGGTCAATATGTGGGGGGGGGGGTCCCATCGGGCAGCGGCAGCTCCGCCGGCTCCGATTGGCTGAGCCGCAGTGCGCGGGAGCGGCTGTTGTGTGCCGGTCGGTGGAGGGGAGGCTCTTCATGGAGCTGCCCCGCAGCCAACAACAGCCTGAATGAGATCCTGGAGTCCCAGACGCTGGAGGATGAGCTGGGAAAGAGCAGAGGCTCCCCACAGAAGGGCAAATCACGTCTGATAACGTGAGTGTGGAACACAGCCAGCCCCTTCCTCACATGTGTGGGGCTTCCATGTTCCTCTGTGCCCATTGCAATGTGCCACCCCAATCCTGCTGCCCAGCCAGGAGTGGATGGGATGAGCAGGTTGGGATGCACAGAGCAGTGCTCAGACATTGCTGGGACATTTGTGCACTGCTGTTGAGCTTCCCTTTGTGCAGCAGGAGAGAGATGGAGGTTTACAGGTGAATGGTTGTTATTTCTATGGCATTGCACAGGTGGTAGAACCATGTCCATTCCCAAACTTATTCCAGGGCATGCGGGAATTTGTGCAGTTGTAGTTCCTGAATTGTGCTATTTAAAACCCTCCTGTAAATGGGGATGTTTTGTAATGCCTGCTGGGGCTGCAGGCAGCATTGCCTTCCTCCTTAGGGGGCAGGTTTAATCACAAGCCTCCCTATTTCCTATCACAAACGTCCTACAAACCATGTCTGGGCATTGCTGTCTCGGCCTGGATCTCAGCTCCTGAGACTGTCAGACGTGAAGCAGCAGCAGCTGGGTCAGGGCTGGCTCTGTGTGCCCTCTCTGGGTCTGTGGGCACAGAGTGGGGCAGAGGGATGACTGTGAGAGGGAGGAATTGCCCAGCCACAAGAAAGAGGAAATCAGCTGAAAAGGGGAGATTTGAGAAGCACTGAGGCTGTGGCTGCTTTGACAGTAAGAAGAAACCAAGCTGTCACTGTGCAGATGGGAACTCCAGTAGGAGAGCTGTGGTGGCTTTACAGATGGCAGACAGCAGCTGGAGTGTAGAGCCAAGGGTAGGGGGGGGATCTTCCTCTTAGCAATGCCATGCAAAGAATGATGCAGACTCCTGCAGGGTCGGCTTTGCTGTGTGACCCTGGGTGGAAGCAGCTGGAAGGTCTCAGCCCTTCTGCATTATCCCAGGAACTGGGGCAGTGCTCGGTCTCATCCCACCTCTGCTAATAGCAAATGCAGAATCCCTTATCTGAGTGCCCTTTTCTCTCATGTAGAGTCACCAACCCTGGGAAGTTCACAAAAAGTTTGGGTGTTGTGTTGAGGGATGTGATTTAACTGGGAAGTATTGGTGATGGTTGGACTGGATGATCATAAGATCATCCAGATCATAAGATCTGAGATCATAAGATCATAAGATCATCCAGGTCTTTTCCAACCTTGAAAATTCTATGGAGTTGTAGCAGATTGTGGGGGTGTAGGTGTGGTATATATATGTACACAGATGGGAATATCCGTATGGAAAAGATAGATCCATGTGTGTTCTGGGCTGCACTGAAAAAGGGGTGGCCAGCAGGAGAGGGAGGTGATTGTCCACTCCTGCTCAGCTCTTGTGAGGCCATATTTGCAGCACTGTGTCCAGGCCTGGGAAGGATGTGGAGCTGTTGGGGGGGGTCCAGAGGAGGGCCACTGTGATGATCAGAGGGCTGGAGCAGCTCTCCTATGAGGAAAGGTGGAGGGATCTGGGCTTGTTTAGCCTGGAGAATGGAAGGCTGTGGGGAGACCTCATTGTGGCCTTTGAGTACTTGAAGGGAGCGTATAAACAGGAGGGGGAATGGCTATTTATGAGGGTGGATAATGATAGGACAAGGGGGAATGGTTTAAAACTGAGACTGGGGAGGTATAGGTTGGATCTTAGGTAGATGTTTTTTGCTCAGAGGGTGGTGACACACTGGAACAGGTTGCCCAAGGAGGCTGTGGATGCCCCATTCAAGGCCTGCAGGCATTCAAGGCCAGGTTGGATGGGCTCTGTCCATGAGCATTGACTGCAGACACTTGGAACTGATCATCACCCTCTGCAGACAGATTTACAGCCCCTGCACAGCTCTATATAACAGTCTTATAGAACTACCTCTAGTAGAAGCAATCTCCACACAGAGATCTTTTCCCAGCGCCCCTTTGTGACATCATAATGCCCCTTTGTGACATCATAACACCCTTTGTGAGATCATAATGCACCTTTCTGATGTCATAATGCCCCTTTCTGACGTCATAATGACCCATTGTGATGTCTTAATGCCCCTTTGTGACGTCATAATGCCCTTTGTGATGTCATAATGCCATTTGAGACGTCATAAGGCTCCTTTGTTTTCATAATGCCTCTTTGTGACGTGATAATGCCTCTTTGTGACGTCATAATGCCCTTTGTGACGTCTTAATTCCCCTTTGTGATGTCTTAATGCTCTTTTGTGATGTCACAATACCCCTTTGTGATGTCATAACAACCCTTTGTGACATCACAATGCCCCTTTCAGACGTCATAATGACCCTTTTTGACGTCATAATTCCCCTTTGTGATGTCATAATGCTTCTTTGTGGTGTCATAACGCCCTTTGTGACGTCATAATGCCCTTTGAGACGTCATAATGCTCCTTTGTGATGTCATAATGCTCCTTTGTGATTCATAATGCCCTTTGTGATGTCATAATGCCCTTTCTGACGTCATAATGCCCCTTTGTGGTGTCATAATGCTTCTTTGTGAGGTATCTGTGGTGCCATTGATAATGAAGTGTGATGAACTGGAAGGCTTTCAGTAGAATTGCAGCCCTAACATAAACAATGACTTGAACTCTGGAATTCTGTGTAAAATCATTAGCTAGCTTGTGGTCCGGGTCTTCAAACCAAAGGCTGTGAGGTGCTGCTCTTGTTGACGCAGGCTGTGAAAGATGACTTGAGCTCTAAGAGTAATTTCCTTTCTGCTCTTTATATGAACGTCAAATCCACAATTAGAATATTAAGAAGATAATATAAAATTTTGTGCTGCTGGACTGAGGACTTCCATTAGCTGTTAGCCATAGTTTGGAACTTGCAAAGCAATCATATTGGAGCCTTGCTGGGCAACCTGCTCCAGTGTCTCACCACACCCACAGTAAAGCATTTCTTCCTAATATCCAATCCTAATCTACCTTCTTCCCATGTAAAGCCATTTCCCCTCATTCTGTTGCTACCTGCCCTTATGAAAAGTCCCTCCCCAGCCTTCCCTGTAGGCCCTCTTCAGATACTGGAAGGCCACTCTAAGGTCTCCTTGGAGTCTTCTCCAGGCTGAAGAGCCCCATCTCTCTCAGCCTGTGCACATAGTAGAGGTGCTTTCAGCCCTCTCTGATCACCTTCATGGCCCTCCTCTGGACCTGCCTGAACATCTCCAAGTCCTTCTTGTGTTGAGGGCTCCAGAACTGCGTGCAGTGCTCCAGATGGGGTTTCAATGAGAGGAGTGTGGAGGGGCAGCACCACCTCCCTCGACCTGCTGGTCATGCTTCTGTGCTTTAAGCTTATGCTTTAAGGTCCTATATGCTTTAAGGTTTAGATAGTGCAGTCGCCTCACCTCTTCAGGTTTATCTGTGAAGGTCCCTTCCAAGTGAACCGTGCTGATCCAGACAGTTCGGATTGCTCATTAAAGTGTTTTAGTAAGTTGGGCTGGTCCTACGAAGCAGTATGACTGCAGTAAGCAGTGTACATGGTGCGCTGTGAGTACTGCACACATTCCTCTTGGCAGCTTGTGGAACAGAAACTGTGCATTGTTTGGATTGTGTAAGTATTCCTGTTGGTCTCTTGTGATGCTTACCTTCTTAGAGCACCTTTCCTCGTTTGGCTCTACATATTTTGGTACCTTACTTGTTCTGTTTGGCTTAGCAGGGAAGGTCTTCTTCTGAAGCATCCTCAGTCTTGGTCTGGGCAGCATACTTAGAAATGACATGGACGTTACATGAGTGGGTGGTCAAAGGGGGGAAGAACTCACCTTTCTGATCTGTTTCCTTTTAGAACACAGTCCTGGAGAGGATTTGCTTTCCTTGTTTCCTGGAGACTTGGATTCTTAGATGGTTTTGACTGCAGCTATTTCTGATGTTAATTCCTTTTTCTGTACTTTAGTAGCCAAGTGCAAGTGGAGTGCTTTGGGAATTGTCTGAAGTTGCCAGGTTGCGTGTGATCACATATGTAACGTGGAGTTATGTGTGGTGCCAGTGATAATTAAGTGTGATGAACTTGAAGGCTTTCAGTACAATTTCAGCCCTAATGTAAACAGTGACTTGAACTCTGGAATTCTGTGTAAAATCATTAGCTAGCTTGTGGTCCAGGTCTTGAAACCAAAGGCTATGAGGTGCTGCTCTTGTTGACGCAGGCTGTGAAAGATGACTTGAGCTCTAAGAGTAATTTCCCTTCTGCTCTTTATATGAACGTCATATCAACAATTAGAATATTAAGAACATATTATAAAAGTTGTTGCTGCTGGCCTGTGGACTTCCATTAGCTGTTAGCCATAGTTTGGAACTTGCAAACCAATCTTATTTAGACTTTAGTGGTGAAATCTTCTGATGAAATCTTCCTTCTAATTCTGCAAAAGAATCTCGGTGGAACATTTCTGTCTGAAAAGGCTCTGGCATATGAAGATGTGCCAGACTGCAGCCATGTGCCAGATGCGTTTGGATCCATGGAATTTTCTGATGTAGCTTCAGTGTTTGAAGAATCTCCACTCGATCTAAATACTCAGAAAACAAAGCAGGTGTGTGAAGATGTACAGCTAGTTTCTTACAGAAAAAATACAGCTCTTAATCTAGAAATCTGCTTCTCATTGTATCTAGTGCTTACTCCATATTTAAGTATCTAGTGGACCTTGACCAAAGGAAGATAAAGATAGAGCAAAGAAGTATGTTAAGCATAAATTTTGTTGCCTTCTACCTGTAGGCCATGGTTGGTTTGACGTGATCCCTAACTCCAGTGTTTGGTTTGCACAGAAACAGCAAGCAAGGGAACAAGTAAAGGAGTCAGTGAGGATTTTAAAACACAATGGGAAGCGATAAGGCACAGTTAATAAGATTCTGGAGTTAGGCTGGAGGTAGGCAGAGGTTGAAAGGTACCGAAAGAAATTCAATCTTACTGTGTTGGACAACAAAATCCACTGTGATATTATTCAAATTTTTAACTAAACCAAGTGATAATTCATATTTATGTTTAGATAAGCTGGTGAAGGTTAATCCTCAATGGAGAATTGAGATGAACAAATAAAAAAATGGTGTTTGACAGTCTATAAGAAACGAACTTATTCTAGGAGAGAATCAGAGTTTTCAACTGTTTTGTTCAATAGCCAAATAATGTATGATATTTTTATAAGCATTGTGTCTGACCTTCTCAGCTGTTAGAATTTCTTTGACAGTAACTTCTCCGGCTGTGATCAGAAAACCTTTTGTTCCGTCTCTGGCACCATTCGAGGCATGATACTCAACTGGGTGATATGGAATTCACACTGTCAACTCCAGTGACAAGAAAAGTGGCATCTAAGAAGCGTGCAAACACAGAGAATGTTGATGCAGAGTCAGTGTTAAGAAATGAGCTGCCCTTTGCATTTCCTGCTCCAAAGGCCTTCTTTTCGAAGAGCCAGACAGAGAAGCAAGTAGAAGGCATATCTTTTTAGGCGCCTACTTCCAAAGGTATGTTGTATCTAACAAATGGAAACCTAGAACATGTGTAGCTTAGGAATTTTTTACTTTTAATATGAATGCAGTACTTGTAGGTCCTAAAATTCTGAAAGGTTTCAGTGTGGGGTTTATTTGGTCACAGCACATACAGCTGCCATCCTGTACATCTGACAGTGCACTGCAAGCGGTTTAACCATATATCAGGGCATGGTACACGTCTGTTAATGATAGAAGTTCTCACAGTTTCACAAGGAGCATGCCTTGAGATGCATTCAGATAATGAGATAAGTGCTGTGTTCCTAAAACTAGCATGTGTCTCCACTCTCCATCGAGATTTAGTAGATAATTTCTTTAACAATTATGATGAGAGTTTTGTTTTGTTTTTATTTTTTTCTGGGCTATTATTTTGAGTGAAAGAAAAGGGTATGCTTTTATTTAAGCGAGCTTTTGATTGCATCATGCTTCTAAATTAAATGTAACCTACTGAATTCCTCATGATAGCATACGAGTACTTGCGTGTATCTGTTCTCCCTAATAGAGGGAGAAGAGACTCAGTGAACCTGGACAGTGTTACCCAGGGTTGTGAGAACAGCTAAATGATTGTTGAGAACTGGTCAACTCGTGAGCCTGAGACCTGGGATCCTCCATCCTAGGGTGGAACTTTACTGGAGCACGTGGGTGCCACAGCAACAAAAGGACTGTGTACAATAGACTGAGAGTTTGCTGAGTTTCTTGGTTTACAGAAAGCACAACTAACTCAGCAGCAAGTGACGTATTTGGGATAGGAGATGACAGCTGGACTTTGAACCTTAAGGACTGCCAAGAAAGAAGCCATCTGCTCAACCCCTGAGCTGCAAACTGCCAAGGAACTCCATACGTTGCCAGGAATGACAGGAGGGTGCCGACCATGGATACACAGCTACGGACTGATGGTAAACTTGAAACAGCTTGAAGTGAGTAAGGGATATCCAGGGTGCACTGGTGCTCAATATTCAAGAAGCCCATCAATCTACACTGGGCCAAAGGATACCAGTTTTAATATCTCATGCAGTGTTTACTGTATTGGAGGCAAAAGGGGGACATTGGCTTTCACCCCACAGAATCACAGAATCACAGAATTACCCGGGTTGGAAGGGACCTCAAGGATCATGTAGTTCCAACCCCCCTGCCTAGCAGGGCCACCAAACATACGCCTTTACTAGATCAGGTTGCCCAGGGCCCCGTCCAACCTGGTCTTGAACACCTCCAAGGACGGGGCATCCACAACCTCACTGGGCAGCCTGTTCCAGGACCTAACCACCCTTCTAGTAAAGAACTTTCCCCTAACATCCAACCTAAATCTTCCCTCCTTCAACTTAAAACCATTTCCCCTAGTCCTGCTATTATCAGCCCTTTCGAAGAGTTTACTCCCCTCCTGGGAGTAAGTTCCCTTCAGGTACTGAAAGGCTGCAATGAGGTCACCCCGCAACCTTCTCTTCTCCAGGCTGAACAAACCCAACTCCCTCAGCCTGTCCTCATAGGGGAGGTGCTCCAGCCCCCTGATCATCTTCCTGTCCCTCCTCTGGACCCTTTCCAAAATCTCCATATCTTTTTTGTACTGAGGGCTCCGCACCTGGACACAGTACTCCAGATGGGGCCTCACAAGAGCAGAGTAGAGAGGGACGATCACCTCCCTATCCCTGCTGACCACCCCTCTCCTGATGGAGCCCAGGATCCCATTTGCTTTCCGGGCTGCCAGAGCGCACTGCTGGCTCATGTTAAGTTTCTCATCTATCAGGACCCCTAGGTCTTTTTCAGCCGAGCTGCTCTCAAGGACAACTCCTCCCAGCCTGTACAGGTGCCTGGGGTTCTTCCGGCCCAAGTGCAAAACCTTGCACTTTGCTGTGTTGAACCTCATTAGGTTCACCCGAGCCCAGCTTTCCAGCCTGTCAAGGTCCCTCTGAATGGCATCTGTTCACCCCAAAGATTCCCGAAATACCAGGCCATCCTGGTAGAGCAGGGTGATATAGAAATAATTGTAACTACTATTGCCAACCCAGTATCTTTCCTTAGCGGAACTCCCCTGGTGGAGAACCAGGATGACATCACTGCTTTGAAACAACTGATGCTGCACATTACATCCAGTCGGTCGGAGCTGAAGGACGAACCCTTAGAAGATGCAGAAGACGCCTGGTTTACCAGCAGCTGCAGTTTTGTGAGACAAGGAGGCTGTAAGGCAGGACATGCAGTAACTGCTACTGAGCAGGGAATGGAAGCACAACCATCAGCCGTGGGGACTACCCCTCAGAAGGCTGAAATAACTGCCTTGACGAGAGCCTTAATGATATGGACAGATGCTAACTATGTGTTTGGGGTGTCACACGCTCATAGTACCATCTGAAAAGAGCAAGGATTGCTCACACACAAGGAAAAGAGCATGATGTAAATGTACCTATGTTGTAGGGCACAGTTCTCTATCCAGGCCCAAGTCTGTGTGGGTGTCTCCTCTATCCACAAAGCTGCTCACACTGCAGGAGGCACAGGCTGAGAGGAGAGGCCAGAGCAGCTCTCCCACTGTGACACGGAGCAGCAGGATACAAGTAAAGGAAGGCCCCACAGCTGTACTGGGAAGATTCCACACAGTCATCAATTTTTCATCTGAAAGGTAAAGAGGAATTCCCTTTTCTGCCCCTATCATCATTGGTCGGGTGAGTAGCAATGATGCCCGGTGTGCTTCCATCAATGGAGCAGAATAGGCGGAAGGCTGGGGTGCAGGGTGACCTCTGCTGAGGTGAGTGGGGGCTCAGGGTGTTGCTCAGTGGTAGATTTGTTCACACTGAGTTCTAACAGGAAACTTGCTCAACATCGAAGGCCTTGCAAAAGTCTGGCTGAGTGATGTCAGTTGCTTTTCCTTTCCCTCCTGATGCTGTCACTCCACTGTAGAAGGCCACCAAAGCGACCAGGCTGCATGTCTCCGTTTCTGCTGTTTCTCCATTTCCTTCTTGTTGCTCCCTGTAACCAGCAGGTTCAGCCATGCTGCTTTCCTGCCTCCTCTACTGTGTTTCGTGTGGTCGGGATGGAGCTCAGAGCTCCAGCTCTGAGTAAGGTTTTCTGAGAAAGTTACCATCTCTTTTCCATTCCTTTACCCCTAAAAACAGTTTTCCAGTGTCTCTCATGCAAGAATTCTTTGAACAGCCTGCAGCTGACTCTCCTGAAGCTCAGGATCCTGACTTTGCTTTTTGCCAGGCCTGCATTCCTTGAGATGAGGAACTCTAGGAGGGCATGGTCACTACAGCCCTGACCACCTCCAGTCTTAACCCCTGCTGTGCACCATGTCCAGTAATGCTTCCCTTCTGCTTGGTGTGCTTAATACTTGACCCACAAAGTTATTGTCAGTGCACTCCAGCAGGCTCTCAGACAGCTTGCAGCAACTGGGATTGGTGCTGGGTGGTTGCTGGGAGGTGTCTCAGCAGAAAAGCTGGGCTGGGGTGGGCGTGCTATGTCAGTCCTCATCGCAGCTGGCAGAGAGAGTTAGAGGAGGGTGATGGGTGCTGCCTGCTCTCAGTGCTACTGCACTGAATTTGGGGCACAGCAGCACACTGGTGAGTGAGCTGGGAGGGAGACGGACTGCTGCTGTGCATGGCTAGGCCAGAGCTGGAGGATTGTCAAACGTGAGTCATGCTGGTGCAGCCATTGCAGCTGCAGCAGGAGTAGAAGACAAAGAGGTTTTGTAGAGGACAGAGGGTGGTGATTCATGGTTTGATGTCCAGGTGGAGGCCGATAACAAGTGGTGTCATCCAGGAGTCTGTCTTGGGACCAGTGCTTTTTTACATGGTTATCAGAGACACCAATGATGCAATGGAGTGCACCCTCTGCTGTTTGCTGAGTGGTGCGGCTGACGCAGTGGAAGGAAGGGATGCCATTCAGAGGGAGCTCAACCGAGAGGTTGGCCTACGTGAATCTAATGAGGTTGAACACAGCAAAGTGCAAGGTTTTGCACTTGGGCTGGAGGAATCCCAGGCATTTCTACAGACTGGGAGGAGCAGTCCTTAAGAGAAGCCCCGCAGAGAAGGACCTGGGGGTCCTGGTGGATGAAAAACAGAACGTGAGCCATCAGCGTGCTCTTGCAGCTCAGAGAGCAAATGGTCCCCTGGGCTCCATCAGAAGAGGGGATGGCCAGCAGGGACAGGGAGGTGATTGATCTTCATGATCCTTGAGGTCCCTTCCAACCCGGGCCATTCTATGATTCTGTGATTACACTCGCTGTCAGAAATAACAGCAGCTGTACAGAAGCTGGATATATTTTGGGACAGTTCTTGTAACCAGCTGATTTTAAGACCTTGCCCGAATTGGGGGTCTAAATTGCATGTTAGGAGAAAGCTGGTAAAGTGGCTATTGCTCATTCTTTTTCATTTGCTGATTCTTTCATTCGGGTTCCTTTTCCAAAGGAGATTCTGGTGATGGAAGCAATTGAAGAAAGAACCAAAGCAGCTCTTGCCAAGAATGCTTGAAGTCCCTGTGGAGAGAAGCAAAGAACTTGGGCTTCCTCTGGGATGCTCACCACCATGTCTCAGGAAGGAGACAACTGCTGTTCCACTTTCTGCTCTTTGTGTGGAAAGGTACGTCTGGGTTTTCTTCTACCTGTTTTTCTTTTTCTGGCTTTGAAGGAGAAGGGGTGGAGCAAGAGGAGACCCACTGGTCATTTGTTACCTCAAGAACAGGATGGATTCTGCATTCACTGTGAGAAACTTGGGCTAGTAGCATGGGCATGTTTCAGGCTGGACTCTTCTTTTGCTACTTGGTTTCCTTTTGGCTACAGGGAGACAGCTGTCTAAAGGTGTGTTTTCAGACCCACTCTCCAAAACCATGTTTCATTGTTGCAGGTGGTTCAGTGTGCTCTTGCAGGGTAGATGCTGTAGTTTGCTGTAGAATCTAAATGGTTTCTGTTCCTAGGGGAGGACTGGGAGGAGGTAGTGAGAAGAGAATTCAATGCCTTAGGTGTATCTTAGTGAGAAATGTTGGCATGAGGTGCTGAAAGTCTTGAGTTGTCAAAGGCCAGTGATGCTCAGACTCCTTAACCTGCTGGAGCAGGGTGGAAGCAAGGAGTGGGCACTGCCGTCACACAAGCTGCACTTGGTTCTGGTCTGCCAGGTCTGTGCTGGCCTGGATTTCTTCTGAGAAGTTTGTTGGAGCTGCTTGGAGTAGTGAAGGGTGGGGAAGAAGTGCTGCTCCAGAGCTATGAGACGTGCAGCTCCTTCTGAAGTGCTCCTGAGAAGGACGGAGCGCATTTGCTGCAGCTTTCTCTGCAGATGTGCTCCTCACCTTGAAATCCTCCTGGTTTGTCCTCAGCTCCTGACCACGGCCTGTTCTCTGTTTTGCAGGCTGATAACATGCAGAAGCCGCAGCTGGTGCGTGCTATGTCATCTTTAAACGTACCAGCATTTGCGGCAGCCCATGTTATTAAGAGCCACGTCACCCAGGGGCCAGATGAGCTCTCTCTGGAGGTAAGCAGTTCCAGGCATTCCGTGTTGTCGTGCATAGAAGAGGGCAGTCCTTTCTGCTTTGTTTTCCTACCAGATTTGCTGAATCTGGGATTGATGTTTCAATCTCTTTCAGGTCAGAGATCTGGTGAGCATTGTTGATATGAGGACATATCAACAGGCTGAGCCCCTGGTGGAGAGGCAAGCGTGGCTTTGAGGTAGGCACACGTTTTTGACTAGAGAGCACAACTTCAGTAGAGTTGGGAATCTCAGCTTGGAGCTGCTCTGCCTGCAACGGATGGCTGCTGGATGCAAACAGTTGCCCTGTGTCACTGTCAGTGGACCTTCCCTTTGGCTCTGGGCTCGGGCTAATGCTCACCTGTCTTTTTGTTCTAATTACAGGTTGGGCTTTTCCCTGGTGAGTGCATGGAACTCATCAGCGGAAAAGTTCCCGATTCCCTCCTCAATTCATTGCCAAAGCCAGGTGCGTAATTTACATTTGACAACGCGAGTTAGTCAAATAGGGTCAGAACGTTACTTTCAGGGGGTTTGTTTATGCCCAAGTTCAGCAAGCTTAGAAAGAGAACTACAGTAATCTCCTTGGGCACCTCCAGGGATGGGGAAAATCCATTCTTACGTGTCCTTGTTGGGAATGTTCTTCTCGTTGTTACATGCTCTGTCGAATGCATTGCGCTCAGCTTCGTCCATCCGAGCCAGGCCTGAAATGAACTGGTTTCTTTGTTTTGTTGCGCAGAGCCAAAGAAATGGGGCAAGCTCATCAACGGCCTTTGTTCCCTGGTGAAGGCCAGCCCCGGGAGAGCAAAGCAGCCTGAGCCTCCGACATTCTCCGGATCCATGTCCTTGCTTGACATCGTTGAGAGGTATTTAGCCTTCAGGACTTGAGGGCTGAGCTGTAGGAATGGAAGCATCCTCTGCTGTTTGAAACAGAGGGCGTTTCTAAGCTGTGTTTCAGCAGAAAGCAGGCAGTGCCCAGAACAGGCAACTTTTGGCCAGGGCTCGGTGCAGCTCTTCCATCACCCTGCACCACGTCTGACAGCATGCTCTGTTTTCTCTGCAGAATGAGTTCTCCCAGTAAGAGGGCAGAGTCAGCAGCTGGCAGTTGGTGTTCCTGCTTCTGCCTGGGCAAACCATCCCCTGTGGCCAAACGCCAACTGCAGAGCAGTGCCAGGGAGCCCTCTGAAGCAGAAGTCTTGGTCCTGGCAGGTAAGGGTGCAAGTCCAGCTTACAAAACACTGCTTGTCAGCAACACAGGTAGAATTCATGCTTTCAGTGGGCTTGTACCTCCTTCTGGCGTTCAAGCCCGTCTTGATCCCTGTCTTTCCCAAATGAGTCTCTTGTCAACACAAGAGCTGGACCTGCACGTGGATCACTTTCAAGACAGTGACACTGTTGCTAGAAGCCTATTTGCTTCTGCCCACCACCACTACATAGCCAAATGTCAAGAATCTCCATGGTTCATCTTGTGAACGTTCGACACTAACTGCTGTACATCTGCTCCTTCCTAGGTGACCCGAGCCCTTGTATATCCCCAAGACGCAGGGCATGTTACGATGACGCATCTTCCATCAATGAAGAGTTGTTACTAAGCACAGAATGCTGCAGTTCAGATGAAAGCCTTCCGTATAACATCAGCTATCAAGAGAAGAAGGTCATCATCGTTGAAGCCTTCATTCATCCCATCCCTACTGAAGCTGCTGACCTGAGCCCACCAGACACCTCAGGCACCAGCCTGGACTCAATGTCTCTGCAGTGCAGCCCAGCCCAAGCACAGCCCGAGTGCCCCGACAGCAGCACCACCATGCAGGCTCAGGTCAGCATCACCGAGGAGAAGCTGAGCATCTCGCAGGGGGGCACAGAATCAGGACACGAGTCCCAGGCTCCGGGCAACAGCACGGTCTCTGAGCAGCTCTCATGATTACAAGAGAGGATGAGTCCCATCTTTCCTCCAGACCTCACACCCCCTCCTTTCTCCTATTGAATAAAGGCACGCTCGTGCTCAATCAACGCCTTGACTGAATTCCGAGTTTTCATTCGCAGAGATTGGGATGAGTGCAAGAAACTGCAAGGCAGCTCAGCTTACAACACTCTGGCTGTGGGGTTTGTGCGGCCGAGCTCTGGGTGTGTTCCCATTTTGCCTGACTTTGGGATGCCTGCAGCGAGAGCTCTGCTGCCGTTGTGTATGGCAGCAAATAGTCTCTAGCATCCTGGATGCTGCTCATGAAAACCCCAAGCTTCCTGGCTGTGGCTGTGATGCTTTTCAGGGCCTTTTGATGCTCTTTGATGCCGTGGCTGCTCCCTAACACCTCTGTCCTCCCGCCGTGTCCATTCCTGGCTCTCACCTGTGAGCTGTCCCTGCAGATCATCTCCAGCCCTGCCATCATCGTGCTGCGGCAGGAGGAACTCGCCCTGACCAACATCAGGCAGTGCTGCCTGCCTCTCTCACTCTCTAGACCAAGTGTAACTACGCTGTCATGGAGACAAATGCTTCTGTCACATCCTCCATCCCTGCAGACATTTACCGGTAGGTGGCTCTTGCAGAAGAAGATTCAAGCAGCAGAACCTTTTGCTCAGCTACAGCACACAAATGCTACAAAAGCAGGAATAACCCGCAAGCTCTGGGTCTGTTTGTCTTGCACAGGCATGCACTAACTGCGTTTGATGGTACCCCCCATCCTTGATTTCCTTCCCTGCTCCTTGTCTGATGGCGCTGCTGAGCCAGGAACAAGCTGCCCAGTGTGGCAGAGCATGGTGCAGAGCTGTGCTGGGACCTCCTCCCCTTCATCTGCTGCAGATCAGTGCCACACACGTGCCATCGAGATGCTCTGGCACGGGATGTGCCTCCAACCCAAAGCTCCTTCCCACCTCCCAAGGAAAAGCAAAGCAACCCAAGCATCTCCAGCAAAGCTGCCCAGCAGACAGCAGGGAATGCAAACAGCTTCTGGCTGCTCCCCTACACTCCTGTCCTAAGTAATAGACCCCATGAGGACTGGCTGGGAAATCAGTGCATGACACATGTGAGTGTGCACAGGATTGTGCAAAGCAGTGGGGTTCCATGAGTTTGTGTGTGTGTGTATCTCTGCTGTTATGAAAGCATGGGAAGACTGCCTTACTGAGTCCCAGATAATTACTTATCCTCAAATGATTTTTCCTGGCCAAAGTTAGAGCCTCTCACAGGTAATCGAGACCAACAGGCTGTTGTTGCACAATCAACAGACACAATCTAGATGAATAGCTGAGGAAAATAAAGCATCATGCCAAGGGTACTAGATAAGTGAGCAGCTTGAGATCTGCACATTTATGTGATACTCATGGTCTTAGACAATATTTGCTTAGTGAGGTCACATAGAATGAAAGTAAAATAGAAGAAGTGCAATTGGTCTCAGTTCACAGCTGGCTGGTTCGTCTCAGACTAATCCTGAACTGCCTCAAGCGACTGCTTTGGTGCTCTACAGAACAGCAACTTCAGAGATCTCTTTCTATTACTAAGTGTTTGAAAGAGCAATTTGCTCTGTTAATTATCCATCATTTCTGTGCAGTCTGTTTTGTCAGACTTGTCTTTAGCTTCCAAGTTGTATGTGAAGAATTGTTTCCGTTGTAATGCACAATGTACTAAAAATTGAGAGATGAAAATGTGAAGAGTTTTTCCAGCTTTGATTTCATGTCTGGAATTTTGGAACCCACTACTTGCAGTTGTTAATCTGTCCAAACTGGTCTGGTTTGGAATGCCCTCATCCTTCTTGAATCGCTGTTAAAGGCGGAGCAATTCCTACAAGTGCCATGGCCCCACTGTTGTTCTAATTCTTGTTTCTTTGTTTTCCACACGCTGCTTTTCAAGCCTCCTTTTTCTTTACAGTCAAAGTGAGAACTGCACTGTGAGGTGTCTGAACCTTGTTGTGCCTCTACATAAATAGAACAGCAGCAAAGCCTGACAGGTGACTGTGCTGACAGCTCTCGTAGCCAGTAACATGTAACTGTGCTAAATCCCTTGTGACGGCTTTGATTTCATTTTTGCCAGTGAAATCCTTGTAAAAGGAACTGCAGCAGTGTGATGAGCTAAGGTGAAGATGCTGGTTTTAGTAGTGCTCTAAGCTGAGTGAAAGGGCAATTGAATGAGGGTTATATGCTTTCTCTGGGACGATAAGGTTTTATTTCCTGAGGGAAAGAGCCAGCTTTTCATGGGCTATATGTGGGCTTTGGCAAGGGCAGACAATCCAGTCTGTCAGGAAGCCATTTGAGGTGCTTCAGGTTTGTAAGCTTGTCTTTTTGTTTTTCAGGCTGATATTTGGAGCATGGGTGTAGTGCTGTATGCTCTGCTGTGTGGGTTTTCCCTTTGGATGATGACAATATGATGGCACTCTACAGGAGGATACCAGTGGGTATCAGTGGTGCTAGAATACACTGAGAAGGGAAATAGCTGAGCTTGACAAGAGGCCTTGCTTTTCGGATGGCAGAACATGCTGAGCTGTGGGTAGAAAGGCCACAGCACAGTCTGCTGAATATTGTCCCTGTTTTTGCTGCTTTGTCTACCAGTATTTTGTGGATTTGGTTCTACACTTGGTTGGCCTATGTGGCACTGTAGCCTAATTCTGTACCATGATAGCATACAGAATTTAAGGAGAAGTATTTTCTTGCCAATGGGCTGGATTTTTTGTATCTGGTTCTTCAACTGGCTGCTCCCTATACTATCTGTAGTAAAAAATACAGACACATCATTTGATTTCCCTGAAATGAATGTTCCTAAATGCCAGCTCTTCTCATGTCTACAAAGATCAAAGTTCTGCATTTGCTATTAGAATTTCCTCTTCCAGAATCAGGAGGTAATGTAGGACCCCACAGATTGCCTTCAGAATCCAACAGTTAGTTCTGTTTCCTTTCGGAGTGCATAACAACCTGAGCACATGAATTGAATGGCGTGGCTTTTTAGTCTGGTACAAACTCTGCTGTACACTGAAACTTGGTCCATTTGTAAGCAGGACTTTTTCCATCTCTGCAGGACAGCAGAAAACCCTTTGTGCTAATCATGATGCCAAGAAGCAGAATGCGGCAGATGATCCAACTGCTTCAGGTGTTCATTTCCTTAAAACTGAGAATAGTTTTGGACTGAGAGTTTGTAAGCAGAACAGAGCTCTTAAAGCTGTCAGAGATTATTTCTGCACTGTTCAATTCTATCTGCACAACATACACAGGATCTCAGAACTGCGTTGCTTGAATTGGTGGAACTTGCTGAAGTGAACTGGGATGAGCAAGTTTTAGAACTTAGTCAGAGTGCTGTAAAAAATGGATAATCTCATGAGTATTAAGGTACAGGCTTGCTATTTCTGCACTGAATTTGTTTTTATTTTACATGGCTGTGATCTGAAAGTTGCTTGAAACGCAGGCACCTAGGCACTGTTGTGTAACTGAATTTCACACGATAGGTCCTGAAATATCCTGGAATCAAAAACTCTGACTTGTTTTAAGTCTGCTGCTTGAGTCTAATCAGGGTCATAGTGTCTGTGTGCAGTGTTTCTTTCCCTGTAATGCTCCACATCATTTCATTTTGGGAATATTGAAGGAAATGGACTATGTGCCATAACTGTTGTTAGAACAAAGTATGTCTGGTGTGATCTTATGCATAGGTTCTGTAACTGCTCTTCACAGCTCAGGTGTTTGACCTTCCTTTTGGTGAAGTGATGAAATACTGCTGGTTTCTATTTGTGCTTCTAGGCACCTTGAAGCTCTTAGGAACAGAACAATTGTCTCCAGTTCTTTTCAATGATATCAGTAACAGCTCGAGTGTTGCTGCCCACTAGGTAGACCCAAAGAAGCAGATTACAGTGAAACAACACACGAGCTGGACCTGAATGAGGATCACTTTCAAGACAGTGGCTATGCTGCTTCAAGCCTACTTGCTTCTTCCTGCCGCCACTCTATTACCAAGTATCAACAACCTTTCATGATTCAACTTGCAAATGTTTGAAACTAACCCTTGTGTTTCTATGCCTTCCTAGGTGATTCGAGCCCTTGTCAACCCCAAAGATCCAAACCAAGCAGTGTCTTTCCATCAATGGAGAGTTCTTATTAAGCATGAATCGCTGCAATTCGGATGACAGCCTTCCACATGGTAACAGTGATGGACACAAGGGGCTCATCCACGTTCATGCTCTCATATCTCCTGGCTCTGCTGAAGATGCTGACCTGAGCCTGCCAGACACAGCAGTCACCTGCCTGGATTGTGACCCAGCGCCTTTGCAGTGCTGCCCATCCCAAGCACAGCCCGAGTGTCCCAGCAGCAGCACCACCATGCAGGAGCAGGGCAGCATCAGTGAGGTGAAGCTGAGCATCTTAGATGGGGACTTAGAGTCAGGCTGCCAGTCCCAGGCACCAGGCAGCAGCACCAGCTCTGAGCCACTCTCATCTTGACAAGAGGAGTCCCATCTTCACCCTTGACCTCTCAAGCCCTCCTGTCTTTTATTGAATAAAGTCACTCTCATGCTCAGTCATCGCCTCGACTGCATTCTGAGTCTTCAATCACAGGGATTGGGATGAATGCAACAAACAGCAAGGCAGCTCAGCTTGCAATGCTATGGCTGTGGGGTTCGTGCAGGCAGAGCTCTGGGTTCCCATTTTGCCTGGCTTTGGGATGTCTGCAGCAAGATCTCTACCATTTTGTATGGGAGCAAATAATCTCTAGCATCCAGGTTGCTGCTCATGATATATCCCAGTCTTCCTGGCTGTCACTTTGTGATACTTTTCAAAGCCTTCTGATACTCTTTGATGCCTTGGCTGCTCCCTAACACCTCTGTCCTCCTGCCATGTTGACTCACGTCTCCCACTTTTAAGCTGGCTTTGCAGATCATCTCCAGCCCTGTCATCATCACGCTGCAGCAGGAGGTGCTCACCTGGCCCAATGTCTGGCAGTACTGCTTGTTCTGCAGATGAGCAGCTGCCTCCTCATCTCTTCAGCTACAGTAGTTTTTCTCAGGGCAGTTAGATGCAGTCATGCTCCTCTGGATTTGGTGTGTTGAATCCATGCTGCATGGCAGCAGTCAGTGCAATACAAAGGTGTTCTGTGTGCCATAGCATTTCTCCAGGGGCTGCCAAAGGTAGAAGCACAACACAGCACCATCCTTCTGACAGTAATGTCTGTGAGTGTTAGACATGTGAGCACTGCATCATCCCCAGCGTGTCAGTGCTTTTCCACACCAACCTGACTCTCACACTCTGCACTGAATGTAACTCTGCTCTTGTGGAGACAAATGCTTTCTGTCACATCCTCCATCCCTGCAACCATTTGCCGGTAGGCAGCTCTTGCAGAAGAATCAAGCAGCAGAACCTTGTGCTCACCCTACAGCATGCAAATGCTATGAAAGCAGAAATAACCTGGCATGCTCTGGGTCTGCAAGGCTGCACAGATGGGAGAGGTAGATTGTGTTTTTGCAGTGGAAGTTTCCAGTATTTTCAGTACATAGTGTAGGCCCTAACTGAATGTATAACCCTCTTGTAAAACAGCTGTATAAGTAGTTTTTCCACCAAGAAAGTTGCTGAACAGAATTAAGTTCAGACTGGGGGCATTCTGACATGGGGAGAATTGAGACAAGCACAAGATAAATACAGGGTGGGTAGAGCCCAGCACAGGACAGAATGAATGTACTGACTTTTGGAAACATTGCCCTTCTCTGTCCGCAGAAAAGTACAAGGCAGACCTAAAAGCAAGAGGTTGGTAATTGACCTTCTATGGAAATGAATCCTAGCCACAGTCTCGAGGAGTCTGTGAGCCTGAGATGCTCAACCAATGAGAGCCATGAGAGCATCACCTGCAGTGGGTTTAGGGCACAGAACAGAATTGATTTCACTGACTGGTGTGCAGTTTCTCCCTTGCCAATAGGGGATGTGCGCGCAGTATTGCAATAATGAATAAGCACTGCTGCTATCGCTGCCATCTTTGCCTAACTAGAAATCTTTGACTTTGAGAGTTTCTCACACAAGGGGAGAGGGTAAGAAAGTAAAGAGGCACAGAAAACTAAGGGAAACTGCTCTTTATCTTATCTATAAAAATTGATACGATGCTGTTGTGCATTTTTTTTAATTTTATTTTTAATTTTTTGCTAATGTCAGTTAGATTGTTTTAAAATATCCACACACCAAAATCTGACTACCAAGCAAATGTAATGAAAATGAAATGAAGGTGAGTTAGTGGAAAGCACAAGGCCATATTATATTAGGCTCCAGCAAATTTACAGGCAGTCACTGCACGAAGAGGTAGATCTGAGTTGCACATTATATGATTCCCACAAAGATTAAGGAAATCTGAAGCTTTCAATATATTTTTTTAATTCTTTTTTCATTTCATTTTTAAACACCTGACCCAGACCCCAACCCTCACAGGAGCTGTAAAGATAACAGCATTAACCAGCAATGTAACTCTAATCCTAACCCTTACCCTGATTCTAAAATCGTCCCTAACTCCAAATGCAACAACAAAAATGATGCTAGAAGTTTGTAGCAAAAGGAACCTTAACCCTGATCATAATCCAAAAAAAAAATCATTATGGTAACAATAATCTTTACCTTAAGAGTAATATTAATCAGAGCCCAGATGATGCCTGCATCCAATCAGAAGCATGCTTTGCATTATTTAAGAGTTGTATTTTTTCCAATGAACTCTCTCTATTATCACGTTTATAAAGTAACAGAGTCTGTTCTTTTTCTCCTGACACTGTGCCTTACTCCTGACATCCCCTGGAAATGACCCAGATAGGGCACCATCAAAGTAATGCTAATAGTAATGTCAATCCTAAGGGTATCTCTAGCCTCAGTGTTAATGGGACGCTAACAACAATCCCAACAGCCTTAAACATTCTGGTGGTGTGAAAGAGGTGCTGCCTTGCACATGCTGGGCAGTCCCATTGCCTGTTAAATGCAGGCGGCAGCGTAGAAACATGATGCCCGTGGTCAGAATGCCCTGTGGCAGATCCTGGCACCGGAGAACTGACCGGAGAACCATGAGAGAACTGACAACAAATCACGCGACATCAGAACCGACCCAGTGGTTATTTACAAGCCTTGGGAGACCCAGACAGGATCTCAGAGTGGTGAATGTAGGTACAGAAGTTGTTACTACTCTGTTTTCTTCTAAAAGAAGTGTTTTTTTTTCATCTCAGAAGTTGGGGGGGGCGGGGGGGGCGGGAAAGGGATATCAATTTTATTACTCATTAATTTATTGACAGACATTCACGTTTGCTACGTTTGGAGAAGTTTTTATTTGTTTGCTGTGGTTTGATTTTTTTTTTTTTCTTTTTTTTTTCCCCCTTCCCTCCTCTTCCATCTTTGTGTTGTTCCCCTATAATCAAAAGAACGGATCCCCAGGGTCTGTCCCGCAGACGTTCTTTCCGTGGTCTCTGCTGCCACCTGCTGGCCAATAAGCGGAACTGCCACTGTTGGGCGTTTGGTGCCGCAGGAAGCACAACGCAGATCTGAGTTCTGACCGGTCTACGCAGCAAATCCGCCAATCTTTATTGCGATAAGCCCTCCAGACAAGAGCATAAAGTCTTTGCCTGAGGGCAGGGTTAGTAGTAATGGATGTCAGTTTTGAAATTTCCAGTCCATTCACCATAGCACTTTCTGCCTCCATGTCCCATAACCAGAGCAGCTATGCTGGCATGCTCTCTTGGTTTCTGTCTAAACCACTGTACTATATCCATCAGTTCAGCTGCTGTATTATGGGCAGCAGGGTTTGGGGGGTGGACACTGGTCAGGGCACTCCCACCAGCCTATCCTGCATTTTTTTTTTTTTTTTTTTTCATTTTTGGGTTACAATCAGTCAGATCTCAAATAGATCTAGTCCAAATGGAACCTCAAAATCTGACCTTTTAGTGCCTTCATTTACAGAGTCCATTTTATACAGATTCCCTTGTACAGGGCCTCCAGACAGTTGTTACTGATCTTCCATAGGAGAATGATTGAATTAGGTTTTTTCCCCATCAAAACTGCCACCTGTCTTTCCAATTTTTCAACACTATCATTCAATAGCTGATTTGCATCAGCCTGAGCCTCTTCAGTTATGTTCAGACAGTTCAAGGCCATTAAAAGTGGCCATGCCACCATGAACACAGCTAACTGTCATTCTCAAGTTGTAAGTATGTCTTTGCTAAGACCATGGAAATACTCAGTCAGGTGGGCCAGGGACTCATGGACCCTCCCTCCGTCCCACACAGGGCCCCATTTTTCAGTGACAGAAGCAGTGCTGCATTTTGAGGATCCTAGGAATCCCAGGACATGCCCTGACAAAAGGTCATTCAAAGGGGTAGTCTTTCCCCATCCAAACAACTCCATGATATTCACAGAATCACAGAATTGTAGGGGTTGGAAGGGACCTCCAGAGACCACTGAGTCCAGTCCCCCTGCCAAAGCAGGTTCCCTACACCACAAAAGAGGTACGAAGAGGTAGATCTGAGTTGCACATTATATGATTCCCACAAAGATTAAGGAAATCTGAAGCTTTCAATATATTTTTTTAATTCTTTTTTCATTTCATTTTTTAAACACCTGACCCAGACCCCAACCCTCACAGGAGCTGTAAAGATAACAGCATTAACCTGCAATGTAACTCTAATCCTAACCCTTACCCTGATTCTACAGGGGACTGTCTGAAACGGACATCAATTCAATTACTCATTTATTTATTGACAGACATTCAAGTTTGCTACGTTTGGAGAAGTTTTTATTTGTTTGCTGTGGTTTGGTTTTTTCTTTTTTTCTTTTTTTTTTCCCCCTTCCCTCCTCTTCCATCTTTGTGTTCTTCCCCTATAATCAAAAGAGAACGGATCCCCAGGGTCTGTCCCGCAGACGTTCTTTCCGTGGTCTCTGCTGCCACCTGCTGGCCAATACACGGAACTGCCACTGTTGGGCGTTTGGTGCCACAGGAAGCACAACGCAGATCTGAGTTCTGACCGGTCTACGCAGCAAATCCGCCAATCTTTATTGTGATAAGCCCTCCACATGGCATTGCGCATGCACTCGAACACGCAACAGGCATAGATTTCTCTTAACTCCTTGAGGAGCAGGCAAGCAGAACAACTAAGCGCACCACTGCTTGTGATTGGGCCACCCCCATCATAGAGATGTGTGTTAGATCTTTTACCCACCCCTGGACTGGCCTTGTTGTTTAACGATAACCTCTGAAATCTGAGCTACTGGTTCTACCACCTGTAGTGTAGAATAGGTAGCCAATAAATGCTTTTCAACTGTGATGTATCTTTATTCTGCTCCATGCCAAACCTGTGGCCAAAACCTCATAGGGGTTCACAAAGAACTCTGGCTCTGCCAGAGCCCCCATCCAGACCCTTCTTGAGTTACATTCACATCTAGTTTGGCTGAAAAGGTTGGACTATAAATACTCAGTGCTTGGGCCTGTTTAACAGATATTTTTTCCTGATTATGCTGTCCATCGATCTTTTTAAACTGAACTCCTGCTCTAATCTGGTCTTTAAACATTTGTTGTCTCAAGACCCTAATGGGTCCAGACTGGATTACCTTAGGGGCTGGACGCCTAAGTCATGGCAGCAGATGGTTCTCTGCCTTTCTCAGACCTTTCCACCACCATTCAGAGCCTGCATCTGGCCGTAGGCACTCTTGTCTCCCCATCAATTGGGCAGCCTGTTGTATTACAGCACCTGAGGGCCACTGGGGGGTTCAGTATGGATAACATAGACCCATACTGATGTAAAGGTGATGGCTGTAGGATGAGATCCCTCGTTCCTGATGAAAAATTTATTGACTGGGCTCTCAAAATCATCTTCATAGATTGCCTCTTTCATGCCTAATTCTCTAATATAATTTTGTTAGTCCTCCATAGAGGACCACAGGCTGATATTTAATGCTATGTCATTCTTATTTGGCCATGTTATATGACACACAGCCATAAATCATTCACTGATCAAATGGCTATCCTCATTATGTTGGACAGAGCATAAAGTCTTTGCCTGAGGGCAGGGTGAGTAGTAATGGATGTCAGTTTTGAAATTTCCAGTCCATTCACCACAGCGCTTTCTGCCTCCATGTCCCATGACCAGAGCAGCTATGCTGGCATGCTCTCTTGGTTTCTGTCTAAACCACTGTACTATATCCATCAGTTCAGCTGCTGTATTATGGGCAGCAGGGTTTGGGGGGTTGGATACTGGTCAGGGCACTCCCACCAGCCTATCCTGCATTTTTTTTTTTTTTTTTTTCATTTTTGGGTTACAATCAGTCAGATCTCAAATAGATCTAGTCCAAATGGAACCTCAAAATCTGACCTTTTAGTGCCTTCATTTACAGAGTCCATTTTATACAGATTCCCTTGTACAGGGTCCCCATGGTCTTCCAGAGAGATGTTCCTGATCTTCCATAGGAGAATGATTGAATTAGGTTTTTTCCCCATCAAAACTGCCACCTGTCTTTCCAGTTTTTCAACACTATCATTCAATAGCTGATTTGCATCAGCCTGAGCCTCTTCAGTTATGTTCAGACAGTTCAAGGCCATTAAAAGTGGCCATGCCACCATGAACACAGCTAACTGTCATTCTCAAGTTGTAAGTATGTCTTTGCTAAGACCATGGAAATACTCAGTCAGGTGGGCCAGGGACTCATGGACCCTCCTTCCGTCCCACACAGGGCCCCATTTTTCAGTGACAGAAGCAGTGCTGCATTTTGAGGATCCTAGGAATCCCAGGACATGCCCTGACAAAAGGTCATTCAAAGGGGTAGTCTTTCCCCATCCAAACAACTCCATGATATTCACAGAATCACAGAATTGTAGGGGTTGGAAGGGACCTCCAGAGACCACTGAGTCCAGCCCCCTGCCAAAGCAGGTTCCCTACACCACGTTGCACAGCTCAGCATCCAGGCAGGTCTTGAATATCTCCAGAGAAGGAGATTCCACAACCACCCTAGGCAGCCTGTTCCAGTGCTCTGTCACTCTCACCGTAAAGAAGTTATTGCACACATTAGTGCAGAACTTCCTATGGTGCAGTTTCTGTCTGTTTCCCCTTGTCCCGTCTCCACACACTGCTGAAAAGAGTCTGGCCTCAACACTTTGCCCCCCACACCTCAAATATTTATAGAACCTGGATCCTGTCCCCTCTCAGCCTTCTTTTCTCAAGGCTAAACAGACCCAGTTCCCTCAGTCTCTCCTCATTGGGGAGATGCTCCAGGCCCTTCACCATCTTAGTGGCCCTCTGCTGGACTCTTTCTAAGAGATCCCTGTCTTTTTTTTACTGGGGTGCCCAGAACTGGACACAATATTCCAGATGAGGCCTCACCAGGGCCGAGTAGAGGGGGAGGATCACCTCCTTCGACCTGCTGGACACGCTCTTTTTAATGCACCCCAGGATGCCATTGGCTTTTTTGGCTACAAGGGCACACTGCTGGCTCATGGTTAATCTGTCGTCCACCAGGACGCCCAGGTCCCTCTCAGCAGAGCTCCTCCCCAGCAGCTCTTCCCCCAGCCTGTACCGGTGCATGCAATTATTTCTCCCTAGGTGCAAGACTCTACACTTGCTTTTGTTAAACCTCATCCGGTTTCTTACTGCCCGGCTCTCCAGCCTGTCCAGGTCTCGCTGAATGGCAGCACAGCCTTCAGGTGTGTCAGCCAATCCTCCCAACTTCGTGTCATCAGCAAACTTGCTGAGGGTGGTCATTGATGAAGATGTTGAACAAGACCGGACTGAGCACAGACCCCTGGGGGATGCCGCTCGTTACAGGCCCTCAGCCAGACACTGCACCGCCAACGACAACACTCTGCACTCTGCCAGTCAGCCAATTCTCGACCCACTTCACTGTCCAATCACCTATCCCATACTTCCTCAGCTTTGTTATAAGGATGTCATGGGAGACTGTATCAGTTATAGAGGTTATAGAGTTCAATTCCTGTAGTCAATTTGGCGGCCCAGGTGGGACCAGCTCTGTTCGCTGCAGGACCAGCTGAGAGGGAGACACTTTTGGCGCACCCTGAGATTTCTCTGAAGGACTCCCTTCCTCACCTGATCACTGCAGGGACAGACAAGGACCACCCATAGGTGGACCAGGTATGTGTATGGTAAGTGGAGCCCATATGTCTTGAGGAGACATCCTACACAGTTTACAGCCATACGTGCTGCTCCCAGGGAGGTGAGCTCATGGCTTTGGTTGCCAGCTGGGGTAGGAAGACTCCTTGGGTGAGTTCCTATGAAAGGGAACTGTATGTCATATGAATGGAAACAAGAACAAGTACTCTCTCCCAGGTGGGTGACAATAGGAGGGACCTAGGTTGGTCTCTCCTACGGGTATGGGATATAGTGGATAGCCTGTCAAATGGTAGCCTGGGTTCTCCAAGTTGTAATCACGGGGGTTATACGTTGTATGTTCAATATTATCATCTGCTTTAAGTGTTTGGTACCGTGTGTCAAGCCGACTCTGGGAAAAACATTAACGTTTGCAACTGGTTGACCAGAGTATGAGTGTTATTAAGATTCCAGCTAGAAAACGTTGTCAGCATTGTGTAGTATGAATAAACCATGGTTTTTGATCTAAATGTCAGAGTGAGTGTGGTGTGAGTGAGACACAGAACAGCTGCAGGGTGAGTGCTGAGTCCCGATCCATGTTTCCTTCCTCCTGTGAGGGAAATGGCCAGACACGGACAAAGTGAAAGACTGTGTTGTGTGTCCACTCATAAGTACTTTCTGCTTGTATGTAAGAAGACAGGAGTTTGTACTCTGTAGATTAGTAAGATTGTCCTGAGGAGAGGTGTACATTCCACCCGACCAATGAGTGTCAACCCATTTATGTAATACTATGTACTGCTTGCGAGGAAGTGTGTGAGGGAGGTGGTTCAATCAGTGCTGGTTCTGTGGCACAGTGTTTATAACTGAAGAATACAGACTGTATTAAGGGAGTTTATGTGAACTGAAGAACTGTACGTTTTGACAAACTGTTTTGATGGTATAAGAAAGTGTAATTGTTAATGATATATGAAAGTGTAGTTGAGGGAATGTGGAAGTGTATCTGAGCATAGAAATAGAGGAAGCATTTACAGAGGAAAAAGGATTAAAGTGAGTTTACCTGCACTGACATGAGAGCAACACCCTGCCAGACCGCTGCCCTGTGAGCTGAGCAGAGCAGAGCAGAGACACAGTCCCCATGTATCAGGTAGTGTTATTCTGCTTACCAAAAGAATGAGTTCACTACAGAAGAGGCAAATCTTCCCCTCTGCTCCATCTGTGGCATACTCTGGAGTTCAAGGCATTGCAAAGCTATGGCACATCTACTTTCTTTCAATGATGAAAACTTAGTGTGCTCTGGGCTCTCATTTCAATTGCATCTAAAGAAGTCTAGGGTCATGCCAGCTGACAGGAAGCTGGCAAATGTTGTCTCATTGTAAGGAAGAGCAAGAAAGATGACGTGGGCAATTATGGACCTGTCAGTCCAGAGCCTGGTAAAATTATGGAGAAAATGATGGTGGGAGTTATGGAAAAACAGCTGAAGGACAATTCTGTCATTGGTTGCAGCCAACACAAGTTTGTGAGGCGAAGGTCCTGTTTAATTTAAGCTCATTCTGTGACACAGTTATCCGTTTAGTTGACCAAGGGAAGCCAGTTGATGTAATCCTTGAGGATTTCAGTGGAGATTTTGATACTGTTTCTCACAACAACCTTCTGGACAGAATGTTCTGCATATGGCTAGACAGAAACACAATGTGGTGGGTGAGCAGTTGGCCAGTAGGTCAGTCCCAAAGGATTATAGTCAGTTTTTTCCATCAGGCTGGTAGATGGTCACTGTCGGGATCCCCAGGGTTCCATTTTGGGGCCACTTTCCTTTCATGTTTATGCAGATGACTTGAATGCAGGACTAGAAGACGTTCTGAGCAAGTTTGCTGATGAGACCAGATGAGGAGGTGCTGTTGCCTCCACTGAGGGTGGAGAGGACTTGCAGAGAGATGTGGACAAGTCAGAGAAGTGGGTACCAGTTGGTACTAAGCACCAAGTGCATAAAGTATAACAAGAACAAGTGCCTGATTGTGCACCTGGGTAGGGGCAATGCTGGACATACACACTGACTGGATATGGGACACTGGAGAGGATTCTGAATGGAAAGGGTTGGGGTGCTGGTCAGCATCACACTGAATGTGAGTCAGCAGTGTGCCAAGGCAGCCAGGAAAGACAACAGTCCCCTGGAGTGCATGAAGCAACTTATTGCCAGCTGGTTGAGGGAAAGGGTTGTCCCTCTGCTCTGCATTGCTACTGCCTCACTATGTTCTGGGCACCACAGAACATAAAGGACTTCAAACTCTGGGAGAATGTGCAAAGGAGGGCACTGAAACCGAGAGATCTGAAGTTCAGAGTTTCACAGGGATTGGCTGCTTGTTCAGACTGGGCCCTTCTCACATCCCTGCTCACATCCTGCAATGAAACATAGGTCTCATATGGGACATGAACCTCACAGCGTCCTTGCACCACATGTAGAGCCTGGGATCTTCTGTCCCCATGTCTTTCATTTAACATCATACAAAATTCCAACACATTGCCCCAGGAAATGCCCAGAGCCAACATGACATACAGGACCTCTCTACCACTGGTCTTGCAATCAGGGCTTGACCTGTCTGCTTTGTAAGGCAAAGGAGAGGTTTCTTAGCATGCCAGTGCCTTTGCCTGCCTGTAGTCTAGGCTTCCAGTTATCTTCTCTAACAAGTCCCTTGGGAAGCTTACTTGGTAATGTTCCTCAGCGGGCCCATTAATACTCCAAGAAACTTCACTGTTACTTCTGACTTTGTCTTGTTGAGCACTTTGTGCAAACTTCTCTCTGCACTAGAGGCTGATGAACTCAGCATCAAATGCACCCTGGGACCATTATAACCTAAAGAATCTCCTGTGCCTTATGCCATCTTGTTATCTTCTTCAGGTTATCAGAACTTGTTCAGCAAAAAGGAGGGATATCTGGAGAGAGCTTAAAGAATCCAGTATAAATTTATTGTCTATTTATTTATAGTTGGGTTTAAAGAAGACATTAAAGCAGCACTGTGCAACTGATACCAATCCAGGATGTCCCAATGAGTTCTGTACTGTTACTGTGTTGACAAAGGTCCTTCTCAACCTCCCCACCCAATTTCTGCTCACAATGGACCTATGGGACTTGCATCACTTTTCTTCACATCACTCTTCTCCTCTGCATTCATCCGCTCAGTGTTAAAACTGCTTTGCACCAACTCCCACTGGCTTTCCTCAGAGAACCAGCTACACATGGAAAAGGAAAGATTTCTCTTTTTTATCTGGCCAGCAAATGGAAAGAAAGGTGATGCAATTGAATGAACAGTAAAACACAGTGATCAACTGCATGCCATGTTCAAGCGGCATCTATTGAAGTTTGTCTTTCATATGGAATACTTTTAAAAGAAATGATTTATTCTGAGGTAGGATAGGATAGATTGAATCACAGTGAAGTAGTTGACAACAGAGGCCATCAGACTCTGGTAGATAGAGCAAATTCCAGTAATCTCCCTGGGATAGATCAGCCAGGTAGTTGAGAGGTATCAACTTAAAATTGATCAGGACTTGTGAGTATTTCACACATTGAGACGGGTTAACACATTCTCACTGATTCTCAGACTTTGGGGAGATGGAACAAATTCCAGTAATCCCCCTGAAAGTCAGAAATCAGACAGATAATTGGGAGGTATCTGACTGAACAAAGAGCAAGGGATGGAGAAATCTGGAGGGCAGTGGGAGTAGTTTGTGCCCAAATGGCCTGCTGAAAACATGCCCTTAACCATGGCCATTTATTTAGGAGAGCTGAAAAAACTTGGAGGATGAGACACATCAAATAGGCAGCAGGGAAGAGTAGTGCTGGGCACCGGGCTATAGTCACAGGGCATTGGCACTGGCACCGCTGTCTGTGTCTCTGAATCTGAAGACATTTGTGTCCAGCGAACACAGTTCTGGAAAACATTGTAGTTTCAGTAAAAGAAAAAAAAAGACATCAAATCACCTCAAAGATTCATATTTACAACTTAAAATGGAACAAGACTCATGAGAATTTTTCATGTTGAGAAGGGTTAACACAATTTAAATGATTTCCATCTTTGTCTTCAATTATTTGTTTCAGTTTTATTGACATTTATGATCAACTATTAAGCTTACAGCCTCAAAATAAATAAAAAGAGATACATTTGCATCTTGCACGTGGCCTGATGCCCCTTTCACCTTCGCAGTTCCCACAAGTCCTTCCATGCCGGAGAGTATGAGATCCAGCAGAGCACCTCTCCTCTTTGGTTCCTCCACTGCTTGGTCAAGAAGCTGCCATCTGTGCTCTCCAGGGATCTGCTGGATGCCACATGCCCTGCTGTGCTGTCCCTGCTGCAGATAATGGAGTGACAAAGGCCACCGAATGGGACAAGGGACAGACAACATCAGATTCCCATCTGTCTGCAGAGGGCACCTTCCATTTACTCTCCCTGATCAGGAAGACAGGAAAAGACACTGATGGTCTCCTCTGTTTGCCATTTCCATTAGCTCTGACCTGTCTGCTCTTCCATCCCCAGGCAGAGCTCAGTGCACTCTCACAGAGGGCATTCACCCTTCTTTATCTCCTCGCCCATCCATCCTAAAGACTCGGTATCCCCCTTGTGCTACAGTGCAGTTGTGGAAGCCATTAAACTGTGTCCCCATGGTCCAAACAGGAGCTCAGGCCTGCAGCTCTATCAAGATTTCTAGCTTCTTGTGTGTTGGTGTTTGCATTAGTGCAAAACCACAGAAGTAAACATCCTAATTGGAAAGCATCACTGGACATAGCCTGACTGGATAGCTAATCTATGGTATCAGTGTGCAGAAGGTGGCACACAAACATTAGACTGATCGTGGGCCTTGGAGTTGACACAGCAACATGGTCACACCATGGGCATGGCTTTCCTGAAGGCCCTGTGCTGCTCTTGCAGCTGTGAGTGAATTCACCAGACAGCCAGTGCTATCCCCTCTCTGGCCCTCGGCTGATGCCCAGGAAGGAGGTGTCTATCTCAGGGATTTCCCACATGGTTTACAAGCACTGGCACACATCAGGAGCAGCCCAGGCACCTTGGGCATCACCCAGTGTCTGTGTGTGAGCAGCTGCCTCCCAGCTGAAGGTCCGAGGACTCAGAGCAGGAGCTCACATGCAGGCAACTCCTTGTGCTCTTCTGAACTGAACCAGAGGAATCCCAGCTCCTGTGGGTGTGTAGGGAGCTGAATCCCATTTCAGCTCCAGGATTTCTGTCAAGGGATGAGACTCCTGCACTGCCTCAGCTGGATCACTGCCCTGCACAGGGAAAGTCCAAACCTTGCCTTCCTTGTCTGGTTGCCCTTACTGTTTCATCAAACGATCTCTGGGAGCACTCCCCATATGTCTCCAATCAGTCACTGACCACTGGACATGTGGTGGTTAATTGAGCGAATTTCAAAGCACAGTCATGATGCTGTTGTCTTTCAGGAGCTGTTGGCCATGAGGACCCAGGGACATGTCAGGGGAGACAAGTCGGAAAGATAAAAATGACATAATCTGCTGCTTGCCTGTCCAGGCTCCTGGGACACAGGGAGCTCATAAAAGTGTGCAGGGCTGCAGAGAGACAGCTGTGCCCAGGAGCAGCTCTTGTGCACAGCACAGCCTGCAGGTGACAGAAGGAGAGGAGAGAAACTGAAGAGAGCTTGCAGGATGTGTGTGGTGTGAGCGGGCTGTGAGCTCACTGCAGGAGCATTGCTCACAGACCATGACAGGGTAAGTCTCACTGCAGACCATGAGCTGCTTTTCATAGAGGGTCAACTTAATTTGGGACATCCCATAGGAGATCTGGATGCAGGCACTGCATGTTTCTTTACTGTGGAAAAAGCCTTCTGCTCCAGCTGAGGGCTTCCATACTGCAGTATGAAATCACAGCCCTGAGGGCTGCATGTCCCAGCACGGCTGCAGGCTGTGCAGCCGGGGCTGCAGGCGGGTGCCCAGGGCTGTCCTGCAGAGCAGGGTCCCTGCTGTGCCCCAGGGGCTGTGTGCCGGGTATGGGACTCTGCCGCCTGCCAGGCTCAGCACTCAGCCTGCCCGGGGAGCTGACCTGGGTGCTGCAGGGAGACGGGTGGGGGGAAGGAGCCCCCCGGCAGGGCTTGTGCTGCCACAGCTGCTGCCTGGGGCAGGGGATCACAACTCCACTGCACAACGGAATGTTTCTGAGGGCACTTTGCAAGAGGAGAGCCAAGGCAGGGGGTTTCCATTTCCTGTTCTGAGGCAAAGAGGTTTGGAGTCAGAAATCTAAAAGGGGCAATAAGAGTTCTGAGAATTTTTCATCAATCAATTGCTTGTTTTGTGAACACTCACACATGATGTGCTTTCAGTCTCCCCTTTCTCGAAGGATGGAATTATCATCATTTTCTGTAGGCATGAATAATTCACTTATCCTACAAACAGGCAGCATTTTCTAACTGAAACTGAATGCCACAGAAGCTCGGGTAGGGGGCTCTAAGAGCACTTGGGGTAAAGATATGAGACATGAAACAGATGAAAATATCCAGGGAGAAGGCATAAGAAAATAAAAGGAAGGTTAGAGCTCCATATGCTGCTTCTGCTTAAGGAATGCTGAAATACATGAAATTAAATGCAAGTAATGGTGCTAAATGTACACTGTTGTAAGAGAATAAAAACATTTCATATTATAGCAGGAGGAGTGTGTCTGAGAATGGTCTGGACTTGTCATTATCTTCTGCACTCTGAGCAGGACTCCAAGCCCAACAACAGCAGATGTCCAACAGCAGCTCCATCAGCGAGTTCCTCCTGCTGCCGTTGGCAGACACGCGGCAGCTGCAGCTCCTGCACTTCTGGCTCTTCCTGGGCATCTACCTGGCTGCCCTCCTGGGCAACGGCCTCATCAGCACAGCCGTAGCCTGCGACCGCCGCCTGCACACCCCCATGTACTTCTTCCTCCTCAACCTGGCCCTCCTCGACCTGGGCTGCATCTCCACCACTCTCCCCAAAGCCATGGCCAACGCCCTCTGGGACACCAGGGCCATCTCCTACACAGGATGTGCTGCACAGCTCTTTTTCTTTTCCTTCTTCCTCTCAGCAGAGTATTCCCTTCTCACCATCATGTCCTATGACCGCTACGTTGCCATCTGCAAGCCCCTGCACTACGGGACCTTGATGGACAGCAGAGCTTGTGCCACCATGGCAGCAGCTGCCTGGGGCACTGGGGTTCTCTATTCCCTGCTGCACACTGCCAGTACGTTTTCACTGCCTCTCTGCCAAGGCAATGTTGTCAACCAGTTTTTCTGTGAAATCCCACAGATCCTCAAGCTCTCCTGCTCTGGCTCCTACCTCATGGAATTTGTATTTCTCTTTTTTGGTGTCAGTTTAGGCTTTGGTTGCTTTGTTTTCATAGTTGTGTCCTATGTGCACATCTTCATGGCTGTGCTGAGGATGCCCTCTGAGCAGGGACGGCACAAAGCCTTCTCCATGTGCCTCCCTCACCTGGCTGTGGTCTCCCTGTTTCTCAGCACTGGTGCTTTTGCCTACCTGAAGCCCCCGTCCATTTCCTCCCCACTCCTGGATCTGACAGTGGCACTTCTGTATGCAGTGGTTCCTCCAACACTAAACCCTATTATCTACAGCATGAGGAACAGGGAGATCAAGCACGCTTTCAGGAAGGTGTTGCAATAAGCACTATTCCAGCTACAATAAAATACACAACTTCCTCAATAGGATTCCCAGTGGTGGTTCTTTATGTTTTATGCATCTTTGTCTGTTTGATTATGTGAGATATAGGAATGTGCAAAAAAAAATGTTATTGAACTTATAAATAAAAATGTATTTAAATTCTTTCCTACCTAATTTCCATTTTCTCACTCCAAGAACTCATGTAAACATGGAACCAGATTCCCTGAATATGTTATAAGATACCTAAAAAGCTTTCAAAATAGACTTACTTAGATTTTCTTTCTTCCTACTTTGCCTGGATTTGGGGAGGTACAGCCACAGACAGCAGCTCAACGTGCTCTTTTCATTCATGTGCTCTTACCAGTGCTGCAGTGCTCTTGAGTCCTCTCATTTGTGCAGTCCTGAAGGTCTTGTGTGTCTCACAACAGTCCTGTTGCCTCTACAGCAGCAATCCAGGGCTGCAGTCAGTAGCCAGCAATATGAACAGGTCTGTCAGAGCTGGTCTCCTTGCTGGCACTGCCATAACAAGAGGGCCCCTTTAGAGCAGGACCAGAGAACTGGAGGGAGGCCTCTTCCAAAGCTGGTGTAAGGAATATACCTCAGGAGCTGCTCCCTGAGAAAACCTTGAGATCTTCAGGTGCTCTTCACTGTGTGACCAGATCAGATTGAATAGTCCCAAGGAGATCCGTAAGCATCTCAAGGCAGTGCTGTGGTTTAAGGTTTATGGGTTGAGACAAAGAGAAAAAGAAAAGGATAATAATTATGACAAATGTATTTATACATATATAATATATTTAGTGTATTTTCACACATATACAACATATGCAGTTGCAAACATATATGAACTAATCCCTATGCGCATCTGTCTGCAAGTCCAGGATTAGTTGCAGGGGTTTTAACAGCCACAGGGTTCACTGTAGGAGCTGAAGTGGCTGTTGGGCTGTTGCAGGAGTTGAAGTGACCTCAGAGTTCATTGCCAGAGCTGGAACCACCACAGGACCTGTGACTATGTTGGAGCAGCCACTGGGCTCATTGGAGGGGTTGGAGCCACCGCAGGGCTGTACTTCCTCCCTTGGGAGGAATTTGTACCATTTTCTTATTACCATACTTGGAACAGCTACAGGACCCGTAGCAGGAGTAACTGCAGAGCTCATTATGAGGGGTGGAGTGACAGAGGGATCTGCCCAGAGCTTGGAGCAACTGCAGGACGTGTAGCAAAACCTTGGAGCTGCTGCATGGTCTGTGCCAGGAGTTGCAGAGGCTGCAGCACTGTCAGCAGATCCAGCTCTCTGGATCTGGCACACTGCAGTCATTTGTGCCTCTTGGGGGTTACCAGTGCCACAGCAGACCTGCCCCCAATATTCTACCAGTTTATCAGGATCCTGCAGTTGCTCGGAGATGAAGTTCCAAAGCCCTGGGGGTGCCCACCACTCCAGGCAGCTGCCCAGACCGTCCCACACCCTCTGCCATGCAGAGCCTTCTCACCTTGGGGCAGATCTCTCACTGATATTCCTGAATAATTGTTTAACCTCAATCATAGATTCATAGAATCACCAAGGTTGGAAAAGGCCTAAAAGATCATCCAGTCCAACCGTTCACCTATTACCTATAGCTCCCACTAAACCATGTCCCTCAACACAATATCCAGTACACCCCCGGACTCACAGAGGCGACAATGTAAATTGTGTAATTCCTAATCATATGGACAATATTATGTTATGGTTTTGCAATTTGGTTGGTGTTGGTATTCCACATCAGAACACCATGCTTCATAATGGGAGTAAAGGGGACAAGTTTTTTTTCTGTGAACTGCCTTAATGAGCATGTGGGGAGGGGCACCGGAAGGGAAGTGAGGAAGGGGACGGCGTTGCTGGACCGGCTCCCTGCGAGGAGACAACGTGGTCAGACCTTCCTGCCTTCCACAGCTCCATCGGTGAGATTTGGGACTTGGTATTCTCTTTGTTGAAACTCTCTTGTTGTTGTTTAGTGTTATTAGGTTATTAAACTGCCATTCGTTCTCAGATCACCTTTTTTCTCCCTCATTTTTTGTTAGACCTAATTGCAATCTCCCTTCCTATCCCCGTCTCCCTAAATGCACGTGGCCGGGCCACGCCGGGCCGCGCCGCATTGCCGTACCGTGCCGTGAGAGAAAAGGGGGGGGGGGGGCTTTTGTTCCTGCTGCCCCGTGTTTTGTGCCCCTGTCCCAGAGTGAGCTCTAGAGAGAACTCCGTGACATTTTTGGTGGAGAATGCGGGCAGAGCTCAGGGCAATGTTTTGGGCAGTAATTAGGTGGTTTTTTTCAGCAGCCCTGTATGTAGGACTGATAGTCCGTAGGTTCCTGTGGTCCTGGCTTAAGGACTTCCTGATGTTGGGGGTAGGGGTAGATTTATTAAGCCGATGGCTGGCAGGGATAGAGATATCTGCCTGGCTCCCTTCCAGACTAACGAACATCACAGACACCGTGCTTGAACTGGCTCACGAATGCTCTGAATTCCTTAAGTATGACTGGGGTGTCAATTGGAATACTGTGTTGTTAGTCTCTCTAATTGTAGTAGTTTACTATAAATTGCAGAGAGACTTGCAAAGAATAATGCAGAGAGACTCAGGAAAAGGGCCAGAAGCATCGGGACCCCCTGTATCAGGTAATCTCACCCCTGAACACCAGAGGGACCTTGGGAAATTAATAGAACCCCTGAGTGAGTGTGGGAGATCAGGGGGATCTCAGATCGAATGGCTTATGAAAAAGATAGAGAGTCTCGAGAATGAGATCCAAACCCTAAGGGGAAGGCAACAAGTTAATCCCAGCCGACCACAGGAAGCACCAGCATCAGTGTCAGTCGCCCCAGTGGAAGGCCAGAGATGGGAACGTGTGTCCTCACGTCTGGAACGGATGGAGGAAGTAGAGGAAGATCCGGGCGAGGGACCCTCCCCAAAACCACCAAGGAAGGCAACTCAGAAGACTAACAGACATGGAGAAGATAGTGACGATGAAGGCCAGAGATGGGAGCGTGTGCCCTCACGCCTGGAACGGATGGAGGAAGTAGAGGAAGATCCTGGTGAGGGACCCTCCCCAAAACCACTGAGAAAGGCAACCCAGAAGACTAACAGACGCGGAGAAGATAGTGATGATGAGGGAAAAGTCACTGCTTCCTCTACTCGTAAACCTCTGAAAATTACTGAAATCCAAAGTGCGAGAAAGGAGTTTGCCCGACTCCCAGGTGAACGCCTTGTCACTTGGCTGCTCCGGTGTTGGGACAATGGGGCCTCCTGCATGTCTCTAAGCTGCGATGAGGCTCGTCAATTAGGAAACATTGCTCGAGACTCATCTATTGATAGAGGGATCAGCAGATGTCTCGATGGAGTCGCCAATCTCTGGGAGAGGATTCTATCAGCTGTAAAGGCAACCGGTCTTCTCAAAAGTGATTTGGAGCCTGTACTGGAAAAATGGAGTACAGCTGATGAAGGTATCCAGTACCTGAGAGAAATGGCTGTGGCAGAAATGCTGTTCGATCCCACGTTTGTCCCTGGGGACCCAGAGGATTACCATGACCCAGAAAAGGTGAGCGGTACTCCGGAAATATGCAAGAAACTCATACGGTCAGCACCAGGGAAGTATTCCAGTGTACTATTAACGAACTCTAACAGGTATGATGAGCTAGATAGGAGACCTGAAATTTTTGAGCTCATCCTTTCACTGCAAAATATCGAATACTCACTACTGCCACACCGTACCACCATCGCAGCCATCTGTAAAATGGTGGATAGAATGGACCAAATGGAGAGAAGACAGGACAACATGCAGAAGAGCTGGTCTGCGGCAAGGAACCACAGTGAACCTGTGGCAGTCTCAGCTGTCAGACGCAAACGCACACCTGTCCGAGTGAAGGACCGCAGTGAGCCTATGTCACGTGCTGCCATGTGGAACTACCTGCGTGACCATGGAGAGGATATGAAGAAGTGGCATGACGAACCCAACTTTGTACTGCGAGCACGGGTAAGAAAATTACAAAAGAGGTCAGCCACTACTGAGGTTGCCTCTACCGCCTCAGACAACCAATAGAGGGGCCCTGCCCTCAGCCAGGGGGGGGAAAGGGATAATAGAGTGTATTGGACTGTGTGGATTCGGTGGCCTGGCACATCAGAACCACAAAAATATAAAGCACTGGTGGATACTGGTGCCCAGTGCACCCTGATACCCTCAGGTTTCGAAGGGACAGAACGGATACATATACATGGGGTGACTGGGGGTTCGCAGGAACTGTCTGTATTGGAGGCCGAGATAAGCCTCACTGGTAGAGACTGGCAGAAACATCGTATAGTGACTGGCCAGGGGGCTCCTTGCATACTTGGAATAGATTACCTAAGAAGGGGACATTTCAAGGACCCCAAAGGATACAGATGGGCTTTTGGAATAGCTGCTATAGAAACAGACAGTATTAAGCAGCTGTCTGATTTGCCTGGCCTATCAGAGGACCCGTCTGCTGTGGGGTTACTGCGGGTGGAAGAACAACGGGTGCCAATTGCCACGAGAACAGTACACAGACGACAGTACCGTACTAATAGGGATTCCTTGCTCCCTATCCATAAGCTCATTCAACAACTAGAAAGTCAGGGAGTAATTAGTAAGACCCATTCACCCTTCAATAGCCCCATATGGCCAGTGCGCAAAGCCAGTGGAGAATGGAGGCTGACAGTGGACTATCGTGGCCTTAATGAGGTCACACCCCCATTGAGTGCTGCAGTGCCAGACATGTTGGAACTCCAGTATGAACTGGAATCGAAAGAGGCAAAATGGTATGCCACCATTGATATTGCCAACGCATTTTTCTCTGTCCCTTTGGCCACAGAGTGTAGGCCACAGTTTGCCTTTACTTGGAGGGGTGTTCAGTACACTTGGAATCGTTTGCCCCAGGGGTGGAAACACAGCCCGACCAACTGCCATGGGCTGATCCAAGCCACGTTGGAACAGGGCGGTGCTCCAGAGCACCTGCAGTATATAGATGATATCGTTGTGTGGGGTGATACAGCGACGGAGGTTTTTAAAAAAGGAGAACGAATAATCCAGATCCTCCTGTCTGCTGGCTTCGCTATTAAGCGAGACAAAGTGAAGGGCCCTGCCCAAGAAATCCAGTTTCTTGGGGTGAAATGGCAAGATGGGCGTCGCCACATCCCAACTGATGTGATCAACAAAATTACTGCAATGTCTGCGCCCACTGACAAAAAAGAGACACAGTCCTTCCTGGGTGTGGTAGGCTTCTGGAGGATGCACATCCCAAATTATAGCCTCATTGTGAGCCCCCTCTATCAGGTGACCCGAAAGAAGAATAGCTTCGCGTGGGGCCCTGAACAGCAGCAGGCCTTTGAGCAAATCAAGCAAGAGATAGCCCGTGCTGTGGCCCTGGGGCCAGTACGGATGGGACAGGATGTGAAGAACATCCTTTACACGGCTGCTGGGGAGAAAGGTCCCACTTGGAGCTTGTGGCAGAGAACCTCAGATGAGACCCGAGGCCGACCCCTAGGATTCTGGAGTAGAGCATACAGGGGGTCGGAAGAGGGCTACACTCCAACTGAGAAGGAGATCCTAGCCGCATATGAAGGGGTCCGGGCTGCCTCTGAGGTAATTGGCACCGAAACACAGCTTCTCCTGGCACCTCGACTTCCAGTGCTGAACTGGATGTTTAAAGGGCAGGTTCCCTCCACTCACCATGCCACAGATGCCACATGGAGTAAGTGGGTTGCACTAATCACACAGCGGGCCCGGATGGGGAACCTCAACCGTCCAGGGATCCTAGAAGTGATCATGGACTGGCCCGAAGGTAAAAAGTTTGAAGCACCACCAGCAGAAGAGATGTCACGTGCCAAAGAGGCTCCCCCGTACAGTGAACTTCCGGAAAACGAAAAGAAGTTCGCCCTGTTCACTGATGGATCGTGCCGCATTGTTGGGAAACATCGCAGATGGAAGGCTGCAGTGTGGAGCCCCACACGACAAGTCGCAGAGGCCACAGAAGGAAGAGGAGAATCGAGTCAATTTGCGGAGGTAAAGGCTGTCCAGCTGGCCCTAGACATTGCTGAGCGGGAGAAATGGCCAGTGCTTTACCTCTATACTGACTCATGGATGGTGGCCAATGCCTTGTGGGGGTGGTTGCAGCAATGGGAGCAAAACAACTGGCAGCGGAAAGGTAAACCTATTTGGGCCGCTGAACTATGGAAGAACATTGCTGCTCGAATAAAGAATATGGTCCTAAAGGTGCGTCACGTAGATGCCCACGTGCCCAAGAGTCGAGCAACAGAGGAGCAACAAAATAACCACCAGGTAGATCGAGCTGCCAGAATTGAGGTGGCTGAGATAGACCTGGACTGGCAGAATAAGGGAGAGTTATTCCTAGCTCGGTGGGCCCATGAGACCTCAGGCCATCAAGGCAGAGATGGAACACATAAGTGGGCTAGAGACCGAGGGGTGGACATAACTATGGACGCTGTTGCGCAGATCATCCATGATTGTGACACCTGTGCCATGATCAAACAGGCCAAGAGGATGAGACCTCTCTGGGGGGAAGGGCGATGGGAAAAGTATAAATATGGGGAGGCATGGCAGATTGATTATATCACCTTGCCAAAGACTCGTAATGGTAAGCATTATGTACTCACCATGGTGGAGGTAACCACCGGGTGGCTTGAGACATATGCAGTACCCCATGCCACTGCCAGAAACACCATATTAGGCCTAGAGACACAAATCCTGTGGCGACATGGCACCCCAGAGAGGATCGAATCAGACAATGGGACTCATTTCAAAAATTCACTGGTGAGCACTTGGGCCAAAGAACATGGCATTGAATGGATCTATCACATCCCCTATCACGCACCAGCTGCTGGTAAGATCGAGCGCCACAACGGTTTGCTGAAAACCACGCTGAAAGCGATGGGTGGTGGAACATTTAAGAACTGGGAGAAACATCTAGCAGAAGCCACCTGGCTGGTAAACACCCGAGGATCAGCCAACCGAGACGGCCCTACACAGTCCAACTCCCTGCGTACCGTGGAGGGAGACAAGGTTCCTGTGGTGCATGTGAAGAATATGCTGGGAAAAGCGGTTTGGGTCCTTCCAGCCTCTGGAAAGGGGAGGCCCCTCCGTGGAACTGTCTTTGCACAGGGACCTGGGTGTACCTGGTGGGTGATGCAGAAGGATGGGGATGTTCAGTGCGTGCCACAGGGAAATTTGATGCTGGGGGAGTGCAGCCTGTGATTCCATGTGTATATATATATATATATATATATCTGTATGTACATATGTAATGCATGTTAACTAATGTTCTGTTTTATATGTTGATAAAAGTTAGGCATGATGTGATGATGTGTAATAAGGGGTGGAATGTTATGGTTTTGCAATTTGGTTGGTGTTGGTATTCCACATCAGAACACCATGCTTCATAATGGGAGTAAAGGGGACAAGTTTTTTTTCTGTGAACTGCCTTAATGAGCATGTGGGGAGGGGCACCGGAAGGGAAGTGAGGAAGGGGACGGCGTTGCTGGACCGGCTCCCTGCGAGGAGACAACGTGGTCAGACCTTCCTGCCTTCCACAGCTCCATCGGTGAGATTTGGGACTTGGTATTCTCTTTGTTGAAACTCTCTTGTTGTTGTTTAGTGTTATTAGGTTATTAAACTGCCATTCGTTCTCAGATCACCTTTTTTCTCCCTCATTTTTTGTTAGACCTAATTGCAATCTCCCTTCCCTTCCCCGTCTCCCTAAACGCACGTGGCCGGGCCGCGCCGGGCCGCGCCGCATTGCCGTACCGTGCCGTGAGAGAAAAGGGGGGGGGGGGGGCTTTTGTTCCTGCTGCCCCGGGTTTTGTGCCCCTGTCCCGGAGTGAGCTCTAGAGAGAAGTCCGTGACATATTACTTCCAAAACCCAAAGATGACCGCAGAGCTGAATGTGCACAAAACTTCACTTTGTCAGCTGCCAATTTTATCGTGGTACAAACTGAGGTCAAACAGCATAGCAAAATAAATACCCTAATGCAGCATCCAAGCACCAAGTAAGGAGCTGTGCAGTGAAGCTTCATGAGAAGACTCAACAAGCTCCACACATAGGGAGCACATCCACACATATCAGCACCATGGCCTGCACTTCTCCAGCTCCCACAAAGCCCTGTCCGCTCTGGACAGATGTGCTGCTATCTCAACCCTTGGAGCCTCACATCAGGCACCAAAATGACAGTGGTTGTTGAACCCAACATGTGGCTCAGCAGCTCACAGTGCTTTGTGCACTGCCCAATTCCCAGTGGGATGGGGATGAGAACTGGGAAAAAGAGTACAACTTCTGGGATGTAACAAAGCAGTTTACTAAGAGAGATAAAAGAAGTGGAGTAATAGTTATCACTATATATCCGTTGATATGGAATTGTATGTAACAACTGATGCACAAGCACTTGCTCAGCACCACCAGACTGATGCTCAGCTGGACCCTGGGCAGTGAAGAGACTGAGATGAACTCCCACCCCTTTCAATACAATTTCTGCTTGCTGTCAGCTGATAGAGAACGTCCCTTTGGCCACTATCAGTCAGCTGTCCTCACTCTGTTCCCTCCCAGCTCCATGTGCCCTCCACTGACCATGGCCTTGGCTCTGTACAACACTGCTTAGCAGCAGCTGTAAACATCAGAGTGTTATCAATGGTTTTCTCCTAGAACCAAAACACTGCACCACAGCAGACAGTCTGAAGAAAACAATTCCATTCCAGCTGTAACTCAGATTCCTGCCTGTCCCCTCTTCTTGTTCTTCCTGATCAGGAAGCAAGGAACAGAATCTGCCGCTCTCCTCTCTGAGCCCTTTCCATCAGTTCTCAGCTGGCTCCTCTGCCATCCCCAGGCAGAGCTCAGTGCCCTCTCATGGATGGCAGCAGCCTTTTCTCTTCTTCCTTGCCCATCCGTCATGCAGAATCTGTACCCCATTTGCTACAGTACAGAGCTGAGAATCAACCCACCGTGTCTCTGTGAACCAAACAAGACCCTAGGCCTGCAAAGGCACAGAGATTTGGAGTTCGCTGAGTGAATGTTTGTGGTCCTCTCATTAGTGTAACGACTCTTCAGAAAGGATCCCCTTCCAGAAGCATGTTTTGATTTTGCCTGTCTGGGCCTTGCATCTACACCGTGCTACTGGTGTTCAGAAGATGGCACACAGGTACGAGACCCATTGTGGGGCTCACAGTTGTCCAGTGAACATTGTCACTACCCAGGGCATGTCTTTCCTAAAGGTCCTCAGTGGCATTTGCCAGCTGGCTGGGGGTGTGCTGGAGACCCCAGGGAACTGCCATTCTGTTGTAATACAAGAAGAATTTTACAGAGCAGCAGCCATGGATCAAGATAAGCACTTTACAGAGCAGCAGCTGCAGAGCAGGATAAACAGCATGAGAACCAAGGACACCTCTAGCAAAAGAGTGAAAGGCTCGTGGCTTTGAAGCGGGGTTTTAGGGTTCTTATTGCAGAAGCTTTCTTCCAATTAGTACGTGTGATTTTTGAACACCCTTGTTTGTTTGCTATAAAAGTACGGCTCTTCAGGCAATAGATGGACACAGCTATATTTAACTATATTGGTGTGTGGTTGTTTGTCCTAGAACGCTGACTTTTGCCTTCAGGTTCGCCAACACATGGGGGCCCGCAATGTCATGGGATTTAACTCTTGAACACCTGTGGGATCCCGAGAAACTAAGCCAGTATTTGAGTCAGGGATGGCGCAGCCTAGATAGATCTAAGGGGGTATGACTTATTTGGGGCTTGGCTTGTGCTTACCGTGCTCTATATAACACTGTTCCGAAAAGAGAGAATTTCCGAGCTGAGGTTCTAGCCAAAAAGGGAAATCCCCAAGTCAATTTTGATCAGTCACAGGAGGCACCAGTAACAATATCAGTTGCCCCTGTGGAAGGCAAGAAATGGAAATGGGTGTCCTCACGTCTAGAACGGAAAAAAGAAGTGGAGGAGGAGGCAACAGAAGATCCAGGTGACAGGTCTGGATAAGTACCGAGAAAGGAAAAAGGAAAAGTGTCATGAAGAAGAGAGTGATGAGGAGGAAATCTCTGTTACTGTTTGTCGATCCCTGAAGATGACTGAAATCGAAGGCGTAAGAAAGGAGTTCACACGGCACCAGAATGAATCTCTTGTTACCTGGTTGCTTCGCTGTTGGGACAGCTGGGACGGTAGCTTGTTGTGATGTGACAGGCCCTTCCCCATATTCTGGAAGAATCTTAGTGTAATACAGTGGGTGTAGACAAAAAGGCGTAGGTTATATAAGGATGTGTCTGTTTCAATAAATCGCCATTTTGCCACTTCATCTCCTTGGTGTCACTTGGTAATTGGCCTAGCTGCTGCTTCAGTTGAAGGCGAGAGATCGTAAAGAAATTAACGACCATAAAGCCTTCATGTGTATCATTAAAATTCTCAGCTATTAGACACAAGCGCTTTCCAGATTGAGCAAGGAACAACAGTAAATTGCACTGTGTGTTTCCTTGTGGTGTTACCTACGTGACCACAGAGAAGACACGAGGAAGTGGCATGACCAGCCTACTCCTGTACTATGAGCACGGGTGAGGGAACTACAAAACAGTCCAACCACCAGTACGGCTGCTCCAGTTATCACAGGTAACCAATAGAGGGGCCCTGCCCTCATTCAAGGGAGTGGAAGGGATAATAGAGTTTATTGGACTGTGTGGATTTGATGGCCTAGCACATCAGAACCACAGAAATATAAGGCACTGGTGGATACTGGTGCACAGTGCACCCTAATGCCCTCCAGTCATGAAGGGACAGAATCAATCCATATTTCTGGATATCTCTCAAGAATTGACTGTGTTGGAGGCTGAAATAAGCCTCACTGGTAAAGACTGGAAAAAACATCCTATGTGAGTGGTCCAGGGTTTCCGTTCATACTTGGTATTGAGGATACATCAGAAGAGGGCATTTCAAGGATACTAAGGGGTATCACTGGGCCTTTGGAATCGCTGCTGTAGATATGGACAACATTAAGCAGCTGTCTGTTTTGCCTGGCCTGTCAGAGGACCCGTCTGTTGTGAGGCTGCTACGAGTAAAAATAAAAGAGCAGCAGGTACCGATTGCTACAAAGACAGTGCACAGACGGCAGTATCGCACCAACAGGGATTCCTTGCTCCCCATTCATGATTTGATTCGCCAGTTGGAGAATCAGGGAGTGATCAGTAAAACTCACTCACCTTTTAACAGCTCCATATGGCCAGTGCGTAAAGCCAGTGGAGAATGGAGGCTGACAGTAGACTACCGTGGCCTGAATGAGGTCACACCCCCACTGAGTGCTGCTGTGCTGGAGAGCAAATAATTCAAATTCTTCTATGAGCCAGTTTTGCTATTAAGTGAAGCAAAGTAAAAGGGCCTGCCCAGGAAATTCAGTTCTTAGGTATAAAGTGGCAGGATGGATGTCATCACATCCCAACAGTGATTGACAAAATCACTGCCATGTCTCCACCAACTAGCAAGAAAGAGACACAATCTTTCCTGGGTGCAGTGGGCTTTTGGAGGATGCACATTCCAAACTACAGCCTCATTGTAAGCCCCCTTTATCAGGTGATGCAGAAGAAGAATGATTTTGCATAGGGCCCAGAGCAGCAGCAGGCTTTTGAACAGATTAAACAGGAGATAGCCTGTGCCATGGACCTGGGGCCAGTACGGACTGGACAGGATGTAAAGAACATCCTCTATACTGCTGCTGGAGAGAAAGGTCCCACTTGGAGTTTGTGGCAAAGAGCCTCAGGAGGGACCCAAGGCCGACCCCTGGGATTCTGGAGCTGAGCGTACAAGGGGTCTGAAGAGTGCTACACTCCAACTGAGAAGGAGATCTTAGCCGCGTATGAGGGGGCTCGGGCTGCTTCCGAAGTAGCTGGTACTGAAATGCAGCTCTTTCTGGCACCTCGACTGTCAATGATGAACCGGATGTTGAAAGGGGAGGTTCTCTCCACCCATCATGCTACCGATGCCACCTGGAGCAAGTGGATTGCACTGATTAGACAACAAGCGCGGATGGGGAACCTCAATCGTCCAGGAATTTTAGAAGTGATCATGAACTGGACTGAAGATAAAAAGTTTGGAACATCACCAGGAGAAGAGGTGTCATGTGCTAAAGCGGCCCCACCATACATCGAACTACCAGAAAATGAAAAGAAATATGCTCTTTTCACTGATGGATCATTTCATATTGTAGGGAAGCATCGGAGATGGAAAGCTGCTGTTTGGAGCCCCACACGACAGGTCGCAGAGGCCACTGAAGGTAAAGGAGAATCAAGTCAGTTTGCAGAGGTAAAAGCTGTCCAGCTGACCTTAGATGTGGCTGAACGGGAGAGGTGGCCAATGCTTTATCTTTATACTGACTCATGGATGGTGGCAAATGCCTTATGGGGGTTGTTACAGCAGTGGGAACAAAATAACTGGCAACGGAGGTGTAAACCTATTTGGGCTGCTGAACTGTAGAAAAACATAACTGCTCAAAAAAAAGATATGATTGTAAAGGTGTGTCACGTGGATGCACACTTGCCCAAGAGTCGGGCTATTGCAGAACAACAAAACAACCATCAGGTAGGTCGAGCTGCCAGAATTGAGGTGGCTCAAATAGACTTGGACTGGCAGAACAAGAGTGAATTATTTCAAGCTTGATGGTTCCATGAGACCTCAGGCCATCAAGGAATGGACATAACATATAATTGGGCTAGAGACTGAGGGGTGGACTTAACTATGGATGCTATTGCACTGGTTATTCATGACTGTGAATCATGTGCCATAATTAAACAAGCCAAGAATATGAAGCCTCTCTGGGGGGAAGGCCAAGGCAAAAGTATAAATATGGGGAGGAGTGACAGGTGAATGATGTCACCTTGCCAGGATCTCATAATGATAAGCGTTTTGTGCTTACCATGGTGGAAGCAACCACTGGGTGGCTTGAAACATACGCAGTACCCCATGCTACTGCCAGAAACACAATATTGGGTTGTTAGAAACAAGTCCTATAGAGACATGACACCTCAGAAAGAACTGAGTCTCATAATGGGACACATTTCAAAAATTCCCTTAATAAATACTTGGGCCAAAGTTCATGGCATTGAGTGGATTTATCATATCCCCTACCATGCACCAGCTTCTGGTAAAATTAAAAGATACAATGGGGTGTTGAAAACTATGTTGAAAGCAATGGGTGGTGGAACACTGAAGCACTGGGAAAAGCATTTGCATGTGGTGCAAGGATGCTGTTAAAGTTCATATCCCACATGTGCCCTGTGTCTCATCACAGGATGTGGGGTGTGAGAAGGGCCCAGTCTGAACAAGCAGTCAATCCCAGTGAAACTCTGAACTTCAGATCTCTCAGTTCCAGTGCCCTCCTGTGCACACTCTCCCATAGTTTGATGTTCTTTATGTTCTGCATTGCCCAGAAGTGCACCCAGTGCTCCAGGTGAGGCAGTAGCAATGCAGAGCAAAGAGGGACAAACCTTTCTCCCACCCAGCTGGCAATAAATTGCTTGATGCACTTTAGGGGACTGTTGGCCTTCTTGGCTGGCTGGGCACACTGCTGACTCACTTAAAATTTTATGTTGAGCAGGACCCCCAATCCTTTTCAGTCAGACGTCTCTCATGTGTCCAATATACAGACAGTGTTTATGTCCAGGGTTGCCCATACCCAGGTGCACAATCAGGCACTTGTTCTTGTTATACTTTATGCACTTGGTGCTTAGTACCAACTGGTACCCACTTCTCTGACTTGTCCACATCTCTCTGCAAGTCCTCTCCACCCTCAGTGGAGGCAACAACACCTCCTCATCTGGTCTCATCAGCAAACTTGCTCAGAACATCTTCTAGTCCTGCATGCAAGTCATCTGCATAAACATGAAAGGAAAGTGGCCCTAAAATGGAACCCTGGGGAGCTCTGACAGTGACCATCTACCAGCCCAATGGAACCCACTGACTATAATCCTTTGGGACAGAACTGCTGGCCAACTGCTCACCCACCACTGCTGGTGAACCTGAAAGGCAAAATGTCAGCGTGCTGGGTCAAACAGAGAAACACCAATATAGTTACATATAGCTGCATCAATTTATTGCCCGAAAGCCAGACTTTTATAGGAGACAGACAAGGGTGTCCAAAAATCACACACGCTAATTGGAGGAAAGCTACTGCAATAACAACCCTATAACCCCCCTTCAAAGCCACGAGCCATTCATTCTTTTCCTAGAGATGTCCTTTGTTCTCATGCTGTTTATCCTGCTCCGCAGCTGCTGCTCTGTGAACTCCTTATCTCAATCCATGGCTGCTGCTCTGTAAAATTCTTCTTGTATTACAACACACCACGTTCTGTTTCTGTCTAGCTGTATGCAGGAATTTCTGTCCAGAAGGGTGCTGGAGAAATAGTATCAAAAGCTCTACTGAAATCCTCAAGGATTACATCAACTGCCTTCCCTTGTTCAGCTCAATGGATAAAGGTGTCATAAAAAGACCTGAAATTAAATAGGACCTTCCCCTCTGTATCTTGTGTTGTCTGTGACCTGTCCTTCAGTTGTTTTTCCATAACTCCCACCATCATTTTCTCCATAATTTTACCAAGCACTGTAGTGAGACTGACAGGTCCATAGTTGCCCGTGTCATCTTTCTTGCTCTTCCTTACAATGAGACAACATTTGCCAGCTTCCTGTCAACAGGTATGACCCTAGATTTATTAGATGCCATTGAAATGCGAGCCCAGAGCATGCTAAAGTGTCATCAGTGCAAGAACGTAGATGTGCCATAGCTTTGCAATGCCTTGAAATCCAGACTATGCCACAGATGGAGCAGAGAGGAAGATCTGCCTCTTCTGTTCTGAGCTCATCCTTTTGATAAGCTGAATATCACTACATACTCCATGGGGTCAGGTGCAAAAGACACAATGGGTGCCCTAAGCACGTGGCTGAGGTGGTATTTAGGATGGCCAAGAATACCTCCCTTCTGGCCCCCAGCTGATGCTCCAGAAGGAGGTGTCTATCTCATAGATTTTCCGTCACAGTTTACAAGCACTAGCACAAAACTAGGATCACCCAAGGCATCTTGGGCATCACTGAGAGACTGTGTATGAGTAGTGCAGTCCCTGTGGAATAAAAACCAAGGATTCAGATGAGGGACTCACACACAGACACCTCACTGTGCACATCTGAACTCAGCTAGGTGAACTTGTAGCTCCTGTGGTTCTTTGAAAAACTGATCCCAATTCAGCCCCAGGGTTTCCATCTGAGGGTGAGATGCCTAACGCTAGAATAAGGATGGGATGGTCTGTTGATAACAGGACAAATGGAAACGGATTTAAATTAAAAAGGGGAGACATAGGTTAGATGTGAGGAACCTATATTTTTACACAGCAACACTGGAAAAAGTTGCCCTCAAAGGCTGTGCATGCCCAATGGATGGGATCCTGGGTTTACTCTGGGTTTACCCTCACGTCAGTCCATGTTTCTACTCATACTTTTGTCTAGGTGAACTCTCACTTTACTCAAGGTTTTACTCACAGTTTACCATCAGGGAGTGTGATCGGGAGATGGGCTGGTGGAGTGACTTGCTGGCATCCCCGAGGGAAGGCTGCCAGGCAGATACCCCCAGAAAAGTGGTTGACTCCCTGCCCTGTCACAGTCAGACAGACCTGACTGATGAGAAGGGTTGGAAGAGAGTCCCAACTCAACATCACAGGAGCCCCCCCATGCCTGCCTAGCCCTCGACCCCTGATCCATCTAAGCAACAGGTTTGACACTCTGAAATCTGAAGGAGATAAGAATGGGGAGGCAATGGAGGATCTGCCTAGGAGGAAACCTAATGCAAGGCAGTCACTACCAAGCCTTGTGACTTCCTCTGCCATGAAAGAATGAAGGGTGGCCGTGGTGGGTGACTCCCTTCTCAGAGGAATAGAGGGCCCCATTTGCAGACTGGACCCCAGTTGTCAGTAAGTCTGCTGCCTTCTTGGTTTCAGGTCAGGGACATAATGAGGAAACTCCCAATGCTGGTTAGGTCCACTGATTATTTTCCACTACTCATAGTTTAGGTGGGCAGTGATGAAATTTCTTAGATAAGACTACAAACTATAAAAAGAGATTTCAGGAATTTAGGCCATTTAGTTCACAAAGTGGGAGATCAAGTGATTTTTTGTTCTATACCTTCAGTGGCAGTGAGGGACACAGAGCAGGCTTGGAAAGCAAAGCAATGAACAATTGTCTCAGAGGTTGGTACTGAGCCAGAAACTTTGAGTTCTTTGATCACAGGACAGTTTACTTGGCCCATGGTCTGTTATCCATGAATGGAACCCAACTGTCTCAAAGGGGGAAGTGAATCCTAGCATAGACGGTAGCGGGGCTTATCGAAAGAGCTTTAAACTAGCTACGATGGGGGAGTGGACAAAACAGGGCTTACCAGAGATAAGCCTAGGGAAATGCTGTTTGAGCTGGGAGAGAGGCAGATGCCTCAGCTGAAGTGCGTCTACACCAACGCACGCAGCTTGGTCAACAAGCAAGAGGAGCTGGAAGCAACTGTGCATCTGACAAACCATGACCTAGTTGCTATTACCGACCCATGGTGGGACCACTGCCATGACTGGAGTGCTGTGATGGATGGTTACAAGCTCTTCAGAAGGGATAGAGGAGGAAGGAAGGGTGGTGGTGTGGCCCTTTATATTAAAGAGAGTTTTGATGTTGAAGAGCTTGGGCTTCAGAATGAAGTGCATGTTTGTAAGGATCGGGGGAAAGGCCTGTAAGTGTGACATCTTGCTAAAGGTTTCTTATAGACCGCCTAATTGATGGGTGAGGCATTCTATGAGCAGCTTACTGAAGTCGCAAGATTGCCAGCACTCATTTTCTTGGGAGACTACAACTTCTCTGATATATGCTGGGAATATAATAAATAGCAGAGGAATCAGTCCAAGAGGTTTATAGATTGCATGCAAGACAGCTTCCTTACACAGCTGGTATGAAGTCCTACCAGGGGTGGTTCCTTGCTAGACCTGCTCTTCACTAACAGTGAAGGACTGGTAGGAGTTGAGAAGGTTGGGGACTGTCTTGGGCAGAGTGGCCATGAAATGGTAGAATTCTCTATTCTTGGAGATGTCAGAAGGGTGACTAGCAAAACTACTATCCTGAACTTCTAGAGGGCGGACTTTGACCTGTTCAGGACACTTGTAGCACAGGTCCCTTGGGAGTCGCTCCTTATGGGTAAAGGGGTCCAGGAAGCCTGGACACTCCTCAAGATGGAAATCTTAAAGGCACGAGATCAGGCTGTCCCTGAATGCCATAAGGTGAGCCATAGGGGAAGAAGACCAGTGCAGATGAACTGGGAAAAACTATTGAGACTCAGGAAGAAAAAGAGAATCTCCGTCCTCTGGAAGAAGGGGCTGGGTACTTGGGGAGATTACAAGGAAGTTGCTAAGGCATGCAGGGAGGAAGTTAGGAAGGCACATTAATTCCCTGTCCCTTAATCCATGCCCAGAGCTTCTCAGCCATGTCACTGCCAACTGTAAGCTCCATGCAGAGTTCAAGTGGAACACAGAGGGCACAGCCTTCTGCTGGGTGGATGCAAGTGTTGGTGGAACCAGATGGGACAAAGCCCTCCCACCATGCCCTCCTGGGAAAATGGCCACCCCAAGAATGGCAGTCTGCCTCCTCCATGACCCCATCTGAAATGCTCCTGCACTGATTGATTATAGGGCTTTAAACCAGGTCCAAATGGGGAAGGGTGGGGAATTGGATGTGACAGAGAAGGGCTGAGGGATATTGTTGCTGTTGGAGATTGAATGGAAAGCCTCTGAGTTGTTCTATAGGATTGTGTGAGGATTCCTCAGAGAAAGTCTTGTTGCCAATACCCCGTCCTAAATCTTACTGTGTACCCTCTGGGGGTAACCCCAACCTACTGCTGCCCTAAAGTGCCTGTAGACCAGTGCGGGTAGCATGGGAAATAAACGGGACAAATCAAGAGAAAACCACAGAGCTTTTCCTTTCATGCAGGCTGCTGATTCTGAGCAAGGCCCTGAACATCAGTACCACAGTGTAGATGCAAGACCCAGACAGGCTAAATCAAAGCATGCTTCTGGAAGGGGATGCTTTCTGAAGAATCCTTACACTAATGAGAGGACCACAAACATTCACTCAGCAAACTCCAAATCTCTGTGCCTTTGCAGGCCTAGGGTCTTGTTTGGTTCACAGAGACACGGTGGGTTGATTCTCAGCTCTGTACTGTAGCAAATGGGGTACAGATTCTGCATGACGGATGGGCAAGGAAGAAGAGAAAAGGCTGCTGCCATCCATGAGAGGGCACTGAGCTCTGCCTGGGGATGGCAGAGGAGCCAGCTGAGAACTGATGGAAAGGGCTCAGAGAGGAGAGCGGCAGATTCTGTTCCTTGCTTCCTGATCAGGAAGAACAAGAAGAGGGGACAGGCAGGAATCTGAGTTACAGCTGGGATGGAATTGTTTTCTTCAGACTGTCTGCTGTGGTGCAGTGTTTTGGTTCTAGGAGAAAACCATTGATAACACTCTGATGTTTACAGCTGCTGCTAAGCAGTGTTGTACAGAGCCAAGGCCATGGTCAGTGGAGGGCACATGGAGCTGGGAGGGAACAGAGTGAGGACAGCTGACTGATAGTGGCCAAAGGGACGTTCTCTATCAGCTGACAGCAAGCAGAAATTGTATTGAAAGGGGTGGGAGTTCATCTCAGTCTCTTCACTGCTCAGGGCCCAGCTGAGCATCAGTCTGGTGGTGCTGAGCAAGTGCTTGTGCATCAGTTGTTACATACGATTCTATATCAACGGATATATAGTGATTGCTATTACTCCTCTCCTTTTATCTCTCTTAGTAAACTGCTTTGTTACAACCCAGAAGTTGTACTCTTTTTCCCAGTTCTCATCCCCATCCCACTGGGAATGGGGCAGTGCACAAAGCACTGTGAGCTGCTGAGCCACATGTTGGGTTCAACAACCACAGTCATTTTGGTGCCTGATGTGAGGCTCCAAGGGTTGTGGTAACAGCACATCTGTCCAGAGTGGACAGGGCTTTGTGGGAGTTGGAGATGTGCAGGCCATGGTGCTGATAGTTTCCCTATTTGTGAAGCTTGCTGAGTCTTCTCATGAAGCTGCATTTCACAGCTCCTTGCTTGCTGCTTGTTTTCCCTGCTGCATCATTTGTCAACTCTGGATGCTGGATTAGGGTATTTATTTTGCTATGCTGTTTGACCTTGGTTTGTACCACGATAAAATTGGCAAAGTGAAGTTTTGTGCACATTCAGCTCTTTGGACATCTTTGGGTTTTGGAAGTAATATTGTTGGTATGATTAGGAATTACACATTTTACACTGTCGTCTCTGGGAGACCAGGGGTATTCAAGGAGAGACTGGATATTGTGTTGAGGGACATGGTTAAGTGGGAGCTATTGGTAATAGGTGAACGGTTGGATTGGATGATCTTTCAGGCCTTTTCCAGCCTTGGTGATTCTATGATTCTAGGATTGAGGTTAAACAATTATTCAGGAATATCAGTGAGAGATCTGCCCCAAGGTGAGAAGGCTCTGCATGGCAGGGGGTGTGGGACAGTCTGGGCAGCTGCCTGGAGTGGTGGGCACCCCCAGGGCTTTGGAACTTCATCTCCGAGCAACTGCAGGATCCTGAGAAACTGGTAGAATATTGGAGACAGGTCTGCTGTGGCACTGGTAATCCTAAAAAGGCCCAAATGACTGCAGTGTGCCAGGGCCTGGCCCACACCTACTGAGCTGTGTTCAACACTATTCAGCATCTTCAAGGGGAAGAGAGCTGGATCTGCTGACATTGCTGCAGCCTCTGCAACTCCTGGCACAGTCCCTGCAATAGCTCCAAGTTTTTGCTACACATCCTGCAGTTGCTCCAAGCTCTGGACAGATCCCACTGTCACTCCACCCCTCATAAGGAGCTCTGCAGTCACTTATGCTACAGGTCCTGTAGCTGTTCCAAGTATTGAGATAAGAAAATTAAGCAAACCACTGAGTGCTGCTGTAGAGACGACGGGACTGCTGTGAGACACACAAGACCTTCAGGCCTGTAGAAATGAGAGGACTCGAATCCTCTGTGCACTGTATCAGTGTAAAGAGAGGAGGAATGAAAAGAACTAGTTGTGCTTCTATCTGTGGCTGTACCTTCCCCAAATCCAGACAAAGTTGGATAAGAGAAGAGCTAAGGAAAAGCGTATTTTGAATGCTATTTATTTATCTCTTAACCTATTCGGGGAATCTGGTTCCATGTTTACATGAGCTCTTGGAGTGAGAAAATGGATAGTAGGTGTGAAAGAAGTGAAACAAATTTTTATTTATAAGTTCAATAACATTTTTTTGCACGTTGCTATATCTCACATAATCAATCAATCAAAGATGCATAAAAGATGAAGAACCATCACTGGGAATCATGCGATGAAGATGTGCACTTTATTGAAGCGGGAATAGTGAGTATTGCAACACCTTCCTGAGAGCGTGCTTGATCTCCCTGTTCCTCATGCTGTAGATAATAGGGTTCAGTGTTGGAGGAACCACTGAGTACAGAAGTGCCACTGTCAGATCCAGGAGTGGGGAGGGAATGGAGGGGGGCTTCAGGTAGGCAAAAGCACCAGTGCTGAGAAACAGGGAGACCACGGCCAGGTGAGGGAGGCACGTGGAGAAGGCTTTGCGCCGTCCTTGCTCAGAGGGCATCCTCAGCACAGCCACGAAGATCTGCACATAGGACACAACTATGAAAACATAGCAGCCTACGTCTAAACTGATAGTAAAAATGAGAAACACAACTTCCCTGAGATTTGATTCTGAGCAGGAGAGCTTGAGGATCTGGGGAATTTCACAGAAAAACTGGTTGACAACATTGCCTTGGCAGAGAGGCAGTGAAAACGTACTGGCAGTGTGCAGCAGGGAATTGAGAACCCCAGTGCCCCAGGCAGCTGCTGCCATGGTGGCACAAGCTCTGCTGTCCATCAAGGTCCCGTAGTGCAGGGGCTTGCAGATGGCAACATAGCGGTCATAGGACATGATGGTGAGAAGGGAATACTCTGCTGACATGAAGAAGGTAAAGAAAAAGAGCTGTGCAGCACATCCTGTGTAGGAGATGGCCCTGTTGTCCCAGAGGGCGTTGGGCATGGCTTTGGGGAGAGTGGTGGAGATGCTGCCCAGGTCGAGGAGGGCCAGGTTGAGGAGGAAGAAGTACATGGGGGTGTGCAGGCGGCGGTCGCAGGCTACGGCTGTGCTGATGAGGCCGTTGCCCAGGAGGGCAGCCAGGTAGATGCCCAGGAAGAGCCAGAAGTGCAGGAGCTGCAGCTGCCGCGTGTCTGCCAACGGCAGCAGGAGGAACTCACTGATAGCTCCATATAGCAGATATGATGATACTGATACTGAACACTGATAGCAGATGTTGGGCATCTGCTGTTGTTGTGCTTGGAGTCCTGCTCAGAGTGCAGAAGATAATGACAAGTCCAGACCATTCTCAGAGGCACTACTCCTGCTATACTATGAAATGTTTTAATTCTCCTACAATAGTGTACATTTAGCACCATTACTTGCATTTAATTTCATGTAGATCAGCATTCCTTAAGCAGAAGCAGCATATGGAGCTCTAACCTTCCTCTTATTTTCTTATCCCTTCTCCCTGGATATTTTCATCTGTTTCATGTCTCATATCTTTACCCCAAGTGCTCTTAGAGCCCCCTACCCGAGCTTCTGTGGCATTCAGTTTCAGTTAGAAAATGCTGCCTGTTTGTAGGATAAGTGAATTATTCATGCCTACAGAAAATGAAGATAATTCCATCCTTCGAGAAAGGGGAGACTGAAAGCACATCATGTGTGAGTGTTCACAAAACAAGCAATTGATTGATGAAAAATTCTCAGAACTCTTATTGCCCCTTTTAGATTTCTGACTCCAAACCTCTTTGCCTCAGAACAGGAAATGGAAACCCCCGGCCTTGGCTCTCCTCTTGCAAAGTGCCCTCAGAAACATTCAGTTGTGCAGTGGAGCTGTGATCCCCTGCCCCAGGCAGCAGCTGTGGCAGCACAAACCCTGCCGGGGGCTCCTTACCCCACACGTCTCCCCGCAGCGCCCTGGGCAGCTCCCCGGGCAGGCTGAGTGCTGAGCCTGGCAGGCGGCAGAGTCCCATACCCGGCACACAGCCCCTGGGGCACAGCAGGGACCCTGCTCTGCAGGACAGCCCTGGGCACCCGTCTCAGCTGGAGCAGAAAGCTTTTTCCACAGTAAAGAAACATGCAGTGCCTGCAGTCAGATCTCCTATGGGATGTCCCAGTTATAGTTACCCCTTAATTAAAAGCAGCTCATGGTCAGCTGTGAGACTTACCTTGTCATGGTCTGTGAGCAATGCTCCTGCAGTGAGTTCACAGCCCGCTCACACCACACACATCCTGCAAGCTCTCTCCAATTTCTCTCCTCTCCTTCTGTCACCTGCAGGCTGTGCTGTGCACGAGATCTGCTCCTGGGCACAGCTGTCTCTCTGCAGCTCTGCCCACTTTTATGAGCTCCCTGTGTCCCAGGAACCTGGACAAGCAAGCAGCAGATTATGTCATTTTTATCCTTCCCACTCATTTCCCCTGACATGTCCCTGGGTCCTCATGGCCAACAGCTCCTGAAAGACAACAGCATCATGACTGTGATTTGAAATCCACTCAATTAACCACCACATGTCCAGTGGTCAGTGACTGATTGGAGACATATGGGGAGTGCTCCCAGAGATCGTTTGATGAAACAATAAGGGCAACCAGACAAGGAAGGCGAGGTTTGGACTTTCCCTGTGCAGGGCAGTGATCCAGCTGAGGCAGCGCAGGAGTCTCATCCCTTGACAGAAATCCTGGAGCTGAAATGGGATTCGGCTCCCCACAGAACCACAGGAGCTGGGATTTCTCTGGTTCAGTTCAGAAGTGCACAAGGAGTTGCCTGCATGTGAGCTCCTGCTCTGAGTCCTCGGACCTTCAGCTGGGAGGCAGCTGCTCACACACAGACACTGGGTGATGCCCAAGGTGCCTGGGCTGCTCCTGATGTGTGCCAGTGCTTGTAAACCGTGTGGGAAATCCCTGAGATAGACACCTCCTTCCTGGGCATCAGCTGAGGGCCAGAGAGGGGATAGCACCGGCTGTCCAGTGAATTCACTCACAGCTACAAGAGCAGCACAGGGCCTTCAGGAAAGCCATGCCCATGGTGTGTCCGTGCTGCTACGTCACCTCCAAGACCCACGATCGGTCTAATGTTTGTGTGCCACCTTCTGCACACTGATTCTATAGATGAGCTATCCAGTCAGGCAATGTCCAGTGATGCTTTTCAATTAGGATATTTACTTCTGCGCTTTTGCACTAATGCAAACACCAACACACAAGAAGCTAGAAATCTTGGTAGAGCTGCAGGCCTGAGCTCCTGTTTGGACCATGGGAACACAGTTTAATGGTTTCCACAACTGCACTGTAGCACAAGGGGGATACCGAGTCTTTTGGATGGATGGGCGAGGAGACAAAGAAGGGCGACTGCCCTCTGTGAGAGTGCACTGAGCTCTGCCTGGGGATGGAAGAGCAGACAGGTCAGAGCTAATGGAAATGGCAAACAGAGGAGACCATCAGTGTCTTTTCCTGTCTTCCTGATCAGGGAGAGTAAATGGAAGGTGCCCTCTGCAGACAGATGGGAATCTGATGTTGTCTGTCCCTTGTCCCATTTGGTGGCCTTTGTCACTCCATTATCTGTGGCAGGGACAGCACAGCAGGGCATGTGGCATCCAGCAGATCCATGGAGAGCACAGATGGCAGCTTCTTGACCAAGCAGTGGAGGAACCAAAGAGGAGAGGTGCTCTGCTGGATCTCATACTCTCCGGCATGGAAGGACTTGTGGGAACTGTGAAGGTGAAAGGGGCATCAGGCCATGTGCAAGATGCAAATGTATCTCTTTTAATTTATTTATTTATTTTGAGGCTGTAAGCTTAATAGTTGATCATAAATGTCAATAAAACTGAAACAAATAATTGAAGACAAAGATGGAAATCAATGAAAATGTGTTAACCCTTCTCAACATGAAAAATTCTCATGAGTCTTGTTCCATTTTAAGTTGTAAATATGAATCTTTGAGGTGATTTGATGTCTTTTTTTTTCTTTTACTGAAACTACAATTTTTTCCAGAACTGTGTTCGCTGGACACAAATGCCTTCAGGTTCAGAGACACAGACAGCGGTGCCAGTGCCAATGCCCTGTGACTGTAGCCTGGTGCCCAGCACTACTCTTCCCTGCTGCCTATTTGATGTGCCTCATCCTCCAAGTTTTTTCAGCTCTCCTAAAGAAATGGCCATGGTTAAGGGCATGTTTTCAGCAGGCCATTTGGGCACACACTACTCCCACTGCCCTCCAGATTTCTCCATCCCTTGCTCTTTGTTCAGTCAGATACCTCCCAATTATCTGTCTGATTTCTGACTTTCAGGGGGATTACTGGAATTTGTTCCATCTCCCCAAAGTCTGATGGAATGTGTTGTCAACTCCTTCACTGTGATTTGATCTATCCCTTCCTATCTATTCTTTTTCTTTTTCTTCTTATACTTTTTCTTTTTCTCAATCACTGTCTCTTTTTTATTAAGGCATGAAGTCTGAAAGATGTTCATTAATGTCAGTAAAAGTGAAAAACAGAGTTGGAGACAAAGATATAAATCAATGAGAATGTGTTAACCCATCTCAATGTGTGAAATACTCACAAGTCCTGATCAGTTTTAAGTTGATACCTCTCAACTACCTGGCTGATCTATCCCAGGAAGATTACTGGAATTTGCTCCATCTCTCAGAGTCTGATGGCCTCTGTTGTCAACTACTTCACTGTGATTCAATCTATCCTATCCTACCTCAGAATAAATCATTTCTTTTAAAAATATTCCATATGAAAGACAAACTTCAATAGATGCCGCTTGAACATGGCATGCAGTTGATCACTGTGTTTTACTGTTCATTCAATTGCATCACCTTTCTTTCCATTTGCTGGCCAGATAAAAAAGAGAAATCTTTCCTTTTCCATGTGTAGCTGGTTCTCTGAGGAAAGCCAGTGGGAGTTGGTGCAAAGCAGTTTTAACACTGAGCGGATGAATGCAGAGGAGAAGAGTGATGTGAAGAAAAGTGATGCAAGTCCCATAGGTCCATTGTGAGCAGAAATTGGGTGGGGAGGTTGAGAAGGACCTTTGTCAACACAGTAACAGTACAGAACTCATTGGGACATCCTGGATTGGTATCAGTTGCACAGTGCTGCTTCAATGTCTTCTTTAAACCCAACTATAAATAAATAGACAATAAATTTATACTGGATTCTTTAAGCTCTCTCCAGATATCCCTCCTTTTTGCTGAACAAGTTCTGATAACGTGAAGAAGATAACAAGATGGCATAAGGCACAGGAGATTCTTTAGGTTATAATGGTCCCAGGGTGCATTTGATGCTGAGTTCATCAGCCTCTAGTGCAGAGAGAAGTTTGCACAAAGTGCTCAACAAGACAAAGTCGGAAGTAACAGTGAAGTTTCTTGGAGTATTAATGGGCCCACTGAGGGCCATTACCAAGTAAGCTTCCCAAGGGACTTGTTAGAGAAGATAACTGGAAGCCATGACTACAGGCAGGCAAAGGCACTGGCATGCTAAGAAACCTCTCCTTTGCCTTACGAAGCAGACAGGTCAAGCCCTGATTGCAAGACCAGTGGTAGAGAGATCCTGTCTCTCATGTTGGCTCCTGGCATTTCCTGGGGCAATGGGTTGGAGGTCCGTATGATGTTAAATGAAAGACATGGGGACAGAAGATCCCAGGCTCTACATGTGGTGCAAGGACGCTGTGAGGTTCATGTCCCATATGAGACCTATGTTTCATTGCAGGATGTGAGAAGGGATGTGAGAAGGGCCCAGTCTGAACAAGCAGTCAATCCCTGTGAAACTCTGAACTTCAGATCTCTCAGTTCCAGTGCCCTCGTTTGCACATTCTCCCAGAGTTTGAAGTCCTTTATGTTCTGCGGTGCACAATCAGGCACTTGTTCTTGTTATACGTTATGCACTTGGTGCTTAGTACCAACTGGTACCCACTTCTCTGACTTGTCCACATCTCTCTGCAAGTCCTCTCCACCCTCAGTGGAGGCAACAGCACCTCCTCATCTGGTCTTATCAGCAAACTTGCTCAGAACGTCTTCTAGTCCTGCATTCAAGTCATCTGCATAAACATGAAAGGAAAGTGGCCCCAAAATGGAACCCTGGGGACCCCGACAGTGACCATCTACCAGCCTGATGGAAAAAACTGACTATAATCCTTTGGGACTGACCTACTGGCCAACTGCTCACCCACCACATTGTGTTTCTGTCTAGCCATATGCAGAACATTCTGTCCAGAAGGTTGTTGTGAGAAACAGTATCAAAATCTCCACTGAAATCCTCAAGGATTACATCAACTGGCTTCCCTTGGTCAACTAAACGGATAACTGTGTCACAGAATGAGCTTAAATTAAACAGGACCTTCGCCTCACAAACTTGTGTTGGCTGCAACCAATGACAGAATTGTCCTTCAGCTGTTTTTCCATAACTCCCACCATCATTTTCTCCATAATTTTACCAGGCTCTGGACTGACAGGTCCATAATTGCCCATGTCATCTTTCTTGCTCTTCCTTACAATGAGACAACATTTGCCAGCTTCCTGTCAGCTGGCATGACCCTAGACTTCTTTAGATGCAATTGAAATGACAGCCCAGAGCATACTAAGGCGTCATCATTGAAAGAAAGTAGATGTGCCATAGCTTTGCAATGTCTTGAACTCCAGAGTATGCCACAAATGGAGCAGAGGGGAAGATTTGCCTCTTCTGTAGTGAACTCATTCATTTGGTAAGCAGAATAACACTACCTGATACATGAGGACTGTGTCTCTGCTCTGCTCTGCTCAGCTCACAGGGCAGAGGTTCAGGGTGTTGCTCTCATGTCAGTGCAGGTAAACTCACTTTAACCTTTTTTCTTCTGTAAATGCTTCCTCTGTTTGTATGCTCAGATACACTTCCACATTCCCTCAAGTACACTTCCATATATCATTAACAATTACACTTTCTTATACCATCAAAACTGTTTGTCAAACAGTACAGTTCTTCAGTTCACATAAACTCCCTTAATACAGTCTGTATTCTTCAGTTATAAACACTGTGCCACAGAACCAGCACTGATTGAACCACCTCCCTCACACACTTCCTCGCAAGCAGTACATAGTATTACATAAATGGGTTGACATTCATTGGTCGGGTGGAATGTACACCTCTCCTCAGGACAATCTTACAAATCTACAGAGTACAAACTCCCGTCTTCTTACATACAAGCAGAAAGTACATATGAGTGGACAGACAACACAGTCTTTCACTTTGTCCGTGTCTGGCCATTTCCCTCACAGGAGGAAGGAAACATGGATCGGGACTCGGCACTCACCCTGCAGCTGTTCTGTGTCTCACTCACACCACACTCACTCTGACATTTAGATCAAAAACCATGGTTTATTCATACTACACAATGCTGACAACGTTTTCTAGCTGGAATCTTAATAACACTCATACTCTGGTCGACCAGTTGCAAACGTTAATGTTTTTCCCAGAGTCGGCTTGACACACGGTACCAAACACTTAAAGCAGATGATAATATTGAACATACAACCTATAACCCCCGTGATTACAACTTGGAGAACCCAGGCTACCATTTGACAGGCTATCCACTATATCCCATACCCGTAGGAGAGACCAACCTAGGTCCCTCCTATTGTCACCCACCTGGGAGAGAGTACTTGTTCTTGTTTCCATTCATATGACATACAGTTCCCTTTCATAGGAACTCACCCAAGGAGTCTTCCTACACAGCTGGCAACCAAAGCCATGAGCTCACCTCCCTGGGAGCAGCACGTATGGCTTTAAACTGTGTAGGATGTCTCCTCAAGACATATGGGCTCCACTTACCATACACATACCTGGTCCACCTAAGGGTGGTCCTTGTCTGTCCCTGCAGTGATCAGGTGAGGAAGGGAGTCCTTCAGAGAAATCTCAGGGTGCGCCAAAAGTGTCTCCCTCTCAGCTGGTCCTGCAGCGAACAGAGCTGGTCCCACCTGGGCCGCCAAATTGACTACAGGAATTGAACTCTATAACCTCTATAACTGATACAGTCTCCCATGACATACTTATACCAAAGCTGAGGAAGTATGGGATAGGTGATTGGACAGTGAAGTGGGTCGAGAACTGGCTGACTGGCAGAGTGCAGAGGGTTGCCGTTGGCGGTGCAGTGTCTGGCTGCAGGGCTGTAACTAGCGGCGTCCCCCAGGGGTCTGTGCTGGGTCCGGTCTTGTTCAACATCTTCATCAACGACCTTGATGAGGGGATAGTGACCACCCTCAGCAAGTTTGCTGATGACACGAAGTTGGGAGGATTGGCTGACACGCCTGAAGGCTGTGCTGCCATTCAGCGAGACCTGGACAGGCTGGAGAGCTGGGCAGTAAGACACCGGATGAGGTTTAACAAAAGCAAGTGTAGAGTCTTGCACCTGGGTAGAAATAATTGCATGCACCAGTACAGGCTGGGGGAAGAGCTGCTGGAGAGGAGCTCTGCTGAGAGGGATCTGGGCGTCCTGGTGGACGACAGATTGACCATGAGCCAGCAGTGTGCCCTTGTAGCCAAAAAATCCAATGGCATCCTGGGGTGCATTAAAAAGAGCGTGTCCAGCAGGTCGAAGGAGGTGATCCTCCCCCTCTACTCTGCCCTGGTGAGGCCTCATCTGGAATATTGTGTCCAGTTCTGGGCTCCCCAGTACAAAAAAGACAGGGATCTCTTGGAAAGAGTCCAGTGGAGGACCACAAAGATGGTGAAGGGCCTGGAGCATCTCCCCTATGAGGAGAGACTTAGGGAACTGGGTCTGTTTAGCCTTGAGAAAAGAAGGCTGAGAGGGGACCTGATCCAGGTCTATAAATATTTGAGGTGTGGGGGGCAAAGAGGTGAGGCCAGACTCTTTTCAGCAGTGTGTGGAGGAGGGATAATGGGAAACAGACAGAAACTGCACCATAAGAAATTCTGCACTAATGTGTGCAATAACTTCTTTATGGTGAGAGTGACAGAGCACTGGAACAGGCTGCCTAGGGTGGTTGTGGAATCTCCTTCTCTGGAGATATTCAAGACCTGCCTGGATGCTGAGCTGTGCAACGTGGTGTAGGGAACCTGCTTTGGCAGGGGGACTGGACTCAGTGGTCTCTGGAGGTCCCTTCCAACCCCTACAATTCTGTGATTCTGTGAATATCATGGAGTTGTTTGGATGGGGAAAGACTACCCCTTTGAATGACCTTTTGTCAGGGCATGTCCTGGGATTCCTAGGATCCTCAAAATGCAGCACTGCTTCTGTCACTGAAAAATGGGGCCCTGTGTGGGACGGAGGGAGGGTCCATGAGTCCCTGGCCCACCTGACTGAGTATTTCCATGGTCTTAGCAAAGACATACTTACAACTTGAGAATGACAGTTAGCTGTGTTCATGGTGGCATGGCCACTTTTAATGGCCTTGAACTGTCTGAACATAACTGAAGAGGCTCAGGCTGATGCAAATCAGCTATTGAATGATAGTGTTGAAAAATTGGAAAGACAGGTGGCAGTTTTGATGGGAAAAAACCTAATTCAATCATTCTCCTATGGAAGATCAGGAACAACTGTCTGGAGGACCATGGGGGCCCTGTACAAGGGAATCTGTATAAAATGGACTCTGTAAATGAAGGCACTAAAAGGTCAGATTTTGAGGTTCCATTTCGACTAGATCTATTTGAGATCTGACTGATTGTAACCCAAAAATGAAAAAAAAAAAAAAAAAAAATGCAGGATAGGCTGGTGGGAGTGCCCTGACCAGTGTCCACCCCCCAAACCCTGCTGCCCATAATACAGCAGCTGAACTGATGGATATAGTACAGTGGTTTAGACAGAAACCAAGAGAGCATGCCAGCATAGCTGCTCTGGTTATGGGACATGGAGGCAGAAAGTGCTATGGTGAATGGACTGGAAATTTCAAAACTGACATCCATTACTACTAACCCTGCCCTCAGGCAAAGACTTTATGCTCTTGTCTGGAGGGCTTATCGCAATAAAGATTGGCGGATTTGCTGCGTAGACCGGTCAGAACTCAGATCTGCGTTGTGCTTCCTGCGGCACCAAACGCCCAACAGTGGCAGTTCCGCTTATTGGCCAGCAGGTGGCAGCAGAGACCACGGAAAGAACGTCTGCGGGACAGACCCTGGGGATCCGTTCTTTTGATTATAGGGGAAAAACACAAAGATGGAAGAGGAGGGAAGGGGGAAAAAAAAAAGAAAAAAAAAAAAATCAAACCACAGCAAACAAATAAAAACTTCTCCAAACGTAGCAAACGTGAATGTCTGTCAATAAATTAATGAGTAATTAAATTGATATCCCTTTCCCGCCCCCCCCCCCCCCCCCCCCCAACTTCTGAGATGAAAAAAAAACACTTCTTTTAGAAGAAAACAGAGTAGTAACAACTTCTGTACCTACATTCACCACTCTGAGATCCTGTCTGGGTCTCCCAAGGCTTGTAAATAACCACTGGGTCGGTTCTGATGTCGCGTGATTTGTTGTCAGTTCTCTCATGGTTCTCCGGTCAGTTCTCCGGTGCCAGGATCTGCCACAGGGCATTCTGACCACGGGCATCATGTTTCTACGCTGCCGCCTGCATTTAACAGGCAATGGGACTGCCCAGCATGTGCAAGGCAGCACCTCTTTCACACCACCAGAATGTTTAAGGCTGTTGGGATTGTTGTTAGCGTCCCATTAACACTGAGGCTAGAGATACCCTTAGGATTGACATTACTATTAGCATTACTTTGATGGTGCCCTATCTGGGTCATTTCCAGGGGATGTCAGGAGTAAGGCACAGTGTCAGGAGAAAAAGAACAGACTCTGTTACTTTATAAACGTGATAATAGAGAGAGTTCATTGGAAAAAATACAACTCTTAAATAATGCAAAGCATGCTTCTGATTGGATGCAGGCATCATCTGGGCTCTGATTAATATTACTCTTAAGGTAAAGATTATTGTTACCATAATGATTTTTTTTTTGGATTATGATCAGGGTTAAGGTTCCTTTTGCTACAAACTTCTAGCATCATTTTTGTTGTTGCATTTGGAGTTAGGGACGATTTTAGAATCAGGGTAAGGGTTAGGATTAGAGTTACATTGCTGGTTAATGCTGTTATCTTTACAGCTCCTGTGAGGGTTGGGGTCTGGGTCAGGTGTTTAAAAATGAAATGAAAAAAGAATTAAAAAAATATATTGAAAGCTTCAGATTTCCTTAATCTTTGTGGGAATCATATAATGTGCAACTCAGATCTACCTCTTCGTGCAGTGACTGCCTGTAAATTTGCTGGAGCCTAATATAATATGGCCTTGTGCTTTCCACTAACTCACCTTCATTTCATTTTCATTACATTTGCTTGGTAGTCAGATTTTGGTGTGTGGATATTTTAAAACAATCTAACTGACATTAGCAAAAAATTAAAAATAAAATTAAAAAAAATGCACAACAGCATCGTATCAATTTTTATAGATAAGATAAAGAAGAGCAGTTTCCCTTAGTTTTCTGTGCCTCTTTACTTTCTTACCCTCTCCCCTTGTGTGAGAAACTCTCAAAGTCAAAGATTTCTAGTTAGGCAAAGATGGCAGCGATAGCAGCAGTGCTTATTCATTATTGCAATACTGCGCGCACATCCCCTATTGGCAAGGGAGAAACTGCACACCAGTCAGTGAAATCAATTCTGTTCTGTGCCCTAAACCCACTGCAGGTGATGCTCTCATGGCTCTCATTGGTTGAGCATCTCAGGCTCACAGACTCCTCGAGACTGTGGCTAGGATTCATTTCCATAGAAGGTCAATTACCAACCTCTTGTTTTTAGGTCTGCCTTGTACTTTTCTGCGGACAGAGAAGGGCAATGTTTCCAAAAGTCAGTACATTCATTCTGTCCTGTGCTGGGCTCTACCCACCCTGTATTTATCTTGTGCTTGTCTCAATTCTCCCCATGTCAGAATGCCCCCAGTCTGAACTTAATTCTGTTCAGCAACTTTCTTGGTGGAAAAACTACTTATACAGCTGTTTTACAAGAGGGTTATACATTCAGTTAGGGCCTACACTATGTACTGAAAATACTGGAAACTTCCACTGCAAAAACACAATCTACCTCTCCCATCTGTGCAGCCTTGCAGACCCAGAGCATGCCAGGTTATTTCTGCTTTCATAGCATTTGCATGCTGTAGGGTGAGCACAAGGTTCTGCTGCTTGATTCTTCTGCAAGAGCTGCCTACCGGCAAATGGTTGCAGGGATGGAGGATGTGACAGAAAGCATTTGTCTCCACAAGAGCAGAGTTACATTCAGTGCAGAGTGTGAGAGTCAGGTTGGTGTGGAAAAGCACTGACACGCTGGGGATGATGCAGTGCTCACATGTCTAACACTCACAGACATTACTGTCAGAAGGATGGTGCTGTGTTGTGCTTCTACCTTTGGCAGCCCCTGGAGAAATGCTATGGCACACAGAACACCTTTGTATTGCACTGACTGCTGCCATGCAGCATGGATTTAACACACCAAATCCAGAGGAGCATGACTGCATCTAACTGCCCTGAGAAAAACTACTGTAGCTGAAGAGATGAGGAGGCAGCTGCTCATCTGCAGAACAAGCAGTACTGCCAGACATTGGGCCAGGTGAGCACCTCCTGCTGCAGCGTGATGATGACAGGGCTGGAGATGATCTGCAAAGCCAGCTTAAAAGTGGGAGACGTGAGTCAACATGGCAGGAGGACAGAGGTGTTAGGGAGCAGCCAAGGCATCAAAGAGTATCAGAAGGCTTTGAAAAGTATCACAAAGTGACAGCCAGGAAGACTGGGATATATCATGAGCAGCAACCTGGATGCTAGAGATTATTTGCTCCCATACAAAATGGTAGAGATCTTGCTGCAGACATCCCAAAGCCAGGCAAAATGGGAACCCAGAGCTCTGCCTGCACGAACCCCACAGCCATAGCATTGCAAGCTGAGCTGCCTTGCTGTTTGTTGCATTCATCCCAATCCCTGTGATTGAAGACTCAGAATGCAGTCGAGGCGATGACTGAGCATGAGAGTGACTTTATTCAATAAAAGACAGGAGGGCTTGAGAGGTCAAGGGTGAAGATGGGACTCCTCTTGTCAAGATGAGAGTGGCTCAGAGCTGGTGCTGCTGCCTGGTGCCTGGGACTGGCAGCCTGACTCTAAGTCCCCATCTAAGATGCTCAGCTTCACCTCACTGATGCTGACCTGCTCCTGCATGGTGGTGCTGCTGCTGGGACACTCGGGCTGTGCTTGGGATGGGCAGCACTGCAAAGGCGCTGGGTCACAATCCAGGCAGGTGACTGCTGTGTCTGGCAGGCTCAGGTCAGGAGCTTCAGCAGAGCCAGGAGATATGAGAGCATGAACGTGGATGAGCCCCTTGTGTCCATCACTGTTACCATGTGGAAGGCTGTCATCCGAATTGCAGCGATTCATGCTTAATAAGAACTCTCCATTGATGAAAAGACACTGCTTGGTTTGGATCTTTGGGGTTGACAAGGGCTCGAATCACCTAGGAAGGCATAGAAACACAAGGGTTAGTTTCAAACATTTGCAAGTTGAATCATGAAAGGTTGTTGATACTTGGTAATAGAGTGGTGGCAAAAAGAAGCAAGTAGGCTTGAAGCAGCATAGCCACTGTCTTGAAAGTGATCCTCATTCAGGTCCAGCTCGTGTGTTGTTTCACTGTAATCTGCTTCTTTGGGTCTACCTAGTGGGCAGCAACACTCGAGCTGTTACTGATATCATTGAAAAGAACTGGAGACAATTGTTCTATTCCTAAGAGCTTCAAGGTGCCTAGAAGCACAAATAGAAACCAGCAGTATTTCATCACTTCACCAAAAGGAAGGTCAAACACCTGAGCTGTGAAGAGCAGTTACAGAACCTATGCATAAGATCACACCAGACATACTTTGTTCTAACAACAGTTATGGCACATAGTCCATTTCCTTCAATATTCCCAAAATGAAATGATGTGGAGCATTACAGGGAAAGAAACACTGCACACAGACACTATGACCCTGATTAGACTCAAGCAGCAGACTTAAAACAAGTCAGAGTTTTTGATTCCAGGATATTTCAGGACCTATCGTGTGAAATTCAGTTACACAACAGTGCCTAGGTGCCTGCGTTTCAAGCAACTTTCAGATCACAGCCATGTAAAATAAAAACAAATTCAGTGCAGAAATAGCAAGCCTGTACCTTAATACTCATGAGATTATCCATTTTTTACTGCATTCTGACTAAGTTCTAAAACTTGCTCATCCCAGTTCACTTCAACAAGTTCCACCAGTTCAAGCAATGCAGTTCTGAGATCCGGTGTATGTTAGGCAGATAGAATTGAACAGTGCAGAAATAATCTCTGACAGCTTTAAGAGCTCTGTTCTGCTTACAAACTCTCAGTCCAAAACTATTCACAGTTTTAAGGAAATGAACACCTGAAGCAGTTGGATCATCTGCCATTTGCCGCATTCTGCTTCTTGGCATCATGATTAGCACAAAGGGTTTTCTGCTGTCCTGCAGAGATGGACAAAGTCCTGCTTACAAACGGACCAGGTTTCAGTGTACAGCAGAGTTTGTACCAGACTAACAAGCCACGTCATTCAATTCATGTGCTCAGGTTGTTATGCACTCCGAAAGGAAACAGAACTAACTGTTGGATTCTGAAGGCAATCTGTGGGGTCCTACATTACCTCCTGATTCTGGAAGAGGAAATTCTAATAGCAAATGCAGAACTTTGATCTTTGTAGACATGAGAAGAGCTGGCATTTAGGAACATTCATTTCAGGGAAATCAAATGATGTGTCTATATTTTTACTACAGATAGTATAGGGAGCAGCCAGTTGAAGAACCAGATATAAAAAATCCAGACCATTGGCAAGAAAATACTTCTCCTTAAATTCTGTATGCTATCATGTTACAGAATTAGGGTACAGTGCCACATAGGCCAACCAAGCGTAGAACCAAATCCACAAAATACTGGTAGACAAAGCAGCAAAAACAGGGACAATATTCAGCAGACTGTGCTGTGGCCTTTCTACCCACAGCTCAGCATGTTCTGCCATCCGAAAAGCAAGGCCTCTTGTCAAGCTCAGCTATTTCCCTTCTCAGTGTATTCTAGCACCACTGATACCCACTGGTATCCTCCTGTAGAGTGCCATCATATTGTCATCATCCAAAGGAAAAACCCACACAGCAGAGCATACAGCAGTACACCCATGCTCCAAATATCCGCCTGAAAAACAAAAAGACAAGCTTACAAACCTGAAGCACCTCAAATGGCTTCCTGACAGACTGGATTGTCTGCCCTTGCCAAAGCCCACATATAGCCCATGAAAAGCTGGCTCTTTCCCTCAGGAAATAAAACCTTATCGTCCCAGAGAAAGCATATAACCCTCATTCAATTGCCCTTTCACTCAGCTTAGAGCACTACTAAAACCAGCATCTTCACCTTAGCTCATCACACTGCTGCAGTTCCTTTTACAAGGATTTCACTGGCAAAAATGAAATCAAAGCCGTCACAAGGGATTTAGCACAGTTACGTGTTACTGGCTACGAGAGCTGTCCGCACAGTCACCTGTCTGGCTTTGCTGCTGTTCTATTTATGTACAGGCACAACAAGGTTCAGACACCTCACAGTGCAGTTCTCACTTTGACTGTAAAGAAAAAGGAGGCTTGAAAAGCAGTGTGTGGAAAACAAAGAAACAAGAATTAGAACAACAGTGGGGCCATGGCACTTGTAGGAATTGCTCTGCCTTTAACAGCGATTCAAGAAGGATGAGGGCATTCCAAACCAGACCAGTTTGGACAGATTAACAACTGCAAGTAGTGGGTTCCAAAATTCCAGACATGAAATCAAAGCTGGAAAAACTCTTTGCATTTACATCTCTCAATTTTTAGTACATTGTGCATTACAACGGAAACAATTCTTCACATACAACTTGGAAGCTAAAGACAAGTCTGACAAAACAGACTGCACAAAAATGATGGATAATTAACAGAGCAAATTGCTCTTTCAAACACTTAGTAATAGAAAGAGATCTCTGAAGTTGCTGTTCTGTAGAGCACCAAAGCAGTCGCTTGAGGCAGTTCAGGATTAGCCTGAGACAAACCAGCCAGCTGTGTGAACTGAGACCAATTGCACTTCTTCTATTTTACTTTCATTCTATGTGACCTCACTAAGCAAATATTGTCTAAGACCATGAGTATCACATAAATGTGCAGATCTCAAGCTGCTCACTTATCTAGTACCCTTGGCATGATGCTTTATTTTCCTCAGCTGATCATCTAGATTGTGTCTGTTGATTGTGCAACAACAGCCTGTTGATCTCGATTACCTGTGAGAGGCTCTAACTTTGGCCAGGAAAAATCATTTGAGGATAAGTAATTATCTGGGACTCAGTAAGTCTTCCCATGCTTTCATAACAGCAGAGATACACACACACACAAACTCGTGGAACCCCACTGCTTTGCACAATCCTGTGCACACTCACGTGTGTCATGCACTGATTTCCCAGCCAGTCCTCATGGGGTCTATTACTTAGGACGGGAGTGCAGGGGAGCAGCCAGAAGCTGTTTGCATTCCCTGCTGTCTGCTGGGCAGCTTTGCTGGAGATGCTTGGGTTGCTTTGCTTTTCCTTGGGACGTGGGAAGGAGCTTTGGGTTGGAGGCACATCCCGTGCCAGAGCATCTCGATGGCACGTGTGTGGCACTGATCTGCAGCAGATGAAGGGGAGGAGGTCCCAGCACAGCCCTGCACCATGCTCTGCCACACTGGGCAGCTTGTTCCTGGCTCAGCAGCGTCATCAGACAAGAAGCAGGGAAGGAAATCAAGGATGGGGGGTACCATCAAACGCAGTTAGTGCATGCCTGTGCAAGACAAACAGACCCAGAGCTTGCGGGTTATTCCTGCTTTTGTAGCATTTGTGTGCTGTAGCTGAGCAAAAGGTTCTGCTGCTTGAATCTTCTGCAAGAGCCACCTACCGGTAAATGTCTGCAGGGATGGAGGATGTGACAGAAAGCATTTGTCTCCATGACAGCGTAGTTACACTTGGTCTAGAGAGTGAGAGAGGCAGGCAGCACTGCCTGATGTTGGTCAGGGCGAGCTCCTCCTGCTGCAGCGCGATGATGGCAGGGCTAGAGATGATCTGCAGGGACAGCTCACAGGTGAGAGCCAGGAATGGACACGGCGGGAGGACAGAGGTGTTAGGGAGCAGCCACGGCATCAAAGAGCATCAAAAGGCCCTGAAAAGCATCACAGCCACAGCCAGGAAGCTTGGGGTTTTCATGAGCAGCATCCAGGATGCTAGAGACTATTTGCTGCCATACACAACGGCAGCAGAGCTCTCGCTGCAGGCATCCCAAAGTCAGGCAAAATGGGAACACACCCAGAGCTCGGCCGCACAAACCCCACAGCCAGAGTGTTGTAAGCTGAGCTGCCTTGCAGTTTCTTGCACTCATCCCAATCTCTGCGAATGAAAACTCGGAATTCAGTCAAGGCATTGATTGAGCACGAGCGTGCCTTTATTCAATAGGAGAAAGGAGGGGGTGTGAGGTCTGGAGGAAAGATGGGACTCATCCTCTCTTGTAATCATGAGAGCTGCTCAGAGACCGTGCTGTTGCCCGGAGCCTGGGACTCGTGTCCTGATTCTGTGCCCCCCTGCGAGATGCTCAGCTTCTCCTCGGTGATGCTGACCTGAGCCTGCATGGTGGTGCTGCTGTCGGGGCACTCAGGCTGTGCTTGGGCTGGGCTGCACTGCAGAGACATTGAGTCCAGGCTGGTGCCTGAGGTGTCTGGTGGGCTCAGGTCAGCAGCTTCAGTAGGGATGGGATGAATGAAGGCTTCAACGATGATGACCTTCTTCTCTTGATAGCTGATGTTATACGGAAGGCTTTCATCTGAACTGCAGCATTCTGTGCTTAGTAACAACTCTTCATTGATGGAAGATGCGTCATCGTAACATGCCCTGCGTCTTGGGGATATACAAGGGCTCGGGTCACCTAGGAAGGAGCAGATGTACAGCAGTTAGTGTCGAACGTTCGCAAGATGAACCATGGAGATTCTTGACATTTGGCTATGTAGTGGTGGTGGGCAGAAGCAAATAGGCTTCTAGCAACAGTGTCACTGTCTTGAAAGTGATCCACGTGCAGGTCCAGCTCTTGTGTTGACAAGAGACTCATTTGGGAAAGACAGGGATCAACTGAAGATGTCAGGCACGGGCTTGAACGCCAGAAGGAGGTACAAGCCCACTGAAAGCATGAATTCTACCTGTGTTGCTGACAAGCAGTGTTTTGTAAGCTGGACTTGCACCCTTACCTGCCAGGACCAAGACTTCTGCTTCAGAGGGCTCCCTGGCACTGCTCTGCAGTTGGTGTTTGGCCACAGGGGATGGTTTGCCCAGGCAGAAGCAGGAACACCAACTGCCAGCTGCTGACTCTGCCCTCTTCCTGGGAGAACTCATTCTGCAGAGAAAACAGAGCATGCTGTCAGACGTGGTGCAGGGTGATGGAAGAGCTGCACCGAGCCCTGGCCAAAAGTTGCCTGTTCTGGGCACTGCCTGCTTTCTGCTGAAACACAGCTTAGAAACGCCCTCTGTTTCAAACAGCAGAGGATGCTTCCATTCCTACAGCTCAGCCCTCAAGTCCTGAAGGCTAAATACCTCTCAACGATGTCAAGCAAGGACATGGATCCGGAGAATGTCGGAGGCTCAGGCTGCTTTGCTCTCCCAGGGCTGACCTTCACCAGGGAACAAAGGCCGTTGATGAGCTCGCCCCATTTCTTTGGCTCTGCGCAACAAAACAAAGAAACCAGTTCATTTCAGGCCTGGCTCGGTTGGACGAAGCTGAGCGCAATGCATTCGACAGAGCATGTAACAACGGGAAGAACATTCCCAACAAGGACACGCAAGAATGGATTTTCCCCATCCCTGGAGGTGCCCAAGGAGATTACTGTAGTTCTCTTTCTAAGCTTGCTGAACTTGGGCATAAACAAACCCCCTGAAAGTAACGTTCTGACCCTATTTGACTAACTCGCATTGTCAAATGTAAATTACGCACCTGGTTTGGCAATGAATTGAGGAGGGAATCGGGAACTTTTCCGCTGATGAGTTCCATGCACTCACCAGGGAAAAGCCCAACCTGTAATTAGAACAAAAAGACAGGTGAGCATTAGCCCGAGCCCAGAGCCAAAGGGAAGGTCCACTGACAGTGACACAGGGCAACTGTTTGCATCCAGCAGCCATCCTGTGCAGGCAGAGCAGCTCCAAGCTGAGATTCCCAACTCTACTGAAGTTGTGCTCTCTAGTCAAAAACGTGTGCCTACCTCAAAGCCACGCTTGCCTCTCCACCAGGGGCTCAGCCTGTTGATATGTCCTCATATCAACAATGCTCACCAGATCTCCGACCTGAAAGAGATTGAAACATCAATCCCAGATTCAGCAAATCTGGTAGGAAAACAAAGCAGAAAGGACTGCCCTCTTCTATGCACGACAACACGGAACGCCTGGAACTGCTTACCTCCAGAGAGAGCTCATCTGGCCCCTGGGCGACGTGGCTCTTAATAACATGGGCTGCCGCAAATGCTGGTACGTTTAAAGATGACATAGCACGCACCAGCTGCGGCTTCTGCATGTTATCAGCCTGCAAAACAGAGAACAGGCCGTGGTCAGGAGCTGAGGACAAACCACGAGGATTTCAAGGTGAGGAGCACATCTGCAGAGAAAGCTGCAGCAAATGCGCTCCGTCCTTCTCAGGAGCACTTCAGAAGGAGCTGCACGTCTCATAGCTCTGGAGCAGCACTTCTTCCCCACCCTTCACTACTCCAAGCAGCTCCAACAAACTTCTCAGAAGAAATCCAGGCCAGCACAGACCTGGCAGACCAGAACCAAGTGCAGCTTGTGTGACGGCAGTGCCCACTCCTTGCTTCCACCCTGCTCCAGCAGGTTAAGGAGTCTGAGCCTCACTGGCCTTTGACAACTCAAGACTTTCAGCACCTCATGCCAACATTTCTCACTAAGATACACCTCAGGCATTGAATTCTCTTCTCACTACCTCCTCCCAGTCCTCCCCTAGGAACAGAAACCATTCAGATTCTACAGCAAACACATCTACCCTGCAAGAGCACACTGAACCACCTGCAACAATGAAACATGGTTTTGGAGAGTGGGTTTGAAAACACACCTTTAGACAGCTGTCTCCCTGTAGCCAAAAGGAAACCAAGCAGCAAAAGAAGAGTCCAGCCTGAAATATGCCCATGCTACTAGCCCAGGTTTTTCACAGTCAATGCAGAATCCATCCTGCTCTTGAGTTAACAAATGACCAGTGGGTCTCCCCTTGCTCCACCCCTTCTCCTTCAAAGCCAGAAAAAGAAAGAAAAACAAGTAGAAGAAAACCCAGACGTACCTTTCCACACACAAAGCAGAAAGTGGAACAGCAGTTGTCTCCTTCCTGAGACATGGTGGGGCGCATCCCAGAGGAAGCCCAAGTTCTTTGCTTCTCTCCACAGGGACTTCAAGCACTCTTGGCAAGAGCTGCTTTGGTTCTTTCTTCAATTGCTTCCATCACCAGAATCTCCTTTGGAAAAGGAACCCGAATGAAAGAATCAGCAAATGAAAAAGAATGAGCAATAGCCACTTTACCAGCTTTCTTCTGACACTCAATTTAGACTCTTGACTCGGGCAAGGTCTTAAAATCAGCTGGTTACAAGAACTGTCCCAAAATATATCCAACATCTGTACAGCTGCCGTTATTTCTGACAGCGAGTGTAATCACAGAATCATAGAATGGCCCGGGTTGGAAGGGACCTCAAGGATCATGAAGATCAATCACCTCCCTGTCCCTGCTGGCCATCCCCTCTTCTGATGGAGCCCAGGGGACCATTTGCTCTCTGAGCTGCAAGAGCACGCTGATGGCTCACGTTCTGTTTTTCATCCACCAGGACCCCCAGGTCCTTCTCTGCGGGGCTTCTCTTAAGGACTGCTCCTCCCAGTCTGTAGAAATGCCTGGGATTCCTCCAGCCCAAGTGCAAAACCTTGCACTTTGCTGTGTTGAACCTCATTAAATTCACCTAGGCCAACCTCTCGGTTGAGCTCCCTCTGAATGGCATCCCTTCCTTCCACTGCGTCAGCCGCACCACTCAGCAAACAGCAGAGGGTGCACTCCATTGCATCATTGGTGTCTCTGATAACCATGTAAAAAAGCACTGGTCCCAAGACAGACTCCTGGATGACACCACTTGTTATCGGCCTCCACCTGGACATCAAACCATGAGTCACCACCCTCTGTCCTCTACAAAACCTCTTTGTCTTCTACTCCTGCTGCAGCTGCAATGGCTGCACCAGCATGACTCACGTGTTTGACAATCCTCCAGCTCTGGCCTAGCCATGCACAGCAGCAGTCCGTCTCCCTCCCAGCTCACTCACCAGTGTGCTGCTGTGCCCCAAATTCAGTGCAGCAGCATTGAGAGCAGGCAGCACCCATCACCCTCCTCTAACTCTCTCTGCCAGCTGCGATGAGGACTGACACAGCACGCCCACCCCAGCCCAGCTTTTCTGCTGAGACACCTCCCAGCAACCACCCAGCACCAATCCCAGTTGCTGCAAACTGTCTGAGAGCCTGCTGGAGTGCACTGACAATAACTTTGTGGGCCAAGCATTAAGCACACCAAGCAGAAGGGAAGCATTACTGGACATGCTGAACAGCAGGGGTTAAGACTGGAGGTGGTCAGGGCTGTAGTGACCATGCCCTCCTAGAGTTCCTCATCTCAAGGAATGTGTGCCTGGCAAAAAGCAAAGTCAGGACCCTGAGCTTCAGGAGAGTCAGCTGCAGGCTGTTCAAAGAATTCTTGCATGAGAGACACTGGAAAACTGTTTTTAGGGGTAAAGGAATGGAAAAGAGATGGTAACTTTCTCAGAAAACCTTTCTCAGAGCTGGAGCTCTGAGCTCCATCCCGACCACACGAAACACAGCAGAGGAGGCAGGAAAGCAGCATGGCTGAACCTGCTGGTTACAGGGAGCAACAAGAAGGAAATGGAGAAACAGCGGAAACGGAGACATGCAGCCTGGTCGCTTTGGTGGCCTTCTACAGTGGAGTGACAGCATCAGTAGGGAAAGGAAAAGCAACTGACATCACTCAGCCAGACTTTTGCAAGGCCTTCGATGTTGAGCAAGTTTCCTGTTAGAACTCAGTGTGAACAAATCTACCACTGAGCAACACCCTGAGCCCCCACTCACCTCAGCAGAGGAAAGCCTGCACCCCAGCCTTCCGCCTATTCTGCTCCATTGATGGAAGCACACCGGGCATCATTGCTACTCACCCGACCAATGATGATAGGGGCAGAAAAGGGAATTCCTCTTTACCTTTCAGATGAAAAATTGATGACTGTGTGGAACCTTCCCAGTACCGCTGCGGGGCCTTCCTTTACTTGTATCCTGCTGCTCCGTGTCACAGTGGGAGAGCTGCTCTGGCCTCTCCTCTCAGCCTGTGCCTCCTGCAGTGTGAGCAGCTTTGTGGATAGAGGAGACACCCACACAGACTTGGGCCTGGATAGAGAACTGTGCCCTACAACATAGGTACATTTACATCATGCTCTTTTCCATGTGTGTGAGCAATCCTTGCTCTTTTCAGATGGTACTATGAGCGTGTGACACCCCAAACACATAGTTAGCATCTGTCCATATCATTAAGGCTCTCGTCAAGGCAGTTATTTCAGCCTTCTGAGGGGTAGTCCCCACGGCTGATGGTTGTGCTTCCATTCCCTGCTCAGTAGCAGTTACTGCATGTCCTGCCTTAAAGCCTCCTTGTCTCACAAAACTGCAGCTGCTGGTAAATCAGGCGTCTTCTGCATCTTCTAAGGGTTCGTCCTTCAGCTCCAACCGACTGGATGTAATGTGCAGCATCAGTTGTTTCAAAGCAGTGATGTCATCCTGGTTCTCCACCAGGGGAGTTCCGCTAAGGAAAGATACTGGGTTGGCAATAGTAGTTACAATTATTTCTATATCACCCTGCTCTACCAGGATGGCCTGGTATTTCGGGAATCTTTGGGGTGAACAGATGCCATTCAGAGGGACCTTGACAGGCTGGAAAGCTGGGCTCGGGTGAACCTAATGAGGTTCAACACAGCAAAGTGCAAGGTTTTGCACTTGGGCCGGAAGAACCCCAGGCACCTGTACAGGCTGGGAGGAGTTGTCCTTGAGAGCAGATCGGCTGAAAAAGACCTAGGGGTCCTGATAGATGAGAAACTTAACATGAGCCAGCAGTGCGCTCTGGCAGCCCGGAAAGCAAATGGGATCCTGGGCTCCATCAGGAGAGGGGTGGTCAGCAGGGATAGGGAGGTGATCGTCCCTCTCTACTCTGCTCTTGTGAGGCCCCATCTGGAGTACTGTGTCCAGGTGCGGAGCCCTCAGTACAAAAAAGATATGGAGATTTTGGAAAGGGTCCAGAGGAGGGACAGGAAGATGATCAGGGGGCTGGAGCACCTCCCCTATGAGGACAGGCTGAGGGAGTTGGGTTTGTTCAGCCTGGAGAAGAGAAGGTTGCGGGGTGACCTCATTGCAGCCTTTCAGTACCTGAAGGGAACTTACTCCCAGGAGGGGAGTAAACTCTTCGAAAGGGCTGATAATAGCAGGACTAGGGGAAATGGTTTTAAGTTGAAGGAGGGAAGATTTAGGTTGGATGTTAGGGGAAAGTTCTTTACTAGAAGGGTGGTTAGGTCCTGGAACAGGCTGCCCAGTGAGGTTGTGGATGCCCCGTCCTTGGAGGTGTTCAAGACCAGGTTGGACGGGGCCCTGGGCAACCTGATCTAGTAAAGGCGTATGTTTGGTGGCCCTGCTAGGCAGGGGGGTTGGAACTACATGATCCTTGAGGTCCCTTCCAACCCGGGTAATTCTGTGATTCTGTGATTCTGTGGGGTGAAAGCCAATGTCCCCCTTTTGCCTCCAATACAGTAAACACTGCATGAGATATTAAAACTGGTATCCTTTGGCCCAGTGTAGATTGATGGGCTTCTTGAATATTGAGCACCAGTGCACCCTGGATATCCCTTACTCACTTCAAGCTGTTTCAAGTTTACCATCAGTCCGTAGCTGTGTATCCATGGTCGGCACCCTCCTGTCATTCCTGGCAACGTATGGAGTTCCTTGGCAGTTTGCAGCTCAGGGGTTGAGCAGATGGCTTCTTTCTTGGCAGTCCTTAAGGTTCAAAGTCCAGCTGTCATCTCCTATCCCAAATACGTCACTTGCTGCTGAGTTAGTTGTGCTTTCTGTAAACCAAGAAACTCAGCAAACTCTCAGTCTATTGTACACAGTCCTTTTGTTGCTGTGGCACCCACGTGCTCCAGTAAAGTTCCACCCTAGGATGGAGGATCCCAGGTCTCAGGCTCACGAGTTGACCAGTTCTCAACAATCATTTAGCTGTTCTCACAACCCTGGGTAACACTGTCCAGGTTCACTGAGTCTCTTCTCCCTCTATTAGGGAGAACAGATACACGCAAGTACTCGTATGCTATCATGAGGAATTCAGTAGGTTACATTTAATTTAGAAGCATGATGCAATCAAAAGCTCGCTTAAATAAAAGCATACCCTTTTCTTTCACTCAAAATAATAGCCCAGAAAAAAATAAAAACAAAACAAAACTCTCATCATAATTGTTAAAGAAATTATCTACTAAATCTCGATGGAGAGTGGAGACACATGCTAGTTTTAGGAACACAGCACTTATCTCATTATCTGAATGCATCTCAAGGCATGCTCCTTGTGAAACTGTGAGAACTTCTATCATTAACAGACGTGTACCATGCCCTGATATATGGTTAAACCGCTTGCAGTGCACTGTCAGATGTACAGGATGGCAGCTGTATGTGCTGTGACCAAATAAACCCCACACTGAAACCTTTCAGAATTTTAGGACCTACAAGTACTGCATTCATATTAAAAGTAAAAAATTCCTAAGCTACACATGTTCTAGGTTTCCATTTGTTAGATACAACATACCTTTGGAAGTAGGCGCCTAAAAAGATATGCCTTCTACTTGCTTCTCTGTCTGGCTCTTCGAAAAGAAGGCCTTTGGAGCAGGAAATGCAAAGGGCAGCTCATTTCTTAACGCTGACTCTGCATCAACATTCTCTGTGTTTGCACGCTGCTTAGATGCCACTTTTCTTGTCACTGGAGTTGACAGTGTGAATTCCATATCACCCAGTTGAGTATCATGCCTCGAATGGTGCCAGAGACGGAACAAAAGGTTTTCTGATCACAGCCGGAGAAGTTACTGTCAAAGAAATTCTAACAGCTGAGAAGGTCAGACACAATGCTTATAAAAATATCATACATTATTTGGCTATTGAACAAAACAGTTGAAAACTCTGATTCTCTCCTAGAATAAGTTCGTTTCTTATAGACTGTCAAACACCATTTTTTTATTTGTTCATCTCAATTCTCCATTGAGGATTAACCTTCACCAGCTTATCTAAACATAAATATGAATTATCACTTGGTTTAGTTAAAAATTTGAATAATATCACAGTGGATTTTGTTGTCCAACACAGTAAGATTGAATTTCTTTCGGTACCTTTCAACCTCTGCCTACCTCCAGCCTAACTCCAGAATCTTATTAACTGTGCCTTATCGCTTCCCATTGTGTTTTAAAATCCTCACTGACTCCTTTACTTGTTCCCTTGCTTGCTGTTTCTGTGCATACCAAACACTGGAGTTAGGGATCACGTCAAACCAACCATGGCCTACAGATAGAAGGCAACAAAATTTATGCTTAACATACTTCTTTGCTCTATCTTTATCTTCCTTTGGTCAAGGTCCACTAGATACTTAAATATGGAGTAAGCACTAGATACAATGAGAAGCAGATTTCTAGATTAAGAGCTGTATTTTTTCTGTAAGAAACTAGCTGTACATCTTCACACACCTGCTTTGTTTTCTGAGTATTTAGATCGAGTGGAGATTCTTCAAACACTGAAGCTACATCAGAAAATTCCATGGATCCAAACGCATCTGGCACATGGCTGCAGTCTGGCACATCTTCATATGCCAGAGCCTTTTCAGACAGAAATGTTCCACCGAGATTCTTTTGCAGAATTAGAAGGAAGATTTCATCAGAAGATTTCACCACTAAAGTCTAAATAAGATTGGTTTGCAAGTTCCAAACTATGGCTAACAGCTAATGGAAGTCCACAGGCCAGCAGCAACAACTTTTATATTATGTTCTTAATATTCTAATTGTTGATATGACGTTCATATAAAGAGCAGAAGGGAAATTACTCTTAGAGCTCAAGTCATCTTTCACAGCCTGCGTCAACAAGAGCAGCACCTCATAGCCGTTGGTTTCAAGACCTGGACCACAAGCTAGCTAATGATTTTACACAGAATTCCAGAGTTCAAGTCACTGTTTACATTAGGGCTGAAATTGTACTGAAAGCCTTCAAGTTCATCACACTTAATTATCACTGGCACCACACATAACTCCACGTTACATATGTGATCACACGCAACCTGGCAACTTCAGACAATTCCCAAAGCACTCCACTTGCACTTGGCTACTAAAGTACAGAAAAAGGAATTAACATCAGAAATAGCTGCAGTCAAAACCATCTAAGAATCCAAGTCTCCAGGAAACAAGGAAAGCAAATCCTCTCCAGGACTGTGTTCTAAAAGGAAACAGATCAGAAAGGTGAGTTCTTCCCCCCTTTGACCACCCACTCATGTAACGTCCATGTCATTTCTAAGTATGCTGCCCAGACCAAGACTGAGGATGCTTCAGAAGAAGACCTTCCCTGCTAAGCCAAACAGAACAAGTAAGGTACCAAAATATGTAGAGCCAAACGAGGAAAGGTGCTCTAAGAAGGTAAGCATCACAAGAGACCAACAGGAATACTTACACAATCCAAACAATGCACAGTTTCTGTTCCACAAGCTGCCAAGAGGAATGTGTGCAGTACTCACAGCGCACCATGTACACTGCTTACTGCAGTCATACTGCTTCGTAGGACCAGCCCAACTTACTAAAACACTTTAATGAGCAATCCGAACTGTCTGGATCAGCACGGTTCACTTGGAAGGGACCTTCACAGATAAACCTGAAGAGGTGAGGCGACTGCACTATCTAAACCTTAAAGCATATAGGACCTTAAAGCATAAGCTTAAAGCACAGAAGCATGACCAGCAGGTCGAGGGAGGTGGTGCTGCCCCTCCACACTCCTCTCATTGAAACCCCATCTGGAGCACTGCACGCAGTTCTGGAGCCCTCAACACAAGAAGGACTTGGAGATGTTCAGGCAGGTCCAGAGGAGGGCCATGAAGGTGATCAGAGAGGGCTGAAAGCACCTCTACTATGTGCACAGGCTGAGAGAGATGGGGCTCTTCAGCCTGGAGAAGACTCCAAGGAGACCTTAGAGTGGCCTTCCAGTATCTGAAGAGGGCCTACAGGGAAGGCTGGGGAGGGACTTTTCATAAGGGCAGGTAGCAACAGAATGAGGGGAAATGGCTTTACATGGGAAGAAGGTAGATTAGGATTGGATATTAGGAAGAAATGCTTTACTGTGGGTGTGGTGAGACACTGGAGCAGGTTGCCCAGCAAGGCTCCAATATGATTGCTTTGCAAGTTCCAAACTATGGCTAACAGCTAATGGAAGTCCTCAGTCCAGCAGCACAAAATTTTATATTATCTTCTTAATATTCTAATTGTGGATTTGACGTTCATATAAAGAGCAGAAAGGAAATTACTCTTAGAGCTCAAGTCATCTTTCACAGCCTGCGTCAACAAGAGCAGCACCTCACAGCCTTTGGTTTGAAGACCCGGACCACAAGCTAGCTAATGATTTTACACAGAATTCCAGAGTTCAAGTCATTGTTTATGTTAGGGCTGCAATTCTACTGAAAGCCTTCCAGTTCATCACACTTCATTATCAATGGCACTACAGATACCTCACAAAGAAGCATTATGACACCACAAAGGGGCATTATGACGTCAGAAAGGGCATTATGACATCACAAAGGGCATTATGAATCACAAAGGAGCATTATGACATCACAAAGGAGCATTATGACGTCTCAAAGGGCATTATGACGTCACAAAGGGCGTTATGACACCACAAAGAAGCATTATGACATCACAAAGGGGAATTATGACGTCAAAAAGGGTCATTATGACGTCTGAAAGGGGCATTGTGATGTCACAAAGGGGTGTTATGACATCACAAAGGGGTATTGTGACATCACAAAAGAGCATTAAGACATCACAAAGGGGAATTAAGACGTCACAAAGGGCATTATGACGTCACAAAGAGGCATTATCACGTCACAAAGAGGCATTATGAAAACAAAGGAGCCTTATGACGTCTCAAATGGCATTATGACATCACAAAGGGCATTATGACGTCACAAAGGGGCATTAAGACATCACAATGGGTCATTATGACGTCAGAAAGGGGCATTATGACATCAGAAAGGTGCATTATGATGTCACAAAGGGTGTTATGATGTCACAAAGGGGCATTATGATGTCACAAAGGGGCGCTGGGAAAAGATCTCTGTGTGGAGATTGCTTCTACTAGAGGTAGTTCTATAAGACTGTTATATAGAGCTGTGCAGGGGCTGTAAATCTGTCTGCAGAGGGTGATGATCAGTTCCAAGTGTCTGCAGTCAATGCTCATGGACAGAGCCCATCCAACCTGGCCTTGAATGCCTGCAGGCCTTGAATGGGGCATCCACAGCCTCCTTGGGCAACCTGTTCCAGTGTGTCACCACCCTCTGAGCAAAAAACATCTACCTAAGATCCAACCTATACCTCCCCAGTCTCAGTTTTAAACCATTCCCCCTTGTCCTATCATTATCCACCCTCATAAACAGCCATTCCCCCTCCTGTTTATACGCTCCCTTCAAGTACTCAAAGGCCACAATGAGGTCTCCCCACAGCCTTCCATTCTCCAGGCTAAACAAGCCCAGATCCCTCCACCTTTCCTCATAGGAGAGCTGCTCCAGCCCTCTGATCATCACAGTGGCCCTCCTCTGGACCCCCCCCAACAGCTCCACATCCTTCCCAGGCCTGGACACAGTGCTGCAAATATGGCCTCACAAGAGCTGAGCAGGAGTGGACAATCACCTCCCTCTCCTGCTGGCCACCCCTTTTTCAGTGCAGCCCAGAACACACATGGATCTATCTTTTCCATACGGATATTCCCATCTGTGTACATATATATACCACACCTACACCCCCACAATCTGCTACAACTCCATAGAATTTTCAAGGTTGGAAAAGACCTGGATGATCTTATGATCTTATGATCTCAGAGATCTTATGATCTGGATGATCTTATGATCATTCAGTCCAACCATCACCAATACTTCCCAGTTAAATCACATCCCTCAACACAACACCCAAACTTTTTGTGAACTTCCCAGGGTTGGTGACTCTACATGAGAGAAAAGGGCACTCAGATAAGGGATTCTGCATTTGCTATTAGCAGAGGTGGGATGAGACCGAGCACTGCCCCAGCTCCTGGGATAATGCAGAAGGGCTGAGACCTTCCAGCTGCTTCCACCCAGGGTCACACAGCAAAGCCGACCCTGCAGGAGTCTGCATCATTCTTTGCATGGCATTGCTAAGAGGAAGATCCCCCCCCTACCCTTGGCTCTACACTCCAGCTGCTGTCTGCCATCTGTAAAGCCACCACAGCTCTCCTACTGGAGTTCCCATCTGCACAGTGACAGCTTGGTTTCTTCTTACTGTCAAAGCAGCCACAGTGCTTCTCAAATCTCCCCTTTTCAGCTGATTTCCTCTTTCTTGTGGCTGGGCAATTCCTCCCTCTCACAGTCATCCCTCTGCCCCACTCTGTGCCCACAGACCCAGAGAGGGCACACAGAGCCAGCCCTGTCCCAGCTGCTGCTGCTTCACATCTGACAGTCTCAGGAGCTGAGATCCAGGCCGAGACAGCAATGCCCAGACATGGTTTGTAGGACGTTTGTGATAGGAAATAAGGAGGCTTGTGATTAAACCTGCCCCCTAAGGAGGAAGGCAATGCTGCCTGCAGCCCCAGCAGGCATTACAAAACATCCCCATTTACAGGAGGGTTTTAAATAGCACAATTCAGGAACTACAACTGCACAAATTCCCGCATGCCCTGGAATAAGTTTGGGAATGGACATGGTTCTACCACCTGTGCAATGCCATAGAAATAACAACCATCCACCTGTAAACCTCCATCCTCTCCCCTGCTGCACAAAGGGAAGCTCAACAGCAGTGCACAAATGTCCCAGCAATGTCTGAGCACTGCTCTGTGCATCCCAACCTGCTCATCCCATCCACTCCTGGCTGGGCAGCAGGATTGGGGTGGCACATTGCAATGGGCACAGAGGAACATGGAAGCCCCACACATGTGAGGAAGGGGCTGGCTGTGCTCCACACTCACGTTATCAGACGTGATTTGCCCTTCTGTGGGGAGCCTCTGCTCTTTCCCAGCTCATCCTCCAGCGTCTGGGACTCCAGGATCTCATTCAGGCTGTTGTTGGCTGCGGGGCAGCTCCATGAAGAGCCTCCCCTCCACCGACCGGCACACAACAGCCGCTCCCGCGCACTGCGGCTCAGCCAATCGGAGCCGGCGGAGCTGCCGCTGCCCGATGGGACCCCCCCCCCCACATATTGACCCCCCAGACGAGGAAGAGGAGGAGGAGAGCGACGAGGAGCTGCCGCAGGAGCTGACCTTGGGGCGGGGGGGCAACGCGGGGGGGGGGTCGGCAGTGGGGGGTGGGGGAGGGGGTGGGGCAGCATTACCCCCGGACCCTGTGGACCCCCCCCAGCCAAAGTGCTGCTCTCCGACCCCCGCGGGCTCTTTGTGCAGCCGCTGCCCTCCAGTTATAGGACCCCCCCCCCCCATATTGCGCTTTGCTCACCCCCACCTCCGGAACCCCCCCCCCACTCACCACATCGCCCCCTCCCCCCCCGGGTGGGGTTATGGGGGGTGGGGTGGGGTCGACGATGTGCCGTAAGCCGCGCCGGGGTCGTGTGACAAACCCCCCCCCCCATCAAGATGAATGGGGCGCTGTCGGGGGGGGGCTCAGCCGTAAGGATAAAGCGGGGGGGTTAATGACGGGGGGGGGCAGTGCTATAGGGAACGCAACTAATCTAAGCCCCCCCCCCCCACATTAACACCCCATTGTGTGTGGGGGTGGTGGGGGTGGGGCACACAATAACCCCCCCAAAGGCCAAACAGCCCCAACACCCCCCCTCAAAGCCGCTGACTTACGCTGTGCCCCCCCCGCATGAAGGGCCCCCCCCCATCGATTGAGCCCCCCCCAATCCCATCTATAGTTGAGAGCTATGCTTTTTGTAACCCCCCCCTTTTAAAGCCCCCCCCCCTTACAATGTTGTGCACGATGTGCTGCCCCCCATGAGCCCCTGACCCCCCCCCTTAAAAGATGGGATGGGGGGGGTGGTCTCGGACCCCCCCTCCTTTAAACGATGGGGTGGGGGGGCGGATTGTCACTGCCCCCCAACACCAAAATGGACACCCCCCTTTTAAAGGATGGGGTGGGGATGGGGGGGTGGGGGGTGAAGGTGATCTCGCCCCCCCCCCCATTAAAACGGACCCCCCACCCCTTTAAAGGATGGGTGGGGGTCGGTTACGGGCCCCCCCGGCGCTGTGTGTGTATGTGCCCCCCCCCCGTTTTGCTCCCCCCGTGGCGCAGTGTGCTGGGAAAGGATCTCTGTGTGGAGATTGCTTCTACTAGAGGTAGTTCTATAAGACTGTTATATAGAGCTGTGCAGGGCCTGTAAAGAGAGTTGAGGGGGACTCTAGTGGGCATATGGGGCTGTGGTGGGCAATAGGAGGACTAGGGTCTCTAGGGGGCTCTGAGGGTGTGTAGGGGTTGTGGATCAGGTTGGATCTTAGGAAGATGTTTTTCAGTCAGAGGGTGGTGACGCACTGGAACAGGTTGCCCAAGGAGGCTGTGGATGCCCCATCCCTGCAGGCATTCAAGGCCAGGCTGGATGTGGCTCTGGGCAGCCTGGTCTGGTGGATGGCGTCCCTGCACATAGCAGGGGGTTGGAACTGGATGATTTTTGGGATCCTTTTCAACCCAGGCCATTCTATGACTGTACAGTTCCATAGTGGAACAAATATAATATGCTAACTATGTAAAACATGGAGTCAGACCTGTGTGATTTGTCCACACCAGGAGGTGATTAGAAAACAATTTGTAAGCTACAAAGCTGCTTGCTGGAAAGGAAAAGAAAATAAAACTACAAGAAAAAGGGAAATCATTTCTTCCTGAAAATAGGAAGAATTATAGATCTGACATGAAATTTGAGTGAAGCTCCTGATTTTATGAAGCTATTCCCATTATTTTCTTGGTGCTGTGTTTCCCAAATGAGTGGTTTCTGGCTCTGCTGCAGCACCAGTCTGCATGTGAACATCAACTCTGTTCACCATCTGGGAAGATTAGGACTTCCCTTCTCCTACCAGCACCACTGAATTACAGTTACTCAGTGGTTAAACAAAGGAATCCTTAAAGAAGGGTTTACAGCTGTCCTGTTGTCTGAAGTGCTTGGGGCATTCTGATGCTATTAAGCTCTATGTATTAACAAGTTAAAAAAGAAAAGGTAGGCATCTGATTGTTGTGACAGTTTCTAAGCGATTTGGAAAGCTGTACCACCCAACCACTCCTTCTATTTGATGGAGGTGACAAAGCTCAGTTTAATTTCTGACTGCTGTTTAAATTCTGAAGCTCGAGCTGGTTCCTGGAGCAGAAAAAGCTCGGAAGCTGTCCCTCCTACAAGCAGGCACCTCTGAGCAAAATATGACATCTCAGTTTCTGATGGTAAGGTCAGGAGATCTGATTCCAGCATCTAGCTTTTGGCTTAATACTGTGTTAGTGGGACCTTTGGCATCTAGCACTTAATGATCTTGAAGGTTTCTTCCAACCCAAGCCCTCCCATGATCCTATGATTCTGTGATTTCATTCAGGTTTATTGAGATGAGTTCTCCTGAATGTGCTGTTCTCCATATGATTATAATTGGAGTCCAGATGGGTGACTGAAACCAGACACCAAACTTTCTGATGGCCAAAATTAAATGAAATCAATCCTTTACTGTGTCAGTAGTCTGTAACTAGAGCCCATCAGGTAATTCCCAGCCTCCTGCCTGTATCAGTGGCTGCACACAGTGAAAAAGTCTGATGGGATTTTAACCTCTAAAATGTTCCAAAGCAACCAGAGGGTGAATATATTCACTATGTAAATACCTGCAGGAATAAGCTTGTCATGTATGTCCTCAGGTACCACAGTAGTTAATGGTGGGACTCAGTAGGTCATGCTGAAAGTTGAGTCTGCTGATTTTGAAGGTCTTTTGAAGGTCTTTTCCAGCCTACATGACCTTATGCTAATATTTCTGAAATTTATTTCTGTTCAGCTCCCAGAAAACCTCCCACCCAGCCCCCAACTGACCCCATGGTGAAAAATAAAACAGAAACCTCAGTGACGCTGGCATGGTCCCCTCCGAAGATGCACCGCCCCATTCCAGTCAATGGCTACATTGTGGAATGCAAGAAACTAACTGGCTTCACCTGGGTGAGGTGCCACGAGTCTCATGTCCCCGTCCCAGAGTTCACGGTGAGCAATCTGTCTGAAGAGGCTGATGATCAGTTCCGAGTGTCTGCAGTCAATGCGCATGGACAGAGCCCGTCTCTGGAATTCCCAGGGAGCGTGCACCTTGGTAAGCACAAAAACCCCAATGGAAATGGGTCAGTGTGTGCTGAGCAGCTGTGTTGGTTCCCTAAAGATGCTTCCTTTGACTTTAAGGTTAGCAGTGCATTAACACACCAAAGGCTTTCCTTTATTCCTAGTTCTCCTATCTCCTATCAACCTCCAGCTACCACTAAAGTGATACGAGTTGTTTCTGTGACAGAGACATGAATATCCTTATCTTTTGATATCTCACATGTGCAAGAGGCAGAACTTTCTGTAACAGATCTTAAGCACAGAAGTGCTTCTTCTAGCACTCATGCAAAGGGAGAAGTAGAAATGTACCTATGATTTAATCTTCCATCTCTAAATGAGATACCAGACTTGCATCTAAAGAGCATTAAGACATACATGTTCTTCCTCAGACCCAGTCCTGGCTGTGAAATCCCCCCTAACAACTGGTGAAGCTGTACCTGGAGGGGATGCCATGTTTACTATTGACCTTACAACAACGTGCAAGCATGCCAGCTGATGAATGTCTGCAGTTCACAGCTATTGGCCAGTGCATTCAGTCACCAGGTTTACCACTGCATGACCATAGAGCAGTACTTTCAGCTGCAGGTTCAGACAGCCTTTCTGATTGCACTGGAATAGTTTAGAAGTAGGGGAGCAATCATTCCAATAATATCTCTATCAATCAGCTTTGCATGACAAAGTAGAACAAATAAACATTCATGATGGGAGGACCTGTTTGTCATTGGGTGGAAACCTCTGCAGAAGCATGTTTAGAGCATTATTAATCAGTAGAAGGAGATGTTTGGTTGATTTTTACTTAGTAAATCCAGCAAGAAGACCAAATGAAATATCGTGAATTGCTCAGCACTGACACAATGATGAGTGCAGGAACAGAAGGTGATACTTTTTCAGAGATGTTGCAGCAAACATTGACCACGTTAGCCTGATATAAATTGAAATAACGAGGCCTTTGCTCCTGACAGGTGCTGCAGTGAGATTTACCAAGAAGAGCAAAGATGTAGAAAAGATCTGCGCTTGGCTGCGTGAGGAAGCCAAACTGCAGGCTGAGCTTTCAGACACAGGCGCTACTGTGGAGTGGATGAAGGATGGGAAGGAGCTCAAGGCCAGTGAAAATTATGAACTGCAAATTGTGGGGAAGAAACACACCCTGAAAATTCACAACGACTCAATGGATGATGCTGCAAGTTATCAGTGCATCTGTGAGGGGGATAAAATGCTCTATCAGCTTTCAGTGAAAGGTATGTGACAGTCTGGGCTGTCCTCTTCCTGCCCAGGGCCAGCAGACTGCATTCACCTGACTCCCCGACAGTCGAGCTGTTGTCAGACAGCATCTGGGGTGTTTTCAGTGGCTGTTTTGACTTGAACTGGCCAATCTGCTTTGTAGAGCCATTTGATTTCTGTGTTCTGTCCTGTGATTCGTCCCTAAGATATAGAGGAAATCAAGGGAAAGACAGGAAAAAGAGCATCCCAGCCTTCCTGCTCTTCTGTCAGGGTGGCCACAAGAGATGATGTCAACATCTCTTTTTGTAGCAGTGATCCCAAATGTAGAAAACACCTGTGAAGAGTCACAGGGACTAAATTGATGGAGAGCAGAACTTCCTGCCAAGGCTTGTCAGCTAGTCTTAATTTTGCTTTTCTTCTCTCTCTTTGTCATGTTAGCATAATATTTCATACTGGCAGGTCTGCCCATAGAATTAACTGGCACAGGCTGCCCAGGTAGGTGGTGGGATCCCTGGAGGTGTTCAGGAGCTGTCGAGATGTGGCCCTGATGGATGTTATCAGGGGGCATGGTGGGGTGGGTTGGGGTTGGAATCAAAGGAGGACCCCCATGTATTTCATCGGGAAGCACTACTGGTAATAAGACCTTTGGAGCAAATCCTGGTAGGGCCACGCTCAGCTGGTCCAGTCTGGAGGCTGTTTCTCCTTACTGCAGTATCTGCAGTGAAAACCAGCAGCTGCTTTTGTGTGGTTGGGCTCACATCCAGCAGTGGTGACGGGACTACAATGATAAGAGACAGTTCCTGAAAAAATGAATGAAATTTGACTGTATGATAGGATGGAGTTAAATGTATTGACAGGATCTCAGTCATCCCAGTGTCCATCAGCTGGCTCTCGAGCTCCTAAATACAGGCATTCTGTAGAACGTTGTTGAATTTGTATTATACATGCGTGTTCTTGGAACTGCAGAACAAATGCATGCATAATCCAGACTTTGATTTTAGCAGCTCTGACTGCGCTGTCTCAACAGACCCAACTCAGTTGTGTGCGCTGTTTTAAAATGATATGTTAACAAGAAGTTGGAAAACAAGCTCAATTACCCTCAGTAAAATAGGACCATGGCCTTAGGCTTAAACTTTTGGCTAAGACAGTGGTGAGATTTTGAATCTTTGAAGTCAATTATTCCACTGTGTGTTAATAGGGGCCAGTTTTATCATCTAACTTTTGCACTCCAATTAATTTCCATAAAGGAATTCTGTTTTTCTTTTCAGTCCTAAGTGATATCTCTATCTTTTAGGCTCGATTTGTTTGCCAGGGGGTTACAGTGCAGTAATAGATACCCCCTCCATTGATTTCCTTCTAGTTTGCTTGTTCCAATTCTTTCCTCAGTTTTCCTATTTTAGACATTTTCTTGAAGCCTTGGGCTTCTTCCTTTGGCTCTGTCCCCTGTCCAGTGTATGTCATTCAACTTGTGGAGATAAGGTAATCTGACACGTGGTTTATAAAAGCTGCCAATTTGCCAGCTTCTGAATTAGAATCTAGCAATTAGAACTAGGACTAAACGTGCACGTTTGATCTTATGATAAATGAATGCCTCATGGTCACCAATGTCCCTGCAGTTCTTTACCATCATATGTATTTTGTGTCTTCATATTTTGTTTCAGCACTGGCAAACTTCGTAATCAAAGAGACAAGTGGAGGAGTAATCAGGGCCGTTGCTGGAAAACAAGCTGAATTTGTTTCTGAGACCTCTGAAGCCAATGTCATGGTGAAGTGGTACAAAAATGGCAAAGAAATCAAGACCAGTAAGAAATTCACAATGGAAGATAAAGGGAAACTGCATAAGCTTGTGGCTTCAGCTGTAACGAAAGAAGACGAGGGAACATACATCTACACAATTGGAGATGACACTCTGATTTTTGATTGGAAAGTCTCAGGTAAGTTTGTGAGGCAAACATAGGATCACAATCCATGTAAAGCACTTCAGACTTAATTCATTTTATTTGTCCAACGCTGTGGGTTTCCAGTATTTAGGACAAAGATTGCATAGCTCTATTGAAGCAATTCTGACCTTCCTGTTGTCCCTATGCAAATCCACAGTATGAGCAAATAATGTAACTGTGTTGTGATGAATTCAAGACAGCCTTAGCTCCAGCTGGGGCTGGAGTCACGACTTGAGCCCTGACATCTGGGCTTCATTCATCTAGTTCATGTATTGCCTCAGCACTTACATCATCTTTAAACCTATGACTGAAATGGTCCTAAGTTATTAGCATGGGAATCCTGTCTCCTCTTTGGACAAATTAAACTCCACATTTGGAGAGTTGAGTGTCTCCTGCTGTACCCGAAGGACATTGTGATCTCTGAGGTGTCTCCCTGAGGTGCTGTAAGCACAGCCATTAGCTCATAGTGCAAGTAAAGCACTGTTAGGTCAAGCCTGGAGGAGTAATGCTTGTCACTGACATGTTCCTGTTCAGGGTGGAGCTGGAGGGTAAAATAACACAAGAAATTGTCATTGAAATTCAATATCTGTGAAATTCAGCTGGTTGCATTCACAGAACCTGGCGTTAAGATCTGTTTTCTGTTTTATATCTTGAGCCTATTTTCCATAACCCAGTCCTCATTTATGAACTGAAGCTCTACTGAAAGCCTTTCGCTGTGTATGCTCATGCTGCAGTGCAGCGCTTGTGACCTTTAACAGCACATTCACGTTCCTCTGATCACAGGATCCTTACGGTTGATTAAGACCCTCTAGTCTGACTGCTCACCCATCACCACCGTGATGCTCACCATCAGCTTAGCTAAAAACTCAGCAGAGATGATAGATCAAGCACAACACTGGATTTGGGGTGGCTAGAGATTCCTAAGATATTGAAGGATTGCTTGCAGGTGGTGTTGGTTCAGGTATTCACCCTGCATCCCACCTGCTGTTCTGTTTGGTTGAGAATCATGCATTCTGCAATTTCACTTTGTAATTCAAAGACCCTGGCTTTATCTGTTGAAAAACTGATCTAAAACAAGCCAAGAAGACTCCGTTGGAACTGGTTGATGCAGAACAAAGGCATCCCCAAAGGACAAGTTGCACTGTTTGATGAACATTATTGGATGAGAGCTAAGCTAAGATTTAAAAAGTTCTGGGGCTGTCTCTGAGCATCAAATACAGAGGAAGCCTGCATGATTCCCTGAGAATGGATACCTCCTACTTTGGTGTAGGGTTAAGGGAACACTAGCAGTAACTCCTATCACAAAATGTCGCATGGCTCAGACAAAATGCCATCAAGAGGGCTTAATTAGGAGCACCAAATGGTCGCAAGATGGTCTTAGGGCAGGGAAGTAATCTATCTATGTGATATTGATTGATGCTATTAGTTCTTAACAGCTTGACTCTAGAAGGACTGTTGTTCTTTGGTCACCTAGTTATAAAAGAATAAATGGCTCCTGTCTATTACAATTTTTAACGTATTTTTTGATCACTGATGCCATAAATGTTCCTGGCATAGTAATTGGCCTTGGTATATTCAGTTGTTCAGCAACAGTTGTTGCTCTAAGAAATGCAGTACAAAGCTAGGTCTGCCTGTAGCTGACAGCCATCAGCTTGCTCCTCAGGCAGGTTCTGTCTGTGTATGGGAGATCACAATGTGAACCACTGATTGATCAGCTGAGGCAAGTGTGGGGTCAGCTGTGGGAGCACAGGTGAAAGTTATGTAGCTGTGCTCCCTGGAGGGGTGGAGTTCGACTCCACCTCCTCTGAGACCTCATTTAAGGGCTGACCCTCACTGAGGCAGCATCTCTTGGAGATTGCTCACCAGGGAGGATCACCTCAGCTCTGGTGAGTTCCCTTTTCCTTATATCTTCTGTATTTCTACCATTTTACTTGTAATTGCTATCCTTGTTAATACCAGCATAGTTATTGCCAATACATTTGGCAAGCCAGGCAGGAGCCACTGACTTGGCATCTAGAAATATAAGGAAAAAAAAAATGTCCTTTGTGTGGAAAATCTTTAATTGGTACAAGGGGGAGAAGACCACCCCCTTAGGGACATGCCTTCCTTGGACAAATTCCAGGTTTTGAGGCGTCCCCATATTACCAATTAGCAACAATTATTGAACAATGGGGCCCTTTAAGAGTACCAAATAACATGGACGCCTATTGTCTAACTGATTACTTTCTAGGACTACAAAAAGATATCTTAATTACAAAAGAAAAGCGAATGGCTGCATCTATGGCAGCCTGGCCATTATTAAATGCTTTAAATCGGGCAGAGATAAAATCAAACAACATTGCACATGAAAATGAATTGTTAAAGGCCCATATTGAAAAATTGGAGGGTGAGATCAATCTATTGACAGGAAAAAAACCGTCATTTTCTTCCTCCAACCCTCAAATTAGATACATTTCATTTAATGACGATCAAGATCCTGAAGAAATGAATCAAAATAAGATCACTAAATCTGATCTAGAAAAACCATCTGAGACGGACTCACTAGAAGTCCGTCCAGTAATAACTCAAAAAACAAAGAAAATTCAAGATCGACCAGCAGGAGTGCCTCCTGATCAATGGCCCCCTGCCGAATCTGTTTTACATGTAACAGCCCGTCCATATACGCCTACTGAACTCATGGACCTAGTGCAACGATTTAGGCAAAGGCCAAGGGAAAGTGTTCCGGCTTGGTTATTACGGTTATGGGATTCAGGGGCAGATAGTGTACTGGTTAGTGGCCCCGAAGTATCTAAGTTGGCCACAATAACAGTACATCCTGCCCTTCGGCAGAGACTGTATGCTGGGACTCAGTTCCCTGAAGAAAACCATTCAATTGTAGAATGGATAATGGCTGCTTGCCGCATGGTGTGGACAAATAAAACTGACATGCCAGTAAACACAGGGATGTGGTCTTCTATGGAAGACCTTCAAAATTATATACGTGAATTAGGTATGAGAGAGGCTATCTACGAAGACACATTCGATAGCCCTGATATGGTTAAATTTTCTGCGGGAATGAGGGACCTAATTTTACAGTAAGCACCCTCTCATATGTATGGAACCTTGGTTTCCATACTTAATCCAGTAGTATCCGCAGAGGCAGTAGTCCAACAAGCCGCCCAATTGGTAGCAGACCTCGGAGAAACTGAGCGTTTACGAGCTAAGCGCAATATCAGGGTGATTGAGGATGCCGAGGCTTTTCCAATAGTGCGAGCCAGAAGATCGGCCCCGCGAACTTCTCGGGCAGGACCTGTTAGGGTATCCCGGAAACAAATGTTTAATGATCTGCTCCGGGCAGGCGTTCAGTTTTCAAAAATTGATGGGCAGCCCAATCAGGTTCTCCTTCAGTTGTGGAAGCAACTGAAGGATGAACAAAAATTTCAGAATAAACCCAAAAGGCCAGGGATAAGATTTATAGAGCGGCGACCAACAACAACATGGAATTTAGAAGATTTTATAGTTCCAAATAGGAAAAAGAAGCCACCTCAGGTGCCTCGGGTTATGACACCGGAGGTATCGGAGGTAAAAGACTTGAATCTGGCTCAGTTCATGGCTTGACGAGGGATGTCAGTCCTCCTAGGGCCTCTAGACGGGACCGGAGGCCCTATGTGGAACTGACGATATACTGGTCCCGAAAGAATATACAGAAGGTTATGGCCCTAGTTGATACCGGGGCAGAGACATCTATAATATATGGAGACCCAACTAAATTTAAAGGTAATAGAGTGATGATTGGAGGTTTTGGGGGACAAACCATTCCGGTCACCCAAACCTGGGTAAAACTGGGGGTCGGGCGTCTTCCACCACGGGAGTACAAGGTATCCATTGCCCCAATTCCAGAGTATATATTAGGAATTGATATCCTGTGGGGTCTGGCTCTCCATACAACAGTGGGAGAGTTCCGATTGCGGCAGAGATGCATTAGTATCCGGGCAATCCAGACAATATTGAGAGGCCATGCAAAACATGAGCCTATTTGTTTGCCGAAGCCACGCCGGATTACTAATGTGAAACAGTACAGACTCCCGGGTGGGCAGGATGAAATAACAAAGACGGTGCAGGAATTAGAAAGAGTGGGTATTATAAGGCCTGCACATAGCCCATATAACTCCCCAATATGGCCAGTGCGAAAACTGGATGGAACATGGAGGATGACAGTAGACTATAGGGAATTAAATAAGGTCACGCCACCTGTTCATGCGGCTGTACCCAATATTGCCTCCCTAATGGACACACTAAGCAGGGAAATCAAAACATATCACTGTGTCTTGGATTTGGCGAATGCATTCTTCAGTATTCCAATCAGTGAAGAATCGCAAGATCAGTTTGCATTTACATGGGAAGGGAGGCAATGGACTTTCCAGGTCCTACCCCAAGGGTACGTACATTCGCCCACTTTTTGTCATAATTTAGTGGCACGTGATCTGGCTAAGTGGGAAAAGCCAAATAATGTCAATTTATATCATTATATTGATGACCTCCTGTTAACATCCGATTCGTTAGAGGCGGTGAGACAAGCAGCAGATTTGTTGATAGCTTACCTGCAGAAAAGAGGGTGGGCTATAAACCCACAGAAGGTGCAAGGTCCGGGGCTATCTGTAAAATTCCTGGGAGTAATTTGGTCCGGGAAAACCAAAGTACTACCCAGTGCGGTAGTAGATAAAGTCCAAGCGTTTCCAGTCCCTACAACATCAAAACAATTGCAAGAATGTTTGGGTATATTGGGGTATTGGCGCTCCTTTATACCTCATTTAGCTCAGCTATTAAGGCCATTATACAAGCTTACAAAGAAGGGTCAATCATGGAATTGGGGAAAGATAGAACAGGATGCTTTCCAACAGGCAAAACTGGCAGTTAAACAAGCTCAGGCGTTGGGTATATTTGATCCGACCCTCCCAGCTGAACTAGATGTTCATGTTACTCAAGATGGTTTTGGCTGGGGCCTGTGGCAACGCCAGAGTTCTGTTCGAACCCCCATTGGATTCTGGTCTCAGGTTTGGCACGGAGCAGAAGAACGATATAGCATGATTGAGAAACAGTTATTGGCTGCCTATTCGGCATTACAAGCAGTAGAGCCGATAACGCAAACAGCAGAGGTCATAGTTAAGACTTCATTACCAATCCAGGGGTGGGTGAGAGATTTGACTCACCTTCCTAAGACGGGGGTGGCCCAAGCACAAACGGTGGCACGATGGGTCGCCTATCTAAGCCAGAGAAGCAGTCTGTCTTCATCTCCACTTAAAGAAGAACTACAGAAGATCCTAGGCCCAGTGACGTATCACAGTGATACATCAAAAGAACCGATGGTTGCTCCACCAGAGAAGAGTCCCGTTCAGGAAGGAAGATATCCTATTCCTGAAGATGCCTGGTATACGGATGGGTCCAGCAGAGGCAACCCGAGCAAGTGGTGAGCAATAGCATACCATCCCTCTACTGAGACCATCTGGTTTGATGAGGGGGATGGTCAAAGCAGCCAATGGGCAGAATTGCGAGCCGTGTGGATGGTTATAACTAAAGAACCTGGTGACGGCGTCCTGAACATCTGTACAGATAGTTGGGCTGTGTACCGGGGGCTCACTCTGTGGATTACGCAATGGGCTACCCAGGAATGGACTATCCACGCCCGACCGATTTGGGGTAAAGACATGTGGGTAGACATTTGGAATACGGTCAAACACAGGACAGTATGTGTCTACCATGTCTCTGGTCATCAACCCTTGCAGTCACCAGGAAATGATGAAGCTGACACACTGGCCCGAATCCGATGGATTGAGAATTCACAATCTGAAAATGTTGCCCGTTGGTTACATCAGAAGCTACGGCATGCTGGACAGAAGATAATGTGGGCAGCTGCTAAAGCATGGGGGCTGCCTGTACAACTATCTGATATCGTTCAAGCATGTCAGGATTGCGATGCTTGCTCAAAGATGAGACCGAGACTGTTGCCTGAAACAACATCCCACATTGCTAGAGGATATAGTCCTCTTCAGAGATGGCAGGTCGACTGCATTGGGCCCCTCCCTCGGTCTGAGGGGGCGAGATATGCCCTGACCTGCGTTGACACTGTAAGTGGACTGCTGCAAGCCTATCCTGTACCAAAGGCAAATCAAGCATACACAATTAAGGCACTTACTAAACTGATGTCTGCATACGGGACACCTCAAGTTATCGAGAGTGACCAAGGGACTCACTTCACTGGAGCGATGATACAGCGCTGGGCAGAAGAAAACAACATTGAATGGCGATTCCACCTGTCATATAACCCAACAGGGGCAGGCCTTATTGAACGTTATAATGGTATCCTTAAGGCTGCCCTGAAAACAGACTCTCAGTCCCTGCAGGGGTGGACAAAAAGATTATATGAAACCGTGCGGGACCTGAATGAAAGACCTCGGGATGGCAGACCCAGTGCCCTGAAAATGTTACAAACTATATGGGCCTCCCCTCTTAGGATCCAAATTACAGGCACCGATAATAAGGTAAAACCGCAGGTTGGTACTGAAAATAATCTTCTGCTCCCTGCCCCTGAGAATTTAGAACCGGGAATCCATAAGATAAATTGGCCTTGGAAGGTGCAGGTAGGACCCAAATGGTGTGGCCTACTTGCACCTTGGGGGAGATTATTGGAGGTGGGAGGTTCAGTCACCCCCTCGGTGATAGGTACATGGCCTACTGACATCGTGGTCAATACTCCGGCCTTTATTGCTAAAGGAACACCTATTATGTCCCTATGGCAGATCAAGACTCCTCCTCTGGTGCCAGATATAGTTATACAGCCACAGATATCTGGCCAGAGGGTATGGTATTGGAGGCCGGGACATAATCCAGTACAAGCAGAAGTATTGACCCAAGATAAGAATACGGCCTGTATCTTGCCCTGGAGGGCGGATCTTCCCCTCCTAGTACCCTTGAAACATCTATATTACTCCCCTTAAGATTGATTCTAAGCCTCTAGGACCATTACTCTGGACTGATGAAACGCAGACGGACCTGCACTTCAAGATGATTTGTCTCCGGTAACATCTATCAAGCACTGGCCCATGGAAGATCATAAACACCCATCCAATCATCATCATTTGAATAATATCAACATCTAATGCGACGGGAGATTGTATCAGCGTCGTGATTGGGTCTCTGTAATAAGGGGAACTCACCTAATCATTGGTTCACGTTGTGAAGGGGTGGAGTGTATGGGAGATCACAATGTGAACCACTGATTGATCAGCTGAGGCAAGTGTGGGGTCAGCTGTGGGAGCACAGGTGAAAGTTATGTAGCTGTGCTCCCTGGAGGGGTGGAGTTCGACTCCACCTCCTCTGAGACCTCATTTAAGGGCTGACCCTCACTGAGGCAGCATCTCTTGGAGATCGCTCACCAGGGAGGATCGCCTCAGCTCTGGTGAGTTCCCTTTTCCTTATATCTTCTGTATTTCTACCATTTTGCTTGTAATTGCTATCCTTGTTAATACCAGCATAGTTATTGCCAATACAGTCTGGATGGAATGAAGGGCATGAAATACTGATGTGCTCATCAAACGCTGCTTGTTAGCTTAGAGACAAGGTGTTGAATTGGTTTGTTCATGTATTGCAAACAGGTTACTTAGCTGCCTTCATTTTAGCTTCAGAAGAACATGTGCAGAATACAGAATTGATTAGAAGAAATAAGAACTGTCTGCATAGAACTTACTCTTTCCTTACACAGGAGAATCAAGCACACGTTTGTGAGTACCTCCAGAGGTGAAACTTGATCCCCCAGATGTAATGAGCAGAGACATTACAATCAGTTCTAACTGTATCTTAATGCTGTGCTGAATAAGCCTGAGTCAGGATGTAAACCACTTTCTCTTTTTCTCTTCAGATGAAGCCATTAATTTTGTCAGCAAGTCCAAAACGACTCCAGAAATATCAGTCAGTCCTTCTGAAGACCTGGAGCTGGTGTGTGAGGTGTCAGCTGCAAGCGGAGCTGTCGTATAGAAGAAAGATCAAATAGAGGTGAAGCAGGACCAGAGGACAACCATCATCTCCCAGGGGACGCACCGCAAGCTCATGGTCAAAAATGTGACCCTGAAAGACCAAGGGAGCTACAGCTGTGAAACAAAAGATGACAAAGCAACATTCCAAGTGAAAGTCAGAGGTGAGAAAATGCTTGGAATCCCAGAGATAAAGGAACACTTCATTTTGTGTGTCTTGCATTTGGAGGATCAACTTACAGCCTCTCTGGTGCAAAACATTTTGGCTATAGGACTTTCTTTGTCATCTAGTGTCATAGCAACACTTTTCTACATGTGCTTTTCCATCCAGGAATGAATTACTGCAACAAACAATAGGCAAGGAGGGTAACTTGTGCAGCTCTTGTAGTCAGCTGGTGTCTGCAGGGTTACAGTGCAAGAGCACACCAGGCATGCAAGGAGTGAGAAAAGGGGAGGTGTTTGATGAGATCTGGTTACAAAATTTGAATGACACAATGAGGTGGAAAATGCCACTAATCAGACTCATAAATGGCCTGGGTTGCAAAGGCCCACAGTGCTCATCCAGTTCCAACCCCCTTCTTCCTATGTGCAGGGTTGCCAACCAGCAGCCCAGGCTGCCCAGAACCACATCCAGCCTGGCCTTGAATGCCTGCAGGGATGGAGCATCCACAGTCTCCTTGGGCAACCTGTTCTAGAGGGCCATTCCCTTCTGATTTACTGGAAATGTAGAGAGACATCAGAAGAAACAAAGAGAAGGGAGGAGGTTCAGCAGTGCATGCAGGTGTTCTAAATCTCATGTCCAAATCTGCTATCAGACTGCGAAATGTTTAGATTTATGATATATGAAATGATATGCCTATTCATTTCCCAAGGCAAAATAGAGGGGAAAGTATTTTCCTGTCTTAATGAGGCATCATGATGGTCCCTGTGAAGGGCAAGTATAATGAAAATGGGGAACTGGAGTAAGCTCTGCAGCAGACTACAGCAAAATGGTGTGACTGTTGTGATGTCCCTGCAGAGAAAGAAGACGTGTTTACAAACAAGGACAAGGTACAAAAGGAGGTGAAGGCTGCACTGACTCAAAATGCCACGCTGAGCTGCGAGGTGGCCCAGGAGAAGATGGAGGTGAAGTGGTACAAGGAGGGGAAACTGATCACCTCGAGCAAGAAGTTCAAGGTGGAGTCAGAGGGCAAACAGTGTCGGCTGGTGGTGATCCAGGTAGAGAAGAAAGATGCAGGGGAGTACAGCTGCGAGGCTGCTGGCCAGAAACTCACCTTCAAGATTCATGTCACAGGTGAGAGAGAACACATTTTGGCCTTTCATTCTAGAATGTTTTAGAAAACGGTCATTAGTTTGTAAGTTTTCCCTGCTATGCTTAAAATTTTTGGAGCTGAACTTTGGGGTGGTTAATTTCTGATGAGGAAATTGAACAAATTATTCTAAATACAGTTGTGAGGCAGCTCCATCTTTTAAAATCTTCAGGAATTTCCTTTTGCTGTGGGAATGAGGCCATAGACAAGAAAGTTCTGATTGCACTTCTCCATTCCCACGTGCCTGTACCACTAGAACAACTCTGCAATGCAGCTGCGTCTCAGGAAGTTTCAGAACAGGGGCTTTGTGTCAAGCACTAGGGGGTGTGCTCTATGTAACATGTTTTTGTCTTGGAAGGGCTCATTTAGCATGGGAGAGAATACTACAGGAATGTTTTGTATAAGTTGATGTTTTGAAGACATAAGTAAATGGCAGCTAGGGGACGAAAGAGTCATGAGAGTCATACAAGAAGCATCACAGAATGCCTTTTGTTGGAAGGGACCTGGAGGATCATCCAGTTCCAATCTCTGTCCTGGAAAGGAACACATTCTTTGAGACTAGGTTGCTCTAACACCCATCCAGCCTAGACTTGAATGTTTTCAGGGATGGGGCATCCATAAATTGCACAACTTCTCTCCACATCATTCTCTTGGGGCATCAGACTGGGAGAACTGATTCATTTTTCTGACTCCTTCCCCAAAACCTGCTCTTCTTTCAAGAGGCCAAACTAATGTATCTCTCTCTTTTCAGAGCCAGAATTTGTATTTACAAACAAGGAGAAGGTACAGAAGGTGGTGAAGGCTGCAACAACAGAAAAATGCCACGCTGAGCTGCGAGGTGGCCCAGGAGAAGATGGAGGTTGTCATCAATTTATAAGCAATGAGCCAATAATGTTCCAATTATAAACTTTTATTAATTGTAGCGGGTAAAACTAAAAGGCAATTCAGCGCTGGGCGACAGGGGGATTATTGTTCCTCCAACTGCCGCGCCGTCCCGTCCCTTGCAACTTCTTTTGTATTGTCCATCCCGAGCGTATTGTCCTTTAATTGGTCGGTTGTGATCGTGCGACTTGGTGTGTCGTTCCTTGGTTGGTCCTTCCGTGGAACTTTGTATCCATCGGGGCGCGCTTTGCCTGTAACTACGCAGAGTACACAATCTACCCATAAAATTAGAGTGTTCTGCAACCTTTGTGGCCTCCATATTCCACCATTATATCCCGGTCCTAATGAACAAGCACTCCACCACAATGCTACCACATCCCGGTCTTAATGAGCAAACATTTTATCACAGAGGTCAAGTGATAAAAGGAGGGGAAACTGATCACCTCGAGCAAGAAGTTCAAGGTAGAGTCAGAGGGCAAACAGCGTCGGCTGGTGGTGAGCCAGGTGGAGAAGAAAGATGCAGGGGAGTACAGCTGCGAGGCTGCTGGCCAGAAACTCACCTTCAAGATTCATGTCACAGGTAAGACAGGTGTTGTATGAAATACAGCAGAGAACAGTAAAGTAAAATCTAGTTTCTATTATACTGCACCTGGATCACTGTAGTCTGTGCTGAGGTTTTTTCCCTAGACTTGATTGCCTGGGTTTGTAGAAAGTATTTGGTTTCAGTATGACACAAAGACCTGTTTCAGTCTGTCTGTAGAGCAATAATTAGTAATATATGTACAGTGGAAGCAATATTCAAGATATTATTCAAATCTCTCCTGTGCCTGAGATCCCAAACTGTAATTCTTGTTCACCTAAACATTTGACTAAGATAAGTATGTGCAGTGAGGCTGGAGTGCTTGTTCTACGTGCAGCCTTTCATGGCAGGAGAAGCAGGAACTTCTCCTAGTAGTACACTGCCTTTTTACTATGCCTTTATGTTGGAGGCTGCATCTGGATAGGTGAGTCTGCTACTCACAGTAAGAGACCTGGTAGAGCTGACTATTGCCAGAGCTCAAAGTAAGATCGATATCTGCAAATCACACACAAAGAACAAAGGACTGCGTTGGTGAGCATATTTCCTTTGTGCCTTTGACAGTCACAGTTGTGGCAATGGTAGAGGCCATGAGGAGTCTGTTCAGGAAGCCAGGAGTACTGTTCTGGGTCATGAAAAGGCAGCCAGTGGTTTGACTATCACATGTTTATGTGTTTTGATGTTTCACAGTGGGTCTTAAGTAAAAGGAACTCAGGTTTTGGTTGCCTGCAGGACAGATGTTCTTTTGGGTTCAATATGTTTGCATAGTGACTTGCAACCATGGGACTGGTGTTCAAGGACCCTCTTGGTTCCTTCAGTTCCTAGGTTCTTTCTTGCCTAGATTTGACACTTTGTTTCAACAGAAGAGCTGATATTCTCTAGTGAAGGCTATTAGTTTGGGCACAAGTGGTAACCTAAACCTGTTCCAACCTGTACATACAAACCTGCAAGTTGGTCTCATTTCGGTCCCTCAGTCAATACTTTTTCTTTTCTTCCCTCAGAGCCAAAACCTGTGTTTATAAACCAGGAGCAGGTGCAGAAAGAGGTGAGTGCTGCCCTGGCAGCAAGTGCCTCCCTCAGCTGTGAAGTAGCACAGGATCCAACCGAAGTAAAATGGTACAAGGATGGAAGACTGCTTGCCTCCTCCAGAAAGTTCAGAATGGAATCTGTGGGCAAAACACGGCGTCTGGTTGTGGAGCAGCTGGAGAAGAAAGATGCTGGAGAATACATCTGCGAGGCTGCTGGCCAGAAGATGACCTTCAAGTTGGAAACAACTGGTGAGCATTCGCTTTGGGAGCACTAAGCAGCTTTTTATGTGGCTTAGAGGAAGACTGGCTGTCTTCTACCCTGTGGGCATGGAACAGCCACAATTCCCCCCGGAACAACATCAATGACCCACACCACAAGTTGGATTCTCCTTTTTAATGTAGTGGTAGCGAGGTGAAAATCTGGCTGTGGAATATTTTTGACTAAGGAACTTCTACTTTAATTTCTAGATGCGCTGAATTACCCTCTGGAGTGTCTTTCTGAATATATAAGCAACCATGGGTGACTATGATCCTGATTTATATCTAGGTTCAGGCTTACTTTTTCAGTTAGGTTAGATCAATAGCTCGAGAGAAGATAGGGAAATACAGCAGTTCACTGATACCATGTGTCAGAAGAATGCAGCTCAGTGCTGGGCAGTTTGCTGCTTCATTCCCTCTTACAAGTTGCACCCAAGGCTGGAAAAGACCACTGAGATAGCTGAGTCCAACCCAGCCCACCCTCACTGGACTTACTAACCACGTCCCCAGTGCCACATACCCGTGGCTCTTGAGCACCTCCAGTGACTGCGGTATATCAGCGTGGTTGCTTCAGTTGTGGGAGTTTTCAGACACTGGCTGTTGTTCTAGCGAGACAAAAAACCAAAACTGATGGAACAGTGTCTATACAGGAAGCAACTGGCTGTCCTGATGGCTGCCAACAGTTTTACACAAGGTGTGTCATGCAAGCTTGCATGAGTCTGGTTTAAAAACTTGCTGTTCTGATGGAAGGAGAGGATGTTGGTACAGGATAACTGCGGGATTTGTGCTCTCCCGACATCCAGTTGCAATCACAGCTTATTGTTGCTATAGAAAACAGCTTCTCTGTAGACAAATTGAGTTAGTTCCAATAAGTGGCTGAAGCCCTAAGTGATCCAAGGTGAAGCATGATCCAAACTGGAATTTAACTAATTGTAGTAGGGAATCCAAGCCTTAATGAGATGAGTTATTTAAAATATGAGTCCTCCATCTAAAACAGCATTGAACTCTTACTCTGGTTTATGATAGAAGTGAGAGTTTAACAGCAGAAGTCTGAAGTTATGCTCCATATTTCTCATCACTCAAGAGAATATTTGAATATATGAATTCCTTTGGCTATGTTAGAGCTCATAATGAGGTCAGCTGATGTTCTTTAAATGCTCGGAGTCTAGCAATGTGGGGAAGTGGACTGCTATTTGCTGTTGAGCTTTAGGCTAAGAAGCCTGATTTTAGAGGACTGTGGACTTCCCCTTTCCCTTCCCCTCTCCTCCCCTTCTCCCTGGACTGATCCCACATGGTTTGAGAATGATTTCAGATCAAGGTAAATGAGGAATCGCTGTGTGAAAACCTGTTGTTTTACTGCACTATAAGAGACACTTAGTCAAAAGACAAGTGTGTGTTCCAAGCTTGAGATTGCAGGAGATCCTAGAAACAACTCAGCTGCTCAAACCTGTAGTCTGGCTGAATCTTTTATTGTCAGTTTTGGTCAGGAGGAGATGCTTGAGTAAGACAAATAAAAGGTCACGGGTAAGTTGGTCCTTCTTGTGATATACTTCTAGGCTTTCATCAGGGAGAAGCTTAATTAGTCCAAATAATCATAGCAGAAACCACACCAAGAGCATGAGAGTGAAATTTATACTTTCTTGATGTGAAGGAAAATTTTACCTGGTTCTGCCATTCCCCAAATATTTGTTTCCTTATGACAAGAAGAACTTTGCAGAAGTAATTTTTTTTTTCAGTCTTGCGTGCAACACAAAAAGGGGTAAAATCTAGGAGGCCACCTGAAATGTTTTTTCCATCTGGAAGGATCCATTTAACAGCACCCATGGACCTGGTTATGAACAAAACTAAGTTCCCAACTAAATCCACATTCTTCTTTCTCCTTCTCAGAATTGCCTGTGAAAATCAGCAAACCATTGGCAGACAGTAGCGTCATTGAGAAGGACAAGGTCACATTTGAGTGTGAGCTGTCCAGGCCCAACATGGACGTCAAGTGGTTCAAGGTATGGCATGTAATGGTATTTTCCTTTCTGACTTCTCTGGAAATGAATGAGAGCCTTTAATTTCACTTCCAAGGGATGCGAGTCTGAGCTTTTCCTTGATAGCTTTTTCACTGCTCTCTTTTCTTTATGCTCTTTTATTTGCCCAGATCAGCACTCTTTGTTATTATGTCCTGAGTTCATTTATCAAGTTGAAATTGAAGTTTGTTTTGGTTTTATTGTGAACTTTTTAGGTCATGCTGCACAAAATATTGTTGGTTGAACTACAGTACAGTCTTGAGCTTCAAGTCTAACACAGAAATTCTCAGCCGGGATTTTGTAGCCTTGTTGTGAACTGGGTTTTTGGGGTGAAATCTCAGTTTTCTTTGCACCTGACAGTGTGAGAATTTGCTCTGGCACTTTGTGTACCTCCCTGGTGCTCAGCTGTTCCTTCCCTTACTTGGGGATAACGTCATTTATTCAAGGTGATGTCCAAACAGGCTTGTTAACAGTCCTCCGCAGTGCTTTAAGCTGTCATAGGTCAGCCAGAATTTATGCATGTTCTATAGCCATTCCTTCATGTTGAAAACACTGCACTGTGCTTAAGCTTCAGCATATGTTCCAGTAAGCACAGTTCCATTAATTCTAGGGGAGTGGGTGAATTAAGCATAGATCTGAAGGCTCCCTTTGCTGAGTGCAGAGATGGAAGGACTAATGGAGATCTGACTTGATATTTTCCCTTCTAGGATGGGAAGGAGCTCTGTCAAAGTAAAAAAGTGGGCATTACTTCCCAGGGAAATAAGAGAAGTCTCATTATTCACAAGTGTGAATATGAAGATCAGGGAACATCCACATGCTGAGCAGCCTAAGACAAGACATCAGCTACCCTAAAGGTTCATTTTATGTTTAACTGAAAGAGCAAATAAATCCTCTTGTGGTATTTTGCACCACGGGAAGAAATGCTTCATGGGCAGTTTGGGCATTTCTTGGTTAGTCCTTTTGGATACCTTTCTCTTTCTTCTTTATGCTCAAGACAGATTTTCCCTCCATGTGTTGCATTGGTTAAACCCCAGTTTGTAGCTCATCATTGGGCTCTGAAGCATCAGACTTGTTACTGAACACATGGGTCTGCTGTGCCCTGGTAGATGCCACCTTCCCAAGGGACGTATGAAAGGATGCTTTTTTCTGATTTCCTACTAGATGCTGTCCTCATGTGGCCACTTGGGTTCAGTGTTAGCATGAACATGAACATGTGTCCTGTCCCATGACTTTGGTGAACTCTCATTTTCTCTCTCATTCTGCAACCAGGTTGGGTTGCTGTTTCAGTACTGGCTGTTTTATGTAGCCATTCCATTTGTTCTGGTTTACGTTCTTTTTTATTTTCTTTTTTTCAGGCATCATTTCTATACAGTAGACAAAGCCAGCCTATTACATTTGATTTACAGTTTTTAGCTTTTGCTGGCAAGCATTTCAGCTCTCAGGCAGTTTTACCAACAGCTTTGAAGAGCTGAAATGAACCAGCCTGGACACGATGGTCTGTTTTTGTTGGTGTAATGAATTTATGAAGTTAAACTGATTGACCCCATAAGGTTTTACAGTGTATGACTCACGTCTGGCAGAGTTATCACAGCAATGAGTTTATATACTTAGCATTTCAGGAGGCAAATGGTTGGGGATACTCTTTCATTTGCTTGCGTCTCAGAGTGAATCACTAGTATGTGAACCATCCTTCATCTCCTTTGTATTGCTTTTGTGTGTGTCTGTGTGTGGTTTCCCCTGTGAATTTCATTCTTTCCAGTTATATGGAAGTTCTCTTTTGAGCAGTGAAATTAGATGTTCCATCATCAGTCATAATGGTAAAGCTGAGTTGCCACGTTATCTGTGTCCTTTCTGTCTGGCGTCTCAATAACTGCTGCCCCACCACAATATCTGCCTAATACTTCAGCTCCATGGATGCCTCCTTGTGCAAACTGAGAGCCTGTATTTGGTGTGCATAGATCTGGGCTTACATCTGTGCTGGTAAATGCACTAGTGCATGGGCTAAGCAGTCCTGCCTCCTGTGCTGTGGGCATTGAGATGGGGCTCCTACAAGCTGCCCATTGCAAGATATTTAGAAACTAATTGCTGCGGAGGTTTCCATCCTCTTTTCAGACTAACTAAAATTTGGTTAGTGGGATCAAAACAGAAGGGGCAGGGAGGGAGAGCTGACCAAGGACTACTGATGGAACAACTATGAATCCTTGGTTCCTCAGGATTCCCTGCATCAGCAGTTGGCAACAGGAGTAAGGGGGCTCAGGAGGACACTGTGGAGTAGTGTGAAAAATGAGCGAAGAGAGTTACTAATTGATGCCTCTTGGAAAGTAGTCCAAGAGTGGTCCTCTTCCTAAACTCTCCTCTTGTGTGTGGTTTTATCTTTATGAGGTGTTCATAACAAGTGATGTGTAGATCTCCCTTATCTCATAATGTCTTTGCCTGCCTGCAGTGAATATGCAGGATACTGGATCATATACCAGCTTCTTTGAATTACTGCTCATGTCAGGAGATAAAATCTGCCTATTCTTTGAACTAACACTGGCGAGGGTTAGTTATTCTGGCTACCGAGAGAATGACACAGCAGATTAAACTCTTTCATTTCCTTCTTTGTCAAATGCCTTTTCATCTAACTGTGTGTCCCATAGAAATTCAGAGCAGTGTTGGCTGAGGGAAGTGGAAATATTTATCTCCTGTGTGTATCTGCCACCCTATTTAGACATGCTGGCAGAGCGCAGAGATTGGAGGAGTTGGATTAGGCAGTAGTTTCCCTATTGCTCACAGAACCACTTTTTCTGTGGTCTCCCAGCTACCCTGTGCCCAGTGGCCTATGCAAGATGGAGCGGAAAAGGCTCATTTTATGAACAAACAGGAACCTTTCTGGTCAGATTAATACCTGTGCTCTTTTAGAGAGATTTAGATACTAGAGATTTTAGGTACTGGAATAGGCTCCCCAGAAAGGTGGTTGAATCACCATCCCTGGTTGTGTTTAAGAGCCTTTTGGATGTGGTACTCAGGGATATGATTTAGTGTAGGGTTTTTAGAGTTCGGGTACTGGTTAGGCTGCGGTTGGACTTGATGATCTTCAATGTCTTTTCCAACCTGGGTAAATCTATGATTCTATGCAGGAACTCTTCTCCTGAGGTTAATCCAAGTTGTATCCAGGCCCTTCAGAAGGAAAGGGATATAGCAGCACAGAAATATGGCCTGATTCTGACATAACTAAATGCAGACCTGGAGAGTTAAAAGGGATTGTGTGATGTTCAAAGGATTTTGAAGCAAAGATGTCCCCTAGGTAAGATTTGTGGCTGACATTCCCCATACATTGTTTGTAGGCACACAAGCTAAGGAGAGACTAGTGATGAGCATGCAGAGAAGCCAATGGTTCAGACAGGTTTGTAGTGACACAACACTGTAGAGTTCTGTCTAGTTCTCCTTGGCATAGTTTGGAAAATAAAGATGAGGTAATTGGTGGTAACCAATATGGCTTCATCAAGGTCAAGCCATGTCTGACAAACTTGGTGGCCTTTCATGATGGAGTAACAGCATCAGTGGATAATGGGAGAGCAACTGACATCATCTACTTGGACTTGTGCAGAGCATTTGATCCCGTCCTGCATGACATCCTGGTCACCAAACTGGAGAAAAATGATTTTGATGGATGGACCAGTTGCAGGATAGGGAACTGTCTGGATGGTCACACTCAGAGAGCTGCAGTGAGTAGCTCAGTGTCCAGGTGGAGGGTGGTGTTGGGACCAGTGTTATTTAACATTTTTGTAGGCAACATGGAGAGTGGAATCAAATGCAGCCTCAGCAAGTTTGCAGATGACACCAAGCTGAGCGGTGCTGTTGATGTGCTAGAGGGAAGGGATGCTACTCAGAGGGACCTGGACAGGCTGGAGAGGTGGGCCCTTGGCAGCCTCATGAACTTGAGTGTGGCCAAGTACAAGGCCCTGCACCTGGGTCAGGGCAATCCCAAGCACAGGCACAGGCTTAGAGGAGAATGATTTGAGAGAAGCCTTGACCCTGAGGAGAAGAGTTGGTGTGGAGGGAGGTGTCCCTGCCTATAGCAGGGGGACTGGAACTAAATGACCTTAAAGATTCAGTCAGTTCTATTGTTTTTCTACCCTTAATTTTGCTTGAAAGGTTTTAGAATAAATGAGATTCTGGTTTCCATGAAAACTGTTTGCAGGGAGCTCCATTGTAGCTAGTAGGTCTGTCTTTAAGTTCAAGGGCAATAATGCATTGACTGTGTTGAAGAGAGAAATGACTCAGGAATGGATGATGGTTTAGAATAAAACATAATCCTACTTATTTTCTATGCAAATATGTGTAAGGAAAAGATGCTGCACTCAGTTCTGGAAATACCCTGACAAATATATCTCTACTGTTTCACAGCTGGAGATATCAAGATTGTTAAAGCACTGGAAGATGTGGAAGTGAATGAATATGGGAGTGCATCTTTTGTCTGTGAGATTTCACACAATGAGGTTCAGACCCAGTGGTACAAAGAGGACAACAAGCTGAAGGCTGATGACAACATCAGAATGCAACAAGATGGTAGGGTGTAAGCGGGGGGTCTTTCTCCTGAGTGGGGGGTGGGTTGGAGATCAAGCATATAAGACATCTGAAATGAAGTGAAGAGGGTTCAGAAGCGAGTTCCCCTTTTGTTTTGGGACTGAGGTTTAGGTGGAACAAGTGACATGGTGGGATGCTTAGTGTGGGAAGTGTGATGCTATCCCACCATCCCACACTGCTGGGAGCAGGTAGGAAATGAGTGCAGTTATTTCCAAAGTGGGGGTGAACAGGGCAGTCAGTTCACCTCTCCAAAGAGGTTTTGTCTGACTGTGAGTGTGATCCTTCTGTATCAGATACTTTGAATTTGACGGTGGCCGCATTTGATCAGTCCTTGTAGAAGCCATGTTTAGATTCTGCTTTGGTCTGCTCCATTTCCAGTTCAAAGTCGTTGGACACTAAATGAGACAGCTGCATCTCAGTAAAAGATGTGTTTGAATAGCTGTGATGTGCTTACTATTCAGATTTACAGAGCTGAGGTTTTGTCCTTGGCTATAGCAAAGAAGTCAAATCAGGTGAAATTAATTGTATTTCTGAACTAGACAAGTTTAAGTTTGGTAGCACCTAAATTTGGTGCGGTTTGTCATTGATTTCATCTGAAAGAAACTTGCAGGCTTTTTATCTGCTGTTGTCCCCAGCGTAAGATTATCCATTCACATCCTAAAGTACTTGTTATATTTTCAACTCACTCTTATTTGAATAAAAGCCTCAACAATTGGGAGCAATTTAATAAGCACAGAACAAGAGCTGGACCTTGCATTTGGTAGATACTGTACAGTATTACTTCATAGAAATGTAGTCAATGGCATTCCCTATAGACAATCATTTGTTTTATCTTTAGAGTCGTTCAAAGAACCATTGTGAACTTGACATTAATTGGAATGGAATACACGCAAGAGACTTTCCTCTTCTTCCAATTGTCCTCATCCTTTCTTCTCTTCCACCCCTGCTTTGCAGATTACCATATAGAAATCACCAGGAAGTTGGAGGACAAGACAGCTTTGGAACGTCATTCTGTCATCCTGTCCTGTGACTTCAGGCCTTCTCCAAAGGTTGTGAAATGGTTCAAGGGCCGCACACCCATCGAGCCCTCTGAGAAGTACAAGATCAAGAGGGATAAGCATTCAGCAGAGCTCAGAATTCTGAAGCTGAAGCCCGATGATGCTGGTGTGTACAAGTGCAAGGCAGGAATTGCAGAGACTGAGGCCACGCTGACAGCTGAAGGTATGAGCAGGGAGGGTGGCCTCTTCCATGTCCTATTTCACCTCAGATTTCTCTTCTTGAGGTTGACTTCTGCCGTTCTCTCCTGCTAACTTTATACATGTATTATCTTCACATAGATGATTACACAAAGATCATCTAGTCCAACCATTCTACCACATCCCAGTATGATTTATAGTAACAGTGGTAACAGTTCACCTTGTTTCCCCACAGCCCGCAATGTAGAAGTAACGAAGCACCTGCAGGATGTAGAAATTGAAGAAGAGAGCTCTGCTGTCTTCTCCTGCGAGCTGTCCCATAATGACGAGGACGTGGAATGGTTCCTGAATGGCAACCTCCTTTACACCAACAATTACAATGACATCAAGAACGTTGGCAATTGCTGCACACTGACAATGAAGCAGGTTAAGCCTGAGGATGCTGGCACAGTGACAGTGAAGTCAGACAAGGTGTCAGAAAGCGCACCTGAAGGTGATAGGTGGGTCTGATCACACCCCTCCTGGATGTAAGAGATGCTAAGGAGCTCCAGTTCATTCTATTGTGCAGCAGTCCTGCTTCTAAAGCTGACCTCTCTGGGGTGACAAGTCATCAGAGGCTTTCTTCCAGTGGAAGGTTCCATTGCAGCAGATATCAAGGAAGGAGGATGGTTTTGGTGTCCTGCCAAAGCATTCCATTGCTTTTTATCATCATTTTACTTAACACAAGGAGAGTTACAGGAGCAATTTCTTTTACTGCTTCAGTAACATGCAGTGTCAATGCTGTTGTCTCCAAGGATTTATGACTGAAGGAGAGATCATTCAGTGTGTGTTTTGCCTCTGGGATGACTAATGACCAGGCTGTGAGCAACCTGATCTAGCTGTGAATGTCCCTTTTTATTGCAGGGGAGCTGGGCTAGATGGCCTTTAAGGGTCTCTTCCAATTCTAAGGAACTTGTGCCTGAAGTGCAGAAGTGGATGAATTATACCACTTCTTCATATCCTCCCCATGATTACAGAGGAAATACAACAAAACAACATGCATGGTCTTACTGTTGTCATTTGCTTGAATACGAAGACGTCTCTTTTTTATGGTTGAGATTTTTGTTGATATGGGTCAGGAGGAACTCACACTTTTTAGCTTTCTCAATAGGCAAAAAGTTCCAGTTGCTGCAAGCCACCGAGGTAACCAATAGAGGGGCCCTGATCCCCCTTGTGCCATCGGGATGCTCTGGCATGGGATGTGCCTCAAATTCAGAGCTCCTTCCCACCTCCCAAGGAAAAGCAAAGCAACTCAAGCATCTCCAGCAAAGCTGCCCAGCAGACAGCAGGGAATGCAAACAGCTTCTGGCTGCTCCCCTGCACTCCTGTCCTAAGTAAGTGACCCCATGAGGACTGGATGGGAAATCAGTGCATGACACACGTGAGTGTGCACAGCAGTGGGGATCCATGTGTGTGTGTGTGTGTGTATTTGTGCATGGATGGTGTTGTACACACATTTGTGTCCATGAGTGTACAAACCAGTGGTGTTGCTCAGGTGTGTGTAGGTCTGTGGGTATGTGTGCAAGGACGAGCATGCACATATATGTACGTGCACAGGGGTGTGCAGAGTGTTGGAGCTGCACAAGGACATTGTGGTACCGGTGTGTGCGTGCACTTTGGGAGTGAAAGGAAGGGGTTACACATGTGTGAGTGTGTGTGCGCACAGGGCTGCACTAAGGGATGTGGTTGTGTGAGTGTGTGTGAGCACATAGATAGTGCGTGGATGCGGTGGCACAAATGTGTGCTTGCACAGGGCTGTGCTGAGGAGTTGGGCTGCACACAGGTGCACACAAAGGGATGTTTGAACCCTTTGCCCCTAAGAACAGTTTTCCAGTGTCTCTCATGCAAGAATTCTTTGAACAGCCTGCAGCTGACTCTCCTGAAGCTCAGGGTCCTGACTTTGCTTTTTGCCAGGCCCGCATTCCTTGAGATGAGGAACTCTAGGAGGGCATGGTCACTACAGCCCTGACCACCTCCAGTCTTAACCCCTGCTGTGCAGCATGTCCAGTAATGCTTCCCATCACAGAATCACAGAATCACAGAATTACCCGGGTTGGAAGGGACCTCAAGGATCATGTAGTTCCAACCCCCCTGCCTAGCAGGGCCACCAAACATACACATTTACTAGATCAGGTTGCCCAGGGCCCTGTCCAACCTGGTCTTGAACACCTCCAAGGACGGGGCATCCACAACCTCACTGGGCAGCCTGTTCCAGGACCTAACCACCCTTCTAGTAAAGAACTTTCCCCTAACATCCAACCTAAATCTTCCCTCCTTCAACTTAAAACCATTTCCCCTAGTCCTGCTATTATCAGCCCTTTCAAAGAGTTTACTCCCCTCCTGGGAGTAAGTTCCCTTCAGGTATTGAAAGGCTGCAATGAGGTCACCTCGCAACCTTCTCTTCTCCAGGCTGAACAAACCCAACTCCCTCAGCCTGTCCTCATAGGGGAGGTGCTCCAGCCCCCTGATCATCTTTGTGGCCCTCCTCTGGACCCTTTCCAAAATTTCCATATCTTTTTTGTACTGAGGGCTCCACACCTGGACACAGTACTCCAGATGGGGCCTCACAAGAGCAGAGTAGAGAGGGACGATCACCTCCCTATCCCTGCTGACCACCCCTCTCCTGATGGAGCCCAGGATCCCATTTGCTTTCCGGGCTGCCAGAGCGCACTGCTGGCTCATGTTAAGTTTCTCATCTATCAGGACCCCTAGGTCTTTTTCAGCCGAGCTGCTCTCAAGGACAACTCCTCCCAGCCTGTACAGGTGCCTGGGGTTCTTCCGGCCCAAGTGCAAAACCTTGCACTTTGCCGTGTTGAACCTCATTAGGTTCACCCGAGCCCAGCTTTCCAGCCTGTCAAGGTCCCTCTGAATGGCATCTGTTCCCTCCACTGTATCGACTGCACCACTCAGCTTGGTGTCATCAGCAAACTTGCTGAGGGTGCACTCCATTCCCTCGTCGATGTCATTAATAAAGATGTTAAAGAGCACCGGTCCCAAGACAGACCTTTGAGGGACGCCGCTCGTTACCGGCCTCCACCTGGACATAGAGCCATTGACCACCACCCTCTGTCTGCGGCCTTTCAACCAATTGCTTATCCATCTAGTTGTCCACCCATCAAATCCACCTCCCTCCAATTTGGAGATGAGGATGTGATGGGGGACCATGTCAAAGGCCTTGCTCAGGTCCAGGTAAATGACATCGGTCGCCTTCCCTTCATCCACCAACGCCGTCACTCCATCATAGAAGGCCACAAGATTAGTTAAGCATGACCTTCCCCTGGTGAAGCCATGCTGGCTGTCTCGGATCACATGCTTGTTCCTTATGCGATCAAGCATGTTGTCCAGGAGGATCTGTTCCATAATCTTCCCAGGCACAGAGGTGAGACTCACCGGCCTGTAGTTACCCGGGTCGTCCCTGCTCCCCTTCTTGTAAATGGGAGTGACGTGACCCTTCCTCCAATCATCTGGGACCTAACCTGACAGCCACGACTTCTCAAATATGATGGAGAGTGGCTCAGCAACCACCTCAGCCAGCTCCTTCAGGACCCTGGGATGCACGCCATCTGGCCCCATAGACTTATACTCATTCAGTCTAAGGAGGCACTCTCGGACTTGCTCTACCCTTACAGTGCGGGAGGGATTTACCTCCTTGGTCCCCACATGGAGGTATGGGGGTGCAAGACTTAGGGACGTGAAAAAGACTAGAATCCTGGCCACCAGTGAAGACCGAGGTGAAGAACTCATTCAGCACCTCAGCTATCTCTTCATCTGTTGAAGCCATTTCTCCTTTTAAATTTACCAGAGTAGGCACGCCCATTTTGGCCTGTCTCTTCTGGCCAATGTACCTGTAGAAGGTTTTCTTGTTGTTTTTCACATCCCTCGCCAAGTTCAGTTCTGCCTGAGCCTTGGCTTTCCTGATCCCACATCTGCAAGTTCGGACGGCATCCCTGTATTCTTCCCGGGTGACACAGCCTTGTTTCCAGAGCTTGTACACCCCTTTCTTCACCCTCAGTTCTCTTAGCAGGTCCTTGCTGAGCCATGCCGGTTTTCTACCTCTCCTGCCCACTTTCTTAATCAGGGGAATGGAGACCTCTTGTGCTGCCAGGAGGGCATCCTTGAACAGTAGCCAGCTCTCCTCAACGTCCTTATCTTTGAGGGCAGCGCGCCAGGGGATCTTGGCCAGCATTCCATTGAGTAGCTTGAAGTCTGCTCTTCTAAAGTTGAGCATCCTGGTCCTGCTCTTTGCCAGGCCCACATCGCTTGAGATCACAAACTCAACCAGGGCATGATCGCTGGAGCCCAGGCAGCCTCCAACCTTGACGCCTTTGATGATCTCCTCAGCGTTGGTGAGCAGCAGGTCCAGCAACGCTTGACCTCTGGTCGGTCTGTCCAATACCTTCCCTTCTGCTTGGTGTGCTTAATGCTTGGCCCACAAAGTTATTCCCAGTGCAGTCCAGCAGTCTCTCAGACAGCTTGCAGCCAGCCATGCTGATTTCCCAGCCTGACTGGAATCCCCCATCAAGTTGAGAGTCAGTGAGCGCGGTGCTTCTGGTAGCGGCAGTAAGCAGGGCCCATCAACAGGCTCCCTTGACCAGGCGGCCTGGAGCAGACCCTCACCTCCAGAAGCCCATTATTGGTTCAGTCCCGAATTTTACCCGCAAGTTCTCAACGTGATCGTGGCTGTTCTTAGTCCTTTGCAGTCAGCTTCTTCATAGAGAGGGCAAATACCTTGCCCTCCGGAATTCCATAGTAACAATCATGTCTCCTTTATGTCAGGTGAGGTGTTTTTTGTTGTTGTTGTTTTTTGTTTGCTTGTTTGTTTGTTTTCCATTTTCTAGGTAGAAAATTTAATTTCTGAGCCAGGAGAAGAAGAAGTGCAACATGTAACAATCTTCCTGGCACTGTGCAGTTTGCATGAGTAGCCAAGTGCTCCTCAGGTAACGTGTGCTGCAGAGCTGACCTTGGTGGCAGGGGTTGTGTCTTCATTTTCTTCCTGTCATGTAGGAACATAAGAAGACTCTTCAGAGCAGGAGCTGCAGAGGAAGATGAACGGCATGAGAAGGTAAGGCTAGGAACCAAGGACACCTCCAGAAAGAACAGAAAAACTAAGTCATTTAAGATGCATTATGGCCGTGTGATACTGTCCGTGACTGGAGGAGAAGCACATGGCTAGGAATGACTGATGGCTCTGGTGGGATGAGTGCCTACGTGCGCCGTAAAGGAGAGTTTGTGGGATGTTCTGTGGACATGTGAAGGCTGTGGGAAAGTTAAGAGAGAAAACGTGTGAATTCACAGAAGTGGTATTAGAACCTGGAATAAACCATTTGGATCACTCACATCTGAGTCCGTGCCAGATTGTCGCACTGTCAGAACCTGAGGCCTGGGATTTTCCTTTAGTAGTGCCAACTGCCTGTTGTAAATGAGAAAAGATATTACTAAACATAGCTTCCCTCCTTGTAGTTTTGATATTTCTGTCTTTGCATTCCTTTAGCACCCAGGGTGTTGATGCAGCTGCACAAATCCGCTGTACTGTCCTCCTGTTTTGCATGGAAGAATGGTAAAATAGCAATCTCTGGGTGAAATTTTGTTCAGGCGTTTTCCTTTCTGTGCCCCTAGGAAGCAATGGCTTGGAAATGGCAGTGCCGCCTGGGAACCCACACAGCAACCCAGTATCTCATTGTCTGGGTCTGTGAAAAACCACAATGATGACAAAAGATGTTTCAATTCTGTCTGTGCTGTCAGTGCAGCCCTGAGGAGCGGTGTGGGCATGGCATGGCAGGGAGAAGGGATTTCCCTTCCAATGGGAAAGTGCCTGTTCATGTGTTGGTATGTAACCGCTCCATGGCCTGCTCCATGTGCTTCTGAATGGGCAGCTCAACTTTTGTGTCACTCAGCCACCTGTGGCAGAGGTCAGGATTAGTGCCTTTCAAGGAGCTGAGAAGCATTTCTTGCTCAAGTCCTGCTTCCAAGCTTAACCACCTACAATGAAGTAGATGTCGTTTTTCTGGTGTCCTTCAATTCCGTGTCCGCATTTTCCCAAAAGCAAAAGAATTTGGAGTTAACCAGCTGCAGTGAAGTGAGCAATTTCAGTGCCTATTTCTGATGGTGGCAACGAGTTCAGAGGTCACACTTAATTGACGGTGCCTGTTTCCATTCTGACAAAGGCTGTAGTTTCAGCTGACTTCCCGAGGCTGCCATGTGTGGTGGTGACACAGCCTTGGGCTTGTGCGTTTGCATGACTCCCACCTTTCCTTTCTGTGTCTTGCAGGTCAGCTGGTGCTGGAAGCGGCCGGTATCTGAGTAGGAATGAAGGTGAGTGCAGGAGCAGCTGCTGAGGGGAGGAAGGAAGTCCATGCTAATGAGCTCTGAAGCATCTGCGGGTCTGGTACCAGAATAGGCAGCAGTGATGCAGGGGGCTCCTCGGCAGGAAGCTGGCTGATCCAAATGCTTGCTGAGAGTTTGGAAGCCCAAACCCTTATGGTCTCTGTAAGGGTGGTTAATAAAAAGATATTAACCAAGATGGTGGTAAATAGCCTAAGGTTATTAGCAAAGGGAAACTCACCAATATCGATACCTTGACTAGAAAGCTGAGGCAGCCTCAACTAGGGAGCAATCTCTAAGACATGCTGTCTCAGTGGTGGTCAGCCTTTAAATGAGGTCTCAGAGGAGGTTGAGTCGAGGTCCACCCCTTCTGGGAGCACAGCTAGATTACTCTCACCTGTGCTCCCGCAGCTGACCCAATACTTGCCTCAGCTGATTAATCAGAGGTTCAAGCTGTGATTTCCCATACAGTCTCTAAGCTGAAGGCAGCATCTCCTTGATCTGATGGTGGTGTGCCTGAGTGAGGGAGTGATCCAAGCTGGATGCAGAAGAGTCATCTTAATTTCTCTGCTATTTTACTTCAGATGACACCTATTGGGTGTTGGTTTCTTAAAATTTGGATCTAGGAGGTGGTCTCTTCCTTTGCTTCTGATGAAAGCACAGAAGTGCAGCAGGAGTAGAAGACAAAGAGGTTTTCTTGGTGACAGGAACACCAATTATTTGATTCAAATGTGTAACTGATGTAGATGGTGAAGAACAGATCTGCCTCAAAGACATGCTTGATCACATAAGAAATGAGCATGTGATCCAAGACAGGCAGCGTGGCTTTAGCAGGGGAAGGCCATGCCTAACCAGTCTGGTGGCCTTCTATGATGGAGTGACGGCATTTGTGGACAAAAGGAAGGTAACAGATGTCATTGACCTGGACTTGAGCAAGATCTTTGACATTGCCCTCCACCACATCCTTATCTCTAAACTGGAGGGATGTGGATTTGACAGGTGGACCACCTGGTGGATAAGGGATTGGTTGAAAGGCCACAGACAGAGGGTGGTGATTCATGGTTCTATGTCCAGGTGGAGGCCGATAACAAGTGGTGTCATCCAGGAGTCTGTCTTGGGACCAGTGCTTTTTTACATGGTTATCAGAGACACCAATGATGCAATGGAGTGCACCTTCTGCTGTTTGCTGAGTGGTGCGGCTGACGCAGTGGAAGGAAGGGATGCCATTCAGAGGGAGCTCAACCGAGAGGTTGGCCTAGGTGAATTTAATGAGGTTCAACACAGCAAAGTGCAAGGTTTTGCACTTGGGCTGGAGGAATCCCAGGCATTTCTACAGACTGGGAGGAGCAGTCCTTAAGAGAAGCCCCGCAGAGAAGGACCTGGGGGTCCTGGTGGATGAAAAACAGAACGTGAGCCATCAGCGTGCTCTTGCAGCTCAGAGAGCAAATGGTCCCCTGGGCTCCATCAGAAGAGGGGATGGCCAGCAGGGACAGGGAGGTGATTGATCTTCATGATCCTTGAGGTCCCTTCCAACCCGGGCCATTCTATGATTCTGTGATTACACTCGCTGTCAGAAATAACGGCAGCTGTACAGATGTTGGATATATTTTGGGACAGTTCTTGTAACCAGCTGATTTTAAGACCTTGCCCGAGTCAAGAGTCTAAATTGAGTGTCAGAAGAAAGCTGGTAAAGTGGCTATTGCTCATTCTTTTTCATTTGCTGATTCTTTCATTCGGGTTCCTTTTCCAAAGGAGATTCTGGTGATGGAAGCAATTGAAGAAAGAACCAAAGCAGCTCTTGCCAAGAGTGCTTGAAGTCCCTGTGGAGAGAAGCAAAGAACTTGGGCTTCCTCTGGGATGCTCCCCACCATGTCTCAGGAAGGAGACAACTGCTGTTCCACTTTCTGCTCTGTGTGTGGAAAGGTACGTCTGGGTTTCTTCTGCTTGTTTATTCTTTCTTTTTCAGGCTTTGAAGGAGAAGGGGTGGAGCAACGGGAGACTCACTGGTCATTTGTTACCTCAAGAACAGGATGGATTCTGCATTGACTGTGAAAAACCTGGGCTAGTAGCATGGGCATGTTTCAGGCTGGACTTTTCCTTCTTGGTTTCCTTTTGGCTACAGGGAGACAGCTGTCTAAAGGTGTGTTTTCATACCCACTCTCCAAAACCATGTTTCATTGTTGCAGGTGGTTCAGTGTGCTCTTGCAGTGCAGATGCTGTAGTTTGCTGTAGAATCTGAATTGTTTCTGTTCCTAGGGGAGGACTGGGAGGAGGTAGTGAGAAGAGAATTCAATGCCTTAGGTGTATCTTAGTGAGAAATGTTGGCATGAGGTGCTGAAAGTCTTGAGTTGTCAAAGGCCAGTGATGCTCAGACTCCTTAACCTGCTGGAGCAGGGTGGAAGCAAGGAGTGGGCACTGCCGTCCCACAAGCTGCACTTGGTTCTGGTCTGCCAGGTCTGTGCTGGCCTGGATTTCTTCTGAGAAGTTTGTTGGAGCTGCTTGGAGTAGTGAAGGGTGGGGAGGAAGTGCTGCTCAAGAGCTAAGGCTCTGCATGATCATCTTGGATGGTTTTAACCATGATATCTGAAGACATAGTTTCCATCAGAATGATCCCAACATTGTGCGAGTGTCTCAGATGTATGAGAGCACCCGCCTCCTCCAGCTGAGCCATAGGAAAGCTAACTGTGCCCAGTAATTACAGCTTCTGCAGATTGAATATGCTTCCAAGTGTTTTCCTTAGTGATCAATAATGTCCCAGCACTCTGAGATTCCATCTCTGGCACAGTCTCGAGCATCTCTGCAATCCTTGGTTGCTGGAGGGCACGTGGTGAGTGCATGGACAGGGTGGCACAAACGCGTGCGTGTGCTGAGGAGTTGGGTTGCACACAGGTGCACACAAAGGGGTGTTTGTGGAAGGTGTAGGCACGTAGGTGTTCCCAGGGATGGTTTGCACACGTCTGTGAATGCAAAGGAGGGCACACACGATGCAGAGTGTGCCTGGGGGTGTGCAAAGCAGGCAGGGTGGTGAATGGGTGTGCGTGTGCACATGGATAGGGGAAGGTTGGGGTTACAGGTTGACCTGTGCTGAGGTGAGTGGGGACTCACGGTGTTGCTCAGTGGTAGATTGGTTCACACTGAGTGCTAACAGGAAACTCGCACACCCTTTTTGTTTCAGCTGTGCCAGCGCTGTGATCCCTTGCTGCAGGGATGGGGTGTTGGAAGGATGGTGTGCGTGCCGAGCTCCCATCTCTTGCAGGAATCAAGTGTAGAGCAAAAGGGATGTTTGGGCCAGGTGACTGTAAGAAGGCTGGCTGCTTTGGATGGTGGTAGCTGATGGAAACAGGTGCTCTGGGGACCGTTCAGCTTTTAACAGAAGACAGGGGTCCTGCAGCAAGAACGACTAGGTTCTCAAATGGCTTCAGACGTGCACACCGACTACATCCCCGCAGACATTTACCGGTAGGTGGCTCTTGCAGAAGAAGATTCAAGCAGCAGAACCTTTTGCTCAGCTACAGCACACAAATGCTACAAAAGCAGGAACAACCTGCAAGCTCTGGGTCTGTTTGTCTTGCACAGGCATGCACTAACTGCGTTTGATGGTACCCCCCATCCTTGATTTCCTTCCCTGCTTCTTGTCTGATGACGCTGCTGAGCCAGGAACAAGCTGCCCAGTGTGGCAGAGCATGGTGCAGGGCTGTGCTGGGACCTCCTCCCCTTCATCTGCTGCAGATCAGTGCCCCACACGTGCCATTGGGATGCTCTGGCACGGGATGTGCCTCCAACCCAAAGCTCCTTCCCACCTCCCAAGGAAAAACAAAGCAACCCAAGCATCTCCAGCAAAGCTGCCCAGCAGACAGCAGGGAATGCAAACAGCTTCTGGCTGCTCCCCTACACTCCCGTCCTAAGTAAGAGACCCTATGAGGACTGGCTGGGAAATCAGTGCATGACACACGTGAGTGTGCACAGGATTGTGCAAAGCAGTGGGGTTCCACGAGTTTGTGTGTGTGTGTATCTCTGCTGTTATGAAAGCATGGGAAGACTTACTGAGTCCCAGATAATTACTTATCCTCAAATGATTTTTCCTGGCCAAAGTTAGAGCCTCTCACAGGTAATCGAGATCAACAGGCTGTTGTTGCACAATCAACAGACACAATCTAGATGATCAGCTGAGGAAAATAAAGCATCATGCGAAGGGTACTAGATAAGTGAGCAGCTTGAGATCTGCACATTTATGTGATGCTCATGGTCTTAGACAATATTTGCCTAGAGAGGTCACATTGAATGAAAGCAAACTCTAAGATGAATGAAAATATGCACAGGAGAAGAAGCCTCTGAGGCTTCTCAAGTGTTATGACCAGAAGACATAAACTCTGTTAAAGCAAACGTTTCTCTCTATTTTTTGTGTTATTCCAGGCAGGCCTTGATTACCGCCTGAACACATGCTGTGGAAGCCCAGCTTATGCAGCACCAGAGCTAATCCAGGGCAAAGTGTCTATTGGCTCAGAGGGATGTAGAGCGGTGTTTGTTATCCCCTCTTTCCCTTCCCTCTCCACAGAGCATTTAAAGGCAGTGGAGCTCAGGTAGGCTCTCTTGGTTTCCCTTCTGAATTCTGCTAGGTTGCATCGCTTGGTAGCTCTCAGAAGCTGTCAGTGGCCACAGACTAGAAAAGTGCAATTGGTCTCAGTTCACACAGCTGGCTGGTTTGTCTCAGGCTAATCCTGAACTGCCTCAAGCGACTGCTTTGGGGCTCTACAGAACAGCAACTTCAGAGATCTCTTTCTATTACTAAGTGTTTGAAAGAGCAATTTGCTCTGTTAATTATCCATCATTTCTGTGCAGTCTGTTTTGTCAGACTTGTCTTTAGCTTCCAAGTTGTATGTGAAGAATTGTTTCCGTTGTAATGCACAATGAACTAAAAATTGAGAGATGAAAATGTGAAGAGTTTTTCCAGCTTTGATTTCATGTCTGGAATTTTGGAACCCACTACTTGCAGTTGTTAATCTGTCCAAACTGGTCTGGTTTGGGATGCCCTCGTACTTCTTGAATCGCTGTTAAAGGCGGAGCAATTCCTACAAGTGCCATGGCCCCACTGTTGTTCTAATTCTTGTTTCTTTGTTTTCCACACGCTGCTTTTCAAGCCTCCTTTTTCTTTACAGTCAAAGTGAGAACTGCACTGTGTCTGAACCTTGTTGTGCCTCTACATAAAGAGAACCGAACAGCTGCAAAGCCAGACAGGTGACTGTGCTGACAGCTCTCGTAGCCAGTAACACGTAACTGTGCTAAATCCCTTGTGACGGCTTTGATTTCATTTTTGCCAGTGAAATCCTTGTAAAAGGAACTGCAGCAGTGTGATGAGCTAAGGTGAAGATGCTGGTTTTAGTAGTGCTCTAAGCTGAGTGAAAGGGCAATTGAATGAGGGTTATATGCTTTCTCTGGGACGATAAGGTTTTATTTCCTGAGGGAAAGAGCCAGCTTTTCATGGGCTATATGTGGGCTTTGGCAAGGGCAGACAATCCAGTCTGTCAGGAAGCCATTTGAGGTGCTTCAGGTTTGTAAGCTTGTCTTTTTGTTTTTCAGGCGGATATTTGGAGCATGGGTGTAGTGCTGTATGCTCTGCTGTGTGGGTTTTTCCTTTGGATGATGACAATATGATGGCACTCTACAGGAGGATACCAGTGGGTATCAGTGGTGCTAGAATACACTGAGAAGGGAAATAGCTGAGCTTGACAAGAGGCCTTGCTTTTCGGATGGCAGAACATGCTGAGCTGTGGGTAGAAAGGCCACAGCACAGTCTGCTGAATATTGTCCCTGTTTTTGCTGCTTTGTCTACCAGTATTTTGTGGATTTGGTTCTACGCTTGGTTGGCCTATGTGGCACTGTAGCCTAATTCTGTACCATGATAGCATACAGAATTTAAGGAGAAGTATTTTCCTGCCAATGGGCTGGATTTTTTTGTATCTGGTTCTTCAACTGGCTGCTCCCTATACTATCTGTAGTAAAAATATAGACACATCATTTGATTTCCCTGAAATGAATGTTCCTAAATGCCAGCTCTTCTCATGTCTACAAAGATCAAAGTTCTGCATTTGCTATTAGAATTTCCTCTTCCAGAATCAGGAGGTAATGTAGGACCCCACAGATTGCCTTCAGAATCCAGCAGTTAGTTCTGTTTCCTTCTGGAGTGCATAACAACCTGAGCACATGAATTGAATGACGTGGCTTGTTAGTCTGGTACAAACTCTGCTGTACACTGAAACCTGGTCCATTTGTAAGCAGGACTTTGTCCATCTCTGCAGGACAGCAGAAAACCCTTTGTGCTAATCATGATGCCAAGAAGCAGAATGCGGCAAATGGCAGATGATCCAACTGCTTCAGGTGTTCATTTCCTTAAAACTGTGAATAGTTTTGGACTGAGAGTTTGTAAGCAGAACAGAGCTCTTAAAGCTGTCAGAGATTATTTCTGCACTGTTCAATTCTATCTGCCTAACATACACCGGATCTCAGAACTGCATTGCTTGAACTGGTGGAACTTGTTGAAGTGAACTGGGATGAGCAAGTTTTAGAACTTAGTCAGAATGCAGTAAAAAATGGATAATCTCATGAGTATTAAGGTACAGGCTTGCTATTTCTGCACTGAATTTGTTTTTATTTTACATGGCTGTGATCTGAAAGTTGCTTGAAACGCAGGCACCTAGGCACTGTTGTGTAACTGAATTTCACACGATAGGTCCTGAAATATCCTGGAATCAAAAACTCTGACTTGTTTTAAGTCTGCTGCTTGAGTCTAATCAGGGTCATAGTGTCTGTGTGCAGTGTTTCTTTCCCTGTAATGCTCCACATCATTTCATTTTGGGAATATTGAAGGAAATGGACTATGTGCCATAACTGTTGTTAGAACAAAGTATGTCTGGTGTGATCTTATGCATAGGTTCTGTAACTGCTCTTCACAGCTCAGGTGTTTGACCTTCCTTTTGGTGAAGTGATGAAATACTGCTGGTTTCTATTTGTGCTTCTAGGCACCTTGAAGCTCTTAGGAATAGAACAATTGTCTCCAGTTCTTTTCAATGATATCAGTAACAGCTCGAGTGTTGCTGCCCACTAGGTAGACCCAAAGAAGCAGATTACAGTGAAACAACACACGAGCTGGACCTGAATGAGGATCACTTTCAAGACAGTGGCTATGCTGCTTCAAGCCTACTTGCTTCTTCCTGCCGCCACTCTATTACCAAGTATCGACAACCTTTCATGATTCAACTTGCAAATGTTTGAAACTAACCCTTGTGTTTCTATGCCTTCCTAGGTGATTCGAGCCCTTGTCAACCCCAAAGATCCAAACCAAGCAGTGTCTTTCCATCAATGGAGAGTTCTTATTAAGCATGAATCGCTGCAATTCGGATGACAGCCTTCCACATGGTAACAGTGATGGACACAAGGGGCTCATCCACGTTCATGCTCTCATATCTCCTGGCTCTGCTGAAGCTCCTGACCTGAGCCTGCCAGACACAGCAGTCACCTGCCTGGATTGTGACCCAGCGCCTTTGCAGTGCTGCCCATCCCAAGCACAGCCCGAGTGTCCCAGCAGCAGCACCACCATGCAGGAGCAGGGCAGCATCAGTGAGGTGAAGCTGAGCATCTTAGATGGGGACTTAGAGTCAGGCTGCCAGTCCCAGGCACCAGGCAGCAGCACCAGCTCTGAGCCACTCTCATCTTGACAAGAGGAGTCCCATCTTCACCCTTGACCTCTCAAGCCCTCCTGTCTTTTATTGAATAAAGTCACTCTCATGCTCAGTCATCGCCTCGACTGCATTCTGAGTCTTCAATCACAGGGATTGGGATGAATGCAACAAACAGCAAGGCAGCTCAGCTTGCAATGCTATGGCTGTGGGGTTCGTGCAGGCAGAGCTCTGGGTTCCCATTTTGCCTGGCTTTGGGATGTCTGCAGCAAGATCTCTACCATTTTGTATGGGAGCAAATAATCTCTAGCATCCAGGTTGCTGCTCATGATATATCCCAGTCTTCCTGGCTGTCACTTTGTGATACTTTTCAAAGCCTTTTGATACTCTTTGATGCCTTGGCTTCTCCCTAACACCTCTGTCCTCCTGCCATGTTGACTCACGTCTCCCACTTTTAAGCTGGCTTTGCAGATCATCTCCAGCCCTGTCATCATCACGCTGCAGCAGGAGGTGCTCACCTGGCCCAATGTCTGGCAGTACTGCTTGTTCTGCAGATGAGCAGCTGCCTCCTCATCTCTTCAGCTACAGTAGTTTTTCTCAGGGCAGTTAGATGCAGTCACGCTCCTCTGGATTTGGTGTGTTAAATCCATGCTGCATGGCAGCAGTCAGTGCAATACAAAGGTGTTCTGTGTGCCATAGCATTTCTCCAGGGGCTGCCAAAGGTAGAAGCACAACACAGCACCATCCTTCTGACAGTAATGTCTGTGAGTGTTAGACATGTGAGCACTGCATCATCCCCAGCGTGTCAGTGCTTTTCCACACCAACCTGACTCTCACACTCTGCACTGAATGTAACTCTGCTCTTGTGGAGACAAATGCTTTCTGTCACATCCTCCATCCCTGCAACCATTTGCCGGTAGGCAGCTCTTGCAGAAGAATCAAGCAGCAGAACCTTGTGCTCACCCTACAGCATGCAAATGCTATGAAAGCAGAAATAACCTGGCATGCTCTGGGTCTGCAAGGCTGCACAGATGGGAGAGGTAGATTGTGTTTTTGCAGTGGAAGTTTCCAGTATTTTCAGTACATAGTGTAGGCCCTAACTGAATGTATAACCCTCTTGTAAAACAGCTGTATAAGTAGTTTTTCCACCAAGAAAGTTGCTGAACAGAATTAAGTTCAGACTGGGGGCATTCTGACATGGGAAGAATTGAGACAAGCACAAGATAAATACAGGGTGGGTAGAGCCCAGCACAGGACAGAATGAATGTACTGACTTTTGGAAACATTGCCCTTCTCTGTCTGCAGAAAAGTACAAGGCAGACCTAAAAACAAGAGGTTGGTAATTGACCTTCTATGGAAATGAATCCTAGCCACAGTCTCGAGGAGTCTGTGAGCCTGAGATGCTCAACCAATGAGAGCCATGAGAGCATCACCTGCAGTGGGTTTAGGGCACAGAACAGAATTGATTTCACTGACTGGTGTGCAGTTTCTCCCTTGCCAATAGGGGATGTGCGCGCAGTATTGCAATAATGAATAAGCACTGCTGCTATCGCTGCCATCTTTGCCTAACTAGAAATCTTTGACTTTGAGAGTTTCTCACACAAGGGGAGAGGGTAAGAAAGTAAAGAGGCACAGAAAACTAAGGGAAACTGCTCTTCTTTATCTTATCTATAAAAATTGATACGATGCTGTTGTGCATTTTTTTTAATTTTATTTTTAATTTTTTGCTAATGTCAGTTAGATTGTTTTAAAATATCCACACACCAAAATCTGACTACCAAGCAAATGTAATGAAAATGAAATGAAGGTGAGTTAGTGGAAAGCACAAGGCCATATTATATTAGGCTCCAGCAAATTTACAGGCAGTCACTGCACGAAGAGGTAGATCTGAGTTGCACATTATATGATTCCCACAAAGATTAAGGAAATCTGAAGCTTTCAATATATTTTTTTAATTCTTTTTTCATTTCATTTTTAAACACCTGACCCAGACCCCAACCCTCACAGGAGCTGTAAAGATAACAGCATTAACCAGCAATGTAACTCTAATCCTAACCCTTACCCTGATTCTAAAATCGTCCCTAACTCCAAATGCAACAACAAAAATGATGCTAGAAGTTTGTAGCAAAAGGAACCTTAACCCTGATCATAATCCAAAAAAAAAATCATTATGGTAACAATAATCTTTACCTTAAGAGTAATATTAATCAGAGCCCAGATGATGCCTGCATCCAATCAGAAGCATGCTTTGCATTATTTAAGAGTTGTATTTTTTCCAATGAACTCTCTCTATTATCACGTTTATAAAGTAACAGAGTCTGTTCTTTTTCTCCTGACACTGTGCCTTACTCCTGACATCCCCTGGAAATGACCCAGATAGGGCACCATCAAAGTAATGCTAATAGTAATGTCAGTCCTAAGGGTATCTCTAGCCTCAGTGTTAATGGGACGCTAACAACAATCCCAACAGCCTTAAACATTCTGGTGGTGTGAAAGAGGTGCTGCCTTGCACATGCTGGGCAGTCCCATTGCCTGTTAAATGCAGGCGGCAGCGTAGAAACATGATGCCCGTGGTCAGAATGCCCTGTGGCAGATCCTGGCACCGGAGAACTGACCGGAGAACCATGAGAGAACTGACAACAAATCACGCGACATCAGAACCGACCCAGTGGTTATTTACAAGCCTTGGGAGACCCAGACAGGATCTCAGAGTGGTGAATGTAGGTACAGAAGTTGTTACTACTCTGTTTTCTTCTAAAAGAAGTGTTTTTTTTTCATCTCAGAAGTTGGGGGGGGGGGGGGGGGGGGCGCGGGAAAGGGATATCAATTTAATTACTCATTAATTTATTGACAGACATTCACGTTTGCTACGTTTGGAGAAGTTTTTATTTGTTTGCTGTGGTTTGATTTTTTTTTTTTTCTTTTTTTTTTCCCCCTTCCCTCCTCTTCCATCTTTGTGTTGTTCCCCTATAATCAAAAGAACGGATCCCCAGGGTCTGTCCCGCAGACGTTCTTTCCGTGGTCTCTGCTGCCACCTGCTGGCCAATAAGCGGAACTGCCACTGTTGGGCGTTTGGTGCCGCAGGAAGCACAACGCAGATCTGAGTTCTGACCGGTCTACGCAGCAAATCCGCCAATCTTTATTGCGATAAGCCCTCCAGACAAGAGCATAAAGTCTTTGCCTGAGGGCAGGGTTAGTAGTAATGGATGTCAGTTTTGAAATTTCCAGTCCATTCACCATAGCACTTTCTGCCTCCATGTCCCATAACCAGAGCAGCTATGCTGGCATGCTCTCTTGGTTTCTGTCTAAACCACTGTACTATATCCATCAGTTCAGCTGCTGTATTATGGGCAGCAGGGTTTGGGGGGTGGACACTGGTCAGGGCACTCCCACCAGCCTATCCTGCATTTTTATTTTTTTTTTTTTCATTTTTGGGTTACAATCAGTCAGATCTCAAATAGATCTAGTCCAAATGGAACCTCAAAATCTGACCTTTTAGTGCCTTCATTTACAGAGTCCATTTTATACAGATTCCCTTGTACAGGGCCCCCATGGTCCTCCAGACAGTTGTTACTGATCTTCCATAGGAGAATGATTGAATTAGGTTTTTTCCCATCAAAACTGCCACCTGTCTTTCCAATTTTTCAACACTATCATTCAATAGCTGATTTGCATCAGCCTGAGCCTCTTCAGTTATGTTCAGACAGTTCAAGGCCATTAAAGGTGGCCATGCCACCATGAACACAGCTAACTGTCATTCTCAAGTTGTAAGTATGTCTTTGCTAAGACCATGGAAATACTCAGTCAGGTGGGCCAGGGACTCATGGACCCTCCCTCCGTCCCACACAGGGCCCCATTTTTCAGTGACAGAAGCAGTGCTGCATTTTGAGGATCCTAGGAATCCCAGGACATGCCCTGACAAAAGGTCATTCAAAGGGGTAGTCTTTCCCCATCCAAACAACTCCATGATATTCACAGAATCACAGAATTGTAGGGGTTGGAAGGGACCTCCAGAGACCACTGAGTCCAGTCCCCCTGCCAAAGCAGGTTCCCTACACCACAAAAGAGGTACGAAGAGGTAGATCTGAGTTGCACATTATATGATTCCCACAAAGATTAAGGAAATCTGAAGCTTTCAATATATTTTTTTAATTCTTTTTTCATTTCATTTTTTAAACACCTGACCCAGACCCCAACCCTCACAGGAGCTGTAAAGATAACAGCATTAACCTGCAATGTAACTCTAATCCTAACCCTTACCCTGATTCTACAGGGGACTGTCTGAAACGGACATCAATTCAATTACTCATTTATTTATTGACAGACATTCAAGTTTGCTACGTTTGGAGAAGTTTTTATTTGTTTGCTGTGGTTTGGTTTTTTCTTTTTTTCTTTTTTTTTTCCCCCTTCCCTCCTCTTCCATCTTTGTGTTCTTCCCCTATAATCAAAAGAGAACGGATCCCCAGGGTCTGTCCCGCAGACGTTCCTTCCGTGGTCTCTGCTGCCACCTGCTGGCCAATACACGGAACTGCCACTGTTGGGCGTTTGGTGCCACAGGAAGCACAACGCAGATCTGAGTTCTGACCGGTCTACGCAGCAAATCCGCCAATCTTTATTGTGATAAGCCCTCCACATGGCATTGCGCATGCACTCGAACACGCAACAGGCATAGATTTCTCTTAACTCCTTGAGGAGCAGGCAAGCAGAACAACTGAGCGCACCACTGCTTGTGATTGGGCCACCCCCATCATAGAGATGTGTGTTAGATCTTTTACCCACCCCTGGACTGGCCTTGTTGTTTAACGATAACCTCTGAAATCTGAGCTACTGGTTCTACCACCTGTAGTGTAGAATAGGTAGCCAATAAATGCTTTTCAACTGTGATGTATCTTTATTCTGCTCCATGCCAAACCTGTGGCCAAAACCTCATAGGGGTTCACAAAGAACTCTGGCTCTGCCAGAGCCCCCATCCAGACCCTTCTTGAGTTACATTCACATCTAGTTTGGCTGAAAAGGTTGGACTATAAATACTCAGTGCTTGGGCCTGTTTAACAGATATTTTTTCCTGATTATGCTGTCCATCGATCTTTTTAAACTGAACTCCTGCTCTAATCTGGTCTTTAAACATTTGTTGTCTCAAGACCCTAATGGGTCCAGACTGGATTACCTTAGGGGCTGGACGCCTAAGTCATGGCAGCAGATGGTTCTCTGCCTTTCTCAGACCTTTCCACCACCATTCAGAGCCTGCATCTGGCCGTAGGCACTCTTGTCTCCCCATCAATTGGGCAGCCTGTTGTATTACAGCACCTGAGGGCCACTGGGGGGTTCAGTATGGATAACATAGACCCATACTGATGTAAAGGTGATGGCTGTAGGATGAGATCCCTCGTTCCTGATGAAAAATTTATTGACTGGGCTCTCAAAATCATCTTCATAGATTGCCTCTTTCATGCCTAATTCTCTAATATAATTTTGTTAGTCCTCCATAGAGGACCACAGGCTGATATTTAATGGTATGTCATTCTTATTTGGCCATGTTATATGACACACAGCCATAAATCATTCACTGATCAAATGGCTATCCTCATTATGTTGGACAGAGCATACAGTCTTTGCCTGAGGGCAGGGTGAGTAGTAATGGATGTCAGTTTTGAAATTTCCAGTCCACTCACCACAGCGCTTTCTGCCTCCATGTCCCATAACCAGAGCAGCTATGCTGGCATGCTCTCTTGGTTTCTGTCTAAACCACTGTACTATATCCATCAGTTCAGCTGCTGTATTATGGGCAGCAGGGTTTGGGGGGTTGGATACTGGTCAGGGCACTCCCACCAGCCTATCCTGCATTTTTTTTTTTTTTTTTTTCATTTTTGGGTTACAATCAGTCAGATCTCAAATAGATCTAGTCCAAATGGAACCTCAAAATCTGACCTTTTAGTGCCTTCATTTACAGAGTCCATTTTATACAGATTCCCTTGTACAGGGTCCCCATGGTCTTCCAGAGAGATGTTCCTGATCTTCCATAGGAGAATGATTGAATTAGGTTTTTTCCCCATCAAAACTGCCACCTGTCTTTCCAGTTTTTCAACACTATCATTCAATAGCTGATTTGCATCAGCCTGAGCCTCTTCAGTTATGTTCAGACAGTTCAAGGCCATTAAAAGTGGCCATGCCACCATGAACACAGCTAACTGTCATTCTCAAGTTGTAAGTATGTCTTTGCTAAGACCATGGAAATACTCAGTCAGGTGGGCCAGGGACTCATGGACCCTCCCTCCGTCCCACACAGGGCCCCATTTTTCAGTGACAGAAGCAGTGCTGCATTTTGAGGATCCTAGGAATCCCAGGACATGCCCTGACAAAAGGTCATTCAAAGGGGTAGTCTTTCCCCATCCAAACAACTCCATGATATTCACAGAATCACAGAATTGTAGGGGTTGGAAGGGACCTCCAGAGACCACTGAGTCCAGCCCCCTGCCAAAGCAGGTTCCCTACACCACGTTGCACAGCTCAGCATCCAGGCAGGTCTTGAATATCTCCAGAGAAGGAGATTCCACAACCACCCTAGGCAGCCTGTTCCAGTGCTCTGTCACTCTCACCGTAAAGAAGTTATTGCACACATTAGTGCAGAACTTCCTATGGTGCAGTTTCTGTCTGTTTCCCCTTGTCCCGTCTCCACACACTGCTGAAAAGAGTCTGGCCTCAACACTTTGCCCCCCACACCTCAAATATTTATAGAACCTGGATCCTGTCCCCTCTCAGCCTTCTTTTCTCAAGGCTAAACAGACCCAGTTCCCTCAGTCTCTCCTCATTGGGGAGATGCTCCAGGCCCTTCACCATCTTAGTGGCCCTCTGCTGGACTCTTTCTAAGAGATCCCTGTCTTTTTTTTACTGGGGAGCCCAGAACTGGACACAATATTCCAGATGAGGCCTCACCAGGGCAGAGTAGAGGGGGAGGATCACCTCCTTCGACCTGCTGGACACGCTCTTTTTAATGCACCCCAGGATGCCATTGGCTTTTTTGGCTACAAGGGCACACTGCTGGCTCATGGTTAATCTGTCGTACACCAGGACGCCCAGGTCCCTCTCAGCAGAGCTCCTCCCCAGCAGCTCTTCTCCCAGCCTGTACCGGTGCATGCAATTATTTCTCCCTAGGTGCAAGACTCTACACTTGCTTTTGTTAAACCTCATCCGGTTTCTTACTGCCCGGCTCTCCAGCCTGTCCAGGTCTCGCTGAATGGCAGCACAGCCTTCAGGTGTGTCAGCCAATCCTCCCAACTTCGTGTCATCAGCAAACTTGCTGAGGGTGGTCATTGATGAAGATGTTGAACAAGACCGGACTGAGCACAGACCCCTGGGGGATGCCGCTCGTTACAGGCCCTCAGCCAGACACTGCACCGCCAACGACAACACTCTGCACTCTGCCAGTCAGCCAATTCTCGACCCACTTCACTGTCCAATCACCTATCCCATACTTCCTCAGCTTTGTTATAAGGATGTCATGGGAGACTGTATCAGTTATAGAGGTTATAGAGTTCAATTCCTGTAGTCAATTTGGCGGCCCAGGTGGGACCAGCTCTGTTCGCTGCAGGACCAGCTGAGAGGGAGACACTTTTGGCGCACCCTGAGATTTCTCTGAAGGACTCCCTTCCTCACCTGATCACTGCAGGGACAGACAAGGACCACCCATAGGTGGACCAGGTATGTGTATGGTAAGTGGAGCCCATATGTCTTGAGGAGACATCCTACACAGTTTACAGCCATACGTGCTGCTCCCAGGGAGGTGAGCTCATGGCTTTGGTTGCCAGCTGGGGTAGGAAGACTCCTTGGGTGAGTTCCTATGAAAGGGAACTATATGTCATATGAATGGAAACAAGAACAAGTACTCTCTCCCAGGTGGGTGACAATAGGAGGGACCTAGGTTGGTCTCTCCTACGGGTATGGGATATAGTGGATAGCCTGTCAAATGGTAGCCTGGGTTCTCCAAGTTGTAATCACGGGGGTTATAGGTTGTATGTTCAATATTATCATCTGCTTTAAGTGTTTGGTACCGTGTGTCAAGCCGACTCTGGGAAAAACATTAACGTTTGCAACTGGTCGACCAGAGTATGAGTGTTATTAAGATTCCAGCTAGAAAACGTTGTCAGCATTGTGTAGTATGAATAAACCATGGTTTTTGATCTAAATGTCAGAGTGAGTGTGGTGTGAGTGAGACACAGAACAGCTGCAGGGTGAGTGCCGAGTCCCGATCCATGTTTCCTTCCTCCTGTGAGGGAAATGGCCAGACACGGACAAAGTGAAAGACTGTGTTGTGTGTCCACTCATAAGTACTTTCTGCTTGTATGTAAGAAGACAGGAGTTTGTACTCTGTAGATTAGTAAGATTGTCCTGAGGAGAGGTGTACATTCCACCCGACCAATGAGTGTCAACCCATTTATGTAATACTATGTACTGCTTGCGAGGAAGTGTGTGAGGGAGGTGGTTCAATCAGTGCTGGTTCTGTGGCACAGTGTTTATAACTGAAGAATACAGACTGTATTAAGGGAGTTTATGTGAACTGAAGAACTGTACGTTTTGACAAACTGTTTTGATGGTATAAGAAAGTGTAATTGTTAATGATATATGAAAGTGTAGTTGAGGGAATGTGGAAGTGTATCTGAGCATAGAAATAGAGGAAGCATTTACAGAGGAAAAAGGATTAAAGTGAGTTTACCTGCATTGACATGAGAGCAACACCCTGCCAGACCGCTGCCCTGTGAGCTGAGCAGAGCAGAGCAGAGACACAGTCCCCATGTATCAGGTAGTGTTATTCTGCTTACCAAAAGAATGAGTTCACTACAGAAGAGGCAAATCTTCCCCTCTGCTCCATCTGTGGCATACTCTGGAGTTCAAGGCATTGCAAAGCTATGGCACATCTACTTTCTTTCAATGATGAAAACTTAGTGTGCTCTGGGCTCTCATTTCAATTGCATCTAAAGAAGTCTAGGGTCATGCCAGCTGACAGGAAGCTGGCAAATGTTGTCTCATTGTAAGGAAGAGCAAGAAAGATGACATGGGCAATTATGGACCTGTCAGTCCAGAGCCTGGTAAAATTATGGAGAAAATGATGGTGGGAGTTATGGAAAAACAGCTGAAGGACAATTCTGTCATTGGTCGCAGCCAACACAAGTTTGTGAGGCAAAGGTCCTGTTTAATTTAAGCTCATTTTGTGACACAGTTATCCGTTTAGTTGACCAAGGGAAGCCAGTTGATGTAATCCTTGAGGATTTCAGTGGAGATTTTGATACTGTTTCTCACAACAACCTTCTGGACAGAATGTTCTGCATATGGCTAGACAGAAACACAATGTGGTGGGTGAGCAGTTGGCCAGTAGGTCAGTCCCAAAGGATTATAGTCAGTTTTTTCCATCAGGCTGGTAGATGGTCACTGTCGGGGTCCCCAGGGTTCCATTTTGGGGCCACTTTCCTTTCATGTTTATGCAGATGACTTGCATGCAGGACTAGAAGACGTTCTGAGCAAGTTTGCTGATGAGACCAGATGAGGAGGTGCTGTTGCCTCCACTGAGGGTGGAGAGGACTTGCAGAGAGATGTGGACAAGTCAGAGAAGTGGGTACCAGTTGGTACTAAGCACCAAGTGCATAACGTATAACAAGAACAAGTGCCTGATTGTGCACCGCAGAACATAAAGGACTTCAAACTCTGGGAGAATGTGCAAACGGGGGCACTGGAACTGAGAGATCTGAAGTTCAGAGTTTCACAGGGATTGACTGCTTGTTCAGACTGGGCCCTTCTCACATCCCTTCTCACATCCTGCAATGAAACATAGGTCTCATATGGGACATGAACCTCACAGCGTCCTTGCACCACATGTAGAGCCTGGGATCTTCTGTCCCCATGTCTTTCATTTAACATCATACGGACCTCCAACCCATTGCCCCAGGAAATGCCAGGAGCCAACATGAGAGACAGGATCTCTCTACCACTGGTCTTGCAATCAGGGCTTGACCTGTCTGCTTCGTAAGGCAAAGGAGAGGTTTCTTAGCATGCCAGTGCCTTTGCCTGCCTGTAGTCATGGCTTCCAGTTATCTTCTCTAACAAGTCCCTTGGGAAGCTTACTTGGTAATGGCCCTCAGTGGGCCCATTAATACTCCAAGAAACTTCACTGTTACTTCCGACTTTGTCTTGTTGAGCACTTTGTGCAAACTTCTCTCTGCACTAGAGGCTGATGAACTCAGCATCAAATGCACCCTGGGGCCCATTATAACCTAAAGAATCTCCTGTGCCTTATGCCATCTTGTTATCTTCTTCAGGTTATCAGAACTTGTTCAGCAAAAAGGAGGGATATCTGGAGAGAGCTTAAAGAATCCAGTATAAATTTATTGTCTATTTATTTATAGTTGGGTTTAAAGAAGACATTAAAGCAGCACTGTGCAACTGATACCAATCCAGGATGTCCCAATGAGTTCTGTACTGTTACTGTGTTGACAAAGGTCCTTCTCAACCTCCCCACCCAATTTCTGCTCACAATGGACCTATGGGACTTGCATCACTTTTCTTCACATCACTCTTCTCCTCTGCATTCATCCGCTCAGTGTTAAAACTGCTTTGCACCAACTCCCATTGGCTTTCCTCAGAGAACCAGCTACACATGGAAAAGGAAAGATTTCTCTTTTTTATCTGGCCAGCAAATGGAAAGAAAGGTGATGCAATTGAATGAACAGTAAAACACAGTGATCAACTGCATGCCATGTTCAAGCGGCATCTATTGAAGTTTGTCTTTCATATGGAATATTTTTAAAAGAAATGATTTATTCTGAGGTAGGATAGGATAGATTGAATCACAGTGAAGTAGTTGACAACAGAGGCCATCAGACTCTGAGAGATGGAGCAAATTCCAGTAATCTTCCTGGGATAGATCAGCCAGGTAGTTGAGAGGTATCAACTTAAAACTGATCAGGACTTGTGAGTATTTCACACATTGAGATGGGTTAACACATTCTCATTGATTTATATCTTTGTCTCCAACTCTGTTTTTCACTTTTACTGACATTAATGAACATCTTTCAGACTTCGTGCCTTAATAAAAAAGAGACAGTGATTGAGAAAAAGAAAAAGTATAAGAAGAAAAAGAAAAAGAATAGATAGGAAGGGATAGATCAAATCACAGTGAAGGAGTTGACAACACATTCCATCAGACTTTGGGGAGATGGAACAAATTCCAGTAATCCCCCTGAAAGTCAGAAATCAGACAGATAATTGGGAGGTATCTGACTGAACAAAGAGCAAGGGATGGAGAAATCTGGAGGGCAGTGGGAGTAGTGTGTGCCCAAATGGCCTGCTGAAAACATGCCCTTAACCATGGCCATTTCTTTAGGAGAGCTGAAAAAACTTGGAGGATGAGGCACATCAAATAGGCAGCAGGGAAGAGTAGTGCTGGGCACCAGGCTACAGTCACAGGGCATTGGCACTGGCACCGCTGTCTGTGTCTCTGAACCTGAAGGCATTTGTGTCCAGCGAACACAGTTCTGGAAAAAATTGTAGTTTCAGTAAAAGAAAAAAAAAGACATCAAATCACCTCAAAGATTCATATTTACAACTTAAAATGGAACAAGACTCATGAGAATTTTTCATGTTGAGAAGGGTTAACACATTTTCATTGATTTCCATCTTTGTCTTCAATTATTTGTTTCAGTTTTATTGACATTTATGATCAACTATTAAGCTTACAGCCTCAAAATAAATAAAAAGAGATACATTTGCATCTTGCACGTGGCCTGATGCCCCTTTCACCTTCACAGTTCCCACAAGTCCTTCCATGCCGGAGAGTATGAGATCCAGCAGAGCACCTCTCCTCTTTGGTTCCTCCACTGCTTGGTCAAGAAGCTGCCATCTGTGCTCTCCATGGATCTGCTGGATGCCACATGCCCTGCTGTGCTGTCCCTGCCACAGATAATGGAGTGACAAAGGCCACCAAATGGGACAAGGGACAGACAACATCAGATTCCCATCTGTCTGCAGAGGGCACCTTCCATTTACTCTCCCTGATCAGGAAGACAGGAAAAGACACTGATGGTCTCCTCTGTTTGCCATTTCCATTAGCTCTGACCTGTCTGCTCTTCCATCCCCAGGCAGAGCTCAGTGCACTCTCACAGAGGGCAGTCGCCCTTCTTTATCTCCTCGCCCATCCATCCTAAAGACTCGGTATCCCCCTTGTGCTACAGTGCAGTTGTGGAAACCATTAAACTGTGTCCCCATGGTCCAAACAGGAGCTCAGGCCTGCAGCTCTACCAAGATTTCTAGCTTCTTGTGTGTTGGTGTTTGCATTAGTGCAAAAGCACAGAAGTAAATATCCTAATTGAAAAGCATCACTGGACATTGCCTGACTGGATAGCTCATCTATAGAATCAGTGTGCAGAAGGTGGCACACAAACATTAGACCGATCGTGGGTCTTGGAGGTGACGTAGCAGCACGGACACACCATGGGCATGGCTTTCCTGAAGGCCCTGTGCTGCTCTTGTAGCTGTGAGTGAATTCACCAGACAGCCGGTGCTATCCCCTCTCTGGCCCTCAGCTGATGCCCAGGAAGGAGGTGTCTATCTCAGGGATTTCCCACACGGTTTACAAGCACTTGCAAACATCAGGAGCAGCCCAGGCACCTTGGGCATCACCCAGTGTCTGTGTGTGAGCTGCTGCCTCCCAGCTGAAGGACCGAGGACTCAGAGCAGGAGCTCACATGCAGGCAACTCCTTGTGCACTTCTGAACTGAACCAGAGAAATCCCAGCTCCTGTGGTTCTGTGGGGAGCCGAATCCCATTTCAGCTCCAGGATTTCTGTCAAGGGATGAGACTCCTGCGCTGCCTCAGCTGGATCACTGCCCTGCACAGGGAAAGTCCAAACCTCGCCTTCCTTGTCTGGTTGCCCTTATTGTTTCATCAAACGATCTCTGGGAGCACTCCCCATATGTCTCCAATCAGTCACTGACCACTGGACATGTGGTGGTTAATTGAGCGGATTTCAAAGCACAGTCATGATGCTGTTGTCTTTCAGGAGCTGTTGGCCATGAGGACCCAGGGACATGTCAGGGGAAATGAGTGGGAAGGATAAAAATGACATAATCTGCTGCTTGCTTGTCCAGGTTCCTGGGACAGGGAGCTCATAAAAGTGGGCAGAGCTGCAGAGAGACAGCTGTGCCCAGGAGCAGATCTCGTGCACAGCACAGCCTGCAGGTGACAGAAGGAGAGGTGAGAAATTGGAGAGAGCTTGCAGGATGTGTGTGGTGTGAGCGGGCTGTGAACTCACTGCAGGAGCATTGCTCACAGACCATGACAAGGTAAGTCTCACAGCTGACCATGAGCTGCTTTTAATTAAGGGGTAACTATAACTGGGACATCCCATAGGAGATCTGACTGCAGGCACTGCATGTTTCTTTACTGTGGAAAAAGCTTTCTGCTCCAGCTGAGACGGGTGCCCAGGGCTGTCCTGCAGAGCAGGGTCCCTGCTGTGCCCCAGGGGCTGTGTGCTGGGTATGGGACTCTGCCGCCTGCCAGACTCAGCACTCAGCCTGCCCGGGGAGCTGCCCAGGGCGCTGCGGGGAGACGTGTGGGGGGAAGGAGCCCCCCGGCAGGGCTTGTGCTGCCACAGCTGCTGCCTGGGGCAGGGGATCACAGCTCCACTGCACAACGGAATGTTTCTGAGGGCACTTTGCAAGAGGAGAGCCAAGGCAGGGGGTTTCCATTTCCTGTTCTGAGGCAAAGAGGTTTGGAGTCAGAAATCTAAAAGGGGCAATAAGAGTTCTGAGAATTTTTCATCAATCAATTGCTTGTTTTGTGAACACTCACACATGATGTGCTTTCAGTCTCCCCTTTCTCGAAGGATGGAATTATCATCATTTTCTGTAGGCATGAATAATTCACTTATCCTACAAACAGGCAGCATTTTCTAACTGAAACTGAATGCCACAGAAGCTCGGGTAGGGGGCTCTAAGAGCACTTGGGGTAAAGATATGAGACATGAAACAGATGAAAATATCCAGGGAGAAGGGATAAGAAAATAAGAGGAAGGTTAGAGCTCCATATGCTGCTTCTGCTTAAGGAATGCTGATCTACATGAAATTAAATGCAAGTAATGGTGCTAAATGTACACTGTTGTAGGAGAATTAAAACATTTCATAGTATAGCAGGAGTAGTGCCTCTGAGAATGGTCTGGACTTGTCATTATCTTCTGCACTCTGAGCAGGACTCCAAGCCCAACAACAGCAGATGCCCAACAGCAGCTCCATCAGTGAGTTCCTCCTGCTGCCGTTGGCAGACACGCGGCAGCTGCAGCTCCTGCACTTCTGGCTCTTCCTGGGCATCTACCTGGCTGCCCTCCTGGGCAACGGCCTCATCAGCACAGCCGTAGCCTGCGACCGCCGCCTGCACACCCCCATGTACTTCTTCCTCCTCAACCTGGCCCTCCTCGACCTGGGCAGCATCTCCACCACTCTCCCCAAAGCCATGCCCAACGCCCTCTGGGACAACAGGGCCATCTCCTACACAGGATGTGCTGCACAGCTCTTTTTCTTTACCTTCTTCATGTCAGCAGAGTATTCCCTTCTCACCATCATGTCCTATGACCGCTATGTTGCCATCTGCAAGCCCCTGCACTACGGGACCTTGATGGACAGCAGAGCTTGTGCCACCATGGCAGCAGCTGCCTGGGGCACTGGGGTTCTCAATTCCCTGCTGCACACTGCCAGTACGTTTTCACTGCCTCTCTGCCAAGGCAATGTTGTCAACCAGTTTTTCTGTGAAATTCCCCAGATCCTCAAGCTCTCCTGCTCAGAATCAAATCTCAGGGAAGTTGTGTTTCTCATTTTTACTATCAGTTTAGACGTAGGCTGCTATGTTTTCATAGTTGTGTCCTATGTGCAGATCTTCGTGGCTGTGCTGAGGATGCCCTCTGAGCAGGGACGGCGCAAAGCCTTCTCCACGTGCCTCCCTCACCTGGCCGTGGTCTCCCTGTTTCTCAGCACTGGTGCTTTTGCCTACCTGAAGCCCCCCTCCATTCCCTCCCCACTCCTGGATCTGACAGTGGCACTTCTGTACTCAGTGGTTCCTCCAGCACTGAACCCTATTATCTACAGCATGAGGAACAGGGAGATCAAGCACGCTCTCAGGAAGGTGTTGCAATACTCACTATTCCCGCTTCAATAAAGTGCACATCTTCATCGCATGATTCCCAGTGATGGTTCTTCATCTTTTATGCATCTTTGATTGATTGATTATGTGAGATATAGCAACGTGCAAAAAAATGTTATTGAACTTATAAATAAAAATTTGTTTCACTTCTTTCACACCTACTATCCATTTTCTCACTCCAAGAGCTCATGTAAACATGGAACCAGATTCCCCGAATAGGTTAAGAGATAAATAAATAGCATTCAAAATACGCTTTTTCTTAGCTCTTCTCTTATCCAACTTTGTCTGGATTTGGGGAAGGTACAGCCACAGATAGAAGCACAACTAGTTCTTTTCATTCCTCCTCTCTTTACACTGATACAGTGCACAGAGGATTCGAGTCCTCTCATTTCTACAGGCCTGAAGGTCTTGTGTGTCTCACAGCAGTCCCGTCGTCTCTACAGCAGCACTCAGTGGTTTGCTTAATTTTCTTATCTCAATACTTGGAACAGCTACAGGACCTGTAGCATAAGTGACCGCAGAGCTCCTTATGAGGGGTGGAGTGACAGTGGGATCTGTCCAGAGCTTGGAGCAACTGCAGGATGTGTAGCAAAAACTTGGAGCTATTGCAGGGACTGTGCCAGGAGTTGCAGAGGCTGCAGCAATGTCAGCAGATCCAGCTCTCTTCCCCTTGAAGATGCTGAATAGTGTTGAACACAGCTCAGTAGGTGTGGGCCAGGCCCTGGCACACTGCAGTCATTTGGGCCTTTTTAGGATTACCAGTGCCACAGCAGACCTGTCTCCAATATTCTACCAGTTTCTCAGGATCCTGCAGTTGCTCGGAGATGAAGTTCCAAAGCCCTGGGGGTGCCCACCACTCCAGGCAGCTGCCCAGACTGTCCCACACCCCCTGCCATGCAGAGCCTTCTCACCTTGGGGCAGATCTCTCACTGATATTCCTGAATAATTGTTTAACCTCAATCCTAGAATCATAGAATCACCAAGGCTGGAAAAGGCCTGAAAGATCATCCAATCCAACCGTTCACCTATTACCAATAGCTCCCACTTAACCATGTCCCTCAACACAATATCCAGTCTCTCCTTGAATACCCCTGGTCTCCCAGAGATGACAGTGTAAAATGTGTAATTCCTAATCATACCAACAATATTACTTCCAAAACCCAAAGATGTCCAAAGAGCTGAATGTGCACAAAACTTCACTTTGCCAATTTTATCGTGGTACAAACCAAGGTCAAACAGCATAGCAAAATAAATACCCTAATCCAGCATCCAGAGTTGACAAATGATGCAGCAGGGAAAACAAGCAGCAAGCAAGGAGCTGTGAAATGCAGCTTCATGAGAAGACTCAGCAAGCTTCACAAATAGGGAAACTATCAGCACCATGGCCTGCACATCTCCAACTCCCACAAAGCCCTGTCCACTCTGGACAGATGTGCTGTTACCACAACCCTTGGAGCCTCACATCAGGCACCAAAATGACTGTGGTTGTTGAACCCAACATGTGGCTCAGCAGCTCACAGTGCTTTGTGCACTGCCCCATTCCCAGTGGGATGGGGATGAGAACTGGGAAAAAGAGTACAACTTCTGGGTTGTAACAAAGCAGTTTACTAAGAGAGATAAAAGGAGAGGAGTAATAGTAATCACTATATATCCGTTGATATAGAATCGTATGTAACAACTGATGCACAAGCACTTGCTCAGCACCACCAGACTGATGCACAGCTGGGCCCTGAGCAGTGAAGAGACTGAGATGAACTCCCACCCCTTTCAATACAATTTCTGCTTGCTGTCAGCTGATAGAGAACGTCCCTTTGGCCACTATCAGTCAGCTGTCCTCACTCTGTTCCCTCCCAGCTCCATGTGCCCTCCACTGACCATGGCCTTGGCTCTGTACAACACTGCTTAGCAGCAGCTGTAAACATCAGAGTGTTATCAATGGTTTTCTCCTAGAACCAAAACACTGCACCACAGCAGACAGTCTGAAGAAAACAATTCCATCCCAGCTGTAACTCAGATTCCTGCCTGTCCCCTCTTCTTGTTCTTCCTGATCAGGAAGCAAGGAACAGAATCTGCCGCTCTCCTCTCTGAGCCCTTTCCATCAGTTCTCAGCTGGCTCCTCTGCCATCCCCAGGCAGAGCTCAGTGCCCTCTCATGGATGGCAGCAGCCTTTTCTCTTCTTCCTTGCCCATCCGTCATGCAGAATCTGTACCCCATTTGCTACAGTACAGAGCTGAGAATCAACCCACCGTGTCTCTGTGAACCAAACAAGACCCTAGGCCTGCAAAGGCACAGAGATTTGGAGTTCGCTGAGTGAATGTTTGTGGTCCTCTCATTAGTGTAAGGATTCTTCAGAAAGCATCCCCTTCCAGAAGCATGCTTTGATTTAGCCTGTCTGGGTCTTGCATCTACACTGTGGTACTGATGTTCAGGGCCTTGCTCAGAATCAGCAGCCTGCATGAAAGGAAAAGCTCTGTGGTTTTCTCTTGATTTGTCCCGTTTATTTCCCATGCTACCCGCACTGGTCTACAGGCACTTTAGGGCAGCAGTAGGTTGGGGTTACCCCCAGAGGGTACACAGTAAGATTTAGGACGGGGTATTGGCAACAAGACTTTCTCTGAGGAATCCTCACACAATCCTATAGAACAACTCAGAGGCTTTCCATTCAATCTCCAACAGCAACAATATCCCTCAGCCCTTCTCTGTCACATCCAATTCCCCACCCTTCCCCATTTGGACCTGGTTTAAAGCCCTATAATCAATCAGTGCAGGAGCATTTCAGATGGGGTCATGGAGGAGGCAGACTGCCATTCTTGGGGTGGCCATTTTCCCAGGAGGGCATGGTGGGAGGGCTTTGTCCCATCTGGTTCCACCAACACTTGCATCCACCCAGCAGAAGGCTGTGCCCTCTGTGTTCCACTTGAACTCTGCATGGAGCTTACAGTTGGCAGTGACATGGCTGAGAAGCTCTGGGCATGGATTAAGGGACAGGGAATTAATGTGCCTTCCTAACTTCCTCCCTGCATGCCTTAGCAACTTCCTTGTAATCTCCCCAAGTACCCAGCCCCTTCTTCCAGAGGACGGAGATTCTCTTTTTCTTCCTGAGTCTCAATAGTTTTTCCCAGTTCATCTGCACTGGTCTTCTTCCCCTATGGCTCACCTTATGGCATTCAGGGACAGCCTGATCTCGTGCCTTTAAGATTTCCATCTTGAGGAGTGTCCAGGCTTCCTGGACCCCTTTACCCATAAGGAGCGACTCCCAAGGGACCTGTGCTACAAGTGTCCTGAACAGGTCAAAGTCCGCCCTCTAGAAGTTCAGGATAGTAGTTTTGCTAGTCACCCTTCTGACATCTCCAAGAATAGAGAATTCTACCATTTCATGGCCACTCTGCCCAAGACAGTCCCCAACCTTCTCAACTCCTACCAGTCCTTCACTGTTAGTGAAGAGCAGGTCTAGCAAGGAACCACCCCTGGTAGGACTTCATACCAGCTGTGTAAGGAAGCTGTCTTGCATGCAATCTATAAACCTCTTGGACTGATTCCTCTGCTATTTATTATATTCCCAGCATATATCAGAGAAGTTGTAGTCTCCCAAGAAAATGAGTGCTGGCAATCTTGCGACTTCAGTAAGCTGCTCATAGAATGCCTCACCCATCAATTAGGCGGTCTATAAGAAACCTTTAGCAAGATGTCACACTTACAGGCCTTTCCCCCGATCCTTACAAACATGCACTTCATTCTGAAGCCCAAGCTCTTCAACATCAAAACTCTCTTTAATATAAAGGGCCACACCACCACCCTTCCTTCCTCCTCTATCCCTTCTGAAGAGCTTGTAACCATCCATCACAGCACTCCAGTCATGGCAGTGGTCCCACCATGGGTCGGTAATAGCAACTAGGTCATGGTTTGTCAGATGCACAGTTGCTTCCAGCTCCTCTTGCTTGTTGACCAAGCTGCGTGCGTTGGTGTAGACGCACTTCAGCTGAGGCATCTGCCTCTCTCCCAGCTCAAACAGCATTTCCCTAGGCTTATCTCTGGTAAGCCCTGTTTTGTCCACTCCCCCATCGTAGCTAGTTTAAAGCTCTTTCGATAAGCCCCGCTACCGTCTATGCTAGGATTCACTTCCCCCTTTGAGACAGTTGGGTTCCATTCATGGATAACAGACCATGGGCCAAGTAAACTGTCCTGTGATCAAAGAACTCAAAGTTTCTGGCTCAGTACCAACCTCTGAGACAATTGTTCATTGCTTTGCTTTCCAAGCCTGCTCTGTGTCCCTCACTGCCACTGAAGGTATAGAACAAAAAATCACTTGATCTCCCACTTTGTGAACTAAATGGCCTAAATTCCTGAAATCTCTTTTTATAGTTTGTAGTCTTATCTAAGAAATTTCATCACTGCCCACCTAAACTATGAGTAGTGGAAAATAATCAGTGGACCTAACCAGCATTGGGAGTTTCCTCATTATGTCCCTGACCTGAAACCAAGAAGGCAGCAGACTTACTGACAACTGGGGTCCAGTCTGCAAATGGGGCCCTCTATTCCTCTGAGAAGGGAGTCACCCACCACGGCCACCCTTCATTCTTTCATGGCAGAGGAAGTCACAAGGCTTGGTAGTGACTGCCTTGCATTAGGTTTCCTCCTAGGCAGATCCTCCATTGCCTCCCCATTCTTATCTCCTTCAGATTTCAGAGTGTCAAACCTGTTGCTTAGATGGATCAGGGGTCGAGGGCTAGGCAGGCATGGGGGGGCTCCTGTGATGTTGAGTTGGGACTCTCTTCCAACCCTTCTCATCAGTCAGGTCTGTCTGACTGTGACAGGGCAGGGAGTCAACCACTTTTCTGGGGGTATCTGCCTGGCAGCCTTCCCTCGGGGATGCCAGCAAGTCACTCCACCAGCCCATCTCCCGATCACACTCCCTGATGGTAAACTGTGAGTAAAACCTTGAGTAAAGTGAGAGTTCACCTAGACAAAAGTATGAGTAGAAACATGGACTGACGTGAGGGTAAACCCAGAGTAAACCCAGGATCCCATCCATTGGGCATGCACAGCCTCTGAGGGCAACTTTTTCCAGTGTTGCTGTGTAAAAATATAGGTTCCTCACATCTAACCTATGTCTCCCCTTTTTAATTTAAATCCGTTTCCATTTGTCCTGTTATCAACAGACCATCCCATCCTTATTCTAGCGTTAGGCATCTCATCCTCAGATGGAAACCCTGGGGCTGAATTGGGATCAGTTTTTCAAAGAACCACAGGAGCTACAAGTTCACCTAGCTGAGTTCAGATGTGCACAGTGAGGTGTCTGTGTGTGAGTCCCTCATCTGAATCCTTGGTTTTTATTCCACAGGGACTGCACTACTCATACACAGTCTCTCAGTGATGCCCAAGGTGCCTTGGGTGATCCTAGTTTTGTGCTAGTGCTTGTAAACTGTGACGGAAAATCTATGAGATAGACACCTCCTTCTGGAGCATCAGCTGAGGGCCAGAAGGGAGGTATTCTTGGCCATCCTAAATACCACCTCAGCCACGTGCTTAGGGCACCCATTGTGTCTTTTGCACCTGACCCCATGGAGTATGTAGTGATATTCAGCTTATCAAAAGGATGAGCTCAGAACAGAAGAGGCAGATCTTCCTCTCTGCTCCATCTGTGGCATAGTCTGGATTTCAAGGCATTGCAAAGCTATGGCACATCTACGTTCTTGCACTGATGGCACTTTAGCATGCTCTGGGCTCGCATTTCAATGGCATCTAATAAATCTAGGGTCATACCTGTTGACAGGAAGCTGGCAAATGTTGTCTCATTGTAAGGAAGAGCAAGAAAGATGACACGGGCAACTATGGACCTGTCAGTCTCACTACAGTGCTTGGTAAAATTATGGAGAAAATGATGGTGGGAGTTATGGAAAAACAACTGAAGGACAGGTCACAGACAACACAAGATACAGAGGGGAAGGTCCTATTTAATTTCAGGTCTTTTTATGACACCTTTATCCATTGAGCTGAACAAGGGAAGGCAGTTGATGTAATCCCTGAGGATTTCAGTAGAGCTTTTGATACTATTTCTCCAGCACCCTTCTGGACAGAAATTCCTGCATACAGCTAGACAGAAACAAAACGTGGTGTGTTGTAATACAAGAAGAATTTTACAGAGCAGCAGCCATGGATTGAGATAAGGAGTTCACAGAGCAGCAGCTGCGGAGCAGGATAAACAGCATGAGAACAAAGGACATCTCTAGGAAAAGAATGAATGGCTCGTGGCTTTGAAGGGGGGTTATAGGGTTGTTATTGCAGTAGCTTTCCTCCAATTAGCGTGTGTGATTTTTGGACACCCTTGTCTGTCTCCTATAAAAGTCTGGCTTTCGGGCAATAAATTGATGCAGCTATATGTAACTATATTGGTGTTTCTCTGTTTGACCCAGCACGCTGACATTTTGCCTTTCAGGTTCACCAGCAGTGGTGGGTGAGCAGTTGGCCAGTAGTTCTGTCCCAAAGGATTATAGTCAGTGGGTTCCATTGGGCTGGTAGATGGTCACTGTCAGAGCTCCCCAGGGTTCCATTTTAGGGCCACTTTCCTTTCATGTTTATGCAGATGACTTGCATGCAGGACTAGAAGATGTTCTGAGCAAGTTTGCTGATGAGACCAGATGAGGAGGTGTTGTTGCCTCCACTGAGGGTGGAGAGGACTTGCAGAGAGATGTGGACAAGTCAGAGAAGTGGGTACCAGTTGGTACTAAGCACCAAGTGCATAAAGTATAACAAGAACAAGTGCCTGATTGTGCACCTGGGTATGGGCAACCCTGGACATAAACACTGTCTGTATATTGGACACATGAGAGACGTCTGACTGAAAAGGATTGGGGGTCCTGCTCAACATAAAATTTTAAGTGAGTCAGCAGTGTGCCCAGCCAGCCAAGAAGGCCAACAGTCCCCTAAAGTGCATCAAGCAATTTATTGCCAGCTGGGTGGGAGAAAGGTTTGTCCCTCTTTGCTCTGCATTGCTACTGCCTCACCTGGAGCACTGGGTGCACTTCTGGGCAATGCAGAACATAAAGAACATCAAACTATGGGAGAGTGTGCACAGGAGGGCACTGGAACTGAGAGATCTGAAGTTCAGAGTTTCACTGGGATTGACTGCTTGTTCAGACTGGGCCCTTCTCACACCCCACATCCTGTGATGAGACACAGGGCACATGTGGGATATGAACTTTAACAGCATCCTTGCACCACATGCAAATGCTTTTCCCAGTGCTTCAGTGTTCCACCACCCATTGCTTTCAACATAGTTTTCAACACCCCATTGTATCTTTTAATTTTACCAGAAGCTGGTGCATGGTAGGGGATATGATAAATCCACTCAATGCCATGAACTTTGGCCCAAGTATTTATTAAGGGAATTTTTGAAATGTGTCCCATTATGAGACTCAGTTCTTTCTGAGGTGTCATGTCTCTATAGGACTTGTTTCTAACAACCCAATATTGTGTTTCTGGCAGTAGCATGGGGTACTGCGTATGTTTCAAGCCACCCAGTGGTTGCTTCCACCATGGTAAGCACAAAACGCTTATCATTATGAGATCCTGGCAAGGTGACATCATTCACCTGTCACTCCTCCCCATATTTATACTTTTGCCTTGGCCTTCCCCCCAGAGAGGCTTCATATTCTTGGCTTGTTTAATTATGGCACATGATTCACAGTCATGAATAACCAGTGCAATAGCATCCATAGTTAAGTCCACCCCTCAGTCTCTAGCCCAATTATATGTTATGTCCATTCCTTGATGGCCTGAGGTCTCATGGAACCATCAAGCTTGAAATAATTCACTCTTGTTCTGCCAGTCCAAGTCTATTTGAGCCACCTCAATTCTGGCAGCTCGACCTACCTGATGGTTGTTTTGTTGTTCTGCAATAGCCCGACTCTTGGGCAAGTGTGCATCCACGTGACACACCTTTACAATCATATCTTTTTTTTGAGCAGTTATGTTTTTCTACAGTTCAGCAGCCCAAATAGGTTTACACCTCCGTTGCCAGTTATTTTGTTCCCACTGCTGTAACAACCCCCATAAGGCATTTGCCACCATCCATGAGTCAGTATAAAGATAAAGCATTGGCCACCTCTCCCGTTCAGCCACATCTAAGGTCAGCTGGACAGCTTTTACCTCTGCAAACTGACTTGATTCTCCTTTACCTTCAGTGGCCTCTGCGACCTGTCGTGTGGGGCTCCAAACAGCAGCTTTCCATCTCCGATGCTTCCCTACAATATGAAATGATCCATCAGTGAAAAGAGCATATTTCTTTTCATTTTCTGGTAGTTCGATGTATGGTGGGGCCGCTTTAGCACATGACACCTCTTCTCCTGGTGATGTTCCAAACTTTTTATCTTCAGTCCAGTTCATGATCACTTCTAAAATTCCTGGACGATTGAGGTTCCCCATCCGCGCTTGTTGTCTAATCAGTGCAATCCACTTGCTCCAGGTGGCATCGGTAGCATGATGGGTGGAGAGAACCTCCCCTTTCAACATCCGGTTCATCATTGACAGTCGAGGTGCCAGAAAGAGCTGCATTTCAGTACCAGCTACTTCGGAAGCAGCCCGAGCCCCCTCATACGCGGCTAAGATCTCCTTCTCAGTTGGAGTGTAGCACTCTTCAGACCCCTTGTACGCTCAGCTCCAGAATCCCAGGGGTCGGCCTTGGGTCCCTCCTGAGGCTCTTTGCCACAAACTCCAAGTGGGACCTTTCTCTCCAGCAGCAGTATAGAGGATGTTCTTTACATCCTGTCCAGTCCGTACTGGCCCCAGGTCCATGGCACAGGCTATCTCCTGTTTAATCTGTTCAAAAGCCTGCTGCTGCTCTGGGCCCTATGCAAAATCATTCTTCTTCTGCATCACCTGATAAAGGGGGCTTACAATGAGGCTGTAGTTTGGAATGTGCATCCTCCAAAAGCCCACTGCACCCAGGAAAGATTGTGTCTCTTTCTTGCTAGTTGGTGGAGACATGGCAGTGATTTTGTCAATCACTGTTGGGATGTGATGACATCCATCCTGCCACTTTATACCTAAGAACTGAATTTCCTGGGCAGGCCCTTTTACTTTGCTTCACTTAATAGCAAAACTGGCTCATAGAAGAATTTGAATTATTTGCTCTCCAGCACAGCAGCACTCAGTGGGGGTGTGACCTCATTCAGGCCACGGTAGTCTACTGTCAGCCTCCATTCTCCACTGGCTTTACGCACTGGCCATATGGAGCTGTTAAAAGGTGAGTGAGTTTTACTGATCACTCCCTGATTCTCCAACTGGCGAATCAAATCATGAATGGGGAGCAAGGAATCCCTGTTGGTGCGATACTGCCGTCTGTGCACTGTCTTTGTAGCAATCGGTACCTGCTGCTCTTTTATTTTTACTCGTAGCAGCCTCACAACAGACGGGTCCTCTGACAGGCCAGGCAAAACAGACAGCTGCTTAATGTTGTCCATATCTACAGCAGCGATTCCAAAGGCCCAGTGATACCCCTTAGTATCCTTGAAATGCCCTCTTCTGAGGTATCCTCAATACCAAGTATGAACGGAAACCCTGGACCACTCACATAGGATGTTTTTTCCAGTCTTTACCAGTGAGGCTTATTTCAGCCTCCAACACAGTCAATTCTTGAGAGATATCCAGAAATATGGATTGATTCTGTCCCTTCATGACTGGAGGGCATTAGGGTGCACTGTGCACCAGTATCCACCAGTGCCTTATATTTCTGTGGTTCTGATGTGCTAGGCCATCAAATCCACACAGTCCAATAAACTCTATTATCCCTTCCACTCCCTTGACTGAGGGCAGGGCCCCTCTATTGGTTACCTGTGATAACTGGAGCAGCCGTACTGGTGGTTGGACTGTTTTGTAGTTCCCTCACCCGTGCTCATAGTACAGGAGTAGGCTGGTCATGCCACTTCCTCGTGTCTTCTCTGTGGTCACGTAGGTAACACCACAAGGAAACACACAGTGCAATTTACTGTTGTTCCTTGCTCAATCTGGAAAGCGCTTGTGTCTAATAGCTGAGAATTTTAATGATACACATGAAGGCTTTATGGTCGTTAATTTCTTTACGATCTCTCGCCTTCAACTGAAGCAGCAGCTAGGCCAATTACCAAGTGACACCAAGGAGATGAAGTGGCAAAATGGCGATTTATTGAAACAGACACATCCTTATATAACCTACGCCTTTTTGTCTACACCCACTGTATTACACTAAGATTCTTCCAGAATATGGGGAAGGGCCTGTCACATCACAACAAGCTACCGTCCCAGCTGTCCCAACAGCGAAGCAACCAGGTAACAAGAGATTCATTCTGGTGCCGTGTGAACTCCTTTCTTACGCCTTCGATTTCAGTCATCTTCAGGGATCGACAAACAGTAACAGAGATTTCCTCCTCATCACTCTCTTCTTCATGACACTTTTCCTTTTTCCTTTCTCGGTACTTATCCAGACCTGTCACCTGGATCTTCTGTTGCCTCCTCCTCCACTTCTTTTTTCCGTTCTAGACGTGAGGACACCCATTTCCATTTCTTGCCTTCCACAAGGGCAACTGATATTGTTACTGGTGCCTCCTGTGACTGATCAAAATTGACTTGGGGATTTCCCTTTTTGGCTAGAACCTCAGCTCGGAAATTCTCTCTTTTCGGAACAGTGTTATATAGAGCACGGTAAGCACAAGCCAAGCCCCAAATAAGTCATACCCCCTTAGATCTATCTAGGCTGCGCCATCCCTGACTCAAATACTGGCTTAGTTTCTCGGGATCCCACAGGTGTTCAAGAGTTAAATCCCATGACATTGCGGGCCCCCATGTGTTGGCGAACCTGAAGGCAAAAGTCAGCGTTCTAGGACAAACAACCACACACCAATATAGTTAAATATAGCTGTGTCCATCTATTGCCTGAAGAGCCGTACTTTTATAGCAAACAAACAAGGGTGTTCAAAAATCACACGTACTAATTGGAAGAAAGCTTCTGCAATAAGAACCCTAAAACCCCGCTTCAAAGCCACGAGCCTTTCACTCTTTTGCTAGAGGTGTCCTTGGTTCTCATGCTGTTTATCCTGCTCTGCAGCTGCTGCTCTGTAAAGTGCTTATCTTGATCCATGGCTGCTGCTCTGTAAAATTCTTCTTGTATTACAACAGAATGGCAGTTCCCTGGGGTCTCCAGCACACCCCCAGCCAGCTGGCAAATGCCACTGAGGACCTTTAGGAAAGACATGCCCTGGGTAGTGACAATGTTCACTGGACAACTGTGAGCCCCACAATGGGTCTCGTACCTGTGTGCCATCTTCTGAACACCAGTAGCACGGTGTAGATGCAAGGCCCAGCCAGGCAAAATCAAAACATGCTTCTGGAAGGGGATCCTTTCTGAAGAGTCGTTACACTAATGAGAGGACCACAAACATTCACTCAGCGAACTCCAAATCTCTGTGCCTTTGCAGGCCTAGGGTCTTGTTTGGTTCACAGAGACATGGTGGGTTGATTCTCAGCTCTGTACTCTAGCAAATGGGGTACAGATTCTGCATGACGGATGGGCAAGGAAGAAGAGAAAAGGCTGCTGCCATCCATGAGAGGGCACTGAGCTCTGCCTGGGGATGGCAGAGGAGCCAGCTGAGAACTGATGGAAAGGGCTCAGAGAGGAGAGCGGCAGATTCTGTTCCTTGCTTCCTGATCAGGAAGAACAAGAAGAGGGGACAGGCAGGAATCTGAGTTACAGCTGGGATGGAATTGTTTTCTTCAGACTGTCTGCTGTGGTGCAGTGTTTTGGTTCTAGGAGAAAACCATTGATAACACTCTGATGTTTACAGCTGCTGCTAAGCAGTGTTGTACAGAGCCAAGGCCATGGTCAGTGGAGGGCACATGGAGCTGGGAGGGAACAGAGTGAGGACAGCTGACTGATAGTGGCCAAAGGGACGTTCTCTATCAGCTGACAGCAAGCAGAAATTGTATTGAAAGGGGTGGGAGTTCATCTCAGTCTCTTCACTGCCCAGGGTCCAGCTGAGCATCAGTCTGGTGGTGCTGAGCAAGTGCTTGTGCATCAGTTGTTACATACAATTCCATATCAACGGATATATAGTGATAACTATTACTCCACTTCTTTTATCTCTCTTAGTAAACTGCTTTGTTACATCCCAGAAGTTGTACTCTTTTTCCCAGTTCTCATCCCCATCCCACTGGGAATTGGGCAGTGCACAAAGCACTGTGTGCTGCTGAGCCACATGTTGGGTTCAACAACCACAGTCATTTTGGTGCCTGATGTGAGGCTCCAAGGGTTGAGATAGCAGCACATCTGTCCAGAGCGGACAGGGCTTTGTGGGAGCTGGAGAAGTGCAGGCCATGGTGCTGATATGTGTGGATGTGCTCCCTATGTGTGGAGCTTGTTGAGTCTTCTCATGAAGCTTCACTGCACAGCTCCTTACTTGGTGCTTGGATGCTGCATTAGGGTATTTATTTTGCTATGCTGTTTGACCTCAGTTTGTACCACGATAAAATTGGCAGCTGACAAAGTGAAGTTTTGTGCACATTCAGCTCTGCGGTCATCTTTGGGTTTTGGAAGTAATATTGTCCATATGATTAGGAATTACACAATTTACATTGTCGCCTCTGTGAGTCCGGGGGTGTACTGGATATTGTGTTGAGGGACATGGTTTAGTGGGAGCTATAGGTAATAGGTGAACGGTTGGACTGGATGATCTTTTAGGCCTTTTCCAACCTTGGTGATTCTATGAATCTATGATTGAGGTTAAACAATTATTCAGGAATATCAGTGAGAGATCTGCCCCAAGGTGAGAAGGCTCTGCATGGCAGAGGGTGTGGGACCGTCTGGGCAGCTGCCTGGAGTGGTGGGCACCCCCAGGGCTTTGGAACTTCATCTCCGAGCAACTGCAGGATCCTGATAAACTGGTAGAATATTGGGGGCAGGTCTGCTGTGGCACTGGTAACCCCCAAGAGGCACAAATGACTGCAGTGTGCCAGATCCAGAGAGCTGGATCTGCTGACAGTGCTGCAGCCTCTGCAACTCCTGGCACAGACCATGCAGCAGCTCCAAGGTTTTGCTACACGTCCTGCAGTTGCTCCAAGCTCTGGGCAGATCCCTCTGTCACTCCACCCCTCATAATGAGCTCTGCAGTTACTCCTGCTACGGGTCCTGTAGCTGTTCCAAGTATGGTAATAAGAAAATGGTACAAATTCCTCCCAAGGGAGGAAGTACAGCCCTGCGGTGGCTCCAACCCCTCCAATGAGCCCAGTGGCTGCTCCAACATAGTCACAGGTCCTGTGGTGGTTCCAGCTCTGGCAATGAACTCTGAGGTCACTTCAACTCCTGCAACAGCCCAACAGCCACTTCAGCTCCTACAGTGAACCCTGTGGCTGTTAAAACCCCTGCAACTAATCCTGGACTTGCAGACAGATGCGCATAGGGATTAGTTCATATATGTTTGCAACTGCATATGTTGTATATGTGTGAAAATACACTAAATATATTATATATGTATAAATACATTTGTCATAATTATTATCCTTTTCTTTTTCTCTTTGTCTCAACCCATAAACCTTAAACCACAGCACTGCCTTGAGATGCTTACGGATCTCCTTGGGACTATTCAATCTGATCTGGTCACACAGTGAAGAGCACCTGAAGATCTCAAGGTTTTCTCAGGGAGCAGCTCCTGAGGTATATTCCTTACACCAGCTTTGGAAGAGGCCTCCCTCCAGTTCTCTGGTCCTGCTCTAAAGGGGCCCTCTTGTTATGGCAGTGCCAGCAAGGAGACCAGCTCTGACAGACCTGTTCATATTGCCGGCTACTGACTGCAGCCCTGGATTGCTGCTGTAGAGGCAACAGGACTGTTGTGAGACACACAAGACCTTCAGGACTGCACAAATGAGAGGACTCAAGAGCACTGCAGCACTGGTAAGAGCACATGAATGAAAAGAGCACGTTGAGCTGCTGTCTGTGGCTGTACCTCCCCAAATCCAGGCAAAGTAGGAAGAAAGAAAATCTAAGTAAGTCTATTTTGAAAGCTTTTTAGGTATCTTATAACATATTCAGGGAATCTGGTTCCATGTTTACATGAGTTCTTGGAGTGAGAAAATGGAAATTAGGTAGGAAAGAATTTAAATACATTTTTATTTATAAGTTCAATAACATTTTTTTTTTGCACATTCCTATATCTCACATAATCAAACAGACAAAGATGCATAAAACATAAAGAACCACCACTGGGAATCCTATTGAGGAAGTTGTGCATTTTATTGTAGCTGGAATAGTGCTTATTGCAACACCTTCCTGAAAGCGTGCTTGATCTCCCTGTTCCTCATGCTGTAGATAATAGGGTTTAGTGTTGGAGGAACCACTGCATACAGAAGTGCCACTGTCAGATCCAGGAGTGGGGAGGAAATGGACGGGGGCTTCAGGTAGGCAAAAGCACCAGTGCTGAGAAACAGGGAGACCACAGCCAGGTGAGGGAGGCACATGGAGAAGGCTTTGTGCCGTCCCTGCTCAGAGGGCATCCTCAGCACAGCCATGAAGATGTGCACATAGGACACAACTATGAAAACAAAGCAACCAAAGCCTAAACTGACACCAAAAAAGAGAAATACAAATTCCATGAGGTAGGAGCCAGAGCAGGAGAGCTTGAGGATCTGTGGGATTTCACAGAAAAACTGGTTGACAACATTGCCTTGGCAGAGAGGCAGTGAAAACGTACTGGCAGTGTGCAGCAGGGAATAGAGAACCCCAGTGCCCCAGGCAGCTGCTGCCATGGTGGCACAAGCTCTGCTGTCCATCAAGGTCCTGTAGTGCAGGGGCTTGCAGATGGCAACGTAGCGGTCATAGGACATGATGGTGAGAAGGGAATACTCTGCAGAGAGGAACAAGGAAAAGAAAAAGAGCTGTGCAGCACATCCTGTGTAGGAGATGGCCCTGGTGTCCCAGAGGGCGTTGGCCATGGCTTTGGGGAGAGTGGTGGAGATGCAGCCCAGGTCGAGGAGGGCCAGGTTGAGGAGGAAGAAGTACATGGGGGTGTGCAGGCGGCGGTCGCAGGCTACGGCTGTGCTGATGAGGCCGTTGCCCAGGAGGGCAGCCAGGTAGATGCCCAGGAAGAGCCAGAAGTGCAGGAGCTGCAGCTGCCGCGTGTCTGCCAACGGCAGCAGGAGGAACTCGCTGATGGAGCTGCTGTTGGACATCTGCTGTTGTTGGGCTTGGAGTCCTGCTCAGAGTGCAGAAGATAATGACAAGTCCAGACCATTCTCAGACACACTCCTCCTGCTATAATATGAAATGTTTTTATTCTCTTACAACAGTGTACATTTAGCACCATTACTTGCATTTAATTTCATGTATTTCAGCATTCCTTAAGCAGAAGCAGCATATGGAGCTCTAACCTTCCTTTTATTTTCTTATGCCTTCTCCCTGGATATTTTCATCTGTTTCATGTCTCATATCTTTACCCCAAGTGCTCTTAGAGCCCCCTACCCGAGCTTCTGTGGCATTCAGTTTCAGTTAGAAAATGCTGCCTGTTTGTAGGATAAGTGAATTATTCATGCCTACAGAAAATGATGATAATTCCATCCTTCGAGAAAGGGGAGACTGAAAGCACATCATGTGTGAGTGTTCACAAAACAAGCAATTGATTGATGAAAAATTCTCAGAACTCTTATTGCCCCTTTTAGATTTCTGACTCCAAACCTCTTTGCCTCGGAACAGGAAATGGAAACCCCCTGCCTTGGCTCTCCTCTTGCAAAGTGCCCTCAGAAACATTCCGTTGTGCAGTGGAGTTGTGATCCCCTGCCCCAGGCAGCAGCTGTGGCAGCACAAGCCCTGCCGGGGGGCTCCTTCCCCCCACCCGTCTCCCTGCAGCACCCTGGGCAGCTCCCCGGGCAGGCTGAGTGCTGAGCCTGGCAGGCGGCAGAGTCCCATACCCGGCACACAGCCCCTGGGGCACAGCAGGGACCCTGCTCTGCAGGACAGCCCTGGGCACCCGCCTGCAGCCCCGGCTGCACAGCCTGCAGCCGTGCTGGGACATGCAGCCCTCAGGGCTGTGATTTCATACTGCAGTATGGAAGCCCTCAGCTGGAGCAGAAGGCTTTTTCCACAGTAAAGAAACATGCAGTGCCTGCATCCAGATCTCCTATGGGATGTCCCAAATTAAGTTGACCCTCTATGAAAAGCAGCTCATGGTCTGCAGTGAGACTTACCCTGTCATGGTCTGTGAGCAATGCTCCTGCAGTGAGCTCACAGCCCGCTCACACCACACACATCCTGCAAGCTCTCTTCAGTTTCTCTCCTCTCCTTCTGTCACCTGCAGGCTGTGCTGTGCACAAGAGCTGCTCCTGGGCACAGCTGTCTCTCTGCAGCCCTGCACACTTTTATGAGCTCCCTGTGTCCCAGGAGCCTGGACAGGCAAGCAGCAGATTATGTCATTTTTATCTTTCCGACTTGTCTCCCCTGACATGTCCCTGGGTCCTCATGGCCAACAGCTCCTGAAAGACAACAGCATCATGACTGTGCTTTGAAATTCGCTCAATTAACCACCACATGTCCAGTGGTCAGTGACTGATTGGAGACATATGGGGAGTGCTCCCAGAGATCGTTTGATGAAACAATAAGGGCAACCAGACAAGGAAGGCAAGGTTTGGACTTTCCCTGTGCAGGGCAGTGATCCAGCTGAGGCAGTGCAGGAGTCTCATCCCTTGACAGAAATCCTGGAGCTGAAATGGGATTCAGCTCCCTACACACCCACAGGAGCTGGGATTCCTCTGGTTCAGTTCAGAAGAGCACAAGGAGTTGCCTGCATGTGAGCTCCTGCTCTGAGTCCTCGGACCTTCAGCTGGGAGGCAGCTGCTAACACACAGACACTGGGTGATGCCCAAGGTGCCTGGGCTGCTCCTGATGTGTGCCAGTGCTTGTAAACCATGTGGGAAATCCCTGAGATAGACACCTCCTTCCTGGGCATCAGCCGAGGGCCAGAGAGGGGATAGCACTGGCTGTCCGGTGAATTCACTCACAGCTACAAGAGCAGCACAGGGCCTTCAGGAAAGCCATGCCCATGGTGTGACCATGTTGCTGTGTCAACTCCAAGGCCCACGATCAGTCTAATGTTTGTGTGCCACCTTCTGCACACTGATTCTATAGATGAGCTATCCAGTCAGGCAATGTCCAGTGATGCTTTCCAATTAGGATGTTTACTTCTGTGGTTTTGCACTAATGCAAACACCAACACACAAGAAGCTAGAAATCTTGATAGAGCTGCAGGCCTGAGCTCCTGTTTGGACCATGGGGACACAGTTTAATGGCTTCCACAACTGCACTGTAGCACAAGGGGGATACCGAGTCTTTAGGATGGATGGGCGAGGAGATAAAGAAGGGTGAATGCCCTCTGTGAGAGTGCACTGAGCTCTGCCTGGGGATGGAAGAGCAGACAGGTCAGAGCTAATGGAAATGGCAAACAGAGGAGACCATCAGTGTCTTTTCCTGTCTTCCTGATCAGGGAGAGTAAATGGAAGGTGCCCTCTGCAGACAGATGGGAATCTGATGTTGTCTGTCCCTTGTCCCATTTGGTGGCCTTTGTCACTCCATTATCTGCAGCAGGGACAGCACAGCAGGGCATGTGGCATCCAGCAGATCCATGGAGAGCACAGATGGCAGCTTCTTGACCAAGCAGTGGAGGAACCAAAGAGGAGAGGTGCTCTGCTGGATCTCATACTCTCCGGCATGGAAGGACTTGTGGGAACTGCGAAGGTGAAAGGGGCATCAGGCCACGTGCAAGATGCAAATGTATCTCTTTTTATTTATTTTGAGGCTGTAAGCTTAATAGTTGATCATAAATGTCAATAAAACTGAAACAAATAATTGAAGACAAAGATGGAAATCATTGAAATTGTGTTAACCCTTCTCAACATGAAAAATTCTCATGAGTCTTGTTCCATTTTAAGTTGTAAATATGAATCTTTGAGGTGATTTGATGTCTTTTTTTTTCTTTTACTGAAACTACAATGTTTTCCAGAACTGTGTTTGCTGGACACAAATGTCTTCAGATTCAGAGACACAGACAGTGGTGCCAGTGCCAATGCCCTGTGACTATAGCCCGGTGCCCAGCACTACTTTCCCTGCTGCTTATTTGATGTGTCTCATCCTCCAAGTTTTTTCAGCTCTCCTAAATAAATGGCCATGGTTAAGGGCATGTTTTCAGCAGGCCATTTGGGCACAAACTACTCCCACTGCCCTCCAGATTTCTCCATTCCTTGCTCTTTGTTCAGTCAGATACCTCCCAATTATCTGTCTGATTTCTGACTTTCAGGGGGATTACTGGAATTTGTTCCATCTCCCCAAAGTCTGAGAATCAGTGAGAATGTGTTAACCCGTCTCAATGTGTGAAATACTCACAAGTCCTGATCAATTTTAAGTTGATACCTCTCAACTACCTGGCTGATCTATCCCAGGGAGATTACTGGAATTTGCTCTATCTACCAGAGTCTGATGGCCTCTGTTGTCAACTACTTCACTGTGATTCAATCTATCCTATCCTACCTCAGAATAAATCATTTCTTTTAAAAGTATTCCATATGAAAGACAAACTTCAATAGATGCAGCTTGAACATGGCATGCAGTTGATCACTGTGTTTTACTGTTCATTCAATTGCATCACCTTTCTTTCCATTTGCTGGCCAGATAAAAAAGAGAAATCTTTCCTTTTCCATGTGTAGCTGGTTCTCTGAGGAAAGCCAGTGGGAGTTGGTGCAAAGCAGTTTTAACACTGAGCGGATGAATGCAGAGGAGAAGAGTGATGTGAAGAAAAGTGATGCAAGTCCCATAGGTCCATTGTGAGCAGAAATTGGGTGGGGAGGTTGAGAAGGACCTTTGTCAACACAGTAACAGTACAGAACTCATTGGGACATCCTGGATTGGTATCAGTTGCACAGTGCTGCTTTAATGTCTTCTTTAAACCCAACTATAAATAAATAGACAATAAATTTATACTGGATTCTTTAAGCTCTCTCCAGATATCCCTCCTTTTTGCTGAACAAGTTCTGATAACCTGAAGAAGATAACAAGATGGCATAAGGCACAGGAGATTCTTTAGGTTATAATGGTCCCAGGGTGCATTTGATGCTGAGTTCATCAGCCTCTAGTGCAGAGAGAAGTTTGCACAAAGTGCTCAACAAGACAAAGTCAGAAGTAACAGTGAAGTTTCTTGGAGTATTAATGGGCCCGCTGAGGAACATTACCAAGTAAGCTTCCCAAGGGACTTGTTAGAGAAGATAACTGGAAGCCATGACTACAGGCAGGCAAAGGCACTGGCATGCTAAGAAACCTCTCCTTTGCCTTACAAAGCAGACAGGTCAAGCCCTGATTGCAAGACCAGTGGTAGAGAGGTCCTGTATGTCATGTTGGCTCTGGGCATTTCCTGGGGCAATGGGTTGGAATTTTGTATGATGTTAAATGAAAGACATGGGGACAGAAGATCCCAGGCTCTACATGTGGTGCAAGGACGCTGTGAGGTTCATGTCCCATATGAGACCTATGTTTCATTGCAGGATGTGAGAAGGGATGTGAGAAGGGCCCAGTCTGAACAAGCAGCCAATCCCTGTGAAACTCTGAACTTCAGATCTCTCGGTTTCAGTGCCCTCCTTTGCACATTCTCCCAGAGTTTGAAGTCCTTTATGTTCTGTGGTGCCCAGAACATAGTGAGGCAGTAGCAATGCAGAGCAGAGGGACAACCCTTTCCCTCACCCAGCTGGCAATAAGTTGCTTCATGCACTCCAGGGGACTGTTGTCTTTCCTGGCTGCCTTGGCACACTGCTGACTCACATTCAGTGTGATGCTGACCAGCACCCTAACCCTTTCCAGTCCGAATCCTCTCCAGTGTCCCATATCCAGTCAGTGTGTATGTCCAGCATTGCCCCTACCCAGGTGCACAATCAGGCACTTGTTCTTGTTATACGTTATGCACTTGGTGCTTAGTACCAACTGGTACCCACTTCTCTGACTTGTCCACATCTCTCTGCAAGTCCTCTCCACCCTCAGTGGAGGCAACAGCACCTCCTCATCTGGTCTCATCAGCAAACTTGCTCAGAACGTCTTCTAGTCCTGCATTCAAGTCATCTGCATAAACATGAAAGGAAAGTGGCCCCAAAATGGAACCCTGGGGACCCCGACAGTGACCATCTACCAGCCTGATGGAAAAAACTGACTATAATCCTTTGGGACTGACCTACTGGCCAACTGCTCACCCACCACATTGTGTTTCTGTCTAGCCATCTGCAGAACATTCTGTCCAGAAGGTTGTTGTGAGAAACAGTATCAAAATCTCCACTGAAATCCTCAAGGATTACATCAACTGGCTTCCCTTGGTCAACTAAACGGATAACTGTGTCACAAAATGAGCTTAAATTAAACAGGACCTTTGCCTCACAAACTTGTGTTGGCTGCGACCAATGACAGAATTGTCCTTCAGCTGTTTTTCCATAACTCCCACCATCATTTTCTCCATAATTTTACCAGGCTCTGGACTGACAGGTCCATAATTGCCCATGTCATCTTTCTTGCTCTTCCTTACAATGAGACAACATTTGCCAGCTTCCTGTCAGCTGGCATGACCCTAGACTTCTTTAGATGCAATTGAAATGACAGCCCAGAGCACACTAAGTTTTCATCATTGAAAGAAAGTAGATGTGCCATAGCTTTGCAATGCCTTGAACTCCAGAGTATGCCACAGATGGAGCAGAGGGGAAGATTTGCCTCTTCTGTAGTGAACTCATTCTTTTGGTAAGCAGAATAACACTACCTGATACATGGGGACTGTGTCTCTGCTCTGCTCTGCTCAGCTCACAGGGCAGCGGTCTGGCAGGGTGTTGCTCTCATGTCAATGCAGGTAAACTCACTTTAATCCTTTTTCCTCTGTAAATGCTTCCTCTATTTCTATGCTCAGATACACTTCCACATTCCCTCAACTACACTTTCATATATCATTAACAATTACACTTTCTTATACCATCAAAACAGTTTGTCAAAACGTACAGTTCTTCAGTTCACATAAACTCCCTTAATACAGTCTGTATTCTTCAGTTATAAACACTGTGCCACAGAACCAGCACTGATTGAACCACCTCTCTCACACACTTCCTCGCAAGCAGTACATAGTATTACATAAATGGGTTGACACTCATTGGTCGGGTGGAATGTACACCTCTCCTCAGGACAATCTTACTAATCTACAGAGTACAAACTCCTGTCTTCTTACATACAAGCAGAAAGTACTTATGAGTGGACACACAACACAGTCTTTCACTTTGTCCGTGTCTGGCCATTTCCCTCACAGGAGGAAGGAAACATGGATCGGGACTCGGCACTCACCCTGCAGCTGTTCTGTGTCTCACTCACACCACACTCACTCTGACATTTAGATCAAAAACCATGGTTTATTCATACTACACAATGCTGACAACGTTTTCTAGCTGGAATCTTAATAACACTCATACTCTGGTCGACCAGTTGCAAACGTTAATGTTTTTCCCAGAGTCGGCTTGACACACGGTACCAAACACTTAAAGCAGATGATAATATTGAACATACAACCTATAACCCCCGTGATTACAACTTGGAGAACCCAGGCTACCATTTGACAGGCTATCCACTATATCCCATACCCGTAGGAGAGACCAACCTAGGTCCCTCCTATTGTCACCCACCTGGGAGAGAGTACTTGTTCTTGTTTCCATTCATATGACATACAGTTCCCTTTCATAGGAACTCACCCAAGGAGTCTTCCTACCCCAGCTGGCAACCAAAGCCATGAGCTCACCTCCCTGGGAGCAGCACGTATGGCTGTAAACTGTGTAGGATGTCTCCTCAAGACATATGGGCTCCACTTACCATACACATACCTGGTCCACCTATGGGTGGTCCTTGTCTGTCCCTGCAGTGATCAGGTGAGGAAGGGAGTCCTTCAGAGAAATCTCAGGGTGCGCCAAAAGTGTCTCCCTCTCAGCTGGTCCTGCAGCGAACAGAGCTGGTCCCACCTGGGCCGCCAAATTGACTACAGGAATTGAACTCTATAACCTCTATAACTGATACAGTCTCCCATGACATCCTTATAACAAAGCTGAGGAAGTATGGGATAGGTGATTGGACAGTGAAGTGGGTCGAGAATTGGCTGACTGGCAGAGTGCAGAGTGTTGTCGTTGGCGGTGCAGTGTCTGGCTGAGGGCCTGTAACGAGCGGCATCCCCCAGGGGTCTGTGCTCAGTCCGGTCTTGTTCAACATCTTCATCAATGACCACCCTCAGCAAGTTTGCTGATGACACGAAGTTGGGAGGATTGGCTGACACACCTGAAGGCTGTGCTGCCATTCAGCGAGACCTGGACAGGCTGGAGAGCCGGGCAGTAAGAAACCGGATGAGGTTTAACAAAAGCAAGTGTAGAGTCTTGCACCTAGGGAGAAATAATTGCATGCACCGGTACAGGCTGGGGGAAGAGCTGCTGGGGAGGAGCTCTGCTGAGAGGGACCTGGGCGTCCTGGTGGACGACAGATTAACCATGAGCCAGCAGTGTGCCCTTGTAGCCAAAAAAGCCAATGGCATCCTGGGGTGCATTAAAAAGAGCGTGTCCAGCAGGCCGAAGGTGGTGATCCTCCCCCTCTACTCTGCCCTGGTGAGGCCTCATCTGGAATATTGTGTCCAGTTCTGGGCTCCCCAGTAAAAAAAAGACAGGGATCTCTTAGAAAGAGTCCAGCAGAGGGCCACTAAGATGGTGAAGGGCCTGGAGCATCTCCCCAATGAGGAGAGACTGAGGGAACTGGGTCTGTTTAGCCTTGAGAAAAGAAGGCTGAGAGGGGACAGGATCCAGGTTCTATAAATATTTGAGGTGTGGGGGGCAAAGTGTTGAGGCCAGACTCTTTTCAGCAGTGTGTGGAGACGGGACAAGGGGAAACAGACAGAAACTGCACCATAGGAAGTTCTGCACTAATGTGTGCAATAACTTCTTTACGGTGAGAGTGACAGAGCACTGGAACAGGCTGCCTAGGGTGGTTGTGGAATCTCCTTCTCTGGAGATATTCAAGACCTGCCTGGATGCTGAGCTGTGCAACGTGGTGTAGGGAACCTGCTTTGGCAGGGGGCTGGACTCAGTGGTCTCTGGAGGTCCCTTCCAACCCCTACAATTCTGTGATTCTGTGAATATCATGGAGTTGTTTGGATGGGGAAAGACTACCCCTTTGAATGACCTTTTGTCAGGGCATGTCCTGGGATTCCTAGGATCCTCAAAATGCAGCACTGCTTCTGTCACTGAAAAATGGGGCCCTGTGTGGGACGGAGGGAGGGTCCATGAGTCCCTGGCCCACCTGACTGAGTATTTCCATGGTCTTAGCAAAGACATACTTACAACTTGAGAATGACAGTTAGCTGTGTTCATGGTGGCATGGCCACTTTTAATGGCCTTGAACTGTCTGAACATAACTGAAGAGGCTCAGGCTGATGCAAATCAGCTATTGAATGATAGTGTTGAAAAACTGGAAAGACAGGTGGCAGTTTTGATGGGGAAAAAACCTAATTCAATCATTCTCCTATGGAAGATCAGGAACATCTCTCTGGAAGACCATGGGGACCCTGTACAAGGGAATCTGTATAAAATGGACTCTGTAAATGAAGGCACTAAAAGGTCAGATTTTGAGGTTCCATTTGGACTAGATCTATTTGAGATCTGACTGATTGTAACCCAAAAATGAAAAAAAAAAAAAAAAAAATGCAGGATAGGCTGGTGGGAGTGCCCTGACCAGTATCCAACCCCCCAAACCCTGCTGCCCATAATACAGCAGCTGAACTGATGGATATAGTACAGTGGTTTAGACAGAAACCAAGAGAGCATGCCAGCATAGCTGCTCTGGTTATGGGACATGGAGGCAGAAAGCGCTGTGGTGAATGGACTGGAAATTTCAAAACTGACATCCATTACTACTCACCCTGCCCTCAGGCAAAGACTGTATGCTCTGTCCAACATAATGAGGATAGCCATTTGATCAGTGAATGATTTATGGCTGTGTGTCATATAACATGGCCAAATAAGAATGACATACCATTAAATATCAGCCTGTGGTCCTCTATGGAGGACTAACAAAATTATATTAGAGAATTAGGCATGAAAGAGGCAATCTATGAAGATGATTTTGAGAGCCCAGTCAATAAATTTTTCATCAGGAACGAGGGATCTCATCCTACAGCCATCACCTTTACATCAGTATGGGTCTATGTTATCCATACTGAACCCCCCAGTGGCCCTCAGGTGCTGTAATACAACAGGCTGCCCAATTGATGGGGAGACAAGAGTGCCTACGGCCAGATGCAGGCTCTGAATGGTGGTGGAAAGGTCTGAGAAAGGCAGAGAACCATCTGCTGCCATGACTTAGGCGTCCAGCCCCTAAGGTAATCCAGTCTGGACCCATTAGGGTCTTGAGACAACAAATGTTTAAAGACCAGATTAGAGCAGGAGTTCAGTTTAAAAAGATCGATGGACAGCATAATCAGGAAAAAATATCTGTTAAACAGGCCCAAGCACTGAGTATTTATAGTCCAACCTTTTCAGCCAAACTAGATGTGAATGTAACTCAAGAAGGGTCTGGATGGGGGCTCTGGCAGAGCCAGAGTTCTTTGTGAACCCCTATGAGGTTTTGGCCACAGGTTTGGCATGGAGCAGAATAAAGATACATCACAGTTGAAAAGCATTTATTGGCTACCTATTCTACACTACAGGTGGTAGAACCAGTAGCTCAGATTTCAGAGGTTATCGTTAAACAACAAGGCCAGTCCAGGGGTGGGTAAAAGATCTAACACACATCTCTATGATGGGGGTGGCCCAATCACAAGCAGTGGTGCGCTCAGTTGTTCTGCTTGCCTGCTCCTCAAGGAGTTAAGAGAAATCTATGCCTGTTGCGTGTTCGAGTGCATGCGCAATGCCATGTGGAGGGCTTATCACAATAAAGATTGGCAGATTTGCTGCGTAGACCGGTCAGAACTCAGATCTGCGTTGTGCTTCCTGTGGCACCAAACGCCCAACAGTGGCAGTTCCGTGTATTGGCCAGCAGGTGGCAGCAGAGACCACGGAAAGAACGTCTGCGGGACAGACCCTGGGGATCCGTTCTCTTTTGATTATAGGGGAAGAACACAAAGATGGAAGAGGAGGGAAGGGGGAAAAAAAAAAGAAAAAAAGAAAAAACCAAACCACAGCAAACAAATAAAAACTTCTCCAAACGTAGCAAACTTGAATGTCTGTCAATAAATAAATGAGTAATTGAATTGATGTCCGTTTCAGACAGTCCCCTGTAGAATCAGGGTAAGGGTTAGGATTAGAGTTACATTGCAGGTTAATGCTGTTATCTTTACAGCTCCTGTGAGGGTTGGGGTCTGGGTCAGGTGTTTAAAAAATGAAATGAAAAAAGAATTAAAAAAATATATTGAAAGCTTCAGATTTCCTTAATCTTTGTGGGAATCATATAATGTGCAACTCAGATCTACCTCTTCGTACCTCTTTTGTGGTGTAGGGAACCTGCTTTGGCAGGGGGACTGGACTCAGTGGTCTCTGGAGGTCCCTTCCAACCCCTACAATTCTGTGATTCTGTGAATATCATGGAGTTGTTTGGATGGGGAAAGACTACCCCTTTGAATGACCTTTTGTCAGGGCATGTCCTGGGATTCCTAGGATCCTCAAAATGCAGCACTGCTTCTGTCACTGAAAAATGGGGCCCTGTGTGGGACGGAGGGAGGGTCCATGAGTCCCTGGCCCACCTGACTGAGTATTTCCATGGTCTTAGCAAAGACATACTTACAACTTGAGAATGACAGTTAGCTGTGTTCATGGTGGCATGGCCACTTTTAATGGCCTTGAACTGTCTGAACATAACTGAAGAGGCTCAGGCTGATGCAAATCAGCTATTGAATGATAGTGTTGAAAAATTGGAAAGACAGGTGGCAGTTTTGATGGGAAAAAACCTAATTCAATCATTCTCCTATGGAAGATCAGTAACAACTGTCTGGAGGACCATGGGGACCCTGTACAAGGGAATCTGTATAAAATGGACTCTGTAAATGAAGGCACTAAAAGGTCAGATTTTGAGGTTCCATTTGGACTAGATCTATTTGAGATCTGACTGATTGTAACCCAAAAATGAAAAAAAAAAAAAAAAAAAATGCAGGATAGGCTGGTGGGAGTGCCCTGACCAGTGTCCACCCCCCAAACCCTGCTGCCCATAATACAGCAGCTGAACTGATGGATATAGTACAGTGGTTTAGACAGAAACCAAGAGAGCATGCCAGCATAGCTGCTCTGGTTATGGGACATGGAGGCAGAAAGTGCTATGGTGAATGGACTGGAAATTTCAAAACTGACATCCATTACTACTAACCCTGCCCTCAGGCAAAGACTTTATGCTCTTGTCTGGAGGGCTTATCGCAATAAAGATTGGCGGATTTGCTGCGTAGACCGGTCAGAACTCAGATCTGCGTTATGCTTCCTGCGGCACCAAACGCCCAACAGTGGCAGTTCCGCTTATTGGCCAGCAGGTGGCAGCAGAGACCACGGAAAGAACGTCTACGGGACAAACCCTGGGGATCCGTTCTTTTGATTATAGGGGAAGAACACAAAGATGGAAGAGGAGGGAAGGGGGAAAAAAAAAAGAAAAAAAAAAAAATCAAACCACAGCAAACAAATAAAAACTTCTCCAAACGTAGCAAACGTGAATGTCTGTCAATAAATTAATGAGTAATTAAATTGATATCCCTTTCCCGCCCCCCCTCCCCCCAACTTCTGAGATGAAAAAAAAACACTTCTTTTAGAAGAAAACAGAGTAGTAACAACTTCTGTACCTACATTCACCACTCTGAGATCCTGTCTGGGTCTCCCAAGGCTTGTAAATAACCACTGGGTCGGTTCTGATGTCGCGTGATTTGTTGTCAGTTCTCTCATGGTTCTCCGGTCAGTTCTCCGGTGCCAGGATCTGCCACAGGGCATTCTGACCACGGGCATCATGTTTCTACGCTGCCGCCTGCATTTAACAGGCAATGGGACTGCCCAGCATGTGCAAGGCAGCACCTCTTCCACACCACCAGAATGTTTAAGGCTGTTGGGATTGTTGTTAGCGTCCCATTAACACTGAGGCTAGAGATACCCTTAGGATTGACATTACTATTAGCATTACTTTGATGGTGCCCTATCTGGGTCATTTCCAGGGGATGTCAGGAGTAAGGCACAGTGTCAGGAGAAAAAGAACAGACTCTGTTACTTTATAAATGTGATAATAGAGAGAGTTCATTGGAAAAAATACAACTCTTAAATAATGCAAAGCATGCTTCTGATTGGATGCAGGCATCATCTGGGCTCTGATTAATATTACTCTTAAGGTAAAGATTATTGTTACCATAATGATTTTTTTTTTGGATTATGATCAGGGTTAAGGTTCCTTTTGCTACAAACTTCTAGCATCATTTTTGTTGTTGCATTTGGAGTTAGGGACGATTTTAGAATCAGGGTAAGGGTTAGGATTAGAGTTACATTGCTGGTTAATGCTGTTATCTTTACAGCTCCTGTGAGGGTTGGGGTCTGGGTCAGGTGTTTAAAAATGAAATGAAAAAAGAATTAAAAAAATATATTGAAAGCTTCAGATTTCCTTAATCTTTGTGGGAATCATATAATGTGCAACTCAGATCTACCTCTTCGTGCAGTGACTGCCTGTAAATTTGCTGGAGCCTAATATAATATGGCCTTGTGCTTTCCACTAACTCACCTTCATTTCATTTTCATTACATTTGCTTGGTAGTCAGATTTTGGTGTGTGGATATTTTAAAACAATCTAACTGACATTAGCAAAAAATTAAAAATAAAATTAAAAAAAATGCACAACAGCATCGTATCAATTTTTATAGATAAGATAAAGAAGAGCAGTTTCCCTTAGTTTTCTGTGCCTCTTTACTTTCTTACCCTCTCCCCTTGTGTGAGAAACTCTCAAAGTCAAAGATTTCTAGTTAGGCAAAGATGGCAGCGATAGCAGCAGTGCTTATTCATTATTGCAATACTGCGCGCACATCCCCTATTGGCAAGGGAGAAACTGCACACCAGTCAGTGAAATCAATTCTGTTCTGTGCCCTAAACCCACTGCAGGTGATGCTCTCATGGCTCTCATTGGTTGAGCATCTCAGGCTCACAGACTCCTCGAGACTGTGGCTAGGATTCATTTCCATAGAAGGTCAATTACCAACCTCTTGTTTTTAGGTCTGCCTTGTACTTTTCTGCGGACAGAGAAGGGCAATGTTTCCAAAAGTCAGTACATTCATTCTGTCCTGTGCTGGGCTCTACCCACCCTGTATTTATCTTGTGCTTGTCTCAATTCTCCCCATGTCAGAATGCCCCCAGTCTGAACTTAATTCTGTTCAGCAACTTTCTTGGTGGAAAAACTACTTATACAGCTGTTTTACAAGAGGGTTATACATTCAGTTAGGGCCTACACTATGTACTGAAAATACTGGAAACTTCCACTGCAAAAACACAATCTACCTCTCCCATCTGTGCAGCCTTGCAGACCCAGAGCATGCCAGGTTATTTCTGCTTTCATAGCATTTGCATGCTGTAGGGTGAGCACAAGGTTCTGCTGCTTGATTCTTCTGCAAGAGCTGCCTACCGGCAAATGGTTGCAGGGATGGAGGATGTGACAGAAAGCATTTGTCTCCACAAGAGCAGAGTTACATTCAGTGCAGAGTGTGAGAGTCAGGTTGGTGTGGAAAAGCACTGACACGCTGGGGATGATGCAGTGCTCACATGTCTAACACTCACAGACATTACTGTCAGAAGGATGGTGCTGTGTTGTGCTTCTACCTTTGGCAGCCCCTGGAGAAATGCTATGGCACACAGAACACCTTTGTATTGCACTGACTGCTGCCATGCAGCATGGATTTAACACACCAAATCCAGAGGAGCATGACTGCATCTAACTGCCCTGAGAAAAACTACTGTAGCTGAAGAGATGAGGAGGCAGCTGCTCATCTGCAGAACAAGCAGTACTGCCAGACATTGGGCCAGGTGAGCACCTCCTGCTGCAGCGTGATGATGACAGGGCTGGAGATGATCTGCAAAGCCAGCTTAAAAGTGGGAGACGTGAGTCAATATGGCAGGAGGACAGAGGTGTTAGGGAGCAGCCAAGGCATCAAAGAGTATCAAAAGGCTTTGAAAAGTATCACAAAGTGACAGCCAGGAAGACTGGGATATATCATGAGCAGCAACCTGGATGCTAGAGATTATTTGCTCCCATACAAAATGGTAGAGATCTTGCTGCAGACATCCCAAAGCCAGGCAAAATGGGAACCCAGAGCTCTGCCTGCACGAACCCCACAGCCATAGCATTGCAAGCTGAGCTGCCTTGCTGTTTGTTGCATTCATCCCAATCCCTGTGATTGAAGACTCAGAATGCAGTCGAGGCGATGACTGAGCATGAGAGTCTTTATTCAATAAAAGACAGGAGGGCTTGAGAGGTCAAGGGTGAAGATGGGACTCCTCTTGACAAGATGAGAGTGGCTCAGAGCTGGTGCTGCTGCCTGGTGCCTGGGACTGGCAGCCTGACTCTAAGTCCCCATCTAAGATGCTCAGCTTCACCTCACTGATGCTGCCCTGCTCCTGCATGGTGGTGCTGCTGCTGGGACACTCGGGCTGTGCTTGGGATGGGCAGCACTGCAAAGGCGCTGGGTCACAATCCAGGCAGGTGACTGCTGTGTCTGGCAGGCTCAGGTCAGGAGCTTCAGCAGAGCCAGGAGATATGAGAGCATGAACATGGATGAGCCCCTTGTGTCCATCACTGTTACCATGTGGAAGGCTGTCATCCGAATTGCAGCGATTCATGCTTAATAAGAACTCTCCATTGATGGAAAGACACTGCTTGGTTTGGATCTTTGGGGTTGACAAGGGCTCGAATCACCTAGGAAGGCATAGAAACACAAGGGTTAGTTTCAAACATTTGCAAGTTGAATCATGAAAGGTTGTTGATACTTGGTAATAGAGTGGCGGCAGGAAGAAGCAAGTAGGCTTGAAGCAGCATAGCCACTGTCTTGAAAGTGATCCTCATTCAGGTCCAGCTCATGTGTTGTTTCACTGTAATCTGCTTCTTTGGGTCTACCTAGTGGGCAGCAACACTCGAGCTGTTACTGATATCATTGAAAAGAACTGGAGACAATTGTTCTATTCCTAAGAGCTTCAAGGTGCCTAGAAGCACAAATAGAAACCAGCAGTATTTCATCACTTCACCAAAAGGAAGGTCAAACACCTGAGCTGTGAAGAGCAGTTACAGAACCTATGCATAAGATCACACCAGACATACTTTGTTCTAACAACAGTTATGGCACATAGTCCATTTCCTTCAATATTCCCAAAATGAAATGATGTGGAGCATTACAGGGAAAGAAACACTGCACACAGACACTATGACCCTGATTAGACTCAAGCAGCAGACTTAAAACAAGTCAGAGTTTTTGATTCCAGGATATTTCAGGACCTATCGTGTGAAATTCAGTTACACAACAGTGCCTAGGTGCCTGCGTTTCAAGCAACTTTCAGATCACAGCCATGTAAAATAAAAACAAATTCAGTGCAGAAATAGCAAGCCTGTACCTTAATACTCATGAGATTATCCATTTTTTACTGCATTCTGACTAAGTTCTAAAACTTGCTCATCCCAGTTCACTTCAACAAGTTCCACCAGTTCAAGCAATGCAGTTCTGAGATCCTGTGTATGTTAGGCAGATAGAATTGAACAGTGCAGAAATAATCTCTGACAGCTTTAAGAGCTCTGTTCTGCTTACAAACTCTCAGTCCAAAACTATTCACAGTTTTAAGGAAATGAACACCTGAAGCAGTTGGATCATCTGCCATTTGCCGCATTCTGCTTCTTGGCATCATGATTAGCACAAAGGGTTTTCTGCTGTCCTGCAGAGATGGACAAAGTCCTGCTTACAAATGGACCAGGTTTCAGTGTACAGCAGAGTTTGTACCAGACTAACAAGCCACGTCATTCAATTCATGTGCTCAGGTTGTTATGCACTCCGAAAGGAAACAGAACTAACTGTTGGATTCTGAAGGCAATCTGTGGGGTCCTACATTACCTCCTGATTCTGGAAGAGGAAATTCTAATAGCAAATGCAGAACTTTGATCTTTGTAGACATGAGAAGAGCTGGCATTTAGGAACATTCATTTCAGGGAAATCAAATGATGTGTCTATATTTTTACTACAGATAGTATAGGGAGCAGCCAGTTGAAGAACCAGATACAAAAAAATCCAGCCCATTGGCAGGAAAATACTTCTCCTTAAATTCTGTATGCTATCATGGTACAGAATTAGGCTACAGTGCCACATAGGCCAACCAAGCGTAGAACCAAATCCACAAAATACTGGTAGACAAAGCAGCAAAAACAGGGACAATATTCAGCAGACTGTGCTGTGGCCTTTCTACCCACAGCTCAGCATGTTCTGCCATTCGAAAAGCAAGGCCTCTTGTCAAGCTCAGCTATTTCCCTTCTCAGTGTATTCTAGCACCACTGATACCCACTGGTATCCTCCTGTAGAGTGCCATCATATTGTCATCATCCAAAGGATAAACCCACACAGCAGAGCATACAGCACTACACCCATGCTCCAAATATCCGCCTGAAAAACTAAAAGACAAGCTTACAAACCTGAAGCACCTCAAATGGCTTCCTGACAGACTGGATTGTCTGCCCTTGCCAAAGCCCACATATAGCCCATGAAAAGCTGGCTCTTTCCCTCAGGAAATAAAACCTTATCGTCCCAGAGAAAGCATATAACCCTCATTCAATTGCCCTTCCACTCAGCTTAGAGCACTACTAAAACCAGCAATTTCACCTTAGATCATCACACTGCTGCACTTCCTTTTACAAGGATTTCACTGGCAAAAATGAAATCAAAGCCGTCACAAGGGATTTAGCACAGTTACGTGTTACTGGCTACGAGAGCTGTCAGCACAGTCACCTGTCTGGCTTTGCTGCTGTTCTATTTATGTACAGGCACAACAAGGTTCAGACACCTCACAGTGCAATTCTCACTTTGACTGTAAAGAAAAAGGAGGCTTGAAAAGCAGCGTGTGGAAAACAAAGAAACAAGAATTAGAACAACAGTGGGGCCATGGCACTTGTAGGAATTGCTCCGCCTTTAACAGCGATTCAAGAAGTACGAGGGCATCCCAAACCAGACCAGTTTGGACAGATTAACAACTGCAAGTAGTGGGTTCCAAAATTCCAGACATGAAATCAAAGCTGGAAAAACTCTTCACATTTTCATCTCTCAATTTTTAGTTCATTGTGCATTACAACGGAAACAATTCTTCACATACAACTTGGAAGCTAAAGACAAGTCTGACAAAACAGACTGCACAGAAATGATGGATAATTAACAGAGCAAATTGCTCTTTCAAACACTTAGTAATAGAAAGAGATCTCTGAAGTTGCTGTTCTGTAGAGCCCCAAAGCAGTCGCTTGAGGCAGTTCAGGATTAGCCTGAGACAAACCAGCCAGCTGTGTGAACTGAGACCAATTGCACTTTTCTAGTCTGTGGCCACTGACAGCTTCTGAGAACTACCAAGCGGTGCAACCTAGCAGAATTCAGAAGGGAAACCAAGAGAGCCTACCTGAGCTCCACTGCCTTTAAATGCTCTGTGGAGAGGGAAGGGAAAGAGGGGAAAACAAACACCGCTCTACATCCCTCTGAGCCAATAGACACTTTGCCCTGGATTAGCTCTGGTGCTGCATAAGCTGGGCTTCCACAGCATGTGTTCAGGCGGTAATCAAGGCCTGCCTGGAATAACACAAAAAATAGAGATAAACGTTTGCTTTAACAGAGTTTATGTCTTCTGGTCATAACACTTGAGAAGCCTCAGAGGCTTCTTCTCCTGTGCATATTTTCATTCATCTTAGAGTTTGCTTTCATTCAATGTGACCTCTCTAGGCAAATATTGTCTAAGACCATGAGCATCACATAAATGTGCAGATCTCAAGCTGCTCACTTATCTAGTACCCTTCGCATGATGCTTTATTTTCCTCAGCTGATCATCTAGATTGTGTCTGTTGATTGTGCAACAACAGCCTGTTGATCTCGATTACCTGTGAGAGGCTCTAACTTTGGCCAGGAAAAATCATTTGAGGATAAGTAATTATCTGGGACTCAGTAAGTCTTCCCATGCTTTCATAACAGCAGAGATACACACACACACAAACTCGTGGAACCCCACTGCTTTGCACAATCCTGTGCACACTCACGTGTGTCATGCACTGATTTCCCAGCCAGTCCTCATAGGGTCTCTTACTTAGGACGGGAGTGTAGGGGAGCAGCCAGAAGCTGTTTGCATTCCCTGCTGTCTGCTGGGCAGCTTTGCTGGAGATGCTTGGGTTGCTTTGTTTTTCCTTGGGAGGTGGGAAGGAGCTTTGGGTTGGAGGCACATCCCGTGCCAGAGCATCCCAATGGCACGTGTGGGGCACTGATCTGCAGCAGATGAAGGGGAGGAGGTCCCAGCACAGCTCTGCACCATGCTCTGCCACACTGGGCAGCTTGTTCCTGGCTCAGCAGCGTCATCAGACAAGAAGCAGGGAAGGAAATCAAGGATGGGGGGTACCATCAAACGCAGTTAGTGCATGCCTGTGCAAGACAAACAGACCCAGAGCTTGCAGGTTGTTCCTGCTTTTGTAGCATTTGTGTGCTGTAGCTGAGCAAAAGGTTCTGCTGCTTGAATCTTCTTCTGCAAGAGCCACCTACCGGTAAATGTCTGCGGGGATATAGTCGGTGTGCACGTCTGAAGCCATTTGAGAACCTAGTCGTTCTTGCTGCAGGACCCCTGTCTTCTGTTAAAAGCTGAACGGTCCCCAGAGCACCTGTTTCCATCAGCTACCACCATCCAAAGCAGCCAGCCTTCTTACAGTCACCTGGCCCAAACATCCCTTTTGCTCTACACTTGATTCCTGCAAGAGATGGGAGCTCGGCACGCACACCATCCTTCCAACACCCCATCCCTGCAGCAAGGGATCACAGCGCTGGCACAGCTGAAACAAAAAGGGTGTGTGAGTTTCCTGTTAGCATTCAGTGTAAACAAATCTACCACTGAGCAACACCGTGAGTCCCCACTCACCTCAGCACAGGTCAACCTGTAACCCCAACCTTCCCCTATCCATGTGCACACGCACACCCATTCACCACCCTGCCTGCTTTGCACACCCCCATGCACACTCTGCATCGTGTGCCCTCCTTTGCATTCACAGACGTGTGCCAACCATCCCTGGGAACACGTACGTGCCTACACCTTCCACAAACACCCCTTTGTGTGCACCTGTGTGCAACCCAACTCCTCAGCACACGCACGCGTTTGTGCCACCCTGTCCACGCACTCACCACGTGCCCTCCAGCAACCAAGGATTGCAGAGATGCTCCAGACTGTGCCAGAGATGTAATCTCAGAGTGCTGGGACATTATTGATCACTAAGGAAAACACTTGGAAGCATATTCAATCTGCAGAAGCTGTAATTACTGGGCACAGTTAGCTTTCCTATGGCTCAGCTGGAGGAGGCGGGTGCTCTCATACATCTGAGACACTCGCACAATGTTGGGATCATTCTGATGGAAACTATGTCTTCAGATATCATGGTTAAAACCATCCAAGATGATCATGCAGAGCCTTAGCTCTTGAGCAGCACTTCCTCCCCACCCTTCACTACTCCAAGCAGCTCCAACAAACTTCTCAGAAGAAATCCAGGCCAGCACAGACCTGGCAGACCAGAACCAAGTGCAGCTTGTGGGACGGCAGTGCCCACTCCTTGCTTCCACCCTGCTCCAGCAGGTTAAGGAGTCTGAGCCTCACTGGCCTTTGACAACTCAAGACTTTCAGCACCTCATGCCAACATTTCTCACTAAGATACACCTAAGGCATTGAATTCTCTTCTCACTACCTCCTCCCAGTCCTCCCCTAGGAACAGAAACAATTCAGATTCTACAGCAAACTACAGCATCTGCACTGCAAGAGCACACTGAACCACCTGCAACAATGAAACATGGTTTTGGAGAGTGGGTATGAAAACACACCTTTAGACAGCTGTCTCCCTGTAGCCAAAAGGAAACCAAGAAGGAAAAGTCCAGCCTGAAACATGCCCATGCTACTAGCCCAGGTTTTTCACAGTCAATGCAGAATCCATCCTGTTCTTGAGGTAACAAACGACCAGTGAGTCTCCCGTTGCTCCACCCCTTCTCCTTCAAAGCCTGAAAAAGAAAGAATAAACAAGCAGAAGAAACCCAGACGTACCTTTCCACACACAGAGCAGAAAGTGGAACAGCAGTTGTCTCCTTCCTGAGACATGGTGGGGAGCATCCCAGAGGAAGCCCAAGTTCTTTGCTTCTCTCCACAGGGACTTCAAGCACTCTTGGCAAGAGCTGCTTTGGTTCTTTCTTCAATTGCTTCCATCACCAGAATCTCCTTTGGAAAAGGAACCCGAATGAAAGAATCAGCAAATGAAAAAGAATGAGCAATAGCCACTTTACCAGCTTTCTTCTGACACTCAATTTAGACTCTTGACTCGGGCAAGGTCTTAAAATCAACTGGTTACAAGAACTGTCCCAAAATATATCCAGCTTCTGTACAGCTGCCGTTATTTCTGACAGCGAGTGTAATCACAGAATCATAGAATGGCCCGGGTTGGAAGGGACCTCAAGGATCATGAAGATCAATCACCTCCCTGTACCTGCTGGCCATCCCCTCTTCTGATGGAGCCCAGGGGACCATTTGCTCTCTGAGCTGCAAGAGCACGCTGATGGCTCACGTTCTGTTTTTCATCCACCAGGACCCCCAGGTCCTTCTCTGCGGGGCTTCTCTTAAGGACTGCTCCTCCCAGTCTGTAGAAATGCCTGGGATTCCTCCAGCCCAAGTGCAAAACCTTGCACTTTGCTGTGTTCAACCTCATTAGATTCACGTAGGCCAACCTCTCAGTTGAGCTCCCTCTGAATGGCATCCCTTCCTTCCACTGCGTCAGCCGCACCACTCAGCAAACAGCAGAAGGTGCACTCCATTGCATCATTGGTGTCTCTGATAACCATGTAAAAAAGCACTGGTCCCAAGACAGACTCCTGGATGACACCACTTGTTATCGGCCTCCACCTGGACATAGAACCATGAATCACCACCCTCTGTCTGTGGCCTTTCAACCAATCCCTTATCCACCAGGTGGTCCACCTGTCAAATCCACATCCCTCCAGTTTAGAGATAAGGATGTGGTGGAGGGCAGTGTCAAAGATCTTGCTCAAGTCCAGGTCAATGACATCTGTTACCTTCCTTTTGTCCACAAATGCCGTCACTCCATCATAGAAGGCCACCAGACTGGTTAGGCATGGCCTTCCCCTGCTAAAGCCACGCTGCCTGTCTTGGATCACATGCTCATTTCTTATGTGATCAAGCATGTCTTTGAGGCAGATCTGTTCTTCACCATCTACATCAGTTACACATTTGAATCAAATAATTGGTGTTCCTGTCACCAAGAAAACCTCTTTGTCTTCTACTCCTGCTGCACTTCTGTGCTTTCATCAGAAGCAAAGGAAGAGACCACCTCCTAGATCCAAATTTTAAGAAACCAACACCCAATAGGTGTCATCTGAAGTAAAATAGCAGAGAAATTAAGATGACTCTTCTGCATCCAGCTTGGATCACTCCCTCACTCAGGCACACCACCATCAGATCAAGGAGATGCTGCCTTCAGCTTAGAGACTGTATGGGAAATCACAGCTTGAACCTCTGATTAATCAGCTGAGGCAAGTATTGGGTCAGCTGCGGGAGCACAGGTGAGAGTAATCTAGCTGTGCTCCCAGAAGGGGTGGACCTCGACTCAACCTCCTCTGAGACCTCATTTAAAGGCTGACCACCACTGAGACAGCATGTCTTAGAGATTGCTCCCTAGTTGAGGCTGCCTCAGCTTTCTAGTCAAGGTATCGATATTGGTGAGTTTCCCTTTGCTAATAACCTTAGGCTATTTACCACCATCTTGGTTAATATCTTTTTATTAACCACCCTTACAGAGACCATAAGGGTTTGGGCTTCCAAACTCTCAGCAAGCATTTGGATCAGCCAGCTTCCTGCCGAGGAGCCCCCTGCATCACTGCTGCCTATTCTGGTACCGGACCCGCAGATGCTTCAGAGCTCATTAGCATGGACTTCCTTCCTCCCCTCAGCAGCTGCTCCTGCACTCACCTTCATTCCTACTCAGATACCGGCCGCTTCCAGCACCAGCTGACCTGCAAGACACAGAAAGGAAAGGTGGGAGTCATGCAAACGCACAAGCCCAAGGCTGTGTCACCACCACACATGGCAGCCTCGGGAAGTCAGCTGAAACTACAGCCTTTGTCAGAATGGAAACAGGCACCGTCAATTAAGTGTGACCTCTGAACTCATTGCCACCATCAGAAATAGGCACTGAAATCGCTCACTTCACTGCAGCTGGTTAACTCCAAATTCTTTTGCTTTTGGGAAAATGCGGACACGGAATTGAAGGACACCAGAAAAACGACATCTACTTCATTGTAGGTGGTTAAGCTTGGAAGCAGGACTTGAGCAAGAAATGCTTCTCAGCTCCTTGAAAGGCACTAATCCTGACCTCTGCCACAGGTGGCTGAGTGACACAAAAGTTGAGCTGCCCATTCAGAAGCACATGGAGCAGGCCATGGAGCGGTTACATACCAACACATGAACAGGCACTTTCCCATTGGAAGGGAAATCCCTTCTCCCTGCCATGCCATGCCCACACCGCTCCTCAGGGCTGCACTGACAGCACAGACAGAATTGAAACATCTTTTGTCATCATTGTGGTTTTTCACAGACCCAGACAATGAGATACTGGGTTGCTGTGTGGGTTCCCAGGCGGCACTGCCATTTCCAAGCCATTGCTTCCTAGGGGCACAGAAAGGAAAACGCCTGAACAAAATTTCACCCAGAGATTGCTATTTTACCATTCTTCCATGCAAAACAGGAGGACAGTACAGCGGATTTGTGCAGCTGCATCAACACCCTGGGTGCTAAAGGAATGCAAAGACAGAAATATCAAAACTACAAGGAGGGAAGCTATGTTTAGTAATATCTTTTCTCATTTACAACAGGCAGTTGGCACTACTAAAGGAAAATCCCAGGCCTCAGGTTCTGACAGTGCGACAATCTGGCACGGACTCAGATGTGAGTGATCCAAATGGTTTATTCCAGGTTCTAATACCACTTCTGTGAATTCACACGTTTTCTCTCTTAACTTTCCCACAGCCTTCACATGTCCACAGAACATCCCACAAACTCTCCTTTACGGCGCACGTAGGCACTCATCCCACCAGAGCCATCAGTCATTCCTAGCCATGTGCTTCTCCTCCAGTCACGGACAGTATCACACGGCCATAATGCATCTTAAATGACTTAGTTTTTCTGTTCTTTCTGGAGGTGTCCTTGGTTCCTAGCCTTACCTTCTCATGCCGTTCATCTTCCTCTGCAGCTCCTGCTCTGAAGAGTCTTCTTATGTTCCCACATGACAGGAAGAAAATGAAGACACAACCCCTGCCACCAAGGTCAGCTCTGCAGCACACGTTACCTGAGGAGCACTTGGCTACTCATGCAAACTGCACAGTGCCAGGAAGATTGTTACATGTTGCACTTCTTCTTCTCCTGGCTCAGAAATTAAATTTTCTACCTAGAAAATGGAAAACAAACAAACAAGCAAACAAAAAACAACAACAACAAAAAACACCTCACCTGACATAAAGGAGACATGATTGTTACTATGGAATTCCGGAGGGCAAGGTATTTGCCCTCTCTATGAAGAAGCTGACTGCAAAGGACTAAGAACAGCCACGATCACGTTGAGAACTTGCGGGTAAAATTCGGGACTGAACCAATAATGGGCTTCTGGAGGTGAGGGTCTGCTCCAGGCCGCCTGGTCAAGGGAGCCTGTTGATGGGCCCTGCTTACTGCAGCTACCAGAAGCACCGCGCTCACTGACTCTCAACTTGATGGGGGATTCCAGTCAGGCTGGGAAATCAGCATGGCTGGCTGCAAGCTGTCTGAGAGACTGCTGGACTGCACTGGGAATAACTTTGTGGGCCAAGCATTAAGCACACCAAGCAGAAGGGAAGGTATTGGACAGACCGACCAGAGGTCAAGCGTTGCTGGACCTGCTGCTCACCAACGCTGAGGAGATCATCAAAGGCGTCAAGGTTGGAGGCTGCCTGGGCTCCAGCGATCATGCCCTGGTTGAGTTTGTGATCTCAAGCGATGTGGGCCTGGCAAAGAGCAGGACCAGGATGCTCAACTTTAGAAGAGCAGACTTCAAGCTACTCAATGGAATGCTGGCCAAGATCCCCTGGCGCGCTGCCCTCAAAGATAAGGACGTTGAGGAGAGCTGGCTACTGTTCAAGGATGCCCTCCTGGCAGCACAAGAGGTCTCCATTCCCCTGATTAAGAAAGTGGGCAGGAGAGGTAGAAAACCGGCATGGCTCAGCAAGGACCTGCTAAGAGAACTGAGGGTGAAGAAAGGGGTGTACAAGCTCTGGAAACAAGGCTGTGTCACCCGGGAAGAATACAGGGATGCCGTCCGAACTTGCAGATGTGGGATCAGGAAAGCCAAGGCTCAGGCAGAACTGAACTTGGCGAGGGATGTGAAAAACAACAAGAAAACCTTCTACAGGTACATTGGCCAGAAGAGACAGGCCAAAATGGGCGTGCCTACTCTGGTAAATTTAAAAGGAGAAATGGCTTCAACAGATGAAGAGAAAGCTGAGGTGCTGAATGAGTTCTTCACCTCGGTCTTCACTGGTGGCCAGGATTCTAGTCTTTTTCACGTCCCTAAGTCTTGCACCCCCATACCTCCATGTGGGGACCAAGGAGGTAAATCCCTCCCCACTGTAAGGGTAGAGCAAGTCCGAGAGTGCCTCCTTAGACTGAATGAGTATAAGTCTATGGGGCCAGATGGCGTGCATCCCAGGGTCCTGAAGGAGCTGGCTGAGGTGGTTGCTGAGCCGCTCTCCATCATATTTGAGAAGTCGTGGCTGTCAGGTGAGGTCCCGGATGATTGGAGGAAGGGTCACGTCACTCCCATTTACAAGAAGGGGAGCAGGGACGACCCGGGTAACTACAGGCCGGTGAGTCTCACCTCTGTGCCTGGGAAGATTATGGAACAGATCCTCCTGGACAACATGCTTGATCGCATAAAGAACAAGCATGTGATCCGAGACAGCCAGCATGGCTTCACCAGGGGAAGGTCATGCTTAACTAATCTTGTGGCCTTCTATGATGGAGTGACGGCGTTGGTGGATGAAGGGAAGGCGACCGATGTCATTTACCTGGACCTGAGCAAGGCCTTTGACATGGTCCCCCATCACATCCTCATCTCCAAATTGGAGGGAGGTGGATTTGATGGGTGGACAACTAGATGGATAAGCAATTGGTTGAAAGGCCACAGACAGAGGGTGGTGGTCAATGGCTCTATGTCCAGGTGGAGGCCGGTAACGAGCGGCGTCCCTCAAGGGTCTGTCTTGGGACCGGTGCTCTTTAACATCTTTATTAATGACATCGATGAGGGAATGGAGTGCACCCTCAGCAAGTTTGCTGATGACACCAAGCTGAGTGGTGCAGTGGATACGGTGGAGGGAACAGATGCCATTCAGAGGGACCTTGACAGGCTGGAAAGCTGGGCTCGGGTGAACCTAATGAGGTTCAACACGGCAAAGTGCAAGGTTTTGCACTTGGGCCGGAAGAACCCCAGGCACCTGTACAGGCTGGGAAGAGTTGTCCTTGAGAGCAGCTCGGCTGAAAAAGACCTAGGGGTCCTGATAGATGAGAAACTTAACATGAGCCAGCAGTGCGCTCTGGCAGCCCGGAAAGCAAATGGGATCCTGGGCTCCATCAGGAGAGGGGTGGTCAGCAGGGATAGGGAGGTGATCGTCCCTCTCTACTCTGCTCTTGTGAGGCCCCATCTGGAGTACTGTAGCCAGGTGTGGAGCCCTCAGTACAAAAAAGATATGGAAATTTTGGAAAGGGTCCAGAGGAGGGCCACAAAGATGATCAGGGGGCTGGAGCACCGCCCCTATGAGGACAGGCTGAGGGAGTTGGGTTTGTTCAGCCTGGAGAAGAGAAGGTTGCGAGGTGACCTCATTGCAGCCTTTCAATACCTGAAGGGAACTTACTCCCAGGAGGGGAGTAAACTCTTCGAAAGGGCTGATAATAGCAGGACTAGGGGAAATGGTTTTAAGTTGAAGGAGGGAAGATTTAGGTTGGATGTTAGGGGAAAGTTCTTTACTAGAAGGGTGGTTAGGTCCTGGAACAGGCTGCCCAGTGAGGTTGTGGATGCCCCGTCCTTGGAGGTGTTCAAGACCAGGTTGGACAGGGCCCTGGGCAACCTGATCTAGTAAATGTGTATGTTTGGTGGCCCTGCTAGGCAGGGGGGTTGGAACTACATGATCCTTGAGGTCCCTTCCAACCCGGGTAATTCTGTGATTCTGTGAAGGGAAGCATTACTGGACATGCTGCACAGCAGGGGTTAAGACTGGAGGTGGTCAGGGCTGTAGTGACCATGCCCTCCTAGAGTTCCTCATCTCAAGGAATGCGGGCCTGGCAAAAAGCAAAGTCAGGACCCTGAGCTTCAGGAGAGTCAGCTGCAGGCTGTTCAAAGAATTCTTGGACGAGAGACACTGGAAAACTGTTCTTAGGGGCAAAGGGTTCAAACATCCCTTTGTGTGCACCTGTGTGCAGCCCAACTCCTCAGCACAGCCCTGTGCAAGCACACATTTGTGCCACCGCATCCACGCACTATGTGCTCACACACACTCACACATGTGTAACCCCTTCCTTTCACTCCCAAAGTGCACGCACACACCGGTACCACAATGTCCTTGTGCAGCTCCAACACTCTGCACACCCCTGTGCACGTACATATATGTGCATGCTCGTCCTTGCACACATACCCACAGACCTACACACACCTGAGCAACACCACTGGTTTGTACACTCATGGACACAAATGTGTGTACAACACCATCCATGCACAAATACACACACACACACACACATGGATCCCCACTGCTTTGCACAATGCTGTGCACACTCACGTGTGTCATGCACTGATTTCCCATCCAGTCCTCGAGGGGTCACTTACTTAGGACAGGAGTGCAGGGGAGCAGCCAGAAGCTGTTTGCATTCCCTGCTGTCTGCTGGGCAGCTTTGCTGGAGATGCTTGAGTTGCTTTGCTTTTCCTTGGGAGGTGGGAAGGAGCTTTGAATTTGAGGCACATCCCGTGCCAGAGCATCCCAATGGCACAAGGGGGATCAGGGCCCCTCTATTGGTTACCTCGGTGGCTTGCAGCAACTGGAACTTTTTGCCTATTGAGAAAGCTAAAAAGTGTGAGTTCCTCCTGACCCATATCAACAAAAATCTCAACCATAAAAAAGAGACGTCTTTGTATTCAAGCAAATGACAACAGTAAGACCATGCATGTTGTTTTGTTGTATTTCCTCTGTAATCATGGGGAGGATATGAAGAAGTGGTATAATTCATCCACTTCTGCACTTCAGGCACAAGTTCCTTAGAATTGGAAGAGACCCTTAAAGGCCATCTAGCCCAGCTCCCCTGCAATAAAAAGGGACATTCACAGCTAGATCAGGTTGCTCACAGCCTGGTCATTAGTCATCCCAGAGGCAAAACACACACTGAATGATCTCTCCTTCAGTCATAAATCCTTGGAGACAACAGCATTGACACTGCATGTTACTGAAGCAGTAAAAGAAATTGCTCCTGTAACTCTCCTTGTGTTAAGTAAAATGATGATAAAAAGCAATGGAATGCTTTGGCAGGACACCAAAACCATCCTCCTTCCTTGATATCTGCTGCAATGGAACCTTCCACTGGAAGAAAGCCTCTGATGACTTGTCACCCCAGAGAGGTCAGCTTTAGAAGCAGGACTGCTGCACAATAGAATGAACTGGAGCTCCTTAGCATCTCTTACATCCAGGAGGGGTGTGATCAGACCCACCTATCACCTTCAGGTGCGCTTTCTGACACCTTGTCTGACTTCACTGTCACTGTGCCAGCATCCTCAGGCTTAACCTGCTTCATTGTCAGTGTGCAGCAATTGCCAACGTTCTTGATGTCATTGTAATTGTTGGTGTAAAGGAGGTTGCCATTCAGGAACCATTCCACGTCCTCGTCATTATGGGACAGCTCGCAGGAGAAGACAGCAGAGCTCTCTTCTTCAATTTCTACATCCTGCAGGTGCTTCGTTACTTCTACATTGCGGGCTGTGGGGAAACAAGGTGAACTGTTACCACTGTTACTATAAATCATACTGGGATGTGGTAGAATGGTTGGACTAGATGATCTTTGTGTAATCATCTATGTGAAGATAATACATGTATAAAGTTAGCAGGAGAGAACGGCAGAAGTCAACCTCAAGAAGAGAAATCTGAGGTGAAATAGGACATGGAAGAGGCCACCCTCCCTGCTCATACCTTCAGCTGTCAGCGTGGCCTCAGTCTCTGCAATTCCTGCCTTGCACTTGTACACACCAGCATCATCGGGCTTCAGCTTCAGAATTCTGAGCTCTACTGAATGCTTATCCCTCTTGATCTTGTACTTCTCAGAGGGCTCGATGGGTGTGCGGCCCTTGAACCATTTCACAACCTTTGGAGAAGGCCTGAAGTCACAGGACAGGATGACAGAATGACGTTCCAAAGCTGTCTTGTCCTCCAACTTCCTGGTGATTTCTATATGGTAATCTGCAAAGCAGGGGTGGAAGAGAAGAAAGGATGAGGACAATTGGAAGAAGAGGAAAGTCTCTTGCGTGTATTCCATTCCAATTAATGTCAAGTTCACAATGGTTCTTTGAACGACTCTAAAGATAAAACAAACGATTGTCTATAGGGAATGCCATTGACTACATTTCTATGAAGTAATACTGTACAGTATCTACCAAATGCAAGGTCCAGCTCTTGTTCTGTGCTTATTAAATTGCTCCCAATTGTTGAGGCTTTTATTCAAATAAGAGTGAGTTGAAAATATAACAAGTACTTTAGGATGTGAATGGATAATCTTACGCTGGGGACAACAGCAGATAAAAAGCCTGCAAGTTTCTTTCAGATGAAATCAATGACAAACCGCACCAAATTTAGGTGCTACCAAACTTAAACTTGTCTAGTTCAGAAATACAATTAATTTCACCTGATTTGACTTCTTTGCTATAGCCAAGGACAAAACCTCAGCTCTGTAAATCTGAATAGTAAGCACATCACAGCTATTCAAACACATCTTTTACTGAGATGCAGCTGTCTCATTTAGTGTCCAACGACTTTGAACTGGAAATGGAGCAGACCAAAGCAGAATCTAAACATGGCTTCTACAAGGACTGATCAAATGCGGCCACCGTCAAATTCAAAGTATCTGATACAGAAGGATCACACTCACAGTCAGACAAAACCTCTTTGGAGAGGTGAACTGACTGCCCTGTTCACCCCCACTTTGGAAATAACTGCACTCATTTCCTACCTGCTCCCAGCAGTGTGGGATGGTGGGATAGCATCACACTTCCCACACTAAGCATCCCACCATGTCACTTGTTCCACCTAAACCTCAGTCCCAAAACAAAAGGGGAACTCGCTTCTGAACCCTCTTCACTTCATTTCAGATGTCTTATATGCTTGATCTCCAACCCACCCCCCACTCAGGAGAAAGACCCCCCGCTTACACCCTACCATCTTGTTGCATTCTGATGTTGTCATCAGCCTTCAGCTTGTTGTCCTCTTTGTACCACTGGGTCTGAACCTCATCGTGTGAAATCTCACAGACAAAAGATGCACTCCCATATTCATTCACTTCCACATCTTCCAGTGCTTTAACAATCTTGATATCTCCAGCTGTGAAACAGTAGAGATATATTTGTCAGGGTATTTCCAGAACTGAGTGCAGCATCTTTTCCTTACACATATTTGCATAGAAAATAAGTAGGATTATGTTTTATTCTAAACCATCATCCATTCCTGAGTCATTTCTCTCTTCAACACAGTCAATGCATTATTGCCCTTGAACTTAAAGACAGACCTACTAGCTACAATGGAGCTCCCTGCAAACAGTTTTCATGGAAACCAGAATCTCATTTATTCTAAAACCTTTCAAGCAAAATTAAGGGTAGAAAAACAATAGAACTGACTGAATCTTTAAGGTCATTTAGTTCCAGTCCCCCTGCTATAGGCAGGGACACCTCCCTCCACACCAACTCTTCTCCTCAGGGTCAAGGCTTCTCTCAAATCATTCTCCTCTAAGCCTGTGCCTGTGCTTGGGATTGCCCTGACCCAGGTGCAGGGCCTTGTACTTGGCCACACTCAAGTTCATGAGGCTGCCAAGGGCCCACCTCTCCAGCCTGTCCAGGTCCCTCTGAGTAGCATCCCTTCCCTCTAGCACATCAACAGCACCGCTCAGCTTGGTGTCATCTGCAAACTTGCTGAGGCTGCATTTGATTCCACTCTCCATGTTGCCTACAAAAATGTTAAATAACACTGGTCCCAACACCACCCTCCACCTGGACACTGAGCTATTGACTGCAGCTCTCTGAGTGTGACCATCCAGACAGTTCCCTATCCTGCAACTGGTCCATCCATCAAAACCATTTTTCTCCAGTTTGGTGACCAGGATGTCATGCAGGACGGGATCAAATGCTCTGCACAAGTCCAAGTAGATGATGTCAGTTGCTCTCCCATTATCCACTGATGCTGTTACTCCATCATGAAAGGCCACCAAGTTTGTCAGACATGGCTTGACCTTGATGAAGCCATATTGGTTACCACCAATTACCTCATCTTTATTTTCCAAACTATGCCAAGGAGAACTAGACAGAACTCTACAGTGTTGTGTCACTACAAACCCGTCTGAACCATTGGCTTCTCTGCATGCTCATCACTAGTCTCTCCTTAGCTTGTGTGCCTACAAACAATGTATGGGGAATGTCAGCCACAAATCTTACCTAGGGGACATCTTTGCTTCAAAATCCTTTGAACATCACACAATCCCTTTTAACTCTCCAGGTCTGCATTTAGTTATGTCAGAATCAGGCCATATTTCTGTGCTGCTATATCCCTTTCCTTCTGAAGGGCCTGGATACAACTTGGATTAACCTCAGGAGAAGAGTTCCTGCATAGAATCATAGATTTACCCAGGTTGGAAAAGACATTGAAGATCATCAAGTCCAACCGCAGCCTAACCAGTACCCTAACTCTAAAAACCCTACACTAAATCATATCCCTGAGTACCACATCCAAAAGGCTCTTAAACACAACCAGGGATGGTGATTCAACCACCTTTCTGGGGAGCCTATTCCAGTACCTAAAATCTCTAGTATCTAAATCTCTCTAAAAGAGCACAGGTATTAATCTGACCAGAAAGGTTCCTGTTTGTTCATAAAATGAGCCTTTTCCGCTCCATCTTGCATAGGCCACTGGGCACAGGGTAGCTGGGAGACCACAGAAAAAGTGGTTCTGTGAGCAATAGGGAAACTACTGCCTAATCCAACTCCTCCAATCTCTGCGCTCTGCCAGCATGTCTAAATAGGGTGGCAGATACACACAGGAGATAAATATTTCCACTTCCCTCAGCCAACACTGCTCTGAATTTCTATGGGACACACAGTTAGATGAAAAGGCATTTGACAAAGAAGGAAATGAAAGAGTTTAATCTGCTGTGTCATTCTCTCGGTAGCCAGAATAACTAACCCTCGCCAGTGTTAGTTCAAAGAATAGGCAGATTTTATCTCCTGACATGAGCAGTAATTCAAAGAAGCTGGTATATGATCCAGTAACCTGCATATTCACTGCAGGCAGGAAAAGACATTATGAGATAAGGGAGATCTACACATCACTTGTTATGAACACCTCATAAAGATAAAACCACACACAAGAGGAGAGTTTATGAAGAGGACCACTCTTGGACTACTTTCCAAGAGGCATCAATTAGTAACTCTCTTCGCTCATTTTTCACACTACTCCACAGTGTCCTCCTGAGCCCCCTTACTCCTGTTGCCAACTGCTGATGCAGGGAATCCTGAGGAACCAAGGATTCATAGTTGTTCCATCAGTAGTCCTTGGTCAGCTCTCCCTCCCTGCCCCTTCTGTTTTGATCCCACTAACCAAATTTTAGTTAGTCTGAAAAGAGGATGGAAACCTCCGCAGCAATTAGTTTCTAAATATCTTGCAATGGGCAGCTTGTAGGAGCCCCATCTCAATGCCCACAGCACAGGAGGCAGGACTGCTTAGCCCATGCACTAGTGCATTTACCAGCACAGATGTAAGCCCAGATCTATGCACACCAAATACAGGCTCTCAGTTTGCACAAGGAGGCATCCATGGAGCTGAAGTATTAGGCAGATATTGTGGTGGGGCAGCAGTTATTGAGACGCCAGACAGAAAGGACACAGATAACGTGGCAACTCAGCTTTACCATTATGACTGATGATGGAACATCTAATTTCACTGCTCAAAAGAGAACTTCCATATAACTGGAAAGAATGAAATTCACAGGGGAAACCACACACAGACACACACAAAAGCAATACAAAGGAGATGAAGGATGGTTCACATACTAGTGATTCACTCTGAGACGCAAGCAAATGAAAGAGTATCCCCAACCATTTGCCTCCTGAAATGCTAAGTATATAAACTCATTGCTGTGATAACTCTGCCAGACGTGAGTCATACACTGTAAAACCTTATGGGGTCAATCAGTTTAACTTCATAAATTCATTACACCAACAAAAACAGACCATCGTGTCCAGGCTGGTTCATTTCAGCTCTTCAAAGCTGTTGGTAAAACTGCCTGAGAGCTGAAATGCTTACCAGCAAAAGCTAAAAACTGTAAATCAAATGTAATAGGCTGGCTTTGTCTACTGTATAGAAATGATGCCTGAAAAAAAGAAAATAAAAAAGAACGTAAACCAGAACAAATGGAATGGCTACATAAAACAGCCAGTACTGAAACAGCAACCCAACCTGGTTGCAGAATGAGAGAGAAAATGAGAGTTCACCAAAGTCATGGGACAGGACACATGTTCATGTTCATGCTAACACTGAACCCAAGTGGCCACATGAGGACAGCATCTAGTAGGAAATCAGAAAAAAGCATCCTTTCATACGTCCCTTGGGAAGGTGGCATCTACCAGGGCACAGCAGACCCATGTGTTCAGTAACAAGTCTGATGCTTCAGAGCCCAATGATGAGCTACAAACTGGGGTTTAACCAATGCAACACATGGAGGGAAAATCTGTCTTGAGCATAAAGAAGAAAGAGAAAGGTATCCAAAAGGACTAACCAAGAAATGCCCAAACTGCCCACGAAGCATTTCTTCCCGTGGTGCAAAATACCACAAGAGGATTTATTTGATCTTTCAGTTAAACATAAAATGAACCTTTAGGGTAGCTGATGTCTTGTCTTAGGCTGCTCAGCATGTGGATGTTCCCTGATCTTCATATTCACACTTGTGAATAATGAGACTTCTCTTATTTCCCTGGGAAGTAATGCCCACTTTTTTACTTTGACAGAGCTCCTTCCCATCCTAGAAGGGAAAATATCAAGTCAGATCTCCATGAGTCCTTCCATCTCTGCACTCAGCAAAGGGAGCCTTCAGATCTATGCTTAATTCACCCACTCCCCTAGAATTAATGGAACTGTGCTTACTGGAACATATGCTGAAGCTTAAGCACAGAGCAGTGTTTTCAACATGAAGGAATGGCTATAGAACATGCATAAATTCTGGCTGACCTATGACAGCTTAAAGCACTGCGGAGGACTGTTAACAAGCCTGTTTGGACATCACCTTGAATAAATGACGTTATCCCCAAGTAAGGGAAGGAACAGCTGAGCACCGGGGAGGTACACAAAGTGCCAGAGCAAATTCTCACACTGTCAGGTGCAAAGAAAACTGAGATTTCACCCCAAAAACCCAGTTCACAACAAGGCTACAAAATTCCAGCTGAGAATTTCTGTGTTAGACTTGAAGCTCAAGACTGTACTGTAGTTCAACCAACAATATTTTGTGCAGCATGACCTAAAAAGTTCACAATAAAACCAAAACAAACTTCAATTTCAACTTGATAAATGAACTCAGGACATAATAACAAAGAGTGCTGATCTGGGCAAATAAAAGAGCATAAAGAAAAGAGAGCAGTGAAAAAGCTATCAAGGAAAAGCTCAGACTCGCATCCCTTGGAAGTGAAATTAAAGGCTCTCATTCATTTCCAGAGAAGTCAGAAAGGAAAATACCATTACATGCCATACCTTGAACCACTTGACGTCCATGTTGGGCCTGGACAGCTCACACTCAAATGTGACCTTGTCCTTCTCAATGACGCTCCTGTCTGCCAATGGTTTGCTGATTTTCACAGGCAATTCTGAGAAGGAGAAAGAAGAATGTGGATTTAGTTGGGAACTTAGTTTTGTTCATAACCAGGTCCATGGGTGCTGTTAAATGGATCCTTCCAGATGGAAAAAACATTTCAGGTGGCCTCCTAGATTTTACCCCTTTTTGTGTTGCACGCAAGACTGAAAAAAAAAATTACTTCTGCAAAGTTCTTCTTGTCATAAGGAAACAAATATTTGGGGAATGGCAGAACCAGGTAAAATTTTCCTTCACGTCAAGAAAGTATAAATTTCACTCTCATGCTCTTGGTGTGGTTTCTGCTATGATTATTTGGACTAATTAAGCTTCTCCCTGATGAAAGCCTAGAAGTATATCACAAGAAGGACCAACTTACCCGTGACCTTTTATTTGTCTTACTCAAGCATCTCCTCCTGACCAAAACTGACAATAAAAGATTCAGCCAGACTACAGGTTTGAGCAGCTGAGTTGTTTCTAGGATCTCCTGCAATCTCAAGCTTGGAACACACACTTGTCTTTTGACTAAGTGTCTCTTATAGTGCAGTAAAACAACAGGTTTTCACACGGCGATTCCTCATTTACCTTGATCTGAAATCATTCTCAAACCATGTGGGATCAGTCCAGGGAGAAGGGGAGGAGAGGGGAAGGGAAAGGGGAAGTCCACAGTCCTCTAAAATCAGGCTTCTTAGCCTAAAGCTCAACAGCAAATAGCAGTCCACTTCCCCACATTGCTAGACTCCGAGCATTTAAAGAACATCAGCTGACCTCATTATGAGCTCTAACATAGCCAAAGGAATTCATATATTCAAATATTCTCTTGAGTGATGAGAAATATGGAGCATAACTTCAGACTTCTGCTGTTAAACTCTCACTTCTATCATAAACCAGAGTAAGAGTTCAATGCTGTTTTAGATGGAGGACTCATATTTTAAATAACTCATCTCATTAAGGCTTGGATTCCCTACTACAATTAGTTAAATTCCAGTTTGGATCATGCTTCACCTTGGATCACTTAGGGCTTCAGCCACTTATTGGAACTAACTCAATTTGTCTACAGAGAAGCTGTTTTCTATAGCAACAATAAGCTGTGATTGCAACTGGATGTCGGGAGAGCACAAATCCCGCAGTTATCCTGTACCAACATCCTCTCCTTCCATCAGAACAGCAAGTTTTTAAACCAGACTCATGCAAGCTTGCATGACACACCTTGTGTAAAACTGTTGGCAGCCATCAGGACAGCCAGTTGCTTCCTGTATAGACACTGTTCCATCAGTTTTGGTTTTTTGTCTCGCTAGAACAACAGCCAGTGTCTGAAAACTCCCACAACTGAAGCAACCACACTGATATACCGCAGTCACTGGAGGTGCTCAAGAGCCACGGGTATGTGGCACTGGGGACGTGGTTAGTAAGTCCAGTGAGGGTGGGCTGGGTTGGACTCAGCTATCTCAGTGGTCTTTTCCAGCCTTGGGTGCAACTTGTAAGAGGGAATGAAGCAGCAAACTGCCCAGCACTGAGCTGCATTCTTCTGACACATGGTATCAGTGAACTGCTGTATTTCCCTATCTTCTCTCGAGCTATTGATCTAACCTAACTGAAAAAGTAAGCCTGAACCTAGATATAAATCAGGATCATAGTCACCCATGGTTGCTTATATATTCAGAAAGACACTCCAGAGGGTAATTCAGCGCATCTAGAAATTAAAGTAGAAGTTCCTTAGTCAAAAATATTCCACAGCCAGATTTTCACCTCGCTACCACTACATTAAAAAGGAGAATCCAACTTGTGGTGTGGGTCATTGATGTTGTTCCGGGGGGAATTGTGGCTGTTCCATGCCCACAGGGTAGAAGACAGCCGTCTTCCTCTAAGCCACATAAAAAGCTGCTTAGTGCTCCCAAAGCGAATGCTCACCAGTTGTTTCCAACTTGAAGGTCATCTTCTGGCCAGCAGCCTCGCAGATGTATTCTCCAGCATCTTTCTTCTCCAGCTGCTCCACAACCAGACGCCGTGTTTTGCCCACAGATTCCATTCTGAACTTTCTGGAGGAGGCAAGCAGTCTTCCATCCTTGTACCATTTTACTTCTGTTGGATCCTGTGCTACTTCACAGCTGAGGGAGGCACTTGCTGCCAGGGCAGCACTCACCTCTTTCTGCACCTGCTCCTGGTTTATAAACACAGGTTTTGGCTCTGAGGGAAGAAAAGAAAAAGTATTGACTGAGGGACCGAAATGAGACCAACTTGCAGGTTTGTATGTACAGGTTGGAACAGGTTTAGGTTACCACTTGTGCCCAAACTAATAGCCTTCACTAGAGAATATCAGCTCTTCTGTTGAAACAAAGTGTCAAATCTAGGCAAGAAAGAACCTAGGAACTGAAGGAACCAAGAGGGTCCTTGAACACCAGTCCCATGGTTGCAAGTCACTATGCAAACATATTGAACCCAAAAGAACATCTGTCCTGCAGGCAACCAAAACCTGAGTTCCTTTTACTTAAGACCCACTGTGAAACATCAAAACACATAAACATGTGATAGTCAAACCACTGGCTGCCTTTTCATGACCCAGAACAGTACTCCTGGCTTCCTGAACAGACTCCTCATGGCCTCTACCATTGCCACAACTGTGACTGTCAAAGGCACAAAGGAAATATGCTCACCAACGCAGTCCTTTGTTCTTTGTGTGTGATTTGCAGATATCTATCTTACTTTGAGCTCTGGCAATAGTCAGCTCTACCAGGTCTCTTACTGTGAGTAGCAGACTCACCTATCCAGATGCAGCCTCCAACATAAAGGCATAGTAAAAAGGCAGTGTACTACTAGGAGAAGTTCCTGCTTCTCCTGCCATGAAAGGCTGCACGTAGAACATGCACTCCAGCCTCACTGCACATACTTATCTTAGTCAAATGTTTAGGTGAACAAGAATTACAGTTTGGGATCTCAGGCACAGGAGAGATTTGAATAATATCTTGAATATTGCTTCCACTGTACATATATTACTAATTATTGCTCTACAGACAGACTGAAACAGGTCTTTGTGTCATACTGAAACCAAATACTTTCTACAAACCCAGGCAATCAAGTCTAGGGAAAAAACCTCAGCACAGACTACAGTGATCCAGGTGCAGTATAATAGAAACTAGATTTTACTTTACTGTTCTCTGCTGTATTTCATACAACACCTGTCTTACCTGTGACATGAATCTTGAAGGTGAGTTTCTGGCCAGCAGCCTCGCAGCTGTACTCCCCTGCATCTTTCTTCTCTACCTGGATCACCACCAGCCGACGCTGTTTGCCCTCTGACTCTACCTTGAACTTCTTGCTCGAGGTGATCAGTTTCCCCTCCTTTTATCACTTGACCTCTGTGATAAAATGTTTGCTCATTAAGACCGGGATGTGGTAGCATTGTGGTGGAGTGCTTGTTCATTAGGACCGGGATATAATGGTGGAATATGGAGGCCACAAAGGTTGCAGAACACTCTAATTTTATGGGTAGATTGTGTACTCTGCGTAGTTACAGGCAAAGCGCGCCCCGATGGATACAAAGTTCCACGGAAGGACCAACCAAGGAACGACACACCAAGTCGCACGATCACAACCGACCAATTAAAGGACAATACGCTCGGGATGGACAATACAAAAGAAGTTGCAAGGGACGGGACGGCGCGGCAGTTGGAGGAACAATAATCCCCCTGTCACCCAGCGCTGAATTGCCTTTTAGTTTTACCCGCTACAATTAATAAAAGTTTATAATTGGAACATTATTGGCTCATTGCTTATAAATTGATGACAACCTCCATCTTCTCCTGGGCCACCTCGCAGCTCAGCGTGGCATTTTTCTGTTGTTGCAGCCTTCACCACCTTCTGTACCTTCTCCTTGTTTGTAAATACAAATTCTGGCTCTGAAAAGAGAGAGATACATTAGTTTGGCCTCTTGAAAGAAGAGCAGGTTTTGGGGAAGGAGTCAGAAAAATGAATCAGTTCTCCCAGTCTGATGCCCCAAGAGAATGATGTGGAGAGAAGTTGTGCAATTTATGGATGCCCCATCCCTGAAAACATTCAAGTCTAGGCTGGATGGGTGTTAGAGCAACCTAGTCTCAAAGAATGTGTTCCTTTCCAGGACAGAGATTGGAACTGGATGATCCTCCAGGTCCCTTCCAACAAAAGGCATTCTGTGATGCTTCTTGTATGACTCTCATGACTCTTTCGTCCCCTAGCTGCCATTTACTTATGTCTTCAAAACATCAACTTATACAAAACATTCCTGTAGTATTCTCTCCCATGCTAAATGAGCCCTTCCAAGACAAAAACATGTTACATAGAGCACACCCCCTAGTGCTTGACACAAAGCCCCTGTTCTGAAACTTCCTGAGACGCAGCTGCATTGCAGAGTTGTTCTAGTGGTACAGGCACGTGGGAATGGAGAAGTGCAATCAGAACTTTCTTGTCTATGGCCTCATTCCCACAGCAAAAGGAAATTCCTGAAGATTTTAAAAGATGGAGCTGCCTCACAACTGTATTTAGAATAATTTGTTCAATTTCCTCATCAGAAATTAACCACCCCAAAGTTCAGCTCCAAAAATTTTAAGCATAGCAGGGAAAACTTACAAACTAATGACCGTTTTCTAAAACATTCTAGAATGAAAGGCCAAAATGTGTTCTCTCTCACCTGTGACATGAATCTTGAAGGTGAGTTTCTGGCCAGCAGCCTCGCAGCTGTACTCCCCTGCATCTTTCTTCTCTACCTGGATCACCACCAGCCGACACTGTTTGCCCTCTGACTCCACCTTGAACTTCTTGCTCAAGGTGATCAGTTTCCCCTCCTTGTACCACTTCACCTCCATCTTCTCCTGGGCCACCTCGCAGCTCAGCGTGGCATTTTGAGTCAGTGCAGCCTTCACCTCCTTTTGTACCTTGTCCTTGTTTGTAAACACGTCTTCTTTCTCTGCAGGGACATCACAACAGTCACACCATTTTGCTGTAGTCTGCTGCAGAGCTTACTCCAGTTCCCCATTTTCATTATACTTGCCCTTCACAGGGACCATCATGATGCCTCATTAAGACAGGAAAATACTTTCCCCTCTATTTTGCCTTGGGAAATGAATAGGCATATCATTTCATATCATATCATAAATCTAAACATTTCGCAGTCTGATAGCAGATTTGGACATGAGATTTAGAACACCTGCATGCACTGCTGAACCTCCTCCCTTCTCTTTGTTTCTTCTGATGTCTCTCTACATTTCCAGTAAATCAGAAGGGAATGGCCCTCTAGAACAGGTTGCCCAAGGAGACTGTGGATGCTCCATCCCTGCAGGCATTCAAGGCCAGGCTGGATGTGGTTCTGGGCAGCCTGGGCTGCTGGTTGGCAACCCTGCACATAGGAAGAAGGGGGTTGGAACTGGATGAGCACTGTGGGCCTTTGCAACCCAGGCCATTTATGAGTCTGATTAGTGGCATTTTCCACCTCATTGTGTCATTCAAATTTTGTAACCAGATCTCATCAAACACCTCCCCTTTTCTCACTCCGTGCATGCCTGGTGTGCTCTTGCACTGTAACCCTGCAGACACCAGCTGACTACAAGAGCTGCACAAGTTACCCTCCTTGCCTATTGTTTGTTGCAGTAATTCATTCCTGGATGGAAAAGCACATGTAGAAAAGTGTTGCTATGACACTAGATGACAAAGAAAGTCCTATAGCCAAAATGTTTTGCACCAGAGAGGCTGTAAGTTGATCCTCCAAATGCAAGACACACAAAATGAAGTGTTCCTTTATCTCTGGGATTCCAAGCATTTTCTCACCTCTGACTTTCACTTGGAATGTTGCTTTGTCATCTTTTGTTTCACAGCTGTAGCTCCCTTGGTCTTTCAGGGTCACATTTTTGACCATGAGCTTGCGGTGCGTCCCCTGGGAGATGATGGTTGTCCTCTGGTCCTGCTTCACCTCTATTTGATCTTTCTTCTATACGACAGCTCCGCTTGCAGCTGACACCTCACACACCAGCTCCAGGTCTTCAGAAGGACTGACTGATATTTCTGGAGTCGTTTTGGACTTGCTGACAAAATTAATGGCTTCATCTGAAGAGAAAAAGAGAAAGTGGTTTACATCCTGACTCAGGCTTATTCAGCACAGCATTAAGATACAGTTAGAACTGATTGTAATGTCTCTGCTCATTACATCTGGGGGATCAAGTTTCACCTCTGGAGGTACTCACATACAAACGTGTGCTTGATTCTCCTGTGTAAGGAAAGAGTAAGTTCTATGCAGACAGTTCTTATTTCTTCTAATCAATTCTGTATTCTGCACATGTTCTTCTGAAGCTAAAATGAAGGCAGCTAAGTAACCTGTTTGCAATACATGAACAAACCAATTCAACACCTTGTCTCTAAGCTAACAAGCAGCGTTTGATGAGCACATCAGTATTTCATGCCCTTCATTCCATCCAGACTGTATTGGCAATAACTATGCTGGTATTAACAAGGATAGCAATTACAAGCAAAATGGTAGAAATACAGAAGATATAAGGAAAAGGGAACTCACCAGAGCTGAGGCGATCCTCCCTGGTGAGCAATCTCCAAGAGATGCTGCCTCAGTGAGGGTCAGCCCTTAAATGAGGTCTCAGAGGAGGTGGAGTCGAACTCCACCCCTCCAGGGAGCACAGCTACATAACTTTCACCTGTGCTCCCACAGCTGACCCCACACTTGCCTCAGCTGATCAATCAGTGGTTCACATTGTGATCTCCCATACACTCCACCCCTTCACAACGTGAACCAATGATTAGGTGAGTTCCCCTTATTACAGAGACCCAATCACGACGCTGATACAATCTCCCGTCGCATTAGATGTTGATATTATTCAAATGATGATGATTGGATGGGTGTTTATGATCTTCCATGGGCCAGTGCTTGATAGATGTTACCGGAGACAAATCATCTTGAAGTGCAGGTCCGTCTGCGTTTCATCAGTCCAGAGTAATGGTCCTAGAGGCTTAGAATCAATCTTAAGGGGAGTAATATAGATGTTTCAAGGGTACTAGGAGGGGAAGATCCGCCCTCCAGGGCAAGATACAGGCTGTATTCTTATCTTGGGTCAATACTTCTGCTTGTACTGGATTATGTCCCGGCCTCCGATACCATACCCTCTGGCCAGATATCTGTGGCTGTATAACTATATCTGGCACCAGAGGAGGAGTCTTGATCTGCCATAGGGACATAATAGGTGTTCCTTTAGCAAAAAAGGCCGGAGTATTGACCACGATGTCAGTAGGCCATGTACCTATCACCGAGGGGGTGACTGAACCTCCCACCTCCAATAATCTCCCCCAAGGTGCAAGTAGGCCACACCATTTGGGTCCTACCTGCACCTTCCAAGGCCAATTTATCTTATGGATTCCCGGTTCTAAATTCTCAGGGGCAGGGAGCAGAAGATTATTTTCAGTACCAACCTGCGGTTTTACCTTATTATCGGTGCCTGTAATTTGGATCCTAAGAGGGGAGGCCCATATAGTTTGTAACATTTTCAGGGCACTGGGTCTGCCATCCCGAGGTCTTTCATTCAGGTCCCGCACGGTTTCATATAATCTTTTTGTCCACCCCTGCAGGGACTGAGAGTCTGTTTTCAGGGCAGCCTTAAGGATACCATTATAACGTTCAATAAGGCCTGCCCCTGTTGGGTTATATGGCAGGTGGAATCGCCATTCAATGTTGTTTTCTTCTGCCCAGCGCTGTATCATCGCTCCAGTGAAGTGAGTCCCTTGGTCACTCTCGATAACTTGAGGTGTCCCGTATGCAGACATCAGTTTAGTAAGTGCCTTAATTGTGTATGCTTGATTTGCCTTTGGTACAGGATAGGCTTGCAGCAGTCCACTTACAGTGTCAACGCAGGTCAGGGCATATCTCGCCCCCTCAGACCGAGGGAGGGGCCCAATGTAGTCGACCTGCCATCTCTGAAGAGGACTATATCCTCTAGCAATGTGGGATGTTGTTTCAGGCAACGGTCTCGGTCTCATCTTTGAGCAAGCATCGCAATCCTGACATGCTTGAACGATATCAGATAGTTGTACAGGCAGCCCCCATGCTTTAGCAGCTGCCCACATTATCTTCTGTCCAGCATGCCGTAGCTTCTGATGTAACCAACGGGCAATATTTTCAGATTGTGAATTCTCAATCCATCGGATTCGGGCCAGTGTGTCAGCTTCATCATTTCCTGGTGACTGCAAGGGTTGATGACCAGAGACATGGTAGACACATACTGTCCTGTGTTTGACCGTATTCCAAATGTCTACCCACATGTCTTTACCCCAAATCGGTCGGGCGTGGATAGTCCATTCCTGGGTAGCCCATTGCGTAATCCACAGAGTGAGCCCCCGGTACACAGCCCAACTATCTGTACTGATGTTCAGGACGCTGTCACCAGGTTCTTTAGTTATAACCATCCACACGGCTCGCAATTCTGCCCATTGGCTGCTTTGACCATCCCCCTCATCAAACCAGATGGTCTCAGTAGAGGGATGGTATATGCTATTGCTCGCCACTTGCTCGGGTTGCCTCTGCTGGACCCATCCGTATACCAGGCATCTTCAGGAATAGGATATCTTCCTTCCTGAACGGGACTCTTCTCTGGTGGAGCAACCATCGGTTCTTTTGATGTATCACTGTGATACGTCACTGGGCCTAGGATCTTCTGTAGTTCTTCTTTAAGTGGAGATGAAGACAGACTGCTTCTCTGGCTTAGATAGGCGACCCATCGTGCCACCGTTTGTGCTTGGGCCACCCCCGTCTTAGGAAGGTGAGTCAAATCTCTCACCCACCCCTGGATTGGTAATGAAGTCTTAACTATGACCTCTGCTGTTTGCGTTATCGGCTCTACTGCTTGTAATGCCGAATAGGCAGCCAATAACTGTTTCTCAATCATGCTATATCGTTCTTCTGCTCCGTGCCAAACCTGAGACCAGAATCCAATGCGGGTTCGAACAGAACTCTGGCGTTGCCACAGGCCCCAGCCAAAACCATCTTGAGTAACATGAACATCTAGTTCAGCTGGGAGGGTCGGATCAAATATACCCAACGCCTGAGCTTGTTTAACTGCCAGTTTTGCCTGTTGGAAAGCATCCTGTTCTATCTTTCCCCAATTCCATGATTGACCCTTCTTTGTAAGCTTGTATAATGGCCTTAATAGCTGAGCTAAATGAGGTATAAAGGAGCGCCAATACCCCAATATACCCAAACATTCTTGCAATTGTTTTGATGTTGTAGGGACTGGAAACGCTTGGACTTTATCTACTACCGCACTGGGTAGTACTTTGGTTTTCCCGGACCAAATTACTCCCAGGAATTTTACAGATAGCCCCGGACCTTGCACCTTCTGTGGGTTTATAGCCCACCCTCTTTTCTGCAGGTAAGCTATCAACAAATCTGCTGCTTGTCTCACTGCCTCTAACGAATCGGATGTTAACAGGAGGTCATCAATATAATGATATAAATTGACATTATTTGGCTTTTCCCACTTAGCCAGATCACGTGCCACTAAATTATGACAAAAAGTGGGCGAATGTACGTACCCTTGGGGTAGGACCTGGAAAGTCCATTGCCTCCCTTCCCATGTAAATGCAAACTGATCTTGCGATTCTTCACTGATTGGAATACTGAAGAATGCATTCGCCAAATCCAAGACACAGTGATATGTTTTGATTTCCCTGCTTAGTGTGTCCATTAGGGAGGCAATATTGGGTACAGCCGCATGAACAGGTGGCGTGACCTTATTTAATTCCCTATAGTCTACTGTCATCCTCCATGTTCCATCCAGTTTTCGCACTGGCCATATTGGGGAGTTATATGGGCTATGTGCAGGCCTTATAATACCCACTCTTTCTAATTCCTGCACCGTCTTTGTTATTTCATCCTGCCCACCCGGGAGTCTGTACTGTTTCACATTAGTAATCCGGCGTGGCTTCGGCAAACAAATAGGCTCATGTTTTGCATGGCCTCTCAATATTGTCTGGATTGCCCGGATACTAATGCATCTCTGCCGCAATCGGAACTCTCCCACTGTTGTATGGAGAGCCAGACCCCACAGGATATCAATTCCTAATATATACTCTGGAATTGGGGCAATGGATACCTTGTACTCCCGTGGTGGAAGACGCCCGACCCCCAGTTTTACCCAGGTTTGGGTGACCGGAATGGTTTGTCCCCCAAAACCTCCAATCATCACTCTATTACCTTTAAATTTAGTTGGGTCTCCATATATTATAGATGTCTCTGCCCCGGTATCAACTAGGGCCATAACCTTCTGTATATTCTTTCGGGACCAGTATATCGTCAGTTCCACATAGGGCCTCCGGTCCCGTCTAGAGGCCCTAGGAGGACTGACATCCCTCGTCAAGCCATGAACTGAGCCAGATTCAAGTCTTTTACCTCCGATACCTCCGGTGTCATAACCCGAGGCACCTGAGGTGGCTTCTTTTTCCTATTTGGAACTATAAAATCTTCTAAATTCCATGTTGTTGTTGGTCGCCGCTCTATAAATCTTATCCCTGGCCTTTTGGGTTTATTCTGAAATTTTTGTTCATCCTTCAGTTGCTTCCACAACTGAAGGAGAACCTGATTGGGCTGCCCATCAATTTTTGAAAACTGAACGCCTGCCCGGAGCAGATCATTAAACATTTGTTTCCGGGATACCCTAACAGGTCCTGCCCGAGAAGTTCGCGGGGCCGATCTTCTGGCTCGCACTATTGGAAAAGCCTCGGCATCCTCAATCACCCTGATATTGCGCTTAGCTCGTAAACGCTCAGTTTCTCCGAGGTCTGCTACCAATTGGGCGGCTTGTTGGACTACTGCCTCTGCGGATACTACTGGATTAAGTATGGAAACCAAGGTTCCATACATATGAGAGGGTGCTTACTGTAAAATTAGGTCCCTCATTCCCGCAGAAAATTTAACCATATCAGGGCTATCGAATGTGTCTTCGTAGATAGCCTCTCTCATACCTAATTCACGTATATAATTTTGAAGGTCTTCCATAGAAGACCACATCCCTGTGTTTACTGGCATGTCAGTTTTATTTGTCCACACCATGCGGCAAGCAGCCATTATCCATTCTACAATTGAATGGTTTTCTTCAGGGAACTGAGTCCCAGCATACAGTCTCTGCCGAAGGGCAGGATGTACTGTTATTGTGGCCAACTTAGATACTTCGGGGCCACTAACCAGTACACTATCTGCCCCTGAATCCCATAACCGTAATAACCAAGCCGGAACACTTTCCCTTGGCCTTTGCCTAAATCGTTGCACTAGGTCCATGAGTTCAGTAGGCGTATATGGACGGGCTGTTACATGTAAAACAGATTCGGCAGGGGGCCATTGATCAGGAGGCACTCCTGCTGGTCGATCTTGAATTTTCTTTGTTTTTTGAGTTATTACTGGACGGACTTCTAGTGAGTCCGTCTCAGATGGTTTTTCTAGATCAGATTTAGTGATCTTATTTTGATTCATTTCTTCAGGATCTTGATCGTCATTAAATGAAATCTTCAGGATCTTGATCGTCATTAAATGAAATGTATCTAATTTGAGGGTTGGAGGAAGAAAATGACGTTTTTTTTCCTGTCAATAGATTGATCTCACCCTCCAATTTTTCAATACGGGCTTTTAACAATTCATTTTCATGTGCAATGTTGTTTGATTTTATCTCTGCCCGATTTAAAGCATTTAATAATGGCCAGGCTGCCATAGATGCAGCCATTCGCTTTTCTTTTGTAATTAAGATATCTTTTTGTAGTCCTAGAAAGTAATCAGTTAGACAATAGGCGTCCATGTTATTTGGTACTCTTAAAGGGCCCCATTGTTCAATAATTGTTGCTAATTGGTAATATGGGGACGCCTCAAAACCTGGAATTTGTCCAGGAAGGCATGTCCCTAAGGGGGTGGTCTTCTCCCCCTTGTACCAATTAAAGATTTTCCACACAAAGGACTTCTTTTTTTCCTTATATTTCTAGATGCCAAGTCAGTGGCTCCTGCCTGGCTTGCCAAATGTATTGGCAATAACTATGCTGGTATTAACAAGGATAGCAATTACAAGTAAAATGGTAGAAATACAGAAGATATAAGGAAAAGGGAACTCACCAGAGCTGAGGTGATCCTCCCTGGTGAGCAATCTCCAAGAGATGCTGCCTCAGTGAGGGTCAGCCCTTAAATGAGGTCTCAGAGGAGGTGGAGTCGAACTCCACCCCTCCAGGGAGCACAGCTCCATAACTTTCACCTGTGCTCCCACAGCTGACCCCACACTTGCCTCAGCTGATCAATCAGTGGTTCACATTGTGATCTCCCATACACAGACAGAACCTGCCTGAGGAGCAAGCTGATGGCTGTCAGCTACAGACAGACCTAGCTTTGTACTGCATTTCTTAGAGCAACAACTGTTGCTTTCAGTCACTGAATATACCAAGGCCAATTACTATGCCAGGAACATTTATGGCATCAGTGAACAAAAAATGCGTTAAAAATTGTAATAGACAGGAGCCATTTATTCTTTTATAACTAGGTGACCAAAGAACAACAGTCCTTCTAGAGTCAAGCTGTTAAGAACTAATAGCATCAATCAATATCACATAGATAGATTACTTCCCTGCCCTAAGACCATCTTGCGACCATTTGGTGCTCCTAATTAAGCCCTCTTGATGGCATTTTGTCTGAGCCATGCGACATTTTGTGATAGGAGTTACTGCTAGTGTTCCCTTAACCCTACACCAAAGTAGGAGGTATCCATTCTCAGGGAATCATGCAGGCTTCCTCTGTATTTGATGCTCAGAGACAGCCCCAGAACTTTTTAAATCTTAGCTTAGCTCTCATCCAATAATGTTCATCAAACAGTGCAACTTGTCCTTTGGGGATGCCTTTGTTCTGCATCAACCAGTTCCAACGGAGTCTTCTTGGCTTGTTTTAGATCAGTTTTTCAACAGATAAAGCCAGGGTCTTTGAATTACAAAGTGAAATTGCAGAATGCATGATTCTCAACCAAACAGAACAGCAGGTGGGATGCAGGGTGAATACCTGAACCAACACCACCTGCAAGCAATCCTTCAATATCTTAGGAATCTCTAGCCACCCCAAATCCAGTGTTGTGCTTGATCTATCATCTCTGCTGAGTTTTTAGCTAAGCTGATGGTGAGCATCACGGTGGTGATGGGTGAGCAGTCAGACTAGAGGGTCTTAATCAACCGTAAGGATCCTGTGATCAGAGGAACGTGAATGTGCTGTTAAAGGTCACAAGCGCTGCACTGCAGCATGAGCATACACAGCGAAAGGCTTTCAGTAGAGCTTCAGTTCATAAATGAGGACTGGGTTATGGAAAATAGGCTCAAGATATAAAACAGAAAACAGATCTTAACGCCAGGTTCTGTGAATGCAACCAGCTGAATTTCACAGATATTGAATTTCAATGACAATTTCTTGTGTTATTTTACCCTCCAGCTCCACCCTGAACAGGAACATGTCAGTGACAAGCATTACTCCTCCAGGCTTGACCTAACAGTGCTTTACTTGCACTATGAGCTAATGGCTGTGCTTACAGCACCTCAGGGAGACACCTCAGAGATCACAATGTCCTTCGGGTACAGCAGGAGACACTCAACTCTCCAAATGTGGAGTTTAATTTGTCCAAAGAGGAGACAGGATTCCCATGCTAATAACTTAGGACCATTTCAGTCATAGGTTTAAAGATGATGTAAGTGCTGAGGCAATACATGAACTAGATGAATGAAGCCCAGATGTCAGGGCTCAAGTCGTGACTCCAGCCCCAGCTGGAGCTAAGGCTGTCTTGAATTCATCACAACACAGTTACATTATTTGCTCATACTGTGGATTTGCATAGGGACAACAGGAAGGTCAGAATTGCTTCAATAGAGCTATGCAATCTTTGTCCTAAATACTGGAAACCCACAGCGTTGGACAAATAAAATGAATTAAGTCTGAAGTGCTTTACATGGATTGTGATCCTATGTTTGCCTCACAAACTTACCTGAGACTTTCCAATCAAAAATCAGAGTGTCATCTCCAATTGTGTAGATGTATGTTCCCTCGTCTTCTTTCGTTACAGCTGAAGCCACAAGCTTATGCAGTTTCCCTTTATCTTCCATTGTGAATTTCTTACTGGTCTTGATTTCTTTGCCATTTTTGTACCACTTCACCATGACATTGGCTTCAGAGGTCTCAGAAACAAATTCAGCTTGTTTTCCAGCAACGGCCCTGATTACTCCTCCACTTGTCTCTTTGATTACGAAGTTTGCCAGTGCTGAAACAAAATATGAAGACACAAAATACATATGATGGTAAAGAACTGCAGGGACATTGGTGACCATGAGGCATTCATTTATCATAAGATCAAACGTGCACGTTTAATCCTAGTTCTAATTGCTAGATTCTAATTCAGAAGCTGGCAAATTGGCAGCTTTTATAAACCACGTACCAGATTACCTTATCTCCACAAGTTGAAGGACGTACACTGTACAGGGGACAGAGCCAAAGGAAGAAGCCCAAGGCTTCAAGAAAATGTCTAAAATAGGAAAACTGAGGAAAGAATTGGAACAAGCAAACTAGAAGGAAATCAATGGAGGGGGTATCTATTACTGCACTGTAACCCCCTGGCAAACAAATCAAGCCTAAAAGATAGAGATATCACTTAGGACTGAAAAGAAAAAAGAAAAAAAAGAATTCCTTTATGGAAATTAATTGGAGTGCAAAAGTTAGATGATAAAACTGGCCCTTATTAACACACAGTGGAATAATTGACTTCAAAGATTCAAAATCTCACCACTGTCTTAGCCAAAAGTTCAAGCCTAAGTCCACGGTCCTATTTTACTGAGGGTAATTGAGCTTGTTTTCCAACTTCTTGTTAACATATCATTTCAAAACAGCGCACACAACTGAGTTGGGTCTGTTGAGACAGCGCAGTCAGAGCTGCTAAAATCAAAGTCTGGATTATGCATGCATTTGTTCTGCAGTTCCAAGAACACGCATGTATAATACAAATTCAACAACGTTCTACAGAATGCCTGTATTTAGGAGCTCGAGAGCCAGCTGATGGACACTGGGATGACTGAGATCCTGTCAATACATTTAACTCCATCCTATCATACAGTCAAATTTCATTCATTTTTTCAGGAACTGTCTCTTATCATTGTAGTCCCGTCACCACTGCTGGATGTGAGCCCAACCACACAAAAGCAGCTGCTGGTTTTCACTGCAGATACTGCAGTAAGGAGAAACAGCCTCCAGACTGGACCAGCTGAGCGTGGCCCTACCAGGATTTGCTCCAAAGGTCTTATTACCAGTAGTGCTTCCCGATGAAATACATGGGGGTCCTCCTTTGATTCCAACCCCAACCCACCCCACCATGCCCCCTGATAACATCCATCAGGGCCACATCTCGACAGCTCCTGAACACCTCCAGGGATCCCACCACCTACCTGGGCAGCCTGTGCCAGTTAATTCTATGGGCAGACCTGCCAGTATGAAATATTATGCTAACATGACAAAGAGAGAGAAGAAAAGCAAAATTAAGACTAGCTGACAAGCCTTGGCAGGAAGTTCTGCTCTCCATCAATTTAGTCCCTGTGACTCTTCACAGGTGTTTTCTACATTTGGGATCACTGCTACAAAAAGAGATGTTGACATCATCTCTTGTGGCCACCCTGACAGAAGAGCAGGAAGGCTGGGATGCTCTTTTTCCTGTCTTTCCCTTGATTTCCTCTATATCTTAGGGACGAATCACAGGACAGAACACAGAAATCAAATGGCTCTACAAAGCAGATTGGCCAGTTCAAGTCAAAACAGCCACTGAAAACACCCCAGATGCTGTCTGACAACAGCTGGACTGTCGGGGAGTCAGGTGAATGCAGTCTGCTGGCCCTGGGCAGGAAGAGGACAGCCCAGACTGTCACATACCTTTCACTGAAAGCTGATAGAGCATTTTATCCCCCTCACAGATGCACTGATAACTTGCAGCATCATCCATTGAGTCGTTGTGAATTTTCAGGGTGTGTTTCTTCCCCACAATTTGCAGTTCATAATTTTCACTGGCCTTGAGCTCCTTCCCATCCTTCATCCACTCCACAGTAGCGCCTGTGTCTGAAAGCTCAGCCTGCAGTTTGGCTTCCTCACGCAGCCAAGCGCAGATCTTTTCTACATCTTTGCTCTTCTTGGTAAATCTCACTGCAGCACCTGTCAGGAGCAAAGGCCTCGTTATTTCAATTTATATCAGGCTAACGTGGTCAATGTTTGCTGCAACATCTCTGAAAAAGTATCACCTTCTGTTCCTGCACTCATCATTGTGTCAGTGCTGAGCAATTCACGATATTTCATTTGGTCTTCTTGCTGGATTTACTAAGTAAAAATCAACCAAACATCTCCTTCTACTGATTAATAATGCTCTAAACATGCTTCTGCAGAGGTTTCCACCCAATGACAAACAGGTCCTCCCATCATGAATGTTTATTTGTTCTACTTTGTCATGCAAAGCTGATTGATAGAGATATTATTGGAATGATTGCTCCCCTACTTCTAAACTATTCCAGTGCAATCAGAAAGGCTGTCTGAACCTGCAGCTGAAAGTACTGCTCTATGGTCATGCAGTGGTAAACCTGGTGACTGAATGCACTGGCCAATAGCTGTGAACTGCAGACATTCATCAGCTGGCATGCTTGCACGTTGTTGTAAGGTCAATAGTAAACATGGCATCCCCTCCAGGTACAGCTTCACCAGTTGTTAGGGGGGATTTCACAGCCAGGACTGGGTCTGAGGAAGAACATGTATGTCTTAATGCTCTTTAGATGCAAGTCTGGTATCTCATTTAGAGATGGAAGATTAAATCATAGGTACATTTCTACTTCTCCCTTTGCATGAGTGCTAGAAAAAGCACTTCTGTGCTTAAGATCTGTTACAGAAAGTTCTGCCTCTTGCACATGTGAGATATCAAAAGATAAGGATATTCATGTCTCTGTCACAGAAACAACTCGTATCACTTTAGTGGTAGCTGGAGGTTGATAGGAGATAGGAGAACTAGGAATAAAGGAAAGCCTTTGGTGTGTTAATGCACTGCTAACCTTAAAGTCAAAGGAAGCATCTTTAGGGAACCAACACAGCTGCTCAGCACACACTGACCCATTTCCATTGGGGTTTTTGTGCTTACCAAGGTGCACGCTCCCTGGGAATTCCAGAGACGGGCTCTGTCCATGCGCATTGACTGCAGACACTCGGAACTGATCATCAGCCTCTTCAGACAGATTGCTCACCGTGAACTCTGGGACGGGGACATGAGACTCGTGGCACCTCACCCAGGTGAAGCCAGTTAGTTTCTTGCATTCCACAATGTAGCCATCGACTGGAATGGGGCGGTGCATCTTCGGAGGGGACCATGCCAGCGTCACTGAGCTTTCTGTTTTATTTTTCACCACGGGGTCAGTTGGGGGCTGGGTGGGAGGTTTTCTGGGAGCTGAACAGAAATAAATTTCAGAAATATTAGCATAAGGTCATGTAGGCTGGAAAAGACCTTCAAAAGACCTTCAAAATCAGCAGACTCAACTTTCAGCATGACCTACTGAGTCCCACCATTAACTACTGTGGTACCTGAGGACATACATGACAAGCTTATTCCTGCAGGTATTTACATAGTGAATATATTCACCCTCTGGTTGCTTTGGAACATTTTAGAGGTTAAAATCCCATCAGACTTTTTCACTGTGTGCAGCCACTGATACAGGCAGGAGGCTGGGAATTACCTGATGGGCTCTAGTTACAGACTACTGACACAGTAAAGGATTGATTTCATTTAATTTTGGCCATCAGAAAGTTTGGTGTCTGGTTTCAGTCACCCATCTGGACTCCAATTATAATCATATGGAGAACAGCACATTCAGGAGAACTCATCTCAATAAACCTGAATGAAATCACAGAATCATAGGATCATGGGAGGGCTTGGGTTGGAAGAAACCTTCAAGATCATTAAGTGCTAGATGCCAAAGGTCCCACTAACACAGTATTAAGCCAAAAGCTAGATGCTGGAATCAGATCTCCTGACCTTACCATCAGAAACTGAGATGTCATATTTTGCTCAGAGGTGCCTGCTTGTAGGAGGGACAGCTTCCGAGCTTTTTCTGCTCCAGGAACCAGCTCGAGCTTCAGAATTTAAACAGCAGTCAGAAATTAAACTGAGCTTTGTCACCTCCATCAAATAGAAGGAGTGGTTGGGTGGTACAGCTTTCCAAATCGCTTAGAAACTGTCACAACAATCAGATGCCTACCTTTTCTTTTTTAACTTGTTAATACATAGAGCTTAATAGCATCAGAATGCCCCAAGCACTTCAGACAACAGGACAGCTGTAAACCCTTCTTTAAGGATTCCTTTGTTTAACCACTGAGTAACTGTAATTCAGTGGTGCTGGTAGGAGAAGGGAAGTCCTAATCTTCCCAGATGGTGAACAGAGTTGATGTTCACATGCAGACTGGTGCTGCAGCAGAGCCAGAAACCACTCATTTGGGAAACACAGCACCAAGAAAATAATGGGAATAGCTTCAGAAAATCAGGAGCTTCACTCAAATTTCATGTCAGATCTATAATTCTTCCTATTTTCAGGAAGAAATGATTTCCCTTTTTCTTGTAGTTTTATTTTCTTTTCCTTTCCAGCAAGCAGCTTTGTAGCTTACAAATTGTTTTCTAATCACCTCCTGGTGTGGACAAATCACACAGGTCTGACTCCATGTTTTACATAGTTAGCATATTATATTTGTTCCACTATGGAACTGTACAGTCATAGAATGGCCTGGGTTGAAAAGGATCCCAAAGATCATCCAGTTCCAACCCCCTGCTATGTGCAGGGACGCCATCCACCAGACCAGGCTGCCCAGAGCCACATCCAGCCTGGCCTTGAATGCCTGCAGGGATGGGGCATCCACAGCCTCCTTGGGCAACCTGTTCCAGTGCGTCACCACCCTCTGAGTGAAAAACATCTTCCTAAGATCCAACCTGATCCACAACCCCTACACACCCTCAGAGCCCCCTAGAGCCCCTAGTCCTCCTATTGCCCACCACAGCCCCATATGCCCACTAGAGTCCCCCTCAACTCTCTTTACAGGCCCTGCACAGCTCTATATAACAGTCTTATAGAACTACCTCTAGTAGAAGCAATCTCCACACAGAGATCCTTTCCCAGCACACTGCGCCACGGGGGGAGCAAAACGGGGGGGGGGCACATACACACACAGCGCCGGGGGGGCCCGTAACCGACCCCCACCCATCCTTTAAAGGGGTGGGGGGTCCGTTTTAATGGGGGGGGGGGCGAGATCACCTTCACCCCCCACCCCCCCATCCCCACCCCATCCTTTAAAAGGGGGGTGTCCATTTTGGTGTTGGGGGGCAGTGACAATCCGCCCCCCCACCCCATCGTTTAAAGGAGGGGGGGTCCGAGACCACCCCCCCCACCCCATCTTTTAAGGGGGGGGGTCAGGGGCTCATGGGGGGCAGCACATCGTGCACAACATTGTGGGGGGGGGGGGCTTTAAAAGGGGGGGGTTACAAAAAGCATAGCTCTCAACTATAGATGGGATTAGGGGGGGCTCAATCGATGGGGGGGGGCCCTTCATGCAGGGGGGGCACAGCGTAAGTCAGCGGCTTTGAGGGGGGGTGTTGGGGCTGTTTGGCCTTTGGGGGGGTTATTGTGTGCCCCACCCCCACCACCCCCACACACAATGGGGTGTTAATGTGGGGGGGGGGGGCTTAGATTAGTTGCGTTCCCTATAGCACTGCCCCCCCCCGTCATTAACCCCCCCGCTTTATCCTTACGGCTGAGCCCCCCCCCCGACAGCGCCCCATTCATCTTGATGGGGGGGGGGTTTGTCACACGACCCCGGCGCGGCTTACAGCACATCGTCGACCCCACCCCACCCCCCATAACCCCACCCGGGGGGGGAGGGGGCGATGTGGTGAGTGGGGGGGGGGTTCCGGAGGTGGGGGTGAGCAAAGCGCAATATGGGGGGGGGGGTCCTATAACTGGAGGGCAGCGGCTGCACAAAGAGCCCGCGGGGGTCGGAGAGCAGCACTTTGGCTGGGGGGGGTCCACGGGGTCCGGGGGTAATGCTGCCCCACCCCCTCCCCCACCCCCCACTGCCGACCCCCCCCCGCGTTGCCCCCCCGCCCCAACGTCAGCTCCTGCGGCAGCTCCTCGTCGTTCTCCTCCTCCTCTTCCTCGTCTGGGGGGTCAATATGTGGGGGGGGGGGGTCCCATCGGGCAGCGGCAGCTCCGCCGGCTCCGATTGGCTGAGCCGCAGTGCGCGGGAGCGGCTGTTGTGTGCCGGTCGGTGGAGGGGAGGCTCTTCATGGAGCTGCCCCACAGCCAACAACAGCCTGAATGAGATCCTGGAGTCCCAGACGCTGGAGGATGAGCTGGGAAAGAGCAGAGGCTCCCCACAGAAGGGCAAATCACGTCTGATAACGTGAGTGTGGAGCACAGCCAGCCCCTTCCTCACATGTGTGGGGCTTCCATGTTCCTCTGTGCCCATTGCAATGTGCCACCCCAATCCTGCTGCCCAGCCAGGAGTGGATGGGATGAGCAGGTTGGGATGCACAGAGCAGTGCTCAGACATTGCTGGGACATTTGTGCACTGCTGTTGAGCTTCCCTTTGTGCAGCAGGGGAGAGGATGGAGGTTTACAGGTGGATGGTTGTTATTTCTATGGCATTGCACAGGTGGTAGAACCATGTCCATTCCCAAACTTATTCCAGGGCATGCGGGAATTTGTGCAGTTGTAGTTCCTGAATTGTGCTATTTAAAACCCTCCTGTAAATGGGGATGTTTTGTAATGCCTGCTGGGGCTGCAGGCAGCATTGCCTTCCTCCTTAGGGGGCAGGTTTAATCACAAGCCTCCCTATTTCCTATCACAAACGTCCTACAAACCATGTCTGGGCATTGCTGTCTCGGCCTGGATCTCAGCTCCTGAGACTGTCAGATGTGAAGCAGCAGCAGCTGGGACAGGGCTGGCTCTGTGTGCCCTCTCTGGGTCTGTGGGCACAGAGTGGGGCAGAGGGATGACTGTGAGAGGGAGGAATTGCCCAGCCACAAGAAAGAGGAAATCAGCTGAAAAGGGGAGATTTGAGAAGCACTGAGGCTGTGGCTGCTTTGACAGTAAGAAGAAACCAAGCTGTCACTGTGCAGATGGGAACTCCAGTAGGAGAGCTGTGGTGGCTTTACAGATGGCAGACAGCAGCTGGAGTGTAGAGCCAAGGGTAGGGGGGGGATCTTCCTCTTAGCAATGCCATGCAAAGAATGATGCAGACTCCTGCAGGGTCGGCTTTGCTGTGTGACCCTGGGTGGAAGCAGCTGGAAGGTCTCAGCCCTTCTGCATTATCCCAGGAACTGGGGCAGTGCTCGGTCTCATCCCACCTCTGCTAATAGCAAATGCAGAATCCCTTATCTGAGTGCCCTTTTCTCTCATGTAGAGTCACCAACCCTGGGAAGTTCACAAAAAGTTTGGGTGTTGTGTTGAGGGATGTGATTTAACTGGGAAGTATTGGTGATGGTTGGACTGGATGATCATAAGATCATCCAGATCATAAGATCTGAGATCATAAGATCATAAAATCATCCAGGTCTTTTCCAACCTTGAAAATTCTATGGAGTTGTAGCAGATTGTGGGGGTGTAGGATATGGGAATATCCGTATGGAAAAGATAGATCCATGTGTGTTCTGGGCTGCACTGAAAAAGGGGTGGCCAGCAGGAGAGGGAGGTGATTGTCCACTCCTGCTCAGCTCTTGTGAGGCCATATTTGCAGCACTGTGTCCAGGCCGTTGGGGGGGGTCCAGAGGAGGGCCACTGTGATGATCAGAGGGCTGGAGCAGCTCTCCTATGAGGAAAGGTGGAGGGATCTGGGCTTGTTTAGCCTGGAGAATGGAAGGCTGTGGGGAGACCTCATTGTGGCCTTTGAGTACTTGAAGGGAGCGTATAAACAGGAGGGGGAATGGCTGTTTATGAGGGTGGATAATGATAGGACAAGGGGGAATGGTTTAAAACTGAGACTGGGGAGGTATAGGTTGGATCTTAGGTAGATGTTTTTTGCTCAGAGGGTGGTGACACACTGGAACAGGTTGCCCAAGGAGGCTGTGGATGCCCCATTCAAGGCCTGCAGGCATTCAAGGCCAGGTTGGATGGGCTCTGTCCATGAGCATTGACTGCAGACACTTGGAACTGATCATCACCCTCTGCAGACAGATTTACAGCCCCTGCACAGCTCTATATAACAGTCTTATAGAACTACCTCTAGTAGAAGCAATCTCCACACAGAGATCTTTTCCCAGCGCCCCTTTGTGACATCATAATGCCCCTTTGTGACATCATAACACCCTTTGTGACATCATAATGCACCTTTCTGATGCCATAATGCCCCTTTCTGACGTCATAATGACCCATTGTGATGTCTTAATGCCCCTTTGTGACGTCATAATGCCCTTTGTGATGTCATAATGCCATTTGAGACGTCATAAGGCTCCTTTGTTTTCATAATGCCTCTTTGTGACGTGATAATGCCTCTTTGTGACGTCATAATGCCCTTTGTGACGTCTTAATTCCCCTTTGTGATGTCTTAATGCTCTTTTGTGATGTCACAATACCCCTTTGTGATGTCATAACACCCCTTTGTGACATCACAATGCCCCTTTCAGACGTCATAATGACCCTTTTTGACGTCATAATTCCCCTTTGTGATGTCATAATGCTTCTTTGTGGTGTCATAATGCTTCTTTGTGATGTCATAATGCTACTTTGTGACGTCACAACGCCCTTTGTGACGTCATAATGCCCTTTGAGACGTCATAATGCTCCTTTGTGATGTCATAATGCTCCTTTGTGATTCATAATGCCCTTTGTGATGTCATAATGCCCTTTCTGACGTCATAATGCCCCTTTGTGGTGTCATAATGCTTCTTTGTGAGGTATCTGTGGTGCCATTGATAATGAAGTGTGATGAACTGGAAGGCTTTCAGTAGAATTGCAGCCCTAACATAAACAATGACTTGAACTCTGGAATTCTGTGTAAAATCATTAGCTAGCTTGTGGTCCGGGTCTTCAAACCAAAGGCTGTGAGGTGCTGCTCTTGTTGACGCAGGCTGTGAAAGATGACTTGAGCTCTAAGAGTAATTTCCCTTCTGCTCTTTATATGAACGTCAAATCCACAATTAGAATATTAAGAAGATAATATAAAATTTTGTGCTGCTGGACTGAGGACTTCCATTAGCTGTTAGCCATAGTTTGGAACTTGCAAAGCAATCATATTGGAGCCTTGCTGGGCAACCTGCTCCAGTGTCTCACCACACCCACAGTAAAGCATTTCTTCCTAATATCCAATCCTAATCTACCTTCTTCCCATGTAAAGCCATTTCCCCTCATTCTGTTGCTACCTGCCCTTATGAAAAGTCCCTCCCCAGCCTTCCCTGTAGGCCCTCTTCAGATACTGGAAGGCCACTCTAAGGTCTCCTTGGAGTCTTCTCCAGGCTGAAGAGCCCCATCTCTCTCAGCCTGTGCACATAGTAGAGGTGCTTTCAGCCCTCTCTGATCACCTTCATGGCCCTCCTCTGGACCTGCCTGAACATCTCCAAGTCCTTCTTGTGTTGAGGGCTCCAGAACTGCGTGCAGTGCTCCAGATGGGGTTTCAATGAGAGGAGTGTGGAGGGGCAGCACCACCTCCCTCGACCTGCTGGTCATGCTTCTGTGCTTTAAGCTTATGCTTTAAGGTCCTATATGCTTTAAGGTTTAGATAGTGCAGTCGCCTCACCTCTTCAGGTTTATCTGTGAAGGTCCCTTCCAAGTGAACCGTGCTGATCCAGACAGTTCGGATTGCTCATTAAAGTGTTTTAGTAAGTTGGGCTGGTCCTACGAAGCAGTATGACTGCAGTAAGCAGTGTACATGGTGCGCTGTGAGTACTGCACACATTCCTCTTGGCAGCTTGTGGAACAGAAACTGTGCATTGTTTGGATTGTGTAAGTATTCCTGTTGGTCTCTTGTGATGCTTACCTTCTTAGAGCACCTTTCCTCGTTTGGCTCTACATATTTTGGTACCTTACTTGTTCTGTTTGGCTTAGCAGGGAAGGTCTTCTTCTGAAGCATTCTCAGTCTTGGTCTGGGCAGCATACTTAGAAATGACATGGACGTTACATGAGTGGGTGGTCAAAGGGGGGAAGAACTCACCTTTCTGATCTGTTTCCTTTTAGAACACAGTCCTGGAGAGGATTTGCTTTCCTTGTTTCCTGGAGACTTGGATTCTTAGATGGTTTTGACTGCAGCTATTTCTGATGTTAATTCCTTTTTCTGTACTTTAGTAGCCAAGTGCAAGTGGAGTGCTTTGGGAATTGTCTGAAGTTGCCAGGTTGCGTGTGATCACATATGTAACGTGGAGTTATGTGTGGTGCCAGTGATAATTAAGTGTGATGAACTTGAAGGCTTTCAGTACAATTTCAGCCCTAATGTAAACAGTGACTTGAACTCTGGAATTCTGTGTAAAATCATTAGCTAGCTTGTGGTCCAGGTCTTGAAACCAAAGGCTATGAGGTGCTGCTCTTGTTGACGCAGGCTGTGAAAGATGACTTGAGCTCTAAGAGTAATTTCCCTTCTGCTCTTTATATGAACGTCATATCAACAATTAGAATATTAAGAACATAATATAAAAGTTGTTGCTGCTGGCCTGTGGACTTCCATTAGCTGTTAGCCATAGTTTGGAACTTGCAAACCAATCTTATTTAGACTTTAGTGGTGAAATCTTCTGATGAAATCTTCCTTCTAATTCTGCAAAAGAATCTCGGTGGAACATTTCTGTCTGAAAAGGCTCTGGCATATGAAGATGTGCCAGACTGCAGCCATGTGCCAGATGCGTTTGGATCCATGGAATTTTCTGATGTAGCTTCAGTGTTTGAAGAATCTCCACTCGATCTAAATACTCAGAAAACAAAGCAGGTGTGTGAAGATGTACAGCTAGTTTCTTACAGAAAAAATACAGCTCTTAATCTAGAAATCTGCTTCTCATTGTATCTAGTGCTTACTCCATATTTAAGTATCTAGTGGACCTTGACCAAAGGAAGATAAAGATAGAGCAAAGAAGTATGTTAAGCATAAATTTTGTTGCCTTCTACCTGTAGGCCATGGTTGGTTTGACGTGATCCCTAACTCCCGTGTTTGGTTTGCACAGAAACAGCAAGCAAGGGAACAAGTAAAGGAGTCAGTGAGGATTTTAAAACACAATGGGAAGCGATAAGGCACAGTTAATAAGATTCTGGAGTTAGGCTGGAGGTAGGCAGAGGTTGAAAGGTACCGAAAGAAATTCAATCTTACTGTGTTGGACAACAAAATCCACTGTGATATTATTCAAATTTTTAACTAAACCAAGTGATAATTCATATTTATGTTTAGATAAGCTGGTGAAGGTTAATCCTCAATGGAGAATTGAGATGAACAAATAAAAAAATGGTGTTTGACAGTCTATAAGAAACGAACTTATTCTAGGAGAGAATCAGAGTTTTCAACTGTTTTGTTCAATAGCCAAATAATGTATGATATTTTTATAAGCATTGTGTCTGACCTTCTCAGCTGTTAGAATTTCTTTGACAGTAACTTCTCCGGCTGTGATCAGAAAACCTTTTGTTCCGTCTCTGGCACCATTCGAGGCATGATACTCAACTGGGTGATATGGAATTCACACTGTCAACTCCAGTGACAAGAAAAGTGGCATCTAAGAAGCGTGCAAACACAGAGAATGTTGATGCAGAGTCAGTGTTAAGAAATGAGCTGCCCTTTGCATTTCCTGCTCCAAAGGCCTTCTTTTCGAAGAGCCAGACAGAGAAGCAAGTAGAAGGCATATCTTTTTAGGCGCCTACTTCCAAAGGTATGTTGTATCTAACAAATGGAAACCTAGAACATGTGTAGCTTAGGAATTTTTTACTTTTAATATGAATGCAGTACTTGTAGGTCCTAAAATTCTGAAAGGTTTCAGTGTGGGGTTTATTTGGTCACAGCACATACAGCTGCCATCCTGTACATCTGACAGTGCACTGCAAGCGGTTTAACCATATATCAGGGCATGGTACACGTCTGTTAATGATAGAAGTTCTCACAGTTTCACAAGGAGCATGCCTTGAGATGCATTCAGATAATAAGTGCTGTGTTCCTAAAACTAGCATGTGTCTCCACTCTCCATCGAGATTTAGTAGATAATTTCTTTAACAATTATGATGAGAGTTTTGTTTTGTTTTTATTTTTTTCTGGGCTATTATTTTGAGTGAAAGAAAAGGGTATGCTTTTATTTAAGCGAGCTTTTGATTGCATCATGCTTCTAAATTAAATGTAACCTACTGAATTCCTCATGATAGCATACGAGTACTTGCGTGTATCTGTTCTCCCTAATAGAGGGAGAAGAGACTCAGTGAACCTGGACAGTGTTACCCAGGGTTGTGAGAACAGCTAAATGATTGTTGAGAACTGGTCAACTCGTGAGCCTGAGACCTGGGATCCTCCATCCTAGGGTGGAACTTTACTGGAGCACGTGGGTGCCACAGCAACAAAAGGACTGTGTACAATAGACTGAGAGTTTGCTGAGTTTCTTGGTTTACAGAAAGCACAACTAACTCAGCAGCAAGTGACGTATTTGGGATAGGAGATGACAGCTGGACTTTGAACCTTAAGGACTGCCAAGAAAGAAGCCATCTGCTCAACCCCTGAGCTGCAAACTGCCAAGGAACTCCATACGTTGCCAGGAATGACAGGAGGGTGCCGACCATGGATACACAGCTACGGACTGATGGTAAACTTGAAACAGCTTGAAGTGAGTAAGGGATATCCAGGGTGCACTGGTGCTCAATATTCAAGAAGCCCATCAATCTACACTGGGCCAAAGGATACCAGTTTTAATATCTCATGCAGTGTTTACTGTATTGGAGGCAAAAGGGGGACATTGGCTTTCACCCCACAGAATCACAGAATCACAGAATTACCCGGGTTGGAAGGGACCTCAAGGATCATGTAGTTCCAACCCCCCTGCCTAGCAGGGCCACCAAACATACGCCTTTACTAGATCAGGTTGCCCAGGGCCCCGTCCAACCTGGTCTTGAACACCTCCAAGGACGGGGCATCCACAACCTCACTGGGCAGCCTGTTCCAGGACCTAACCACCCTTCTAGTAAAGAACTTTCCCCTAACATCCAACCTAAATCTTCCCTCCTTCAACTTAAAACCATTTCCCCTAGTCCTGCTATTATCAGCCCTTTCGAAGAGTTTACTCCCCTCCTGGGAGTAAGTTCCCTTCAGGTACTGAAAGGCTGCAATGAGGTCACCCCGCAACCTTCTCTTCTCCAGGCTGAACAAACCCAACTCCCTCAGCCTGTCCTCATAGGGGAGGTGCTCCAGCCCCCTGATCATCTTCCTGTCCCTCCTCTGGACCCTTTCCAAAATCTCCATATCTTTTTTGTACTGAGGGCTCCGCACCTGGACACAGTACTCCAGATGGGGCCTCACAAGAGCAGAGTAGAGAGGGACGATCACCTCCCTATCCCTGCTGACCACCCCTCTCCTGATGGAGCCCAGGATCCCATTTGCTTTCCGGGCTGCCAGAGCGCACTGCTGGCTCATGTTAAGTTTCTCATCTATCAGGACCCCTAGGTCTTTTTCAGCCGAGCTGCTCTCAAGGACAACTCCTCCCAGCCTGTACAGGTGCCTGGGGTTCTTCCGGCCCAAGTGCAAAACCTTGCACTTTGCTGTGTTGAACCTCATTAGGTTCACCCGAGCCCAGCTTTCCAGCCTGTCAAGGTCCCTCTGAATGGCATCTGTTCACCCCAAAGATTCCCGAAATACCAGGCCATCCTGGTAGAGCAGGGTGATATAGAAATAATTGTAACTACTATTGCCAACCCAGTATCTTTCCTTAGCGGAACTCCCCTGGTGGAGAACCAGGATGACATCACTGCTTTGAAACAACTGATGCTGCACATTACATCCAGTTGGTCGGAGCTGAAGGACGAACCCTTAGAAGATGCAGAAGACGCCTGGTTTACCAGCAGCTGCAGTTTTGTGAGACAAGGAGGCTGTAAGGCAGGACATGCAGTAACTGCTACTGAGCAGGGAATGGAAGCACAACCATCAGCCGTGGGGACTACCCCTCAGAAGGCTGAAATAACTGCCTTGACGAGAGCCTTAATGATATGGACAGATGCTAACTATGTGTTTGGGGTGTCACACGCTCATAGTACCATCTGAAAAGAGCAAGGATTGCTCACACACAAGGAAAAGAGCATGATGTAAATGTACCTATGTTGTAGGGCACAGTTCTCTATCCAGGCCCAAGTCTGTGTGGGTGTCTCCTCTATCCACAAAGCTGCTCACACTGCAGGAGGCACAGGCTGAGAGGAGAGGCCAGAGCAGCTCTCCCACTGTGACACGGAGCAGCAGGATACAAGTAAAGGAAGGCCCCGCAGCGGTACTGGGAAGGTTCCACACAGTCATCAATTTTTCATCTGAAAGGTAAAGAGGAATTCCCTTTTCTGCCCCTATCATCATTGGTCGGGTGAGTAGCAATGATGCCCGGTGTGCTTCCATCAATGGAGCAGAATAGGCGGAAGGCTGGGGTGCAGGCTTTCCTCTGCTGAGGTGAGTGGGGGCTCAGGGTGTTGCTCAGTGGTAGATTTGTTCACACTGAGTTCTAACAGGAAACTTGCTCAACATCGAAGGCCTTGCAAAAGTCTGGCTGAGTGATGTCAGTTGCTTTTCCTTTCCCTACTGATGCTGTCACTCCACTGTAGAAGGCCACCAAAGCGACCAGGCTGCATGTCTCCGTTTCCGCTGTTTCTCCATTTCCTTCTTGTTGCTCCCTGTAACCAGCAGGTTCAGCCATGCTGCTTTCCTGCCTCCTCTGCTGTGTTTCGTGTGGTCGGGATGGAGCTCAGAGCTCCAGCTCTGAGAAAGGTTTTCTGAGAAAGTTACCATCTCTTTTCCATTCCTTTACCCCTAAAAACAGTTTTCCAGTGTCTCTCATGCAAGAATTCTTTGAACAGCCTGCAGCTGACTCTCCTGAAGCTCAGGGTCCTGACTTTGCTTTTTGCCAGGCACACATTCCTTGAGATGAGGAACTCTAGGAGGGCATGGTCACTACAGCCCTGACCACCTCCAGTCTTAACCCCTGCTGTTCAGCATGTCCAGTAATGCTTCCCTTCTGCTTGGTGTGCTTAATGCTTGGCCCACAAAGTTATTGTCAGTGCACTCCAGCAGGCTCTCAGACAGTTTGCAGCAACTGGGATTGGTGCTGGGTGGTTGCTGGGAGGTGTCTCAGCAGAAAAGCTGGGCTGGGGTGGGCGTGCTGTGTCAGTCCTCATCGCAGCTGGCAGAGAGAGTTAGAGGAGGGTGATGGGTGCTGCCTGCTCTCAATGCTGCTGCACTGAATTTGGGGCACAGCAGCACACTGGTGAGTGAGCTGGGAGGGAGACGGACTGCTGCTGTGCATGGCTAGGCCAGAGCTGGAGGATTGTCAAACACGTGAGTCATGCTGGTGCAGCCATTGCAGCTGCAGCAGGAGTAGAAGACAAAGAGGTTTTGTAGAGGACAGAGGGTGGTGACTCATGGTTTGATGTCCAGGTGGAGGCCGATAACAAGTGGTGTCATCCAGGAGTCTGTCTTGGGACCAGTGCTTTTTTACATGGTTATCAGAGACACCAATGATGCAATGGAGTGCACCCTCTGCTGTTTGCTGAGTGGTGCGGCTGACGCAGTGGAAGGAAGGGATGCCATTCAGAGGGAGCTCAACCGAGAGGTTGGCCTAGGTGAATTTAATGAGGTTCAACACAGCAAAGTGCAAGGTTTTGCACTTGGGCTGGAGGAATCCCAGGCATTTCTACAGACTGGGAGGAGCAGTCCTTAAGAGAAGCCCCGCAGAGAAGGACCTGGGGGTCCTGGTGGATGAAAAACAGAACGTGAGCCATCAGCGTGCTCTTGCAGCTCAGAGAGCAAATGGTCCCCTGGGCTCCATCAGAAGAGGGGATGGCCAGCAGGGACAGGGAGGTGATTGATCTTCATGATCCTTGAGGTCCCTTCCAACCCGGGCCATTCTATGATTCTGTGATTACACTCGCTGTCAGAAATAACGGCAGCTGTACAGATGTTGGATATATTTTGGGACAGTTCTTGTAACCAGCTGATTTTAAGACCTTGCCCGAGTCAAGAGTCTAAATTGAGTGTCAGAAGAAAGCTGGTAAAGTGGCTATTGCTCATTCTTTTTCATTTGCTGATTCTTTCATTCGGGTTCCTTTTCCAAAGGAGATTCTGGTGATGGAAGCAATTGAAGAAAGAACCAAAGCAGCTCTTGCCAAGAGTGCTTGAAGTCCCTGTGGAGAGAAGCAAAGAACTTGGGCTTCCTCTGGGATGCGCCCCACCATGTCTCAGGAAGGAGACAACTGCTGTTCCACTTTCTGCTTTGTGTGTGGAAAGGTACGTCTGGGTTTTCTTCTACTTGTTTTTCTTTCTTTTTCTGGCTTTGAAGGAGAAGGGGTGGAGCAAGGGGAGACCCACTGGTCATTTGTTAACTCAAGAGCAGGATGGATTCTGCATTGACTGTGAAAAACCTGGGCTAGTAGCATGGGCATATTTCAGGCTGGACTCTTCTTTTGCTGCTTGGTTTCCTTTTGGCTACAGGGAGACAGCTGTCTAAAGGTGTGTTTTCAAACCCACTCTCCAAAACCATGTTTCATTGTTGCAGGTGGTTCAGTGTGCTCTTGCAGGGTAGATGTGTTTGCTGTAGAATCTGAATGGTTTCTGTTCCTAGGGGAGGACTGGGAGGAGGTAGTGAGAAGAGAATTCAATGCCTGAGTTGTATCTTAGTGAGAAATGTTGGCATGAGGTGCTGAAAGTCTTGAGTTGTCAAAGGCCAGTGAGGCTCAGACTCCTTAACCTGCTGGAGCAGGGTGGAAGCAAGGAGTGGGCACTGCCGTCACACAAGCTGCACTTGGTTCTGGTCTGCCAGGTCTGTGCTGGCCTGGATTTCTTCTGAGAAGTTTGTTGGAGCTGCTTGGAGTAGTGAAGGGTGGGGAAGAAGTGCTGCTCCAGAGCTATGAGACGTGCAGCTCCTTCTGAAGTGCTCCTGAGAAGGACGGAGCGCATTTGCTGCAGCTTTCTCTGCAGATGTGCTCCTCACCTTGAAATCCTCGTGGTTTGTCCTCAGCTCCTGACCACGGCCTGTTCTCTGTTTTGCAGGCTGATAACATGCAGAAGCTGCAGCTGGTGCGTGCTATGTCATCTTTAAACGTACCAGCATTTGCGGCAGCCCATGTTATTAAGAGCCACGTCGCCCAGGGGCCAGATGAGCTCTCTCTGGAGGTAAGCAGTTCCAGGCGTTCCGTGTTGTCGTGCATAGAAGAGGGCAGTCCTTTCTGCTTTGTTTTCCTACCAGATTTGCTGAATCTGGGATTGATGTTTCAATCTCTTGCAGGTCGGAGATCTGGTGAGCATTGTTGATATGAGGACATATCAACAGGCTGAGCCCCTGGTGGAGAGGCAAGCGTGGCTTTGAGGTAGGCACACGTTTTTGACTAGAGAGCACAACTTCAGTAGAGTTGGGAATCTCAGCTTGGAGCTGCTCTGCCTGCACAGGATGGCTGCTGGATGCAAACAGTTGCCCTGTGTCACTGTCAGTGGACCTTCCCTTTGGCTCTGGGCTCGGGCTAATGCTCACCTGTCTTTTTGTTCTAATTACAGGTTGGGCTTTTCCCTGGTGAGTGCATGGAACTCATCAGCGGAAAAGTTCCCGATTCCCTCCTCAATTCATTGCCAAAGCCAGGTGCGTAATTTACATTTGACAATGCGAGTTAGTCAAATAGGGTCAGAACGTTACTTTCAGGGGGTTTGTTTATGCCCAAGTTCAGCAAGCTTAGAAAGAGAACTACAGTAATCTCCTTGGGCACCTCCAGGGATGGGGAAAATCCATTCTTGCGTGTCCTTGTTGGGAATGTTCTTCCCGTTGTTACATGCTCTGTCGAATGCATTGCGCTCAGCTTCGTCCAACCGAGCCAGGCCTGAAATGAACTGGTTTCTTTGTTTTGTTGCGCAGAGCCAAAGAAATGGGGCAAGCTCATCAACGGCCTTTGTTCCCTGGTGAAGGTCAGCCCTGGGAGAGCAAAGCAGCCTGAGCCTCCGACATTCTCCGGATCCATGTCCTTGCTTGACATCGTTGAGAGGTATTTAGCCTTCAGGACTTGAGGGCTGAGCTGTAGGAATGGAAGCATCCTCTGCTGTTTGAAACAGAGGGCGTTTCTAAGCTGTGTTTCAGCAGAAAGCAGGCAGTGCCCAGAACAGGCAACTTTTGGCCAGGGCTCGGTGCAGCTCTTCCATCACCCTGCACCACGTCTGACAGCATGCTCTGTTTTCTCTGCAGAATGAGTTCTCCCAGGAAGAGGGCAGAGTCAGCAGCTGGCAGTTGGTGTTCCTGCTTCTGCCTGGGCAAACCATCCCCTGTGGCCAAACACCAACTGCAGAGCAGTGCCAGGGAGCCCTCTGAAGCAGAAGTCTTGGTCCTGGCAGGTAAGGGTGCAAGTCCAGCTTACAAAACACTGCTTGTCAGCAACACAGGTAGAATTCATGCTTTCAGTGGGCTTGTACCTCCTTCTGGCGTTCAAGCCCGTGCCTGACATCTTCAGTTGATCCCTGTCTTTCCCAAATGAGTCTCTTGTCAACACAAGAGCTGGACCTGCACGTGGATCACTTTCAAGACAGTGACACTGTTGCTAGAAGCCTATTTGCTTCTGCCCACCACCACTACATAGCCAAATGTCAAGAATCTCCATGGTTCATCTTGCGAACGTTCGACACTAACTGCTGTACATCTGCTCCTTCCTAGGTGACCCGAGCCCTTGTATATCCCCAAGACGCAGGGCATGTTACGATGACGCATCTTCCATCAATGAAGAGTTGTTACTAAGCACAGAATGCTGCAGTTCAGATGAAAGCCTTCCGTATAACATCAGCTATCAAGAGAAGAAGGTCATCATCGTTGAAGCCTTCATTCATCCCATCCCTACTGAAGCTGCTGACCTGAGCCCACCAGACACCTCAGGCACCAGCCTGGACTCAATGTCTCTGCAGTGCAGCCCAGCCCAAGCACAGCCTGAGTGCCCCGACAGCAGCACCACCATGCAGGCTCAGGTCAGCATCACCGAGGAGAAGCTGAGCATCTCGCAGGGGGGCACAGAATCAGGACACGAGTCCCAGGCTCCGGGCAACAGCATGGTCTCTGAGCAGCTCTCATGATTACAAGAGAGGATGAGTCCCATCTTTCCTCCAGACCTCACACCCCCTCCTTTCTCCTATTGAATAAAGGCACGCTCGTGCTCAATCAATGCCTTGACTGAATTCCGAGTTTTCATTCGCAGAGATTGGGATGAGTGCAAGAAACTGCAAGGCAGCTCAGCTTACAACACTCTGGCTGTGGGGTTTGTGCGGCCGAGCTCTGGGTGTGTTCCCATTTTGCCTGACTTTGGGATGCCTGCAGCGAGAGCTCTGCTGCCGTTGTGTATGGCAGCAAATAGTCTCTAGCATCCTGGATGCTGCTCATGAAAACCCCAAGCTTCCTGGCTGTGGCTGTGATGCTTTTCAGGGCCTTTTGATGCTCTTTGATGCCGTGGCTGCTCCCTAACACCTCTGTCCTCCCGCCGTGTCCATTCCTGGCTCCCACCTGTGAGCTGTCCCTGCAGATCATCTCTAGCCCTGCCATCATCGCGCTGCAGCAGGAGGAGCTCGCCCTGACCAACATCAGGCAGTGCTGCCTGCCTCTCTCACTCTCTAGACCAAGTGTAACTACGCTGTCATGGAGACAAATGCTTTCTGTCACATCCTCCATCCCTGCAGACATTTACCGGTAGGTGGCTCTTGCAGAAGAAGATTCAAGCAGCAGAACCTTTTGCTCAGCTACAGCACACAAATGCTACAAAAGCAGGAATAACCCGCAAGCTCTGGGTCTGTTTGTCTTGCACAGGCATGCACTAACTGCGTTTGATGGTACCCCCCATCCTTGATTTCCTTCCCTGCTTCTTGTCTGATGACGCTGCTGAGCCAGGAACAAGCTGCCCAGTGTGGCAGAGCATGGTGCAGGGCTGTGCTGGGACCTCCTCCCCTTCATCTGCTGCAGATCAGTGCCACACACGTGCCATTGAGATGCTCTGGCACGGGATGTGCCTCCAACCCAAAGCTCCTTCCCACGTCCCAAGGAAAAGCAAAGCAACCCAAGCATCTCCAGCAAAGCTGCCCAGCAGACAGCAGGGAATGCAAACAGCTTCTGGCTGCTCCCCTGCACTCCTGTCCTAAGTAATAGACCCCATGAGGACTGGCTGGGAAATCAGTGCATGACACATGTGAGTGTGCACAGGATTGTGCAAAGCAGTGGGGTTCCATGAGTTTGTGTGTGTGTGTATCTCGGCTGTTATGAAAGCATGGGAAGACTGCCTTACTGAGTCCCAGATAATTACTTATCCTCAAATGATTTTTCCTGGCCAAATTTAAAGCCTCTTACAGGTAATCGAGACCAACAGGCTGTTGTTGCACAATCAACAGGCACAAACTAGATGAATAGCTGAGGAAAATAAAGCATCATGCCAAGGGTACTAGATAAGTGAGCAGCTTGAGATCTGCACATTTATGTGATACTCATGGTCTTAGACAATATTTGCTTAGTGAGGTCACATAGAATGAAAGTAAAATAGAAGAAGTGCAATTGGTCTCAGTTCACACAGCTGGCTGGTTTGTCTCAGGCTAATCCTGAACTGCCTCAAGCGACTGCTTTGGTGCTCTACAGAACAGCAACTTCAGAGATCTCTTTCTATTACTAAGTTTTTGAAAGAGCAATTTGCTCTGTTAATTATCCATCATTTTTGTGCAGTCTGTTTTGTCAGACTTGTCTTTAGCTTCCAAGTTGTATGTGAAGAATTGTTTCCGTTGTAATGCACAATGAACTAAAAATTGAGAGATGAAAATGTGAAGAGTTTTTCCAGCTTTGATTTCATGTCTGGAATTTTGGAACCCACTACTTGCAGTTGTTAATCTGTCCAAACTGGTCTGGTTTGGGATGCCCTCATCCTTCTTGAATCGCTGTTAAAGGCGGAGCAATTCCTACAAGTGCCATGGCCCCACTGTTGTTCTAATTCTTGTTTCTTTGTTTTCCACACGCTGCTTTTCAAGCCTCCTTTTTCTTTACAGTCAAAGTGAGAACTGCACTGTGAGGTGTCTGAACCTTGTTGTGCCTGTACATAAATAGAACAGCAGCAAAGCTAGACAGGTGACTGTGCTGACAGCTCTCGTAGCCAGTAACACGTAACTGTGCTAAATCCCTTGTGACGGCTTTGATTTCATTTTTGCCAGTGAAATCCTTGTAAAAGGAACTGCAGCAGTGTGATGAGCTAAGGTGAAGATGCTGGTTTTAGTAGTGCTCTAAGCTGAGTGAAAGGGCAATTGAATGAGGGTTATATGCTTTCTCTGGGACGATAAGGCTCTTTTTCCTGAGGGAAAGAGCCAGCTTTTCATGGGCTATATGTGGGCTTTGGCAAGGGCAGACAATCCAGTCTGTCAGGAAGCCATTTGAGGTGCTTCAGGTTTGTAAGCTTGTCTTTTTGTTTTTCAGGCGGATATTTGGAGCATGGGTGTAGTGCTGTATGCTCTGCTGTGTGGGTTTTCCCTTTGGATGATGACAATATGATGGCACTCTACAGGAGGATACCAGTGGGTATCAGTGGTGCTAGAATACACTGAGAAGGGAAATAGCTGAGCTTGACAAGAGGCCTTGCTTTTCGGATGGCAGAACATGCTGAGCTGTGAGTAGAAAGGCCTGTCTGCTGAATATTGTCCCTGTTTTTGCTGCTTTGTCTACCAGTATTTAGTGGAATTGGTTCTACGCTTGGTTGGCCTATGTGGCACTGTAGCCTAATTCTGTACCATGATAGCATACAGAATTTAAGGAGAAGTATTTTCTTGCCAATGGTCTGGATTTTTTGTATCTGGTTCTTCAACTGGCTGCTCCCTATAATATCTGTAGTAAAAATACAGACACATCATTTGATTTCCCTGAAATGAATGTTCCTAAATGCCAGCTCTTCTCATGTCTACAAAGATCAAAGTTCTGCATTTGCTATTAGAATTTCCTCTTCCAGAATCAGGAGGTAATGTAGGACCCCACAGATTGCCTTCAGAATCCAGCAGTTAGTTCTGTTTCCTTTCGGAGTGCATAACAACCTGAGCAAATGAATTGAATGACGTGGCTTATTAGTCTGGTACAAACTCTGCTGTACACTGAAACTTGGTCCATTTGTAAGCAGGACTTTTTCCATCTCTGCAGGACAGCAGAAAACCCTTTGTGCTAATCATGATGCCAAGAAGCAGAATGCGGCAAATGGCAGATGATCCAACTGCTTCAGGTGTTCATTTCCTTAAAACTGAATAGTTTTGGACTGAGAGTTTGTAAGCAGAACGGAGCTCTTAAAGCTGTCAGAGACTATTTCTGCACTGTTCAATTCTATCTGCACAACATACACAGGATCTCAGAACTGCGTTGCTTGAATTGGTGGAACTTGTTGAAGTGAACTGGGATGAGCAAGTTTTAGAACTTAGTCAGAATGCAGTAAAAAATGGATAATCTCATGAGTATTAAGGTACAGGCTTGCTATTTCTGCACTGAATTTGTTTTTATTTTACATGGCTGTGATCTGAAAGTTGCTTGAAACGCAGGCACCTAGGCACTGTTGTGTAACTGAATTTCACACGATAGGTCCTGAAATATCCTGGAATCAAAAACTCTGACTTGTTTTAAGTCTGCTGCTTGAGTCTAATCAGGGTCATAGTGTCTGTGTGCAGTGTTTCTTTCCCTGTAATGCTCCACATCATTTCATTTTGGGAATATTGAAGGAAATGGACTATGTGCCATAACTGTTGTTAGAACAAAGTATGTCTGGTGTGATCTTATGCATAGGTTCTGTAACTGCTCTTCACAGCTCAGGTGTTTGACCTTCCTTTTGGTGAAGTGATGAAATACTGCTGGTTTCTATTTGTGCTTCTAGGCACCTTGAAGCTCTTAGGAATAGAACAATTGTCTCCAGTTCTTTTCAATGATATCAGTAACAGCTCGAGTGTTGCTGCCCACTAGGTAGACCCAAAGAAGCAGATTACAGTGAAACAACACACGAGCTGGACCTGAATGAGGATCACTTTCAAGACAGTGGCTATGCTGCTTCAAGCCTACTTGCTTCTTCCTGCCGCCACTCTATTACCAAGTATCAACAACCTTTCATGATTCAACTTGCAAATGTTTGAAACTAACCCTTGTGTTTCTATGCCTTCCTAGGTGATTCGAGCCCTTGTCAACCCCAAAGATCCAAACCAAGCAGTGTCTTTCCATCAATGGAGAGTTCTTATTAAGCATGAATCGCTGCAATTCGGATGACAGCCTTCCACATGGTAACAGTGATGGACACAAGGGGCTCATCCACGTTCATGCTCTCATATCTCCTGGCTCTGCTGAAGCTCCTGACCTGAGCCTGCCAGACACAGCAGTCACCTGCCTGGATTGTGACCCAGCGCCTTTGCAGTGCTGCCCATCCCAAGCACAGCCCGAGTGTCCCAGCAGCAGCACCACCATGCAGGAGCAGGGCAGCATCAGTGAGGTGAAGCTGAGCATCTTAGATGGGGACTTAGAGTCAGGCTGCCAGTCCCAGGCACCAGGCAGCAGCACCAGCTCTGAGCCACTCTCATCTTGACAAGAGGAGTCCCATCTTCACCCTTGACCTCTCAAGCCCTCCTGTCTTTTATTGAATAAAGTCACTCTCATGCTCAGTCATCGCCTCGACTGCATTCTGAGTCTTCAATCACAGGGATTGGGATGAATGCAACAAACAGCAAGGCAGCTCAGCTTGCAATGCTATGGCTGTGGGGTTCGTGCAGGCAGAGCTCTGGGTTCCCATTTTGCCTGGCTTTGGGATGTCTGCAGCAAGATCTCTACCATTTTGTATGGGAGCAAATAATCTCTAGCATCCAGGTTGCTGCTCATGATATATCCCAGTCTTCCTGGCTGTCACTTTGTGATACTTTTCAAAGCCTTCTGATACTCTTTGATGCCTTGGCTGCTCCCTAACACCTCTGTCCTCCTGCCATGTTGACTCACGTCTCCCACTTTTAAGCTGGCTTTGCAGATCATCTCCAGCCCTGTCATCATCACGCTGCAGCAGGAGGTGCTCACCTGGCCCAATGTCTGGCAGTACTGCTTGTTCTGCAGATGAGCAGCTGCCTCCTCATCTCTTCAGCTACAGTAGTTTTTCTCAGGGCAGTTAGATGCAGTCATGCTCCTCTGGATTTGGTGTGTTAAATCCATGCTGCATGGCAGCAGTCAGTGCAATACAAAGGTGTTCTGTGTGCCATAGCATTTCTCCAGGGGCTGCCAAAGGTAGAAGCACAACACAGCACCATCCTTCTGACAGTAATGTCTGTGAGTGTTAGACATGTGAGCACTGCATCATCCCCAGCGTGTCAGTGCTTTTCCACACCAACCTGACTCTCACACTCTGCACTGAATGTAACTCTGCTCTTGTGGAGACAAATGCTTTCTGTCACATCCTCCATCCCTGCAACCATTTGCCGGTAGGCAGCTCTTGCAGAAGAATCAAGCAGCAGAACCTTGTGCTCACCCTACAGCATGCAAATGCTATGAAAGCAGAAATAACCTGGCATGCTCTGGGTCTGCAAGGCTGCACAGATGGGAGAGGTAGATTGTGTTTTTGCAGTGGAAGTTTCCAGTATTTTCAGTACATAGTGTAGGCCCTAACTGAATGTATAACCCTCTTGTAAAACAGCTGTATAAGTAGTTTTTCCACCAAGAAAGTTGCTGAACAGAATTAAGTTCAGACTGGGGGCATTCTGACATGGGGAGAATTGAGACAAGCACAAGATAAATACAGGGTGGGTAGAGCCCAGCACAGGACAGAATGAATGTACTGACTTTTGGAAACATTGCCCTTCTCTGTCCGCAGAAAAGTACAAGGCAGACCTAAAAACAAGAGGTTGGTAATTGACCTTCTATGGAAATGAATCCTAGCCACAGTCTCGAGGAGTCTGTGAGCCTGAGATGCTCAACCAATGAGAGCCATGAGAGCATCACCTGCAGTGGGTTTAGGGCACAGAACAGAATTGATTTCACTGACTGGTGTGCAGTTTCTCCCTTGCCAATAGGGGATGTGCGCGCAGTATTGCAATAATGAATAAGCACTGCTGCTATCGCTGCCATCTTTGCCTAACTAGAAATCTTTGACTTTGAGAGTTTCTCACACAAGGGGAGAGGGTAAGAAAGTAAAGAGGCACAGAAAACTAAGGGAAACTGCTCTTCTTTATCTTATCTATAAAAATTGATACGATGCTGTTGTGCATTTTTTTTAATTTTATTTTTAATTTTTTGCTAATGTCAGTTAGATTGTTTTAAAATATCCACACACCAAAATCTGACTACCAAGCAAATGTAATGAAAATGAAATGAAGGTGAGTTAGTGGAAAGCACAAGGCCATATTATATTAGGCTCCAGCAAATTTACAGGCAGTCACTGCACGAAGAGGTAGATCTGAGTTGCACATTATATGATTCCCACAAAGATTAAGGAAATCTGAAGCTTTCAGTATATTTTTTTAATTCTTTTTTCATTTCATTTTTAAACACCTGACCCAGACCCCAACCCTCACAGGAGCTGTAAAGATAACAGCATTAACCAGCAATGTAACTCTAATCCTAACCCTTACCCTGATTCTAAAATCGTCCCTAACTCCAAATGCAACAACAAAAATGATGCTAGAAGTTTGTAGCAAAAGGAACCTTAACCCTGATCATAATCCAAAAAAAAAAATCATTATGGTAACAATAATCTTTACCTTAAGAGTAATATTAATCAGAGCCCAGATGATGCCTGCATCCAATCAGAAGCATGCTTTGCATTATTTAAGAGTTGTATTTTTTCCAATGAACTCTCTCTATTATCACGTTTATAAAGTAACAGAGTCTGTTCTTTTTCTCCTGACACTGTGCCTTACTCCTGACATCCCCTGGAAATGACCCAGATAGGGCACCATCAAAGTAATGCTAATAGTAATGTCAATCCTAAGGGTATCTCTAGCCTCAGTGTTAATGGGACGCTAACAACAATCCCAACAGCCTTAAACATTCTGGTGGTGTGAAAGAGGTGCTGCCTTGCACATGCTGGGCAGTCCCATTGCCTGTTAAATGCAGGCGGCAGCGTAGAAACATGATGCCCGTGGTCAGAATGCCCTGTGGCAGATCCTGGCACCGGAGAACTGACCGGAGAACCATGAGAGAACTGACAACAAATCACGCGACATCAGAACCGACCCAGTGGTTATTTACAAGCCTTGGGAGACCCAGACAGGATCTCAGAGTGGTGAATGTAGGTACAGAAGTTGTTACTACTCTGTTTTCTTCTAAAAGAAGTGTTTTTTTTTCATCTCAGAAGTTGGGGGGGGGGGGGGGGGGGCGGGAAAGGGATATCAATTTAATTACTCATTAATTTATTGACAGACATTCACGTTTGCTACGTTTGGAGAAGTTTTTATTTGTTTGCTGTGGTTTGATTTTTTTTTTTCTTTTTTTTTTTCCCCCTTCCCTCCTCTTCCATCTTTGTGTTCTTCCCCTATAATCAAAAGAACGGATCCCCAGGGTCTGTCCCGCAGACTTTCTTTCCGTGGTCTCTGCTGCCACCTGCTGGCCAATAAGCGGAACTGCCACTGTTGGGCGTTTGGTGCCGCAGGAAGCACAACGCAGATCTGAGTTCTGACCGGTCTACGCAGCAAATCCGCCAATCTTTATTGCGATAAGCCCTCCAGACAAGAGCATAAAGTCTTTGCCTGAGGGCAGGGTTAGTAGTAATGGATGTCAGTTTTGAAATTTCCAGTCCATTCACCATAGCACTTTCTGCCTCCATGTCCCATAACCAGAGCAGCTATGCTGGCATGCTCTCTTGGTTTCTGTCTAAACCACTGTACTATATCCATCAGTTCAGCTGCTGTATTATGGGCAGCAGGGTTTGGGGGGTGGACACTGGTCAGGGCACTCCCACCAGCCTATCCTGCATTTTTTTTTTTTTTTTTTTTTCATTTTTGGGTTACAATCAGTCAGATCTCAAATAGATCTAGTCCAAATGGAACCTCAAAATCTGACCTTTTAGTGCCTTCATTTACAGAGTCCATTTTATACAGATTCCCTTGTACAGGGTCCCCATGGTCCTCCAGAGAGTTGTTACTGATCTTCCATAGGAGAATGATTGAATTAGGTTTTTTCCCATCAAAACTGCCACCTGTCTTTCCAATTTTTCAACACTATCATTCAATAGCTGATTTGCATCAGCCTGAGCCTCTTCAGTTATGTTCAGACAGTTCAAGGCCATTAAAAGTGGCCATGCCACCATGAACACAGCTAACTGTCATTCTCAAGTTGTAAGTATGTCTTTGCTAAGACCATGGAAATACTCAGTCAGGTGGGCCAGGGACTCATGGACCCTCCCTCCGTCCCACACAGGGCCCCATTTTTCAGTGACAGAAGCAGTGCTGCATTTTGAGGATCCTAGGAATCCCAGGACATGCCCTGACAAAAGGTCATTCAAAGGGGTAGTCTTTCCCCATCCAAACAACTCCATGATATTCACAGAATCACAGAATTGTAGGGGTTGGAAGGGACCTCCAGAGACCACTGAGTCCAGTCCCCCTGCCAAAGCAGGTTCCCTACACCACAAAAGAGGTACGAAGAGGTAGATCTGCGTTGCACATTATATGATTCCCACAAAGATTAAGGAAATCTGAAGCTTTCAATATATTTTTTTAATTCTTTTTTCATTTCATTTTTTAAACACCTGACCCAGACCCCAACCCTCACAGGAGCTGTAAAGATAACAGCATTAACCTGCAATGTAACTCTAATCCTAACCCTTACCCTGATTCTACAGGGGACTGTCTGAAACGGACATCAATTCAATTACTCATTTATTTATTGACAGACATTCAAGTTTGCTACGTTTGGAGAAGTTTTTATTTGTTTGCTGTGGTTTGGTTTTTTCTTTTTTTCTTTTTTTTTTCCCCCTTCCCTCCTCTTCCATCTTTGTGTTCTTCCCCTATAATCAAAAGAGAACGGATCCCCAGGGTCTGTCCCGCAGACGTTCTTTCCGTGGTCTCTGCTGCCACCTGCTGGCCAATACACGGAACTGCCACTGTTGGGCGTTTGGTGCCACAGGAAGCACAACGCAGATCTGAGTTCTGACCGGTCTACGCAGCAAATCTGCCAATCTTTATTGTGATAAGCCCTCCACATGGCATTGCGCATGCACTCGAACACGCAACAGGCATAGATTTCTCTTAACTCCTTGAGGAGCAGGCAAGCAGAACAACTGAGCGCACCACTGCTTGTGATTGGGCCACCCCCATCATAGAGATGTGTGTTAGATCTTTTACCCACCCCTGGACTGGCCTTGTTGTTTAACGATAACCTCTGAAATCTGAGCTACTGGTTCTACCACCTGTAGTGTAGAATAGGTAGCCAATAAATGCTTTTCAACTGTGATGTATCTTTATTCTGCTCCATGCCAAACCTGTGGCCAAAACCTCATAGGGGTTCACAAAGAACTCTGGCTCTGCCAGAGCCCCCATCCAGACCCTTCTTGAGTTACATTCACATCTAGTTTGGCTGAAAAGGTTGGACTATAAATACTCAGTGCTTGGGCCTGTTTAACAGATATTTTTTCCTGATTATGCTGTCCATCGATCTTTTTAAACTGAACTCCTGCTCTAATCTGGTCTTTAAACATTTGTTGTCTCAAGACCCTAATGGGTCCAGACTGGATTACCTTAGGGGCTGGACGCCTAAGTCATGGCAGCAGATGGTTCTCTGCCTTTCTCAGACCTTTCCACCACCATTCAGAGCCTGCATCTGGCCGTAGGCACTCTTGTCTCCCCATCAATTGGGCAGCCTGTTGTATTACAGCACCTGAGGGCCACTGGGGGGTTCAGTATGGATAACATAGACCCATACTGATGTAAAGGTGATGGCTGTAGGATGAGATCCCTCGTTCCTGATGAAAAATTTATTGACTGGGCTCTCAAAATCATCTTCATAGATTGCCTCTTTCATGCCTAATTCTCTAATATAATTTTGTTAGTCCTCCATAGAGGACCACAGGCTGATATTTAATGGTATGTCATTCTTATTTGGCCATGTTATATGACACACAGCCATAAATCATTCACTGATCAAATGGCTATCCTCATTATGTTGGACAGAGCATACAGTCTTTGCCTGAGGGCAGGGTGAGTAGTAATGGATGTCAGTTTTGAAATTTCCAGTCCATTCACCACAGCGCTTTCTGCCTCCATGTCCCATAACCAGAGCAGCTATGCTGGCATGCTCTCTTGGTTTCTGTCTAAACCACTGTACTATATCCATCAGTTCAGCTGCTGTATTATGGGCAGCAGGGTTTGGGGGGTTGGATACTGGTCAGGGCACTCCCACCAGCCTATCCTGCATTTTTATTTTTTTTTTTTTCATTTTTGGGTTACAATCAGTCAGATCTCAAATAGATCTAGTCCAAATGGAACCTCAAAATCTGACCTTTTAGTGCCTTCATTTACAGAGTCCATTTTATACAGATTCCCTTGTACAGGGTCCCCATGGTCTTCCAGAGAGATGTTCCTGATCTTCCATAGGAGAATGATTGAATTAGGTTTTTTCCCCATCAAAACTGCCACCTGTCTTTCCAGTTTTTCAACACTATCATTCAATAGCTGATTTGCATCAGCCTGAGCCTCTTCAGTTATGTTCAGACAGTTCAAGGCCATTAAAAGTGGCCATGCCACCATGAACACAGCTAACTGTCATTCTCAAGTTGTAAGTATGTCTTTGCTAAGACCATGGAAATACTCAGTCAGGTGGGCCAGGGACTCATGGACCCTCCCTCCGTCCCACACAGGGCCCCATTTTTCAGTGACAGAAGCAGTGCTGCATTTTGAGGATCCTAGGAATCCCAGGACATGCCCTGACAAAAGGTCATTCAAAGGGGTAGTCTTTCCCCATCCAAACAACTCCATGATATTCACAGAATCACAGAATTGTAGGGGTTGGAAGGGACCTCCAGAGACCACTGAGTCCAGCCCCCTGCCAAAGCAGGTTCCCTACACCACGTTGCACAGCTCAGCATCCAGGCAGGTCTTGAATATCTCCAGAGAAGGAGATTCCACAACCACCCTAGGCAGCCTGTTCCAGTGCTCTGTCACTCTCACCGTAAAGAAGTTATTGCACACATTAGTGCAGAACTTCCTATGGTGCAGTTTCTGTCTGTTTCCCCTTGTCCCGTCTCCACACACTGCTGAAAAGAGTCTGGCCTCAACACTTTGCCCCCCACACCTCAAATATTTATAGAACCTGGATCCTGTCCCCTCTCAGCCTTCTTTTCTCAAGGCTAAACAGACCCAGTTCCCTCAGTCTCTCCTCATTGGGGAGATGCTCCAGGCCCTTCACCATCTTAGTGGCCCTCTGCTGGACTCTTTCTAAGAGATCCCTGTCTTTTTTTCACTGGGGAGCCCAGAACTGGACACAATATTCCAGATGAGGCCTCACCAGGGCAGAGTAGAGGGGGAGGATCACCTCCTTCGACCTGCTGGACACGCTCTTTTTAATGCACCCCAGGATGCCATTGGCTTTTTTGGTTACAAGGGCACACTGCTGGCTCATGGTTAATCTGTCGTCCACCAGGACGCCCAGGTCCCTCTCAGCAGAGCTCCTCCCCAGCAGCTCTTCCCCCAGCCTGTACTGGTGCATGCAATTATTTCTCCCTAGGTGCAAGACTCTACACTTGCTTTTGTTAAACCTCATCCGGTTTCTTACTGCCCGGCTCTCCAGCCTGTCCAGGTCTCGCTGAATGGCAGCACAGCCTTCAGGTGTGTCAGCCAATCCTCCCAACTTCGTGTCATCAGCAAACTTGCTGAGGGTGGTCATTGATGAAGATGTTGAACAAGACCGGACTGAGCACAGACCCCTGGGGGATGCCGCTCGTTACAGGCCCTCAGCCAGACACTGCACCGCCAACGACAACACTCTGCACTCTGCCAGTCAGCCAATTCTCGACCCACTTCACTGTCCAATCACCTATCCCATACTTCCTCAGCTTTGTTATAAGGATGTCATGGGAGACTGTATCAGTTATAGAGGTTATAGAGTTCAATTCCTGTAGTCAATTTGGCGGCCCAGGTGGGACCAGCTCTGTTCGCTGCAGGACCAGCTGAGAGGGAGACACTTTTGGCGCACCCTGAGATTTCTCTGAAGGACTCCCTTCCTCACCTGATCACTGCAGGGACAGACAAGGACCACCTATAGGTGGACCAGGTATGTGTATGGTAAGTGGAGCCCATATGTCTTGAGGAGACATCCTACACAGTTTACAGCCATACGTGCTGCTCCCAGGGAGGTGAGCTCATGGCTTTGGTTGCCAGCTGGGGTAGGAAGACTCCTTGGGTGAGTTCCTATGAAAGGGAACTGTATGTCATATGAATGGAAACAAGAACAAGTACTCTCTCCCAGGTGGGTGACAATAGGAGGGACCTAGGTTGGTCTCTCCTACGGGTATGGGATATAGTGGATAGCCTGTCAAATGGTAGCCTGGGTTCTCCAAGTTGTAATCACGGGGGTTATAGGTTGTATGTTCAATATTATCATCTGCTTTAAGTGTTTGGTACCGTGTGTCAAGCCGACTCTGGGAAAAACATTAACGTTTGCAACTGGTCGACCAGAGTATGAGTGTTATTAAGATTCCAGCTAGAAAACGTTGTCAGCATTGTGTAGTATGAATAAACCATGGTTTTTGATCTAAATGTCAGAGTGAGTGTGGTGTGAGTGAGACACAGAACAGCTGCAGGGTGAGTGCCGAGTCCCGATCCATGTTTCCTTCCTCCTGTGAGGGAAATGGCCAGACACGGACAAAGTGAAAGACTGTGTTGTGTGTCCACTCATAAGTACTTTCTGCTTGTATGTAAGAAGACAGGAGTTTGTACTCTGTAGATTAGTAAGATTGTCCTGAGGAGAGGTGTACATTCCACCCGACCAATGAGTGTCAACCCATTTATGTAATACTATGTACTGCTTGCGAGGAAGTGTGTGAGGGAGGTGGTTCAATCAGTGCTGGTTCTGTGGCACAGTGTTTATAACTGAAGAATACAGACTGTATTAAGGGAGTTTATGTGAACTGAAGAACTGTACGTTTTGACAAACTGTTTTGATGGTATAAGAAATTGTAATTGTTAATGATATATGAAAGTGTAGTTGAGGGAATGTGGAAGTGTATCTGAGCATAGAAATAGAGGAAGCATTTACAGAGGAAAAAGGATTAAAGTGAGTTTACCTGCATTGACATGAGAGCAACACCCTGCCAGACCGCTGCCCTGTGAGCTGAGCAGAGCAGAGCAGAGACACAGTCCCCATGTATCAGGTAGTGTTATTCTGCTTACCAAAAGAATGAGTTCACTACAGAAGAGGCAAATCTTCCCCTCTGCTCCATCTGTGGCATACTCTGGAGTTCAAGGCATTGCAAAGCTATGGCACATCTACTTTCTTTCAATGATGAAAACTTAGTGTGCTCTGGGCTCTCATTTCAATTGCATCTAAAGAAGTCTAGGGTCATGCCAGTTGACAGGAAGCTGGCAAATGTTGTCTCATTGTAAGGAAGAGCAAGAAAGATGACATGGGCAATTATGGACCTGTCAGTCCAGAGCCTGGTAAAATTATGGAGAAAATGATGGTGGGAGTTATGGAAAAACAGCTGAAGGACAATTCTGTCATTGGTCGCAGCCAACACAAGTTTGTGAGGCAAAGGTCCTGTTTAATTTAAGCTCATTTTGTGACACAGTTATCCGTTTAGTTGACCAAGGGAAGCCAGTTGATGTAATCCTTGAGGATTTCAGTGGAGATTTTGATACTGTTTCTCACAACAACCTTCTGGACAGAATGTTCTGCATATGGCTAGACAGAAACACAATGTGGTGGGTGAGCAGTTGGCCAGTAGGTCAGTCCCAAAGGATTATAGTCAGTTTTTTCCATCAGGCTGGTAGATGGTCACTGTCGGGGTCCCCAGGGTTCCATTTTGGGGCCACTTTCCTTTCATGTTTATGCAGATGACTTGAATGCAGGACTAGAAGACGTTCTGAGCAAGTTTGCTGATGAGACCAGATGAGGAGGTGCTGTTGCCTCCACTGAGGGTGGAGAGGACTTGCAGAGAGATGTGGACAAGTCAGAGAAGTGGGTACCAGTTGGTACTAAGCACCAAGTGCATAAAGTATAACAAGAACAAGTGCCTGATTGTGCACCTGGGTAGGGGCAATGCTGGACATACACACTGACTGGATATGGGACACTGGAGAGGATTCTGACTGGAAAGGGTTGGGGTGCTGGTCAGCATCACACTGAATGTGAGTCAGCAGTGTGCCAAGGCAGCCAGGAAAGACAACAGTCCCCTGGAGTGCATGAAGCAACTTATTGCCAGCTGGGTGAGGGAAAGGGTTGTCCCTCTGCTCTGCATTGCTACTGCCTCACTATGTTCTGGGCACCACAGAACATAAAGGACTTCAAACTCTGGGAGAATGTGCAAAGGAGGGCACTGAAACCGAGAGATCTGAAGTTCAGAGTTTCACAGGGATTGGCTGCTTGTTCAGACTGGGCCCTTCTCACATCCCTGCTCACATCCTGCAATGAAACATAGGTCTCATATGGGACATGAACCTCACAGCGTCCTTGCACCACATGTAGAGCCTGGGATCTTCTGTCCCCATGTCTTTCATTTAACATCATACGGACCTCCAACCCATTGCCCCAGGAAATGCCAGGAGCCAACATGAGAGACAGGATCTCTCTACCACTGGTCTTGCAATCAGGGCTTGACCTGTCTGCTTCGTAAGGCAAAAGAGAGGTTTCTTAGCATGCCAGTGCCTTTGCCTGCCTGTAGTCATGGCTTCCAGTTATCTTCTCTAACAAGTCCCTTGGGAAGCTTACTTGGTAATGGCCCTCAGTGGGCCCATTAATACTCCAAGAAACTTCACTGTTACTTCCGACTTTGTCTTGTTGAGCACTTTGTGCAAACTTCTCTCTGCACTAGAGGCTGATGAACTCAGCATCAAATGCACCCTGGGACCATTATAACCTAAAGAATCTCCTGTGCCTTATGCCATCTTGTTATCTTCTTCAGGTTATCAGAACTTGTTCAGCAAAAAGGAGGGATATCTGGAGAGAGCTTAAAGAATCCAGTATAAATTTATTGTCTATTTATTTATAGTTGGGTTTAAAGAAGACATTAAAGCAGCACTGTGCAACTGATACCAATCCAGGATGTCCCAATGAGTTCTGTACTGTTACTGTGTTGACAAAGGTCCTTCTCAACCTCCCCACCCAATTTCTGCTCACAATGGACCTATGGGACTTGCATCACTTTTCTTCACATCACTCTTCTCCTCTGCATTCATCCGCTCAGTGTTAAAACTGCTTTGCACCAACTCCCACTGGCTTTCCTCAGAGAACCAGCTACACATGGAAAAGGAAAGATTTCTCTTTTTTATCTGGCCAGCAAATGGAAAGAAAGGTGATGCAATTGAATGAACAGTAAAACACAGTGATCAACTGCATGCCATGTTCAAGCGGCATCTATTGAAGTTTGTCTTTCATATGGAATATTTTTAAAAGAAATGATTTATTCTGAGGTAGGATAGGATAGATTGAATCACAGTGAAGTAGTTGACAACAGAGGCCATCAGACTCTGAGAGATGGAGCAAATTCCAGTAATCTTCCTGGGATAGATCAGCCAGGTAGTTGAGAGATATCAACTTAAAACTGATCAGGACTTGTGAGTATTTCACACATTGAGATGGGTTAACACATTCTCATTGATTTATATCTTTGTCTCCAACTCTGTTTTTCACTTTTACTGACATTAATGAACATCTTTCAGACTTCGTGCCTTAATAAAAAAGAGACAGTGATTGAGAAAAAGAAAAAGTATAAGAAGAAAAAGAAAAAGAATAGATAGGAAGGGATAGATCAAATCACAGTGAAGGAGTTGACAACACATTCCATCAGACTTTGGGGAGATGGAACAAATTCCAGTAATCTCCCTGAAAGTCAGAAATCAGACAGATAATTGGGAGGTATCTGACTGAACAAAGAGCAAGGGATGGAGAAATCTGGAGGGCAGTGGGAGTAGTGTGTGCCCAAATGGCCTGCTGAAAACATGCCCTTAACCATGGCCATTTCTTTAGGAGAGCTGAAAAAACTTGGAGGATGAGGCACATCAAATAGGCAGCAGGGAAGAGTAGTGCTGGGCACCAGGCTACAGTCACAGGGCATTGGCACTGGCACCGCTGTCTGTGTCTCTGAACCTGAAGGCATTTGTGTCCAGCGAACACAGTTCTGGAAAACATTGTAGTTTCAGTAAAAGAAAAAAAAAGACATCAAATCACCTCAAAGATTCATATTTACAACTTAAAATGGAACAAGACTCATGAGAATTTTTCATGTTGAGAAGGGTTAACACATTTTCATTGATTTCCATCTTTGTCTTCAATTATTTGTTTCAGTTTTATTGACATTTATGATCAACTATTAAGCTTACAGCCTCAAAATAAATAAATAAATTAAAAGAGATACATTTGCATCTTGCACATGGCCTGATGCCCCTTTCACCTTCACAGTTCCCACAAGTCCTTCCATGCCGGAGAGTATGAGATCCAGCAGAGCACCTCTCCTCTTTGGTTCCTCCACTGCTCCACTGCTTGGTCAAGAAGCTGCCATCTGTGCTCTCCATGGATCTGCTGGATGCCACATGCCCTGCTGTGCTGTCCCTGCTGCAGATAATGGAGTGACAAAGGCCACCAAATGGGACAAGGGACAGACAACATCAGATTCCCATCTGTCTGCAGAGGGCACCTTCCATTTACTCTCCCTGATCAGGAAGACAGGAAAAGACACTGATGGTCTCCTCTGTTTGCCATTTCCATTAGCTCTGACCTGTCTGCTCTTCCATCCCCAGGCAGAGCTCAGTGCACTCTCACAGAGGGCAGTCGCCCTTCTTTGTCTCCTCGCCCATCCATCCTAAAGACTCGGTATCCCCCTTGTGCTACAGTGCAGTTGTGGAAACCATTAAACTGTGTCCCCATGGTCCAAACAGGAGCTCAGGCCTGCAGCTCTACCAAGATTTCTAGCTTCTTGTGTGTTGGTGTTTGCATTGGTGCAAAAGCACAGAAGTAAATATCCTAATTGAAAAGCATCACTGGACATTGCCTGACTGGATAGCTCATCTATAGAATCAGTGTGCAGAAGGTGGCACACAAACATTAGACCGATCGTGGGTCTTGGAGGTGACGTAGCAGCACGGACACACCGTGGGCATGGCTTTCCTGAAGGCCCTGTGCTGCTCTTGTAGCTGTGAGTGAATTCACCGGACAGCCGGTGCTATCCCCTCTCTGGCCCTCAGCTGATGCCCAGGAAGGAGGTGTCTATCTCAGGGATTTCCCACACGGTTTACAAGCACTGGCACACATCAGGAGCAGCCCAGGCACCTTGGGCATCACCCAGTGTCTGTGTGTGAGCTGCTGCCTCCCAGCTGAAGGACCGAGGACTCAGAGCAGGAGCTCACATGCAGGCAACTCCTTGTGCACTTCTGAACTGAACCAGAGAAATCCCAGCTCCTGTGGTTCTGTGGGGAGCCGAATCCCATTTCAGCTCCAGGATTTCTGTCAAGGGATGAGACTCCTGCGCTGCCTCAGCTGGATCACTGCCCTGCACAGGGAAAGTCCAAACCTCGCCTTCCTTGTCTGGTTGCCCTTATTGTTTCATCAAACGATCTCTGGGAGCACTCCCCATATGTCTCCAATCAGTCACTGACCACTGGACATGTGGTGGTTAATTGAGTGGATTTCAAAGCACAGTCATGATGCTGTTGTTTTTCAGGAGCTGTTGGCCATGAGGACCCAGTGACATGTCAGGGGAAATGAGTGGGAAGGATAAAAATGACATAATCTGCTGCTTGCTTGTCCAGGTTCCTGGGACACAGGGAGCTCATAAAAGTGGGCAGAGCTGCAGAGAGACAGCTGTGCCCAGGAGCAGATCTCGTGCACAGCACAGCCTGCAGGTGACAGAAGGAGAGGAGAGAAATTGGAGAGAGCTTGCAGGATGTGTGTGGTGTGAGCGGGCTGTGAACTCACTGCAGGAGCATTGCTCACAGACCATGACAAGGTAAGTCTCACAGCTGACCATGAGCTGCTTTTAATTAAGGGGTAACTATAACTGGGACATCCCATAGGAGATCTGACTGCAGGCACTGCATGTTTCTTTACTGTGGAAAAAGCTTTCTGCTCCAGCTGAGACGGGTGCCCAGGGCTGTCCTGCAGAGCAGGGTCCCTGCTGTGCCCCAGGGGCTGTGTGCCGGGTATGGGACTCTGCCGCCTGCCAGGCTCAGCACTCAGCCTGCCCGGGGAGCTGCCCAGTGGGGTAAGGAGCCCCCGGCAGGGTTTGTGCTGCCACAGCTGCTGCCTGGGGCAGGGGATCACAGCTCCACTGCACAACTGAATGTTTCTGAGGGCACTTTGCAAGAGGAGAGCCAAGGCAGGGGGTTTCCATTTCCTGTTCTGAGGCAAAGAGGTTTGGAGTCAGAAATCTAAAAGGGGCAATAAGAGTTCTGAGAATTTTTCATCAATCAATTGCTTGTTTTGTGAACACTCACACATGATGTGCTTTCAGTCTCCCCTTTCTCGAAGGATGGAATTATCTTCATTTTCTGTAGGCATGAATAATTCACTTATCCTACAAACAGGCAGCATTTTCTAACTGAAACTGAATGCCACAGAAGCTCGGGTAGGGGGCTCTAAGAGCACTTGGGGTAAAGATATGAGACATGAAACAGATGAAAATATCCAGGGAGAAGGGATAAGAAAATAAGAGGAAGGTTAGAGCTCCATATGCTGCTTCTGCTTAAGGAATGCTGATCTACATGAAATTAAATGCAAGTAATGGTGCTAAATGTACACTGTTGTAGGAGAATTAAAACATTTCATAGTATAGCAGGAGTAGTGCCTCTGAGAATGGTCTGGACTTGTCATTATCTTCTGCACTCTGAGCAGGACTCCAAGCCCAACAACAGCAGATGCCCAACAGCAGCTCCATCAGTGAGTTCCTCCTGCTGCCGTTGGCAGACACGCGGCAGCTGCAGCTCCTGCACTTCTGGCTCTTCCTGGGCATCTACCTGGCTGCCCTCCTGGGCAACGGCCTCATCAGCACAGCCGTAGCCTGCGACCGCCGCCTGCACACCCCCATGTACTTCTTCCTCCTCAACCTGGCCCTCCTCGACCTGGGCAGCATCTCCACCACTCTCCCCAAAGCCATGCCCAACGCCCTCTGGGACAACAGGGCCATCTCCTACACAGGATGTGCTGCACAGCTCTTTTTCTTTACCTTCTTCATGTCAGCAGAGTTGTCCCTTCTCACCATCATGTCCTATGACCGCTATGTTGCCATCTGCAAGCCCCTGCACTACAAGACCTTGATGGACAGCAGAGCTTGTGCCACCATGGCAGCAGCTGCCTGGGGCACTGGGGTTCTCAATTCCCTGCTGCACACTGCCAGTACGTTTTCACTGCCTCTCTGCCAAGGCAATGTTGTCAACCAGTTTTTCTGTGAAATCCCACAGATCCTCAAGCTCTCCTGCTCAGAATCAAATCTCAGGGAAGTTGTGTTTCTCATTTTTACTATCAGTTTAGACGTAGGCTGCTATGTTTTCATAGTTGTGTCCTATGTGCAGATCTTCATGGCTGTGCTGAGGATGCCCTCTGAGCAGGGACGGCGCAAAGCCTTCTCCACGTGCCTCCCTCACCTGGCTGTGGTCTCCCTATTTCTCAGCACTGGTGCTTTTGCCTACCTGAAGCCCCCCTCCATTCCCTCCCCACTCCTGGATCTGACAGTGGCACTTCTGTACTCAGTGGTTCCTCCAACACTGAACCCTATTATCTACAGCATGAGGAACAGGGAGATCAAGCACGCTCTCAGGAAGGTGTTGCAATACTCACTATTCCCGCTTCAATAAAGTGCACATCTTCATCGCATGATTCCCAGTGATGGTTCTTCATCTTTTATGTATCTTTGATTGATTGATTATGTGAGATATAGCAACGTGCAAAAAAATGTTATTGAACTTATAAATAAAAATTTGTTTCACTTCTTTCACACCTACTATCCATTTTCTCACTCCAAGAGCTCATGTAAACATGGAACCAGATTCCCCGAATAGGTTAAGAGATAAATAAATAGCATTCAAAATACGCTTTTCCTTAGCTCTTCTCTTATCCAACTTTGTCTGGATTTGGGGAAGGTACAGCCACAGATAGAAGTACAACTAGTTCTTTTCATTCCTCCTCTCTTTACACTGATACAGTGCACAGAGGATTCGAGTCCTCTCATTTCTACAGGCCTGAAGGTCTTGTGTGTCTCACAGCAGTCCCGTCGTCTCTACAGCAGCACTCAGTGGTTTGCTTAATTTTCTTATCTCAATACTTGGAACAGCTACAGGACCTGTAGCATAAGTGACCGCAGAGCTCCTTATGAGGGGTGGAGTGACAGTGGGATCTGTCCAGAGCTTGGAGCAACTGCAGGATGTGTAGCAAAAACTTGGAGCTATTGCAGGGACTGTGCCAGGAGTTGCAGAGGCTGCAGCAATGTCAGCAGATCCAGCTCTCTTCCCCTTGAAGATGCTGAATAGTGTTGAACACAGCTCAGTAGGTGTGGGCCAGGCCCTGGCACACTACAGTCATTTGGGCCTTTTTAGGATTACCAGTGCCACATCAGACCTGTCTCCAATATTCTACCAGTTTCTCAGGATCCTGCAGTTGCTCGGAGATGAAGTTCCAAAGCCCTGGGGATGCCCACCACTCCAGGCAGCTGCCCAGACTGTCCCACACCCCCTGCCATGCAGAGCCTTCTCACCTTGGGGCAGATGTCTCACTGATATTCCTGAATAATTGTTTAACCTCAATCCTAGAATCATAGAATCACCAAGGCTGGAAAAGGCCTGAAAGATCATCCAATCCAACCGTTCACCTATTACCAATAGCTCCCACTTAACCATGTCCCTCAACACAATATCCAGTCTCTCCTTGAATACCCCTGGTCTCCCAGAGACGACAGTGTAAAATGTGTAATTCCTAATCATACCAACAATATTACTTCCAAAACCCAAAGATGTCCAAAGAGCTGAATGTGCACAAAACTTCACTTTGCCAATTTTATCGTGGTACAAACCAAGGTCAAACAGCATAGCAAAATAAATACCCTAATCCAGCATCCAGAGTTGACAAATGATGCAGCAGGGAAAACAAGCAGCAAGCAAGGAGCTGTGAAATGCAGCTTCATGAGAAGACTCAGCAAGCTTCACAAATAGGGAAACTATCAGCACCATGGCCTGCACATCTCCAACTCCCACAAAGCCCTGTCCACTCTGGACAGATGTGCTGTTACCACAACCCTTGGAGCCTCACATCAGGCACCAAAATGACTGTGGTTGTTGAACCCAACATGTGGCTCAGCAGCTCACAGTGCTTTGTGCACTGCCCCATTCCCAGTGGGATGGGGATGAGAACTGGGAAAAAGAGTACAACTTCTGGGTTGTAACAAAGCAGTTTACTAAGAGAGATAAAAGGAGAGGAGTAATAGTAATCACTATATATCCGTTGATATAGAATCGTATGTAACAACTGATGCACAAGCACTTGCTCAGCACCACCAGACTGATGCTCAGCTGGGCCCTGAGCAGTGAAGAGACTGAGATGAACTCCCACCCCTTTCAATACAATTTCTGCTTGCTGTCAGCTGATAGAGAACGTCCCTTTGGCCACTATCAGTCAGCTGTCCTCACTCTGTTCCCTCCCAGCTCCATGTGCCCTCCACTGACCATGGCCTTGGCTCTGTACAACACTGCTTAGCAGCAGCTGTAAACATCAGAGTGTTATCAATGGTTTTCTCCTAGAACCAAAACACTGCACCACAGCAGACAGTCTGAAGAAAACAATTCCATCCCAGCTGTAACTCAGATTCCTGCCTGTCCCCTCTTCTTGTTCTTCCTGATCAGGAAGCAAGGAACAGAATCTGCCGCTCTCCTCTCTGAGCCCTTTCCATCAGTTCTCAGCTGGCTCCTCTGCCATCCCCAGGCAGAGCTCAGTGCCCTCTCATGGATGGCAGCAGCCTTTTCTCTTCTTCCTTGCCCATCCGTCATGCAGAATCTGTACCCCATTTGCTACAGTACAGAGCTGAGAATCAACCCACCGTGTCTCTGTGAACCAAACAAGACCCTAGGCCTGCAAAGGCACAGAGATTTGGAGTTCGCTGAGTGAATGTTTGTGGTCCTCTCATTAGTCTAAGGATTCTTCAGAAAGCATCCCTTTCCAGAAGCATGCTTTGATTTAGCCTGTCTGGGTCTTGCATCTACACTGTGGTACTGATGTTCAGGGCCTTGCTCAGAATCAGCAGCCTGCATGAAAGGAAAAGCTCTGTGGTTTTCTCTTGATTTGTCCCGTTTATTTCCCATGCTACCCGCACTGGTCTACAGGCACTTTAGGGCAGCAGTAGGTTGGGGTTACCCCCAGAGGGTACACAGTAAGATTTAGGACGGGGTATTGGCAACAAGACTTTCTCTGAGGAATCCTCACACAATCCTATAGAACAACTCAGAGGCTTTCCATTCAATCTCCAACAGCAACAATATCCCTCAGCCCTTCTCTGTCACATCCAATTCCCCACCCTTCCCCATTTGGACCTGGTTTAAAGCCCTATAATCAATCAGTGCAGGAGCATTTCAGATGGGGTCATGGAGGAGGCAGACTGCCATTCTTGGGGTGGCCATTTTCCCAGGAGGGCATGGTGGGAGGGCTTTGTCCCATCTGGTTCCACCAACACTTGCATCCACCCAGCAGAAGGCTGTGCCCTCTGTGTCCCACTTGAACTCTGCATGGAGCTTACAGTTGGCAGTGACATGGCTGAGAAGCTCTGGGCATGGATTAAGGGACAGGGAATTAATGTGCCTTCCTAACTTCCTCCCTGCATGCCTTAGCAACTTCCTTGTAATCTCCCCAAGTACCCAGCCCCTTCTTCCAGAGGGCGTAGATTCTCTTTTTCTTCCTGAGTCTCAATAGTTTTTCCCAGTTCATCTGCACTGGTCTTCTTCCCCTATGGCTCACCTTATGGCATCATTCAGGGACAGCCTGATCTCGTGCCTTTAAGATTTCCATCTTGAGGAGTGTCCAGGCTTCCTGGACCCCTTTACCCATAAGGAGCGACTCCCAAGGGACCTGTGCTACAAGTGTCCTGAACAGGTCAAAGTCCGCCCTCTAGAAGTTCAGGATAGTAGTTTTGCTAGTCACCCTTCTGACATCTCCAAGAATAGAGAATTCTACCATTTCATGGCCACTCTGCCCAAGACAGTCCCCAACCTTCTCAACTCCTACCAGTCCTTCACTGTTAGTGAAGAGCAGGTCTAGCAAGGAACCACCCCTGGTAGGACTTCATACCAGCTGTGTAAGGAAGCTGTCTTGCATGCAATCTATAAACCTCTTGGACTGATTCCTCTGCTATTTATTATATTCCCAGCATATATCAGAGAAGTTGTAGTCTCCCAAGAAAATGAGTGCTGGCAATCTTGCGACTTCAGTAAGCTGCTCATAGAATGCCTCACCCATCAATTAGGCGGTCTATAAGAAACCTTTAGCAAGATGTCACACTTACAGGCCTTTCCCCCGATCCTTACAAACATGCACTTCATTCTGAAGCCCAAGCTCTTCAACATCAAAACTCTCTTTAATATAAAGGGCCACACCACCACCCTTCCTTCCTCCTCTATCCCTTCTGAAGAGCTTGTAACCATCCATCACAGCACTCCAGTCATGGCAGTGGTCCCACCATGGGTCGGTAATAGCAACTAGGTCATGGTTTGTCAGATGCACAGTTGCTTCCAGCTCCTCTTGCTTGTTGACCAAGCTGCGTGCGTTGGTGTAGACGCACTTCAGCTGAGGCATCTGCCTCTCTCCCAGCTCAAACAGCATTTCCCTAGGCTTATCTCTGGTAAGCCCTGTTTTGTCCACTCCCCCATCGTAGCTAGTTTAAAGCTCTTTCGATAAGCCCCGCTACCGTCTATGCTAGGATTCACTTCCCCCTTTGAGACAGTTGGGTTCCATTCATGGATAACAGACCATGGGCCAAGTAAACTGTCCTGTGATCAAAGAACTCAAAGTTTCTGGCTCAGTACCAACCTCTGAGACAATTGTTCATTGCTTTGCTTTCCAAGCCTGCTCTGTGTCCCTCACTGCCACTGAAGGTATAGAACAAAAAATCACTTGATCTCCCACTTTGTGAACTAAATGGCCTAAATTCCTGAAATCTCTTTTTATAGTTTGTAGTCTTATCTAAGAAATTTCATCACTGCCCACCTAAACTATGAGTAGTGGAAAATAATCAGTGGACCTAACCAGCATTGGGAGTTTCCTCATTATGTCCCTGACCTGAAACCAAGAAGGCAGCAGACTTACTGACAACTGGGGTCCAGTCTGCAAATGGGGCCCTCTATTCCTCTGAGAAGGGAGTCACCCACCACGGCCACCCTTCTTTCTTTCATGGCAGAGGAAGTCACAAGGCTTGGTAGTGACTGCCTTGCATTAGGTTTCCTCCTAGGCAGATCCTCCATTGCCTCCCCATTCTTATCTCCTTCAGATTTTAGAGTGTCAAACCTGTTGCTTAGATGGATCAGGGGTCGAGGGCTAGGCAGGCATGGGGGGGCTCCTGTGATGTTGAGTTGGGACTCTCTTCCAACCCTTCTCATCAGTCAGGTCTGTCTGACTGTGACAGGGCAGGGAGTCAACCACTTTTCTGGGGGTATCTGCCTGGCAGCCTTCCCTCGGGGATGCCAGCAAGTCACTCCACCAGCCCATCTCCCGATCACACTCCCTGATGGTAAACTGTGAGTAAAACCTTGAGTAAAGTGAGAGTTCACCTAGACAAAAGTATGAGTAGAAACATGGACTGACGTGAGGGTAAACCCAGAGTAAACCCAGGATCCCATCCATTGGGCATGCACAGCCTCTGAGGGCAACTTTTTCCAGTGTTGCTGTGTAAAAATATAGGTTCCTCACATCTAACCTATGTCTCCCCTTTTTAATTTAAATCCGTTTCCATTTGTCCTGTTATCAACAGACCATCCCATCCTTATTCTAGCGTTAGGCATCTCATCCTCAGATGGAAACCCTGGGGCTGAATTGGGATCAGTTTTTCAAAGAACCACAGGAGCTACAAGTTCACCTAGCTGAGTTCAGATGTGCACAGTGAGGTGTCTGTGTGTGAGTCCCTCATCTGAATCCTTGGTTTTTATTCCACAGGGACTGCACTACTCATACACAGTCTCTCAGTGATGCCCAAGATGCCTTGGGTGATCCTAGTTTTGTGCTAGTGCTTGTAAACTGTGACGGAAAATCTATGAGATAGACACCTCCTTCTGGAGCATCAGCTGAGGGCCAGAAGGGAGGTATTCTTGGCCATCCTAAATACCACCTCAGCCACGTGCTTAGGGCACCCATTGTGTCTTTTGCACCTGACCCCATGGAGTATGTAGTGATATTCAGCTTATCAAAAGGATGAGCTCAGAACAGAAGAGGCAGATCTTCCTCTCTGCTCCATCTGTGGCATAGTCTGGATTTCAAGGCATTGCAAAGCTATGGCACATCTACGTTCTTGCACTGATGACACTTTAGCATGCTCTGGGCTCGCATTTCAATGGCATCTAATAAATCTAGGGTCATACCTGTTGACAGGAAGCTGGCAAATGTTGTCTCATTGTAAGGAAGAGCAAGAAAGATGACACGGGCAACTATGGACCTGTCAGTCTCACTACAGTGCTTGGTAAAATTATGGAGAAAATGATGGTGGGAGTTATGGAAAAACAACTGAAGGACAGGTCACAGACAACACAAGATACAGAGGGGAAGGTCCTATTTAATTTCAGGTCTTTTTATGACACCTTTATCCATTGAGCTGAACAAGGGAAGGCAGTTGATGTAATCCTTGAGGATTTCAGTAGAGCTTTTGATACTATTTCTCCAGCACCCTTCTGGACAGAAATTCCTGCATACAGCTAGACAGAAACAGAACGTGGTGTGTTGTAATACAAGAAGAATTTTACAGAGCAGCAGCCATGGATTGAGATAAGGAGTTCACAGAGCAGCAGCTGCGGAGCAGGATAAACAGCATGAGAACAAAGGACATCTCTAGGAAAAGAATGAATGGCTCGTGGCTTTGAAGGGGGGTTATAGGGTTGTTATTGCAGTAGCTTTCCTCCAATTAGCGTGTGTGATTTTTGGACACCCTTGTCTGTCTCCTATAAAAGTCTGGCTTTCGGGCAATAAATTGATGCAGCTATATGTAACTATATTGGTGTTTCTCTGTTTGACCCAGCACGCTGACATTTTGCCTTTCAGGTTCACCAGCAGTGGTGGGTGAGCAGTTGGCCAGTAGTTCTGTCCCAAAGGATTATAGTCAGTGGGTTCCATTGGGCTGGTAGATGGTCACTGTCAGAGCTCCCCAGGGTTCCATTTTAGGGCCACTTTCCTTTCATGTTTATGCAGATGACTTGCATGCAGGACTAGAAGATGTTCTGAGCAAGTTTGCTGATGAGACCAGATGAGGAGGTGTTGTTGCCTCCACTGAGGGTGGAGAGGACTTGCAGAGAGATGTGGACAAGTCAGAGAAGTGGGTACCAGTTGGTACTAAGCACCAAGTGCATAAAGTATAACAAGAACAAGTGCCTGATTGTGCACCTGGGTATGGGCAACCCTGGACATAAACACTGTCTGTATATTGGACACATGAGAGACGTCTGACTGAAAAGGATTGGGGGTCCTGCTCAACATAAAATTTTAAGTGAGTCAGCAGTGTGCCCAGCCAGCCAAGAAGGCCAACAGTCCCCTAAAGTGCATCAAGCAATTTATTGCCAGCTGGGTGGGAGAAAGGTTTGTCCCTCTTTGCTCTGCATTGCTACTGCCTCACCTGGAGCACTGGGTGCACTTCTGGGCAATGCAGAACATAAAGAACATCAAACTATGGGAGAGTGTGCACAGGAGGGCACTGGAACTGAGAGATCTGAAGTTCAGAGTTTCACTGGGATTGACTGCTTGTTCAGACTGGGCCCTTCTCACACCCCACATCCTGTGATGAGACACAGGGCACATGTGGGATATGAACTTTAACAGCATCCTTGCACCACATGCAAATGCTTTTCCCAGTGCTTCAGTGTTCCACCACCCATTGCTTTCAACATAGTTTTCAACACCCCATTGTATCTTTTAATTTTACCAGAAGCTGGTGCATGGTAGGGGATATGATAAATCCACTCAATGCCATGAACTTTGGCCCAAGTATTTATTAAGGGAATTTTTGAAATGTGTCCCATTATGAGACTCAGTTCTTTCTGAGGTGTCATGTCTCTATAGGACTTGTTTCTAACAACCCAATATTGTGTTTCTGGCAGTAGCATGGGGTACTGCGTATGTTTCAAGCCACCCAGTGGTTGCTTCCACCATGGTAAGCACAAAACGCTTATCATTATGAGATCCTGGCAAGGTGACATCATTCACCTGTCACTCCTCCCCATATTTATACTTTTGCCTTGGCCTTCCCCCCAGAGAGGCTTCATATTCTTGGCTTGTTTAATTATGGCACATGATTCACAGTCATGAATAACCAGTGCAATAGCATCCATAGTTAAGTCCACCCCTCAGTCTCTAGCCCAATTATATGTTATGTCCATTCCTTGATGGCCTGAGGTCTCATGGAACCATCAAGCTTGAAATAATTCACTCTTGTTCTGCCAGTCCAAGTCTATTTGAGCCACCTCAATTCTGGCAGCTCGACCTACCTGATGGTTGTTTTGTTGTTCTGCAATAGCCCGACTCTTGGGCAAGTGTGCATCCACGTGACACACCTTTACAATCATATCTTTTTTTTGAGCAGTTATGTTTTTCTACAGTTCAGCAGCCCAAATAGGTTTACAACTCCGTTGCCAGTTATTTTGTTCCCACTGCTGTAACAACCCCCATAAGGCATTTGCCACCATCCATGAGTCAGTATAAAGATAAAGCATTGGCCACCTCTCCCGTTCAGCCACATCTAAGGTCAGCTGGACAGCTTTTACCTCTGCAAACTGACTTGATTCTCCTTTACCTTCAGTGGCCTCTGCGACCTGTCGTGTGGGGCTCCAAACAGCAGCTTTCCATCTCCGATGCTTCCCTACAATATGAAATGATCCATCAGTGAAAAGAGCATATTTCTTTTCATTTTCTGGTAGTTCGATGTATGGTGGGGCCGCTTTAGCACATGACACCTCTTCTCCTGGTGATGTTCCAAACTTTTTATCTTCAGTCCAGTTCATGATCACTTCTAAAATTCCTGGACGATTGAGGTTCCCCATCCGCGCTTGTTGTCTAATCAGTGCAATCCACTTGCTCCAGGTGGCATCGGTAGCATGATGGGTGGAGAGAACCTCCCCTTTCAACATCCGGTTCATCATTGACAGTCGAGGTGCCAGAAAGAGCTGCATTTCAGTACCAGCTACTTCGGAAGCAGCCCGAGCCCCCTCATACGCGGCTAAGATCTCCTTCTCAGTTGGAGTGTAGCACTCTTCAGACCCCTTGTACGCTCAGCTCCAGAATCCCAGGGGTCGGCCTTGGGTCCCTCCTGAGGCTCTTTGCCACAAACTCCAAGTGGGACCTTTCTCTCCAGCAGCAGTATAGAGGATGTTCTTTACATCCTGTCCAGTCCGTACTGGCCCCAGGTCCATGGCACAGGCTATCTCCTGTTTAATCTGTTCAAAAGCCTGCTGCTGCTCTGGGCCCTATGCAAAATCATTCTTCTTCTGCATCACCTGATAAAGGGGGCTTACAATGAGGCTGTAGTTTGGAATGTGCATCCTCCAAAAGCCCACTGCACCCAGGAAAGATTGTGTCTCTTTCTTGCTAGTTGGTGGAGACATGGCAGTGATTTTGTCAATCACTGTTGGGATGTGATGACATCCATCCTGCCACTTTATACCTAAGAACTGAATTTCCTGGGCAGGCCCTTTTACTTTGCTTCACTTAATAGCAAAACTGGCTCATAGAAGAATTTGAATTATTTGCTCTCCAGCACAGCAGCACTCAGTGGGGGTGTGACCTCATTCAGGCCACGGTAGTCTACTGTCAGCCTCCATTCTCCACTGGCTTTACGCACTGGCCATATGGAGCTGTTAAAAGGTGAGTGAGTTTTACTGATCACTCCCTGATTCTCCAACTGGCGAATCAAATCATGAATGGGGAGCAAGGAATCCCTGTTGGTGCGATACTGCCGTCTGTGCACTGTCTTTGTAGCAATCGGTACCTGCTGCTCTTTTATTTTTACTCGTAGCAGCCTCACAACAGACGGGTCCTCTGACAGGCCAGGCAAAACAGACAGCTGCTTAATGTTGTCCATATCTACAGCAGCGATTCCAAAGGCCCAGTGATACCCCTTAGTATCCTTGAAATGCCCTCTTCTGAGGTATCCTCAATACCAAGTATGAACGGAAACCCTGGACCACTCACATAGGATGTTTTTTCCAGTCTTTACCAGTGAGGCTTATTTCAGCCTCCAACACAGTCAATTCTTGAGAGATATCCAGAAATATGGATTGATTCTGTCCCTTCATGACTGGAGGGCATTAGGGTGCACTGTGCACCAGTATCCACCAGTGCCTTATATTTCTGTGGTTCTGATGTGCTAGGCCATCAAATCCACACAGTCCAATAAACTCTATTATCCCTTCCACTCCCTTGACTGAGGGCAGGGCCCCTCTATTGGTTACCTGTGATAACTGGAGCAGCCGTACTGGTGGTTGGACTGTTTTGTAGTTCCCTCACCCGTGCTCATAGTACAGGAGTAGGCTGGTCATGCCACTTCCTCGTGTCTTCTCTGTGGTCACGTAGGTAACACCACAAGGAAACACACAGTGCAATTTACTGTTGTTCCTTGCTCAATCTGGAAAGCGCTTGTGTCTAATAGCTGAGAATTTTAATGATACACATGAAGGCTTTATGGTCGTTAATTTCTTTACGATCTCTCGCCTTCAACTGAAGCAGCAGCTAGGCCAATTACCAAGTGACACCAAGGAGATGAAGTGGCAAAATGGCGATTTATTGAAACAGACACATCCTTATATAACCTACGCCTTTTTGTCTACACCCACTGTATTACACTAAGATTCTTCCAGAATATGGGGAAGGGCCTGTCACATCACAACAAGCTACCGTCCCAGCTGTCCCAACAGCGAAGCAACCAGGTAACAAGAGATTCATTCTGGTGCCGTGTGAACTCCTTTCTTACGCCTTCGATTTCAGTCATCTTCAGGGATCGACAAACAGTAACAGAGATTTCCTCCTCATCACTCTCTTCTTCATGACACTTTTCCTTTTTCCTTTCTCGGTACTTATCCAGACCTGTCACCTGGATCTTCTGTTGCCTCCTCCTCCACTTCTTTTTTCCGTTCTAGACGTGAGGACACCCATTTCCATTTCTTGCCTTCCACAAGGGCAACTGATATTGTTACTGGTGCCTCCTGTGACTGATCAAAATTGACTTGGGGATTTCCCTTTTTGGCTAGAACCTCAGCTCGGAAATTCTCTCTTTTCGGAACAGTGTTATATAGAGCACGGTAAGCACAAGCCAAGCCCCAAATAAGTCATACCCCCTTAGATCTATCTAGGCTGCGCCATCCCTGACTCAAATACTGGCTTAGTTTCTCGGGATCCCACAGGTGTTCAAGAGTTAAATCCCATGACATTGCGGGCCCCCATGTGTTGGCGAACCTGAAGGCAAAAGTCAGCGTTCTAGGACAAACAACCACACACCAATATAGTTAAATATAGCTGTGTCCATCTATTGCCTGAAGAGCCGTACTTTTATAGCAAACAAACAAGGGTGTTCAAAAATCACACGTACTAATTGGAAGAAAGCTTCTGCAATAAGAACCCTAAAACCCCGCTTCAAAGCCACGAGCCTTTCACTCTTTTGCTAGAGGTGTCCTTGGTTCTCATGCTGTTTATCCTGCTCTGCAGCTGCTGCTCTGTAAAGTGCTTATCTTGATCCATGGCTGCTGCTCTGTAAAATTCTTCTTGTATTACAACAGAATGGCAGTTCCCTGGGGTCTCCAGCACACCCCCAGCCAGCTGGCAAATGCCACTGAGGACCTTTAGGAAAGACATGCCCTGGGTAGTGACAATGTTCACTGGACAACTGTGAGCCCCACAATGGGTCTCGTACCTGTGTGCCATCTTCTGAACACCAGTAGCACGGTGTAGATGCAAGGCCCAGCCAGGCAAAATCAAAACATGCTTCTGGAAGGGGATCCTTTCTGAAGAGTCGTTACACTAATGAGAGGACCACAAACATTCACTCAGCGAACTCCAAATCTCTGTGCCTTTGCAGGCCTAGGGTCTTGTTTGGTTCACAGAGACATGGTGGGTTGATTCTCAGCTCTGTACTGTAGCAAATGGGGTACAGATTCTGCATGATGGATGGGCAAGGAAGAAGAGAAAAGGCTGCTGCCATCCATGAGAGGGCACTGAGCTCTGCCTGGGGATGGCAGAGGAGCCAGCTGAGAACTGATGGAAAGGGCTCAGAGAGGAGAGCGGCAGATTCTGTTCCTTGCTTCCTGATCAGGAAGAACAAGAAGAGGGGACAGGCAGGAATCTGAGTTACAGCTGGAATGGAATTGTTTTCTTCAGACTGTCTGCTGTGGTGCAGTGTTTTGGTTCTAGGAGAAAACCATTGATAACACTCTGATGTTTACAGCTGCTGCTAAGCAGTGTTGTACAGAGCCAAGGCCATGGTCAGTGGAGGGCACATGGAGCTGGGAGGGAACAGAGTGAGGACAGCTGACTGATAGTGGCCAAAGGGACGTTCTCTATCAGCTGACAGCAAGCAGAAATTGTATTGAAAGGGGTGGGAGTTCATCTCAGTCTCTTCACTGCCCAGGGTCCAGCTGAGCATCAGTCTGGTGGTGCTGAGCAAGTGCTTGTGCATCAGTTGTTACATACAATTCCATATCAACGGATATATAGTGATAACTATTACTCCACTTCTTTTATCTCTCTTAGTAAACTGCTTTGTTACATCCCAGAAGTTGTACACTTTTTCCCAGTTCTCATCCCCATCCCACTGGGAATTGGGCAGTGCACAAAGCACTGTGTGCTGCTGAGCCACATGTTGGGTTCAACAACCACAGTCATTTTGGTGCCTGATGTGAGGCTCCAAGGGTTGAGATAGCAGCACATCTGTCCAGAGCGGACAGGGCTTTGTGGGAGCTGGAGAAGTGCAGGCCATGGTGCTGATATGTGTGGATGTGCTCCCTATGTGTGGAGCTTGTTGAGTCTTCTCATGAAGCTTCACTGCACAGCTCCTTACTTGGTGCTTGGATGCTGCATTAGGGTATTTATTTTGCTATGCTGTTTGACCTCAGTTTGTACCACGATAAAATTGGCAGCTGACAAAGTGAAGTTTTGTGCAAATTCAGCTCTGCGGTCATCTTTGGGTTTTGGAAGTAATATTGTCCATATGATTAGGAATTACACAATTTCCATTGTCGCCTCTGTGAGTCCGGGGGTGTACTGGATATTGTGTTGAGGGACATGGTTTAGTGGGAGCTATAGGTAATAGGTGAACGGTTGGACTGGATGATCTTTTAGGCCTTTTCCAACCTTGGTGATTCTATGAATCTATGATTGAGGTTAAACAATTATTCAGGAATATCAGTGAGAGATCTGCCCCAAGGTGAGAAGGCTCTGCATGGCAGAGGGTGTGGGACGGTCTGGGCAGCTGCCTGGAGTGGTGGGCACCCCCAGGGCTTTGGAACTTCATCTCCGAGCAACTGCAGGATCCTGATAAACTGGTAGAATATTGGGGGCAGGTCTGCTGTGGCACTCGTAACCCCCAAGAGGCACAAATGACTGCAGTGTGCCAGATCCAGAGAGCTGGATCTGCTGACAGTGCTGCAGCCTCTGCAACTCCTGGCACAGACCATGCAGCAGCTCCAAGGTTTTGCTACACGTCCTGCAGTTGCTCCAAGCTCTGGGCAGATCCCTCTGTCACTCCACCCCTCATAATGAGCTCTGCAGTTACTCCTGCTACGGGTCCTGTAGCTGTTCCAAGTATGGTAATAAGAAAATGGTACAAATTCCTCCCAAGGGAGGAAGTACAGCCCTGCGGTGGCTCCAACCCCTCCAATGAGCCCAGTGGCTGCTCCAACATAGTCACAGGTCCTGTGGTGGTTCCAGCTCTGGCAATGAACTCTGAGGTCACTTCAACTCCTGCAACAGCCCAACAGCCACTTCAGCTCCTACAGTGAACCCTGTGGCTGTTAAAACCCCTGCAACTAATCCTGGACTTGCAGACAGATGCGCATAGGGATTAGTTCATATATGTTTGCAACTGCATATGTTGTATATGTGTGAAAATACACTAAATATATTATATATGTATAAATACATTTGTCATAATTATTATCCTTTTCTTTTTCTCTTTGTCTCAACCCATAAACCTTAAACCACAGCACTGCCTTGAGATGCTTACGGATCTCCTTGGGACTATTCAATCTGATCTGGTCACACAGTGAAGAGCACCTGAAGATCTCAAGGTTTTCTCAGGGAGCAGCTCCTGAGGTATATTCCTTACACCAGCTTTGGAAGAGGCCTCCCTCCAGTTCTCTGGTCCTGCTCTAAAGGGGCCCTCTTGTTATGGCAGTGCCAGCAAGGAGACCAGCTCTGACAGACCTGTTCATATTGCCGGCTACTGACTGCAGCCCTGGATTGCTGCTGTAGAGGCAACAGGACTGTTGTGAGACACACAAGACCTTCAGGACTGCACAAATGAGAGGACTCAAGAGCACTGCAGCACTGGTAAGAGCACATGAATGAAAAGAGCACGTTGAGCTGCTGTCTGTGGCTGTACCTCCCCAAATCCAGGCAAAGTAGGAAGAAAGAAAATCTAAGTAAGTCTATTTTGAAAGCTTTTTAGGTATCTTATAACATATTCAGGGAATCTGGTTCCATGTTTACATGAGTTCTTGGAGTGAGAAAATGGAAATTAGGTAGGAAAGAATTTAAATACATTTTTATTTATAAGTTCAATAACATTTTTTTTTTGCACATTCCTATATCTCACATAATCAAACAGACAAAGATGCATAAAACATAAAGAACCACCACTGGGAATCCTATTGAGGAAGTTGTGCATTTTATTGTAGCTGGAATAGTGCTTATTGCAACACCTTCCTGAAAGCGTGCTTGATCTCCCTGTTCCTCATGCTGTAGATAATAGGGTTTAGTGTTGGAGGAACCACTGCATACAGAAGTGCCACTGTCAGATCCAGGAGTGGGGAGGAAATGGACGGGGGCTTCAGGTAGGCAAAAGCACCAGTGCTGAGAAACAGGGAGACCACAGCCAGGTGAGAGAGGCACATGGAGAAGGCTTTGTGCCGTCCCTGCTCAGAGGGCATCCTCAGCACAGCCATGAAGATGTGCACATAGGACACAACTATGAAAACAAAGCAACCAAAGCCTAAACTGACACCAAAAAAGAGAAATACAAATTCCATGAGGTAGGAGCCAGAGCAGGAGAGCTTGAGGATCTGTGGGATTTCACAGAAAAACTGGTTGACAACATTGCCTTGGCAGAGAGGCAGTGAAAACGTACTGGCAGTGTGCAGCAGGGAATAGAGAACCCCAGTGCCCCAGGCAGCTGCTGCCATGGTGGCACAAGCTCTGCTGTCCATCAAGGTCCCGTAGTGCAGGGGCTTGCAGATGGCAACGTAGCGGTCATAGGACATGATGGTGAGAAGGGAATACTCTGCTGAGAGGAAGAAGGAAAAGAAAAAGAGCTGTGCAGCACATCCTGTGTAGGAGATGGCCCTGTTGTCCCAGAGGGCGTTGGGCATGGCTTTGGGGAGAGTGGTGGAGATGCAGCCCAGGTCGAGGAGGGCCAGGTTGAGGAGGAAGAAGTACATGGGGGTGTGCAGGCGGCGGTCGCAGGCTACGGCTGTGCTGATGAGGCCGTTGCCCAGGAGGGCAGCCAGGTAGATGCCCAGGAAGAGCCAGAAGTGCAGGAGCTGCAGCTGCCGCGTGTCTGCCAACGGCAGCAGGAGGAACTCGCTGATGGAGCTGCTGTTGGACATCTGCTGTTGTTGGGCTTGGAGTCCTGCTCAGAGTGCAGAAGATAATGACAAGTCCAGACCATTCTCAGAGGCACTCCTCCTGCTATAATATGAAATGTTTTTATTCTCTTACAACAGTGTACATTTAGCACCATTACTTGCATTTAATTTCATGTATTTCAGCATTCCTTAAGCAGAAGCAGCATATGGAGCTCTAACCTTCCTTTTATTTTCTTATCCCTTCTCCCTGGATATTTTCATCTGTTTCATGTCTCATATCTTTACCCCAAGTGCTCTTAGAGCCCCCTACCCGAGCTTCTGTGGCATTCAGTTTCAGTTAGAAAATGCTGCCTGTTTGTAGGATAAGTGAATTATTCATGCCTACAGAAAATGATGATAATTCCATCCTTCGAGAAAGGGGAGACTGAAAGCACATCATGTGTGAGTGTTCACAAAACAAGCAATTGATTGATGAAAAATTCTCAGAACTCTTATTGCCCCTTTTAGATTTCTGACTCCAAACCTCTTTGCCTCAGAACAGGAAATGGAAACCCCCTGCCTTGGCTCTCCTCTTGCAAAGTGCCCTCAGAAACATTCCGTTGTGCAGTGGAGTTGTGATCCCCTGCCCCAGGCAGCAGCTGTGGCAGCACAAGCCCTGCCGGGGGGCTCCTTCCCCCCACCCGTCTCCCTGCAGCACCCTGGGCAGCTCCCCGGGCAGGCTGAGTGCTGAGCCTGGCAGGCGGCAGAGTCCCATACCCGGCACACAGCCCCTGGGGCACAGCAGGGACCCTGCTCTGCAGGACAGCCCTGGGCACCCGCCTGCAGCCCCAGCTGCACAGCCTGCAGCCGTGCTGGGACATGCAGCCCTCAGGGCTGTGATTTCATACTGCAGTATGGAAGCCCTCAGCTGGAGCAGAAGGCTTTTTCCACAGTAAAGAAACATGCAGTGCCTGCATCCAGATCTCCTATGGGATGTCCCAAATTAAGTTGACCCTCTATGAAAAGCAGCTCATGGTCTGCAGTGAGACTTACCCTGTCATGGTCTGTGAGCAATGCTCCTGCAGTGAGCTCACAGCCCGCTCACACCACACACATCCTGCAAGCTCTCTTCAGTTTCTCTCCTCTCCTTCTGTCACCTGCAGGCTGTGCTGTGCACAAGAGCTGCTCCTGGGCACAGCTGTCTCTCTGCAGCCCTGCACACTTTTATGAGCTCCCTGTGTCCCAGGAGCCTGGACAGGCAAGCAGCAGATTATGTCATTTTTATCTTTCCGACTTGTCTCCCCTGACATGTCCCTGGGTCCTCATGGCCAACAGCTCCTGAAAGACAACAGCATCATGACTGTGCTTTGAAATTCGCTCAATTAACCACCACATGTCCAGTGGTCAGTGACTGATTGGAGACATATGGGGAGTGCTCCCAGAGATCGTTTGATGAAACAATAAGGGCAACCAGACAAGGAAGGCAAGGTTTGGACTTTCCCTGTGCAGGGCAGTGATCCAGCTGAGGCAGTGCAGGAGTCTCATCCCTTGACAGAAATCCTGGAGCTGAAATGGGATTCAGCTCCCTACACACCCACAGGAGCTGGGATTCCTCTGGTTCAGTTCAGAAGAGCACAAGGAGTTGCCTGCATGTGAGCTCCTGCTCTGAGTCCTTGGACCTTCAGCTGGGAGGCAGCTGCTCACACACAGACACTGGGTGATGCCCAAGGTGCCTGGGCTGCTCCTGATGTGTGCCAGTGCTTGTAAACCATGTGGGAAATCCCTGAGATAGACAGCTCCTTCCTGGGCATCAGCCGAGGGCCAGAGAGGGGATAGCACTGGCTGTCTGGTGAATTCACTCACAGCTGCAAGAGCAGCACAGGGCCTTCAGGAAAGCCATGCCCATGGTGTGACCATGTTGCTGTGTCAACTCCAAGGCCCACGATCAGTCTAATGTTTGTGTGCCACCTTCTGCACACTGATACCATAGATTAGCTATCCAGTCAGGCTATGTCCAGTGATGCTTTCCAATTAGGATGTTTACTTCTGTGGTTTTGCACTAATGCAAACACCAACACACAAGAAGCTAGAAATCTTGATAGAGCTGCAGGCCTGAGCTCCTGTTTGGACCATGGGGACACAGTTTAATGGTTTCCACAACTGCACTGTAGCACAAGGGGGATACCGAGTCTTTAGGATGGATGGGCGAGGAGATAAAGAAGGGTGAATGCCCTCTGTGAGAGTGCACTGAGCTCTGCCTGGGGATGGAAGAGCATACAGGTCAGAGCTAATGGAAATGGCAAACAGAGGAGACCATCAGTGTCTTTTCCTGTCTTCCTGATCAGGGAGAGTAAATGGAAGGTGCCCTCTGCAGACAGATGGGAATCTGATGTTGTCTGTCCCTTGTCCCATTTGGTGGCCTTTGTCACTCCATTATCTGCAGCAGGGACAGCACAGCAGGGCATGTGGCATCCAGCAGATCCCTGGAGAGCACAGATGGCAGCTTCTTGACCAAGCAGTGGAGGAACCAAAGAGGAGAGGTGCTCTGCTGGATCTCATACTCTCCGGCATGGAAGGACTTGTGGGAACTGCGAAGGTGAAAGGGGCATCAGGCCACGTGCAAGATGCAAATGTATCTCTTTTAATTTATTTATTTATTTTGACGCTGTAAGCTTAATAGTTGATCATAAATGTCAATAAAACTGAAACAAATAATTGAAGACAAAGATGGAAATCATTGAAATTGTGTTAACCCTTCTCAACATGAAAAATTCTCATGAGTCTTGTTCCATTTTAAGTTGTAAATATGAATCTTTGAGGTGATTTGATGTCTTTTTTTTTCTTTTACTGAAACTACAATGTTTTCCAGAACTGTGTTCGCTGGACACAAATGTCTTCAGATTCAGAGACACAGACAGTGGTGCCAGTGCCAATGCCCTGTGACTATAGCCCGGTGCCCAGCACTACTCTTCCCTGCTGCCTATTTGATGTGTCTCATCCTCCAAGTTTTTTCAGCTCTCCTAAATAAATGGCCATGGTTAAGGGCATGTTTTCAGCAGGCCATTTGGGCACAAACTACTCCCACTGCCCTCCAGATTTCTCCATCCCTTGCTCTTTGTTCAGTCAGATACCTCCCAATTATCTGTCTGATTTCTGACTTTCAGGGGGATTACTGGAATTTGTTCCATCTCCCCAAAGTCTGAGAATCAGTGAGAATGTGTTAACCCGTCTCAATGTGTGAAATACTCACAAGTCCTGATCAATTTTAAGTTGATACCTCTCAACTACCTGGCTGATCTATCCCAGGGAGATTACTGGAATTTGCTCTATCTACCAGAGTCTGATGGCCTCTGTTGTCAACTACTTCACTGTGATTCAATCTATCCTATCCTACCTCAGAATAAATCATTTCTTTTAAAAGTATTCCATATGAAAGACAAACTTCAATAGATGCAGCTTGAACATGGCATGCAGTTGATCACTGTGTTTTACTGTTCATTCAATTGCATCACCTTTCTTTCCATTTGCTGGCCAGATAAAAAAGAGAAATCTTTCCTTTTCCATGTGTAGCTGGTTCTCTGAGGAAAGCCAGTGGGAGTTGGTGCAAAGCAGTTTTAACACTGAGCGGATGAATGCAGAGGAGAAGAGTGATGTGAAGAAAAGTGATGCAAGTCCCATAGGTCCATTGTGAGCAGAAATTGGGTGGGGAGGTTGAGAAGGACCTTTGTCAACACAGTAACAGTACAGAACTCATTGGGACATCCTGGATTGGTATCAGTTGCACAGTGCTGCTTTAATGTCTTCTTTAAACCCAACTATAAATAAATAGACAATAAATTTATACTGGATTCTTTAAGCTCTCTCCAGATATCCCTCCTTTTTGCTGAACAAGTTCTGATAACCTGAAGAAGATAACAAGATGGCATAAGGCACAGGAGATTCTTTAGGTTATAATGGTCCCAGGGTGCATTTGATGCTGAGTTCATCAGCCTCTAGTGTAGAGAGAAGTTTGCACAAAGTGCTCAACAAGACAAAGTCAGAAGTAACAGTGAAGTTTCTTGGAGTATTAATGGGCCCGCTGAGGAACATTACCAAGTAAGCTTCCCAAGGGACTTGTTAGAGAAGATAACTGGAAGCCATGACTACAGGCAGGCAAAGGCACTGGCATGCTAAGAAACCTCTCCTTTGCCTTACAAAGCAGACAGGTCAAGCCCTGATTGCAAGACCAGTGGTAGAGATGTCCTGTATGTCATGTTGGCTCTGGGCATTTCCTGGGGCAATGGGTTGGAGGTCCGTATGATGTTAAATGAAAGACATGGGGACAGAAGATCCCAGGCTCTACATGTGGTGCAAGGACGCTGTGAGGTTCATGTCCCATATGAGACCTATGTTTCATTGCAGGATGTGAGCAGGGATGTGAGAAGGGCCCAGTCTGAACAAGCAGCCAATCCCTGTGAAACTCTGAACTTCAGATCTCTCGGTTTCAGTGCCCTCCTTTGCACATTCTCCCAGAGTTTGAAGTCCTTTATGTTCTGTGGTGCCCAGAACATAGTGAGGCAGTAGCAATGCAGAGCAGAGGGACAACCCTTTCCCTCACCCAGCTGGCAATAAGTTGCTTCATGCACTCCAGGGGACTGTTGTCTTTCCTGGCTGCCTTGGCACACTGCTGACTCACATTCAGTGTGATGCTGACCAGCACCCCAACCCTTTCCAGTCAGAATCCTCTCCAGTGTCCCATATCCAGTCAGTGTGTATGTCCAGCATTGCCCCTACCCAGGTGCACAATCAGGCACTTGTTCTTGTTATACTTTATGCACTTGGTGCTTAGTACCAACTGGTACCCACTTCTCTGACTTGTCCACATCTCTCTGCAAGTCCTCTCCACCCTCAGTGGAGGCAACAGCACCTCCTCATCTGGTCTCATCAGCAAACTTGCTCAGAACGTCTTCTAGTCCTGCATTCAAGTCATCTGCATAAACATGAAAGGAAAGTGGCCCCAAAATGGAACCCTGGGGACCCCGACAGTGACCATCTACCAGCCTGATGGAAAAAACTGACTATAATCCTTTGGGACTGACCTACTGGCCAACTGCTCACCCACCACATTGTGTTTCTGTCTAGCCATATGCAGAACATTCTGTCCAGAAGGTTGTTGTGAGAAACAGTATCAAAATCTCCACTGAAATCCTCAAGGATTACATCAACTGGCTTCCCTTGGTCAACTAAACGGATAACTGTGTCACAAAATGAGCTTAAATTAAACAGGACCTTTGCCTCACAAACTTGTGTTGGCTGCGACCAATGACAGAATTGTCCTTCAGCTGTTTTTCCATAACTCCCACCATCATTTTCTCCATAATTTTACCAGGCTCTGGACTGACAGGTCCATAATTGCCCATGTCATCTTTCTTGCTCTTCCTTACAATGAGACAACATTTGCCAGCTTCCTGTCAGCTGGCATGACCCTAGACTTCTTTAGATGCAATTGAAATGAGAGCCCAGAGCACACTAAGTTTTCATCATTGAAAGAAAGTAGATGTGCCATAGCTTTGCAATGCCTTGAACTCCAGAGTATGCCACAGATGGAGCAGAGGGGAAGATTTGCCTCTTCTGTAGTGAACTCATTCTTTTGGTAAGCAGAATAACACTACCTGATACATGGGGACTGTGTCTCTGCTCTGCTCTGCTCAGCTCACAGGGCAGCGGTCTGGCAGGGTGTTGCTCTCATGTCAATGCAGGTAAACTCACTTTAATCCTTTTTCCTCTGTAAATGCTTCCTCTATTTCTATGCTCAGATACACTTCCACATTCCCTCAACTACACTTTCATATATCATTAACAATTACACTTTCTTATACCATCAAAACAGTTTGTCAAAACGTACAGTTCTTCAGTTCACATAAACTCCCTTAATACAGTCTGTATTCTTCAGTTATAAACACTGTGCCACAGAACCAGCACTGATTGAACCACCTCCCTCACACACTTCCTCGCAAGCAGTACATAGTATTACATAAATGGGTTGACACTCATTGGTCGGGTGGAATGTACACCTCTCCTCAGGACAATCTTACTAATCTACAGAGTACAAACTCCTGTCTTCTTACATACAAGCAGAAAGTACTTATGAGTGGACACACAACACAGTCTTTCACTTTGTCCGTGTCTGGCCATTTCCCTCACAGGAGGAAGGAAACATGGATCGGGACTCGGCACTCACCCTGCAGCTGTTCTGTGTCTCACTCACACCACACTCACTCTGACATTTAGATCAAAAACCATGGTTTATTCATACTACACAATGCTGACAACGTTTTCTAGCTGGAATCTTAATAACACTCATACTCTGGTCGACCAGTTGCAAACGTTAATGTTTTTCCCAGAGTCGGCTTGACACACGGTACCAAACACTTAAAGCAGATGATAATATTGAACATACAACCTATAACCCCCGTGATTACAACTTGGAGAACCCAGGCTACCATTTGACAGGCTATCCACTATATCCCATACCCGTAGGAGAGACCAACCTAGGTCCCTCCTATTGTCACCCATCTGGGAGAGAGTACTTGTTCTTGTTTCCATTCATATGACATACAGTTCCCTTTCATAGGAACTCACCCAAGGAGTCTTCCTACCCCAGCTGGCAACCAAAGCCATGAGCTCACCTCCCTGGGAGCAGCACGTATGGCTGTAAACTGTGTAGGATGTCTCCTCAAGACATATGGGCTCCACTTACCATACACATACCTGGTCCACCTATGGGTGGTCCTTGTCTGTCCCTGCAGTGATCAGGTGAGGAAGGGAGTCCTTCAGAGAAATCTCAGGGTGCGCCAAAAGTGTCTCCCTCTCAGCTGGTCCTGCAGCGAACAGAGCTGGTCCCACCTGGGCCGCCAAATTGACTACAGGAATTGAACTCTATAACCTCTATAACTGATACAGTCTCCCATGACATCCTTATAACAAAGCTGAGGAAGTATGGGATAGGTGATTGGACAGTGAAGTGGGTCGAGAATTGGCTGACTGGCAGAGTGCAGAGTGTTGTCGTTGGCAGTGCAGTGTCTGGCTGAGGGCCTGTAACGAGCGGCATCCCCCAGGGGTCTGTGCTCAGTCCGGTCTTGTTCAACATCTTCAGCAATGACCACTCTCAGCAAGTTTGCTGATGACACGAAGTTGAGAGGATTGGCTGACACACCTGAAGGCTGTGCTGCCATTCAGCGAGACCTGGACAGGCTGGAGAGCCGGGCAGTAAGAAACCGGATGAGGTTTAACAAAAGCAAGTGTAGAGTCTTGCACCTAGGGAGAAACAATTGCATGCACCGGTACAGGCTGGGGGAAGAGCTGCTGGGGAGGAGCTCTGCTGAGAGGGACCTGGGCGTCCTGATGGACGACAGATTGACCATGAGCCAGCAGTGTGCCCTTGTAGCCAAAAAAGCCAATGGCATCCTGGGGTGCATTAAAAAGAGCGTGTCCAGCAGGTTGAAAAAGGTGATCCTCCCCCTCTACTCTGCCCTGGTGAGGCCTCATCTGGAATATTGTGTCCAGTTCTGGGCTCCCCAGTGAAAAAAAGACAGGGATCTCTTAGAAAGAGTCCAGCAGAGGGCCACTAAGATGGTGAAGGGCCTGGAGCATCTCCCCAATGAGGAGAGACTGAGGGAACTGGGTCTGTTTAGCCTTGAGAAAAGAAGGCTGAGAGGGGACAGGATCCAGGTTCTATAAATATTTGAGGTGTGGGGGGCAAAGTGTTGAGGCCAGACTCTTTTCAGCAGTGTGTGGAGACGGGACAAGGGGAAACAGACAGAAACTGCACCATAGGAAGTTCTGCACTAATGTGTGCAATAACTTCTTTACGGTGAGAGTGACAGAGCACTGGAACAAGCTGCCTAGGGTGGTTGTGGAATCTCCTTCTCTGGAGATATTCAAGACCTGCCTGGATGCTGAGCTGTGCAACGTGGTGTAGGGAACCTGCTTTGGCAGGGGGCTGGACTCAGTGGTCTCTGGAGGTCCCTTCCAACCCCTACAATCCTGTGATTCTGTGAATATCATGGAGTTGTTTGGATGGGGAAAGACTACCCCTTTGAATGACCTTTTGTCAGGGCATGTCCTGGGATTCCTAGGATCCTCAAAATGCAGCACTGCTTCTGTCACTGAAAAATGGGGCCGTGTGTGGGACGGAGGGAGGGTCCATGAGTCCCTGGCCCACCTGACTGAGTATTTCCATGGTCTTAGCAAAGACATACTTACAACTTGAGAATGACAGTTAGCTGTGTTCATGGTGGCATGGCCACTTTTAATGGCCTTGAACTGTCTGAACATAACTGAAGAGGCTCAGGCTGATGCAAATCAGCTATTGAATGATAGTGTTGAAAAACTGGAAAGACAGGTGGCAGTTTTGATGGGGAAAAAACCTAATTCAATCATTCTCCTATGGAAGATCAGGAACATCTCTCTGGAAGACCATGGGGACCCTGTACAAGGGAATCTGTATAAAATGGACTCTGTAAATGAAGGCACTAAAAGGTCAGATTTTGAGGTTCCATTTGGACTAGATCTATTTGAGATCTGACTGATTGTAACCCAAAAATGAAAAAAAAAAAAAAAAAAAATGCAGGATAGGCTGGTGGGAGTGCCCTTACCAGTATCCAACCCCCCAAACCCTGCTGCCCATAATACAGCAGCTGAACTGATGGATATAGTACAGTGGTTTAGACAGAAACCAAGAGAGCATGCCAGCATAGCTGCTCTGGTTATGGGACATGGAGGCAGAAAGCGCTGTGGTGAATGGACTGGAAATTTCAAAACTGACATCCATTACTACTCACCCTGCCCTCAGGCAAAGACTGTATGCTCTGTCCAACATAATGAGGATAGCCATTTGATCAGTGAATGATTTATGGCTGTGTGTCATATAACATGGCCAAATAAGAATGACATACCATTAAATATCAGCCTGTGGTCCTCTATGGAGGACTAACAAAATTATATTAGAGAATTAGGCATGAAAGAGGCAATCTATGAAGATGATTTTGAGAGCCCAGTCAATAAATTTTTCATCAGGAACGAGGGATCTCATCCTACAGCCATCACCTTTACATCAGTATGGGTCTATGTTATCCATACTGAACCCCCCAGTGGCCCTCAGGTGCTGTAATACAACAGGCTGCCCAATTGATGGGGAGACAAGAGTGCCTACGGCCAGATGCAGGCTCTGAATGGTGGTGGAAAGGTCTGAGAAAGGCAGAGAACCATCTGCTGCCATGACTTAGGCGTCCAGCCCCTAAGGTAATCCAGTCTGGACCCATTAGGGTCTTGAGACAACAAATGTTTAAAGACCAGATTAGAGCAGGAGTTCAGTTTAAAAAGATCGATGGACAGCATAATCAGGAAAAAATATCTGTTAAACAGGCCCAAGCACTGAGTATTTATAGTCCAACCTTTTCAGCCAAACTAGATGTGAATGTAACTCAAGAAGGGTCTGGATGGGGGCTCTGGCAGAGCCAGAGTTCTTTGTGAACCCCTATGAGGTTTTGGCCACAGGTTTGGCATGGAGCAGAATAAAGATACATCACAGTTGAAAAGCATTTATTGGCTACCTATTCTACACTACAGGTGGTAGAACCAGTAGCTCAGATTTCAGAGGTTATCGTTAAACAACAAGGCCAGTCCAGGGGTGGGTAAAAGATCTAACACACATCTCTATGATGGGGGTGGCCCAATCACAAGCAGTGGTGCGCTCAGTTGTTCTGCTTGCCTGCTCCTCAAGGAGTTAAGAGAAATCTATGCCTGTTGCGTGTTCGAGTGCATGCGCAATGCCATGTGGAGGGCTTATCACAATAAAGATTGGCGGATTTGCTGCGTAGACCGGTCAGAACTCAGATCTGCGTTGTGCTTCCTGTGGCACCAAACGCCCAACAGTGGCAGTTCCGTGTATTGGCCAGCAGGTGGCAGCAGAGACCACAGAAAGAACGTCTGCGGGACAGACCCTGGGGATCCGTTCTCTTTTGATTATAGGGGAAGAACACAAAGATGGAAGAGGAGGGAAGGGGGAAAAAAAAAAGAAAAAAAGAAAAAACCAAACCACAGCAAACAAATAAAAACTTCTCCAAACGTAGCAAACTTGAATGTCTGTCAATAAATAAATGAGTAATTGAATTGATGTCCGTTTCAGACAGTCCCCTGTAGAATCAGGGTAAGGGTTAGGATTAGAGTTACATTGCAGGTTAATGCTGTTATCTTTACAGCTCCTGTGAGGGTTGGGGTCTGGGTCAGGTGTTTAAAAAATGAAATGAAAAAAGAATTAAAAAAATATATTGAAAGCTTCAGATTTCCTTAATCTTTGTGGGAATCATATAATGTGCAACTCAGATCTACCTCTTCGTACCTCTTTTGTGGTGTAGGGAACCTGCTTTGGCAGGGGGACTGGACTCAGTGGTCTCTGGAGGTCCCTTCCAACCCCTACAATTCTGTGATTCTGTGAATATCATGGAGTTGTTTGGATGGGGAAAGACTACCCCTTTGAATGACCTTTTGTCAGGGCATGTCCTGGGATTCCTAGGATCCTCAAAATGCAGCACTGCTTCTGTCACTGAAAAATGGGGCCGTGTGTGGGACGGAGGGAGGGTCCATGAGTCCCTGGCCCCACCTGACTGAGTATTTCCATGGTCTTAGCAAAGACATACTTACAACTTGAGAATGACAGTTAGCTGTGTTCATGGTGGCATGGCCACTTTTAATGGCCTTGAACTGTCTGAACATAACTGAAGAGGCTCAGGCTGATGCAAATCAGCTATTGAATGATAGTGTTGAAAAACTGGAAAGACAGGTGGCAGTTTTGATGGGGAAAAAACCTAATTCAATCATTCTCCTATGGAAGATCAGGAACATCTCTCTGGAAGACCATGGGGACCCTGTACAAGGGAATCTGTATAAAATGGACTCTGTAAATGAAGGCACTAAAAGGTCAGATTTTGAGGTTCCATTTGGACTAGATCTATTTGAGATCTGACTGATTGTAACCCAAAAATGAAAAAAAAAAAAAAAAAAAAATGCAGGATAGGCTGGTGGGAGTGCCCTGACCAGTGTCCACCCCCCAAACCCTGCTGCCCATAATACAGCAGCTGAACTGATGGATATAGTACAGTGGTTTAGACAGAAACCAAGAGAGCATGCCAGCATAGCTGCTCTGGTTATGGGACATGGAGGCAGAAAGTGCTATGGTGAATGGACTGGAAATTTCAAAACTGACATCCATTACTACTAACCCTGCCCTCAGGCAAAGACTTTATGCTCTTGTCTGGAGGGCTTATCGCAATAAAGACTGGAGGATTTGCTGCGTAGACCGGTCAAAACTCAGATCTGCGTTGTGCTTCCTGCGGCACCAAACGCCCAACAGTGGCAGTTCCGCTTATTGGCCAGCAGGTGGCAGCAGAGACCACGGAAAGAACGTCTGCGGGACAAACCCTGGGGATCCGTTCTTTTGATTATAGGGGAAGAACACAAAGATGGAAGAGGAGGGAAGGGGGAAAAAAAAAAGAAAAAAAAAAAAATCAAACCACAGCAAACAAATAAAAACTTCTCCAAACGTAGCAAACGTGAATGTCTGTCAATAAATTAATGAGTAATTAAATTGATATCCCTTTCCCGCCCCCCCCCCCCCAACTTCTGAGATGAAAAAAAAACACTTCTTTTAGAAGAAAACAGAGTAGTAACAACTTCTGTACCTACATTCACCACTCTGAGATCCTGTCTGGGTCTCCCAAGGCTTGTAAATAACCACTGGGTCGGTTCTGATGTCGCGTGATTTGTTGTCAGTTCTCTCATGGTTCTCCGGTCAGTTCTCCGGTGCCAGGATCTGCCACAGGGCATTCTGACCACGGGCATCATGTTTCTACGCTGCCGCCTGCATTTAACAGGCAATGGGACTGCCCAGCATGTGCAAGGCAGCACCTCTTTCACACCACCAGAATGTTTAAGGCTGTTGGGATTGTTGTTAGCGTCCCATTAACACTGAGGCTAGAGATACCCTTAGGATTGACATTACTATTAGCATTACTTTGATGGTGCCCTATCTGGGTCATTTCCAGGGGATGTCAGGAGTAAGGCACAGTGTCAGGAGAAAAAGAACAGACTCTGTTACTTTATAAACGTGATAATAGAGAGAGTTCATTGGAAAAAATACAACTCTTAAATAATGCAAAGCATGCTTCTGATTGGATGCAGGCATCATCTGGGCTCTGATTAATATTACTCTTAAGGTAAAGATTATTGTTACCATAATGATTTTTTTTTTGGATTATGATCAGGGTTAAGGTTCCTTTTGCTACAAACTTCTAGCATCATTTTTGTTGTTGCATTTGGAGTTAGGGACGATTTTAGAATCAGGGTAAGGGTTAGGATTAGAGTTACATTGCTGGTTAATGCTGTTATCTTTACAGCTCCTGTGAGGGTTGGGGTCTGGGTCAGGTGTTTAAAAATGAAATGAAAAAAGAATTAAAAAAATATATTGAAAGCTTCAGATTTCCTTAATCTTTGTGGGAATCATATAATGTGCAACTCAGATCTACCTCTTCGTGCAGTGACTGCCTGTAAATTTGCTGGAGCCTAATATAATATGGCCTTGTGCTTTCCACTAACTCACCTTCATTTCATTTTCATTACATTTGCTTGGTAGACAGATTTTGGTGTGTGGATATTTTAAAACAATCTAACTGACATTAGCAAAAAATTAAAAATAAAATTAAAAAAAATGCACAACAGCATCGTATCAATTTTTATAGATAAGATAAAGAAGAGCAGTTTCCCTTAGTTTTCTGTGCCTCTTTACTTTCTTACCCTCTCCCCTTGTGTGAGAAACTCTCAAAGTCAAAGATTTCTAGTTAGGCAAAGATGGCAGCGATAGCAGCAGTGCTTATTCATTATTGCAATACTGCGCGCACATCCCCTATTGGCAAGGGAGAAACTGCACACCAGTCAGTGAAATCAATTCTGTTCTGTGCCCTAAACCCACTGCAGGTGATGCTCTCATGGCTCTCATTGGTTGAGCATCTCAGGCTCACAGACTCCTCGAGACTGTGGCTAGGATTCATTTCCATAGAAGGTCAATTACCAACCTCTTGTTTTTAGGTCTGCCTTGTACTTTTCTGCGGACAGAGAAGGGCAATGTTTCCAAAAGTCAGTACATTCATTCTGTCCTGTGCTGGGCTCTACCCACCCTGTATTTATCTTGTGCTTGTCTCAATTCTCCCCATGTCAGAATGCCCCCAGTCTGAACTTAATTCTGTTCAGCAACTTTCTTGGTGGAAAAACTACTTATACAGCTGTTTTACAAGAGGGTTATACATTCAGTTAGGGCCTACACTATGTACTGAAAATACTGGAAACTTCCACTGCAAAAACACAATCTACCTCTCCCATCTGTGCAGCCTTGCAGACCCAGAGCATGCCAGGTTATTTCTGCTTTCATAGCATTTGCATGCTGTAGGGTGAGCACAAGGTTCTGCTGCTTGATTCTTCTGCAAGAGCTGCCTACCGGCAAATGGTTGCAGGGATGGAGGATGTGACAGAAAGCATTTGTCTCCACAAGAGCAGAGTTACATTCAGTGCAGAGTGTGAGAGTCAGGTTGGTGTGGAAAAGCACTGACACGCTGGGGATGATGCAGTGCTCACGTGTCTAACACTCACAGACATTACTGTCAGAAGGATGGTGCTGTGTTGTGCTTCTACCTTTGGCAGCCCCTGGAGAAATGCTATGGCACACAGAACACCTTTGTATTGCACTGACTGCTGCCATGCAGCATGGATTTAACACACCAAATCCAGAGGAGCATGACTGCATCTAACTGCCCTGAGAAAAACTACTGTAGCTGAAGAGATGAGGAGGCAGCTGCTCATCTGCAGAACAAGCAGTACTGCCAGACATTGGGCCAGGTGAGCACCTCCTGCTGCAGCGTGATGATGACAGGGCTGGAGATGATCTGCAAAGCCAGCTTAAAAGTGGGAGACGTGAGTCAACATGGCAGGAGGACAGAGGTGTTAGGGAGCAGCCAAGGCATCAAAGAGTATCAGAAGGCTTTGAAAAGTATCACAAAGTGACAGCCAGGAAGACTGGGATATATCATGAGCAGCAACCTGGATGCTAGAGATTATTTGCTCCCATACAAAATGGTAGAGATCTTGCTGCAGACATCCCAAAGCCAGGCAAAATGGGAACCCAGAGCTCTGCCTGCACGAACCCCACAGCCATAGCATTGCAAGCTGAGCTGCCTTGCTGTTTGTTGCATTCATCCCAATCCCTGTGATTGAAGACTCAGAATGCAGTCGAGGCGATGACTGAGCATGAGAGTGACTTTATTCAATAAAAGACAGGAGGGCTTGAGAGGTCAAGGGTGAAGATGGGACTCCTCTTGTCAAGATGAGAGTGGCTCAGAGCTGGGGCTGCTGCCTGGTGCCTGGGACTGGCAGCCTGACTCTAAGTCCCCATCTAAGATGCTCAGCTTCACCTCACTGATGCTGCCCTGCTCCTGCATGGTGGTGCTGCTGCTGGGACACTCGGGCTGTGCTTGGGATGGGCAGCACTGCAAAGGCGCTGGGTCACAATCCAGGCAGGTGACTGCTGTGTCTGGCAGGCTCAGGTCAGGAGCTTCAGCAGAGCCAGGAGATATGAGAGCATGAACGTGGATGAGCCCCTTGTGTCCATCACTGTTACCATGTGGAAGGCTGTCATCCGAATTGCAGCGATTCATGCTTAATAAGAACTCTCCATTGATGGAAAGACACTGCTTGGTTTGGATCTTTGGGGTTGACAAGGGCTCGAATCACCTAGGAAGGCATAGAAACACAAGGGTTAGTTTCAAACATTTGCAAGTTGAATCATGAAAGGTTGTTGATACTTGGTAATAGAGTGGCGGCAGGAAGAAGCAAGTAGGCTTGAAGCAGCATAGCCACTGTCTTGAAAGTGATCCTCATTCAGGTCCAGCTCGTGTGTTGTTTCACTGTAATCTGCTTCTTTGGGTCTACCTAGTGGGCAGCAACACTCGAGCTGTTACTGATATCATTGAAAAGAACTGGAGACAATTGTTCTATTCCTAAGAGCTTCAAGGTGCCTAGAAGCACAAATAGAAACCAGCAGTATTTCATCACTTCACCAAAAGGAAGGTCAAACACCTGAGCTGTGAAGAGCAGTTACAGAACCTATGCATAAGATCACACCAGACATACTTTGTTCTAACAACAGTTATGGCACATAGTCCATTTCCTTCAATATTCCCAAAATGAAATGATGTGGAGCATTACAGGGAAAGAAACACTGCACACAGACACTATGACCCTGATTAGACTCAAGCAGCAGACTTAAAACAAGTCAGAGTTTTTGATTCCAGGATATTTCAGGACCTATCGTGTGAAATTCAGTTACACAACAGTGCCTAGGTGCCTGCGTTTCAAGCAACTTTCAGATCACAGCCATGTAAAATAAAAACAAATTCAGTGCAGAAATAGCAAGCCTGTACCTTAATACTCATGAGATTATCCATTTTTTACTGCATTCTGACTAAGTTCTAAAACTTGCTCATCCCAGTTCACTTCAACAAGTTCCACCAATTCAAGCAACGCAGTTCTGAGATCCTGTGTATGTTGTGCAGATAGAATTGAACAGTGCAGAAATAGTCTCTGACAGCTTTAAGAGCTCCGTTCTGCTTACAAACTCTCAGTCCAAAACTATTCAGTTTTAAGGAAATGAACACCTGAAGCAGTTGGATCATCTGCCATTTGCCGCATTCTGCTTCTTGGCATCATGATTAGCACAAAGGGTTTTCTGCTGTCCTGCAGAGATGGAAAAAGTCCTGCTTACAAATGGACCAAGTTTCAGTGTACAGCAGAGTTTGTACCAGACTAATAAGCCACGTCATTCAATTCATTTGCTCAGGTTGTTATGCACTCCGAAAGGAAACAGAACTAACTGCTGGATTCTGAAGGCAATCTGTGGGGTCCTACATTACCTCCTGATTCTGGAAGAGGAAATTCTAATAGCAAATGCAGAACTTTGATCTTTGTAGACATGAGAAGAGCTGGCATTTAGGAACATTCATTTCAGGGAAATCAAATGATGTGTCTGTATTTTTACTACAGATATTATAGGGAGCAGCCAGTTGAAGAACCAGATACAAAAAATCCAGACCATTGGCAAGAAAATACTTCTCCTTAAATTCTGTATGCTATCATGGTACAGAATTAGGCTACAGTGCCACATAGGCCAACCAAGCGTAGAACCAATTCCACTAAATACTGGTAGACAAAGCAGCAAAAACAGGGACAATATTCAGCAGACAGGCCTTTCTACTCACAGCTCAGCATGTTCTGCCATCCGAAAAGCAAGGCCTCTTGTCAAGCTCAGCTATTTCCCTTCTCAGTGTATTCTAGCACCACTGATACCCACTGGTATCCTCCTGTAGAGTGCCATCATATTGTCATCATCCAAAGGGAAAACCCACACAGCAGAGCATACAGCACTACACCCATGCTCCAAATATCCGCCTGAAAAACAAAAAGACAAGCTTACAAACCTGAAGCACCTCAAATGGCTTCCTGACAGACTGGATTGTCTGCCCTTGCCAAAGCCCACATATAGCCCATGAAAAGCTGGCTCTTTCCCTCAGGAAAAAGAGCCTTATCGTCCCAGAGAAAGCATATAACCCTCATTCAATTGCCCTTTCACTCAGCTTAGAGCACTACTAAAACCAGCATCTTCACCTTAGCTCATCACACTGCTGCACTTCCTTTTACAAGGATTTCACTGGCAAAAATGAAATCAAAGCCGTCACAAGGGATTTAGCACAGTTACGTGTTACTGGCTACGAGAGCTGTCAGCACAGTCACCTGTCTGGCTTTGCTGCTGTTCTATTTATGTACAGGCACAACAAGGTTCAGACACCTCACAGTGCAGTTCTCACTTTGACTGTAAAGAAAAAGGAGGCTTGAAAAGCAGCGTGTGGAAAACAAAGAAACAAGAATTAGAACAACAGTGGGGCCATGGCACTTGTAGGAATTGCTCCGCCTTTAACAGCGATTCAAGAAGGATGAGGGCATCCCAAACCAGACCAGTTTGGACAGATTAACAACTGCAAGTAGTGGGTTCCAAAATTCCAGACATGAAATCAAAGCTGGAAAAACTCTTCACATTTTCATCTCTCAATTTTTAGTTCATTGTGCATTACAACGGAAACAATTCTTCACATACAACTTGGAAGCTAAAGACAAGTCTGACAAAACAGACTGCACAAAAATGATGGATAATTAACAGAGCAAATTGCTCTTTCAAAAACTTAGTAATAGAAAGAGATCTCTGAAGTTGCTGTTCTGTAGAGCACCAAAGCAGTCGCTTGAGGCAGTTCAGGATTAGCCTGAGACAAACCAGCCAGCTGTGTGAACTGAGACCAATTGCACTTCTTCTATTTTACTTTCATTCTATGTGACCTCACTAAGCAAATATTGTCTAAGACCATGAGTATCACATAAATGTGCAGATCTCAAGCTGCTCACTTATCTAGTACCCTTGGCATGATGCTTTATTTTCCTCAGCTATTCATCTAGTTTGTGCCTGTTGATTGTGCAACAACAGCCTGTTGGTCTCGATTACCTGTAAGAGGCTTTAAATTTGGCCAGGAAAAATCATTTGAGGATAAGTAATTATCTGGGACTCAGTAAGGCAGTCTTCCCATGCTTTCATAACAGCCGAGATACACACACACACAAACTCATGGAACCCCACTGCTTTGCACAATCCTGTGCACACTCACATGTGTCATGCACTGATTTCCCAGCCAGTCCTCATGGGGTCTATTACTTAGGACAGGAGTGCAGGGGAGCAGCCAGAAGCTGTTTGCATTCCCTGCTGTCTGCTGGGCAGCTTTGCTGGAGATGCTTGGGTTGCTTTGCTTTTCCTTGGGACGTGGGAAGGAGCTTTGGGTTGGAGGCACATCCCGTGCCAGAGCATCTCAATGGCACGTGTGTGGCACTGATCTGCAGCAGATGAAGGGGAGGAGGTCCCAGCACAGCCCTGCACCATGCTCTGCCACACTGGGCAGCTTGTTCCTGGCTCAGCAGCGTCATCAGACAAGAAGCAGGGAAGGAAATCAAGGATGGGGGGTACCATCAAACGCAGTTAGTGCATGCCTGTGCAAGACAAACAGACCCAGAGCTTGCGGGTTATTCCTGCTTTTGTAGCATTTGTGTGCTGTAGCTGAGCAAAAGGTTCTGCTGCTTGAATCTTCTTCTGCAAGAGCCACCTACCGGTAAATGTCTGCAGGGATGGAGGATGTGACAGAAAGCATTTGTCTCCATGACAGCGTAGTTACACTTGGTCTAGAGAGTGAGAGAGGCAGGCAGCACTGCCTGATGTTGGTCAGGGCGAGCTCCTCCTGCTGCAGCGCGATGATGGCAGGGCTAGAGATGATCTGCAGGGACAGCTCACAGGTGGGAGCCAGGAATGGACACGGCGGGAGGACAGAGGTGTTAGGGAGCAGCCACGGCATCAAAGAGCATCAAAAGGCCCTGAAAAGCATCACAGCCACAGCCAGGAAGCTTGGGGTTTTCATGAGCAGCATCCAGGATGCTAGAGACTATTTGCTGCCATACACAACGGCAGCAGAGCTCTCGCTGCAGGCATCCCAAAGTCAGGCAAAATGGGAACACACCCAGAGCTCGGCCGCACAAACCCCACAGCCAGAGTGTTGTAAGCTGAGCTGCCTTGCAGTTTCTTGCACTCATCCCAATCTCTGCGAATGAAAACTCGGAATTCAGTCAAGGCATTGATTGAGCACGAGCGTGCCTTTATTCAATAGGAGAAAGGAGGGGGTGTGAGGTCTGGAGGAAAGATGGGACTCATCCTCTCTTGTAATCATGAGAGCTGCTCAGAGACCATGCTGTTGCCCGGAGCCTGGGACTCGTGTCCTGATTCTGTGCCCCCCTGCGAGATGCTCAGCTTCTCCTCGGTGATGCTGACCTGAGCCTGCATGGTGGTGCTGCTGTCGGGGCACTCAGGCTGTGCTTGGGCTGGGCTGCACTGCAGAGACATTGAGTCCAGGCTGGTGCCTGAGGTGTCTGGTGGGCTCAGGTCAGCAGCTTCAGTAGGGATGGGATGAATGAAGGCTTCAACGATGATGACCTTCTTCTCTTGATAGCTGATGTTATACGGAAGGCTTTCATCTGAACTGCAGCATTCTGTGCTTAGTAACAACTCTTCATTGATGGAAGATGCGTCATCGTAACATGCCCTGCGTCTTGGGGATATACAAGGGCTCGGGTCACCTAGGAAGGAGCAGATGTACAGCAGTTAGTGTCGAACGTTCGCAAGATGAACCATGGAGATTCTTGACATTTGGCTATGTAGTGGTGGTGGGCAGAAGCAAATAGGCTTCTAGCAACAGTGTCACTGTCTTGAAAGTGATCCACGTGCAGGTCCAGCTCTTGTGTTGACAAGAGACTCATTTGGGAAAGACAGGGATCAACTGAAGATGTCAGGCACGGGCTTGAACGCCAGAAGGAGGTACAAGCCCACTGAAAGCATGAATTCTACCTGTGTTGCTGACAAGCAGTGTTTTGTAAGCTGGACTTGCACCCTTACCTGCCAGGACCAAGACTTCTGCTTCAGAGGGCTCCCTGGCACTGCTCTGCAGTTGGTGTTTGGCCACAGGGGATGGTTTGCCCAGGCAGAAGCAGGAACACCAACTGCCAGCTGCTGACTCTGCCCTCTTCCTGGGAGAACTCATTCTGCAGAGAAAACAGAGCATGCTGTCAGACGTGGTGCAGGGTGATGGAAGAGCTGCACCGAGCCCTGGCCAAAAGTTGCCTGTTCTGGGCACTGCCTGCTTTCTGCTGAAACACAGCTTAGAAACGCCCTCTGTTTCAAACAGCAGAGGATGCTTCCATTCCTACAGCTCAGCCCTCAAGTCCTGAAGGCTAAATACCTCTCAACGATGTCAAGCAAGGACATGGATCCGGAGAATGTCGGAGGCTCAGGCTGCTTTGCTCTCCCAGGGCTGACCTTCACCAGGGAACAAAGGCCGTTGATGAGCTTGCCCCATTTCTTTGGCTCTGCGCAACAAAACAAAGAAACCAGTTCATTTCAGGCCTGGCTCGGTTGGACGAAGCTGAGCGCAATGCATTCGACAGAGCATGTAACAACGGGAAGAACATTCCCAACAAGGACACGCAAGAATGGATTTTCCCCATCCCTGGAGGTGCCCAAGGAGATTACTGTAGTTCTCTTTCTAAGCTTGCTGAACTTGGGCATAAACAAACCCCCTGAAAGTAACGTTCTGACCCTATTTGACTAACTCGCATTGTCAAATGTAAATTACGCACCTGGCTTTGGCAATGAATTGAGGAGGGAATCGGGAACTTTTCCGCTGATGAGTTCCATGCACTCACCAGGGAAAAGCCCAACCTGTAATTAGAACAAAAAGACAGGTGAGCATTAGCCCGAGCCCAGAGCCAAAGGGAAGGTCCACTGACAGTGACACAGGGCAACTGTTTGCATCCAGCAGCCATCCTGTGCAGGCAGAGCAGCTCCAAGCTGAGATTCCCAACTCTACTGAAGTTGTGCTCTCTAGTCAAAAACGTGTGCCTACCTCAAAGCCACGCTTGCCTCTCCACCAGGGGCTCAGCCTGTTGATATGTCCTCATATCAACAATGCTCACCAGATCTCCGACCTGAAAGAGATTGAAACATCAATCCCAGATTCAGCAAATCTGGTAGGAAAACAAAGCAGAAAGGACTGCCCTCTTCTATGCACGACAACACGGAACGCCTGGAACTGCTTACCTCCAGAGAGAGCTCATCTGGCCCCTGGGCGACGTGGCTCTTAATAACATGGGCTGCCGCAAATGCTGGTACGTTTAAAGATGACATAGCACGCACCAGCTGCGGCTTCTGCATGTTATCAGCCTGCAAAACAGAGAACAGGCCGTGGTCAGGAGCTGAGGACAAACCAGGAGGATTTCAAGGTGAGGAGCACATCTGCAGAGAAAGCTGCAGCAAATGCGCTCCGTCCTTCTCAGGAGCACTTCAGAAGGAGCTGCACGTCTCATAGCTCTGGAGCAGCACTTCTTCCCCACCCTTCACTACTCCAAGCAGCTCCAACAAACTTCTCAGAAGAAATCCAGGCCAGCACAGACCTGGCAGACCAGAACCAAGTGCAGCTTGTGTGACGGCAGTGCCCACTCCTTGCTTCCACCCTGCTCCAGCAGGTTAAGGAGTCTGAGCCTCACTGGCCTTTGACAACTCAAGACTTTCAGCACCTCATGCCAACATTTCTCACTAAGATACACCTCAGGCATTGAATTCTCTTCTCACTACCTCCTCCCAGTCCTCCCCTAGGAACAGAAACCATTCAGATTCTACAGCAAACACATCTACCCTGCAAGAGCACACTGAACCACCTGCAACAATGAAACATGGTTTTGGAGAGTGGGTTTGAAAACACACCTTTAGACAGCTGTCTCCCTGTAGCCAAAAGGAAACCAAGCAGCAAAAGAAGAGTCCAGCCTGAAATATGCCCATGCTACTAGCCCAGGTTTTTCACAGTCAATGCAGAATCCATCCTGCTCTTGAGTTAACAAATGACCAGTGGGTCTCCCCTTGCTCCACCCCTTCTCCTTCAAAGCCAGAAAAAGAAAGAAAAACAAGTAGAAGAAAACCCAGACGTACCTTTCCACACACAAAGCAGAAAGTGGAACAGCAGTTGTCTCCTTCCTGAGACATGGTGGGGCGCATCCCAGAGGAAGCCCAAGTTCTTTGCTTCTCTCCACAGGGACTTCAAGCACTCTTGGCAAGAGCTGCTTTGGTTCTTTCTTCAATTGCTTCCATCACCAGAATCTCCTTTGGAAAAGGAACCCGAATGAAAGAATCAGCAAATGAAAAAGAATGAGCAATAGCCACTTTACCAGCTTTCTTCTGACACTCAATTTAGACTCTTGACTCGGGCAAGGTCTTAAAATCAGCTGGTTACAAGAACTGTCCCAAAATATATCCAACATCTGTACAGCTGCCGTTATTTCTGACAGCGAGTGTAATCACAGAATCATAGAATGGCCCGGGTTGGAAGGGACCTCAAGGATCATGAAGATCAATCACCTCCCTGTCCCTGCTGGCCATCCCCTCTTCTGATGGAGCCCAGGGGACCATTTGCTCTCTGAGCTGCAAGAGCACGCTGATGGCTCACGTTCTGTTTTTCATCCACCAGGACCCCCAGGTCCTTCTCTGCGGGGCTTCTCTTAAGGACTGCTCCTCCCAGTCTGTAGAAATGCCTGGGATTCCTCCAGCCCAAGTGCAAAACCTTGCACTTTGCTGTGTTGAACCTCATTAAATTCACCTAGGCCAACCTCTCGGTTGAGCTCCCTCTGAATGGTATCCCTTCCTTCCACTGCGTCAGCCGCACCACTCAGCAAACAGCAGAGGGTGCACTCCATTGCATCATTGGTGTCTCTGATAACCATGTAAAAAAGCACTGGTCCCAAGACAGACTCCTGGATGACACCACTTGTTATCGGCCTCCACCTGGACATCAAACCATGAGTCACCACCCTCTGTCCTCTACAAAACCTCTTTGTCTTCTACTCCTGCTGCAGCTGCAATGGCTGCACCAGCATGACTCACGTGTTTGACAATCCTCCAGCTCTGGCCTAGCCATGCACAGCAGCAGTCCGTCTCCCTCCCAGCTCACTCACCAGTGTGCTGCTGTGCCCCAAATTCAGTGCAGCAGCATTGAGAGCAGGCAGCACCCATCACCCTCCTCTAACTCTCTCTGCCAGCTGCGATGAGGACTGACACAGCACGCCCACCCCAGCCCAGCTTTTCTGCTGAGACAGCTCCCAGCAACCACCCAGCACCAATCCCAGTTGCTGCAAACTGTCTGAGAGCCTGCTGGAGTGCACTGACAATAACTTTGTGGGCCAAGCATTAAGCACACCAAGCAGAAGGGAAGCATTACTGGACATGCTGAACAGCAGGGGTTAAGACTGGAGGTGGTCAGGGCTGTAGTGACCATGCCCTCCTAGAGTTCCTCATCTCAAGGAATGTGTGCCTGGCAAAAAGCAAAGTCAGGACCCTGAGCTTCAGGAGAGTCAGCTGCAGGCTGTTCAAAGAATTCTTGCATGAGAGACACTGGAAAACTGTTTTTAGGGGTAAAGGAATGGAAAAGAGATGGTAACTTTCTCAGAAAACCTTTCTCAGAGCTGGAGCTCTGAGCTCCATCCCGACCACACGAAACACAGCAGAGGAGGCAGGAAAGCAGCATGGCTGAACCTGCTGGTTACAGGGAGCAACAAGAAGGAAATGGAGAAACAGCGGAAACGGAGACATGCAGCCTGGTCGCTTTGGTGGCCTTCTACAGTGGAGTGACAGCATCAGTAGGGAAAGGAAAAGCAACTGACATCACTCAGCCAGACTTTTGCAAGGCCTTCGATGTTGAGCAAGTTTCCTGTTAGAACTCAGTGTGAACAAATCTACCACCGAGCAACACCCTGAGCCCCCACTCACCTCAGCAGAGGAAAGCCTGCACCCCAGCCTTCCGCCTATTCTGCTCCATTGATGGAAGCACACCGGGCATCATTGCTACTCACCCGACCAATGATGATAGGGGCAGAAAAGGGAATTCCTCTTTACCTTTCAGATGAAAAATTGATGACTGTGTGGAACCTTCCCAGTACCGCTGCGGGGCCTTCCTTTACTTGTATCCTGCTGCTCCGTGTCACAGTGGGAGAGCTGCTCTGGCCTCTCCTCTCAGCCTGTGCCTCCTGCAGTGTGAGCAGCTTTGTGGATAGAGGAGACACCCACACAGACTTGGGCCTGGATAGAGAACTGTGCCCTACAACATAGGTACATTTACATCACGCTCTTTTCCTTGTGTGTGAGCAATCCTTGCTCTTTTCAGATGGTACTATGAGCGTGTGACACCCCAAACACATATTTAGCATCTGTCCATATCATTAAGGCTCTCGTCAAGGCAGTTATTTCAGCCTTCTGAGGGGTAGTCCCCATGGCTGATGGTTGTGCTTCCATTCCCTGCTCAGTAGCAGTTACTGCATGTCCTGCCTTAAAGCCTCCTTGTCTCACAAAACTGCAGCTGCTGGTAAATCAGGCGTCTTCTGCATCTTCTAAGGGTTCGTCCTTCAGCTCCGACCGACTGGATGTAATGTGCAGCATCAGTTGTTTCAAAGCAGTGATGTCATCCTGGTTCTCCACCAGGGGAGTTCCGCTAAGGAAAGATACTGGGTTGGCAATAGTAGTTACAATTATTTCTATATCACCCTGCTCTACCAGGATGGCCTGGTATTTCGGGAATCTTTGGGGTGAACAGATGCCATTCAGAGGGACCTTGACAGGCTGGAAAGCTGGGCTCGGGTGAACCTAATGAGGTTCAACACAGCAAAGTGCAAGGTTTTGCACTTGGGCCGGAAGAACCCCAGGCACCTGTACAGGCTGGGAGGAGTTGTCCTTGAGAGCAGCTCGGCTGAAAAAGACCTAGGGGTCCTGATAGATGAGAAACTTAACATGAGCTAGCAGTGCGCTCTGGCAGCCCGGAAAGCAAATGGGATCCTGGGCTCCATCAGGAGAGGGGTGGTCAGCAGGGATAGGGAGGTGATCGTCCCTCTCTACTCTGCTCTTGTGAGGCCCCATCTGGAGTACTGTGTCCAGGTGCGGAGCCCTCAGTACAAAAAAGATATGGAGATTTTGGAAAGGGTCCAGAGGAGGGACAGGAAGATGATCAGGGGGCTGGAGCACCTCCCCTATGAGGACAGGCTGAGGGAGTTGGGTTTGTTCAGCCTGGAGAAGAGAAGGTTGCGGGGTGACCTCATTGCAGCCTTTCAGTACCTGAAGGGAACTTACTCCCAGGAGGGGAGTAAACTCTTCGAAAGGGCTGATAATAGCAGGACTAGGGGAAATGGTTTTAAGTTGAAGGAGGGAAGATTTAGGTTGGATGTTAGGGGAAAGTTCTTTACTAGAAGGGTGGTTAGGTCCTGGAACAGGCTGCCCAGTGAGGTTGTGGATGCCCCGTCCTTGGAGGTGTTCAAGACCAGGTTGGACGGGGCCCTGGGCAACCTGATCTAGTAAAGGCGTATGTTTGGTGGCCCTGCTAGGCAGGGGGGTTGGAACTACATGATCCTTGAGGTCCCTTCCAACCCGGGTAATTCTGTGATTCTGTGATTCTGTGGGGTGAAAGCCAATGTCCCCCTTTTGCCTCCAATACAGTAAACACTGCATGAGATATTAAAACTGGTATCCTTTGGCCCAGTGTAGATTGATGGGCTTCTTGAATATTGAGCACCAGTGCACCCTGGATATCCCTTACTCACTTCAAGCTGTTTCAAGTTTACCATCAGTCCGTTAGCTGTGTATCCATGGTCGGCACCCTCCTGTCATTCCTGGCAACGTATGGAGTTCCTTGGCAGTTTGCAGCTCAGGGGTTGAGCAGATGGCTTCTTTCTTGGCAGTCCTTAAGGTTCAAAGTCCAGCTGTCATCTCCTATCCCAAATACGTCACTTGCTGCTGAGTTAGTTGTGCTTTCTGTAAACCAAGAAACTCAGCAAACTCTCAGTCTATTGTACACAGTCCTTTTGTTGCTGTGGCACCCACGTGCTCCAGTAAAGTTCCACCCTAGGATGGAGGATCCCAGGTCTCAGGCTCACGAGTTGACCAGTTCTCAACAATCATTTAGCTGTTCTCACAACCCTGGGTAACACTGTCCAGGTTCACTGAGTCTCTTCTCCCTCTATTAGGGAGAACAGATACACGCAAGTACTCGTATGCTATCATGAGGAATTCAGTAGGTTACATTTAATTTAGAAGCATGATGCAATCAAAAGCTCGCTTAAATAAAAGCATACCCTTTTCTTTCACTCAAAATAATAGCCCAGAAAAAAATAAAAACAAAACAAAACTCTCATCATAATTGTTAAAGAAATTATCTACTAAATCTCGATGGAGAGTGGAGACACATGCTAGTTTTAGGAACACAGCACTTATCTCATTATCTGAATGCATCTCAAGGCATGCTCCTTGTGAAACTGTGAGAACTTCTATCATTAACAGACGTGTACCATGCCCTGATATATGGTTAAACCGCTTGCAGTGCACTGTCAGATGTACAGGATGGCAGCTGTATGTGCTGTGACCAAATAAACCCCACACTGAAACCTTTCAGAATTTTAGGACCTACAAGTACTGCATTCATATTAAAAGTAAAAAATTCCTAAGCTACACATGTTCTAGGTTTCCATTTGTTAGATACAACATACCTTTGGAAGTAGGCGCCTAAAAAGATATGCCTTCTACTTGCTTCTCTGTCTGGCTCTTCGAAAAGAAGGCCTTTGGAGCAGGAAATGCAAAGGGCAGCTCATTTCTTAACACTGACTCTGCATCAACATTCTCTGTGTTTGCACGCTTCTTAGATGCCACTTTTCTTGTCACTGGAGTTGACAGTGTGAATTCCATATCACCCAGTTGAGTATCATGCCTCGAATGGTGCCAGAGACGGAACAAAAGGTTTTCTGATCACAGCCGGAGAAGTTACTGTCAAAGAAATTCTAACAGCTGAGAAGGTCAGACACAATGCTTATAAAAATATCATACATTATTTGGCTATTGAACAAAACAGTTGAAAACTCTGATTCTCTCCTAGAATAAGTTCGTTTCTTATAGACTGTCAAACACCATTTTTTTATTTGTTCATCTCAATTCTCCATTGAGGATTAACCCTCACCAGCTTATCTAAACATAAATATGAATTATCACTTGGTTTAGTTAAAAATTTGAATAATATCACAGTGGATTTTGTTGTCCAACACAGTAAGATTGAATTTCTTTCGGTACCTTTCAACCTCTGCCTACCTCCAGCCTAACTCCAGAATCTTATTAACTGTGCCTTATCGCTTCCCATTGTGTTTTAAAATCCTCACTGACTCCTTTACTTGTTCCCTTGCTTGCTGTTTCTGTGCAAACCAAACACGGGAGTTAGGGATCACGTCAAACCAACCATGGCCTACAGGTAGAAGGCAACAAAATTTATGCTTAACATACTTCTTTGCTCTATCTTTATCTTCCTTTGGTCAAGGTCCACTAGATACTTAAATATGGAGTAAGCACTAGATACAATGAGAAGCAGATTTCTAGATTAAGAGCTGTATTTTTTCTGTAAGAAACTAGCTGTACATCTTCACACACCTGCTTTGTTTTCTGAGTATTTAGATCGAGTGGAGATTCTTCAAACACTGAAGCTACATCAGAAAATTCCATGGATCCAAACGCATCTGGCACATGGCTGCAGTCTGGCACATCTTCATATGCCAGAGCCTTTTCAGACAGAAATGTTCCACCGAGATTCTTTTGCAGAATTAGAAGGAAGATTTCATCAGAAGATTTCACCACTAAAGTCTAAATAAGATTGGTTTGCAAGTTCCAAACTATGGCTAACAGCTAATGGAAGTCCACAGGCCAGCAGCAACAACTTTTATATTATGTTCTTAATATTCTAATTGTTGATATGACGTTCATATAAAGAGCAGAAGGGAAATTACTCTTAGAGCTCAAGTCATCTTTCACAGCCTGCGTCAACAAGAGCAGCACCTCATAGCCTTTGGTTTCAAGACCTGGACCACAAGCTAGCTAATGATTTTACACAGAATTCCAGAGTTCAAGTCACTGTTTACATTAGGGCTGAAATTGTACTGAAAGCCTTCAAGTTCATCACACTTAATTATCACTGGCACCACACATAACTCCACGTTACATATGTGATCACACGCAACCTGGCAACTTCAGACAATTCCCAAAGCACTCCACTTGCACTTGGCTACTAAAGTACAGAAAAAGGAATTAACATCAGAAATAGCTGCAGTCAAAACCATCTAAGAATCCAAGTCTCCAGGAAACAAGGAAAGCAAATCCTCTCCAGGACTGTGTTCTAAAAGGAAACAGATCAGAAAGGTGAGTTCTTCCCCCCTTTGACCACCCACTCATGTAACGTCCATGTCATTTCTAAGTATGCTGCCCAGACCAAGACTGAGGATGCTTCAGAAGAAGACCTTCCCTGCTAAGCCAAACAGAACAAGTAAGGTACCAAAATATGTAGAGCCAAACGAGGAAAGGTGCTCTAAGAAGGTAAGCATCACAAGAGACCAACAGGAATACTTACACAATCCAAACAATGCACAGTTTCTGTTCCACAAGCTGCCAAGAGGAATGTGTGCAGTACTCACAGCGCACCATGTACACTGCTTACTGCAGTCATACTGCTTCGTAGGACCAGCCCAACTTACTAAAACACTTTAATGAGCAATCCGAACTGTCTGGATCAGCACGGTTCACTTGGAAGGGACCTTCACAGATAAACCTGAAGAGGTGAGGCGACTGCACTATCTAAACCTTAAAGCATATAGGACCTTAAAGCATAAGCTTAAAGCACAGAAGCATGACCAGCAGGTCGAGGGAGGTGGTGCTGCCCCTCCACACTCCTCTCATTGAAACCCCATCTGGAGCACTGCACGCAGTTCTGGAGCCCTCAACACAAGAAGGACTTGGAGATGTTCAGGCAGGTCCAGAGGAGGGCCATGAAGGTGATCAGAGAGGGCTGAAAGCACCTCTACTATGTGCACAGGCTGAGAGAGATGGGGCTCTTCAGCCTGGAGAAGACTCCAAGGAGACCTTAGAGTGGCCTTCCAGTATCTGAAGAGGGCCTACAGGGAAGGCTGGGGAGGGACTTTTCATAAGGGCAGGTAGCAACAGAATGAGGGGAAATGGCTTTACATGGGAAGAAGGTAGATTAGGATTGGATATTAGGAAGAAATGCTTTACTGTGGGTGTGGTGAGACACTGGAGCAGGTTGCCCAGCAAGGCTCCAATATGATTGCTTTGCAAGTTCCAAACTATGGCTAACAGCTAATGGAAGTCCTCAGTCCAGCAGCACAAAATTTTATATTATCTTCTTAATATTCTAATTGTGGATTTGACGTTCATATAAAGAGCAGAAGGGAAATTACTCTTAGAGCTCAAGTCATCTTTCACAGCCTGCGTCAACAAGAGCAGCACCTCACAGCCTTTGGTTTGAAGACCCGGACCACAAGCTAGCTAATGATTTTACACAGAATTCCAGAGTTCAAGTCATTGTTTATGTTAGGGCTGCAATTCTACTGAAAGCCTTCCAGTTCATCACACTTCATTATCGATGGCACCACAGATACCTCACAAAGAAGCATTATGACACCACAAAGGGGCATTATGACGACAGAAAGGGCATTATGACATCACAAAGGGCATTATGAATCACAAAGGAGCATTATGACATCACAAAGGAGCATTATGACGTCTCAAAGGGCATTATGACGTCACAAAGGGCGTTATGACGTCACAAAGTAGCATTATGACATCACAAAGAAGCATTATGACACCACAAAGAAGCATTATGACATCACAAAGGGGAATTATGACGTCAAAAAGGGTCATTATGATGTCTGAAAGGGGCATTGTGATGTCACAAAGGGGTGTTATGACATCACAAAGGGGTATTGTGACATCACAAAAGAGCATTAAGACATCACAAAGGGGAATTAAGACGTCACAAAGGGCATTATGACGTCACAAAGAGGCATTATCACGTCACAAAGAGGCATTATGAAAACAAAGGAGCCTTATGACGTCTCAAATGGCATTATGACATCACAAAGGGCATTATGACGTCACAAAGGGGCATTGAGACATCACAATGGGTCATTATGACGTCAGAAAGGGGCATTATGGCATCAGAAAGGTGCATTATGATGTCACAAAGGGTGTTATGATGTCACAAAGGGGCATTATGATGTCACAAAGGGGCGCTGGGAAAAGATCTCTGTGTGGAGATTGCTTCTACTAGAGGTAGTTCTATAAGACTGTTATATAGAGCTGTGCAGGGGCTGTAAATCTGTCTGCAGAGGGTGATGATCAGTTCCAAGTGTCTGCAGTCAATGCTCATGGACAGAGCCCATCCAACCTGGCCTTGAATGCCTGCAGGCCTTGAATGGGGCATCCACAGCCTCCTTGGGCAACCTGTTCCAGTGTGTCACCACCCTCTGAGCAAAAAACATCTACCTAAGATCCAACCTATACCTCCCCAGTCTCAGTTTTAAACCATTCCCCCTTGTCCTATCATTATCCACCCTCATAAACAGCCATTCCCCCTCCTGTTTATACGCTCCCTTCAAGTACTCAAAGGCCACAATGAGGTCTCCCCACAGCCTTCCATTCTCCAGGCTAAACAAGCCCAGATCCCTCCACCTTTCCTCATAGGAGAGCTGCTCCAGCCCTCTGATCATCACAGTGGCCCTCCTCTGGACCCCCCCCAACAGCTCCACATCCTTCCCAGGCCTGGACACAGTGCTGCAAATATGGCCTCACAAGAGCTGAGCAGGAGTGGACAATCACCTCCCTCTCCTGCTGGCCACCCCTTTTTCAGTGCAGCCCAGAACACACATGGATCTATCTTTTCCATACGGATATTCCCATCTGTGTACATATATATACCACACCTACACCCCCACAATCTGCTACAACTCCATAGAATTTTCAAGGTTGGAAAAGACCTGGATGATTTTATGATCTTATGATCTCAGATCTTATGATATGGATGATCTTATGATCATCCAGTCCAACCATCACCAATACTTCCCAGTTAAATCACATCCCTCAACACAACACCCAAACTTTTTGTGAACTTCCCAGGGTTGGTGACTCTACATGAGAGAAAAGGGCACTCAGATAAGGGATTCTGCATTTGCTATTAGCAGAGGTGGGATGAGACCGAGCACTGCCCCAGCTCCTGGGATAATGCAGAAGGGCTGAGACCTTCCAGCTGCTTCCACCCAGGGTCACACAGCAAAGCCGACCCTGCAGGAGTCTGCATCATTCTTTGCATGGCATTGCTAAGAGGAAGATCCCCCCCCTACCCTTGGCTCTACACTCCAGCTGCTGTCTGCCATCTGTAAAGCCACCACAGCTCTCCTACTGGAGTTCCCATCTGCACAGTGACAGCTTGGTTTCTTCTTACTGTCAAAGCAGCCACAGCCTCAGTGCTTCTCAAATCTCCCCTTTTCAGCTGATTTCCTCTTTCTTGTGGCTGGGCAATTCCTCCCTCTCACAGTCATCCCTCTGCCCCACTCTGTGCCCACAGACCCAGAGAGGGCACACAGAGCCAGCCCTGTCCCAGCTGCTGCTGCTTCACATCTGACAGTCTCAGGAGCTGAGATCCAGGCCGAGACAGCAATGCCCAGACATGGTTTGTAGGACGTTTGTGATAGGAAATAGGGAGGCTTGTGATTAAACCTGCCCCCTAAGGAGGAAGGCAATGCTGCCTGCAGCCCCAGCAGGCATTACAAAACATCCCCATTTACAGGAGGGTTTTAAATAGCACAATTCAGGAACTACAACTGCACAAATTCCCGCATGCCCTGGAATAAGTTTGGGAATGGACATGGTTCTACCACCTGTGCAATGCCATAGAAATAACAACCATCCACCTGTAAACCTCCATCCTCTCCCCTGCTGCACAAAGGGAAGCTCAACAGCAGTGCACAAATGTCCCAGCAATGTCTGAGCACTGCTCTGTGCATCCCAACCTGCTCATCCCATCCACTCCTGGCTGGGCAGCAGGATTGGGGTGGCACATTGCAATGGGCACAGAGGAACATGGAAGCCCCACACATGTGAGGAAGGGGCTGGCTGTGCTCCACACTCACGTTATCAGACGTGATTTGCCCTTCTGTGGGGAGCCTCTGCTCTTTCCCAGCTCATCCTCCAGCGTCTGGGACTCCAGGATCTCATTCAGGCTGTTGTTGGCTGCGGGGCAGCTCCATGAAGAGCCTCCCCTCCACCGACCAGCACACAACAGCCGCTCCCGCGCACTGCGGCTCAGCCAATCGGAGCCGGCGGAGCTGCCGCTGCCCGATGGGACCCCCCCCCCCACATATTGACCCCCCAGACGAGGAAGAGGAGGAGGAGAACGATGAGGAGCTGCCGCAGGAGCTGACGTTGGGGCGGGGGGGCAACGCGGGGGGGGGTCGGCAGTGGGGGGTGGGGGAGGGGGTGGGGCAGCATTACCCCCGGACCCCGTGGACCCCCCCCAGCCAAAGTGCTGCTCTCCGACCCCCGCGGGCTCTTTGTGCAGCCGCTGCCCTCCAGTTATAGGACCCCCCCCCCCATATTGCGCTTTGCTCACCCCCACCTCCGGAACCCCCCCCCCACTCACCACATCGCCCCCTCCCCCCCCGGGTGGGGTTATGGGGGGTGGGGTGGGGTCGACGATGTGCCGTAAGCCGCGCCGGGGTCGTGTGACAAACCCCCCCCCCATCAAGATGAATGGGGCGCTGTTGGGGGGGGGCTCAGCCGTAAGGATAAAGCGGGGGGGTTAATGACGGGGGGGGGCAGTGCTATAGGGAACGCAACTAATCTAAGCCCCCCCCCCCCACATTAACACCCCATTGTGTGTGGGGGTGGTGGGGGTGGGGCACACAATAACCCCCCCAAAGGCCAAACAGCCCCAACACCCCCCCTCAAAGCCGCTGACTTACGCTGTGCCCCCCCTGCATGAAGGGCCCCCCCCCATCGATTGAGCCCCCCCCAATCCCATCTATAGTTGAGAGCTATGCTTTTTGTAACCCCCCCCTTTTAAAGCCCCCCCCCCCCACAATGTTGTGCACGATGTGCTGCCCCCCATGAGCCCCTGACCCCCCCCCTTAAAAGATGGGGTGGGGGGGGTGGTCTCGGACCCCCCCTCCTTTAAACGATGGGGTGGGGGGGCGGATTGTCACTGCCCCCCAACACCAAAATGGACACCCCCCTTTTAAAGGATGGGGTGGGGATGGGGGGGTGGGGGGTGAAGGTGATCTCGCCCCCCCCCCCCATTAAAACGGACCCCCCACCCCTTTAAAGGATGGGTGGGGGTCGGTTACGGGCCCCCCCGGCGCTGTGTGTGTATGTGCCCCCCCCCCGTTTTGCTCCCCCCGTGGCGCAGTGTGCTGGGAAAGGATCTCTGTGTGGAGATTGCTTCTACTAGAGGTAGTTCTATAAGACTGTTATATAGAGCTGTGCAGGGCCTGTAAAGAGAGTTGAGGGGGACTCTAGTGGGCATATGGGGCTGTGGTGGGCAATAGGAGGACTAGGGGCTCTAGGGGGCTCTGAGGGTGTGTAGGGGTTGTGGATCAGGTTGGATCTTAGGAAGATGTTTTTCACTCAGAGGGTGGTGACGCACTGGAACAGGTTGCCCAAGGAGGCTGTGGATGCCCCATCCCTGCAGGCATTCAAGGCCAGGCTGGATGTGGCTCTGGGCAGCCTGGTCTGGTGGATGGCGTCCCTGCACATAGCAGGGGGTTGGAACTGGATGATTTTTGGGATCCTTTTCAACCCAGGCCATTCTATGACTGTACAGTTCCATAGTGGAACAAATATAATATGCTAACTATGTAAAACATGGAGTCAGACCTGTGTGATTTGTCCACACCAGGAGGTGATTAGAAAACAATTTGTAAGCTACAAAGCTGCTTGCTGGAAAGGAAAAGAAAATAAAACTACAAGAAAAAGGGAAATCATTTCTTCCTGAAAATAGGAAGAATTATAGATCTGACATGAAATTTGAGTGAAGCTCCTGATTTTATGAAGCTATTCCCATTATTTTCTTGGTGCTGTGTTTCCCAAATGAGTGGTTTCTGGCTCTGCTGCAGCACCAGTCTGCATGTGAACATCAACTCTGTTCACCATCTGGGAAGATTAGGACTTCCCTTCTCCTACCAGCACCACTGAATTACAGTTACTCAGTGGTTAAACAAAGGAATCCTTAAAGAAGGGTTTACAGCTGTCCTGTTGTCTGAAGTGCTTGGGGCATTCTGATGCTATTAAGCTCTATGTATTAACAAGTTAAAAAAGAAAAGGTAGGCATCTGATTGTTGTGACAGTTTCTAAGCGATTTGGAAAGCTGTACCACCCAACCACTCCTTCTATTTGATGGAGGTGACAAAGCTCAGTTTAATTTCTGACTGCTGTTTAAATTCTGAAGCTCGAGCTGGTTCCTGGAGCAGAAAAAGCTCGGAAGCTGTCCCTCCTACAAGCAGGCACCTCTGAGCAAAATATGACATCTCAGTTTCTGATGGTAAGGTCAGGAGATCTGATTCCAGCATCTAGCTTTTGGCTTAATACTGTGTTAGTGGGACCTTTGGCATCTAGCACTTAATGATCTTGAAGGTTTCTTCCAACCCAAGCCCTCCCATGATCCTATGATTCTGTGATTTCATTCAGGTTTATTGAGATGAGTTCTCCTGAATGTGCTGTTCTCCATATGATTATAATTGGAGTCCAGATGGGTGACTGAAACCAGACACCAAACTTTCTGATGGCCAAAATTAAATGAAATCAATCCTTTACTGTGTCAGTAGTCTGTAACTAGAGCCCATCAGGTAATTCCCAGCCTCCTGCCTGTATCAGTGGCTGCACACAGTGAAAAAGTCTGATGGGATTTTAACCTCTAAAATGTTCCAAAGCAACCAGAGGGTGAATATATTCACTATGTAAATACCTGCAGGAATAAGCTTGTCATGTATGTCCTCAGGTACCACAGTAGTTAATGGTGGGACTCAGTAGGTCATGCTGAAAGTTGAGTCTGCTGATTTTGAAGGTCTTTTGAAGGTCTTTTCCAGCCTACATGACCTTATGCTAATATTTCTGAAATTTATTTCTGTTCAGCTCCCAGAAAACCTCCCACCCAGCCCCCAACTGACCCCGTGGTGAAAAATAAAACAGAAAGCTCAGTGACGCTGGCATGGTCCCCTCCGAAGATGCACCGCCCCATTCCAGTCGATGGCTACATTGTGGAATGCAAGAAACTAACTGGCTTCACCTGGGTGAGGTGCCACGAGTCTCATGTCCCCGTCCCAGAGTTCACGGTGAGCAATCTGTCTGAAGAGGCTGATGATCAGTTCCGAGTGTCTGCAGTCAATGCGCATGGACAGAGCCCGTCTCTGGAATTCCCAGGGAGCGTGCACCTTGGTAAGCACAAAAACCCCAATGGAAATGGGTCAGTGTGTGCTGAGCAGCTGTGTTGGTTCCCTAAAGATGCTTCCTTTGACTTTAAGGTTAGCAGTGCATTAACACACCAAAGGCTTTCCTTTATTCCTAGTTCTCCTATCTCCTATCAACCTCCAGCTACCACTAAAGTGATACGAGTTGTTTCTGTGACAGAGACATGAATATCCTTATCTTTTGATATCTCACATGTGCAAGAGGCAGAACTTTCTGTAACAGATCTTAAGCACAGAAGTGCTTCTTCTAGCACTCATGCAAAGGGAGAAGTAGAAATGTACCTATGATTTAATCTTCCATCTCTAAATGAGATACCAGACTTGCATCTAAAGAGCATTAAGACATACATGTTCTTCCTCAGACCCAGTCCTGGCTGTGAAATCCCCCCTAACAACTGGTGAAGCTGTACCTGGAGGGGATGCCATGTTTACTATTGACCTTACAACAACGTGCAAGCATGCCAGCTGATGAATGTCTGCAGTTCACAGCTATTGGCCAGTGCATTCAGTCACCAGGTTTACCACTGCATGACCATAGAGCAGTACTTTCAGCTGCAGGTTCAGACAGCCTTTCTGATTGCACTGGAATAGTTTAGAAGTAGGGGAGCAATCATTCCAATAATATCTCTATCAATCAGCTTTGCATGACAAAGTAGAACAAATAAACATTCATGATGGGAGGACCTGTTTGTCATTGGGTGGAAACCTCTGCAGAAGCATGTTTAGAGCATTATTAATCAGTAGAAGGAGATGTTTGGTTGATTTTTACTTAGTAAATCCAGCAAGAAGACCAAATGAAATATCGTGAATTGCTCAGCACTGACACAATGATGAGTGCAGGAACAGAAGGTGATACTTTTTCAGAGATGTTGCAGCAAACATTGACCACGTTAGCCTGATATAAATTGAAATAACGAGGCCTTTGCTCCTGACAGGTGCTGCAGTGAGATTTACCAAGAAGAGCAAAGATGTAGAAAAGATCTGCGCTTGGCTGCGTGAGGAAGCCAAACTGCAGGCTGAGCTTTCAGACACAGGCGCTACTGTGGAGTGGATGAAGGATGGGAAGGAGCTCAAGGCCAGTGAAAATTATGAACTGCAAATTGTGGGGAAGAAACACACCCTGAAAATTCACAACGACTCAATGGATGATGCTGCAAGTTATCAGTGCATCTGTGAGGGGGATAAAATGCTCTATCAGCTTTCAGTGAAAGGTATGTGACAGTCTGGGCTGTCCTCTTCCTGCCCAGGGCCAGCAGACTGCATTCACCTGACTCCCCGACAGTCCAGCTGTTGTCAGACAGCATCTGGGGTGTTTTCAGTGGCTGTTTTGACTTGAACTGGCCAATCTGCTTTGTAGAGCCATTTGATTTCTGTGTTCTGTCCTGTGATTCGTCCCTAAGATATAGAGGAAATCAAGGGAAAGACAGGAAAAAGAGCATCCCAGCCTTCCTGCTCTTCTGTCAGGGTGGCCACAAGAGATGATGTCAACATCTCTTTTTGTAGCAGTGATCCCAAATGTAGAAAACACCTGTGAAGAGTCACAGGGACTAAATTGATGGAGAGCAGAACTTCCTGCCAAGGCTTGTCAGCTAGTCTTAATTTTGCTTTTCTTCTCTCTCTTTGTCATGTTAGCATAATATTTCATACTGGCAGGTCTGCCCATAGAATTAACTGGCACAGGCTGCCCAGGTAGGTGGTGGGATCCCTGGAGGTGTTCAGGAGCTGTCGAGATGTGGCCCTGATGGATGTTATCAGGGGGCATGGTGGGGTGGGTTGGGGTTGGAATCAAAGGAGGACCCCCATGTATTTCATCGGGAAGCACTACTGGTAATAAGACCTTTGGAGCAAATCCTGGTAGGGCCACGCTCAGCTGGTCCAGTCTGGAGGCTGTTTCTCCTTACTGCAGTATCTGCAGTGAAAACCAGCAGCTGCTTTTGTGTGGTTGGGCTCACATCCAGCAGTGGTGACGGGACTACAATGATAAGAGACAGTTCCTGAAAAAATGAATGAAATTTGACTGTATGATAGGATGGAGTTAAATGTATTGACAGGATCTCAGTCATCCCAGTGTCCATCAGCTGGCTCTCGAGCTCCTAAATACAGGCATTCTGTAGAACGTTGTTGAATTTGTATTATACATGCGTGTTCTTGGAACTGCAGAACAAATGCATGCATAATGCAGACTTTGATTTTAGCAGCTCTGACTGCGCTGTCTCAACAGACCCAACTCAGTTGTGTGCGCTGTTTTGAAATGATATGTTAACAAGAAGTTGGAAAACAAGCTCAATTACCCTCAGTAAAATAGGACCGTGGACTTAGGCTTGAACTTTTGGCTAAGACAGTGGTGAGATTTTGAATCTTTGAAGTCAATTATTCCACTGTGTGTTAATAAGGGCCAGTTTTATCATCTAACTTTTGCACTCCAATTAATTTCCATAAAGGAATTCTTTTTTTTCTTTTTTCTTTTCAGTCCTAAGTGATATCTCTATCTTTTAGGCTTGATTTGTTTGCCAGGGGGTTACAGTGCAGTAATAGATACCCCCTCCATTGATTTCCTTCTAGTTTGCTTGTTCCAATTCTTTCCTCAGTTTTCCTATTTTAGACATTTTCTTGAAGCCTTGGGCTTCTTCCTTTGGCTCTGTCCCCTGTACAGTGTACGTCCTTCAACTTGTGGAGATAAGGTAATCTGGTACGTGGTTTATAAAAGCTGCCAATTTGCCAGCTTCTGAATTAGAATCTAGCAATTAGAACTAGGATTAAACGTGCACGTTTGATCTTATGATAAATGAATGCCTCATGGTCACCAATGTCCCTGCAGTTCTTTACCATCATATGTATTTTGTGTCTTCATATTTTGTTTCAGCACTGGCAAACTTCGTAATCAAAGAGACAAGTGGAGGAGTAATCAGGGCCGTTGCTGGAAAACAAGCTGAATTTGTTTCTGAGACCTCTGAAGCCAATGTCATGGTGAAGTGGTACAAAAATGGCAAAGAAATCAAGACCAGTAAGAAATTCACAATGGAAGATAAAGGGAAACTGCATAAGCTTGTGGCTTCAGCTGTAACGAAAGAAGACGAGGGAACATACATCTACACAATTGGAGATGACACTCTGATTTTTGATTGGAAAGTCTCAGGTAAGTTTGTGAGGCAAACATAGGATCACAATCCATGTAAAGCACTTCAGACTTAATTCATTTTATTTGTCCAACGCTGTGGGTTTCCAGTATTTAGGACAAAGATTGCATAGCTCTATTGAAGCAATTCTGACCTTCCTGTTGTCCCTATGCAAATCCACAGTATGAGCAAATAATGTAACTGTGTTGTGATGAATTCAAGACAGCCTTAGCTCCAGCTGGGGCTGGAGTCACGACTTGAGCCCTGACATCTGGGCTTCATTCATCTAGTTCATGTATTGCCTCAGCACTTACATCATCTTTAAACCTATGACTGAAATGGTCCTAAGTTATTAGCATGGGAATCCTGTCTCCTCTTTGGACAAATTAAACTCCACATTTGGAGAGTTGAGTGTCTCCTGCTGTACCCGAAGGACATTGTGATCTCTGAGGTGTCTCCCTGAGGTGCTGTAAGCACAGCCATTAGCTCATAGTGCAAGTAAAGCACTGTTAGGTCAAGCCTGGAGGAGTAATGCTTGTCACTGACATGTTCCTGTTCAGGGTGGAGCTGGAGGGTAAAATAACACAAGAAATTGTCATTGAAATTCAATATCTGTGAAATTCAGCTGGTTGCATTCACAGAACCTGGCGTTAAGATCTGTTTTCTGTTTTATATCTTGAGCCTATTTTCCATAACCCAGTCCTCATTTATGAACTGAAGCTCTACTGAAAGCCTTTCGCTGTGTATGCTCATGCTGCAGTGCAGCGCTTGTGACCTTTAACAGCACATTCACGTTCCTCTGATCACAGGATCCTTACGGTTGATTAAGACCCTCTAGTCTGACTGCTCACCCATCACCACCGTGATGCTCACCATCAGCTTAGCTAAAAACTCAGCAGAGATGATAGATCAAGCACAACACTGGATTTGGGGTGGCTAGAGATTCCTAAGATATTGAAGGATTGCTTGCAGGTGGTGTTGGTTCAGGTATTCACCCTGCATCCCACCTGCTGTTCTGTTTGGTTGAGAATCATGCATTCTGCAATTTCACTTTGTAATTCAAAGACCCTGGCTTTATCTGTTGAAAAACTGATCTAAAACAAGCCAAGAAGACTCCGTTGGAACTGGTTGATGCAGAACAAAGGCATCCCCAAAGGACAAGTTGCACTGTTTGATGAACATTATTGGATGAGAGCTAAGCTAAGATTTAAAAAGTTCTGGGGCTGTCTCTGAGCATCAAATACAGAGGAAGCCTGCATGATTCCCTGAGAATGGATACCTCCTACTTTGGTGTAGGGTTAAGGGAACACTAGCAGTAACTCCTATCACAAAATGTCGCATGGCTCAGACAAAATGCCATCAAGAGGGCTTAATTAGGAGCACCAAATGGTCGCAAGATGGTCTTAGGGCAGGGAAGTAATCTATCTATGTGATATTGATTGATGCTATTAGTTCTTAACAGCTTGACTCTAGAAGGACTGTTGTTCTTTGGTCACCTAGTTATAAAAGAATAAATGGCTCCTGTCTATTACAATTTTTAACGCATTTTTTGTTCACTGATGCCATAAATGTTCCTGGCATAGTAATTGGCCTTGGTATATTCAGTGACTGAAAGCAACAGTTGTTGCTCTAAGAAATGCAGTACAAAGCTAGGTCTGTCTGTAGCTGACAGCCATCAGCTTGCTCCTCAGGCAGGTTCTGTCTGTGTATGGGAGATCACAATGTGAACCACTGATTGATCAGCTGAGGCAAGTGTGGGGTCAGCTGTGGGAGCACAGGTGAAAGTTATGGAGCTGTGCTCCCTGGAGGGGTGGAGTTCGACTCCACCTCCTCTGAGACCTCATTTAAGGGCTGACCCTCACTGAGGCAGCATCTCTTGGAGATTGCTCACCAGGGAGGATCACCTCAGCTCTGGTGAGTTCCCTTTTCCTTATATCTTCTGTATTTCTACCATTTTACTTGTAATTGCTATCCTTGTTAATACCAGCATAGTTATTGCCAATACATTTGGCAAGCCAGGCAGGAGCCACTGACTTGGCATCTAGAAATATAAGGAAAAAAAGAAGTCCTTTGTGTGGAAAATCTTTAATTGGTACAAGGGGGAGAAGACCACCCCCTTAGGGACATGCCTTCCTGGACAAATTCCAGGTTTTGAGGCGTCCCCATATTACCAATTAGCAACAATTATTGAACAATGGGGCCCTTTAAGAGTACCAAATAACATGGACGCCTATTGTCTAACTGATTACTTTCTAGGACTACAAAAAGATATCTTAATTACAAAAGAAAAGCGAATGGCTGCATCTATGGCAGCCTGGCCATTATTAAATGCTTTAAATCGGGCAGAGATAAAATCAAACAACATTGCACATGAAAATGAATTGTTAAAAGCCCGTATTGAAAAATTGGAGGGTGAGATCAATCTATTGACAGGAAAAAAAACGTCATTTTCTTCCTCCAACCCTCAAATTAGATACATTTCATTTAATGACGATCAAGATCCTGAAGATTTCATTTAATGACGATCAAGATCCTGAAGAAATGAATCAAAATAAGATCACTAAATCTGATCTAGAAAAACCATCTGAGACGGACTCACTAGAAGTCCGTCCAGTAATAACTCAAAAAACAAAGAAAATTCAAGATCGACCAGCAGGAGTGCCTCCTGATCAATGGCCCCCTGCCGAATCTGTTTTACATGTAACAGCCCGTCCATATACGCCTACTGAACTCATGGACCTAGTGCAACGATTTAGGCAAAGGCCAAGGGAAAGTGTTCCGGCTTGGTTATTACGGTTATGGGATTCAGGGGCAGATAGTGTACTGGTTAGTGGCCCCGAAGTATCTAAGTTGGCCACAATAACAGTACATCCTGCCCTTCGGCAGAGACTGTATGCTGGGACTCAGTTCCCTGAAGAAAACCATTCAATTGTAGAATGGATAATGGCTGCTTGCCGCATGGTGTGGACAAATAAAACTGACATGCCAGTAAACACAGGGATGTGGTCTTCTATGGAAGACCTTCAAAATTATATACGTGAATTAGGTATGAGAGAGGCTATCTACGAAGACACATTCGATAGCCCTGATATGGTTAAATTTTCTGCGGGAATGAGGGACCTAATTTTACAGTAAGCACCCTCTCATATGTATGGAACCTTGGTTTCCATACTTAATCCAGTAGTATCCGCAGAGGCAGTAGTCCAACAAGCCGTCCAATTGGTAGCAGACCTCGGAGAAACTGAGCGTTTACGAGCTAAGCGCAATATCAGGGTGATTGAGGATGCCGAGGCTTTTCCAATAGTGCGAGCCAGAAGATCGGCCCCGCGAACTTCTCGGGCAGGACCTGTTAGGGTATCCCGGAAACAAATGTTTAATGATCTGCTCCGGGCAGGCGTTCAGTTTTCAAAAATTGATGGGCAGCCCAATCAGGTTCTCCTTCAGTTGTGGAAGCAACTGAAGGATGAACAAAAATTTCAGAATAAACCCAAAAGGCCAGGGATAAGATTTATAGAGCGGCGACCAACAACAACATGGAATTTAGAAGATTTTATAGTTCCAAATAGGAAAAAGAAGCCACCTCAGGTGCCTCGGGTTATGACACCGGAGGTATCGGAGGTAAAAGACTTGAATCTGGCTCAGTTCATGGCTTGACGAGGGATGTCAGTCCTCCTAGGGCCTCTAGACGGGACCGGAGGCCCTATGTGGAACTGACGATATACTGGTCCCGAAAGAATATACAGAAGGTTATGGCCCTAGTTGATACCGGGGCAGAGACATCTATAATATATGGAGACCCAACTAAATTTAAAGGTAATAGAGTGATGATTGGAGGTTTTGGGGGACAAACCATTCCGGTCACCCAAACCTGGGTAAAACTGGGGGTCGGGCGTCTTCCACCACGGGAGTACAAGGTATCCATTGCCCCAATTCCAGAGTATATATTAGGAATTGATATCCTGTGGGGTCTGGCTCTCCATACAACAGTGGGAGAGTTCCGATTGCGGCAGAGATGCATTAGTATCCGGGCAATCCAGACAATATTGAGAGGCCATGCAAAACATGAGCCTATTTGTTTGCCGAAGCCACGCCGGATTACTAATGTGAAACAGTACAGACTCCCGGGTGGGCAGGATGAAATAACAAAGACGGTGCAGGAATTAGAAAGAGTGGGTATTATAAGGCCTGCACATAGCCCATATAACTCCCCAATATGGCCAGTGCGAAAACTGGATGGAACATGGAGGATGACAGTAGACTATAGGGAATTAAATAAGGTCACGCCACCTGTTCATGCGGCTGTACCCAATATTGCCTCCCTAATGGACACACTAAGCAGGGAAATCAAAACATATCACTGTGTCTTGGATTTGGCGAATGCATTCTTCAGTATTCCAATCAGTGAAGAATCGCAAGATCAGTTTGCATTTACATGGGAAGGGAGGCAATGGACTTTCCAGGTCCTACCCCAAGGGTACGTACATTCGCCCACTTTTTGTCATAATTTAGTGGCACGTGATCTGGCTAAGTGGGAAAAGCCAAATAATGTCAATTTATATCATTATATTGATGACCTCCTGTTAACATCCGATTCGTTAGAGGCAGTGAGACAAGCAGCAGATTTGTTGATAGCTTACCTGCAGAAAAGAGGGTGGGCTATAAACCCACAGAAGGTGCAAGGTCCGGGGCTATCTGTAAAATTCCTGGGAGTAATTTGGTCCGGGAAAACCAAAGTACTACCCAGTGCGGTAGTAGATAAAGTCCAAGCGTTTCCAGTCCCTACAACATCAAAACAATTGCAAGAATGTTTGGGTATATTGGGGTATTGGCGCTCCTTTATACCTCATTTAGCTCAGCTATTAAGGCCATTATACAAGCTTACAAAGAAGGGTCAATCATGGAATTGGGGAAAGATAGAACAGGATGCTTTCCAACAGGCAAAACTGGCAGTTAAACAAGCTCAGGCGTTGGGTATATTTGATCCGACCCTCCCAGCTGAACTAGATGTTCATGTTACTCAAGATGGTTTTGGCTGGGGCCTGTGGCAACGCCAGAGTTCTGTTCGAACCCGCATTGGATTCTGGTCTCAGGTTTGGCACGGAGCAGAAGAACGATATAGCATGATTGAGAAACAGTTATTGGCTGCCTATTCGGCATTACAAGCAGTAGAGCCGATAACGCAAACAGCAGAGGTCATAGTTAAGACTTCATTACCAATCCAGGGGTGGGTGAGAGATTTGACTCACCTTCCTAAGACGGGGGTGGCCCAAGCACAAACGGTGGCACGATGGGTCGCCTATCTAAGCCAGAGAAGCAGTCTGTCTTCATCTCCACTTAAAGAAGAACTACAGAAGATCCTAGGCCCAGTGACGTATCACAGTGATACATCAAAAGAACCGATGGTTGCTCCACCAGAGAAGAGTCCCGTTCAGGAAGGAAGATATCCTATTCCTGAAGATGCCTGGTATACGGATGGGTCCAGCAGAGGCAACCCGAGCAAGTGGCGAGCAATAGCATATACCATCCCTCTACTGAGACCATCTGGTTTGATGAGGGGGATGGTCAAAGCAGCCAATGGGCAGAATTGCGAGCCGTGTGGATGGTTATAACTAAAGAACCTGGTGACAGCGTCCTGAACATCAGTACAGATAGTTGGGCTGTGTACCGGGGGCTCACTCTGTGGATTACGCAATGGGCTACCCAGGAATGGACTATCCACGCCCGACCGATTTGGGGTAAAGACATGTGGGTAGACATTTGGAATACGGTCAAACACAGGACAGTATGTGTCTACCATGTCTCTGGTCATCAACCCTTGCAGTCACCAGGAAATGATGAAGCTGACACACTGGCCCGAATCCGATGGATTGAGAATTCACAATCTGAAAATATTGCCCGTTGGTTACATCAGAAGCTACGGCATGCTGGACAGAAGATAATGTGGGCAGCTGCTAAAGCATGGGGGCTGCCTGTACAACTATCTGATATCGTTCAAGCATGTCAGGATTGCGATGCTTGCTCAAAGATGAGACCGAGACCGTTGCCTGAAACAACATCCCACATTGCTAGAGGATATAGTCCTCTTCAGAGATGGCAGGTCGACTACATTGGGCCCCTCCCTCGGTCTGAGGGGGCGAGATATGCCCTGACCTGCGTTGACACTGTAAGTGGACTGCTGCAAGCCTATCCTGTACCAAAGGCAAATCAAGCATACACAATTAAGGCACTTACTAAACTGATGTCTGCATACGGGACACCTCAAGTTATCGAGAGTGACCAAGGGACTCACTTCACTGGAGCGATGATACAGCGCTGGGCAGAAGAAAACAACATTGAATGGCGATTCCACCTGCCATATAACCCAACAGGGGCAGGCCTTATTGAACGTTATAATGGTATCCTTAAGGCTGCCCTGAAAACAGACTCTCAGTCCCTGCAGGGGTGGACAAAAAGATTATATGAAACCGTGCGGGACCTGAATGAAAGACCTCGGGATGGCAGACCCAGTGCCCTGAAAATGTTACAAACTATATGGGCCTCCCCTCTTAGGATCCAAATTACAGGCACCGATAATAAGGTAAAACCGCAGGTTGGTACTGAAAATAATCTTCTGCTCCCTGCCCCTGAGAATTTAGAACCGGGAATCCATAAGATAAATTGGCCTTGGAAGGTGCAGGTAGGACCCAAATGGTGTGGCCTACTTGCACCTTGGGGGAGATTATTGGAGGTGGGAGGTTCAGTCACCCCCTCGGTGATAGGTACATGGCCTACTGACATCGTGGTCAATACTCCGGCCTTTTTTGCTAAAGGAACACCTATTATGTCCCTATGGCAGATCAAGACTCCTCCTCTGGTGCCAGATATAGTTATACAGCCACAGATATCTGGCCAGAGGGTATGGTATCGGAGGCCGGGACATAATCCAGTACAAGCAGAAGTATTGACCCAAGATAAGAATACAGCCTGTATCTTGCCCTGGAGGGCGGATCTTCCCCTCCTAGTACCCTTGAAACATCTATATTACTCCCCTTAAGATTGATTCTAAGCCTCTAGGACCATTACTCTGGACTGATGAAACGCAGACGGACCTGCACTTCAAGATGATTTGTCTCCGGTAACATCTATCAAGCACTGGCCCATGGAAGATCATAAACACCCATCCAATCATCATCATTTGAATAATATCAACATCTAATGCGACGGGAGATTGTATCAGCGTCGTGATTGGGTCTCTGTAATAAGGGGAACTCACCTAATCATTGGTTCACGTTGTGAAGGGGTGGAGTGTATGGGAGATCACAATGTGAACCACTGATTGATCAGCTGAGGCAAGTGTGGGGTCAGCTGTGGGAGCACAGGTGAAAGTTATGTAGCTGTGCTCCCTGGAGGGGTGGAGTTCGACTCCACCTCCTCTGAGACCTCATTTAAGGGCTGACCCTCACTGAGGCAGCATCTCTTGGAGATTGCTCACCAGGGAGGATCGCCTCAGCTCTGGTGAGTTCCCTTTTCCTTATATCTTCTGTATTTCTACCATTTTGCTTGTAATTGCTATCCTTGTTAATACCAGCATAGTTATTGCCAATACAGTCTGGATGGAATGAAGGGCATGAAATACTGATGTGCTCATCAAACGCTGCTTGTTAGCTTAGAGACAAGGTGTTGAATTGGTTTGTTCATGTATTGCAAACAGGTTACTTAGCTGCCTTCATTTTAGCTTCAGAAGAACATGTGCAGAATACAGAATTGATTAGAAGAAATAAGAACTGTCTGCATAGAACTTACTCTTTCCTTACACAGGAGAATCAAGCACACGTTTGTATGTGAGTACCTCCAGAGGTGAAACTTGATCCCCCAGATGTAATGAGCAGAGACATTACAATCAGTTCTAACTGTATCTTAATGCTGTGCTGAATAAGCCTGAGTCAGGATGTAAACCACTTTCTCTTTTTCTCTTCAGATGAAGCCATTAATTTTGTCAGCAAGTCCAAAACGACTCCAGAAATATCAGTCAGTCCTTCTGAAGACCTGGAGCTGGTGTGTGAGGTGTCAGCTGCAAGCGGAGCTGTCGTATAGAAGAAAGATCAAATAGAGGTGAAGCAGGACCAGAGGACAACCATCATCTCCCAGGGGACGCACCGCAAGCTCATGGTCAAAAATGTGACCCTGAAAGACCAAGGGAGCTACAGCTGTGAAACAAAAGATGACAAAGCAACATTCCAAGTGAAAGTCAGAGGTGAGAAAATGCTTGGAATCCCAGAGATAAAGGAACACTTCATTTTGTGTGTCTTGCATTTGGAGGATCAACTTACAGCCTCTCTGGTGCAAAACATTTTGGCTATAGGACTTTCTTTGTCATCTAGTGTCATAGCAACACTTTTCTACATGTGCTTTTCCATCCAGGAATGAATTACTGCAACAAACAATAGGCAAGGAGGGTAACTTGTGCAGCTCTTGTAGTCAGCTGGTGTCTGCAGGGTTACAGTGCAAGAGCACACCAGGCATGCACGGAGTGAGAAAAGGGGAGGTGTTTGATGAGATCTGGTTACAAAATTTGAATGACACAATGAGGTGGAAAATGCCACTAATCAGACTCATAAATGGCCTGGGTTGCAAAGGCCCACAGTGCTCATCCAGTTCCAACCCCCTTCTTCCTATGTGCAGGGTTGCCAACCAGCAGCCCAGGCTGCCCAGAACCACATCCAGCCTGGCCTTGAATGCCTGCAGGGATGGAGCATCCACAGTCTCCTTGGGCAACCTGTTCTAGAGGGCCATTCCCTTCTGATTTACTGGAAATGTAGAGAGACATCAGAAGAAACAAAGAGAAGGGAGGAGGTTCAGCAGTGCATGCAGGTGTTCTAAATCTCATGTCCAAATCTGCTATCAGACTGCGAAATGTTTAGATTTATGATATGATATGAAATGATATGCCTATTCATTTCCCAAGGCAAAATAGAGGGGAAAGTATTTTCCTGTCTTAATGAGGCATCATGATGGTCCCTGTGAAGGGCAAGTATAATGAAAATGGGGAACTGGAGTAAGCTCTGCAGCAGACTACAGCAAAATGGTGTGACTGTTGTGATGTCCCTGCAGAGAAAGAAGACGTGTTTACAAACAAGGACAAGGTACAAAAGGAGGTGAAGGCTGCACTGACTCAAAATGCCACGCTGAGCTGCGAGGTGGCCCAGGAGAAGATGGAGGTGAAGTGGTACAAGGAGGGGAAACTGATCACCTTGAGCAAGAAGTTCAAGGTGGAGTCAGAGGGCAAACAGTGTCGGCTGGTGGTGATCCAGGTAGAGAAGAAAGATGCAGGGGAGTACAGCTGCGAGGCTGCTGGCCAGAAACTCACCTTCAAGATTCATGTCACAGGTGAGAGAGAACACATTTTGGCCTTTCATTCTAGAATGTTTTAGAAAACGGTCATTAGTTTGTAAGTTTTCCCTGCTATGCTTAAAATTTTTGGAGCTGAACTTTGGGGTGGTTAATTTCTGATGAGGAAATTGAACAAATTATTCTAAATACAGTTGTGAGGCAGCTCCATCTTTTAAAATCTTCAGGAATTTCCTTTTGCTGTGGGAATGAGGCCATAGACAAGAAAGTTCTGATTGCACTTCTCCATTCCCACGTGCCTGTACCACTAGAACAACTCTGCAATGCAGCTGCGTCTCAGGAAGTTTCAGAACAGGGGCTTTGTGTCAAGCACTAGGGGGTGTGCTCTATGTAACATGTTTTTGTCTTGGAAGGGCTCATTTAGCATGGGAGAGAATACTACAGGAATGTTTTGTATAAGTTGATGTTTTGAAGACATAAGTAAATGGCAGCTAGGGGACGAAAGAGTCATGAGAGTCATACAAGAAGCATCACAGAATGCCTTTTGTTGGAAGGGACCTGGAGGATCATCCAGTTCCAATCTCTGTCCTGGAAAGGAACACATTCTTTGAGACTAGGTTGCTCTAACACCCATCCAGCCTAGACTTGAATGTTTTCAGGGATGGGGCATCCATAAATTGCACAACTTCTCTCCACATCATTCTCTTGGGGCATCAGACTGGGAGAACTGATTCATTTTTCTGACTCCTTCCCCAAAACCTGCTCTTCTTTCAAGAGGCCAAACTAATGTATCTCTCTCTTTTCAGAGCCAGAATTTGTATTTACAAACAAGGAGAAGGTACAGAAGGTGGTGAAGGCTGCAACAACAGAAAAATGCCATGCTGAGCTGCGAGGTGGCCCAGGAGAAGATGGAGGTTGTCATCAACTTATAAGCAATGAGCCAATAATGTTCCAATTATAAACTTTTATTAATTGTAGCGGGTAAAACTAAAAGGCAATTCAGCGCTGGGCGACAGGGGGATTATTGTTCCTCCAACTGCCGCGCCGTCCCGTCCCTTGCAACTTCTTTTGTATTGTCCATCCCGAGCGTATTGTCCTTTAATTGGTCGGTTGTGATCGTGCGACTTGGTGTGTCGTTCCTTGGTTGGTCCTTCCGTGGAACTTTGTATCCATCGGGGCGCGCTTTGCCTGTAACTACGCAGAGTACACAATCTACCCATAAAATTAGAGTGTTCTGCAACCTTTGTGGCCTCCATATTCCACCATTATATCCCGGTCCTAATGAACAAGCACTCCACCACAATGCTACCACATCCCGGTCTTAATGAGCAAACATTTTATCACAGAGGTCAAGTGATAAAAGGAGGGGAAACTGATCACCTCGAGCAAGAAGTTCAAGGTAGAGTCAGAGGGCAAACAGCGTCGGCTGGTGGTGAGCCAGGTGGAGAAGAAAGATGCAGGGGAGTACAGCTGCGAGGCTGCTGGCCAGAAACTCACCTTCAAGATTCATGTCACAGGTAAGACAGGTGTTGTATGAAATACAGCAGAGAACAGTAAAGTAAAATCTAGTTTCTATTATACTGCACCTGGATCACTGTAGTCTGTGCTGAGGTTTTTTCCCTAGACTTGATTGCCTGGGTTTGTAGAAAGTATTTGGTTTCAGTATGACACAAAGACCTGTTTCAGTCTGTCTGTAGAGCAATAATTAGTAATATATGTACAGTGGAAGCAATATTCAAGATATTATTCAAATCTCTCCTGTGCCTGAGATCCCAAACTGTAATTCTTGTTCACCTAAACATTTGACTAAGATAAGTATGTGCAGTGAGGCTGGAGTGCATGTTCTACGTGCAGCCTTTCATGGCAGGAGAAGCAGGAACTTCTCCTAGTAGTACACTGCCTTTTTACTATGCCTTTATGTTGGAGGCTGCATCTGGATAGGTGAGTCTGCTACTCACAGTAAGAGACCTGGTAGAGCTGACTATTGCCAGAGCTCAAAGTAAGATAGATATCTGCAAATCACACACAAAGAACAAAGGACTGCGTTGGTGAGCATATTTCCTTTGTGCCTTTGACAGTCACAGTTGTGGCAATGGTAGAGGCCATGAGGAGTCTGTTCAGGAAGCCAGGAGTACTGTTCTGGGTCATGAAAAGGCAGCCAGTGGTTTGACTATCACATGTTTATGTGTTTTGATGTTTCACAGTGGGTCTTAAGTAAAAGGAACTCAGGTTTTGGTTGCCTGCAGGACAGATGTTCTTTTGGGTTCAATATGTTTGCATAGTGACTTGCAACCATGGGACTGGTGTTCAAGGACCCTCTTGGTTCCTTCAGTTCCTAGGTTCTTTCTTGCCTAGATTTGACACTTTGTTTCAACAGAAGAGCTGATATTCTCTAGTGAAGGCTATTAGTTTGGGCACAAGTGGTAACCTAAACCTGTTCCAACCTGTACATACAAACCTGCAAGTTGGTCTCATTTCGGTCCCTCAGTCAATACTTTTTCTTTTCTTCCCTCAGAGCCAAAACCTGTGTTTATAAACCAGGAGCAGGTGCAGAAAGAGGTGAGTGCTGCCCTGGCAGCAAGTGCCTCCCTCAGCTGTGAAGTAGCACAGGATCCAACCGAAGTAAAATGGTACAAGGATGGAAGACTGCTTGCCTCCTCCAGAAAGTTCAGAATGGAATCTGTGGGCAAAACACGGCGTCTGGTTGTGGAGCAGCTGGAGAAGAAAGATGCTGGAGAATACATCTGCGAGGCTGCTGGCCAGAAGATGACCTTCAAGTTGGAAACAACTGGTGAGCATTCGCTTTGGGAGCACTAAGCAGCTTTTTATGTGGCTTAGAGGAAGACTGGCTGTCTTCTACCCTGTGGGCATGGAACAGCCACAATTCCCCCCGGAACAACATCAATGACCCACACCACAAGTTGGATTCTCCTTTTTAATGTAGTGGTAGCGAGGTGAAAATCTGGCTGTGGAATATTTTTGACTAAGGAACTTCTACTTTAATTTCTAGATGCGCTGAATTACCCTCTGGAGTGTCTTTCTGAATATATAAGCAACCATGGGTGACTATGATCCTGATTTATATCTAGGTTCAGGCTTACTTTTTCAGTTAGGTTAGATCAATAGCTCCAGAGAAGATAGGGAAATACAGCAGTTCACTGATACCATGTGTCAGAAGAATGCAGCTCAGTGCTGGGCAGTTTGCTGCTTCATTCCCTCTTACAAGTTGCACCCAAGGCTGGAAAAGACCACTGAGATAGCTGAGTCCAACCCAGCCCACCCTCACTGGACTTACTAACCACGTCCCCAGTGCCACATACCCGTGGCTCTTGAGCACCTCCAGTGACTGCGGTATATCAGCGTGGTTGCTTCAGTTGTGGGAGTTTTCAGACACTGGCTGTTGTTCTAGCGAGACAAAAAACCAAAACTGATGGAACAGTGTCTATACAGGAAGCAACTGGCTGTCCTGATGGCTGCCAACAGTTTTACACAAGGTGTGTCATGCAAGCTTGCATGAGTCTGGTTTAAAAACTTGCTGTTCTGATGGAAGGAGAGGATGTTGGTACAGGATAACTGCGGGATTTGTGCTCTCCCGACATCCAGTTGCAATCACAGCTTATTGTTGCTATAGAAAACAGCTTCTCTGTAGACAAATTGAGTTAGTTCCAATAAGTGGCTGAAGCCCTAAGTGATCCAAGGTGAAGCATGATCCAAACTGGAATTTAACTAATTGTAGTAGGGAATCCAAGCCTTAATGAGATGAGTTATTTAAAATATGAGTCCTCCATCTAAAACAGCATTGAACTCTTACTCTGGTTTATGATAGAAGTGAGAGTTTAACAGCAGAAGTCTGAAGTTATGCTCCATATTTCTCATCACTCAAGAGAATATTTGAATATATGAATTCCTTTGGCTATGTTAGAGCTCATAATGAGGTCAGCTGATGTTCTTTAAATGCTCGGAGTCTAGCAATGTGGGGAAGTGGACTGCTATTTGCTGTTGAGCTTTAGGCTAAGAAGCCTGATTTTAGAGGACTGTGGACTTCCCCTTTCCCTTCCCCTCTCCTCCCCTTCTCCCTGGACTGATCCCACATGGTTTGAGAATGATTTCAGATCAAGGTAAATGAGGAATCGCCGTGTGAAAACCTGTTGTTTTACTGCACTATAAGAGACACTTAGTCAAAAGACAAGTGTGTGTTCCAAGCTTGAGATTGCAGGAGATCCTAGAAACAACTCAGCTGCTCAAACCTGTAGTCTGGCTTGTCATCAATTTATAAGCAATGAGCCGATAATGTTCCAATTAGAAACTTTTATTAATTGTAGCGGGTAAAACAAAAAGGCAATTCAGCGCTGGGCGACAGGGGAATCATCGTTCCTCCAACTGCCGCACCTTCCCGTCCCTTGCAACTTCTTTTGTAAGGTCCATCCCGAGTGTATTGTCCTTTAATTGGTCGGTCGTGATCGTGCCACTTGGTGTGTGGTTCCTTGGTTGGTCCTTCCGTGAAACTTTGTATCCATCGGGGCGTGCTTTGCCTGTAACTATGCAGAGTACACAATCTACCCATAAAATTAGAGTGTTCTGCAACCCTTGTGGCCTCCATATTCCACCATCACATCCCGGTCCTAATGAACAAGCACTCCACCACAATGCTACTACATCCCGGTCTTAATGAGCAAACATTTTATCACAGTCCCCCCTTTTCTTTTATTGTACTATTTTGTTTTGCTCATTAAACCGTTTTAGTTCTTGTCGACTCCATTCTAGAGCATCCTCTTCTCGTTCCCCATCAAGGGGTTCATATCTTTCTCTAATGACCATTAGGTGGGCTGCCTCTAGCCTGTTCTTAACGATAACGATTAGTCTATTTAAAATACAGGGTCCAAAGGTCAAACCTAATATTATCATAATAACTGGTCCCATTATTGTGGATAATAATGTAGTGAACCAGGAGGAACCATTAAACCAACTCTCATACCAACTTCTTTGAGACTCCTGGGCTCTTTTTCTTTGTTCTAACTGTTTTCTTAGTTCAGCCATTGTATCTATTGCTACCCCCGTTTGATCAACGTAGGTGCAACATTGTTCTTTAAGAGCCACACATAATCCCCCTTGCTGCAATAGAAGATCCAACCCCCTTCTATTTTGTAACACTACTTCTGATAAAGACCGTACCGATTTTGTAAGCGCATTGATGGCTTCATCTATTTTCTGTAGATCTTCATCCACAGATTGTCTAAGGGTTTTCAGTCCCTGTGGCTGGTTTATTAAAGATGCTACTCCAGTCCCCAGCCCGGCCCCTCCTATAGTTAATAGCATTGCAACGGTTAGGGCTGTGAATGGCTCCCTTTTAATCAGGTGATGTTCAGAGGTTTCTTGTTGACTGATCACATAATCTTTAGGGTGATATATGATTCGTGGAACTATAATTACTTGTACACAGTAATTGGTGGTTTGATTAAATATCTTAGTCGATAAGCATGTAGTGACCCCTAATTTGGCACATATCCATTTAGCATTGTCTGCGGGTAGGAGCCAGTCTGAGGGTTTCTCCTGACTTTGTACTTCTATAGTTTTATTACATAGATGTCGTTTTTCTAGAGGTACAGTTCCCACACACACACCATTTCCAGTAACATGTGCTAGAGTTATCCCTGGAACATTAGGCCTTCCCTTTTTCCATAGGCACTCTGCTGGGTTAGTCCCATTTCTTCTCCTAATCTTCGCTACGGACCCTATTGCTTCATAAAAAGGGGGTCTTATATCATAGCATAGCCAACACTCCTTAGTTAATTCTGGGTGGGTGTTGTTTAACACCTTGAAACTAGACTGAATTATTTTCCAAAGGGTGCCATATTCGGTAATATAAGGGCTTGCTTCGGTCGGGCCTACAGTAACAGCTTCTGTCTTATTCTGATTGTTATTTATTACTACGTTAGGTCCTATACCTATTGGGGGGTCTGGCGGAACTCTTTCTTTTTTAATAAGGAAATAGCCCCCTCGGTCTCTTCCAGGCTCCCACATTCGTACCCCCCAAGTCTTTCCTATCCACCACACTGTGTTTTCTGTTTTAAGGATTTTTATCTCTAAATGTTGGCATGTTCCTTCACCAGAGTGAGTCCCATAAGTCGGAGGTGTACAACCTGAGGGACCCCAACTAATTGTTATATATTCATCTTGTCCCCCCCCTGGCAGAAATCCCAGTGAAACCGTTTCACAACCCCAGTATGCACAATAATATTCCCCTGGGTAATTACAATAACTTTTCCCTGGATTTGATGCTGGGCAAGCATAGATTGCCTTGCGATTCAGGCATGGTTGTGTTGGTACTAAGTCACATACTTGACTTTTAAGGATGGGAGCGCCTGGGGTCACGTCTGTGCTTATCACCTTCTGATCTTCCCATCTGATTAGGGACCACTTAAATGGCTCATGTGTCTGTACCTCTGTACCCCAACCCTCATTAATGAGACTTAATATTATTATCAATTGAGCTAGTTTTAGATAGGCAGTTTTCCCACTGCAGTAGTGAGTCTTTAATTGCTCGGGGGAGTTATTTCCAGTCTTGGGGTATCTTCTGGATCCTAAATCTTTGGATTCATTCATAATGGAGCAGACCCCTCCACATGTTTTATCTCCTCTGCCTCGCCCATCGACTCGGTTGCCTCGAGCCATGGGGTGTATAATCTTCTCGGCAGCAAGAGTATTCTTCAGGAGGGGCTGGTTTTGCTTCCCTTTTAAGTGGGTCTTTGGGGTACTGCACCCTATTCTTTTTCCCACTGGTTATACACTTAAGTGATGCTGGTAAGGATCCAAATTCACCCCCAGGTTTACCCCCTTCTATTAAAATTTCCACGGCCACTCTGAAGGCTAATAACCAATTTGTGTATCCCTGTCTTCGCAGTGGGTCCACTACCTTTCTAAAACATATCCCAACAGTTGCATTCACAATAGTCAAAATATTCCCTTCTACATTAAATTCTATACTGATACGTTTATACAATCATTGTTAATTCATGTTCTCATTTTCCTTGACGGAGGGTTTCGTGACAGTTTTACTTTCAAATCACCCGCTGGACTAGTGACTCTCCATTTGTGATTTTGTACTGGACCCTTAACACGACTAGCATGTGTCCATCCTTTTTCAGCAGTTCTGATGGCAGTATTGGTAGTCAATAATACCAGATAGGGACCTTCCCAGCGAGGCTGCAGTGTGGTTTCTCTCCAGGTCTTTATCAGAACCCAATCTCCAGGCTTTATCTGATGGAGGGTAATGTCAAGAGGGGGTCTTTGAGTCAATTGTCCCTTTTTCCACAATTCCTGTTTATACTTCATTAATTCCGTGATATAAGCTTGAATGTTCTTATCTAACACCCCCGGGTGATCTTTAGGGTTTCCCGCATCATATGGCATATTCCTATGTCAGCCCGGGGCTGGGCCCTAAGGTTTAAGAGGGCAAGGGGAATGCATTTTATCCATGAGAGCTTAGTTTCTAGTGTTAATTTGGCCAATTGCTTTTTTAGTTCCCCATTCATTCTCTCTACTCGCCCTGAACTCTGTGGGTGCCAGGGAGTATGTTCTTCCCATTTTATTCCCAAGGCTTCAGCTATATTTCTAGTGATTCTTGATGTAAAGTGTGGTCCTTGATCTGAATCTATTACTTCTGTTACCCCATACCTAGGGATGATTTCTCAATTCTTTATTCTCTACTTCTAGTCCTATGCCTAATGCAATAATCAGATCCCGTCCTAACAAATTGAACTCCGCTTCAGGCAGTATCAAGAAATCACCCAACCCCACTTTGGACTCTGCTTCTATCATTACATTTTTAACTATTCCTACTGTAAAGGGTTCTCCCTTTGCTCCTATTACTTTGGTAGTTTCCCGTGAAGGTTTGCATCCGAGGGGGATCTGTTGTATAGTAGACCTTTCTGCTCCTGAATCTACTAGAAACTCTACCTCCTCAGCCTGGGGACCAATTTTCAATTTTATCAAGGGCTCCTGTTGTTTCTGGGTCCCCAATATATAGAGCCCCTGACACCCCTAGTCTTCTTGGAAGGACTTTTCGTCTCTCATTCTAACCCTGCAGTCCCTCTTCAGGTGTCCCTTTTTCCTGCAATAATAGCATATTCTCTCCTCCTCCCTGTTTTCAGGCTTCCTAAATTTTTGCTGTCCTGGAATTCGATTTTGCGTCCATCCCCCCATTTTCCTTTCCAATTCCCTACTTTCTCTGACCGCTGTTACCATCATCCTAACCTGCCTATTATGTCTTTCTTCCTCCCTTCTTACATATACCTTCTGAGCTTCCCTCAAAAGTTCATCAAGCCCCCGATCCTGCCAATTTTCTATCTTTTCTAGTTTCTTGCGGATATCTTCCCAAGCCTTAGCTACGAACTGTGTTTTGAGCAGAGCCTGGCCTATCGGTGTATCGGGATCCAATCCTGAATATAGTTGTAAATTCTTGCGTAACCTTTCTAGCCATTCAGTGGGTGTTTCCTCCTTCTTTTGTCTTTCATTAAAAGCTTTATTTATATTCTGACCTCTTGGGACTGCCTCCCTAATGCCCTGGATAATGATAGTTCGCAGGTCCTGCATGTGAGTCCTATGATGTTGATTTTGATGGTCCCATTGCGGATTCTGTAAGGGCCATTTAATATCCGCAGCGGGCCCGTGGGCATGTTGAGCATCCCAAATGCGCATCCCTGCACGCCTAATCATACCTCTCTCTTCTGCTGTGAACAGTATACTTAGAATAGATTGTAGTTCCTCCCAGGTATAAACATTTGGCCCTAAGAACTGATCTACTCTGTCTGCCACCCCCAGGGGATCTTCTAGTATATTACCCATTTCCTTCTTAAAATCTCTAACATCCCCTGAATTTAAGGGCACTGATATAAACCCCATCTGAGGTTGTGGACCTCCCATGGGCATTTCTCTTAAAGGGTAGAGGTTATTTTGTCGTGCCTTTGCCCGTGTCACAGGCCCTCCCCCTTCTATCTTTTGTACTTCTCCCTCTCTCGAATCCATCTGCCCATGATCCAACTGAGGAGGAGAAGGTAGGGGAATTGCTGGTGGTAAAGCATATGGTGGGGGTCCCACTAAGGCCTCCTCTTCCCTTCGAGGCTTACGTTTTTCGACATCTTTTTCTGTTCGTGTCAAATTAAAAATGGGGACTCCTAAACCCTCTGGGCGAGTGACCCATACTGCTGCATAGTCACTTTCTTCTTGATTGAAAGGGGTTTTGGAGTTTACCCAAAAATTTAATTGCTGTTGTACCCAATCTTCATTAGAACCATACTTAGGCCACCATACTGCTGGGCCAATTTGTTGTCCGCTCCAAATTTCTACACAATAATAAATCATCTTTGCCTTATCTTTATTTCTTGTTCCTGGATAGTGCGTCCAGACACTTAGCATGAACCCTAGAGGTGAGTCCTTAGGAATGGATGGTCGTTTAGAAGGGGCGGATGGTTTAGTTTTACACTGCCCCATCTCGTTCTTTACTTCTTGCTCTCTTGTTTTATTCAACGTCTGTAGCTCCCCCTAGTGCCCGTAGCTCTAGGATGCGATCTTATAATATCCTTCCCTAGAGCCCGTAGCTCTAGGGGTACACCTAATAGTAATCCTCCTCCCTAGTGCCCATAGCTCTAGGGGTACACCTAAATAATAATCCTCCCTAGAGCCCGTAGCTCTAGGGGAACACCTAATAGTAATCATCCCTAGTGCCCATAGCTCTAGGGGTACACCTAAATAATAATCCTCCCTAGAGCCCGTAGCTCTAGGGGAACACCTAATAGTAATCATCCCTAGTGCCCGTAGCTCTAGGGGAACACCAAAGAATAACCCTCCATAGAGCCCGTAGCTCTAGGGGAATACCAAAGAATAACCCTCCATAGAGCCCGTAGCTCTAGGGGAATACCAAAGAATAACCCTCCATAGAGCCCGTAGCTCTAGGGGAATACCAAAGAATAACCCTCCATAGAGCCCGTAGCTCTAGGGGAATACCAAAGAATAACCCTCCATAGAGCCCGTAGCCCTAGGGGTTGTGGTGGTGAAAGGGTCCCGCTTATACCCTGTACCCACCCTTCGGCGTGCCCTCACTCAGTGTTGCATTCACTCGCTTCCCCCAGGTCGTGGCCCACGCCCTCGCGGGCAATGGGAACCGCACTACTGTGGGGTCCACACTCGCTCGGGTTAGTGCCGGCTGCCGGCCCCCCTTCACAAGCACACAACACTCGCCACACGCCGGATTCCCAACCCAGACCGGACTATACTCACCTGTCCTGCGTCTTCGTCCGGACTTTCGTGCACGAAATTTAAAGGGTTAACCGGTTTTTCCATGCCTTTGTGTTTTAAATTTCGGATCGTCGGCAGGAGTAGGGCGGGAGGATAGGAGCCGAGGCCGCCTATTTAGGCGGGGCGCCCCCTCAGGCTCGTACCCACGCCAGTATTCCCGTCCGAGTCACGGCGCCAAATTGTCATCAATTTATAAGCAATGAGCCGATAATGTTCCAATTAGAAACTTTTATTAATTGTAGCGGGTAAAACAAAAAGGCAATTCAGCGCTGGGCGACAGGGGAATCCTCGTTCCTCCAACTGCCACACCTTCCCGTCCCTTGCAACTTCTTTTGTAAGGTCCATCCCGAGTGTATTGTCCTTTAATTGGTCGGTCGTGATCGTGCCACTTGGTGTGTCGTTCCTTGGTTGGTCCTTCCGTGAAACTTTGTATCCATCGGGGCGCGCTTTGCCTGTAACTATGCAGAGTACACAATCTACCCATAAAATTAGAGTGTTCTGCAACCCTTGTGGCCTCCATATTCCACCATCACATCCCGGTCCTAATGAACAAGCACTCCACCACAATGCTACTACATCCCGGTCTTAATGAGCAAACATTTTATCACATGGCTGAATCTTTTATTGTCAGTTTTGGTCAGGAGGAGATGCTTGAGTAAGACAAATAAAAGGTCACGGGTAAGTTGGTCCTTCTTGTGATATACTTCTAGGCTTTCATCAGGGAGAAGCTTAATTAGTCCAAATAATCATAGCAGAAACCACACCAAGAGCATGAGAGTGAAATTTATACTTTCTTGACGTGAAGGAAAATTTTACCTGGTTCTGCCATTCCCCAAATATTTGTTTCCTTATGACAAGAAGAACTTTGCAGAAGTAATTTTTTTTTTCAGTCTTGCGTGCAACACAAAAAGAGGTAAAATCTAGGAGGCCACCTGAAATGTTTTTTCCATCTGGAAGGATCCATTTAACAGCACCCATGGACCTGGTTATGAACAAAACTAAGTTCCCAACTAAATCCACATTCTTCTTTCTCCTTCTCAGAATTGCCTGTGAAAATCAGCAAACCATTGGCAGACAGTAGCGTCATTGAGAAGGACAAGGTCACATTTGAGTGTGAGCTGTCCAGGCCCAACATGGACGTCAAGTGGTTCAAGGTATGGCATGTAATGGTATTTTCCTTTCTGACTTCTCTGGAAATGAATGAGAGCCTTTAATTTCACTTCCAAGGGATGCGAGTCTGAGCTTTTCCTTGATAGCTTTTTCACTGCTCTCTTTATGCTCTTTTATTTGCCCAGATCAGCACTCTTTGTTATTATGTCCTGAGTTCATTTATCAAGCTGAAATTGAAGTTTGTTTTGGTTTTATTGTGAACTTTTTAGGTCATGCTGCACAAAATATTGTTGGTTGAACTACAGTACAGTCTTGAGCTTCAAGTCTAACACAGAAATTCTCAGCTGGGATTTTGTAGCCTTGTTGTGAACTGGGTTTTTGGGGTGAAATCTCAGTTTTCTTTGCACCTGACAGTGTGAGAATTTGCTCTGGCACTTTGTGTACCTCCCCGGTGCTCATCTGTTCCTTCCCTTACTTGGGGATAACGTCATTTATTCAAGGTGATGTCCAAACAGGCTTGTTAACAGTCCTCCGCAGTGCTTTAAGCTGTCATAGGTCAGCCAGAATTTATGCATGTTCTATAGCCATTCCTTCATGTTGAAAACACTGCTCTGTGCTTAAGCTTCAGCATATGTTCCAGTAAGCACAGTTCCATTAATTCTAGGGGAGTGGGTGAATTAAGCATAGATCTGAAGGCTCCCTTTGCTCAGTGCAGAGATGGAAGGACTAATGGAGATCTGACTTGATATTTTCCCTTCTAGGATGGGAAGGAGCTCTGTCAAAGTAAAAAAGTGGGCATTACTTCCCAGGGAAATAAGAGAAGTCTCATTATTCACAAGTGTGAATATGAAGATCAGGGAACATCCACATGCTGAGCAGCCTAAGACAAGACATCAGCTACCCTAAAGGTTCATTTTATGTTTAACTGAAAGAGCAAATAAATCCTCTTGTGGTATTTTGCACCACGGGAAGAAATGCTTCATGGGCAGTTTGGGCATTTCTTGGTTAGTCCTTTTGGATACCTTTCTCTTTCTTCTTTATGCTCAAGACAGATTTTCCCTCCATGTGTTGCATTGGTTAAACCCCAGTTTGTAGCTCATCATTGGGCTCTGAAGCATCAGACTTGTTACTGAACACACGGGTCTGCTGTGCCCTGGTAGATGCCACCTTCCCAAGGGATGTATGAAATGATGCTTTTTTCTGATTTCCTACTAGATGCTGTCCTCATGTGGCCACTTGGGTTCAGTGTTAGCATGAACATGAACATGTGTCCTGTCCCATGACTTTGGTGAACTCTCATTTTCTCTCTCATTCTGCAACCAGGTTGGGTTGCTGTTTCAGTACTGGCTGTTTTATGTAGCCATTCCATTTGTTCTGGTTTACGTTCTTTTTTATTTTCTTTTTTTCAGGCATCATTTCTATACAGTAGACAAAGCCAGCCTATTACATTTGATTTACAGTTTTTAGCTTTTGCTGGTAAGCATTTCAGCTCTCAGGCAGTTTTACCAACAGCTTTGAAGAGCTGAAATGAACCAGCCTGGACACGATGGTCTGTTTTTGTTGGTGTAATGAATTTATGAAGTTAAACTGATTGACCCCATAAGGTTTTACAGTGTATGACTCACGTCTGGCAGAGTTATCACAGCAATGAGTTTATATACTTAGCATTTCAGGAGGCAAATGGTTGGGGATACTCTTTCATTTGCTTGCGTCTCAGAGTGAATCACTAGTATGTGAACCATCCTTCATCTCCTTTGTATTGCTTTTGTGTGTGTCTGTGTGTGGTTTCCCCTGTGAATTTCATTCTTTCCAGTTATATGGAAGTTCTCTTTTGAGCAGTGAAATTAGATGTTCCATCATCAGTCATAATGGTAAAGCTGAGTTGCCACGTTATCTGTGTCCTTTCTGTCTGGCGTCTCAATAACTGCTGCCCCACCACAATATCTGCCTAATACTTCAGCTCCATGGATGCCTCCTTGTGCAAACTGAGAGCCTGGATTTGGTGTGCATAGATCTGGGCTTACATCTGTGCTGGTAAATGCACTAGTGCATGGGCTAAGCAGTCCTGCCTCCTGTGCTGTGGGCATTGAGATGGGGCTCCTACAAGCTGCCCATTGCAAGATATTTAGAAACTAATTGCTGCGGAGGTTTCCATCCTCTTTTCAGACTAACTAAAATTTGGTTAGTGGGATCAAAACAGAAGGGGCAGGGAGGGAGAGCTGACCAAGGACTACTGATGGAACAACTATGAATCCTTGGTTCCTCAGGATTCCCTGCATCAGCAGTTGGCAACAGGAGTAAGGGGGCTCAGGAGGACACTGTGGAGTAGTGTGAAAAATGAGCGAAGAGAGTTACTAATTGATGCCTCTTGGAAAGTAGTCCAAGAGTGGTCCTCTTCCTAAACTCTCCTCTTGTGTGTGGTTTTATCTTTATGAGGTGTTCATAACAAGTGATGTGTAGATCTCCCTTATCTCATAATGTCTTTTCCTGCCTGCAGTGAATATGCAGGATACTGGATCATATACCAGCTTCTTTGAATTACTGCTCATGTCAGGAGATAAAATCTGCCTATTCTTTGAACTAACACTGGCGAGGGTTAGTTATTCTGGCTACCGAGAGAATGACACAGCAGATTAAACTCTTTCATTTCCTTCTTTGTCAAATGCCTTTTCATCTAACTGTGTGTCCCATAGAAATTCAGAGCAGTGTTGGCTGAGGGAAGTGGAAATATTTATCTCCTGTGTGTATCTGCCACCCTATTTAGACATGCTGGCAGAGCGCAGAGATTGGAGGAGTTGGATTAGGCAGTAGTTTCCCTATTGCTCACAGAACCACTTTTTCTGTGGTCTCCCAGCTACCCTGTGCCCAGTGGCCTATGCAAGATGGAGCGGAAAAGGCTCATTTTATGAACAAACAGGAACCTTTCTGGTCAGATTAATACCTGTGCTCTTTTAGAGAGATTTAGATACTAGAGATTTTAGGTACTGGAATAGGCTCCCCAGAAAGGTGGTTGAATCACCATCCCTGGTTGTGTTTAAGAGCCTTTTGGATGTGGTACTCAGGGATATGATTTAGTGTAGGGTTTTTAGAGTTAGGGTACTGGTTAGGCTGCGGTTGGACTTGATGATCTTCAATGTCTTTTCCAACCTGGGTAAATCTATGATTCTATGCAGGAACTCTTCTCCTGAGGTTAATCCAAGTTGTATCCAGGCCCTTCAGAAGGAAAGGGATATAGCAGCACAGAAATATGGCCTGATTCTGACATAACTAAATGCAGACCTGGAGAGTTAAAAGGGATTGTGTGATGTTCAAAGGATTTTGAAGCAAAGATGTCCCCTAGGTAAGATTTGTGGCTGACATTCCCCATACATTGTTTGTAGGCACACAAGCTAAGGAGAGACTAGTGATGAGCATGCAGAGAAGCCAATGGTTCAGACAGGTTTGTAGTGACACAACACTGTAGAGTTCTGTCTAGTTCTCCTTGGCATAGTTTGGAAAATAAAGATGAGGTAATTGGTGGTAACCAATATGGCTTCATCAAGGTCAAGCCATGTCTGACAAACTTGGTGGCCTTTCATGATGGAGTAACAGCATCAGTGGATAATGGGAGAGCAACTGACATCATCTACTTGGACTTGTGCAGAGCATTTGATCCCGTCCTGCATGACATCCTGGTCACCAAACTGGAGAAAAATGGTTTTGATGGATGGACCAGTTGCAGGATAGGGAACTGTCTGGATGGTCACACTCAGAGAGCTGCAGTCAATAGCTCAGTGTCCAGGTGGAGGGTGGTGTTGGGACCAGTGTTATTTAACATTTTTGTAGGCAACATGGAGAGTGGAATCAAATGCAGCCTCAGCAAGTTTGCAGATGACACCAAGCTGAGCGGTGCTGTTGATGTGCTAGAGGGAAGGGATGCTACTCAGAGGGACCTGGACAGGCTGGAGAGGTGGGCCCTTGGCAGCCTCATGAACTTGAGTGTGGCCAAGTACAAGGCCCTGCACCTGGGTCAGGGCAATCCCAAGCACAGGCACAGGCTTAGAGGAGAATGATTTGAGAGAAGCCTTGACCCTGAGGAGAAGAGTTGGTGTGGAGGGAGGTGTCCCTGCCTATAGCAGGGGGACTGGAACTAAATGACCTTAAAGATTCAGTCAGTTCTATTGTTTTTCTACCCTTAATTTTGCTTGAAAGGTTTTAGAATAAATGAGATTCTGGTTTCCATGAAAACTGTTTGCAGGGAGCTCCATTGTAGCTAGTAGGTCTGTCTTTAAGTTCAAGGGCAATAATGCATTGACTGTGTTGAAGAGAGAAATGACTCAGGAATGGATGATGGTTTAGAATAAAACATAATCCTACTTATTTTCTATGCAAATATGTGTAAGGAAAAGATGCTGCACTCAGTTCTGGAAATACCCTGACAAATATATCTCTACTGTTTCACAGCTGGAGATATCAAGATTGTTAAAGCACTGGAAGATGTGGAAGTGAATGAATATGGGAGTGCATCTTTTGTCTGTGAGATTTCACACGATGAGGTTCAGACCCAGTGGTACAAAGAGGACAACAAGCTGAAGGCTGATGACAACATCAGAATGCAACAAGATGGTAGGGTGTAAGCGGGGGGTCTTTCTCCTGAGTGGGGGGTGGGTTGGAGATCAAGCATATAAGACATCTGAAATGAAGTTAAGAGGGTTCAGAAGCGAGTTCCCCTTTTGTTTTGGGACTGAGGTTTAGGTGGAACAAGTGACATGGTGGGATGCTTAGTGTGGGAAGTGTGATGCTATCCCACCATCCCACACTGCTGGGAGCAGGTAGGAAATGAGTGCAGTTATTTCCAAAGTGGGGGTGAACAGGGCAGTCAGTTCACCTCTCCAAAGAGGTTTTGTCTGACAGTGAGTGTGATCCTTCTGTATCAGATACTTTGAATTTGACGGTGGCCGCATTTGATCAGTCCTTGTAGAAGCCATGTTTAGATTCTGCTTTGGTCTGCTCCATTTCCAGTTCAAAGTCGTTGGACACTAAATGAGACAGCTGCATCTCAGTAAAAGATGTGTTTGAATAGCTGTGATGTGCTTACTATTCAGATTTACAGAGCTGAGGTTTTGTCCTTGGCTATAGCAAAGAAGTCAAATCAGGTGAAATTAATTGTATTTCTGAACTAGACAAGTTTAAGTTTGGTAGCACCTAAATTTGGTGCGGTTTGTCATTGATTTCATCTGAAAGAAACTTGCAGGCTTTTTATCTGCTGTTGTCCCCAGCGTAAGATTATCCATTCACATCCTAAAGTACTTGTTATATTTTCAACTCACTCTTATTTGAATAAAAGCCTCAACAATTGGGAGCAATTTAATAAGCACAGAACAAGAGCTGGACCTTGCATTTGTAGATACTGTACAGTATTACTTCATAGAAATGTAGTCAATGGCATTCCCTATAGACAATCGTTTGTTTTATCTTTAGAGTCGTTCAAAGAACCATTGTGAACTTGACATTAATTGGAATGGAATACACGCAAGAGACTTTCCTCTTCTTCCAATTGTCCTCATCCTTTCTTCTCTTCCACCCCTGCTTTGCAGATTACCATATAGAAATCACCAGGAAGTTGGAGGACAAGACAGCTTTGGAACGTCATTCTGTCATCCTGTCCTGTGACTTCAGGCCTTCTCCAAAGGTTGTGAAATGGTTCAAGGGCCGCACACCCATCGAGCCCTCTGAGAAGTACAAGATCAAGAGGGATAAGCATTCAGTAGAGCTCAGAATTCTGAAGCTGAAGCCCGATGATGCTGGTGTGTACAAGTGCAAGGCAGGAATTGCAGAGACTGAGGCCACGCTGACAGCTGAAGGTATGAGCAGGGAGGGTGGCCTCTTCCATGTCCTATTTCACCTCAGATTTCTCTTCTTGAGGTTGACTTCTGCCGTTCTCTCCTGCTAACTTTATACATGTATTATCTTCACATAGATGATTACACAAAGATCATCTAGTCCAACCATTCTACCACATCCCAGTATGATTTATAGTAACAGTGGTAACAGTTCACCTTGTTTCCCCACAGCCCGCAATGTAGAAGTAACGAAGCACCTGCAGGATGTAGAAATTGAAGAAGAGAGCTCTGCTGTCTTCTCCTGCGAGCTGTCCCATAATGACGAGGACGTGGAATGGTTCCTGAATGGCAACCTCCTTTACACCAACAATTACAATGACATCAAGAACGTTGGCAATTGCTGCACACTGACAATGAAGCAGGTTAAGCCTGAGGATGCTGGCACAGTGACAGTGAAGTCAGACAAGGTGTCAGAAAGCGCACCTGAAGGTGATAGGTGGGTCTGATCACACCCCTCCTGGATGTAAGAGATGCTAAGGAGCTCCAGTTCATTCTATTGTGCAGCAGTCCTGCTTCTAAAGCTGACCTCTCTGGGGTGACAAGTCATCAGAGGCTTTCTTCCAGTGGAAGGTTCCATTGCAGCAGATATCAAGGAAGGAGGATGGTTTTGGTGTCCTGCCAAAGCATTCCATTGCTTTTTATCATCATTTTACTTAACACAAGGAGAGTTACAGGAGCAATTTCTTTTACTGCTTCAGTAACATGCAGTGTCAATGCTGTTGTCTCCAAGGATTTATGACTGAAGGAGAGATCATTCAGTGTGTGTTTTGCCTCTGGGATGACTAATGACCAGGCTGTGAGCAACCTGATCTAGCTGTGAATGTCCCTTTTTATTGCAGGGGAGCTGGGCTAGATGGCCTTTAAGGGTCTCTTCCAATTCTAAGGAACTTGTGCCTGAAGTGCAGAAGTGGATGAATTATACCACTTCTTCATATCCTCCCCATGATTACAGAGGAAATACAACAAAACAACATGCATGGTCTTACTGTTGTCATTTGCTTGAATACGAAGACGTCTCTTTTTTATGGTTGAGATTTTTGTTGATATGGGTCAGGAGGAACTCACACTTTTTAGCTTTCTCAATAGGCAAAAAGTTCCAGTTGCTGCAAGTCACCGAGGTAACCAATAGAGGGGCCCTGATCCCCCTTGTGCCATCGGGATGCTCTGGCACGGGATGTGCCTCAAATTCAAAGCTCCTTCCCACCTCCCAAGGAAAAGCAAAGCAACTCAAGCATCTCCAGCAAAGCTGCCCAGCAGACAGCAGGGAATGCAAACAGCTTCTGGCTGCTCCCCTGCACTCCTGTCCTAAGTAAGTGACCCCTCGAGGACTGGATGGGAAATCAGTGCATGACACACGTGAGTGTGCACAGCATTGTGCAAAGCAGTGGGGATCCGTGTGTGTGTGTGTGTATTTGTGCATGGATGGTGTTGTACACACATTTGTGTCCATGAGTGTACAAACCAGTGGTGTTGCTCAGGTGTGTGTAGGTCTGTGGGTATGTGTGCAAGGACGAGCATGCACATATATGTACGTGCACAGGGGTGTGCAGAGTGTTGGAGCTGCACAAGGACATTGTGGTACCGGTGTGTGCGTGCACTTTGGGAGTGAAAGGAAGGGGTTACACATGTGTGAGTGTGTGTGCGCACAGGGCTGCACTAAGGGATGTGGTTGTGTGAGTGTGTGTGAGCACATAGATAGTGCGTGGATGCGGTGGCACAAATGTGTGCTTGCACAGGGCTGTGCTGAGGAGTTGGGCTGCACACAGGTGCACACAAAGGGATGTTTGAACCCTTTGCCCCTAAGAACAGTTTTCCAGTGTCCCTCGTCCAAGAATTCTTTGAACAGCCTGCAGCTGACTCTCCTGAAGCTCAGGGTCCTGACTTTGCTTTTTGCCAGGCCCGCATTCCTTGAGATGAGGAACTCTAGGAGGGCATGGTCACTACAGCCCTGACCACCTCCAGTCTTAACCCCTGCTGTGCAGCATGTCCAGTAATGCTTCCCTTCTGCTTGGTGTGCTTAATGCTTGGCCCACAAAGTTATTCCCAGTGCAGTCCAGCAGTCTCTCAGACAGCTTGCAGCCAGCCATGCTGATTTCCCAGCCTGACTGGAATCCCCCATCAAGTTGAGAGTCAGTGAGCGCGGTGCTTCTGGTAGCTGCAGTAAGCAGGGCCCATCAACAGGCTCCCTTGACCAGGCGGCCTGGAGCAGACCCTCACCTCCAGAAGCCCATTATTGGTTCAGTCCCGAATTTTACCCGCAAGTTCTCAACGTGATCGTGGCTGTTCTTAGTCCTTTGCAGTCAGCTTCTTCATAGAGAGGGCAAATACCTTGCCCTCCGGAATTCCATAGTAACAATCATGTCTCCTTTATGTCAGGTGAGGTGTTTTTTGTTGTTGTTGTTTTTTGTTTGCTTGTTTGTTTGTTTTCCATTTTCTAGGTAGAAAATTTAATTTCTGAGCCAGGAGAAGAAGAAGTGCAACATGTAACAATCTTCCTGGCACTGTGCAGTTTGCATGAGTAGCCAAGTGCTCCTCAGGTAACGTGTGCTGCAGAGCTGACCTTGGTGGCAGGGGTTGTGTCTTCATTTTCTTCCTGTCATGTGGGAACATAAGAAGACTCTTCAGAGCAGGAGCTGCAGAGGAAGATGAACGGCATGAGAAGGTAAGGCTAGGAACCAAGGACACCTCCAGAAAGAACAGAAAAACTAAGTCATTTAAGATGCATTATGGCCGTGTGATACTGTCCGTGACTGGAGGAGAAGCACATGGCTAGGAATGACTGATGGCTCTGGTGGGATGAGTGCCTACGTGCGCCGTAAAGGAGAGTTTGTGGGATGTTCTGTGGACATGTGAAGGCTGTGGGAAAGTTAAGAGAGAAAACCTGTGAATTCACAGAAGTGGTATTAGAACCTGGAATAAACCATTTGGATCACTCACATCTGAGTCCGTGCCAGATTGTCGCACTGTCAGAACCTGAGGCCTGGGATTTTCCTTTAGTAGTGCCAACTGCCTGTTGTAAATGAGAAAAGATATTACTAAACATAGCTTCCCTCCTTGTAGTTTTGGTATTTCTGTCTTTGCATTCCTTTAGCACCCAGGGTGTTGATGCAGCTGCACAAATCCGCTGTACTGTCCTCCTGTTTTGCATGGAAGAATGGTAAAATAGCAATCTCTGGGTGAAATTTTGTTCAGGCGTTTTCCTTTCTGTGCCCCTAGGAAGCAATGGCTTGGAAATGGCAGTGCCGCCTGGGAACCCACACAGCAACCCAGTATCTCATTGTCTGGGTCTGTGAAAAACCACAATGATGACAAAAGATGTTTCAATTCTGTCTGTGCTGTCAGTGCAGCCCTGAGGAGCGGTGTGGGCATGGCATGGCAGGGAGAAGGGATTTCCCTTCCAATGGGAAAGTGCCTGTTCATGTGTTGGTATGTAACCGCTCCATGGCCTGCTCCATGTGCTTCTGAATGGGCAGCTCAACTTTTGTGTCACTCAGCCACCTGTGGCAGAGGTCAGGATTAGTGCCTTTCAAGGAGCTGAGAAGCATTTCTTGCTCAAGTCCTGCTTCCAAGCTTAACCACCTACAATGAAGTAGATGTCGTTTTTCTGGTGTCCTTCAATTCCGTGTCCGCATTTTCCCAAAAGCAAAAGAATTTGGAGTTAACCAGCTGCAGTGAAGTGAGCGATTTCAGTGCCTATTTCTGATGGTGGCAATGAGTTCAGAGGTCACACTTAATTGACGGTGCCTGTTTCCATTCTGACAAAGGCTGTAGTTTCAGCTGACTTCCCGAGGCTGCCATGTGTGGTGGTGACACAGCCTTGGGCTTGTGCGTTTGCATGACTCCCACCTTTCCTTTCTGTGTCTTGCAGGTCAGCTGGTGCTGGAAGCGGCCGGTATCTGAGTAGGAATGAAGGTGAGTGCAGGAGCAGCTGCTGAGGGGAGGAAGGAAGTCCATGCTAATGAGCTCTGAAGCATCTGCGGGTCCGGTACCAGAATAGGCAGCAGTGATGCAGGGGGCTCCTCGGCAGGAAGCTGGCTGATCCAAATGCTTGCTGAGAGTTTGGAAGCCCAAACCCTTATGGTCTCTGTAAGGGTGGTTAATAAAAAGATATTAACCAAGATGGTGGTAAATAGCCTAAGGTTATTAGCAAAGGGAAACTCACCAATATCGATACCTTGACTAGAAAGCTGAGGCAGCCTCAACTAGGGAGCAATCTCTAAGACATGCTGTCTCAGAGGTGGTCAGCCTTTAAATGAGGTCTCAGAGGAGGTTGAGTCGAGGTCCACCCCTTCTGGGAGCACAGCTAGATTACTCTCACCTGTGCTCCCGCAGATGACCCAATACTTGCCTCAGCTGATTAATCAGAGGTTCAAGCTGTGATTTCCCATACAGTCTCTAAGCTGAAGGCAGCATCTCCTTGATCTGATGGTGGTGTGCCTGAGTGAGGGAGTGATCCAAGCTGGATGCAGAAGAGTCATCTTAATTTCTCTGCTATTTTACTTCAGATGACACCTATTGGGTGTTGGTTTCTTAAAATTTGGATCTTGGAGGTGGTCTCTTCCTTTGCTTCTGATGAAAGCACAGAAGTGCAGCAGGAGTAGAAGACAAAGAGGTTTTCTTGGTGACAGGAACACCAATTATTTGATTCAAATGTGTAACTAATGTAGATGGTGAAGAACAGATCTGCCTCAAAGACATGCTTGATCACATAAGAAATGAGCATGTGATCCAAGACAGTCAGCGTGGCTTTAGCAGGGGAAGGCCATGCCTAACCAGTCTGGTGGCCTTCTATGATGGAGTGACGGCATTTGTGGACAAAAGGAAGGTAACAGATGTCATTGACCTGGACTTGAGCAAGATCTTTGACATTGCCCTCCACCACATCCTTATCTCTAAACTGGAGGGATGTGGATTTGACAGGTGGACCACCTGGTGGATAAGGGATTGGTTGAAAGGCCACAGACAGAGGGTGGTGATTCATGGTTCTATGTCCAGGTGGAGGCCGATAACAAGTGGTGTCATCCAGGAGTCTGTCTTGGGACCAGTGCTTTTTTACATGGTTATCAGAGACACCAATGATGCAATGGAGTGCACCTTCTGCTGTTTGCTGAGTGGTGCGGCTGACGCAGTGGAAGGCAGGGATGCCATTCAGAGGGAGCTCAACCGAGAGGTTGGCCTACGTGAATCTAATGAGGTTGAACACAGCAAAGTGCAAGGTTTTGCACTTGGGCTGGAGGAATCCCAGGCATTTCTACAGACTGGGAGGAGCAGTCCTTAAGAGAAGCCCCGCAGAGAAGGACCTGGGGGTCCTGGTGGATGAAAAACAGAACGTGAGCCATCAGCGTGCTCTTGCAGCTCAGAGAGCAAATGGTCCCCTGGGCTCCATCAGAAGAGGGGATGGCCAGCAGGGACAGGGAGGTGATTGATCTTCATGATCCTTGAGGTCCCTTCCAACCCGGGCCATTCTATGATTCTGTGATTACACTCGCTGTCAGAAAGAATGGCAGCTGTACGGAAGCTGGATATATTTTGGGACAGTTCTTGTAACCAGTTGATTTTAAGACCTTGCCCGAGTCAAGAGTCTAAATTGAGTGTCAGAAGAAAGCTGGTAAAGTGGCTATTGCTCATTCTTTTTCATTTGCTGATTCTTTCATTCGGGTTCCTTTTCCAAAGGCGATTCTGGTGATGGAAGCAATTGAAGAAAGAACCAAAGCAGCTCTTGCCAAGAGTGCTTGAAGTCCCTGTGGAGAGAAGCAAAGAACTTGGGCTTCCTCTGGGATGCTCCCCACCATGTCTCAGGAAGGAGACAACTGCTGTTCCACTTTCTGCTCTGTGTGTGGAAAGGTACGTCTGGGTTTCTTCTGCTTGTTTATTCTTTCTTTTTCAGGCTTTGAAGGAGAAGGGGTGGAGCAACGGGAGACTCACTGGTCGTTTGTTACCTCAAGAACAGGATGGATTCTGCATTGACTGTGAAAAACCTGGGCTAGTAGCATGGGCATGTTTCAGGCTGGACTTTTCCTTCTTGGTTTCCTTTTGGCTACAGGGAGACAGCTGTCTAAAGGTGTGTTTTCATACCCACTCTCCAAAACCATGTTTCATTGTTGCAGGTGGTTCAGTGTGCTCTTGCAGTGCAGATGCTGTAGTTTGCTGTAGAATCTGAATGGTTTCTGTTCCTAGGGGAGGACTGGGAGGAGGTAGTGAGAAGAGAATTCAATGCCTTAGGTGTATCTTAGTGAGAAATGTTGGCATGAGGTGCTGAAAGTCTTGAGTTGTCAAAGGCCAGTGAGGCTCAGACTCCTTAACCTGCTGGAGCAGGGTGGAAGCAAGGAGTGGGCACTGCCGTCCCACAAGCTGCACTTGGTTCTGGTCTGCCAGGTCTGTGCTGGCCTGGATTTCTTCTGAGAAGTTTGTTGGAGCTGCTTGGAGTAGTGAAGGGTGGGGAGGAAGTGCTGCTCAAGAGCTAAGGCTCTGCATGATCATCTTGGATGGTTTTAACCATGATATCTGAAGACATAGTTTCCATCAGAATGATCCCAACATTGTGCGAGTGTCTCAGATGTCTGAGAGCACCCGCCTCCTCCAGCTGAGCCATAGGAAAGCTAACTGTGCCCAGTAATTACAGCTTCTGCAGATTGAATATGCTTCCAAGTGTTTTCCTTAGTGATCAATAATGTCCCAGCACTCTGAGATTCCATCTCTGGCACAGTCTCGAGCATCTCTGCAATCCTTGGTTGCTGGAGGGCACGTGGTGAGTGCATGGACAGGGTGGCACAAACGCGTGCGTGTGCTGAGGAGTTGGGTTGCACACAGGTGCACACAAAGGGGTGTTTGTGGAAGGTGTAGGCACGTAGGTGTTCCCAGGGATGGTTTGCACACGTCTGTGAATGCAAAGGAGGGCACACGATGCAGAGTGTGCATGGGGGTGTGCAAAGCAGGCAGGGTGGTGAATGGGTGTGCGTGTGCACATGGATAGGGGAAGGTTGGGGTTACAGGTTGACCTGTGCTGAGGTGAGTGGGGACTCACGGTGTTGCTCAGTGGTAGATTGGTTCACACTGAGTGCTAACAGGAAACTCGCACACCCTTTTTGTTTCAGCTGTGCCAGCGCTGTGATCCCTTGCTGCAGGGATGGGGTGTTGGAAGGATGGTGTGCGTGCCGAGCTCCCATCTCTTGCAGGAATCAAGTGTAGAGCAAAAGGGATGTTTGGGCCAGGTGACTGTAAGAAGGCTGGCTGCTTTGGATGGTGGTAGCTGATGGAAACAGGTGCTCTGGGGACCATTCAGCTTTTAACAGAAGACAGGGGTCCTGCAGCAAGAACGACTAGGTTCTCAAATGGCTTCAGACGTGCACACCGACTACATCCCCGCAGACATTTACCGGTAGGTGGCTCTTGCAGAAGAAGATTCAAGCAGCAGAACCTTTTGCTCAGCTACAGCACACAAATGCTACAAAAGCAGGAACAACCTGCAAGCTCTGGGTCTGTTTGTCTTGCACAGGCATGCACTAACTGCGTTTGATGGTACCCCCCATCCTTGATTTCCTTCCCTGCTTCTTGTCTGATGACGCTGCTGAGCCAGGAACAAGCTGCCCAGTGTGGCAGAGCATGGTGCAGAGCTGTGCTGGGACCTCCTCCCCTTCATCTGCTGCAGATCAGTGCCCCACACGTGCCATTGGGATGCTCTGGCATGGGATGTGCCTCCAACCCAAAGCTCCTTCCCACCTCCCAAGGAAAAACAAAGCAACCCAAGCATCTCCAGCAAAGCTGCCCAGCAGACAGCAGGGAATGCAAACAGCTTCTGGCTGCTCCCCTACACTCCCGTCCTAAGTAAGAGACCCTATGAGGACTGGCTGGGAAATCAGTGCATGACACACGTGAGTGTGCACAGGATTGTGCAAAGCAGTGGGGTTCCACGAGTTTGTGTGTGTGTGTATCTCTGCTGTTATGAAAGCATGGGAAGACTTACTGAGTCCCAGATAATTACTTATCCTCAAATGATTTTTCCTGGCCAAAGTTAGAGCCTCTCACAGGTAATCGAGATCAACGGGCTGTTGTTGCACAATCAACAGACACAATCTAGATGATCAGCTGAGGAAAATAAAGCATCATGCGAAGGGTACTAGATAAGTGAGCAGCTTGAGATCTGCACATTTATGTGATGCTCATGGTCTTAGACAATATTTGCCTAGAGAGGTCACATTGAATGAAAGCAAACTCTAAGATGAATGAAAATATGCACAGGAGAAGAAGCCTCTGAGGCTTCTCAAGTGTTATGACCAGAAGACATAAACTCTGTTAAAGCAAACGTTTCTCTCTATTTTTTGTGTTATTCCAGGCAGGCCTTGATTACCGCCTGAACACATGCTGTGGAAGCCCAGCTTATGCAGCACCAGAGCTAATCCAGGGCAAAGTGTCTATTGGCTCAGAGGGATGTAGAGCGGTGTTTGTTTTCCCCTCTTTCCCTTCCCTCTCCACAGAGCATTTAAAGGCAGTGGAGCTCAGGTAGGCTCTCTTGGTTTCCCTTCTGAATTCTGCTAGGTTGCATCGCTTGGTAGCTCTCAGAAGCTGTCAGTGGCCACAGACTAGAAAAGTGCAATTGGTCTCAGTTCACAGCTGGCTGGTTCGTCTCAGGCTAATCCTGAACTGCCTCAAGCGACTGCTTTGGTGCTCTACAGAACAGCAACTTCAGAGATCTCTTTCTATTACTAAGTGTTTGAAAGAGCAATTTGCTCTGTTAATTATCCATCATTTCTGTGCAGTCTGTTTTGTCAGACTTGTCTTTAGCTTCCAAGTTGTATGTGAAGAATTGTTTCCGTTGTAATGCACAATGAACTAAAAATTGAGAGATGAAAATGTGAAGAGTTTTTCCAGCTTTGATTTCATGTCTGGAATTTTGGAACCCACTACTTGCAGTTGTTAATCTGTCCAAACTGGTCTGGTTTGGGATGCCCTCGTACTTCTTGAATCGCTGTTAAAGGCAGAGCAATTCCTACAAGTGCCATGGCCCCACTGTTGTTCTAATTCTTGTTTCTTTGTTTTCCACACGCTGCTTTTCAAGCCTCCTTTTTCTTTACAGTCAAAGTGAGAACTGCACTGTGAGGTGTCTGAACCTTGTTGTGCCTGTACATAAATAGAACAGCAGCAAAGCCAGACAGGTGACTGTGCTGACAGCTCTCGTAGCCAGTAACACGTAACTGTGCTAAATCCCTTGTGACGGCTTTGATTTCATTTTTGCCAGTGAAATCCTTGTAAAAGGAAGTGCAGCAGTGTGATGAGCTAAGGTGAAGATGCTGGTTTTAGTAGTGCTCTAAGCTGAGTGGAAGGGCAATTGAATGAGGGTTATATGCTTTCTCTGGGACGATAAGGTTTTATTTCCTGAGGGAAAGAGCCAGCTTTTCATGGGCTATATGTGGGCTTTGGCAAGGGCAGACAATCCAGTCTGTCAGGAAGCCATTTGAGGTGCTTCAGGTTTGTAAGCTTGTCTTTTAGTTTTTCAGGCGGATATTTGGAGCATGGGTGTAGTGCTGTATGCTCTGCTGTGTGGGTTTTCCCTTTGGATGATGACAATATGATGGCACTCTACAGGAGGATACCAGTGGGTATCAGTGGTGCTAGAATACACTGAGAAGGGAAATAGCTGAGCTTGACAAGAGGCCTTGCTTTTCAGATGGCAGAACATGCTGAGCTGTGGGTAGAAAGGCCTGTCTGCTGAATATTGTCCCTGTTTTTGCTGCTTTGTCTACCAGTATTTTGTGGATTTGGTTCTACGCTTGGTTGGCCTATGTGGCACTGTAGCCTAATTCTGTACCATGATAGCATACAGAATTTAAGGAGAAGTATTTTCCTGCCAATGGGCTGGATTTTTTTGTATCTGGTTCTTCAACTGGCTGCTCCCTATACTATCTGTAGTAAAAATATAGACACATCATTTGATTTCCCTGAAATGAATGTTCCTAAATGCCAGCTCTTCTCATGTCTACAAAGATCAAAGTTCTGCATTTGCTATTAGAATTTCCTCTTCCAGAATCAGGAGGTAATGTAGGACCCCACAGATTGCCTTCAGAATCCAACAGTTAGTTCTGTTTCCTTTCGGAGTGCATAACAACCTGAGCACATGAATTGAATGACGTGGCTTGTTAGTCTGGTACAAACTCTGCTGTACACTGAAACCTGGTCCATTTGTAAGCAGGACTTTGTCCATCTCTGCAGGACAGCAGAAAACCCTTTGTGCTAATCATGATGCCAAGAAGCAGAATGCGGCAAATGGCAGATGATCCAACTGCTTCAGGTGTTCATTTCCTTAAAACTGTGAATAGTTTTGGACTGAGAGTTTGTAAGCAGAACGGAGCTCTTAAAGCTGTCAGAGATTATTTCTGCACTGTTCAATTCTATCTGCACAACATACACAGGATCTCAGAACTGCGTTGCTTGAATTGGTGGAACTTGCTGAAGTGAACTGGGATGAGCAAGTTTTAGAACTTAGTCAGAGTGCTGTAAAAAATGGATAATCTCATGGGTATTAAGGTACAGGCTTGCTATTTCTGCACTGAATTTGTTTTTATTTTACATGGCTGTGATCTGAAAGTTGCTTGAAACGCAGGCACCTAGGCACTGTTGTGTAACTGAATTTCACACGATAGGTCCTGAAATATCCTGGAATCAAAAACTCTGACTTGTTTTAAGTCTGCTGCTTGAGTCTAATCAGGGTCATAGTGTCTGTGTGCAGTGTTTCTTTCCCTGTAATGCTCCACATCATTTCATTTTGGGAATATTGAAGGAAATGGACTATGTGCCATAACTGTTGTTAGAACAAAGTATGTCTGGTGTGATCTTATGCATAGGTTCTGTAACTGCTCTTCACAGCTCAGGTGTTTGACCTTCCTTTTGGTGAAGTGATGAAATACTGCTGGTTTCTATTTGTGCTTCTAGGCACCTTGAAGCTCTTAGGAATAGAACAATTGTCTCCAGTTCTTTTCAATGATATCAGTAACAGCTCGAGTGTTGCTGCCCACTAGGTAGACCCAAAGAAGCAGATTACAGTGAAACAACACACGAGCTGGACCTAAATGAGGATCACTTTCAAGACAGTGGCTATGCTGCTTCAAGCCTACTTGCTTCTTCCTGCCGCCACTCTATTACCAAGTATCAACAACCTTTCATGATTCAACTTGCAAATGTTTGAAACTAACCCTTGTGTTTCTATGCCTTCCTAGGTGATTCGAGCCCTTGTCAACCCCAAAGATCCAAACCAAGCAGTGTCTTTCCATCAATGGAGAGTTCTTATTAAGCATGAATCGCTGCAATTCGGATGACAGCCTTCCACATGGTAACAGTGATGGACACAAGGGGCTCATCCACGTTCATGCTCTCATATCTCCTGGCTCTGCTGAAGCTCCTGACCTGAGCCTGCCAGACACAGCAGTCACCTGCCTGGATTGTGACCCAGCGCCTTTGCAGTGCTGCCCATCCCAAGCACAGCCCGAGTGTCCCAGCAGCAGCACCACCATGCAGGAGCAGGGCAGCATCAGTGAGGTGAAGCTGAGCATCTTAGATGGGGACTTAGAGTCAGGCTGCCAGTCCCAGGCACCAGGCAGCAGCCCCAGCTCTGAGCCACTCTCATCTTGACAAGAGGAGTCCCATCTTCACCCTTGACCTCTCAAGCCCTCCTGTCTTTTATTGAATAAAGTCACTCTCATGCTCAGTCATCGCCTCGACTGCATTCTGAGTCTTCAATCACAGGGATTGGGATGAATGCAACAAACAGCAAGGCAGCTCAGCTTGCAATGCTATGGCTGTGGGGTTCGTGCAGGCAGAGCTCTGGGTTCCCATTTTGCCTGGCTTTGGGATGTCTGCAGCAAGATCTCTACCATTTTGTATGGGAGCAAATAATCTCTAGCATCCAGGTTGCTGCTCATGATATATCCCAGTCTTCCTGGCTGTCACTTTGTGATACTTTTCAAAGCCTTCTGATACTCTTTGATGCCTTGGCTGCTCCCTAACACCTCTGTCCTCCTGCCATGTTGACTCACGTCTCCCACTTTTAAGCTGGCTTTGCAGATCATCTCCAGCCCTGTCATCATCACGCTGCAGCAGGAGGTGCTCACCTGGCCCAATGTCTGGCAGTACTGCTTGTTCTGCAGATGAGCAGCTGCCTCCTCATCTCTTCAGCTACAGTAGTTTTTCTCAGGGCAGTTAGATGCAGTCATGCTCCTCTGGATTTGGTGTGTTAAATCCATGCTGCATGGCAGCAGTCAGTGCAATACAAAGGTGTTCTGTGTGCCATAGCATTTCTCCAGGGGCTGCCAAAGGTAGAAGCACAACACAGCACCATCCTTCTGACAGTAATGTCTGTGAGTGTTAGACATGTGAGCACTGCATCATCCCCAGCGTGTCAGTGCTTTTCCACACCAAGCTGACTCTCACACTCTGCACTGAATGTAACTCTGCTCTTGTGGAGACAAATGCTTTCTGTCACATCCTCCATCCCTGCAACCATTTGCCGGTAGGCAGCTCTTGCAGAAGAATCAAGCAGCAGAACCTTGTGCTCACCCTACAGCATGCAAATGCTATGAAAGCAGAAATAACCTGGCATGCTCTGGGTCTGCAAGGCTGCACAGATGGGAGAGGTAGATTGTGTTTTTGCAGTGGAAGTTTCCAGTATTTTCAGTACATAGCGTAGGCCCTAACTGAATGTATAACCCTCTTGTAAAACAGCTGTATAAGTAGTTTTTCCACCAAGAAAGTTGCTGAACAGAATTAAGTTCAGACTGGGGGCATTCTGACTTGGGGAGAATTGAGACAAGCACAAGATAAATACAGGGTGGGTAGAGCCCAGCACAGGACAGAATGAATGTACTGACTTTTGGAAACATTGCCCTTCTCTGTCCGCAGAAAAGTACAAGGCAGACCTAAAAACAAGAGGTTGGTAATTGACCTTCTATGGAAATGAATCCTAGCCACAGTCTCGAGGAGTCTGTGAGCCTGAGATGCTCAACCAATGAGAGCCATGAGAGCATCACCTGCAGTGGGTTTAGGGCACAGAACAGAATTGATTTCACTGACTGGTGTGCAGTTTCTCCCTTGCCAATAGGGGATGTGCGCGCAGTATTGCAATAATGAATAAGCACTGCTGCTATCGCTGCCATCTTTGCCTAACTAGAAATCTTTGACTTTGAGAGTTTCTCACACAAGGGGAGAGGGTAAGAAAGTAAAGAGGCACAGAAAACTAAGGGAAACTGCTCTTCTTTATCTTATCTATAAAAATTGATACGATGCTGTTGTGCATTTTTTTTTAATTTTATTTTTAATTTTTTGCTAATGTCAGTTAGATTGTTTTAAAATATCCACACACCAAAATCTGACTACCAAGCAAATGTAATGAAAATGAAATGAAGGTGAGTTAGTGGAAAGCACAAGGCCATATTATATTAGGCTCCAGCAAATTTACAGGCAGTCACTGCACGAAGAGGTAGATCTGAGTTGCACATTATATGATTCCCACAAAGATTAAGGAAATCTGAAGCTTTCAATATATTTTTTTAATTCTTTTTTCATTTCATTTTTAAACACCTGACCCAGACCCCAACCCTCACAGGAGCTGTAAAGATAACAGCATTAACCAGCAATGTAACTCTAATCCTAACCCTTACCCTGATTCTAAAATCGTCCCTAACTCCAAATGCAACAACAAAAATGATGCTAGAAGTTTGTAGCAAAAGGAACCTTAACCCTGATCATAATCCAAAAAAAAAAATCATTATGGTAACAATAATCTTTACCTTAAGAGTAATATTAATCAGAGCCCAGATGATGCCTGCATCCAATCAGAAGCATGCTTTGCATTATTTAAGAGTTGTATTTTTTCCAATGAACTCTCTCTATTATCACGTTTATAAAGTAACAGAGTCTGTTCTTTTTCTCCTGACACTGTGCCTTACTCCTGACATCCCCTGGAAATGACCCAGATAGGGCACCATCAAAGTAATGCTAATAGTAATGTCAATCCTAAGGGTATCTCTAGCCTCAGTGTTAATGGGACGCTAACAACAATCCCAACAGCCTTAAACATTCTGGTGGTGTGAAAGAGGTGCTGCCTTGCACATGCTGGGCAGTCCCATTGCCTGTTAAATGCAGGCGGCAGCGTAGAAACATGATGCCCGTGGTCAGAATGCCCTGTGGCAGATCCTGGCACCGGAGAACTGACCGGAGAACCATGAGAGAACTGACAACAAATCACGCGACATCAGAACCGACCCAGTGGTTATTTACAAGCCTTGGGAGACCCAGACAGGATCTCAGAGTGGTGAATGTAGGTACAGAAGTTGTTACTACTCTGTTTTCTTCTAAAAGAAGTGTTTTTTTTTCATCTCAGAAGTTGGGGGGGGGGGGGGGAGGGCGGGAAAGGGATATCAATTTAATTACTCATTAATTTATTGACAGACATTCACGTTTGCTACGTTTGGAGAAGTTTTTATTTGTTTGCTGTGGTTTGATTTGTTTTTTCTTTTTTTTTTCCCCCTTCCCTCCTCTTCCATCTTTGTGTTCTTCCCCTATAATCAAAAGAACGGATCCCCAGGGTTTGTCCCGCAGACGTTCTTTCCGTGGTCTCTGCTGCCACCTGCTGGCCAATAAGCGGAACTGCCACTGTTGGGCGTTTGGTGCCGCAGGAAGCACAACGCAGATCTGAGTTCTGACCGGTCTACGCAGCAAATCCGCCAATCTTTATTGCGATAAGCCCTCCAGACAAGAGCATAAAGTCTTTGCCTGAGGGCAGGGTTAGTAGTAATGGATGTCAGTTTTGAAATTTCCAGTCCATTCACCATAGCACTTTCTGCCTCCATGTCCCATAACCAGAGCAGCTATGCTGGCATGCTCTCTTGGTTTCTGTCTAAACCACTGTACTATATCCATCAGTTCAGCTGCTGTATTATGGGCAGCAGGGTTTGGGGGGTGGACACTGGTCAGGGCACTCCCACCAGCCTATCCTGCATTTTTTTTTTTTTTTTTTTTTTTCATTTTTGGGTTACAATCAGTCAGATCTCAAATAGATCTAGTCCAAATGGAACCTCAAAATCTGACCTTTTAGTGCCTTCATTTACAGAGTCCATTTTATACAGATTCCCTTGTACAGGGCCCCCATGGTCCTCCAGACAGTTGTTACTGATCTTCCATAGGAGAATGATTGAATTAGGTTTTTTCCCATCAAAACTGCCACCTGTCTTTCCAATTTTTCAACACTATCATTCAATAGCTGATTTGCATCAGCCTGAGCCTCTTCAGTTATGTTCAGACAGTTCAAGGCCATTAAAAGTGGCCATGCCACCATGAACACAGCTAACTGTCATTCTCAAGTTGTAAGTATGTCTTTGCTAAGACCATGGAAATACTCAGTCAGGTGGGCCAGGGACTCATGGACCCTCCCTCTGTCCCACACAGGGCCCCATTTTTCAGTGACAGAAGCAGTGCTGCATTTTGAGGATCCTAGGAATCCCAGGACATGCCCTGACAAAAGGTCATTCAAAGGGGTAGTCTTTCCCCATCCAAACAACTCCATGATATTCACAGAATCACAGAATTGTAGGGGTTGGAAGGGACCTCCAGAGACCACTGAGTCCAGTCCCCCTGCCAAAGCAGGTTCCCTACACCACAAAAGAGGTACGAAGAGGTAGATCTGAGTTGCACATTATATGATTCCCACAAAGATTAAGGAAATCTGAAGCTTTCAATATATTTTTTTAATTCTTTTTTCATTTCATTTTTTAAACACCTGACCCAGACCCCAACCCTCACAGGAGCTGTAAAGATAACAGCATTAACCTGCAATGTAACTCTAATCCTAACCCTTACCCTGATTCTACAGGGGACTGTCTGAAACGGACATCAATTCAATTACTCATTTATTTATTGACAGACATTCAAGTTTGCTTCGTTTGGAGAAGTTTTTATTTGTTTGCTGTGGTTTGGTTTTTTCTTCTTTTCTTTTTTTTTTCCCCTTCCCTCCTCTTCCATCTTTGTGTTCTTCCCCTATAATCAAAAGAGAACGGATCCCCAGGGTCTGTCCCGCAGACGTTCTTTCCGTGGTCTCTGCTGCCACCTGCTGGCCAATACACGGAACTGCCACTGTTGGGCGTTTGGTGCCACAGGAAGCACAACGCAGATCTGAGTTCTGACCGGTCTACGCAGCAAATCCGCCAATCTTTATTGTGATAAGCCCTCCACATGGCATTGCGCATGCACTCGAACACGCAACAGGCATAGATTTCTCTTAACTCCTTGAGGAGCAGGCAAGCAGAACAACTGAGCGCACCACTGCTTGTGATTGGGCCACCCCCATCATAGAGATGTGTGTTAGATCTTTTACCCACCCCTGGACTGGCCTTGTTGTTTAACGATAACCTCTGAAATCTGAGCTACTGGTTCTACCACCTGTAGTGTAGAATAGGTAGCCAATAAATGCTTTTCAACTGTGATGTATCTTTATTCTGCTCCATGCCAAACCTGTGGCCAAAACCTCATAGGGGTTCACAAAGAACTCTGGCTCTGCCAGAGCCCCCATCCAGACCCTTCTTGAGTTACATTCACATCTAGTTTGGCTGAAAAGGTTGGACTATAAATACTCAGTGCTTGGGCCTGTTTAACAGATATTTTTTCCTGATTATGCTGTCCATCGATCTTTTTAAACTGAACTCCTGCTTTAATCTGGTCTTTAAACATTTGTTGCCTCAAGACCCTAATGGGTCCAGACTGGATTACCTTAGGGGCTGGACGCCTAAGTCATGGCAGCAGATGGTTCTCTGCCTTTCTCAGACCTTTCCACCACCATTCAGAGCCTGCATCTGGCCGTAGGCACTCTTGTCTCCCCATCAATTGGGCAGCCTGTTGTATTACAGCACCTGAGGGCCACTGGGGGGTTCAGTATGGATAACATAGACCCATACTGATGTAAAGGTGATGGCTGTAGGATGAGATCCCTCGTTCCTGATGAAAAATTTATTGACTGGGCTCTCAAAATCATCTTCATAGATTGCCTCTTTCATGCCTAATTCTCTAATATAATTTTGTTAGTCCTCCATAGAGGACCACAGGCTGACATTTAATGGTATGTCATTCTTATTTGGCCATGTTATATGACACACAGCCATAAATCATTCACTGATCAAATGGCTATCCTCATTATGTTGGACAGAGCATACAGTCTTTGCCTGAGGGCAGGGTGAGTAGTAATGGATGTCAGTTTTGAAATTTCCAGTCCATTCACCACAGCGCTTTCTGCCTCCATGTCCCATAACCAGAGCAGCTATGCTGGCATGCTCTCTTGGTTTCTGTCTAAACCACTGTACTATATCCATCAGTTCAGCTGCTGTATTATGGGCAGCAGGGTTTGGGGGGTTGGATACTGGTCAGGGCACTCCCACCAGCCTATCCTGCATTTTTTTTTTTTTTTTTTTTCATTTTTGGGTTACAATCAGTCAGATCTCAAATAGATCTAGTCCAAATGGAACCTCAAAATCTGACCTTTTAGTGCCTTCATTTACAGAGTCCATTTTATACAGATTCCCTTGTACAGGGTCCCCATGGTCTTCCAGAGAGATGTTCCTGATCTTCCATAGGAGAATGATTGAATTAGGTTTTTTCCCCATCAAAACTGCCACCTGTCTTTCCAGTTTTTCAACACTATCATTCAATAGCTGATTTGCATCAGCCTGAGCCTCTTCAGTTATGTTCAGACAGTTCAAGGCCATTAAAAGTGGCCATGCCACCATGAACACAGCTAACTGTCATTCTCAAGTTGTAAGTATGTCTTTGCTAAGACCATGGAAATACTCAGTCAGGTGGGCCAGGGACTCATGGACCCTCCCTCCGTCCCACACAGGGCCCCATTTTTCAGTGACAGAAGCAGTGCTGCATTTTGAGGATCCTAGGAATCCCAGGACATGCCCTGACAAAAGGTCATTCAAAGGGGTAGTCTTTCCCCATCCAAACAACTCCATGATATTCACAGAATCACAGAATTGTAGGGGTTGGAAGGGACCTCCAGAGACCACTGAGTCCAGCCCCCTGCCAAAGCAGGTTCCCTACACCACGTTGCACAGCTCAGCATCCAGGCAGGTCTTGAATATCTCCAGAGAAGGAGATTCCACAACCACCCTAGGCAGCCTGTTCCAGTGCTCTGTCACTCTCACCGTAAAGAAGTTATTGCACACATTAGTGCAGAACTTCCTATGGTGCAGTTTCTGTCTGTTTCCCCTTGTCCCGTCTCCACACACTGCTGAAAAGAGTCTGGCCTCAACACTTTGCCCCCCACACCTCAAATATTTATAGAACCTGGATCCTGTCCCCTCTCAGCCTTCTTTTCTCAAGGCTAAACAGACCCAGTTCCCTCAGTCTCTCCTCATTGGGGAGATGCTCCAGGCCCTTCACCATCTTAGTGGCCCTCTGCTGGACTCTTTCTAAGAGATCCCTGTCTTTTTTTTACTGGGGAGCCCAGAACTGGACACAATATTCCAGACGAGGCCTCACCAGGGCAGAGTAGAGGGGGAGGATCACCTCCTTCGACCTGCTGGACACGCTCTTTTTAATGCACCCCAGGATGCCATTGGCTTTTTTGGCTACAAGGGCACACTGCTGGCTCATGGTTAATCTGTCGTCCACCAGGACGCCCAGGTCCCTCTCAGCAGAGCTCCTCCCCAGCAGCTCTTCCCCCAGCCTGTACCGGTGCATGCAATTATTTCTCCCTAGGTGCAAGACTCTACACTTGCTTTTGTTAAACCTCATCCGGTTTCTTACTGCCCGGCTCTCCAGCCTGTCCAGGTCTCGCTGAATGGCAGCACAGCCTTCAGGTGTGTCAGCCAATCCTCCCAACTTCGTGTCATCAGCAAACTTGCTGAGGGTGGTCATTGATGAAGATGTTGAACAAGACCGGACTGAGCACAGAACCCTGGGGGATGCCGCTCGTTACAGGCCCTCAGCCAGACACTGCACCGCCAACGACAACACTCTGCACTCTGCCAGTCAGCCAATTCTCGACCCACTTCACTGTCCAATCACCTATCCCATACTTCCTCAGCTTTGTTATAAGGATGTCATGGGAGACTGTATCAGTTATAGAGGTTATAGAGTTCAATTCCTGTAGTCAATTTGGCGGCCCAGGTGGGACCAGCTCTGTTCGCTGCAGGACCAGCTGAGAGGGAGACACTTTTGGCGCACCCTGAGATTTCTCTGAAGGACTCCCTTCCTCACCTGATCACTGCAGGGACAGACAAGGACCACCCATAGGTGGACCAGGTATGTGTATGGTAAGTGGAGCCCATATGTCTTGAGGAGACATCCTACACAGTTTACAGCCATACGTGCTGCTCCCAGGGAGGTGAGCTCACGGCTTTGGTTGCCAGCTGGGGTAGGAAGACTCCTTGGGTGAGTTCCTATGAAAGGGAACTGTATGTCATATGAATGGAAACAAGAACAAGTACTCTCTCCCAGATGGGTGACAATAGGAGGGACCTAGGTTGGTCTCTCCTACGGGTATGGGATATAGTGGATAGCCTGTCAAATGGTAGCCTGGGTTCTCCAAGTTGTAATCACGGGGGTTATAGGTTGTATGTTCAATATTATCATCTGCTTTAAGTGTTTGGTACCGTGTGTCAAGCCGACTCTGGGAAAAACATTAACGTTTGCAACTGGTCGACCAGAGTATGAGTGTTATTAAGATTCCAGCTAGAAAACGTTGTCAGCATTGTGTAGTATGAATAAACCATGGTTTTTGATCTAAATGTCAGAGTGAGTGTGGTGTGAGTGAGACACAGAACAGCTGCAGGGTGAGTGCCGAGTCCCGATCCATGTTTCCTTCCTCCTGTGAGGGAAATGGCCAGACACGGACAAAGTGAAAGACTGTGTTGTGTGTCCACTCATAAGTACTTTCTGCTTGTATGTAAGAAGACAGGAGTTTGTACTCTGTAGATTAGTAAGATTGTCCTGAGGAGAGGTGTACATTCCACCCGACCAATGAGTGTCAACCCATTTATGTAATACTATGTACTGCTTGCGAGGAAGTGTGTGAGGGAGGTGGTTCAATCAGTGCTGGTTCTGTGGCACAGTGTTTATAACTGAAGAATACAGACTGTATTAAGGGAGTTTATGTGAACTGAAGAACTGTACGTTTTGACAAACTGTTTTGATTTTATAAGAAAGTGTAATTGTTAATGATATATGAAAGTGTAGTTGAGGGAATGTGGAAGTGTATCTGAGCATAGAAATAGAGGAAGCATTTACAGAGGAAAAAGGATTAAAGTGAGTTTACCTGCATTGACATGAGAGCAACACCCTGCCAGACCGCTGCCCTGTGAGCTGAGCAGAGCAGAGCAGAGACACAGTCCCCATGTATCAGGTAGTGTTATTCTGCTTACCAAAAGAATGAGTTCACTACAGAAGAGGCAAATCTTCCCCTCTGCTCCATTTGTGGCATACTCTGGAGTTCAAGACATTGCAAAGCTATGGCACATCTACTTTCTTTCAATGATGACGCCTTAGTATGCTCTGGGCTGTCATTTCAATTGCATCTAAAGAAGTCTAGGGTCATGCCAGCTGACAGGAAGCTGGCAAATGTTGTCTCATTGTAAGGAAGAGCAAGAAAGATGACATGGGCAATTATGGACCTGTCAGTCCAGAGCCTGGTAAAATTATGGAGAAAATGATGGTGGGAGTTATGGAAAAACAGCTGAAGGACAATTCTGTCATTGGTCGCAGCCAACACAAGTTTGTGAGGCAAAGGTCCTGTTTAATTTAAGCTCATTTTGTGACACAGTTATCCGTTTAGTTGACCAAGGGAAGCCAGTTGATGTAATCCTTGAGGATTTCAGTGGAGATTTTGATACTGTTTCTCACAACAACCTTCTGGACAGAATGTTCTGCATATGGCTAGACAGAAACACAATGTGGTGGGTGAGCAGTTGGCCAGTAGGTCAGTCCCAAAGGATTATAGTCAGTTTTTTCCATCAGGCTGGTAGATGGTCACTGTCGGGGTCCCCAGGGTTCCATTTTGGGGCCACTTTCCTTTCATGTTTATGCAGATGACTTGAATGCAGGACTAGAAGACGTTCTGAGCAAGTTTGCTGATGAGACCAGATGAGGAGGTGCTGTTGCCTCCACTGAGGGTGGAGAGGACTTGCAGAGAGATGTGGACAAGTCAGAGAAGTGGGTACCAGTTGGTACTAAGCACCAAGTGCATAAAGTATAACAAGAACAAGTGCCTGATTGTGCACCTGGGTAGGGGCAATGCTGGACATACACACTGACTGGATATGGGACACTGGAGAGGATTCTGACTGGAAAGGGTTGGGGTGCTGGTCAGCATCACACTGAATGTGAGTCAGCAGTGTGCCAAGGCAGCCAGGAAAGACAACAGTCCCCTGGAGTGCATGAAGCAACTTATTGCCAGCTGGGTGAGGGAAAGGGTTGTCCCTCTGCTCTGCATTGCTACTGCCTCACTATGTTCTGGGCACCACAGAACATAAAGGACTTCAAACTCTGGGAGAATGTGCAAAGGAGGGCACTGAAACCGAGAGATCTGAAGTTCAGAGTTTCACAGGGATTGGCTGCTTGTTCAGACTGGGCCCTTCTCACATCCCTGCTCACATCCTGCAATGAAACATAGGTCTCATATGGGACATGAACCTCACAGCGTCCTTGCACCACATGTAGAGCCTGGGATCTTCTGTCCCCATGTCTTTCATTTAACATCATACGGACCTCCAACCCATTGCCCCAGGAAATGCCCAGAGCCAACATGACATACAGGACATCTCTACCACTGGTCTTGCAATCAGGGCTTGACCTGTCTGCTTCGTAAGGCAAAGGAGAGGTTTCTTAGCATGCCAGTGCCTTTGCCTGCCTGTAGTCATGGCTTCCAGTTATCTTCTCTAACAAGTCCCTTGGGAAGCTTACTTGGTAATGTTCCTCAGCGGGCCCATTAATACTCCAAGAAACTTCACTGTTACTTCTGACTTTGTCTTGTTGAGCACTTTGTGCAAACTTCTCTCTGCACTAGAGGCTGATGAACTCAGCATCAAATGCACCCTGGGACCATTATAACCTAAAGAATCTCCTGTGCCTTATGCCATCTTGTTATCTTCTTCAGGTTATCAGAACTTGTTCAGCAAAAAGGAGGGATATCTGGAGAGAGCTTAAAGAATCCAGTATAAATTTATTGTCTATTTATTTATAGTTGGGTTTAAAGAAGACATTAAAGCAGCACTGTGCAACTGATACCAATCCAGGATGTCCCAATGAGTTCTGTACTGTTACTGTGTTGACAAAGGTCCTTCTCAACCTCCCCACCCAATTTCTGCTCACAATGGACCTATGGGACTTGCATCACTTTTCTTCACATCACTCTTCTCCTCTGCATTCATCCGCTCAGTGTTAAAACTGCTTTGCACCAACTCCCACTGGCTTTCCTCAGAGAACCAGCTACACATGGAAAAGGAAAGATTTCTCTTTTTTATCTGGCCAGCAAATGGAAAGAAAGGTGATGCAATTGAATGAACAGTAAAACACAGTGATCAACTGCATGCCATGTTCAAGCTGCATCTATTGAAGTTTGTCTTTCATATGGAATACTTTTAAAAGAAATGATTTATTCTGAGGTAGGATAGGATAGATTGAATCACAGTGAAGTAGTTGACAACAGAGGCCATCAGACTCTGGTAGATAGAGCAAATTCCAGTAATCTCCCTGGGATAGATCAGCCAGGTAGTTGAGAGGTATCAACTTAAAATTGATCAGGACTTGTGAGTATTTCACACATTGAGACGGGTTAACACATTCTCACTGATTCTCAGACTTTGGGGAGATGGAACAAATTCCAGTAATCCCCCTGAAAGTCAGAAATCAGACAGATAATTGGGAGGTATCTGACTGAACAAAGAGCAAGGGATGGAGAAATCTGGAGGGCAGTGGGAGTAGTTTGTGCCCAAATGGCCTGCTGAAAACATGCCCTTAACCATGGCCATTTATTTAGGAGAGCTGAAAAAACTTGGAGGATGAGACACATCAAATAGGCAGCAGGGAAGAGTAGTGCTGGGCACCGGGCTATAGTCACAGGGCATTGGCACTGGCACCACTGTCTGTGTCTCTGAATCTGAAGACATTTGTGTCCAGCGAACACAGTTCTGGAAAACATTGTAGTTTCAGTAAAAGAAAAAAAAAGACATCAAATCACCTCAAAGATTCATATTTACAACTTAAAATGGAACAAGACTCATGAGAATTTTTCATGTTGAGAAGGGTTAACACAATTTCAATGATTTCCATCTTTGTCTTCAATTATTTGTTTCAGTTTTATTGACATTTATGATCAACTATTAAGCTTACAGCGTCAAAATAAATAAATAAATTAAAAGAGATACATTTGCATCTTGCACGTGGCCTGATGCCCCTTTCACCTTCGCAGTTCCCACAAGTCCTTCCATGCCGGAGAGTATGAGATCCAGCAGAGCACCTCTCCTCTTTGGTTCCTCCACTGCTTGGTCAAGAAGCTGCCATCTGTGCTCTCCAGGGATCTGCTGGATGCCACATGCCCTGCTGTGCTGTCCCTGCTGCAGATAATGGAGTGACAAAGGCCACCAAATGGGACAAGGGACAGACAACATCAGATTCCCATCTGTCTGCAGAGGGCACCTTCCATTTACTCTCCCTGATCAGGAAGACAGGAAAAGACACTGATGGTCTCCTCTGTTTGCCATTTCCATTAGCTCTGACCTGTCTGCTCTTCCATCCCCAGGCAGAGCTCAGTGCACTCTCACAGAGGGCATTCACCCTTCTTTATCTCCTCGCCCATCCATCCTAAAGACTCGGTATCCCCCTTGTGCTACAGTGCAGTTGTGGAAACCATTAAACTGTGTCCCCATGGTCCAAACAGGAGCTCAGACCTGCAGCTCTATCAAGATTTCTAGCTTCTTGTGTGTTGGTGTTTGCATTAGTGCAAAACCACAGAAGTAAACATCCTAATTGGAAAGCATCACTGGACATAGCCTGACTGGATAGCTAATCTATGGTATCAGTGTGCAGAAGGTGGCACACAAACATTAGACCGATCGTGGGTCTTGGAGGTGACGTAGCAGCACGGACACACCATGGGCATGGCTTTCCTGAAGGCCCTGTGCTGCTCTTGCAGCTGTGAGTGAATTCACCAGACAGCCAGTGCTATCCCCTCTCTGGCCCTCGGCTGATGCCCAGGAAGGAGCTGTCTATCTCAGGGATTTCCCACATGGTTTACAAGCACTGGCACACATCAGGAGCAGCCCAGGCACCTTGGGCATCACCCAGTGTCTGTGTGTGAGCAGCTGCCTCTCAGCTGAAGGTCCGAGGACTCAGAGCAGGAGCTCACATGCAGGCAACTCCTTGTGCTCTTCTGAACTGAACCAGAGGAATCCCAGCTCCTGTGGGTGTGTAGGGAGCTGAATCCCATTTCATCTCCAGGATTTCTGTCAAGGGATGAGACTCCTGCACTGCCTCAGCTGGATCACTGCCCTGCACAGGGAAAGTCCAAACCTTGCCTTCCTTGTCTGGTTGCCCTTATTGTTTCATCAAACGATCTCTGGGAGCACTCCCCATATGTCTCCAATCAGTCACTGACCACTGGACATGTGGTGGTTAATTGAGCGAATTTCAAAGCACAGTCATGATGCTGTTGTCTTTCAGGAGCTGTTGGCCATGAGGACCCAGGGACATGTTAGGGGAGACAAGTCGGAAAGATAAAAATGACATAATCTGCTGCTTGCCTGTCCAGGCTCCTGGGACACAGGGAGCTCATAAAAGTGTGCAGGGCTGCAGAGAGACAGCTGTGCCCAGGAGCAGCTCTTGTGCACAGCACAGCCTGCAGGTGACAGAAGGAGAGGAGAGAAACTGAAGAGAGCTTGCAGGATGTGTGTGGTGTGAGCGGGCTGTGAGCTCACTGCAGGAGCATTGCTCACAGACCATGACAGGGTAAGTCTCACTGCAGACCATGAGCTGCTTTTCATAGAGGGTCAACTTAATTTGGGACATCCCATAGGAGATCTGGATGCAGGCACTGCATGTTTCTTTACTGTGGAAAAAGCCTTCTGCTCCAGCTGAGGGCTTCCATACTGCAGTATGAAATCACAGCCCTGAGGGCTGCATGTCCCAGCACGGCTGCAGGCTGTGCAGCCGGGGCTGCAGGCGGGTGCCCAGGGCTGTCCTGCAGAGCAGGGTCCCTGCTGTGCCCCAGGGGCTGTGTGCCGGGTATGGGACTCTGCCGCCTGCCAGGCTCAGCACTCAGCCTGCCCGGGGAGCTGCCCAGGGTGCTGCAGGGAGACGGGTGGGGGGAAGGAGCCCCCCGGCAGGGCTTGTGCTGCCACAGCTGCTGCCTGGGGCAGGGGATCACAACTCCACTGCACAACGGAATGTTTCTGAGGGCACTTTGCAAGAGGAGAGCCAAGGCAGGGGGTTTCCATTTCCTGTTCTGAGGCAAAGAGGTTTGGAGTCAGAAATCTAAAAGGGGCAATAAGAGTTCTGAGAATTTTTCATCAATCAATTGCTTGTTTTGTGAACACTCACACATGATGTGCTTTCAGTCTCCCCTTTCTCGAAGGATGGAATTATCATCATTTTCTGTAGGCATGAATAATTCACTTATCCTACAAACAGGCAGCATTTTCTAACTGAAACTGAATGCCACAGAAGCTCGGGTAGGGGGCTCTAAGAGCACTTGGGGTAAAGATATGAGACATGAAACAGATGAAAATATCCAGGGAGAAGGCATAAGAAAATAAAAGGAAGGTTAGAGCTCCATATGCTGCTTCTGCTTAAGGAATGCTGAAATACATGAAATTAAATGCAAGTAATGGTGCTAAATGTACACTGTTGTAGGAGAATAAAAACATTTCATATTATAGCAGGAGGAGTGTGTCTGAGAATGGTCTGGACTTGTCATTATCTTCTGCACTCTGAGCAGGACTCCAAGCCCAACAACAGCAGATGCCCAACAGCAGCTCCATCAGCGAGTTCCTCCTGCTGCCGTTGGCAGACACGCGGCAGCTGCAGCTCCTGCACTTCTGGCTCTTCCTGGGCATCTACCTGGCTGCCCTCCTGGGCAACGGCCTCATCAGCACAGCCGTAGCCTGCGACCGCCGCCTGCACACCCCCATGTACTTCTTCCTCCTCAACCTGGCCCTCCTCGACCTGGGCTGCATCTCCACCACTCTCCCCAAAGCCATGGCCAACGCCCTCTGGGACACCAGGGCCATCTCCTACACAGGATGTGCTGCACAGCTCTTTTTCTTTACCTTCTTCATGTCAGCAGAGTATTCCCTTCTCACCATCATGTCCTATGACCGCTACGTTGCCATCTGCAAGCCCCTGCACTACGGGACCTTGATGGACAGCAGAGCTTGTGCCACCATGGCAGCAGCTGCCTGGGGCACTGGGGTTCTCTATTCCCTGCTGCACACTGCCAGTACGTTTTCACTGCCTCTCTGCCAAGGCAATGTTGTCAACCAGTTTTTCTGTGAAATCCCATAGATCCTCAAGCTCTCCTGCTCTGGCTCCTACCTCATGGAATTTGTATTTCTCTTTTTTGGTGTCAGTTTAGGCTTTGGTTGCTTTGTTTTCATAGTTGTGTCCTATGTGCACATCTTCATGGCTGTGCTGAGGATGCCCTCTGAGCAGGGACGGCACAAAGCCTTCTCCATGTGCCTCCCTCACCTGGCTGTGGTCTCCCTGTTTCTCAGCACTGGTGCTTTTGCCTACCTGAAGCCCCCGTCCATTTCCTCCCCACTCCTGGATCTGACAGTGGCACTTCTGTATGCAGTGGTTCCTCCAACACTAAACCCTATTATCTACAGCATGAGGAACAGGGAGATCAAGCACGCTTTCAGGAAGGTGTTGCAATAAGCACTATTCCAGCTACAATAAAATGCACAACTTCCTCAATAGGATTCCCAGTGGTGGTTCTTTATGTTTTATGCATCTTTGTCTGTTTGATTATGTGAGATATAGGAATGTGCAAAAAAAAAATGTTATTGAACTTATAAATAAAAATGTATTTAAATTCTTTCCTACCTAATTTCCATTTTCTCACTCCAAGAACTCATGTAAACATGGAACCAGATTCCCTGAATATGTTATAAGATACCTAAAAAGCTTTCAAAATAGACTTACTTAGATTTTCTTTCTTCCTACTTTGCCTGGATTTGGGGAGGTACAGCCACAGACAGCAGCTCAACGTGCTCTTTTCATTCATGTGCTCTTACCAGTGCTGCAGTGCTCTTGAGTCCTCTCATTTGTGCAGTCCTGAAGGTCTTGTGTGTCTCACAACAGTCCTGTTGCCTCTACAGCAGCAATCCAGGGCTGCAGTCAGTAGCCGGCAATATGAACAGGTCTGTCAGAGCTGGTCTCCTTGCTGGCACTGCCATAACAAGAGGGCCCCTTTAGAGCAGGACCAGAGAACTGGAGGGAGGCCTCTTCCAAAGCTGGTGTAAGGAATATACCTCAGGAGCTGCTCCCTGAGAAAACCTTGAGATCTTCAGGTGCTCTTCACTGTGTGACCAGATCAGATTGAATAGTCCCAAGGAGATCCGTAAGCATCTCAAGGCAGTGCTGTGGTTTAAGGTTTATGGGTTGAGACAAAGAGAAAAAGAAAAGGATAATAATTATGACAAATGTATTTATACATATATAATATATTTAGTGTATTTTCACACATATACAACATATGCAGTTGCAAACATATATGAACTAATCCCTATGCGCATCTGTCTGCAAGTCCAGGATTAGTTGCAGGGGTTTTAACAGCCACAGGGTTCACTGTAGGAGCTGAAGTGGCTGTTGGGCTGTTGCAGGAGTTGAAGTGACCTCAGAGTTCATTGCCAGAGCTGGAACCACCACAGGACCTGTGACTATGTTGGAGCAGCCACTGGGCTCATTGGAGGGGTTGGAGCCACCGCAGGGCTGTACTTCCTCCCTTGGGAGGAATTTGTACCATTTTCTTATTACCATACTTGGAACAGCTACAGGACCCGTAGCAGGAGTAACTGCAGAGCTCATTATGAGGGGTGGAGTGACAGAGGGATCTGCCCAGAGCTTGGAGCAACTGCAGGACGTGTAGCAAAACCTTGGAGCTGCTGCATGGTCTGTGCCAGGAGTTGCAGAGGCTGCAGCACTGTCAGCAGATCCAGCTCTCTGGATCTGGCACACTGCAGTCATTTGTGCCTCTTGGGGGTTACCAGTGCCACAGCAGACCTGCCCCCAATATTCTACCAGTTTCTCAGGATCCTGCAGTTGCTCGGAGATGAAGTTCCAAAGCCCTGGGGGTGCCCACCACTCCAGGCAGCTGCCCAGACCGTCCCACACCCTCTGCCATGCAGAGCCTTCTCACCTTGGGGCAGATCTCTCACTGATATTCCTGAATAATTGTTTAACCTCAATCATAGATTCATAGAATCACCAAGGTTGGAAAAGGCCTAAAAGATCATCCAGTCCAACCGTTCACCTATTACCTATAGCTCCCACTAAACCATGTCCCTCAACACAATATCCAGTACACCCCCGGACTCACAGAGGCGACAATGTAAATTGTGTAATTCCTAATCATATGGACAATATTACTTCCAAAACCCAAAGATGACCGCAGAGCTGAATGTGCACAAAACTTCACTTTGTCAGCTGCCAATTTTATCGTGGTACAAACTGAGGTCAAACAGCATAGCAAAATAAATACCCTAATGCAGCATCCAAGCACCAAGTAAGGAGCTGTGCAGTGAAGCTTCATGAGAAGACTCAACAAGCTCCACACATAGGGAGCACATCCACACATATCAGCACCATGGCCTGCACTTCTCCAGCTCCCACAAAGCCCTGTCCACTCTGGACAGATGTGCTGCTATCTCAACCCTTGGAGCCTCACATCAGGCACCAAAATGACAGTGGTTGTTGAACCCAACATGTGGCTCAGCAGCACACAGTGCTTTGTGCACTGCCCAATTCCCAGTGGGATGGGGATGAGAACTGGGAAAAAGAGTACAACTTCTGGGATGTAACAAAGCAGTTTACTAAGAGAGATAAAAGAAGTGGAGTAATAGTTATCACTATATATCCGTTGATATGGAATTGTATGTAACAACTGATGCACAAGCACTTGCTCAGCACCACCAGACTGATGCTCAGCTGGACCCTGGGCAGTGAAGAGACTGAGATGAACTCCCACCCCTTTCAATACAATTTCTGCTTGCTGTCAGCTGATAGAGAACGTCCCTTTGGCCACTATCAGTCAGCTGTCCTCACTCTGTTCCCTCCCAGCTCCATGTGCCCTCCACTGACCATGGCCTTGGCTCTGTACAACACTGCTTAGCAGCAGCTGTAAACATCAGAGTGTTATCAATGGTTTTCTCCTAGAACCAAAACACTGCACCACAGCAGACAGTCTGAAGAAAACAATTCCATTCCAGCTGTAACTCAGATTCCTGCCTGTCCCCTCTTCTTGTTCTTCCTGATCAGGAAGCAAGGAACAGAATCTGCCGCTCTCCTCTCTGAGCCCTTTCCATCAGTTCTCAGCTGGCTCCTCTGCCATCCCCAGGCAGAGCTCAGTGCCCTCTCATGGATGGCAGCAGCCTTTTCTCTTCTTCCTTGCCCATCCGTCATGCAGAATCTGTACCCCATTTGCTACAGTACAGAGCTGAGAATCAACCCACCATGTCTCTGTGAACCAAACAAGACCCTAGGCCTGCAAAGGCACAGAGATTTGGAGTTCGCTGAGTGAATGTTTGTGGTCCTCTCATTAGTGTAACGACTCTTCAGAAAGGATCCCCTTCCAGAAGCATGTTTTGATTTTGCCTGGCTGGGCCTTGCATCTACACCATGCTACTGGTGTTCAGAAGATGGCACACAGGTACGAGACCCATTGTGGGGCTCACAGTTGTCCAGTGAACATTGTCACTACCCAGGGCATGTCTTTCCTAAAGGTCCTCAGTGGCATTTGCCAGCTGGCTGGGGGTGTGCTGGAGACCCCAGGGAACTGCCATTCTGTTGTAATACAAGAAGAATTTTACAGAGCAGCAGCCATGGATCAAGATAAGCACTTTACAGAGCAGCAGCTGCAGAGCAGGATAAACAGCATGAGAACCAAGGACACCTCTAGCAAAAGAGTGAAAGGCTCGTGGCTTTGAAGCGGGGTTTTAGGGTTCTTATTGCAGAAGCTTTCTTCCAATTAGTACGTGTGATTTTTGAACACCCTTGTTTGTTTGCTATAAAAGTACGGCTCTTCAGGCAATAGATGGACACAGCTATATTTAACTATATTGGTGTGTGGTTGTTTGTCCTAGAACGCTGGCTTTTGCCTTCAGGTTCGCCAACACATGGGGGCCCGCAATGTCATGGGATTTAACTCTTGAACACCTGTGGGATCCCGAGAAACTAAGCCAGTATTTGAGTCAGGGATGGCACAGCCTAGATAGATCTAAGGGGGTATGACTTATTTGGGGCTTGGCTTGTGCTTACCGTGCTCTATATAACACTGTTCCGAAAAGAGAGAATTTCCGAGCTGAGGTTCTAGCCAAAAAGGGAAATCCCCAAGTCAATTTTGATCAGTCACAGGAGGCACCAGTAACAATATCAGTTGCCCTTGTGGAAGGCAAGAAATGGAAATGGGTGTCCTCACGTCTAGAACGGAAAAAAGAAGTGGAGGAGGAGGCAACAGAAGATCCAGGTGACAGGTCTGGATAAGTACCGAGAAAGGAAAAAGGAAAAGTGTCATGAAGAAGAGAGTGATGAGGAGGAAATCTCTGTTACTGTTTGTCGATCCCTGAAGATGACTGAAATCGAAGGCGTAAGAAAGGAGTTCACACGGCACCAGAATGAATCTCTTGTTACCTGGTTGCTTCGCTGTTGGGACAGCTGGGACGGTAGCTTGTTGTGATGTGACAGGCCCTTCCCCATATTCTGGAAGAATCTTAGTGTAATACAGTGGGTGTAGACAAAAAGGCATAGGTTATATAAGGATGTGTCTGTTTCAATAAATCGCCATTTTGCCACTTCATCTCCTTGGTGTCACTTGGTAATTGGCCTAGCTGCTGCTTCAGTTGAAGGCGAGAGATTGTAAAGAAATTAACGACCATAAAGCCTTCATGTGTATCATTAAAATTCTCAGCTATTAGACACAAGCGCTTTCCAGATTGAGCAAGGAACAACAGTAAATTGCACTGTGTGTTTCCTTGTGGTGTTACCTACGTGACCACAGAGAAGACACGAGGAAGTGGCATGACCAGCCTACTCCTGTACTATGAGCACGGGTGAGGGAACTACAAAACAGTCCAACCACCAGTACGGCTGCTCCAGTTATCACAGGTAACCAATAGAGGGGCCCTGCCCTCATTCAAGGGAGTGGAAGGGATAATAGAGTTTATTGGACTGTGTGGATTTGATGGCCTAGCACATCAGAACCACAGAAATATAAGGCACTGGTGGATACTGGTGCACAGTGCACCCTAATGCCCTCCAGTCATGAAGGGACAGAATCAATCCATATTTCTGGATATCTCTCAAGAATTGACTGTGTTGGAGGCTGAAATAAGCCTCACTGGTAAAGACTGGAAAAAACATCCTATGTGAGTGGTCCAGGGTTTCCGTTCATACTTGGTATTGAGGATACCTCAGAAGAGGGCATTTCAAGGATACTAAGGGGTATCACTGGGCCTTTGGAATCGCTGCTGTAGATATGGACAACATTAAGCAGCTGTCTGTTTTGCCTGGCCTGTCAGAGGACCCGTCTGTTGTGAGGCTGCTACGAGTAAAAATAAAAGAGCAGCAGGTACCGATTGCTACAAAGACAGTGCACAGACGGCAGTATCGCACCAACAGGGATTCCTTGCTCCCCATTCATGATTTGATTCGCCAGTTGGAGAATCAGGGAGTGATCAGTAAAACTCACTCACCTTTTAACAGCTCCATATGGCCAGTGCGTAAAGCCAGTGGAGAATGGAGGCTGACAGTAGACTACCGTGGCCTGAATGAGGTCACACCCCCACTGAGTGCTGCTGTGCTGGAGAGCAAATAATTCAAATTCTTCTATGAGCCAGTTTTGCTATTAAGTGAAGCAAAGTAAAAGGGCCTGCCCAGGAAATTCAGTTCTTAGGTATAAAGTGGCAGGATGGATGTCATCACATCCCAACAGTGATTGACAAAATCACTGCCATGTCTCCACCAACTAGCAAGAAAGAGACACAATCTTTCCTGGGTGCAGTGGGCTTTTGGAGGATGCACATTCCAAACTACAGCCTCATTGTAAGCCCCCTTTATCAGGTGATGCAGAAGAAGAATGATTTTGCATAGGGCCCAGAGCAGCAGCAGGCTTTTGAACAGATTAAACAGGAGATAGCCTGTGCCATGGACCTGGGGCCAGTACGGACTGGACAGGATGTAAAGAACATCCTCTATACTGCTGCTGGAGAGAAAGGTCCCACTTGGAGTTTGTGGCAAAGAGCCTCAGGAGGGACCCAAGGCCGACCCCTGGGATTCTGGAGCTGAGCGTACAAGGGGTCTGAAGAGTGCTACACTCCAACTGAGAAGGAGATCTTAGCCGCGTATGAGGGGGCTCGGGCTGCTTCCGAAGTAGCTGGTACTGAAATGCAGCTCTTTCTGGCACCTCGACTGTCAATGATGAACCGGATGTTGAAAGGGGAGGTTCTCTCCACCCATCATGCTACCGATGCCACCTGGAGCAAGTGGATTGCACTGATTAGACAACAAGCGCGGATGGGGAACCTCAATCGTCCAGGAATTTTAGAAGTGATCATGAACTGGACTGAAGATAAAAAGTTTGGAACATCACCAGGAGAAGAGGTGTCATGTGCTAAAGCGGCCCCACCATACATCGAACTACCAGAAAATGAAAAGAAATATGCTCTTTTCACTGATGGATCATTTCATATTGTAGGGAAGCATCGGAGATGGAAAGCTGCTGTTTGGAGCCCCACACGACAGGTCGCAGAGGCCACTGAAGGTAAAGGAGAATCAAGTCAGTTTGCAGAGGTAAAAGCTGTCCAGCTGACCTTAGATGTGGCTGAACGGGAGAGGTGGCCAATGCTTTATCTTTATACTGACTCATGGATGGTGGCAAATGCCTTATGGGGGTTGTTACAGCAGTGGGAACAAAATAACTGGCAACGGAGGTGTAAACCTATTTGGGCTGCTGAACTGTAGAAAAACATAACTGCTCAAAAAAAAGATATGATTGTAAAGGTGTGTCACGTGGATGCACACTTGCCCAAGAGTTGGGCTATTGCAGAACAACAAAACAACCATCAGGTAGGTCGAGCTGCCAGAATTGAGGTGGCTCAAATAGACTTGGACTGGCAGAACAAGAGTGAATTATTTCAAGCTTGATGGTTCCATGAGACCTCAGGCCATCAAGGAATGGACATAACATATAATTGGGCTAGAGACTGAGGGGTGGACTTAACTATGGATGCTATTGCACTGGTTATTCATGACTGTGAATCATGTGCCATAATTAAACAAGCCAAGAATATGAAGCCTCTCTGGGGGGAAGGCCAAGGCAAAAGTATAAATATGGGGAGGAGTGACAGGTGAATGATATCACCTTGCCAGGATCTCATAATGATAAGCGTTTTGTGCTTACCATGGTGGAAGCAACCACTGGGTGGCTTGAAACATACGCAGTACCCCATGCTACTGCCAGAAACACAATATTGGGTTGTTAGAAACAAGTCCTATAGAGACATGACACCTCAGAAAGAACTGAGTCTCATAATGGGACACATTTCAAAAATTCCCTTAATAAATACTTGGGCCAAAGTTCATGGCATTGAGTGGATTTATCATATCCCCTACCATGCACCAGCTTCTGGTAAAATTAAAAGATACAATGGGGTGTTGAAAACTATGTTGAAAGCAATGGGTGGTGGAACACTGAAGCACTGGGAAAAGCATTTGCATGTGGTGCAAGGATGCTGTTAAAGTTCATATCCCACATGTGCCCTGTGTCTCATCACAGGATGTGGGGTGTGAGAAGGGCCCAGTCTGAACAAGCAGTCAATCCCAGTGAAACTCTGAACTTCAGATCTCTCAGTTCCAGTGCCCTCCTGTGCACACTCTCCCATAGTTTGATGTTCTTTATGTTCTGCATTGCCCAGAAGTGCACCCAGTGCTCCAGGTGAGGCAGTAGCAATGCAGAGCAAAGAGGGACAAACCTTTCTCCCACCCAGCTGGCAATAAATTGCTTGATGCACTTTAGGGGACTGTTGGCCTTCTTGGCTGGCTGGGCACACTGCTGACTCACTTAAAATTTTATGTTGAGCAGGACCCCCAATCCTTTTCAGTCAGACGTCTCTCATGTGTCCAATATACAGACAGTGTTTATGTCCAGGGTTGCCCATACCCAGGTGCACAATCAGGCACTTGTTCTTGTTATACTTTATGCACTTGGTGCTTAGTACCAACTGGTACCCACTTCTCTGACTTGTCCACATCTCTCTGCAAGTCCTCTCCACCCTCAGTGGAGGCAACAACACCTCCTCATCTGGTCTCATCAGCAAACTTGCTCAGAACATCTTCTAGTCCTGCATGCAAGTCATCTGCATAAACATGAAAGGAAAGTGGCCCTAAAATGGAACCCTGGGGAGCTCTGACAGTGACCATCTACCAGCCCAATGGAACCCACTGACTATAATCCTTTGGGACAGAACTACTGGCCAACTGCTCACCCACCACTGCTGGTGAACCTGAAAGGCAAAATGTCAGCGTGCTGGGTCAAACAGAGAAACACCAATATAGTTACATATAGCTGCATCAATTTATTGCCCGAAAGCCAGACTTTTATAGGAGACAGACAAGGGTGTCCAAAAATCACACACGCTAATTGGAGGAAAGCTACTGCAATAACAACCCTATAACCCCCCTTCAAAGCCACGAGCCATTCATTCTTTTCCTAGAGATGTCCTTTGTTCTCATGCTGTTTATCCTGCTCCGCAGCTGCTGCTCTGTGAACTCCTTATCTCAATCCATGGCTGCTGCTCTGTAAAATTCTTCTTGTATTACAACACACCACGTTTTGTTTCTGTCTAGCTGTATGCAGGAATTTCTGTCCAGAAGGGTGCTGGAGAAATAGTATCAAAAGCTCTACTGAAATCCTCAAGGATTACATCAACTGCCTTCCCTTGTTCAGCTCAATGGATAAAGGTGTCATAAAAAGACCTGAAATTAAATAGGACCTTCCCCTCTGTATCTTGTGTTGTCTGTGACCTGTCCTTCAGTTGTTTTTCCATAACTCCCACCATCATTTTCTCCATAATTTTACCAAGCACTGTAGTGAGACTGACAGGTCCATAGTTGCCCGTGTCATCTTTCTTGCTCTTCCTTACAATGAGACAACATTTGCCAGCTTCCTGTCAACAGGTATGACCCTAGATTTATTAGATGCCATTGAAATGCGAGCCCAGAGCATGCTAAAGTGTCATCAGTGCAAGAACGTAGATGTGCCATAGCTTTGCAATGCCTTGAAATCCAGACTATGCCACAGATGGAGCAGAGAGGAAGATCTGCCTCTTCTGTTCTGAGCTCATCCTTTTGATAAGCTGAATATCACTACATACTCCATGGGGTCAGGTGCAAAAGACACAATGGGTGCCCTAAGCACGTGGCTGAGGTGGTATTTAGGATGGCCAAGAATACCTCCCTTCTGGCCCTCAGCTGATGCTCCAGAAGGAGGTGTCTATCTCATAGATTTTCCGTCACAGTTTACAAGCACTAGCACAAAACTAGGATCACCCAAGGCACCTTGGGCATCACTGAGAGACTGTGTATGAGTAGTGCAGTCCCTGTGGAATAAAAACCAAGGATTCAGATGAGGGACTCACACACAGACACCTCACTGTGCACATCTGAACTCAGCTAGGTGAACTTGTAGCTCCTGTGGTTCTTTGAAAAACTGATCCCAATTCAGCCCCAGGGTTTCCATCTGAGGATGAGATGCCTAACGCTAGAATAAGGATGGGATGGTCTGTTGATAACAGGACAAATGGAAACGGATTTAAATTAAAAAGGGGAGACATAGGTTAGATGTGAGGAACCTATATTTTTACACAGCAACACTGGAAAAAGTTGCCCTCAGAGGCTGTGCATGCCCAATGGATGGGATCCTGGGTTTACTCTGGGTTTACCCTCACGTCAGTCCATGTTTCTACTCATACTTTTGTCTAGGTGAACTCTCACTTTACTCAAGGTTTTACTCACAGTTTACCATCAGGGAGTGTGATCGGGAGATGGGCTGGTGGAGTGACTTGCTGGCATCCCCGAGGGAAGGCTGCCAGGCAGATACCCCCAGAAAAGTGGTTGACTCCCTGCCCTGTCACAGTCAGACAGACCTGACTGATGAGAAGGGTTGGAAGAGAGTCCCAACTCAACATCACAGGAGCCCCCCCATGCCTGCCTAGCCCTCGACCCCTGATCCATCTAAGCAACAGGTTTGACACTCTGAAATCTGAAGGAGATAAGAATGGGGAGGCAATGGAGGATCTGCCTAGGAGGAAACCTAATGCAAGGCAGTCACTACCAAGCCTTGTGACTTCCTCTGCCATGAAAGAATGAAGGGTGGCCGTGGTGGGTGACTCCCTTCTCAGAGGAATAGAGGGCCCCATTTGCAGACTGGACCCCAGTTGTCAGTAAGTCTGCTGCCTTCTTGGTTTCAGGTCAGGGACATAATGAGGAAACTCCCAATGCTGGTTAGGTCCACTGATTATTTTCCACTACTCATAGTTTAGGTGGGCAGTGATGAAATTTCTTAGATAAGACTACAAACTATAAAAAGAGATTTCAGGAATTTAGGCCATTTAGTTCACAAAGTGGGAGATCAAGTGATTTTTTGTTCTATACCTTCAGTGGCAGTGAGGGACACAGAGCAGGCTTGGAAAGCAAAGCAATGAACAATTGTCTCAGAGGTTGGTACTGAGCCAGAAACTTTGAGTTCTTTGATCACAGGACAGTTTACTTGGCCCATGGTCTGTTATCCATGAATGGAACCCAACTGTCTCAAAGGGGGAAGTGAATCCTAGCATAGACGGTAGCGGGGCTTATCGAAAGAGCTTTAAACTAGCTACGATGGGGGAGTGGACAAAACAGGGCTTACCAGAGATAAGCCTAGGGAAATGCTGTTTGAGCTGGGAGAGAGGCAGATGCCTCAGCTGAAGTGCATCTACACCAACGCACGCAGCTTGGTCAACAAGCAAGAGGAGCTGGAAGCAACTGTGCATCTGACAAACCATGACCTAGTTGCTATTACCGACCCATGGTGGGACCACTGCCATGACTGGAGTGCTGTGATGGATGGTTACAAGCTCTTCAGAAGGGATAGAGGAGGAAGGAAGGGTGGTGGTGTGGCCCTTTATATTAAAGAGAGTTTTGATGTTGAAGAGCTTGGGCTTCAGAATGAAGTGCATGTTTGTAAGGATCGGGGGAAAGGCCTGTAAGTGTGACATCTTGCTAAAGGTTTCTTATAGACCGCCTAATTGATGGGTGAGGCATTCTATGAGCAGCTTACTGAAGTCGCAAGATTGCCAGCACTCATTTTCTTGGGAGACTACAACTTCTCTGATATATGCTGGGAATATAATAAATAGCAGAGGAATCAGTCCAAGAGGTTTATAGATTGCATGCAAGACAGCTTCCTTACACAGCTGGTATGAAGTCCTACCAGGGGTGGTTCCTTGCTAGACCTGCTCTTCACTAACAGTGAAGGACTGGTAGGAGTTGAGAAGGTTGGGGACTGTCTTGGGCAGAGTGGCCATGAAATGGTAGAATTCTCTATTCTTGGAGATGTCAGAAGGGTGACTAGCAAAACTACTATCCTGAACTTCTAGAGGGCGGACTTTGACCTGTTCAGGACACTTGTAGCACAGGTCCCTTGGGAGTCGCTCCTTATGGGTAAAGGGGTCCAGGAAGCCTGGACTCTCCTCAAGATGGAAATCTTAAAGGCACGAGATCAGGCTGTCCCTGAATGATGCCATAAGGTGAGCCATAGGGGAAGAAGACCAGTGCAGATGAACTGGGAAAAACTATTGAGACTCAGGAAGAAAAAGAGAATCTCCGTCCTCTGGAAGAAGGGGCTGGGTACTTGGGGAGATTACAAGGAAGTTGCTAAGGCATGCAGGGAGGAAGTTAGGAAGGCACATTAATTCCCTGTCCCTTAATCCATGCCCAGAGCTTCTCAGCCATGTCACTGCCAACTGTAAGCTCCATGCAGAGTTCAAGTGGGACACAGAGGGCACAGCCTTCTGCTGGGTGGATGCAAGTGTTGGTGGAACCAGATGGGACAAAGCCCTCCCACCATGCCCTCCTGGGAAAATGGCCACCCCAAGAATGGCAGTCTGCCTCCTCCATGACCCCATCTGAAATGCTCCTGCACTGATTGATTATAGGGCTTTAAACCAGGTCCAAATGGGGAAGGGTGGGGAATTGGATGTGACAGAGAAGGGCTGAGGGATATTGTTGCTGTTGGAGATTGAATGGAAAGCCTCTGAGTTGTTCTATAGGATTGTGTGAGGATTCCTCAGAGAAAGTCTTGTTGCCAATACCCCGTCCTAAATCTTACTGTGTACCCTCTGGGGGTAACCCCAACCTACTGCTGCCCTAAAGTGCCTGTAGACCAGTGCGGGTAGCATGGGAAATAAACGGGACAAATCAAGAGAAAACCACAGAGCTTTTCCTTTCATGCAGGCTGCTGATTCTGAGCAAGGCCCTGAACATCAGTACCACAGTGTAGATGCAAGACCCAGACAGGCTAAATCAAAGCATGCTTCTGGAAGGGGATGCTTTCTGAAGAATCCTTACACTAATGAGAGGACCACAAACATTCACTCAGCGAACTCCAAATCTCTGTGCCTTTGCAGGCCTAGGGTCTTGTTTGGTTCACAGAGACACGGTGGGTTGATTCTCAGCTCTGTACTGTAGCAAATGGGGTACAGATTCTGCATGACGGATGGGCAAGGAAGAAGAGAAAAGGCTGCTGCCATCCATGAGAGGGCACTGAGCTCTGCCTGGGGATGGCAGAGGAGCCAGCTGAGAACTGATGGAAAGGGCTCAGAGAGGAGAGCGGCAGATTCTGTTCCTTGCTTCCTGATCAGGAAGAACAAGAGGGGACAGGCAGGAATCTGAGTTACAGCTGGGATGGAATTGTTTTCTTCAGACTGTCTTCTGTGGTGCAGTGTTTTGGTTCTAGGAGAAAACCATTGATAACACTCTGATGTTTACAGCTGCTGCTAAGCAGTGTTGTACAGAGCCAAGGCCATGGTCAGTGGAGGGCACATGGAGCTGGGAGGGAACAGAGTGAGGACAGCTGACTGATAGTGGCCAAAGGGACGTTCTCTATCAGCTGACAGCAAGCAGAAATTGTATTGAAAGGGGTGGGAGTTCATCTCAGTCTCTTCACTGCTCAGGGCCCAGCTGAGCATCAGTCTGGTGGTGCTGAGCAAGTGCTTGTGCATCAGTTGTTACATACGATTCTATATCAACGGATATATAGTGATTGCTATTACTCCTCTCCTTTTATCTCTCTTAGTAAACTGCTTTGTTACAACCCAGAAGTTGTACTCTTTTTCCCAGTTCTCATCCCCATCCCACTGGGAATGGGGCAGTGCACAAAGCACTGTGAGCTGCTGAGCCACATGTTGGGTTCAACAACCACAGTCATTTTGGTGCCTGATGTGAGGCTCCAAGGGTTGTGGTAACAGCACATCTGTCCAGAGTGGACAGGGCTTTGTGGGAGTTGGAGATGTGCAGGCCATGGTGCTGATAGTTTCCCTATTTGTGAAGCTTGCTGAGTCTTCTCATGAAGCTGCATTTCACAGCTCCTTGCTTGCTGCTTGTTTTCCCTGCTGCATCATTTGTCAACTCTGGATGCTGGATTAGGGTATTTATTTTGCTATGCTGTTTGACCTTGGTTTGTACCACGATAAAATTGGCAAAGTGAAGTTTTGTGCACATTCAGCTCTTTGGACATCTTTGGGTTTTGGAAGTAATATTGTTGGTATGATTAGGAATTACACATTTTACACTGTCGTCTCTGGGAGACCAGGGGTATTCAAGGAGAGACTGGATATTGTGTTTAGGGACATGGTTAAGTGGGAGCTATTGGTAATAGGTGAACGGTTGGATTGGATGATCTTTCAGGCCTTTTCCAGCCTTGGTGATTCTATGATTCTAGGATTGAGGTTAAACAATTATTCAGGAATATCAGTGAGAGATCTGCCCCAAGGTGAGAAGGCTCTGCATGGCAGGGGGTGTGGGACAGTCTGGGCAGCTGCCTGGAGTGGTGGGCATCCCCAGGGCTTTGGAACTTCATCTCCGAGCAACTGCAGGATCCTGAGAAACTGGTAGAATATTGGATACAGGTCTGATGTGGCACTGGTAATCCTAAAAAGGCCCAAATGACTGCAGTGTGCCAGGGCCTGGCCCACACCTACTGAGCTGTGTTCAACACTATTCAGCATCTTCAAGGGGAAGAGAGCTGGATCTGCTGACATTGCTGCAGCCTCTGCAACTCCTGGCACAGTCCCTGCAATAGCTCCAAGTTTTTGCTACACATCCTGCAGTTGCTCCAAGCTCTGGACAGATCCCACTGTCACTCCACCCCTCATAAGGAGCTCTGCGGTCACTTATGCTACAGGTCCTGTAGCTGTTCCAAGTATTGAGATAAGAAAATTAAGCAAACCACTGAGTGCTGCTGTAGAGACGACGGGACTGCTGTGAGACACACAAGACCTTCAGGCCTGTAGAAATGAGAGGACTCGAATCCTCTGTGCACTGTATCAGTGTAAAGAGAGGAGGAATGAAAAGAACTAGTTGTGCTTCTATCTGTGGCTGTACCTTCCCCAAATCCAGACAAAGTTGGATAAGAGAAGAGCTAAGGAAAAGCGTATTTTGAATGCTATTTATTTATCTCTTAACCTATTCGGGGAATCTGGTTCCATGTTTACATGAGCTCTTGGAGTGAGAAAATGGATAGTAGGTGTGAAAGAAGTGAAACAAATTTTTATTTATAAGTTCAACAACATTTTTTTGCACGTTGCTATATCTCACATAATCAATCAATCAAAGATGCATAAAAGATGAAGAACCATCACTGGGAATCATGCGATGAAGATGTGCACTTTATTGAAGCGGGAATAGTGAGTATTGCAACACCTTCCTGAGAGCGTGCTTGATCTCCCTGTTCCTCATGCTGTAGATAATAGGGTTCAGTGTTGGAGGAACCACTGAGTACAGAAGTGCCACTGTCAGATCCAGGAGTGGGGAGGGAATGGAGGGGGGCTTCAGGTAGGCAAAAGCACCAGTGCTGAGAAACAGGGAGACCACGGCCAGGTGAGGGAGGCACGTGGAGAAGGCTTTGCGTCGTCCCTGCTCAGAGGGCATCCTCAGCACAGCCACAAAGATCTGCATATAGGACACAACTATGAAAACATAGCAGCCTACGTCTAAACTGATAGTAAAAATGAGAAACACAACTTCCCTGAGATTTGATTCTGAGCAGGAGAGCTTGAGGATCTGGGGAATTTCACAGAAAAACTGGTTGACAACATTGCCTTGGCAGAGAGGCAGTGAAAACGTACTGGCAGTGTGCAGCAGGGAATTGAGAACCCCAGTGCCCCAGGCAGCTGCTGCCATGGTGGCACAAGCTCTGCTGTCCATCAAGGTCCCGTAGTGCAGGGGCTTGCAGATGGCAACATAGCGGTCATAGGACATGATGGTGAGAAGGGACAACTCTGCTGACATGAAGAAGGTAAAGAAAAAGAGCTGTGCAGCACATCCTGTGTAGGAGATGGCCCTGGTGTCCCAGAGGGCGTTGGCCATGGCTTTGGGGAGAGTGGTGGAGATGCAGCCCAGGTCGAGGAGGGCCAGGTTGAGGAGGAAGAAGTACATGGGGGTGTGCAGGCGGCGGTTGCAGGCTACGGCTGTGCTGATGAGGCCGTTGCCCAGGAGGGCAGCCAGGTAGATGCCCAGCAAGAGCCAGAAGTGCAGGAGCTGCAGCTGCCGCGTGTCTGCCAACGGCAGCAGGAGGAACTCGCTGATGGAGCTGCTGTTGGGCATCTGCTGTTGTTGGGCTTGGAGTCCTGCTCAGAGTGCAGAAGATAATGACAAGTCCAGACCATTCTCAGACACACTCCTCCTGCTATAATATGAAATGTTTTTATTCTCCTACAACAGTGTACATTTAGCACCATTACTTGCATTTAATTTCATGTATTTCAGCATTCCTTAAGCAGAAGCAGCATATGGAGCTCTAACCTTCCTCTTATTTTCTTATCCCTTCTCCCTGGATATTTTCATCTGTTTCATGTCTCATATCTTTACCCCAAGTGCTCTTAGAGCCCCCTACCCGAGCTTCTGTGGCATTCAGTTTCAGTTAGAAAATGCTGCCTGTTTGTAGGATAAGTGAATTATTCATGCCTACAGAAAATGAAGATAATTCCATCCTTCGAGAAAGGGGAGACTGAAAGCACATCATGTGTGAGTGTTCACAAAACAAGCAATTGATTGATGAAAAATTCTCAGAACTCTTATTGCCCCTTTTAGATTTCTGACTCCAAACCTCTTTGCCTCAGAACAGGAAATGGAAACCCCCTGCCTTGGCTCTCCTCTTGCAAAGTGCCCTCAGAAACATTCAGTTGTGCAGTGGAGCTGTGATCCCCTGCCCCAGGCAGCAGCTGTGGCAGCACAAACCCTGCCGGGGGCTCCTTACCCCACTGGGCAGCTCCCCGGGCAGGCTGAGTGCTGAGCCTGGCAGGCGGCAGAGTCCCATACCCGGCACACAGCCCCTGGGGCACAGCAGGGACCCTGCTCTGCAGGACAGCCCTGGGCACCCGTCTCAGCTGGAGCAGAAAGCTTTTTCCACAGTAAAGAAACATGCAGTGCCTGCAGTCAGATCTCCTATGGGATGTCCCAGTTATAGTTACCCCTTAATTAAAAGCAGCTCATGGTCAGCTGTGAGACTTACCTTGTCATGGTCTGTGAGCAATGCTCCTGCAGTGAGTTCACAGCCCGCTCACACCACACACATCCTGCAAGCTCTCTCCAATTTCTCTCCTCTCCTTCTGTCACCTGCAGGCTGTGCTGTGCACGAGATCTGCTCCTGGGCACAGCTGTCTCTCTGCAGCTCTGCCCACTTTTATGAGCTCCCTGTGTCCCAGGAACCTGGACAAGCAAGCAGCAGATTATGTCATTTTTATCCTTCCCACTCATTTCCCCTGACATGTCCCTGGGTCCTCATGGCCAACAGCTCCTGAAAAACAACAGCATCATGACTGTGCTTTGAAATCCACTCAATTAACCACCACATGTCCAGTGGTCAGTGACTGATTGGAGACATATGGGGAGTGCTCCCAGAGATCGTTTGATGAAACAATAAGGGCAACCAGACAAGGAAGGCGAGGTTTGGACTTTCCCTGTGCAGGGCAGTGATCCAGCTGAGGCAGCGCAGGAGTCTCATCCCTTGACAGAAATCCTGGAGCTGAAATGGGATTCGGCTCCCCACAGAACCACAGGAGCTGGGATTTCTCTGGTTCAGTTCAGAAGTGCACAAGGAGTTGCCTGCATGTGAGCTCCTGCTCTGAGTCCTCGGTCCTTCAGCTGGGAGGCAGCAGCTCACACACAGACACTGGGTGATGCCCAAGGTGCCTGGGCTGCTCCTGATGTTTGCAAGTGCTTGTAAACCGTGTGGGAAATCCCTGAGATAGACACCTCCTTCCTGGGCATCAGCTGAGGGCCAGAGAGGGGATAGCACCGGCTGTCCGGTGAATTCACTCACAGCTACAAGAGCAGCACAGGGCCTTCAGGAAAGCCATGCCCATGGTGTGTCCGTGCTGCTACGTCACCTCCAAGACCCACGATCGGTCTAATGTTTGTGTGCCACCTTCTGCACACTGATTCTATAGATGAGCTATCCAGTCAGGCAATGTCCAGTGATGCTTTTCAATTAGGAGATTTACTTCTGTGCTTTTGCACTAATGCAAACACCAACACACAAGAAGCTAGAAATCTTGGTAGAGCTGCAGGCCTGAGCTCCTGTTTGGACCATGGGGACACAGTTTAATGGTTTCCACAACTGCACTGTAGCACAAGGGGGATACCGAGTCTTTAGGATGGATGGGCGAGGAGACAAAGAAGGGCGACTGCCCTCTGTGAGAGTGCACTGAGCTCTGCCTGGGGATGGAAGAGCAGACAGGTCAGAGCTAATGGAAATGGCAAACAGAGGAGACCATCAGTGTCTTTTCCTGTCTTCCTGATCAGGGAGAGTAAATGGAAGGTGCCCTCTGCAGACAGATGGGAATCTGATGTTGTCTGTCCCTTGTCCCTTTTGGTGGCCTTTGGCTGATCTATCCCAGGGAGATTACTGGAATTTGCTCTATCTACCAGAGTCTGATGGCCTCTGTTGTCAACTACTTCACTGTGATTCAATCTATCCTATCCTACCTCAGAATAAATCATTTCTTTTAAAAGTATTCCATATGAAAGACAAACTTCAATAGATGCAGCTTGAACATGGCATGCAGTTGATCACTGTGTTTTACTGTTCATTCAATTGCATCACCTTTCTTTCCATTTGCTGGCCAGATAAAAAAGAGAAATCTTTCCTTTTCCATGTGTAGCTGGTTCTCTGAGGAAAGCCAGTGGGAGTTGGTGCAAAGCAGTTTTAACACTGAGCGGATGAATGCAGAGGAGAAGAGTGATGTGAAGAAAAGTGATGCAAGTCCCATAGGTCCATTGTGAGCAGAAATTGGGTGGGGAGGTTGAGAAGGACCTTTGTCAACACAGTAACAGTACAGAACTCATTGGGACATCCTGGATTGGTATCAGTTGCACAGTGCTGCTTTAATGTCTTCTTTAAACCCAACTATAAATAAATAGACAATAAATTTATACTGGATTCTTTAAGCTCTCTCCAGATATCCCTCCTTTTTGCTGAACAAGTTCTGATAACCTGAAGAAGATAACAAGATGGCATAAGGCACAGGAGATTCTTTAGGTTATAATGGGCCCCAGGGTGCATTTGATGCTGAGTTCATCAGCCTCTAGTGCAGAGAGAAGTTTGCACAAAGTGCTCAACAAGACAAAGTCGGAAGTAACAGTGAAGTTTCTTGGAGTATTAATGGGCCCACTGAGGGCCATTACCAAGTAAGCTTCCCAAGGGACTTGTTAGAGAAGATAACTGGAAGCCATGACTACAGGCAGGCAAAGGCACTGGCATGCTAAGAAACCTCTCCTTTGCCTTACGAAGCAGACAGGTCAAGCCCTGATTGCAAGACCAGTGGTAGAGAGATCCTGTCTCTCATGTTGGCTCCTGGCATTTCCTGGGGCAATGGGTTGGAGGTCCGTATGATGTTAAATGAAAGACATGGGGACAGAAGATCCCAGGCTCTACATGTGGTGCAAGGACGCTGTGACGTTCATGTCCCATATGAGACCTATGTTTCATTGCAGGATGTGAGAAGGGATGTGAGAAGGGCCCAGTCTGAACAAGCAGTCAATCCCTGTGAAACTCTGAACTTCAGATCTCTCAGTTCCAGTGCCCTCGTTTGCACATTCTCCCAGAGTTTGAAGTCCTTTATGTTCTGCGGTGCACAATCAGGCACTTGTTCTTGTTATACGTTATGCACTTGGTGCTTAGTACCAACTGGTACCCACTTTTCTGACTTGTCCACATCTCTCTGCAAGTCCTCTCCACCCTCAGTGGAGGCAACAGCACCTCCTCATCTGGTCTCATCAGCAAACTTGCTCAGAACGTCTTCTAGTCCTGCATTCAAGTCATCTGCATAAACATGAAAGGAAAGTGGCCCCAAAATGGAACCCTGGGGACCCCGACAGTGACCATCTACCAGCCTGATGGAAAAAACTGACTATAATCCTTTGGGACTGACCTACTGGCCAACTGCTCACCCACCACATTGTGTTTCTGTCTAGCCATATGCAGAACATTCTGTCCAGAAGGTTGTTGTGAGAAACAGTATCAAAATCTCCACTGAAATCCTCAAGGATTACATCAACTGGCTTCCCTTGGTCAACTAAACGGATAACTGTGTCACAGAATGAGCTTAAATTAAACAGGACCTTCGCCTCACAAACTTGTGTTGGCTGCAACCAATGACAGAATTGTCCTTCAGCTGTTTTTCCATAACTCCCACCATCATTTTCTCCATAATTTTACCAGGCTCTGGACTGACAGGTCCATAATTGCCCATGTCATCTTTCTTGCTCTTCCTTACAATGAGACAACATTTGCCAGCTTCCTGTCAGCTGGCATGACCCTAGACTTCTTTAGATGCCATTGAAATGCGAGCCCAGAGCATACTAAGGCGTCATCATTGAAAGAAAGTAGATGTGCCATAGCTTTGCAATGTCTTGAACTCCAGAGTATGCCACAAATGGAGCAGAGGGGAAGATTTGCCTCTTCTGTAGTGAACTCATTCATTTGGTAAGCAGAATAACACTACCTGATACATGAGGACTGTGTCTCTGCTCTGCTCTGCTCAGCTCACAGGGCAGAGGTTCAGGGTGTTGCTCTCATGTCAGTGCAGGTAAACTCACTTTAACCTTTTTTCTTCTGTAAATGCTTCCTCTGTTTGTATGCTCAGATACACTTCCACATTCCCTCAAGTACACTTCCATATATCATTAACAATTACACTTTCTTATACCATCAAAACTGTTTGTCAAACAGTACAGTTCTTCAGTTCACATAAACTCCCTTAATACAGTCTGTATTCTTCAGTTATAAACACTGTGCCACAGAACCAGCACTGATTGAACCACCTCCCTCACACACTTCCTCGCAAGCAGTACATAGTATTACATAAATGGGTTGACATTCATTGGTCGGGTGGAATGTACACCTCTCCTCAGGACAATCTTACTAATCTACAGAGTACAAACTCCCGTCTTCTTACATACAAGCAGAAAGTACATATGAGTGGACAGACAACACAGTCTTTCACTTTGTCCGTGTCTGGCCATTTCCCTCACAGGAGGAAGGAAACATGGATCGGGACTCGGCACTCACCCTGCAGCTGTTCTGTGTCTCACTCACACCACACTCACTCTGACATTTAGATCAAAAACCATGGTTTATTCATACTACACAATGCTGACAACGTTTTCTAGCTGGAATCTTAATAACACTCATACTCTGGTCGACCAGTTGCAAACGTTAATGTTTTTCCCAGAGTCGGCTTGACACACGGTACCAAACACTTAAAGCAGATGATAATATTGAACATACAACCTATAACCCCCGTGATTACAACTTGGAGAACCCAGGCTACCATTTGACAGGCTATCCACTATATCCCATACCCGTAGGAGAGACCAACCTAGGTCCCTCCTATTGTCAACTACCTGGGAGAGAGTATTTGTTCTTGTTTCCATTCATATGACATACAGTTCCCTTTCATAGGAACTCACCCAAGGAGTCTTCCTACCCAGCTGGCAACCAAAGCCATGAGCTCACCTCCCTGGGAGCAGCACGTATGGCTGTAAACTGTGTAGGATGTCTCCTCAAGACATATGGGCTCCACTTACCATACACATACCTGGTCCACCTATGGGTGGTCCTTGTCTGTCCCTGCAGTGATCAGGTGAGGAAGGGAGTCCTTCAGAGAAATCTCAGGGTGCGCCAAAAGTGTCTCCCTCTCAGCTGGTCCTGCAGCGAACAGAGCTGGTCCCACCTGGGCCGCCAAATTGACTACAGGAATTGAACTCTATAACCTCTATAACTGATACAGTCTCCCATGACATACTTATACCAAAGCTGAGGAAGTATGGGATAGGTGATTGGACAGTGAAGTGGGTCGAGAACTGGATGACTGGCAGAGTGCAGAGGGTTGTCGTTGGCGGTGCAGTGTCTGGCTGCAGGGCTGTAACTAGCGGCGTCCCCCAGGGGTCTGTGCTGGGTCCGGTCTTGTTCAACATCTTCATCAACGACCTTGATGAGGGGATAGTGACCACCCTCAGCAAGTTTGCTGATGACACGAAGTTGGGAGGATTGGCTGACACGCCTGAAGGCTGTGCTGCCATTCAGCGAGACCTGGACAGGCTGGAGTGCTGGGCAGTAAGACACCGGATGAGGTTTAACAAAAGCAAGTGTAGAGTCTTGCACCTGGGTAGAAATAATTGCATGCACCAGTACAGGCTGGGGGAAGAGCTGCTGGAGAGGAGCTCTGCTGAGAGGGATCTGGGCGTCCTGGTGGACGACAGATTGACCATGAGCCAGCAGTGTGCCCTTGTAGCCAAAAAAGCCAATGGCATCCTGGGGTGCATTAAAAAGAGCGTGTCCAGCAGGTCGAAGGAGGTGATCCTCCCCCTCTACTCTGCCCTGGTGAGGCCTCATCTGGAATATTGTGTCCAGTTCTGGGCTCCCCAGTACAAAAAAGACAGGGATCTCTTGGAAAGAGTCCAGTGGAGGACCACAAAGATGGTGAAGGGCCTGGAGCATCTCCCCTATGAGGAGAGACTTAGGGAACTGGGTCTGTTTAGCCTTGAGAAAAGAAGGCTGAGAGGGGACCTGATCCAGGTCTATAAATATTTGAGGTGTGGGGGGCAAAGAGGTGAGGCCAGACTCTTTTCAGCAGTGTGTGGAGGAGGGACAATGGGAAACAGACAGAAACTGCACCATAGGAAATTCTGCACTAATGTGTGCAATAACTTCTTTACGGTGAGAGTGACAGAGCACTGGAACAGGCTGCCTAGGGTGGTTGTGGAATCTCCTTCTCTGGAGATATTCAAGACCTGCCTGGATGCTGAGCTGTGCAACGTGGTGTAGGGAACCTGCTTTGGCAGGGGGACTGGACTCAGTGGTCTCTGGAGGTCCCTTCCAACCCCTACAATTCTGTGATTCTGTGAATATCATGGAGTTGTTTGGATGGGGAAAGACTACCCCTTTGAATGACCTTTTGTCAGGGCATGTCCTGGGATTCCTAGGATCCTCAAAATGCAGCACTGCTTCTGTCACTGAAAAATGGGGCCCTGTGTGGGACAGAGGGAGGGTCCATGAGTCCCTGGCCCCACCTGACTGAGTATTTCCATGGTCTTAGCAAAGACATACTTACAACTTGAGAATGACAGTTAGCTGTGTTCATGGTGGCATGGCCACTTTTAATGGCCTTGAACTGTCTGAACATAACTGAAGAGGCTCAGGCTGATGCAAATCAGCTATTGAATGATAGTGTTGAAAAACTGGAAAGACAGGTGGCAGTTTTGATGGGAAAAAACCTAATTCAATCATTCTCCTATGGAAGATCAGTAACAACTGTCTGGAGGACCATGGGGGCCCTGTACAAGGGAATCTGTATAAAATGGACTCTGTAAATGAAGGCACTAAAAGGTCAGATTTTGAGGTTCCATTTGGACTAGATCTATTTGAGATCTGACTGATTGTAACCCAAAAATGAAAAAAAAAAAAAAAAAATGCAGGATAGGCTGGTGGGAGTGCCCTGACCAGTGTCCACCCCCCAAACCCTGCTGCCCATAATACAGCAGCTGAACTGATGGATATAGTACAGTGGTTTAGACAGAAACCAAGAGAGCATGCCAGCATAGCTGCTCTGGTTATGGGACATGGAGGCAGAAAGTGCTATGGTGAATGGACTGGAAATTTCAAAACTGACATCCATTACTACTAACCCTGCCCTCAGGCAAAGACTTTATGCTCTTGTCTGGAGGGCTTATCGCAATAAAGATTGGCGGATTTGCTGCGTAGACCGGTCAGAACTCAGATCTGCGTTGTGCTTCCTGCGGCACCAAACGCCCAACAGTGGCAGTTCCGTGTATTGGCCAGCAGGTGGCAGCAGAGACCACGGAAAGAACGTCTGCGGGACAGACCCTGGGGATCCGTTCTTTTGATTATAGGGGAAGAACACAAAGATGGAAGAGGAGGGAAGGGGGAAAAAAAAAAGAAAAAAAAAAAATCAAACCACAGCAAACAAATAAAAACTTCTCCAAACGTAGCAAACGTGAATGTCTGTCAATAAATTAATGAGTAATTAAATTGATATCCCTTTCCCGCCCCCCCCCCCCCCCCCCCCCCCCCCCCCCCAACTTCTGAGATGAAAAAAAAACACTTCTTTTAGAAGAAAACAGAGTAGTAACAACTTCTGTACCTACATTCACCACTCTGAGATCCTGTCTGGGTCTCCCAAGGCTTGTAAATAACCACTGGGTCGGTTCTGATGTCGCGTGATTTGTTGTCAGTTCTCTCATGGTTCTCCGGTCAGTTCTCCGGTGCCAGGATCTGCCACAGGGCATTCTGACCACGGGCATCATGTTTCTACGCTGCCGCCTGCATTTAACAGGCAATGGGACTGCCCAGCATGTGCAAGGCAGCACCTCTTTCACACCACCAGAATGTTTAAGGCTGTTGGGATTGTTGTTAGCGTCCCATTAACACTGAGGCTAGAGATACCCTTAGGATTGACATTACTATTAGCATTACTTTGATGGTGCCCTATCTGGGTCATTTCCAGGGGATGTCAGGAGTAAGGCACAGTGTCAGGAGAAAAAGAACAGACTCTGTTACTTTATAAACGTGATAATAGAGAGAGTTCATTGGAAAAAATACAACTCTTAAATAATGCAAAGCATGCTTCTGATTGGATGCAGGCATCATCTGGGCTCTGATTAATATTACTCTTAAGGTAAAGATTATTGTTACCATAATGATTTTTTTTTTGGATTATGATCAGGGTTAAGGTTCCTTTTGCTACAAACTTCTAGCATCATTTTTGTTGTTGCATTTGGAGTTAGGGACGATTTTAGAATCAGGGTAAGGGTTAGGATTAGAGTTACATTGCTGGTTAATGCTGTTATCTTTACAGCTCCTGTGAGGGTTGGGGTCTGGGTCAGGTGTTTAAAAATGAAATGAAAAAAGAATTAAAAAAATATATTGAAAGCTTCAGATTTCCTTAATCTTTGTGGGAATCATATAATGTGCAACTCAGATCTACCTCTTCGTGCAGTGACTGCCTGTAAATTTGCTGGAGCCTAATATAATATGGCCTTGTGCTTTACACTATCTCACCTTCATTTCATTTTCATTACATTTGCTTGGTAGTCAGATTTTGGTGTGTGGATATTTTAAAACAATCTAACTGACATTAGCAAAAAATTAAAAATAAAATTAAAAAAAAATGCACAACAGCATCGTATCAATTTTTATAGATAAGATAAAGAAGAGCAGTTTCCCTTAGTTTTCTGTGCCTCTTTACTTTCTTACCCTCTCCCCTTGTGTGAGAAACTCTCAAAGTCAAAGATTTCTAGTTAGGCAAAGATGGCAGCGATAGCAGCAGTGCTTATTCATTATTGCAATACTGCGCGCACATCCCCTATTGGCAAGGGAGAAACTGCACACCAGTCAGTGAAATCAATTCTGTTCTGTGCCCTAAACCCACTGCAGGTGATGCTCTCATGGCTCTCATTGGTTGAGCATCTCAGGCTCACAGACTCCTCGAGACTGTGGCTAGGATTCATTTCCATAGAAGGTCAATTACCAACCTCTTGTTTTTAGGTCTGCCTTGTACTTTTCTGCGGACAGAGAAGGGCAATGTTTCCAAAAGTCAGTACATTCATTCTGTCCTGTGCTGGGCTCTACCCACCCTGTATTTATCTTGTGCTTGTCTCAATTCTCCCCAAGTCAGAATGCCCCCAGTCTGAACTTAATTCTGTTCAGCAACTTTCTTGGTGGAAAAACTACTTATACAGCTGTTTTACAAGAGGGTTATACATTCAGTTAGGGCCTACGCTATGTACTGAAAATACTGGAAACTTCCACTGCAAAAACACAATCTACCTCTCCCATCTGTGCAGCCTTGCAGACCCAGAGCATGCCAGGTTATTTCTGCTTTCATAGCATTTGCATGCTGTAGGGTGAGCACAAGGTTCTGCTGCTTGATTCTTCTGCAAGAGCTGCCTACCGGCAAATGGTTGCAGGGATGGAGGATGTGACAGAAAGCATTTGTCTCCACAAGAGCAGAGTTACATTCAGTGCAGAGTGTGAGTGTCAGGTTGGTGTGGAAAAGCACTGACACGCTGGGGATGATGCAGTGCTCACATGTCTAACACTCACAGACATTACTGTCAGAAGGATGGTGCTGTGTTGTGCTTCTACCTTTGGCAGCCCCTGGAGAAATGCTATGGCACACAGAACATCTTTGTATTGCACTGACTGCTGCCATGCAGCATGGATTTAACACACCAAATCCAGAGGAGCATGACTGCATCTAACTGCCCTGAGAAAAACTACTGTAGCTGAAGAGATGAGGAGGCAGCTGCTCATCTGCAGAACAAGCAGTACTGCCAGACATTGGGCCAGGTGAGCACCTCCTGCTGCAGCGTGATGATGACAGGGCTGGAGATGATCTGCAAAGCCAGCTTAAAAGTGGGAGACGTGAGTCAACATGGCAGGAGGACAGAGGTGTTAGGGAGCAGCCAAGGCATCAAAGAGTATCAGAAGGCTTTGAAAAGTATCACAAAGTGACAGCCAGGAAGACTGGGATATATCATGAGCAGCAACCTGGATGCTAGAGATTATTTGCTCCCATACAAAATGGTAGAGATCTTGCTGCAGACATCCCAAAGCCAGGCAAAATGGGAACCCAGAGCTCTGCCTGCACGAACCCCACAGCCATAGCATTGCAAGCTGAGCTGCCTTGCTGTTTGTTGCATTCATCCCAATCCCTGTGATTGAAGACTCAGAATGCAGTCGAGGCGATGACTGAGCATGAGAGTGACTTTATTCAATAAAAGACAGGAGGGCTTGAGAGGTCAAGGGTGAAGATGGGACTCCTCTTGTCAAGATGAGAGTGGCTCAGAGCTGGTGCTGCTGCCTGGTGCCTGGGACTGGCAGCCTGACTCTAAGTCCCCATCTAAGATGCTCAGCTTCACCTCACTGATGCTGCCCTGCTCCTGCATGGTGGTGCTGCTGCTGGGACACTCGGGCTGTGCTTGGGATGGGCAGCACTGCAAAGGCGCTGGGTCACAATCCAGGCAGGTGACTGCTGTGTCTGGCAGGCTCAGGTCAGGAGCTTCAGCAGAGCCAGGAGATATGAGAGCATGAACGTGGATGAGCCCCTTGTGTCCATCACTGTTACCATGTGGAAGGCTGTCATCCGAATTGCAGCGATTCATGCTTAATAAGAACTCTCCATTGATGGAAAGACACTGCTTGGTTTGGATCTTTGGGGTTGACAAGGGCTCGAATCACCTAGGAAGGCATAGAAACACAAGGGTTAGTTTCAAACATTTGCAAGTTGAATCATGAAAGGTTGTTGATACTTGGTAATAGAGTGGCGGCAGGAAGAAGCAAGTAGGCTTGAAGCAGCATAGCCACTGTCTTGAAAGTGATCCTCATTCAGGTCCAGCTCGTGTGTTGTTTCACTGTAATCTGCTTCTTTGGGTCTACCTAGTGGGCAGCAACACTCGAGCTGTTACTGATATCATTGAAAAGAACTGGAGACAATTGTTCTATTCCTAAGAGCTTCAAGGTGCCTAGAAGCACAAATAGAAACCAGCAGTATTTCATCACTTCACCAAAAGGAAGGTCAAACACCTTAGCTGTGAAGAGCAGTTACAGAACCTATGCATAAGATCACACCAGACATACTTTGTTCTAACAACAGTTATGGCACATAGTCCATTTCCTTCAATATTCCCAAAATGAAATGATGTGGAGCATTACAGGGAAAGAAACACTGCACACAGACACTATGACCCTGATTAGACTCAAGCAGCAGACTTAAAACAAGTCAGAGTTTTTGATTCCAGGATATTTCAGGACCTATCGTGTGAAATTCAGTTACACAACAGTGCCTAGGTGCCTGCGTTTCAAGCAACTTTCAGATCACAGCCATGTAAAATAAAAACAAATTCAGTGCAGAAATAGCAAGCCTGTACCTTAATACCCATGAGATTATCCATTTTTTACAGCACTCTGACTAAGTTCTAAAACTTGCTCATCCCAGTTCACTTCAGCAAGTTCCACCAATTCAAGCAACGCAGTTCTGAGATCCTGTGTATGTTGTGCAGATAGAATTGAACAGTGCAGAAATAATCTCTGACAGCTTTAAGAGCTCCGTTCTGCTTACAAACTCTCAGTCCAAAACTATTCAGTTTTAAGGAAATGAACACCTGAAGCAGTTGGATCATCTGCCGCATTCTGCTTCTTGGCATCATGATTAGCACAAAGGGTTTTCTGCTGTCCTGCAGAGATGGACAAAGTCCTGCTTACAAATGGACCAAGTTTCAGTGTACAGCAGAGTTTGTACCAGACTAATAAGCCACGTCATTCAATTCATTTGCTCAGGTTGTTATGCAATCCGAAAGGAAACAGAACTAACTGCTGGATTCTGAAGGCAATCTGTGGGGTCCTACATTACCTCCTGATTCTGGAAGAGGAAATTCTAATAGCAAATGCAGAACTTTGATCTTTGTAGACATGAGAAGAGCTGGCATTTAGGAACATTCATTTCAGGGAAATCAAATGATGTGTCTGTATTTTTACTACAGATAGTATAGGGAGCAGCCAGTTGAAGAACCAGATACAAAAAATCCAGACCATTGGCAAGAAAATACTTCTCCTTAAATTCTGTATGCTATCATGGTACAGAATTAGGCTACAGTGCCACATAGGCCAACCAAGCGTAGAACCAATTCCACTAAATACTGGTAGACAAAGCAGCAAAAACAGGGACAATATTCAGCAGACAGGTCTTTCTACTCACAGCTCAGCATGTTCTGCCATCCGAAAAGCAAGGCCTCTTGTCAAGCTCAGCTATTTCCCTTCTCAGTGTATTCTAGCACCACTGATACCCACTGGTATCCTCCTGTAGAGTGCCATCATATTGTCATCATCCAAAGGGAAAACCCACACAGCAGAGCATACAGAACTACACCCATGCTCCAAATATCCGCCTGAAAAACAAAAAGACAAGCTTACAAACCTGAAGCACCTCAAATGGCTTCCTGACAGACTGGATTGTCTGCCCTTGCCAAAGCCCACATATAGCCCATGAAAAGCTGGCTCTTTCCCTCAGGAAAAAGAGCCTTATCGTCCCAGAGAAAGCATATAACCCTCATTCAATTGCCCTTTCACTCAGCTTAGAGCACTACTAAAACCAGCATCTTCACCTTAGGTCATCACACTGCTGCACTTCCTTTTACAAGGATTTCACTGGCAAAAATGAAATCAAAGCCGTCACAAGGGATTTAGCACAGTTACGTGTTACTGGCTACGAGAGCTGTCAGCACAGTCACCTGTCTGGCTTTGCTGCTGTTCTATTTATGTACAGGCACAACAAGGTTCAGACACCTCACAGTGCAGTTCTCACTTTGACTGTAAAGAAAAAGGAGGCTTGAAAAGCAGCGTGTGGAAAACAAAGAAACAAGAATTAGAACAACAGTGGGGCCATGGCACTTGTAGGAATTGCTCCGCCTTTAACAGCGATTCAAGAAGGATGAATGCATTCCAAACCAGACCAGTTTGGACAGATTAACAACTGCAAGTAGTGGGTTCCAAAATTCCAGACATGAAATCAAAGCTGGAAAAACTCTTCACATTTTCATCTCTCAATTTTTAGTACATTGTGCATTACAACGGAAACAATTCTTCACATACAACTTGGAAGCTAAAGACAAGTCTGACAAAACAGACTGCACAAAAATGATGGATAATTAACAGAGCAAATTGCTCTTTCAAAAACTTAGTAATAGAAAGAGATCTCTGAAGTTGCTGTTCTGTAGAGCACCAAAGCAGTCGCTTGAGGCAGTTCAGGATTAGCCTGAGACAAACCAGCCAGCTGTGTGAACTGAGACCAATTGCACTTCTTCTATTTTACTTTCATTCTATGTGACCTCACTAAGCAAATATTGTCTAAGACCATGAGTATCACATAAATGTGCAGATCTCAAGCTGCTCACTTATCTAGTACCCTTGGCATGATGCTTTATTTTCCTCAGCTATTCATCTAGTTTGTGCCTGTTGATTGTGCAACAACAGCCTGTTGGTCTCGATTACCTGTAAGAGGCTTTAAATTTGGCCAGGAAAAATCATTTGAGGATAAGTAATTATCTGGGACTCAGTAAGGCAGTCTTCCCATGCTTTCATAACAGCCGAGATACACACACACACAAACTCATGGAACCCCACTGCTTTGCACAATCCTGTGCACACTCACATGTGTCATGCACTGATTTCCCAGCCAGTCCTCATGGGGTCTATTACTTAGGACAGGAGTGCAGGGGAGCAGCCAGAAGCTGTTTGCATTCCCTGCTGTCTGCTGGGCAGCTTTGCTGGAGATGCTTGGGTTGCTTTGCTTTTCCTTGGGACGTGGGAAGGAGCTTTGGGTTGGAGGCACATCCCGTGCCAGAGCATCTCGATGGCACGTGTGTGGCACTGATCTGCAGCAGATGAAGGGGAGGAGGTCCCAGCACAGCCCTGCACCATGCTCTGCCACACTGGGCAGCTTGTTCCTGGCTCAGCAGCGTCATCAGACAAGAAGCAGGGAAGGAAATCAAGGATGGGGGGTACCATCAAACGCAGTTAGTGCATGCCTGTGCAAGACAAACAGACCCAGAGCTTGCGGGTTATTCCTGCTTTTGTAGCATTTGTGTGCTGTAGCTGAGCAAAAGGTTCTGCTGCTTGAATCTTCTTCTGCAAGAGCCACCTACCGGTAAATGTCTGCAGGGATGGAGGATGTGACAGAAAGCATTTGTCTCCATGACAGCGTAGTTACACTTGGTCTAGAGAGTGAGAGAGGCAGGCAGCACTGCCTGATGTTGGTCAGGGCGAGCTCCTCCTGCTGCAGCGCGATGATGGCAGGGCTAGAGATGATCTGCAGGGACAGCTCACAGGTGGGAGCCAGGAATGGACACGGCGGGAGGACAGAGGTGTTAGGGAGCAGCCACGGCATCAAAGAGCATCAAAAGGCCCTGAAAAGCATCACAGCCACAGCCAGGAAGCTTGGGGTTTTCATGAGCAGCATCCAGGATGCTAGAGACTATTTGCTGCCATACACAACGGCAGCAGAGCTCTCGCTGCAGGCATCCCAAAGTCAGGCAAAATGGGAACACACCCAGAGCTCGGCCGCACAAACCCCACAGCCAGAGTGTTGTAAGCTGAGCTGCCTTGCAGTTTCTTGCACTCATCCCAATCTCTGCGAATGAAAACTCGGAATTCAGTCAAGGCATTGATTGAGCACAAGCGTGCCTTTATTCAATAGGAGAAAGGAGGGGGTGTGAGGTCTGGAGGAAAGATGGGACTCATCCTCTCTTGTAATCATGAGAGCTGCTCAGAGACCGTGCTGTTGCCCGGAGCCTGGGACTCGTGTCCTGATTCTGTGCCCCCCTGCGAGATGCTCAGCTTCTCCTCGGTGATGCTGACCTGAGCCTGCATGGTGGTGCTGCTGTCGGGGCACTCAGGCTGTGCTTGGGCTGGGCTGCACTGCAGAGACATTGAGTCCAGGCTGGTGCCTGAGGTGTCTGGTGGGCTCAGGTCAGCAGCTTCAGTAGGGATGGGATGAATGAAGGCTTCAACGATGATGACCTTCTTCTCTTGATAGCTGATGTTATACGGAAGGCTTTCATCTGAACTGCAGCATTCTGTGCTTAGTAACAACTCTTCATTGATGGAAGATGCGTCATCGTAACATGCCCTGCGTCTTGGGGATATACAAGGGCTCGGGTCACCTAGGAAGGAGCAGATGTACAGCAGTTAGTGTCGAACGTTCGCAAGATGAACCATGGAGATTCTTGACATTTGGCTATGTAGTGGTGGTGGGCAGAAGCAAATAGGCTTCTAGCAACAGTGTCACTGTCTTGAAAGTGATCCACGTGCAGGTCCAGCTCTTGTGTTGACAAGAGACTCATTTGGGAAAGACAGGGATCAACTGAAGATGTCAGGCACGGGCTTGAACGCCAGAAGGAGGTACAAGCCCACTGAAAGCATGAATTCTACCTGTGTTGCTGACAAGCAGTGTTTTGTAAGCTGGACTTGCACCCTTACCTGCCAGGACCAAGACTTCTGCTTCAGAGGGCTCCCTGGCACTGCTCTGCAGTTGGTGTTTGGCCACAGGGGATGGTTTGCCCAGGCAGAAGCAGGAACACCAACTGCCAGCTGCTGACTCTGCCCTCTTCCTGGGAGAACTCATTCTGCAGAGAAAACAGAGCATGCTGTCAGACGTGGTGCAGGGTGATGGAAGAGCTGCACCGAGCCCTGGCCAAAAGTTGCCTGTTCTGGGCACTGCCTGCTTTCTGCTGAAACACAGCTTAGAAACGCCCTCTGTTTCAAACAGCAGAGGATGCTTCCATTCCTACAGCTCAGCCCTCAAGTCCTGAAGGCTAAATACCTCTCAACGATGTCAAGCAAGGACATGGATCCGGAGAATGTCGGAGGCTCAGGCTGCTTTGCTCTCCCAGGGCTGACCTTCACCAGGGAACAAAGGCCGTTGATGAGCTTGCCCCATTTCTTTGGCTCTGCGCAACAAAACAAAGAAACCAGTTCATTTCAGGCCTGGCTCGGTTGGACGAAGCTGAGCGCAATGCATTCGACAGAGCATGTAACAACGGGAAGAACATTCCCAACAAGGACACGCAAGAATGGATTTTCCCCATCCCTGGAGGTGCCCAAGGAGATTACTGTAGTTCTCTTTCTAAGCTTGCTGAACTTGGGCATAAACAAACCCCCTGAAAGTAACGTTCTGACCCTATTTGACTAACTCGCATTGTCAAATGTAAATTACGCACCTGGCTTTGGCAATGAATTGAGGAGGGAATCGGGAACTTTTCCGCTGATGAGTTCCATGCACTCACCAGGGAAAAGCCCAACCTGTAATTAGAACAAAAAGACAGGTGAGCATTAGCCCGAGCCCAGAGCCAAAGGGAAGGTCCACTGACAGTGACACAGGGCAAGTGTTTGCATCCAGCAGCCATCCTGTGCAGGCAGAGCAGCTCCAAGCTGAGATTCCCAACTCTACTGAAGTTGTGCTCTCTAGTCAAAAACGTGTGCCTACCTCAAAGCCACGCTTGCCTCTCCACCAGGGGCTCAGCCTGTTGATATGTCCTCATATCAACAATGCTCACCAGATCTCCGACCTGAAAGAGATTGAAACATCAATCCCAGATTCAGCAAATCTGGTAGGAAAACAAAGCAGAAAGGACTGCCCTCTTCTATGCACGACAACACGGAACGCCTGGAACTGCTTACCTCCAGAGAGAGCTCATCTGGCCCCTGGGCGACGTGGCTCTTAATAACATGGGCTGCCGCAAATGCTGGTACGTTTAAAGATGACATAGCACGCACCAGCTGCGGCTTCTGCATGTTATCAGCCTGCAAAACAGAGAACAGGCCATGGTCAGGAGCTGAGGACAAACCACGAGGATTTCAAGGTGAGGAGCACATCTGCAGAGAAAGCTGCAGCAAATGCGCTCCGTCCTTCTCAGGAGCACTTCAGAAGGAGCTGCACGTCTCATAGCTCTGGAGCAGCACTTCTTCCCCACCCTTCACTACTCCAAGCAGCTCCAACAAACTTCTCAGAAGAAATCCAGGCCAGCACAGACCTGGCAGACCAGAACCAAGTGCAGCTTGTGTGACGGCAGTGCCCACTCCTTGCTTCCACCCTGCTCCAGCAGGTTAAGGAGTCTGAGCCTCACTGGCCTTTGACAACTCAAGACTTTCAGCACCTCATGCCAACATTTCTCACTAAGATACACCTCAGGCATTGAATTCTCTTCTCACTACCTCCTCCCAGTCCTCCCCTAGGAACAGAAACCATTCAGATTCTACAGCAAACACATCTACCCTGCAAGAGCACACTGAACCACCTGCAACAATGAAACATGGTTTTGGAGAGTGGGTTTGAAAACACACCTTTAGACAGCTGTCTCCCTGTAGCCAAAAGGAAACCAAGCAGCAAAAGAAGAGTCCAGCCTGAAATATGCCCATGCTACTAGCCCAGGTTTTTCACAGTCAATGCAGAATCCATCCTGCTCTTGAGTTAACAAATGACCAGTGGGTCTCCCCTTGCTCCACCCCTTCTCCTTCAAAGCCAGAAAAAGAAAGAAAAACAAGTAGAAGAAAACCCAGACGTACCTTTCCACACACAAAGCAGAAAGTGGAACAGCAGTTGTCTCCTTCCTGAGACATGGTGGGGCGCATCCCAGAGGAAGCCCAAGTTCTTTGCTTCTCTCCACAGGGACTTCAAGCACTCTTGGCAAGAGCTGCTTTGGTTCTTTCTTCAATTGCTTCCATCACCAGAATCTCCTTTGGAAAAGGAACCCGAATGAAAGAATCAGCAAATGAAAAAGAATGAGCAATAGCCACTTTACCAGCTTTCTTCTGACACTCAATTTAGACTCTTGACTCGGGCAAGGTCTTAAAATCAGCTGGTTACAAGAACTGTCCCAAAATATATCCAACATCTGTACAGCTGCCGTTATTTCTGACAGCGAGTGTAATCACAGAATCATAGAATGGCCCGGGTTGGAAGGGACCTCAAGGATCATGAAGATCAATCACCTCCCTGTCCCTGCTGGCCATCCCCTCTTCTGATGGAGCCCAGGGGACCATTTGCTCTCTGAGCTGCAAGAGCACGCTGATGGCTCACGTTCTGTTTTTCATCCACCAGGACCCCCAGGTCCTTCTCTGCGGGGCTTCTCTTAAGGACTGCTCCTCCCAGTCTGTAGAAATGCCTGGGATTCCTCCAGCCCAAGTGCAAAACCTTGCACTTTGCTGTGTTCAACCTCATTAAATTCACCTAGGCCAACCTCTCGGTTGAGCTCCCTCTGAATGGCATCCCTTCCTTCCACTGCGTCAGCCGCACCACTCAGCAAACAGCAGAGGGTGCACTCCATTGCATCATTGGTGTCTCTGATAACCATGTAAAAAAGCACTGGTCCCAAGACAGACTCCTGGATGACACCACTTGTTATCGGCCTCCACCTGGACATCAAACCATGAGTCACCACCCTCTGTCCTCTACAAAACCTCTTTGTCTTCTACTCCTGCTGCAGCTGCAATGGCTGCACCAGCATGACTCACGTGTTTGACAATCCTCCAGCTCTGGCCTAGCCATGCACAGCAGCAGTCCGTCTCCCTCCCAGCTCACTCACCAGTGTGCTGCTGTGCCCCAAATTCAGTGCAGCAGCATTGAGAGCAGGCAGCACCCATCACCCTCCTCTAACTCTCTCTGCCAGCTGCGATGAGGACTGACACAGCACGCCCACCCCAGCCCAGCTTTTCTGCTGAGACAGCTCCCAGCAACCACCCAGCACCAATCCCAGTTGCTGCAAACTGTCTGAGAGCCTGCTGGAGTGCACTGACAATAACTTTGTGGGCCAAGCATTAAGCACACCAAGCAGAAGGGAAGCATTACTGGACATGCTGAACAGCAGGGGTTAAGACTGGAGGTGGTCAGGGCTGTAGTGACCATGCCCTCCTAGAGTTCCTCATCTCAAGGAATGTGTGCCTGGCAAAAAGCAAAGTCAGGACCCTGAGCTTCAGGAGAGTCAGCTGCAGGCTGTTCAAAGAATTCTTGCATGAGAGACACTGGAAAACTGTTTTTAGGGGTAAAGGAATGGAAAAGAGATGGTAACTTTCTCAGAAAACCTTTCTCAGAGCTGGAGCTCTGAGCTCCATCCCGACCACACGAAACACAGCAGAGGAGGCAGGAAAGCAGCATGGCTGAACCTGCTGGTTACAGGGAGCAACAAGAAGGAAATGGAGAAACAGCGGAAACGGAGACATGCAGCCTGGTCGCTTTGGTGGCCTTCTACAGTGGAGTGACAGCATCAGTAGGGAAAGGAAAAGCAACTGACATCACTCAGCCAGACTTTTGCAAGGCCTTCGATGTTGAGCAAGTTTCCTGTTAGAACTCAGTGTGAACAAATCTACCACTGAGCAACACCCTGAGCCCCCACTCACCTCAGCAGAGGAAAGCCTGCACCCCAGCCTTCCGCCTATTCTGCTCCATTGATGGAAGCACACCGGGCATCATTGCTACTCACCCGACCAATGATGATAGGGGCAGAAAAGGGAATTCCTCTTTACCTTTCAGATGAAAAATTGATGACTGTGTGGAACCTTCCCAGTACCGCTGCGGGGCCTTCCTTTACTTGTATCCTGCTGCTCCGTGTCACAGTGGGAGAGCTGCTCTGGCCTCTCCTCTCAGCCTGTGCCTCCTGCAGTGTGAGCGGCTTTGTGGATAGAGGAGACACCCACACAGACTTGGGCCTGGATAGAGAACTGTGCCCTACAACATAGGTACATTTACATCACGCTCTTTTCCTTGTGTGTGAGCAATCCTTGCTCTTTTCAGATGGTACTATGAGCGTGTGACACCCCAAACACATATTTAGCATCTGTCCATATCATTAAGGCTCTCGTCAAGGCAGTTATTTCAGCCTTCTGAGGGGTAGTCCCCATGGCTGATGGTTGTGCTTACATTCCCTGCTCAGTAGCAGTTACTGCATGTCCTGCCTTAAAGCCTCCTTGTCTCACAAAACTGCAGCTGCTGGTAAATCAGGCGTCTTCTGCATCTTCTAAGGGTTCGTCCTTCAGCTCCGACCGACTGGATGTAATGTGCAGCATCAGTTGTTTCAAAGCAGTGATGTCATCCTGGTTCTCCACCAGGGGAGTTCCGCTAAGGAAAGATACTGGGTTGGCAATAGTAGTTACAATTATTTCTATATCACCCTGCTCTACCAGGATGGCCTGGTATTTCGGGAATCTTTGGGGTGAACAGATGCCATTCAGAGGGACCTTGACAGGCTGGAAAGCTGGGCTCGGGTGAACCTAATGAGGTTCAACACAGCAAAGTGCAAGGTTTTGCACTTGGGCCGGAAGAACCCCAGGCACCTGTACAGGCTGGGAGGAGTTGTCCTTGAGAGCAGCTTGGCTGAAAAAGACCTAGGGGTCCTGATAGATGAGAAACTTAACATGAGCCAGCAGTGCGCTCTGGCAGCCCGGAAAGCAAATGGGATCCTGGGCTCCATCAGGAGAGGGGTGGTCAGCAGGGATAGGGAGGTGATCGTCCCTCTCTACTCTGCTCTTGTGAGGCCCCATCTGGAGTACTGTGTCCAGGTGCGGAGCCCTCAGTACAAAAAAGATATGGAGATTTTGGAAAGGGTCCAGAGGAGGGACAGGAAGATGATCAGGGGGCTGGAGCACCTCCCCTATGAGGACAGGCTGAGGGAGTTGGGTTTGTTCAGCCTGGAGAAGAGAAGGTTGCGGGGTGACCTCATTGCAGCCTTTCAGTACCTGAAGGGAACTTACTCCCAGGAGGGGAGTAAACTCTTCGAAAGGGCTGATAATAGCAGGACTAGGGGAAATGGTTTTAAGTTGAAGGAGGGAAGATTTAGGTTGGATGTTAGGGGAAAGTTCTTTACTAGAAGGGTGGTTAGGTCCTGGAACAGGCTGCCCAGTGAGGTTGTGGATGCCCCGTCCTTGGAGGTGTTCAAGACCAGGTTGGACGGGGCCCTGGGCAACCTGATCTAGTAAAGGCGTATGTTTGGTGGCCCTGCTAGGCAGGGGGGTTGGAACTACATGATCCTTGAGGTCCCTTCCAACCCGGGTAATTCTGTGATTCTGTGATTCTGTGGGGTGAAAGCCAATGTCCCCCTTTTGCCTCCAATACAGTAAACACTGCATGAGATATTAAAACTGGTATCCTTTGGCCCAGTGTAGATTGATGGGCTTCTTGAATATTGAGCACCAGTGCACCCTGGATATCCCTTACTCACTTCAAGCTGTTTCAAGTTTACCATCAGTCCGTAGCTGTGTATCCATGGTCGGCACCCTCCTGTCATTCCTGGCAACGTATGGAGTTCCTTGGCAGTTTGCAGCTCAGGGGTTGAGCAGATGGCTTCTTTCTTGGCAGTCCTTAAGGTTCAAAGTCCAGCTGTCATCTCCTATCCCAAATACGTCGCTTGCTGCTGAGTTAGTTGTGCTTTCTGTAAACCAAGAAACTCAGCAAACTCTCAGTCTATTGTACACAGTCCTTTTTTTGCTGTGGCACCCACGTGCTCCAGTAAAGTTCCACCCTAGGATGGAGGATCCCAGGTCTCAGGCTCACGAGTTGACCAGTTCTCAACAATCATTTAGCTGTTCTCACAACCCTGGGTAACACTGTCCAGGTTCACTGAGTCTCTTCTCCCTCTATTAGGGAGAACAGATACACGCAAGTACTCGTATGCTATCATGAGGAATTCAGTAGGTTACATTTAATTTAGAAGCATGATGCAATCAAAAGCTCGCTTAAATAAAAGCATACCCTTTTCTTTCACTCAAAATAATAGCCCAGAAAAAAATAAAAACAAAACAAAACTCTCATCATAATTGTTAAAGAAATTATCTACTAAATCTCGATGGAGAGTGGAGACACATGCTAGTTTTAGGAACACAGCACTTATCTCATTATCTGAATGCATCTCAAGGCATGCTCCTTGTGAAACTGTGAGAACTTCTATCATTAACAGACGTGTACCATGCCCTGATATATGGTTAAACCGCTTGCAGTGCACTGTCAGATGTACAGGATGGCAGCTGTATGTGCTGTGACCAAATAAACCCCACACTGAAACCTTTCAGAATTTTAGGACCTACAAGTACTGCATTCATATTAAAAGTAAAAAATTCCTAAGCTACACATGTTCTAGGTTTCCATTTGTTAGATACAACATACCTTTGGAAGTAGGCGCCTAAAAAGATATGCCTTCTACTTGCTTCTCTGTCTGGCTCTTCGAAAAGAAGGCCTTTGGAGCAGGAAATGCAAAGGGCAGCTCATTTCTTAACACTGACTCTGCATCAACATTCTCTGTGTTTGCACGCTTCTTAGATGCCACTTTTCTTGTCACTGGAGTTGACAGTGTGAATTCCATATCACCCAGTTGAGTATCATGCCTCGAATGGTGCCAGAGACGGAACAAAAGGTTTTCTGATCACAGCCGGAGAAGTTACTGTCAAAGAAATTCTAACAGCTGAGAAGGTCAGACACAATGCTTATAAAAATATCATACATTATTTGGCTATTGAACAAAACAGTTGAAAACTCTGATTCTCTCCTAGAATAAGTTCGTTTCTTATAGACTGTCAAACACCATTTTTTTATTTGTTCATCTCAATTCTCCATTGAGGATTAACCCTCACCAGCTTATCTAAACATAAATATGAATTATCACTTGGTTTAGTTAAAAATTTGAATAATATCACAGTGGATTTTGTTGTCCAACACAGTAAGATTGAATTTCTTTCGGTACCTTTCAACCTCTGCCTACCTCCAGCCTAACTCCAGAATCTTATTAACTGTGCCTTATCGCTTCCCATTGTGTTTTAAAATCCTCACTGACTCCTTTACTTGTTCCCTTGCTTGCTGTTTCTGTGCAAACCAAACACTGGAGTTAGGGATCACGTCAAACCAACCATGGCCTACAGGTAGAAGGCAACAAAATTTATGCTTAACATACTTCTTTGCTCTATCTTTATCTTCCTTTGGTCAAGGTCCACTAGATACTTAAATATGGAGTAAGCACTAGATACAATGAGAAGCAGATTTCTAGATTAAGAGCTGTATTTTTTCTGTAAGAAACTAGCTGTACATCTTCACACACCTGCTTTGTTTTCTGAGTATTTAGATCGAGTGGAGATTCTTCAAACACTGAAGCTACATCAGAAAATTCCATGGATCCAAACGCATCTGGCACATGGCTGCAGTCTGGCACATCTTCATATGCCAGAGCCTTTTCAGACAGAAATGTTCCACCGAGATTCTTTTGCAGAATTAGAAGGAAGATTTCATCAGAAGATTTCACCACTAAAGTCTAAATAAGATTGGTTTGCAAGTTCCAAACTATGGCTAACAGCTAATGGAAGTCCACAGGCCAGCAGCAACAACTTTTATATTATGTTCTTAATATTCTAATTGTTGATATGACGTTCATATAAAGAGCAGAAGGGAAATTACTCTTAGAGCTCAAGTCATCTTTCACAGCCTGCGTCAACAAGAGCAGCACCTCATAGCCTTTGGTTTCAAGACCTGGACCACAAGCTAGCTAATGATTTTACACAGAATTCCAGAGTTCAAGTCACTGTTTACATTAGGGCTGAAATTGTACTGAAAGCCTTCAAGTTCATCACACTTAATTATCACTGGCACCACACATAACTCCACGTTACATATGTGATCACACGCAACCTGGCAACTTCAGACAATTCCCAAAGCACTCCACTTGCACTTGGCTACTAAAGTACAGAAAAAGGAATTAACATCAGAAATAGCTGCAGTCAAAACCATCTAAGAATCCAAGTCTCCAGGAAACAAGGAAAGCAAATCCTCTCCAGGACTGTGTTCTAAAAGGAAACAGATCAGAAAGGTGAGTTCTTCCCCCCTTTGACCACCCACTCATGTAACGTCCATGTCATTTCTAAGTATGCTGCCCAGACCAAGACTGAGGATGCTTCAGAAGAAGACCTTCCCTGCTAAGCCAAACAGAACAAGTAAGGTACCAAAATATGTAGAGCCAAACGAGGAAAGGTGCTCTAAGAAGGTAAGCATCACAAGAGACCAACAGGAATACTTACACAATCCAAACAATGCACAGTTTCTGTTCCACAAGCTGCCAAGAGGAATGTGTGCAGTACTCACAGCGCACCATGTACACTGCTTACTGCAGTCATACTGCTTCGTAGGACCAGCCCAACTTACTAAAACACTTTAATGAGCAATCCGAACTGTCTGGATCAGCACGGTTCACTTGGAAGGGACCTTCACAGATAAACCTGAAGAGGTGAGGCGACTGCACTATCTAAACCTTAAAGCATATAGGACCTTAAAGCATAAGCTTAAAGCACAGAAGCATGACCAGCAGGTCGAGGGAGGTGGTGCTGCCCCTCCACACTCCTCTCATTGAAACCCCATCTGGAGCACTGCACGCAGTTCTGGAGCCCTCAACACAAGAAGGACTTGGAGATGTTCAGGCAGGTCCAGAGGAGGGCCATGAAGGTGATCAGAGAGGGCTGAAAGCACCTCTACTATGTGCACAGGCTGAGAGAGATGGGGCTCTTCAGCCTGGAGAAGACTCCAAGGAGACCTTAGAGTGGCCTTCCAGTATCTGAAGAGGGCCTACAGGGAAGGCTGGGGAGGGACTTTTCATAAGGGCAGGTAGCAACAGAATGAGGGGAAATGGCTTTACATGGGAAGAAGGTAGATTAGGATTGGATATTAGGAAGAAATGCTTTACTGTGGGTGTGGTGAGACACTGGAGCAGGTTGCCCAGCAAGGCTCCAATATGATTGCTTTGCAAGTTCCAAACTATGGCTAACAGCTAATGGAAGTCCTCAGTCCAGCAGCACAAAATTTTATATTATCTTCTTAATATTCTAATTGTGGATTTGACGTTCATATAAAGAGCAGAAGGGAAATTACTCTTAGAGCTCAAGTCATCTTTCACAGCCTGCGTCAACAAGAGCAGCACCTCACAGCCTTTGGTTTGAAGACCCGGACCACAAGCTAGCTAATGATTTTACACAGAATTCCAGAGTTCAAGTCATTGTTTATGTTAGGGCTGCAATTCTACTGAAAGCCTTCCAGTTCATCACACTTCATTATCGATGGCACCACAGATACCTCACAAAGAAGCATTATGACACCACAAAGGGGCATTATGACGACAGAAAGGGCATTATGACATCACAAAGGGCATTATGAATCACAAAGGAGCATTATGACATCACAAAGGAGCATTATGATGTCTCAAAGGGCATTATGACGTCACAAAGGGCGTTATGACGTCACAAAGTAGCATTATGACATCACAAAGAAGCATTATGACACCACAAAGAAGCATTATGACATCACAAAGGGGAATTATGACGTCAAAAAGGGTCATTATGACGTCTGAAAGGGGCATTGTGATGTCACAAAGGGGTGTTATGACATCACAAAGGGGTATTGTGACATCACAAAAGAGCATTAAGACATCACAAAGGGGAATTAAGACGTCACAAAGGGCATTATGACGTCACAAAGAGGCATTATCACGTCACAAAGAGGCATTATGAAAACAAAGGAGCCTTATGACGTCTCAAATGGCATTATGACATCACAAAGGGCATTATGACGTCACAAAGGGGCATTAAGACATCACAATGGGTCATTATGACGTCAGAAAGGGGCATTATGGCATCAGAAAGGTGCATTATGATGTCACAAAGGGTGTTATGATGTCACAAAGGGGCATTATGATGTCACAAAGGGGCGCTGGGAAAAGATCTCTGTGTGGAGATTGCTTCTACTAGAGGTAGTTCTATAAGACTGTTATATAGAGCTGTGCAGGGGCTGTAAATCTGTCTGCAGAGGGTGATGATCAGTTCCAAGTGTCTGCAGTCAATGCTCATGGACAGAGCCCATCCAACCTGGCCTTGAATGCCTGCAGGCCTTGAATGGGGCATCCACAGCCTCCTTGGGCAACCTGTTCCAGTGTGTCACCACCCTCTGAGCAAAAAACATCTACCTAAGATCCAACCTATACCTCCCCAGTCTCAGTTTTAAACCATTCCCCCTTGTCCTATCATTATCCACCCTCATAAACAGCCATTCCCCCTCCTGTTTATACGCTCCCTTCAAGTACTCAAAGGCCACAATGAGGTCTCCCCACAGCCTTCCATTCTCCAGGCTAAACAAGCCCAGATCCCTCCACCTTTCCTCATAGGAGAGCTGCTCCAGCCCTCTGATCATCACAGTGGCCCTCCTCTGGACCCCCCCCAACAGCTCCACATCCTTCCCAGGCCTGGACACAGTGCTGCAAATATGGCCTCACAAGAGCTGAGCAGGAGTGGACAATCACCTCCCTCTCCTGCTGGCCACCCCTTTTTCAGTGCAGCCCAGAACACACATGGATCTATCTTTTCCATACGGATATTCCCATCTGTGTACATATATATACCACACCTACACCCCCACAATCTGCTACAACTCCATAGAATTTTCAAGGTTGGAAAAGACCTGGATGATTTTATGATCTTATGATCTCAGATCTTATGATATGGATGATCTTATGATCATCCAGTCCAACCATCACCAATACTTCCCAGTTAAATCACATCCCTCAACACAACACCCAAACTTTTTGTGAACTTCCCAGGGTTGGTGACTCTACATGAGAGAAAAGGGCACTCAGATAAGGGATTCTGCATTTGCTATTAGCAGAGGTGGGATGAGACCGAGCACTGCCCCAGTTCCTGGGATAACGCAGAAGGGCTGAGACCTTCCAGCTGCTTCCACCCAGGGTCACACAGCAAAGCCGACCCTGCAGGAGTCTGCATCATTCTTTGCATGGCATTGCTAAGAGGAAGATCCCCCCCCTACCCTTGGCTCTACACTCCAGCTGCTGTCTGCCATCTGTAAAGCCACCACAGCTCTCCTACTGGAGTTCCCATCTGCACAGTGACAGCTTGGTTTCTTCTTACTGTCAAAGCAGCCACAGCCTCAGTGCTTCTCAAATCTCCCCTTTTCAGCTGATTTCCTCTTTCTTGTGGCTGGGCAATTCCTCCCTCTCACAGTCATCCCTCTGCCCCACTCTGTGCCCACAGACCCAGAGAGGGCACACAGAGCCAGCCCTGTCCCAGCTGCTGCTGCTTCACATCTGACAGTCTCAGGAGCTGAGATCCAGGCCGAGACAGCAATGCCCAGACATGGTTTGTAGGACGTTTGTGATAGGAAATAGGGAGGCTTGTGATTAAACCTGCCCCCTAAGGAGGAAGGCAATGCTGCCTGCAGCCCCAGCAGGCATTACAAAACATCCCCATTTACAGGAGGGTTTTAAATAGCACAATTCAGGAACTACAACTGCACAAATTCCCGCATGCCCTGGAATAAGTTTGGGAATGGACATGGTTCTACCACCTGTGCAATGCCATAGAAATAACAACCATCCACCTGTAAACCTCCATCCTCTCCCCTGCTGCACAAAGGGAAGCTCAACAGCAGTGCACAAATGTCCCAGCAATGTCTGAGCACTGCTCTGTGCATCCCAACCTGCTCATCCCATCCACTCCTGGCTGGGCAGCAGGATTGGGGTGGCACATTGCAATGGGCACAGAGGAACATGGAAGCCCCACACATGTGAGGAAGGGGCTGGCTGTGCTCCACACTCACGTTATCAGACGTGATTTGCCCTTCTGTGGGGAGCCTCTGCTCTTTCCCAGCTCATCCTCCAGCGTCTGGGACTCCAGGATCTCATTCAGGCTGTTGTTGGCTGCGGGGCAGCTCCATGAAGAGCCTCCCCTCCACCGACCGGCACACAACAGCCGCTCCCGCGCACTGCGGCTCAGCCAATCGGAGCCGGCGGAGCTGCCGCTGCCCGATGGGACCCCCCCCCCCACATATTGACCCCCCAGACGAGGAAGAGGAGGAGGAGAACGATGAGGAGCTGCCGCAGGAGCTGACGTTGGGGCGGGGGGGCAACGCGGGGGGGGGTCGGCAGTGGGGGGTGGGGGAGGGGGTGGGGCAGCATTACCCCCGGACCCCGTGGACCCCCCCCAGCCAAAGTGCTGCTCTCCGACCCCCGCGGGCTCTTTGTGCAGCCGCTGCCCTCCAGTTATAGGACCCCCCCCCCCATATTGCGCTTTGCTCACCCCCACCTCCGGAACCCCCCCCCCACTCACCACATCGCCCCCTCCCCCCCCGGGTGGGGTTATGGGGGGTGGGGTGGGGTCGACGATGTGCTGTAAGCCGCGCCGGGGTCGTGTGACAAACCCCCCCCCCCCATCAAGATGAATGGGGCGCTGTTGGGGGGGGGCTCAGCCGTAATGATAAAGCGGGGGGGTTAATGACGGGGGGGGGCAGTGCTATAGGGAACGCAACTAATCTAAGCCCCCCCCCCCCACATTAACACCCCATTGTGTGTGGGGGTGGTGGGGGTGGGGCACACAATAACCCCCCCAAAGGCCAAACAGCCCCAACACCCCCCCTCAAAGCCGCTGACTTACGCTGTGCCCCCCCTGCATGAAGGGCCCCCCCCCATCGATTGAGCCCCCCCCAATCCCATCTATAGTTGAGAGCTATGCTTTTTGTAACCCCCCCCTTTTAAAGCCCCCCCCCCTTACAATGTTGTGCACGATGTGCTGCCCCCCATGAGCCCCTGACCCCCCCCCTTAAAAGATGGGGTGGGGGGGGTGGTCTCGGACCCCCCCTCCTTTAAACGATGGGGTGGGGGGGCGGATTGTCACTGCCCCCCAACACCAAAATGGACACCCCCCTTTTAAAGGATGGGGTGGGGATGGGGGGGTGGGGGGTGAAGGTGATCTCGCCCCCCCCCCCATTAAAACGGACCCCCCACCCCTTTAAAGGATGGGTGGGGGTCGGTTACGGGCCCCCCCGGCGCTGTGTGTGTATGTGCCCCCCCCCCGTTTTGCTCCCCCCGTGGCGCAGTGTGCTGGGAAAGGATCTCTGTGTGGAGATTGCTTCTACTAGAGGTAGTTCTATAAGACTGTTATATAGAGCTGTGCAGGGCCTGTAAAGAGAGTTGAGGGGGACTCTAGTGGGCATATGGGGCTGTGGTGGGCAATAGGAGGACTAGGGGCTCTAGGGGGCTCTGAGGGTGTGTAGGGGTTGTGGATCAGGTTGGATCTTAGGAAGATGTTTTTCACTCAGAGGGTGGTGACGCACTGGAACAGGTTGCCCAAGGAGGCTGTGGATGCCCCATCCCTGCAGGCATTCAAGGCCAGGCTGGATGTGGCTCTGGGCAGCCTGGTCTGGTGGATGGCGTCCCTGCACATAGCAGGGGGTTGGAACTGGATGATTTTTGGGATCCTTTTCAACCCAGGCCATTCTATGACTGTACAGTTCCATAGTGGAACAAATATAATATGCTAACTATGTAAAACATGGAGTCAGACCTGTGTGATTTGTCCACACCAGGAGGTGATTAGAAAACAATTTGTAAGCTACAAAGCTGCTTGCTGGAAAGGAAAAGAAAATAAAACTACAAGAAAAAGGGAAATCATTTCTTCCTGAAAATAGGAAGAATTATAGATCTGACATGAAATTTGAGTGAAGCTCCTGATTTTATGAAGCTATTCCCATTATTTTCTTGGTGCTGTGTTTCCCAAATGAGTGGTTTCTGGCTCTGCTGCAGCACCAGTCTGCATGTGAACATCAACTCTGTTCACCATCTGGGAAGATTAGGACTTCCCTTCTCCTACCAGCACCACTGAATTACAGTTACTCAGTGGTTAAACAAAGGAATCCTTAAAGAAGGGTTTACAGCTGTCCTGTTGTCTGAAGTGCTTGGGGCATTCTGATGCTATTAAGCTCTATGTATTAACAAGTTAAAAAAGAAAAGGTAGGCATCTGATTGTTGTGACAGTTTCTAAGCGATTTGGAAAGCTGTACCACCCAACCACTCCTTCTGTTTGATGGAGGTGACAAAGCTCAGTTTAATTTCTGACTGCTGTTTAAATTCTGAAGCTCGAGCTGGTTCCTGGAGCAGAAAAAGCTCGGAAGCTGTCCCTCCTACAAGCAGGCACCTCTGAGCAAAATATGACATCTCAGTTTCTGATGGTAAGGTCAGGAGATCTGATTCCAGCATCTAGCTTTTGGCTTAATACTGTGTTAGTGGGACCTTTGGCATCTAGCACTTAATGATCTTGAAGGTTTCTTCCAACCCAAGCCCTCCCATGATCCTATGATTCTGTGATTTCATTCAGGTTTATTGAGATGAGTTCTCCTGAATGTGCTGTTCTCCATATGATTATAATTGGAGTCCAGATGGGTGACTGAAACCAGACACCAAACTTTCTGATGGCCAAAATTAAATGAAATCAATCCTTTACTGTGTCAGTAGTCTGTAACTAGAGCCCATCAGGTAATTCCCAGCCTCCTGCCTGTATCAGTGGCTGCACACAGTGAAAAAGTCTGATGGGATTTTAACCTCTAAAATGTTCCAAAGCAACCAGAGGGTGAATATATTCACTATGTAAATACCTGCAGGAATAAGCTTGTCATGTATGTCCTCAGGTACCACAGTAGTTAATGGTGGGACTCAGTAGGTCATGCTGAAAGTTGAGTCTGCTGATTTTGAAGGTCTTTTGAAGGTCTTTTCCAGCCTACATGACCTTATGCTAATATTTCTGAAATTTATTTCTGTTCAGCTCCCAGAAAACCTCCCACCCAGCCCCCAACTGACCCCGTGGTGAAAAATAAAACAGAAACCTCAGTGACGCTGGCATGGTCCCCTCCGAAGATGCACCGCCCCATTCCAGTCGATGGCTACATTGTGGAATGCAAGAAACTAACTGGCTTCACCTGGGTGAGGTGCCACGAGTCTCATGTCCCCGTCCCAGAGTTCACGGTGAGCAATCTGTCTGAAGAGGCTGATGATCAGTTCCGAGTGTCTGCAGTCAATGCGCATGGACAGAGCCCGTCTCTGGAATTCCCAGGGAGCGTGCACCTTGGTAAGCACAAAAACCCCAATGGAAATGGGTCAGTGTGTGCTGAGCAGCTGTGTTGGTTCCCTAAAGATGCTTCCTTTGACTTTAAGGTTAGCAGTGCATTAACACACCAAAGGCTTTCCTTTATTCCTAGTTCTCCTATCTCCTATCAACCTCCAGCTACCACTAAAGTGATACGAGTTGTTTCTGTGACAGAGACATGAATATCCTTATCTTTTGATATCTCACATGTGCAAGAGGCAGAACTTTCTGTAACAGATCTTAAGCACAGAAGTGCTTCTTCTAGCACTCATGCAAAGGGAGAAGTAGAAATGTACCTATGATTTAATCTTCCATCTCTAAATGAGATACCAGACTTGCATCTAAAGAGCATTAAGACATACATGTTCTTCCTCAGACCCAGTCCTGGCTGTGAAATCCCCCCTAACAACTGGTGAAGCTGTACCTGGAGGGGATGCCATGTTTACTATTGACCTTACAACAACGTGCAAGCATGCCAGCTGATGAATGTCTGCAGTTCACAGCTATTGGCCAGTGCATTCAGTCACCAGGTTTACCACTGCATGACCATAGAGCAGTACTTTCAGCTGCAGGTTCAGACAGCCTTTCTGATTGCACTGGAATAGTTTAGAAGTAGGGGAGCAATCATTCCAATAATATCTCTATCAATCAGCTTTGCATGACAAAGTAGAACAAATAAACATTCATGATGGGAGGACCTGTTTGTCATTGGGTGGAAACCTCTGCAGAAGCATGTTTAGAGCATTATTAATCAGTAGAAGGAGATGTTTGGTTGATTTTTACTTAGTAAATCCAGCAAGAAGACCAAATGAAATATCGTGAATTGCTCAGCACTGACACAATGATGAGTGCAGGAACAGAAGGTGATACTTTTTCAGAGATGTTGCAGCAAACATTGACCACGTTAGCCTGATATAAATTGAAATAACGAGGCCTTTGCTCCTGACAGGTGCTGCAGTGAGATTTACCAAGAAGAGCAAAGATGTAGAAAAGATCTGCGCTTGGCTGCGTGAGGAAGCCAAACTGCAGGCTGAGCTTTCAGACACAGGCGCTACTGTGGAGTGGATGAAGGATGGGAAGGAGCTCAAGGCCAGTGAAAATTATGAACTGCAAATTGTGGGGAAGAAACACACCCTGAAAATTCACAACGACTCAATGGATGATGCTGCAAGTTATCAGTGCATCTGTGAGGGGGATAAAATGCTCTATCAGCTTTCAGTGAAAGGTATGTGACAGTCTGGGCTGTCCTCTTCCTGCCCAGGGCCAGCAGACTGCATTCACCTGACTCCCCGACAGTCCAGCTGTTGTCAGACAGTATCTGGGGTGTTTTCAGTGGCTGTTTTGACTTGAACTGGCCAATCTGCTTTGTAGAGCCATTTGATTTCTGTGTTCTGTCCTGTGATTCGTCCCTAAGATATAGAGGAAATCAAGGGAAAGACAGGAAAAAGAGCATCCCAGCCTTCTTGCTCTTCTGTCAGGGTGGCCACAAGAGATGATGTCAACATCTCTTTTTGTAGCAGTGATCCCAAATGTAGAAAACACCTGTGAAGAGTCACAGGGACTAAATTGATGGAGAGCAGAACTTCCTGCCAAGGCTTGTCAGCTAGTCTTAATTTTGCTTTTCTTCTCTCTCTTTGTCATGTTAGCATAATATTTCATACTGGCAGGTCTGCCCATAGAATTAACTGGCACAGGCTGCCCAGGTAGGTGGTGGGATCCCTGGAGGTGTTCAGGAGCTGTCGAGATGTGGCCCTGATGGATGTTATCAGGGGGCATGGTGGGGTGGGTTGGGGTTGGAATCAAAGGAGGACCCCCATGTATTTCATCGGGAAGCACTACTGGTAATAAGACCTTTGGAGCAAATCCTGGTAGGGCCACGCTCAGCTGGTCCAGTCTGGAGGCTGTTTCTCCTTACTGCAGTATCTGCAGTGAAAACCAGCAGCTGCTTTTGTGTGGTTGGGCTCACATCCAGCAGTGGTGACGGGACTACAATGATAAGAGACAGTTCCTGAAAAAATGAATGAAATTTGACTGTATGATAGGATGGAGTTAAATGTATTGACAGGATCTCAGTCATCCCAGTGTCCATCAGCTGGCTCTCGAGCTCCTAAATACAGGCATTCTGTAGAACGTTGTTGAATTTGTATTATACATGCGTGTTCTTGGAACTGCAGAACAAATGCATGCATAATCCAGACTTTGATTTTAGCAGCTCTGACTGCGCTGTCTCAACAGACCCAACTCAGTTGTGTGCGCTGTTTTGAAATGATATGTTAACAAGAAGTTGGAAAACAAGCTCAATTACCCTCAGTAAAATAGGACCGTGGACTTAGGCTTGAACTTTTGGCTAAGACAGTGGTGAGATTTTGAATCTTTGAAGTCAATTATTCCACTGTGTGTTAATAAGGGCCAGTTTTATCATCTAACTTTTGCACTCCAATTAATTTCCATAAAGGAATTCTTTTTTTTCTTTTTTCTTTTCAGTCCTAAGTGATATCTCTATCTTTTAGGCTTGATTTGTTTGCCAGGGGGTTACAGTGCAGTAATAGATACCCCCTCCATTGATTTCCTTCTAGTTTGCTTGTTCCAATTCTTTCCTCAGTTTTCCTATTTTAGACATTTTCTTGAAGCCTTGGGCTTCTTCCTTTGGCTCTGTCCCCTGTACAGTGTACGTCCTTCAACTTGTGGAGATAAGGTAATCTGGTACGTGGTTTATAAAAGCTGCCAATTTGCCAGCTTCTGAATTAGAATCTAGCAATTAGAACTAGGATTAAACGTGCACGTTTGATCTTATGATAAATGAATGCCTCATGGTCACCAATGTCCCTGCAGTCCTTTACCATCATATGTATTTTGTGTCTTCATATTTTGTTTCAGCACTGGCAAACTTCGTAATCAAAGAGACAAGTGGAGGAGTAATCAGGGCCGTTGCTGGAAAACAAGCTGAATTTGTTTCTGAGACCTCTGAAGCCAATGTCATGGTGAAGTGGTACAAAAATGGCAAAGAAATCAAGACCAGTAAGAAATTCACAATGGAAGATAAAGGGAAACTGCATAAGCTTGTGGCTTCAGCTGTAACGAAAGAAGACGAGGGAACATACATCTACACAATTGGAGATGACACTCTGATTTTTGATTGGAAAGTCTCAGGTAAGTTTGTGAGGCAAACATAGGATCACAATCCATGTAAAGCACTTCAGACTTAATTCATTTTATTTGTCCAACGCTGTGGGTTTCCAGTATTTAGGACAAAGATTGCATAGCTCTATTGAAGCAATTCTGACCTTCCTGTTGTCCCTATGCAAATCCACAGTATGAGCAAATAATGTAACTGTGTTGTGATGAATTCAAGACAGCCTTAGCTCCAGCTGGGGCTGGAGTCACGACTTGAGCCCTGACATCTGGGCTTCATTCATCTAGTTCATGTATTGCCTCAGCACTTACATCATCTTTAAACCTATGACTGAAATGGTCCTAAGTTATTAGCATGGGAATCCTGTCTCCTCTTTGGACAAATTAAACTCCACATTTGGAGAGTTGAGTGTCTCCTGCTGTACCCGAAGGACATTGTGATCTCTGAGGTGTCTCCCTGAGGTGCTGTAAGCACAGCCATTAGCTCATAGTGCAAGTAAAGCGCTGTTAGGTCAAGCCTGGAGGAGTAATGCTTGTCACTGACATGTTCCTGTTCAGGGTGGAGCTGGAGGGTAAAATAACACAAGAAATTGTCATTGAAATTCAATATCTGTGAAATTCAGCTGGTTGCATTCACAGAACCTGGCGTTAAGATCTGTTTTCTGTTTTATATCTTGAGCCTATTTTCCATAACCCAGTCCTCATTTATGAACTGAAGCTCTACTGAAAGCCTTTCGCTGTGTATGCTCATGCTGCAGTGCAGCGCTTGTGACCTTTAACAGCACATTCACGTTCCTCTGATCACAGGATCCTTACGGTTGATTAAGACCCTCTAGTCTGACTGCTCACCCATCACCACCGTGATGCTCACCATCAGCTTAGCTAAAAACTCAGCAGAGATGATAGATCAAGCACAACACTGGATTTGGGGTGGCTAGAGATTCCTAAGATATTGAAGGATTGCTTGCAGGTGGTGTTGGTTCAGGTATTCACCCTGCATCCCACCTGCTGTTCTGTTTGGTTGAGAATCATGCATTCTGCAATTTCACTTTGTAATTCAAAGACCCTGGCTTTATCTGTTGAAAAACTGATCTAAAACAAGCCAAGAAGACTCCGTTGGAACTGGTTGATGCAGAAGAAAGGCATCCCCAAAGGACAAGTTGCACTGTTTGATGAACATTATTGGATGAGAGCTAAGCTAAGATTTAAAAAGTTCTGGGGCTGTCTCTGAGCATCAAATACAGAGGAAGCCTGCGTGATTCCCTGAGAATGGATACCTCCTACTTTGGTGTAGGGTTAAGGGAACACTAGCAGTAACTCCTATCACAAAATGTCGCATGGCTCAGACAAAATGCCATCAAGAGGGCTTAATTAGGAGCACCAAATGGTCGCAAGATGGTCTTAGGGCAGGGAAGTAATCTATCTATGTGATATTGATTGATGCTATTAGTTCTTAACAGCTTGACTCTAGAAGGACTGTTGTTCTTTGGTCACCTAGTTATAAAAGAATAAATGGCTCCTGTCTATTACAATTTTTAACGCATTTTTTGTTCACTGATGCCATAAATGTTCCTGGCATAGTAATTGGCCTTGGTATATTCAGTGACTGAAAGCAACAGTTGTTGCTCTAAGAAATGCAGTACAAAGCTAGGTCTGCCTGTAGCTGACAGCCATCAGCTTGCTCCTCAGGCAGGTTCTGTCTGTGTATGGGAGATCACAATGTGAACCACTGATTGATCAGCTGAGGCAAGTGTGGGGTCAGCTGTGGGAGCACAGGTGAAAGTTATGTAGCTGTGCTCCCTGGAGGGGTGGAGTTCGACTCCACCTCCTCTGAGACCTCATTTAAGGGCTGACCCTCACTGAGGCAGCATCTCTTGGAGATTGCTCACCAGGGAGGATCACCTCAGCTCTGGTGAGTTCCCTTTTCCTTATATCTTCTGTATTTCTACCATTTTACTTGTAATTGCTATCCTTGTTAATACCAGCATAGTTATTGCCAATACATTTGGCAAGCCAGGCAGGAGCCACTGACTTGGCATCTAGAAATATAAGGAAAAAAAAATGTCCTTTGTGTGGAAAATCTTTAATTGGTACAAGGGGGAGAAGACCACCCCCTTAGGGACATGCCTTCCTGGACAAATTCCAGGTTTTGAGGCGTCCCCATATTACCAATTAGCAACAATTATTGAACAATGGGGCCCTTTAAGAGTACCAAATAACATGGACGCCTATTGTCTAACTGATTACTTTCTAGGACTACAAAAAGATATCTTAATTACAAAAGAAAAGCGAATGGCTGCATCTATGGCAGCCTGGCCATTATTAAATGCTTTAAATCGGGCAGAGATAAAATCAAACAACATTGCACATGAAAATGAATTGTTAAGGGCCCGTATTGAAAAATTGGAGGGTGAGATCAATCTATTGACAGGAAAAAAACCGTCATTTTCTTCCTCCAACCCTCAAATTAGATACATTTCATTTAATGATGATCAAGATCCTGAAGAAATGAATCAAAATAAGATCACTAAATCTGATCTAGAAAAACCATCTGAGACGGACTCACTAGAAGTCCGTCCAGTAATAACTCAAAAAACAAAGAAAATTCAAGATCGACCAGCAGGAGTGCCTCCTGATCAATGGCCCCCTGCCGAATCTGTTTTACATGTAACAGCCCGTCCATATACACCTACTGAACTCATGGACCTAGTGCAACGATTTAGGCAAAGGCCAAGGGAAAGTGTTCCGGCTTGGTTATTACGGTTATGGGATTCAGGGGCAGATAGTGTACTGGTTAGTGGCCCCGAAGTATCTAAGTTGGCCACAATAACAGTACATCCTGCCCTTCGGCAGAGACTGTATGCTGGGACTCAGTTCCCTGAAGAAAACCATTCAATTGTAGAATGGATAATGGCTGCTTGCCGCATGGTGTGGACAAATAAAACTGACATGCCAGTAAACACAGGGATGTGGTCTTCTATGGAAGACCTTCAAAATTATATACGCGAATTAGGTATGAGAGAGGCTATCTACGAAGACACATTCGATAGCCCTGATATGGTTAAATTTTCTGCGGGAATGAGGGACCTAATTTTACAGTAAGCACCCTCTCATATGTATGGAACCTTGGTTTCCATACTTAATCCAGTAGTATCCGCAGAGGCAGTAGTCCAACAAGCCGCCCAATTGGTAGCAGACCTCGGAGAAACTGAGCGTTTACGAGCTAAGCGCAATATCAGGGTGATTGAGGATGCCGAGGCTTTTCCAATAGTGCGAGCCAGAAGATCGGCCCCGTGAACTTCTCGGGCAGGACCTGTTAGGGTATCCCGGAAACAAATGTTTAATGATCTGCTCCGGGCAGGCGTTCAGTTTTCAAAAATTGATGGGCAGCCCAATCAGGTTCTCCTTCAGTTGTGGAAGCAACTGAAGGATGAACAAAAATTTCAGAATAAACCCAAAAGGCCAGGGATAAGATTTATAGAGCGGCGACCAACAACAACATGGAATTTAGAAGATTTTATAGTTCCAAATAGGAAAAAGAAGCCACCTCAGGTGCCTCGGGTTATGACACCGGAGGTATCGGAGGGAAAAGACTTGAATCTGGCTCAGTTCATGGCTTGACGAGGGATGTCAGTCCTCCTAGGGCCTCTAGACGGGACCGGAGGCCCTATGTGGAACTGACGATATACTGGTCCCGAAAGAATATACAGAAGGTTATGGCCCTAGTTGATACCGGGGCAGAGACATCTATAATATATGGAGACCCAACTAAATTTAAAGGTAATAGAGTGATGATTGGAGGTTTTGGGGGACAAACCATTCCGGTCACCCAAACCTGGGTAAAACTGGGGGTCGGGCGTCTTCCACCACGGGAGTACAAGGTATCCATTGCCCCAATTCCAGAGTATATATTAGGAATTGATATCCTGTGGGGTCTGGCTCTCCATACAACAGTGGGAGAGTTCCGATTGCGGCAGAGATGCATTAGTATCCGGGCAATCCAGACAATATTGAGAGGCCATGCAAAACATGAGCCTATTTGTTTGCTGAAGCCACGCCGGATTACTAATGTGAAACAGTACAGACTCCCGGGTGGGCAGGATGAAATAACAAAGACGGTGCAGGAATTAGAAAGAGTGGGTATTATAAGGCCTGCACATAGCCCATATAACTCCCCAATATGGCCAGTGCGAAAACTGGATGGAACATGGAGGATGACAGTAGACTATAGGGAATTAAATAAGGTCACGCCACCTGTTCATGCGGCTGTACCCAATATTGCCTCCCTAATGGACACACTAAGCAGGGAAATCAAAACATATCACTGTGTCTTGGATTTGGCGAATGCATTCTTCAGTATTCCAATCAGTGAAGAATCGCAAGATCAGTTTGCATTTACATGGGAAGGGAGGCAATGGACTTTCCAGGTCCTACCCCAAGGGTACGTACATTCGCCCACTTTTTGTCATAATTTAGTGGCACGTGATCTGGCTAAGTGGGAAAAGCCAAATAATGTCAATTTATATCATTATATTGATGACCTCCTGTTAACATCCGATTCGTTAGAGGCGGTGAGACAAGCAGCAGATTTGTTGATAGCTTACCTGCAGAAAAGAGGGTGGGCTATAAACCCACAGAAGGTGCAAGGTCCGGGGCTATCTGTAAAATTCCTGGGAGTAATTTGGTCCGGGAAAACCAAAGTACTACCCAGTGCGGTAGTAGATAAAGTCCAAGCGTTTCCAGTCCCTACAACATCAAAACAATTGCAAGAATGTTTGGGTATATTGGGGTATTGGCGCTCCTTTATACCTCATTTAGCTCAGCTATTAAGGCCATTATACAAGCTTACAAAGAAGGGTCAATCATGGAATTGGGGAAAGATAGAACAGGATGCTTTCCAACAGGCAAAACTGGCAGTTAAACAAGCTCAGGCGTTGGGTATATTTGATCCGACCCTCCCAGCTGAACTAGATGTTCATGTTACTCAAGATGGTTTTGGCTGGGGCCTGTGGCAACGCCAGAGTTCTGTTCGAACCCCCATTGGATTCTGGTCTCAGGTTTGGCACGGAGCAGAAGAACGATATAGCATGATTGAGAAACAGTTATTGGCTGCCTATTCGGCATTACAAGCAGTAGAGCCGATAACGCAAACAGCAGAGGTCATAGTTAAGACTTCATTACCAATCCAGGGGTGGGTGAGAGATTTGACTCACCTTCCTAAGACGGGGGTGGCCCAAGCACAAACGGTGGCACGATGGGTCGCCTATCTAAGCCAGAGAAGCAGTCTGTCTTCATCTCCACTTAAAGAAGAACTACAGAAGATCCTAGGCCCAGTGACGTATCACAGTGATACATCAAAAGAACCGATGGTTGCTCCACCAGAGAAGAGTCCCGTTCAGGAAGGAAGATATCCTATTCCTGAAGATGCCTGGTATACGGATGGGTCCAGCAGAGGCAACCCGAGCAAGTGGCGAGCAATAGCATACCATCCCTCTACTGAGACCATCTGGTTTGATGAGGGGGATGGTCAAAGCAGCCAATGGGCAGAATTGCGAGCCGTGTGGATGGTTATAACTAAAGAACCTGGTGACGGCGTCCTGAACATCTGTACAGATAGTTGGGCTGTGTACCGGGGGCTCACTCTGTGGATTACGCAATGGGCTACCCAGGAATGGACTATCCACGCCCGACCGATTTGGGGTAAAGACATGTGGGTAGACATTTGGAATACGGTCAAACACAGGACAGTATGTGTCTACCATGTCTCTGGTCATCAACCCTTGCAGTCACCAGGAAATGATGAAGCTGACACACTGGCCCGAATCCGATGGATTGAGAATTCACAATCTGAAAATATTGCCCGTTGGTTACATCAGAAGCTACGGCATGCTGGACAGAAGATAATGTGGGCAGCTGCTAAAGCATGGGGGCTGCCTGTACAACTATCTGATATCGTTCAAGCATGTCAGGATTGCGATGCTTGCTCAAAGATGAGACCGAGACCGTTGCCTGAAACAACATCCCACATTGCTAGAGGATATAGTCCTCTTCAGAGATGGCAGGTCGACTACATTGGGCCCCTCCCTCGGTCTGAGGGGGCGAGATATGCCCTGACCTGCGTTGACACTGTAAGTGGACTGCTGCAAGCCTATCCTGTACCAAAGGCAAATCAAGCATACACAATTAAGGCACTTACTAAACTGATGTCTGCATACGGGACACCTCAAGTTATCGAGAGTGACCAAGGGACTCACTTCACTGGAGCGATGATACAGTGCTGGGCAGAAGAAAACAACATTGAATGGCGATTCCACCTGCCATATAACCCAACAGGGGCAGGCCTTATTGAACGTTATAGTGGTATCCTTAAGGCTGCCCTGAAAACAGACTCTCAGTCCCTGCAGGGGTGGACAAAAAGATTATATGAAACCGTGCGGGACCTGAATGAAAGACCTCGGGATGGCAGACCCAGTGCCCTGAAAATGTTACAAACTATATGGGCCTCCCCTCTTAGGATCCAAATTACAGGCACCGATAATAAGGTAAAACCGCAGGTTGGTACTGAAAATAATCTTCTGCTCCCTGCCCCTGAGAATTTAGAACCGGGAATCCATAAGATAAATTGGCCTTGGAAGGTGCAGGTAGGACCCAAATGGTGTGGCCTACTTGCACCTTGGGGGAGATTATTGGAGGTGGGAGGTTCAGTCACCCCCTCGGTGATAGGTACATGGCCTACTGACATCGTGGTCAATACTCCGGCCTTTTTTGCTAAAGGAACACCTATTATGTCCCTATGGCAGATCAAGACTCCTCCTCTGGTGCCAGATATAGTTATACAGCCACAGATATCTGGCCAGAGGGTATGGTATCGGAGGCCGGGACATAATCCAGTACAAGCAGAAGTATTGACCCAAGATAAGAATACGGCCTGTATCTTGCCCTGGAGGGCGGATCTTCCCCTCCTAGTACCCTTGAAACATCTATATTACTCCCCTTAAGATTGATTCTAAGCCTCTAGGACCATTACTCTGGACTGATGAAACGCAGACGGACCTGCACTTCAAGATGATTTGTCTCCGGTAACATCTATCAAGCACTGGCCCATGGAAGATCATAAACACCCATCCAATCATCATCATTTGAATAATATCAACATCTAATGCGACGGGAGATTGTATCAGCGTCGTGATTGGGTCTCTGTAATAAGGGGAACTCACCTAATCATTGGTTCACGTTGTGAAGGGGTGGAGTGTATGGGAGATCACAATGTGAACCACTGATTGATCAGCTGAGGCAAGTGTGGGGTCAGCTGTGGGAGCACAGGTGAAAGTTATGTAGCTGTGCTCCCTGGAGGGGTGGAGTTCGACTCCACCTCCTCTGAGACCTCATTTAAGGGCTGACCCTCACTGAGGCAGCATCTCTTGGAGATCGCTCACCAGGGAGGATCGCCTCAGCTCTGGTGAGTTCCCTTTTCCTTATATCTTCTGTATTTCTACCATTTTGCTTGTAATTGCTATCCTTGTTAATACCAGCATAGTTATTGCCAATACAGTCTGGATGGAATGAAGGGCATGAAATACTGATGTGCTCATCAAACGCTGCTTGTTAGCTTAGAGACAAGGTGTTGAATTGGTTTGTTCATGTATTGCAAACAGGTTACTTAGCTGCCTTCATTTTAGCTTCAGAAGAACATGTGCAGAATACAGAATTGATTAGAAGAAATAAGAACTGTCTGCATAGAACTTACTCTTTCCTTACACAGGAGAATCAAGCACACGTTTGTATGTGAGTACCTCCAGAGGTGAAACTTGATCCCCCAGATGTAATGAGCAGAGACATTACAATCAGTTCTAACTGTATCTTAATGCTGTGCTGAATAAGCCTGAGTCAGGATGTAAACCACTTTCTCTTTTTTTCTTCAGATGAAGCCATTAATTTTGTCAGCAAGTCCAAAACGACTCCAGAAATATCAGTCAGTCCTTCTGAAGACCTGGAGCTGGTGTGTGAGGTGTCAGCTGCAAGCGGAGCTGTCGTATAGAAGAAAGATCAAATAGAGGTGAAGCAGGACCAGAGGACAACCATCATCTCCCAGGGGACGCACCGCAAGCTCATGGTCAAAAATGTGACCCTGAAAGACCAAGGGAGCTACAGCTGTGAAACAAAAGATGACAAAGCAACATTCCAAGTGAAAGTCAGAGGTGAGAAAATGCTTGGAATCCCAGAGATAAAGGAACACTTCATTTTGTGTGTCTTGCATTTGGAGGATCAACTTACAGCCTCTCTGGTGCAAAACATTTTGGCTATAGGACTTTCTTTGTCATCTAGTGTCATAGCAACACTTTTCTACATGTGCTTTTCCATCCAGGAATGAATTACTGCAACAAACAATAGGCAAGGAGGGTAACTTGTGCAGCTCTTGTAGTCAGCTGGTGTCTGCAGGGTTACAGTGCAAGAGCACACCAGGCATGCAAGGAGTGAGAAAAGGGGAGGTGTTTGATGAGATCTGGTTACAAAATTTGAATGACACAATGAGGTGGAAAATGCCACTAATCAGACTCATAAATGGCCTGGGTTGCAAAGGCCCACAGTGCTCATCCAGTTCCAACCCCCTTCTTCCTATGTGCAGGGTTGCCAACCAGCAGCCCAGGCTGCCCAGAACCACATCCAGCCTGGCCTTGAATGCCTGCAGGGATGGAGCATCCACAGTCTCCTTGGGCAACCTGTTCTAGAGGGCCATTCCCTTCTGATTTACTGGAAATGTAGAGAGACATCAGAAGAAACAAAGAGAAGGGAGGAGGTTCAGCAGTGCATGCAGGTGTTCTAAATCTCATGTCCAAATCTGCTATCAGACTGCGAAATGTTTAGATTTATGATATGATATGAAATGATATGCCTATTCATTTCCCAAAGCAAAATAGAGGGGAAAGTATTTTCCTGTCTTAATGAGGCATCATGATGGTCCCTGTGAAGGGCAAGTATAATGAAAATGGGGAACTGGAGTAAGCTCTGCAGCAGACTACAGCAAAATGGTGTGACTGTTGTGATGTCCCTGCAGAGAAAGAAGACGTGTTTACAAACAAGGACAAGGTACAAAAGGAGGTGAAGGCTGCACTGACTCAAAATGCCACGCTGAGCTGCGAGGTGGCCCAGGAGAAGATGGAGGTGAAGTGGTACAAGGAGGGGAAACTGATCACCTCGAGCAAGAAGTTCAAGGTGGAGTCAGAGGGCAAACAGTGTCGGCTGGTGGTGATCCAGGTAGAGAAGAAAGATGCAGGGGAGTACAGCTGCGAGGCTGCTGGCCAGAAACTCACCTTCAAGATTCATGTCACAGGTGAGAGAGAACACATTTTGGCCTTTCATTCTAGAATGTTTTAGAAAACGGTCATTAGTTTGTAAGTTTTCCCTGCTATGCTTAAAATTTTTGGAGCTGAACTTTGGGGTGGTTAATTTCTGATGAGGAAACTGAACAAATTATTCTAAATACAGTTGTGAGGCAGCTCCATCTTTTAAAATCTTCAGGAATTTCCTTTTGCTGTGGGAATGAGGCCATAGACAAGAAAGTTCTGATTGCACTTCTCCATTCCCACGTGCCTGTACCACTAGAACAACTCTGCAATGCAGCTGCGTCTCAGGAAGTTTCAGAACAGGGGCTTTGTGTCAAGCACTAGGGGGTGTGCTCTATGTAACATGTTTTTGTCTTGGAAGGGCTCATTTAGCATGGGAGAGAATACTACAGGAATGTTTTGTATAAGTTGATGTTTTGAAGACATAAGTAAATGGCAGCTAGGGGACGAAAGAGTCATGAGAGTCATACAAGAAGCATCACAGAATGCCTTTTGTTGGAAGGGACCTGGAGGATCATCCAGTTCCAATCTCTGTCCTGGAAAGGAACACATTCTTTGAGACTAGGTTGCTCTAACACCCATCCAGCCTAGACTTGAATGTTTTCAGGGATGGGGCATCCATAAATTGCACAACTTCTCTCCACATCATTCTCTTGGGGCATCAGACTGGGAGAACTGATTCATTTTTCTGACTCCTTCCCCAAAACCTGCTCTTCTTTCAAGAGGCCAAACTAATGTATCTCTCTCTTTTCAGAGCCAGAATTTGTATTTACAAACAAGGAGAAGGTACAGAAGGTGGTGAAGGCTGCAACAACAGAAAATGCCACGCTGAGCTGCGAGGTGGCCCAGGAGAAGATGGAGGTTGTCATCAATTTATAAGCAATGAGCCAATAATGTTCCAATTATAAACTTTTATTAATTGTAGCGGGTAAAACTAAAAGGCAATTCAGCACTGGGCGACAGGGGGATTATTGTTCCTCCAACTGCCACGCCGTCCCGTCCCTTGCAACTTCTTTTGTATTGTCCATCCCGAGCGTATTGTCCTTTAATTGGTCGGTTGTGATCGTGCGACTTGGTGTGTCGTTCCTTGGTTGGTCCTTCCGTGGAACTTTGTATCCATCGGGGCGCGCTTTGCCTGTAACTACGCAGAGTACACAATCTACCCATAAAATTAGAGTGTTCTGCAACCTTTGTGGCCTCCATATTCCACCATTATATCCCGGTCCTAATGAACAAGCACTCCACCACAATGCTACCACATCCCGGTCTTAATGAGCAAACATTTTATCACAGAGGTCAAGTGATAAAAGGAGGGGAAACTGATCACCTCGAGCAAGAAGTTCAAGGTAGAGTCAGAGGGCAAACAGCGTCGGCTGGTGGTGAGCCAGGTGGAGAAGAAAGATGCAGGGGAGTACAGCTGCGAGGCTGCTGGCCAGAAACTCACCTTCAAGATTCATGTCACAGGTAAGACAGGTGTTGTATGAAATACAGCAGAGAACAGTAAAGTAAAATCTAGTTTCTATTATACTGCACCTGGATCACTGTAGTCTGTGCTGAGGTTTTTTCCCTAGACTTGATTGCCTGGGTTTGTAGAAAGTATTTGGTTTCAGTATGACACAAAGACCTGTTTCAGTCTGTCTGTAGAGCAATAATTAGTAATATATGTACAGTGGAAGCAATATTCAAGATATTATTCAAATCTCTCCTGTGCCTGAGATCCCAAACTGTAATTCTTGTTCACCTAAACATTTGACTAAGATAAGTATGTGCAGTGAGGCTGGAGTGCATGTTCTACGTGCAGCCTTTCATGGCAGGAGAAGCAGGAACTTCTCCTAGTAGTACACTGCCTTTTTACTATGCCTTTATGTTGGAGGCTGCATCTGGATAGGTGAGTCTGCTACTCACAGTAAGAGACCTGGTAGAGCTGACTATTGCCAGAGCTCAAAGTAAGATAGATATCTGCAAATCACACACAAAGAACAAAGGACTGCGTTGGTGAGCATATTTCCTTTGTGCCTTTGACAGTCACAGTTGTGGCAATGGTAGAGGCCATGAGGAGTCTGTTCAGGAAGCCAGGAGTACTGTTCTGGGTCATGAAAAGGCAGCCAGTGGTTTGACTATCACATGTTTATGTGTTTTGATGTTTCACAGTGGGTCTTAAGTAAAAGGAACTCAGGTTTTGGTTGCCTGCAGGACAGATGTTCTTTTGGGTTCAATATGTTTGCATAGTGACTTGCAACCATGGGACTGGTGTTCAAGGACCCTCTTGGTTCCTTCAGTTCCTAGGTTCTTTCTTGCCTAGATTTGACACTTTGTTTCAACAGAAGAGCTGATATTCTCTAGTGAAGGCTATTAGTTTGGGCACAAGTGGTAACCTAAACCTGTTCCAACCTGTACATACAAACCTGCAAGTTGGTCTCATTTCGGTCCCTCAGTCAATACTTTTTCTTTTCTTCCCTCAGAGCCAAAACCTGTGTTTATAAACCAGGAGCAGGTGCAGAAAGAGGTGAGTGCTGCCCTGGCAGCAAGTGCCTCCCTCAGCTGTGAAGTAGCACAGGATCCAACCGAAGTAAAATGGTACAAGGATGGAAGACTGCTTGCCTCCTCCAGAAAGTTCAGAATGGAATCTGTGGGCAAAACACGGCGTCTGGTTGTGGAGCAGCTGGAGAAGAAAGATGCTGGAGAATACATCTGCGAGGCTGCTGGCCAGAAGATGACCTTCAAGTTGGAAACAACTGGTGAGCATTCGCTTTGGGAGCACTAAGCAGCTTTTTATGTGGCTTAGAGGAAGACTGGCTGTCTTCTACCCTGTGGGCATGGAACAGCCACAATTCCCCCCGGAACAACATCAATGACCCACACCACAAGTTGGATTCTCCTTTTTAATGTAGTGGTAGCGAGGTGAAAATCTGGCTGTGGAATATTTTTGACTAAGGAACTTCTACTTTAATTTCTAGATGCGCTGAATTACCCTCTGGAGTGTCTTTCTGAATATATAAGCAACCATGGGTGACTATGATCCTGATTTATATCTAGGTTCAGGCTTACTTTTTCAGTTAGGTTAGATCAATAGCTCCAGAGAAGATAGGGAAATACAGCAGTTCACTGATACCATGTGTCAGAAGAATGCAGCTCAGTGCTGGGCAGTTTGCTGCTTCATTCCCTCTTACAAGTTGCACCCAAGGCTGGAAAAGACCACTGAGATAGCTGAGTCCAACCCAGCCCACCCTCACTGGACTTACTAACCACGTCCCCTGTGCCACATACCCGTGAGCACCTCCAGTGACTGCGGTATATCAGTGTGGTTGCTTCAGTTGTGGGAGTTTTCAGACACTGGCTGTTGTTCTAGCGAGACAAAAAACCAAAACTGATGGAACAGTGTCTATACAGGAAGCAACTGGCTGTCCTGATGGCTGCCAACAGTTTTACACAAGGTGTGTCATGCAAGCTTGCATGAGTCTGGTTTAAAAACTTGCTGTTCTGATGGAAGGAGAGGATGTTGGTACAGGATAACTGCGGGATTTGTGCTCTCCCGACATCCAGTTGCAATCACAGCTTATTGTTGCTATAGAAAACAGCTTCTCTGTAGACAAATTGAGTTAGTTCCAATAAGTGGCTGAAGCCCTAAGTGATCCAAGGTGAAGCATGATCCAAACTGGAATTTAACTAATTGTAGTAGGGAATCCAAGCCTTAATGAGATGAGTTATTTAAAATGAGTCCTCCATCTAAAACAGCATTGAACTCTTACTCTGGTTTATGATAGAAGTGAGAGTTTAACAGCAGAAGTCTGAAGTTATGCTCCATATTTCTCATCACTCAAGAAAATATTTGAATATATGAATTCCTTTGGCTATGTTAGAGCTCATAATGAGGTCAGCTGATGTTCTTTAAATGCTCGGAGTCTAGCAATGTGGGGAAGTGGACTGCTATTTGCTGTTGAGCTTTAGGCTAAGAAGCCTGATTTTAGAGGACTGTGGACTTCCCCTTTCCCTTCCCCTCTCCTCCCCTTCTCCCTGGACTGATCCCACATGGTTTGAGAATGATTTCAGATCAAGGTAAATGAGGAATCGCTGTGTGAAAACCTGTTGTTTTACTGCACTATAAGAGACACTTAGTCAAAAGACAAGTGTGTGTTCCAAGCTTGAGATTGCAGGAGATCCTAGAAACAACTCAGCTGCTCAAACCTGTAGTCTGGCTGAATCTTTTATTGTCAGTTTTGGTCAGGAGGAGATGCTTGAGTAAGACAAATAAAAGGTCACGGGTAAGTTGGTCCTTCTTGTGATATACTTCTAGGCTTTCATCAGGGAGAAGCTTAATTAGTCCAAATAATCATAGCAGAAACCACACCAAGAGCATGAGAGTGAAATTTATACTTTCTTGACGTGAAGGAAAATTTTACCTGGTTCTGCCATTCCCCAAATATTTGTTTCCTTATGACAAGAAGAACTTTGCAGAAGTAATTTTTTTTTTCAGTCTTGCGTGCAACACAAAAAGGGGTAAAATCTAGGAGGCCACCTGAAATGTTTTTTCCATCTGGAAGGATCCATTTAACAGCACCCATGGACCTGGTTATGAACAAAACTAAGTTCCCAACTAAATCCACATTCTTCTTTCTCCTTCTCAGAATTGCCTGTGAAAATCAGCAAACCATTGGCAGACAGTAGCGTCATTGAGAAGGACAAGGTCACATTTGAGTGTGAGCTGTCCAGGCCCAACATGGACGTCAAGTGGTTCAAGGTATGGCATGTAATGGTATTTTCCTTTCTGACTTCTCTGGAAATGAATGAGAGCCTTTAATTTCACTTCCAAGGGATGCGAGTCTGAGCTTTTCCTTGATAGCTTTTTCACTGCTCTCTTTTCTTTATGCTCTTTTATTTGCCCAGATCAGCACTCTTTGTTATTATGTCCTGAGTTCATTTATCAAGTTGAAATTGAAGTTTGTTTTGGTTTTATTGTGAACTTTTTAGGTCATGCTGCACAAAATATTGTTGGTTGAACTACAGTACAGTCTTGAGCTTCAAGTCTAACACAGAAATTCTCAGCCGGGATTTTGTAGCCTTGTTGTGAACTGGGTTTTTGGGGTGAAATCTCAGTTTTCTTTGCACCTGACAGTGTGAGAATTTGCTCTGGCACTTTGTGTACCTCCCTGGTGCTCAGCTGTTCCTTCCCTTACTTGGGGATAACGTCATTTATTCAAGGTGATGTCCAAACAGGCTTGTTAACAGTCCTCCGCAGTGCTCTAAGCTGTCATAGGTCAGCCAGAATTTATGCATGTTCTATAGCCATTCCTTCATGTTGAAAACACTGCACTGTGCTTAAGCTTCAGCATATGTTCCAGTAAGCACAGTTCCATTAATTCTAGGGGAGTGGGTGAATTAAGCATAGATCTGAAGGCTCCCTTTGCTCAGTGCAGAGATGGAAGGACTAATGGAGATCTGACTTGATATTTTCCCTTCTAGGATGGGAAGGAGCTCTGTCAAAGTAAAAAAGTGGGCATTACTTCCCAGGGAAATAAGAGAAGTCTCATTATTCACAAGTGTGAATATGAAGATCAGGGAACATCCACATGCTGAGCAGCCTAAGACAAGACATCAGCTACCCTAAAGGTTCATTTTATGTTTAACTGAAAGAGCAAATAAATCCTCTTGTGGTATTTTGCACCACGGGAAGAAATGCTTCATGGGCAGTTTGGGCATTTCTTGGTTAGTCCTTTTGGATACCTTTCTCTTTCTTCTTTATGCTCAAGACAGATTTTCCCTCCATGTGTTGCATTGGTTAAACCCCAGTTTGTAGCTCATCATTGGGCTCTGAAGCATCAGACTTGTTACTGAACACATGGGTCTGCTGTGCCCTGGTAGATGCCACCTTCCCAAGGGACGTATGAAAGGATGCTTTTTTCTGATTTCCTACTAGATGCTGTCCTCATGTGGCCACTTGGGTTCAGTGTTAGCATGAACATGAACATGTGTCCTGTCCCATGACTTTGGTGAACTCTCATTTTCTCTCTCATTCTGCAACCAGGTTGGGTTGCTGTTTCAGTACTGGCTGTTTTATGTAGCCATTCCATTTGTTCTGGTTTACGTTCTTTTTTATTTTCTTTTTTTCAGGCATCATTTCTATACAGTAGACAAAGCCAGCCTATTACATTTGATTTACAGTTTTTAGCTTTTGCTGGTAAGCATTTCAGCTCTCAGGCAGTTTTACCAACAGCTTTGAAGAGCTGAAATGAACCAGCCTGGACACGATGGTCTGTTTTTGTTGGTGTAATGAATTTATGAAGTTAAACTGATTGACCCCATAAGGTTTTACAGTGTATGACTCACGTCTGGCAGAGTTATCACAGCAATGAGTTTATATACTTAGCATTTCAGGAGGCAAATGGTTGGGGATACTCTTTCATTTGCTTGCGTCTCAGAGTGAATCACTAGTATGTGAACCATCCTTCATCTCCTTTGTATTGCTTTTGTGTGTGTCTGTGTGTGGTTTCCCCTGTGAATTTCATTCTTTCCAGTTATATGGAAGTTCTCTTTTGAGCAGTGAAATTAGATGTTCCATCATCAGTCATAATGGTAAAGCTGAGTTGCCACGTTATCTGTGTCCTTTCTGTCTGGCGTCTCAATAACTGCTGCCCCACCACAATATCTGCCTAATACTTCAGCTCCATGGATGCCTCCTTGTGCAAACTGAGAGCCTGTATTTGGTGTGCATAGATCTGGGCTTACATCTGTGCTGGTAAATGCACTAGTGCATGGGCTAAGCAGTCCTGCCTCCTGTGCTGTGGGCATTGAGATGGGGCTCCTACAAGCTGCCCATTGCAAGATATTTAGAAACTAATTGCTGCGGAGGTTTCCATCCTCTTTTCAGACTAACTAAAATTTGGTTAGTGGGATCAAAACAGAAGGGGCAGGGAGGGAGAGCTGACCAAGGACTACTGATGGAACAACTATGAATCCTTGGTTCCTCAGGATTCCCTGCATCAGCAGTTGGCAACAGGAGTAAGGGGGCTCAGGAGGACACTGTGGAGTAGTGTGAAAAATGAGCGAAGAGAGTTACTAATTGATGCCTCTTGGAAAGTAGTCCAAGAGTGGTCCTCTTCCTAAACTCTCCTCTTGTGTGTGGTTTTATCTTTATGAGGTGTTCATAACAAGTGATGTGTAGATCTCCCTTATCTCATAATGTCTTTGCCTGCCTGCAGTGAATATGCAGGATACTGGATCATATACCAGCTTCTTTGAATTACTGCTCATGTCAGGAGATAAAATCTGCCTATTCTTTGAACTAACACTGGCGAGGGTTAGTTATTCTGGCTACCGAGAGAATGACACAGCAGATTAAACTCTTTCATTTCCTTCTTTGTCAAATGCCTTTTCATCTAACTGTGTGTCCCATAGAAATTCAGAGCAGTGTTGGCTGAGGGAAGTGGAAATATTTATCTCCTGTGTGTATCTGCCACCCTATTTAGACATGCTGGCAGAGCGCAGAGATTGGAGGAGTTGGATTAGGCAGTAGTTTCCCTATTGCTCACAGAACCACTTTTTCTGTGGTCTCCCAGCTACCCTGTGCCCAGTGGCCTATGCAAGATGGAGCGGAAAAGGCTCATTTTATGAACAAACAGGAACCTTTCTGGTCAGATTAATACCTGTGCTCTTTTAGAGAGATTTAGATACTAGAGATTTTAGGTACTGGAATAGGCTCCCCAGAAAGGTGGTTGAATCACCATCCCTGGTTGTGTTTAAGAGCCTTTTGGATGTGGTACTCAGGGATATGATTTAGTGTAGGGTTTTTAGAGTTCGGGTACTGGTTAGGCTGCGGTTGGACTTGATGATCTTCAATGTCTTTTCCAACCTGGGTAAATCTATGATTCTATGCAGGAACTCTTCTCCTGAGGTTAATCCAAGTTGTATCCAGGCCCTTCAGAAGGAAAGGGATATAGCAGCACAGAAATATGGCCTGATTCTGACATAACTAAATGCAGACCTGGAGAGTTAAAAGGGATTGTGTGATGTTCAAAGGATTTTGAAGCAAAGATGTCCCCTAGGTAAGATTTGTGGCTGACATTCCCCATACATTGTTTGTAGGCACACAAGCTAAGGAGAGACTAGTGATGAGCATGCAGAGAAGCCAATGGTTCAGACAGGTTTGTAGTGACACAACACTGTAGAGTTCTGTCTAGTTCTCCTTGGCATAGTTTGGAAAATAAAGATGAGGTAATTGGTGGTAACCAATATGGCTTCATCAAGGTCAAGCCATGTCTGACAAACTTGGTGGCCTTTCATGATGGAGTAACAGCATCAGTGGATAATGGGAGAGCAACTGACATCATCTACTTGGACTTGTGCAGAGCATTTGATCCCGTCCTGCATGACATCCTGGTCACCAAACTGGAGAAAAATGGTTTTGATGGATGGACCAGTTGCAGGATAGGGAACTGTCTGGATGGTCACACTCAGAGAGCTGCAGTCAATAGCTCAGTGTCCAGGTGGAGGGTGGTGTTGGGACCAGTGTTATTTAACATTTTTGTAGGCAACATGGAGAGTGGAATCAAATGCAGCCTCAGCAAGTTTGCAGATGACACCAAGCTGAGCGGTGCTGTTGATGTGCTAGAGGGAAGGGATGCTACTCAGAGGGACCTGGACAGGCTGGAGAGGTGGGCCCTTGGCAGCCTCATGAACTTGAGTGTGGCCAAGTACAAGGCCCTGCACCTGGGTCAGGGCAATCCCAAGCACAGGCACAGGCTTAGAGGAGAATGATTTGAGAGAAGCCTTGACCCTGAGGAGAAGAGTTGGTGTGGAGGGAGGTGTCCCTGCCTATAGCAGGGGGACTGGAACTAAATGACCTTAAAGATTCAGTCCTATTGTTTTTCTACCCTTAATTTTGCTTGAAAGGTTTTAGAATAAATGAGATTCTGGTTTCCATGAAAACTGTTTGCAGGGAGCTCCATTGTAGCTAGTAGGTCTGTCTTTAAGTTCAAGGGCAATAATGCATTGACTGTGTTGAAGAGAGAAATGACTCAGGAATGGATGATGGTTTAGAATAAAACATAATCCTACTTATTTTCTATGCAAATATGTGTAAGGAAAAGATGCTGCACTCAGTTCTGGAAATACCCTGACAAATATATCTCTACTGTTTCACAGCTGGAGATATCAAGATTGTTAAAGCACTGGAAGATGTGGAAGTGAATGAATATGGGAGTGCATCTTTTGTCTGTGAGATTTCACACGATGAGGTTCAGACCCAGTGGTACAAAGAGGACAACAAGCTGAAGGCTGATGACAACATCAGAATGCAACAAGATGGTAGGGTGTAAGCGGGGGGTCTTTCTCCTGAGTGGGGGGTGGGTTGGAGATCAAGCATATAAGACATCTGAAATGAAGTGAAGAGGGTTCAGAAGCGAGTTCCCCTTTTGTTTTGGGACTGAGGTTTAGGTGGAACAAGTGACATGGTGGGATGCTTAGTGTGGGAAGTGTGATGCTATCCCACCATCCCACACTGCTGGGAGCAGGTAGGAAATGAGTGCAGTTATTTCCAAAGTGGGGGTGAACAGGGCAGTCAGTTCACCTCTCCAAAGAGGTTTTGTCTGACAGTGAGTGTGATCCTTCTGTATCAGATACTTTGAATTTGACGGTGGCCGCATTTGATCAGTCCTTGTAGAAGCCATGTTTAGATTCTGCTTTGGTCTGCTCCATTTCCAGTTCAAAGTCGTTGGACACTAAATGAGACAGCTGCATCTCAGTAAAAGATGTGTTTGAATAGCTGTGATGTGCTTACTATTCAGATTTACAGAGCTGAGGTTTTGTCCTTGGCTATAGCAAAGAAGTCAAATCAGGTGAAATTAATTGTATTTCTGAACTAGACAAGTTTAAGTTTGGTAGCACCTAAATTTGGTGCGGTTTGTCATTGATTTCATCTGAAAGAAACTTGCAGGCTTTTTATCTGCTGTTGTCCCCAGCGTAAGATTATCCATTCACATCCTAAAGTACTTGTTATATTTTCAACTCACTCTTATTTGAATAAAAGCCTCAACAATTGGGAGCAATTTAATAAGCACAGAACAAGAGCTGGACCTTGCATTTGGTAGATACTGTACAGTATTACTTCATAGAAATGTAGTCAATGGCATTCCCTATAGACAATCGTTTGTTTTATCTTTAGAGTCGTTCAAAGAACCATTGTGAACTTGACATTAATTGGAATGGAATACACGCAAGAGACTTTCCTCTTCTTCCAATTGTCCTCATCCTTTCTTCTCTTCCACCCCTGCTTTGCAGATTACCATATAGAAATCACCAGGAAGTTGGAGGACAAGACAGCTTTGGAACGTCATTCTGTCATCCTGTCCTGTGACTTCAGGCCTTCTCCAAAGGTTGTGAAATGGTTCAAGGGCCGCACACCCATCGAGCCCTCTGAGAAGTACAAGATCAAGAGGGATAAGCATTCAGTAGAGCTCAGAATTCTGAAGCTGAAGCCCGATGATGCTGGTGTGTACAAGTGCAAGGCAGGAATTGCAGAGACTGAGGCCACGCTGACAGCTGAAGGTATGAGCAGGGAGGGTGGCCTCTTCCATGTCCTATTTCACCTCAGATTTCTCTTCTTGAGGTTGACTTCTGCCGTTCTCTCCTGCTAACTTTATACATGTATTATCTTCACATAGATGATTACACAAAGATCATCTAGTCCAACCATTCTACCACATCCCAGTATGATTTATAGTAACAGTGGTAACAGTTCACCATGTTTCCCCACAGCCCGCAATGTAGAAGTAACGAAGCACCTGCAGGATGTAGAAATTGAAGAAGAGAGCTCTGCTGTCTTCTCCTGCGAGCTGTCCCATAATGACGAGGATGTGGAATGGTTCCTGAATGGCAACCTCCTTTACACCAACAATTACAATGACATCAAGAACGTTGGCAATTGCTGCACACTGACAATGAAGCAGGTTAAGCCTGAGGATGCTGGCACAGTGACAGTGAAGTCAGACAAGGTGTCAGAAAGCGCACCTGAAGGTGATAGGTGGGTCTGATCACACCCCTCCTGGATGTAAGAGATGCTAAGGAGCTCCAGTTCATTCTATTGTGCAGCAGTCCTGCTTCTAAAGCTGACCTCTCTGGGGTGACAAGTCATCAGAGGCTTTCTTCCAGTGGAAGGTTCCATTGCAGCAGATATCAAGGAAGGAGGATGGTTTTGGTGTCCTGCCAAAGCATTCCATTGCTTTTTATCATCATTTTACTTAACACAAGGAGAGTTACAGGAGCAATTTCTTTTACTGCTTCAGTAACATGCAGTGTCAATGCTGTTGTCTCCAAGGATTTATGACTGAAGGAGAGATCATTCAGTGTGTGTTTTGCCTCTGGGATGACTAATGACCAGGCTGTGAGCAACCTGATCTAGCTGTGAATGTCCCTTTTTATTGCAGGGGAGCTGGGCTAGATGGCCTTTAAGGGTCTCTTCCAATTCTAAGGAACTTGTGCCTGAAGTGCAGAAGTGGATGAATTATACCACTTCTTCATATCCTCCCCATGATTACAGAGGAAATACAACAAAACAACATGCATGGTCTTACTGTTGTCATTTGCTTGAATACGAAGACGTCTCTTTTTTATGGTTGAGATTTTTGTTGATATGGGTCAGGAGGAACTCACACTTTTTAGCTTTCTCAATAGGCAAAAAGTTCCAGTTGCTGCAAGCCACCGAGGTAACCAATAGAGGGGCCCTGATCCCCCTTGTGCCATCGGGATGCTCTGGCACGGGATGTGCCTCAAATTCAAAGCTCCTTCCCACCTCCCAAGGAAAAGCAAAGCAACTCAAGCATCTCCAGCAAAGCTGCCCAGCAGACAGCAGGGAATGCAAACAGCTTCTGGCTGCTCCCCTGCACTCCTGTCCTAAGTAAGTGACCCCTCGAGGACTGGATGGGAAATCAGTGCATGACACACGTGAGTGTGCACAGCATTGTGCAAAGCAGTGGGGATCCGTGTGTGTGTGTGTATTTGTGCATGGATGGTGTTGTACACACATTTGTGTCCATGAGTGTACAAACCAGTGGTGTTGCTCAGGTGTGTGTAGGTCTGTGGGTATGTGTGCAAGGACGAGCATGCACATATATGTACGTGCACAGGGGTGTGCAGAGTGTTGGAGCTGCACAAGGACATTGTGGTACCGGTGTGTGCGTGCACTTTGGGAGTGAAAGGAAGGGGTTACACATGTGTGAGTGTGTGTGCGCACAGGGCTGCACTAAGGGATGTGGTTGTGTGAGTGTGTGTGAGCACATAGTGCGTGGATGCGGTGGCACAAATGTGTGCTTGCACAGGGCTGTGCTGAGGAGTTGGGCTGCACACAGGTGCACACAAAGGGATGTTTGAACCCTTTGCCCCTAAGAACAGTTTTCCAGTGTCTCTCGTCCAAGAATTCTTTGAACAGCCTGCAGCTGACTCTCCTGAAGCTCAGGGTCCTGACTTTGCTTTTTGCCAGGCCCGCATTCCTTGAGATGAGGAACTCTAGGAGGGCATGGTCACTACAGCCCTGACCACCTCCAGTCTTAACCCCTGCTGTGCAGCATGTCCAGTAATGCTTCCCATCACAGAATCACAGAATTACCCGGGTTGGAAGGAACCTCAAGGATCATGTAGTTCCAACCCCCCTGCCTAGCAGGGCCACCAAACATACACATTTACTAGATCAGACTTGTCTTTAGCTTCCAAGTTGTATGTGAAGAATTGTTTCCGTTGTAATGCACAATGAACTAAAAATTGAGAGATGAAAATATGAAGAGTTTTTCCAGCTTTGATTTCATGTCTGGAATTTTGGAACCCACTACTTGCAGTTGTTAATCTGTCCAAACTGGTCTGGTTTGGGATGCCCTCGTACTTCTTGAATCGCTGTTAAAGGCGGAGCAATTCCTACAAGTGCCATGGCCCCACTGTTGTTCTAATTCTTGTTTCTTTGTTTTCCACACGCTGCTTTTCAAGCCTCCTTTTTCTTTACAGTCAAAGTGAGAACTGCACTGTGTCTGAACCTTGTTGTGCCTCTACATAAAGAGAACCGAACAGCAGCAAAGCCAGACAGGTGACTGTGCTGACAGCTCTCGTAGCCAGTAACACGTAACTGTGCTAAATCCCTTGTGACGGCTTTGATTTCATTTTTGCCAGTGAAATCCTTGTAAAAGGAACTGCAGCAGTGTGATGAGCTAAGGTGAAGATGCTGGTTTTAGTAGTGCTCTAAGCTGAGTGAAAGGGCAATTGAATGAGGGTTATATGCTTTCTCTGGGACGATAAGGTTTTATTTCCTGAGGGAAAGAGCCAGCTTTTCATGGGCTATATGTGGGCTTTGGCAAGGGCAGACAATCCAGTCTGTCAGGAAGCCATTTGAGGTGCTTCAGGTTTGTAAGCTTGTCTTTTTGTTTTTCAGGCGGATATTTGGAGCATGGGTGTACTGCTGTATGCTCTGCTGTGTGGGTTTTTCCTTTGGATGATGACAATATGATGGCACTCTACAGGAGGATACCAGTGGGTATCAGTGGTGCTAGAATACACTGAGAAGGGAAATAGCTGAGCTTGACAAGAGGCCTTGCTTTTCGGATGGCAGAACATGCTGAGCTGTGGGTAGAAAGGCCTGTCTGCTGAATATTGTCCCTGTTTTTGCTGCTTTGTCTACCAGTATTTTGTGGATTTGGTTCTACGCTTGGTTGGCCTATGTGGCACTGTAGCCTAATTCTGTACCATGATAGCATACAGAATTTAAGGAGAAGTATTTTCCTGCCAATGGGCTGGATTTTTTTGTATCTGGTTCTTCAACTGGCTGCTCCCTATACTATCTGTAGTAAAAATATAGACACATCATTTGATTTCCCTGAAATGAATGTTCCTAAATGCCAGCTCTTCTCATGTCTACAAAGATCAAAGTTCTGCATTTGCTATTAGAATTTCCTCTTCCAGAATCAGGAGGTAATGTAGGACCCCACAGATTGCCTTCAGAATCCAACAGTTAGTTCTGTTTCCTTTTGGAGTGCATAACAACCTGAGCACATGAATTGAATGACGTGGCTTGTTAGTCTGGTACAAACTCTGCTGTACACTGAAACCTGGTCCATTTGTAAGCAGGACTTTGTCCATCTCTGCAGGACAGCAGAAAACCCTTTGTGCTAATCATGATACCAAGAAGCAGAATGCGGCAAATGATCCAACTGCTTCAGGTGTTCATTTCCTTAAAACTGTGAATAGTTTTGGACTGAGAGTTTGTAAGCAGAACAGAGCTCTTAAAGCTGTCAGAGATTATTTCTGTACTGTTCAATTCTATCTGCCTAACATACACCGGATCTCAGAACTGCATTGCTTGAACTGGTGGAACTTGTTGAAGTGAACTGGGATGAGCAAGTTTTAGAACTTAGTCAGAGTGCTGTAAAAAATGGATAATCTCATGAGTATTAAGGTACAGGCTTGCTATTTCTGCACTGAATTTGTTTTTATTTTACATGGCTGTGATCTGAAAGTTGCTTGAAACGCAGGCACCTAGGCACTGTTGTGTAACTGAATTTCACACGTGATAGGTCCTGAAATATCCTGGAATCAAAAACTCTGACTTGTTTTAAGTCTGCTGCTTGAGTCTAATCAGGGTCATAGTGTCTGTGTGCAGTGTTTCTTTCCCTGTAATGCTCCACATCATTTCATTTTGGGAATATTGAAGGAAATGGACTATGTGCCATAACTGTTGTTAGAACAAAGTATGTCTGGTGTGATCTTATGCATAGGTTCTGTAACTGCTCTTCACAGCTCAGGTGTTTGACCTTCCTTTTGGTGAAGTGATGAAATACTGCTGGTTTCTATTTGTGCTTCTAGGCACCTTGAAGCTCTTAGGAATAGAACAATTGTCTCCAGTTCTTTTCAATGATATCAGTAACAGCTCGAGTGTTGCTGCCCACTAGGTAGACCCAAAGAAGCAGATTACAGTGAAACAACACACGAGCTGGACCTGAATGAGGATCACTTTCAAGACAGTGGCTATGCTGCTTCAAGCCTACTTGCTTCTTCCTGCCGCCACTCTATTACCAAGTATCAACAACCTTTCATGATTCAACTTGCAAATGTTTGAAACTAACCCTTGTGTTTCTATGCCTTCCTAGGTGATTCGAGCCCTTGTCAACCCCAAAGATCCAAACCAAGCAGTGTCTTTCCATCAATGGAGAGTTCTTATTAAGCATGAATCGCTGCAATTCAGATGACAGCCTTCCACATGGTAACAGTGATGGACACAAGGGGCTCATCCACGTTCATGCTCTCATATCTCCTGGCTCTGCTGAAGCTCCTGACCTGAGCCTGCCAGACACAGCAGTCACCTGCCTGGATTGTGACCCAGCGCCTTTGCAGTGCTGCCCATCCCAAGCACAGCCCGAGTGTCCCAGCAGCAGCACCACCATGCAGGAGCAGGGCAGCATCAGTGAGGTGAAGCTGAGCATCTTAGATGGGGACTTAGAGTCAGGCTGCCAGTCCCAGGCACCAGGCAGCAGCACCAGCTCTGAGCCACTCTCATCTTGACAAGAGGAGTCCCATCTTCACCCTTGACCTCTCAAGCCCTCCTGTCTTTTATTGAATAAAGTCACTCTCATGCTCAGTCATCGCCTCGACTGCATTCTGAGTCTTCAATCACAGGGATTGGGATGAATGCAACAAACAGCAAGGCAGCTCAGCTTGCAATGCTATGGCTGTGGGGTTCGTGCAGGCAGAGCTCTGGGTTCCCATTTTGCCTGGCTTTGGGATGTCTGCAGCAAGATCTCTACCATTTTGTATGGGAGCAAATAATCTCTAGCATCCAGGTTGCTGCTCATGATATATCCCAGTCTTCCTGGCTGTCACTTTGTGATACTTTTCAAAGCCTTCTGATACTCTTTGATGCCTTGGCTGCTCCCTAACACCTCTGTCCTCCTGCCATGTTGACTCACGTCTCCCACTTTTAAGCTGGCTTTGCAGATCATCTCCAGCCCTGTCATCATCACGCTGCAGCAGGAGGTGCTCACCTGGCCCAATGTCTGGCAGTACTGCTTGTTCTGCAGATGAGCAGCTGCCTCCTCATCTCTTCAGCTACAGTAGTTTTTCTCAGGGCAGTTAGATGCAGTCATGCTCCTCTGGATTTGGTGTGTTAAATCCATGCTGCATGGCAGCAGTCAGTGCAATACAAAGGTGTTCTGTGTGCCATAGCATTTCTCCAGGGGCTGCCAAAGGTAGAAGCACAACACAGCACCATCCTTCTGACAGTAATGTCTGTGAGTGTTAGACATGTGAGCACTGCATCATCCCCAGCGTGTCAGTGCTTTTCCACACCAACCTGACTCTCACACTCTGCACTGAATGTAACTCTGCTCTTGTGGAGACAAATGCTTTCTGTCACATCCTCCATCCCTGCAACCATTTGCCGGTAGGCAGCTCTTGCAGAAGAATCAAGCAGCAGAACCTTGTGCTCACCCTACAGCATGCAAATGCTATGAAAGCAGAAATAACCTGGCATGCTCTGGGTCTGCAAGGCTGCACAGATGGGAGAGGTAGATTGTGTTTTTGCAGTGGAAGTTTCCAGTATTTTCAGTACATAGTGTAGGCCCTAACTGAATGTATAACCCTCTTGTAAAACAGCTGTATAAGTAGTTTTTCCACCAAGAAAGTTGCTGAACAGAATTAAGTTCAGACTGGGGGCATTCTGACATGGGGAGAATTGAGACAAGCACAAGATAAATACAGGGTGGGTAGAGCCCAGCACAGGACAGAATGAATGTACTGACTTTTGGAAACATTGCCCTTCTCTGTCCGCAGAAAAGTACAAGGCAGACCTAAAAACAAGAGGTTGGTAATTGACCTTCTATGGAAATGAATCCTAGCCACAGTCTCGAGGAGTCTGTGAGCCTGAGATGCTCAACCAATGAGAGCCATGAGAGCATCACCTGCAGTGGGTTTAGGGCACAGAACAGAATTGATTTCACTGACTGGTGTGCAGTTTCTCCCTTGCCAATAGGGGATGTGCGCGCAGTATTGCAATAATGAATAAGCACTGCTGCTATCGCTGCCATCTTTGCCTAACTAGAAATCTTTGACTTTGAGAGTTTCTCACACAAGGGGAGAGGGTAAGAAAGTAAAGAGGCACAGAAAACTAAGGGAAACTGCTCTTCTTTATCTTATCTATAAAAATTGATACGATGCTGTTGTGCATTTTTTTTAATTTTATTTTTAATTTTTTGCTAATGTCAGTTAGATTGTTTTAAAATATCCACACACCAAAATCTGACTACCAAGCAAATGTAATGAAAATGAAATGAAGGTGAGTTAGTGGAAAGCACAAGGCCATATTATATTAGGCTCCAGCAAATTTACAGGCAGTCACTGCACGAAGAGGTAGATCTGAGTTGCACATTATATGATTCCCACAAAGATTAAGGAAATCTGAAGCTTTCAATATATTTTTTTAATTCTTTTTTCATTTCATTTTTAAACACCTGACCCAGACCCCAACCCTCACAGGAGCTGTAAAGATAACAGCATTAACCAGCAATGTAACTCTAATCCTAACCCTTACCCTGATTCTAAAATCGTCCCTAACTCCAAATGCAACAACAAAAATGATGCTAGAAGTTTGTAGCAAAAGGAACCTTAACCCTGATCATAATCCAAAAAAAAAATCATTATGGTAACAATAATCTTTACCTTAAGAGTAATATTAATCAGAGCCCAGATGATGCCTGCATCCAATCAGAAGCATGCTTTGCATTATTTAAGAGTTGTATTTTTTCCAATGAACTCTCTCTATTATCACGTTTATAAAGTAACAGAGTCTGTTCTTTTTCTCCTGACACTGTGCCTTACTCCTGACATCCCCTGGAAATGACCCAGATAGGGCACCATCAAAGTAATGCTAATAGTAATGTCAATCCTAAGGGTATCTCTAGCCTCAGTGTTAATGGGACGCTAACAACAATCCCAACAGCCTTAAACATTCTGGTGGTGTGAAAGAGGTGCTGCCTTGCACATGCTGGGCAGTCCCATTGCCTGTTAAATGCAGGCGGCAGCGTAGAAACATGATGCCCGTGGTCAGAATGCCCTGTGGCAGATCCTGGCACCGGAGAACTGACCGGAGAACCATGAGAGAACTGACAACAAATCACGCGACATCAGAACCGACCCAGTGGTTATTTACAAGCCTTGGGAGACCCAGACAGGATCTCAGAGTGGTGAATGTAGGTACAGAAGTTGTTACTACTCTGTTTTCTTCTAAAAGAAGTGGTTTTTTTTCATCTCAGAAGTTGGGGGGGGGGGGGGGCGGGAAAGAGATATCAATTTAATTACTCATTAATTTATTGACAGACATTCACGTTTGCTACGTTTGGAGAAGTTTTTATTTGTTTGCTGTGGTTTGATTTTTTTTTTTCTTTTTTTTTTCCCCCTTCCCTCCTCTTCCATCTTTGTGTTCTTCCCCTATAATCAAAAGAACGGATCCCCAGGGTCTGTCCCGCAGACGTTCTTTCCGTGGTCTCTGCTGCCACCTGCTGGCCAATAAGCGGAACTGCCACTGTTGGGCGTTTGGTGCCGCAGGAAGCACAACGCAGATCTGAGTTCTGACAGGTCTACGTAGCAAATCCGCCAATCTTTATTGCGATAAGCCCTCCAGACAAGAGCATAAAGTCTTTGCCTGAGGGCAGGCTTAGTAGTAATGGATGTCAGTTTTGAAATTTCCAGTCCATTCACCATAGCGCTTTCTGCCTCCATGTCCCATAACCAGAGCAGCTATGCTGGCATGCTCTCTTGGTTTCTGTCTAAACCACTGTACTATATCCATCAGTTCAGCTGCTGTATTATGGGCAGCAGGGTTTGGGGGGTGGACACTGGTCAGGGCACTCCCACCAGCCTATCCTGCATTTTTTTATTTTTTTTTTTTTCATTTTTGGGTTACAATCAGTCAGATCTCAAATAGATCTAGTCCAAATGGAACCTCAAAATCTGACCTTTTAGTGCCTTCATTTACAGAGTCCATTTTATACAGATTCCCTTGTACAGGGTCCCCATGGTCCTCCAGACAGTTGTTACTGATCTTCCATAGGAGAATGATTGAATTAGGTTTTTTCCCATCAAAACTGCCACCTGTCTTTCCAATTTTTCAACACTATCATTCAATAGCTGATTTGCATCAGCCTGAGCCTCTTCAGTTATGTTCAGACAGTTCAAGGCCATTAAAAGTGGCCATGCCACCATGAACACAGCTAACTGTCATTCTCAAGTTGTAAGTATGTCTTTGCTAAGACCATGGAAATACTCAGTCAGGTGGGCCAGGGACTCATGGACCCTCCCTCCGTCCCACACAGGGCCCCATTTTTCAGTGACAGAAGCAGTGCTGCATTTTGAGGATCCTAGGAATCCCAGGACATGCCCTGACAAAAGGTCATTCAAAGGGGTAGTCTTTCCCCATCCAAACAACTCCATGATATTCACAGAATCACAGAATTGTAGGGGTTGGAAGGGACCTCCAGAGACCACTGAGTCCAGCCCCCTGCCAAAGCAGGTTCCCTACACCACGTTGCACAGCTCAGCATCCAGGCAGGTCTTGAATATCTCCAGAGAAGGAGATTCCACAACCACCCTGGGCAGCCTGTTCCAGTGCTCTGTCACTCTCACCGTAAAGAAGTTATTGCACACATTAGTGCAGAACTTCCTATGGTGCAGTTTCTGTCTGTTTCCCCTTGTCCCGTCTCCACACACTGCTGAAAAGAGTCTGGCCTCAACACTTTGCCCCCCACACCTCAAATATTTATAGAACCTGGATCCTGTCCCCTCTCAGCCTTCTTTTCTCAAGGCTAAACAGACCCAGTTCCCTCAGTCTCTCCTCATTGGGGAGATGCTCCAGGCCCTTCACCATCTTAGTGGCCCTCTGCTGGACTCTTTCTAAGAGATCCCTGTCTTTTTTTTACTGGGGAGCCCAGAACTGGACACAATATTCCAGATGAGGCCTCACCAGGGCAGAGTAGAGGGGGAGGATCACCTCCTTCGACCTGCTGGACACGCTCTTTTTAATGCACCCCAGGATGCCATTGGCTTTTTTGGCTACAAGGGCACACTGCTGGCTCATGGTTAATCTGTCGTCCACCAGGACGCCCAGGTCCCTCTCAGCAGAGCTCCTCCCCAGCAGCTCTTCCCCCAGCCTGTACCGGTGCATGCAATTATTTCTCCCTAGGTGCAAGACTCTACACTTGCTTTTGTTAAACCTCATCCGGTTTCTTACTGCCCGGCTCTCCAGCCTGTCCAGGTCTCGCTGAATGGCAGCACAGCCTTCAGGTGTGTCAGCCAATCCTCCCAACTTCGTGTCATCAGCAAACTTGCTGAGGGTGGTCATTGATGAAGATGTTGAACAAGACCGGACCCAGCACAGACCCCTGGGGGATGCCGCTCGTTACAGGCCCTCAGCCAGACACTGCACCGCCAACGACAACACTCTGCACTCTGCCAGTCAGCCAATTCTCGACCCACTTCACTGTCCAATCACCTATCCCATACTTCCTCAGCTTTGTTATAAGGATGTCATGGGAGACTGTATCAGTTATAGAGGTTATAGAGTTCAATTCCTGTAGTCAATTTGGCGGCCCACGTGGGACCAGCTCTGTTCGCTGCAGGACCAGCTGAGAGGGAGACACTTTTGGCGCACCCTGAGATTTCTCTGAAGGACTCCCTTCCTCACCTGATCACTGCAGGGACAGACAAGGACCACCCATAGGTGGACCAGGTATGTGTATGGTAAGTGGAGCCCATATGTCTTGAGGAGACATCCTACACAGTTTACAGCCATACGTGCTGCTCCCAGGGAGGTGAGCTCATGGCTTTGGTTGCCAGCTGGGGTAGGAAGACTCCTTGGGTGAGTTCCTATGAAAGGGAACTGTATGTCATATGAATGGAAACAAGAACAAGTACTCTCTCCCAGGTGGGTGACAATAGGAGGGACCTAGGTTGGTCTCTCCTACGGGTATGGGATATAGTGGATAGCCTGTCAAATGGTAGCCTGGGTTCTCCAAGTTGTAATCACGGGGGTTATAGGTTGTATGTTCAATATTATCATCTGCTTTAAGTGTTTGGTACCGTGTGTCAAGCCGACTCTGGGAAAAACATTAACGTTTGCAACTGGTCGACCAGAGTATGAGTGTTATTAAGATTCCAGCTAGAAAACGTTGTCAGCATTGTGTAGTATGAATAAACCATGGTTTTTGATCTAAATGTCAGAGTGAGTGTGGTGTGAGTGAGACACAGAACAGCTGCAGGGTGAGTGCCGAGTCCCGATCCATGTTTCCTTCCTCCTGTGAGGGAAATGGCCAGACACGGACAAAGTGAAAGACTGTGTTGTGTGTCCACTCATAAGTACTTTCTGCTTGTATGTAAGAAGACAGGAGTTTGTACTCTGTAGATTAGTAAGATTGTCCTGAGGAGAGGTGTACATTCCACCCGACCAATGAGTGTCAACCCATTTATGTAATACTATGTACTGCTTGCGAGGAAGTGTGTGAGGGAGGTGGTTCAATCAGTGCTGGTTCTGTGGCACAGTGTTTATAACTGAAGAATACAGACTGTATTAAGGGAGTTTATGTGAACTGAAGAACTGTACGTTTTGACAAACTGTTTTGATGGTATAAGAAAGTGTAATTGTTAATGATATATGAAAGTGTAGTTGAGGGAATGTGGAAGTGTATCTGAGCATAGAAATAGAGGAAGCATTTACAGAGGAAAAAGGATTAAAGTGAGTTTACCTGCATTGACATGAGAGCAACACCCTGCCAGACCGCTGCCCTGTGAGCTGAGCAGAGCAGAGCAGAGACACAGTCCCCATGTATCAGGTAGTGTTATTCTGCTTACCAAAAGAATGAGTTCACTACAGAAGAGGCAAATCTTCCCCTCTGCTCCATCTGTGGCATACTCTGGAGTTCAAGGCATTGCAAAGCTATGGCACATCTACTTTCTTTCAATGATGAAAACTTAGTGTGCTCTGGGCTCTCATTTCAATTGCATCTAAAGAAGTCTAGGGTCATGCCAGCTGACAGGAAGCTGGTAAATGTTGTCTCATTGTAAGGAAGAGCAAGAAAGATGACATGGGCAATTATGGACCTGTAAGTCCAGAGCCTGGTAAAATTATGGAGAAAATGATGGTGGGAGTTATGGAAAAACAGCTGAAGGACAATTCTGTCATTGGTCGCAGACAACACAAGTTTGTGAGGCAAAGGTCCTGTTTAATTTAAGCTCATTTTGTGACACAGTTATCCGTTTAGTTGACCAAGGGAAGCCAGTTGATGTAATCCTTGAGGATTTCAGTGGAGATTTTGATACTGTTTCTCACAACAACCTTCTGGACAGAATGTTCTGCATATGGCTAGACAGAAACACAATGTGGTGGGTGAGCAGTTGGCCAGTAGGTCAGTCCCAAAGGATTATAGTCAGTTTTTTCCATCAGGCTGGTAGATGGTCACTGTCGGGGTCCCCAGGGTTCCATTTTGGGGCCACTTTCCTTTCATGTTTATGCAGATGACTTGAATGCAGGACTAGAAGACGTTCTGAGCAAGTTTGCTGATGAGACCAGATGAGGAGGTGCTGTTGCCTCCACTGAGGGTGGAGAGGACTTGCAGAGAGATGTGGACAAGTCAGAGAAGTGGGTACCAGTTGGTACTAAGCACCAAGTGCATAACGTATAACAAGAACAAGTGCCTGATTGTGCACCGCAGAACATAAAGGACTTCAAACTCTGGGAGAATGTGCAAACGAGGGCACTGGAACTGAGAGATCTGAAGTTCAGAGTTTCTCAGGGATTGACTGCTTGTTCAGACTGGGCCCTTCTCACATCCCTTCTCACATCCTGCAATGAAACATAGGTCTCATATGGGACATGAACCTCACAGCGTCCTTGCACCACATGTAGAGCCTGGGATCTTCTGTCCCCATGTCTTTCATTTAACATCATACAAAATTCCAACACATTGCCCCAGGAAATGCCCAGAGCCAACATGACATACAGGACCTCTCTACCACTGGTCTTGCAATCAGGGCTTGACCCGTCTGCTTCGTAAGGCAAAGGAGAGGTTTCTTAGCATGCCAGTGCCTTTGCCTGCCTGTAGTCATGGCTTCCAGTTATCTTCTCTAACAAGTCCCTTGGGAAGCTTACTTGGTAATGTTCCTCAGCGGGCCCATTAATACTCCAAGAAACTTCACTGTTACTTCTGACTTTGTCTTGTTGAGCACTTTGTGCAAACTTCTCTCTGCACTAGAGGCTGATGAACTCAGCATCAAATGCACCCTGGGACCATTATAACCTAAAGAATCTCCTGTGCCTTATGCCATCTTGTTATCTTCTTCAGGTTATCAGAACTTGTTCAGCAAAAAGGAGGGATATCTGGAGAGAGCTTAAAGAATCCAGTATAAATTTATTGTCTATTTATTTATAGTTGGGTTTAAAGAAGACATTAAAGCAGCACTGTGCAACTGATACCAATCCAGGATGTCCCAATGAGTTCTGTACTGTTACTGTGTTGACAAAGGTCCTTCTCAACCTCCCCACCCAATTTCTGCTCACAATGGACCTATGGGACTTGCATCACTTTTCTTCACATCACTCTTCTCCTCTGCATTCATCCGCTCAGTGTTAAAACTGCTTTGCACCAACTCCCACTGGCTTTCCTCAGAGAACCAGCTACACATGGAAAAGGAAAGATTTCTCTTTTTTATCTGGCCAGCAAATGGAAAGAAAGGTGATGCAATTGAATGAACAGTAAAACACAGTGATCAACTGCATGCCATGTTCAAGCTGCATCTATTGAAGTTTGTCTTTCATATGGAATACTTTTAAAAGAAATGATTTATTCTGAGGTAGGATAGGATAGATTGAATCACAGTGAAGCAGTTGACAACAGAGGCCATCAGACTCTGGTAGATAGAGCAAATTCCAGTAATCTCCCTGGGATAGATCAGCCAGGTAGTTGAGAGATATCAACTTAAAATTGATCAGGACTTCTGAGTATTTCACACATTGAGACGGGTTAACACATTCTCACTGATTCTCAGACTTTGGGGAGATGGAACAAATTCCAGTAATCCCCCTGAAAGTCAGAAATCAGACAGATAATTGGGAGGTATCTGACTGAACAAAGAGCAAGGGATGGAGAAATCTGGAGGGCAGTGGGAGTAGTTTGTGCCCAAATGGCCTGCTGAAAACATGCCCTTAACCATGGCCATTTATTTAGGAGAGCTGAAAAAACTTGGAGGATGAGACACATCAAATAGGCAGCAGGGAAGAGTAGTGCTGGGCACCGGGCTATAGTCACAGGGCATTGGCACTGGCACCGCTGTCTGTATCTCTGAATCTGAAGACATTTGTGTCCAGCGAACACAGTTCTGGAAAACATTGTAGTTTCAGTAAAAGAAAAAAAAAGACATCAAATCACCTCAAAGATTCATATTTACAACTTAAAATGGAACAAGACTCATGAGAATTTTTCATGTTGAGAAGGGTTAACACAATTTCAATGATTTCCATCTTTGTCTTCAATTATTTGTTTCAGTTTTATTGACATTTATGATCAACTATTAAGCTTACAGCCTCAAAATAAATAAAAAGAGATACATTTGCATCTTGCACGTGGCCTGATGCCCCTTTCACCTTCGCAGTTCCCACAAGTCCTTCCATGCCGGAGAGTATGAGATCCAGCAGAGCACCTCTCCTCTTTGGTTCCTCCACTGCTTGGTCAAGAAGCTGCCATCTGTGCTCTCCAGGGATCTGCTGGATGCCACATGCCCTGCTGTGCTGTCCCTGCTGCAGATAATGGAGTGACAAAGGCCACCAAATGGGACAAGGGACAGACAACATCAGATTCCCATCTGTCTGCAGAGGGCACCTTCCATTTACTCTCCCTGATCAGGAAGACAGGAAAAGACACTGATGGTCTCCTCTGTTTGCCATTTCCATTAGCTCTGACCTGTCTGCTCTTCCATCCCCAGGCAGAGCTCAGTGCACTCTCACAGAGGGCATTCACCCTTCTTTATCTCCTCGCCCATCCATCCTAAAGACTCGGTATCCCCCTTGTGCTACAGTGCAGTTGTGGAAGCCATTAAACTGTGTCCCCATGGTCCAAACAGGAGCTCAGGCCTGCAGCTCTATCAAGATTTCTAGCTTCTTGTGTGTTGGTGTTTGCATTAGTGCAAAACCACAGAAGTAAACATCCTAATTGGAAAGCATCACTGGACATAGCCTGACTGGATAGCTCATCTATAGAATCAGTGTGCAGAAGGTGGCACACAAACATTAGACTGATCGTGGGCCTTGGAGTTGACACAGCAACATGGTCACACCATGGGCATGGCTTTCCTGAAGGCCCTGTGCTGCTCTTGCAGCTGTGAGTGAATTCACCAGACAGCCAGTGCTATCCCCTCTCTGGCCCTCGGCTGATGCCCAGGAAGGAGCTGTCTATCTCAGGGATTTCCCACATGGTTTACAAGCACTGGTACACATCAGGAGCAGCCCAGGCACCTTGGGCATCACCCAGTGTCTGTGTGTGAGCAGCTGCCTCCCAGCTGAAGGTCCGAGGACTCAGAGCAGGAGCTCACATGCAGGCAACTCCTTGTGCACTTCTGAACTGAACCAGAGGAATCCCAGCTCCTGTGGGTGTGTAGGGAGCTGAATCCCATTTCATCTCCAGGATTTCTGTCAAGGGATGAGACTCCTGCACTGCCTCAGCTGGATCACTGCCCTGCACAGGGAAAGTCCAAACCTTGCCTTCCTTGTCTGATTGCCCTTATTGTTTCATCAAACGATCTCTGGGAGCACTCCCCATATGTCTCCAATCAGTCACTGACCACTGGACATGTGGTGGTTAATTGAGCGAATTTCAAAGCACAGTCATGATGCTGTTGTCTTTCAGGAGCTGTTGGCCATGAGGACCCAGGGACATGTTAGGGGAGACAAGTCGGAAAGATAAAAATGACATAATCTGCTGCTTGCCTGTCCAGGCTCCTGGGACACAGGGAGCTCATAAAAGTGTGCAGGGCTGCAGAGAGACAGCTGTGCCCAGGAGCAGCTCTTGTGCACAGCACAGCCTGCCGGTGACAGAAGGAGAGGAGAGAAACTGAAGAGAGCTTGCAGGATGTGTGTGGTGTGAGCGGGCTGTGAGCTCACTGCAGGAGCATTGCTCACAGACCATGACAGGGTAAGTCTCACTGCAGACCAAGAGCTGCTTTTCATAGAGGGTCAACTTAATTTGGGACATCCCATAGGAGATCTGGATGCAGGCACTGCATGTTTCTTTACTGTGGAAAAAGCCTTCTGCTCCAGCTGAGGGCTTCCATACTGCAGTATGAAATCACAGCCCTGAGGGCTGCATGTCCCAGCACGGCTGCAGGCTGTGCAGCCGGGGCTGCAGGCGGGTGCCCAGGGCTGTCCTGCAGAGCAGGGTCCCTGCTGTGCCCCAGGGGCTGTGTGCCGGGTATGGGACTCTGCCGCCTGCCAGGCTCAGCACTCAGCCTGCCCGGGGAGCTGCCCAGGGCGCTGCGGGGAGACGTGTGGGGGGAAGGAGCCCCCCGGCAGGACTTGTGCTGCCACAGCTGCTGCCTGGGGCAGGGGATCACAACTCCACTGCACAACGGAATGTTTCTGAGGGCACTTTGCAAGAGGAGAGCCAAGGCAGGGGTTTTCCATTTCCTGTTCTGAGGCAAAGAGGTTTGGAGTCAGAAATCTAAAAGGGGCAATAAGAGTTCTGAGAATTTTTCATCAATCAATTGCTTGTTTTGTGAACACTCACACATGATGTGCTTTCAGTCTCCCCTTTCTCGAAGGATGGAATTATCATCATTTTCTGTAGGCATGAATAATTCACTTATCCTACAAACAGGCAGCTTTTTCTAACTGAAACTGAATGCCACAGAAGCTCGGGTAGGGGGCTCTAAGAGCACTTGGGGTAAAGATATGAGACATGAAACAGATGAAAATATCCAGGGAGAAGGCATAAGAAAATAAAAGGAAGGTTAGAGCTCCATATGCTGCTTCTGCTTAAGGAATGCTGAAATACATGAAATTAAATGCAAGTAATGGTGCTAAATGTACACTGTTGTAAGAGAATAAAAACACTTCATATTATAGCAGGAGGAGTGTGTCTGAGAATGGTCTGGACTTGTGTCACGGGTTAGTTAGATTTACCTATGCCCGTGACAGGGGAAGCCACCCCACGCCCCCCCCCCGGGGCCCGGAAAGGAGGGGGAAAAGGGGAGTGGGATAAAACAGCGACAATCTAAGGAGGAAAAACTTATTTTACTAAATATGATATCGAAATACAAGATAACACAATATAATATAATTAAGGCTAACAAATCGAACGAAACAGAGAGAGAGAGTCTCCGAAAACCGAGAGGCCTACTGTGAACTCTAGGCGACACGGCTGGAACGCTTCCCACTCTCCGAGCAGTTCGAGAGAAGAAGGAGAGCACTCCAGCCTGGGAACGAGATTATATAGAGTCCTGGTCCCGTGACTTATTGTTACTCCTGTTGTTCTCTGGGATATGTAGTCTTCTTCTGTGGACTGCACATTCAACAGAAGTATCCATACTTGACATGATGTTATGATGTGGAATACTGATAGCAAAATTACAAAATTACAAAACCATGACATTCCACCCCTTATTCTACATTATTACATCATGGTTAATATATACATATATATACATATATATACACGTATGTAAAATTGTGATAGCTAAATAGTAGAATTGCATGTAACATAACTAAATGTACAACTATAATAACTAAAATACACTACACATGCAAACATATATATATATATATAGATACATAAAATTATTGACTGCACTCCCCCAGCATCAAATTCCCTTGTGGCACACATTGAACATCCCCATCCTTCTGCATTACCCACCAAGTGCACCCAGGTCCCTGGGCGAAGACAGTTCCACGGATAGGTTTGCCCTTTCCAGAAGCTGGAAGGACCCAAACAGCTTTTCCCAACATGTTCTTTACATGTATAACAGGGACCTTATCTCCTTCTACAGTGTGTAGGGGGCTAGATTGACTAGGACCATCACGATTGACAGATCCTCTAGTATTGACCAACCAAGTGGCTTCTGCCAGATTCTTCTCCCAGTGCTTAAATGTTCCACCACCCATTGCTTTCAACATAGTTTTCAACAACCCATTATATCGTTCAATTTTACCAGAAGCTGGTGCATGGTAGGGAATATGATAAATCCACTCAATGCCATGATCTTTGGCCCAAGTATTTATAAGAGAATTTTTGAAATGTGTCCCATTATCAGATTCAATTCTTTCTGGGGTGCCATGTCGCCACAGGACTTGTTTCTCAAGACCTAATATGGTGTTTCGAGCAGTTGCATGGGGTACTGCGTATGTTTCAAGCCACCCAGTGGTTGCCTCTACCATAGTGAGTACATAACACTTACCACTGCGAGATCGTGGCAAGGTGATATAATCAACCTGCCATGCCTCCCCATATTTATACTTTTGCCATCGCCCTTCCTCCCAGAGAGGTTTCATCCTTCTGGCTTGTTTAATTATGGCACATGTTTCACAATCATGAATAATCTGCGCAATAGCGTCCATGGTTAAGTCCACCCCTCGGTCTCTGGCCCACTTGTATGTTGCGTCTCTTCCTTGATGACCTGAGGTCTCATGAGCCCATCGAGCTAGAAATAATTCGCCCTTATTCTGCCAATCCAAGTCGATTTGAGCCACCTCAATTCTAGCAGCTTTATCTACCTGATGGTTGTTTTGTTGTTCTTCAGTAGCCCGACTTTTGGGCACATGTGCATCCACATGACGCACCTTTACAACCATATTCTTTGTTCGGGAAGCAATGTCCTTCCATAGTTCAGCGGCCCAAACAGATTTTCCCCTCCGTTGCCAGTTATTTTGTTCCCACCGCTGTAACCACCCCCATAAGGCATTTGCCACCATCCATGAGTCAGTATAAAGATACAGCATTGGCCACCTCTCCCGTTCAGCAACATCTAAGGCCAGCTGGACAGCTTTTACCTCTGCAAACTGACTTGATTCTCCCTTACCTTCAGTGGCCTCTGCAACCTGTCGTGTGGGGCTCCACACAGCAGCTTTCCATTTGCGATGCTTCCCTACAATGCGACATGATCCGTCAGTGAATAGGGCATATTTCTTTTCATTTTCTGGTAATTCGTTGTATGGTGGGGCCTCTTTAGCACGTGATACCTCTTCTGCTGGTGATGTTCCAAACTTTTTATCTTCAGGCCAGTCCATGATTACCTCTAGGATTCCTGGACGATTGAGGTTTCCCATTCGCGCTCGCTGTGTAATCAGCGTAATCCACTTGCTCCAGGTGACATCGGTAGCATGATGGGTGGAGGGAACCTGTCCTTTGAACATCCAGTTCAGCACTGGCAGTCGAGGTGCCAAAAGGAGCTGTGTTTCAGTCCCGACTACTTCGGAAGCAGCCCGAACCCCCTCATACGCGGCTAAGATCTCCTTCTCAGTTGGAGTGTAGCACTCTTCAGACCCCTTATATGATCGACTCCAGAATCCCAGGGGTCGGCCTCGGGTCTCTCCTGAGGCTCTTTGCCACAAACTCCAAGTGGGGCCTTTCTCTCCAGCAGCAGTATAGAGGATGTTCTTTACATCCTGTCCAGTCCGTACTGGCCCCAGGGCTACAGCACGGGCTATCTCTTGTTTAATCTGTTCAAAAGCCTGCTGCTGCTCAGGGCCCCATGCAAAATCATTCTTCTTCCGCGTTACCTGATAAAGGGGGCTTACAATGAGGCTGTAGTTTGGAATGTGCATCCTCCAAAAGCCCACTGCACCCAGGAAAGATTGTGTCTCTTTCTTGCTAGTTGGTGGAGACATGGCAGTGATTTTGTCGATCACATCTGCTGGGATGTGACGACGTCCATCCTGCCACTTTATACCTAAGAACTGAATTTCCTGGGCAGGTCCTTTTACTTTGCTTCTCTTAATAGCAAAGCCAGCTTGTAGAAGAATCCGGATTATCTGCTCTCCTTTTGTGAAAACTTCTTCTGCTGTATCGCCCCACACAACAATGTCATCAATGTACTGCAGGTGTTCAGGAGCACCACCCTGTTCCAGTACAGTTTGGACCAACCCATGGCAAATGGTTGGGCTGTGTTTCCACCCCTGGGGCAAACGGTTCCAAGTATACTGAATGCCCCTCCAGGTGAAGGCAAACTGTGGCTTGCATTCTGCGGCCAAAGGAATAGAAAAGAAGGCATTGGCAATGTCAATGGTGGCATACCATTTGGCTGCTTTTGACTCCAGCTCGTACTGGAGTTCCAACATGTCCGGCACAGCAGCGCTCAATGGGGGTGTGACCTCATTCAGGCCACGGTAGTCTACTGTCAGCCTCCATTCTCCACTGGCTTTACGCACTGGCCATATGGAGCTGTTAAAAGGTGAGTGAGTTTTACTGATCACTCCCTGATTCTCCAACTGGCGAATCAAATCATGAATGGGGAGCAAGGAATCCCTGTTGGTGCGATACTGCCGTCTGTGCACTGTCTTTGTAGCAATCGGCACCTGCTGCTCTTTTACTCGTAGCAGCCCCACAACAGACGGGTCCTCTGACAGGCCAGGCAAAACAGACAGCTGCTTAATGTTGTCCATGTCTACAGCAGCTATCCCAAAGGCCCATCGATACCCCTTAGGATCCTTGAAATGCCCCCTTCTGAGGTAATCAATACCCAGTATACATGGAGCCCCTGGGCCAGTCACAATAGGATGTTTTTGCCAGTCTTTGCCAGTGAGGCTTATTTCAGCCTCCAGCACAGTCAATTCTTGAGAGCCCCCAGTCACTCCAGAAATATGGATTGATTCTGTCCCTTCATGACTGGAGGGCATTAGGGTACACTGTGCACCGGTATCCACCAGCGCCTTATATTCCTGTGGTTCTGATGTGCCAGGCCATCGAATCCACACAGTCCAATAAACTCTATTATCCCTTTCCCTCCCCTGACTGAGGGCAGGGCCCCTCTATTGGTTACCTGTGATGACTGGAGCAACTCCACTGGTGGTTGGTATGTCTAGTAGTTCTTTCACCCGTGCTCGTAGTGCAGAAGTGGGCTGATCATGCCACTTCCTCATGTCTTCTCCACGGTCACGTAGGTAGCGCCACATGGAAACACGCGGTGCAATCGTACTGTTGTTCTTTGCTCGAGCTGGGAAGCGTGTGCGTTTAACAGCTGAGACTTTTGATGATGCAGGTGGGGAGTAGGACTGGACTAGTTTGATCAGATCCTTCATTAGACCTGGAGGCCCGTACGAGGATTGACCTTCATCAGTTGTTTCTGATACTATTACGGGATCATTACAATTAGTTGATGGAAACAATTTCTTGCACATTTCATCTACTCGGTTTTCTAGCCGTGAGATGGCAGAAACTGCGGCATGCAGTTGGGGGAGCTGCTGATCGGTGGTTTGAAGCATTATAATCAGCTCAACAACTCGGGGCCATCTGTCCACGAATCCTTTAGATCCTGATACCAATGACTGTGCAATTCTCTCTGGTGCTGTACTTGTGATTTTCTGCCACATGTCAGGATCGGCCCTCACTCTCTCAGGGTCAAGTTCGCTTGGATCAGGGCTGTACAACATTTTCGCCATGGCCAATTCCCTCAGGCGCTGAATGCCTTTTTGGACGGTATTCCAACTATCAAATTTAGGCTTCAAAGCGTCCTTATAGGGGTACCTTTCTCTCACGGCTTCTAACAGCCGCAACCAGAGAGTGGCAGCTCCATCCGAACATCTGCTAATCCCTCTGTCGATACCTGCATCTTGGGCAATGCTTCCTAGTTGGCGAGCTTCATTACCATCTAGAGACAAGCTGTTGGCCCCGTTGTCCCAGCAGCGAAGCAACCAGGCAAGGATACCTTCATCTTGACGCCGTGTGAACTCCTTTCTTGAGCCTTGGATTTCAGTCAGCTTCAGAGGTCGACAGTAGGTGATTTCCTCCTCCTCATCAGTCTCTTCTTCATGCCTCTTGGTTTTTGCCTTTGCTTTTTTCGGTACTGCTCCATGCCCGGCACCTGGGTCTTCTGCTGGCCCCCCCTGTGCTTCTCCTTCTTTTCGTTCTAGACGCATGGACACCCGTTTCCATTTCTTGCCTTCCACAGGGGCAACTGATATTGCTACTGATGCCTCCTGTGACTGATTAGAATTAACTTGGGCTTGAATCTCAGATCGGAAACTCTCTCTCTCCAGAATAGTATGATACAAAGCACGGTATGCATAAGCCAAACCCCACATAAGGTTTACCTCCTTAGATCTCTGACCCAAATACTCACTTAATTTCTTAGGGTCCCTTAGGTGTTCAAGAGTGAAATCCCATGACACTGCGGGTCCCCATGCTTCTAAGACTTTTCCTAAACCTTTCCATATTCCCTGCCAGTCATCATTCTCTGGTTCTGGAGGAGACTTCCGCATAGAACGAATGCATAGGAACATATATGCATGCATTGATAGTGATAACATGAATGCAAGTATGAACCCTATCTCAGTTATTGAAAAGCGTGTGGAAATCTGAGAGTACAACCTAAATAAAAAGGGTTTATTTAGCCTGTACAATGAATTAAACATGGTGGTGTTTGTAAAATTGCCTGTTCCATCTGGGATGCAAGTGTTAGTAAGATTCACAATTCCATCTGGGGTGTAGATGCCAAAATTCTGACCATACCACATCTCGTAAAAGTACCAGGCAGGTGTCTCCATCAGTATCCACCTTACTAGGCTATATATCTGCACAATTCCACAACACCAAATTATGGTGTTAATAGTTGACCAATACTTTAAGAAGATCATAATTGCTTTCAATCCCTTAAACAGAGCAACTGGGATGAAGAGTGGATTCATAGCTGGCAGGCTCTGTAAAAGTCAGAACTAGCTAGCTTTGCTCTAAGGGAGAAAGAAATCCCTTTGTTTTCTACACAAAAGTTAGATAGCAGTGCTGAGAATGTACAGCAGCCCTTAATGTTGACAATTTGTCTGGTATTTCAAGGTCACGTTCTCCGTGAGCAGCTACGGAAAGATAACACTCCCAACACTCCCGTAACGAAGCTCTTTAAGAGCAAAGAGAGAGTTGTTCTAAAAGCTAAAAAGCTCTATGCCCGCATTCTCCACCAAAAAATCTGTCACGGGTTAGTTAGATTTACCTATGCCCGTGACAGGGGAAGCCACCCCACGCCCCCCCCCCCGGGGCCCGGAAAGGAGGGGGAAAAGGGGAGTGGGATAAAACAGCGACAATCTAAGGAGGAAAAACTTATTTTACTAAATATGATATCGAAATACAAGATAACACAATATAATATAATTAAGGCTAACAAATCGAACGAAACAGAGAGAGAGAGTCTCCGAAAACCGAGAGGCCTACTGTGAACTCTAGGCGACACGGCTGGAACGCTTCCCACTCTCCGAGCAGTTCGAGAGAAGAAGGAGAGCACTCCAGCCTGGGAACGAGATTATATAGAGTCCTGGTCCCGTGGCTTATTGTTACTCCTGTTGTTCTCTGGGATATGTAGTCTTCTTCTGTGGACTGCACATTCAACAGAAGTATCCATACTTGACATGATGTTATGATGTGGAATACTGATAGCAAAATTACAAAATTACAAAACCATGACAACTTGTCATTATCTTCTGCACTCTGAGCAGGACTCCAAGCCCAACAACAGCAGATGTCCAACAGCAACTCCATCAGCGAGTTCCTCCTGCTGCCGTTGGCAGACACGCGGCAGCTGCAGCTCCTGCACTTCTGGCTCTTCCTGGGCATCTACCTGGCTGCCCTCCTGGGCAACGGCCTCATCAGCACAGCCATAGCCTGTGACCGCCGCCTGCACACCCCCATGTACTTCTTCCTCCTCAACCTGGCCCTCCTCGACCTGGGCTGCATCTCCACCACTCTCCCCAAAGCCATGCCCAACGCCCTCTGGGACAACAGGGCCATCTCCTACACAGGATGTGCTGCACAGCTCTTTTTCTTTTCCTTCTTCCTCTCAGCAGAGTATTCCCTTCTCACCATCATGTCCTATGACCGCTACATTGCCATCTGCAAGCCCCTGCACTACGGGACCTTGATGGACAGCAGAGCTTGTGCCACCATGGCAGCAGCTTCCTGGGGCACTGGGGTTCTCTATTCCCTGCTGCACACTGCCAGTACGTTTTCACTGCCTCTCTGCCAAGGCAATGTTGTCAACCAGTTTTTCTGTGAAATCCCCCAGATCCTCAAGCTCTCCTGCTCTGGCTCCTACCTCATGGAATTTGTATTTCTCTTTTTTGGTGTCAGTTTAGGCTTTGGTTGCTTTGTTTTCATAGTTGTGTCCTATGTGCACATCTTCATGGCTGTGCTGAGGATGCCCTCTGAGCAGGGACGGCACAAAGCCTTCTCCATGTGCCTCCCTCACCTGGCTGTGGTCTCCCTGTTTCTCAGCACTGGTGCTTTTGCCTACCTGAAGCCCCCGTCCATTTCCTCCCCACTCCTGGATCTGACAGTGGCACTTCTGTATGCAGTGGTTCCTCCAACACTAAACCCTATTATCTACAGCATGAGGAACAGGGAGATCAAGCACGCTTTCAGGAAGGTGTTGCAATAAGCACTATTCCAGCTACAATAAAATGCACAACTTCCTCAATAGGATTCCCAGTGGTGGTTCTTTATGTTTTATGCATCTTTGTCTGTTTGATTATGTGAGATATAGGAATGTGCAAAAAAAAAATGTTATTGAACTTATAAATAAAAATGTATTTAAATTCTTTCCTACCTAATTTCCATTTTCTCATTCCAAGAACTCATGTAAACATGGAACCAGATTCCCTGAATATGTTATAAGATACCTAAAAAGCTTTCAAAATAGACTTACTTAGATTTTCTTTCTTCCTACTTTGCCTGGATTTGGGGAGGTACAGCCACAGACAGCAGCTCAACGTGCTCTTTTCATTCATGTGCTCTTACCAGTGCTGCAGTGCTCTTGAGTCCTCTCATTTGTGCAGTCCTGAAGGTCTTGTGTGTCTCACAACAGTCCTGTTGCCTCTACAGCAGCAATCCAGGGCTGCAGTCAGTAGCCGGCAATATGAACAGGTCTGTCAGAGCTGGTCTCCTTGCTGGCACTGCCATAACAAGAGGGCCCCTTTAGAGCAGGACCAGAGAACTGGAGGGAGGCCTCTTCCAAAGCTGGTGTAAGGAATATACCTCAGGAGCTGCTCCCTGAGAAAACCTTGAGATCTTCAGGTGCTCTTCACTGTGTGACCAGATCAGATTGAATAGTCCCAAGGAGATCCGTAAGCATCTCAAGGCAGTGCTGTGGTTTAAGGTTTATGGGTTGAGACAAAGAGAAAAAGAAAAGGATAATAATTATGACAAATGTATTTATACATATATAATATATTTAGTGTATTTTCACACATATACAACATATGCAGTTGCAAACATATATGAACTAATCCCTATGCGTATCTGTCTGCAAGTCCAGGATTAGTTGCAGGGGTTTTAACAGCCACAGGGTTCACTGTAGGAGCTGAAGTGGCTGTTGGGCTGTTGCAGGAGTTGAAGTGACCTCAGAGTTCATTGCCAGAGCTGGAACCACCACAGGACCTGTGACTATGTTGGAGCAGCCACTGGGCTCATTGGAGGGGTTGGAGCCACCGCAGGGCTGTACTTCCTCCCTTGGGAGGAATTTGTACCATTTTCTTATTACCATACTTGGAACAGCTACAGGACCCGTAGCAGGAGTAACTGCAGAACTCATTATGAGGGGTGGAGTGACAGAGGGATCTGCCCAGAGCTTGGAGCAACTGCAGGACGTGTAGCAAAACCTTGGAGCTGCTGCATGGTCTGTGCCAGGAGTTGCAGAGGCTGCAGCACTGTCAGCAGATCCAGCTCTCTGGATCTGGCACACTGCAGTCATTTGTGCCTCTTGGGGGTTACCAGTGCCACAGCAGACCTGCCCCCAATATTCTACCAGTTTATCAGGATCCTGCAGTTGCTCGGAGATGAAGTTCCAAAGCCCTGGGGGTGCCCACCACTCCAGGCAGCTGCCCAGACCGTCCCACACCCTCTGCCATGCAGAGCCTTCTCACCTTGGGGCAGATCTCTCACTGATATTCCTGAATAATTGTTTAACCTCAATCATAGATTCATAGAATCACCAAGGTTGGAAAAGGCCTAAAAGATCATCCAGTCCAACCGTTCACCTATTACCTATAGCTCCCACTAAACCATGTCCCTCAACACAATATCCAGTACACCCCCGGACTCACAGAGGCGACAATGTAAATTGTGTAATTCCTAATCATATGGACAATATTACTTCCAAAACCCAAAGATGACCGCAGAGCTGAATGTGCACAAAACTTCACTTTGTCAGCTGCCAATTTTATCGTGGTACAAACTGAGGTCAAACAGCATAGCAAAATAAATACCCTAATGCAGCATCCAAGCACCAAGTAAGGAGCTGTGCAGTGAAGCTTCATGAGAAGACTCAACAAGCTCCACACATAGGGAGCACATCCACACATATCAGCACCATGGCCTGCACTTCTCCAGCTCCCACAAAGCCCTGTCCGCTCTGGACAGATGTGCTGCTATCTCAACCCTTGGAGCCTCACATCAGGCACCAAAATGACAGTGGTTGTTGAACCCAACATGTGGCTCAGCAGCACACAGTGCTTTGTGCACTGCCCAATTCCCAGTGGGATGGGGATGAGAACTGGGAAAAAGAGTACAACTTCTGGGATGTAACAAAGCAGTTTACTAAGAGAGATAAAAGAAGTGGAGTAATAGTTATCACTATATATCCGTTGATATGGAATTGTATGTAACAACTGATGCACAAGCACTTGCTCAGCACCACCAGACTGATGCTCAGCTGGACCCTGGGCAGTGAAGAGACTGAGATGAACTCCCACCCCTTTCAATACAATTTCTGCTTGCTGTCAGCTGATAGAGAACGTCCCTTTGGCCACTATCAGTCAGCTGTCCTCACTCTGTTCCCTCCCAGCTCCATGTGCCCTCCACTGACCATGGCCTTGGCTCTGTACAACACTGCTTAGCAGCAGCTGTAAACATCAGAGTGTTATCAATGGTTTTCTCCTAGAACCAAAACACTGCACCACAGCAGACAGTCTGAAGAAAACAATTCCATTCCAGCTGTAACTCAGATTCCTGCCTGTCCCCTCTTCTTGTTCTTCCTGATCAGGAAGCAAGGAACAGAATCTGCCGCTCTCCTCTCTGAGCCCTTTCCATCAGTTCTCAGCTGGCTCCTCTGCCATCCCCAGGCAGAGCTCAGTGCCCTCTCATGGATGGCAGCAGCCTTTTCTCTTCTTCCTTGCCCATCCGTCATGCAGAATCTGTACCCCATTTGCTACAGTACAGAGCTGAGAATCAACCCACCATGTCTCTGTGAACCAAACAAGACCCTAGGCCTGCAAAGGCACAGAGATTTGGAGTTCGCTGAGTGAATGTTTGTGGTCCTCTCATTAGTGTAACGACTCTTCAGAAAGGATCCCCTTCCAGAAGCATGTTTTGATTTTGCCTGGCTGGGCCTTGCATCTACACCATGCTACTGGTGTTCAGAAGATGGCACACAGGTACGAGACCCATTGTGGGGCTCACAGTTGTCCAGTGAACATTGTCACTACCCAGGGCATGTCTTTCCTAAAGGTCCTCAGTGGCATTTGCCAGCTGGCTGGGGGTGTGCTGGAGACCCCAGGGAACTGCCATTCTGTTGTAATACAAGAAGAATTTTACAGAGCAGCAGCCATGGATCAAGATAAGCACTTTACAGAGCAGCAGCTGCAGAGCAGGATAAACAGCATGAGAACCAAGGACACCTCTAGCAAAAGAGCTTTGAAGCGGGGTTTTAGGGTTCTTATTGCAGAAGCTTTCTTCCAATTAGTACGTGTGATTTTTGAACACCCTTGTTTGTTTGCTATAAAAGTACGGCTCTTCAGGCAATAGATGGACACAGCTATATTTAACTATATTGGTGTGTGGTTGTTTGTCCTAGAACGCTGACTTTTGCCTTCAGGTTCGCCAACACATGGGGGCCCGCAATGTCATGGGATTTAACTCTTGAACACCTGTGGGATCCCGAGAAACTAAGCCAGTATTTGAGTCAGGGATGGCGCAGCCTAGATAGATCTAAGGGGGTATGACTTATTTGGGGCTTGGCTTGTGCTTACCGTGCTCTATATAACACTGTTCCGAAAAGAGAGAATTTCCGAGCTGAGGTTCTAGCCAAAAAGGGAAATCCCCAAGTCAATTTTGATCAGTCACAGGAGGCACCAGTAACAATATCAGTTGCCCTTGTGGAAGGCAAGAAATGGAAATGGGTGTCCTCACGTCTAGAACGGAAAAAAGAAGTGGAGGAGGAGGCAACAGAAGATCCAGGTGACAGGTCTGGATAAGTACCGAGAAAGGAAAAAGGAAAAGTGTCATGAAGAAGAGAGTGATGAGGAGGAAATCTCTGTTACTGTTTGTCGATCCCTGAAGATGACTGAAATCGAAGGCGTAAGAAAGGAGTTCACACGGCACCAGAATGAATCTCTTGTTACCTGGTTGCTTCGCTGTTGGGACAGCTGGGACGGTAGCTTGTTGTGATGTGACAGGCCCTTCCCCATATTCTGGAAGAATCTTAGTGTAATACAGTGGGTGTAGACAAAAAGGCGTAGGTTATATAAGGATGTGTCTGTTTCAATAAATCGCCATTTTTCCACTTCCTCTCCTTGGTGTCACTTGGTAATTGGCCTAGCTGCTGCTTCAGTTGAAGGCGAGAGATCGTAAAGAAATTAACGACCATAAAGCCTTCATGTGTATCATTAAAATTCTCAGCTATTAGACACAAGCGCTTTCCAGATTGAGCAAGGAACAACAGTAAATTGCACTGTGTGTTTCCTTGTGGTGTTACCTACGTGACCACAGAGAAGACACGAGGAAGTGGCATGACCAGCCTACTCCTGTACTATGAGCACGGGTGAGGGAACTACAAAACAGTCCAACCACCAGTACGGCTGCTCCAGTTATCACAGGTAACCAATAGAGGGGCCCTGCCCTCAGTCAAGGGAGTGGAAGGGATAATAGAGTTTATTGGACTGTGTGGATTTGATGGCCTAGCACATCAGAACCACAGAAATATAAGGCACTGGTGGATACTGGTGCACAGTGCACCCTAATGCCCTCCAGTCATGAAGGGACAGAATCAATCCATATTTCTGGATATCTCTCAAGAATTGACTGTGTTGGAGGCTGAAATAAGCCTCACTGGTAAAGACTGGAAAAAACATCCTATGTGAGTGGTCCAGGGTTTCCGTTCATACTTGGTATTGAGGATACCTCAGAAGAGGGCATTTCAAGGATACTAAGGGGTATCACTGGGCCTTTGGAATCGCTGCTGTAGATATGGACAACATTAAGCAGCTGTCTGTTTTGCCTGGCCTGTCAGAGGACCCGTCTGTTGTGAGGCTGCTACGAGTAAAAATAAAAGAGCAGCAGGTACCGATTGCTACAAAGACAGTGCACAGACGGCAGTATCGCACCAACAGGGATTCCTTGCTCCCCATTCATGATTTGATTCGCCAGTTGGAGAATCAGGGAGTGATCAGTAAAACTCACTCACCTTTTAACAGCTCCATATGGCCAGTGCGTAAAGCCAGTGGAGAATGGAGGCTGACAGTAGACTACCGTGGCCTGAATGAGGTCACACCCCCACTGAGTGCTGCTGTGCTGGAGAGCAAATAATTCAAATTCTTCTATGAGCCAGTTTTGCTATTAAGTGAAGCAAAGTAAAAGGGCCTGCCCAGGAAATTCAGTTCTTAGGTATAAAGTGGCAGGATGGATGTCATCACATCCCAACAGTGATTGACAAAATCACTGCCATGTCTCCACCAACTAGCAAGAAAGAGACACAATCTTTCCTGGGTGCAGTGGGCTTTTGGAGGATGCACATTCCAAACTACAGCCTCATTGTAAGCCCCCTTTATCAGGTGATGCAGAAGAAGAATGATTTTGCATAGGGCCCAGAGCAGCAGCAGGCTTTTGAACAGATTAAACAGGAGATAGCCTGTGCCATGGACCTGGGGCCAGTACGGACTGGACAGGATGTAAAGAACATCCTCTATACTGCTGCTGGAGAGAAAGGTCCCACTTGGAGTTTGTGGCAAAGAGCCTCAGGAGGGACCCAAGGCCGACCCCTGGGATTCTGGAGCTGAGCGTACAAGGGGTCTGAAGAGTGCTACACTCCAACTGAGAAGGAGATCTTAGCCGCGTATGAGGGGGCTCGGGCTGCTTCCGAAGTAGCTGGTACTGAAATGCAGCTCTTTCTGGCACCTCGACTGTCAATGATGAACCGGATGTTGAAAGGGGAGGTTCTCTCCACCCATCATGCTACCGATGCCACCTGGAGCAAGTGGATTGCACTGATTAGACAACAAGCGCGGATGGGGAACCTCAATCGTCCAGGAATTTTAGAAGTGATCATGAACTGGACTGAAGATAAAAAGTTTGGAACATCACCAGGAGAAGAGGTGTCATGTGCTAAAGCGGCCCCACCATACATCGAACTACCAGAAAATGAAAAGAAATATGCTCTTTTCACTGATGGATCATTTCATATTGTAGGGAAGCATCGGAGATGGAAAGCTGCTGTTTGGAGCCCCACACGACAGGTCGCAGAGGCCACTGAAGGTAAAGGAGAATCAAGTCAGTTTGCAGAGGTAAAAGCTGTCCAGCTGACCTTAGATGTGGCTGAACGGGAGAGGTGGCCAATGCTTTATCTTTATACTGACTCATGGATGGTGGCAAATGCCTTATGGGGGTTGTTACAGCAGTGGGAACAAAATAACTGGCAACGGAGGTGTAAACCTATTTGGGCTGCTGAACTGTAGAAAAACATAACTGCTCAAAAAAAAGATATGATTGTAAAGGTGTGTCACGTGGATGCACACTTGCCCAAGAGTCGGGCTATTGCAGAACAACAAAACAACCATCAGGTAGGTCGAGCTGCCAGAATTGAGGTGGCTCAAATAGACTTGGACTGGCAGAACAAGAGTGAATTATTTCAAGCTTGATGGTTCCATGAGACCTCAGGCCATCAAGGAATGGACATAACATATAATTGGGCTAGAGACTGAGGGGTGGACTTAACTATGGATGCTATTGCACTGGTTATTCATGACTGTGAATCATGTGCCATAATTAAACAAGCCAAGAATATGAAGCCTCTCTGGGGGGAAGGCCAAGGCAAAAGTATAAATATGGGGAGGAGTGACAGGTGAATGATGTCACCTTGCCAGGATCTCATAATGATAAGCGTTTTGTGCTTACCATGGCGGAAGCAACCACTGGGTGGCTTGAAACATACGCAGTACCCCATGCTACTGCCAGAAACACAATATTGGGTTGTTAGAAACAAGTCCTATAGAGACATGACACCTCAGAAAGAACTGAGTCTCATAATGGGACACATTTCAAAAATTCCCTTAATAAATACTTGGGCCAAAGTTCATGGCATTGAGTGGATTTATCATATCCCCTACCATGCACCAGCTTCTGGTAAAATTAAAAGATACAATGGGGTGTTGAAAACTATGTTGAAAGCAATGGGTGGTGGAACACTGAAGCACTGGGAAAAGCATTTGCATGTGGTGCAAGGATGCTGTTAAAGTTCATATCCCACATGTGCCCTGTGTCTCATCACAGGATGTGGGGTGTGAGAAGGGCCCAGTCTGAACAAGCAGTCAATCCCAGTGAAACTCTGAACTTCAGATCTCTCAGTTCCAGTGCCCTCCTGTGCACACTCTCCCATAGTTTGATGTTCTTTATGTTCTGCATTGCCCAGAAGTGCACCCAGTGCTCCAGGTGAGGCAGTAGCAATGCAGAGCAAAGAGGGACAAACCTTTCTCCCACCCAGCTGGCAATAAATTGCTTGATGCACTTTAGGGGACTGTTGGCCTTCTTGGCTGGCTGGGCACACTGCTGACTCACTTAAAATTTTATGTTGAGCAGGACCCCCAATCCTTTTCAGTCAGACGTCTCTCATGTGTCCAATATACAGACAGTGTTTATGTCCAGGGTTGCCCATACCCAGGTGCACAATCAGGCACTTGTTCTTGTTATACTTTATGCACTTGGTGCTTAGTACCAACTGGTACCCACTTCTCTGACTTGTCCACATCTCTCTGCAAGTCCTCTCCACCCTCAGTGGAGGCAACAACACCTCCTCATCTGGTCTCATCAGCAAACTTGCTCAGAACATCTTCTAGTCCTGCATGCAAGTCATCTGCATAAACATGAAAGGAAAGTGGCCCTAAAATGGAACCCCGGGGAGCTCTGACAGTGACCATCTACCAGCCCAATGGAACCCACTGACTATAATCCTTTGGGACAGAACTACTGGCCAACTGCTCACCCACCACTGCTGGTGAACCTGAAAGGCAAAATGTCAGCGTGCTGGGTCAAACAGAGAAACACCAATATAGTTACATATAGCTGCATCAATTTATTGCCCGAAAGCCAGACTTTTATAGGAGACAGACAAGGGTGTCCAAAAATCACACACGCTAATTGGAGGAAAGCTACTGCAATAACAACCCTATAACCCCCCTTCAAAGCCACGAGCCATTCATTCTTTTCCTAGAGATGTCCTTTGTTCTCATGCTGTTTATCCTGCTCCGCAGCTGCTGCTCTGTGAACTCCTTATCTCAATCCATGGCTGCTGCTCTGTAAAATTCTTCTTGTATTACAACACACCACGTTCTGTTTCTGTCTAGCTGTATGCAGGAATTTCTGTCCAGAAGGGTGCTGGAGAAATAGTATCAAAAGCTCTACTGAAATCCTCAAGGATTACATCAACTGCCTTCCCTTGTTCAGCTCAATGGATAAAGGTGTCATAAAAAGACCTGAAATTAAATAGGGCCTTCCCCTCTGTATCTTGTGTTGTCTGTGACCTGTCCTTCAGTTGTTTTTCCATAACTCCCACCATCATTTTCTCCATAATTTTACCAAGCACTGTAGTGAGACTGACAGGTCCATAGTTGCCCGTGTCATCTTTCTTGCTCTTCCTTACAATGAGACAACATTTGCCAGCTTCCTGTCAACAGGTATGACCCTAGATTTATTAGATGCCATTGAAATGCGAGCCCAGAGCATGCTAAAGTGTCATCAGTGCAAGAACGTAGATGTGCCATAGCTTTGCAATGCCTTGAAATCCAGACTATGCCACAGATGGAGCAGAGAGGAAGATCTGCCTCTTCTGTTCTGAGCTCATCCTTTTGATAAGCTGAATATCACTACATACTCCATGGGGTCAGGTGCAAAAGACACAATGGGTGCCCTAAGCACGTGGCTGAGGTGGTATTTAGGATGGCCAAGAATACCTCCCTTCTGGCCCTCAGCTGATGCTCCAGAAGGAGCTGTCTATCTCATAGATTTTCCGTCACAGTTTACAAGCACTAGCACAAAACTAGGATCACCCAAGGCATCTTGGGCATCACTGAGAGACTGTGTATGAGTAGTGCAGTCCCTGTGGAATAAAAACCAAGGATTCAGATGAGGGACTCACACACAGACACCTCACTGTGCACATCTGAACTCAGCTAGGTGAACTTGTAGCTCCTGTGGTTCTTTGAAAAACTGATCCCAATTCAGCCCCAGGGTTTCCATCTGAGGATGAGATGCCTAACGCTAGAATAAGGATGGGATGGTCTGTTGATAACAGGACAAATGGAAACGGATTTAAATTAAAAAGGGGAGACATAGGTTAGATGTGAGGAACCTATATTTTTACACAGCAACACTGGAAAAAGTTGCCCTCAGAGGCTGTGCATGCCCAATGGATGGGATCCTGGGTTTACTCTGGGTTTACCCTCACGTCAGTCCATGTTTCTACTCATACTTTTGTCTAGGTGAACTCTCACTTTACTCAAGGTTTTACTCACAGTTTACCATCAGGGAGTGTGATCGGGAGATGGGCTGGTGGAGTGACTTGCTGGCATCCCCGAGGGAAGGCTGCCAGGCAGATACCCCCAGAAAAGTGGTTGACTCCCTGCCCTGTCACAGTCAGACAGACCTGACTGATGAGAAGGGTTGGAAGAGAGTCCCAACTCAACATCACAGGAGCCCCCCCATGCCTGCCTAGCCCTCGACCCCTGATCCATCTAAGCAACAGGTTTGACACTCTGAAATCTGAAGGAGATAAGAATGGGGAGGCAATGGAGGATCTGCCTAGGAGGAAACCTAATGCAAGGCAGTCACTACCAAGCCTTGTGACTTCCTCTGCCATGAAAGAATGAAGGGTGGCCGTGGTGGGTGACTCCCTTCTCAGAGGAATAGAGGGCCCCATTTGCAGACTGGACCCCAGTTGTCAGTAAGTCTGCTGCCTTCTTGGTTTCAGGTCAGGGACATAATGAGGAAACTCCCAATGCTGGTTAGGTCCACTGATTATTTTCCATTACTCATAGTTTAGGTGGGCAGTGATGAAATTTCTTAGATAAGACTACAAACTATAAAAAGAGATTTCAGGAATTTAGGCCATTTAGTTCACAAAGTGGGAGATCAAGTGATTTTTTGTTCTATACCTTCAGTGGCAGTGAGGGACACAGAGCAGGCTTGGAAAGCAAAGCAATGAACAATTGTCTCAGAGGTTGGTACTGAGCCAGAAACTTTGAGTTCTTTGATCACAGGACAGTTTACTTGGCCCATGGTCTGTTATCCATGAATGGAACCCAACTGTCTCAAAGGGGGAAGTGAATCCTAGCATAGACGGTAGCGGGGCTTATCGAAAGAGCTTTAAACTAGCTACGATGGGGGAGTGGACAAAACAGGGCTTACCAGAGATAAGCCTAGGGAAATGCTGTTTGAGCTGGGAGAGAGGCAGATGCCTCAGCTGAAGTGCGTCTACACCAACGCACGCAGCTTGGTCAACAAGCAAGAGGAGCTGGAAGCAACTGTGCATCTGACAAACCATGACCTAGTTGCTATTACCGACCCATGGTGGGACCACTGCCATGACTGGAGTGCTGTGATGGATGGTTACAAGCTCTTCAGAAGGGATAGAGGAGGAAGGAAGGGTGGTGGTGTGGCCCTTTATATTAAAGAGAGTTTTGATGTTGAAGAGCTTGGGCTTCAGAATGAAGTGCATGTTTGTAAGGATCGGGGGAAAGGCCTGTAAGTGTGACATCTTGCTAAAGGTTTCTTATAGACCGCCTAATTGATGGGTGAGGCATTCTATGAGCAGCTTACTGAAGTCGCAAGATTGCCAGCACTCATTTTCTTGGGAGACTACAACTTCTCTGATATATGCTGGGAATATAATAAATAGCAGAGGAATCAGTCCAAGAGGTTTATAGATTGCATGCAAGACAGCTTCCTTACACAGCTGGTATGAAGTCCTACCAGGGGTGGTTCCTTGCTAGACCTGCTCTTCACTAACAGTGAAGGACTGGTAGGAGTTGAGAAGGTTGGGGACTGTCTTGGGCAGAGTGGCCATGAAATGGTAGAATTCTCTATTCTTGGAGATGTCAGAAGGGTGACTAGCAAAACTACTATCCTGAACTTCTAGAGGGCGGACTTTGACCTGTTCAGGACACTTGTAGCACAGGTCCCTTGGGAGTCGCTCCTTATGGGTAAAGGGGTCCAGGAAGCCTGGACACTCCTCAAGATGGAAATCTTAAAGGCACGAGATCAGGCTGTCCCTGAATGCCATAAGGTGAGCCATAGGGGAAGAAGACCAGTGCAGATGAACTGGGAAAAACTATTGAGACTCAGGAAGAAAAAGAGAATCTCCGTCCTCTGGAAGAAGGGGCTGGGTACTTGGGGAGATTACAAGGAAGTTGCTAAGGCATGCAGGGAGGAAGTTAGGAAGGCACATTAATTCCCTGTCCCTTAATCCATGCCCAGAGCTTCTCAGCCATGTCACTGCCAACTGTAAGCTCCATGCAGAGTTCAAGTGGAACACAGAGGGCACAGCCTTCTGCTGGGTGGATGCAAGTGTTGGTGGAACCAGATGGGACAAAGCCCTCCCACCATGCCCTCCTGGGAAAATGGCCACCCCAAGAATGGCAGTCTGCCTCCTCCATGACCCCATCTGAAATGCTCCTGCACTGATTGATTAAAGGGCTTTAAACCAGGTCCAAATGGGGAAGGGTGGGGAATTGGATGTGACAGAGAAGGGCTGAGGGATATTGTTGCTGTTGGAGATTGAATGGAAAGCCTCTGAGTTGTTCTATAGGATTGTGTGAGGATTCCTCAGAGAAAGTCTTGTTGCCAATACCCCGTCCTAAATCTTACTGTGTACCCTCTGGGGGTAACCCCAACCTACTGCTGCCCTAAAGTGCCTGTAGACCAGTGCGGGTAGCATGGGAAATAAACGGGACAAATCAAGAGAAAACCACAGAGCTTTTCCTTTCATGCAGGCTGCTGATTCTGAGCAAGGCCCTGAACATCAGTACCACAGTGTAGATGCAAGACCCAGACAGGCTAAATCAAAGCATGCTTCTGGAAGGGGATGCTTTCTGAAGAATCCTTACACTAATGAGAGGACCACAAACATTCACTCAGCGAACTCCAAATCTCTGTGCCTTTGCAGGCCTAGGGTCTTGTTTGGTTCACAGAGACACGGTGGGTTGATTCTCAGCTCTGTACTGTAGCAAATGGGGTACAGATTCTGCATGACGGATGGGCAAGGAAGAAGAGAAAAGGCTGCTGCCATCCATGAGAGGGCACTGAGCTCTGCCTGGGGATGGCAGAGGAGCCAGCTGAGAACTGATGGAAAGGGCTCAGAGAGGAGAGCGGCAGATTCTGTTCCTTGCTTCCTGATCAGGAAGAACAAGAAGAGGGGACAGGCAGGAATCTGAGTTACAGCTGGGATGGAATTGTTTTCTTCAGACTGTCTTCTGTGGTGCAGTGTTTTGGTTCTAGGAGAAAACCATTGATAACACTCTGATGTTTACAGCTGCTGCTAAGCAGTGTTGTACAGAGCCAAGGCCATGGTCAGTGGAGGGCACATGGAGCTGGGAGGGAACAGAGTGAGGACAGCTGACTGATAGTGGCCAAAGGGACGTTCTCTATCAGCTGACAGCAAGCAGAAATTGTATTGAAAGGGGTGGGAGTTCATCTCAGTCTCTTCACTGCTCAGGGCCCAGCTGAGCATCAGTCTGGTGGTGCTGAGCAAGTGCTTGTGCATCAGTTGTTACATACGATTCTATATCAACGGATATATAGTGATTGCTATTACTCCTCTACTTTTATCTCTCTTAGTAAACTGCTTTGTTACAACCCAGAAGTTGTACTCTTTTTCCCAGTTCTCATCCCCATCCCACTGGGAATGGGGCAGTGCACAAAGCACTGTGAGCTGCTGAGCCACATGTTGGGTTCAACAACCACAGTCATTTTGGTGCCTGATGTGAGGCTCCAAGGGTTGTGGTAACAGCACATCTGTCCAGAGTGGACAGGGCTTTGTGGGAGTTGGAGATGTGCAGGCCATGGTGCTGATAGTTTCCCTATTTGTGAAGCTTGCTGAGTCTTCTCATGAAGCTGCATTTCACAGCTCCTTGCTTGCTGCTTGTTTTCCCTGCTGCATCATTTGTCAACTCTGGATGCTGGATTAGGGTATTTATTTTGCTATGCTGTTTGACCTTGGTTTGTACCACGATAAAATTGGCAAAGTGAAGTTTTGTGCACATTCAGCTCTTTGGACATCTTTGGGTTTTGGAAGTAATATTGTTGGTATGATTAGGAATTACACATTTTACACTGTCGTCTCTGGGAGACCAGGGGTATTCAAGGAGAGACTGGATATTGTGTTGAGGGACATGGTTAAGTGGGAGCTATTGGTAATAGGTGAACGGTTGGATTGGATGATCTTTCAGGCCTTTTCCAGCCTTGGTGATTCTATGATTCTAGGATTGAGGTTAAACAATTATTCAGGAATATCAGTGAGAGATCTGCCCCAAGGTGAGAAGGCTCTGCATGGCAGGGGGTGTGGGACAGTCTGGGCAGCTGCCTGGAGTGGTGGGCATCCCCAGGGCTTTGGAACTTCATCTCCGAGCAACTGCAGGATCCTGAGAAACTGGTAGAATATTGGATACAGGTCTGATGTGGCACTGGTAATCCTAAAAAGGCCCAAATGACTGCAGTGTGCCAGGGCCTGGCCCACACCTACTGAGCTGTGTTCAACACTATTCAGCATCTTCAAGGGGAAGAGAGCTGGATCTGCTGACATTGCTGCAGCCTCTGCAACTCCTGGCACAGTCCCTGCAATAGCTCCAAGTTTTTGCTACACATCCTGCAGTTGCTCCAAGCTCTGGACAGATCCCACTGTCACTCCACCCCTCATAAGGAGCTCTGCGGTCACTTATGCTACAGGTCCTGTAGCTGTTCCAAGTATTGAGATAAGAAAATTAAGCAAACCACTGAGTGCTGCTGTAGAGACGACGGGACTGCTGTGAGACACACAAGACCTTCAGGCCTGTAGAAATGAGAGGACTCGAATCCTCTGTGCACTGTATCAGTGTAAAGAGAGGAGGAATGAAAAGAACTAGTTGTGCTTCTATCTGTGGCTGTACCTTCCCCAAATCCAGACAAAGTTGGATAAGAGAAGAGCTAAGGAAAAGCGTATTTTGAATGCTATTTATTTATCTCTTAACCTATTCGGGGAATCTGGTTCCATGTTTACATGAGCTCTTGGAGTGAGAAAATGGATAGTAGGTGTGAAAGAAGTGAAACAAATTTTTATTTATAAGTTCAACAACATTTTTTTGCACGTTGCTATATCTCACATAATCAATCAATCAAAGATGCATAAAAGATGAAGAACCATCACTGGGAATCATGCGATGAAGATGTGCACTTTATTGAAGCGGGAATAGTGAGTATTGCAACACCTTCCTGAGAGCGTGCTTGATCTCCCTGTTCCTCATGCTGTAGATAATAGGGTTCAGTGTTGGAGGAACCACTGAGTACAGAAGTGCCACTGTCAGATCCAGGAGTGGGGAGGGAATGGAGGGGGGCTTCAGGTAGGCAAAAGCACCAGTGCTGAGAAACAGGGAGACCACGGCCAGGTGAGGGAGGCACGTGGAGAAGGCTTTGCGTCGTCCCTGCTCAGAGGGCATCCTCAGCACAGCCACAAAGATCTGCATATAGGACACAACTATGAAAACATAGCAGCCTACGTCTAAACTGATAGTAAAAATGAGAAACACAACTTCCCTGAGATTTGATTCTGAGCAGGAGAGCTTGAGGATCTGGGGAATTTCACAGAAAAACTGGTTGACAACATTGCCTTGGCAGAGAGGCAGTGAAAACGTACTGGCAGTGTGCAGCAGGGAATTGAGAACCCCAGTGCCCCAGGCAGCTGCTGCCATGGTGGCACAAGCTCTGCTGTCCATCAAGGTCCCGTAGTGCAGGGGCTTGCAGATGGCAACATAGCGGTCATAGGACATGATGGTGAGAAGGGACAACTCTGCTGACATGAAGAAGGTAAAGAAAAAGAGCTGTGCAGCACATCCTGTGTAGGAGATGGCCCTGGTGTCCCAGAGGGCGTTGGCCATGGCTTTGGGGAGAGTGGTGGAGATGCAGCCCAGGTCGAGGAGGGCCAGGTTGAGGAGGAAGAAGTACATGGGGGTGTGCAGGCGGCGGTTGCAGGCTACGGCTGTGCTGATGAGGCCGTTGCCCAGGAGGGCAGCCAGGTAGATGCCCAGCAAGAGCCAGAAGTGCAGGAGCTGCAGCTGCCGCGTGTCTGCCAACGGCAGCAGGAGGAACTCGCTGATGGAGCTGCTGTTGGGCATCTGCTGTTGTTGGGCTTGGAGTCCTGCTCAGAGTGCAGAAGATAATGACAAGTCCAGACCATTCTCAGACACACTCCTCCTGCTATAATATGAAATGTTTTTATTCTCCTACAACAGTGTACATTTAGCACCATTACTTGCATTTAATTTCATGTATTTCAGCATTCCTTAAGCAGAAGCAGCATATGGAGCTCTAACCTTCCTCTTATTTTCTTATCCCTTCTCCCTGGATATTTTCATCTGTTTCATGTCTCATATCTTTACCCCAAGTGCTCTTAGAGCCCCCTACCCGAGCTTCTGTGGCATTCAGTTTCAGTTAGAAAATGCTGCCTGTTTGTAGGATAAGTGAATTATTCATGCCTACAGAAAATGAAGATAATTCCATCCTTCGAGAAAGGGGAGACTGAAAGCACATCATGTGTGAGTGTTCACAAAACAAGCAATTGATTGATGAAAAATTCTCAGAACTCTTATTGCCCCTTTTAGATTTCTGACTCCAAACCTCTTTGCCTCAGAACAGGAAATGGAAACCCCCTGCCTTGGCTCTCCTCTTGCAAAGTGCCCTCAGAAACATTCAGTTGTGCAGTGGAGCTGTGATCCCCTGCCCCAGGCAGCAGCTGTGGCAGCACAAACCCTGCCGGGGGCTCCTTACCCCACTGGGCAGCTCCCCGGGCAGGCTGAGTGCTGAGCCTGGCAGGCGGCAGAGTCCCATACCCGGCACACAGCCCCTGGGGCACAGCAGGGACCCTGCTCTGCAGGACAGCCCTGGGCACCCGTCTCAGCTGGAGCAGAAAGCTTTTTCCACAGTAAAGAAACATGCAGTGCCTGCAGTCAGATCTCCTATGGGATGTCCCAGTTATAGTTACCCCTTAATTAAAAGCAGCTCATGGTCAGCTGTGAGACTTACCTTGTCATGGTCTGTGAGCAATGCTCCTGCAGTGAGTTCACAGCCCGCTCACACCACACACATCCTGCAAGCTCTCTCCAATTTCTCTCCTCTCCTTCTGTCACCTGCAGGCTGTGCTGTGCACGAGATCTGCTCCTGGGCACAGCTGTCTCTCTGCAGCTCTGCCCACTTTTATGAGCTCCCTGTGTCCCAGGAACCTGGACAAGCAAGCAGCAGATTATGTCATTTTTATCCTTCCCACTCATTTCCCCTGACATGTCCCTGGGTCCTCATGGCCAACAGCTCCTGAAAAACAACAGCATCATGACTGTGCTTTGAAATCCACTCAATTAACCACCACATGTCCAGTGGTCAGTGACTGATTGGAGACATATGGGGAGTGCTCCCAGAGATCGTTTGATGAAACAATAAGGGCAACCAGACAAGGAAGGCGAGGTTTGGACTTTCCCTGTGCAGGGCAGTGATCCAGCTGAGGCAGCGCAGGAGTCTCATCCCTTGACAGAAATCCTGGAGCTGAAATGGGATTCGGCTCCCCACAGAACCACAGGAGCTGGGATTTCTCTGGTTCAGTTCAGAAGTGCACAAGGAGTTGCCTGCATGTGAGCTCCTGCTCTGAGTCCTCGGTCCTTCAGCTGGGAGGCAGCAGCTCACACACAGACACTGGGTGATGCCCAAGGTGCCTGGGCTGCTCCTGATGTTTGCAAGTGCTTGTAAACCGTGTGGGAAATCCCTGAGATAGACACCTCCTTCCTGGGCATCAGCTGAGGGCCAGAGAGGGGATAGCACCGGCTGTCCGGTGAATTCACTCACAGCTACAAGAGCAGCACAGGGCCTTCAGGAAAGCCATGCCCATGGTGTGTCCGTGCTGCTACGTCACCTCCAAGACCCACGATCGGTCTAATGTTTGTGTGCCACCTTCTGCACACTGATTCTATAGATGAGCTATCCAGTCAGGCAATGTCCAGTGATGCTTTTCAATTAGGAGATTTACTTCTGTGCTTTTGCACTAATGCAAACACCAACACACAAGAAGCTAGAAATCTTGGTAGAGCTGCAGGCCTGAGCTCCTGTTTGGACCATGGGGACACAGTTTAATGGTTTCCACAACTGCACTGTAGCACAAGGGGGATACCGAGTCTTTAGGATGGATGGGCGAGGAGACAAAGAAGGGCGACTGCCCTCTGTGAGAGTGCACTGAGCTCTGCCTGGGGATGGAAGAGCAGACAGGTCAGAGCTAATGGAAATGGCAAACAGAGGAGACCATCAGTGTCTTTTCCTGTCTTCCTGATCAGGGAGAGTAAATGGAAGGTGCCCTCTGCAGACAGATGGGAATCTGATGTTGTCTGTCCCTTGTCCCTTTTGGTGGCCTTTGGCTGATCTATCCCAGGGAGATTACTGGAATTTGCTCTATCTACCAGAGTCTGATGGCCTCTGTTGTCAACTACTTCACTGTGATTCAATCTATCCTATCCTACCTCAGAATAAATCATTTCTTTTAAAAGTATTCCATATGAAAGACAAACTTCAATAGATGCAGCTTGAACATGGCATGCAGTTGATCACTGTGTTTTACTGTTCATTCAATTGCATCACCTTTCTTTCCATTTGCTGGCCAGATAAAAAAGAGAAATCTTTCCTTTTCCATGTGTAGCTGGTTCTCTGAGGAAAGCCAGTGGGAGTTGGTGCAAAGCAGTTTTAACACTGAGCGGATGAATGCAGAGGAGAAGAGTGATGTGAAGAAAAGTGATGCAAGTCCCATAGGTCCATTGTGAGCAGAAATTGGGTGGGGAGGTTGAGAAGGACCTTTGTCAACACAGTAACAGTACAGAACTCATTGGGACATCCTGGATTGGTATCAGTTGCACAGTGCTGCTTTAATGTCTTCTTTAAACCCAACTATAAATAAATAGACAATAAATTTATACTGGATTCTTTAAGCTCTCTCCAGATATCCCTCCTTTTTGCTGAACAAGTTCTGATAACCTGAAGAAGATAACAAGATGGCATAAGGCACAGGAGATTCTTTAGGTTATAATGGGCCCCAGGGTGCATTTGATGCTGAGTTCATCAGCCTCTAGTGCAGAGAGAAGTTTGCACAAAGTGCTCAACAAGACAAAGTCGGAAGTAACAGTGAAGTTTCTTGGAGTATTAATGGGCCCACTGAGGGCCATTACCAAGTAAGCTTCCCAAGGGACTTGTTAGAGAAGATAACTGGAAGCCATGACTACAGGCAGGCAAAGGCACTGGCATGCTAAGAAACCTCTCCTTTGCCTTACGAAGCAGACAGGTCAAGCCCTGATTGCAAGACCAGTGGTAGAGAGATCCTGTCTCTCATGTTGGCTCCTGGCATTTCCTGGGGCAATGGGTTGGAGGTCCGTATGATGTTAAATGAAAGACATGGGGACAGAAGATCCCAGGCTCTACATGTGGTGCAAGGACGCTGTGACGTTCATGTCCCATATGAGACCTATGTTTCATTGCAGGATGTGAGAAGGGATGTGAGAAGGGCCCAGTCTGAACAAGCAGTCAATCCCTGTGAAACTCTGAACTTCAGATCTCTCAGTTCCAGTGCCCTCGTTTGCACATTCTCCCAGAGTTTGAAGTCCTTTATGTTCTGCGGTGCACAATCAGGCACTTGTTCTTGTTATACGTTATGCACTTGGTGCTTAGTACCAACTGGTACCCACTTTTCTGACTTGTCCACATCTCTCTGCAAGTCCTCTCCACCCTCAGTGGAGGCAACAGCACCTCCTCATCTGGTCTCATCAGCAAACTTGCTCAGAACGTCTTCTAGTCCTGCATTCAAGTCATCTGCATAAACATGAAAGGAAAGTGGCCCCAAAATGGAACCCTGGGGACCCCGACAGTGACCATCTACCAGCCTGATGGAAAAAACTGACTATAATCCTTTGGGACTGACCTACTGGCCAACTGCTCACCCACCACATTGTGTTTCTGTCTAGCCATATGCAGAACATTCTGTCCAGAAGGTTGTTGTGAGAAACAGTATCAAAATCTCCACTGAAATCCTCAAGGATTACATCAACTGGCTTCCCTTGGTCAACTAAACGGATAACTGTGTCACAGAATGAGCTTAAATTAAACAGGACCTTCGCCTCACAAACTTGTGTTGGCTGCAACCAATGACAGAATTGTCCTTCAGCTGTTTTTCCATAACTCCCACCATCATTTTCTCCATAATTTTACCAGGCTCTGGACTGACAGGTCCATAATTGCCCATGTCATCTTTCTTGCTCTTCCTTACAATGAGACAACATTTGCCAGCTTCCTGTCAGCTGGCATGACCCTAGACTTCTTTAGATGCAATTGAAATGACAGCCCAGAGCATACTAAGGCGTCATCATTGAAAGAAAGTAGATGTGCCATAGCTTTGCAATGTCTTGAACTCCAGAGTATGCCACAAATGGAGCAGAGGGGAAGATTTGCCTCTTCTGTAGTGAACTCATTCATTTGGTAAGCAGAATAACACTACCTGATACATGAGGACTGTGTCTCTGCTCTGCTCTGCTCAGCTCACAGGGCAGAGGTTCAGGGTGTTGCTCTCATGTCAGTGCAGGTAAACTCACTTTAACCTTTTTTCTTCTGTAAATGCTTCCTCTGTTTGTATGCTCAGATACACTTCCACATTCCCTCAAGTACACTTCCATATATCATTAACAATTACACTTTCTTATACCATCAAAACTGTTTGTCAAACAGTACAGTTCTTCAGTTCACATAAACTCCCTTAATACAGTCTGTATTCTTCAGTTATAAACACTGTGCCACAGAACCAGCACTGATTGAACCACCTCCCTCACACACTTCCTCGCAAGCAGTACATAGTATTACATAAATGGGTTGACATTCATTGGTCGGGTGGAATGTACACCTCTCCTCAGGACAATCTTACTAATCTACAGAGTACAAACTCCCGTCTTCTTACATACAAGCAGAAAGTACATATGAGTGGACAGACAACACAGTCTTTCACTTTGTCCGTGTCTGGCCATTTCCCTCACAGGAGGAAGGAAACATGGATCGGGACTCGGCACTCACCCTGCAGCTGTTCTGTGTCTCACTCACACCACACTCACTCTGACATTTAGATCAAAAACCATGGTTTATTCATACTACACAATGCTGACAACGTTTTCTAGCTGGAATCTTAATAACACTCATACTCTGGTCGACCAGTTGCAAACGTTAATGTTTTTCCCAGAGTCGGCTTGACACACGGTACCAAACACTTAAAGCAGATGATAATATTGAACATACAACCTATAACCCCCGTGATTACAACTTGGAGAACCCAGGCTACCATTTGACAGGCTATCCACTATATCCCATACCTGTAGGAGAGACCAACCTAGGTCCCTCCTATTGTCAACTACCTGGGAGAGAGTATTTGTTCTTGTTTCCATTCATATGACATACAGTTCCCTTTCATAGGAACTCACCCAAGGAGTCTTCCTACCCAGCTGGCAACCAAAGCCATGAGCTCACCTCCCTGGGAGCAGCACGTATGGCTGTAAACTGTGTAGGATGTCTCCTCAAGACATATGGGCTCCGCTTACCATACACATACCTGGTCCACCTATGGGTGGTCCTTGTCTGTCCCTGCAGTGATCAGGTGAGGAAGGGAGTCCTTCAGAGAAATCTCAGGGTGCGCCAAAAGTGTCTCCCTCTCAGCTGGTCCTGCAGCGAACAGAGCTGGTCCCACCTGGGCCGCCAAATTGACTACAGGAATTGAACTCTATAACCTCTATAACTGATACAGTCTCCCATGACATACTTATACCAAAGCTGAGGAAGTATGGGATAGGTGATTGGACAGTGAAGTGGGTCGAGAACTGGATGACTGGCAGAGTGCAGAGGGTTGTCGTTGGCGGTGCAGTGTCTGGCTGCAGGGCTGTAACTAGCGGCGTCCCCCAGGGGTCTGTGCTGGGTCCGGTCTTGTTCAACATCTTCATCAACAACCTTGATGAGGGGATAGTGACCACCCTCAGCAAGTTTGCTGATGACACGAAGTTGGGAGGATTGGCTGACACGCCTGAAGGCTGTGCTGCCATTCAGCGAGACCTGGACAGGCTGGAGAGCTGGGCAGTAAGACACCGGATGAGGTTTAACAAAAGCAAGTGTAGAGTCTTGCACCTGGGTAGAAATAATTGCATGCACCAGTACAGGCTGGGGGAAGAGCTGCTGGAGAGGAGCTCTGCTGAGAGGGATCTGGGCGTCCTGGTGGACGACAGATTGACCATGAGCCAGCAGTGTGCCCTTGTAGCCAAAAAAGCCAATGGCATCCTGGGGTGCATTAAAAAGAGCGTGTCCAGCAGGTCGAAGGAGGTGATCCTCCCCCTCTACTCTGCCCTGGTGAAGCCTCATCTGGAATATTGTGTCCAGTTCTGGGCTCCCCAGTACAAAAAAGACAGGGATCTCTTGGAAAGAGTCCAGCAGAGGGCCACTAAGATGGTGAAGGGCCTGGAGCATCTCCCCAATGAGGAGAGACTGAGGGAACTGGGTCTGTTTAGCCTTGAGAAAAGAAGGCTGAGAGGGGACCTGATCCATGTCTATAAATATTTGAGGTGTGGGGGGCAAAGAGGTGAGGCCAGACTCTTTTCAGCAGTGTGTGGAGGAGGAACAATGGGAAACAGACAGAAACTGCACCATAGGAAGTTCTGCACTAATGTGTGCAATAACTTCTTTACGGTGAGAGTGACAGAGCACTGGAACAGGCTGCCTAGGGTGGTTGTGGAATCTCCTTCTCTGGAGATATTCAAGACCTGCCTGGATGCTGAGCTGTGCAACGTGGTGTAGGGAACCTGCTTTGGCAGGGGGCTGGACTCAGTGGTCTCTGGAGGTCCCTTCCAACCCCTACAATTCTGTGATTCTGTGAATATCATGGAGTTGTTTGGATGGGGAAAGACTACCCCTTTGAATGACCTTTTGTCAGGGCATGTCCTGGGATTCCTAGGATCCTCAAAATGCAGCACTGCTTCTGTCACTGAAAAATGGGGCCGTGTGTGGGACGGAGGGAGGGTCCATGAGTCCCTGGCCCACCTGACTGAGTATTTCCATGGTCTTAGCAAAGACATACTTACAACTTGAGAATGACAGTTAGCTGTGTTCATGGTGGCATGGCCACTTTTAATGGCCTTGAACTGTCTGAACATAACTGAAGAGGCTCAGGCTGATGCAAATCAGCTATTGAATGATAGTGTTGAAAAACTGGAAAGACAGGTGGCAGTTTTGATGGGGAAAAAACCTAATTCAATCATTCTCCTATGGAAGATCAGGAACATCTCTCTGGAAGACCATGGGGACCCTGTACAAGGGAATCTGTATAAAATGGACTCTGTAAATGAAGGCACTAAAAGGTCAGATTTTGAGGTTCCATTTGGACTAGATCTATTTGAGATCTGACTGATTGTAACCCAAAAATGAAAAAAAAAAAAAAAAAAAAATGCAGGATAGGCTGGTGGGAGTGCCCTGACCAGTATCCAACCCCCCAAACCCTGCTGCCCATAATACAGCAGCTGAACTGATGGATATAGTACAGTGGTTTAGACAGAAACCAAGAGAGCATGCCAGCATAGCTGCTCTGGTTATGGGACATGGAGGCAGAAAGCGCTGTGGTGAATGGACTGGAAATTTCAAAACTGACATCCATTACTACTCACCCTGCCCTCAGGCAAAGACTGTATGCTCTGTCCAACATAATGAGGATAACCATTTGATCAGTGAATGATTTATGGCTGTGTGTCATATAACATGGCCAAATAAGAATGACATACCATTAAATATCAGCCTGTGGTCCTCTATGGAGGACTAACAAAATTATATTAGAGAATTAGGCATGAAAGAGGCAATCTATGAAGATGATTTTGAGAGCCCAGTCAATAAATTTTTCATCAGGAACGAGGGATCTCATCCTACAGCCATCACCTTTACATCAGTATGGGTCTATGTTATCCATACTGAACCCCCCAGTGGCCCTCAGGTGCTGTAATACAACAGGCTGCCCAATTGATGGGGAGACAAGAGTGCCTACGGCCAGATGCAGGCTCTGAATGGTGGTGGAAAGGTCTGAGAAAGGCAGAGAACCATCTGCTGCCATGACTTAGGCGTCCAGCCCCTAAGGTAATCCAGTCTGGACCCATTAGGGTCTTGAGACAACAAATGTTTAAAGACCAGATTAGAGCAGGAGTTCAGTTTAAAAAGATCGATGGACAGCAGAATCAGGAAAAAATATCTGTTAAACAGGCCCAAGCACTGAGTATTTATAGTCCAACCTTTTCAGCCAAACTAGATGTGAATGTAACTCAAGAAGGGACTGGATGGGGGCTCTGGCAGAGCCAGAGTTCTTTGTGAACCCCTATGAGGTTTTGGCCACAGGTTTGGCATGGAGCAGAATAAAGATACATCACAGTTGAAAAGCATTTATTGGCTACCTATTCTACACTACAGGTGGTAGAACCAGTAGCTCAGATTTCAGAGGTTATCGTTAAACAACAAGGCCAGTCCAGGGGTGGGTAAAAGATCTAACACACATCTCTATGATGGGGGTGGCCCAATCACAAGCAGTGGTGCGCTCAGTTGTTCTGCTTGCCTGCTCCTCAAGGAGTTAAGAGAAATCTATGCCTGTTGCGTGTTCGAGTGCATGCGCAATGCCATGTGGAGGGCTTATCACAATAAAGATTGGCGGATTTGCTGCGTAGACCGGTCAGAACTCAGATCTGCGTTGTGCTTCCTGTGGCACCAAACGCCCAACAGTGGCAGTTCCGTGTATTGGCCAGCAGGTGGCAGCAGAGACCACGGAAAGAACGTCTGCGGGACAGACCCTGGGGATCCGTTCTCTTTTGATTATAGGGGAAGAACACAAAGATGGAAGAGGAGGGAAGGGGGAAAAAAAAAAGAAAAAAAGAAAAAACCAAACCACAGCAAACAAATAAAAACTTCTCCAAACGTAGCAAACTTGAATGTCTGTCAATAAATAAATGAGTAATTGAATTGATGTCCGTTTCAGACAGTCCCCTGTAGAATCAGGGTAAGGGTTAGGATTAGAGTTACATTGCAGGTTAATGCTGTTATCTTTACAGCTCCTGTGAGGGTTGGGGTCTGGGTCAGGTGTTTAAAAAATGAAATGAAAAAAGAATTAAAAAAATATATTGAAAGCTTCAGATTTCCTTAATCTTTGTGGGAATCATATAATGTGCAACTCAGATCTACCTCTTCGTACCTCTTTTGTGGTGTAGGGAACCTGCTTTGGCAGGGGGACTGGACTCAGTGGTCTCTGGAGGTCCCTTCCAACCCCTACAATTCTGTGATTCTGTGAATATCATGGAGTTGTTTGGATGGGGAAAGACTACCCCTTTGAATGACCTTTTGTCAGGGCATGTCCTGGGATTCCTAGGATCCTCAAAATGCAGCACTGCTTCTGTCACTGAAAAATGGGGCCCTGTGTGGGACGGAGGGAGGGTCCATGAGTCCCTGGCCCACCTGACTGAGTATTTCCATGGTCTTAGCAAAGACATACTTACAACTTGAGAATGACAGTTAGCTGTGTTCATGGTGGCATGGCCACTTTTAATGGCCTTGAACTGTCTGAACATAACTGAAGAGGCTCAGGCTGATGCAAATCAGCTATTGAATGATAGTGTTGAAAAATTGGAAAGACAGGTGGCAGTTTTGATGGGAAAAAACCTAATTCAATCATTCTCCTATGGAAGATCAGTAACAACTGTCTGGAGGACCATGGGGGCCCTGTACAAGGGAATCTGTATAAAATGGACTCTGTAAATGAAGGCACTAAAAGGTCAGATTTTGAGGTTCCATTTGGACTAGATCTATTTGAGATCTGACTGATTGTAACCCAAAAATGAAAAAAAAAAAAAAAAAAAAATGCAGGATAGGCTGGTGGGAGTGCCCTGACCAGTGTCCACCCCCCAAACCCTGCTGCCCATAATACAGCAGCTGAACTGATGGATATAGTACAGTGGTTTAGACAGAAACCAAGAGAGCATGCCAGCATAGCTGCTCTGGTTATGGGACATGGAGGCAGAAAGCGCTGTGGTGAATGGACTGGAAATTTCAAAACTGACATCCATTACTACTAACCCTGCCCTCAGGCAAAGACTTTATGCTCTTGTCTGGAGGGCTTATCGCAATAAAGATTGTCGGATTTGCTGCGTAGACCGGTCAGAACTCAGATCTGCGTTGTGCTTCCTGCGGCACCAAACGCCCAACAGTGGCAGTTCCGCTTATTGGCCAGCAGGTGGCAGCAGAGACCACGGAAAGAACGTCTGCGGGACAGACCCTGGGGATCCGTTCTTTTGATTATAGGGGAAGAACACAAAGATGGAAGAGGAGGGAAGGGGGAAAAAAAAAAGAAAAAAAAAAAAATCAAACCACAGCAAACAAATAAAAACTTCTCCAAACGTAGCAAACGTGAATGTCTGTCAATAAATTAATGAGTAATTAAATTGATATCCCTTTCCCGCCCCCCCCCCCCCCCCCCCCAACTTCTGAGATGAAAAAAAACCACTTCTTTTAGAAGAAAACAGAGTAGTAACAACTTCTGTACCTACATTCACCACTCTGAGATCCTGTCTGGGTCTCCCAAGGCTTGTAAATAACCACTGGGTCGGTTCTGATGTCGCGTGATTTGTTGTCAGTTCTCTCATGGTTCTCCGGTCAGTTCTCCGGTGCCAGGATCTGCCACAGGGCATTCTGACCACGGGCATCATGTTTCTACGCTGCCGCCTGCATTTAACAGGCAATGGGACTGCCCAGCATGTGCAAGGCAGCACCTCTTTCACACCACCAGAATGTTTAAGGCTGTTGGGATTGTTGTTAGCGTCCCATTAACACTGAGGCTAGAGATACCCTTAGGATTGACATTACTATTAGCATTACTTTGATGGTGCCCTATCTGGGTCATTTCCAGGGGATGTCAGGAGTAAGGCACAGTGTCAGGAGAAAAAGAACAGACTCTGTTACTTTATAAACGTGATAATAGAGAGAGTTCATTGGAAAAAATACAACTCTTAAATAATGCAAAGCATGCTTCTGATTGGATGCAGGCATCATCTGGGCTCTGATTAATATTACTCTTAAGGTAAAGATTATTGTTACCATAATGATTTTTTTTTTGGATTATGATCAGGGTTAAGGTTCCTTTTGCTACAAACTTCTAGCATCATTTTTGTTGTTGCATTTGGAGTTAGGGACGATTTTAGAATCAGGGTAAGGGTTAGGATTAGAGTTACATTGCTGGTTAATGCTGTTATCTTTACAGCTCCTGTGAGGGTTGGGGTCTGGGTCAGGTGTTTAAAAATGAAATGAAAAAAGAATTAAAAAAATATATTGAAAGCTTCAGATTTCCTTAATCTTTGTGGGAATCATATAATGTGCAACTCAGATCTACCTCTTCGTGCAGTGACTGCCTGTAAATTTGCTGGAGCCTAATATAATATGGCCTTGTGCTTTCCACTAACTCACCTTCATTTCATTTTCATTACATTTGCTTGGTAGTCAGATTTTGGTGTGTGGATATTTTAAAACAATCTAACTGACATTAGCAAAAAATTAAAAATAAAATTAAAAAAAATGCACAACAGCATCGTATCAATTTTTATAGATAAGATAAAGAAGAGCAGTTTCCCTTAGTTTTCTGTGCCTCTTTACTTTCTTACCCTCTCCCCTTGTGTGAGAAACTCTCAAAGTCAAAGATTTCTAGTTAGGCAAAGATGGCAGCGATAGCAGCAGTGCTTATTCATTATTGCAATACTGCGCGCACATCCCCTATTGGCAAGGGAGAAACTGCACACCAGTCAGTGAAATCAATTCTGTTCTGTGCCCTAAACCCACTGCAGGTGATGCTCTCATGGCTCTCATTGGTTGAGCATCTCAGGCTCACAGACTCCTCGAGACTGTGGCTAGGATTCATTTCCATAGAAGGTCAATTACCAACCTCTTGTTTTTAGGTCTGCCTTGTACTTTTCTGCGGACAGAGAAGGGCAATGTTTCCAAAAGTCAGTACATTCATTCTGTCCTGTGCTGGGCTCTACCCACCCTGTATTTATCTTGTGCTTGTCTCAATTCTCCCCATGTCAGAATGCCCCCAGTCTGAACTTAATTCTGTTCAGCAACTTTCTTGGTGGAAAAACTACTTATACAGCTGTTTTACAAGAGGGTTATACATTCAGTTAGGGCCTACACTATGTACTGAAAATACTGGAAACTTCCACTGCAAAAACACAATCTACCTCTCCCATCTGTGCAGCCTTGCAGACCCAGAGCATGCCAGGTTATTTCTGCTTTCATAGCATTTGCATGCTGTAGGGTGAGCACAAGGTTCTGCTGCTTGATTCTTCTGCAAGAGCTGCCTACCGGCAAATGGTTGCAGGGATGGAGGATGTGACAGAAAGCATTTGTCTCCACAAGAGCAGAGTTACATTCAGTGCAGAGTGTGAGAGTCAGGTTGGTGTGGAAAAGCACTGACACGCTGGGGATGATGCAGTGCTCACATGTCTAACACTCACAGACATTACTGTCAGAAGGATGGTGCTGTGTTGTGCTTCTACCTTTGGCAGCCCCTGGAGAAATGCTATGGCACACAGAACACCTTTGTATTGCACTGACTGCTGCCATGCAGCATGGATTTAACACACCAAATCCAGAGGAGCATGACTGCATCTAACTGCCCTGAGAAAAACTACTGTAGCTGAAGAGATGAGGAGGCAGCTGCTCATCTGCAGAACAAGCAGTACTGCCAGACATTGGGCCAGGTGAGCACCTCCTGCTGCAGCGTGATGATGACAGGGCTGGAGATGATCTGCAAAGCCAGCTTAAAAGTGGGAGACGTGAGTCAACATGGCAGGAGGACAGAGGTGTTAGGGAGCAGCCAAGGCATCAAAGAGTATCAAAAGGCTTTGAAAAGTATCACAAAGTGACAGCCAGGAAGACTGGGATATATCATGAGCAGCAACCTGGATGCTAGAGATTATTTGCTCCCATACAAAATGGTAGAGATCTTGCTGCAGACATCCCAAAGCCAGGCAAAATGGGAACCCAGAGCTCTGCCTGCACGAACCCCACAGCCATAGCATTGCAAGCTGAGCTGCCTTGCTGTTTGTTGCATTCATCCCAATCCCTGTGATTGAAGACTCAGAATGCAGTCGAGGCGATGACTGAGCATGAGAGTGACTTTATTCAATAAAAGACAGGAGGGCTTGAGAGGTCAAGGGTGAAGATGGGACTCCTCTTGTCAAGATGAGAGTGGCTCAGAGCTGGTGCTGCTGCCTGGTGCCTGGGACTGGCAGCCTGACTCTAAGTCCCCATCTAAGATGCTCAGCTTCACCTCACTGATGCTGCCCTGCTCCTGCATGGTGGTGCTGCTGCTGGGACACTCGGGCTGTGCTTGGGATGGGCAGCACTGCAAAGGCGCTGGGTCACAATCCAGGCAGGTGACTGCTGTGTCTGGCAGGCTCAGGTCAGGAGCTTCAGCAGAGCCAGGAGATATGAGAGCATGAACGTGGATGAGCCCCTTGTGTCCATCACTGTTACCATGTGGAAGGCTGTCATCCGAATTGCAGCGATTCATGCTTAATAAGAACTCTCCATTGATGGAAAGACACTGCTTGGTTTGGATCTTTGGGGTTGACAAGGGCTCGAATCACCTAGGAAGGCTTAGAAACACAAGGGTTAGTTTCAAACATTTGCAAGTTGAATCATGAAAGGTTGTTGATACTTGGTAATAGAGTGGCGGCAGGAAGAAGCAAGTAGGCTTGAAGCAGCATAGCCACTGTCTTGAAAGTGATCCTCATTCAGGTCCAGCTCGTGTGTTGTTTCACTGTAATCTGCTTCTTTGGGTCTACCTAGTGGGCAGCAACACTCGAGCTGTTACTGATATCATTGAAAAGAACTGGAGACAATTGTTCTATTCCTAAGAGCTTCAAGGTGCCTAGAAGCACAAATAGAAACCAGCAGTATTTCATCACTTCACCAAAAGGAAGGTCAAACACCTGAGCTGTGAAGAGCAGTTACAGAACCTATGCATAAGATCACACCAGACATACTTTGTTCTAACAACAGTTATGGCACATAGTCCATTTCCTTCAATATTCCCAAAATGAAATGATGTGGAGCATTACAGGGAAAGAAACACTGCACACAGACACTATGACCCTGATTAGACTCAAGCAGCAGACTTAAAACAAGTCAGAGTTTTTGATTCCAGGATATTTCAGGACCTATCATGTGAAATTCAGTTACACAACAGTGCCTAGGTGCCTGCGTTTCAAGCAACTTTCAGATCACAGCCATGTAAAATAAAAACAAATTCAGTGCAGAAATAGCAAGCCTGTACCTTAATACCCATGAGATTATCCATTTTTTACAGCACTCTGACTAAGTTCTAAAACTTGCTCATCCCAGTTCACTTCAGCAAGTTCCACCAATTCAAGCAACGCAGTTCTGAGATCCTGTGTATGTTGTGCAGATAGAATTGAACATTGCAGAAATAATCTCTGACAGCTTTAAGAGCTCCGTTCTGCTTACAAACTCTCAGTCCAAAACTATTCACAGTTTTAAGGAAATGAACACCTGAAGCAGTTGGATCATCTGCCATTTGCCGCATTCTGCTTCTTGGCATCGTGATTAGCACAAAGGGTTTTCTGCTGTCCTGCAGAGATGGACAAAGTCCTGCTTACAAATGGACCAGGTTTCAGTGTACAGCAGAGTTTGTACCAGACTAACAAGCCACGTCATTCAATTCATGTGCTCAGGTTGTTATGCACTCCGAAAGGAAACAGAACTAACTGTTGGATTCTGAAGGCAATCTGTGGGGTCCTACATTACCTCCTGATTCTGGAAGAGGAAATTCTAATAGCAAATGCAGAACTTTGATCTTTGTAGACATGAGAAGAGCTGGCATTTAGGAACATTCATTTCAGGGAAATCAAATGATGTGTCTATATTTTTACTACAGATATTATAGGGAGCAGCCAGTTGAAGAACCAGATACAAAAAAATCCAGCCCATTGGCAGGAAAATACTTCTCCTTAAATTCTGTATGCTATCATGGTACAGAATTAGGCTACAGTGCCACATAGGCCAACCAAGCGTAGAACCAAATCCACAAAATACTGGTAGACAAAGCAGCAAAAACAGGGACAATATTCAGCAGACAGGCCTTTCTACCCACAGCTCAGCATGTTCTGCCATCTGAAAAGCAAGGCCTCTTGTCAAGCTCAGCTATTTCCCTTCTCAGTGTATTCTAGCACCACTGATACCCACTGGTATCCTCCTGTAGAGTGCCATCATATTGTCATCATCCAAAGGGAAAACCCACACAGCAGAGCATACAGCACTACACCCATGCTCCAAATATCCGCCTGAAAAACTAAAAGACAAGCTTACAAACCTGAAGCACCTCAAATGGCTTCCTGACAGACTGGATTGTCTGCCCTTGCCAAAGCCCACATATAGCCCATGAAAAGCTGGCTCTTTCCCTCAGGAAATAAAACCTTATCGTCCCAGAGAAAGCATATAACCCTCATTCAATTGCCCTTCCACTCAGCTTAGAGCACTACTAAAACCAGCATCTTCACCTTAGCTCATCACACTGCTGCACTTCCTTTTACAAGGATTTCACTGGCAAAAATGAAATCAAAGCCGTCACAAGGGATTTAGCACAGTTACGTGTTACTGGCTACGAGAGCTGTCAGCACAGTCACCTGTCTGGCTTTGCTGCTGTTCTATTTATGTACAGGCACAACAAGGTTCAGACACCTCACAGTGCAGTTCTCACTTTGACTGTAAAGAAAAAGGAGGCTTGAAAAGCAGCGTGTGGAAAACAAAGAAACAAGAATTAGAACAACAGTGGGGCCATGGCACTTGTAGGAATTGCTCCGCCTTTAACAGCGATTCAAGAAGTACGAGGGCATCCCAAACCAGACCAGTTTGGACAGATTAACAACTGCAAGTAGTGGGTTCCAAAATTCCAGACATGAAATCAAAGCTGGAAAAACTCTTCACATTTTCATCTCTCAATTTTTAGTTCATTGTGCATTACAACGGAAACAATTCTTCACATACAACTTGGAAGCTAAAGACAAGTCTGACAAAACAGACTGCACAGAAATGATGGATAATTAACAGAGCAAATTGCTCTTTCAAACACTTAGTAATAGAAAGAGATCTCTGAAGTTGCTGTTCTGTAGAGCACAAAAGCAGTCGCTTGAGGCAGTTCAGGATTAGCCTGAGACGAACCAGCCAGCTGTGAACTGAGACCAATTGCACTTTTCTAGTCTGTGGCCACTGACAGCTTCTGAGAGCTACCAAGCGATGCAACCTAGCAGAATTCAGAAGGGAAACCAAGAGAGCCTACCTGAGCTCCACTGCCTTTAAATGCTCTGTGGAGAGGGAAGGGAAAGAGGGGAAAACAAACACCGCTCTACATCCCTCTGAGCCAATAGACACTTTGCCCTGGATTAGTTCTGGTGCTGCATAAGCTGGGCTTCCACAGCATGTGTTCAGGCGGTAATCAAGGCCTGCCTGGAATAACACAAAAAATAGAGAGAAACGTTTGCTTTAACAGAGTTTATGTCTTCTGGTCATAACACTTGAGAAGCCTCAGAGGCTTCTTCTCCTGTGCATATTTTCATTCATCTTAGAGTTTGCTTTCATTCAATGTGACCTCTCTAGGCAAATATTGTCTAAGACCATGAGCATCACATAAATGTGCAGATCTCAAGCTGCTCACTTATCTAGTACCCTTCGCATGATGCTTTATTTTCCTCAGCTGATCATCTAGATTGTGTCTGTTGATTGTGCAACAACAGCCTGTTGATCTCGATTACCTGTGAGAGGCTCTAACTTTGGCCAGGAAAAATCATTTGAGGATAAGTAATTATCTGGGACTCAGTAAGTCTTCCCATGCTTTCATAACAGCAGAGATACACACACACACAAACTCGTGGAACCCCACTGCTTTGCACAATCCTGTGCACACTCACGTGTGTCATGCACTGATTTCCCAGCCAGTCCTCATAGGGTCTCTTACTTAGGACGGGAGTGTAGGGGAGCAGCCAGAAGCTGTTTGCATTCCCTGCTGTCTGCTGGGCAGCTTTGCTGGAGATGCTTGGGTTGCTTTGTTTTTCCTTGGGAGGTGGGAAGGAGCTTTGGGTTGGAGGCACATCCCGTGCCAGAGCATCCCAATGGCACGTGTGGGGCACTGATCTGCAGCAGATGAAGGGGAGGAGGTCCCAGCACAGCTCTGCACCATGCTCTGCCACACTGGGCAGCTTGTTCCTGGCTCAGCAGCGTCATCAGACAAGAAGCAGGGAAGGAAATCAAGGATGGGGGGTACCATCAAACGCAGTTAGTGCATGCCTGTGCAAGACAAACAGACCCAGAGCTTGCAGGTTGTTCCTGCTTTTGTAGCATTTGTGTGCTGTAGCTGAGCAAAAGGTTCTGCTGCTTGAATCTTCTTCTGCAAGAGCCACCTACCGGTAAATGTCTGCGGGGATGTAGTCGGTGTGCACGTCTGAAGCCATTTGAGAACCTAGTAGTTCTTGCTGCAGGACCCCTGTCTTCTGTTAAAAGCTGAACGGTCCCCAGAGCACCTGTTTCCATCAGCTACCACCATCCAAAGCAGCCAGCCTTCTTACAGTCACCTGGCCCAAACATCCCTTTTGCTCTACACTTGATTCCTGCAAGAGATGGGAGCTCGGCACGCACACCATCCTTCCAACACCCCATCCCTGCAGCAAGGGATCACAGCGCTGGCACAGCTGAAACAAAAAGGGTGTGCGAGTTTCCTGTTAGCACTCAGTGTGAACCAATCTACCACTGAGCAACACCGTGAGTCCCCACTCACCTCAGCACAGGTCAACCTGTAACCCCAACCTTCCCCTATCCATGTGCACACGCACACCCATTCACCACCCTGCCTGCTTTGCACACCCCCATGCACACTCTGCATCGTGTGCCCTCCTTTGCATTCACAGACGTGTGCAAACCATCCCTGGGAACACCTACGTGCCTACACCTTCCACAAACACCCCTTTGTGTGCACCTGTGTGCAACCCAACTCCTCAGCACACGCACGCGTTTGTGCCACCCTGTCCATGCACTCACCACGTGCCCTCCAGCAACCAAGGATTGCAGAGATGCTCGAGACTGTGCCAGAGATGGAATCTCAGAGTGCTGGGACATTATTGATCACTAAGGAAAACACTTGGAAGCATATTCAATCTGCAGAAGCTGTAATTACTGGGCACAGTTAGCTTTCCTATGGCTCAGCTGGAGGAGGCGGGTGCTCTCATACATCTGAGACACTCGCACAATGTTGGGATCATTCTGATGGAAACTATGTCTTCAGATATCATGGTTAAAACCATCCAAGATGATCATGCAGAGCCTTAGCTCTTGAGCAGCACTTCCTCCCCACCCTTCACTACTCCAAGCAGCTCCAACAAACTTCTCAGAAGAAATCCAGGCCAGCACAGACCTGGCAGACCAGAACCAAGTGCAGCTTGTGGGACGGCAGTGCCCACTCCTTGCTTCCACCCTGCTCCAGCAGGTTAAGGAGTCTGAGCCTCACTGGCCTTTGACAACTCAAGACTTTCAGCACCTCATGCCAACATTTCTCACTAAGATACACCTAAGGCATTGAATTCTCTTCTCACTACCTCCTCCCAGTCCTCCCCTAGGAACAGAAACAATTCAGATTCTACAGCAAACTACAGCATCTGCACTGCAAGAGCACACTGAACCACCTGCAACAATGAAACATGGTTTTGGAGAGTGGGTATGAAAACACACCTTTAGACAGCTGTCTCCCTGTAGCCAAAAGGAAACCAAGAAGGAAAAGTCCAGCCTGAAACATGCCCATGCTACTAGCCCAGGTTTTTCACAGTCAATGCAGAATCCATCCTGTTCTTGAGGTAACAAACGACCAGTGAGTCTCCCGTTGCTCCACCCCTTCTCCTTCAAAGCCTGAAAAAGAAAGAATAAACAAGCAGAAGAAACCCAGACGTACCTTTCCACACACAGAGCAGAAAGTGGAACAGCAGTTGTCTCCTTCCTGAGACATGGTGGGGAGCATCCCAGAGGAAGCCCAAGTTCTTTGCTTCTCTCCACAGGGACTTCAAGCACTCTTGGCAAGAGCTGCTTTGGTTCTTTCTTCAATTGCTTCCATCACCAGAATCTCCTTTGGAAAAGGAACCCGAATGAAAGAATCAGCAAATGAAAAAGAATGAGCAATAGCCACTTTACCAGCTTTCTTCTGACACTCAATTTAGACTCTTGACTCGGGCAAGGTCTTAAAATCAACTGGTTACAAGAACTGTCCCAAAATATATCCAGCTTCCGTACAGCTGCCATTCTTTCTGACAGCGAGTGTAATCACAGAATCATAGAATGGCCCGGGTTGGAAGGGACCTCAAGGATCATGAAGATCAATCACCTCCCTGTCCCTGCTGGCCATCCCCTCTTCTGATGGAGCCCAGGGGACCATTTGCTCTCTGAGCTGCAAGAGCACGCTGATGGCTCACGTTCTGTTTTTCATCCACCAGGACCCCCAGGTCCTTCTCTGCGGGGCTTCTCTTAAGGACTGCTCCTCCCAGTCTGTAGAAATGCCTGGGATTCCTCCAGCCCAAGTGCAAAACCTTGCACTTTGCTGTGTTCAACCTCATTAGATTCACGTAGGCCAACCTCTCGGTTGAGCTCCCTCTGAATGGCATCCCTTCCTTCCACTGCGTCAGCCGCACCACTCAGCAAACAGCAGATGGTGCACTCCATTGCATCATTGGTGTCTCTGATAACCATGTAAAAAAGCACTGGTCCCAAGACAGACTCCTGGATGACACCACTTGTTATCGGCCTCCACCTGGACATAGAACCATGAATCACCACCCTCTGTCTGTGGCCTTTCAACCAATCCCTTATCCACCAGGTGGTCCACCTGTCAAATCCACATCCCTCCAGTTTAGAGATAAGGATGTGGTGGAGGGCAATGTCAAAGATCTTGCTCAAGTCCAGGTCAATGACATCTGTTACCTTCCTTTTGTCCACAAATGCCGTCACTCCATCATAGAAGGCCACCAGACTGGTTAGGCATGGCCTTCCCCTGCTAAAGCCACGCTGACTGTCTTGGATCACATGCTCATTTCTTATGTGATCAAGCATGTCTTTGAGGCAGATCTGTTCTTCACCATCTACATCAGTTACACATTTGAATCAAATAATTGGTGTTCCTGTCACCAAGAAAACCTCTTTGTCTTCTACTCCTGCTGCACTTCTGTGCTTTCATCAGAAGCAAAGGAAGAGACCACCTCCTAGATCCAAATTTTAAGAAACCAACACCCAATAGGTGTCATCTGAAGTAAAATAGCAGAGAAATTAAGATGACTCTTCTGCATCCAGCTTGGATCACTCCCTCACTCAGGCACACCACCATCAGATCAAGGAGATGCTGCCTTCAGCTTAGAGACTGTATGGGAAATCACAGCTTGAACCTCTGATTAATCAGCTGAGGCAAGTATTGGGTCATCTGCGGGAGCACAGGTGAGAGTAATCTAGCTGTGCTCCCAGAAGGGGTGGACCTCGACTCAACCTCCTCTGAGACCTCATTTAAAGGCTGACCACCTCTGAGACAGCATGTCTTAGAGATTGCTCCCTAGTTGAGGCTGCCTCAGCTTTCTAGTCAAGGTATCGATATTGGTGAGTTTCCCTTTGCTAATAACCTTAGGCTATTTACCACCATCTTGGTTAATATCTTTTTATTAACCACCCTTACAGAGACCATAAGGGTTTGGGCTTCCAAACTCTCAGCAAGCATTTGGATCAGCCAGCTTCCTGCCGAGGAGCCCCCTGCATCACTGCTGCCTATTCTGGTACCGGACCCGCAGATGCTTCAGAGCTCATTAGCATGGACTTCCTTCCTCCCCTCAGCAGCTGCTCCTGCACTCACCTTCATTCCTACTCAGATACCGGCCGCTTCCAGCACCAGCTGACCTGCAAGACACAGAAAGGAAAGGTGGGAGTCATGCAAACGCACAAGCCCAAGGCTGTGTCACCACCACACATGGCAGCCTCGGGAAGTCAGCTGAAACTACAGCCTTTGTCAGAATGGAAACAGGCACCGTCAATTAAGTGTGACCTCTGAACTCATTGCCACCATCAGAAATAGGCACTGAAATCGCTCACTTCACTGCAGCTGGTTAACTCCAAATTCTTTTGCTTTTGGGAAAATGCGGACACGGAATTGAAGGACACCAGAAAAACGACATCTACTTCATTGTAGGTGGTTAAGCTTGGAAGCAGGACTTGAGCAAGAAATGCTTCTCAGCTCCTTGAAAGGCACTAATCCTGACCTCTGCCACAGGTGGCTGAGTGACACAAAAGTTGAGCTGCCCATTCAGAAGCACATGGAGCAGGCCATGGAGCGGTTACATACCAACACATGAACAGGCACTTTCCCATTGGAAGGGAAATCCCTTCTCCCTGCCATGCCATGCCCACACCGCTCCTCAGGGCTGCACTGACAGCACAGACAGAATTGAAACATCTTTTGTCATCATTGTGGTTTTTCACAGACCCAGACAATGAGATACTGGGTTGCTGTGTGGGTTCCCAGGCGGCACTGCCATTTCCAAGCCATTGCTTCCTAGGGGCACAGAAAGGAAAACGCCTGAACAAAATTTCACCCAGAGATTGCTATTTTACCATTCTTCCATGCAAAACAGGAGGACAGTACAGCGGATTTGTGCAGCTGCATCAACACCCTGGGTGCTAAAGGAATGCAAAGACAGAAATACCAAAACTACAAGGAGGGAAGCTATGTTTAGTAATATCTTTTCTCATTTACAACAGGCAGTTGGCACTACTAAAGGAAAATCCCAGGCCTCAGGTTCTGACAGTGCGACAATCTGGCACGGACTCAGATGTGAGTGATCCAAATGGTTTATTCCAGGTTCTAATACCACTTCTGTGAATTCACACGTTTTCTCTCTTAACTTTCCCACAGCCTTCACATGTCCACAGAACATCCCACAAACTCTCCTTTACGGCGCACGTAGGCACTCATCCCACCAGAGCCATCAGTCATTCCTAGCCATGTGCTTCTCCTCCAGTCACGGACAGTATCACACGGCCATAATGCATCTTAAATGACTTAGTTTTTCTGTTCTTTCTGGAGGTGTCCTTGGTTCCTAGCCTTACCTTCTCATGCCGTTCATCTTCCTCTGCAGCTCCTGCTCTGAAGAGTCTTCTTATGTTCCCACATGACAGGAAGAAAATGAAGACACAACCCCTGCCACCAAGGTCAGCTCTGCAGCACACGTTACCTGAGGAGCACTTGGCTACTCATGCAAACTGCACAGTGCCAGGAAGATTGTTACATGTTGCACTTCTTCTTCTCCTGGCTCAGAAATTAAATTTTCTACCTAGAAAATGGAAAACAAACAAACAAGCAAACAAAAAACAACAACAACAAAAAACACCTCACCTGACATAAAGGAGACATGATTGTTACTATGGAATTCCGGAGGGCAAGGTATTTGCCCTCTCTATGAAGAAGCTGACTGCAAAGGACTAAGAACAGCCACGATCACGTTGAGAACTTGCGGGTAAAATTCGGGACTGAACCAATAATGGGCTTCTGGAGGTGAGGGTCTGCTCCAGGCCGCCTGGTCAAGGGAGCCTGTTGATGGGCCCTGCTTACTGCAGCTACCAGAAGCACCGCGCTCACTGACTCTCAACTTGATGGGGGATTCCAGTCAGGCTGGGAAATCAGCATGGCTGGCTGCAAGCTGTCTGAGAGACTGCTGGACTGCACTGGGAATAACTTTGTGGGCCAAGCATTAAGCACACCAAGCAGAAGGGAAGGTATTGGACAGACCGACCAGAGGTCAAGCGTTGCTGGACCTGCTGCTCACCAACGCTGAGGAGATCATCAAAGGCGTCAAGGTTGGAGGCTGCCTGGGCTCCAGCGATCATGCCCTGGTTGAGTTTGTGATCTCAAGCGATGTGGGCCTGGCAAAGAGCAGGACCAGGATGCTCAACTTTAGAAGAGCAGACTTCAAGCTACTCAATGGAATGCTGGCCAAGATCCCCTGGCGCGCTGCCCTCAAAGATAAGGACGTTGAGGAGAGCTGGCTACTGTTCAAGGATGCCCTCCTGGCAGCACAAGAGGTCTCCATTCCCCTGATTAAGAAAGTGGGCAGGAGAGGTAGAAAACCGGCATGGCTCAGCAAGGACCTGCTAAGAGAACTGAGGGTGAAGAAAGGGGTGTACAAGCTCTGGAAACAAGGCTGTGTCACCCGAGAAGAATACAGGGATGCCGTCCGAACTTGCAGATGTGGGATCAGGAAAGCCAAGGCTCAGGCAGAACTGAACTTGGCGAGGGATGTGAAAAACAACAAGAAAACCTTCTACAGGTACATTGGCCAGAAGAGACAGGCCAAAATGGGCGTGCCTACTCTGGTAAATTTAAAAGGAGAAATGGCTTCAACAGATGAAGAGAAAGCTGAGGTGCTGAATGAGTTCTTCACCTCGGTCTTCACTGGTGGCCAGGATTCTAGTCTTTTTCACGTCCCTAAGTCTTGCACCCCCATACCTCCATGTGGGGACCAAGGAGGTAAATCCCTCCCCACTGTAAGGGTAGAGCAAGTCCGAGAGTGCCTCCTTAGACTGAATGAGTATAAGTCTATGGGGCCAGATGGCGTGCATCCCAGGGTCCTGAAGGAGCTGGCTGAGGTGGTTGCTGAGCCGCTCTCCATCATATTTGAGAAGTCGTGGCTGTCAGGTGAGGTCCCGGATGATTGGAGGAAGGGTCACGTCACTCCCATTTACAAGAAGGGGAGCAGGGACGACCCGGGTAACTACAGGCCGGTGAGTCTCACCTCTGTGCCTGGGAAGATTATGGAACAGATCCTCCTGGACAACATGCTTGATCGCATAAAGAACAAGCATGTGATCCGAGACAGCCAGCATGGCTTCACCAGGGGAAGGTCATGCTTAACTAATCTTGTGGCCTTCTATGATGGAGTGACGGCGTTGGTGGATGAAGGGAAGGCGACCGATGTCATTTACCTGGACCTGAGCAAGGCCTTTGACATGGTCCCCCATCACATCCTCATCTCCAAATTGGAGGGAGGTGGATTTGATGGGTGGACAACTAGATGGATAAGCAATTGGTTGAAAGGCCGCAGACAGAGGGTGGTGGTCAATGGCTCTATGTCCAGGTGGAGGCCGGTAACGAGCGGCGTCCCTCAAGGGTCTGTCTTGGGACCGGTGCTCTTTAACATCTTTATTAATGACATCGATGAGGGAATGGAGTGCACCCTCAGCAAGTTTGCTGATGACACCAAGCTGAGTGGTGCAGTCGATACGGTGGAGGGAACAGATGCCATTCAGAGGGACCTTGACAGGCTGGAAAGCTGGGCTCGGGTGAACCTAATGAGGTTCAACACGGCAAAGTGCAAGGTTTTGCACTTGGGCCGGAAGAACCCCAGGCACCTGTACAGGCTGGGAGGAGTTGTCCTTGAGAGCAGCTCGGCTGAAAAAGACCTAGGGGTCCTGATAGATGAGAAACTTAACATGAGCCAGCAGTGCGCTCTGGCAGCCCGGAAAGCAAATGGGATCCTGGGCTCCATCAGGAGAGGGGTGGTCAGCAGGGATAGGGAGGTGATCGTCCCTCTCTACTCTGCTCTTGTGAGGCCCCATCTGGAGTACTGTGTCCAGGTGTGGAGCCCTCAGTACAAAAAAGATATGGAAATTTTGGAAAGGGTCCAGAGGAGGGCCACAAAGATGATCAGGGGGCTGGAGCACCTCCCCTATGAGGACAGGCTGAGGGAGTTGGGTTTGTTCAGCCTGGAGAAGAGAAGGTTGCGAGGTGACCTCATTGCAGCCTTTCAATACCTGAAGGGAACTTACTCCCAGGAGGGGAGTAAACTCTTCGAAAGGGCTGATAATAGCAGGACTAGGGGAAATGGTTTTAAGTTGAAGGAGGGAAGATTTAGGTTGGATGTTAGGGGAAAGTTCTTTACTAGAAGGGTGGTTAGGTCCTGGAACAGGCTGCCCAGTGAGGTTGTGGATGCCCCGTCCTTGGAGGTGTTCAAGACCAGGTTGGACAGGGCCCTGGGCAACCTGATCTAGTAAATGTGTATGTTTGGTGGCCCTGCTAGGCAGGGGGGTTGGAACTACATGATCCTTGAGGTCCCTTCCAACCCGGGTAATTCTGTGATTCTGTGATTCTGTGAAGGGAAGCATTACTGGACATGCTGCACAGCAGGGGTTAAGACTGGAGGTGGTCAGGGCTGTAGTGACCATGCCCTCCTAGAGTTCCTCATCTCAAGGAATACGGGCCTGGCAAAAAGCAAAGTCAGGACCCTGAGCTTCAGGAGAGTCAGCTGCAGGCTGTTCAAAGAATTCTTGGACGAGAGACACTGGAAAACTGTTCTTAGGGGCAAAGGGTTCAAACATCCCTTTGTGTGCACCTGTGTGCAGCCCAACTCCTCAGCACAGCCCTGTGCAAGCACACATTTGTGCCACCGCATCCACGCACTATGTGCTCACACACACTCACACAACCACATCCCTTAGTGCAGCCCTGTGCGCACACACACTCACACATGTGTAACCCCTTCCTTTCACTCCCAAAGTGCACGCACACACCGGTACCACAATGTCCTTGTGCAGCTCCAACACTCTGCACACCCCTGTGCACGTACATATATGTGCATGCTCGTCCTTGCACACATACCCACAGACCTACACACACCTGAGCAACACCACTGGTTTGTACACTCATGGACACAAATGTGTGTACAACACCATCCATGCACAAATACACACACACACACACGGATCCCCACTGCTTTGCACAATGCTGTGCACACTCACGTGTGTCATGCACTGATTTCCCATCCAGTCCTCGAGGGGTCACTTACTTAGGACAGGAGTGCAGGGGAGCAGCCAGAAGCTGTTTGCATTCCCTGCTGTCTGCTGGGCAGCTTTGCTGGAGATGCTTGAGTTGCTTTGCTTTTCCTTGGGAGGTGGGAAGGAGCTTTGAATTTGAGGCACATCCCGTGCCAGAGCATCCCGATGGCACAAGGGGGATCAGGGCCCCTCTATTGGTTACCTCGGCGGCTTGCAGCAACTGGAACTTTTTGCCTATTGAGAAAGCTAAAAAGTGTGAGTTCCTCCTGACCCATATCAACAAAAATCTCAACCATAAAAAAGAGACGTCTTCGTATTCAAGCAAATGACAACAGTAAGACCATGCATATTGTTTTGTTGTATTTCCTCTGTAATCATGGGGAGGATATGAAGAAGTGGTATAATTCATCCACTTCTGCACTTCAGGCACAAGTTCCTTAGAATTGGAAGAGACCCTTAAAGGCCATCTAGCCCAGCTCCCCTGCAATAAAAAGGGACATTCACAGCTAGATCAGGTTGCTCACAGCCTGGTCATTAGTCATCCCAGAGGCAAAACACACACTGAATGATCTCTCCTTCAGTCATAAATCCTTGGAGACAACAGCATTGACACTGCATGTTACTGAAGCAGTAAAAGAAATTGCTCCTGTAACTCTCCTTGTGTTAAGTAAAATGATGATAAAAAGCAATGGAATGCTTTGGCAGGACACCAAAACCATCCTCCTTCCTTGATATCTGCTGCAATGGAACCTTCCACTGGAAGAAAGCCTCTGATGACTTGTCACCCCAGAGAGGTCAGCTTTAGAAGCAGGACTGCTGCACAATAGAATGAACTGGAGCTCCTTAGCATCTCTTACATCCAGGAGGGGTGTGATCAGACCCACCTATCACCTTCAGGTGCGCTTTCTGACACCTTGTCTGACTTCACTGTCACTGTGCCAGCATCCTCAGGCTTAACCTGCTTCATTGTCAGTGTGCAGCAATTGCCAACGTTCTTGATGTCATTGTAATTGTTGGTGTAAAGGAGGTTGCCATTCAGGAACCATTCCACATCCTCGTCATTATGGGACAGCTCGCAGGAGAAGACAGCAGAGCTCTCTTCTTCAATTTCTACATCCTGCAGGTGCTTCGTTACTTCTACATTGCGGGCTGTGGGGAAACAAGGTGAACTGTTACCACTGTTACTATAAATCATACTGGGATGTGGTAGAATGGTTGGACTAGATGATCTTTGTGTAATCGTCTATGTGAAGATAATACATGTATAAAGTTAGCAGGAGAGAACGGCAGAAGTCAACCTCAAGAAGAGAAATCTGAGGTGAAATAGGACATGGAAGAGGCCACCCTCCCTGCTCATACCTTCAGCTGTCAGCGTGGCCTCAGTCTCTGCAATTCCTGCCTTGCACTTGTACACACCAGCATCATCGGGCTTCAGCTTCAGAATTCTGAGCTCTACTGAATGCTTATCCCTCTTGATCTTGTACTTCTCAGAGGGCTCGATGGGTGTGCGGCCCTTGAACCATTTCACAACCTTTGGAGAAGGCCTGAAGTCACAGGACAGGATGACAGAATGACGTTCCAAAGCTGTCTTGTCCTCCAACTTCCTGGTGATTTCTATATGGTAATCTGCAAAGCAGGGGTGGAAGAGAAGAAAGGATGAGGACAATTGGAAGAAGAGGAAAGTCTCTTGCGTGTATTCCATTCCAATTAATGTCAAGTTCACAATGGTTCTTTGAACGACTCTAAAGATAAAACAAACGATTGTCTATAGGGAATGCCATTGACTACATTTCTATGAAGTAATACTGTACAGTATCTACCAAATGCAAGGTCCAGCTCTTGTTCTGTGCTTATTAAATTGCTCCCAATTGTTGAGGCTTTTATTCAAATAAGAATGAGTTGAAAATATAACAAGTACTTTAGGATGTGAATGGATAATCTTACGCTGGGGACAACAGCAGATAAAAAGCCTGCAAGTTTCTTTCAGATGAAATCAATGACAAACCGCACCAAATTTAGGTGCTACCAAACTTAAACTTGTCTAGTTCAGAAATACAATTAATTTCACCTGATTTGACTTCTTTGCTATAGCCAAGGACAAAACCTCAGCTCTGTAAATCTGAATAGTAAGCACATCACAGCTATTCAAACACATCTTTTACTGAGATGCAGCTGTCTCATTTAGTGTCCAACGACTTTGAACTGGAAATGGAGCAGACCAAAGCAGAATCTAAACATGGCTTCTACAAGGACTGATCAAATGCGGCCACCGTCAAATTCAAAGTATCTGATACAGAAGGATCACACTCACAGTCAGACAAAACCTCTTTGGAGAGGTGAACTGACTGCCCTGTTCACCCCCACTTTGGAAATAACTGCACTCATTTCCTACCTGCTCCCAGCAGTGTGGGATGGTGGGATAGCATCACACTTCCCACACTAAGCATCCCACCATGTCACTTGTTCCACCTAAACCTCAGTCCCAAAACAAAAGGGGAACTCGCTTCTGAACCCTCTTCACTTCATTTCAGATGTCTTATATGCTTGATCTCCAACCCACCCCCCACTCAGGAGAAAGACCCCCCCGCTTACACCCTACCATCTTGTTGCATTCTGATGTTGTCATCAGCCTTCAGCTTGTTGTCCTCTTTGTACCACTGGGTCTGAACCTCATCGTGTGAAATCTCACAGACAAAAGATGCACTCCCATATTCATTCACTTCCACATCTTCCAGTGCTTTAACAATCTTGATATCTCCAGCTGTGAAACAGTAGAGATATATTTGTCAGGGTATTTCCAGAACTGAGTGCAGCATCTTTTCCTTACACATATTTGCATAGAAAATAAGTAGGATTATGTTTTATTCTAAACCATCATCCATTCCTGAGTCATTTCTCTCTTCAACACAGTCAATGCATTATTGCCCTTGAACTTAAAGACAGACCTACTAGCTACAATGGAGCTCCCTGCAAACAGTTTTCATGGAAACCAGAATCTCATTTATTCTAAAACCTTTCAAGCAAAATTAAGGGTAGAAAAACAATAGAACTGACTGAATCTTTAAGGTCATTTAGTTCCAGTCCCCCTGCTATAGGCAGGGACACCTCCCTCCACACCAACTCTTCTCCTCAGGGTCAAGGCTTCTCTCAAATCATTCTCCTCTAAGCCTGTGCCTGTGCTTGGGATTGCCCTGACCCAGGTGCAGGGCCTTGTACTTGGCCACACTCAAGTTCATGAGGCTGCCAAGGGCCCACCTCTCCAGCCTGTCCAGGTCCCTCTGAGTAGCATCCCTTCCCTCTAGCACATCAACAGCACCGCTCAGCTTGGTGTCATCTGCAAACTTGCTGAGGCTGCATTTGATTCCACTCTCCATGTTGCCTACAAAAATGTTAAATAACACTGGTCCCAACACCACCCTCCACCTGGACACTGAGCTATTGACTGCAGCTCTCTGAGTGTGACCATCCAGACAGTTCCCTATCCTGCAACTGGTCCATCCATCAAAATCATTTTTCTCCAGTTTGGTGACCAGGATGTCATGCAGGACGGGATCAAATGCTCTGCACAAGTCCAAGTAGATGATGTCAGTTGCTCTCCCATTATCCACTGATGCTGTTACTCCATCATGAAAGGCCACCAAGTTTGTCAGACATGGCTTGACCTTGATGAAGCCATATTGGTTACCACCAATTACCTCATCTTTATTTTCCAAACTATGCCAAGGAGAACTAGACAGAACTCTACAGTGTTGTGTCACTACAAACCTGTCTGAACCATTGGCTTCTCTGCATGCTCATCACTAGTCTCTCCTTAGCTTGTGTGCCTACAAACAATGTATGGGGAATGTCAGCCACAAATCTTACCTAGGGGACATCTTTGCTTCAAAATCCTTTGAACATCACACAATCCCTTTTAACTCTCCAGGTCTGCATTTAGTTATGTCAGAATCAGGCCATATTTCTGTGCTGCTATATCCCTTTCCTTCTGAAGGGCCTGGATACAACTTGGATTAACCTCAGGAGAAGAGTTCCTGCATAGAATCATAGATTTACCCAGGTTGGAAAAGACATTGAAGATCATCAAGTCCAACCGCAGCCTAACCAGTACCCTAACTCTAAAAACCCTACACTAAATCATATCCCTGAGTACCACATCCAAAAGGCTCTTAAACACAACCAGGGATGGTGATTCAACCACCTTTCTGGGGAGCCTATTCCAGTACCTAAAATCTCTAGTATCTAAATCTCTCTAAAAGAGCACAGGTATTAATCTGACCAGAAAGGTTCCTGTTTGTTCATAAAATGAGCCTTTTCCGCTCCATCTTGCATAGGCCACTGGGCACAGGGTAGCTGGGAGACCACAGAAAAAGTGGTTCTGTGAGCAATAGGGAAACTACTGCCTAATCCAACTCCTCCAATCTCTGCGCTCTGCCAGCATGTCTAAATAGGGTGGCAGATACACACAGGAGATAAATATTTCCACTTCCCTCAGCCAACACTGCTCTGAATTTCTATGGGACACACAGTTAGATGAAAAGGCATTTGACAAAGAAGGAAATGAAAGAGTTTAATCTGCTGTGTCATTCTCTCGGTAGCCAGAATAACTAACCCTCGCCAGTGTTAGTTCAAAGAATAGGCAGATTTTATCTCCTGACATGAGCAGTAATTCAAAGAAGCTGGTATATGATCCAGTATCCTGCATATTCACTGCAGGCAGGAAAAGACATTATGAGATAAGGGAGATCTACACATCACTTGTTATGAACACCTCATATAGATAAAACCACACACAAGAGGAGAGTTTAGGAAGAGGACCACTCTTGGACTACTTTCCAAGAGGCATCAATTAGTAACTCTCTTCGCTCATTTTTCACACTACTCCACAGTGTCCTCCTGAGCCCCCTTACTCCTGTTGCCAACTGCTGATGCAGGGAATCCTGAGGAACCAAGGATTCATAGTTGTTCCACCAGTAGTCCTTGGTCAGCTCTCCCTCCCTGCCCCTTCTGTTTTGATCCCACTAACCAAATTTTAGTTAGTCTGAAAAGAGGATGGAAACCTCCGCAGCAATTAGTTTCTAAATATCTTGCAATGGGCAGCTTGTAGGAGCCCCATCTCAATGCCCACAGCACAGGAGGCAGGACTGCTTAGCCCATGCACTAGTGCATTTACCAGCACAGATGTAAGCCCAGATCTATGCACACCAAATACAGGCTCTCAGTTTGCACAAGGAGGCATCCATGGAGCTGAAGTATTAGGCAGATATTGTGGTGGGGCAGCAGTTATTGAGACGCCAGACAGAAAGGACACAGATAACGTGGCAACTCAGCTTTACCATTATGACTGATGATGGAACATCTAATTTCACTGCTCAAAAGAGAACTTCCATATAACTGGAAAGAATGAAATTCACAGGGGAAACCACACACAGACACACACAAAAGCAATACAAAGGAGATGAAGGATGGTTCACATACTAGTGATTCACTCTGAGACGCAAGCAAATGAAAGAGTATCCCCAACCATTTGCCTCCTGAAATGCTAAGTATATAAACTCATTGCTGTGATAACTCTGCCAGACGTGAGTCATACACTGTAAAACCTTATGGGGTCAATCAGTTTAACTTCATAAATTCATTACACCAACAAAAACAGACCATCGTGTCCAGGCTGGTTCATTTCAGCTCTTCAAAGCTGTTGGTAAAACTGCCTGAGAGCTGAAATGCTTACCAGCAAAAGCTAAAAACTGTAAATCAAATGTAATAGGCTGGCTTTGTCTACTGTATAGAAATGATGCCTGAAAAAAAGAAAATAAAAAAGAACGTAAACCAGAACAAATGGAATGGCTACATAAAACAGCCAGTACTGAAACAGCAACCCAACCTGGTTGCAGAATGAGAGAGAAAATGAGAGTTCACCAAAGTCATGGGACAGGACACATGTTCATGTTCATGCTAACACTGAACCCAAGTGGCCACATGAGGACAGCATCTAGTAGGAAATCAGAAAAAAGCATCCTTTCATACGTCCCTTGGGAAGGTGGCATCTACCAGGGCACAGCAGACCCATGTGTTCAGTAACAAGTCTGATGCTTCAGAGCCCAATGATGAGCTACAAACTGGGGTTTAACCAATGCAACACATGGAGGGAAAATCTGTCTTGAGCATAAAGAAGAAAGAGAAAGGTATCCAAAAGGACTAACCAAGAAATGCCCAAACTGCCCATGAAGCATTTCTTCCCGTGGTGCAAAATACCACAAGAGGATTTATTTGCTCTTTCAGTTAAACATAAAATGAACCTTTAGGGTAGCTGATGTCTTGTCTTAGGCTGCTCAGCATGTGGATGTTCCCTGATCTTCATATTCACACTTGTGAATAATGAGACTTCTCTTATTTCCCTGGGAAGTAATGCCCACTTTTTTACTTTGACAGAGCTCCTTCCCATCCTAGAAGGGAAAATATCAAGTCAGATCTCCATTAGTCCTTCCATCTCTGCACTGAGCAAAGGGAGCCTTCAGATCTATGCTTAATTCACCCACTCCCCTAGAATTAATGGAACTGTGCTTACTGGAACATATGCTGAAGCTTAAGCACAGTGCAGTGTTTTCAACATGAAGGAATGGCTATAGAACATGCATAAATTCTGGCTGACCTATGACAGCTTAAAGCACTGCGGAGGACTGTTAACAAGCCTGTTTGGACATCACCTTGAATAAATGACGTTATCCCCAAGTAAGGGAAGGAACAGCTGAGCACCAGGGAGGTACACAAAGTGCCAGAGCAAATTCTCACACTGTCAGGTGCAAAGAAAACTGAGATTTCACCCCAAAAACCCAGTTCACAACAAGGCTACAAAATCCCGGCTGAGAATTTCTGTGTTAGACTTGAAGCTCAAGACTGTACTGTAGTTCAACCAACAATATTTTGTGCAGCATGACCTAAAAAGTTCACAATAAAACCAAAACAAACTTCAATTTCAACTTGATAAATGAACTCAGGACATAATAACAAAGAGTGCTGATCTGGGCAAATAAAAGAGCATAAAGAAAAGAGAGCAGTGAAAAAGCTATCAAGGAAAAGCTCAGACTCGCATCCCTTGGAAGTGAAATTAAAGGCTCTCATTCATTTCCAGAGAAGTCAGAAAGGAAAATACCATTACATGCCATACCTTGAACCACTTGACGTCCATGTTGGGCCTGGACAGCTCACACTCAAATGTGACCTTGTCCTTCTCAATGACGCTACTGTCTGCCAATGGTTTGCTGATTTTCACAGGCAATTCTGAGAAGGAGAAAGAAGAATGTGGATTTAGTTGGGAACTTAGTTTTGTTCATAACCAGGTCCATGGGTGCTGTTAAATGGATCCTTCCAGATGGAAAAAACATTTCAGGTGGCCTCCTAGATTTTACCCCTTTTTGTGTTGCACGCAAGACTGAAAAAAAAAATTACTTCTGCAAAGTTCTTCTTGTCATAAGGAAACAAATATTTGGGGAATGGCAGAACCAGGTAAAATTTTCCTTCACGTCAAGAAAGTATAAATTTCACTCTCATGCTCTTGGTGTGGTTTCTGCTATGATTATTTGGACTAATTAAGCTTCTCCCTGATGAAAGCCTAGAAGTATATCACAAGAAGGACCAACTTACCCGTGACCTTTTATTTGTCTTACTCAAGCATCTCCTCCTGACCAAAACTGACAATAAAAGATTCAGCCAGACTACAGGTTTGAGCAGCTGAGTTGTTTCTAGGATCTCCTGCAATCTCAAGCTTGGAACACACACTTGTCTTTTGACTAAGTGTCTCTTATAGTGCAGTAAAACAACAGGTTTTCACACGGCGATTCCTCATTTACCTTGATCTGAAATCATTCTCAAACCATGTGGGATCAGTCCAGGGAGAAGGGGAGGAGAGGGGAAGGGAAAGGGGAAGTCCACAGTCCTCTAAAATCAGGCTTCTTAGCCTAAAGCTCAACAGCAAATAGCAGTCCACTTCCCCACATTGCTAGACTCCGAGCATTTAAAGAACATCAGCTGACCTCATTATGAGCTCTAACATAGCCAAAGGAATTCATATATTCAAATATTCTCTTGAGTGATGAGAAATATGGAGCATAACTTCAGACTTCTGCTGTTAAACTCTCACTTCTATCATAAACCAGAGTAAGAGTTCAATGCTGTTTTAGATGGAGGACTCATATTTTAAATAACTCATCTCATTAAGGCTTGGATTCCCTACTACAATTAGTTAAATTCCAGTTTGGATCATGCTTCACCTTGGATCACTTAGGGCTTCAGCCACTTATTGGAACTAACTCAATTTGTCTACAGAGAAGCTGTTTTCTATAGCAACAATAAGCTGTGATTGCAACTGGATGTCGGGAGAGCACAAATCCCGCAGTTATCCTGTACCAACATCCTCTCCTTCCATCAGAACAGCAAGTTTTAAACCAGACTCATGCAAGCTTGCATGACACACCTTGTGTAAAACTGTTGGCAGCCATCAGGACAGCCAGTTGCTTCCTGTATAGACACTGTTCCATCAGTTTTGGTTTTTTGTCTCGCTAGAACAACAGCCAGTGTCTGAAAACTCCCACAACTGAAGCAACCACGCTGATATACCGCAGTCACTGGAGATGCTCAAGAGCCACGGGTATGTGGCACTGGGGACGTGGTTAGTAAGTCCAGTGAGGGTGGGCTGGGTTGGACTCAGCTATCTCAGTGGTCTTTTCCAGCCTTGGGTGCAACTTGTAAGAGGGAATGAAGCAGCAAACTGCCCAGCACTGAGCTGCATTCTTCTGACACATGGTATCAGTGAACTGCTGTATTTCCCTATCTTCTCTGAAGCTATTGATCTAACCTAACTGAAAAAGTAAGCCTGAACCTAGATATAAATCAGGATCATAGTCACCCATGGTTGCTTATATATTCAGAAAGACACTCCAGAGGGTAATTCAGCGCATCTAGAAATTAAAGTAGAAGTTCCTTAGTCAAAAATATTCCACAGCCAGATTTTCACCTCGCTACCACTACATTAAAAAGGAGAATCCAACTTGTGGTGTGGGTCATTGATGTTGTTCCGGGGGGAATTGTGGCTGTTCCATGCCCACAGGGTAGAAGACAGCCAGTCTTCCTCTAAGCCACATAAAAAGCTGCTTAGTGCTCCCAAAGCGAATGCTCACCAGTTGTTTCCAACTTGAAGGTCATCTTCTGGCCAGCAGCCTCGCAGATGTATTCTCCAGCATCTTTCTTCTCCAGCTGCTCCACAACCAGACGCCGTGTTTTGCCCACAGATTCCATTCTGAACTTTCTGGAGGAGGCAAGCAGTCTTCCATCCTTGTACCATTTTACTTCGGTTGGATCCTATGCTACTTCACAGCTGAGGGAGGCACTTGCTGCCAGGGCAGCACTCACCTCTTTCTGCACCTGCTCCTGGTTTATAAACACAGGTTTTGGCTCTGAGGGAAGAAAAGAAAAAGTATTGACTGAGGGACTGAAATGAGACCAACTTGCAGGTTTGTATGTACAGGTTGGAACAGGTTTAGGTTACCACTTGTGCCCAAACTAATAGCCTTCACTAGAGAATATCAGCTCTTCTGTTGAAACAAAGTGTCAAATCTAGGCAAGAAAGAACCTAGGAACTGAAGGAACCAAGAGGGTCCTTGAACACCAGTCCCATGGTTGCAAGTCACTATGCAAACATATTGAACCCAAAAGAACATCTGTCCTGCAGGCAACCAAAACCTGAGTTCCTTTTACTTAAGACCCACTGTGAAACATCAAAACACATAAACATGTGATAGTCAAACCACTGGCTGCCTTTTCATGACCCAGAACAGTACTCCTGGCTTCCTGAACAGACTCCTCATGGCCTCTACCATTGCCACAACTGTGACTGTCAAAGGCACAAAGGAAATATGCTCACCAACGCAGTCCTTTGTTCTTTGTGTGTGATTTGCAGATATCTATCTTACTTTGAGCTCTGGCAATAGTCAGCTCTACCAGGTCTCTTACTGTGAGTAGCAGACTCACCTATCCAGATGCAGCCTCCAACATAAAGGCATAGTAAAAAGGCAGTGTACTACTAGGAGAAGTTCCTGCTTCTCCTGCCATGAAAGGCTGCACGTAGAACATGCACTCCAGCCTCACTGCACATACTTATCTTAGTCAAATGTTTAGGTGAACAAGAATTACAGTTTGGGATCTCAGGCACAGGAGAGATTTGAATAATATCTTGAATATTGCTTCCACTGTACATATATTACTAATTATTGCTCTACAGACAGACTGAAACAGGTCTTTGTGTCATACTGAAACCAAATACTTTCTACAAACCCAGGCAATCAAGTCTAGGGAAAAAACCTCAGCACAGACTACAGTGATCCAGGTGCAGTATAATAGAAACTAGATTTTACTTTACTGTTCTCTGCTGTATTTCATACAACACCTGTCTTACCTGTGACATGAATCTTGAAGGTGAGTTTCTGGCCAGCAGCCTCGCAGCTGTACTCCCCTGCATCTTTCTTCTCCACCTGGCTCACCACCAGCCGACGCTGTTTGCCCTCTGACTCTACCTTGAACTTCTTGCTCGAGGTGATCAGTTTCCCCTCCTTTTATCACTTGACCTCTGTGATAAAATGTTTGCTCATTAAGACCGGGATGTGGTAGCATTGTGGTGGAGTGCTTGTTCATTAGGACCGGGATATAATGGTGGAATATGGAGGCCACAAAGGTTGCAGAACACTCTAATTTTATGGGTAGATTGTGTACTCTGCGTAGTTACAGGCAAAGCGCGCCCCGATGGATACAAAGTTCCACGGAAGGACCAACCAAGGAACGACACACCAAGTCGCACGATCACAACCGACCAATTAAAGGACAATACGCTCGGGATGGACAATACAAAAGAAGTTGCAAGGGACGGGACGGCGCGGCAGTTGGAGGAACAATAATCCCCCTGTCGCCCAGCGCTGAATTGCCTTTTAGTTTTACCCGCTACAATTAATAAAAGTTTATAATTGGAACATTATTGGCTCATTGCTTATAAATTGATGACAACCTCCATCTTCTCCTGGGCCACCTCGCAGCTCAGCGTGGCATTTTTCTGTTGTTGCAGCCTTCACCACCTTCTGTACCTTCTCCTTGTTTGTAAATACAAATTCTGGCTCTGAAAAGAGAGAGATACATTAGTTTGGCCTCTTGAAAGAAGAGCAGGTTTTGGGGAAGGAGTCAGAAAAATGAATCAGTTCTCCCAGTCTGATGCCCCAAGAGAATGATGTGGAGAGAAGTTGTGCAATTTATGGATGCCCCATCCCTGAAAACATTCAAGTCTAGGCTGGATGGGTGTTAGAGCAACCTAGTCTCAAAGAATGTGTTCCTTTCCAGGACAGAGATTGGAACTGGATGATCCTCCAGGTCCCTTCCAACAAAAGGCATTCTGTGATGCTTCTTGTATGACTCTCATGACTCTTTCGTCCCCTAGCTGCCATTTACTTATGTCTTCAAAACATCAACTTATACAAAACATTCCTGTAGTATTCTCTCCCATGCTAAATGAGCCCTTCCAAGACAAAAACATGTTACATAGAGCACACCCCCTAGTGCTTGACACAAAGCCCCTGTTCTGAAACTTCCTGAGACGCAGCTGCATTGCAGAGTTGTTCTAGTGGTACAGGCACGTGGGAATGGAGAAGTGCAATCAGAACTTTCTTGTCTATGGCCTCATTCCCACAGCAAAAGGAAATTCCTGAAGATTTTAAAAGATGGAGCTGCCTCACAACTGTATTTAGAATAATTTGTTCAATTTCCTCATCAGAAATTAACCACCCCAAAGTTCAGCTCCAAAAATTTTAAGCATAGCAGGGAAAACTTACAAACTAATGACCGTTTTCTAAAACATTCTAGAATGAAAGGCCAAAATGTGTTCTCTCTCACCTGTGACATGAATCTTGAAGGTGAGTTTCTGGCCAGCAGCCTCGCAGCTGTACTCCCCTGCATCTTTCTTCTCTACCTGGATCACCACCAGCCGACACTGTTTGCCCTCTGACTCCACCTTGAACTTCTTGCTCAAGGTGATCAGTTTCCCCTCCTTGTACCACTTCACCTCCATCTTCTCCTGGGCCACCTCGCAGCTCAGCGTGGCATTTTGAGTCAGTGCAGCCTTCACCTCCTTTTGTACCTTATCCTTGTTTGTAAACACGTCTTCTTTCTCTGCAGGGACATCACAACAGTCACACCATTTTGCTGTAGTCTGCTGCAGAGCTTACTCCAGTTCCCCATTTTCATTATACTTGCCCTTCACAGGGACCATCATGATGCCTCATTAAGACAGGAAAATACTTTCCCCTCTATTTTGCCTTGGGAAATGAATAGGCATATCATTTCATATCATATCATAAATCTAAACATTTCGCAGTCTGATAGCAGATTTGGACATGAGATTTAGAACACCTGCATGCACTGCTGAACCTCCTCCCTTCTCTTTGTTTCTTCTGATGTCTCTCTACATTTCCAGTAAATCAGAAGGGAATGGCCCTCTAGAACAGGTTGCCCAAGGAGACTGTGGATGCTCCATCCCTGCAGGCATTCAAGGCCAGGCTGGATGTGGTTCTGGGCAGCCTGGGCTGCTGGTTGGCAACCCTGCACATAGGAAGAAGGGGGTTGGAACTGGATGAGCACTGTGGGCCTTTGCAACCCAGGCCATTTATGAGTCTGATTAGTGGCATTTTCCACCTCATTGTGTCATTCAAATTTTGTAACCAGATCTCATCAAACACCTCCCCTTTTCTCACTCCGTGCATGCCTGGTGTGCTCTTGCACTGTAACCCTGCAGACACCAGCTGACTACAAGAGCTGCACAAGTTACCCTCCTTGCCTATTGTTTGTTGCAGTAATTCATTCCTGGATGGAAAAGCACATGTAGAAAAGTGTTGCTATGACACTAGATGACAAAGAAAGTCCTATAGCCAAAATGTTTTGCACCAGAGAGGCTGTAAGTTGATCCTCCAAATGCAAGACACACAAAATGAAGTGTTCCTTTATCTCTGGGATTCCAAGCATTTTCTCACCTCTGACTTTCACTTGGAATGTTGCTTTGTCATCTTTTGTTTCACAGCTGTAGCTCCCTTGGTCTTTCAGGGTCACATTTTTGACCATGAGCTTGCGGTGCGTCCCCTGGGAGATGATGGTTGTCCTCTGGTCCTGCTTCACCTCTATTTGATCTTTCTTCTATACGACAGCTCCGCTTGCAGCTGACACCTCACACACCAGCTCCAGGTCTTCAGAAGGACTGACTGATATTTCTGGAGTCGTTTTGGACTTGCTGACAAAATTAATGGCTTCATCTGAAGAGAAAAAGAGAAAGTGGTTTACATCCTGACTCAGGCTTATTCAGCACAGCATTAAGATACAGTTAGAACTGATTGTAATGTCTCTGCTCATTACATCTGGGGGATCAAGTTTCACCTCTGGAGGTACTCACATACAAACGTGTGCTTGATTCTCCTGTGTAAGGAAAGAGTAAGTTCTATGCAGACAGTTCTTATTTCTTCTAATCAATTCTGTATTCTGCACATGTTCTTCTGAAGCTAAAATGAAGGCAGCTAAGTAACCTGTTTGCAATACATGAACAAACCAATTCAACACCTTGTCTCTAAGCTAACAAGCAGCGTTTGATGAGCACATCAGTATTTCATGCCCTTCATTCCATCCAGACTGTATTGGCAATAACTATGCTGGTATTAACAAGGATAGCAATTACAAGCAAAATGGTAGAAATACAGAAGATATAAGGAAAAGGGAACTCACCAGAGCTGAGGCGATCCTCCCTGGTGAGCGATCTCCAAGAGATGCTGCCTCAGTGAGGGTCAGCCCTTAAATGAGGTCTCAGAGGAGGTGGAGTCGAACTCCACCCCTCCAGGGAGCACAGCTACATAACTTTCACCTGTGCTCCCACAGCTGACCCCACACTTGCCTCAGCTGATCAATCAGTGGTTCACATTGTGATCTCCCATACACTCCACCCCTTCACAACATGAACCAATGATTAGGTGAGTTCCCCTTATTACAGAGACCCAATCACGACGCTGATACAATCTCCCGTCGCATTAGATGTTGATATTATTCAAATGATGATGATTGGATGGGTGTTTATGATCTTCCATGGGCCAGTGCTTGATAGATGTTACCGGAGACAAATCATCTTGAAGTGCAGGTCCGTCTGCGTTTCATCAGTCCAGAGTAATGGTCCTAGAGGCTTAGAATCAATCTTAAGGGGAGTAATATAGATGTTTCAAGGGTACTAGGAGGGGAAGATCCGCCCTCCAGGGCAAGATACAGGCCGTATTCTTATCTTGGGTCAATACTTCTGCTTGTACTGGATTATGTCCCGGCCTCCGATACCATACCCTCTGGCCAGATATCTGTGGCTGTATAACTATATCTGGCACCAGAGGAGGAGTCTTGATCTGCCATAGGGACATAATAGGTGTTCCTTTAGCAAAAAAGGCCGGAGTATTGACCACGATGTCAGTAGGCCATGTACCTATCACCGAGGGGGTGACTGAACCTCCCACCTCCAATAATCTCCCCCAAGGTGCAAGTAGGCCACACCATTTGGGTCCTACCTGCACCTTCCAAGGCCAATTTATCTTATGGATTCCCGGTTCTAAATTCTCAGGGGCAGGGAGCAGAAGATTATTTTCAGTACCAACCTGCGGTTTTACCTTATTATCGGTGCCTGTAATTTGGATCCTAAGAGGGGAGGCCCATATAGTTTGTAACATTTTCAGGGCACTGGGTCTGCCATCCCGAGGTCTTTCATTCAGGTCCCGCACGGTTTCATATAATCTTTTTGTCCACCCCTGCAGGGACTGAGAGTCTGTTTTCAGGGCAGCCTTAAGGATACCACTATAACGTTCAATAAGGCCTGCCCCTGTTGGGTTATATGGCAGGTGGAATCGCCATTCAATGTTGTTTTCTTCTGCCCAGCGCTGTATCATCGCTCCAGTGAAGTGAGTCCCTTGGTCACTCTCGATAACTTGAGGTGTCCCGTATGCAGACATCAGTTTAGTAAGTGCCTTAATTGTGTATGCTTGATTTGCCTTTGGTACAGGATAGGCTTGCAGCAGTCCACTTACAGTGTCAACGCAGGTCAGGGCATATCTCGCCCCCTCAGACCGAGGGAGGGGCCCAATGTAGTCGACCTGCCATCTCTGAAGAGGACTATATCCTCTAGCAATGTGGGATGTTGTTTCAGGCAACGGTCTCGGTCTCATCTTTGAGCAAGCATCGCAATCCTGACATGCTTGAACGATATCAGATAGTTGTACAGGCAGCCCCCATGCTTTAGCAGCTGCCCACATTATCTTCTGTCCAGCATGCCGTAGCTTCTGATGTAACCAACGGGCAATATTTTCAGATTGTGAATTCTCAATCCATCGGATTCGGGCCAGTGTGTCAGCTTCATCATTTCCTAGTGACTGCAAGGGTTGATGACCAGAGACATGGTAGACACATACTGTCCTGTGTTTGACCGTATTCCAAATGTCTACCCACATGTCTTTACCCCAAATCGGTCGGGCGTGGATAGTCCATTCCTGGGTAGCCCATTGCGTAATCCACAGAGTGAGCCCCCGGTACACAGCCCAACTATCTGTACAGATGTTCAGGACGCCGTCACCAGGTTCTTTAGTTATAACCATCCACACGGCTCGCAATTCTGCCCATTGGCTGCTTCGACCATCCCCCTCATCAAACCAGATGGTCTCAGTAGAGGGATGGTATGCTATTGCTCGCCACTTGCTCGGGTTGCCTCTGCTGGACCCATCCGTATACCAGGCATCTTCAGGAATAGGATATCTTCCTTCCTGAACGGGACTCTTCTCTGGTGGAGCAACCATCGGTTCTTTTGATGTATCACTGTGATACGTCACTGGGCCTAGGATCTTCTGTAGTTCTTCTTTAAGTGGAGATGAAGACAGACTGCTTCTCTGGCTTAGATAGGCGACCCATCGTGCCACCGTTTGTGCTTGGGCCACCCCCGTCTTAGGAAGGTGAGTCAAATCTCTCACCCACCCCTGGATTGGTAATGAAGTCTTAACTATGACCTCTGCTGTTTGCGTTATCGGCTCTACTGCTTGTAATGCCGAATAGGCAGCCAATAACTGTTTCTCAATCATGCTATATCGTTCTTCTGCTCCGTGCCAAACCTGAGACCAGAATCCAATGGGGGTTCGAACAGAACTCTGGCGTTGCCACAGGCCCCAGCCAAAACCATCTTGAGTAACATGAACATCTAGTTCAGCTGGGAGGGTCGGATCAAATATACCCAACGCCTGAGCTTGTTTAACTGCCAGTTTTGCCTGTTGGAAAGCATCCTGTTCTATCTTTCCCCAATTCCATGATTGACCCTTCTTTGTAAGCTTGTATAATGGCCTTAATAGCTGAGCTAAATGAGGTATAAAGGAGCGCCAATACCCCAATATACCCAAACATTCTTGCAATTGTTTTGATGTTGTAGGGACTGGAAACGCTTGGACTTTATCTACTACCGCACTGGGTAGTACTTTGGTTTTCCCGGACCAAATTACTCCCAGGAATTTTACAGATAGCCCCGGACCTTGCACCTTCTGTGGGTTTATAGCCCACCCTCTTTTCTGCAGGTAAGCTATCAACAAATCTGCTGCTTGTCTCACCGCCTCTAACGAATCGGATGTTAACAGGAGGTCATCAATATAATGATATAAATTGACATTATTTGGCTTTTCCCACTTAGCCAGATCACGTGCCACTAAATTATGACAAAAAGTGGGCGAATGTACGTACCCTTGGGGTAGGACCTGGAAAGTCCATTGCCTCCCTTCCCATGTAAATGCAAACTGATCTTGCGATTCTTCACTGATTGGAATACTGAAGAATGCATTCGCCAAATCCAAGACACAGTGATATGTTTTGATTTCCCTGCTTAGTGTGTCCATTAGGGAGGCAATATTGGGTACAGCCGCATGAACAGGTGGCGTGACCTTATTTAATTCCCTATAGTCTACTGTCATCCTCCATGTTCCATCCGGTTTTCGCACTGGCCATATTGGGGAGTTATATGGGCTATGTGCAGGCCTTATAATACCCACTCTTTCTAATTCCTGCACCGTCTTTGTTATTTCATCCTGCCCACCCGGGAGTCTGTACTGTTTCACATTAGTAATCCGGCGTGGCTTCGGCAAACAAATAGGCTCATGTTTTGCATGGCCTCTCAATATTGTCTGGATTGCCCGGATACTAATGCATCTCTGCCGCAATCGGAACTCTCCCACTGTTGTATGGAGAGCCAGACCCCACAGGATATCAATTCCTAATATATACTCTGGAATTGGGGCAATGGATACCTTGTACTCCCGTGGTGGAAGACGCCCGACCCCCAGTTTTACCCAGGTTTGGGTGACCGGAATGGTTTGTCCCCCAAAACCTCCAATCATCACTCTATTACCTTTAAATTTAGTTGGGTCTCCATATATTATAGATGTCTCTGCCCCGGTATCAACTAGGGCCATAACCTTCTGTATATTCTTTCGGGACCAGTATATCGTCAGTTCCACATAGGGCCTCCGGTCCCGTCTAGAGGCCCTAGGAGGACTGACATCCCTCGTCAAGCCATGAACTGAGCCAGATTCAAGTTTTTTACCTCCGATACCTCCGGTGTCATAACCCGAGGCACCCGAGGTGGCTTCTTTTTCCTATTTGGAACTATAAAATCTTCTAAATTCCATGTTGTTGTTGGTCGCCGCTCTATAAATCTTATCCCTGGCCTTTTGGGTTTATTCTGAAATTTTTGTTCATCCTTCAGTTGCTTCCACAACTGAAGGAGAACCTGATTGGGCTGCCCATCAATTTTTGAAAACTGAACGCCTGCCCGGAGCAGATCATTAAACATTTGTTTCCGGGATACCCTAACAGGTCCTGCCCGAGAAGTTCGCGGGGCCGATCTTCTGGCTCGCACTATTGGAAAAGCCTCGGCATCCTCAATCACCCTGATATTGCGCTTAGCTCGTAAACGCTCAGTTTCTCCGAGGTCTGCTACCAATTGGGCGGCTTGTTGGACTACTGCCTCTGCGGATACTACTGGATTAAGTATGGAAACCAAGGTTCCATACATATGAGAGAGTGCTTACTGTAAAATTAGGTCCCTCATTCCCGCAGAAAATTTAACCATATCAGGGCTATCGAATGTGTCTTCGTAGATAGCCTCTCTCATACCTAATTCGCGTATATAATTTTGAAGGTCTTCCATAGAAGACCACATCCCTGTGTTTACTGGCATGTCAGTTTTATTTGTCCACACCATGCGGCAAGCAGCCATTATCCATTCTACAATTGAATGGTTTTCTTCAGGGAACTGAGTCCCAGCATACAGTCTCTGCCGAAGGGCAGGATGTACTGTTATTGTGGCCAACTTAGATACTTCGGGGCCACTAACCAATACACTATCTGCCCCTGAATCCCATAACCGTAATAACCAAGCCGGAACACTTTCCCTTGGCCTTTGCCTAAATCGTTGCACTAGGTCCATGAGTTCAGTAGGCGTATATGGACGGGCTGTTACATGTAAAACAGATTCGGCAGGGGGCCATTGATCAGGAGGCACTCCTGCTGGTCGATCTTGAATTTTCTTTGTTTTTTGAGTTATTACTGGACGGACTTCTAGTGAGTCCGTCTCAGATGGTTTTTCTAGATCAGATTTAGTGATCTTATTTTGATTCATTTCTTCAGGATCTTGATCGTCATTAAATGAAATGTATCTAATTTGAGGGTTGGAGGAAGAAAATGACGGTTTTTTTCCTGTCAATAGATTGATCTCACCCTCCAATTTTTCAATACGGGCCCTTAACAATTCATTTTCATGTGCAATGTTGTTTGATTTTATCTCTGCCCGATTTAAAGCATTTAATAATGGCCAGGCTGCCATAGATGCAGCCATTCGCTTTTCTTTTGTAATTAAGATATCTTTTTGTAGTCCTAGAAAGTAATCAGTTAGACAATAGGCGTCCATGTTATTTGGTACTCTTAAAGGGCCCCATTGTTCAATAATTGTTGCTAATTGGTAATATGGGGACGCCTCAAAACCTGGAATTTGTCCAGGAAGGCATGTCCCTAAGGGGGTGGTCTTCTCCCCATTGTACCAATTAAAGATTTTCCACACAAAGGACATTTTTTTTTTTCCTTATATTTCTAGATGCCAAGTCAGTGGCTCCTGCCTGGCTTGCCAAATGTATTGGCAATAACTATGCTGGTATTAACAAGGATAGCAATTACAAGTAAAATGGTAGAAATACAGAAGATATAAGGAAAAGGGAACTCACCAGAGCTGAGGTGATCCTCCCTGGTGAGCAATCTCCAAGAGATACTGCCTCAGTGAGGGTCAGCCCTTAAATGAGGTCTCAGAGGAGGTGGAGTCGAACTCCACCCCTCCAGGGAGCACAGCTCCATAACTTTCACCTGTGCTCCCACAGCTGACCCCACACTTGCCTCAGCTGATCAATCAGTGGTTCACATTGTGATCTCCCATACACAGACAGAACCTGCCTGAGGAGCAAGCTGATGGCTGTCAGCTACAGGCAGACCTAGCTTTGTACTGCATTTCTTAGAGCAACAACTGTTGCTTTCAGTCACTGAATATACCAAGGCCAATTACTATGCCAGGAACATTTATGGCATCAGTGAACAAAAAATGCGTTAAAAATTGTAATAGACAGGAGCCATTTATTCTTTTATAACTAGGTGACCAAAGAACAACAGTCCTTCTAGAGTCAAGCTGTTAAGAACTAATAGCATCAATCAATATCACATAGATAGATTACTTCCCTGCCCTAAGACCATCTTGCGACCATTTGGTGCTCCTAATTAAGCCCTCTTGATGGCATTTTGTCTGAGCCATGCGACATTTTGTGATAGGAGTTACTGCTAGTGTTCCCTTAACCCTACACCAAAGTAGGAGGTATCCATTCTCAGGGAATCACGCAGGCTTCCTCTGTATTTGATGCTCAGAGACAGCCCCAGAACTTTTTAAATCTTAGCTTAGCTCTCATCCAATAATGTTCATCAAACAGTGCAACTTGTCCTTTGGGGATGCCTTTCTTCTGCATCAACCAGTTCCAACGGAGTCTTCTTGGCTTGTTTTAGATCAGTTTTTCAACAGATAAAGCCAGGGTCTTTGAATTACAAAGTGAAATTGCAGAATGCATGATTCTCAACCAAACAGAACAGCAGGTGGGATGCAGGGTGAATACCTGAACCAACACCACCTGCAAGCAATCCTTCAATATCTTAGGAATCTCTAGCCACCCCAAATCCAGTGTTGTGCTTGATCTATCATCTCTGCTGAGTTTTTAGCTAAGCTGATGGTGAGCATCACGGTGGTGATGGGTGAGCAGTCAGACTAGAGGGTCTTAATCAACCGTAAGGATCCTGTGATCAGAGGAACGTGAATGTGCTGTTAAAGGTCACAAGCGCTGCACTGCAGCATGAGCATACACAGCGAAAGGCTTTCAGTAGAGCTTCAGTTCATAAATGAGGACTGGGTTATGGAAAATAGGCTCAAGATATAAAACAGAAAACAGATCTTAACGCCAGGTTCTGTGAATGCAACCAGCTGAATTTCACAGATATTGAATTTCAATGACAATTTCTTGTGTTATTTTACCCTCCAGCTCCACCCTGAACAGGAACATGTCAGTGACAAGCATTACTCCTCCAGGCTTGACCTAACAGCGCTTTACTTGCACTATGAGCTAATGGCTGTGCTTACAGCACCTCAGGGAGACACCTCAGAGATCACAATGTCCTTCGGGTACAGCAGGAGACACTCAACTCTCCAAATGTGGAGTTTAATTTGTCCAAAGAGGAGACAGGATTCCCATGCTAATAACTTAGGACCATTTCAGTCATAGGTTTAAAGATGATGTAAGTGCTGAGGCAATACATGAACTAGATGAATGAAGCCCAGATGTCAGGGCTCAAGTCGTGACTCCAGCCCCAGCTGGAGCTAAGGCTGTCTTGAATTCATCACAACACAGTTACATTATTTGCTCATACTGTGGATTTGCATAGGGACAACAGGAAGGTCAGAATTGCTTCAATAGAGCTATGCAATCTTTGTCCTAAATACTGGAAACCCACAGCGTTGGACAAATAAAATGAATTAAGTCTGAAGTGCTTTACATGGATTGTGATCCTATGTTTGCCTCACAAACTTACCTGAGACTTTCCAATCAAAAATCAGAGTGTCATCTCCAATTGTGTAGATGTATGTTCCCTCGTCTTCTTTCGTTACAGCTGAAGCCACAAGCTTATGCAGTTTCCCTTTATCTTCCATTGTGAATTTCTTACTGGTCTTGATTTCTTTGCCATTTTTGTACCACTTCACCATGACATTGGCTTCAGAGGTCTCAGAAACAAATTCAGCTTGTTTTCCAGCAACGGCCCTGATTACTCCTCCACTTGTCTCTTTGATTACGAAGTTTGCCAGTGCTGAAACAAAATATGAAGACACAAAATACATATGATGGTAAAGGACTGCAGGGACATTGGTGACCATGAGGCATTCATTTATCATAAGATCAAACGTGCACGTTTAATCCTAGTTCTAATTGCTAGATTCTAATTCAGAAGCTGGCAAATTGGCAGCTTTTATAAACCACGTACCAGATTACCTTATCTCCACAAGTTGAAGGACGTACACTGTACAGGGGACAGAGCCAAAGGAAGAAGCCCAAGGCTTCAAGAAAATGTCTAAAATAGGAAAACTGAGGAAAGAATTGGAACAAGCAAACTAGAAGGAAATCAATGGAGGGGGTATCTATTACTGCACTGTAACCCCCTGGCAAACAAATCAAGCCTAAAAGATAGAGATATCACTTAGGACTGAAAAGAAAAAAGAAAAAAAAGAATTCCTTTATGGAAATTAATTGGAGTGCAAAAGTTAGATGATAAAACTGGCCCTTATTAACACACAGTGGAATAATTGACTTCAAAGATTCAAAATCTCACCACTGTCTTAGCCAAAAGTTCAAGCCTAAGTCCACGGTCCTATTTTACTGAGGGTAATTGAGCTTGTTTTCCAACTTCTTGTTAACATATCATTTCAAAACAGCGCACACAACTGAGTTGGGTCTGTTGAGACAGCGCAGTCAGAGCTGCTAAAATCAAAGTCTGGATTATGCATGCATTTGTTCTGCAGTTCCAAGAACACGCATGTATAATACAAATTCAACAACGTTCTACAGAATGCCTGTATTTAGGAGCTCGAGAGCCAGCTGATGGACACTGGGATGACTGAGATCCTGTCAATACATTTAACTCCATCCTATCATACAGTCAAATTTCATTCATTTTTTCAGGAACTGTCTCTTATCATTGTAGTCCCGTCACCACTGCTGGATGTGAGCCCAACCACACAAAAGCAGCTGCTGGTTTTCACTGCAGATACTGCAGTAAGGAGAAACAGCCTCCAGACTGGACCAGCTGAGCGTGGCCCTACCAGGATTTGCTCCAAAGGTCTTATTACCAGTAGTGCTTCCCGATGAAATACATGGGGGTCCTCCTTTGATTCCAACCCCAACCCACCCCACCATGCCCCCTGATAACATCCATCAGGGCCACATCTCGACAGCTCCTGAACACCTCCAGGGATCCCACCACCTACCTGGGCAGCCTGTGCCAGTTAATTCTATGGGCAGACCTGCCAGTATGAAATATTATGCTAACATGACAAAGAGAGAGAAGAAAAGCAAAATTAAGACTAGCTGACAAGCCTTGGCAGGAAGTTCTGCTCTCCATCAATTTAGTCCCTGTGACTCTTCACAGGTGTTTTCTACATTTGGGATCACTGCTACAAAAAGAGATGTTGACATCATCTCTTGTGGCCACCCTGACAGAAGAGCAGGAAGGCTGGGATGCTCTTTTTCCTGTCTTTCCCTTGATTTCCTCTATATCTTAGGGACGAATCACAGGACAGAACACAGAAATCAAATGGCTCTACAAAGCAGATTGGCCAGTTCAAGTCAAAACAGCCACTGAAAACACCCCAGATGCTGTCTGACAACAGCTGGACTGTCGGGGAGTCAGGTGAATGCAGTCTGCTGGCCCTGGGCAGGAAGAGGACAGCCCAGACTGTCACATACCTTTCACTGAAAGCTGATAGAGCATTTTATCCCCCTCACAGATGCACTGATAACTTGCAGCATCATCCATTGAGTCGTTGTGAATTTTCAGGGTGTGTTTCTTCCCCACAATTTGCAGTTCATAATTTTCACTGGCCTTGAGCTCCTTCCCATCCTTCATCCACTCCACAGTAGCGCCTGTGTCTGAAAGCTCAGCCTGCAGTTTGGCTTCCTCACGCAGCCAAGCGCAGATCTTTTCTACATCTTTGCTCTTCTTGGTAAATCTCACTGCAGCACCTGTCAGGAGCAAAGGCCTCGTTATTTCAATTTATATCAGGCTAACGTGGTCAATGTTTGCTGCAACATCTCTGAAAAAGTATCACCTTCTGTTCCTGCACTCATCATTGTGTCAGTGCTGAGCAATTCACGATATTTCATTTGGTCTTCTTGCTGGATTTACTAAGTAAAAATCAACCAAACATCTCCTTCTACTGATTAATAATGCTCTAAACATGCTTCTGCAGAGGTTTCCACCCAATGACAAACAGGTCCTCCCATCATGAATGTTTATTTGTTCTACTTTGTCATGCAAAGCTGATTGATAGAGATATTATTGGAATGATTGCTCCCCTACTTCTAAACTATTCCAGTGCAATCAGAAAGGCTGTCTGAACCTGCAGCTGAAAGTACTGCTCTATGGTCATGCAGTGGTAAACCTGGTGACTGAATGCACTGGCCAATAGCTGTGAACTGCAGACATTCATCAGCTGGCATGCTTGCACGTTGTTGTAAGGTCAATAGTAAACATGGCATCCCCTCCAGGTACAGCTTCACCAGTTGTTAGGGGGGATTTCACAGCCAGGACTGGGTCTGAGGAAGAACATGTATGTCTTAATGCTCTTTAGATGCAAGTCTGGTATCTCATTTAGAGATGGAAGATTAAATCATAGGTACATTTCTACTTCTCCCTTTGCATGAGTGCTAGAAGAAGCACTTCTGTGCTTAAGATCTGTTACAGAAAGTTCTGCCTCTTGCACATGTGAGATATCAAAAGATAAGGATATTCATGTCTCTGTCACAGAAACAACTCGTATCACTTTAGTGGTAGCTGGAGGTTGATAGGAGATAGGAGAACTAGGAATAAAGGAAAGCCTTTGGTGTGTTAATGCACTGCTAACCTTAAAGTCAAAGGAAGCATCTTTAGGGAACCAACACAGCTGCTCAGCACACACTGACCCATTTCCATTGGGGTTTTTGTGCTTACCAAGGTGCACGCTCCCTGGGAATTCCAGAGACGGGCTCTGTCCATGCGCATTGACTGCAGACACTCGGAACTGATCATCAGCCTCTTCAGACAGATTGCTCACCGTGAACTCTGGGACGGGGACATGAGACTCGTGGCACCTCACCCAGGTGAAGCCAGTTAGTTTCTTGCATTCCACAATGTAGCCATCGACTGGAATGGGGCGGTGCATCTTCGGAGGGGACCATGCCAGCGTCACTGAGGTTTCTGTTTTATTTTTCACCACGGGGTCAGTTGGGGGCTGGGTGGGAGGTTTTCTGGGAGCTGAACAGAAATAAATTTCAGAAATATTAGCATAAGGTCATGTAGGCTGGAAAAGACCTTCAAAAGACCTTCAAAATCAGCAGACTCAACTTTCAGCATGACCTACTGAGTCCCACCATTAACTACTGTGGTACCTGAGGACATACATGACAAGCTTATTCCTGCAGGTATTTACATAGTGAATATATTCACCCTCTGGTTGCTTTGGAACATTTTAGAGGTTAAAATCCCATCAGACTTTTTCACTGTGTGCAGCCACTGATACAGGCAGGAGGCTGGGAATTACCTGATGGGCTCTAGTTACAGACTACTGACACAGTAAAGGATTGATTTCATTTAATTTTGGCCATCAGAAAGTTTGGTGTCTGGTTTCAGTCACCCATCTGGACTCCAATTATAATCATATGGAGAACAGCACATTCAGGAGAACTCATCTCAATAAACCTGAATGAAATCACAGAATCATAGGATCATGGGAGGGCTTGGGTTGGAAGAAACCTTCAAGATCATTAAGTGCTAGATGCCAAAGGTCCCACTAACACAGTATTAAGCCAAAAGCTAGATGCTGGAATCAGATCTCCTGACCTTACCATCAGAAACTGAGATGTCATATTTTGCTCAGAGGTGCCTGCTTGTAGGAGGGACAGCTTCCGAGCTTTTTCTGCTCCAGGAACCAGCTCGAGCTTCAGAATTTAAACAGCAGTCAGAAATTAAACTGAGCTTTGTCACCTCCATCAAACAGAAGGAGTGGTTGGGTGGTACAGCTTTCCAAATCGCTTAGAAACTGTCACAACAATCAGATGCCTACCTTTTCTTTTTTAACTTGTTAATACATAGAGCTTAATAGCATCAGAATGCCCCAAGCACTTCAGACAACAGGACAGCTGTAAACCCTTCTTTAAGGATTCCTTTGTTTAACCACTGAGTAACTGTAATTCAGTGGTGCTGGTAGGAGAAGGGAAGTCCTAATCTTCCCAGATGGTGAACAGAGTTGATGTTCACATGCAGACTGGTGCTGCAGCAGAGCCAGAAACCACTCATTTGGGAAACACAGCACCAAGAAAATAATGGGAATAGCTTCATAAAATCAGGAGCTTCACTCAAATTTCATGTCAGATCTATAATTCTTCCTATTTTCAGGAAGAAATGATTTCCCTTTTTCTTGTAGTTTTATTTTCTTTTCCTTTCCAGCAAGCAGCTTTGTAGCTTACAAATTGTTTTCTAATCACCTCCTGGTGTGGACAAATCACACAGGTCTGACTCCATGTTTTACATAGTTAGCATATTATATTTGTTCCACTATGGAACTGTACAGTCATAGAATGGCCTGGGTTGAAAAGGATCCCAAAAATCATCCAGTTCCAACCCCCTGCTATGTGCAGGGACGCCATCCACCAGACCAGGCTGCCCAGAGCCACATCCAGCCTGGCCTTGAATGCCTGCAGGGATGGGGCATCCACAGCCTCCTTGGGCAACCTGTTCCAGTGCGTCACCACCCTCTGAGTGAAAAACATCTTCCTAAGATCCAACCTGATCCACAACCCCTACACACCCTCAGAGCCCCCTAGAGCCCCTAGTCCTCCTATTGCCCACCACAGCCCCATATGCCCACTAGAGTCCCCCTCAACTCTCTTTACAGGCCCTGCACAGCTCTATATAACAGTCTTATAGAACTACCTCTAGTAGAAGCAATCTCCACACAGAGATCCTTTCCCAGCACACTGCGCCACGGGGGGAGCAAAACGGGGGGGGGGCACATACACACACAGCGCCGGGGGGGCCCGTAACCGACCCCCACCCATCCTTTAAAGGGGTGGGGGGTCCGTTTTAATGGGGGGGGGGGCGAGATCACCTTCACCCCCCACCCCCCCATCCCCACCCCATCCTTTAAAAGGGGGGTGTCCATTTTGGTGTTGGGGGGCAGTGACAATCCGCCCCCCCACCCCATCGTTTAAAGGAGGGGGGGTCCGAGACCACCCCCCCCACCCCATCTTTTAAGGGGGGGGGTCAGGGGCTCATGGGGGGCAGCACATCGTGCACAACATTGTAAGGGGGGGGGGCTCTAAAAGGGGGGGGTTACAAAAAGCATAGCTCTCAACTATAGATGGGATTGGGGGGGGCTCAATCGATGGGGGGGGGCCCTTCATGTGGGGGGGGCACAGCGTAAGTCAGCGGCTTTGAGGGGGGGTGTTGGGGCTGTTTGGCCTTTGGGGGGGTTATTGTGTGCCCCACCCCCACCACCCCCACACACAATGGGGTGTTAATGTGGGGGGGGGGGGCTTAGATTAGTTGCGTTCCCTATAGCACTGCCCCCCCCCGTCATTAACCCCCCCGCTTTATCCTTACGTCTGAGCCCCCCCCCGACAGCGCCCCATTCATCTTGATGGGGGGGGGGGTTTGTCACACGACCCCGGCGCGGCTTACGGCACATCGTCGACCCCACCCCACCCCCCATAACCCCACCCGGGGGGGGAGGGGGCGATGTGGTGAGTGGGGGGGGGTTTCCGGAGGTGGGGGTGAGCAAAGCGCAATATGGGGGGGGGGGTCCTATAACTGGAGGGCAGCGGCTGCACAAAGAGCCCGCGGGGGTCGGAGAGCAGCACTTTGGCTGGGGGGGGTCCACAGGGTCCGGGGGTAATGCTGCCCCACCCCCTCCCCCACCCCCCACTGCCGACCCCCCCCCGCGTTGCCCCCCCGCCCCAAGGTCAGCTCCTGCGGCAGCTCCTCGTCGCTCTCCTCCTCCTCTTCCTCGTCTGGGGGGTCAATATGTGGGGGGGGGGGTCCCATCGGGCAGCGGCAGCTCCGCCGGCTCCGATTGGCTGAGCCGCAGTGCGCGGGAGCGGCTGTTGTGTGCCGGTCGGTGGAGGGGAGGCTCTTCATGGAGCTGCCCCGCAGCCAACAACAGCCTGAATGAGATCCTGGAGTCCCAGACGCTGGAGGATGAGCTGGGAAAGAGCAGAGGCTCCCCACAGAAGGGCAAATCACGTCTGATAACGTGAGTGTGGAGCACAGCCAGCCCCTTCCTCACATGTGTGGGGCTTCCATGTTCCTCTGTGCCCATTGCAATGTGCCACCCCAATCCTGCTGCCCAGCCAGGAGTGGATGGGATGAGCAGGTTGGGATGCACAGAGCAGTGCTCAGACATTGCTGGGACATTTGTGCACTGCTGTTGAGCTTCCCTTTTTGCAGCAGGGGAGAGGATGGAGGTTTACAGGTGGATGGTTGTTATTTCTATGGCATTGCACAGGTGGTAGAACCATGTCCATTCCCAAACTTATTCCAGGGCATGCGGGAATTTGTGCAGTTGTAGTTCCTGAATTGTGCTATTTAAAACCCTCCTGTAAATGGGGATGTTTTGTAATGCCTGCTGGGGCTGCAGGCAGCATTGCCTTCCTCCTTAGGGGGCAGGTTTAATCACAAGCCTCCTTATTTCCTATCACAAACGTCCTACAAACCATGTCTGGGCATTGCTGTCTCGGCCTGGATCTCAGCTCCTGAGACTGTCAGATGTGAAGCAGCAGCAGCTGGGACAGGGCTGGCTCTGTGTGCCCTCTCTGGGTCTGTGGGCACAGAGTGGGGCAGAGGGATGACTGTGAGAGGGAGGAATTGCCCAGCCACAAGAAAGAGGAAATCAGCTGAAAAGGGGAGATTTGAGAAGCACTGAGGCTGTGGCTGCTTTGACAGTAAGAAGAAACCAAGCTGTCACTGTGCAGATGGGAACTCCAGTAGCAGAGCTGTGGTGGCTTTACAGATGGCAGACAGCAGCTGGAGTGTAGAGCCAAGGGTAGGGGGGGGATCTTCCTCTTAGCAATGCCATGCAAAGAATGATGCAGACTCCTGCAGGGTCGGCTTTGCTGTGTGACCCTGGGTGGAAGCAGCTGGAAGGTCTCAGCCCTTCTGCATTATCCCAGGAGCTGGGGCAGTGCTCGGTCTCATCCCACCTCTGCTAATAGCAAATGCAGAATCCCTTATCTGAGTGCCCTTTTCTCTCATGTAGAGTCACCAACCCTGGGAAGTTCACAAAAAGTTTGGGTGTTGTGTTGAGGGATGTGATTTAACTGGGAAGTATTGGTGATGGTTGGACTGGATGATCATAAGATCATCCAGATCATAAGATCTGAGATCATAAGATCATAAGATCATCCAGGTCTTTTCCAACCTTGAAAATTCTATGGAGTTGTAGCAGATTGTGGGGGTGTAGGTGTGGTATATATATGTACACAGATGGGAATATCCGTATGGAAAAGATAGATCCATGTGTGTTCTGGGCTGCACTGAAAAAGGGGTGGCCAGCAGGAGAGGGAGGTGATTGTCCACTCCTGCTCAGCTCTTGTGAGGCCATATTTGCAGCACTGTGTCCAGGCCTGGGAAGGATGTGGAGCTGTTGGGGGGGGTCCAGAGGAGGGCCACTGTGATGATCAGAGGGCTGGAGCAGCTCTCCTATGAGGAAAGGTGGAGGGATCTGGGCTTGTTTAGCCTGGAGAATGGAAGGCTGTGGGGAGACCTCATTGTGGCCTTTGAGTACTTGAAGGGAGCGTATAAACAGGAGGGGGAATGGCTGTTTATGAGGGTGGATAATGATAGGACAAGGGGGAATGGTTTAAAACTGAGACTGGGGAGGTATAGGTTGGATCTTAGGTAGATGTTTTTTGCTCAGAGGGTGGTGACACACTGGAACAGGTTGCCCAAGGAGGCTGTGGATGCCCCATTCAAGGCCTGCAGGCATTCAAGGCCAGGTTGGATGGGCTCTGTCCATGAGCTTTGACTGCAGACACTTGGAACTGATCATCACCCTCTGCAGACAGATTTACAGCCCCTGCACAGCTCTATATAACAGTCTTATAGAACTACCTCTAGTAGAAGCAATCTCCACACAGAGATCTTTTCCCAGCGCCCCTTTGTGACATCATAATGCCCCTTTGTGACATCATAACACCCTTTGTGACATCATAATGCACCTTTCTGATGTCATAATGCCCCTTTCTGACGTCATAATGACCCATTGTGATGTCTTAATGCCCCTTTGTGACGTCATAATGCCATTTGTGACGTCTTAATTCCCCTTTGTGATGTCTTAATGCTCTTTTGTGATGTCACAATACCCCTTTGTGATGTCATAACACCCCTTTGTGACATCACAATGCCCCTTTCAGACGTCATAATGACCCTTTTTGACGTCATAATTCCCCTTTGTGATGTCATAATGCTTCTTTGTGACGTCATAACGCCCTTTGTGACGTCATAATGCCCTTTGTGACGTCATAATGCCCTTTGAGACGTCATAATGCTCCTTTGTGATGTCATAATGCTCCTTTGTGATTCATAATGCTCTTTGTGATGTCATAATGCCCTTTCTGACGTCATAATGCCCCTTTGTGGTGTCATAATGCTTCTTTGTGAGGTATCTGTGGTGCCATTGATAATGAAGTGTGATGAACTGGAAGGCTTTCAGTAGAATTGCAGCCCTAACATAAACAATGACTTGAACTCTGGAATTCTGTGTAAAATCATTAGCTAGCTTGTGGTCCGGGTCTTCAAACCAAAGGCTGTGAGGTGCTGCTCTTGTTGACGCAGGCTGTGAAAGATGACTTGAGCTCTAAGAGTAATTTCCCTTCTGCTCTTTATATGAACGTCAAATCCACAATTAGAATATTAAGAAGATAATATAAAATTTTGTGCTGCTGGACTGAGGACTTCCATTAGCTGTTAGCCATAGTTTGGAACTTGCAAAGCAATCATATTGGAGCCTTGCTGGGCAACCTGCTCCAGTGTCTCACCACACCCACAGTAAAGCATTTCTTCCTAATATCCAATCCTAATCTACCTTCTTCCCATGTAAAGCCATTTCCCCTCATTCTGTTGCTACCTGCCCTTATGAAAAGTCCCTCTCCAGCCTTCCCTGTAGGCCCTCTTCAGATACTGGAAGGCCACTCTAAGGTCTCCTTGGAGTCTTCTCCAGGCTGAAGAGCCCCATCTCTCTCAGCCTGTGCACATAGTAGAGGTGCTTTCAGCCCTCTCTGATCACCTTCATGGCCCTCCTCTGGACCTGCCTGAACATCTCCAAGTCCTTCTTGTGTTGAGGGCTCCAGAACTGCGTGCAGTGCTCCAGATGGGGTTTCAATGAGAGGAGTGTGGAGGGGCAGCACCACCTCCCTCGACCTGCTGGTCATGCTTCTGTGCTTTAAGCTTATGCTTTAAGGTCCTATATGCTTTAAGGTTTAGATACTGCAGTCGCCTCACCTCTTCAGGTTTATCTGTGAAGGTCCCTTCCAAGTGAACCGTGCTGATCCAGACAGTTCGGATTGCTCATTAAAGTGTTTTAGTAAGTTGGGCTGGTCCTACGAAGCAGTATGACTGCAGTAAGCAGTGTACATGGTGCGCTGTGAGTACTGCACACATTCCTCTTGGCAGCTTGTGGAACAGAAACTGTGCATTGTTTGGATTGTGTAAGTATTCCTGTTGGTCTCTTGTGATGCTTACCTTCTTAGAGCACCTTTCCTCGTTTGGCTCTACATATTTTGGTACCTTACTTGTTCTGTTTGGCTTAGCAGGGAAGGTCTTCTTCTGAAGCATTCTCAGTCTTGGTCTGGGCAGCATACTTAGAAATGACATGGACGTTACATGAGTGGGTGGTCAAAGGGGGGAAGAACTCACCTTTCTGATCTGTTTCCTTTTAGAACACAGTCCTGGAGAGGATTTGCTTTCCTTGTTTCCTGGAGACTTGGATTCTTAGATGGTTTTGACTGCAGCTATTTCTGATGTTAATTCCTTTTTCTGTACTTTAGTAGCCAAGTGCAAGTGGAGTGCTTTGGGAATTGTCTGAAGTTGCCAGGTTGCGTGTGATCACATATGTAACGTGGAGTTATGTGTGGTGCCAGTGATAATTAAGTGTGATGAACTTGAAGGCTTTCAGTACAATTTCAGCCCTAATGTAAACAGTGACTTGAACTCTGGAATTCTGTGTAAAATCATTAGCTAGCTTGTGGTCCAGGTCTTGAAACCAACGGCTATGAGGTGCTGCTCTTGTTGACGCAGGCTGTGAAAGATGACTTGAGCTCTAAGAGTAATTTCCCTTCTGCTCTTTATATGAACGTCATATCAACAATTAGAATATTAAGAACATAATATAAAAGTTGTTGCTGCTGGCCTGTGGACTTCCATTAGCTGTTAGCCATAGTTTGGAACTTGCAAACCAATCTTATTTAGACTTTAGTGGTGAAATCTTCTGATGAAATCTTCCTTCTAATTCTGCAAAAGAATCTCGGTGGAACATTTCTGTCTGAAAAGGCTCTGGCATATGAAGATGTGCCAGACTGCAGCCATGTGCCAGATGCGTTTGGATCCATGGAATTTTCTGATGTAGCTTCAGTGTTTGAAGAATCTCCACTCGATCTAAATACTCAGAAAACAAAGCAGGTGTGTGAAGATGTACAGCTAGTTTCTTACAGAAAAAATACAGCTCTTAATCTAGAAATCTGCTTCTTATTGTATCTAGTGCTTACTCCATATTTAAGTATCTAGTGGACCTTGACCAAAGGAAGATAAAGATAGAGCAAAGAAGTATGTTAAGCATAAATTTTGTTGCCTTCTACCTGTAGGCCATGGTTGGTTTGACGTGATCCCTAACTCCAGTGTTTGGTATGCACAGAAACAGCAAGCAAGGGAACAAGTAAAGGAGTCAGTGAGGATTTTAAAACACAATGGGAAGCGATAAGGCACAGTTAATAAGATTCTGGAGTTAGGCTGGAGGTAGGCAGAGGTTGAAAGGTACCGAAAGAAATTCAATCTTACTGTGTTGGACAACAAAATCCACTGTGATATTATTCAAATTTTTAACTAAACCAAGTGATAATTCATATTTATGTTTAGATAAGCTGGTGAAGGTTAATCCTCAATGGAGAATTGAGATGAACAAATAAAAAAATGGTGTTTGACAGTCTATAAGAAACGAACTTATTCTAGGAGAGAATCAGAGTTTTCAACTGTTTTGTTCAATAGTCAAATAATGTATGATATTTTTATAAGCATTGTGTCTGACCTTCTCAGCTGTTAGAATTTCTTTGACAGTAACTTCTCCGGCTGTGATCAGAAAACCTTTTGTTCCGTCTCTGGCACCATTCGAGGCATGATACTCAACTGGGTGATATGGAATTCACACTGTCAACTCCAGTGACAAGAAAAGTGGCATCTAAGCAGCGTGCAAACACAGAGAATGTTGATGCAGAGTCAGCGTTAAGAAATGAGCTGCCCTTTGCATTTCCTGCTCCAAAGGCCTTCTTTTCGAAGAGCCAGACAGAGAAGCAAGTAGAAGGCATATCTTTTTAGGCGCCTACTTCCAAAGGTATGTTGTATCTAACAAATGGAAACCTAGAACATGTGTAGCTTAGGAATTTTTTACTTTTAATATGAATGCAGTACTTGTAGGTCCTAAAATTCTGAAAGGTTTCAGTGTGGGGTTTATTTGGTCACAGCACATACAGCTGCCATCCTGTACATCTGACAGTGCACTGCAAGCGGTTTAACCATATATCAGGGCATGGTACACGTCTGTTAATGATAGAAGTTCTCACAGTTTCACAAGGAGCATGCCTTGAGATGCATTCAGATAATGAGATAAGTGCTGTGTTCCTAAAACTAGCATGTGTCTCCACTCTCCATCGAGATTTAGTAGATAATTTCTTTAACAATTATGATGAGAGTTTTGTTTTGTTTTTATTTTTTTCTGGGCTATTATTTTGAGTGAAAGAAAAGGGTATGCTTTTATTTAAGCGAGCTTTTGATTGCATCATGCTTCTAAATTAAATGTAACCTACTGAATTCCTCATGATAGCATACGAGTACTTGCGTGTATCTGTTCTCCCTAATAGAGGGAGAAGAGACTCAGTGAACCTGGACAGTGTTACCCAGGGTTGTGAGAACAGCTAAATGATTGTTGAGAACTGGTCAACTCGTGAGCCTGAGACCTGGGATCCTCCATCCTAGGGTGGAACTTTACTGGAGCACGTGGGTGCCACAGCAACAAAAGGACTGTGTACAATAGACTGAGAGTTTGCTGAGTTTCTTGGTTTACAGAAAGCACAACTAACTCAGCAGCAAGTGACGTATTTGGGATAGGAGATGACAGCTGGACTTTGAACCTTAAGGACTGCCAAGAAAGAAGCCATCTGCTCAACCCCTGAGCTGCAAACTGCCAAGGAACTCCATACGTTGCCAGGAATGACAGGAGGGTGCCGACCATGGATACACAGCTACAGACTGATGGTAAACTTGAAACAGCTTGAAGTGAGTAAGGGATATCCAGGGTGCACTGGTGCTCAATATTCAAGAAGCCCATCAATCTACACTGGGCCAAAGGATACCAGTTTTAATATCTCATGCAGTGTTTACTGTATTGGAGGCAAAAGGGGGACATTGGCTTTCACCCCACAGAATCACAGAATCACAGAATTACCCGGGTTGGAAGGGACCTCAAGGATCATGTAGTTCCAACCCCCCTGCCTAGCAGGGCCACCAAACATACGCCTTTACTAGATCAGGTTGCCCAGGGCCCCGTCCAACCTGGTCTTGAACACCTCCAAGGACGGGGCATCCACAACCTCACTGGGCAGCCTGTTCCAGGACCTAACCACCCTTCTAGTAAAGAACTTTCCCCTAACATCCAACCTAAATCTTCCCTCCTTCAACTTAAAACCATTTCCCCTAGTCCTGCTATTATCAGCCCTTTCGAAGAGTTTACTCCCCTCCTGGGAGTAAGTTCCCTTCAGGTACTGAAAGGCTGCAATGAGGTCACCCCGCAACCTTCTCTTCTCCAGGCTGAACAAACCCAACTCCCTCAGCCTGTCCTCATAGGGGAGGTGCTCCAGCCCCCTGATCATCTTCCTGTCCCTCCTCTGGACCCTTTCCAAAATCTCCATATCTTTTTTGTACTGAGGGCTCCGCACCTGGACACAGTACTCCAGATGGGGCCTCACAAGAGCAGAGTAGAGAGGGACGATCACCTCCCTATCCCTGCTGACCACCCCTCTCCTGATGGAGCCCAGGATCCCATTTGCTTTCCGGGCTGCCAGAGCGCACTGCTGGCTCATGTTAAGTTTCTCATCTATCAGGACCCCTAGGTCTTTTTCAGCCGAGCTGCTCTCAAGGACAACTCCTCCCAGCCTGTACAGGTGCCTGGGGTTCTTCCGGCCCAAGTGCAAAACCTTGCACTTTGCTGTGTTGAACCTCATTAGGTTCACCCGAGCCCAGCTTTCCAGCCTGTCAAGGTCCCTCTGAATGGCATCTGTTCACCCCAAAGATTCCCGAAATACCAGGCCATCCTGGTAGAGCAGGGTGATATAGAAATAATTGTAACTACTATTGCCAACCCAGTATCTTTCCTTAGCGGAACTCCCCTGGTGGAGAACCAGGATGACATCACTGCTTTGAAACAACTGATGCTGCACATTACATCCAGTCGGTCGGAGCTGAAGGACGAACCCTTAGAAGATGCAGAAGACGCCTGGTTTACCAGCAGCTGCAGTTTTGTGAGACAAGGAGGCTGTAAGGCAGGACATGCAGTAACTGCTACTGAGCAGGGAATGGAAGCACAACCATCAGCCGTGGGGACTACCCCTCAGAAGGCTGAAATAACTGCCTTGACGAGAGCCTTAATGATATGGACAGATGCTAACTATGTGTTTGGGGTGTCACACGCTCATAGTACCATCTGAAAAGAGCAAGGATTGCTCACACACAAGGAAAAGAGCATGATGTAAATGTACCTATGTTGTAGGGCACAGTTCTCTATCCAGGCCCAAGTCTGTGTGGGTGTCTCCTCTATCCACAAATCTGCTCACACTGCAGGAGGCACAGGCTGAGAGGAGAGGCCAGAGCAGCTCTCCCACTGTGACACGGAGCAGCAGGATACAAGTAAAGGAAGGCCCCGCAGCGGTACTGGGAAGGTTCCACACAGTCATCAATTTTTCATCTGAAAGGTAAAGAGGAATTCCCTTTTCTGCCCCTATCATCATTGGTCGGGTGAGTAGCAATGATGCCCGGTGTGCTTCCATCAATGGAGCAGAATAGGCGGAAGGCTGGGGTGCAGGCTTTCCTCTGCTGAGGTGAGTGGGGGCTCAGGGTGTTGCTCAGTGGTAGATTTGTTCACACTGAGTTCTAACAGGAAACTTGCTCAACATCGAAGGCCTTGCAAAAGTCTGGCTGAGTGATGTCAGTTGCTTTTCCTTTCCCTACTGATGCTGTCACTCCACTGTAGAAGGCCACCAAAGCGACCAGGCTGCATGTCTCCGTTTCCGCTGTTTCTCCATTTCCTTCTTGTTGCTCCCTGTAACCAGCAGGTTCAGCCATGCTGCTTTCCTGCCTCCTCTGCTGTGTTTCGTGTGGTCGGGATGGAGCTCAGAGCTCCAGCTCTGAGAAAGGTTTTCTGAGAAAGTTACCATCTCTTTTCCATTCCTTTACCCCTAAAAACAGTTTTCCAGTGTCTCTCATGCAAGAATTCTTTGAACAGCCTGCAGCTGACTCTCCTGAAGCTCAGGGTCCTGACTTTGCTTTTTGCCAGGCACACATTCCTTGAGATGAGGAACTCTAGGAGGGCATGGTCACTACAGCCCTGACCACCTCCAGTCTTAACCCCTGCTGTTCAGCATGTCCAGTAATGCTTCCCTTCTGCTTGGTGTGCTTAATGCTTGGCCCACAAAGTTATTGTCAGTGCACTCCAGCAGGCTCTCAGACAGTTTGCAGCAACTGGGATTGGTGCTGGGTGGTTGCTGGGAGCTGTCTCAGCAGAAAAGCTGGGCTGGGGTGGGCGTGCTGTGTCAGTCCTCATCGCAGCTGGCAGAGAGAGTTAGAGGAGGGTGATGGGTGCTGCCTGCTCTCAATGCTGCTGCACTGAATTTGGGGCACAGCAGCACACTGGTGAGTGAGCTGGGAGGGAGACGGACTGCTGCTGTGCATGGCTAGGCCAGAGCTGGAGGATTGTCAAACACGTGAGTCATGCTGGTGCAGCCATTGCAGCTGCAGCAGGAGTAGAAGACAAAGAGGTTTTGTAGAGGACAGAGGGTGGTGACTCATGGTTTGATGTCCAGGTGGAGGCCGATAACAAGTGGTGTCATCCAGGAGTCTGTCTTGGGACCAGTGCTTTTTTACATGGTTATCAGAGACACCAATGATGCAATGGAGTGCACCCTCTGCTGTTTGCTGAGTGGTGCGGCTGACGCAGTGGAAGGAAGGGATGCCATTCAGAGGGAGCTCAACCGAGAGGTTGGCCTAGGTGAATTTAATGAGGTTCAACACAGCAAAGTGCAAGGTTTTGCACTTGGGCTGGAGGAATCCCAGGCATTTCTACAGACTGGGAGGAGCAGTCCTTAAGAGAAGCCCCGCAGAGAAGGACCTGGGGGTCCTGGTGGATGAAAAACAGAACGTGAGCCATCAGCGTGCTCTTGCAGCTCAGAGAGCAAATGGTCCCCTGGGCTCCATCAGAAGAGGGGATGGCCAGCAGGGACAGGGAGGTGATTGATCTTCATGATCCTTGAGGTCCCTTCCAACCCGGGCCATTCTATGATTCTGTGATTACACTCGCTGTCAGAAATAACGGCAGCTGTACAGATGTTGGATATATTTTGGGACAGTTCTTGTAACCAGCTGATTTTAAGACCTTGCCCGAGTCAAGAGTCTAAATTGAGTGTCAGAAGAAAGCTGGTAAAGTGGCTATTGCTCATTCTTTTTCATTTGCTGATTCTTTCATTTGGGTTCCTTTTCCAAAGGAGATTCTGGTGATGGAAGCAATTGAAGAAAGAACCAAAGCAGCTCTTGCCAAGAGTGCTTGAAGTCCCTGTGGAGAGAAGCAAAGAACTTGGGCTTCCTCTGGGATGCGCCCCACCATGTCTCAGGAAGGAGACAACTGCTGTTCCACTTTCTGCTTTGTGTGTGGAAAGGTACGTCTGGGTTTTCTTCTACTTGTTTTTCTTTCTTTTTCTGGCTTTGAAGGAGAAGGGGTGGAGCAAGGGGAGACCCACTGGTCATTTGTTAACTCAAGAGCAGGATGGATTCTGCATTGACTGTGAAAAACCTGGGCTAGTAGCATGGGCATATTTCAGGCTGGACTCTTATTTGCTGCTTGGTTTCCTTTTGGCTACAGGGAGACAGCTGTCTAAAGGTGTGTTTTCAAACCCACTCTCCAAAACCATGTTTCATTGTTGCAGGTGGTTCAGTGTGCTCTTGCAGGGTAGATGTGTTTGCTGTAGAATCTGAATGGTTTCTGTTCCTAGGGGAGGACTGGGAGGAGGTAGTGAGAAGAGAATTCAATGCCTGAGGTGTATCTTAGTGAGAAATGTTGGCATGAGGTGCTGAAAGTCTTGAGTTGTCAAAGGCCAGTGAGGCTCAGACTCCTTAACCTGCTGGAGCAGGGTGGAAGCAAGGAGTGGGCACTGCCGTCACACAAGCTGCACTTGGTTCTGGTCTGCCAGGTCTGTGCTGGCCTGGATTTCTTCTGAGAAGTTTGTTGGAGCTGCTTGGAGTAGTGAAGGGTGGGGAAGAAGTGCTGCTCCAGAGCTATGAGACGTGCAGCTCCTTCTGAAGTGCTCCTGAGAAGGACGGAGCGCATTTGCTGCAGCTTTCTCTGCAGATGTGCTCCTCACCTTGAAATCCTCCTGGTTTGTCCTCAGCTCCTGACCACGGCCTGTTCTCTGTTTTGCAGGCTGATAACATGCAGAAGCCGCAGCTGGTGCGTGCTATGTCATCTTTAAACGTACCAGCATTTGCGGCAGCCCATGTTATTAAGAGCCACGTCGCCCAGGGGCCAGATGAGCTCTCTCTGGAGGTAAGCAGTTCCAGGCGTTCCGTGTTGTCGTGCATAGAAGAGGGCAGTCCTTTCTGCTTTGTTTTCCTACCAGATTTGCTGAATCTGGGATTGATGTTTCAATCTCTTTCAGGTCGGAGATCTGGTGAGCATTGTTGATATGAGGACATATCAACAGGCTGAGCCCCTGGTGGAGAGGCAAGCGTGGCTTTGAGGTAGGCACACGTTTTTGACTAGAGAGCACAACTTCAGTAGAGTTGGGAATCTCAGCTTGGAGCTGCTCTGCCTGCACAGGATGGCTGCTGGATGCAAACAGTTGCCCTGTGTCACTGTCAGTGGACCTTCCCTTTGGCTCTGGGCTCGGGCTAATGCTCACCTGTCTTTTTGTTCTAATTACAGGTTGGGCTTTTCCCTGGTGAGTGCATGGAACTCATCAGCGGAAAAGTTCCCGATTCCCTCCTCAATTCATTGCCAAAGCCAGGTGCGTAATTTACATTTGACAATGCGAGTTAGTCAAATAGGGTCAGAACGTTACTTTCAGGGGGTTTGTTTATGCCCAAGTTCAGCAAGCTTAGAAAGAGAACTACAGTAATCTCCTTGGGCACCTCCAGGGATGGGGAAAATCCATTCTTGCGTGTCCTTGTTGGGAATGTTCTTCCCGTTGTTACATGCTCTGTCGAATGCATTGCGCTCAGCTTCGTCCAACCGAGCCAGGCCTGAAATGAACTGGTTTCTTTGTTTTGTTGCGCAGAGCCAAAGAAATGGGGCAAGCTCATCAACGGCCTTTGTTCCCTGGTGAAGGTCAGCCCTGGGAGAGCAAAGCAGCCTGAGCCTCCGACATTCTCCGGATCCATGTCCTTGCTTGACATCGTTGAGAGGTATTTAGCCTTCAGGACTTGAGGGCTGAGCTGTAGGAATGGAAGCATCCTCTGCTGTTTGAAACAGAGGGCGTTTCTAAGCTGTGTTTCAGCAGAAAGCAGGCAGTGCCCAGAACAGGCAACTTTTGGCCAGGGCTCGGTGCAGCTCTTCCATCACCCTGCACCACGTCTGACAGCATGCTCTGTTTTCTCTGCAGAATGAGTTCTCCCAGGAAGAGGGCAGAGTCAGCAGCTGGCAGTTGGTGTTCCTGCTTCTGCCTGGGCAAACCATCCCCTGTGGCCAAACACCAACTGCAGAGCAGTGCCAGGGAGCCCTCTGAAGCAGAAGTCTTGGTCCTGGCAGGTAAGGGTGCAAGTCCAGCTTACAAAACACTGCTTGTCAGCAACACAGGTAGAATTCATGCTTTCAGTGGGCTTGTACCTCCTTCTGGCGTTCAAGCCCGTGCCTGACATCTTCAGTTGATCCCTGTCTTTCCCAAATGAGTCTCTTGTCAACACAAGAGCTGGACCTGCACGTGGATCACTTTCAAGACAGTGACACTGTTGCTAGAAGCCTATTTGCTTCTGCCCACCACCACTACATAGCCAAATGTCAAGAATCTCCATGGTTCATCTTGCGAACGTTCGACACTAACTGCTGTACATCTGCTCCTTCCTAGGTGACCCGAGCCCTTGTATATCCCCAAGACGCAGGGCATGTTACGATGACGCATCTTCCATCAATGAAGAGTTGTTACTAAGCACAGAATGCTGCAGTTCAGATGAAAGCCTTCCGTATAACATCAGCTATCAAGAGAAGAAGGTCATCATCGTTGAAGCCTTCATTCATCCCATCCCTACTGAAGCTGCTGACCTGAGCCCACCAGACACCTCAGGCACCAGCCTGGACTCAATGTCTCTGCAGTGCAGCCCAGCCCAAGCACAGCCTGAGTGCCCCGACAGCAGCACCACCATGCAGGCTCAGGTCAGCATCACCGAGGAGAAGCTGAGCATCTCGCAGGGGGGCACAGAATCAGGACACGAGTCCCAGGCTCTGGGCAACAGCACGGTCTCTGAGCAGCTCTCATGATTACAAGAGAGGATGAGTCCCATCTTTCCTCCAGACCTCACACCCCCTCCTTTCTCCTATTGAATAAAGGCACGCTCGTGCTCAATCAATGCCTTGACTGAATTCCGAGTTTTCATTCGCAGAGATTGGGATGAGTGCAAGAAACTGCAAGGCAGCTCAGCTTACAACACTCTGGCTGTGGGGTTTGTGCGGCCGAGCTCTGGGTGTGTTCCCATTTTGCCTGACTTTGGGATGCCTGCAGCGAGAGCTCTGCTGCCGTTGTGTATGGCAGCAAATAGTCTCTAGCATCCTGGATGCTGCTCATGAAAACCCCAAGCTTCCTGGCTGTGGCTGTGATGCTTTTCAGGGCCTTTTGATGCTCTTTGATGCCGTGGCTGCTCCCTAACACCTCTGTCCTCCCGCCGTGTCCATTCCTAGCTCCCACCTGTGAGCTGTCCCTGCAGATCATCTCTAGCCCTGCCATCATCGCGCTGCAGCAGGAGGAGCTCGCCCTGACCAACATCAGGCAGTGCTGCCTGCCTCTCTCACTCTCTAGACCAAGTGTAACTACGCTGTCATGGAGACAAATGCTTTCTGTCACATCCTCCATCCCTGCAGACATTTACCGGTAGGTGGCTCTTGCAGAAGAAGATTCAAGCAGCAGAACCTTTTGCTCAGCTACAGCACACAAATGCTAAAAAAGCAGGAATAACCCGCAAGCTCTGGGTCTGTTTGTCTTGCACAGGCATGCACTAACTGCGTTTGATGGTACCCCCCATCCTTGATTTCCTTCCCTGCTTCTTGTCTGATGACGCTGCTGAGCCAGGAACAAGCTGCCCAGTGTGGCAGAGCATGGTGCAGGGCTGTGCTGGGACCTCCTCCCCTTCATCTGCTGCAGATCAGTGCCACACACGTGCCATCGAGATGCTCTGGCACGGGATGTGCCTCCAACCCAAAGCTCCTTCCCACGTCCCAAGGAAAAGCAAAGCAACCCAAGCATCTCCAGCAAAGCTGCCCAGCAGACAGCAGGGAATGCAAACAGCTTCTGGCTGCTCCCCTGCACTCCTGTCCTAAGTAATAGACCCCATGAGGACTGGCTGGGAAATCAGTGCATGACACATGTGAGTGTGCACAGGATTGTGCAAAGCAGTGGGGTTCCATGAGTTTGTGTGTGTGTGTATCTCGGCTGTTATGAAAGCATGGGAAGACTGCCTTACTGAGTCCCAGATAATTACTTATCCTCAAATGATTTTTCCTGGCCAAATTTAAAGCCTCTTACAGGTAATCGAGACCAACAGGCTGTTGTTGCACAATCAACAGGCACAAACTAGATGAATAGCTGAGGAAAATAAAGCATCATGCCAAGGGTACTAGATAAGTGAGCAGCTTGAGATCTGCACATTTATGTGATACTCATGGTCTTAGACAATATTTGCTTAGTGAGGTCACATAGAATGAAAGTAAAATAGAAGAAGTGCAATTGGTCTCAGTTCACACAGCTGGCTGGTTTGTCTCAGGCTAATCCTGAACTGCCTCAAGCGACTGCTTTGGTGCTCTACAGAACAGCAACTTCAGAGATCTCTTTCTATTACTAAGTTTTTGAAAGAGCAATTTGCTCTGTTAATTATCCATCATTTTTGTGCAGTCTGTTTTGTCAGACTTGTCTTTAGCTTCCAAGTTGTATGTGAAGAATTGTTTCCGTTGTAATGCACAATGTACTAAAAATTGAGAGATGTAAATGCAAAGAGTTTTTCCAGCTTTGATTTCATGTCTGGAATTTTGGAACCCACTACTTGCAGTTGTTAATCTGTCCAAACTGGTCTGGTTTGGAATGCCCTCATCCTTCTTGAATCGCTGTTAAAGGCGGAGCAATTCCTACAAGTGCCATGGCCCCACTGTTGTTCTAATTCTTGTTTCTTTGTTTTCCACACGCTGCTTTTCAAGCCTCCTTTTTCTTTACAGTCAAAGTGAGAACTGCACTGTGAGGTGTCTGAACCTTGTTGTGCCTGTACATAAATAGAACAGCAGCAAAGCCAGACAGGTGACTGTGCTGACAGCTCTCGTAGCCAGTAACACGTAACTGTGCTAAATCCCTTGTGACGGCTTTGATTTCATTTTTGCCAGTGAAATCCTTGTAAAAGGAACTGCAGCAGTGTGATGAGCTAAGGTGAAGATGCTGGTTTTAGTAGTGCTCTAAGCTGAGTGAAAGGGCAATTGAATGAGGGTTATATGCTTTCTCTGGGACGATAAGGCTCTTTTTCCTGAGGGAAAGAGCCAGCTTTTCATGGGCTATTTGTGGGCTTTGGCAAGGGCAGACAATCCAGTCTGTCAGGAAGCCATTTGAGGTGCTTCAGGTTTGTAAGCTTGTCTTTTTGTTTTTCAGGCGGATATTTGGAGCATGGGTGTAGTGCTGTATGCTCTGCTGTGTGGGTTTTCCCTTTGGATGATGACAATATGATGGCACTCTACAGGAGGATACCAGTGGGTATCAGTGGTGCTAGAATACACTGAGAAGGGAAATAGCTGAGCTTGACAAGAGGCCTTGCTTTTCGGATGGCAGAACATGCTGAGCTGTGAGTAGAAAGGCCTGTCTGCTGAATATTGTCCCTGTTTTTGCTGCTTTGTCTACCAGTATTTAGTGGAATTGGTTCTACGCTTGGTTGGCCTATGTGGCACTGTAGCCTAATTCTGTACCATGATAGCATACAGAATTTAAGGAGAAGTATTTTCTTGCCAATGGTCTGGATTTTTTGTATCTGGTTCTTCAACTGGCTGCTCCCTATACTATCTGTAGTAAAAATACAGACACATCATTTGATTTCCCTGAAATGAATGTTCCTAAATGCCAGCTCTTCTCATGTCTACAAAGATCAAAGTTCTGCATTTGCTATTAGAATTTCCTCTTCCAGAATCAGGAGGTAATGTAGGACCCCACAGATTGCCTTCAGATTCCAACAGTTAGTTCTGTTTCCTTTTGGAGTGCATAACAACCTGAGCACATGAATTGAATGACGTGGCTTGTTAGTCTGGTACAAACTCTGCTGTACACTGAAACCTGGTCCATTTGTAAGCAGGACTTTGTCCATCTCTGCAGGACAGCAGAAAACCCTTTGTGCTAATCATGATGCCAAGAAGCAGAATGCGGCAAATGGCAGATGATCCAACTGCTTCAGGTGTTCATTTCCTTAAAACTGTGAATAGTTTTGGACTGAGAGTTTGTAAGCAGAACAGAGCTCTTAAAGCTGTCAGAGATTATTTCTGCACTGTTCAATTCTATCTGCCTAACATACACCGGATCTCAGAACTGCATTGCTTGAATTGGTGGAACTTGTTGAAGTGAACTGGGATGAGCAAGTTTTAGAACTTAGTCAGAATGCAGTAAAAAATGGATAATCTCATGAGTATTAAGGTACAGGCTTGCTATTTCTGCACTGAATTTGTTTTTATTTTACATGGCTGTGATCTGAAAGTTGCTTGAAACGCAGGCACCTAGGCACTGTTGTGTAACTGAATTTCACACGTGATAGGTCCTGAAATATCCTGGAATCAAAAACTCTGACTTGTTTTAAGTCTGCTGCTTGAGTCTAATCAGGGTCATAGTGTCTGTGTGCAGTGTTTCTTTCCCTGTAATGCTCCACATCATTTCATTTTGGGAATATTGAAGGAAATGGACTATGTGCCATAACTGTTGTTAGAACAAAGTATGTCTGGTGTGATCTTATGCATAGGTTCTGTAACTGCTCTTCACAGCTCAGGTGTTTGACCTTCCTTTTGGTGAAGTGATGAAATACTGCTGGTTTCTATTTGTGCTTCTAGGCACCTTGAAGCTCTTAGGAATAGAACAATTGTCTCCAGTTCTTTTCAATGATATCAGTAACAGCTCGAGTGTTGCTGCCCACTAGGTAGACCCAAAGAAGCAGATTACAGTGAAACAACACACGAGCTGGACCTGAATGAGGATCACTTTCAAGACAGTGGCTATGCTGCTTCAAGCCTACTTGCTTCTTCCTGCCGCCACTCTATTACCAAGTATCAACAACCTTTCATGATTCAACTTGCAAATGTTTGAAACTAACCCTTGTGTTTCTATGCCTTCCTAGGTGATTCGAGCCCTTGTCAACCCCAAAGATCCAAACCAAGCAGTGTCTTTCCATCAATGGAGAGTTCTTATTAAGCATGAATCGCTGCAATTCGGATGACAGCCTTCCACATGGTAACAGTGATGGACACAAGGGGCTCATCCACGTTCATGCTCTCATATCTCCTGGCTCTGCTGAAGCTCCTGACCTGAGCCTGCCAGACACAGCAGTCACCTGCCTGGATTGTGACTCAGCGCCTTTGCAGTGCTGCCCATCCCAAGCACAGCCCGAGTGTCCCAGCAGCAGCACCACCATGCAGGAGCAGGGCAGCATCAGTGAGGTGAAGCTGAGCATCTTAGATGGGGACTTAGAGTCAGGCTGCCAGTCCCAGGCACCAGGCAGCAGCACCAGCTCTGAGCCACTCTCATCTTGACAAGAGGAGTCCCATCTTCACCCTTGACCTCTCAAGCCCTCCTGTCTTTTATTGAATAAAGTCACTCTCATGCTCAGTCATCGCCTCGACTGCATTCTGAGTCTTCAATCACAGGGACTGGGATGAATGCAACAAACAGCAAGGCAGCTCAGCTTGCAATGCTATGGCTGTGGGGTTCGTGCAGGCAGAGCTCTGGGTTCCCATTTTGCCTGGCTTTGGGATGTCTGCAGCAAGATCTCTACCATTTTGTATGGGAGCAAATAATCTCTAGCATCCAGGTTGCTGCTCATGATATATCCCAGTCTTCCTGGCTGTCACTTTGTGATACTTTTCAAAGCCTTTTGATACTCTTTGATGCCTTGGCTGCTCCCTAACACCTCTGTCCTCCTGCCATGTTGACTCACGTCTCCCACTTTTAAGCTGGCTTTGCAGATCATCTCCAGCCCTGTCATCATCACGCTGCAGCAGGAGGTGCTCACCTGGCCCAATGTCTGGCAGTACTGCTTGTTCTGCAGATGAGCAGCTGCCTCCTCATCTCTTCAGCTACAGTAGTTTTTCTCAGGGCAGTTAGATGCAGTCATGCTCCTCTGGATTTGGTGTGTTAAATCCATGCTGCATGGCAGCAGTCAGTGCAATACAAAGGTGTTCTGTGTGCCATAGCATTTCTCCAGGGGCTGCCAAAGGTAGAAGCACAACACAGCACCATCCTTCTGACAGTAATGTCTGTGAGTGTTAGACATGTGAGCACTGCATCATCCCCAGCGTGTCAGTGCTTTTCCACACCAACCTGACTCTCACACTCTGCACTGAATGTAACTCTGCTCTTGTGGAGACAAATGCTTTCTGTCACATCCTCCATCCCTGCAACCATTTGCCGGTAGGCAGCTCTTGCAGAAGAATCAAGCAGCAGAACCTTGTGCTCACCCTACAGCATGCAAATGCTATGAAAGCAGAAATAACCTGGCATGCTCTGGGTCTGCAAGGCTGCACAGATGGGAGAGGTAGATTGTGTTTTTGCAGTGGAAGTTTCCAGTATTTTCAGTACATAGTGTAGGCCCTAACTGAATGTATAACCCTCTTGTAAAACAGCTGTATAAGTAGTTTTTCCACCAAGAAAGTTGCTGAACAGAATTAAGTTCAGACTGGGGGCATTCTGACATGGGGAGAATTGAGACAAGCACAAGATAAATACAGGGTGGGTAGAGCCCAGCACAGGACAGAATGAATGTACTGACTTTTGGAAACATTGCCCTTCTCTGTCCGCAGAAAAGTACAAGGCAGACCTAAAAACAAGAGGTTGGTAATTGACCTTCTATGGAAATGAATCCTAGCCACAGTCTCGAGGAGTCTGTGAGCCTGAGATGCTCAACCAATGAGAGCCATGAGAGCATCACCTGCAGTGGGTTTAGGGCACAGAACAGAATTGATTTCACTGACTGGTGTGCAGTTTCTCCCTTGCCAATAGGGGATGTGCGCGCAGTATTGCAATAATGAATAAGCACTGCTGCTATCGCTGCCATCTTTGCCTAACTAGAAATCTTTGACTTTGAGAGTTTCTCACACAAGGGGAGAGGGTAAGAAAGTAAAGAGGCACAGAAAACTAAGGGAAACTGCTCTTCTTTATCTTATCTATAAAAATTGATACGATGCTGTTGTGCATTTTTTTTAATTTTATTTTTAATTTTTTGCTAATGTCAGTTAGATTGTTTTAAAATATCCACACACCAAAATCTGACTACCAAGCAAATGTAATGAAAATGAAATGAAGGTGAGTTAGTGGAAAGCACAAGGCCATATTATATTAGGCTCCAGCAAATTTACAGGCAGTCACTGCACGAAGAGGTAGATCTGAGTTGCACATTATATGATTCCCACAAAGATTAAGGAAATCTGAAGCTTTCAATATATTTTTTAATTCTTTTTTCATTTCATTTTTAAACACCTGACCCAGACCCCAACCCTCACAGGAGCTGTAAAGATAACAGCATTAACCAGCAATGTAACTCTAATCCTAACCCTTACCCTGATTCTAAAATCGTCCCTAACTCCAAATGCAACAACAAAAATGATGCTAGAAGTTTGTAGCAAAAGGAACCTTAACCCTGATCATAATCCAAAAAAAAAATCATTATGGTAACAATAATCTTTACCTTAAGAGTAATATTAATCAGAGCCCAGATGATGCCTGCATCCAATCAGAAGCATGCTTTGCATTATTTAAGAGTTGTATTTTTTCCAATGAACTCTCTCTATTATCACGTTTATAAAGTAACAGAGTCTGTTCTTTTTCTCCTGACACTGTGCCTTACTCCTGACATCCCCTGGAAATGACCCAGATAGGGCACCATCAAAGTAATGCTAATAGTAATGTCAATCCTAAGGGTATCTCTAGCCTCAGTGTTAATGGGACGCTAACAACAATCCCAACAGCCTTAAACATTCTGGTGGTGTGAAAGAGGTGCTGCCTTGCACATGCTGGGCAGTCCCATTGCCTGTTAAATGCAGGCGGCAGCGTAGAAACATGATGCCCGTGGTCAGAATGCCCTGTGGCAGATCCTGGCACCGGAGAACTGACCGGAGAACCATGAGAGAACTGACAACAAATCACGCGACATCAGAACCGACCCAGTGGTTATTTACAAGCCTTGGGAGACCCAGACAGGATCTCAGAGTGGTGAATGTAGGTACAGAAGTTGTTACTACTCTGTTTTCTTCTAAAAGAAGTGGTTTTTTTTCATCTCAGAAGTTGGGGGGGGGGGGGGGGGGGGCGGGAAAGGGATATCAATTTAATTACTCATTAATTTATTGACAGACATTCACGTTTGCTACGTTTGGAGAAGTTTTTATTTGTTTGCTGTGGTTTGATTTTTTTTTTTTTCTTTTTTTTTCCCCCTTCCCTCCTCTTCCATCTTTGTGTTCTTCCCCTATAATCAAAAGAACGGATCCCCAGGGTCTGTCCCGCAGACGTTCTTTCCGTGGTCTCTGCTGCCACCTGCTGGCCAATAAGCGGAACTGCCACTGTTGGGCGTTTGGTGCCGCAGGAAGCACAACGCAGATCTGAGTTCTGACCGGTCTACGCAGCAAATCCGCCAATCTTTATTGCGATAAGCCCTCCAGACAAGAGCATAAAGTCTTTGCCTGAGGACAGGGTTAGTAGTGATGGATGTCAGTTTTGAAATTTCCAGTCCATTCACCATAGCACTTTCTGCCTCCATGTCCCATAACCAGAGCAGCTATGCTGGCATGCTCTCTTGGTTTCTGTCTAAACCACTGTACTATATCCATCAGTTCAGCTGCTGTATTATGGGCAGCAGGGTTTGGGGGGTGGACACTGGTCAGGGCACTCCCACCAGCCTATCCTGCATTTTTTTTTTTTTTTTTTTCATTTTTGGGTTACAATCAGTCAGATCTCAAATAGATCTAGTCCAAATGGAACCTCAAAATCTGACCTTTTAGTGCCTTCATTTACAGAGTCCATTTTATACAGATTCCCTTGTACAGGGCCCCCATGGTCCTCCAGACAGTTGTTACTGATCTTCCATAGGAGAATGATTGAATTAGGTTTTTCCCCATCAAAACTGCCACCTGTCTTTCCAATTTTTCAACACTATCATTCAATAGCTGATTTGCATCAGCCTGAGCCTCTTCAGTTATGTTCAGACAGTTCAAGACCATTAAAAGTGGCCATGCCACCATGAACACAGCTAACTGTCATTCTCAAGTTGTAAGTATGTCTTTGCTAAGACCATGGAAATACTCAGTCAGGTGGGCCAGGGACTCATGGACCCTCCCTCCGTCCCACACAGGGCCCCATTTTTCAGTGACAGAAGCAGTGCTGCATTTTGAGGATCCTAGGAATCCCAGGACATGCCCTGACAAAAGGTCATTCAAAGGGGTAGTCTTTCCCCATCCAAACAACTCCATGATATTCACAGAATCACAGAATTGTAGGGGTTGGAAGGGACCTCCAGAGACCACTGAGTCCAGTCCCCCTGCCAAAGCAGGTTCCCTACACCACAAAAGAGGTACGAAGAGGTAGATCTGAGTTGCACATTATATGATTCCCACAAAGATTAAGGAAATCTGAAGCTTTCAATATATTTTTTTAATTCTTTTTTCATTTCATTTTTTAAACACCTGACCCAGACCCCAACCCTCACAGGAGCTGTAAAGATAACAGCATTAACCTGCAATGTAACTCTAATCCTAACCCTTACCCTGATTCTACAGGGGACTGTCTGAAACGGACATCAATTCAATTACTCATTTATTTATTGACAGACATTCAAGTTTGCTACGTTTGGAGAAGTTTTTATTTGTTTGCTGTGGTTTGGTTTTTTCTTTTTTTCTTTTTTTTTTCCCCCTTCCCTCCTCTTCCATCTTTGTGTTCTTCCCCTATAATCAAAAGAGAACGGATCCCCAGGGTCTGTCCCGCAGACGTTCTTTCCGTGGTCTCTGCTGCCACCTGCTGGCCAATACACGGAACTGCCACTGTTGGGCGTTTGGTGCCACAGGAAGCACAACGCAGATCTGAGTTCTGACCGGTCTACGCAGCAAATCCGCCAATCTTTATTGTGATAAGCCCTCCACATGGCATTGCGCATGCACTCGAACACGCAACAGGCATAGATTTCTCTTAACTCCTTGAGGAGCAGGCAAGCAGAACAACTGAGCGCACCACTGCTTGTGATTGGGCCACCCCCATCATAGAGATGTGTGTTAGATCTTTTACCCACCCCTGGACTGGCCTTGTTGTTTAACGATAACCTCTGAAATCTGAGCTACTGGTTCTACCACCTGTAGTGTAGAATAGGTAGCCAATAAATGCTTTTCAACTGTGATGTATCTTTATTCTGCTCCATGCCAAACCTGTGGCCAAAACGTCATAGGGGTTCACAAAGAACTCTGGCTCTGCCAGAGCCCCCATCCAGTCCCTTCTTGAGTTACATTCACATCTAGTTTGGCTGAAAAGGTTGGACTATAAATACTCAGTGCTTGGGCCTGTTTAACAGATATTTTTTCCTAATTATGCTGTCCATCGATCTTTTTAAACTGAACTCCTGCTCTAATCTGGTCTTTAAACATTTGTTGTCTCAAGACCCTAATGGGTCCAGACTGGATTACCTTAGGGGCTGGACGCCTAAGTCATGGCAGCAGATGGTTCTCTGCCTTTCTCAGACCTTTCCACCACCATTCAGAGCCTGCATCTGGCCGTAGGCACTCTTGTCTCCCCATCAATTGGGCAGCCTGTTGTATTACAGCACCTGAGGGCCACTGGGGGGTTCAGTATGGATAACATAGACCCATACTGATGTAAAGGTGATGGCTGTAGGATGAGATCCCTCGTTCCTGATGAAAAATTTATTGACTGGGCTCTCAAAATCATCTTCATAGATTGCCTCTTTCATGCCTAATTCTCTAATATAATTTTGTTAGTCCTCCATAGAGGACCACAGGCTGATATTTAATGGTATGTCATTCTTATTTGGCCATGTTATATGACACACAGCCATAAATCATTCACTGATCAAATGGCTATCCTCATTATGTTGGACAGAGCATACAGTCTTTGCCTGAGGGCAGGGTGAGTAGTAATGGATGTCAGTTTTGAAATTTCCAGTCCATTCACCGCAGCGCTTTCTGCCTCCATGTCCCATAACCAGAGCAGCTATGCTGGCATGCTCTCTTGGTTTCTGTCTAAACCACTGTACTATATCCATCAGTTCAGCTGCTGTATTATGGGCAGCAGGGTTTGGGGGGTTGGATACTGGTCAGGGCACTCCCACCAGCCTATCCTGCATTTTTTTTTTTTTTTTTTTCATTTTTGGGTTACAATCAGTCAGATCTCAAATAGATCTAGTCCAAATGGAACCTCAAAATCTGACCTTTTAGTGCCTTCATTTACAGAGTCCATTTTATACAGATTCCCTTGTACAGGGTCCCCATGGTCTTCCAGAGAGATGTTCCTGATCTTCCATAGGAGAATGATTGAATTAGGTTTTTCCCCATCAAAACTGCCACCTGTCTTTCCAGTTTTTCAACACTATCATTCAATAGCTGATTTGCATCAGCCTGAGCCTCTTCAGTTATGTTCAGACAGTTCAAGGCCATTAAAAGTGGCCATGCCACCACGAACACAGCTAACTGTCATTCTCAAGTTGTAAGTATGTCTTTGCTAAGACCATGGAAATACTCAGTCAGGTGGGCCAGGGACTCATGGACCCTCCCTCCGTCCCACACACGGCCCCATTTTTCAGTGACAGAAGCAGTGCTGCATTTTGAGGATCCTAGGAATCCCAGGACATGCCCTGACAAAAGGTCATTCAAAGGGGTAGTCTTTCCCCATCCAAACAACTCCATGATATTCACAGAATCACAGAATTGTAGGGGTTGGAAGGGACCTCCAGAGACCACTGAGTCCAGCCCCCTGCCAAAGCAGGTTCCCTACACCACGTTGCACAGCTCAGCATCCAGGCAGGTCTTGAATATCTCCAGAGAAGGAGATTCCACAACCACCCTAGGCAGCCTGTTCCAGTGCTCTGTCACTCTCACCGTAAAGAAGTTATTGCACACATTAGTGCAGAACTTCCTATGGTGCAGTTTCTGTCTGTTTCCCCTTGTCCCGTCTCCACACACTGCTGAAAAGAGTCTGGCCTCAACACTTTGCCCCCCACACCTCAAATATTTATAGAACCTGGATCCTGTCCCCTCTCAGCCTTCTTTTCTCAAGGCTAAACAGACCCAGTTCCCTCAGTCTCTCCTCATTGGGGAGATGCTCCAGGCCCTTCACCATCTTAGTGGCCCTCTGCTGGACTCTTTCTAAGAGATCCCTGTCTTTTTTTTACTGGGGAGCCCAGAACTGGACACAATATTCCAGATGAGGCCTCACCAGGGCAGAGTAGAGGGGGAGGATCACCTCCTTCGACCTGCTGGACACGCTCTTTTTAATGCACCCCAGGATGCCATTGGCTTTTTTGGCTACAAGGGCACACTGCTGGCTCATGGTTAATCTGTCGTCCACCAGGACGCCCAGGTCCCTCTCAGCAGAGCTCCTCCCCAGCAGCTCTTCCCCCAGCCTGTACCGGTGCATGCAATTATTTCTCCCTAGGTGCAAGACTCTACACTTGCTTTTGTTAAACCTCATCCGGTTTCTTACTGCCCGGCTCTCCAGCCTGTCCAGGTCTCGCTGAATGGCAGCACAGCCTTCAGGTGTGTCAGCCAATCCTCCCAACTTCGTGTCATCAGCAAACTTGCTGAGGGTGGTCATTGATGAAGATGTTGAACAAGACCGGACCCAGCACAGACCCCTGGGGGATGCCGCTCGTTACAGGCCCTCAGCCAGACACTGCACCGCCAACGACAACACTCTGCACTCTGCCAGTCAGCCAATTCTCGACCCACTTCACTGTCCAATCACCTATCCCATACTTCCTCAGCTTTGTTATAAGGATGTCATGGGAGACTGTATCAGTTATAGAGGTTATAGAGTTCAATTCCTGTAGTCAATTTGGCGGCCCACGTGGGACCAGCTCTGTTCGCTGCAGGACCAGCTGAGAGGGAGACACTTTTGGCGCACCCTGAGATTTCTCTGAAGGACTCCCTTCCTCACCTGATCACTGCAGGGACAGACAAGGACCACCCATAGGTGGACCAGGTATGTGTATGGTAAGTGGAGCCCATATGTCTTGAGGAGACATCCTACACAGTTTACAGCCATACGTGCTGCTCCCAGGGAGGTGAGCTCATGGCTTTGGTTGCCAGCTGGGGTAGGAAGACTCCTTGGGTGAGTTCCTATGAAAGGGAACTGTATGTCATATGAATGGAAACAAGAACAAGTACTCTCTCCCAGGTGGGTGACAATAGGAGGGACCTAGGTTGGTCTCTCCTACGGGTATGGGATATAGTGGATAGCCTGTCAAATGGTAGCCTGGGTTCTCCAAGTTGTAATCACGGGGGTTATAGGTTGTATGTTCAATATTGTCATCTGCTTTAAGTGTTTGGTACCGTGTGTCAAGCCGACTCTGGGAAAAACATTAACGTTTGCAACTGGTCGACCAGAGTATGAGTGTTATTAAGATTCCAGCTAGAAAACGTTGTCAGCATTGTGTAGTATGAATAAACCATGGTTTTTGATCTAAATGTCAGAGTGAGTGTGGTGTGAGTGAGACACAGAACAGCTGCAGGGTGAGTGCCGAGTCCCGATCCATGTTTCCTTCCTCCTGTGAGGGAAATGGCCAGACACGGACAAAGTGAAAGACTGTGTTGTGTGTCCACTCATAAGTACTTTCTGCTTGTATGTAAGAAGACAGGAGTTTGTACTCTGTAGATTAGTAAGATTGTCCTGAGGAGAGGTGTACATTCCACCCGACCAATGAGTGTCAACCCATTTATGTAATACTATGTACTGCTTGCGAGGAAGTGTGTGAGGGAGGTGGTTCAATCAGTGCTGGTTCTGTGGCACAGTGTTTATAACTGAAGAATACAGACTGTATTAAGGGAGTTTATGTGAACTGAAGAACTGTACGTTTTGACAAACTGTTTTGATGGTATAAGAAAGTGTAATTGTTAATGATATATGAAAGTGTAGTTGAGGGAATGTGGAAGTGTATCTGAGCATAGAAATAGAGGAAGCATTTACAGAGGAAAAAGGATTAAAGTGAGTTTACCTGCATTGACATGAGAGCAACACCCTGCCAGACCGCTGCCCTGTGAGCTGAGCAGAGCAGAGCAGAGACACAGTCCCCATGTATCAGGTAGTGTTATTCTGCTTACCAAAAGAATGAGTTCACTACAGAAGAGGCAAATCTTCCCCTCTGCTCCATCTGTGGCATACTCTGGAGTTCAAGGCATTGCAAAGCTATGGCACATCTACTTTCTTTCAATGATGAAAACTTAGTGTGCTCTGGGCTCTCATTTCAATTGCATCTAAAGAAGTCTAGGGTCATGCCAGCTGACAGGAAGCTGGTAAATGTTGTCTCATTGTAAGGAAGAGCAAGAAAGATGACATGGGCAATTATGGACCTGTAAGTCCAGAGCCTGGTAAAATTATGGAGAAAATGATGGTGGGAGTTATGGAAAAACAGCTGAAGGACAATTCTGTCATTGGTCGCAGCCAACACAAGTTTGTGAGGCAAAGGTCCTGTTTAATTTAAGCTCATTTTGTGACACAGTTATCCGTTTAGTTGACCAAGGGAAGCCAGTTGATGTAATCCTTGAGGATTTCAGTGGAGATTTTGATACTGTTTCTCACAACAACCTTCTGGACAGAATGTTCTGCATATGGCTAGACAGAAACACAATGTGGTGGGTGAGCAGTTGGCCAGTAGGTCAGTCCCAAAGGATTATAGTCAGTTTTTTCCATCAGGCTGGTAGATTGTCACTGTCGGGGTCCCCAGGGTTCCATTTTGGGGCCACTTTCCTTTCATGTTTATGCAGATGACTTGAATGCAGGACTAGAAGACGTTCTGAGCAAGTTTGCTGATGAGACCAGATGAGGAGGTGCTGTTGCCTCCACTGAGGGTGGAGAGGACTTGCAGAGAGATGTGGACAAGTCAGAGAAGTGGGTACCAGTTGGTACTAAGCACCAAGTGCATAAAGTATAACAAGAACAAGTGCCTGATTGTGCACCTGGGTAGGGGCAATGCTGGACATACACACTGACTGGATATGGGACACTGGAGAGGATTCTGACTGGAAAGGGTTGGGGTGCTGGTCAGCATCACACTGAATGTGAGTCAGCAGTGTGCCAAGGCAGCCAGGAAAGACAACAGTCCCCTGGAGTGCATGAAGCAACTTATTGCCAGCTGGGTGAGGGAAAGGGTTGTCCCTCTGCTCTGCATTGCTACTGCCTCACTATGTTCTGGGCACCACAGAACATAAAGGACTTCAAACTCTGGGAGAATGTGCAAAGGAGGGCACTGAAACCGAGAGATCTGAAGTTCAGAGTTTCACAGGGATTGGCTGCTTGTTCAGACTGGGCCCTTCTCACATCCCTGCTCACATCCTGCAATGAAACATAGGTCTCATATGGGACATGAACCTCACAGCGTCCTTGCACCACATGTAGAGCCTGGGATCTTCTGTCCCCATGTCTTTCATTTAACATCATACAAAATTCCAACACATTGCCCCAGGAAATGCCCAGAGCCAACATGACATACAGGACCTCTCTACCACTGGTCTTGCAATCAGGGCTTGACCTGTCTGCTTTGTAAGGCAAAGGAGAGGTTTCTTAGCATGCCAGTGCCTTTGCCTGCCTGTAGTCATGGCTTCCAGTTATCTTCTCTAACAAGTCCCTTGGGAAGCTTACTTGGTAATGTTCCTCAGCGGGCCCATTAATACTCCAAGAAACTTCACTGTTACTTCTGACTTTGTCTTGTTGAGCACTTTGTGCAAACTTCTCTCTGCACTAGAGGCTGATGAACTCAGCATCAAATGCACCCTGGGGCCCATTATAACCTAAAGAATCTCCTGTGCCTTATGCCATCTTGTTATCTTCTTCAGGTTATCAGAACTTGTTCAGCAAAAAGGAGGGATATCTGGAGAGAGCTTAAAGAATCCAGTATAAATTTATTGTCTATTTATTTATAGTTGGGTTTAAAGAAGACATTAAAGCAGCACTGTGCAACTGATACCAATCCAGGATGTCCCAATGAGTTCTGTACTGTTACTGTGTTGACAAAGGTCCTTCTCAACCTCCCCACCCAATTTCTGCTCACAATGGACCTATGGGACTTGCATCACTTTTCTTCACATCACTCTTCTCCTCTGCATTCATCCGCTCAGTGTTAAAACTGCTTTGCACCAACTCCCACTGGCTTTCCTCAGAGAACCAGCTACACATGGAAAAGGAAAGATTTCTCTTTTTTATCTGGCCAGCAAATGGAAAGAAAGGTGATGCAATTGAATGAACAGTAAAACACAGTGATCAACTGCATGCCATGTTCAAGCTGCATCTATTGAAGTTTGTCTTTCATATGGAATACTTTTAAAAGAAATGATTTATTCTGAGGTAGGATAGGATAGATTGAATCACAGTGAAGTAGTTGACAACAGAGGCCATCAGACTCTGGTAGATAGAGCAAATTCCAGTAATCTCCCTGGGATAGATCAGCCAGGTAGTTGAGAGGTATCAACTTAAAATTGATCAGGACTTGTGAGTATTTCACACATTGAGACGGGTTAACACATTCTCACTGATTCTCAGACTTTGGGGAGATGGAACAAATTCCAGTAATCCCCCTGAAAGTCAGAAATCAGACAGATAATTGGGAGGTATCTGACTGAACAAAGAGCAAGGGATGGAGAAATCTGGAGGGCAGTGGGAGTAGTTTGTGCCCAAATGGCCTGCTGAAAACATGCCCTTAACCATGGCCATTTATTTAGGAGAGCTGAAAAAACTTGGAGGATGAGACACATCAAATAGGCAGCAGGGAAGAGTAGTGCTGGGCACCGGGCTATAGTCACAGGGCATTGGCACTGGCACCACTGTCTGTGTCTCTGAATCTGAAGACATTTGTGTCCAGCGAACACAGTTCTGGAAAACATTGTAGTTTCAGTAAAAGAAAAAAAAAGACATCAAATCACCTCAAAGATTCATATTTACAACTTAAAATGGAACAAGACTCATGAGAATTTTTCATGTTGAGAAGGGTTAACACAATTTCAATGATTTCCATCTTTGTCTTCAATTATTTGTTTCAGTTTTATTGACATTTATGATCAACTATTAAGCTTACAGCCTCAAAATAAATAAAAAGAGATACATTTGCATCTTGCACGTGGCCTGATGCCCCTTTCACCTTCGCAGTTCCCACAAGTCCTTCCATGCCGGAGAGTATGAGATCCAGCAGAGCACCTCTCCTCTTTGGTTCCTCCACTGCTTGGTCAAGAAGCTGCCATCTGTGCTCTCCAGGGATCTGCTGGATGCCACATGCCCTGCTGTGCTGTCCCTGCTGCAGATAATGGAGTGACAAAGGCCACCAAATGGGACAAGGGACAGACAACATCAGATTCCCATCTGTCTGCAGAGGGCACCTTCCATTTACTCTCCCTGATCAGGAAGACAGGAAAAGACACTGATGGTCTCCTCTGTTTGCCATTTCCATTAGCTCTGACCTGTCTGCTCTTCCATCCCCAGGCAGAGCTCAGTGCACTCTCACAGAGGGCATTCACCCTTCTTTATCTCCTCGCCCATCCATCCTAAAGACTCGGTATCCCCCTTGTGCTACAGTGCAGTTGTGGAAGCCATTAAACTGTGTCCCCATGGTCCAAACAGGAGCTCAGGCCTGCAGCTCTATCAAGATTTCTAGCTTCTTGTGTGTTGGTGTTTGCATTAGTGCAAAACCACAGAAGTAAACATCCTAATTGGAAAGCATCACTGGACATAGCCTGACTGGATAGCTAATCTATGGTATTAGTGTGCAGAAGGTGGCACACAAACATTAGACTGATCGTGGGCCTTGGAGTTGACACAGCAACATGGTCACACCATGGGCATGGCTTTCCTGAAGGCCCTGTGCTGCTCTTGCAGCTGTGAGTGAATTCACCAGACAGCCAGTGCTATCCCCTCTCTGGCCCTCGGCTGATGCCCAGGAAGGAGCTGTCTATCTCAGGGATTTCCCACATGGTTTACAAGCACTGGCACACATCAGGAGCAGCCCAGGCACCTTGGGCATCACCCAGTGTCTGTGTGTGAGCAGCTGCCTCCCAGCTGAAGGTCCGAGGACTCAGAGCAGGAGCTCACATGCAGGCAACTCCTTGTGCTCTTCTGAACTGAACCAGAGGAATCCCAGCTCCTGTGGGTGTGTAGGGAGCTGAATCCCATTTCAGCTCCAGGATTTCTGTCAAGGGATGAGACTCCTGCACTGCCTCAGCTGGATCACTGCCCTGCACAGGGAAAGTCCAAACCTTGCCTTCCTTGTCTGGTTGCCCTTATTGTTTCATCAAACGATCTCTGGGAGCACTCCCCATATGTCTCCAATCAGTCACTGACCACTGGACATGTGGTGGTTAATTGAGCGAATTTCAAAGCACAGTCATGATGCTGTTGTCTTTCAGGAGCTGTTGGCCATGAGGACCCAGGGACATGTCAGGGGAGACAAGTCGGAAAGATAAAAATGACATAATCTGCTGCTTGCCTGTCCAGGCTCCTGGGACACAGGGAGCTCATAAAAGTGTGCAGGGCTGCAGAGAGACAGCTGTGCCCAGGAGCAGCTCTTGTGCACAGCACAGCCTGCAGGTGACAGAAGGAGAGGAGAGAAACTGAAGAGAGCTTGCAGGATGTGTGTGGTGTGAGCGGGCTGTGAGCTCACTGCAGGAGCATTGCTCACAGACCATGACAGGGTAAGTCTCACTGCAGACCATGAGCTGCTTTTCATAGAGGGTCAACTTAATTTGGGACATCCCATAGGAGATCTGGATGCAGGCACTGCATGTTTCTTTACTGTGGAAAAAGCCTTCTGCTCCAGCTGAGGGCTTCCATACTGCAGTATGAAATCACAGCCCTGAGGGCTGCATGTCCCAGCACGGCTGCAGGCTGTGCAGCCGGGGCTGCAGGCGGGTGCCCAGGGCTGTCCTGCAGAGCAGGGTCCCTGCTGTGCCCCAGGGGCTGTGTGCCGGGTATGGGACTCTGCCGCCTGCCAGGCTCAGCACTCAGCCTGCCCGGGGAGCTGCCCAGGGTGCTGCAGGGAGACGGGTGGGGGGAAGGAGCCCCCCGGCAGGGCTTGTGCTGCCACAGCTGCTGCCTGGGGCAGGGGATCACAACTCCACTGCACAACGGAATGTTTCTGAGGGCACTTTGCAAGAGGAGAGCCAAGGCAGGGGGTTTCCATTTCCTGTTCTGAGGCAAAGAGGTTTGGAGTCAGAAATCTAAAAGGGGCAATAAGAGTTCTGAGAATTTTTCATCAATCAATTGCTTGTTTTGTGAACACTCACACATGATGTGCTTTCAGTCTCCCCTTTCTTGAAGGATGGAATTATCATCATTTTCTGTAGGCATGAATAATTCACTTATCCTACAAACAGGCAGCATTTTCTAACTGAAACTGAATGCCACAGAAGCTCGGGTAGGGGGCTCTAAGAGCACTTGGGGTAAAGATATGAGACATGAAACAGATGAAAATATCCAGGGAGAAGGCATAAGAAAATAAAAGGAAGGTTAGAGCTCCATATGCTGCTTCTGCTTAAGGAATGCTGAAATACATGAAATTAAATGCAAGTAATGGTGCTAAATGTACACTGTTGTAAGAGAATAAAAACATTTCATATTATAGCAGGAGGAGTGTGTCTGAGAATGGTCTGGACTTGTCATTATCTTCTGCACTCTGAGCAGGACTCCAAGCCCAACAACAGCAGATGTCCAACAGCAGCTCCATCAGCGAGTTCCTCCTGCTGCCGTTGGCAGACACGCGGCAGCTGCAGCTCCTGCACTTCTGGCTCTTCCTGGGCATCTACCTGGCTGCCCTCCTGGGCAACGGCCTCATCAGCACAGCCGTAGCCTGCGACCGCCGCCTGCACACCCCCATGTACTTCTTCCTCCTCAACCTGGCCCTCCTCGACCTGGGCTGCATCTCCACCACTCTCCCCAAAGCCATGGCCAACGCCCTCTGGGACACCAGGGCCATCTCCTACACAGGATGTGCTGCACAGCTCTTTTTCTTTACCTTCTTCATGTCAGCAGAGTTGTCCCTTCTCACCATCATGTCCTATGACCGCTATGTTGCCATCTGCAAGCCCCTGCACTACGGGACCTTGATGGACAGCAGAGCTTGTGCCACCATGGCAGCAGCTGCCTGGGGCACTGGGGTTCTCTATTCCCTGCTGCACACTGCCAGTACATTTTCACTGCCTCTCTGCCAAGGCAATGTTGTCAACCAGTTTTTCTGTGAAATCCCACAGATCCTCAAGCTCTCCTGCTCTGGCTCCTACCTCATGGAATTTGTATTTCTCTTTTTTGGTGTCAGTTTAGGCTTTGGTTGCTTTGTTTTCATAGTTGTGTCCTATGTGCACATCTTCATGGCTGTGCTGAGGATGCCCTCTGAGCAGGGACGGCACAAAGCCTTCTCCATGTGCCTCCCTCACCTGGCTGTGGTCTCCCTGTTTCTCAGCACTGGTGCTTTTGCCTACCTGAAGCCCCCGTCCATTTCCTCCCCACTCCTGGATCTGACAGGAGGCATGACCAGCCTACTCCTGTACTATGAGCACGGGTGAGGGAACTACAAAACAGTCCAACCACCAGTACGGCTGCTCCAGTTATCACAGGTAACCAATAGAGGGGCCCTGCCCTCATTCAAGGGAGTGGAAGGGATAATAGAGTTTATTGGACTGTGTGGATTTGATGGCCTAGCACATCAGAACCACAGAAATATAAGGCACTGGTGGATACTGGTGCACAGTGCACCCTAATGCCCTCCAGTCATGAAGGGACAGAATCAATCCATATTTCTGGATATCTCTCAAGAATTGACTGTGTTGGAGGCTGAAATAAGCCTCACTGGTAAAGACTGGAAAAAGCATCCTATGTGAGTGGTCCAGGGTTTCCGTTCATACTTGGTATTGAGGATACCTCAGAAGAGGGCATTTCAAGGATACTAAGGGGTATCACTGGGCCTTTGGAATCGCTGCTGTAGATATGGACAACATTAAGCAGCTGTCTGTTTTGCCTGGCCTGTCAGAGGACCCGTCTGTTGTGAGGCTGCTACGAGTAAAAATAAAAGAGCAGCAGGTACCGATTGCTACAAAGACAGTGCACAGACGGCAGTATCGCACCAACAGGGAGTCCTTGCTCCCCATTCATGATTTGATTCGCCAGTTGGAGAATCAGGGAGTGATCAGTAAAACTCACTCACCTTTTAACAGCTCCATATGGCCAGTGCGTAAAGCCAGTGGAGAATGGAGGCTGACAGTAGACTACCGTGGCCTGAATGAGGTCACACCCCCACTGAGTGCTGCTGTGCTGGAGAGCAAATAATTCAAATTCTTCTATGAGCCAGTTTTGCTATTAAGTGAAGCAAAGTAAAAGGGCCTGCCCAGGAAATTCAGTTCTTAGGTATAAAGTGGCAGGATGGATGTCATCACATCCCAACAGTGATTGACAAAATCACTGCCATGTCTCCACCAACTAGCAAGAAAGAGACACAATCTTTCCTGGGTGCAGTGGGCTTTTGGAGGATGCACATTCCAAACTACAGCCTCATTGTAAGCCCCCTTTATCAGGTGATGCAGAAGAAGAATGATTTTGCATAGGGCCCAGAGCAGCAGCAGGCTTTTGAACAGATTAAACAGGAGATAGCCTGTGCCATGGACCTGGGGCCAGTACGGACTGGACAGGATGTAAAGAACATCCTCTATACTGCTGCTGGAGAGAAAGGTCCCACTTGGAGTTTGTGGCAAAGAGCCTCAGGAGGGACCCAAGGCCGACCCCTGGGATTCTGGAGCTGAGCGTACAAGGGGTCTGAAGAGTGCTACACTCCAACTGAGAAGGAGATCTTAGCCGCGTATGAGGGGGCTCGGGCTGCTTCCGAAGTAGCTGGTACTGAAATGCAGCTCTTTCTGGCACCTCGACTGTCAATGATGAACCGGATGTTGAAAGGGGAGGTTCTCTCCACCCATCATGCTACCGATGCCACCTGGAGCAAGTGGATTGCACTGATTAGACAACAAGCGCGGATGGGGAACCTCAATCGTCCAGGAATTTTAGAAGTGATCATGAACTGGACTGAAGATAAAAAGTTTGGAACATCACCAGGAGAAGAGGTGTCATGTGCTAAAGCGGCCCCACCATACATCGAACTACCAGAAAATGAAAAGAAATATGCTCTTTTCACTGATGGATCATTTCATATTGTAGGGAAGCATCGGAGATGGAAAGCTGCTGTTTGGAGCCCCACACGACAGGTCGCAGAGGCCACTGAAGGTAAAGGAGAATCAAGTCAGTTTGCAGAGGTAAAAGCTGTCCAGCTGACCTTAGATGTGGCTGAACGGGAGAGGTGGCCAATGCTTTATCTTTATACTGACTCATGGATGGTGGCAAATGCCTTATGGGGGTTGTTACAGCAGTGGGAACAAAATAACTGGCAACGGAGGTGTAAACCTATTTGGGCTGCTGAACTGTAGAAAAACATAACTGCTCAAAAAAAAGATATGATTGTAAAGGTGTGTCACGTGGATGCACACTTGCCCAAGAGTCGGGCTATTGCAGAACAACAAAACAACCATCAGGTAGGTCGAGCTGCCAGAATTGAGGTGGCTCAAATAGACTTGGACTGGCAGAACAAGAGTGAATTATTTCATGCTTGATGGTTCCATGAGACCTCAGGCCATCAAGGAATGGACATAACATATAATTGGGCTAGAGACTGAGGGGTGGACTTAACTATGGATGCTATTGCACTGGTTATTCATGACTGTGAATCATGTGCCATAATTAAACAAGCCAAGAATATGAAGCCTCTCTGGGGGGAAGGCCAAGGCAAAAGTATAAATATGGGGAGGAGTGACAGGTGAATGATGTCACCTTGCCAGGATCTCATAATGATAAGCGTTTTGTGCTTACCATGGTGGAAGCAACCACTGGGTGGCTTGAAACATACGCAGTACCCCATGCTACTGCCAGAAACACAATATTGGGTTGTTAGAAACAAGTCCTATAGAGACATGACACCTCAGAAAGAACTGAGTCTCATAATGGGACACATTTCAAAAATTCCCTTAATAAATACTTGGGCCAAAGTTCATGGCATTGAGTGGATTTATCATATCCCCTACCATGCACCAGCTTCTGGTAAAATTAAAAGATACAATGGGGTGTTGAAAACTATGTTGAAAGCAATGGGTGGTGGAACACTGAAGCACTGGGAAAAGCATTTGCATGTGGTGCAAGGATGCTGTTAAAGTTCATATCCCACATGTGCCCTGTGTCTCATCACAGGATGTGGGGTGTGAGAAGGGCCCAGTCTGAACAAGCAGTCAATCCCAGTGAAACTCTGAACTTCAGATCTCTCAGTTCCAGTGCCCTCCTGTGCACACTCTCCCATAGTTTGATGTTCTTTATGTTCTGCATTGCCCAGAAGTGCACCCAGTGCTCCAGGTGAGGCAGTAGCAATGCAGAGCAAAGAGGGACAAACCTTTCTCCCACCCAGCTGGCAATAAATTGCTTGATGCACTTTAGGGGACTGTTGGCCTTCTTGGCTGGCTGGGCACACTGCTGACTCACTTAAAATTTTATGTTGAGCAGGACCCCCAATCCTTTTCAGTCAGACGTCTCTCATGTGTCCAATATACAGACAGTGTTTATGTCCAGGGTTGCCCATACCCAGGTGCACAATCAGGCACTTGTTCTTGTTATACTTTATGCACTTGGTGCTTAGTACCAACTGGTACCCACTTCTCTGACTTGTCCACATCTCTCTGCAAGTCCTCTCCACCCTCAGTGGAGGCAACAACACCTCCTCATCTGGTCTCATCAGCAAACTTGCTCAGAACATCTTCTAGTCCTGCATGCAAGTCATCTGCATAAACATGAAAGGAAAGTGGCCCTAAAATGGAACCCTGGGGAGCTCTGACAGTGACCATCTACCAGCCCAATGGAACCCACTGACTATAATCCTTTGGGACAGAACTACTGGCCAACTGCTCACCCACCACTGCTGGTGAACCTGAAAGGCAAAATGTCAGCGTGCTGGGTCAAACAGAGAAACACCAATATAGTTACATATAGCTGCATCAATTTATTGCCCGAAAGCCAGACTTTTATAGGAGACAGACAAGGGTGTCCAAAAATCACACACGCTAATTGGAGGAAAGCTACTGCAATAACAACCCTATAACCCCCCTTCAAAGCCACGAGCCATTCATTCTTTTCCTAGAGATGTCCTTTGTTCTCATGCTGTTTATCCTGCTCCGCAGCTGCTGCTCTGTGAACTCCTTATCTCAATCCATGGCTGCTGCTCTGTAAAATTCTTCTTGTATTACAACACACCACGTTCTGTTTCTGTCTAGCTGTATGCAGGAATTTCTGTCCAGAAGGGTGCTGGAGAAATAGTATCAAAAGCTCTACTGAAATCCTCAAGGATTACATCAACTGCCTTCCCTTGTTCAGCTCAATGGATAAAGGTGTCATAAAAAGACCTGAAATTAAATAGGACCTTCCCCTCTGTATCTTGTGTTGTCTGTGACCTGTCCTTCAGTTGTTTTTCCATAACTCCCACCATCATTTTCTCCATAATTTTACCAAGCACTGTAGTGAGACTGACAGGTCCATAGTTGCCCGTGTCATCTTTCTTGCTCTTCCTTACAATGAGACAACATTTGCCAGCTTCCTGTCAACAGGTATGACCCTAGATTTATTAGATGCCATTGAAATGCGAGCCCAGAGCATGCTAAAGTGTCATCAGTGCAAGAACGTAGATGTGCCATAGCTTTGCAATGCCTTGAAATCCAGACTATGCCACAGATGGAGCAGAGAGGAAGATCTGCCTCTTCTGTTCTGAGCTCATCCTTTTGATAAGCTGAATATCACTACATACTCCATGGGGTCAGGTGCAAAAGACACAATGGGTGCCCTAAGCACGTGGCTGAGGTGGTATTTAGGATGGCCAAGAATACCTCCCTTCTGGCCCTCAGCTGATGCTCCAGAAGGAGGTGTCTATCTCATAGATTTTCCGTCACAGTTTACAAGCACTAGCACAAAACTAGGATCACCCAAGGCACCTTGGGCATCACTGAGAGACTGTGTATGAGTAGTGCAGTCCCTGTGGAATAAAAACCAAGGATTCAGATGAGGGACTCACACACAGACACCTCACTGTGCACATCTGAACTCAGCTAGGTGAACTTGTAGCTCCTGTGGTTCTTTGAAAAACTGATCCCAATTCAGCCCCAGGGTTTCCATCTGAGGATGAGATGCCTAACGCTAGAATAAGGATGGGATGGTCTGTTGATAACAGGACAAATGGAAACGGATTTAAATTAAAAAGGGGAGACATAGGTTAGATGTGAGGAACCTATATTTTTACACAGCAACACTGGAAAAAGTTGCCCTCAGAGGCTGTGCATGCCCAATGGATGGGATCCTGGGTTTACTCTGGGTTTACCCTCACGTCAGTCCATGTTTCTACTCATACTTTTGTCTAGGTGAACTCTCACTTTACTCAAGGTTTTACTCACAGTTTACCATCAGGGAGTGTGATCGGGAGATGGGCTGGTGGAGTGACTTGCTGGCATCCCCGAGGGAAGGCTGCCAGGCAGATACCCCCAGAAAAGTGGTTGACTCCCTGCCCTGTCACAGTCAGACAGACCTGACTGATGAGAAGGGTTGGAAGAGAGTCCCAACTCAACATCACAGGAGCCCCCCCATGCCTGCCTAGCCCTCGACCCCTGATCCATCTAAGCAACAGGTTTGACACTCTGAAATCTGAAGGAGATAAGAATGGGGAGGCAATGGAGGATCTGCCTAGGAGGAAACCTAATGCAAGGCAGTCACTACCAAGCCTTGTGACTTCCTCTGCCATGAAAGAATGAAGGGTGGCCGTGGTGGGTGACTCCCTTCTCAGAGGAATAGAGGGCCCCATTTGCAGACTGGACCCCAGTTGTCAGTAAGTCTGCTGCCTTCTTGGTTTCAGGTCAGGGACATAATGAGGAAACTCCCAATGCTGGTTAGGTCCACTGATTATTTTCCACTACTCATAGTTTAGGTGGGCAGTGATGAAATTTCTTAGATAAGACTACAAACTATAAAAAGAGATTTCAGGAATTTAGGCCATTTAGTTCACAAAGTGGGAGATCAAGTGATTTTTTGTTCTATACCTTCAGTGGCAGTGAGGGACACAGAGCAGGCTTGGAAAGCAAAGCAATGAACAATTATCTCAGAGGTTGGTACTGAGCCAGAAACTTTGAGTTCTTTGATCACAGGACAGTTTACTTGGCCCATGGTCTGTTATCCATGAATGGAACCCAACTGTCTCAAAGGGGGAAGTGAATCCTAGCATAGACGGTAGCGGGGCTTATCGAAAGAGCTTTAAACTAGCTACGATGGGGGAGTGGACAAAACAGGGCTTACCAGAGATAAGCCTAGGGAAATGCTGTTTGAGCTGGGAGAGAGGCAGATGCCTCAGCTGAAGTGCGTCTACACCAACGCACGCAGCTTGGTCAACAAGCAAGAGGAGCTGGAAGCAACTGTGCATCTGACAAACCATGACCTAGTTGCTATTACCGACCCATGGTGGGACCACTGCCATGACTGGAGTGCTGTGATGGATGGTTACAAGCTCTTCAGAAGGGATAGAGGAGGAAGGAAGGGTGGTGGTGTGGCCCTTTATATTAAAGAGAGTTTTGATGTTGAAGAGCTTGGGCTTCAGAATGAAGTGCATGTTTGTAAGGATCGGGGGAAAGGCCTGTAAGTGTGACATCTTGCTAAAGGTTTCTTATAGACCGCCTAATTGATGGGTGAGGCATTCTATGAGCAGCTTACTGAAGTCGCAAGATTGCCAGCACTCATTTTCTTGGGAGACTACAACTTCTCTGATATATGCTGGGAATATAATAAATAGCAGAGGAATCAGTCCAAGAGGTTTATAGATTGCATGCAAGACAGCTTCCTTACACAGCTGGTATGAAGTCCTACCAGGGGTGGTTCCTTGCTAGACCTGCTCTTCACTAACAGTGAAGGACTGGTAGGAGTTGAGAAGGTTGGGGACTGTCTTGGGCAGAGTGGCCATGAAATGGTAGAATTCTCTATTCTTGGAGATGTCAGAAGGGTGACTAGCAAAACTACTATCCTGAACTTCTAGAGGGCGGACTTTGACCTGTTCAGGACACTTGTAGCACAGGTCCCTTGGGAGTCGCTCCTTATGGGTAAAGGGGTCCAGGAAGCCTGGACACTCCTCAAGATGGAAATCTTAAAGGCACGAGATCAGGCTGTCCCTGAATGCCATAAGGTGAGCCATAGGGGAAGAAGACCAGTGCAGATGAACTGGGAAAAACTATTGAGACTCAGGAAGAAAAAGAGAATCTCCGTCCTCTGGAAGAAGGGGCTGGGTACTTGGGGAGATTACAAGGAAGTTGCTAAGGCATGCAGGGAGGAAGTTAGGAAGGCACATTAATTCCCTGTCCCCTAATCCATGCCCAGAGCTTCTCAGCCATGTCACTGCCAACTGTAAGCTCCATGCAGAGTTCAAGTGGGACACAGAGGGCACAGCCTTCTGCTGGGTGGATGCAAGTGTTGGTGGAACCAGATGGGACAAAGCCCTCCCACCATGCCCTCCTGGGAAAATGGCCACCCCAAGAATGGCAGTCTGCCTCCTCCATGACCCCATCTGAAATGCTCCTGCACTGATTGATTATAGGGCTTTAAACCAGGTCCAAATGGGGAAGGGTGGGGAATTGGATGTGACAGAGAAGGGCTGAGGGATATTGTTGCTGTTGGAGATTGAATGGAAAGCCTCTGAGTTGTTCTATAGGATTGTGTGAGGATTCCTCAGAGAAAGTCTTGTTGCCAATACCCCATCCTAAATCTTACTGTGTACCCTCTGGGGGTAACCCCAACCTACTGCTGCCCTAAAGTGCCTGTAGACCAGTGCGGGTAGCATGGGAAATAAACGGGACAAATCAAGAGAAAACCACAGAGCTTTTCCTTTCATGCAGGCTGCTGATTCTGAGCAAGGCCCTGAACATCAGTACCACAGTGTAGATGCAAGACCCAGACAGGCTAAATCAAAGCATGCTTCTGGAAGGGGATGCTTTCTGAAGAATCCTTACACTAATGAGAGGACCACAAACATTCACTCAGCGAACTCCAAATCTCTGTGCCTTTGCAGGCCTAGGGTCTTGTTTGGTTCACAGAGACACGGTGGGTTGATTCTCAGCTCTGTACTGTAGCAAATGGGGTACAGATTCTGCATGACGGATGGGCAAGGAAGAAGAGAAAAGGCTGCTGCCATCCATGAGAGGGCACTGAGCTCTGCCTGGGGATGGCAGAGGAGCCAGCTGAGAACTGATGGAAAGGGCTCAGAGAGGAGAGCGGCAGATTCTGTTCCTTGCTTCCTGATCAGGAAGAACAAGAGGGGACAGGCAGGAATCTGAGTTACAGCTGGGATGGAATTGTTTTCTTCAGACTGTCTGCTGTGGTGCAGTGTTTTGGTTCTAGGAGAAAACCATTGATAACACTCTGATGTTTACAGCTGCTGCTAAGCAGTGTTGTACAGAGCCAAGGCCATGGTCAGTGGAGGGCACATGGAGCTGGGAGGGAACAGAGTGAGGACAGCTGACTGATAGTGGCCAAAGGGACGTTCTCTATCAGCTGACAGCAAGCAGAAATTGTATTGAAAGGGGTGGGAGTTCATCTCAGTCTCTTCACTGCTCAGGGCCCAGCTGAGCATCAGTCTGGTGGTGCTGAGCAAGTGCTTGTGCATCAGTTGTTACATACGATTCTATATCAACGGATATATAGTGATTGCTATTACTCCTCTCCTTTTATCTCTCTTAGTAAACTGCTTTGTTACAACCCAGAAGTTGTACTCTTTTTCCCAGTTCTCATCCCCATCCCACTGGGAATGGGGCAGTGCACAAAGCACTGTGAGCTGCTGAGCCACATGTTGGGTTCAACAACCACAGTCATTTTGGTGCCTGATGTGAGGCTCCAAGGGTTGTGGTAACAGCACATCTGTCCAGAGTGGACAGGGCTTTGTGGGAGTTGGAGATGTGCAGGCCATGGTGCTGATAGTTTCCCTATTTGTGAAGCTTGCTGAGTCTTCTCATGAAGCTGCATTTCACAGCTCCTTGCTTGCTGCTTGTTTTCCCTGCTGCATCATTTGTCAACTCTGGATGCTGGATTAGGGTATTTATTTTGCTATGCTGTTTGACCTTGGTTTGTACCACGATAAAATTGGCAAAGTGAAGTTTTGTGCACATTCAGCTCTTTGGACATCTTTGGGTTTTGGAAGTAATATTGTTGGTATGATTAGGAATTACACATTTTACACTGTCGTCTCTGGGAGACCAGGGGTATTCAAGGAGAGACTGGATATTGTGTTGAGGGACATGGTTAAGTGGGAGCTATTGGTAATAGGTGAACGGTTGGATTGGATGATCTTTCAGGCCTTTTCCAGCCTTGGTGATTCTATGATTCTAGGATTGAGGTTAAACAATTATTCAGGAATATCAGTGAGAGATCTGCCCCAAGGTGAGAAGGCTCTGCATGGCAGGGGGTGTGGGACAGTCTGGGCAGCTGCCTGGAGTGGTGGGCACCCCCAGGGCTTTGGAACTTCATCTCCGAGCAACTGCAGGATCCTGAGAAACTGGTAGAATATTGGAGACAGGTCTGCTGTGGCACTGGTAATCCTAAAAAGGCCCAAATGACTGCAGTGTGCCAGGGCCTGGCCCACACCTACTGAGCTGTGTTCAACACTATTCAGCATCTTCAAGGGGAAGAGAGCTGGATCTGCTGACATTGCTGCAGCCTCTGCAACTCCTGGCACAGTCCCTGCAATAGCTCCAAGTTTTTGCTACACATCCTGCAGTTGCTCCAAGCTCTGGACAGATCCCACTGTCACTCCACCCCTCATAAGGAGCTCTGCGGTCACTTATGCTACAGGTCCTGTAGCTGTTCCAAGTATTGAGATAAGAAAATTAAGCAAACCACTGAGTGCTGCTGTAGAGACGACGGGACTGCTGTGAGACACACAAGACCTTCAGGCCTGTAGAAATGAGAGGACTCGAATCCTCTGTGCACTGTATCAGTGTAAAGAGAGGAGGAATGAAAAGAACTAGTTGTGCTTCTATCTGTGGCTGTACCTTCCCCAAATCCAGACAAAGTTGGATAAGAGAAGAGCTAAGGAAAAGCGTATTTTGAATGCTATTTATTTATCTCTTAACCTATTCGGGGAATCTGGTTCCATGTTTACATGAGCTCTTGGAGTGAGAAAATGGATAGTAGGTGTGAAAGAAGTGAAACAAATTTTTATTTATAAGTTCAACAACATTTTTTTGCACGTTGCTATATCTCACATAATCAATCAATCAAAGATGCATAAAAGATGAAGAACCATCACTGGGAATCATGCGATGAAGATGTGCACTTTATTGAAGCGGGAATAGTGAGTATTGCAACACCTTCCTGAGAGCGTGCTTGATCTCCCTGTTCCTCATGCTGTAGATAATAGGGTTCAGTGTTGGAGGAACCACTGAGTACAGAAGTGCCACTGTCAGATCCAGGAGTGGGGAGGGAATGGAGGGGGGCTTCAGGTAGGCAAAAGCACCAGTGCTGAGAAACAGGGAGACCACGGCCAGGTGAGGGAGGCACGTGGAGAAGGCTTTGCGTCGTCCCTGCTCAGAGGGCATCCTCAGCACAGCCACAAAGATCTGCATATAGGACACAACTATGAAAACATAGCAGCCTACGTCTAAACTGATAGTAAAAATGAGAAACACAACTTCCCTGAGATTTGATTCTGAGCAGGAGAGCTTGAGGATCTGGGGAATTTCACAGAAAAACTGGTTGACAACATTGCCTTGGCAGAGAGGCAGTGAAAACGTACTGGCAGTGTGCAGCAGGGAATTGAGAACCCCAGTGCCCCAGGCAGCTGCTGCCATGGTGGCACAAGCTCTGCTGTCCATCAAGGTCCCGTAGTGCAGGGGCTTGCAGATGGCAACATAGCGGTCATAGGACATGATGGTGAGAAGGGACAACTCTGCTGACATGAAGAAGGTAAAGAAAAAGAGCTGTGCAGCACATCCTGTGTAGGAGATGGCCCTGGTGTCCCAGAGGGCGTTGGCCATGGCTTTGGGGAGAGTGGTGGAGATGCAGCCCAGGTCGAGGAGGGCCAGGTTGAGGAGGAAGAAGTACATGGGGGTGTGCAGGCGGCGGTCGCAGGCTACGGCTGTGCTGATGAGGCCGTTGCCCAGGAGGGCAGCCAGGTAGATGCCCAGGAAGAGCCAGAAGTGCAGGAGCTGCAGCTGCCGCGTGTCTGCCAACGGCAGCAGGAGGAACTCACTGATGGAGCTGCTGTTGGGCATCTGCTGTTGTTGGGCTTGGAGTCCTGCTCAGAGTGCAGAAGATAATGACAAGTCCAGACCATTCTCAGACACACTCCTCCTGCTATAATATGAAATGTTTTTATTCTCCTACAACAGTGTACATTTAGCACCATTACTTGCATTTAATTTCATGTATTTCAGCATTCCTTAAGCAGAAGCAGCATATGGAGCTCTAACCTTCCTCTTATTTTCTTATCCCTTCTCCCTGGATATTTTCATCTGTTTCATGTCTCATATCTTTACCCCAAGTGCTCTTAGAGCCCCCTACCCGAGCTTCTGTGGCATTCAGTTTCAGTTAGAAAATGCTGCCTGTTTGTAGGATAAGTGAATTATTCATGCCTACAGAAAATGAAGATAATTCCATCCTTCGAGAAAGGGGAGACTGAAAGCACATCATGTGTGAGTGTTCACAAAACAAGCAATTGATTGATGAAAAATTCTCAGAACTCTTATTGCCCCTTTTAGATTTCTGACTCCAAACCTCTTTGCCTCAGAACAGGAAATGGAAACCCCCTGCCTTGGCTCTCCTCTTGCAAAGTGCCCTCAGAAACATTCAGTTGTGCAGTGGAGCTGTGATCCCCTGCCCCAGGCAGCAGCTGTGGCAGCACAAACCCTGCCGGGGGCTCCTTACCCCACTGGGCAGCTCCCCGGGCAGGCTGAGTGCTGAGCCTGGCAGGCGGCAGAGTCCCATACCCGGCACACAGCCCCTGGGGCACAGCAGGGACCCTGCTCTGCAGGACAGCCCTGGGCACCCGTCTCAGCTGGAGCAGAAAGCTTTTTCCACAGTAAAGAAACATGCAGTGCCTGCAGTCAGATCTCCTATGGGATGTCCCAGTTATAGTTACCCCTTAATTAAAAGCAGCTCATGGTCAGCTGTGAGACTTACCTTGTCATGGTCTGTGAGCAATGCTCCTGCAGTGAGTTCACAGCCCGCTCACACCACACACATCCTGCAAGCTCTCTCCAATTTCTCTCCTCTCCTTCTGTCACCTGCAGGCTGTGCTGTGCACGAGATCTGCTCCTGGGCACAGCTGTCTCTCTGCAGCTCTGCCCACTTTTATGAGCTCCCTGTGTCCCAGGAACCTGGACAAGCAAGCAGCAGATTATGTCATTTTTATCCTTCCCACTCATTTCCCCTGACATGTCCCTGGGTCCTCATGGCCAACAGCTCCTGAAAGACAACAGCATCATGACTGTGCTTTGAAATCCACTCAATTAACCACCACATGTCCAGTGGTCAGTGACTGATTGGAGACATATGGGGAGTGCTCCCAGAGATCGTTTGATGAAACAATAAGGGCAACCAGACAAGGAAGGCGAGGTTTGGACTTTCCCTGTGCAGGGCAGTGATCCAGCTGAGGCAGCGCAGGAGTCTCATCCCTTGACAGAAATCCTGGAGCTGAAATGGGATTCGGCTCCCCACAGAACCACAGGAGCTGGGATTTCTCTGGTTCAGTTCAGAAGTGCACAAGGAGTTGCCTGCATGTGAGCTCCTGCTCTGAGTCCTCGGTCCTTCAGCTGGGAGGCAGCAGCTCACACACAGACACTGGGTGATGCCCAAGGTGCCTGGGCTGCTCCTGATGTTTGCAAGTGCTTGTAAACCGTGTGGGAAATCCCTGAGATAGACACCTCCTTCCTGGGCATCAGCTGAGGGCCAGAGAGGGGATAGCACCGGCTGTCCGGTGAATTCACTCACAGCTACAAGAGCAGCACAGGGCCTTCAGGAAAGCCATGCCCATGGTGTGTCCGTGCTGCTACGTCACCTCCAAGACCCACGATCGGTCTAATGTTTGTGTGCCACCTTCTGCACACTGATTCTATAGATGAGCTATCCAGTCAGGCAATGTCCAGTGATGCTTTTCAATTAGGATATTTACTTCTGTGCTTTTGCACTAATGCAAACACCAACACACAAGAAGCTAGAAATCTTGGTAGAGCTGCAGGCCTGAGCTCCTGTTTGGACCATGGGGACACAGTTTAATGGTTTCCACAACTGCACTGTAGCACAAGGGGGATACCGAGTCTTTAGGATGGATGGGCGAGGAGACAAAGAAGGGCGACTGCCCTCTGTGAGAGTGCACTGAGCTCTGCCTGGGGATGGAAGAGCAGACAGGTCAGAGCTAATGGAAATGGCAAACAGAGGAGACCATCAGTGTCTTTTCCTGTCTTCCTGATCAGGGAGAGTAAATGGAAGGTGCCCTCTGCAGACAGATGGGAATCTGATGTTGTCTGTCCCTTGTCCCATTTGGTGGCCTTTGTCACTCCATTATCTGTGGCAGGGACAGCACAGCAGGGCATGTGGCATCCAGCAGATCCCTGGAGAGCACAGATGGCAGCTTCTTGACCAAGCAGTGGAGGAACCAAAGAGGAGAGGTGCTCTGCTGGATCTCATACTCTCCGGCATGGAAGGACTTGTGGGAACTGTGAAGGTGAAAGGGGCATCAGGCCATGTGCAAGATGCAAATGTATCTCTTTTAATTTATTTATTTATTTTGAGGCTGTAAGCTTAATAGTTGATCATAAATGTCAATAAAACTGAAACAAATAATTGAAGACAAAGATGGAAATCAATGAAAATGTGTTAACCCTTCTCAACATGAAAAATTCTCATGAGTCTTGTTCCATTTTAAGTTGTAAATATGAATCTTTGAGGTGATTTGATGTCTTTTTTTTTCTTTTACTGAAACTACAATGTTTTCCAGAACTGTGTTCGCTGGACACAAATGCCTTCAGGTTCAGAGACACAGACAGCGGTGCCAGTGCCAATGCCCTGTGACTGTAGCCTGGTGCCCAGCACTACTCTTCCCTGCTGCCTATTTGATGTGCCTCATCCTCCAAGTTTTTTCAGCTCTCCTAAATAAATGGCCATGGTTAAGGGCATGTTTTCAGCAGGCCATTTGGGCACACACTACTCCCACTGCCCTCCAGATTTCTCCATCCCTTGCTCTTTGTTCAGTCAGATACCTCCCAATTATCTGTCTGATTTCTGACTTTCAGGGGGATTACTGGAATTTGTTCCATCTCCCCAAAGTCTGATGGAATGTGTTGTCAACTCCTTCACTGTGATTTGATCTATCCCTTCCTATCTATTCTTTTTCTTTTTCTTCTTATACTTTTTCTTTTTCTCAATCACTGTCTCTTTTTTATTAAGGCACGAAGTCTGAAAGATGTTCATTAATGTCAGTAAAAGTGAAAAACAGAGTTGGAGACAAAGATATAAATCAATGAGAATGTGTTAACCCATCTCAATGTGTGAAATACTCACAAGTCCTGATCAGTTTTAAGTTGATACCTCTCAACTACCTGGCTGATCTATCCCAGGAAGATTACTGGAATTTGCTCCATCTCTCAGAGTCTGATGGCCTCTGTTGTCAACTACTTCACTGTGATTCAATCTATCCTATCCTACCTCAGAATAAATCATTTCTTTTAAAAATATTCCATATGAAAGACAAACTTCAATAGATGCCGCTTGAACATGGCATGCAGTTGATCACTGTGTTTTACTGTTCATTCAATTGCATCACCTTTCTTTCCATTTGCTGGCCAGATAAAAAAGAGAAATCTTTCCTTTTCCATGTGTAGCTGGTTCTCTGAGGAAAGCCAGTGGGAGTTGGTGCAAAGCAGTTTTAACACTGAGCGGATGAATGCAGAGGAGAAGAGTGATGTGAAGAAAAGTGATGCAAGTCCCATAGGTCCATTGTGAGCAGAAATTGGGTGGGGAGGTTGAGAAGGACCTTTGTCAACACAGTAACAGTACAGAACTCATTGGGACATCCTGGATTGGTATCAGTTGCACAGTGCTGCTTTAATGTCTTCTTTAAACCCAACTATAAATAAATAGACAATAAATTTATACTGGATTCTTTAAGCTCTCTCCAGATATCCCTCCTTTTTGCTGAACAAGTTCTGATAACCTGAAGAAGATAACAAGATGGCATAAGGCACAGGAGATTCTTTAGGTTATAATGGTCCCAGGGTGCATTTGATGCTGAGTTCATCAGCCTCTAGTGCAGAGAGAAGTTTGCACAAAGTGCTCAACAAGACAAAGTCAGAAGTAACAGTGAAGTTTCTTGGAGTATTAATGGGCCCGCTGAGGAACATTACCAAGTAAGCTTCCCAAGGGACTTGTTAGAGAAGATAACTGGAAGCCATGACTACAGGCAGGCAAAGGCACTGGCATGCTAAGAAACCTCTCCTTTGCCTTACGAAGCAGACGGGTCAAGCCCTGATTGCAAGACCAGTGGTAGAGAGATCCTGTCTCTCATGTTGGCACCTGGCATTTCCTGGGGCAATGGGTTGGAGGTCCGTATGATGTTAAATGAAAGACATGGGGACAGAAGATCCCAGGCTCTACATGTGGTGCAAGGACGCTGTGAGGTTCATGTCCCATATGAGACCTATGTTTCATTGCAGGATGTGAGAAGGGATGTGAGAAGGGCCCAGTCTGAACAAGCAGTCAATCCCTGTGAAACTCTGAACTTCAGATCTCTCAGTTCCAGTGCCCTCGTTTGCACATTCTCCCAGAGTTTGAAGTCCTTTATGTTCTGCGGTGCACAATCAGGCACTTGTTCTTGTTATACGTTATGCACTTGGTGCTTAGTACCAACTGGTACCCACTTCTCTGACTTGTCCACATCTCTCTGCAAGTCCTCTCCACCCTCAGTGGAGGCAACAGCACCTCCTCATCTGGTCTCATCAGCAAACTTGCTCAGAACGTCTTCTAGTCCTGCATTCAAGTCATCTGCATAAACATGAAAGGAAAGTGGCCCCAAAATGGAACCCTGGGGACCCCGACAGTGACCATCTACCAGCCTGATGGAAAAAACTGACTATAATCCTTTGGGACTGACCTACTGGCCAACTGCTCACCCACCACATTGTGTTTCTGTCTAGCCATATGCAGAACATTCTGTCCAGAAGGTTGTTGTGAGAAACAGTATCAAAATCTCCACTGAAATCCTCAAGGATTACATCAACTGGCTTCCCTTGGTCAACTAAACGGATAACTGTGTCACAAAATGAGCTTAAATTAAACAGGACCTTTGCCTCACAAACTTGTGTTGGCTGCGACCAATGACAGAATTGTCCTTCAGCTGTTTTTCCATAACTCCCACCATCATTTTCTCCATAATTTTACCAGGCTCTGGACTGACAGGTCCATAATTGCCCATGTCATCTTGCTCTTCCTTACAATGAGACAACATTTGCCAGCTTCCTGTCAGCTGGCATGACCCTAGACTTCTTTAGATGCAATTGAAATGAGAGCCCAGAGCACACTAAGTTTTCATCATTGAAAGAAAGTAGATGTGCCATAGCTTTGCAATGCCTTGAACTCCAGAGTATGCCACAGATGGAGCAGAGGGGAAGATTTGCCTCTTCTGTAGTGAACTCATTCTTTTGGTAAGCAGAATAACACTACCTGATACATGGGGACTGTGTCTCTGCTCTGCTCTGCTCAGCTCACAGGGCAGCGGTCTGGCAGGGTGTTGCTCTCATGTCAATGCAGGTAAACTCACTTCAATCCTTTTTCCTCTGTAAATGCTTCCTCTATTTCTATGCTCAGATACACTTCCACATTCCCTCAACTACACTTTCATATATCATTAACAATTACACTTTCTTATACCATCAAAACAGTTTGTCAAAACGTACAGTTCTTCAGTTCACATAAACTCCCTTAATACAGTCTGTATTCTTCAGTTATAAACACTGTGCCACAGAACCAGCACTGATTGAACCACCTCCCTCACACACTTCCTCGCAAGCAGTACATAGTATTACATAAATGGGTTGACACTCATTGGTCGGGTGGAATGTACACCTCTCCTCAGGACAATCTTACTAATCTACAGAGTACAAACTCCCGTCTTCTTACATACAAGCAGAAAGTACTTATGAGTGGACAGACAACACAGTCTTTCACTTTGTCCGTGTCTGGCCATTTCCCTCACAGGAGGAAGGAAACATGGATCGGGACTCGGCACTCACCCTGCAGCTGTTCTGTGTCTCACTCACACCACACTCACTCTGACATTTAGATCAAAAACCATGGTTTATTCATACTACACAATGCTGACAACGTTTTCTAGCTGGAATCTTAATAACACTCATACTCTGGTCGACCAGTTGCAAACGTTAATGTTTTTCCCAGAGTCGGCTTGACACACGGTACCAAACACTTAAAGCAGATGATAATATTGAACATACAACCTATAACCCCCGTGATTACAAGTTGGAGAACCCAGGCTACCATTTGACAGGCTATCCACTATATCCCATACCCGTAGGAGAGACCAACCTAGGTCCCTCCTATTGTCAACTACCTGGGAGAGAGTATTTGTTCTTGTTTCCATTCATATGACATACAGTTCCCTTTCATAGGAACTCACCCAAGGAGTCTTCCTACCCAGCTGGCTACCAAAGCCATGAGCTCACCTCCCTGGGAGCAGCACGTATGGCTGTAAACTGTGTAGGATGTCTCCTCAAGACATATGGGCTCCACTTACCATACACATACCTGGTCCACCTATGGGTGGTCCTTGTCTGTCCCTGCAGTGATCAGGTGAGGAAGGGAGTCCTTCAGAGAAATCTCAGGGTGCGCCAAAAGTGTCTCCCTCTCAGCTGGTCCTGCAGCGAACAGAGCTGGTCCCACCTGGGCCGCCAAATTGACTACAGGAATTGAACTCTATAACCTCTATAACTGATACAGTCTCCCATGACATCCTTATACCAAAGCTGAGGAAGTATGGGATAGGTGATTTGACAGTGAAGTGGGTCGAGAATTGGCTGACTGGCAGAGTGCAGAGTGTTTTCGTTGGCGGTGCAGTGTCTGGCTGAGGGCCTGTAACGAGCGGCATCCCCCAGGGGTCTGTGCTCAGTCCGGTCTTGTTCAACATCTTCATCAATGACCACCCTCAGCAAGTTTGCTGATGACACGAAGTTGGGAGGATTGGCTGACACACCTGAAGGCTGTGCTGCCATTCAGCGAGACCTGGACAGGCTGGAGAGCTGGGCAGTAAGACACCGGATGAGGTTTAACAAAAGCAAGTGTAGAGTCTGTCACCTGGGTAGAAATAATTGCATGCACCAGTACAGGCTGGGGGAAGAGCTGCTGGAGAGGAGCTCTGCTGAGAGGGATCTGGGCGTCCTGGTGGACGACAGATTGACCATGAGCCAGCAGTGTGCCCTTGTAGCCAAAAAAGCCAATGGCATCCTGGGGTGCATTAAAAAGAGCGTGTCCAGCAGGTCGAAGGAGGTGATCCTCCCCCTCTACTCTGCCCTGGTGAGGCCTCATCTGGAATATTGTGTCCAGTTCTGGGCTCCCCAGTACAAAAAAGACAGGGATCTCTTGGAAAGAGTCCAGTGGAGGACCACAAAGATGGTGAAGGTCCTGGAGCATCTCCCCTATGAGGAGAGACTTAGGGAACTGGGTCTGTTTAGCCTTGAGAAAAGAAGGCTGAGAGGGGACCTGATCCAGGTCTATAAATATTTGAGGTGTGGGGGGCAAAGAGGTGAGGCCAGACTCTTTTCAGCAGTGTGTGGAGGAGGGACAATGGGAAACAGACAGAAACTGCACCATAGGAAATTCTGCACTAATGTGTGCAATAACTTCTTTATGGTGAGAGTGACAGAGCACTGGAACAGGCTGCCTAGGGTGGTTGTGGAATCTCCTTCTCTGGAGATATTCAAGACCTGCCTGGATGCTGAGCTGTGCAACGTGGTGTAGGGAACCTGCTTTGGCAGGGGGCTGGACTCAGTGGTCTCTGGAGGTCCCTTCCAACCCCTACAATTCTGTGATTCTGTGAATATCATGGAGTTTTTTGGATGGGGAAAGACTACCCCTTTGAATGACCTTTTGTCAGGGCATGTCCTGGGATTCCTAGGATCCTCAAAATGCAGCACTGCTTCTGTCACTGAAAAATGGGGCCCTGTGTGGGACGGAGGGAGGGTCCATGAGTCCCTGGCCCACCTGACTGAGTATTTCCATGGTCTTAGCAAAGACATACTTACAACTTGAGAATGACAGTTAGCTGTGTTCATGGTGGCATGGCCACTTTTAATGGCCTTGAACTGTCTGAACATAACTGAAGAGGCTCAGGCTGATGCAAATCAGCTATTGAATGATAGTGTTGAAAAATTGGAAAGACAGGTGGCAGTTTTGATGGGAAAAAACCTAATTCAATCATTCTCCTATGGAAGATCAGTAACAACTGTCTGGAGGACCATGGGGGCCCTGTACAAGGGAATCTGTATAAAATGGACTCTGTAAATGAAGGCACTAAAAGGTCAGATTTTGAGGTTCCATTTGGACTAGACCTATTTGAGATCTGACTGATTGTAACCCAAAAATGAAAAAAAAAAAAAAAAAAAAATGCAGGATAGGCTGGTGGGAGTGCCCTGACCAGTGTCCACCCCCCAAACCCTGCTGCCCATAATACAGCAGCTGAACTGATGGATATAGTACAGTGGTTTAGACAGAAACCAAGAGAGCATGCCAGCATAGCTGCTCTGGTTATGGGACATGGAGGCAGAAAGTGCTATGGTGAATGGACTGGAAATTTCAAAACTGACATCCATTACTACTAACCCTGCCCTCAGGCAAAGACTTTATGCTCTTGTCTGGAGGGCTTATCGCAATAAAGATTGGCGGATTTGCTGCGTAGACCGGTCAGAACTCAGATCTGCGTTGTGCTTCCTGCGGCACCAAACGCCCAACAGTGGCAGTTCCGCTTATTGGCCAGCAGGTGGCAGCAGAGACCACGGAAAGAACGTTGCGGGACAGACCCTGGGGATCCGTTCTTTTGATTATAGGGGAAGAACACAAAGATGGAAGAGGAGGGAAGGGGGAAAAAAAAAAGAAAAAAAAAAAATCAAACCACAGCAAACAAATAAAAACTTCTCCAAACGTAGCAAACGTGAATGTCTGTCAATAAATTAATGAGTAATTAAATTGATATCCCTTTCCCGCCCCCCCCCCCCCCCCCCCCCCCCCCCCCCAACTTCTGAGATGAAAAAAAACCACTTCTTTTAGAAGAAAACAGAGTAGTAACAACTTCTGTACCTACATTCACCACTCTGAGATCCTGTCTGGGTCTCCCAAGGCTTGTAAATAACCACTGGGTCGGTTCTGATGTCGCGTGATTTGTTGTCAGTTCTCTCATGGTTCTCCGGTCAGTTCTCCGGTGCCAGGATCTGCCACAGGGCATTCTGACCACGGGCATCATGTTTCTACGCTGCCGCCTGCATTTAACAGGCAATGGGACTGCCCAGCATGTGCAAGGCAGCACCTCTTTCACACCACCAGAATGTTTAAGGCTGTTGGGATTGTTGTTAGCGTCCCATTAACACTGAGGCTAGAGATACCCTTAGGATTGACATTACTATTAGCATTACTTTGATGGTGCCCTATCTGGGTCATTTCCAGGGGATGTCAGGAGTAAGGCACAGTGTCAGGAGAAAAAGAACAGACTCTGTTACTTTATAAACGTGATAATAGAGAGAGTTCATTGGAAAAAATACAACTCTTAAATAATGCAAAGCATGCTTCTGATTGGATGCAGGCATCATCTGGGCTCTGATTAATATTACTCTTAAGGTAAAGATTATTGTTACCATAATGATTTTTTTTTTTTGGATTATGATCAGGGTTAAGGTTCCTTTTGCTACAAACTTCTAGCATCATTTTTGTTGTTGCATTTGGAGTTAGGGACGATTTTAGAATCAGGGTAAGGGTTAGGATTAGAGTTACATTGCTGGTTAATGCTGTTATCTTTACAGCTCCTGTGAGGGTTGGGGTCTGGGTCAGGTGTTTAAAAATGAAATGAAAAAAGAATTAAAAAAATATATTGAAAGCTTCAGATTTCCTTAATCTTTGTGGGAATCATATAATGTGCAACTCAGATCTACCTCTTCGTGCAGTGACTGCCTGTAAATTTGCTGGAGCCTAATATAATATGGCCTTGTGCTTTCCACTAACTCACCTTCATTTCATTTTCATTACATTTGCTTGGTAGTCAGATTTTGGTGTGTGGATATTTTAAAACAATCTAACTGACATTAGCAAAAAATTAAAAATAAAATTAAAAAAAAATGCACAACAGCATCGTATCAATTTTTATAGATAAGATAAAGAAGAGCAGTTTCCCTTAGTTTTCTGTGCCTCTTTACTTTCTTACCCTCTCCCCTTGTGTGAGAAACTCTCAAAGTCAAAGATTTCTAGTTAGGCAAAGATGGCAGCGATAGCAGCAGTGCTTATTCATTATTGCAATACTGCGCGCACATCCCCTATTGGCAAGGGAGAAACTGCACACCAGTCAGTGAAATCAATTCTGTTCTGTGCCCTAAACCCACTGCAGGTGATGCTCTCATGGCTCTCATTGGTTGAGCATCTCAGGCTCACAGACTCCTCGAGACTGTGGCTAGGATTCATTTCCATAGAAGGTCAATTCCCAACCTCTTGTTTTTAGGTCTGCCTTGTACTTTTCTGCGGACAGAGAAGGGCAATGTTTCCAAAAGTCAGTACATTCATTCTGTCCTGTGCTGGGCTCTACCCACCCTGTATTTATCTTGTGCTTGTCTCAATTCTCCCCATGTCAGAATGCCCCCAGTCTGAACTTAATTCTGTTCAGCAACTTTCTTGGTGGAAAAACTACTTATACAGCTGTTTTACAAGAGGGTTATACATTCAGTTAGGGCCTACACTATGTACTGAAAATACTGGAAACTTCCACTGCAAAAACACAATCTACCTCTCCCATCTGTGCAGCCTTGCAGACCCAGAGCATGCCAGGTTATTTCTGCTTTCATAGCATTTGCATGCTGTAGGGTGAGCACAAGGTTCTGCTGCTTGATTCTTCTGCAAGAGCTGCCTACCGGCAAATGGTTGCAGGGATGGAGGATGTGACAGAAAGCATTTGTCTCCACAAGAGCAGAGTTACATTCAGTGCAGAGTGTGAGAGTCAGGTTGGTGTGGAAAAGCACTGACACGCTGGGGATGATGCAGTGCTCACATGTCTAACACTCACAGACATTACTGTCAGAAGGATGGTGCTGTGTTGTGCTTCTACCTTTGGCAGCCCCTGGAGAAATGCTATGGCACACAGAACACCTTTGTATTGCACTGATTGCTGCCATGCAGCATGGATTTAACACACCAAATCCAGAGGAGCATGACTGCATCTAACTGCCCTGAGAAAAACTACTGTAGCTGAAGAGATGAGGAGGCAGCTGCTCATCTGCAAACAAGCAGTACTGCCAGACATTGGGCCAGGTGAGCACCTCCTGCTGCAGCGTGATGATGACAGGGCTGGAGATGATCTGCAAAGCCAGCTTAAAAGTGGGAGACGTGAGTCAACATGGCAGGAGGACAGAGGTGTTAGGGAGCAGCCAAGGCATCAAAGAGTATCAAAAGGCTTTGAAAAGTATCACAAAGTGACAGCCAGGAAGACTGGGATATATCATGAGCAGCAACCTGGATGCTAGAGATTATTTGCTCCCATACAAAATGGTAGAGATCTTGCTGCAGACATCCCAAAGCCAGGCAAAATGGGAACCCAGAGCTCTGCCTGCACGAACCCCACAGCCATAGCATTGCAAGCTGAGCTGCCTTGCTGTTTGTTGCATTCATCCCAATCCCTGTGATTGAAGACTCAGAATGCAGTCGAGGCGATGACTGAGCATGAGAGTGACTTTATTCAATAAAAGACAGGAGGGCATGAGAGGTCAAGGGTGAAGATGGGACTCCTCTTGTCAAGATGAGAGTGGCTCAGAGCTGGTGCTGCTGCCTGGTGCCTGGGACTGGCAGCCTGACTCTAAGTCCCCATCTAAGATGCTCAGCTTCACCTCACTGATGCTGCCCTGCTCCTGCATGGTGGTGCTGCTGCTGGGACACTCAGGCTGTGCTTGGGATGGGCAGCACTGCAAAGGCGCTGGGTCACAATCCAGGCAGGTGACTGCTGTGTCTGGCAGGCTCAGGTCAGGAGCTTCAGCAGAGCCAGGAGATATGAGAGCATGAACGTGGATGAGCCCCTTGTGTCCATCACTGTTACCATGTGGAAGGCTGTCATCCGAATTGCAGCGATTCATGCTTAATAAGAACTCTCCATTGATGGAAAGACACTGCTTGGTTTGGATCTTTGGGGTTGACAAGGGCTCGAATCACCTAGGAAGGCATAGAAACACAAGGGTTAGTTTCAAACATTTGCAAGTTGAATCATGAAAGGTTGTTGATACTTGGTAATAGAGTGGCGGCAGGAAGAAGCAAGTAGGCTTGAAGCAGCATAGCCACTGTCTTGAAAGTGATCCTCATTCAGGTCCAGCTCGTGTGTTGTTTCACTGTAATCTGCTTCTTTGGGTCTACCTAGTGGGCAGCAACACTCGAGCTGTTACTGATATCATTGAAAAGAACTGGAGACAATTGTTCTATTCCTAAGAGCTTCAAGGTGCCTAGAAGCACAAATAGAAACCAGCAGTATTTCATCACTTCACCAAAAGGAAGGTCAAACACCTGAGCTGTGAAGAGCAGTTACAGAACCTATGCATAAGATCACACCAGACATACTTTGTTCTAACAACAGTTATGGCACATAGTCCATTTCCTTCAATATTCCCAAAATGAAATGATGTGGAGCATTACAGGGAAAGAAACACTGCACACAGACACTATGACCCTGATTAGACTCAAGCAGCAGACTTAAAACAAGTCAGAGTTTTTGATTCCAGGATATTTCAGGACCTATCGTGTGAAATTCAGTTACACAACAGTGCCTAGGTGCCTGCGTTTCAAGCAACTTTCAGATCACAGCCATGTAAAATAAAAACAAATTCAGTGCAGAAATAGCAAGCCTGTTCCTTAATACTCATGAGATTATCCATTTTTTACTGCATTCTGACTAAGTTCTAAAACTTGCTCATCCCAGTTCACTTCAACAAGTTCCACCAGTTCAAGCAATGCAGTTCTGAGATCCGGTGTATGTTAGGCAGATAGAATTGAACAGTGCAGAAATAATCTCTGACAGCTTTAAGAGCTCTGTTCTGCTTACAAACTCTCAGTCCAAAACTATTCACAGTTTTAAGGAAATGAACACCTGAAGCAGTTGGATCATCTGCCATTTGCCGCATTCTGCTTCTTGGCATCATGATTAGCACAAAGGGTTTTCTGCTGTCCTGCAGAGATGGACAAAGTCCTGCTTACAAATGGACCAGGTTTCAGTGTACAGCAGAGTTTGTACCAGACTAACAAGCCACGTCATTCAATTCATGTGCTCAGGTTGTTATGCACTCCGAAAGGAAACAGAACTAACTGTTGGATTCTGAAGGCAATCTGTGGGGTCCTACATTACCTCCTGATTCTGGAAGAGGAAATTCTAATAGCAAATGCAGAACTTTGATCTTTGTAGACATGAGAAGAGCTGGCATTTAGGAACATTCATTTCAGGGAAATCAAATGATGTGTCTATATTTTTACTACAGATAGTATAGGGAGCAGCCAGTTGAAGAACCAGATACAAAAAAATCCAGCCCATTGGCAGGAAAATACTTCTCCTTAAATTCTGTATGCTATCATGGTACAGAATTAGGCTACAGTGCCACATAGGCCAACCAAGCGTAGAACCAAATCCACAAAATACTGGTAGACAAAGCAGCAAAAACAGGGACAATATTCAGCAGACAGGCCTTTCTACCCACAGCTCAGCATGTTCTGCCATCCGAAAAGCAAGGCCTCTTGTCAAGCTCAGCTATTTCCCTTCTCAGTGTATTCTAGCACCACTGATACCCACTGGTATCCTCCTGTAGAGTGCCATCATATTGTCATCATCCAAAGGAAAAACCCACACAGCAGAGCATACAGCAGTACACCCATGCTCCAAATATCCGCCTGAAAAACAAAAAGACAAGCTTACAAACCTGAAGCACCTCAAATGGCTTCCTGACAGACTGGATTGTCTGCCCTTGCCAAAGCCCACATATAGCCCATGAAAAGCTGGCTCTTTCCCTCAGGAAATAAAACCTTATCGTCCCAGAGAAAGCATATAACCCTCATTCAATTGCCCTTTCACTCAGCTTAGAGCACTACTAAAACCAGCATCTTCACCTTAGCTCATCACACTGCTGCAGTTCCTTTTACAAGGATTTCACTGGCAAAAATGAAATCAAAGCCGTCACAAGGGATTTAGCACAGTTACGTGTTACTGGCTACGAGAGCTGTCAGCACAGTCACCTGTCTGGCTTTGCTGCTGTTCGGTTCTCTTTATGTAGAGGCACAACAAGGTTCAGACACAGTGCAGTTCTCACTTTGACTGTAAAGAAAAAGGAGGCTTGAAAAGCAGCGTGTGGAAAACAAAGAAACAAGAATTAGAACAACAGTGGGGCCATGGCACTTGTAGGAATTGCTCCGCCTTTAACAGCGATTCAAGAAGTACGAGGGCATCCCAAACCAGACCAGTTTGGACAGATTAACAACTGCAAGTAGTGGGTTCCAAAATTCCAGACATGAAATCAAAGCTGGAAAAACTCTTCACATTTTCATCTCTCAATTTTTAGTTCATTGTGCATTACAACGGAAACAATTCTTCACATACAACTTGGAAGCTAAAGACAAGTCTGACAAAACAGACTGCACAGAAATGATGGATAATTAACAGAGCAAATTGCTCTTTCAAACACTTAGTAATAGAAAGAGATCTCTGAAGTTGCTGTTCTGTAGAGCCCCAAAGCAGTCGCTTGAGGCAGTTCAGGATTAGCCTGAGACAAACCAGCCAGCTGTGTGAACTGAGACCAATTGCACTTTTCTAGTCTGTGGCCACTGACAGCTTCTGAGAGCTACCAAGCGATGCAACCTAGCAGAATTCAGAAGGGAAACCAAGAGAGCCTACCTGAGCTCCACTGCCTTTAAATGCTCTGTGGAGAGGGAAGGGAAAGAGGGGAAAACAAACACCGCTCTACATCCCTCTGAGCCAATAGACACTTTGCCCTGGATTAGCACTGGTGCTGCATAAGCTGGGCTTCCACAGCATGTGTTCAGGAGGTAATCAAGGCCTGCCTGGAATAACACAAAAAATAGAGAGAAACGTTTGCTTTAACAGAGTTTATGTCTTCTGGTCATAACACTTGAGAAGCCTCAGAGGCTTCTTCTCCTGTGCATATTTTCATTCATCTTAGAGTTTGCTTTCATTCAATGTGACCTCTCTAGGCAAATATTGTCTAAGACCATGAGCATCACATAAATGTGCAGATCTCAAGCTGCTCACTTATCTAGTACCCTTCGCATGATGCTTTATTTTCCTCAGCTGATCATCTAGATTGTGTCTGTTGATTGTGCAACAACAGCCTGTTGATCTCGATTACCTGTGAGAGGCTCTAACTTTGGCCAGGAAAAATCATTTGAGGATAAGTAATTATCTGGGACTCAGTAAGTCTTCCCATGCTTTCATAACAGCAGAGATACACACACACACAAACTCGTGGAACCCCACTGCTTTGCACAATCCTGTGCACACTCACGTGTGTCATGCACTGATTTCCCAGCCAGTCCTCATAGGGTCTCTTACTTAGGACGGGAGTGTAGGGGAGCAGCCAGAAGCTGTTTGCATTCCCTGCTGTCTGCTGGGCAGCTTTGCTGGAGATGCTTGGGTTGCTTTGTTTTTCCTTGGGAGGTGGGAAGGAGCTTTGGGTTGGAGGCACATCCCGTGCCAGAGCATCCCAATGGCACGTGTGGGGCACTGATCTGCAGCAGATGAAGGGGAGGAGGTCCCAGCACAGCTCTGCACCATGCTCTGCCACACTGGGCAGCTTGTTCCTGGCTCAGCAGCGTCATCAGACAAGAAGCAGGGAAGGAAATCAAGGATGGGGGGTACCATCAAACGCAGTTAGTGCATGCCTGTGCAAGACAAACAGACCCAGAGCTTGCAGGTTGTTCCTGCTTTTGTAGCATTTGTGTGCTGTAGCTGAGCAAAAGGTTCTGCTGCTTGAATCTTCTTCTGCAAGAGCCACCTACCGGTAAATGTCTGCGGGGATGTAGTCGGTGTGCACGTCTGAAGCCATTTGAGAACCTAGTCGTTCTTGCTGCAGGACCCCTGTCTTCTGTTAAAAGCTGAACGGTCCCCAGAGCACCTGTTTCCATCAGCTACCACCATCCAAAGCAGCCAGCCTTCTTACAGTCACCTGGCCCAAACATCCCTTTTGCTCTACACTTGATTCCTGCAAGAGATGGGAGCTCGGCACGCACACCATCCTTCCAACACCCCATCCCTGCAGCAAGGGATCACAGCGCTGGCACAGCTGAAACAAAAAGGGTGTGCGAGTTTCCTGTTAGCACTCAGTGTGAACCAATCTACCACTGAGCAACACCGTGAGTCCCCACTCACCTCAGCACAGGTCAACCTGTAACCCCAACCTTCCCCTATCCATGTGCACACGCACACCCATTCACCACCCTGCCTGCTTTGCACACCCCCATGCACACTCTGCATCGTGTGCCCTCCTTTGCATTCACAGACGTGTGCAAACCATCCCTGGGAACACCTACGTGCCTACACCTTCCACAAACACCCCTTTGTGTGCACCTGTGTGCAACCCAACTCCTCAGCACACGCACGCGTTTGTGCCACCCTGTCCATGCACTCACCACGTGCCCTCCAGCAACCAAGGATTGCAGAGATGCTCCAGACTGTGCCAGAGATGGAATCTCAGAGTGCTGGGACATTATTGATCACTAAGGAAAACACTTGGAAGCATATTCAATCTGCAGAAGCTGTAATTACTGGGCACAGTTAGCTTTCCTATGGCTCAGCTGGAGGAGGCGGGTGCTCTCAGACATCTGAGACACTCGCACAATGTTGGGATCATTCTGATGGAAACTATGTCTTCAGATATCATGGTTAAAACCATCCAAGATGATCATGCAGAGCCTTAGCTCTTGAGCAGCACTTCCTCCCCACCCTTCACTACTCCAAGCAGCTCCAACAAACTTCTCAGAAGAAATCCAGGCCAGCACAGACCTGGCAGACCAGAACCAAGTGCAGCTTGTGGGACGGCAGTGCCCACTCCTTGCTTCCACCCTGCTCCAGCAGGTTAAGGAGTCTGAGCCTCACTGGCCTTTGACAACTCAAGACTTTCAGCACCTCATGCCAACATTTCTCACTAAGATACACCTAAGGCATTGAATTCTCTTCTCACTACCTCCTCCCAGTCCTCCCCTAGGAACAGAAACAATTCAGATTCTACAGCAAACTACAGCATCTGCACTGCAAGAGCACACTGAACCACCTGCAACAATGAAACATGGTTTTGGAGAGTGGGTATGAAAACACACCTTTAGACAGCTGTCTCCCTGTAGCCAAAAGGAAACCAAGAAGGAAAAGTCCAGCCTGAAACATGCCCATGCTACTAGCCCAGGTTTTTCACAGTCAATGCAGAATCCATCCTGTTCTTGAGGTAACAAACGACCAGTGAGTCTCCCGTTGCTCCACCCCTTCTCCTTCAAAGCCTGAAAAAGAAAGAATAAACAAGCAGAAGAAACCCAGACGTACCTTTCCACACACAGAGCAGAAAGTGGAACAGCAGTTGTCTCCTTCCTGAGACATGGTGGGGAGCATCCCAGAGGAAGCCCAAGTTCTTTGCTTCTCTCCACAGGGACTTCAAGCACTCTTGGCAAGAGCTGCTTTGGTTCTTTCTTCAATTGCTTCCATCACCAGAATCTCCTTTGGAAAAGGAACCCGAATGAAAGAATCAGCAAATGAAAAAGAATGAGCAATAGCCACTTTACCAGCTTTCTTCTGACACTCAATTTAGACTCTTGACTCGGGCAAGGTCTTAAAATCAACTGGTTACAAGAACTGTCCCAAAATATATCCAGCTTCTGTACAGCTGCTGTTATTTCTGACAGCGAGTGTAATCACAGAATCATAGAATGGCCCGGGTTGGAAGGGACCTCAAGGATCATGAAGATCAATCACCTCCCTGTCCCTGCTGGCCATCCCCTCTTCTGATGGAGCCCAGGGGACCATTTGCTCTCTGAGCTGCAAGAGCACGCTGATGGCTCACGTTCTGTTTTTCATCCACCAGGACCCCCAGGTCCTTCTCTGCGGGGCTTCTCTTAAGGACTGCTCCTCCCAGTCTGTAGAAATGCCTGGGATTCCTCCAGCCCAAGTGCAAAACCTTGCACTTTGCTGTGTTCAACCTCATTAGATTCACGTAGGCCAACCTCTCGGTTGAGCTCCCTCTGAATGGCATCCCTTCCTTCCACTGCGTCAGCCGCACCACTCAGCAAACAGCAGAGGGTGCACTCCATTGCATCATTGGTGTCTCTGATAACCATGTAAAAAAGCACTGGTCCCAAGACAGACTCCTGGATGACACCACTTGTTATCGGCCTCCACCTGGACATAGAACCATGAATCACCACCCTCTGTCTGTGGCCTTTCAACCAATCCCTTATCCACCAGGTGGTCCACCTGTCAAATCCACATCCCTCCAGTTTAGAGATAAGGATGTGGTGGAGGGCAATGTCAAAGATCTTGCTCAAGTCCAGGTCAATGACATCTGTTACCTTCCTTTTGTCCACAAATGCCGTCACTCCATCATAGAAGGCCACCAGACTGGTTAGGCATGGCCTTCCCCTGCTAAAGCCACGCTGCCTGTCTTGGATCACATGCTCATTTCTTATGTGATCAAGCATGTCTTTGAGGCAGATCTGTTCTTCACCATCTACATCAGTTACACATTTGAATCAAATAATTGGTGTTCCTGTCACCAAGAAAACCTCTTTGTCTTCTACTCCTGCTGCACTTCTGTGCTTTCATCAGAAGCAAAGGAAGAGACCACCTCCTAGATCCAAATTTTAAGAAACCAACACCCAATAGGTGTCATCTGAAGTAAAATAGCAGAGAAATTAAGATGACTCTTCTGCATCCAGCTTGGATCACTCCCTCACTCAGGCACACCACCATCAGATCAAGGAGATGCTGCCTTCAGCTTAGAGACTGTATGGGAAATCACAGCTTGAACCTCTGATTAATCAGCTGAGGCAAGTATTGGGTCATCTGCGGGAGCACAGGTGAGAGTAATCTAGCTGTGCTCCCAGAAGGGGTGGACCTCGACTCAACCTCCTCTGAGACCTCATTTAAAGGCTGACCACCACTGAGACAGCATGTCTTAGAGATTGCTCCCTAGTTGAGGCTGCCTCAGCTTTCTAGTCAAGGTATCGATATTGGTGAGTTTCCCTTTGCTAATAACCTTAGGCTATTTACCACCATCTTGGTTAATATCTTTTTATTAACCACCCTTACAGAGACCATAAGGGTTTGGGCTTCCAAACTCTCAGCAAGCATTTGGATCAGCCAGCTTCCTGCCGAGGAGCCCCCTGCATCACTGCTGCCTATTCTGGTACCAGACCCGCAGATGCTTCAGAGCTCATTAGCATGGACTTCCTTCCTCCCCTCAGCAGCTGCTCCTGCACTCACCTTCATTCCTACTCAGATACCGGCCGCTTCCAGCACCAGCTGACCTGCAAGACACAGAAAGGAAAGGTGGGAGTCATGCAAACGCACAAGCCCAAGGCTGTGTCACCACCACACATGGCAGCCTCGGGAAGTCAGCTGAAACTACAGCCTTTGTCAGAATGGAAACAGGCACCGTCAATTAAGTGTGACCTCTGAACTCATTGCCACCATCAGAAATAGGCACTGAAATCGCTCACTTCACTGCAGCTGGTTAACTCCAAATTCTTTTGCTTTTGGGAAAATGCGGACACGGAATTGAAGGACACCAGAAAAACGACATCTACTTCATTGTAGGTGGTTAAGCTTGGAAGCAGGACTTGAGCAAGAAATGCTTCTCAGCTCCTTGAAAGGCACTAATCCTGACCTCTGCCACAGGTGGCTGAGTGACACAAAAGTTGAGCTGCCCATTCAGAAGCACATGGAGCAGGCCATGGAGCGGTTACATACCAACACATGAACAGGCACTTTCCCATTGGAAGGGAAATCCCTTCTCCCTGCCATGCCATGCCCACACCGCTCCTCAGGGCTGCACTGACAGCACAGACAGAATTGAAACATCTTTTGTCATCATTGTGGCTTTTCACAGACCCAGACAATGAGATACTGGGTTGCTGTGTGGGTTCCCAGGCGGCACTGCCATTTCCAAGCCATTGCTTCCTAGGGGCACAGAAAGGAAAACGCCTGAACAAAATTTCACCCAGAGATTGCTATTTTACCATTCTTCCATGCAAAACAGGAGGACAGTACAGCGGATTTGTGCAGCTGCATCAACACCCTGGGTGCTAAAGGAATGCAAAGACAGAAATATCAAAACTACAAGGAGGGAAGCTATGTTTAGTAATATCTTTTCTCATTTACAACAGGCAGTTGGCACTACTAAAGGAAAATCCCAGGCCTCAGGTTCTGACAGTGCGACAATCTGGCACGGACTCAGATGTGAGTGATCCAAATGGTTTATTCCAGGTTCTAATACCACTTCTGTGAATTCACACGTTTTCTCTCTTAACTTTCCCACAGCCTTCACATGTCCACAGAACATCCCACAAACTCTCCTTTACGGCGCACGTAGGCACTCATCCCACCAGAGCCATCAGTCATTCCTAGCCATGTGCTTCTCCTCCAGTCACGGACAGTATCACACGGCCATAATGCATCTTAAATGACTTAGTTTTTCTGTTCTTTCTGGAGGTGTCCTTGGTTCCTAGCCTTACCTTCTCATGCCGTTCATCTTCCTCTGCAGCTCCTGCTCTGAAGAGTCTTCTTATGTTCCCACATGACAGGAAGAAAATGAAGACACAACCCCTGCCACCAAGGTCAGCTCTGCAGCACACGTTACCTGAGGAGCACTTGGCTACTCATGCAAACTGCACAGTGCCAGGAAGATTGTTACATGTTGCACTTCTTCTTCTCCTGGCTCAGAAATTAAATTTTCTACCTAGAAAATGGAAAACAAACAAACAAGCAAACAAAAAACAACAACAACAAAAAACACCTCACCTGACATAAAGGAGACATGATTGTTACTATGGAATTCCGGAGGGCAAGGTATTTGCCCTCTCTATGAAGAAGCTGACTGCAAAGGACTAAGAACAGCCACGATCACGTTGAGAACTTGCGGGTAAAATTCGGGACTGAACCAATAATGGGCTTCTGGAGGTGAGGGTCTGCTCCAGGCCGCCTGGTCAAGGGAGCCTGTTGATGGGCCCTGCTTACTGCAGCTACCAGAAGCACCGCGCTCACTGACTCTCAACTTGCTGGGGGATTCCAGTCAGGCTGGGAAATCAGCATGGCTGGCTGCAAGCTGTCTGAGAGACTGCTGGACTGCACTGGGAATAACTTTGTGGGCCAAGCATTAAGCACACCAAGCAGAAGGGAAGGTATTGGACAGACCGACCAGAGGTCAAGCGTTGCTGGACCTGCTGCTCACCAACGCTGAGGAGATCATCAAAGGCGTCAAGGTTGGAGGCTGCCTGGGCTCCAGCGATCATGCCCTGGTTGAGTTTGTGATCTCAAGCGATGTGGGCCTGGCAAAGAGCAGGACCAGGATGCTCAACTTTAGAAGAGCAGACTTCAAGCTACTCAATGGAATGCTGGCCAAGATCCCCTGGCGCGCTGCCCTCAAAGATAAGGACGTTGAGGAGAGCTGGCTACTGTTCAAGGATGCCCTCCTGGCAGCACAAGAGGTCTCCATTCCCCTGATTAAGAAAGTGGGCAGGAGAGGTAGAAAACCGGCATGGCTCAGCAAGGACCTGCTAAGAGAACTGAGGGTGAAGAAAGGGGTGTACAAGCTCTGGAAACAAGGCTGTGTCACCCGAGAAGAATACAGGGATGCCGTCCGAACTTGCAGATGTGGGATCAGGAAAGCCAAGGCTCAGGCAGAACTGAACTTGGCGAGGGATGTGAAAAACAACAAGAAAACCTTCTACAGGTACATTGGCCAGAAGAGACAGGCCAAAATGGGCGTGCCTACTCTGGTAAATTTAAAAGGAGAAATGGCTTCAACAGATGAAGAGAAAGCTGAGGTGCTGAATGAGTTCTTCACCTCGGTCTTCACTGGTGGCCAGGATTCTAGTCTTTTTCACGTCCCTAAGTCTTGCACCCCCATACCTCCATGTGGGGACCAAGGAGGTAAATCCCTCCCCACTGTAAGGGTAGAGCAAGTCCGAGAGTGCCTCCTTAGACTGAATGAGTATAAGTCTATGGGGCCAGATGGCGTGCATCCCAGGGTCCTGAAGGAGCTGGCTGAGGTGGTTGCTGAGCCGCTCTCCATCATATTTGAGAAGTCGTGGCTGTCAGGTGAGGTCCCGGATGATTGGAGGAAGGGTCACGTCACTCCCATTTACAAGAAGGGGAGCAGGGACGACCCGGGTAACTACAGGCCGGTGAGTCTCACCTCTGTGCCTGGGAAGATTATGGAACAGATCCTCCTGGACAACATGCTTGATCGCACAAAGAACAAGCATGTGATCCGAGACAGCCAGCATGGCTTCACCAGGGGAAGGTCATGCTTAACTAATCTTGTGGCCTTCTATGATGGAGTGACGGCGTTGGTGGATGAAGGGAAGGCGACCGATGTCATTTACCTGGACCTGAGCAAGGCCTTTGACATGGTCCCCCATCACATCCTCATCTCCAAATTGGAGGGAGGTGGATTTGATGGGTGGACAACTAGATGGATAAGCAATTGGTTGAAAGGCCGCAGACAGAGGGTGGTGGTCAATGGCTCTATGTCCAGGTGGAGGCCGGTAACGAGCGGCGTCCCTCAAGGGTCTGTCTTGGGACCGGTGCTCTTTAACATCTTTATTAATGACATCGATGAGGGAATGGAGTGCACCCTCAGCAAGTTTGCTGATGACACCAAGCTGAGTGGTGCAGTCGATACGGTGGAGGGAACAGATGCCATTCAGAGGGACCTTGACAGGCTGGAAAGCTGGGCTCGGGTGAACCTAATGAGGTTCAACACGGCAAAGTGCAAGGTTTTGCACTTGGGCCGGAAGAACCCCAGGCACCTGTACAGGCTGGGAGGAGTTGTCCTTGAGAGCAGCTCGGCTGAAAAAGACCTAGGGGTCCTGATAGATGAGAAACTTAACATGAGCCAGCAGTGCGCTCTGGCAGCCCGGAAAGGAAATGGGATCCTGGGCTCCATCAGGAGAGGGGTGGTCAGCAGGGATAGGGAGGTGATCGTCCCTCTCTACTCTGCTCTTGTGAGGCCCCATCTGGAGTACTGTGTCCAGGTGTGGAGCCCTCAGTACAAAAAAGATATGGAAATTTTGGAAAGGGTCCAGAGGAGGGCCACAAAGATGATCAGGGGGCTGGAGCACCTCCCCTATGAGGACAGGCTGAGGGAGTTGGGTTTGTTCAGCCTGGAGAAGAGAAGGTTGCGAGGTGACCTCATTGCAGCCTTTCAATACCTGAAGGGAACTTACTCCCAGGAGGGGAGTAAACTCTTCGAAAGGGCTGATAATAGCAGGACTAGGGGAAATGGTTTTAAGTTGAAGGAGGGAAGATTTAGGTTGGATGTTAGGGGAAAGTTCTTTACTAGAAGGGTGGTTAGGTCCTGGAACAGGCTGCCCAGTGAGGTTGTGGATGCCCCGTCCTTGGAAGTGTTCAAGACCAGGTTGGACAGGGCCCTGGGCAACCTGATCTAGTAAATGTGTATGTTTGGTGGCCCTGCTAGGCAGGGGGGTTGGAACTACATGATCCTTGAGGTCCCTTCTAACCCGGGTAATTCTGTGATTCTGTGATTCTGTGAAGGGAAGCATTACTGGACATGCTGCACAGCAGGGGTTAAGACTGGAGGTGGTCAGGGCTGTAGTGACCATGCCCTCCTAGAGTTCCTCATCTCAAGGAATGCGGGCCTGGCAAAAAGCAAAGTCAGGACCCTGAGCTTCAGGAGAGTCAGCTGCAGGCTGTTCAAAGAATTCTTGGACGAGAGACACTGGAAAACTGTTCTTAGGGGCAAAGAGTTCAAACATCCCTTTGTGTGCACCTGTGTGCAGCCCAACTCCTCAGCACAGCCCTGTGCAAGCACACATTTGTGCCACCGCATCCACGCACTATGTGCTCACACACACTCACACAACCACATCCCTTAGTGCAGCCCTGTGCGCACACACACTCACACATGTGTAACCCCTTCCTTTCACTCCCAAAGTGCACGCACACACCGGTACCACAATGTCCTTGTGCAGCTCCAACACTCTGCACACCCCTGTGCACGTACATATATGTGCATGCTCGTCCTTGCACACATACCCACAGACCTACACACACCTGAGCAACACCACTGGTTTGTACACTCATGGACACAAATGTGTGTACAACACCATCCATGCACAAATACACACACACACAGATCCCCACTGCTTTGCACAATGCTGTGCACACTCATGTGTGTCATGCACTGATTTCCCATCCAGTCCTCGAGGGGTCACTTACTTAGGACAGGAGTGCAGGGGAGCAGCCAGAAGCTGTTTGCATTCCCTGCTGTCTGCTGGGCAGCTTTGCTGGAGATGCTTGAGTTGCTTTGCTTTTCCTTGGGAGGTGGGAAGGAGCTTTGAATTTGAGGCACATCCCGTGCCAGAGCATCCCGATGGCACAAGGGGGATCAGGGCCCCTCTATTGGTTACCTCGGTGGCTTGCAGCAACTGGAACTTTTTGCCTATTGAGAAAGCTAAAAAGTGTGAGTTCCTCCTGACCCATATCAACAAAAATCTCAACCATAAAAAAGAGACGTCTTCGTATTCAAGCAAATGACAACAGTAAGACCATGCATGTTGTTTTGTTGTATTTCCTCTGTAATCATGGGGAGGATATGAAGAAGTGGTATAATTCATCCACTTCTGCACTTCAGGCACAAGTTCCTTAGAATTGGAAGAGACCCTTAAAGGCCATCTAGCCCAGCTCCCCTGCAATAAAAAGGGACATTCACAGCTAGATCAGGTTGCTCACAGCCTGGTCATTAGTCATCCCAGAGGCAAAACACATACTGAATGATCTCTCCTTCAGTCATAAATCCTTGGAGACAACAGCATTGACACTGCATGTTACTGAAGCAGTAAAAGAAATTGCTCCTGTAACTCTCCTTGTGTTAAGTAAAATGATGATAAAAAGCAATTGAATGCTTTGGCAGGACACCAAAACCATCCTCCTTCCTTGATATCTGCTGCAATGGAACCTTCCACTGGAAGAAAGCCTCTGATGACTTGTCACCCCAGAGAGGTCAGCTTTAGAAGCAGGACTGCTGCACAATAGAATGAACTGGAGCTCCTTAGCATCTCTTACATCCAGGAGGGGTGTGATCAGACCCACCTATCACCTTCAGGTGCGCTTTCTGACACCTTGTCTGACTTCACTGTCACTGTGCCAGCATCCTCAGGCTTAACCTGCTTCATTGTCAGTGTGCAGCAATTGCCAACGTTCTTGATGTCATTGTAATTGTTGGTGTAAAGGAGGTTGCCATTCAGGAACCATTCCACGTCCTCGTCATTATGGGACAGCTCGCAGGAGAAGACAGCAGAGCTCTCTTCTTCAATTTCTACATCCTGCAGGTGCTTCGTTGAACTGTTACCACTGTTACTATAAATCATACTGGGATGTGGTAGAATGGTTGGACTAGATGATCTTTGTGTAATCGTCTATGTGAAGATAATACATGTATAAAGTTAGCAGGAGAGAACGGCAGAAGTCAACCTCAAGAAGAGAAATCTGAGGTGAAATAGGACATGGAAGAGGCCACCCTCCCTGCTCATACCTTCAGCTGTCAGCGTGGCCTCAGTCTCTGCAATTCCTGCCTTGCACTTGTACACACCAGCATCATCGGGCTTCAGCTTCAGAATTCTGAGCTCTACTGAATGCTTATCCCTCTTGATCTTGTACTTCTCAGAGGGCTCGATGGGTGTGCGGCCCTTGAACCATTTCACAACCTTTGGAGAAGGCCTGAAGTCACAGGACAGGATGACAGAATGACGTTCCAAAGCTGTCTTGTCCTCCAACTTCCTGGTGATTTCTATATGGTAATCTGCAAAGCAGGGGTGGAAGAGAAGAAAGGATGAGGACAATTGGAAGAAGAGGAAAGTCTCTTGCGTGTATTCCATTCCAATTAATGTCAAGTTCACAATGGTTCTTTGAACGACTCTAAAGATAAAACAAACGATTGTCTATAGGGAATGCCATTGACTACATTTCTATGAAGTAATACTGTACAGTATCTACCAAATGCAAGGTCCAGCTCTTGTTCTGTGCTTATTAAATTGCTCCCAATTGTTGAGGCTTTTATTCAAATAAGAGTGAGTTGAAAATATAACAAGTACTTTAGGATGTGAATGGATAATCTTACGCTGGGGACAACAGCAGATAAAAAGCCTGCAAGTTTCTTTCAGATGAAATCAATGACAAACCGCACCAAATTTAGGTGCTACCAAACTTAACCTTGTCTAGTTCAGAAATACAATTAATTTCACCTGATTTGACTTCTTTGGTATAGCCAAGGACAAAACCTCAGCTCTGTAAATCTGAATAGTAAGCACATCACAGCTATTCAAACACATCTTTTACTGAGATGCAGCTGTCTCATTTAGTGTCCAACGACTTTGAACTGGAAATGGAGCAGACCAAAGCAGAATCTAAACATGGCTTCTACAAGGACTGATCAAATGTGGCCACCGTCAAATTCAAAGTATCTGATACAGAAGGATCACACTCACAGTCAGACAAAACCTCTTTGGAGAGGTGAACTGACTGCCCTGTTCACCCCCACTTTGGAAATAACTGCACTCATTTCCTACCTGCTCCCAGCAGTGTGGGATGGTGGGATAGCATCACACTTCCCACACTAAGCATCCCACCATGTCACTTGTTCCACCTAAACCTCAGTCCCAAAACAAAAGGGGAACTCGCTTCTGAACCCTCTTAACTTCATTTCAGATGTCTTATATGCTTGATCTCCAACCCACCCCCCACTCAGGAGAAAGACCCCCCGCTTACACCCTACCATCTTGTTGCATTCTGATGTTGTCATCAGCCTTCAGCTTGTTGTCCTCTTTGTACCACTGGGTCTGAACCTCATCGTGTGAAATCTCACAGACAAAAGATGCACTCCCATATTCATTCACTTCCACATCTTCCAGTGCTTTAACAATCTTGATATCTCCAGCTGTGAAACAGTAGAGATATATTTGTCAGGGTATTTCCAGAACTGAGTGCAGCATCTTTTCCTTACACATATTTGCATAGAAAATAAGTAGGATTATGTTTTATTCTAAACCATCATCCATTCCTGAGTCATTTCTCTCTTCAACACAGTCAATGCATTATTGCCCTTGAACTTAAAGACAGACCTACTAGCTACAATGGAGCTCCCTGCAAACAGTTTTCATGGAAACCAGAATCTCATTTATTCTAAAACCTTTCAAGCAAAATTAAGGGTAGAAAAACAATAGAACTGACTGAATCTTTAAGGTCATTTAGTTCCAGTCCCCCTGCTATAGGCAGGGACACCTCCCTCCACACCAACTCTTCTCCTCAGGGTCAAGGCTTCTCTCAAATCATTCTCCTCTAAGCCTGTGCCTGTGCTTGGGATTGCCCTGACCCAGGTGCAGGGCCTTGTACTTGGCCACACTCAAGTTCATGAGGCTGCCAAGGGCCCACCTCTCCAGCCTGTCCAGGTCCCTCTGAGTAGCATCCCTTCCCTCTAGCACATCAACAGCACCGCTCAGCTTGGTGTCATCTGCAAACTTGCTGAGGCTGCATTTGATTCCACTCTCCATGTTGCCTACAAAAATGTTAAATAACACTGGTCCCAACACCACCCTCCACCTGGACACTGAGCTATTGACTGCAGCTCTCTGAGTGTGACCATCCAGACAGTTCCCTGTCCTGCAACTGGTCCATCCATCAAAATCATTTTTCTCCAGTTTGGTGACCAGGATGTCATGCAGGACGGGATCAAATGCTCTGCACAAGTCCAAGTAGATGATGTCAGTTGCTCTCCCATTATCCACTGATGCTGTTACTCCATCATGAAAGGCCACCAAGTTTGTCAGACATGGCTTGACCTTGATGAAGCCATATTGGTTACCACCAATTACCTCATCTTTATTTTCCAAACTATGCCAAGGAGAACTAGACAGAACTCTACAGTGTTGTGTCACTACAAACCTGTCTGAACCATTGGCTTCTCTGCATGCTCATCACTAGTCTCTCCTTAGCTTGTGTGCCTACAAACAATGTATGGGGAATGTCAGCCACAAATCTTACCTAGGGGACATCTTTGCTTCAAAATCCTTTGAACATCACACAATCCCTTTTAACTCTCCAGGTCTGCATTTAGTTATGTCAGAATCAGGCCATATTTCTGTGCTGCTATATCCCTTTCCTTCTGAAGGGCCTGGATACAACTTGGATTAACCTCAGGAGAAGAGTTCCTGCATAGAATCATAGATTTACCCAGGTTGGAAAAGACATTGAAGATCATCAAGTCCAACCGCAGCCTAACCAGTACCCTAACTCTAAAAACCCTACACTAAATCATATCCCTGAGTACCACATCCAAAAGGCTCTTAAACACAACCAGGGATGGTGATTCAACCACCTTTCTGGGGAGCCTATTCCAGTACCTAAAATCTCTAGTATCTAAATCTCTCTAAAAGAGCACAGGTATTAATCTGACCAGAAAGGTTCCTGTTTGTTCATAAAATGAGCCTTTTCCGCTCCATCTTGCATAGGCCACTGGGCACAGGGTAGCTGGGAGACCACAGAAAAAGTGGTTCTGTGAGCAATAGGGAAACTACTGCCTAATCCAACTCCTCCAATCTCTGCGCTCTGCCAGCATGTCTAAATAGGGTGGCAGATACACACAGGAGATAAATATTTCCACTTCCCTCAGCCAACACTGCTCTGAATTTCTATGGGACACACAGTTAGATGAAAAGGCATTTGACAAAGAAGGAAATGAAAGAGTTTAATCTGCTGTGTCATTCTCTCGGTAGCCAGAATAACTAACCCTCGCCAGTGTTAGTTCAAAGAATAGGCAGATTTTATCTCCTGACATGAGCAGTAATTCAAAGAAGCTGGTATATGATCCAGTATCCTGCATATTCACTGCAGGCAGGCAAAGACATTATGAGATAAGGGAGATCTACACATCACTTGTTATGAACACCTCATAAAGATAAAACCACACACAAGAGGAGAGTTTAGGAAGAGGACCACTCTTGGACTACTTTCCAAGAGGCATCAATTAGTAACTCTCTTCGCTCATTTTTCACACTACTCCACAGTGTCCTCCTGAGCCCCCTTACTCCTGTTGCCAACTGCTGATGCAGGGAATCCTGAGGAACCAAGGATTCATAGTTGTTCCATCAGTAGTCCTTGGTCAGCTCTCCCTCCCTGCCCCTTCTGTTTTGATCCCACTAACCAAATTTTAGTTAGTCTGAAAAGAGGATGGAAACCTCCGCAGCAATTAGTTTCTAAATATCTTGCAATGGGCAGCTTGTAGGAGCCCCATCTCAATGCCCACAGCACAGGAGGCAGGACTGCTTAGCCCATGCACTAGTGCATTTACCAGCACAGATGTAAGCCCAGATCTATGCACACCAAATACAGGCTCTCAGTTTGCACAAGGAGGCATCCATGGAGCTGAAGTATTAGGCAGATATTGTGGTGGGGCAGCAGTTATTGAGACGCCAGACAGAAAGGACACAGATAACGTGGCAACTCAGCTTTACCATTATGACTGATGATGGAACATCTAATTTCACTGCTCAAAAGAGAACTTCCATATAACTGGAAAGAATGAAATTCACAGGGGAAACCACACACAGACACACACAAAAGCAATACAAAGGAGATGAAGGATGGTTCACATACTAGTGATTCACTCTGAGACGCAAGCAAATGAAAGAGTATCCCCAACCATTTGCCTCCTGAAATGCTAAGTATATAAACTCATTGCTGTGATAACTCTGCCAGACGTGAGTCATACACTGTAAAACCTTATGGGGTCAATCAGTTTAACTTCATAAATTCATTACACCAACAAAAACAGACCATCGTGTCCAGGCTGGTTCATTTCAGCTCTTCAAAGCTGTTGGTAAAACTGCCTGAGAGCTGAAATGCTTACCAGCAAAAGCTAAAAACTGTAAATCAAATGTAATAGGCTGGCTTTGTCTACTGTATAGAAATGATGCCTGAAAAAAAGAAAATAAAAAAGAACGTAAACCAGAACAAATGGAATGGCTACATAAAACAGCCAGTACTGAAACAGCAACCCAACCTGGTTGCAGAATGAGAGAGAAAATGAGAGTTCACCAAAGTCATGGGACAGGACACATGTTCATGCTAACACTGAACCCAAGTGGCCACATGAGGACAGCATCTAGTAGGAAATCAGAAAAAAGCATCCTTTCATACGTCCCTTGGGAAGGTGGCATCTACCAGGGCACAGCAGACCCATGTGTTCAGTAACAAGTCTGATGCTTCAGAGCCCAATGATGAGCTACAAACTGGGGTTTAACCAATGCAACACATGGAGGGAAAATCTGTCTTGAGCATAAAGAAGAAAGAGAAAGGTATCCAAAAGGACTAACCAAGAAATGCCCAAACTGCCCATGAAGCATTTCTTCCCGTGGTGCAAAATACCACAAGAGGATTTATTTGCTCTTTCAGTTAAACATAAAATGAACCTTTAGGGTAGCTGATGTCTTGTCTTAGGCTGCTCAGCATGTGGATGTTCCCTGATCTTCATATTCACACTTGTGAATAATGAGACTTCTCTTATTTCCCTGGGAAGTAATGCCCACTTTTTTACTTTGACAGAGCTCCTTCCCATCCTAGAAGGGAAAATATCAAGTCAGATCTCCATTAGTCCTTCCATCTCTGCACTCAGCAAAGGGAGCCTTCAGATCTATGCTTAATTCACCCACTCCCCTAGAATTAATGGAACTGTGCTTACTGGAACATATGCTGAAGCTTAAGCACAGTGCAGTGTTTTCAACATGAAGGAATGGCTATAGAACATGCATAAATTCTGGCTGACCTATGACAGCTTAAAGCACTGCGGAGGACTGTTAACAAGCCTGTTTGGACATCACCTTGAATAAATGACGTTATCCCCAAGTAAGGGAAGGAACAGCTGAGCACCAGGGAGGTACACAAAGTGCCAGAGCAAATTCTCACACTGTCAGGTGCAAAGAAAACTGAGATTTCACCCCAAAAACCCAGTTCACAACAAGGCTACAAAATCCCAGCTGAGAATTTCTGTGTTAGACTTGAAGCTCAAGACTGTACTGTAGTTCAACCAACAATATTTTGTGCAGCATGACCTAAAAAGTTCACAATAAAACCAAAACAAACTTCAATTTCAACTTGATAAATGAACTCAGGACATAATAACAAAGAGTGCTGATCTGGGCAAATAAAAGAGCATAAAGAAAAGAGAGCAGTGAAAAAGCTATCAAGGAAAAGCTCAGACTCGCATCCCTTGGAAGTGAAATTAAAGGCTCTCATTCATTTCCAGAGAAGTCAGAAAGGAAAATACCATTACATGCCATACCTTGAACCACTTGACGTCCATGTTGGGCCTGGACAGCTCACACTCAAATGTGACCTTGTCCTTCTCAATGACGCTACTGTCTGCCAATGGTTTGCTGATTTTCACAGGCAATTCTGAGAAGGAGAAAGAAGAATGTGGATTTAGTTGGGAACTTAGTTTTGTTCATAACCAGGTCCATGGGTGCTGTTAAATGGATCCTTCCAGATGGAAAAAACATTTCAGGTGGCCTCCTAGATTTTACCCCTTTTTGTGTTGCACGCAAGACTGAAAAAAAAAATTACTTCTGCAAAGTTCTTCTTGTCATAAGGAAACAAATATTTGGGGAATGGCAGAACCAGGTAAAATTTTCCTTCACGTCAAGAAAGTATAAATTTCACTCTCATGCTCTTGGTGTGGTTTCTGCTATGATTATTTGGACTAATTAAGCTTCTCCCTGATGAAAGCCTAGAAGTATATCACAAGAAGGACCAACTTACCCGTGACCTTTTATTTGTCTTACTCAAGCATCTCCTCCTGACCAAAACTGACAATAAAAGATTCAGCCAGACTACAGGTTTGAGCAGCTGAGTTGTTTCTAGGATCTCCTGCAATCTCAAGCTTGGAACACACACTTGTCTTTTGACTAAGTGTCTCTTATAGTGCAGTAAAACAACAGGTTTTCACACGGCGATTCCTCATTTACCTTGATCTGAAATCATTCTCAAACCATGTGGGATCAGTCCAGGGAGAAGGGGAGGAGAGGGGAAGGGAAAGGGGAAGTCCACAGTCCTCTAAAATCAGGCTTCTTAGCCTAAAGCTCAACAGCAAATAGCAGTCCACTTCCCCACATTGCTAGACTCCGAGCATTTAAAGAACATCAGCTGACCTCATTATGAGCTCTAACATAGCCAAAGGAATTCATATATTCAAATATTCTCTTGAGTGATGAGAAATATGGAGCATAACTTCAGACTTCTGCTGTTAAACTCTCACTTCTATCATAAACCAGAGTAAGAGTTCAATGCTGTTTTAGATGGAGGACTCATATTTTAAATAACTCATCTCATTAAGGCTTGGATTCCCTACTACAATTAGTTAAATTCCAGTTTGGATCATGCTTCACCTTGGATCACTTAGGGCTTCAGCCACTTATTGGAACTAACTCAATTTGTCTACAGAGAAGCTGTTTTCTATAGCAACAATAAGCTGTGATTGCAACTGGATGTCGGGAGAGCACAAATCCCGCAGTTATCCTGTACCAACATCCTCTCCTTCCATCAGAACAGCAAGTTTTTAAACCAGACTCATGCAAGCTTGCATGACACACCTTGTGTAAAACTGTTGGCAGCCATCAGGACAGCCAGTTGCTTCCTGTATAGACACTGTTCCATCAGTTTTGGTTTTTTGTCTCGCTAGAACAACAGCCAGTGTCTGAAAACTCCCACAACTGAAGCAACCACACTGATATACCGCAGTCACTGGAGGTGCTCAAGAGCCACGGGTATGTGGCACTGGGGACGTGGTTAGTAAGTCCAGTGAGGGTGGGCTGGGTTGGACTCAGCTATCTCAGTGGTCTTTTCCAGCCTTGGGTGCAACTTGTAAGAGGGAATGAAGCAGCAAACTGCCCAGCACTGAGCTGCATTCTTCTGACACATGGTATCAGTGAACTGCTGTATTTCCCTATCTTCTCTCGAGCTATTGATCTAACCTAACTGAAAAAGTAAGCCTGAACCTAGATATAAATCAGGATCATAGTCACCCATGGTTGCTTATATATTCAGAAAGACACTCCAGAGGGTAATTCAGCGCATCTAGAAATTAAAGTAGAAGTTCCTTAGTCAAAAATATTCCACAGCCAGATTTTCACCTCGCTACCACTACATTAAAAAGGAGAATCCAACTTGTGGTGTGGGTCATTGATGTTGTTCCGGGGGGAATTGTGGCTGTTCCATGCCCACAGGGTAGAAGACAGCCGTCTTCCTCTAAGCCACATAAAAAGCTGCTTAGTGCTCCCAAAGCGAATGCTCACCAGTTGTTTCCAACTTGAAGGTCATCTTCTGGCCAGCAGCCTCGCAGATGTATTCTCCAGCATCTTTCTTCTCCAGCTGCTCCACAACCAGACGCCGTGTTTTGCCCACAGATTCCATTCTGAACTTTCTGGAGGAGGCAAGCAGTCTTCCATCCTTGTACCATTTTACTTCGGTTGGATCCTGTGCTACTTCACAGCTGAGGGAGGCACTTGCTGCCAGGGCAGCACTCACCTCTTTCTGCACCTGCTCCTGGTTTATAAACACAGGTTTTGGCTCTGAGGGAAGAAAAGAAAAAGTATTGACTGAGGGACCGAAATGAGACCAACTTGCAGGTTTGTATGTACAGGTTGGAACAGGTTTAGGTTACCACTTGTGCCCAAACTAATAGCCTTCACTAGAGAATATCAGCTCTTCTGTTGAAACAAAGTGTCAAATCTAGGCAAGAAAGAACCTAGGAACTGAAGGAACCAAGAGGGTCCTTGAACACCAGTCCCATGGTTGCAAGTCACTATGCAAACATATTGAACCCAAAAGAACATCTGTCCTGCAGGCAACCAAAACCTGAGTTCCTTTTACTTAAGACCCACTGTGAAACATCAAAACACATAAACATGTGATAGTCAAACCACTGGCTGCCTTTTCATGACCCAGAACAGTACTCCTGGCTTCCTGAACAGACTCCTCATGGCCTCTACCATTGCCACAACTGTGACTGTCAAAGGCACAAAGGAAATATGCTCACCAACGCAGTCCTTTGTTCTTTGTGTGTGATTTGCAGATATCTATCTTACTTTGAGCTCTGGCAATAGTCAGCTCTACCAGGTCTCTTACTGTGAGTAGCAGACTCACCTATCCAGATGCAGCCTCCAACATAAAGGCATAGTAAAAAGGCAGTGTACTACTAGGAGAAGTTCCTGCTTCTCCTGCCATGAAAGGCTGCACGTAGAACATGCACTCCAGCCTCACTGCACATACTTATCTTAGTCAAATGTTTAGGTGAACAAGAATTACAGTTTGGGATCTCAGGCACAGGAGAGATTTGAATAATATCTTGAATATTGCTTCCACTGTACATATATTACTAATTATTGCTCTACAGACAGACTGAAACAGGTCTTTGTGTCATACTGAAACCAAATACTTTCTACAAACCCAGGCAATCAAGTCTAGGGAAAAAACCTCAGCACAGACTACAGTGATCCAGGTGCAGTATAATAGAAACTAGATTTTACTTTACTGTTCTCTGCTGTATTTCATACAACACCTGTCTTACCTGTGACATGAATCTTGAAGGTGAGTTTCTGGCCAGCAGCCTCGCAGCTGTACTCCCCTGCATCTTTCTTCTCCACCTGGCTCACCACCAGCCGACGCTGTTTGCCCTCTGACTCTACCTTGAACTTCTTGCTCGAGGTGATCAGTTTCCCCTCCTTTTATCACTTGACCTCTGTGATAAAATGTTTGCTCATTAAGACCGGGATGTGGTAGCATTGTGGTGGAGTGCTTGTTCATTAGGACCGGGATATAATGGTGGAATATGGAGGCCACAAAGGTTGCAGAACACTCTAATTTTATGGGTAGATTGTGTACTCTGCGTAGTTACAGGCAAAGCGCGCCCCGATGGATACAAAGTTCCACGGAAGGACCAACCAAGGAACGACACACCAAGTCGCACGATCACAACCGACCAATTAAAGGACAATACGCTCGGGATGGACAATACAAAAGAAGTTGCAAGGGACGGGACGGCGCGGCAGTTGGAGGAACAATAATCCCCCTGTCGCCCAGCGCTGAATTGCCTTTTAGTTTTACCCGCTACAATTAATAAAAGTTTATAATTGGAACATTATTGGCTCATTGCTTATAAATTGATGACAACCTCCATCTTCTCCTGGGCCACCTCGCAGCTCAGCGTGGCATTTTTCTGTTGTTGCAGCCTTCACCACCTTCTGTACCTTCTCCTTGTTTGTAAATACAAATTCTGGCTCTGAAAAGAGAGAGATACATTAGTTTGGCCTCTTGAAAGAAGAGCAGGTTTTGGGGAAGGAGTCAGAAAAATGAATCAGTTCTCCCAGTCTGATGCCCCAAGAGAATGATGTGGAGAGAAGTTGTGCAATTTATGGATGCCCCATCCCTGAAAACATTCAAGTCTAGGCTGGATGGGTGTTAGAGCAACCTAGTCTCAAAGAATGTGTTCCTTTCCAGGACAGAGATTGGAACTGGATGATCCTCCAGGTCCCTTCCAACAAAAGGCATTCTGTGATGCTTCTTGTATGACTCTCATGACTCTTTCGTCCCCTAGCTGCCATTTACTTATGTCTTCAAAACATCAACTTATACAAAACATTCCTGTAGTATTCTCTCCCATGCTAAATGAGCCCTTCCAAGACAAAAACATGTTACATAGAGCACACCCCCTAGTGCTTGACACAAAGCCCCTGTTCTGAAACTTCCTGAGACGCAGCTGCATTGCAGAGTTGTTCTAGTGGTACAGGCACGTGGGAATGGAGAAGTGCAATCAGAACTTTCTTGTCTATGGCCTCATTCCCACAGCAAAAGGAAATTCCTGAAGATTTTAAAAGATGGAGCTGCCTCACAACTGTATTTAGAATAATTTGTTCAGTTTCCTCATCAGAAATTAACCACCCCAAAGTTCAGCTCCAAAAATTTTAAGCATAGCAGGGAAAACTTACAAACTAATGACCGTTTTCTAAAACATTCTAGAATGAAAGGCCAAAATGTGTTCTCTCTCACCTGTGACATGAATCTTGAAGGTGAGTTTCTGGCCAGCAGCCTCGCAGCTGTACTCCCCTGCATCTTTCTTCTCTACCTGGATCACCACCAGCCGACACTGTTTGCCCTCTGACTCCACCTTGAACTTCTTGCTCGAGGTGATCAGTTTCCCCTCCTTGTACCACTTCACCTCCATCTTCTCCTGGGCCACCTCGCAGCTCAGCGTGGCATTTTGAGTCAGTGCAGCCTTCACCTCCTTTTGTACCTTGTCCTTGTTTGTAAACACGTCTTCTTTCTCTGCAGGGACATCACAACAGTCACACCATTTTGCTGTAGTCTGCTGCAGAGCTTACTCCAGTTCCCCATTTTCATTATACTTGCCCTTCACAGGGACCATCATGATGCCTCATTAAGACAGGAAAATACTTTCCCCTCTATTTTGCCTTGGGAAATGAATAGGCATATCATTTCATACCATATCATAAATCTAAACATTTCGCAGTCTGATAGCAGATTTGGACATGAGATTTAGAACACCTGCATGCACTGCTGAACCTCCTCCCTTCTCTTTGTTTCTTCTGATGTCTCTCTACATTTCCAGTAAATCAGAAGGGAATGGCCCTCTAGAACAGGTTGCCCAAGGAGACTGTGGATGCTCCATCCCTGCAGGCATTCAAGGCCAGGCTGGATGTGGTTCTGGGCAGCCTGGGCTGCTGGTTGGCAACCCTGCACATAGGAAGAAGGGGGTTGGAACTGGATGAGCACTGTGGGCCTTTGCAACCCAGGCCATTTATGAGTCTGATTAGTGGCATTTTCCACCTCATTGTGTCATTCAAATTTTGTAACCAGATCTCATCAAACACCTCCCCTTTTCTCACTCCTTGCATGCCTGGTGTGCTCTTGCACTGTAACCCTGCAGACACCAGCTGACTACAAGAGCTGCACAAGTTACCCTCCTTGCCTATTGTTTGTTGCAGTAATTCATTCCTGGATGGAAAAGCACATGTAGAAAAGTGTTGCTATGACACTAGATGACAAAGAAAGTCCTATAGCCAAAATGTTTTGCACCAGAGAGGCTGTAAGTTGATCCTCCAAATGCAAGACACACAAAATGAAGTGTTCCTTTATCTCTGGGATTCCAAGCATTTTCTCACCTCTGACTTTCACTTGGAATGTTGCTTTGTCATCTTTTGTTTCACAGCTGTAGCTCCCTTGGTCTTTCAGGGTCACATTTTTGACCATGAGCTTGCGGTGCGTCCCCTGGGAGATGATGGTTGTCCTCTGGTCCTGCTTCACCTCTATTTGATCTTTCTTCTATACGACAGCTCCGCTTGCAGCTGACACCTCACACACCAGCTCCAGGTCTTCAGAAGGACTGACTGATATTTCTGGAGTCGTTTTGGACTTGCTGACAAAATTAATGGCTTCATCTGAAGAAAAAAAGAGAAAGTGGTTTACATCCTGACTCAGGCTTATTCAGCACAGCATTAAGATACAGTTAGAACTGATTGTAATGTCTCTGCTCATTACATCTGGGGGATCAAGTTTCACCTCTGGAGGTACTCACATACAAACGTGTGCTTGATTCTCCTGTGTAAGGAAAGAGTAAGTTCTATGCAGACAGTTCTTATTTCTTCTAATCAATTCTGTATTCTGCACATGTTCTTCTGAAGCTAAAATGAAGGCAGCTAAGTAACCTGTTTGCAATACATGAACAAACCAATTCAACACCTTGTCTCTAAGCTAACAAGCAGCGTTTGATGAGCACATCAGTATTTCATGCCCTTCATTCCATCCAGACTGTATTGGCAATAACTATGCTGGTATTAACAAGGATAGCAATTACAAGCAAAATGGTAGAAATACAGAAGATATAAGGAAAAGGGAACTCACCAGAGCTGAGGCGATCCTCCCTGGTGAGCGATCTCCAAGAGATGCTGCCTCAGTGAGGGTCAGCCCTTAAATGAGGTCTCAGAGGAGGTGGAGTCGAACTCCACCCCTCCAGGGAGCACAGCTACATAACTTTCACCTGTGCTCCCACAGCTGACCCCACACTTGCCTCAGCTGATCAATCAGTGGTTCACATTGTGATCTCCCATACACTCCACCCCTTCACAACGTGAACCAATGATTAGGTGAGTTCCCCTTATTACAGAGACCCAATCACGACGCTGATACAATCTCCCGTCGCATTAGATGTTGATATTATTCAAATGATGATGATTGGATGGGTGTTTATGATCTTCCATGGGCCAGTGCTTGATAGATGTTACCGGAGACAAATCATCTTGAAGTGCAGGTCCGTCTGCGTTTCATCAGTCCAGAGTAATGGTCCTAGAGGCTTAGAATCAATCTTAAGGGGAGTAATATAGATGTTTCAAGGGTACTAGGAGGGGAAGATCCGCCCTCCAGGGCAAGATACAGGCCGTATTCTTATCTTGGGTCAGTACTTCTGCTTGTACTGGATTATGTCCCGGCCTCCGATACCATACCCTCTGGCCAGATATCTGTGGCTGTATAACTATATCTGGCACCAGAGGAGGAGTCTTGATCTGCCATAGGGACATAATAGGTGTTCCTTTAGCAAAAAAGGCCGGAGTATTGACCACGATGTCAGTAGGCCATGTACCTATCACCGAGGGGGTGACTGAACCTCCCACCTCCAATAATCTCCCCCAAGGTGCAAGTAGGCCACACCATTTGGGTCCTACCTGCACCTTCCAAGGCCAATTTATCTTATGGATTCCCGGTTCTAAATTCTCAGGGGCAGGGAGCAGAAGATTATTTTCAGTACCAACCTGCGGTTTTACCTTATTATCGGTGCCTGTAATTTGGATCCTAAGAGGGGAGGCCCATATAGTTTGTAACATTTTCAGGGCACTGGGTCTGCCATCCCGAGGTCTTTCATTCAGGTCCCGCACGGTTTCATATAATCTTTTTGTCCACCCCTGCAGGGACTGAGAGTCTGTTTTCAGGGCAGCCTTAAGGATACCATTATAACGTTCAATAAGGCCTGCCCCTGTTGGGTTATATGGCAGGTGGAATCGCCATTCAATGTTGTTTTCTTCTGCCCAGCGCTGTATCATCGCTCCAGTGAAGTGAGTCCCTTGGTCACTCTCGATAACTTGAGGTGTCCCGTATGCAGACATCAGTTTAGTAAGTGCCTTAATTGTGTATGCTTGATTTGCCTTTGGTACAGGATAGGCTTGCAGCAGTCCACTTACAGTGTCAACGCAGGTCAGGGCATATCTCGCCCCCTCAGACCGAGGGAGGGGCCCAATGTAGTCGACCTGCCATCTCTGAAGAGGACTATATCCTCTAGCAATGTGGGATGTTGTTTCAGGCAACGGTCTCGGTCTCATCTTTGAGCAAGCATCGCAATCCTGACATGCTTGAACGATATCAGATAGTTGTACAGGCAGCCCCCATGCTTTAGCAGCTGCCCACATTATCTTCTGTCCAGCATGCCGTAGCTTCTGATGTAACCAACGGGCAATATTTTCAGATTGTGAATTCTCAATCCATCGGATTCGGGCCAGTGTGTCAGCTTCATCATTTCCTAGTGACTGCAAGGGTTGATGACCAGAGACATGGTAGACACATACTGTCCTGTGTTTGACCGTATTCCAAATGTCTACCCACATGTCTTTACCCCAAATCGGTCGGGCGTGGATAGTCCATTCCTGGGTAGCCCATTGCGTAATCCACAGAGTGAGCCCCCGGTACACAGCCCAACTATCTGTACAGATGTTCAGGACGCCGTCACCAGGTTCTTTAGTTATAACCATCCACACGGCTCGCAATTCTGCCCATTGGCTGCTTCGACCATCCCCCTCATCAAACCAGATGGTCTCAGTAGAGGGATGGTATGCTATTGCTCGCCACTTGCTCGGGTTGCCTCTGCTGGACCCATCCGTATACCAGGCATCTTCAGGAATAGGATATCTTCCTTCCTGAACGGGACTCTTCTCTGGTGGAGCAACCATCGGTTCTTTTGATGTATCACTGTGATACGTCACTGGGCCTAGGATCTTCTGTAGTTCTTCTTTAAGTGGAGATGAAGACAGACTGCTTCTCTGGCTTAGATAGGCGACCCATCGTGCCACCGTTTGTGCTTGGGCCACCCCCGTCTTAGGAAGGTGAGTCAAATCTCTCACCCACCCCTGGATTGGTAATGAAGTCTTAACTATGACCTCTGCTGTTTGCGTTATCGGCTCTACTGCTTGTAATGCCGAATAGGCAGCCAATAACTGTTTCTCAATCATGCTATATCGTTCTTCTGCTCCGTGCCAAACCTGAGACCAGAATCCAATGGGGGTTCGAACAGAACTCTGGCGTTGCCACAGGCCCCAGCCAAAACCATCTTGAGTAACATGAACATCTAGTTCAGCTGGGAGGGTCGGATCAAATATACCCAACGCCTGAGCTTGTTTAACTGCCAGTTTTGCCTGTTGGAAAGCATCCTGTTCTATCTTTCCCCAATTCCATGATTGACCCTTCTTTGTAAGCTTGTATAATGGCCTTAATAGCTGAGCTAAATGAGGTATAAAGGAGCGCCAATACCCCAATATACCCAAACATTCTTGCAATTGTTTTGATGTTGTAGGGACTGGAAACGCTTGGACTTTATCTACTACCGCACTGGGTAGTACTTTGGTTTTCCCGGACCAAATTACTCCCAGGAATTTTACAGATAGCCCCGGACCTTGCACCTTCTGTGGGTTTATAGCCCACCCTCTTTTCTGCAGGTAAGCTATCAACAAATCTGCTGCTTGTCTCACCGCCTCTAACGAATCGGATGTTAACAGGAGGTCATCAATATAATGATATAAATTGACATTATTTGGCTTTTCCCACTTAGCCAGATCACGTGCCACTAAATTATGACAAAAAGTGGGCGAATGTACGTACCCTTGGGGTAGGACCTGGAAAGTCCATTGCCTCCCTTCCCATGTAAATGCAAACTGATCTTGCGATTCTTCACTGATTGGAATACTGAAGAATGCATTCGCCAAATCCAAGACACAGTGATATGTTTTGATTTCCCTGCTTAGTGTGTCCATTAGGGAGGCAATATTGGGTACAGCCGCATGAACAGGTGGCGTGACCTTATTTAATTCCCTATAGTCTACTGTCATCCTCCATGTTCCATCCGGTTTTCGCACTGGCCATATTGGGGAGTTATATGGGCTATGTGCAGGCCTTATAATACCCACTCTTTCTAATTCCTGCACCGTCTTTGTTATTTCATCCTGCCCACCCGGGAGTCTGTACTGTTTCACATTAGTAATCCGGCGTGGCTTCGGCAAACAAATAGGCTCATGTTTTGCATGGCCTCTCAATATTGTCTGGATTGCCCGGATACTAATGCATCTCTGCCGCAATCGGAACTCTCCCACTGTTGTATGGAGAGCCAGACCCCACAGGATATCAATTCCTAATATATACTCTGGAATTGGGGCAATGGATACCTTGTACTCCCGTGGTGGAAGACGCCCGACCCCCAGTTTTACCCAGGTTTGGGTGACCGGAATGGTTTGTCCCCCAAAACCTCCAATCATCACTCTATTACCTTTAAATTTAGTTGGGTCTCCATATATTATAGATGTCTCTGCCCCGGTATCAACTAGGGCCATAACCTTCTGTATATTCTTTCGGGACCAGTATATCGTCAGTTCCACATAGGGCCTCCGGTCCCGTCTAGAGGCCCTAGGAGGACTGACATCCCTCGTCAAGCCATGAACTGAGCCAGATTCAAGTTTTTTACCTCCGATACCTCCGGTGTCATAACCCGAGGCACCTGAGGTGGCTTCTTTTTCCTATTTGGAACTATAAAATCTTCTAAATTCCATGTTGTTGTTGGTCGCCGCTCTATAAATCTTATCCCTGGCCTTTTGGGTTTATTCTGAAATTTTTGTTCATCCTTCAGTTGCTTCCACAACTGAAGGAGAACCTGATTGGGCTGCCCATCAATTTTTGAAAACTGAACGCCTGCCCGGAGCAGATCATTAAACATTTGTTTCCGGGATACCCTAACAGGTCCTGCCCGAGAAGTTCACGGGGCCGATCTTCTGGCTCGCACTATTGGAAAAGCCTCGGCATCCTCAATCACCCTGATATTGTGCTTAGCTCGTAAACGCTCAGTTTCTCCGAGGTCTGCTACCAATTGGGCGGCTTGTTGGACTACTGCCTCTGCGGATACTACTGGATTAAGTATGGAAACCAAGGTTCCATACATATGAGAGGGTGCTTACTGTAAAATTAGGTCCCTCATTCCCGCAGAAAATTTAACCATATCAGGGCTATCGAATGTGTCTTCGTAGATAGCCTCTCTCATACCTAATTCGCGTATATAATTTTGAAGGTCTTCCATAGAAGACCACATCCCTGTGTTTACTGGCATGTCAGTTTTATTTGTCCACACCATGCGGCAAGCAGCCATTATCCATTCTACAATTGAATGGTTTTCTTCAGGGAACTGAGTCCCAGCATACAGTCTCTGCCGAAGGGCAGGATGTACTGTTATTGTGGCCAACTTAGATACTTCGGGGCCACTAACCAGTACACTATCTGCCCCTGAATCCCATAACCGTAATAACCAAGCCGGAACACTTTCCCTTGGCCTTTGCCTAAATCGTTGCACTAGGTCCATGAGTTCAGTAGGCGTATATGGACGGGCTGTTACATGTAAAACAGATTCGGCAGGGGGCCATTGATCAGGAGGCACTCCTGCTGGTCGATCTTGAATTTTCTTTGTTTTTTGAGTTATTACTGGACGGACTTCTAGTGAGTCCGTCTCAGATGGTTTTTCTAGATCAGATTTAGTGATCTTATTTTGATTCATTTCTTCAGGATCTTGATCATCATTAAATGAAATGTATCTAATTTGAGGGTTGGAGGAAGAAAATGACGGTTTTTTTCCTGTCAATAGATTGATCTCACCCTCCAATTTTTCAATACGGGCCTTTAACAATTCATTTTCATGTGCAATGTTGTTTGATTTTATCTCTGCCCGATTTAAAGCATTTAATAATGGCCAGGCTGCCATAGATGCAGCCATTCGCTTTTCTTTTGTAATTAAGATATCTTTTTGTAGTCCTAGAAAGTAATCAGTTAGACAATAGGCGTCCATGTTATTTGGTACTCTTAAAGGGCCCCATTGTTCAATAATTGTTGCTAATTGGTAATATGGGGACGCCTCAAAACCTGGAATTTGTCCAGGAAGGCATGTCCCTAAGGGGGTGGTCTTCTCCCCCTTGTACCAATTAAAGATTTTCCACACAAAGGACATTTTTTTTTTTCCTTATATTTCTAGATGCCAAGTCAGTGGCTCCTGCCTGGCTTGCCAAATGTATTGGCAATAACTATGCTGGTATTAACAAGGATAGCAATTACAAGTAAAATGGTAGAAATACAGAAGATATAAGGAAAAGGGAACTCACCAGAGCTGAGGTGATCCTCCCTGGTGAGCAATCTCCAAGAGATGCTGCCTTAGTGAGGGTCAGCCCATAAATGAGGTCTCAGAGGAGGTGGAGTCGAACTCCACCCCTCCAGGGAGCACAGCTACATAACTTTCACCTGTGCTCCCACAGCTGACCCCACACTTGCCTCAGCTGATCAATCAGTGGTTCACATTGTGATCTCCCATACACAGACAGAACCTGCCTGAGGAGCAAGCTGATGGCTGTCAGCTACAGGCAGACCTAGCTTTGTACTGCATTTCTTAGAGCAACAACTGTTGCTTTCAGTCACTGAATATACCAAGGCCAATTACTATGCCAGGAACATTTATGGCATCAGTGAACAAAAAATGCGTTAAAAATTGTAATAGACAGGAGCCATTTATTCTTTTATAACTAGGTGACCAAAGAACAACAGTCCTTCTAGAGTCAAGCTGTTAAGAACTAATAGCATCAATCAATATCACATAGATAGATTACTTCCCTGCCCTAAGACCATCTTGCGACCATTTGGTGCTCCTAATTAAGCCCTCTTGATGGCATTTTGTCTGAGCCATGCGACATTTTGTGATAGGAGTTACTGCTAGTGTTCCCTTAACCCTACACCAAAGTAGGAGGTATCCATTCTCAGGGAATCATGCAGGCTTCCTCTGTATTTGATGCTCAGAGACAGCCCCAGAACTTTTTAAATCTTAGCTTAGCTCTCATCCAATAATGTTCATCAAACAGTGCAACTTGTCCTTTGGGGATGCCTTTCTTCTGCATCAACCAGTTCCAACGGAGTCTTCTTGGCTTGTTTTAGATCAGTTTTTCAACAGATAAAGCCAGGGTCTTTGAATTACAAAGTGAAATTGCAGAATGCATGATTCTCAACCAAACAGAACAGCAGGTGGGATGCAGGGTGAATACCTGAACCAACACCACCTGCAAGCAATCCTTCAATATCTTAGGAATCTCTAGCCACCCCAAATCCAGTGTTGTGCTTGATCTATCATCTCTGCTGAGTTTTTAGCTAAGCTGATGGTGAGCATCACGGTGGTGATGGGTGAGCAGTCAGACTAGAGGGTCTTAATCAACCGTAAGGATCCTGTGATCAGAGGAACGTGAATGTGCTGTTAAAGGTCACAAGCGCTGCACTGCAGCATGAGCATACACAGCGAAAGGCTTTCAGTAGAGCTTCAGTTCATAAATGAGGACTGGGTTATGGAAAATAGGCTCAAGATATAAAACAGAAAACAGATCTTAACGCCAGGTTCTGTGAATGCAGCCAGCTGAATTTCACAGATATTGAATTTCAATGACAATTTCTTGTGTTATTTTACCCTCCAGCTCCACCCTGAACAGGAACATGTCAGTGACAAGCATTACTCCTCCAGGCTTGACCTAACAGTGCTTTACTTGCACTATGAGCTAATGGCTGTGCTTACAGCACCTCAGGGAGACACCTCAGAGATCACAATGTCCTTCGGGTACAGCAGGAGACACTCAACTCTCCAAATGTGGAGTTTAATTTGTCCAAAGAGGAGACAGGATTCCCATGCTAATAACTTAGGACCATTTCAGTCATAGGTTTAAAGATGATGTAAGTGCTGAGGCAATACATGAACTAGATGAATGAAGCCCAGATGTCAGGGCTCAAGTCGTGACTCCAGCCCCAGCTGGAGCTAAGGCTGTCTTGAATTCATCACAACACAGTTACATTATTTGCTCATACTGTGGATTTGCATAGGGACAACAGGAAGGTCAGAATTGCTTCAATAGAGCTATGCAATCTTTGTCCTAAATACTGGAAACCCACAGCATTGGACAAATAAAATGAATTAAGTCTGAAGTGCTTTACATGGATTGTGATCCTATGTTTGCCTCACAAACTTACCTGAGACTTTCCAATCAAAAATCAGAGTGTCATCTCCAATTGTGTAGATGTATGTTCCCTCGTCTTCTTTCGTTACAGCTGAAGCCACAAGCTTATGCAGTTTCCCTTTATCTTTCATTGTGAATTTCTTACTGGTCTTGATTTCTTTGCCATTTTTGTACCACTTCACCATGACATTGGCTTCAGAGGTCTCAGAAACAAATTCAGCTTGTTTTCCAGCAACGGCCCTGATTACTCCTCCACTTGTCTCTTTGATTACGAAGTTTGCCAGTGCTGAAACAAAATATGAAGACACAAAATACATATGATGGTAAAGAACTGCAGGGACATTGGTGACCATGAGGCATTCATTTATCATAAGATCAAACGTGCACGTTTAGTCCTAGTTCTAATTGCTAGATTCTAATTCAGAAGCTGGCAAATTGGCAGCTTTTATAAACCACGTGCCAGATTACCTTATCTCCACAAGTTGAAGGACATACACTGGACAGGGGACAGAGCCAAAGGAAGAAGCCCAAGGCTTCAAGAAAATGTCTAAAATAGGAAAACTGAGGAAAGAATTGGAACAAGCAAACTAGAAGGAAATCAATGGAGGGGGTATCTATTACTGCACTGTAACCCCCTGGCAAACAAATCGAGCCTAAAAGATAGAGATATCACTTAGGACTGAAAAGAAAAACAGAATTCCTTTATGGAAATTAATTGGAGTGCAAAAGTTAGATGATAAAACTGGCCCCTATTAACACACAGTGGAATAATTGACTTCAAAGATTCAAAATCTCACCACTGTCTTAGCCAAAAGTTTAAGCCTAAGGCCATGGTCCTATTTTACTGAGGGTAATTGAGCTTGTTTTCCAACTTCTTGTTAACATATCATTTTAAAACAGCGCACACAACTGAGTTGGGTCTGTTGAGACAGCGCAGTCAGAGCTGCTAAAATCAAAGTCTGGATTATGCATGCATTTGTTCTGCAGTTCCAAGAACACGCATGTATAATACAAATTCAACAACGTTCTACAGAATGCCTGTATTTAGGAGCTCGAGAGCCAGCTGATGGACACTGGGATGCCTGAGATCCTGTCAATACATTTAACTCCATCCTATCATACAGTCAAATTTCATTCATTTTTTCAGGAACTGTCTCTTATCATTGTAGTCCCGTCACCACTGCTGGATGTGAGCCCAACCACACAAAAGCAGCTGCTGGTTTTCACTGCAGATACTGCAGTAAGGAGAAACAGCCTCCAGACTGGACCAGCTGAGCGTGGCCCTACCAGGATTTGCTCCAAAGGTCTTATTACCAGTAGTGCTTCCCGATGAAATACATGGGGGTCCTCCTTTGATTCCAACCCCAACCCACCCCACCATGCCCCCTGATAACATCCATCAGGGCCACATCTCGACAGCTCCTGAACACCTCCAGGGATCCCACCACCTACCTGGGCAGCCTGTGCCAGTTAATTCTATGGGCAGACCTGCCAGTATGAAATATTATGCTAACATGACAAAGAGAGAGAAGAAAAGCAAAATTAAGACTAGCTGACAAGCCTTGGCAGGAAGTTCTGCTCTCCATCAATTTAGTCCCTGTGACTCTTCACAGGTGTTTTCTACATTTGGGATCACTGCTACAAAAAGAGATGTTGACATCATCTCTTGTGGCCACCCTGACAGAAGAGCAGGAAGGCTGGGATGCTCTTTTTCCTGTCTTTCCCTTGATTTCCTCTATATCTTAGGGACGAATCACAGGACAGAACACAGAAATCAAATGGCTCTACAAAGCAGATTGGCCAGTTCAAGTCAAAACAGCCACTGAAAACACCCCAGATGCTGTCTGACAACAGCTGGACTGTCGGGGAGTCAGGTGAATGCAGTCTGCTGGCCCTGGGCAGGAAGAGGACAGCCCAGACTGTCACATACCTTTCACTGAAAGCTGATAGAGCATTTTATCCCCCTCACAGATGCACTGATAACTTGCAGCATCATCCATTGAGTCGTTGTGAATTTTCAGGGTGTGTTTCTTCCCCACAATTTGCAGTTCATAATTTTCACTGGCCTTGAGCTCCTTCCCATCCTTCATCCACTCCACAGTAGCGCCTGTGTCTGAAAGCTCAGCCTGCAGTTTGGCTTCCTCACGCAGCCAAGCGCAGATCTTTTCTACATCTTTGCTCTTCTTGGTAAATCTCACTGCAGCACCTGTCAGGAGCAAAGGCCTCGTTATTTCAATTTATATCAGGCTAACGTGGTCAATGTTTGCTGCAACATCTCTGAAAAAGTATCACCTTCTGTTCCTGCACTCAATCATTGTGTCAGTGCTGAGCAATTCACGATATTTCATTTGGTCTTCTTGCTGGATTTACTAAGTAAAAATCAACCAAACATCTCCTTCTACTGATTAATAATGCTCTAAACATGCTTCTGCAGAGGTTTCCACCCAATGACAAACAGGTCCTCCCATCATGAATGTTTATTTGTTCTACTTTGTCATGCAAAGCTGATTGATAGAGATATTATTGGAATGATTGCTCCCCTACTTCTAAACTATTCCAGTGCAATCAGAAAGGCTGTCTGAACCTGCAGCTGAAAGTACTGCTCTATGGTCATGCAGTGGTAAACCTGGTGACTGAATGCACTGGCCAATAGCTGTGAACTGCAGACATTCATCAGCTGGCATGCTTGCACGTTGTTGTAAGGTCAATAGTAAACATGGCATCCCCTCCAGGTACAGCTTCACCAGTTGTTAGGGGGGATTTCACAGCCAGGACTGGGTCTGAGGAAGAACATGTATGTCTTAATGCTCTTTAGATGCAAGTCTGGTATCTCATTTAGAGATGGAAGATTAAATCATAGGTACATTTCTACTTCTCCCTTTGCATGAGTGCTAGAAGAAGCACTTCTGTGCTTAAGATCTGTTACAGAAAGTTCTGCCTCTTGCACATGTGAGATATCAAAAGATAAGGAAATTCATGTCTCTGTCACAGAAACAACTCGTATCACTTTAGTGGTAGCTGGAGGTTGATAGGAGATAGGAGAACTAGGAATAAAGGAAAGCCTTTGGTGTGTTAATGCACTGCTAACCTTAAAGTCAAAGGAAGCATCTTTAGGGAACCAACACAGCTGCTCAGCACACACTGACCCATTTCCATTGGGGTTTTTGTGCTTACCAAGGTGCACGCTCCCTGGGAATTCCAGAGACGGGCTCTGTCCATGCGCATTGACTGCAGACACTCGGAACTGATCATCAGCCTCTTCAGACAGATTGCTCACCGTGAACTCTGGGACGGGGACATGAGACTCGTGGCACCTCACCCAGGTGAAGCCAGTTAGTTTCTTGCATTCCACAATGTAGCCATCGACTGGAATGGGGCGGTGCATCTTCGGAGGGGACCATGCCAGCGTCACTGAGGTTTCTGTTTTATTTTTCACCACGGGGTCAGTTGGGGGCTGGGTGGGAGGTTTTCTGGGAGCTGAACAGAAATAAATTTCAGAAATATTAGCATAAGGTCATGTAGGCTGGAAAAGACCTTCAAAAGACCTTCAAAATCAGCAGACTCAACTTTCAGCATGACCTACTGAGTCCCACCATTAACTACTGTGGTACCTGAGGACATACATGACAAGCTTATTCCTGCAGGTATTTACATAGTGAATATATTCACCCTCTGGTTGCTTTGGAACATTTTAGAGGTTAAAATCCCATCAGACTTTTTCACTGTGTGCAGCCACTGATACAGGCAGGAGGCTGGGAATTACCTGATGGGCTCTAGTTACAGACTACTGACACAGTAAAGGATTGATTTCATTTAATTTTGGCCATCAGAAAGTTTGGTGTCTGGTTTCAGTCACCCATCTGGACTCCAATTATAATCATATGGAGAACAGCACATTCAGGAGAACTCATCTCAATAAACCTGAATGAAATCACAGAATCATAGGATCATGGGAGGGCTTGGGTTGGAAGAAACCTTCAAGATCATTAAATGCTAGATGCCAAAGGTCCCACTAACACAGTATTAAGCCAAAAGCTAGATGCTGGAATCAGATCTCCTGACCTTACCATCAGAAACTGAGATGTCATATTTTGCTCAGAGGTGCCTGCTTGTAGGAGGGACAGCTTCCGAGCTTTTTCTGCTCCAGGAACCAGCTCGAGCTTCAGAATTTAAACAGCAGTCAGAAATTAAACTGAGCTTTGTCACCTCCATCAAACAGAAGGAGTGGTTGGGTGGTACAGCTTTCCAAATCGCTTAGAAACTGTCACAACAATCAGATGCCTACCTTTTCTTTTTTAACTTGTTAATACATAGAGCTTAATAGCATCAGAATGCCCCAAGCACTTCAGACAACAGGACAGCTGTAAACCCTTCTTTAAGGATTCCTTTGTTTAACCACTGAGTAACTGTAATTCAGTGGTGCTGGTAGGAGAAGGGAAGTCCTAATCTTCCCAGATGGTGAACAGAGTTGATGTTCACATGCAGACTGGTGCTGCAGCAGAGCCAGAAACCACTCATTTGGGAAACACAGCACCAAGAAAATAATGGGAATAGCTTAATAAAATCAGGAGCTTCACTCAAATTTCATGTCAGATCTATAATTCTTCCTATTTTCAGGAAGAAATGATTTCCCTTTTTCTTGTAGTTTTATTTTCTTTTCCTTTCCAGTAAGCAGCTTTGTAGCTTACAAATTGTTTTCTAATCACCTCCTGGTGTGGACAAATCACACAGGTCTGACTCCATGTTTTACATAGTTAGCATATTATATTTGTTCCACTATGGAACTGTACAGTCATAGAATGGCCTGGGTTGAAAAGGATCCCAAAAATCATCCAGTTCCAACCCCCTGCTATGTGCAGGGACGCCATCCACCAGACCAGGCTGCCCAGAGCCACATCCAGCCTGGCCTTGAATGCCTGCAGGGATGGGGCATCCACAGCCTCCTTGGGCAACCTGTTCCAGTGTGTCACCACCCTCTGAGTGAAAAACATCTTCCTAAGATCCAACCTGATCCACAACCCCTACACACCCTCAGAGCCCCCTAGAGCCCCTAGTCCTCCTATTGCCCACCACAGCCCCATATGCCCACTAGAGTCCCCCTCAACTCTCTTTACAGGCCCTGCACAGCTCTATATAACAGTCTTATAGAACTACCTCTAGTAGAAGCAATCTCCACACAGAGATCCTTTCCCAGCACACTGCGCCACGGGGGGAGCAAAACGGGGGGGGGCACATACACACACAGCGCCGGGGGGGCCCGTAACCGACCCCCACCCATCCTTTAAAAGGGTGGGGGGTCCGTTTTAATGGGGGGGGGGGCGAGATCACCTTCACCCCCCACCCCCCCATCCCCACCCCATCCTTTAAAAGGGGGGTGTCCATTTTGGTGTTGGGGGGCAGTGACAATCCGCCCCCCCACCCCATCGTTTAAAGGAGGGGGGGTCCGAGACCACCCCCCCCAACCCTATCTTTTAAGGGGGGGGGTCAGGGGCTCATGGGGGGCAGCACATCGTGCACAACATTGTGGGGGGGGGGGGGCTTTAAAAGGGGGGGGTTACAAAAAGCATAGCTCTCAACTATAGATGGGATTGGGGGGGGCTCAATCGATGGGGGGGGGCCCTTCATGCAGGGGGGGCACAGCGTAAGTCAGCGGCTTTGAGGGGGAGTGTTGGGGCTGTTTGGCCTTTGGGGGGGTTATTGTGTGCCCCACCCCCACCACCCCCACACACAATGGGGTGTTAATGTGGGGGGGGGGGGCTTAGATTAGTTGCGTTCCCTATAGCACTGCCCCCCCCGTCACTAACCCCCCCGCTTTATCCTTACGGCTGAGCCCCCCCCCGACAGCGCCCCATTCATCTTGATGGGGGGGGGGGTTTGTCACACGACCCCGGCGCGGCTTACGGCACATCGTCGACCCCACCCCACCCCCCATAACCCCACCCGGGGGGGGAGGCGGCGATGTGGTGAGTGGGGGGGGGGTTCCGGAGGTGGGGGTGAGCAAAGCGCAATATGGGGGGGGGGGTCCTATAACTGGAGGGCAGCGGCTGCACAAAGAGCCCGCGGGGGTCGGAGAGCAGCACTTTGGCTGGGGGGGGTCCACGGGGTCCGGGGGTAATGCTGCCCCACCCCCTCCCCCACCCCCCACTGCCGACCCCCCCCCGCGTTGCCCCCCCGCCCCAACGTCAGCTCCTGCGGCAACTCCTCGTCGCTCTCCTCCTCCTCTTCCTCGTCTGGGGGGTCAATATGTGGGGGGGGGGGTCCCATCGGGCAGCGGCAGCTCCGCCGGCTCCGATTGGCTGAGCCGCAGTGCGCGGGAGCGGCTGTTGTGTGCCGGTCGGTGGAGGGGAGGCTCTTCATGGAGCTGCCCCGCAGCCAACAACAGCCTGAATGAGATCCTGGAGTCCCAGACGCTGGAGGATGAGCTGGGAAAGAGCAGAGGCTCCCCACAGAAGGGCAAATCACGTCTGATAACGTGAGTGTGGAGCACAGCCAGCCCCTTCCTCACATGTGTGGGGCTTCCATGTTCCTCTGTGCCCATTGCAATGTGCCACCCCAATCCTGCTGCCCAGCCAGGAGTGGATGGGATGAGCAGGTTGGGATGCACAGAGCAGTGCTCAGACATTGCTGGGACATTTGTGCACTGCTGTTGAGCTTCCCTTTGTGCAGCAGGGGAGAGGATGGAGGTTTACAGGTGGATGGTTGTTATTTCTATGGCATTGCACAGGTGGTAGAACCATGTCCATTCCCAAACTTATTCCAGGGCATGCGGGAATTTGTGCAGTTGTAGTTCCTGAATTGTGCTATTTAAAACCCTCCTGTAAATGGGGATGTTTTGTAATGCCTGCTGGGGCTGCAGGCAGCATTGCCTTCCTCCTTAGGGGGCAGGTTTAATCACAAGCCTCCCTATTTCCTATCACAAACGTCCTACAAACCATGTCTGGGCATTGCTGTCTCGGCCTGGATCTCAGCTCCTGAGACTGTCAGATGTGAAGCAGCAGCAGCTGGGACAGGGCTGGCTCTGTGTGCCCTCTCTGGGTCTGTGGGCACAGAGTGGGGCAGAGGGATGACTGTGAGAGGGAGGAATTGCCCAGCCACAAGAAAGAGGAAATCAGCTGAAAAGGGGAGATTTGAGAAGCACTGAGGCTGTGGCTGCTTTGACAGTAAGAAGAAACCAAGCTGTCACTGTGCAGATGGGAACTCCAGTAGCAGAGCTGTGGTGGCTTTACAGATGGCAGACAGCAGCTGGAGTGTAGAGCCAAGGGTAGGGGGGGGATCTTCCTCTTAGCAATGCCATGCAAAGAATGATGCAGACTCCTGCAGGGTCGGCTTTGCTGTGTGACCCTGGGTGGAAGCAGCTGGAAGGTCTCAGCCCTTCTGCATTATCCCAGGAACTGGGGCAGTGCTCGGTCTCATCCCACCTCTGCTAATAGCAAATGCAGAATCCCTTATCTGAGTGCCCTTTTCTCTCATGTAGAGTCACCAACCCTGGGAAGTTCACAAAAAGTTTGGGTGTTGTGTTGAGGGATGTGATTTAACTGGGAAGTATTGGTGATGGTTGGACTGGATGATCATAAGATCATCCAGATCATAAGATCTGAGATCATAAGATCATAAGATCATCCAGGTCTTTTCCAACCTTGAAAATTCTATGGAGTTGTAGCAGATTGTGGGGGTGTAGGTGTGGTATATATATGTACACAGATGGGAATATCCGTATGGAAAAGATAGATCCATGTGTGTTCTGGGCTGCACTGAAAAAGGGGTGGCCAGCAGGAGAGGGAGGTGATTGTCCACTCCTGCTCAGCTCTTGTGAGGCCATATTTGCAGCACTGTGTCCAGGCCTGGGAAGGATGTGGAGCTGTTGGGGGGGGTCCAGAGGAGGGCCACTGTGATGATCAGAGGGCTGGAGCAGCTCTCCTATGAGGAAAGGTGGAGGGATCTGGGCTTGTTTAGCCTGGAGAATGGAAGGCTGTGGGGAGACCTCATTGTGGCCTTTGAGTACTTGAAGGGAGCGTATAAACAGGAGGGGGAATGGCTGTTTATGAGGGTGGATAATGATAGGACAAGGGGGAATGGTTTAAAACTGAGACTGGGGAGGTATAGGTTGGATCTTAGGTAGATGTTTTTTGCTCAGAGGGTGGTGACACACTGGAACAGGTTGCCCAAGGAGGCTGTGGATGCCCCATTCAAGGCCTGCAGGCATTCAAGTCCAGGTTGGATGGGCTCTGTCCATGAGCATTGACTGCAGACACTTGGAACTGATCATCACCCTCTGCAGACAGATTTACAGCCCCTGCACAGCTCTATATAACAGTCTTATAGAACTACCTCTAGTAGAAGCAATCTCCACACAGAGATCTTTTCCCAGCGCCCCTTTGTGACATCATAATGCCCCTTTGTGACATCATAACACCCTTTGTGACATCATAATGCACCTTTCTGATGCCATAATGCCCCTTTCTGACGTCATAATGACCCATTGTGATGTCTTAATGCCCCTTTGTGACGTCATAATGCCCTTTGTGATGTCATAATGCCATTTGAGACGTCATAAGGCTCCTTTGTTTTCATAATGCCTCTTTGTGACGTGATAATGCCTCTTTGTGACGTCATAATGCCCTTTGTGACGTCTTAATTCCCCTTTGTGATGTCTTAATGCTCTTTTGTGATGTCACAATACCCCTTTGTGATGTCATAACAACCCTTTGTGACATCACAATGCCCCTTTCAGACGTCATAATGACCCTTTTTGACGTCATAATTCCCCTTTGTGATGTCATAATGCTTCTTTGTGGTGTCATAACGCCCTTTGTGACGTCATAATGCCCTTTGAGACGTCATAATGCTCCTTTGTGATGTCATAATGCTCCTTTGTGATTCATAATGCCCTTTGTGATGTCATAATGCCCTTTCTGACGTCATAATGCCCCTTTGTGGTGTCATAATGCTTCTTTGTGAGGTATCTGTGGTGCCATTGATAATGAAGTGTGATGAACTGGAAGGCTTTCAGTAGAATTGCAGCCCTAACATAAACAATGACTTGAACTCTGGAATTCTGTGTAAAATCATTAGCTAGCTTGTGGTCCGGGTCTTCAAACCAAAGGCTGTGAGGTGCTGCTCTTGTTGACGCAGGCTGTGAAAGATGACTTGAGCTCTAAGAGTAATTTCCCTTCTGCTCTTTATATGAACGTCAAATCCACAATTAGAATATTAAGAAGATAATATAAAATTTTGTGCTGCTGGACTGAGGACTTCCATTAGCTGTTAGCCATAGTTTGGAACTTGCAAAGCAATCATATTGGAGCCTTGCTGGGCAACCTGCTCCAGTGTCTCACCACACCCACAGTAAAGCATTTCTTCCTAATATCCAATCCTAATCTACCTTCTTCCCATGTAAAGCCATTTCCCCTCATTCTGTTGCTACCTGCCCTTATGAAAAGTCCCTCCCCAGCCTTCCCTGTAGGCCCTCTTCAGATACTGGAAGGCCACTCTAAGGTCTCCTTGGAGTCTTCTCCAGGCTGAAGAGCCCCATCTCTCTCAGCCTGTGCACATAGTAGAGGTGCTTTCAGCCCTCTCTGATCACCTTCATGGCCCTCCTCTGGACCTGCCTGAACATCTCCAAGTCCTTCTTGTGTTGAGGGCTCCAGAACTGCGTGCAGTGCTCCAGATGGGGTTTCAATGAGAGGAGTGTGGAGGGGCAGCACCACCTCCCTCGACCTGCTGGTCATGCTTCTGTGCTTTAAGCTTATGCTTTAAGGTCCTATATGCTTTAAGGTTTAGATAGTGCAGTCGCCTCACCTCTTCAGGTTTATCTGTGAAGGTCCCTTCCAAGTGAACCGTGCTGATCCAGACAGTTCGGATTGCTCATTAAAGTGTTTTAGTAAGTTGGGCTGGTCCTACGAAGCAGTATGACTGCAGTAAGCAGTGTACATGGTGCGCTGTGAGTACTGCACACATTCCTCTTGGCAGCTTGTGGAACAGAAACTGTGCATTGTTTGGATTGTGTAAGTATTCCTGTTGGTCTCTTGTGATGCTTACCTTCTTAGAGCACCTTTCCTCGTTTGGCTCTACATATTTTGGTACCTTACTTGTTCTGTTTGGCTTAGCAGGGAAGGTCTTCTTCTGAAGCATCCTCAGTCTTGGTCTGGGCAGCATACTTAGAAATGACATGGACGTTACATGAGTGGGTGGTCAAAGGGGGGAAGAACTCACCTTTCTGATCTGTTTCCTTTTAGAACACAGTCCTGGAGAGGATTTGCTTTCCTTGTTTCCTGGAGACTTGGATTCTTAGATGGTTTTGACTGCAGCTATTTCTGATGTTAATTCCTTTTTCTGTACTTTAGTAGCCAAGTGCAAGTGGAGTGCTTTGGGAATTGTCTGAAGTTGCCAGGTTGCGTGTGATCACATATGTAACGTGGAGTTATGTGTGGTGCCAGTGATAATTAAGTGTGATGAACTTGAAGGCTTTCAGTACAATTTCAGCCCTAATGTAAACAGTGACTTGAACTCTGGAATTCTGTGTAAAATCATTAGCTAGCTTGTGGTCCAGGTCTTGAAACCAAAGGCTATGAGGTGCTGCTCTTGTTGACGCAGGCTGTGAAAGATGACTTGAGCTCTAAGAGTAATTTCCCTTCTGCTCTTTATATGAACGTCATATCAACAATTAGAATATTAAGAACATAATATAAAAGTTGTTGCTGCTGGCCTGTGGACTTCCATTAGCTGTTAGCCATAGTTTGGAACTTGCAAACCAATCTTATTTAGACTTTAGTGGTGAAATCTTCTGATGAAATCTTCCTTCTAATTCTGCAAAAGAATCTCGGTGGAACATTTCTGTCTGAAAAGGCTCTGGCATATGAAGATGTGCCAGACTGCAGCCATGTGCCAGATGCGTTTGGATCCATGGAATTTTCTGATGTAGCTTCAGTGTTTGAAGAATCTCCACTCGATCTAAATACTCAGAAAACAAAGCAGGTGTGTGAAGATGTACAGCTAGTTTCTTACAGAAAAAATACAGCTCTTAATCTAGAAATCTGCTTCTCATTGTATCTAGTGCTTACTCCATATTTAAGTATCTAGTGGACCTTGACCAAAGGAAGATAAAGATAGAGCAAAGAAGTATGTTAAGCATAAATTTTGTTGCCTTCTACCTGTAGGCCATGGTTGGTTTGACGTGATCCCTAACTCCAGTGTTTGGTTTGCACAGAAACAGCAAGCAAGGGAACAAGTAAAGGAGTCAGTGAGGATTTTAAAACACAATGGGAAGCGATAAGGCACAGTTAATAAGATTCTGGAGTTAGGCTGGAGGTAGGCAGAGGTTGAAAGGTACCGAAAGAAATTCAATCTTACTGTGTTGGACAACAAAATCCACTGTGATATTATTCAAATTTTTAACTAAACCAAGTGATAATTCATATTTATGTTTAGATAAGCTGGTGAGGGTTAATCCTCAATGGAGAATTGAGATGAACAAATAAAAAAATGGTGTTTGACAGTCTATAAGAAACGAACTTATTCTAGGAGAGAATCAGAGTTTTCAACTGTTTTGTTCAATAGCCAAATAATGTATGATATTTTTATAAGCATTGTGTCTGACCTTCTCAGCTGTTAGAATTTCTTTGACAGTAACTTCTCCGGCTGTGATCAGAAAACCTTTTGTTCCGTCTCTGGCACCATTCGAGGCATGATACTCAACTGGGTGATATGGAATTCACACTGTCAACTCCAGTGACAAGAAAAGTGGCATCTAAGAAGCGTGCAAACACAGAGAATGTTGATGCAGAGTCAGTGTTAAGAAATGAGCTGCCCTTTGCATTTCCTGCTCCAAAGGCCTTCTTTTCGAAGAGCCAGACAGAGAAGCAAGTAGAAGGCATATCTTTTTAGGCGCCTACTTCCAAAGGTATGTTGTATCTAACAAATGGAAACCTAGAACATGTGTAGCTTAGGAATTTTTTACTTTTAATATGAATGCAGTACTTGTAGGTCCTAAAATTCTGAAAGGTTTCAGTGTGGGGTTTATTTGGTCACAGCACATACAGCTGCCATCCTGTACATCTGACAGTGCACTGCAAGCGGTTTAACCATATATCAGGGCATGGTACACGTCTGTTAATGATAGAAGTTCTCACAGTTTCACAAGGAGCATGCCTTGAGATGCATTCAGATAATGAGATAAGTGCTGTGTTCCTAAAACTAGCATGTGTCTCCACTCTCCATCGAGATTTAGTAGATAATTTCTTTAACAATTATGATGAGAGTTTTGTTTTGTTTTTATTTTTTTCTGGGCTATTATTTTGAGTGAAAGAAAAGGGTATGCTTTTATTTAAGCGAGCTTTTGATTGCATCATGCTTCTAAATTAAATGTAACCTACTGAATTCCTCATGATAGCATACGAGTACTTGCGTGTATCTGTTCTCCCTAATAGAGGGAGAAGAGACTCAGTGAACCTGGACAGTGTTACCCAGGGTTGTGAGAACAGCTAAATGATTGTTGAGAACTGGTCAACTCGTGAGCCTGAGACCTGGGATCCTCCATCCTAGGGTGGAACTTTAATGGAGCACGTGGGTGCCACAGCAAAAAAAGGACTGTGTACAATAGACTGAGAGTTTGCTGAGTTTCTTGGTTTACAGAAAGCACAAATAACTCAGCAGCAAGTGACGTATTTGGGATAGGAGATTACAGCTGGACTTTGAACCTTAAGGACTGCCAAGAAAGAAGCCATCTGCTCAACCCCTGAGCTGCAAACTGCCAAGGAACTCCATACGTTGCCAGGAATGACAGGAGGGTGCCAACCATGGATAGACAGCTACGGACTGATGGTAAACTTGAAACAGCTTGAAGTGAGTAAGGGATATCCAGGGTGCACTGGTGCTCAATATTCAAGAAGCCCATCAATCTACACTGGGCCAAAGGATACCAGTTTTAATATCTCATGCAGTGTTTACTGTATTGGAGGCAAAAGGGGGACATTGGCTTTCACCCCACAGAATCACAGAATCACAGAATTACCCGGGTTGGAAGGGACCTCAAGGATCATGTAGTTCCAACCCCCCTGCCTAGCAGGGCCACCAAACATACGCCTTTACTAGATCAGGTTGCCCAGGGCCCCGTCCAACCTGGTCTTGAACACCTCCAAGGACGGGGCATCCACAACCTCACTGGGCAGCCTGTTCCAGGACCTAACCACCCTTCTAGTAAAGAACTTTCCCCTAACATCCAACCTAAATCTTCCCTCCTTCAACTTAAAACCATTTCCCCTAGTCCTGCTATTATCAGCCCTTTCGAAGAGTTTACTCCCCTCCTGGGAGTAAGTTCCCTTCAGGTACTGAAAGGCTGCAATGAGGTCACCCCGCAACCTTCTCTTCTCCAGGCTGAACAAACCCAACTCCCTCAGCCTGTCCTCATAGGGGAGGTGCTCAAGCCCCCTGATCATCTTCCTGTCCCTCCTCTGGACCCTTTCCAAAATCTCCATATCTTTTTTGTACTGAGGGCTCCGCACCTGGACACAGTACTCCAGATGGGGCCTCACAAGAGCAGAGTAGAGAGGGACGATCACCTCCCTATCCCTGCTGACCACCCCTCTCCTGATGGAGCCCAGGATCCCATTTGCTTTCCGGGCTGCCAGAGCGCACTGCTGGCTCATGTTAAGTTTCTCATCTATCAGGACCCCTAGGTCTTTTTCAGCCGAGCTGCTCTCAAGGACAACTCCTCCCAGCCTGTACAGGTGCCTGGGGTTCTTCCGGCCCAAGTGCAAAACCTTGCACTTTGCTGTGTTGAACCTCATTAGGTTCACCCGAGCCCAGCTTTCCAGCCTGTCAAGGTCCCTCTGAATGGCATCTGTTCACCCCAAAGATTCCCGAAATACCAGGCCATCCTGGTAGAGCAGGGTGATATAGAAATAATTGTAACTACTATTGCCAACCCAGTATCTTTCCTTAGCGGAACTCCCCTGGTGGAGAACCAGGATGACATCACTGCTTTGAAACAACTGATGCTGCACATTACATCCAGTCGGTTGGAGCTGAAGGACGAACCCTTAGAAGATGCAGAAGACGCCTGATTTACCAGCAGCTGCAGTTTTGTGAGACAAGGAGGCTTTAAGGCAGGACATGCAGTAACTGCTACTGAGCAGGGAATGTAAGCACAACCATCAGCCATGGGGACTACCCCTCAGAAGGCTGAAATAACTGCCTTGACGAGAGCCTTAATGATATGGACAGATGCTAAATATGTGTTTGGGGTGTCACACGCTCATAGTACCATCTGAAAAGAGCAAGGATTGCTCACACACAAGGAAAAGAGCGTGATGTAAATGTACCTATGTTGTAGGGCACAGTTCTCTATCCAGGCCCAAGTCTGTGTGGGTGTCTCCTCTATCCACAAAGCTGCTCACACTGCAGGAGGCACAGGCTGAGAGGAGAGGCCAGAGCAGCTCTCCCACTGTGACACGGAGCAGCAGGATACAAGTAAAGGAAGGCCCCACAGCTGTACTGGGAAGATTCCACACAGTCATCAATTTTTCATCTGAAAGGTAAAGAGGAATTCCCTTTTCTGCCCCTATCATCATTGGTCGGGTGAGTAGCAATGATGCCCGGTGTGCTTCCATCAATGGAGCAGAATAGGCGGAAGGCTGGGGTGCAGGCTGACCTCTGCTGAGGTGAGTGGGGGCTCAGGGTGTTGCTCAGTGGTAGATTTGTTCACACTGAGTTCTAACAGGAAACTTGCTCAACATCGAAGGCCTTGCAAAAGTCTGGCTGAGTGATGTCAGTTGCTTTTCCTTTCCCTACTGATGCTGTCACTCCACTGTAGAAGGCCACCAAAGCGACCAGGCTGCATGTCTCCGTTTCCGCTGTTTCTCCATTTCCTTCTTGTTGCTCCCTGTAACCAGCAGGTTCAGCCATGCTGCTTTCCTGCCTCCTCTACTGTGTTTCGTGTGGTCGGGATGGAGCTCAGAGCTCCAGCTCTGAGTAAGGTTTTCTGAGAAAGTTACCATCTCTTTTCCATTCCTTTACCCCTAAAAACAGTTTTCCAGTGTCTCTCATGCAAGAATTCTTTGAACAGCCTGCAGCTGACTCTCCTGAAGCTCAGGATCCTGACTTTGCTTTTTGCCAGACCTGCATTCCTTGAGATGAGGAACTCTAGGAGGGCATGGTCACTACAGCCCTGACCACCTCCAGTCTTAACCCCTGCTGTGCACCATGTCCAGTAATGCTTCCCTTCTGCTTGGTGTGCTTAATACTTGACCCACAAAGTTATTGTCAGTGCACTCCAGCAGGCTCTCAGACAGCTTGCAGCAACTGGGATTGGTGCTGGGTGGTTGCTGGGAGGTGTCTCAGCAGAAAAGCTGGGCTGGGGTGGGCGTGCTATGTCAATCCTCATCGCAGCTGGCAGAGAGAGTTAGAGGAGGGTGATGGGTGCTGCCTGCTCTCAGTGCTACTGCACTGAATTTGGGGCACAGCAGCACACTGGTGAGTGAGCTGGGAGGGAGACGGACTGCTGCTGTGCATGGCTAGGCCAGAGCTGGAGGATTGTCAAACGTGAGTCATGCTGGTGCAGCCATTGCAGCTGCAGCAGGAGTAGAAGACAAAGAGGTTTTGTAGAGGACAGAGGGTGGTGATTCATGGTTTGATGTCCAGGTGGAGGCCGATAACAAGTGGTGTCATCCAGGAGTCTGTCTTGGGACCAGTGCTTTTTTACATGGTTATCAGAGACACCAATGATGCAATGGAGTGCACCCTCTGCTGTTTGCTGAGTGGTGCGGCTGACGCAGTGGAAGGAAGGGATGCCATTCAGAGGGAGCTCAACCGAGAGGTTGGCCTACGTGAATCTAATGAGGTTGAACACAGCAAAGTGCAAGGTTTTGCACTTGGGCTGGAGGAATCCCAGGCATTTCTACAGACTGGGAGGAGCAGTCCTTAAGAGAAGCCCCGCAGAGAAGGACCTGGGGGTCCTGGTGGATGAAAAACAGAACGTGAGCCATCAGCGTGCTCTTGCAGCTCAGAGAGCAAATGGTCCCCTGGGCTCCATCAGAAGAGGGGATGGCCAGCAGGGACAGGGAGGTGATTGATCTTCATGATCCTTGAGGTCCCTTCCAACCCGGGCCATTCTATGATTCTGTGATTACACTCGCTGTCAGAAATAACAGCAGCTGTACAGAAGCTGGATATATTTTGGGACAGTTCTTGTAACCAGCTGATTTTAAGACCTTGCCCGAATTGGGGGTCTAAATTGCATGTTAGGAGAAAGCTGGTAAAGTGGCTATTGCCCATTCTTTTTCATTTGCTGATTCTTTCATTCGGGTTCCTTTTCCAAAGGAGATTCTGGTGATGGAAGCAATTGAAGAAAGAACAAAAGCAGCTCTTGCCAAGAATGCTTGAAGTCCCTGTGGAGAGAAGCAAAGAACTTGGGCTTCCTCTGGGATGCTCCCCACCATGTCTCAGGAAGGAGACAACTGCTGTTCCACTTTCTGCTCTTTGTGTGGAAAGGTACGTCTGGGTTTTCTTCTACCTGTTTTTCTTTTTCTGGCTTTGAAGGAGAAGGGGTGGAGCAAGAGGAGACCCACTGGTTATTTGTTACCTCAAGAACAGGATGGATTCTGCATTCACTGTGAGAAACTTGGGCTAGTAGCATGGGCATGTTTCAGGCTGGACTCTTCTTTTGCTACTTGGTTTCCTTTTGGCTACAGGGAGACAGCTGTCTAAAGGTGTGTTTTCAGACCCACTCTCCAAAACCATGTTTCATTGTTGCAGGTGGTTCAGTGTGCTCTTGCAGGGTAGATGCTGTAGTTTGCTGTAGAATCTAAATGGTTTCTGTTCCTAGGGGAGGACTGAGAGGAGGTAGTGAGAAGAGAATTCAATGCCTTAGGTGTATCTTAGTGAGAAATGTTGGCATGAGGTGCTGAAAGTCTTGAGTTGTCAAAGGCCAGTGATGCTCAGACTCCTTAACCTGCTGGAGCAGGGTGGAAGCAAGGAGTGGGCACTGCCGTCCCACAAGCTGCACTTGGTTCTGGTCTGCCAGGTCTGTGCTGGCCTGGATTTCTTCTGAGAAGTTTGTTGGAGCTGCTTGGAGTAGTGAAGGGTGGGGAAGAAGTGCTGCTCCAGAGCTATGAGACGTGCAGCTCCTTCTGAAGTGCTCCTGAGAAGGACGGAGCGCATTTGCTGCAGCTTTCTCTGCAGATGTGCTCCTCATCTTGAAATCCTCCTGGTTTGTCCTCAGCTCCTGACCACGGCCTGTTCTCTGTTTTGCAGGCTGATAACATGCAGAAGCCGCAGCTGGTGCGTGCTATGTCATCTTTAAACGTACCAGCATTTGCGGCAGCCCATGTTATTAAGAGCCACGTCACCCAGGGGCCAGATGAGCTCTCTCTGGAGGTAAGCAGTTCCAGGCATTCCGTGTTGTCGTGCATAGAAGAGGGCAGTCCTTTCTGCTTTGTTTTCCTACCAGATTTGCTGAATCTGGGATTGATGTTTCAATCTCTTTCAGGTCAGAGATCTGGTGAGCATTGTTGATATGAGGACATATCAACAGGCTGAGCCCCTGGTGGAGAGGCAAGCGTGGCTTTGAGGTAGGCACACGTTTTTGACTAGAGAGCACAACTTCAGTAGAGTTGGGAATCTCAGCTTGGAGCTGCTCTGCCTGCAACGGATGGCTGCTGGATGCAAACAGTTGCCCTGTGTCACTGTCAGTGGACCTTCCCTTTGGCTCTGGGCTCGGGCTAATGCTCACCTGTCTTTTTGTTCTAATTACAGGTTGGGCTTTTCCCTGGTGAGTGCATGGAACTCATCAGCGGAAAAGTTCCGGATTCCCTCCTCAATTCATTGCCAAAGCCAGGTGCGTAATTTACATTTGACAACGCGAGTTAGGCAAATAGGGTCAGAACGTTACTTTCAGGGGGTTTGTTTATGCCCAAGTTCAGCAAGCTTAGAAAGAGAACTACAGTAATCTCCTTGGGCACCTCCAGGGATGGGGAAAATCCATTCTTACGTGTCCTTGTTGGGAATGTTCTTCCCGTTGTTACATGCTCTGTCGAATGCATTGCGCTCAGCTTCGTCCAACCGAGCCAGGCCTGAAATGAACTGGTTTCTTTGTTTTGTTGCGCAGAGCCAAAGAAATGGGGCAAGCTCATCAACGGCCTTTGTTCCCTGGTGAAGGCCAGCCCCGGGAGAGCAAAGCAGCCTGAGCCTCCGACATTCTCCGGATCCATGTCCTTGCTTGACATCGTTGAGAGGTATTTAGCCTTCAGGACTTGAGGGCTGAGCTGTAGGAATGGAAGCATCCTCTGCTGTTTGAAACAGAGGGCGTTTCTAAGCTGTGTTTCAGCAGAAAGCAGGCAGTGCCCAGAACAGGCAACTTTTGGCCAGGGCTCGGTGCAGCTCTTCCATCACCCTGCACCACGTCTGACAGCATGCTCTGTTTTCTCTGCAGAATGAGTTCTCCCAGGAAGAGGGCAGAGTCAGCAGCTGGCAGTTGGTGTTCCTGCTTCTGCCTGGGCAAACCATCCCCTGTGGCCAAACGCCAACTGCAGAGCAGTGCCAGGGAGCCCTCTGAAGCAGAAGTCTTGGTCCTGGCAGGTAAGGGTGCAAGTCCAGCTTACAAAACACTGCTTGTCAGCAACACAGGTAGAATTCATGCTTTCAGTGGGCTTGTACCTCCTTCTGGCGTTCAAGCCCGTCTTGATCCCTGTCTTTCCCAAATGAGTCTCTTGTCAACACAAGAGCTGGACCTGCACGTGGATCACTTTCAAGACAGTGACACTGTTGCTAGAAGCCTATTTGCTTCTGCCCACCACCACTACATAGCCAAATGTCAAGAATCTCCATGGTTCATCTTGCAAACGTTCGACACTAACTGCTGTACATCTGCTCCTTCCTAGGTGACCCGAGCCCTTGTATATCCCCAAGACGCAGGGCATGTTACGATGACGCATCTTCCATCAATGAAGAGTTGTTACTAAGCACAGAATGCTGCAGTTCAGATGAAAGCCTTCCGTATAACATCAGCTATCAAGAGAAGAAGGTCATCATCGTTGAAGCCTTCATTCATCCCATCCCTACTGAAGCTGCTGACCTGAGCCCACCAGACACCTCAGGCACCAGCCTGGACTCAATGTCTCTGCAGTGCAGCCCAGCCCAAGCACAGCCTGAGTGCCCCGACAGCAGCACCACCATGCAGGCTCAGGTCAGCATCACCGAGGAGAAGCTGAGCATCTCGCAGGGGGGCACAGAATCAGGACACGAGTCCCAGGCTCCGGGCAACAGCACGGTCTCTGAGCAGCTCTCATGATTACAAGAGAGGATGAGTCCCATCTTTCCTCCAGACCTCACACCCCCTCCTTTCTCCTATTGAATAAAGGCACGCTCGTGCTCAATCAATGCCTTGACTGAATTCCGAGTTTTCATTCGCAGAGATTGGGATGAGTGCAAGAAACTGCAAGGCAGCTCAGCTTACAACACTCTGGCTGTGGGGTTTGTGCGGCCGAGCTCTGGGTGTGTTCCCATTTTGCCTGACTTTGGGATGCCTGCAGCGAGAGCTCTGCTGCCGTTGTGTATGGCAGCAAATAGTCTCTAGCATCCTGGATGCTGCTCATGAAAACCCCAAGCTTCCTGGCTGTGGCTGTGATGCTTTTCAGGGCCTTTTGATGCTCTTTGATGCCGTGGCTGCTCCCTAACACCTCTGTCCTCCCGCCGTGTCCATTCCTGGCTCTCACCTGTGAGCTGTCCCTGCAGATCATCTCCAGCCCTGCCATCATCATGCTGCGGCAGGAGGAACTCGCCCTGACCAACATCAGGCAGTGCTGCCTGCCTCTCTCACTCTCTAGACCAAGTGTAACTACGCTGTCATGGAGACAAATGCTTCTGTCACATCCTCCATCCCTGCAGTCATTTACCGGTAGGTGGCTCTTGCAGAAGAAGATTCAAGCAGCAGAACCTTTTGCTCAGCTACAGCACACAAATGCTACAAAAGCAGGAATAACCTGCAAGCTCTGGGTCTGTTTGTCTTGCACAGGCATGCACTAACTGCGTTTGATGGTACCCCCCATCCTTGATTTCCTTCCCTGCTCCTTGTCTGATGGCGCTGCTGAGCCAGGAACAAGCTGCCCAGTGTGGCAGAGCATGGTGCAGGGCTGTGCTGGGACCTCCTCCCCTTCATCTGCTGCAGATCAGTGCCACACACGTGCCATCGAGATGCTCTGGCACGGGATGTGCCTCCAACCCAAAGCTCCTTCCCACCTCCCAAGGAAAAGCAAAGCAACCCAAGCATCTCCAGCAAAGCTGCCCAGCAGACAGCAGGGAATGCAAACAGCTTCTGGCTGCTCCCCTACACTCCTGTCCTAAGTAATAGACCCCATGAGGACTGGCTGGGAAATCAGTGCATGACACATGTGAGTGTGCACAGGATTGTGCAAAGCAGTGGGGTTCCATGAGTTTGTGTGTGTGTGTATCTCGGCTGTTATGAAAGCATGGGAAGACTGCCTTACTGAGTCCCAGATAATTACTTATCCTCAAATGATTTTTCCTGGCCAAAGTTAGAGCCTCTCACAGGTAATCGAGACCAACAGGCTGTTGTTGCACAATCAACAGACACAATCTAGATGAATAGCTGAGGAAAATAAAGCATCATGCCAAGGGTACTAGATAAGTGAGCAGCTTGAGATCTGCACATTTATGTGATACTCATGGTCTTAGACAATATTTGCTTAGTGAGGTCACATAGAATGAAAGTAAAATAGAAGAAGTGCAATTGGTCTCAGTTCACAGCTGGCTGGTTCGTCTCAGGCTAATCCTGAACTGCCTCAAGCGACTGCTTTGGTGCTCTACAGAACAGCAACTTCAGAGATCTCTTTCTATTACTAAGTGTTTGAAAGAGCAATTTGCTCTGTTAATTATCCATCATTTCTGTGCAGTCTGTTTTGTCAGACTTGTCTTTAGCTTCCAAGTTGTATGTGAAGAATTGTTTCCGTTGTAATGCACAATGTACTAAAAATTGAGAGATGAAAATGTGAAGAGTTTTTCCAGCTTTGATTTCATGTCTGGAATTTTGGAACCCACTACTTGCAGTTGTTAATCTGTCCAAACTGGTCTGGTTTGGAATGCCCTCATCCTTCTTGAATCGCTGTTAAAGGCGGAGCAATTCCTACAAGTGCCATGGCCCCACTGTTGTTCTAATTCTTGTTTCTTTGTTTTCCACACACTGCTTTTCAAGCCTCCTTTTTCTTTACAGTCAAAGTGAGAACTGCACTGTGAGGTGTCTGAACCTTGTTGTGCCTCTACATAAATAGAACAGCAGCAAAGCCTGACAGGTGACTGTGCTGACAGCTCTCGTAGCCAGTAACATGTAACTGTGCTAAATCCCTTGTGACGGCTTTGATTTCATTTTTGCCAGTGAAATCCTTGTAAAAGGAACTGCAGCAGTGTGATGAGCTAAGGTGAAGATGCTGGTTTTAGTAGTGCTCTAAGCTGAGTGGAAGGGCAATTGAATGAGGGTTATATGCTTTCTCTGGGACGATAAGGTTTTATTTCCTGAGGGAAAGAGCCAGCTTTTCATGGGCTATATGTGGGCTTTGGCAAGGGCAGACAATCCAGTCTGTCAGGAAGCCATTTGAGGTGCTTCAGGTTTGTAAGCTTGTCTTTTTGTTTTTCAGGCGGATATTTGGAGCATGGGTGTAGTGCTGTATGCTCTGCTGTGTGGGTTTTCCCTTTGGATGATGACAATATGATGGCACTCTACAGGAGGATACCAGTGGGTATCAGTGGTGCTAGAATACACTGAGAAGGGAAATAGCTGAGCTTGACAAGAGGCCTTGCTTTTCGGATGGCAGAACATGCTGAGCTGTGGGTAGAAAGGCCTGTCTGCTGAATATTGTCCCTGTTTTTGCTGCTTTGTCTACCAGTATTTTGTGGATTTGGTTCTACACTTGGTTGGCCTATGTGGCACTGTAGCCTAATTCTGTACCATGATAGCATACAGAATTTAAGGAGAAGTATTTTCTTGCCAATGGGCTGGATTTTTTGTATCTGGTTCTTCAACTGGCTGCTCCCTATACTATCTGTAGTAAAAAATACAGACACATCATTTGATTTCCCTGAAATGAATGTTCCTAAATGCCAGCTCTTCTCATGTCTACAAAGATCAAAGTTCTGCATTTGCTATTAGAATTTCCTCTTCCAGAATCAGGAGGTAATGTAGGACCCCACAGATTGCCTTCAGAATCCAACAGTTAGTTCTGTTTCCTTTCGGAGTGCATAACAACCTGAGCACATGAATTGAATGGCGTGGCTTTTTAGTCTGGTACAAACTCTGCTGTACACTGAAACTTGGTCCATTTGTAAGCAGGACTTTTTCCATCTCTGCAGGACAGCAGAAAACCCTTTGTGCTAATCATGATGCCAAGAAGCAGAATGCGGCAGATGATCCAACTGCTTCAGGTGTTCATTTCCTTAAAACTGTGAATAGTTTTAGACTGAGAGTTTGTAAGCAGAACAGAGCTCTTAAAGCTGTCAGAGATTATTTCTGCACTGTTCAATTCTATCTGCACAACATACACAGGATCTCAGAACTGCGTTGCTTGAATTGGTGGAACTTGCTGAAGTGAACTGGGATGAGCAAGTTTTAGAACTTAGTCAGAGTGCTGTAAAAAATGGATAATCTCATGAGTATTAAGGTACAGGCTTGCTATTTCTGCACTGAATTTGTTTTTATTTTACATGGCTGTGATCTGAAAGTTGCTTGAAACGCAGGCACCTAGGCACTGTTGTGTAACTGAATTTCACACGATAGGTCCTGAAATATCCTGGAATCAAAAACTCTGACTTGTTTTAAGTCTGCTGCTTGAGTCTAATCAGGGTCATAGTGTCTGTGTGCAGTGTTTCTTTCCCTGTAATGCTCCACATCATTTCATTTTGGGAATATTGAAGGAAATGGACTATGTGCCATAACTGTTGTTAGAACGAAGTATGTCTGGTGTGATCTTATGCATAGGTTCTGTAACTGCTCTTCACAGCTCAGGTGTTTGACCTTCCTTTTGGTGAAGTGATGAAATACTGCTGGTTTCTATTTGTGCTTCTAGGCACCTTGAAGCTCTTAGGAATAGAACAATTGTCTCCAGTTCTTTTCAATGATATCAGTAACAGCTCGAGTGTTGCTGCCCACTAGGTAGACCCAAAGAAGCAGATTACAGTGAAACAACACACGAGCTGGACCTGAATGAGGATCACTTTCAAGACAGTGGCTATGCTGCTTCAAGCCTACTTGCTTCTTCCTGCCGCCACTCTATTACCAAGTATCAACAACCTTTCATGATTCAACTTGCAAATGTTTGAAACTAACCCTTGTGTTTCTATGCCTTCCTAGGTGATTCGAGCCCTTGTCAACCCCAAAGATCCAAACCAAGCAGTGTCTTTCCATCAATGGAGAGTTCTTATTAAGCATGAATCGCTGCAATTCGGATGACAGCCTTCCACATGGTAACAGTGATGGACACAAGGGGCTCATCCACGTTCATGCTCTCATATCTCCTGGCTCTGCTGAAGCTCCTGACCTGAGCCTGCCAGACACAGCAGTCACCTGCCTGGATTGTGACCCAGCGCCTTTGCAGTGCTGCCCATCCCAAGCACAGCCCGAGTGTCCCAGCAGCAGCACCACCATGCAGGAGCAGGGCAGCATCAGTGAGGTGAAGCTGAGCATCTTAGATGGGGACTTAGAGTCAGGCTGCCAGTCCCAGGCACCAGGCAGCAGCACCAGCTCTGAGCCACTCTCATCTTGACAAGAGGAGTCCCATCTTCACCCTTGACCTCTCAAGCCCTCCTGTCTTTTATTGAATAAAGTCACTCTCATGCTCAGTCATCGCCTCGACTGCATTCTGAGTCTTCAATCACAGGGATTGGGATGAATGCAACAAACAGCAAGGCAGCTCAGCTTGCAATGCTATGGCTGTGGGGTTCGTGCAGGCAGAGCTCTGGGTTCCCATTTTGCCTGGCTTTGGGATGTCTGCAGCAAGATCTCTACCATTTTGTATGGGAGCAAATAATCTCTAGCATCCAGGTTGCTGCTCATGATATATCCCAGTCTTCCTGGCTGTCACTTTGTGATACTTTTCAAAGCCTTCTGATACTCTTTGATGCCTTGGCTGCTCCCTAACACCTCTGTCCTCCTGCCATGTTGACTCACGTCTCCCACTTTTAAGCTGGCTTTGCAGATCATCTCCAGCCCTGTCATCATCACGCTGCAGCAGGAGGTGCTCACCTGGCCCAATGTCTGGCAGTACTGCTTGTTCTGCAGATGAGCAGCTGCCTCCTCATCTCTTCAGCTACAGTAGTTTTTCTCAGGGCAGTTAGATGCAGTCATGCTCCTCTGGATTTGGTGTGTTAAATCCATGCTGCATGGCAGCAATCAGTGCAATACAAAGGTGTTCTGTGTGCCATAGCATTTCTCCAGGGGCTGCCAAAGGTAGAAGCACAACACAGCACCATCCTTCTGACAGTAATGTCTGTGAGTGTTAGACATGTGAGCACTGCATCATCCCCAGCGTGTCAGTGCTTTTCCACACCAACCTGACTCTCACACTCTGCACTGAATGTAACTCTGCTCTTGTGGAGACAAATGCTTTCTGTCACATCCTCCATCCCTGCAACCATTTGCCGGTAGGCAGCTCTTGCAGAAGAATCAAGCAGCAGAACCTTGTGCTCACCCTACAGCATGCAAATGCTATGAAAGCAGAAATAACCTGGCATGCTCTGGGTCTGCAAGGCTGCACAGATGGGAGAGGTAGATTGTGTTTTTGCAGTGGAAGTTTCCAGTATTTTCAGTACATAGTGTAGGCCCTAACTGAATGTATAACCCTCTTGTAAAACAGCTGTATAAGTAGTTTTTCCACCAAGAAAGTTGCTGAACAGAATTAAGTTCAGACTGAGGGCATTCTGACATGGGGAGAATTGAGACAAGCACAAGATAAATACAGGGTGGGTAGAGCCCAGCACAGGACAGAATGAATGTACTGACTTTTGGAAACATTGCCCTTCTCTGTCCGCAGAAAAGTACAAGGCAGACCTAAAAACAAGAGGTTGGGAATTGACCTTCTATGGAAATGAATCCTAGCCACAGTCTCGAGGAGTCTGTGAGCCTGAGATGCTCAACCAATGAGAGCCATGAGAGCATCACCTGCAATGGGTTTAGGGCACAGAACAGAATTGATTTCACTGACTGGTGTGCAGTTTCTCCCTTGCCAATAGGGGATGTGCGCGCAGTATTGCAATAATGAATAAGCACTGCTGCTATCGCTGCCATCTTTGCCTAACTAGAAATCTTTGACTTTGAGAGTTTCTCACACAAGGGGAGAGGGTAAGAAAGTAAAGAGGCACAGAAAACTAAGGGAAACTGCTCTTCTTTATCTTATCTATAAAAATTTATATGATGCTGTTGTGCATTTTTTTTTAATTTTATTTTTAATTTTTTGCTAATGTCAGTTAGATTGTTTTAAAATATCCACACACCAAAATCTGACTACCAAGCAAATGTAATGAAAATGAAATGAAGGTGAGTTAGTGGAAAGCACAAGGCCATATTATATTAGGCTCCAGCAAATTTACAGGCAGTCACTGCACGAAGAGGTAGATCTGAGTTGCACATTATATGATTCCCACAAAGATTAAGGAAATCTGAAGCTTTCAATATATTTTTTTAATTCTTTTTTCATTTCATTTTTAAACACCTGACCCAGACCCCAACCCTCACAGGAGCTGTAAAGATAACAGCATTAACCAGCAATGTAACTCTAATCCTAACCCTTACCCTGATTCTAAAATCGTCCCTAACTCCAAATGCAACAACAAAAATGATGCTAGAAGTTTGTAGCAAAAGGAACCTTAACCCTGATCATAATCCAAAAAAAAAATAATTATGGTAACAATAATCTTTACCTTAAGAGTAATATTAATCAGAGCCCAGATGATGCCTGCATCCAATCAGAAGCATGCTTTGCATTATTTAAGAGTTGTATTTTTTCCAATGAACTCTCTCTATTATCACATTTATAAAGTAACAGAGTCTGTTCTTTTTCTCCTGACACTGTGCCTTACTCCTGACATCCCCTGGAAATGACCCAGATAGGGCACCATCAAAGTAATGCTAATAGTAATGTCAATCCTAAGGGTATCTCTAGCCTCAGTGTTAATGGGACGCTAACAACAATCCCAACAGCCTTAAACATTCTGGTGGTGTGAAAGAGGTGCTGCCTTGCACATGCTGGGCAGTCCCATTGCCTGTTAAATGCAGGCGGCAGCGTAGAAACATGATGCCCGTGGTCAGAATGCCCTGTGGCAGATCCTGGCACCGGAGAACTGACCGGAGAACCATGAGAGAACTGACAACAAATCACGCGACATCAGAACCGACCCAGTGGTTATTTACAAGCCTTGGGAGACCCAGACAGGATCTCAGAGTGGTGAATGTAGGTACAGAAGTTGTTACTACTCTGTTTTCTTCTAAAAGAAGTGTTTTTTTTTCATCTCAGAAGTTGGGGGGGGGGGGGGGGGGGGCGGGAAAGGGATATCAATTTAATTACTCATTAATTTATTGACAGACATTCACGTTTGCTACGTTTGGAGAAGTTTTTATTTGTTTGCTGTGGTTTGATTTTTTTTTTTCTTTTTTTTTTCCCCCTTCCCTCCTCTTCCATCTTTGTGTTCTTCCCCTATAATCAAAAGAACGGATCCCCAGGGTCTGTCCCGCAGACGTTCTTTCCGTGGTCTCTGCTGCCACCTGCTGGCCAATAAGCGGAACTGCCACTGTTGGGCGTTTGGTGCCGCAGGAAGCACAACGCAGATCTGAGTTCTGACCGGTCTACGCAGCAAATCCGCCAATCTTTATTGCGATAAGCCCTCCAGACAAGAGCATAAAGTCTTTGCCTGAGGGCAGGGTTAGTAGTAATGGATGTCAGTTTTGAAATTTCCAGTCCATTCACCATAGCACTTTCTGCCTCCATGTCCCATAACCAGAGCAGCTATGCTGGCATGCTCTCTTGGTTTCTGTCTAAACCACTGTACTATATCCATCAGTTCAGCTGCTGTATTATGGGCAGCAGGGTTTGGGGGGTGGACACTGGTCAGGGCACTCCCACCAGCCTATCCTGCATTTTTTTTTTTTTTTTTTTTTTCATTTTTGGGTTACAATCAGTCAGATCTCAAATAGATCTAGTCCAAATGGAACCTCAAAATCTGACCTTTTAGTGCCTTCATTTACAGAGTCCATTTTATACAGATTCCCTTGTACAGGGCCCCCATGGTCCTCCAGACAGTTGTTCCTGATCTTCCATAGGAGAATGATTGAATTAGGTTTTTTCCCATCAAAACTGCCACCTGTCTTTCCAATTTTTCAACACTATCATTCAATAGCTGATTTGCATCAGCCTGAGCCTCTTCAGTTATGTTCAGACAGTTCAAGGCCATTAAAAGTGGCCATGCCACCATGAACACAGCTAACTGTCATTCTCAAGTTGTAAGTATGTCTTTGCTAAGACCATGGAAATACTCAGTCAGGTGGGCCAGGGACTCATGGACCCTCCCTCCGTCCCACACAGGGCCCCATTTTTCAGTGACAGAAGCAGTGCTGCATTTTGAGGATCCTAGGAATCCCAGGACATGCCCTGACAAAAGGTCATTCAAAGGGGTAGTCTTTCCCCATCCAAACAACTCCATGATATTCACAGAATCACAGAATTGTAGGGGTTGGAAGGGACCTCCAGAGACCACTGAGTCCAGTCCCCCTGCCAAAGCAGGTTCCCTACACCACAAAGGAGGTACGAAGAGGTAGATCTGAGTTGCACATTATATGATTCCCACAAAGAGTAAGGAAATCTGAAGCTTTCAATATATTTTTTTAATTCTTTTTTCATTTCACTTTTTAAACACCTGACCCAGACCCCAACCCTCACAGGAGCTGTAAAGATAACAGCATTAACCTGCAATGTAACTCTAATCCTAACCCTTACCCTGATTCTACAGGGGACTGTCTGAAACGGACATCAATTCAATTACTCATTTATTTTTTTATTATAATTATATATTATTATATTATCATTCATTATATTTACTCATATACTTTATTGACAGACATTCAAGTTTGCTACGTTTGGAGAAGTTTTTATTTGTTTGCTGTGGTTTGGTTTTTTCTTTTTTTCTTTTTTTTTTCCCCCTTCCCTCCTCTTCCATCTTTGTGTTCTTCCCCTATAATCAAAAGAGAACGGATCCCCAGGGTCTGTCCCGCAGACGTTCTTTCCGTGGTCTCTGCTGCCACCTGCTGGCCAATACACGGAACTGCCACTGTTGGGCGTTTGGTGCCACAGGAAGCACAACGCAGATCTGAGTTCTGACCGGTCTACGCAGCAAATCTGCCAATCTTTATTGTGATAAGCCCTCCACATGGCATTGCGCATGCACTCGAACACGCAACAGGCATAGATTTCTCTTAACTCCTTGAGGAGCAGGCAAGCAGAACAACTGAGCGCACCACTGCTTGTGATTGGGCCACCCCCATCATAGAGATGTGTGTTAGATCTTTTACCCACCCCTGGACTGGCCTTGTTGTTTAACGATAACCTCTGAAATCTGAGCTACTGGTTCTACCACCTGTAGTGTAGAATAGGTAGCCAATAAATGCTTTTCAACTGTGATGTATCTTTATTCTGCTCCATGCCAAACCTGTGGCCAAAACCTCATAGGGGTTCACAAAGAACTCTGGCTCTGCCAGAGCCCCCATCCAGACCCTTCTTGAGTTACATTCACATCTAGTTTGGCTGAAAAGGTTGGACTATAAATACTCAGTGCTTGGGCCTGTTTAACAGATATTTTTTCCTGATTATGCTGTCCATCGATCTTTTTAAACTGAACTCCTGCTCTAATCTGGTCTTTAAACATTTGTTGTCTCAAGACCCTAATGGGTCCAGACTGGATTACCTTAGGGGCTGGACGCCTAAGTCATGGCAGCAGATGGTTCTCTGCCTTTCTCAGACCTTTCCACCACCATTCAGAGCCTGCATCTGGCCGTAGGCACTCTTGTCTCCCCATCAATTGGGCAGCCTGTTGTATTACAGCACCTGAGGGCCACTGGGGGGTTCAGTATGGATAACATAGACCCATACTGATGTAAAGGTGATGGCTGTAGGATGAGATCCCTCGTTCCTGATGAAAAATTTATTGACTGGGCTCTCAAAATCATCTTCATAGATTGCCTCTTTCATGCCTAATTCTCAAATATAATTTTGTTAGTCCTCCATAGAGGACCACAGGCTGATATTTAATGGTATGTCATTCTTATTTGGCCATGTTATATGACACACAGCCATAAATCATTCACTGATCAAATGGCTATCCTCATTATGTTGGACAGAGCATACAGTCTTTGCCTGAGGGCAGGGTGAGTAGTAATGGATGTCAGTTTTGAAATTTCCAGTCCATTCACCACAGCGCTTTCTGCCTCCATGTCCCATAACCAGAGCAGTTATGCTGGCATGCTCTCTTGGTTTCTGTCTAAACCACTGTACTATATCCATCAGTTCAGCTGCTGTATTATGGGCAGCAGGGTTTGGGGGGTTGGATACTGGTCAGGGCACTACCACCAGCCTATCCTGCATTTTTTTTTTTTTTTTTTTTCATTTTTGGGTTACAATCAGTCAGATCTCAAATAGATCTAGTCCAAATGGAACCTCAAAATCTGACCTTTTAGTGCCTTCATTTACAGAGTCCATTTTATACAGATTCCCTTGTACAGGGTCCCCATGGTCTTCCAGAGAGATGTTCCTGATCTTCCATAGGAGAATGATTGAATTAGGTTTTTTCCCCATCAAAACTGCCACCTGTCTTTCCAGTTTTTCAACACTATCATTCAATAGCTGATTTGCATCAGCCTGAGCCTCTTCAGTTATGTTCAGACAGTTCAAGGCCATTAAAAGTGGCCATGCCACCATGAACACAGCTAACTGTCATTCTCAAGTTGTAAGTATGTCTTTGCTAAGACCATGGAAATACTCAGTCAGGTGGGCCAGGGACTCATGGACCCTCCCTCCGTCCCACACAGGGCCCCATTTTTCAGTGACAGAAGCAGTGCTGCATTTTGAGGATCCTAGGAATCCCAGGACATGCCCTGACAAAAGGTCATTCAAAGGGGTAGTCTTTCCCCATCCAAACAACTCCATGATATTCACAGAATCACAGAATTGTAGGGGTTGGAAGGGACCTCCAGAGACCAATGAGTCCAGCCCCCTGCCAAAGCAGGTTCCCTACACCACGTTGCACAGCTCAGCATCCAGGCAGGTCTTGAATATCTCCAGAGAAGGAGATTCCACAACCACCCTAGGCAGCCTGTTCCAGTGCTCTGTCACTCTCACCGTAAAGAAGTTATTGCACACATTAGTGCAGAACTTCCTATGGTGCAGTTTCTGTCTGTTTCCCCTTGTCCCGTCTCCACACACTGCTGAAAAGAGTCTGGCCTCAACACTTTGCCCCCCACACCTCAAATATTTATAGAACCTGGATCCTGTCCCCTCTCAGCCTTCTTTTCTCAAGGCTAAACAGACCCAGTTCCCTCAGTCTCTCCTCATTGGGGAGGTGCTCCAGGCCCTTCACCATCTTAGTGGCCCTCTGCTGGACTCTTTCCAAGAGATCCCTGTCTTTTTTTTACTGGGGAGCCCAGAACTGGACACAATATTCCAGATGAGGCCTCACCAGGGCAGAGTAGAGGGGGAGGATCACCTCCTTCGACCTGCTGGACACGCTCTTTTTAATGCACCTCAGGATGCCATTGGCTTTTTTGGCTACAAGGGCACACTGCTGGCTCATGGTTAATCTGTCGTCCACCAGGACGCCCAGGTCCCTCTCAGCAGAGCTCCTCCCCAGCAGCTCTTCCCCCAGCCTGTACCGGTGCATGCAATTATTTCTCCCTAGGTGCAAGACTCTACACTTGCTTTTGTTAAACCTCATCCGGTTTCTTACTGCCCGGCTCTCCAGCCTGTCCAGGTCTCGCTGAATGGCAGCACAGCCTTCAGGTGTGTCAGCCAATCCTCCCAACTTCGTGTCATCAGCAAACTTGCTGAGGGTGGTCATTGATGAAGATGTTGAACAAGACCGGACTGAGCACAGACCCCTGGGGGATGCCGCTCGTTACAGGCCCTCAGCCAGACACTGCACCGCCAACGACAACACTCTGCACTCTGCCAGTCAGCCAATTCTCGACCCACTTCACTGTCCAATCACCTATCCCATACTTCCTCAGCTTTGGTATAAGGATGTCATGGGAGACTGTATCAGTTATAGAGGTTATAGAGTTCAATTCCTGTAGTCAATTTGGCGGCCCAGGTGGGACCAGCTCTGTTTGCTGCAGGACCAGCTGAGAGGGAGACACTTTTGGCGCACCCTGAGATTTCTCTGAAGGACTCCCTTCCTCACCTGATCACTGCAGGGACAGACAAGGACCACCCATAGGTGGACCAGGTATGTGTATGGTAAGTGGAGCCCATATGTCTTGAGGAGACATCCTACAGAGTTTACAGCCATACGTGCTGCTCCCAGGGAGGTGAGCTCATGGCTTTGGTTGCCAGCTGGGGTAGGAAGACTCCTTGGGTGAGTTCCTATGAAAGGGAACTGTATGTCATATGAATGGAAACAAGAACAAGTACTCTCTCCCAGGTGGGTGACAATAGGAGGGACCTAGGTTGGTCTCTCCTACGGGTATGGGATATAGTGGATAGCCTGTCAAATGGTAGCCTGGGTTCTCCAAGTTGTAATCACGGGGGTTATAGGTTGTATGTTCAATATTATCATCTGCTTTAAGTGTTTGGTACCATGTGTCAAGCCGACTCTGGGAAAAACATTAACGTTTGCAACTGGTCGACCAGAGTATGAGTGTTATTAAGATTCCAGCTAGAAAACGTTGTCAGCATTGTGTAGTATGAATAAACCATGGTTTTTGATCTAAATGTCAGAGTGAGTGTGGTGTGAGTGAGACACAGAACAGCTGCAGGGTGAGTGCCGAGTCCCGATCCATGTTTCCTTCCTCCTGTGAGGGAAATGGCCAGACACGGACAAAGTGAAAGACTGTGTTGTGTGTCCACTCATAAGTACTTTCTGCTTGTATGTAAGAAGACAGGAGTTTGTACTCTGTAGATTAGTAAGATTGTCCTGAGGAGAGGTGTACATTCCACCCGACCAATGAGTGTCAACCCATTTATGTAATACTATGTACTGCTTGCGAGGAAGTGTCATGCCAGCTGACAGGAAGCTGGCAAATGTTGTCTCATTGTAAGGAAGAGCAAGAAAGATGACATGGGCAATTATGGACCTGTCAGTCCAGAGCCTGGTAAAATTATGGAGAAAATGATGGTGGGAGTTATGGAAAAACAGCTGAAGGACAATTCTGTCATTGGTCGCAGCCAACACAAGTTTGTGAGGCAAAGGTCCTGTTTAATTTAAGCTCATTTTGTGACACAGTTATCCGTTTAGTTGACCAAGGGAAGCCAGTTGATGTAATCCTTGAGGATTTCAGTGGAGATTTTGATACTGTTTCTCACAACAACCTTCTGGACAGAATGTTCTGCATATGGCTAGACAGAAACACAATGTGGTGGGTGAGCAGTTGGCCAGTAGGTCAGTCCCAAAGGATTATAGTCAGTTTTTTCCATCAGGCTGGTAGATGGTCACTGTCGGGGTCCCCAGGGTTCCATTTTGGGGCCACTTTCCTTTCATGTTTATGCAGATGACTTGCATGCAGGACAAGAAGACGTTCTGAGCAAGTTTGCTGATGAGACCAGATAAGGAGGTGCTGTTGCCTCCACTGAGGGTGGAGAGGACTTGCAGAGAGATGTGGACAAGTCAGAGAAGTGGGTACCAGTTGGTACTAAGCACCAAGTGCATAAAGTATAACAAGAACAAGTGCCTGATTGTGCACCTGGGTAGGGGCAATGCTGGACATACACACTGACTGGATATGGGACACTGGAGAGGATTCTGACTGGAAAGGGTTGGGGTGCTGGTCAGCATCACACTGAATGTGAGTCAGCAGTGTGCCAAGGCAGCCAGGAAAGACAACAGTCCCCTGGAGTGCATGAAGCAACTTATTGCCAGCTGGGTGAGGGAAAGGGTTGTCCCTCTGCTCTGCATTGCTACTGCCTCACTATGTTCTGGGCACCACAGAACATAAAGGACTTCAAACTCTGGGAGAATGTGCAAAGGAGGGCACTGAAACCGAGAGATCTGAAGTTCAGAGTTTCACAGGGATTGGCTGCTTGTTCAGACTGGGCCCTTCTCACATCCCTGCTCACATCCTGCAATGAAACATAGGTCTCATATGGGACATGAACCTCACAGCGTCCTTGCACCACATGTAGAGCCTGGGATCTTCTGTCCCCATGTCTTTCATTTAACATCATACAAAATTCCAACACATTGCCCCAGGAAATGCCCAGAGCCAACATGACATACAGGACCTCTCTACCACTGGTCTTGCAATCAGGGCTTGACCTGTCTGCTTTGTAAGGCAAAGGAGAGGTTTCTTAGCATGCCAGTGCCTTTGCCTGCCTGTAGTCATGGCTTCCAGTTATCTTCTCTAACAAGTCCCTTGGGAAGCTTACTTGGTAATGTTCCTCAGCGGGCCCATTAATACTCCAAGAAACTTCACTGTTACTTCTGACTTTGTCTTGTTGAGCACTTTGTGCAAACTTCTCTCTGCACTAGAGGCTGATGAACTCAGCATCAAATGCACCCTGGGGCCCATTATAACCTAAAGAATCTCCTGTGCCTTATGCCATCTTGTTATCTTCTTCAGGTTATCAGAACTTGTTCAGCAAAAAGGAGGGATATCTGGAGAGAGCTTAAAGAATCCAGTATAAATTTATTGTCTATTTATTTATAGTTGGGTTTAAAGAAGACATTAAAGCAGCACTGTGCAACTGATACCAATCCAGGATGTCCCAATGAGTTCTGTACTGTTACTGTGTTGACAAAGGTCCTTCTCAACCTCCCCACCCAATTTCTGCTCACAATGGACCTATGGGACTTGCATCACTTTTCTTCACATCACTCTTCTCCTCTGCATTCATCCGCTCAGTGTTAAAACTGCTTTGCACCAACTCCCACTGGCTTTCCTCAGAGGACCAGCTACACATGGAAAAGGAAAGATTTCTCTTTTTTATCTGGCCAGCAAATGGAAAGAAAGGTGATGCAATTGAATGAACAGTAAAACACAGTGATCAACTGCATGCCATGTTCAAGCGGCATCTATTGAAGTTTGTCTTTCATATGGAATATTTTTAAAAGAAATGATTTATTCTGAGGTAGGATAGGATAGATTGAATCACAGTGAAGTAGTTGACAACAGAGGCCATCAGACTCTGGTAGATAGAGCAAATTCCAGTAATCTCCCTGGGATAGATCAGCCAGGTAGTTGAGAGGTATCAACTTAAAATTGATCAGGACTTGTGAGTATTTCACACATTGAGACGGGTTAACACATTCTCACTGATTCTCAGACTTTGGGGAGATGGAACAAATTCCAGTAATCCCCCTGAAAGTCAGAAATCAGACAGATAATTGGGAGGTATCTGACTGAACAAAGAGCAAGGGATGGAGAAATCTGGAGGGCAGTGGGAGTAGTTTGTGCCCAAATGGCCTGCTGAAAACATGCCCTTAACCATGGCCATTTATTTAGGAGAGCTGAAAAAACTTGGAGGATGAGACACATCAAATAGGCAGCAGGGAAGAGTAGTGCTGGGCACCGGGCTATAGTCACAGGGCATTGGCACTGGCACCACGGTCTGTGTCTCTGAATCTGAAGACATTTGTGTCCAGCGAACACAGTTCTGGAAAACATTGTAGTTTCAGTAAAAGAAAAAAAAAGACATCAAATCACCTCAAAGATTCATATTTACAACTTAAAATGGAACAAGACTCATGAGAATTTTTCATGTTGAGAAGGGTTAACACAATTTCAATGATTTCCATCTTTGTCTTCAATTATTTGTTTCAGTTTTATTGACATTTATGATCAACTATTAAGCTTACAGCCTCAAAATAAATAAAAAGAGATACATTTGCATCTTGCACGTGGCCTGATGCCCCTTTCACCTTCGCAGTTCCCACAAGTCCTTCCATGCCGGAGAGTATGAGATCCAGCAGAGCACCTCTCCTCTTTGGTTCCTCCACTGCTTGGTCAAGAAGCTGCCATCTGTGCTCTCCAGGGATCTGCTGGATGCCACATGCCCTGCTGTGCTGTCCCTGCTGCAGATAATGGAGTGACAAAGGCCACCAAATGGGACAAGGGACAGACAACATCAGATTCCCATCTGTCTGCAGAGGGCACCTTCCATTTACTCTCCCTGATCAGGAAGACAGGAAAAGACACTGATGGTCTCCTCTGTTTGCCATTTCCATTAGCTCTGACCTGTCTGCTCTTCCATCCCCAGGCAGAGCTCAGTGCACTCTCACAGAGGGCATTCACCCTTCTTTATCTCCTCGCCCATCCATCCTAAAGACTCGGTATCCCCCTTGTGCTACAGTGCAGTTGTGGAAGCCATTAAACTGTGTCCCCATGGTCCAAACAGGAGCTCAGGCCTGCAGCTCTATCAAGATTTCTAGCTTCTTGTGTGTTGGTGTTTGCATTAGTGCAAAACCACAGAAGTAAACATCCTAATTGGAAAGCATCACTGGACATAGCCTGACTGGATAGCTAATCTATGGTATCAGTGTGCAGAAGGTGGCACACAAACATTAGACTGATCGTGGGCCTTGGAGTTGACACAGCAACATGGTCACACCATGGGCATGGCTTTCCTGAAGGCCCTGTGCTGCTCTTGTAGCTGTGAGTGAATTCACCAGACAGCCAGTGCTATCCCCTCTCTGGCCCTCGGCTGATGCCCAGGAAGGAGCTGTCTATCTCAGGGATTTCCCACATGGTTTACAAGCACTGGCACACATCAGGAGCAGCCCAGGCACCTTGGGCATCACCCAGTGTCTGTGTGTGAGCAGCTGCCTCCCAGCTGAAGGTCCGAGGACTCAGAGCAGGAGCTCACATGCAGGCAACTCCTTGTGCTCTTCTGAACTGAACCAGAGGAATCCCAGCTCCTGTGGGTGTGTAGGGAGCTGAATCCCATTTCAGCTCCAGGATTTCTGTCAAGGGATGAGACTCCTGCACTGCCTCAGCTGGATCACTGCCCTGCACAGGGAAAGTCCAAACCTTGCCTTCCTTGTCTGGTTGCCCTTATTGTTTCATCAAACGATCTCTGGGAGCACTCCCCATATGTCTCCAATCAGTCACTGACCACTGGACATGTGGTGGTTAATTGAGCGAATTTCAAAGCACAGTCATGATGCTGTTGTCTTTCAGGAGCTGTTGGCCATGAGGACCCAGGGACATGTCAGGGGAGACAAGTCGGAAAGATAAAAATGACATAATCTGCTGCTTGCCTGTCCAGGCTCCTGGGACACAGGGAGCTCATAAAAGTGTGCAGGGCTGCAGAGAGACAGCTGTGCCCAGGAGCAGCTCTTGTGCACAGCACAGCCTGCAGGTGACAGAAGGAGAGGAGAGAAACTGAAGAGAGCTTGCAGGATGTGTGTGGTGTGAGCGGGCTGTGAGCTCACTGCAGGAGCATTGCTCACAGACCATGACAGGGTAAGTCTCACTGCAGACCATGAGCTGCTTTTCATAGAGGGTCAACTTAATTTGGGACATCCCATAGGAGATCTGGATGCAGGCACTGCATGTTTCTTTACTGTGGAAAAAGCCTTCTGCTCCAGCTGAGGGCTTCCATACTGCAGTATGAAATCACAGCCCTGAGGGCTGCATGTCCCAGCACGGCTGCAGGCTGTGCAGCCGGGGCTGCAGGCGGGTGCCCAGGGCTGTCCTGCAGAGCAGGGTCCCTGCTGTGCCCCAGGGGCTGTGTGCCGGGTATGGGACTCTGCCGCCTGCCAGGCTCAGCACTCAGCCTGCCCGGGGAGCTGCCCAGGGTGCTGCAGGGAGACGGGTGGGGGGAAGGAGCCCCCCGGCAGGGCTTGTGCTGCCACAGCTGCTGCCTGGGGCAGGGGATCACAACTCCACTGCACAACGGAATGTTTCTGAGGGCACTTTGCAAGAGGAGAGCCAAGGCAGGGGGTTTCCATTTCCTGTTCTGAGGCAAAGAGGTTTGGAGTCAGAAATCTAAAAGGGGCAATAAGAGTTCTGAGAATTTTTCATCAATCAATTGCTTGTTTTGTGAACACTCACACATGATGTGCTTTCAGTCTCCCCTTTCTCGAAGGATGGAATTATCATCATTTTCTGTAGGCATGAATAATTCACTTATCCTACAAACAGGCAGCATTTTCTAACTGAAACTGAATGCCACAGAAGCTCGGGTAGGGGGCTCTAAGAGCACTTGGGGTAAAGATATGAGACATGAAACAGATGAAAATATCCAGGGAGAAGGCATAAGAAAATAAAAGGAAGGTTAGAGCTCCATATGCTGCTTCTGCTTAAGGAATGCTGAAATACATGAAATTAAATGCAAGTAATGGTGCTAAATGTACACTGTTGTAAGAGAATAAAAACATTTCATATTATAGCAGGAGGAGTGTGTCTGAGAATGGTCTGGACTTGTCATTATCTTCTGCACTCTGAGCAGGACTCCAAGCCCAACAACAGCAGATGTCCAACAGCAGCTCCATCAGCGAGTTCCTCCTGCTGCCGTTGGCAGACACGCGGCAGCTGCAGCTCCTGCACTTCTGGCTCTTCCTGGGCATCTACCTGGCTGCCCTCCTGGGCAACGGCCTCATCAGCACAGCCGTAGCCTGCGACCGCCGCCTGCACACCCCCATGTACTTCTTCCTCCTCAACCTGGCCCTCCTCGACCTGGGCTGCATCTCCACCACTCTCCCCAAAGCCATGGCCAACGCCCTCTGGGACACCAGGGCCATCTCCTACACAGGATGTGCTGCACAGCTCTTTTTCTTTTCCTTCTTCCTCTCAGCAGAGTATTCCCTTCTCACCATCATGTCCTATGACCGCTACGTTGCCATCTGCAAGCCCCTGCACTACGGGACCTTGATGGACAGCAGAGCTTGTGCCACCATGGCAGCAGCTGCCTGGGGCACTGGGGTTCTCTATTCCCTGCTGCACACTGCCAGTACGTTTTCACTGCCTCTCTGCCAAGGCAATGTTGTCAACCAGTTTTTCTGTGAAATCCCACAGATCCTCAAGCTCTCCTGCTCTGGCTCCTACCTCATGGAATTTGTATTTCTCTTTTTTGGTGTCAGTTTAGGCTTTGGTTGCTTTGTTTTCATAGTTGTGTCCTATGTGCACATCTTCATGGCTGTGCTGAGGATGCCCTCTGAGCAGGGACGGCACAAAGCCTTCTCCATGTGCCTCCCTCACCTGGCTGTGGTCTCCCTGTTTCTCAGCACTGGTGCTTTTGCCTACCTGAAGCCCCCGTCCATTTCCTCCCCACTCCTGGATCTGACAGTGGCACTTCTGGATGCAGTGGTTCCTCCAACACTAAACCCTATTATCTACAGCATGAGGAACAGGGAGATCAAGCACGCTTTCAGGAAGGTGTTGCAATAAGCACTATTCCAGCTACAATAAAATGCACAACTTCCTCAATAGGATTCCCAGTGGTGGTTCTTTATGTTTTATGCATCTTTGTCTGTTTGATTATGTGAGATATAGGAATGTGCAAAAAAAAAAAATGTTATTGAACTTATAAATAAAAATGTATTTAAATTCTTTCCTACCTAATTTCCATTTTCTCACTCCAAGAACTCATGTAAACATGGAACCAGATTCCCTGAATATGTTATAAGATACCTAAAAAGCTTTCAAAATAGACTTACTTAGATTTTCTTTCTTCCTACTTTGCCTGGATTTGGGGAGGTACAGCCACAGACAGCAGCTCAACGTGCTCTTTTCATTCATGTGCTCTTACCAGTGCTGCAGCGCTCTTGAGTCCTCTCATTTGTGCAGTCCTGAAGGTCTTGTGTGTCTCACAACAGTCCTGTTGCCTCTACAGCAGCAATCCAGGGCTGCAGTCAGTAGCCGGCAATATGAACAGGTCTGTCAGAGCTGGTCTCCTTGCTGGCACTGCCATAACAAGAGGGCCCCTTTAGAGCAGGACCAGAGAACTGGAGGGAGGCCTCTTCCAAAGCTGGTGTAAGGAATATACCTCAGGAGCTGCTCCCTGAGAAAACCTTGAGATCTTCAGGTGCTCTTCACTGTGTGACCAGATCAGATTGAATAGTCCCAAGGAGATCCGTAAGCATCTCAAGGCAGTGCTGTGGTTTAAGGTTTATGGGTTGAGACAAAGAGAAAAAGAAAAGGATAATAATTATGACAAATGTATTTATACATATATAATATATTTAGTGTATTTTCACACATATACAACATATGCAGTTGCAAACATATATGAACTAATCCCTATGCGCATCTGTCTGCAAGTCCAGGATTAGTTGCAGGGGTTTTAACAGCCACAGGGTTCACTGTAGGAGCTGAAGTGGCTGTTGGGCTGTTGCAGGAGTTGAAGTGAACTCAGAGTTCATTGCCAGAGCTGGAACCACCACAGGACCTGTGACTATGTTGGAGCAGCCACTGGGCTCATTGGAGGGGTTGGAGCCACCGCAGGGCTGTACTTCCTCCCTTGGGAGGAATTTGTACCATTTTCTTATTACCATACTTGGAACAGCTACAGGACCCGTAGCAGGAGTAACTGCAGAGCTCATTATGAGGGGTGGAGTGACAGAGGGATCTGCCCAGAGCTTGGAGCAACTGCAGGACGTGTAGCAAAACCTTGGAGCTGCTGCATGGTCTGTGCCAGGAGTTGCAGAGGCTGCAGCACTGTCAGCAGATCCAGCTCTCTGGATCTGGCACACTGCAGTCATTTGTGCCTCTTGGGGGTTACCAGTGCCACAGCAGACCTGCCCCCAATATTCTACCAGTTTCTCAGGATCCTGCAGTTGCTCGGAGATGAAGTTCCAAAGCCCTGGGGGTGCCCACCACTCCAGGCAGCTGCCCAGACCGTCCCACACCCTCTGCCATGCAGAGCCTTCTCACCTTGGGGCAGATCTCTCACTGATATTCCTGAATAATTGTTTAACCTCAATCATAGATTCATAGAATCACCAAGGTTGGAAAAGGCCTAAAAGATCATCCAGTCCAACCGTTCACCTATTACCTATAGCTCCCACTAAACCATGTCCCTCAACACAATATCCAGTACACCCCCGGACTCACAGAGGCGACAATGTAAATTGTGTAATTCCTAATCATATGGACAATATTACTTCCAAAACCCAAAGATGACCGCAGAGCTGAATGTGCACAAAACTTCACTTTGTCAGCTGCCAATTTTATCATGGTACAAACTGAGGTCAAACAGCATAGCAAAATAAATACCCTAATGCAGCATCCAAGCACCAAGTAAGGAGCTGTGCAGTGAAGCTTCATGAGAAGACTCAACAAGCTCCACACATAGGGAGCACATCCACACATATCAGCACCATGGCCTGCACTTCTCCAGCTCCCACAAAGCCCTGTCCGCTCTGGACAGATGTGCTGCTATCTCAACCCTTGGAGCCTCACATCAGGCACCAAAATGACAGTGGTTGTTGAACCCAACATGTGGCTCAGCAGCACACAGTGCTTTGTGCACTGCCCAATTCCCAGTGGGATGGGGATGAGAACTGGGAAAAAGAGTACAACTTCTGGGATGTAACAAAGCAGTTTACTAAGAGAGATAAAAGAAGTGGAGTAATAGTTATCACTATATATCCGTTGATATGGAATTGTATGTAACAACTGATGCACAAGCACTTGCTCAGCACCACCAGACTGATGCTCAGCTGGACCCTGGGCAGTGAAGAGACTGAGATGAACTCCCAACACTTTCAATACAATTTCTGCTTGCTGTCAGCTGATAGAGAACGTCCCTTTGGCCACTATCAGTCAGCTGTCCTCACTCTGTTCCCTCCCAGCTCCATGTGCCCTCCACTGACCATGGCCTTGGCTCTGTACAACACTGCTTAGCAGCAGCTGTAAACATCAGAGTGTTATCAATGGTTTTCTCCTAGAACCAAAACACTGCACCACAGCAGACAGTCTGAAGAAAACAATTCCATTCCAGCTGTAACTCAGATTCCTGCCTGTCCCCTCTTCTTGTTCTTCCTGATCAGGAAGCAAGGAACAGAATCTGCCGCTCTCCTCTCTGAGCCCTTTCCATCAGTTCTCAGCTGGCTCCTCTGCCATCCCCAGGCAGAGCTCAGTGCCCTCTCATGGATGGCAGCAGCCTTTTCTCTTCTTCCTTGCCCATCCGTCATGCAGAATCTGTACCCCATTTGCTACAGTACAGAGCTGAGAATCAACCCACCATGTCTCTGTGAACCAAACAAGACCCTAGGCCTGCAAAGGCACAGAGATTTGGAGTTCGCTGAGTGAATGTTTGTGGTCCTCTCATTAGTGTAACGACTCTTCAGAAAGGATCCCCTTCCAGAAGCATGTTTTGATTTTGCCTGGCTGGGCCTTGCATCTACACCGTGCTACTGGTGTTCAGAAGATGGCACACAGGTACCAGATCCATTGTGGGGCTCACAGTTGTCCAGTGAACATTGTCACTACCCAGGGCATGTCTTTCCTAAAGGTCCTCAGTGGCATTTGCCAGCTGGCTGGGGGTTTGCTGGAGACCCCAGGGAACTGCCATTCTGTTGTAATACAAGAAGAATTTTACAGAGCAGCAGCCATGGATCAAGATAAGCACTTTACAGAGCAGCAGCTGCAGAGCAGGATAAACAGCATGAGAACCAAGGACACCTCTAGCAAAAGAGTGAAAGGCTCGTGGCTTTGAAGCGGGGTTTTAGGGTTCTTATTGCAGAAGCTTTCTTCCAATTAGTACGTGTGATTTTTGAACACCCTTGTTTGTTTGCTATAAAAGTACGGCTCTTCAGGCAATAGATGGACACAGCTGTATTTAACTATATTGGTGTGTGGTTGTTTGTCCTAGAACGCTGACTTTTGCCTTCAGGTTCGCCAACACATGGGGGCCCGCAATGTCATGGGATTTAACTCTTGAACACCTGTGGGATCCCGAGAAACTAAGCCAGTGTTTGAGTCAGGGATGGCGCAGCCTAGATAGATCTAAGGGGGTATGACTTATTTGGGGCTTGGCTTGTGCTTACCGTGCTCTATATAACACTGTTCCGAAAAGAGAGAATTTCCGAGCTGAGGTTCTAGCCAAAAAGGGAAATCCCCAAGTCAATTTTGATCAGTCACAGGAGGCACCAGTAACAATATCAGTTGCCCTTGTGGAAGGCAAGAAATGGAAATGGGTGTCCTCACGTCTAGAACGGAAAAAAGAAGTGGAGGAGGAGGCAACAGAAGATCCAGGTGACAGGTCTGGATAAGTACCGAGAAAGGAAAAAGGAAAAGTGTCATGAAGAAGAGAGTGATGAGGAGGAAATCTCTGTTACTGTTTGTCGATCCCTGAAGATGACTGAAATCGAAGGCGTAAGAAAGGAGTTCACACGGCACCAGAATGAATCTCTTGTTACCTGGTTGCTTCGCTGTTGGGACAGCTGGGACGGTAGCTTGTTGTGATGTGACAGGCCCTTCCCCATATTCTGGAAGAATCTTAGTGTAATACAGTGGGTGTAGACAAAAAGGCGTAGGTTATATAAGGATGTGTCTGTTTCAATAAATCGCCATTTTGCCACTTCATCTCCTTGGTGTCACTTGGTAATTGGCCTAGCTGCTGCTTCAGTTGAAGGCGAGAGATCGTAAAGAAATTAACGACCATAAAGCCTTCATGTGTATCATTAAAATTCTCAGCTATTAGACACAAGCGCTTTCCAGATTGAGCAAGGAACAACAGTAAATTGCACTGTGTGTTTCCTTGTGGTGTTACCTACGTGACCACAGAGAAGACACGAGGAAGTGGCATGACCAGCCTACTCCTGTACTATGAGCACGGGTGAGGGAACTACAAAACAGTCCAACCACCAGTACGGCTGCTCCAGTTATCACAGGTAACCAATAGAGGGGCCCTGCCCTCATTCAAGGGAGTGGAAGGGATAATAGAGTTTATTGGACTGTGTGGATTTGATGGCCTAGCACATCAGAACCACAGAAATATAAGGCACTGGTGGATACTGGTGCACAGTGCACCCTAATGCCCTCCAGTCATGAAGGGACAGAATCAATCCATATTTCTGGATATCTCTCAAGAATTGACTGTGTTGGAGGCTGAAATAAGCCTCACTGGTAAAGACTGGAAAAAACATCCTATGTGAGTGGTCCAGGGTTTCCGTTCATACTTGGTATTGAGGATACCTCAGAAGAGGGCATTTCAAGGATACTAAGGGGTATCACTGGGCCTTTGGAATCGCTGCTGTAGATATGGACAACATTAAGCAGCTGTCTGTTTTGCCTGGCCTGTCAGAGGACCCGTCTGTTGTGAGGCTGCTACGAGTAAAAATAAAAGAGCAGCAGGTACCGATTGCTACAAAGACAGTGCACAGACGGCAGTATCGCACCAACAGGGATTCCTTGCTCCCCATTCATGATTTGATTCGCCAGTTGGAGAATCAGGGAGTGATCAGTAAAACTCACTCACCTTTTAACAGCTCCATATGGCCAGTGCGTAAAGCCAGTGGAGAATGGAGGCTGACAGTAGACTACCGTGGCCTGAATGAGGTCACACCCCCACTGAGTGCTGCTGTGCTGGAGAGCAAATAATTCAAATTCTTCTATGAGCCAGTTTTGCTATTAAGTGAAGCAAAGTAAAAGGGCCTGCCCAGGAAATTCAGTTCTTAGGTATAAAGTGGCAGGATGGATGTCATCACATCCCAACAGTGATTGACAAAATCACTGCCATGTCTCCACCAACTAGCAAGAAAGAGACACAATCTTTCCTGGGTGCAGTGGGCTTTTGGAGGATGCACATTCCAAACTACAGCCTCATTGTAAGCCCCCTTTATCAGGTGATGCAGAAGAAGAATGATTTTGCATAGGGCCCAGAGCAGCAGCAGGCTTTTGAACAGATTAAACAGGAGATAGCCTGTGCCATGGACCTGGGGCCAGTACGGACTGGACAGGATGTAAAGAACATCCTCTATACTGCTGCTGGAGAGAAAGGTCCCACTTGGAGTTTGTGGCAAAGAGCCTCAGGAGGGACCCAAGGCCGACCCCTGGGATTCTGGAGCTGAGCGTACAAGGGGTCTGAAGAGTGCTACACTCCAACTGAGAAGGAGATCTTAGCCGCGTATGAGGGGGCTCGGGCTGCTTCCGAAGTAGCTGGTACTGAAATGCAGCTCTTTCTGGCACCTCGACTGTCAATGATGAACCGGATGTTGAAAGGGGAGGTTCTCTCCACCCATCATGCTACCGATGCCACCTGGAGCAAGTGGATTGCACTGATTAGACAACAAGCGCGGATGGGGAACCTCAATCGTCCAGGAATTTTAGAAGTGATCATGAACTGGACTGAAGATAAGAAGTTTGGAACATCACCAGGAGAAGAGGTGTCATGTGCTAAAGCGGCCCCACCATACATCGAACTACCAGAAAATGAAAAGAAATATGCTCTTTTCACTGATGGATCATTTCATATTGTAGGGAAGCATCGGAGATGGAAAGCTGCTGTTTGGAGCCCCACACGACAGGTCGCAGAGGCCACTGAAGGTAAAGGAGAATCAAGTCAGTTTGCAGAGGTAAAAGCTGTCCAGCTGACCTTAGATGTGGCTGAACGGGAGAGGTGGCCAATGCTTTATCTTTATACTGACTCATGGATGGTGGCAAATGCCTTATGGGGGTTGTTACAGCAGTGGGAACAAAATAACTGGCAACGGAGGTGTAAACCTATTTGGGCTGCTGAACTGTAGAAAAACATAACTGCTCAAAAAAAAGATATGATTGTAAAGGTGTGTCACGTGGATGCACACTTGCCCAAGAGTCGGGCTATTGCAGAACAACAAAACAACCATCAGGTAGGTCGAGCTGCCAGAATTGAGGTGGCTCAAATAGACTTGGACTGGCAGAACAAGAGTGAATTATTTCAAGCTTGATGGTTCCATGAGACCTCAGGCCATCAAGGAATGGACATAACATATAATTGAGCTAGAGACTGAGGGGTGGACTTAACTATGGATGCTATTGCACTGGTTATTCATGACTGTGAATCATGTGCCATAATTAAACAAGCCAAGAATATGAAGCCTCTCTGGGGGGAAGGCCAAGGCAAAAGTATAAATATGGGGAGGAGTGACAGGTGAATGATGTCACCTTGCCAGGATCTCATAATGATAAGCGTTTTGTGCTTACCATGGTGGAAGCAACCACTGGGTGGCTTGAAACATACGCAGTACCCCATGCTACTGCCAGAAACACAATATTGGGTTGTTAGAAACAAGTCCTATAGAGACATGACACCTCAGAAAGAACTGAGTCTCATAATGGGACACATTTCAAAAATTCCCTTAATAAATACTTGGGCCAAAGTTCATGGCATTGAGTGGATTTATCATATCCCCTACCATGCACCAGCTTCTGGTAAAATTAAAAGATACAATGGGGTGTTGAAAACTATGTTGAAAGCAATGGGTGGTGGAACACTGAAGCACTGGGAAAAGCATTTGCATGTGGTGCAAGGATGCTGTTAAAGTTCATATCCCACATGTGCCCTGTGTCTCATCACAGGATGTGGGGTGTGAGAAGGGCCCAGTCTGAACAAGCAGTCAATCCCAGTGAAACTCTGAACTTCAGATCTCTCAGTTCCAGTGCCCTCCTGTGCACACTCTCCCATAGTTTGATGTTCTTTATGTTCTGCATTGCCCAGAAGTGCACCCAGTGCTCCAGGTGAGGCAGTAGCAATGCAGAGCAAAGAGGGACAAACCTTTCTCCCACCCAGCTGGCAATAAATTGCTTGATGCACTTTAGGGGACTGTTGGCCTTCTTGGCTGGCTGGGCACACTGCTGACTCACTTAAAATTTTATGTTGAGCAGGACCCCCAATCCTTTTCAGTCAGACGTCTCTCATGTGTCCAATATACAGACAGTGTTTATGTCCAGGGTTGCCCATACCCAGGTGCACAATCAGGCACTTGTTCTTGTTATACTTTATGCACTTGGTGCTTAGTACCAACTGGTACCCACTTCTCTGACTTGTCCACATCTCTCTGCAAGTCCTCTCCACCCTCAGTGGAGGCAACAACACCTCCTCATCTGGTCTCATCAGCAAACTTGCTCAGAACATCTTCTAGTCCTGCATGCAAGTCATCTGCATAAACATGAAAGGAAAGTGGCCCTAAAATGGAACCCTGGGGAGCTCTGACAGTGACCATCTACCAGCCCAATGGAACCCACTGACTATAATCCTTTGGGACAGAACTACTGGCCAACTGCTCACCCACCACTGCTGGTGAACCTGAAAGGCAAAATGTCAGCGTGCTGGGTCAAAAAGAGAAACACCAATATAGTTACATATAGCTGCATCAATTTATTGCCCGAAAGCCAGACTTTTATAGGAGACAGACAAGGGTGTCCAAAAATCACACACGCTAATTGGAGGAAAGCTACTGCAATAACAACCCTATAACCCCCCTTCAAAGCCACGAGCCATTCATTCTTTTCCTAGAGATGTCCTTTGTTCTCATGCTGTTTATCCTGCTCCGCAGCTGCTGCTCTGTGAACTCCTTATCTCAATCCATGGCTGCTGCTCTGTAAAATTCTTCTTGTATTACAACACACCACGTTTTGTTTCTGTCTAGCTGTATGCAGGAATTTCTGTCCAGAAGGGTGCTGGAGAAATAGTATCAAAAGCTCTACTGAAATCCTCAAGGATTACATCAACTGCCTTCCCTTGTTCAGCTCAATGGATAAAGGTGTCATAAAAAGACCTGAAATTAAATAGGACCTTCCCCTCTGTATCTTGTGTTGTCTGTGACCTGTCCTTCAGTTTTTTTCCATAACTCCCACCATCATTTTCTCCATAATTTTACCAAGCACTGTAGTGAGACTGACAGGTCCATAGTTGCCCGTGTCATCTTTCTTGCTCTTCCTTACAATGAGACAACATTTGCCAGCTTCCTGTCAACAGGTATGACCCTAGATTTATTAGATGCCATTGAAATGCGAGCCCAGAGCATGCTAAAGTGTCATCAGTGCAAGAACGTAGATGTGCCATAGCTTTGCAATGCCTTGAAATCCAGACTATGCCACAGATGGAGCAGAGAGGAAGATCTGCCTCTTCTGTTCTGAGCTCATCCTTTTGATAAGCTGAATATCACTACATACTCCATGGGGTCAGGTGCAAAAGACACAATGGGTGCCCTAAGCACGTGGCTGAGGTGGTATTTAGGATGGCCAAGAATACCTCCCTTATGGCCCTCAGCTGATGCTCCAGAAGGAGGTGTCTATCTCATAGATTTTCCGTCACAGTTTACAAGCACTAGCACAAAACTAGGATCACCCAAGGCATCTTGGGCATCACTGAGAGACTGTGTATGAGTAGTGCAGTCCCTGTGGAATAAAAACCAAGGATTCAGATGAGGGACTCACACACAGACACCTCACTGTGCACATCTGAACTCAGCTAGGTGAACTTGTAGCTCCTGTGGTTCTTTGAAAAACTGATCCCAATTCAGCCCCAGGGTTTCCATCTGAGGATGAGATGCCTAACGCTAGAATAAGGATGGGATGGTCTGTTGATAACAGGACAAATGGAAACGGATTTAAATTAAAAAGGGGAGACATAGGTTAGATGTGAGGAACCTATATTTTTACACAGCAACACTGGAAAAAGTTGCCCTCAGAGGCTGTGCATGCCCAATGGATGGGATCCTGGGTTTACTCTGGGTTTACCCTCACGTCAGTCCATGTTTCTACTCATACTTTTGTCTAGGTGAACTCTCACTTTACTCAAGGTTTTACTCACAGTTTACCATCAGGGAGTGTGATCGGGAGATGGGCTGGTGGAGTGACTTGCTGGCATCCCCGAGGGAAGGCTGCCAGGCAGATACCCCCAGAAAAGTGGTTGACTCCCTGCCCTGTCACAGTCAGACAGACCTGACTGATGAGAAGGGTTGGAAGAGAGTCCCAACTCAACATCACAGGAGCCCCCCCATGCCTGCCTAGCCCTCGACCCCTGATCCATCTAAGCAACAGGTTTGACACTCTGAAATCTGAAGGAGATAAGAATGGGGAGGCAATGGAGGATCTGCCTAGGAGGAAACCTAATGCAAGGCAGTCACTACCAAGCCTTGTGACTTCCTCTGCCATGAAAGAATGAAGGGTGGCCGTGGTGGGTGACTCCCTTCTCAGAGGAATAGAGGGCCCCATTTGCAGACTGGACCCCAGTTGTCAGTAAGTCTGCTGCCTTCTTGGTTTCAGGTCAGGGACATAATGAGGAAACTCCCAATGCTGGTTAGGTCCACTGATTATTTTCCACTACTCATAGTTTAGGTGGGCAGTGATGAAATTTCTTAGATAAGACTACAAACTATAAAAAGAGATTTCAGGAATTTAGGCCATTTAGTTCACAAAGTGGGAGATCAAGTGATTTTTTGTTCTATACCTTCAGTGGCAGTGAGGGACACAGAGCAGGCTTGGAAAGCAAAGCAATGAACAATTGTCTCAGAGGTTGGTACTGAGCCAGAAACTTTGAGTTCTTTGATCACAGGACAGTTTACTTGGCCCATGGTCTGTTATCCATGAATGGAACCCAACTGTCTCAAAGGGGGAAGTGAATCCTAGCATAGACGGTAGCGGGGCTTATCGAAAGAGCTTTAAACTAGCTACGATGGGGGAGTGGACAAAACAGGGCTTACCAGAGATAAGCCTAGGGAAATGCTGTTTGAGCTGGGAGAGAGGCAGATGCCTCAGCTGAAGTGCGTCTACACCAACGCACGCAGCTTGGTCAACAAGCAAGAGGAGCTGGAAGCAACTGTGCATCTGACAAACCATGACCTAGTTGCTATTACCGACCCATGGTGGGACCACTGCCATGACTGGAGTGCTGTGATGGATGGTTACAAGCTCTTCAGAAGGGATAGAGGAGGAAGGAAGGGTGGTGGTGTGGCCCTTTATATTAAAGAGAGTTTTGATGTTGAAGAGCTTGGGCTTCAGAATGAAGTGCATGTTTGTAAGGATCGGGGGAAAGGCCTGTAAGTGTGACATCTTGCTAAAGGTTTCTTATAGACCGCCTAATTGATGGGTGAGGCATTCTATGAGCAGCTTACTGAAGTCGCAAGATTGCCAGCACTCATTTTCTTGGGAGACTACAACTTCTCTGATATATGCTGGGAATATAATAAATAGCAGAGGAATCAGTCCAAGAGGTTTATAGATTGCATGCAAGACAGCTTCCTTACACAGCTGGTATGAAGTCCTACCAGGGGTGGTTCCTTGCTAGACCTGCTCTTCACTAACAGTGAAGGACTGGTAGGAGTTGAGAAGGTTGGGGACTGTCTTGGGCAGAGTGGCCATGAAATGGTAGAATTCTCTATTCTTGGAGATGTCAGAAGGGTGACTAGCAAAACTACTATCCTGAACTTCTAGAGGGCGGACTTTGACCTGTTCAGGACACTTGTAGCACAGGTCCCTTGGGAGTCGCTCCTTATGGGTAAAGGGGTCCAGGAAGCCTGGACACTCCTCAAGATGGAAATCTTAAAGGCACGAGATCAGGCTGTCCCTGAATGCCATAAGGTGAGCCATAGGGGAAGAAGACCAGTGCAGATGAACTGGGGAAAACTATTGAGACTCAGGAAGAAAAAGAGAATCTCCGTCCTCTGGAAGAAGGGGCTGGGTACTTGGGGAGATTACAAGGAAGTTGCTAAGGCATGCAGGGAGGAAGTTAGGAAGGCACATTAATTCCCTGTCCCTTAATCCATGCCCAGAGCTTCTCAGCCATGTCACTGCCAACTGTAAGCTCCATGCAGAGTTCAAGTGGGACACAGAGGGCACAGCCTTCTGCTGTGTGGATGCAAGTGTTGGTGGAACCAGATGGGACAAAGCCCTCCCACCATGCCCTCCTGGGAAAATGGCCACCCCAAGAATGGCAGTCTGCCTCCTCCATGACCCCATCTGAAATGCTCCTGCACTGATTGATTATAGGGCTTTAAACCAGGTCCAAATGGGGAAGGGTGGGGAATTGGATGTGACAGAGAAGGGCTGAGGGATATTGTTGCTGTTGGAGATTGAATGGAAAGCCTCTGAGTTGTTCTATAGGATTGTGTGAGGATTCCTCAGAGAAAGTCTTGTTGCCAATACCCCGTCCTAAATCTTACTGTGTACCCTCTGGGGGTAACCCCAACCTACTGCTGCCCTAAAGTGCCTGTAGACCAGTGCGGGTAGCATGGGAAATAAACGGGACAAATCAAGAGAAAACCACAGAGCTTTTCCTTTCATGCAGGCTGCTGATTCTGAGCAAGGCCCTGAACATCAGTACCACAGTGTAGATGCAAGACCCAGACAGGCTAAATCAAAGCATGCTTCTGGAAGGGGATGCTTTCTGAAGAATCCTTACACTAATGAGAGGACCACAAACATTCACTCAGCGAACTCCAAATCTCTGTGCCTTTGCAGGCCTAGGGTCTTGTTTGGTTCACAGAGACACGGTGGGTTGATTCTCAGCTCTGTACTGTAGCAAATGGGGTACAGATTCTGCATGACGGATGGGCAAGGAAGAAGAGAAAAGGCTGCTGCCATCCATGAGAGGGCACTGAGCTCTGCCTGGGGATGGCAGAGGAGCCAGCTGAGAACTGATGGAAAGGGCTCAGAGAGGAGAGCGGCAGATTCTGTTCCTTGCTTCCTGATCAGGAAGAACAAGAAGAGGGGACAGGCAGGAATCTGAGTTACAGCTGGAATGGAATTGTTTTCTTCAGACTGTCTGCTGTGGTGCAGTGTTTTGGTTCTAGGAGAAAACCATTGATAACACTCTGATGTTTACAGCTGCTGCTAAGCAGTGTTGTACAGAGCCAAGGCCATGGTCAGTGGAGGGCACATGGAGCTGGGAGGGAACAGAGTGAGGACAGCTGACTGATAGTGGCCAAAGGGACGTTCTCTATCAGCTGACAGCAAGCAGAAATTGTATTGAAAGGGGTGGGAGTTCATCTCAGTCTCTTCACTGCTCAGGGCCCAGCTGAGCATCAGTCTGGTGGTGCTGAGCAAGTGCTTGTGCATCAGTTGTTACATACGATTCTATATCAACGGATATATAGTGATTACTATTACTCCTCTCCTTTTATCTCTCTTAGTAAACTGTTTTGATACAACCCAGAAGTTGTACTCTTTTTCCCAGTTCTCATCCCCATCCCACTGGGAATGGGGCAGTGCACAAAGCACTGTGAGCTGCTGAGCCACATGTTGGGTTCAACAACCACAGTCATTTTGGTGCCTGATGTGAGGCTCCAAGGGTTGTGGTAACAGCACATCTGTCCAGAGTGGACAGGGCTTTGTGGGAGTTGGAGATGTGCAGGCCATGGTGCTGATAGTTTCCCTATTTGTGAAGCTTGCTGAGTCTTCTCATGAAGCTGCATTTCACAGCTCCTTGCTTGCTGCTTGTTTTCCCTGCTGCATCATTTGTCAACTCTGGATGCTGGATTAGGGTATTTATTTTGCTATGCTGTTTGACCTTGGTTTGTACCACGATAAAATTGGCAAAGTGAAGTTTTGTGCACATTCAGCTCTTTGGACATCTTTGGGTTTTGGAAGTAATATTGTTGGTATGATTAGGAATTACACATTTTACACTGTCGTCTCTGGGAGACCAGGGGTATTCAAGGAGAGACTGGATATTGTGTTGAGGGACATGGTTAAGTGGGAGCTATTGGTAATAGGTGAACGGTTGGATTGGATGATCTTTCAGGCCTTTTCCAGCCTTGGTGATTCTATGATTCTAGGATTGAGGTTAAACAATTATTCAGGAATATCAGTGAGAGATCTGCCCCAAGGTGAGAAGGCTCTGCATGGCAGGGGGTGTGGGACAGTCTGAGCAGCTGCCTGGAGTGGTGGGCACCCCCAGGGCTTTGGAACTTCATCTCCGAGCAACTGCAGGATCCTGAGAAACTGGTAGAATATTGGAGACAGGTCTGCTGTGGCACTGGTAATCCTAAAAAGGCCCAAATGACTGCAGTGTGCCAGGGCCTGGCCCACACCTACTGAGCTGTGTTCAACACTATTCAGCATCTTCAAGGGGAAGAGAGCTGGATCTGCTGACATTGCTGCAGCCTCTGCAACTCCTGGCACAGTCCCTGCAATAGCTCCAAGTTTTTGCTACACATCCTGCAGTTGCTCCAAGCTCTGGACAGATCCCACTGTCACTCCACCCCTCATAAGGAGCTCTGCGGTCACTTATGCTACAGGTCCTGTAGCTGTTCCAAGTATTGAGATAAGAAAATTAAGCAAACCACTGAGTGCTGCTGTAGAGACGACGGGACTGCTGTGAGACACACAAGACCTTCAGGCCTGTAGAAATGAGAGGACTCGAATCCTCTGTGCACTGTATCAGTGTAAAGAGAGGAGGAATGAAAAGAACTAGTTGTGCTTCTATCTGTGGCTGTACCTTCCCCAAATCCAGACAAAGTTGGATAAGAGAAGAGCTAAGGAAAAGCGTATTTTGAATGCTATTTATTTATCTCTTAACCTATTCGGGGAATCTTGTTCCATGTTTACATGAGCTCTTGGAGTGAGAAAATGGATAGTAGGTGTGAAAGAAGTGAAACAAATTTTTATTTATAAGTTCAATAACATTTTTTTGCACGTTGCTATATCTCACATAATCAATCAATCAAAGATGCATAAAAGATGAAGAACCATCACTGGGAATCATGCGATGAAGATGTGCACTTTATTGAAGCGGGAATAGTGAGTATTGCAACACCTTCCTGAGAGCGTGCTTGATCTCCCTGTTCCTCATGCTGTAGATAATAGGGTTCAGTGTTGGAGGAACCACTGAGTACAGAAGTGCCACTGTCAGATCCAGGAGTGGGGAGGGAATGGAGGGGGGCTTCAGGTAGGCAAAAGCACCAGTGCTGAGAAACAGGGAGACCACAGCCAGGTGAGGGAGGCACATGGAGAAGGCTTTGTGCCGTCCCTGCTCAGAGGGCATCCTCAGCACAGCCATGAAGATGTGCACATAGGACACAACTATGAAAACAAAGCAACCAAAGCCTAAACTGACACCAAAAAAGAGAAATACAAATTCCATGAGGTAGGAGCCAGAGCAGGAGAGCTTGAGGATCTGTGGGATTTCACAGAAAAACTGGTTGACAACATTGCCTTGGCAGAGAGGCAGTGAAAACGTACTGGCAGTGTGCAGCAGGGAATTGAGAACCCCAGTGCCCCAGGCAGCTGCTGCCATGGTGGCACAAGCTCTGCTGTCCATCAAGGTCCCGTAGTGCAGGGGCTTGCAGATGGCAACGTAGCGGTCATAGGACATGATGGTGAGAAGGGAATACTCTGCTGAGAGGAAGAAGGAAAAGAAAAAGAGCTGTGCAGCACATCCTGTGTAGGAGATGGCCCTGGTGTCCCAGAGGGCGTTGGCCATGGCTTTGGGGAGAGTGGTGGAGATGCAGCCCAGGTCGAGGAGGGCCAGGTTGAGGAGGAAGAAGTACATGGGGGTGTGCAGGCGGCGGTCGCAGGCTACGGCTGTGCTGATGAGGCCGTTGCCCAGGAGGGCAGCCAGGTAGATGCCCAGGAAGAGCCAGAAGTGCAGGAGCTGCAGCTGCCGCGTGTCTGCCAACGGCAGCAGGAGGAACTCGCTGATGGAGCTGCTGTTGGACATCTGCTGTTGTTGGGCTTGGAGTCCTGCTCAGAGTGCAGAAGATAATGACAAGTCCAGACCATTCTCAGAGGCACTACTCCTGCTATACTATGAAATGTTTTTATTCTCCTACAACTGTGTACATTTAGCACCATTACTTGCATTTAATTTCATGTATTTCAGCATTCCTTAAGCAGAAGCAGCATATGGAGCTCTAACCTTCCTCTTATTTTCTTATCCCTTCTCCCTGGATATTTTCATCTGTTTCATGTCTCATATCTTTACCCCAAGTGCTCTTAGAGCCCCCTACCCGAGCTTCTGTGGCATTCAGTTTCAGTTAGAAAATGCTGTCTGTTTGTAGGATAAGTGAATTATTCATGCCTACAGAAAATGAAGATAATTCCATCCTTCGAGAAAGGGGAGACTGAAAGCACATCATGTGTGAGTGTTCACAAAACAAGCAATTGATTGATGAAAAATTCTCAGAACTCTTATTGCCCCTTTTAGATTTCTGACTCCAAACCTCTTTGCCTCAGAACAGGAAATGGAAACCCCCTGCCTTGGCTCTCCTCTTGCAAAGTGCCCTCAGAAACATTCAGTTGTGCAGTGGAGCTGTGATCCCCTGCCCCAGGCAGCAGCTGTGGCAGCACAAACCCTGCCGGGGGCTCCTTACCCCACACGTCTCCCCGCAGCGCCCTGGGCAGCTCCCCGGGCAGGCTGAGTGCTGAGCCTGGCAGGCGGCAGAGTCCCATACCCGGCACACAGCCCCTGGGGCACAGCAGGGACCCTGCTCTGCAGGACAGCCCTGGGCACCCGTCTCAGCTGGAGCAGAAAGCTTTTTCCACAGTAAAGAAACATGCAGTGCCTGCAGTCAGATCTCCTATGGGATGTCCCAGTTATAGTTACCCCTTAATTAAAAGCAGCTCATGGTCAGCTGTGAGACTTACCTTGTCATGGTCTGTGAGCAATGCTCCTGCAGTGAGTTCACAGCCCACTCACACCACACACATCCTGCAAGCTCTCTCCAATTTCTCTCCTCTCCTTCTGTCACCTGCAGGCTGTGCTGTGCACGAGATCTGCTCCTGGGCACAGCTGTCTCTCTGCAGCTCTGCCCACTTTTATGAGCTCCCTGTGTCCCAGGAACCTGGACAAGCAAGCAGCAGATTATGTCATTTTTATCCTTCCCACTCATTTCCCCTGACATGTCCCTGGGTCCTCATGGCCAACAGCTCCTGAAAGACAACAGCATCATGACTGTGCTTTGAAATCCACTCAATTAACCACCACATGTCCAGTGGTCAGTGACTGATTGGAGACATATGGGGAGTGCTCCCAGAGATCGTTTGATGAAACAATAAGGGCAACCAGACAAGGAAGGCGAGGTTTGGACTTTCCCTGTGCAGGGCAGTGATCCAGCTGAGGCAGCGCAGGAGTCTCATCCCTTGACAGAAATCCTGGAGCTGAAATGGGATTCGGCTCCCCACAGAACCACAGGAGCTGGGATTTCTCTGGTTCAGTTCAGAAGTGCACAAGGAGTTGCCTGCATGTGAGCTCCTGCTCTGAGTCCTCGGTCCTTCAGCTGGGAGGCAGCAGCTCACACACAGACACTGGGTGATGCCCAAGGTGCCTGGGCTGCTCCTGATGTTTGCAAGTGCTTGTAAACCGTGTGGGAAATCCCTGAGATAGACACCTCCTTCCTGGGCATCAGCTCAGGGCCAGAGAGGGGATAGCACCGGCTGTCCGGTGAATTCACTCACAGCTACAAGAGCAGCACAGGGCCTTCAGGAAAGCCATGCCCATGGTGTGTCCGTGCTGCTACGTCACCTCCAAGACCCACGATCGGTCTAATGTTTGTGTGCCACCTTCTGCACACTGATTCTATAGATGAGCTATCCAGTCAGGCAATGTCCAGTGATGCTTTTCAATTAGGATATTTACTTCTGTGCTTTTGCACTAATGCAAACACCAACACACAAGAAGCTAGAAATCTTGGTAGAGCTGCAGGCCTGAGCTCCTGTTTGGACCATGGGGACACAGTTTAATGGTTTCCACAACTGCACTGTAGCACAAGGGGGATACCGAGTCTTTAGGATGGATGGGCGAGGAGACAAAGAAGGGCGACTGCCCTCTGTGAGAGTGCACTGAGCTCTGCCTGGGGATGGAAGAGCAGACAGGTCAGAGCTAATGGAAATGGCAAACAGAGGAGACCATCAGTGTCTTTTCCTGTCTTCCTGATCAGGGAGAGTAAATGGAAGGTGCCCTCTGCAGACAGATGGGAATCTGATGTTGTCTGTCCCTTGTCCCATTTGGTGGCCTTTGTCACTCCATTATCTGTGGCAGGGACAGCACAGCAGGGCATGTGGCATCCAGCAGATCCATGGAGAGCACAGATGGCAGCTTCTTGACCAAGCAGTGGAGGAACCAAAGAGGAGAGGTGCTCTGCTGGATCTCATACTCTCCGGCATGGAAGGACTTGTGGGAACTGTGAAGGTGAAAGGGGCATCAGGCCATGTGCAAGATGCAAATGTATCTCTTTTAATTTATTTATTTATTTTGAGGCTGTAAGCTTAATAGTTGATCATAAATGTCAATAAAACTGAAACAAATAATTGAAGACAAAGATGGAAATCAATGAAAATGTGTTAACCCTTCTCAACATGAAAAATTCTCATGAGTCTTGTTCCATTTTAAGTTGTAAATATGAATCTTTGAGGTGATTTGATGTCTTTTTTTTTCTTTTACTGAAACTACAATGTTTTCCAGAACTGTGTTCGCTGGACACAAATGCCTTCAGGTTCAGAGACACAGACAGCGGTGCCAGTGCCAATGCCCTGTGACTGTAGCCTGGTGCCCAGCACTACTCTTCCCTGCTGCCTATTTGATGTGCCTCATCCTCCAAGTTTTTTCAGCTCTCCTAAATAAATGGCCATGGTTAAGGGCATGTTTTCAGCAGGCCATTTGGGCACAAACTACTCCCACTGCCCTCCAGATTTCTCCATCCCTTGCTCTTTGTTCAGTCAGATACCTCCCAATTATCTGTCTGATTTCTGACTTTCAGGGGGATTACTGGAATTTGTTCCATCTCCCCAAATTCTGATGGAATGTGTTGTCAACTCCTTCACTGTGATTTGATCTATCCCTTCCTATCTATTCTTTTTCTTTTTCTTCTTATACTTTTTCTTTTTCTCAATCACTGTCTCTTTTTTATTAAGGCACGAAGTCTGAAAGATGTTCATTAATGTCAGTAAAAGTGAAAAACAGAGTTGGAGACAAAGATATAAATCAATGAGAATGTGTTAACCCATCTCAATGTGTGAAATACTCACAAGTCCTGATCAGTTTTAAGTTGATACCTCTCAACTACCTGGCTGATCTATCCCAGGAAGATTACTGGAATTTGCTCCATCTCTCAGAGTCTGATGGCCTCTGTTGTCAACTACTTCACTGTGATTCAATCTATCCTATCCTACCTCAGAATAAATCATTTCTTTTAAAAATATTCCATATGAAAGACAAACTTCAATAGATGCCGCTTGAACATGGCATGCAGTTGATCACTGTGTTTTACTGTTCATTCAATTGCATCACCTTTCTTTCCATTTGCTGGCCAGATAAAAAAGAGAAATCTTTCCTTTTCCATGTGTAGCTGGTTCTCTGAGGAAAGCCAGTGGGAGTTGGTGCAAAGCAGTTTTAACACTGAGCGGATGAATGCAGAGGAGAAGAGTGATGTGAAGAAAAGTGATGCAAGTCCCATAGGTCCATTGTGAGCAGAAATTGGGTGGGGAGGTTGAGAAGGACCTTTGTCAACACAGTAACAGTACAGAACTCATTGGGACATCCTGGATTGGTATCAGTTGCACAGTGCTGCTTTAATGTCTTCTTTAAACCCAACTATAAATAAATAGACAATAAATTTATACTGGATTCTTTAAGCTCTCTCCAGATATCCCTCCTTTTTGCTGAACAAGTTCTGATAACCTGAAGAAGATAACAAGATGGCATAAGGCACAGGAGATTCTTTAGGTTATAATGGGCCCCAGGGTGCATTTGATACTGAGTTCATCAGCCTCTAGTGCAGAGAGAAGTTTGCACAAAGTGCTCAACAAGACAAAGTCGGAAGTAACAGTGAAGTTTCTTGGAGTATTAATTCGCCCACTGAGGGCCATTACCAAGTAAGCTTCCCAAGGGACTTGTTAGAGAAGATAACTGGAAGCCATGACTACAGGCAGGCAAAGGCACTGGCATGCTAAGAAACCTCTCCTTTGCCTTACGAAGCAGACAGGTCAAGCCCTGATTGCAAGACCAGTGGTAGAGAGATCCTGTCTCTCATGTTGGCTCCTGGCATTTCCTGGGGCAATGGGTTGGAGGTCCGTATGATGTTAAATGAAAGACATGGGGACAGAAGATCCCAGGCTCTACATGTGGTGCAAGGACGCTGTGAGGTTCATGTCCCATATGAGACCTATGTTTCATTGCAGGATGTGAGAAGGGATGTGAGAAGGGCCCAGTCTGAACAAGCAGTCAATCCCTGTGAAACTCTGAACTTCAGATCTCTAAGTTCCAGTGCCCTCGTTTGCACATTCTCCCAGAGTTTGAAGTCCTTTATGTTCTGCGGTGCACAATCAGGCACTTGTTCTTGTTATACGTTATGCACTTGGTGCTTAGTACCAACTGGTACCCACTTCTCTGACTTGTCCACATCTCTCTGCAAGTCCTCTCCACCCTCAGTGGAGGCAACAGCACCTCCTCATCTGGTCTCATCAGCAAACTTGCTCAGAACGTCTTCTAGTCCTGCATTCAAGTCATCTGCATAAACATGAAAGGAAAGTGGCCCCAAAATGGAACCCTGGGGACCCCGACAGTGACCATCTACCAGCCTGATGGAAAAAACTGACTATAATCCTTTGGGACTGACCTACTGGCCAACTGCTCACCCACCACATTGTGTTTCTGTCTAGCCATATGCAGAACATTCTGTCCAGAAGGTTGTTGTGAGAAACAGTATCAAAATCTCCACTGAAATCCTCAAGGATTACATCAACTGGCTTCCCTTGGTCAACTAAACGGATAACTGTGTCACAGAATGAGCTTAAATTAAACAGGACCTTCGCCTCACAAACTTGTGTTGGCTGCAACCAATGACAGAATTGTCCTTCAGCTGTTTTTCCATAACTCCCACCATCATTTTCTCCATAATTTTACCAGGCTCTGGACTGACAGGTCCATAATTGCCCATGTCATCTTTCTTGCTCTTCCTTACAATGAGACAACATTTGCCAGCTTCCTGTCAGCTGGTATGACCCTAGACTTCTTTAGATGCAATTGAAATGACAGCCCAGAGCATACTAAGGCGTCATCATTGAAAGAAAGTAGATGTGCCATAGCTTTGCAATGTCTTGAACTCCAGAGTATGCCACAAATGGAGCAGAGGGGAAGATTTGCCTCTTCTGTAGTGAACTCATTCTTTTGGTAAGCAGAATAACACTACCTGATACATGAGGACTGTGTCTCTGCTCTGCTCTGCTCAGCTCACAGGGCAGAGGTTCAGGGTGTTGCTCTCATGTCAGTGCAGGTAAACTCACTTTAACCTTTTTTCTTCTGTAAATGCTTCCTCTGTTTGTATGCTCAGATACACTTCCACATTCCCTCAAGTACACTTCCATATATCATTAACAATTACACTTTCTTATACCATCAAAACTGTTTGTCAAACAGTACAGTTCTTCAGTTCACATAAACTCCCTTAATACAGTCTGTATTCTTCAGTTATAAACACTGTGCCACAGAACCAGCACTGATTGAACCACCTCCCTCACACACTTCCTCGCAAGCAGTACATAGTATTACATAAATGGGTTGACACTCATTGGTTGGGTGGAATGTACACCTCTCCTCAGGACAATCTTACTAATCTACAGAGTACAAACTCCCGTCTTCTTACATACAAGCAGAAAGTACATATGAGTGGACACACAACACAGTCTTTCACTTTGTCCGTGTCTGGCCATTTCCCTCACAGGAGGAAGGAAACATGGATCGGGACTCGGCACTCACCCTGCAGCTGTTCTGTGTCTCACTCACACCACACTCACTCTGACATTTAGATCAAAAACCATGGTTTATTCATACTACACAATGCTGACAACGTTTTCTAGCTGGAATCTTAATAACACTCATACTCTGGTCGACCAGTTGCAAACGTTAATGTTTTTCCCAGAGTCGGCTTGACACACGGTACCAAACACTTAAAGCAGATGATAATATTGAACATACAACCTATAACCCCCGTGATTACAACTTGGAGAACCCAGGCTACCATTTGACAGGCTATCCACTATATCCCATACCCGTAGGAGAGACCAACCTAGGTCCCTCCTATTGTCAACTACCTGGGAGAGAGTATTTGTTCTTGTTTCCATTCATATGACATACAGTTCCCTTTCATAGGAACTCACCCAAGGAGTCTTCCTACCCCAGCTGGCAACCAAAGCCATGAGCTCACCTCCCTGGGAGCAGCACGTATGGCTGTAAACTGTGTAGGATGTCTCCTCAAGACATATGGGCTCCACTTACCATACACATACCTGGTCCACCTATGGGTGGTCCTTGTCTGTCCCTGCAGTGATCAGGTGAGGAAGGGAGTCCTTCAGAGAAATCTCAGGGTGCGCCAAAAGTGTCTCCCTCTCAGCTGGTCCTGCAGCGAACAGAGCTGGTCCCACCTGGGCCGCCAAATTGACTACAGGAATTGAACTCTATAACCTCTATAACTGATACAGTCTCCCATGACATACTTATACCAAAGCTGAGGAAGTATGGGATAGGTGATTGGACAGTGAAGTGGGTCGAGAACTGGCTGACTGGCAGAGTGCAGAGGGTTGTCGTTGGCGGTGCAGTGTCTGGCTGCAGGGCTGTAACTAGCGGCGTCACCCAGGGGTCTGTGCTGGGTCCGGTCTTGTTCAACATCTTCATCAACGACCTTGATGAGGGGATAGTGACCACCCTCAGCAAGTTTGCTGATGACACGAAGTTGGGAGGATTGGCTGACACGCCTGAAGGCTGTGCTGCCATTCAGCGAGACCTGGACAGGCTGGAGAGCTGGGCAGTAAGACACCGGATGAGGTTTAACAAAAGCAAGTGTAGAGTCTTGCACCTGAGTAGAAATAATTGCATGCACCAGTACAGGCTGGGGGAAGAGCTGCTGGAGAGGAGCTCTGCTGAGAGGGATCTGGGCGTCCTGGTGGACGACAGATTGACCATGAGCCAGCAGTGTGCCCTTGTAGCCAAAAAAGCCAATGGCATCCTGGGGTGCATTAAAAAGATCGTGTCCAGCAGGTCGAAGGAGGTGATCCTCCCCCTCTACTCTGCCCTGGTGAGGCCTCATCTGGAATATTGTGTCCAGTTCTGGGCTCCCCAGTACAAAAAAGACAGGGATCTCTTGGAAAGAGTCCAGTGGAGGACCACAAAGATGGTGAAGGGCCTGGAGCATCTCCCCTATGAGGAGAGACTTAGGGAACTGGGTCTGTTTAGCCTTGAGAAAAGAAGGCTGAGAAGGGACCTGATCCAGGTCTATAAATATTTGAGGTGGGGGGGGCAAAGAGGTGAGGCCAGACTCTTTTCAGCAGTGTGTGGAGGAGGGACAAGGGGAAACAGACAGAAACTGCACCATAGGAAGTTCTGCACTAATGTGTGCAATAACTTCTTTACGGTGAGAGTGACAGAGCACTGGAACAGGCTGCCTAGGGTGGTTGTGGAATCTCCTTCTCTGGAGATATTCAAGACCTGCCTGGATGCTGAGCTGTGCAACGTGGTGTAGGGAACCTGCTTTGGCAGGGGGACTGGACTCAGTGGTCTCTGGAGGTCCCTTCCAACCCCTACAATTCTGTGATTCTGTGAATATCATGGAGTTGTTTGGATGGGGAAAGACTACCCCTTTGAATGACCTTTTGTCAGGGCATGTCCTGGGATTCCTAGGATCCTCAAAATGCAGCACTGCTTCTGTCACTGAAAAATGGGGCCCTGTTTGGGACGGAGGGAGGGTCCATGAGTCCCTGGCCCACCTGACTGAGTATTTCCATGGTCTTAGCAAAGACATACTTACAACTTGAGAATGACAGTTAGCTGTGTTCATGGTGGCATGGCCACTTTTAATGGCCTTGAACTGTCTGAACATAACTGAAGAGGCTCAGGCTGATGCAAATCAGCTATTGAATGATAGTGTTGAAAAATTGGAAAGACAGGTGGCAGTTTTGATGGGAAAAAACCTAATTCAATCATTCTCCTATGGAAGATCAGTAACAACTGTCTGGAGGACCATGGGGGCCCTGTACAAGGGAATCTGTATAAAATGGACTCTGTAAATGAAGGCACTAAAAGGTCAGATTTTGAGGTTCCATTTGGACTAGATCTATTTGAGATCTGACTGATTGTAACCCAAAAATGAAAAAAAAAAAAAAAAAAAAATGCAGGATAGGCTGGTGGGAGTGCCCTGACCAGTGTCCACCCCCCAAACCCTGCTGCCCATAATACAGCAGCTGAACTGATGGATATAGTACAGTGGTTTAGACAGAAACCAAGAGAGCATGCCAGCATAGCTGCTCTGGTTATGGGACATGGAGGCAGAAAGTGCTATGGTGAATGGACTGGAAATTTCAAAACTGACATCCATTACTACTAACCCTGCCCTCAGGCAAAGACTTTATGCTCTTGTCTGGAGGGCTTATCGCAATAAAGATTGGCGGATTTGCTGCGTAGACCGGTCAGAACTCAGATCTGCGTTGTGCTTCCTGCGGCACCAAACGCCCAACAGTGGCAGTTCCGCTTATTGGCCAGCAGGTGGCAGCAGAGACCACGGAAAGAACGTCTGCGGGACAGACCCTGGGGATCCGTTCATTTGATTATAGGGGAAGAACACAAAGATGGAAGAGGAGGGAAGGGGGAAAAAAAAAAGAAAAAAAAAAAAAATCAAACCACAGCAAACAAATAAAAACTTCTCCAAACGTAGCAAACGTGAATGTCTGTCAATAAATTAATGAGTAATTAAATTGATATCCCTTTCCCGCCCCCCCCCCCCCCCCCCCCAACTTCTGAGATGAAAAAAAAACACTTCTTTTAGAAGAAAACAGAGTAGTAACAACTTCTGTACCTACATTCACCACTCTGAGATCCTGTCTGGGTCTCCCAAGGCTTGTAAATAACCACTGGGTCGGTTCTGATGTCGCGTGATTTGTTGTCAGTTCTCTCATGGTTCTCCGGTCAGTTCTCCGGTGCCAGGATCTGCCACAGGGCATTCTGACCACGGGCATCATGTTTCTACGCTGCCGCCTGCATTTAACAGGCAATGGGACTGCCCAGCATGTGCAAGGCAGCACCTCTTTCACACCACCAGAATGTTTAAGGCTGTTGGGATTGTTGTTAGCGTCCCATTAACACTGAGGCTAGAGATACCCTTAGGATTGACATTACTATTAGCATTACTTTGATGGTGCCCTATCTGGGTCATTTCCAGGGGATGTCAGGAGTAAGGCACAGTGTCAGGAGAAAAAGAACAGACTCTGTTACTTTATAAACGTGATAATAGAGAGAGTTCATTGGAAAAAATACAACTCTTAAATAATGCAAAGCATGCTTCTGATTGGATGCAGGCATCATCTGGGCTCTGATTAATATTACTCTTAAGGTAAAGATTATTGTTACCATAATGATTTTTTTTTTGGATTATGATCAGGGTTAAGGTTCCTTTTGCTACAAACTTCTAGCATCATTTTTGTTGTTGCATTTGGAGTTAGGGACGATTTTAGAATCAGGGTAAGGGTTAGGATTAGAGTTACATTGCTGGTTAATGCTGTTATCTTTACAGCTCCTGTGAGGGTTGGGGTCTGGGTCAGGTGTTTAAAAATGAAATGAAAAAAGAATTAAAAAAATATATTGAAAGCTTCAGATTTCCTTAATCTTTGTGGGAATCATATAATGTGCAACTCAGATCTACCTCTTCGTGCAGTGACTGCCTGTAAATTTGCTGGAGCCTAATATAATATGGCCTTGTGCTTTCCACTAACTCACCTTCATTTCATTTTCATTACATTTGCTTGGTAGTCAGATTTTGGTGTGTGGATATTTTAAAACAATCTAACTGACATTAGCAAAAAATTAAAAATAAAATTAAAAAAAAATGCACAACAGCATCGTATCAATTTTTATAGATAAGATAAAGAAGAGCAGTTTCCCTTAGTTTTCTGTGCCTCTTTACTTTCTTACCCTCTCCCCTTGTGTGAGAAACTCTCAAAGTCAAAGATTTCTAGTTAGGCAAAGATGGCAGCGATAGCAGCAGTGCTTATTCATTATTGCAATACTGCGCGCACATCCCCTATTGGCAAGGGAGAAACTGCACACCAGTCAGTGAAATCAATTCTGTTCTGTGCCCTAAACCCACTGCAGGTGATGCTCTCATGGCTCTCATTGGTTGAGCATCTCAGGCTCACAGACTCCTCGAGACTGTGGCTAGGATTCATTTCCATAGAAGGTCAATTACCAACCTCTTGTTTTTAGGTCTGCCTTGTACTTTTCTGCGGACAGAGAAGGGCAATGTTTCCAAAAGTCAGTACATTCATTCTGTCCTGTGCTGGGCTCTACCCACCCTGTATTTATCTTGTGCTTGTCTCAATTCTCCCCATGTCAGAATGCCCCCAGTCTGAACTTAATTCTGTTCAGCAACTTTCTTGGTGGAAAAACTACTTATACAGCTGTTTTACAAGAGGGTTATACATTCAGTTAGGGCCTACACTATGTACTGAAAATACTGGAAACTTCCACTGCAAAAACACAATCTACCTCTCCCATCTGTGCAGCCTTGCAGACCCAGAGCATGCCAGGTTATTTCTGCTTTCATAGCATTTGCATGCTGTAGGGTGAGCACAAGGTTCTGCTGCTTGATTCTTCTGCAAGAGCTGCCTACCGGCAAATGGTTGCAGGGATGGAGGATGTGACAGAAAGCATTTGTCTCCACAAGAGCAGAGTTACATTTAGTGCAGAGTGTGAGAGTCAGGTGGGTGTGGAAAAGCACTGACACGCTGGGGATGATGCAGTGCTCACATGTCTAACACTCACAGACATTACTGTCAGAAGCATGGTGCTGTGTTGTGCTTCTACCTTTGGCAGCCCCTGGAGAAATGCTATGGCACACAGAACACCTTTGTATTGCACTGAGTGCTGCCATGCAGCATGGATTTAACACACCAAATCCAGAGGAGCATGACTGCATCTAACTGCCCTGAGAAAAACTACTGTAGCTGAAGAGATGAGGAGGCAGCTGCTCATCTGCAGAACAAGCAGTACTGCCAGACATTGGGCCAGGTGAGCACCTCCTGCTGCAGCGTGATGATGACAGGGCTGGAGATGATCTGCAAAGCCAGCTTAAAAGTGGGAGACGTGAGTCAACATGGCAGGAGGACAGAGGTGTTAGGGAGCAGCCAAGGCATCAAAGAGTATCAGAAGGCTTTGAAAAGTATCACAAAGTGACAGCCAGGAAGACTGGGATATATCATGAGCAGCAACCTGGATGCTAGAGATTATTTGCTCCCATACAAAATGGTAGAGATCTTGCTGCAGACATCCCAAAGCCAGGCAAAATGGGAACCCAGAGCTCTGCCTGCACGAACCCCACAGCCATAGCATTGCAAGCTGAGCTGCCTTGCTGTTTGTTGCATTCATCCCAATCCCTGTGATTGAAGACTCAGAATGCAGTCGAGGCGATGACTGAGCATGAGAGTGACTTTATTCAATAAAAGACAGGAGGGCTTGAGAGGTCAAGGGTGAAGATGGGACTCCTCTTGTCAAGATGAGAGTGGCTCAGAGCTGGTGCTGCTGCCTGGTGCCTGGGACTGGCAGCCTGACTCTAAGTCCCCATCTAAGATGCTCAGCTTCACCTCACTGATGCTGCCCTGCTCCTGCATGGTGGTGCTGCTGCTGGGACACTCGGGCTGTGCTTGGGATGGGCAGCACTGCAAAGGCGCTGGGTCACAATCCAGGCAGGTGACTGCTGTGTCTGGCAGGCTCAGGTCAGGAGCTTCAGCAGAGCCAGGAGATATGAGAGCATGAACGTGGATGAGCCCCTTGTGTCCATCACTGTTACCATGTGGAAGGCTGTCATCCGAATTGCAGCGATTCATGCTTAATAAGAACTCTCCATTGATGGAAAGACACTGCTTGGTTTGGATCTTTGGGGTTGACAAGGGCTCGAATCACCTAGGAAGGCATAGAAACACAAGGGTTAGTTTCAAACATTTGCAAGTTGAATCATGAAAGGTTGTTGATACTTGGTAATAGAGTGGCGGCAGGAAGAAGCAAGTAGGCTTGAAGCAGCATAGCCACTGTCTTGAAAGTGATCCTCATTCAGGTCCAGCTCGTGTGTTGTTTCACTGTAATCTGCTTCTTTGGGTCTACCTAGTGGGCAGCAACACTCGAGCTGTTACTGATATCATTGAAAAGAACTGGAGACAATTGTTCTATTCCTAAGAGCTTCAAGGTGCCTAGAAGCACAAATAGAAACCAGCAGTATTTCATCACTTCACCAAAAGGAAGGTCAAACACCTGAGCTGTGAAGAGCAGTTACAGAACCTATGCATAAGATCACACCAGACATACTTTGTTCTAACAACAGTTATGGCACATAGTCCATTTCCTTCAATATTCCCAAAATGAAATGATGTGGAGCATTACAGGGAAAGAAACACTGCACACAGACACTATGACCCTGATTAGACTCAAGCAGCAGACTTAAAACAAGTCAGAGTTTTTGATTCCAGGATATTTCAGGACCTATCGTGTGAAATTCAGTTACACAACAGTGCCTAGGTGCCTGCGTTTCAAGCAACTTTCAGATCACAGCCATGTAAAATAAAAACAAATTCAGTGCAGAAATAGCAAGCCTGTACCTTAATACTCATGAGATTATCCATTTTTTACTGCATTCTGACTAAGTTCTAAAACTTGCTCATCCCAGTTCACTTCAACAAGTTCCACCAGTTCAAGCAATGCAGTTCTGAGATCCTGTGTATGTTAGGCAGATAGAATTGAACAGTGCAGAAATAATCTCTGACAGCTTTAAGAGCTCTGTTCTGCTTACAAACTCTCAGTCCAAAACTATTCACAGTTTTAAGGAAATGAACACCTGAAGCAGTTGGATCATCTGCCATTTGCCGCATTCTGCTTCTTGGCATCATGATTAGCACAAAGGGTTTTCTGCTGTCCTGCAGAGATGGACAAAGTCCTGCTTACAAATGGACCAGGTTTCAGTGTACAGCAGAGTTTGTACCAGACTAAAAAGCCACGTCATTCAATTCATGTGCTCAGGTTGTTATGCACTCCAAAAGGAAACAGAACTAACTGTTGGATTCTGAAGGCAATCTGTGGGGTCCTACATTACCTCCTGATTCTGGAAGAGGAAATTCTAATAGCAAATGCAGAACTTTGATCTTTGTAGACATGAGAAGAGCTGGCATTTAGGAACATTCATTTCAGGGAAATCAAATGATGTGTCTATATTTTTACTACAGATAGTATAGGGAGCAGCCAGTTGAAGAACCAGATACAAAAAAATCCAGCCCATTGGCAGGAAAATACTTCTCCTTAAATTCTGTATGCTATCATGGTACAGAATTAGGCTACAGTGCCACATAGGCCAACCAAGCGTAGAACCAAATCCACAAAATACTGGTAGACAAAGCAGCAAAAACAGGGACAATATTCAGCAGACTGTGCTGTGGCCTTTCTACCCACAGCTCAGCATGTTCTGCCATCTGAAAAGCAAGGCCTCTTGTCAAGCTCAGCTATTTCCCTTCTCAGTGTATTCTAGCACCACTGATACCCACTGGTATCCTCCTGTAGAGTGCCATCATATTGTCATCATCCAAAGGAAAAACCCACACAGCAGAGCATACAGCAGTACACCCATGCTCCAAATATCCGCCTGAAAAACAAAAAGACAAGCTTACAAACCTGAAGCACCTCAAATGGCTTCCTGACAGACTGGATTGTCTGCCCTTGCCAAAGCCCACATATAGCCCATGAAAAGCTGGCTCTTTCCCTCAGGAAATAAAACCTTATCGTCCCAGAGAAAGCATATAACCCTCATTCAATTGCCCTTTCACTCAGCTTAGAGCACTACTAAAACCAGCATCTTCACCTTAGCTCATCACACTGCTGCACTTCCTTTTACAAGGATTTCACTGGCAAAAATGAAATCAAAGCCGTCACAAGGGATTTAGCACAGTTACGTGTTACTGGCTACGAGAGCTGTCAGCACAGTCACCTGTCTGGCTTTGCTGCTGTTCGGTTCTCTTTATGTAGAGGCACAACAAGGTTCAGACACCTCACAGTGCAATTCTCACTTTGACTGTAAAGAAAAAGGAGGCTTGAAAAGCAGCGTGTGGAAAACAAAGAAACAAGAATTAGAACAACAGTGGGGCCATGGCACTTGTAGGAATTGCTCCGCCTTTAACAGCGATTCAAGAAGTACGAGGGCATCCCAAACCAGACCAGTTTGGACAGATTAACAACTGCAAGTAGTGGGTTCCAAAATTCCAGACATGAAATCAAAGCTGGAAAAACTCTTCACATTTTCATCTCTCAATTTTTAGTTCATTGTGCATTACAACGGAAACAATTCTTCACATACAACTTGGAAGCTAAAGACAAGTCTGACAAAACAGACTGCACAGAAATGATGGATAATTAACAGAGCAAATTGCTCTTTCAAACACTTAGTAATAGAAAGAGATCTCTGAAGTTGCTGTTCTGTAGAGCCCCAAAGCAGTCGCTTGAGGCAGTTCAGGATTAGCCTGAGACAAACCAGCCAGCTGTGTGAACTGAGACCAATTGCACTTTTCTAGTCTGTGGCCACTGACAGCTTCTGAGAGCTACCAAGCGATGCAACCTAGCAGAATTCAGAAGGGAAACCAAGAGAGCCTACCTGAGCTCCACTGCCTTTAAATGCTCTGTGGAGAGGGAAGGGAAAGAGGGGAAAACAAACACCGCTCTACATCCCTCTGAGCCAATAGACACTTTGCCCTGGATTAGCTCTGGTGCTGCATAAGCTGGGCTTCCACAGCATGTGTTCAGGCGGTAATCAAGGCCTGCCTGGAATAACACAAAAAATAGAGAGAAACGTTTGCTTTAACAGAGTTTATGTCTTCTGGTCATAACACTTGAGAAGCCTCAGAGGCTTCTTCTCCTGTGCATATTTTCATTCATCTTAGAGTTTGCTTTCATTCAATGTGACCTCTCTAGGCAAATATTGTCTAAGACCATGAGCATCACATAAATGTGCAGATCTCAAGCTGCTCACTTATCTAGTACCCTTCGCATGATGCTTTATTTTCCTCAGCTGATCATCTAGATTGTGTCTGTTGATTGTGCAACAACAGCCTGTTGATCTCGATTACCTGTGAGAGGCTCTAACTTTGGCCAGGAAAAATCATTTGAGGATAAGTAATTATCTGGGACTCAGTAAGTCTTCCCATGCTTTCATAACAGCAGAGATACACACACACACACAAACTCGTGGAACCCCACTGCTTTGCACAATCCTGTGCACACTCACGTGTGTCATGCACTGATTTCCCAGCCAGTCCTCATAGGGTCTCTTACTTAGGACGGGAGTGTAGGAGAGCAGCCAGAAGCTGTTTGCATTCCCTGCTGTCTGCTGGGCAGCTTTGCTGGAGATGCTTGGGTTGCTTTGTTTTTCCTTGGGAGGTGGGAAGGAGCTTTGGGTTGGAGGCACATCCCGTGCCAGAGCATCCCAATGGCACGTGTGGGGCACTGATCTGCAGCAGATGAAGGGGAGGAGGTCCCAGCACAGCTCTGCACCATGCTCTGCCACACTGGGCAGCTTGTTCCTGGCTCAGCAGCGTCATCAGACAAGAAGCAGGGAAGGAAATCAAGGATGGGGGGTACCATCAAACGCAGTTAGTGCATGCCTGTGCAAGACAAACAGACCCAGAGCTTGCAGGTTGTTCCTGCTTTTGTAGCATTTGTGTGCTGTAGCTGAGCAAAAGGTTCTGCTGCTTGAATCTTCTTCTGCAAGAGCCACCTACCGGTAAATGTCTGCGGGGATGTAGTCGGTGTGCACGTCTGAAGCCATTTGAGAACCTAGTAGTTCTTGCTGCAGGACCCCTGTCTTCTGTTAAAAGCTGAACGGTCCCCAGAGCACCTGTTTCCATCAGCTACCACCATCCAAAGCAGCCAGCCTTCTTACAGTCACCTGGCCCAAACATCCCTTTTGCTCTACACTTGATTCCTGCAAGAGATGGGAGCTCGGCACGCACACCATCCTTCCAACACCCCATCCCTGCAGCAAGGGATCACAGCGCTGGCACAGCTGAAACAAAAAGGGTGTGCGAGTTTCCTGTTAGCACTCAGTGTGAACCAATCTACCACTGAGCAACACCGTGAGTCCCCACTCACCTCAGCACAGGTCAACCTGTAACCCCAACCTTCCCCTATCCATGTGCACACGCACACCCATTCACCACCCTGCCTGCTTTGCACACCCCCATGCACACTCTGCATCGTGTGCCCTCCTTTGCATTCACAGACGTGTGCAAACCATCCCTGGGAACACCTATGTGCCTACACCTTCCACAAACACCCCTTTGTGTGCACCTGTGTGCAACCCAACTCCTCAGCACACGCACGCGTTTGTGCCACCCTGTCCATGCACTCACCACGTGCCCTCCAGCAACCAAGGATTGCAGAGATGCTCCAGACTGTGCCAGAGATGGAATCTCAGAGTGCTGGGACATTATTGATCACTAAGGAAAACACTTGGAAGCATATTCAATCTGCAGAAGCTGTAATTACTGGGCACAGTTAGCTTTCCTATGGCTCAGCTGGAGGAGGCGGGTGCTCTCAGACATCTGAGACACTCGCACAATGTTGGGATCATTCTGATGGAAACTATGTCTTCAGATATCATGGTTAAAACCATCCAAGATGATCATGCAGAGCCTTAGCTCTTGAGCAGCACTTCCTCCCCACCCTTCACTACTCCAAGCAGCTCCAACAAACTTCTCAGAAGAAATCCAGGCCAGCACAGACCTGGCAGACCAGAACCAAGTGCAGCTTGTGGGACGGCAGTGCCCACTCCTTGCTTCCACCCTGCTCCAGCAGGTTAAGGAGTCTGAGCCTCACTGGCCTTTGACAACTCAAGACTTTCAGCACCTCATGCCAACATTTCTCACTAAGATACACCTAAGGCATTGAATTCTCTTCTCACTACCTCCTCCCAGTCCTCCCCTAGGAACAGAAACAATTCAGATTCTACAGCAAACTACAGCATCTGCACTGCAAGAGCACACTGAACCACCTGCAACAATGAAACATGGTTTTGGAGAGTGGGTATGAAAACACACCTTTAGACAGCTGTCTCCCTGTAGCCAAAAGGAAACCAAGAAGGAAAAGTCCAGCCTGAAACATGCCCATGCTACTAGCCCAGGTTTTTCACAGTCAATGCAGAATCCATCCTGTTCTTGAGGTAACAAACGACCAGTGAGTCTCCCGTTGCTCCACCCCTTCTCCTTCAAAGCCTGAAAAAGAAAGAATAAACAAGCAGAAGAAACCCAGACGTACCTTTCCACACACAGAGCAGAAAGTGGAACAGCAGTTGTCTCCTTCCTGAGACATGGTGGGGCGCATCCCAGAGGAAGCCCAAGTTCTTTGCTTCTCTCCACAGGGACTTCAAGCACTCTTGGCAAGAGCTGCTTTGGTTCTTTCTTCAATTGCTTCCATCACCAGAATCTCCTTTGGAAAAGGAACCCGAATGAAAGAATCAGCAAATGAAAAAGAATGAGCAATAGCCACTTTACCAGCTTTCTTCTGACACTCAATTTAGACTCTTGACTCGGGCAAGGTCTTAAAATCAACTGGTTACAAGAACTGTCCCAAAATATATCCAGCTTCCGTACAGCTGCCATTCTTTCTGACAGCGAGTGTAATCACAGAATCATAGAATGGCCTGGGTTGGAAGGGACCTCAAGGATCATGAAGATCAATCACCTCCCTGTCCCTGCTGGCCATCCCCTCTTCTGATGGAGCCCAGGGGACCATTTGCTCTCTGAGCTGCAAGAGCACGCTGATGGCTCACATTCTGTTTTTCATCCACCAGGACCCCCAGGTCCTTCTCTGTGGGGCTTCTCTTAAGGACTGCTCCTCCCAGTCTGTTGTCACGGTTTGAACTAAAAATCCACCTGCGCCCGTGACAGGGGCTGTGGGCCCCGGAGGGGCCCTAGGCCGAAAGGGAAAAAATTAATTAGGAAAAGAAAACAGCGGCAACGATCTAAGGAGGCACACTTATTTACTAAATACTATATCGAAAATACAGGATAACACAATATAATACAGTATAATTGAAAATTGAGCTAACGAATCAAGCAAAATAGGAGAGAGAATGAGTCCCGTAACCGAGAGGCCTACTGTAAATCTAGGCGAACGGCTGAAGGCTCCCACACACTCCCCTGAACGCCAGAACTCGAAAGACATCAGTCTGTTCTGCGACAGAGTTAATATAGAGTCCAGGTCCCGTGACCTATCGTGTTGTTCCCTGGGAGATGTAGTCTTCTTCTGTAAGTTGCAGATTCAGTAAAATTATTCATGCTTTATATGATGTTATGATGTGGAATACTGATAGCAAAAAATACAAAATTATTAAACCATGACATTCCACCCCTTATTCTACATCATTACATTATGTTTATACATACATACACACTCATATGTATAATTGTGAATAATCAGCAACCTTATTTTTCTCAACAATTTATATTTATTCCATACAAATCCCTAAGTTGAGAACAAAACTCTATAACCTAACCTACTATTTATTAATTTTGAGAAAATGGCAAAACTGCCAGAAAAAGGAAAACATGTCAGCGGTAGAGGGGAAAGGCAGCGCTAGTAGGGCGTCCCTCATCCTTTCCCAGCCACCACAGCAGATTTCCTTTTGACTTATACTTCTTTCCATGTGTGCTCTACATATGCATGGCCAGTGCAGGATATAGAGTCCAGATGGAAAACTTGCTTACAGAATGCCTAATTAAGGTATATAGAGAAAAAGTGTTTCCTTAACATTAATCCACTCTATCTTAAGTCCTATACCTAATTGAACTATTCTGTACCTAATTGAAATATTTTCTGAGACTCTACCTATATATTTACAGGAAAATCATTGGCTGCACTCCCCCAACATCAAATTCCCTTGTGGTACACATTGAACATTCCCATTTTTGTCCATCACCCACCATGTGCACCCAGGTCCCTGGGCAAAGACAGTACCCCGGAGAGGTTTGCCCTTTCCAGACGCTGGAAGGACCCAAACCGTCTTTCCCAACACGCTCTTTATGTGTACTACAGGAACCTTATCTCCCTCCACGGTACGTAGGGAGCTGGATTGGTTAGGACCATTGCGATTACTAGATCCTCGAGTGTTGACCAACCAGGTGGCTTCTGCTAAATGGTTCTCCCAATTTTTATACGTTCCGCCACCCATTGCTTTCAACATAGTTTTCAGCAACCCATTGAATCGTTCAATCTTACCAGAAGCTGGTGCATGATAGGGAATATGGTAAATCCACTCAATGCCATGATTTTTGGCCCAAGTGGTTACAAGGGAATTTTTAAAATGGGTCCCATTATCTGATTCAATTCTTTCTGGAGTGCCATGCCGCCACAGGATTTGCTTTTCCAACCCTAATATGGTGTTTCGGGCGGTAGCATGGGGTACTGCGTATGTTTCGAGCCACCCAGTGGTTGCCTCCACCATGGTGAGTACATAACGCTTACCATTGCGAGATCGTGGCAAGGTGATATAATCAACCTGCCATGCCTCTCCATATTTATACTTTTGCCATCACCCTTCCCCCCAAAGAGGTTTCATCCTCTTGGCTTGTTTAATTATGGCACATGTTTCACAATCATGAATAACCTGAGCAATAGCGTCCATAGTTAAGTCCACCCCTCGGTCTCTGGCCCACTTATATGTTGCATCCCTTCCTTGATGACCTGAAGTCTCATGGGCCCACCGAGCTAGGAATAATTCACCCTTGTTCTGCCAGTCCAAGTCTATTTGAGCCACCTCAATTTTGGCAGCTCGATCAACCTGATGGTTATTTTTATGTTCTTCAGTAGCCTTACTTTTAGGCACATGAGCATCTACATGGCGCACCTTTACAACAATGTTCCTTATTCGGGCAGCAATGTCTTTCCACAGTTCAGCAGCCCAAACAGGTTTACCCTTTCGTTGCCAATTATCATCTTCCCACTGTTGCAACCACCCCCATAAGGCATTTGCCACCATCCATGAATCAGTATAAAGATGAAGCATTGGCCACCTCTCCCGTTCAGCCACATCTAAAGCCAGCTGAACAGCCTTTACCTCTGCAAATTGACTTGATTCTCCTTTACCTTCAGTGGCCTCTGCAACTTGTCGTGTGGGGCTCCATACAGCAGCTTTCCATCTGCGATGCTTCCCTACAATACGACATGATCCGTCTGTGAATAGGGCAAATTTCTTTTCGTTTTCTGGTAGCTCATTGTATGGTGGTGCCTCTTTAGCACGTGATACCTCTTCTGTAGGTGGTATTTCAATTTTTTTACTCTCAGGCCAGTCCATGATCACTTCTAGAATTCCAGGACGGCTGAGTTTTCCCATTCGAGCTCGTTGAGTAATTAATGAAATCCACTTACTCCAAGTGGCATCAGTAGCATGATGGGTGGAGGGAACCTGTCCTTTAAACATCCAGTTTATTACTGGCAAGCGAGGTGCTAGAAGAAGCTGAACCTCTGTCCCAACTACTTCAGAAGCAGCCCGAACCCCCTCATACACGGCTAAGATCTCCTTCTCAGTTGGAGTGTAGCGCTCCTCAGACCCTTTATATGCTCGACTCCAAAATCCTAGGGGTCGGCCTCGGGTCTCTCCTGAGGCTCTTTGCCACAAACTCCAGGTGGGACCTTTCTCTCCAGCAGCAGTGTAGAGGATGTTCTTCACATCCTGCCCCGTCCGTACTGGCCCCAAGGCCACGGCACGGGCTATTTCTTGTTTTATCTGCTCAAAAGCCTGCTGCTGCTCAGGACCCCATGAGAAATTATTCTTCTTCCGTGTTACCTGATAGAGAGGGCTCACTATGTGGCTGTAGTTTGGGACATGCATTCTCCAAAAGCCCACTACTCCCAGAAAAGATTGGGTCTCTGTTTTATTTGTGGGCGGAGACATAGCAGTGATTTTGTCAATCACATCTGCTGGGATGTGACGACGTCCATCTTGCCATTTTATGCCTAAGAACTGGATTTCCTGGGCAGGCCCCTTCACCTTGCTGCGCTTAATGGCAAAACCAGCTTTCAAAAGAATTTGGATTATCTGTTTCCCTTTCTTGGAAACCTCTGCTGCTGTATGGCCCCACACCACAATGTCATCAATATACTGCAAGTGCTCAGGAGCATTACCCTGTTCCAAAACAGCTTGGATCAATCCATGGCAAATTGTTGGGCTGTGCTTCCACCCCTGGGGTAAACGGTTCCAGGTATACTGAATACCTCTCCAGGTAAAAGCAAACTGTGGCCTACATTTTGCAGCCAATGGGATGGAAAAGAAGGCATTAGCAATATCAATGGTGGCATACCACCTAGCTTCTTTTGACTCCAATTCATACTGGAGTTCTAGCATGTCTGGTACAGCAGCACTTAATGGAGGTGTGACTTCATTCAGGCCACGGTAATCTACCGTCAGCCTCCATTCCCCACTGGTTTTACGCACTGGCCATATGGGGCTGTTAAAAGGCGAGTGCGTTTTGCTAATCACTCCCTGATTTTCTAATTGGCGAATCAGCTTGTGAATGGGGAGCAATGAGTCCCTATTGGTGCGGTACTGCCGTCTGTGAACCACTTTGGTGGCAATTGGTACCTCTTGGTCTTTTACCTGGAGCAACCCCACAGCAGAAGGATCATCTGACAGACCAGGTAAAGTTGACAGCTGCTTAACACCATTTGTGTTTACAGCAGCTATCCCAAAGGCCCATCGATACCCCTTGGGATCCTTGAAATATCCCATCCTAAGGTAATCGATTCCCAGTATACATGGAGCCTCTGGACCAGTCACAATAGGGTGCCTTCGCCAGTTTTTACCAGTGAGGCTTATTTCGGCCTCCAACATAGTCAATTCTTGGGAACCCCCAGTCACTCCATGGATATATATTGGTTGTGTCCCTTGGTGACTTGAGGGCATTAGGGTGCATTGTGCACCAGTGTCCACCAAGGCTTTATATTTCTGTGGTTGAGATGTGCCAGGCCACTTAATCCACACAGTCCAGTATACTCTGTTGTCCCTTTCCCCCCCCTGGCTGGGGGCAGGGCCCCTCTATTGTTTACCTCGTTGACTTGCAGCAACTGGAACTCTCCCCTTCTTGGAAGAGTTCACCTTGGTAGTTGTTTCACCTTGTAATTCTTTCACTCGTGCCTGAAGTGCAGAAGTGGATGAATTACACCACTTCTTCATGTCCTCCCCATGACTACAGAGGAAAAGCAACAAGGCAAGACGTGTAGTCTCATTGTTGATTCGAGGTGACTTATCATCGTCATTTGCTTGAATACGAGGACGTCTCTTTTTAATGGTTGAGATTTTCGATGATACAGGTCGAGAGGAACTCATGTTGTTTAGCTTCCTCAAGAGGCGATTGTGGAAATCCTGGTTTCCATCATCTTGTACCACCGTGGATTCATCTACATCAGGCACATTAGCCAATTTGTCAATAATATCATTTTGTGTTCCCTCCACTTCGTTTAACCTTTCCACAATTTTGACAATGGCTGAAGTATACAGATTAACTTCTGTGGCGCTTATAAATAATTCAAGTTCCTGAAGTCTGCCAATTAGTTCATTCACAAAGGGTTTCCTGTCCCCTTTGCCATATACTAATGCAAGTGCACTGGCATGCTTTTCTGGAGCTGCTTTTGTAAAGTCACGCCACATTTGTCGTGGAACGCGGACTGCTTCGGGATCATGTAATTGGTCTGGATCATTACGATTGAACTCGCGGCTGTATAGCATTTCCACCAGAGCATTTTCTCTCAAAAACTGGATACCTTTCTCAATATCAGTCCATTTCTTTCTCTCAGGCTCCAAGTCCCGTTTAAAGGGGAATCTATCTCTTACTGCTATCAACATCCGCTTCCAGAGGGTGTAGGACCGATTTTGGCATGTGCCAATACCTCTGTCCACACGTGGGTCCCTGGAAATGCTACCCAGTTGGCGAGCTTCACTGCCATCGAGCCATGCACTGTTGGCACCATTGTCCCAGCAGCGAAGTAACCAAGTGACCATATTTTCTTTTGGCTGACGTGAGTAATCCTTTCTTAGATCTCGAATTTCACTCAGTTTAAAAGATCGATCAATAATGGTCGTAATACTTTGCTCACCTTTTGCTCTATCAAGAGTCCCAGGTGTTGATGGTGGCAACTGTGTTGATGAGGCTGCCCCATCTACAAGTTTGGACTTGAGAAATTCTCGTAAAGAAAAAGTAGCTTTTGGCTCCTCTTCTGACTCTGACCCTGACCCTGATGCTTGTGTTATTTCCTCCAGGTAACCCTCCTTCTTTTTCCTCTCTCCTAACTTTCTCTGCTCCTCTAACTTCTTCTGCTCCTCTATCATCTTCTGCTCCTCTAACCTCTGCTCCTCTATCATCTTCTTATACCCCTCTAACATCCTCTGCTCCTCCAACTTCTTCTGGTCTTCTGACTCCCCCTGCTCCCCTGAGTCTCCTGAGTCCTGCTCTCCTAACTCCCTCCGCTCTTCTAACTCCTTCTGCATTTTCTCTAACTGAGTTGAAACTTTTTTTGTCTTTCGCCCTCTTACAGGGGCAACCAACATTGTATCTGGTGTCCCAGATGGTTGGTCCAATTGGACTACCTGTGCCCCCGGTGGCTGGTCAGATTGGACTACATGTGCCCCCAATGGCTGGCCAAATTGGACTACATGTGCCCCTGGTAGTTGGTTAAATACATTCAACTCACCCTGGAGGGCACATAGCTGGTCTCGGAGAGCGTTCCGCTCAAACTGGACAGCACCAAGCTCAGTCTGGAGGCTGTTGTAGTTGGACTGGAGAGTGTTGTATCCGAACCGGAGGACGTTATGCTCGGCCTGGAGGGCAGTGTGCTCAGTCTGGAGAGTGTTGAGCTTGGTCTGGAGGGCATTGTGCTCGGTCTGAAGAGTGTTATGCTCGGACTGAAGAGTGTTGTGCTCGGTCCGAAGGGCATTGTGCTCAGTCTGAAGAGCGTTATGCTCGGACCGGAGGGCATTATGCACAGACTGAAGAGTGTTGTGCTCGGACTGGAGGGTGTCACAGTTGGATTGGAAGGCATCATGCTTGGCCTGAAGGGTGCCGCACTCAGACTGGACGGCGTCATACTTGGACTGGAGAGTGTTGTGCTCGGTCTGGAGGGCATTGTGCTCGGTCCGGAGGGCATCGCGCTCAGTCTGGAGAGTGTTGTACTCGGACCGGAGGGCACTGTGCTCGGACTGGAGAGTGTCGTGCTCGGACCGGAGGGCGCTGTGCTCGGACTGGAGAGTGTCGTGCTCGGACCGGAGGGCGCTGTGCTCGGACTGGAGAGTGTCGTGCTCGGACCGGAGGGCATCGCGCTCAGTCTGGAGAGTGTCATGCTCGGACTGGAGGGTGCCGTGCTCGGACTGGAGAGTGTCGTGCTCGGACTGGAGGGCGCCGTGCTCGGACTGGAGAGTGTCGTGCTCGGACCGGAGGGCGCTGTGCTCGGACTGGAGAGTGTTGAGTTGGGATTGCAGGGAGCTTTTCTCATCCCAAAGTTTTTCTGCGTCAGCTCTAAGATTCTCTTTCTCGTACCAGATTGAGTCTCGTTGGTACAGGAGATCTTTTCTCTCAGCTTCAAAAACTTTTTCTCTCTCTACCTTCTCATCCCAAAGTTTTTCTGCGTCAGCTCTAAGACTCTCTTTCTCGTACCAGATTGAGTCTCGTTGGTACAGGAGATCTTTTCTCTCAGCTTCAAAAGCTTTTTCTCTCTCTACCTTCTCAGTCCAAAGTTTTTCTGCCTCAGCTCTAAGACTCTCCTTCTCGGCCCTGAGACTCTCTCTCTCAGCTTCAAAAACTTCCCTCTCAGGAATGGTATTGACTAAGGCCCGATAAGCATTAGCTAGGCCCAAAATCATTTGTGCCTCCTGAGATCTGCCTGAGCCACAACATTCCTGCCTCAAATATGCAATCAAACTCTCAGGATTCTTCAAGTGTTCAGGAGTGAAGCTCCACAACACTGAAGATGTCTGTCCTTTGAGAATCTCTTCAATTCCCTGCCACTCAGTATTCTCTGGTTCTAGGGAAGACTTCCTCCGGATGTTATAAATCCAGATACTGAGTGAGATTATTACAATAATCAACAGTAAGATCAGGGAGATTAAGAGTGTGGCCCACTGATCATTCAAAAACTGCATAAAGGATTCATAGAAAGAAAGAGGAGCACGCTTAAAAATCACCATTTCTGTATAATTAGTTGCATTAGTTGCTCCCTCTGGAGCTGTATACAGATACGAAGTGAGCATTGCTAACCATGCTTTCAATCCATTATACAATTGTATAGCTCCATAAGAAAAAGTGGCCAGCTTAAACATGACCCAATATGTTCGGAGCGTCTCAAAAAAGGAACCAATGGCACACAGTCCCTGGTAAAACAAATTTAGTAGAGAAAACATTTTTTTTTTTCCCTCCAATAGAGAGAAAAAAGTAAAAGAAAACAAAGCTCAGCAGTGTTTATAAAATATACCGGAGTATTGGCAGTCCGCCTGGACTTTCAAGGTCAAGCTCGCAGGTGCAGAATCGCAAACACGAGATAGCTCCTTAACAGGGAAAAAAACTCGTAGCTCTGTTAAAAGCTAAAAGAGCAACAGAAGAAAACACAGAAAAAACAGCAACTCAATTTGCCCGCATCCTCCACCAAAATCTGTCACGGTTTGAACTAAAAATCCACCTGCGCCCGTGACAGGGGCTGTGGGCCCCGGAGGGGCCCTAGGCCGAAAGGAAAAAAATTAATTAGGAAAAGAAAACAGCGGCAACGATCTAAGGAGGCACACTTATTTACTAAATACTATATCGAAAATACAGGATAACACAATATAATACAGTATAATTGAAAATTGAGCTAACGAATCAAGCAAAATAGGAGAGAGAATGAGTCCCGTAACCGAGAGGCCTACTGTAAATCTAGGCGAACGGCTGAAGGCTCCCACACACTCCCCTGAACGCCAGAACTCGAAAGACGTCAGTCTGTTCTGCGACAGAGTTAATATAGAGTCCAGGTCCCGTGACCTATCGTGTTGTTCCCTGGGAGATGTAGTCTTCTTCTGTAAGTTGCAGATTCAGTAAAATTATTCATGCTTTATATGATGTTATGATGTGGAATACTGATAGCAAAAAATACAAAATTATTAAACCATGACATCTGTAGAAATGCCTGGGATTCCTCCAGCCCAAGTGCAAAACCTTGCACTTTGCTGTGTTCAACCTCATTAGATTCACGTAGGCCAACCTCTCGGTTGAGCTCCCTCTGAATGGCATCCCTTCCTTCCACTGCGTCAGCCACACCACTCAGCAAACAGCAGAAGGTGCACTCCATTGCATCATTGGTGTCTCTGATAACCATGTAAAAAAGCACTGGTCCCAAGACAGACTCCTGGATGACACCACTTGTTATCGGCCTCCACCTGGACATAGAACCATGAATCACCACCCTCTGTCTGTGGCCTTTCAACCAATCCCTTATCCACCAGGTGGTCCACCTGTCAAATCCACATCCCTCCAGTTTAGAGATAAGGATGTGGTGGAGGGCAATGTCAAAGATCTTGCTCAAGTCCAGGTCAATGACATCTGTTACCTTCCTTTTGTCCACAAATGCCGTCACTCCATCATAGAAGGCCACCAGACTGGTTAGGCATGGCCTTCCCCTGCTAAAGCCACGCTGCCTGTCTTGGATCACATGCTCATTTCTTATGTGATCAAGCATGTCTTTGAGGCAGATCTGTTCTCCACCATCTACATCAGTTACACATTTGAATCAAATAATTGGTGTTCCTGTCACCAAGAAAACCTCTTTGTCTTCTACTCCTGCTGCACTTCTGTGCTTTCATCAGAAGCAAAGGAAGAGACTACCTCCTAGATCCAAATTTTAAGAAACCAACACCCAATAGGTGTCATCTGAAGTAAAATAGCAGAGAAATTAAGATGACTCTTCTGCATCCAGCTTGGATCACTCCCTCACTCAGGCACACCACCATCAGATCAAGGAGATGCTGCCTTCAGCTTAGAGACTGTATGGGAAATCACAGCTTGAACCTCTGATTAATCAGCTGAGGCAAGTATTGGGTCAGCTGCGGGAGCACAGGTGAGAGTAATCTAGCTGTGCTCCCAGAAGGGGTGGACCTCAACTCAACCTCCTCTGAGACCTCATTTAAAGGCTGACCACCTCTGAGACAGCATGTCTTAGAGATTGCTCCCTAGTTGAGGCTGCCTCAGCTTTCTAGTCAAGGTATCGATATTGGTGAGTTTCCCTTTGCTAATAACCTTAGGCTATTTACCACCATCTTGGTTAATATCTTTTTATTAACCACCCTTACAGAGACCATAAGGGTTTGGGCTTCCAAACTCTCAGCAAGCATTTGGATCAGCCAGCTTCCTGCCGAGGAGCCCCCTGCATCACTGCTGCCTATTCTGGTACCGGACCCGCAGATGCTTCAGAGCTCATTAGCATGGACTTCCTTCCTCCCCTCAGCAGCTGCTCCTGCACTCACCTTCATTCCTACTCAGATACCGGCCGCTTCCAGCACCAGCTGACCTGCAAGACACAGAAAGGAAAGGTGGGAGTCATGCAAACGCACAAGCCCAAGGCTGTGTCACCACCACACATGGCAGCCTCGGGAAGTCAGCTGAAACTACAGCCTTTGTCAGAATGGAAACAGGCACCGTCAATTAAGTGTGACCTCTGAACTCATTGCCACCATCAGAAATAGGCACTGAAATCGCTCACTTCACTGCAGCTGGTTAACTCCAAATTCTTTTGCTTTTGGGAAAATGCGGACACGGAATTGAAGGACACCAGAAAAACGACATCTACTTCATTGTAGGTGGTTAAGCTTGGAAGCAGGACTTGAGCAAGAAATGCTTCTCAGCTCCTTGAAAGGCACTAATCCTGACCTCTGCCACAGGTGGCTGAGTGACACAAAAGTTGAGCTGCCCATTCAGAAGCACATGGAGCAGGCCATGGAGCGGTTACATACCAACACATGAACAGGCACTTTCCCATTGGAAGGGAAATCCCTTCTCCCTGCCATGCCATGCCCACACCGCTCCTCAGGGCTGCACTGACAGCACAGACAGAATTGAAACATCTTTTGTCATCATTGTGGCTTTTCACAGACCCAGACAATGAGATACTGGGTTGCTGTGTGGGTTCCCAGGCGGCACTGCCATTTCCAAGCCATTGCTTCCTAGGGGCACAGAAAGGAAAACGCCTGAACAAAATTTCACCCAGAGATTGCTATTTTACCATTCTTCCATGCAAAACAGGAGGACAGTACAGCGGATTTGTGCAGCTGCATCAACACCCTGGGTGCTAAAGGAATGCAAAGACAGAAATATCAAAACTACAAGGAGGGAAGCTATGTTTAGTAATATCTTTTCTCATTTACAACAGGCAGTTGGCACTACTAAAGGAAAATCCCAGGCCTCAGGTTCTGACAGTGCGACAATCTGGCACGGACTCAGATGTGAGTGATCCAAATGGTTTATTCCAGGTTCTAATACCACTTCTGTGAATTCACACGTTTTCTCTCTTAACTTTCCCACAGCCTTCACATGTCCACAGAACATCCCACAAACTCTCCTTTACGGCGCACGTAGGCACTCATCCCACCAGAGCCATCAGTCATTCCTAGCCATGTGCTTCTCCTCCAGTCACGGACAGTATCACACGGCCATAATGCATCTTAAATGACTTAGTTTTTCTGTTCTTTCTGGAGGTGTCCTTGGTTCCTAGCCTTACCTTCTCATGCCGTTCATCTTCCTCTGCAGCTCCTGCTCTGAAGAGTCTTCTTATGTTCCCACATGACAGGAAGAAAATGAAGACACAACCCCTGCCACCAAGGTCAGCTCTGCAGCACACGTTACCTGAGGAGCACTTGGCTACTCATGCAAACTGCACAGTGCCAGGAAGATTGTTACATGTTGCACTTCTTCTTCTCCTGGCTCAGAAATTAAATTTTCTACCTAGAAAATGGAAAACAAACAAACAAGCAAACAAAAAACAACAACAAAAAAAAACACCTCACCTGACATAAAGGAGACATGATTGTTACTATGGAATTCCGGAGGGCAAGGTATTTGCCCTCTCTATGAAGAAGCTGACTGCAAAGGACTAAGAACAGCCACGATCACGTTGAGAACTTGCGGGTAAAATTCGGGACTGAACCAATAATGGGCTTCTGGAGGTGAGGGTCTGCTCCAGGCCGCCTGGTCAAGGGAGCCTGTTGATGGGCCCTGCTTACTGCAGCTACCAGAAGCACCGCGCTCACTGACTCTCAACTTGATGGGGGATTCCAGTCAGGCTGGGAAATCAGCATGGCTGGCTGCAAGCTGTCTGAGAGACTGCTGGACTGCACTGGGAATAACTTTGTGGGCCAAGCATTAAGCACACCAAGCAGAAGGGAAGCATTACTGGACATGCTGCACAGCAGGGGTTAAGACTGGAGGTGGTCAGGGCTGTAGTGACCATGCCCTCCTAGAGTTCCTCATCTCAAGGAATGCGGGCCTGGCAAAAAGCAAAGTCAGGACCCTGAGCTTCAGGAGAGTCAGCTGCAGGCTGTTCAAAGAATTCTTGGACGAGGGACACTGGAAAACTGTTCTTAGGGGCAAAGGGTTCAAACATCCCTTTGTGTGCACCTGTGTGCAGCCCAACTCCTCAGCACAGCCCTGTGCAAGCACACATTTGTGCCACCGCATCCACGCACTATCTATGTGCTCACACACACTCACACAACCACATCCCTTAGTGCAGCCCTGTGCGCACACACACTCACACATGTGTAACCCCTTCCTTTCACTCCCAAAGTGCACGCACACACCGGTACCACAATGTCCTTGTGCAGCTCCAACACTCTGCACACCCCTGTGCACGTACATATATGTGCATGCTCGTCCTTGCACACATACCCACAGACCTACACACACCTGAGCAACACCACTGGTTTGTACACTCATGGACACAAATGTGTGTACAACACCATCCATGCACAAATACACACACACACACACATGGATCCCCACTGCTTTGCACAATGCTGTGCACACTCACATGTGTCATGCACTGATTTCCCATCCAGTCCTCGAGGGGTCACTTACTTAGGACAGGAGTGCAGGGGAGCAGCCAGAAGCTGTTTGCATTCCCTGCTGTCTGCTGGGCAGCTTTGCTGGAGATGCTTGAGTTGCTTTGCTTTTCCTTGGGAGGTGGGAAGGAGCTTTGAATTTGAGGCACATCCCGTGCCAGAGCATCCCGATGGCACAAGGGGGATCAGGGCCCCTCTATTGGTTACCTCGGTGGCTTGCAGCAACTGGAACTTTTTGCCTATTGAGAAAGCTAAAAAGTGTGAGTTCCTCCTGACCCATATCAACAAAAATCTCAACCATAAAAAAAGAGACGTCTTCGTATTCAAGCAAATGACAACAGTAAGACCATGCATGTTGTTTTGTTGTATTTCCTCTGTAATCATGGGGAGGATATGAAGAAGTGGTATAATTCATCCACTTCTGCACTTCAGGCACAAGTTCCTTAGAATTGGAAGAGACCCTTAAAGGCCATCTAGCCCAGCTCCCCTGCAATAAAAAGGGACATTCACAGCTAGATCAGGTTGCTCACAGCCTGGTCATTAGTCATCCCAGAGGCAAAACACACACTGAATGATCTCTCCTTCAGTCATAAATCCTTGGAGACAACAGCATTGACACTGCATGTTACTGAAGCAGTAAAAGAAATTGCTCCTGTAACTCTCCTTGTGTTAAGTAAAATGATGATAAAAAGCAATGGAATGCTTTGGCAGGACACCAAAACCATCCTCCTTCCTTGATATCTGCTGCAATGGAACCTTCCACTGGAAGAAAGCCTCTGATGACTTGTCACCCCAGAGAGGTCAGCTTTAGAAGCAGGACTGCTGCACAATAGAATGAACTGGAGCTCCTTAGCATCTCTTACATCCAGGAGGGGTGTGATCAGACCCACCTATCACCTTCAGGTGCGCTTTCTGACACCTTGTCTGACTTCACTGTCACTGTGCCAGCATCCTCAGGCTTAACCTGCTTCATTGTCAGTGTGCAGCAATTGCCAACGTTCTTGATGTCATTGTAATTGTTGGTGTAAAGGAGGTTGCCATTCAGGAACCATTCCACGTCCTCGTCATTATGGGACAGCTTGCAGGAGAAGACAGCAGAGCTCTCTTCTTCAATTTCTACATCCTGCAGGTGCTTCGTTACTTCTACATTGCGGGCTGTGGGGAAACAAGGTGAACTGTTACCACTGTTACTATAAATCATACTGGGATGTGGTAGAATGGTTGGACTAGATGATCTTTGTGTAATCATCTATGTGAAGATAATACATGTATAAAGTTAGCAGGAGAGAACGGCAGAAGTCAACCTCAAGAAGAGAAATCTGAGGTGAAATAGGACATGGAAGAGGCCACCCTCCCTGCTCATACCTTCAGCTGTCAGCGTGGCCTCAGTCTCTGCAATTCCTGCCTTGCACTTGTACACACCAGCATCATCGGGCTTCAGCTTCAGAATTCTGAGCTCTACTGAATGCTTATCCCTCTTGATCTTGTACTTCTCAGAGGGCTCGATGGGTGTGCGGCCCTTGAACCATTTCACAACCTTTGGAGAAGGCCTGAAGTCACAGGACAGGATGACAGAATGACGTTCCAAAGCTGTCTTGTCCTCCAACTTCCTGGTGATTTCTATATGGTAATCTGCAAAGCAGGGGTGGAAGAGAAGAAAGGATGAGGACAATTGGAAGAAGAGGAAAGTCTCTTGCGTGTATTCCATTCCAATTAATGTCAAGTTCACAATGGTTCTTTGAACGACTCTAAAGATAAAACAAACGATTGTCTATAGGGAATGCCATTGACTACATTTCTATGAAGTAATACTGTACAGTATCTACCAAATGCAAGGTCCAGCTCTTGTTCTGTGCTTATTAAATTGCTCCCAATTGTTGAGGCTTTTATTCAAATAAGAGTGAGTTGAAAATATAACAAGTACTTTAGGATGTGAATGGATAATCTTACGCTGGGGACAACAGCAGATAAAAAGCCTGCAAGTTTCTTTCAGATGAAATCAATGACAAACCGCACCAAATTTAGGTGCTACCAAACTTAAACTTGTCTAGTTCAGAAATACAATTAATTTCACCTGATTTGACTTCTTTGCTATAGCCAAGGACAAAACCTCAGCTCTGTAAATCTGAATAGTAAGCACATCACAGCTATTCAAACACATCTTTTACTGAGATGCAGCTGTCTCATTTAGTGTCCAACGACTTTGAACTGGAAAAGGAGCAGACCAAAGCAGAATCTAAACATGGCTTCTACAAGGACTGATCAAATGCGGCCACCGTCAAATTCAAAGTATCTGATACAGAAGGATCACACTCACTGTCAGACAAAACCTCTTTGGAGAGGTGAACTGACTGCCCTGTTCACCCCCACTTTGGAAATAACTGCACTCATTTCCTACCTGCTCCCAGCAGTGTGGGATGGTGGGATAGCATCACACTTCCCACACTAAGCATCCCACCATGTCACTTGTTCCACCTAAACCTCAGTCCCAAAACAAAAGGGGAACTCGCTTCTGAACCCTCTTCACTTCATTTCAGATGTCTTATATGCTTGATCTCCAACCCACCCCCCACTCAGGAGAAAGACCCCCCGCTTACACCCTACCATCTTGTTGCATTCTGATGTTGTCATCAGCCTTCAGCTTGTTGTCCTCTTTGTACCACTGGGTCTGAACCTCATCGTGTGAAATCTCACAGACAAAAGATGCACTCCCATATTCATTCACTTCCACATCTTCCAGTGCTTTAACAATCTTGATATCTCCAGCTGTGAAACAGTAGAGATATATTTGTCAGGGTATTTCCAGAACTGAGTGCAGCATCTTTTCCTTACACATATTTGCATAGAAAATAAGTAGGATTATGTTTTATTCTAAACCATCATCCATTCCTGAGTCATTTCTCTCTTCAACACAGTCAATGCATTATTGCCCTTGAACTTAAAGACAGACCTACTAGCTACAATGGAGCTCCCTGCAAACAGTTTTCATGGAAACCAGAATCTCATTTATTCTAAAACCTTTCAAGCAAAATTAAGGGTAGAAAAACAATAGAACTGACTGAATCTTTAAGGTCATTTAGTTCCAGTCCCCCTGCTATAGGCAGGGACACCTCCCTCCACACCAACTCTTCTCCTCAGGGTCAAGGCTTCTCTCAAATCATTCTCCTCTAAGCCTGTGCCTGTGCTTGGGATTGCCCTGACCCAGGTGCAGGGCCTTGTACTTGGCCACACTCAAGTTCATGAGGCTGCCAAGGGCCCACCTCTCCAGCCTGTCCAGGTCCCTCTGAGTAGCATCCCTTCCCTCTAGCACATCAACAGCACCGCTCAGCTTGGTGTCATCTGCAAACTTGCTGAGGCTGCATTTGATTCCACTCTCCATGTTGCCTACAAAAATGTTAAATAACACTGGTCCCAACACCACCCTCCACCTGGACACTGAGCTATTGACTGCAGCTCTCTGAGTGTGACCATCCAGACAGTTCCCTATCCTGCAACTGGTCCATCCATCAAAACCATTTTTCTCCAGTTTGGTGACCAGGATGTCATGCAGGACGGGATCAAATGCTCTGCACAAGTCCAAGTAGATGATGTCAGTTGCTCTCCCATTATCCACTGATGCTGTTACTCCATCATGAAAGGCCACCAAGTTTGTCAGACATGGCTTGACCTTGATGAAGCCATATTGGTTACCACCAATTACCTCATCTTTATTTTCCAAACTATGCCAAGGAGAACTAGACAGAACTCTACAGTGTTGTGTCACTACAAACCTGTCTGAACCATTGGCTTCTCTGCATGCTCATCACTAGTCTCTCCTTAGCTTGTGTGCCTACAAACAATGTATGGGGAATGTCAGCCACAAATCTTACCTAGGGGACATCTTTGCTTCAAAATCCTTTGAACATCACACAATCCCTTTTAACTCTCCAGGTCTGCATTTAGTTATGTCAGAATCAGGCCATATTTCTGTGCTGCTATATCCCTTTCCTTCTGAAGGGCCTGGATACAACTTGGATTAACCTCAGGAGAAGAGTTCCTGCATAGAATCATAGATTTACCCAGGTTGGAAAAGACATTGAAGATCATCAAGTCCAACCGCAGCCTAACCAGTACCCTAACTCTAAAAACCCTACACTAAATCATATCCCTGAGTACCACATCCAAAAGGCTCTTAAACACAACCAGGGATGGTGATTCAACCACCTTTCTGGGGAGCCTATTCCAGTACCTAAAATCTCTAGTATCTAAATCTCTCTAAAAGAGCACAGGTATTAATCTGACCAGAAAGGTTCCTGTTTGTTCATAAAATGAGCCTTTTCCGCTCCATCTTGCATAGGCCACTGGGCACAGGGTAGCTGGGAGACCACAGAAAAAGTGGTTCTGTGAGCAATAGGGAAACTACTGCCTAATCCAACTCCTCCAATCTCTGCGCTCTGCCAGCATGTCTAAATAGGGTGGCAGATACACACAGGAGATAAATATTTCCACTTCCCTCAGCCAACACTGCTCTGAATTTCTATGGGACACACAGTTAGATGAAAAGGCATTTGACAAAGAAGGAAATGAAAGAGTTTAATCTGCTGTGTCATTCTCTCGGTAGCCAGAATAACTAACCCTCGCCAGTGTTAGTTCAAAGAATAGGCAGATTTTATCTCCTGACATGAGCAGTAATTCAAAGAAGCTGGTATATGATCCAGTATCCTGCATATTCACTGCAGGCAGGAAAAGACATTATGAGATAAGGGAGATCTACACATCACTTGTTATGAACACCTCATAAAGATAAAACCACACACAAGAGGAGAGTTTAGGAAGAGGACCACTCTTGGACTACTTTCCAAGAGGCATCAATTAGTAACTCTCTTCGCTCATTTTTCACACTACTCCACAGTGTCCTCCTGAGCCCCCTTACTCCTGTTGCCAACTGCTGATGCAGGGAATCCTGAGGAACCAAGGATTCATAGTTGTTCCATCAGTAGTCCTTGGTCAGCTCTCCCTCCCTGCCCCTTCTGTTTTGATCCCACTAACCAAATTTTAGTTAGTCTGAAAAGAGGATGGAAACCTCCGCAGCAATTAGTTTCTAAATATCTTGCAATGGGCAGCTTGTAGGAGCCCCATCTCAATGCCCACAGCACAGGAGGCAGGACTGCTTAGCCCATGCACTAGTGCATTTACCAGCACAGATGTAAGCCCAGATCTATGCACACCAAATACAGGCTCTCAGTTTGCACAAGGAGGCATCCATGGAGCTGAAGTATTAGGCAGATATTGTGGTGGGGCAGCAGTTATTGAGACGCCAGACAGAAAGGACACAGATAACGTGGCAACTCAGCTTTACCATTATGACTGATGATGGAACATCTAATTTCACTGCTCAAAAGAGAACTTCCATATAACTGGAAAGAATGAAATTCACAGGGGAAACCACACACAGACACACACAAAAGCAATACAAAGGAGATGAAGGATGGTTCACATACTAGTGATTCACTCTGAGACGCAAGCAAATGAAAGAGTATCCCCAACCATTTGCCTCCTGAAATGCTAAGTATATAAACTCATTGCTGTGATAACTCTGCCAGACGTGAGTCATACACTGTAAAACCTTATGGGGTCAATCAGTTTAACTTCATAAATTCATTACACCAACAAAAACAGACCATCGTGTCCAGGCTGGTTCATTTCAGCTCTTCAAAGCTGTTGGTAAAACTGCCTGAGAGCTGAAATGCTTACCAGCAAAAGCTAAAAACTGTAAATCAAATGTAATAGGCTGGCTTTGTCTACTGTATAGAAATGATGCCTGAAAAAAAGAAAATAAAAAAGAACGTAAACCAGAACAAATGGAATGGCTACATAAAACAGCCAGTACTGAAACAGCAACCCAACCTGGTTGCAGAATGAGAGAGAAAATGAGAGTTCACCAAAGTCATGGGACAGGACACATGTTCATGTTCATGCTAACACTGAACCCAAGTGGCCACATGAGGACAGCATCTAGTAGGAAATCAGAAAAAAGCATCCTTTCATACGTCCCTTGGGAAGGTGGCATCTACCAGGGCACAGCAGACCCATGTGTTCAGTAACAAGTCTGATGCTTCAGAGCCCAATGATGAGCTACAAACTGGGGTTTAACCAATGCAACACATGGAGGGAAAATCTGTCTTGAGCATAAAGAAGAAAGAGAAAGGTATCCAAAAGGACTAACCAAGAAATGCCCAAACTGCCCATGAAGCATTTCTTCCCGTGGTGCAAAATACCACAAGAGGATTTATTTGCTCTTTCAGTTAAACATAAAATGAACCTTTAGGGTAGCTGATGTCTTGTCTTAGGCTGCTCAGCATGTGGATGTTCCCTGATCTTCATATTCACACTTGTGAATAATGAGACTTCTCTTATTTCCCTGGGAAGTAATGCCCACTTTTTTACTTTGACAGAGCTCCTTCCCATCCTAGAAGGGAAAATATCAAGTCAGATCTCCATTAGTCCTTCCATCTCTGCACTGAGCAAAGGGAGCCTTCAGATCTATGCTTAATTCACCCACTCCCCTAGAATTAATGGAACTGTGCTTACTGGAACATATGCTGAAGCTTAAGCACAGTGCAGTGTTTTCAACATGAAGGAATGGCTATAGAACATGCATAAATTCTGGCTGACCTATGACAGCTTAAAGCACTGCGGAGGACTGTTAACAAGCCTGTTTGGACATCACCTTGAATAAATGACGTTATCCCCAAGTAAGGGAAGGAACAGCTGAGCACCAGGGAGGTACACAAAGTGCCAGAGCAAATTCTCACACTGTCAGGTGCAAAGAAAACTGAGATTTCACCCCAAAAACCCAGTTCACAACAAGGCTACAAAATCCCGGCTGAGAATTTCTGTGTTAGACTTGAAGCTCAAGACTGTACTGTAGTTCAACCAACAATATTTTGTGCAGCATGACCTAAAAAGTTCACAATAAAACCAAAACAAACTTCAATTTCAACTTGATAAATGAACTCAGGACATAATAACAAAGAGTGCTGATCTGGGCAAATAAAAGAGCATAAAGAAAAGAGAGCAGTGAAAAAGCTATCAAGGAAAAGCTCAGACTCGCATCCCTTGGAAGTGAAATTAAAGGCTCTCATTCATTTCCAGAGAAGTCAGAAAGGAAAATACCATTACATGCCATACCTTGAACCACTTGACGTCCATGTTGGGCCTGGACAGCTCACACTCAAATGTGACCTTGTCCTTCTCAATGACGCTACTGTCTGCCAATGGTTTGCTGATTTTCACAGGCAATTCTGAGAAGGAGAAAGAAGAATGTGGATTTAGTTGTTCATAACCAGGTCCATGGGTGCTGTTAAATGGATCCTTCCAGATGGAAAAAACATTTCAGGTGGCCTCCTAGATTTTACCCCTTTTTGTGTTGCACGCAAGACTGAAAAAAAAAATTACTTCTGCAAAGTTCTTCTTGTCATAAGGAAACAAATATTTGGGGAATGGCAGAACCAGGTAAAATTTTCCTTCACGTCAAGAAAGTATAAATTTCACTCTCATGCTCTTGGTGTGGTTTCTGCTATGATTATTTGGACTAATTAAGCTTCTCCCTGATGAAAGCCTAGAAGTATATCACAAGAAGGACCAACTTACCCGTGACCTTTTATTTGTCTTACTCAAGCATCTCCTCCTGACCAAAACTGACAATAAAAGATTCAGCCAGACTACAGGTTTGAGCAGCTGAGTTGTTTCTAGGATCTCCTGCAATCTCAAGCTTGGAACACACACTTGTCTTTTGACTAAGTGTCTCTTATAGTGCAGTAAAACAACAGGTTTTCACACAGCGATTCCTCATTTACCTTGATCTGAAATCATTCTCAAACCATGTGGGATCAGTCCAGGGAGAAGGGGAGGGGAGGGGAAGGGAAAGGGGAAGTCCACAGTCCTCTAAAATCAGGCTTCTTAGCCTAAAGCTCAACAGCAAATAGCAGTCCACTTCCCCACATTGCTAGACTCCGAGCATTTAAAGAACATCAGCTGACCTCATTATGAGCTCTAACATAGCCAAAGGAATTCATATATTCAAATATTCTCTTGAGTGATGAGAAATATGGAGCATAACTTCAGACTTCTGCTGTTAAACTCTCACTTCTATCATAAACCAGAGTAAGAGTTCAATGCTGTTTTAGATGGAGGACTCATTTTAAATAACTCATCTCATTAAGGCTTGGATTCCCTACTACAATTAGTTAAATTCCAGTTTGGATCATGCTTCACCTTGGATCACTTAGGGCTTCAGCCACTTATTGGAACTAACTCAATTTGTCTACAGAGAAGCTGTTTTCTATAGCAACAATAAGCTGTGATTGCAACTGGATGTCGGGAGAGCACAAATCCCGCAGTTATCCTGTACCAACATCCTCTCCTTCCATCAGAACAGCAAGTTTTTAAACCAGACTCATGCAAGCTTGCATGACACACCTTGTGTAAAACTGTTGGCAGCCATCAGGACAGCCAGTTGCTTCCTGTATAGACACTGTTCCATCAGTTTTGGTTTTTTGTCTCGCTAGAACAACAGCCAGTGTCTGAAAACTCCCACAACTGAAGCAACCACGCTGATATACCGCAGTCACTGGAGGTGCTCAAGAGCCACGGGTATGTGGCACTGGGGACGTGGTTAGTAAGTCCAGTGAGGGTGGGCTGGGTTGGACTCAGCTATCTCAGTGGTCTTTTCCAGCCTTGGGTGCAACTTGTAAGAGGGAATGAAGCAGCAAACTGCCCAGCACTGAGCTGCATTCTTCTGACACATGGTATCAGTGAACTGCTTTATTTCCCTATCTTCTCTGGAGCTATTGATCTAACCTAACTGAAAAAGTAAGCCTGAACCTAGATATAAATCAGGATCATAGTCACCCATGGTTGCTTATATATTCAGAAAGACACTCCAGAGGGTAATTCAGCGCATCTAGAAATTAAAGTAGAAGTTCCTTAGTCAAAAATATTCCACAGCCAGATTTTCACCTCGCTACCACTACATTAAAAAGGAGAATCCAACTTGTGGTGTGGGTCATTGATGTTGTTCCGGGGGGAATTGTGGCTGTTCCATGCCCACAGGGTAGAAGACAGCCAGTCTTCCTCTAAGCCACATAAAAAGCTGCTTAGTGCTCCCAAAGCGAATGCTCACCAGTTGTTTCCAACTTGAAGGTCATCTTCTGGCCAGCAGCCTCGCAGATGTATTCTCCAGCATCTTTCTTCTCCAGCTGCTCCACAACCAGACGCCGTGTTTTGCCCACAGATTCCATTCTGAACTTTCTGGAGGAGGCAAGCAGTCTTCCATCCTTGTACCATTTTACTTCGTTTGGATCCTGTGCTACTTCACAGCTGAGGGAGGCACTTGCTGCCAGGGCAGCACTCACCTCTTTCTGCACCTGCTCCTGGTTTATAAACACAGGTTTTGGCTCTGAGGGAAGAAAAGAAAAAGTATTGACTGAGGGACCGAAATGAGACCAACTTGCAGGTTTGTATGTACAGGTTGGAACAGGTTTAGGTTACCACTTGTGCCCAAACTAATAGCCTTCACTAGAGAATATCAGCTCTTCTGTTGAAACAAAGTGTCAAATCTAGGCAAGAAAGAACCTAGGAACTGAAGGAACCAAGAGGGTCCTTGAACACCAGTCCCATGGTTGCAAGTCACTATGCAAACATATTGAACCCAAAAGAACATCTGTCCTGCAGGCAACCAAAACCTGAGTTCCTTTTACTTAAGACCCACTGTGAAACATCAAAACACATAAACATGTGATAGTCAAACCACTGGCTGCCTTTTCATGACCCAGAACAGTACTCCTGGCTTCCTGAACAGACTCCTCATGGCCTCTACCATTGCCACAACTGTGACTGTCAAAGGCACAAAGGAAATATGCTCACCAACGCAGTCCTTTGTTCTTTGTGTGTGATTTGCAGATATCTATCTTACTTTGAGCTCTGGCAATAGTCAGCTCTACCAGGTCTCTTACTGTGAGTAGCAGACTCACCTATCCAGATGCAGCCTCCAACATAAAGGCATAGTAAAAAGGCAGTGTACTACTAGGAGAAGTTCCTGCTTCTCCTGCCATGAAAGGCTGCACGTAGAACATGCACTCCAGCCTCACTGCACATACTTATCTTAGTCAAATGTTTAGGTGAACAAGAATTACAGTTTGGGATCTCAGGCACAGGAGAGATTTGAATAATATCTTGAATATTGCTTCCACTGTACATATATTACTAATTATTGCTCTACAGACAGACTGAAACAGGTCTTTGTGTCATACTGAAACCAAATACTTTCTACAAACCCAGGCAATCAAGTCTAGGGAAAAAACCTCAGCACAGACTACAGTGATCCAGGTGCAGTATAATAGAAACTAGATTTTACTTTACTGTTCTCTGCTGTATTTCATACAACACCTGTCTTACCTGTGACATGAATCTTGAAGGTGAGTTTCTGGCCAGCAGCCTCGCAGCTGTACTCCCCTGCATCTTTCTTCTCCACCTGGCTCACCACCAGCCGACGCTGTTTGCCCTCTGACTCTACCTTGAACTTCTTGCTCGAGGTGATCAGTTTCCCCTCCTTTTATCACTTGACCTCTGTGATAAAATGTTTGCTCATTAAGACCGGGATGTGGTAGCATTGTGGTGGAGTGCTTGTTCATTAGGACCGGGATATAATGGTGGAATATGGAGGCCACAAAGGTTGCAGAACACTCTAATTTTATGGGTAGATTGTGTACTCTGCGTAGTTACAGGCAAAGCGCGCCCCGATGGATACAAAGTTCCACGGAAGGACCAACCAAGGAACGACACACCAAGTCGCACGATCACAACCGACCAATTAAAGGACAATACGCTCGGGATGGACAATACAAAAGAAGTTGCAAGGGACGGGACGGCGCGGCAGTTGGAGGAACAATAATCCCCCTGTCGCCCAGCACTGAATTGCCTTTTAGTTTTACCCGCTACAATTAATAAAAGTTTATAATTGGAACATTATTGGCTCATTGCTTATAAATTGATGACAACCTCCATCTTCTCCTGGGCCACCTCGCAGCTCAGCGTGGCATTTTTCTGTTGTTGCAGCCTTCACCACCTTCTGTACCTTCTCCTTGTTTGTAAATACAAATTCTGGCTCTGAAAAGAGAGAGATACATTAGTTTGGCCTCTTGAAAGAAGAGCAGGTTTTGGGGAAGGAGTCAGAAAAATGAATCAGTTCTCCCAGTCTGATGCCCCAAGAGAATGATGTGGAGAGAAGTTGTGCAATTTATGGATGCCCCATCCCTGAAAACATTCAAGTCTAGGCTGGATGGGTGTTAGAGCAACCTAGTCTCAAAGAATGTGTTCCTTTCCAGGACAGAGATTGGAACTGGATGATCCTCCAGGTCCCTTCCAACAAAAGGCATTCTGTGATGCTTCTTGTATGACTCTCATGACTCTTTCGTCCCCTAGCTGCCATTTACTTATGTCTTCAAAACATCAACTTATACAAAACATTCCTGTAGTATTCTCTCCCATGCTAAATGAGCCCTTCCAAGACAAAAACATGTTACATAGAGCACACCCCCTAGTGCTTGACACAAAGCCCCTGTTCTGAAACTTCCTGAGACGCAGCTGCATTGCAGAGTTGTTCTAGTGGTACAGGCACGTGGGAATGGAGAAGTGCAATCAGAACTTTCTTGTCTATGGCCTCATTCCCACAGCAAAAGGAAATTCCTGAAGATTTTAAAAGATGGAGCTGCCTCACAACTGTATTTAGAATAATTTGTTCAATTTCCTCATCAGAAATTAACCACCCCAAAGTTCAGCTCCAAAAATTTTAAGCATAGCAGGGAAAACTTACAAACTAATGACCGTTTTCTAAAACATTCTAGAATGAAAGGCCAAAATGTGTTCTCTCTCACCTGTGACATGAATCTTGAAGGTGAGTTTCTGGCCAGCAGCCTCGCAGCTGTACTCCCCTGCATCTTTCTTCTCTACCTGGATCACCACCAGCCGACACTGTTTGCCCTCTGACTCCACCTTGAACTTCTTGCTCGAGGTGATCAGTTTCCCCTCCTTGTACCACTTCACCTCCATCTTCTCCTGGGCCACCTCGCAGCTCAGCGTGGCATTTTGAGTCAGTGCAGCCTTCACCTCCTTTTGTACCTTGTCCTTGTTTGTAAACACGTCTTCTTTCTCTGCAGGGACATCACAACAGTCACACCATTTTGCTGTAGTCTGCTGCAGAGCTTACTCCAGTTCCCCATTTTCATTATACTTGCCCTTCACAGGGACCATCATGATGCCTCATTAAGACAGGAAAATACTTTCCCCTCTATTTTGCCTTGGGAAATGAATAGGCATATCATTTCATACCATATCATAAATCTAAACATTTCGCAGTCTGATAGCAGATTTGGACATGAGATTTAGAACACCTGCATGCACTGCTGAACCTCCTCCCTTCTCTTTGTTTCTTCTGATGTCTCTCTACATTTCCAGTAAATCAGAAGGGAATGGCCCTCTAGAACAGGTTGCCCAAGGAGACTGTGGATGCTCCATCCCTGCAGGCATTCAAGGCCAGGCTGGATGTGGTTCTGGGCAGCCTGGGCTGCTGGTTGGCAACCCTGCACATAGGAAGAAGGGGGTTGGAACTGGATGAGCACTGTGGGCCTTTGCAACCCAGGCCATTTATGAGTCTGATTAGTGGCATTTTCCACCTCATTGTGTCATTCAAATTTTGTAACCAGATCTCATCAAACACCTCCCCTTTTCTCACTCCTTGCATGCCTGGTGTGCTCTTGCACTGTAACCCTGCAGACACCAGCTGACTACAAGAGCTGCACAAGTTACCCTCCTTGCCTATTGTTTGTTGCAGTAATTCATTCCTGGATGGAAAAGCACATGTAGAAAAGTGTTGCTATGACACTAGATGACAAAGAAAGTCCTATAGCCAAAATGTTTTGCACCAGAGAGGCTGTAAGTTGATCCTCCAAATGCAAGACACACAAAATGAAGTGTTCCTTTATCTCTGGGATTCCAAGCATTTTCTCACCTCTGACTTTCACTTGGAATGTTGCTTTGTCATCTTTTGTTTCACAGCTGTAGCTCCCTTGGTCTTTCAGGGTCACATTTTTGACCATGAGCTTGCGGTGCGTCCCCTGGGAGATGATGGTTGTCCTCTGGTCCTGCTTCACCTCTATTTGATCTTTCTTCTATACGACAGCTCCGCTTGCAGCTGACACCTCACACACCAGCTCCAGGTCTTCAGAAGGACTGACTGATATTTCTGGAGTCGTTTTGGACTTGCTGACAAAATTAATGGCTTCATCTGAAGAAAAAAAGAGAAAGTGGTTTACATCCTGACTCAGGCTTATTCAGCACAGCATTAAGATACAGTTAGAACTGATTGTAATGTCTCTGCTCATTACATCTGGGGGATCAAGTTTCACCTCTGGAGGTACTCACATACAAACGTGTGCTTGATTCTCCTGTGTAAGGAAAGAGTAAGTTCTATGCAGACAGTTCTTATTTCTTCTAATCAATTCTGTATTCTGCACATGTTCTTCTGAAGCTAAAATGAAGGCAGCTAAGTAACCTGTTTGCAATACATGAACAAACCAATTCAACACCTTGTCTCTAAGCTAACAAGCAGCGTTTGATGAGCACATCAGTATTTCATGCCCTTCATTCCATCCAGACTGTATTGGCAATAACTATGCTGGTATTAACAAGGATAGCAATTACAAGCAAAATGGTAGAAATACAGAAGATATAAGGAAAAGGGAACTCACCAGAGCTGAGGCGATCCTCCCTGGTGAGCGATCTCCAAGAGATGCTGCCTCAGTGAGGGTCAGCCCTTAAATGAGGTCTCAGAGGAGGTGGAGTCGAACTCCACCCCTCCAGGGAGCACAGCTACATAACTTTCACCTGTGCTCCCACAGCTGACCCCACACTTGCCTCAGCTGATCAATCAGTGGTTCACATTGTGATCTCCCATACACTCCACCCCTTCACAACGTGAACCAATGATTAGGTGAGTTCCCCTTATTACAGAGACCCAATCACGACGCTGATACAATCTCCCGTCGCATTAGATGTTGATATTATTCAAATGATGATGATTGGATGGGTGTTTATGATCTTCCATGGGCCAGTGCTTGATAGATGTTACCGGAGACAAATCATCTTGAAGTGCAGGTCCGTCTGCGTTTCATCAGTCCAGAGTAATGGTCCTAGAGGCTTAGAATCAATCTTAAGGGGAGTAATATAGATGTTTCAAGGGTACTAGGAGGGGAAGATCCGCCCTCCAGGGCAAGATACAGGCCGTATTCTTATCTTGGGTCAATACTTCTGCTTGTACTGGATTATGTCCCGGCCTCCGATACCATACCCTCTGGCCAGATATCTGTGGCTGTATAACTATATCTGGCACCAGAGGAGGAGTCTTGATCTGCCATAGGGACATAATAGGTGTTCCTTTAGCAATAAAGGCCGGAGTATTGACCACGATGTCAGTAGGCCATGTACCTATCACCGAGGGGGCGACTGAACCTCCCACCTCCAATAATCTCCCCCAAGGTGCAAGTAGGCCACACCATTTGGGTCCTACCTGCACCTTCCAAGGCCAATTTATCTTATGGATTCCCGGTTCTAAATTCTCAGGGGCAGGGAGCAGAAGATTATTTTCAGTACCAACCTGCGGTTTTACCTTATTATCGGTGCCTGTAATTTGGATCCTAAGAGGGGAGGCCCATATAGTTTGTAACATTTTCAGGGCACTGGGTCTGCCATCCCGAGGTCTTTCATTCAGGTCCCGCACGGTTTCATATAATCTTTTTGTCCACCCCTGCAGGGACTGAGAGTCTGTTTTCAGGGCAGCCTTAAGGATACCATTATAACGTTCAATAAGGCCTGCCCCTGTTGGGTTATATGGCAGGTGGAATCGCCATTCAATGTTGTTTTCTTCTGCCCAGCGCTGTATCATCGCTCCAGTGAAGTGAGTCCCTTGGTCACTCTCGATAACTTGAGGTGTCCCGTATGCAGACATCAGTTTAGTAAGTGCCTTAATTGTGTATGCTTGATTTGCCTTTGGTACAGGATAGGCTTGCAGCAGTCCACTTACAGTGTCAACGCAGGTCAGGGCATATCTCGCCCCCTCAGACCGAGGGAGGGGCCCAATGTAGTCGACCTGCCATCTCTGAAGAGGACTATATCCTCTAGCAATGTGGGATGTTGTTTCAGGCAACGGTCTCGGTCTCATCTTTGAGCAAGCATCGCAATCCTGACATGCTTGAACGATATCAGATAGTTGTACAGGCAGCCCCCATGCTTTAGCAGCTGCCCACATTATCTTCTGTCCAGCATGCCGTAGCTTCTGATGTAACCAACGGGCAATATTTTCAGATTGTGAATTCTCAATCCATCGGATTCGGGCCAGTGTGTCAGCTTCATCATTTCCTGGTGACTGCAAGGGTTGATGACCAGAGACATGGTAGACACATACTGTCCTGTGTTTGACCGTATTCCAAATGTCTACCCACATGTCTTTACCCCAAATCGGTCGGGCGTGGATAGTCCATTCCTGGGTAGCCCATTGCGTAATCCACAGAGTGAGCCCCCGGTACACAGCCCAACTATCTGTACTGATGTTCAGGACGCTGTCACCAGGTTCTTTAGTTATAACCATCCACACGGCTCGCAATTCTGCCCATTGGCTGCTTTGACCATCCCCCTCATCAAACCAGATGGTCTCAGTAGAGGGATGGTATATGCTATTGCTCGCCACTTGCTCGGGTTGCCTCTGCTGGACCCATCCGTATACCAGGCATCTTCAGGAATAGGATATCTTCCTTCCTGAACGGGACTCTTCTCTGGTGGAGCAACCATCGGTTCTTTTGATGTATCACTGTGATACGTCACTGGGCCTAGGATCTTCTGTAGTTCTTCTTTAAGTGGAGATGAAGACAGACTGCTTCTCTGGCTTAGATAGGCGACCCATCGTGCCACCGTTTGTGCTTGGGCCACCCCCGTCTTAGGAAGGTGAGTCAAATCTCTCACCCACCCCTGGATTGGTAATGAAGTCTTAACTATGACCTCTGCTGTTTGCGTTATCGGCTCTACTGCTTGTAATGCCGAATAGGCAGCCAATAACTGTTTCTCAATCATGCTATATCGTTCTTCTGCTCCGTGCCAAACCTGAGACCAGAATCCAATGGGGGTTCGAACAGAACTCTGGCGTTGCCACAGGCCCCAGCCAAAACCATCTTGAGTAACATGAACATCTAGTTCAGCTGGGAGGGTCGGATCAAATATACCCAACGCCTGAGCTTGTTTAACTGCCAGTTTTGCCTGTTGGAAAGCATCCTGTTCTATCTTTCCCCAATTCCATGATTGACCCTTCTTTGTAAGCTTGTATAATGGCCTTAATAGCTGAGCTAAATGAGGTATAAAGGAGCGCCAATACCCCAATATACCCAAACATTCTTGCAATTGTTTTGATGTTGTAGGGACTGGAAACGCTTGGACTTTATCTACTACCGCACTGGGTAGTACTTTGGTTTTCCCGGACCAAATTACTCCCAGGAATTTTACAGATAGCCCCGGACCTTGCACCTTCTGTGGGTTTATAGCCCACCCTCTTTTCTGCAGGTAAGCTATCAACAAATCTGCTGCTTGTCTCACCGCCTCTAACGAATCGGATGTTAACAGGAGGTCATCAATATAATGATATAAATTGACATTATTTGGCTTTTCCCACTTAGCCAGATCACGTGCCACTAAATTATGACAAAAAGTGGGCGAATGTACGTACCCTTGGGGTAGGACCTGGAAAGTCCATTGCCTCCCTTCCCATGTAAATGCAAACTGATCTTGCGATTCTTCACTGATTGGAATACTGAAGAATGCATTCGCCAAATCCAAGACACAGTGATATGTTTTGATTTCCCTGCTTAGTGTGTCCATTAGGGAGGCAATATTGGGTACAGCCGCATGAACAGGTGGCGTGACCTTATTTAATTCCCTATAGTCTACTGTCATCCTCCATGTTCCATCCGGTTTTCGCACTGGCCATATTGGGGAGTTATATGGGCTATGTGCAGGCCTTATAATACCCACTCTTTCTAATTCCTGCACCGTCTTTGTTATTTCATCCTGCCCACCCGGGAGTCTGTACTGTTTCACATTAGTAATCCGGCGTGGCTTCGGCAAACAAATAGGCTCATGTTTTGCATGGCCTCTCAATATTGTCTGGATTGCCCGGATACTAATGCATCTCTGCCGCAATCGGAACTCTCCCACTGTTGTATGGAGAGCCAGACCCCACAGGATATCAATTCCTAATATATACTCTGGAATTGGGGCAATGGATACCTTGTACTCCCGTGGTGGAAGATGCCCGACCCCCAGTGTTACCCAGGTTTGGGTGACCGGAATGGTTTGTCCCCCAAAACCTCCAATCATCACTCTATTACCTTTAAATTTAGTTGGGTCTCCATATATTATAGATGTCTCTGCCCCGGTATCAACTAGGGCCATAACCTTCTGTATATTCTTTCGGGACCAGTATATCGTCAGTTCCACATAGGGCCTCCGGTCCCGTCTAGAGGCCCTAGGAGGACTGACATCCCTCGTCAAGCCATGAACTGAGCCAGATTCAAGTCTTTTACCTCCGATACCTCCGGTGTCATAACCCGAGGCACCTGAGGTGGCTTCTTTTTCCTATTTGGAACTATAAAATCTTCTAAATTCCATGTTGTTGTTGGTCGCCGCTCTATAAGTCTTATCCCTGGCCTTTTGGGTTTATTCTGAAACTTTTGTTCATCCTTCAGTTGCTTCCACAACTGAAGGAGAACCTGATTGGGCTGCCCATCAATTTTTGAAAACTGAACGCCTGCCCGGAGCAGATCATTAAACATTTGTTTCCGGGATACCCTAACAGGTTTTGCCCGAGAAGTTCGCGGGGCCGATCTTCTGGCTCGCACTATTGGAAAAGCCTCGGCATCCTCAATCACCCTGATATTGCGCTTAGCTCGTAAACGCTCAGTTTCTCCGAGGTCTGCTACCAATTGGGTGGCTTGTTGGACTACTGCCTCTGCGGATACTACTGGATTAAGTATGGAAACCAAGGTTCCATACATATGAGAGGGTGCTTACTGTAAAATTAGGTCCCTCATTCCCGCAGAAAATTTAACCATATCAGGGCTATCGAATGTGTCTTCGTAGATAGCCTCTCTCATACCTAATTCGCGTATATAATTTTGAAGGTCTTCCATAGAAGACCACATCCCTGTGTTTACTGGCATGTCAGTTTTATTTGTCCACACCATGCGGCAAGCAGCCATTATCCATTCTACAATTGAATGGTTTTCTTCAGGGAACTGAGTCCCAGCATACAGTCTCTGCCGAAGGGCAGGATGTACTGTTATTGTGGCCAACTTAGATACTTTGGGGCCACTAACCAGTACACTATCTGCCCCTGAATCCCATAACCGTAATAACCAAGCCGGAACACTTTCCCTTGGCCTTTGCCTAAATCGTTGCACTAGGTCCATGAGTTCAGTAGGTGTATATGGACGGGCTGTTACATGTAAAACAGATTCGGCAGGGGGCCATTGATCAGGAGGCACTCCTGCTGGTCGATCTTGAATTTTCTTTGTTTTTTGAGTTATTACTGGACGGACTTCTAGTGAGTCCGTCTCAGATGGTTTTTCTAGATCAGATTTAGTGATCTTATTTTGATTCATTTCTTCAGGATCTTGATCGTCATTAAATGAAATGTATCTAATTGGAGGGTTGGAGGAAGAAAATGACGGTTTTTTTCCTGTCAATAGATTGATCTCACCCTCCAATTTTTCAATACGGGCCTTTAACAATTCATTTTCATGTGCAATGTTGTTTGATTTTATCTCTGCCCAATTTAAAGCATTTAATAATGGCCAGGCTGCCATAGATGCAGCCATTCGCTTTTCTTTTGTAATTAAGATATCTTTTTGTAGTCCTAGAAAGTAATCAGTTAGACAATAGGCGTCCATGTTATTTGGTACTCTTAAAGGGCCCCATTGTTCAATAATTGTTGCTAATTGGTAATATGGGGACGCCTCAAAACCTGGAATTTGTCCAGGAAGGCATGTCCCTAAGGGGGTGGTCTTCTCCCCCTTGTACCAATTAAAGATTTTCCACACAAAGGACATTTTTTTTTTTCCTTATATTTCTAGATGCCAAGTCAGTGGCTCCTGCCTGGCTTGCCAAATGTATTGGCAATAACTATGCTGGTATTAACAAGGATAGCAATTACAAGTAAAATGGTAGAAATACAGAAGATATAAGGAAAAGGGAACTCACCAGAGCTGAGGTGATCCTCCCTGGTGAGCAATCTCCAAGAGATGCTGCCTCAGTGAGGGTCAGCCCTTAAATGAGGTCTCAGAGGAGGTGGAGTTGAACTCCACCCCTCCAGGGAGCACAGCTACATAACTTTCACCTGTGCTCCCACAGCTGACCCCACACTTGCCTCAGCTGATCAATCAGTGGTTCACATTGTGATCTCCCATACACAGACAGAACCTGCCTGAGGAGCAAGCTGATGGCTGTCAGCTACAGGCAGACCTAGCTTTGTACTGCATTTCTTAGAGCAACAACTGTTGCTTTCAGTCACTGAATATACCAAGGCCAATTACTATGCCAGGAACATTTATGGCATCAGTGAACAAAAAATGCGTTAAAAATTGTAATAGACAGGAGCCATTTATTCTTTTATAACTAGGTGACCAAAGAACAACAGTCCTTCTAGAGTCAAGCTGTTAAGAACTAATAGCATCAATCAATATCACATAGATAGATTACTTCCCTGCCCTAAGACCATCTTGCGACCATTTGGTGCTCCTAATTAAGCCCTCTTGATGGCATTTTGTCTGAGCCATGCGACATTTTGTGATAGGAGTTACTGCTAGTGTTCCCTTAACCCTACACCAAAGTAGGAGGTATCCATTCTCAGGGAATCATGCAGGCTTCCTCTGTATTTGATGCTCAGAGACAGCCCCAGAACTTTTTAAATCTTAGCTTAGCTCTCATCCAATAATGTTCATCAAACAGTGCAACTTGTCCTTTGGGGATGCCTTTCTTCTGCATCAACCAGTTCCAACGGAGTCTTCTTGGCTTGTTTTAGATCAGTTTTTCAACAGATAAAGCCAGGGTCTTTGAATTACAAAGTGAAATTGCAGAATGCATGATTCTCAACCAAACAGAACAGCAGGTGGGATGCAGGGTGAATACCTGAACCAACACCACCTGCAAGCAATCCTTCAATATCTTAGGAATCTCTAGCCACCCCAAATCCAGTGTTGTGCTTGATCTATCATCTCTGCTGAGTTTTTAGCTAAGCTGATGGTGAGCATCACGGTGGTGATGGGTGAGCAGTCAGACTAGAGGGTCTTAATCAACCGTAAGGATCCTGTGATCAGAGGAACGTGAATGTGCTGTTAAAGGTCACAAGCGCTGCACTGCAGCATGAGCATACACAGCGAAAGGCTTTCAGTAGAGCTTCAGTTCATAAATGAGGACTGGGTTATGGAAAATAGGCTCAAGATATAAAACAGAAAACAGATCCTAACGCCAGGTTCTGTGAATGCAGCCAGCTGAATTTCACAGATATTGTATTTCAATGACAATTTCTTGTGTTATTTTACCCTCCAGCTCCACCCTGAACAGGAACATGTCAGTGACAAGCATTACTCCTCCAGGCTTGACCTAACAGTGCTTTACTTGCACTATGAGCTAATGGCTGTGCTTACAGCACCTCAGGGAGACACCTCAGAGATCACAATGTCCTTCGGGTACAGCAGGAGACACTCAACTCTCCAAATGTGGAGTTTAATTTGTCCAAAGAGGAGACAGGATTCCCATGCTAATAACTTAGGACCATTTCAGTCATAGGTTTAAAGATGATGTAAGTGCTGAGGCAATACATGAACTAGATGAATGAAGCCCAGATGTCAGGGCTCAAGTCGTGACTCCAGCCCCAGCTGGAGCTAAGGCTGTCTTGAATTCATCACAACACAGTTACATTATTTGCTCATACTGTGGATTTGCATAGGGACAACAGGAAGGTCAGAATTGCTTCAATAGAGCTATGCAATCTTTGTCCTAAATACTGGAAACCCACAGCATTGGACAAATAAAATGAATTAAGTCTGAAGTGCTTTACATGGATTGTGATCCTATGTTTGCCTCACAAACTTACCTGAGACTTTCCAATCAAAAATCAGAGTGTCATCTCCAATTGTGTAGATGTATGTTCCCTCGTCTTCTTTCGTTACAGCTGAAGCCACAAGCTTATGCAGTTTCCCTTTATCTTTCATTGTGAATTTCTTACTGGTCTTGATTTCTTTGCCATTTTTGTACCACTTCACCATGACATTGGCTTCAGAGGTCTCAGAAACAAATTCAGCTTGTTTTCCAGCAACGGCCCTGATTACTCCTCCACTTGTCTCTTTGATTACGAAGTTTGCCAGTGCTGAAACAAAATATGAAGACACAAAATACATATGATGGTAAAGAACTGCAGGGACATTGGTGACCATGAGGCATTCATTTATCATAAGATCAAACGTGCACGTTTAGTCCTAGTTCTAATTGCTAGATTCTAATTCAGAAGCTGGCAAATTGGCAGCTTTTATAAACCACGTGCCAGATTACCTTATCTCCACAAGTTGAAGGACATACACTGGACAGGGGACAGAGCCAAAGGAAGAAGCCCAAGGCTTCAAGAAAATGTCTAAAATAGGAAAACTGAGGAAAGAATTGGAACAAGCAAACTAGAAGGAAATCAATGGAGGGGGTATCTATTACTGCACTGTAACCCCCTGGCAAACAAATCGAGCCTAAAAGATAGAGATATCACTTAGGACTGAAAAGAAAAACAGAATTCCTTTATGGAAATTAATTGGAGTGCAAAAGTTAGATGATAAAACTGGCCCCTATTAACACACAGTGGAATAATTGACTTCAAAGATTCAAAATCTCACCACTGTCTTAGCCAAAAGTTTAAGCCTAAGGCCATGGTCCTATTTTACTGAGGGTAATTGAGCTTGTTTTCCAACTTCTTGTTAACATATCATTTTAAAACAGCGCACACAACTGAGTTGGGTCTGTTGAGACAGCGCAGTCAGAGCTGCTAAAATCAAAGTCTGGATTATGCATGCATTTGTTCTGCAGTTCCAAGAACACGCATGTATAATACAAATTCAACAACGTTCTACAGAATGCCTGTATTTAGGAGCTCGAGAGCCAGCTGATGGACACTGGGATGCCTGAGATCCTGTCAATACATTTAACTCCATCCTATCATACAGTCAAATTTCATTCATTTTTTCAGGAACTGTCTCTTATCATTGTAGTCCCGTCACCACTGCTGGATGTGAGCCCAACCACACAAAAGCAGCTGCTGGTTTTCACTGCAGATACTGCAGTAAGGAGAAACAGCCTCCAGACTGGACCAGCTGAGCGTGGCCCTACCAGGATTTGCTCCAAAGGTCTTATTACCAGTAGTGCTTCCCGATGAAATACATGGGGGTCCTCCTTTGATTCCAACCCCAACCCACCCCACCATGCCCCCTGATAACATCCATCAGGGCCACATCTCGACAGCTCCTGAACACCTCCAGGGATCCCACCACCTACCTGGGCAGCCTGTGCCAGTTAATTCTATGGGCAGACCTGCCAGTATGAAATATTATGCTAACATGACAAAGAGAGAGAAGAAAAGCAAAATTAAGACTAGCTGACAAGCCTTGGCAGGAAGTTCTGCTCTCCATCAATTTAGTCCCTGTGACTCTTCACAGGTGTTTTCTACATTTGGGATCACTGCTACAAAAAGAGATGTTGACATCATCTCTTGTGGCCACCCTGACAGAAGAGCAGGAAGGCTGGGATGCTCTTTTTCCTGTCTTTCCCTTGATTTCCTCTATATCTTAGGGACGAATCACAGGACAGAACACAGAAATCAAATGGCTCTACAAAGCAGATTGGCCAGTTCAAGTCAAAACAGCCACTGAAAACACCCCAGATGCTGTCTGACAACAGCTGGACTGTCGGGGAGTCAGGTGAATGCAGTCTGCTGGCCCTGGGCAGGAAGAGGACAGCCCAGACTGTCACATACCTTTCACTGAAAGCTGATAGAGCATTTTATCCCCCTCACAGATGCACTGATAACTTGCAGCATCATCCATTGAGTCGTTGTGAATTTTCAGGGTGTGTTTCTTCCCCACAATTTGCAGTTCATAATTTTCACTGGCCTTGAGCTCCTTCCCATCCTTCATCCACTCCACAGTAGCGCCTGTGTCTGAAAGCTCAGCCTGCAGTTTGGCTTCCTCACGCAGCCAAGCGCAGATCTTTTCTACATCTTTGCTCTTCTTGGTAAATCTCACTGCAGCACCTGTCAGGAGCAAAGGCCTCGTTATTTCAATTTATATCAGGCTAACGTGGTCAATGTTTGCTGCAACATCTCTGAAAAAGTATCACCTTCTGTTCCTGCACTCAATCATTGTGTCAGTGCTGAGCAATTCACGATATTTCATTTGGTCTTCTTGCTGGATTTACTAAGTAAAAATCAACCAAACATCTCCTTCTACTGATTAATAATGCTCTAAACATGCTTCTGCAGAGGTTTCCACCCAATGACAAACAGGTCCTCCCATCATGAATGTTTATTTGTTCTACTTTGTCATGCAAAGCTGATTGATAGAGATATTATTGGAATGATTGCTCCCCTACTTCTAAACTATTCCAGTGCAATCAGAAAGGCTGTCTGAACCTGCAGCTGAAAGTACTGCTCTATGGTCATGCAGTGGTAAACCTGGTGACTGAATGCACTGGCCAATAGCTGTGAACTGCAGACATTCATCAGCTGGCATGCTTGCACGTTGTTGTAAGGTCAATAGTAAACATGGCATCCCCTCCAGGTACAGCTTCACCAGTTGTTAGGGGGGATTTCACAGCCAGGACTGGGTCTGAGGAAGAACATGTATGTCTTAATGCTCTTTAGATGCAAGTCTGGTATCTCATTTAGAGATGGAAGATTAAATCATAGGTACATTTCTACTTCTCCCTTTGCATGAGTGCTAGAAGAAGCACTTCTGTGCTTAAGATCTGTTACAGAAAGTTCTGCCTCTTGCACATGTGAGATATCAAAAGATAAGGAAATTCATGTCTCTGTCACAGAAACAACTCGTATCACTTTAGTGGTAGCTGGAGGTTGATAGGAGATAGGAGAACTAGGAATAAAGGAAAGCCTTTGGTGTGTTAATGCACTGCTAACCTTAAAGTCAAAGGAAGCATCTTTAGGGAACCAACACAGCTGCTCAGCACACACTGACCCATTTCCATTGGGGTTTTTGTGCTTACCAAGGTGCACGCTCCCTGGGAATTCCAGAGACGGGCTCTGTCCATGCGCATTGACTGCAGACACTCGGAACTGATCATCAGCCTCTTCAGACAGATTGCTCACCGTGAACTCTGGGACGGGGACATGAGACTCGTGGCACCTCACCCAGGTGAAGCCAGTTAGTTTCTTGCATTCCACAATGTAGCCATCGACTGGAATGGGGCGGTGCATCTTCGGAGGGGACCATGCCAGCGTCACTGAGCTTTCTGTTTTATTTTTCACCACGGGGTCAGTTGGGGGCTGGGTGGGAGGTTTTCTGGGAGCTGAACAGAAATAAATTTCAGAAATATTAGCATAAGGTCATGTAGGCTGGAAAAGACCTTCAAAAGACCTTCAAAATCAGCAGACTCAACTTTCAGCATGACCTACTGAGTCCCACCATTAACTACTGTGGTACCTGAGGACATACATGACAAGCTTATTCCTGCAGGTATTTACATAGTGAATATATTCACCCTCTGGTTGCTTTGGAACATTTTAGAGGTTAAAATCCCATCAGACTTTTTCACTGTGTGCAGCCACTGATACAGGCAGGAGGCTGGGAATTACCTGATGGGCTCTAGTTACAGACTACTGACACAGTAAAGGATTGATTTCATTTAATTTTGGCCATCAGAAAGTTTGGTGTCTGGTTTCAGTCACCCATCTGGACTCCAATTATAATCATATGGAGAACAGCACATTCAGGAGAACTCATCTCAATAAACCTGAATGAAATCACAGAATCATAGGATCATGGGAGGGCTTGGGTTGGAAGAAACCTTCAAGATCATTAAGTGCTAGATGCTAAAGGTCCCACTAACACAGTATTAAGCCAAAAGCTAGATGCTGGAATCAGATCTCCTGACCTTACCATCAGAAACTGAGATGTCATATTTTGCTCAGAGGTGCCTGCTTGTAGGAGGGACAGCTTCCGAGCTTTTTCTGCTCCAGGAACCAGCTCGAGCTTCAGAATTTAAACAGCAGTCAGAAATTAAACTGAGCTTTGTCACCTCCATCAAATAGAAGGAGTGGTTGGGTGGTACAGCTTTCCAAATCGCTTAGAAACTGTCACAACAATCAGATGCCTACCTTTTCTTTTTTAACTTGTTAATACATAGAGCTTAATAGCATCAGAATGCCCCAAGCACTTCAGACAACAGGACAGCTGTAAACCCTTCTTTAAGGATTCCTTTGTTTAACCACTGAGTAACTGTAATTCAGTGGTGCTGGTAGGAGAAGGGAAGTCCTAATCTTCCCAGATGGTGAACAGAGTTGATGTTCACATGCAGACTGGTGCTGCAGCAGAGCCAGAAACCACTCATTTGGGAAACACAGCACCAAGAAAATAATGGGAATAGCTTCATAAAATCAGGAGCTTCACTCAAATTTCATGTCAGATCTATAATTCTTCCTATTTTCAGGAAGAAATGATTTCCCTTTTTCTTGTAGTTTTATTTTCTTTTCCTTTCCAGCAAGCAGCTTTGTAGCTTACAAATTGTTTTCTAATCACCTCCTGGTGTGGACAAATCACACAGGTCTGACTCCATGTTTTACATAGTTAGCATATTATATTTGTTCCACTATGGAACTGTACAGTCATAGAATGGCCTGGGTTGAAAAGGATCCCAAAAATCATCCAGTTCCAACCCCCTGCTATGTGCAGGGACGCCATCCACCAGACCAGGCTGCCCAGAGCCACATCCAGCCTGGCCTTGAATGCCTGCAGGGATGGGGCATCCACAGCCTCCTTGGGCAACCTGTTCCAGTGCGTCACCACCCTCTGAGTGAAAAACATCTTCCTAAGATCCAACCTGATCCACAACCCCTACACACCCTCAGAGCCCCCTAGAGCCCCTAGTCCTCCTATTGCCCACCACAGCCCCATATGCCCACTAGAGTCCCCCTCAACTCTCTTTACAGGCCCTGCACAGCTCTATATAACAGTCTTATAGAACTACCTCTAGTAGAAGCAATCTCCACACAGAGATCCTTTCCCAGCACACTGCGCCACGGGGGGAGCAAAACGGGGGGGGGCACATACACACACAGCGCCGGGGGGGCCCGTAACCGACCCCCACCCATCCTTTAAAGGGGTGGGGGGTCCGTTTTAATGGGGGGGGGGGCGAGATCACCTTCACCCCCCACCCCCCCATCCCCACCCCATCCTTTAAAAGGGGGGTGTCCATTTTGGTGTTGGGGGGCAGTGACAATCCGCCCCCCCACCCCATCGTTTAAAGGAGGGGGGGTCCGAGACCACCCCCCCCACCCCATCTTTTAAGGGGGGGGGTCAGGGGCTCATGGGGGGCAGCACATCGTGCACAACATTGTGGGGGGGGGGGGGCTTTAAAAGGGGGGGGTTACAAAAAGCATAGCTCTCAACTATAGATGGGATTGGGGGGGGCTCAATCGATGGGGGGGGGCCCTTCATGCAGGGGGGGCACAGCGTAAGTCAGCGGCTTTGAGGGGGGGTGTTGGGGCTGTTTGGCCTTTGGGGGGGTTATTGTGTGCCCCACCCCCACCACCCCCACACACAATGGGGTGTTAATGTGGGGGGGGGGGGCTTAGATTAGTTGCGTTCCCTATAGCACTGCCCCCCCCGTCACTAACCCCCCCGCTTTATCCTTACGGCTGAGCCCCCCCCCGACAGCGCCCCATTCATCTTGATGGGGGGGGGGGTTTGTCACACGACCCCGGCGCAGCTTACGGCACATCGTCGACCCCAACCCACCCCCCATAACCCCACCCGGGGGGGGAGGGGGCGATGTGGTGAGTGGGGGGGGGGTTCCGGAGGTGGGGGTGAGCAAAGCGCAATATGGGGGGGGGGTCCTATAACTGGAGGGCAGCGGCTGCACAAAGAGCCCGCGGGGGTCGGAGAGCAGCACTTTGGCTGGGGGGGGTCCACGGGGTCCGGGGGTAATGCTGCCCCACCCCCTCCCCCACCCCCCACTGCCGACCCCCCCCCCGCGTTGCCCCCCCGCCCCAAGGTCAGCTCCTGCGGCAGCTCCTCGTCGCTCTCCTCCTCCTCTTCCTCGTCTGGGGGGTCAATATGTGGGGGGGGGGTCCCATCGGGCAGCGGCAGCTCCGCCGGCTCCGATTGGCTGAGCCGCAGTGCGCGGGAGTGGCTGTTGTGTGCCGGTCGGTGGAGGGGAGGCTCTTCATGGAGCTGCCCCGCAGCCAACAAGAGCCTGAATGAGATCCTGGAGTCCCAGACGCTGGAGGATGAGCTGGGAAAGAGCAGAGGCTCCCCACAGAAGGGCAAATCACGTCTGATAACGTGAGTGTGGAGCACAGCCAGCCCCTTCCTCACATGTGTGGGGCTTCCATGTTCCTCTGTGCCCATTGCAATGTGCCACCCCAATCCTGCTGCCCAGCCAGGAGTGGATGGGATGAGCAGGTTGGGATGCACAGAGCAGTGCTCAGACATTGCTGGGACATTTGTGCACTGCTGTTGAGCTTCCCTTTGTGCAGCAGGGGAGAGGATGGAGGTTTACAGGTGGATGGTTGTTATTTCTATGGCATTGCACAGGTGGTAGAACCATGTCCATTCCCAAACTTATTCCAGGGCATGCGGGAATTTGTGCAGTTGTAGTTCCTGAATTGTGCTATTTAAAACCCTCCTGTAAATGGGGATGTTTTGTAATGCCTGCTGGGGCTGCAGGCAGCATTGCCTTCCTCCTTAGGGGGCAGGTTTAATCACAAGCCTCCCTATTTCCTATCACAAACGTCCTACAAACCATGTCTGGGCATTGCTGTCTCGGCCTGGATCTCAGCTCCTGAGACTGTCAGATGTGAAGCAGCAGCAGCTGGGACAGGGCTGGCTCTGTGTGCCCTCTCTGGGTCTGTGGGCACAGAGTGGGGCAGAGGGATGACTGTGAGAGGGAGGAATTGCCCAGCCACAAGAAAGAGGAAATCAGCTGAAAAGGGGAGATTTGAGAAGCACTGAGGCTGTGGCTGCTTTGACAGTAAGAAGAAACCAAGCTGTCACTGTGCAGATGGGAACTCCAGTAGGAGAGCTGTGGTGGCTTTACAGATGGCAGACAGCAGCTGGAGTGTAGAGCCAAGTGTAGGGGGGGGATCTTCCTCTTAGCAATGCCATGCAAAGAATGATGCAGACTCCTGCAGGGTCGGCTTTGCTGTGTGACCCTGGGTGGAAGCAGCTGGAAGGTCTCAGCCCTTCTGCATTATCCCAGGAACTGGGGCAGTGCTCGGTCTCATCCCACCTCTGCTAATAGCAAATGCAGAATCCCTTATCTGAGTGCCCTTTTCTCTCATGTAGAGTCACCAACCCTGGGAAGTTCACAAAAAGTTTGGGTGTTGTGTTGAGGGATGTGATTTAACTGGGAAGTATTGGTGATGGTTGGACTGGATGATCATAAGATCATCCAGATCATAAGATCTGAGATCATAAGATCATAAGATCATCCAGGTCTTTTCCAACCTTGAAAATTCTATGGAGTTGTAGCAGATTGTGGGGGTGTAGGTGTGGTATATATATGTACACAGATGGGAATATCCGTATGGAAAAGATAGATCCATGTGTGTTCTGGGCTGCACTGAAAAAGGGGTGGCCAGCAGGAGAGGGAGGTGATTGTCCACTCCTGCTCAGCTCTTGTGAGGCCATATTTGCAGCACTGTGTCCAGGCCTGGGAAGGATGTGGAGCTGTTGGGGGGGGTCCAGAGGAGGGCCACTGTGATGATCAGAGGGCTGGAGCAGCTCTCCTATGAGGAAAGGTGGAGGGATCTGGGCTTGTTTAGCCTGGAGAATGGAAGGCTGTGGGGAGACCTCATTGTGGCCTTTGAGTACTTGAAGGGAGCGTATAAACAGGAGGGGGAATGGCTGTTTATGAGGGTGGATAATGATAGGACAAGGGGGAATGGTTTAAAACTGAGACTGGGGAGGTATAGGTTGGATCTTAGGTAGATGTTTTTTGCTCAGAGGGTGGTGACACACTGGAACAGGTTGCCCAAGGAGGCTGTGGATGCCCCATTCAAGGCCTGCAGGCATTCAAGGCCAGGTTGGATGGGCTCTGTCCATGAGCATTGACTGCAGACACTTGGAACTGATCATCACCCTCTGCAGACAGATTTACAGCCCCTGCACAGCTCTATATAACAGTCTTATAGAACTACCTCTAGTAGAAGCAATCTCCACACAGAGATCTTTTCCCAGCGCCCCTTTGTGACATCATAATGCCCCTTTGTGACATCATAACACCCTTTGTGACATCATAATGCACCTTTCTGATGCCATAATGCCCCTTTCTGACGTCATAATGACCCATTGTGATGTCTTAATGCCCCTTTGTGACGTCATAATGCCCTTTGTGATGTCATAATGCCATTTGAGACGTCATAAGGCTCCTTTGTTTTCATAATGCCTCTTTGTGACGTGATAATGCCTCTTTGTGACGTCATAATGCCCTTTGTGACGTCTTAATTCCCCTTTGTGATGTCTTAATGCTCTTTTGTGATGTCACAATACCCCTTTGTGATGTCATAACACCCCTTTGTGACATCACAATGCCCCTTTCAGACGTCATAATGACCCTTTTTGACGTCATAATTCCCCTTTGTGATGTCATAATGCTTCTTTGTGGTGTCATAATGCTTCTTTGTGATGTCATAATGCTACTTTGTGACGTCACAACGCCCTTTGTGACGTCATAATGCCCTTTGAGACGTCATAATGCTCCTTTGTGATGTCATAATGCTCCTTTGTGATTCATAATGCCCTTTGTGATGTCATAATGCCCTTTCTGACGTCATAATGCCCCTTTGTGGTGTCATAATGCTTCTTTGTGAGGTATCTGTGGTGCCATTGATAATGAAGTGTGATGAACTGGAAGGCTTTCAGTAGAATTGCAGCCCTAACATAAACAATGACTTGAACTCTGGAATTCTGTGTAAAATCATTAGCTAGCTTGTGGTCCGGGTCTTCAAACCAAAGGCTGTGAGGTGCTGCTCTTGTTGACGCAGGCTGTGAAAGATGACTTGAGCTCTAAGAGTAATTTCCCTTCTGCTCTTTATATGAACGTCAAATCCACAATTAGAATATTAAGAAGATAATATAAAATTTTGTGCTGCTGGACTGAGGACTTCCATTAGCTGTTAGCCATAGTTTGGAACTTGCAAAGCAATCATATTGGAGCCTTGCTGGGCAACCTGCTCCAGTGTCTCACCACACCCACAGTAAAGCATTTCTTCCTAATATCCAATCCTAATCTACCTTCTTCCCATGTAAAGCCATTTCCCCTCATTCTGTTGCTACCTGCCCTTATGAAAAGTCCCTCCCCAGCCTTCCCTGTAGGCCCTCTTCAGATACTGGAAGGCCACTCTAAGGTCTCCTTGGAGTCTTCTCCAGGCTGAAGAGCCCCATCTCTCTCAGCCTGTGCACATAGTAGAGGTGCTTTCAGCCCTCTCTGATCACCTTCATGGCCCTCCTCTGGACCTGCCTGAACATCTCCAAGTCCTTCTTGTGTTGAGGGCTCCAGAACTGCGTGCAGTGCTCCAGATGGGGTTTCAATGAGAGGAGTGTGGAGGGGCAGCACCACCTCCCTCGACCTGCTGGTCATGCTTCTGTGCTTTAAGCTTATGCTTTAAGGTCCTATATGCTTTAAGGTTTAGATAGTGCAGTCGCCTCACCTCTTCAGGTTTATCTGTGAAGGTCCCTTCCAAGTGAACCGTGCTGATCCAGACAGTTCGGATTGCTCATTAAAGTGTTTTAGTAAGTTGGGCTGGTCCTACGAAGCAGTATGACTGCAGTAAGCAGTGTACATGGTGCGCTGTGAGTACTGCACACATTCCTCTTGGCAGCTTGTGGAACAGAAACTGTGCATTGTTTGGATTGTGTAAGTATTCCTGTTGGTCTCTTGTGATGCTTACCTTCTTAGAGCACCTTTCCTCGTTTGGCTCTACATATTTTGGTACCTTACTTGTTCTGTTTGGCTTAGCAGGGAAGGTCTTCTTCTGAAGCATCCTCAGTCTTGGTCTGGGCAGCATACTTAGAAATGACATGGACGTTACATGAGTGGGTGGTCAAAGGGGGGAAGAACTCACCTTTCTGATCTGTTTCCTTTTAGAACACAGTCCTGGAGAGGATTTGCTTTCCTTGTTTCCTGGAGACTTGGATTCTTAGATGGTTTTGACTGCAGCTATTTCTGATGTTAATTCCTTTTTCTGTACTTTAGTAGCCAAGTGCAAGTGGAGTGCTTTGGGAATTGTCTGAAGTTGCCAGGTTGCGTGTGATCACATATGTAACGTGGAGTTATGTGTGGTGCCAGTGATAATTAAGTGTGATGAACTTGAAGGCTTTCAGTACAATTTCAGCCCTAATGTAAACAGTGACTTGAACTCTGGAATTCTGTGTAAAATCATTAGCTAGCTTGTGGTCCAGGTCTTGAAACCAAAGGCTATGAGGTGCTGCTCTTGTTGACGCAGGCTGTGAAAGATGACTTGAGCTCTAAGAGTAATTTCCCTTCTGCTCTTTATATGAACGTCATATCAACAATTAGAATATTAAGAACATAATATAAAAGTTGTTGCTGCTGGCCTGTGGACTTCCATTAGCTGTTAGCCATAGTTTGGAACTTGCAAACCAATCTTATTTAGACTTTAGTGGTGAAATCTTCTGATGAAATCTTCCTTCTAATTCTGCAAAAGAATCTCGGTGGAACATTTCTGTCTGAAAAGGCTCTGGCATATGAAGATGTGCCAGACTGCAGCCATGTGCCAGATGCGTTTGGATCCATGGAATTTTCTGATGTAGCTTCAGTGTTTGAAGAATCTCCACTCGATCTAAATACTCAGAAAACAAAGCAGGTGTGTGAAGATGTACAGCTAGTTTCTTACAGAAAAAATACAGCTCTTAATCTAGAAATCTGCTTCTCATTGTATCTAGTGCTTACTCCATATTTAAGTATCTAGTGGACCTTGACCAAAGGAAGATAAAGATAGAGCAAAGAAGTATGTTAAGCATAAATTTTGTTGCCTTCTACCTGTAGGCCATGGTTGGTTTGACGTGATCCCTAACTCCAGTGTTTGGTTTGCACAGAAACAGCAAGCAAGGGAACAAGTAAAGGAGTCAGTGAGGATTTTAAAACACAATGGGAAGCGATAAGGCACAGTTAATAAGATTCTGGAGTTAGGCTGGAGGTAGGCAGAGGTTGAAAGGTACCGAAAGAAATTCAATCTTACTGTGTTGGACAACAAAATCCACTGTGATATTATTCAAATTTTTAACTAAACCAAGTGATAATTCATATTTATGTTTAGATAAGCTGGTGAAGGTTAATCCTCAATGGAGAATTGAGATGAACAAATAAAAAAATGGTGTTTGACAGTCTATAAGAAACGAACTTATTCTAGGAGAGAATCAGAGTTTTCAACTGTTTTGTTCAATAGCCAAATAATGTATGATATTTTTATAAGCATTGTGTCTGACCTTCTCAGCTGTTAGAATTTCTTTGACAGTAACTTCTCCGGCTGTGATCAGAAAACCTTTTGTTCCGTCTCTGGCACCATTCGAGGCATGATACTCAACTGGGTGATATGGAATTCACACTGTCAACTCCAGTGACAAGAAAAGTGGCATCTAAGAAGCGTGCAAACACAGAGAATGTTGATGCAGAGTCAGTGTTAAGAAATGAGCTGCCCTTTGCATTTCCTGCTCCAAAGGCCTTCTTTTCGAAGAGCCAGACAGAGAAGCAAGTAGAAGGCATATCTTTTTAGGCGCCTACTTCCAAAGGTATGTTGTATCTAACAAATGGAAACCTAGAACATGTGTAGCTTAGGAATTTTTTACTTTTAATATGAATGCAGTACTTGTAGGTCCTAAAATTCTGAAAGGTTTCAGTGTGGGGTTTATTTGGTCACAGCACATACAGCTGCCATCCTGTACATCTGACAGTGCACTGCAAGCAGTTTAACCATATATCAGGGCATGGTACACATCTGTTAATGATAGAAGTTCTCACAGTTTCACAAGGAGCATGCCTTGAGATGCATTCAGATAATGAGATAAGTGCTGTGTTCCTAAAACTAGCATGTGTCTCCACTCTCCATCGAGATTTAGTAGATAATTTCTTTAACAATTATGATGAGAGTTTTGTTTTGTTTTTATTTTTTTCTGGGCTATTATTTTGAGTGAAAGAAAAGGGTATGCTTTTATTTAAGCGAGCTTTTGATTGCATCATGCTTCTAAATTAAATGTAACCTACTGAATTCCTCATGATAGCATACGAGTACTTGCGTGTATCTGTTCTCCCTAATAGAGGGAGAAGAGACTCAGTGAACCTGGACAGTGTTACCCAGGGTTGTGAGAACAGCTAAATGATTGTTGAGAACTGGTCAACTCGTGAGCCTGAGACCTGGGATCCTCCATCCTAGGGTGGAACTTTACTGGAGCACGTGGGTGCCACAGCAACAAAAGGACTGTGTACAATAGACTGAGAGTTTGCTGAGTTTCTTGGTTTACAGAAAGCACAACTAACTCAGCAGCAAGTGACGTATTTGGGATAGGAGATGACAGCTGGACTTTGAACCTTAAGGACTGCCAAGAAAGAAGCCATCTGCTCAACCCCTGAGCTGCAAACTGCCAAGGAACTCCATACGTTGCCAGGAATGACAGGAGGGTGCCGACCATGGATACACAGCTACGGACTGATGGTAAACTTGAAACAGCTTGAAGTGAGTAAGGGATATCCAGGGTGCACTGGTGCTCAATATTCAAGAAGCCCATCAATCTACACTGGGCCAAAGGATACCAGTTTTAATATCTCATGCAGTGTTTACTGTATTGGAGGCAAAAGGGGGACATTGGCTTTCACCCCACAGAATCACAGAATCACAGAATTACCCGGGTTGGAAGGGACCTCAAGGATCATGTAGTTCCAACCCCCCTGCCTAGCAGGGCCACCAAACATACGCCTTTACTAGATCAGGTTGCCCAGGGCCCCGTCCAACCTGGTCTTGAACACCTCCAAGGACGGGGCATCCACAACCTCACTGGGCAGCCTGTTCCAGGACCTAACCACCCTTCTAGTAAAGAACTTTCCCCTAACATCCAACCTAAATCTTCCCTCCTTCAACTTAAAACCATTTCCCCTAGTCCTGCTATTATCAGCCCTTTCGAAGAGTTTACTCCCCTCCTGGGAGTAAGTTCCCTTCAGGTACTGAAAGGCTGCAATGAGGTCACCCCGCAACCTTCTCTTCTCCAGGCTGAACAAACCCAACTCCCTCAGCCTGTCCTCATAGGGGAGGTGCTCAAGCCCCCTGATCATCTTCCTGTCCCTCCTCTGGACCCTTTCCAAAATCTCCATATCTTTTTTGTACTGAGGGCTCCGCACCTGGACACAGTACTCCAGATGGGGCCTCACAAGAGCAGAGTAGAGAGGGACGATCACCTCCCTATCCCTGCTGACCACCCCTCTCCTGATGGAGCCCAGGATCCCATTTGCTTTCCGGGCTGCCAGAGCGCACTGCTGGCTCATGTTAAGTTTCTCATCTATCAGGACCCCTAGGTCTTTTTCAGCCGAGCTGCTCTCAAGGACAACTCCTCCCAGCCTGTACAGGTGCCTGGGGTTCTTCCGGCCCAAGTGCAAAACCTTGCACTTTGCTGTGTTGAACCTCATTAGGTTCACCCGAGCCCAGCTTTCCAGCCTGTCAAGGTCCCTCTGAATGGCATCTGTTCACCCCAAAGATTCCCGAAATACCAGGCCATCCTGGTAGAGCAGGGTGATATAGAAATAATTGTAACTACTATTGCCAACCCAGTATCTTTCCTTAGCGGAACTCCCCTGGTGGAGAACAAGGATGACATCACTGCTTTGAAACAACTGATGCTGCACATTACATCCAGTCGGTTGGAGCTGAAGGACGAACCCTTAGAAGATGCAGAAGACGCCTGATTTACCAGCAGCTGCAGTTTTGTGAGACAAGGAGGCTTTAAGGCAGGACATGCAGTAACTGCTACTGAGCAGGGAATGGAAGCACAACCATCAGCCATGGGGACTACCCCTCAGAAGGCTGAAATAACTGCCTTGACGAGAGCCTTAATGATATGGACAGATGCTAAATATGTGTTTGGGGTGTCACACGCTCATAGTACCATCTGAAAAGAGCAAGGATTGCTCACACACAAGGAAAAGAGCGTGATGTAAATGTACCTATGTTGTAGGGCACAGTTCTCTATCCAGGCCCAAGTCTGTGTGGGTGTCTCCTCTATCCACAAAGCTGCTCACACTGCAGGAGGCACAGGCTGAGAGGAGAGGCCAGAGCAGCTCTCCCACTGTGACACGGAGCAGCAGGATACAAGTAAAGGAAGGCCCCACAGCTGTACTGGGAAGATTCCACACAGTCATCAATTTTTCATCTGAAAGGTAAAGAGGAATTCCCTTTTCTGCCCCTATCATCATTGGTCGGGTGAGTAGCAATGATGCCCGGTGTGCTTCCATCAATGGAGCAGAATAGGCGGAAGGCTGGGGTGCAGGCTGACCTCTGCTGAGGTGAGTGGGGGCTCAGGGTGTTGCTCAGTGGTAGATTTGTTCACACTGAGTTCTAACAGGAAACTTGCTCAACATCAAAGGCCTTGCAAAAGTCTGGCTGAGTGATGTCAGTTGCTTTTCCTTTCCCTACTGATGCTGTCACTCCACTGTAGAAGGCCACCAAAGCGACCAGGCTGCATGTCTCCGTTTCCGCTGTTTCTCCATTTCCTTCTTGTTGCTCCCTGTAACCAGCAGGTTCAGCCATGCTGCTTTCCTGCCTCCTCTACTGTGTTTCGTGTGGTCGGGATGGAGCTCAGAGCTCCAGCTCTGAGAAAGGTTTTCTGAGAAAGTTACCATCTCTTTTCCATTCCTTTACCCCTAAAAACAGTTTTCCAGTGTCTCTCATGCAAGAATTCTTTGAACAGCCTGCAGCTGACTCTCCTGAAGCTCAGGATCCTGACTTTGCTTTTTGCCAGACCTGCATTCCTTGAGATGAGGAACTCTAGGAGGGCATGGTCACTACAGCCCTGACCACCTCCAGTCTTAACCCCTGCTGTGCACCATGTCCAGTAATGCTTCCCTTCTGCTTGGTGTGCTTAATACTTGACCCACAAAGTTATTGTCAGTGCACTCCAGCAGGTTCTCAGACAGCTTGCAGCAACTGGGATTGGTGCTGGGTGGTTGCTGGGAGGTGTCTCAGCAGAAAAGCTGGGCTGGGGTGGGCATGCTATGTCAATCCTCATCGCAGCTGGCAGAGAGAGTTAGAGGAGGGTGATGGGTGCTGCCTGCTCTCAGTGCTACTGCACTGAATTTGGGGCACAGCAGCACACTGGTGAGTGAGCTGGGAGGGAGACGGACTGCTGCTGTGCATGGCTAGGCCAGAGCTGGAGGATTGTCAAACGTGAGTCATGCTGGTGCAGCCATTGCAGCTGCAGCAGGAGTAGAAGACAAAGAGGTTTTGTAGAGGACAGAGGGTGGTGATTCATGGTTTGATGTCCAGGTGGAGGCCGATAACAAGTGGTGTCATCCAGGAGTCTGTCTTGGGACCAGTGCTTTTTTACATGGTTATCAGAGACACCAATGATGCAATGGAGTGCACCCTCTGCTGTTTGCTGAGTGGTGCGGCTGACGCAGTGGAAGGAAGGGATGCCATTCAGAGGGAGCTCAACCGAGAGGTTGGCCTACGTGAATCTAATGAGGTTGAACACAGCAAAGTGCAAGGTTTTGCACTTGGGCTGGAGGAATCCCAGGCATTTCTACAGACTGGGAGGAGCAGTCCTTAAGAGAAGCCCCGCAGAGAAGGACCTGGGGGTCCTGGTGGATGAAAAACAGAACGTGAGCCATCAGCGTGCTCTTGCAGCTCAGAGAGCAAATGGTCCCCTGGGCTCCATCAGAAGAGGGGATGGCCAGCAGGGACAGGGAGGTGATTGATCTTCATGATCCTTGAGGTCCCTTCCAACCCGGGCCATTCTATGATTCTGTGATTACACTCGCTGTCAGAAATAACAGCAGCTGTACAGAAGCTGGATATATTTTGGGACAGTTCTTGTAACCAGCTGATTTTAAGACCTTGCCCGAATTGGGGGTCTAAATTGCATGTTAGGAGAAAGCTGGTAAAGTGGCTATTGCCCATTCTTTTTCATTTGCTGATTCTTTCATTCGGGTTCCTTTTCCAAAGGAGATTCTGGTGATGGAAGCAATTGAAGAAAGAACAAAAGCAGCTCTTGCCAAGAATGCTTGAAGTCCCTGTGGAGAGAAGCAAAGAACTTGGGCTTCCTCTGGGATGCTCCCCACCATGTCTCAGGAAGGAGACAACTGCTGTTCCACTTTCTGCTCTTTGTGTGGAAAGGTACGTCTGGGTTTTCTTCTACCTGTTTTTCTTTTTCTGGCTTTGAAGGAGAAGGGGTGGAGCAAGAGGAGACCCACTGGTTATTTGTTACCTCAAGAACAGGATGGATTCTGCATTCACTGTGAGAAACTTGGGCTAGTAGCATGGGCATGTTTCAGGCTGGACTCTTCTTTTGCTACTTGGTTTCCTTTTGGCTACAGGGAGACAGCTGTCTAAAGGTGTGTTTTCAGACCCACTCTCCAAAACCATGTTTCATTGTTGCAGGTGGTTCAGTGTGCTCTTGCAGGGTAGATGCTGTAGTTTGCTGTAGAATCTAAATGGTTTCTGTTCCTAGGGGAGGACTGAGAGGAGGTAGTGAGAAGAGAATTCAATGCCTTAGGTGTATCTTAGTGAGAAATGTTGGCATGAGGTGCTGAAAGTCTTGAGTTGTCAAAGGCCAGTGATGCTCAGACTCCTTAACCTGCTGGAGCAGGGTGGAAGCAAGGAGTGGGCACTGCCGTCACACAAGCTGCACTTGGTTCTGGTCTGCCAGGTCTGTGCTGGCCTGGATTTCTTCTGAGAAGTTTGTTGGAGCTGCTTGGAGTAGTGAAGGGTGGGGAAGAAGTGCTGCTCCAGAGCTATGAGACGTGCAGCTCCTTCTGAAGTGCTCCTGAGAAGGACGGAGCGCATTTGCTGCAGCTTTCTCTGCAGATGTGCTCCTCACCTTGAAATCCTCCTGGTTTGTCCTCAGCTCCTGACCACGGCCTGTTCTCTGTTTTGCAGGCTGATAACATGCAGAAGCCGCAGCTGGTGCGTGCTATGTCATCTTTAAACGTACCAGCATTTGCGGCAGCCCATGTTATTAAGAGCCACGTCACCCAGGGGCCAGATGAGCTCTCTCTGGAGGTAAGCAGTTCCAGGCATTCCGTGTTGTCGTGCATAGAAGAGGGCAGTCCTTTCTGCTTTGTTTTCCTACCAGATTTGCTGAATCTGGGATTGATGTTTCAATCTCTTTCAGGTCAGAGATCTGGTGAGCATTGTTGATATGAGGACATATCAACAGGCTGAGCCCCTGGTGGAGAGGCAAGCGTGGCTTTGAGGTAGGCACACGTTTTTGACTAGAGAGCACAACTTCAGTAGAGTTGGGAATCTCAGCTTGGAGCTGCTCTGCCTGCAACGGATGGCTGCTGGATGCAAACAGTTGCCCTGTGTCACTGTCAGTGGACCTTCCCTTTGGCTCTGGGCTCGGGCTAATGCTCACCTGTCTTTTTGTTCTAATTACAGGTTGGGCTTTTCCCTGGTGAGTGCATGGAACTCATCAGCGGAAAAGTTCCGGATTCCCTCCTCAATTCATTGCCAAAGCCAGGTGCGTAATTTACATTTGACAACGCGAGTTAGTCAAATAGGGTCAGAACGTTACTTTCAGGGGGTTTGTTTATGCCCAAGTTCAGCAAGCTTAGAAAGAGAACTACAGTAATCTCCTTGGGCACCTCCAGGGATGGGGAAAATCCATTCTTGCGTGTCCTTGTTGGGAATGTTCTTCCCGTTGTTACATGCTCTGTCGAATGCATTGCGCTCAGCTTCGTCCAACCGAGCCAGGCCTGAAATGAACTGGTTTCTTTGTTTTGTTGCGCAGAGCCAAAGAAATGGGGCAAGCTCATCAACGGCCTTTGTTCCCTGGTGAAGGCCAGCCCCGGGAGAGCAAAGCAGCCTGAGCCTCCGACATTCTCCGGATCCATGTCCTTGCTTGACATCGTTGAGAGGTATTTAGCCTTCAGGACTTGAGGGCTGAGCTGTAGGAATGGAAGCATCCTCTGCTGTTTGAAACAGAGGGCGTTTCTAAGCTGTGTTTCAGCAGAAAGCAGGCAGTGCCCAGAACAGGCAACTTTTGGCCAGGGCTCGGTGCAGCTCTTCCATCACCCTGCACCACGTCTGACAGCATGCTCTGTTTTCTCTGCAGAATGAGTTCTCCCAGGAAGAGGGCAGAGTCAGCAGCTGGCAGTTGGTGTTCCTGCTTCTGCCTGGGCAAACCATCCCCTGTGGCCAAACACCAACTGCAGAGCAGTGCCAGGGAGCCCTCTGAAGCAGAAGTCTTGGTCCTGGCAGGTAAGGGTGCAAGTCCAGCTTACAAAACACTGCTTGTCAGCAACACAGGTAGAATTCATGCTTTCAGTGGGCTTGTACCTCCTTCTGGCGTTCAAGCCCGTCTTGATCCCTGTCTTTCCCAAATGAGTCTCTTGTCAACACAAGAGCTGGACCTGCACGTGGATCACTTTCAAGACAGTGACACTGTTGCTAGAAGCCTATTTGCTTCTGCCCACCACCACTATATAGCCAAATGTCAAGAATCTCCATGGTTCATCTTGTGAACGTTCGACACTAACTGCTGTACATCTGCTCCTTCCTAGGTGACCCGAGCCCTTGTATATCCCCAAGACGCAGGGCATGTTACGATGACGCATCTTCCATCAATGAAGAGTTGTTACTAAGCACAGAATGCTGCAGTTCAGATGAAAGCCTTCCGTATAACATCAGCTATCAAGAGAAGAAGGTCATCATCGTTGAAGCCTTCATTCATCCCATCCCTACTGAAGCTGCTGACCTGAGCCCACCAGACACCTCAGGCACCAGCCTGGACTCAATGTCTCTGCAGTGCAGCCCAGCCCAAGCACAGCCCGAGTGCCCCGACAGCAGCACCACCATGCAGGCTCAGGTCAGCATCACCGAGGAGAAGCTGAGCATCTCGCAGGGGGGCACAGAATCAGGACACGAGTCCCAGGCTCCGGGCAACAGCACGGTCTCTGAGCAGCTCTCATGATTACAAGAGAGGATGAGTCCCATCTTTCCTCCAGACCTCACACCCCCTCCTTTCTCCTATTGAATAAAGGCACGCTCGTGCTCAATCAACGCCTTGACTGAATTCCGAGTTTTCATTCGCAGAGATTGGGATGAGTGCAAGAAACTGCAAGGCAGCTCAGCTTACAACACTCTGGCTGTGGGGTTTGTGCGGCCGAGCTCTGGGTGTGTTCCCATTTTGCCTGACTTTGGGATGCCTGCAGCGAGAGCTCTGCTGCCGTTGTGTATGGCAGCAAATAGTCTCTAGCATCCTGGATGCTGCTCATGAAAACCCCAAGCTTCCTGGCTGTGGCTGTGATGCTTTTCAGGGCCTTTTGATGCTCTTTGATGCCGTGGCTGCTCCCTAACACCTCTGTCCTCCCGCCGTGTCCATTCCTGGCTCTCACCTGTGAGCTGTCCCTGCAGATCATCTCCAGCCCTGCCATCATCGTGCTGCGGCAGGAGGAACTCGCCCTGACCAACATCAGGCAGTGCTGCCTGTCTCTCTCACTCTCTAGACCAAGTGTAACTACGCTGTCATGGAGACAAATGCTTCTGTCACATCCTCCATCCCTGCAGACATTTACCGGTAGGTGGCTCTTGCAGAAGAAGATTCAAGCAACAGAACCTTTTGCTCAGCTACAGCACACAAATGCTACAAAAGCAGGAATAACCCGCAAGCTCTGGGTCTGTTTGTCTTGCACAGGCATGCACTAACTGCGTTTGATGGTACCCCCCATCCTTGATTTCCTTCCCTGCTCCTTGTCTGATGGCGCTGCTGAGCCAGGAACAAGCTGCCCAGTGTGGCAGAGCATGGTGCAGGGCTGTGCTGGGACCTCCTCCCCTTCATCTGCTGCAGATCAGTGCCACACACGTGCCATCGAGATGCTCTGGCACGGGATGTGCCTCCAACCCAAAGCTCCTTCCCACCTCCCAAGGAAAAGCAAAGCAACCCAAGCATCTCCAGCAAAGCTGCCCAGCAGACAGCAGGGAATGCAAACAGCTTCTGGCTGCTCCCCTACACTCCTGTCCTAAGTAATAGACCCCATGAGGACTGGCTGGGAAATCAGTGCATGACACATGTGAGTGTGCACAGGATTGTGCAAAGCAGTGGGGTTCCATGAGTTTGTGTGTGTGTGTATCTCTGCTGTTATGAAAGCATGGGAAGACTGCCTTACTGAGTCCCAGATAATTACTTATCCTCAAATGATTTTTCCTGGCCAAAGTTAGAGCCTCTCACAGGTAATCGAGACCAACAGGCTGTTGTTGCACAATCAACAGACACAATCTAGATGAATAGCTGAGGAAAATAAAGCATCATGCCAAGGGTACTAGATAAGTGAGCAGCTTGAGATCTGCACATTTATGTGATACTCATGGTCTTAGACAATATTTGCTTAGTGAGGTCACATAGAATGAAAGTAAAATAGAAGAAGTGCAATTGGTCTCAGTTCACAGCTGGCTGGTTCGTCTCAGGCTAATCCTGAACTGCCTCAAGCGACTGCTTTGGTGCTCTACAGAACAGCAACTTCAGAGATCTCTTTCTATTACTAAGTGTTTGAAAGAGCAATTTGCTCTGTTAATTATCCATCATTTCTGTGCAGTCTGTTTTGTCAGACTTGTCTTTAGCTTCCAAGTTGTATGTGAAGAATTGTTTCCGTTGTAATGCACAATGTACTAAAAATTGAGAGATGAAAATGTGAAGAGTTTTTCCAGCTTTGATTTCATGTCTGGAATTTTGGAACCCACTACTTGCAGTTGTTAATCTGTCCAAACTGGTCTGGTTTGGGATGCCCTCGTACTTCTTGAATCGCTGTTAAAGGCGGAGCAATTCCTACAAGTGCCATGGCCCCACTGTTGTTCTAATTCTTGTTTCTTTGTTTTCCACACGCTGCTTTTCAAGCCTCCTTTTTCTTTACAGTCAAAGTGAGAACTGCACTGTGAGGTGTCTGAACCTTGTTGTGCCTCTACATAAATAGAACAGCAGCAAAGCCTGACAGGTGACTGTGCTGACAGCTCTCGTAGCCAGTAACATGTAACTGTGCTAAATCCCTTGTGACGGCTTTGATTTCATTTTTGCCAGTGAAATCCTTGTAAAAGGAACTGCAGCAGTGTGATGAGCTAAGGTGAAGATGCTGGTTTTAGTAGTGCTCTAAGCTGAGTGAAAGGGCAATTGAATGAGGGTTATATGCTTTCTCTGGGACGATAAGGTTTTATTTCCTGAGGGAAAGAGCCAGCTTTTCATGGGCTATATGTGGGCTTTGGCAAGGGCAGACAATCCAGTCTGTCAGGAAGCCATTTGAGGTGCTTCAGGTTTGTAAGCTTGTCTTTTTGTTTTTCAGGCGGATATTTGGAGCATGGGTGTAGTGCTGTATGCTCTGCTGTGTGGGTTTTCCCTTTGGATGATGACAATATGATGGCACTCTACAGGAGGATACCAGTGGGTATCAGTGGTGCTAGAATACACTGAGAAGGGAAATAGCTGAGCTTGACAAGAGGCCTTGCTTTTCGGATGGCAGAACATGCTGAGCTGTGAGTAGAAAGGCCTGTCTGCTGAATATTGTCCCTGTTTTTGCTGCTTTGTCTACCAGTATTTAGTGGAATTGGTTCTACGCTTGGTTGGCCTATGTGGCACTGTAGCCTAATTCTGTACCATGATAGCATACAGAATTTAAGGAGAAGTATTTTCTTGCCAATGGGCTGGATTTTTTGTATCTGGTTCTTCAACTGGCTGCTCCCTATACTATCTGTAGTAAAAATATAGACACATCATTTGATTTCCCTGAAATGAATGTTCCTAAATGCCAGCTCTTCTCATGTCTACAAAGATCAAAGTTCTGCATTTGCTATTAGAATTTCCTCTTCCAGAATCAGGAGGTAATGTAGGACCCCACAGATTGCCTTCAGAATCCAACAGTTAGTTCTGTTTCCTTTCGGAGTGCATAACAACCTGAGCACATGAATTGAATGGCGTGGCTTTTTAGTCTGGTACAAACTCTGCTGTACACTGAAACTTGGTCCATTTGTAAGCAGGACTTTTTCCATCTCTGCAGGACAGCAGAAAACCCTTTGTGCTAATCATGATGCCAAGAAGCAGAATGCGGCAGATGATCCAACTGCTTCAGGTGTTCATTTCCTTAAAACTGAGAATAGTTTTGGACTGAGAGTTTGTAAGCAGAACAGAGCTCTTAAAGCTGTCAGAGATTATTTCTGCACTGTTCAATTCTATCTGCACAACATACACAGGATCTCAGAACTGCGTTGCTTGAATTGGTGGAACTTGCTGAAGTGAACTGGGATGAGCAAGTTTTAGAACTTAGTCAGAGTGCTGTAAAAAATGGATAATCTCATGAGTATTAAGGTACAGGCTTGCTATTTCTGCACTGAATTTGTTTTTATTTTACATGGCTGTGATCTGAAAGTTGCTTGAAACGCAGGCACCTAGGCACTGTTGTGTAACTGAATTTCACACGATAGGTCCTGAAATATCCTGGAATCAAAAACTCTGACTTGTTTTAAGTCTGCTGCTTGAGTCTAATCAGGGTCATAGTGTCTGTGTGCAGTGTTTCTTTCCCTGTAATGCTCCACATCATTTCATTTTGGGAATATTGAAGGAAATGGACTATGTGCCATAACTGTTGTTAGAACAAAGTATGTCTGGTGTGATCTTATGCATAGGTTCTGTAACTGCTCTTCACAGCTCAGGTGTTTGACCTTCCTTTTGGTGAAGTGATGAAATACTGCTGGTTTCTATTTGTGCTTCTAGGCACCTTGAAGCTCTTAGGAATAGAACAATTGTCTCCAGTTCTTTTCAATGATATCAGTAACAGCTCGAGTGTTGCTGCCCACTAGGTAGACCCAAAGAAGCAGATTACAGTGAAACAACACACGAGCTGGACCTGAATGAGGATCACTTTCAAGACAGTGGCTATGCTGCTTCAAGCCTACTTGCTTCTTCCTGCCGCCACTCTATTACCAAGTATCAACAACCTTTCATGATTCAACTTGCAAATGTTTGAAACTAACCCTTGTGTTTCTATGCCTTCCTAGGTGATTCGAGCCCTTGTCAACCCCAAAGATCCAAACCAAGCAGTGTCTTTCCATCAATGGAGAGTTCTTATTAAGCATGAATCGCTGCAATTCGGATGACAGCCTTCCACATGGTAACAGTGATGGACACAAGGGGCTCATCCACGTTCATGCTCTCATATCTCCTGGCTCTGCTGAAGCTCCTGACCTGAGCCTGCCAGACACAGCAGTCACCTGCCTGGATTGTGACCCAGCGCCTTTGCAGTGCTGCCCATCCCAAGCACAGCCCGAGTGTCCCAGCAGCAGCACCACCATGCAGGAGCAGGGCAGCATCAGTGAGGTGAAGCTGAGCATCTTAGATGGGGACTTAGAGTCAGGCTGCCAGTCCCAGGCACCAGGCAGCAGCACCAGCTCTGAGCCACTCTCATCTTGACAAGAGGAGTCCCATCTTCACCCTTGACCTCTCAAGCCCTCCTGTCTTTTATTGAATAAAGTCACTCTCATGCTCAGTCATCGCCTCGACTGCATTCTGAGTCTTCAATCACAGGGATTGGGATGAATGCAACAAACAGCAAGGCAGCTCAGCTTGCAATGCTATGGCTGTGGGGTTCGTGCAGGCAGAGCTCTGGGTTCCCATTTTGCCTGGCTTTGGGATGTCTGCAGCAAGATCTCTACCATTTTGTATGGGAGCAAATAATCTCTAGCATCCAGGTTGCTGCTCATGATATATCCCAGTCTTCCTGGCTGTCACTTTGTGATACTTTTCAAAGCCTTCTGATACTCTTTGATGCCTTGGCTGCTCCCTAACACCTCTGTCCTCCTGCCATGTTGACTCACGTCTCCCACTTTTAAGCTGGCTTTGCAGATCATCTCCAGCCCTGTCATCATCACGCTGCAGCAGGAGGTGCTCACCTGGCCCAATGTCTGGCAGTACTGCTTGTTCTGCAGATGAGCAGCTGCCTCCTCATCTCTTCAGCTACAGTAGTTTTTCTCAGGGCAGTTAGATGCAGTCATGCTCCTCTGGATTTGGTGTGTTAAATCCATGCTGCATGGCAGCACTCAGTGCAATACAAAGGTGTTCTGTGTGCCATAGCATTTCTCCAGGGGCTGCCAAAGGTAGAAGCACAACACAGCACCATGCTTCTGACAGTAATGTCTGTGAGTGTTAGACATGTGAGCACTGCATCATCCCCAGCGTGTCAGTGCTTTTCCACACCAACCTGACTCTCACACTCTGCACTGAATGTAACTCTGCTCTTGTGGAGACAAATGCTTTCTGTCACATCCTCCATCCCTGCAACCATTTGCCGGTAGGCAGCTCTTGCAGAAGAATCAAGCAGCAGAACCTTGTGCTCACCCTACAGCATGCAAATGCTATGAAAGCAGAAATAACCTGGCATGCTCTGGGTCTGCAAGGCTGCACAGATGGGAGAGGTAGATTGTGTTTTTGCAGTGGAAGTTTCCAGTATTTTCAGTACATAGTGTAGGCCCTAACTGAATGTATAACCCTCTTGTAAAACAGCTGTATAAGTAGTTTTTCCACCAAGAAAGTTGCTGAACAGAATTAAGTTCAGACTGGGGGCATTCTGACATGGGGAGAATTGAGACAAGCACAAGATAAATACAGGGTGGGTAGAGCCCAGCACAGGACAGAATGAATGTACTGACTTTTGGAAACATTGCCCTTCTCTGTCCGCAGAAAAGTACAAGGCAGACCTAAAAACAAGAGGTTGGTAATTGACCTTCTATGGAAATGAATCCTAGCCACAGTCTCGAGGAGTCTGTGAGCCTGAGATGCTCAACCAATGAGAGCCATGAGAGCATCACCTGCAGTGGGTTTAGGGCACAGAACAGAATTGATTTCACTGACTGGTGTGCAGTTTCTCCCTTGCCAATAGGGGATGTGCGCGCAGTATTGCAATAATGAATAAGCACTGCTGCTATCGCTGCCATCTTTGCCTAACTAGAAATCTTTGACTTTGAGAGTTTCTCACACAAGGGGAGAGGGTAAGAAAGTAAAGAGGCACAGAAAACTAAGGGAAACTGCTCTTCTTTATCTTATCTATAAAAATTGATACGATGCTGTTGTGCATTTTTTTTTAATTTTATTTTTAATTTTTTGCTAATGTCAGTTAGATTGTTTTAAAATATCCACACACCAAAATCTGACTACCAAGCAAATGTAATGAAAATGAAATGAAGGTGAGTTAGTGGAAAGCACAAGGCCATATTATATTAGGCTCCAGCAAATTTACAGGCAGTCACTGCACGAAGAGGTAGATCTGAGTTGCACATTATATGATTCCCACAAAGATTAAGGAAATCTGAAGCTTTCAATATATTTTTTTAATTCTTTTTTCATTTCATTTTTAAACACCTGACCCAGACCCCAACCCTCACAGGAGCTGTAAAGATAACAGCATTAACCAGCAATGTAACTCTAATCCTAACCCTTACCCTGATTCTAAAATCGTCCCTAACTCCAAATGCAACAACAAAAATGATGCTAGAAGTTTGTAGCAAAAGGAACCTTAACCCTGATCATAATCCAAAAAAAAAATAATTATGGTAACAATAATCTTTACCTTAAGAGTAATATTAATCAGAGCCCAGATGATGCCTGCATCCAATCAGAAGCATGCTTTGCATTATTTAAGAGTTGTATTTTTTCCAATGAACTCTCTCTATTATCACGTTTATAAAGTAACAGAGTCTGTTCTTTTTCTCCTGACACTGTGCCTTACTCCTGACATCCCCTGGAAATGACCCAGATAGGGCACCATCAAAGTAATGCTAATAGTAATGTCAATCCTAAGGGTATCTCTAGCCTCAGTGTTAATGGGACGCTAACAACAATCCCAACAGCCTTAAACATTCTGGTGGTGTGAAAGAGGTGCTGCCTTGCACATGCTGGGCAGTCCCATTGCCTGTTAAATGCAGGCGGCAGCGTAGAAACATGATGCCCGTGGTCAGAATGCCCTGTGGCAGATCCTGGCACCGGAGAACTGACCGGAGAACCATGAGAGAACTGACAACAAATCACGCGACATCAGAACCGACCCAGTGGTTATTTACAAGCCTTGGGAGACCCAGACAGGATCTCAGAGTGGTGAATGTAGGTACAGAAGTTGTTACTACTCTGTTTTCTTCTAAAAGAAGTGTTTTTTTTTCATCTCAGAAGTTGGGGGGGGGAGGGGGGGCGGGAAAGGGATATCAATTTAATTACTCATTAATTTATTGACAGACATTCATGTTTGCTACGTTTGGAGAAGTTTTTATTTGTTTGCTGTGGTTTGATTTTTTTTTTTTTTCTTTTTTTTTTCCCCCTTCCCTCCTCTTCCATCTTTGTGTTCTTCCCCTATAATCAAATGAACGGATCCCCAGGGTCTGTCCCGCAGACGTTCTTTCCGTGGTCTCTGCTGCCACCTGCTGGCCAATAAGCGGAACTGCCACTGTTGGGCGTTTGGTGCCGCAGGAAGCACAACGCAGATCTGAGTTCTGACCGGTCTACGCAGCAAATCCGCCAATCTTTATTGCGATAAGCCCTCCAGACAAGAGCATAAAGTCTTTGCCTGAGGGCAGGGTTAGTAGTAATGGATGTCAGTTTTGAAATTTCCAGTCCATTCACCATAGCACTTTCTGCCTCCATGTCCCATAACCAGAGCAGCTATGCTGGCATGCTCTCTTGGTTTCTGTCTAAACCACTGTACTATATCCATCAGTTCAGCTGCTGTATTATGGGCAGCAGGGTTTGGGGGGTGGACACTGGTCAGGGCACTCCCACCAGCCTATCCTGCATTTTTTTTTTTTTTTTTTTTTCATTTTTGGGTTACAATCAGTCAGATCTCAAATAGATCTAGTCCAAATGGAACCTCAAAATCTGACCTTTTAGTGCCTTCATTTACAGAGTCCATTTTATACAGATTCCCTTGTACAGGGCCCCCATGGTCCTCCAGACAGTTGTTAATGATCTTCCATAGGAGAATGATTGAATTAGGTTTTTTCCCATCAAAACTGCCACCTGTCTTTCCAATTTTTCAACACTATCATTCAATAGCTGATTTGCATCAGCCTGAGCCTCTTCAGTTATGTTCAGACAGTTCAAGGCCATTAAAAGTGGCCATGCCACCATGAACACAGCTAACTGTCATTCTCAAGTTGTAAGTATGTCTTTGCTAAGACCATGGAAATACTCAGTCAGGTGGGCCAGGGACTCATGGACCCTCCCTCCGTCCCACACAGGGCCCCATTTTTCAGTGACAGAAGCAGTGCTGCATTTTGAGGATCCTAGGAATCCCAGGACATGCCCTGACAAAAGGTCATTCAAAGGGGTAGTCTTTCCCCATCCAAACAACTCCATGATATTCACAGAATCACAGAATTGTAGGGGTTGGAAGGGACCTCCAGAGACCACTGAGTCCAGTCCCCCTGCCAAAGCAGGTTCCCTACACCACGTTGCACAGCTCAGCATCCAGGCAGGTCTTGAATATCTCCAGAGAAGGAGATTCCACAACCACCCTAGGCAGCCTGTTCCAGTGCTCTGTCACTCTCACCATAAAGAAGTTATTGCACACATTAGTGCAGAATTTCCTATGGTGCAGTTTCTGTCTGTTTCCCATTGTCCCTCCTCCACACACTGCTGAAAAGAGTCTGGCCTCACCTCTTTGCCCCCCACACCTCAAATATTTATAGACCTGGATCAGGTCCCCTCTCAGCCTTCTTTTCTCAAGGCTAAACAGACCCAGTTCCCTAAGTCTCTCCTCATAGGGGAGATGCTCCAGGCCCTTCACCATCTTTGTGGTCCTCCACTGGACTCTTTCCAAGAGATCCCTGTCTTTTTTGTACTGGGGAGCCCAGAACTGGACACAATATTCCAGATGAGGCCTCACCAGGGCAGAGTAGAGGGGGAGGATCACCTCCTTCGACCTGCTGGACACGCTCTTTTTAATGCACCCCAGGATGCCATTGGCTTTTTTGGCTACAAGGGCACACTGCTGGCTCATGGTCAATCTGTCGTCCACCAGGACGCCCAGATCCCTCTCAGCAGAGCTCCTCTCCAGCAGCTCTTCCCCCAGCCTGTACTGGTGCATGCAATTATTTCTACCCAGGTGCAAGACTCTACACTTGCTTTTGTTAAACCTCATCCGGTGTCTTACTGCCCAGCTCTCCAGCCTGTCCAGGTCTCGCTGAATGGCAGCACAGCCTTCAGGCGTGTCAGCCAATCCTCCCAACTTCGTGTCATCAGCAAACTTGCTGAGGGTGGTCACTATCCCCTCATCAAGGTCGTTGATGAAGATGTTGAACAAGACCGGACCCAGCACAGACCCCTGGGGGACGCCGCTAGTTACAGCCCTGCAGCCAGACACTGCACCGCCAACGACAACCCTCTGCACTCTGCCAGTCAGCCAGTTCTCGACCCACTTCACTGTCCAATCACCTATCCCATACTTCCTCAGCTTTGGTATAAGTATGTCATGGGAGACTGTATCAGTTATAGAGGTTATAGAGTTCAATTCCTGTAGTCAATTTGGCGGCCCAGGTGGGACCAGCTCTGTTCGCTGCAGGACCAGCTGAGAGGGAGACACTTTTGGCGCACCCTGAGATTTCTCTGAAGGACTCCCTTCCTCACCTGATCACTGCAGGGACAGACAAGGACCACCCATAGGTGGACCAGGTATGTGTATGGTAAGTGGAGCCCATATGTCTTGAGGAGACATCCTACACAGTTTACAGCCATACGTGCTGCTCCCAGGGAGGTGAGCTCATGGCTTTGGTTGCCAGCTGGGTAGGAAGACTCCTTGGGTGAGTTCCTATGAAAGGGAACTGTATGTCATATGAATGGAAACAAGAACAAATACTCTCTCCCAGGTAGTTGACAATAGGAGGGACCTAGGTTGGTCTCTCCTACGGGTATGGGATATAGTGGATAGCCTGTCAAATGGTAGCCTGGGTTCTCCAAGTTGTAATCACGGGGGTTATAGGTTGTATGTTCAATATTATCATCTGCTTTAAGTGTTTGGTACCGTGTGTCAAGCCGACTCTGGGAACAACATTAACGTTTGCAACTGGTCGACCAGAGTATGAGTGTTATTAAGATTCCAGCTAGAAAACGTTGTCAGCATTGTGTAGTATGAATAAACCATGGTTTTTGATCTAAATGTCAGAGTGAGTGTGGTGTGAGTGAGACACAGAACAGCTGCAGGTTGAGTGCCGAGTCCCGATCCATGTTTCCTTCCTCCTGTGAGGGAAATGGCCAGACACGGACAAAGTGAAAGACTGTGTTGTCTGTCCACTCATATGTACTTTCTGCTTGTATGTAAGAAGACGGGAGTTTGTACTCTGTAGATTAGTAAGATTGTCCTGAGGAGAGGTGTACATTCCACCCGACCAATGAATGTCAACCCATTTATGTAATACTATGTACTGCTTGCGAGGAAGTGTGTGAGGGAGGTGGTTCAATCAGTGCTGGTTCTGTGGCACAGTGTTTATAACTGAAGAATACAGACTGTATTAAAGGAGTTTATGTGAACTGAAGAACTGTACTGTTTGACAAACAGTTTTGATGGTATAAGAAAGTGTAATTGTTAATGATATATGGAAGTGTACTTGAGGGAATGTGGAAGTGTATCTGAGCATACAAACAGAGGAAGCATTTACAGAAGAAAAAAGGTTAAAGTGAGTTTACCTGCACTGACATGAGAGCAACACCCTGAACCTCTGCCCTGTGAGCTGAGCAGAGCAGAGCAGAGACACAGTCCTCATGTATCAGGTAGTGTTATTCTGCTTACCAAATGAATGAGTTCACTACAGAAGAGGCAAATCTTCCCCTCTGCTCCATTTGTGGCATACTCTGGAGTTCAAGACATTGCAAAGCTATGGCACATCTACTTTCATTCAATGATGACGCCTTAGTATGCTCTGGGCTGTCATTTCAATTGCATCTAAAGAAGTCTAGGGTCATGCCAGCTGACAGGAAGCTGGCAAATGTTGTCTCATTGTAAGGAAGAGCAAGAAAGATGACATGGGCAATTATGGACCTGTCAGTCCAGAGCCTGGTAAAATTATGGAGAAAATGATGGTGGGAGTTATGGAAAAACAGCTGAAGGACAATTCTGTCATTGGTCGCAGCCAACACAAGTTTGTGAGGCGAAGGTCCTGTTTAATTTAAGCTCATTCTGTGACACAGTTATCCGTTTAGTTGACCAAGGGAAGCCAGTTGATGTAATCCTTGAGGATTTCAGTGGAGATTTTGATACTGTTTCTCACAACAACCTTCTGGACAGAATGTTCTGCATATGGCTAGACAGAAACACAATGTGGTGGGTGAGCAGTTGGCCAGTAGGTCAGTCCCAAAGGATTATAGTCAGTTTTTTCCATCAGGCTGGTAGATGGTCACTGTCGGGGTCCCCAGGGTTCCATTTTGGGGCCACTTTCCTTTCATGTTTATGCAGATGACTTGAATGCAGGACTAGAAGACGTTCTGAGCAAGTTTGCTGATGAGACCAGATCAGGAGGTGCTGTTGCCTCCACTGAGGGTGGAGAGGACTTGCAGAGAGATGTGGACAAGTCAGAGAAGTGGGTACCAGTTGGTACTAAGCACCAAGTGCATAACGTATAACAAGAACAAGTGCCTGATTGTGCACCGCAGAACATAAAGGACTTCAAACTCTGGGAGAATGTGCAAACGAGGGCACTGGAACTGAGAGATCTGAAGTTCAGAGTTTCACAGGGATTGACTGCTTGTTCAGACTGGGCCCTTCTCACATCCCTTCTCACATCCTGCAATGAAACATAGGTCTCATATGGGACATGAACCTCACAGCGTCCTTGCACCACATGTAGAGCCTGGGATCTTCTGTCCCCATGTCTTTCATTTAACATCATACGGACCTCCAACCCATTGCCCCAGGAAATGCCAGGAGACAACATGAGAGACAGTGGTAGCACTGGTCTTGCAATCAGGGCTTGACCTGTCTGCTTCGTAAGGCAAAGGAGAGGTTTCTTAGCATGCCAGTGCCTTTGCCTGCCTGTAGTCATGGCTTCCAGTTATCTTCTCTAACAAGTCCCTTGGGAAGCTTACTTGGTAATGTTCCTCAGCGGGCCCATTAATACTCCAAGAAACTTCACTGTTACTTCCGACTTTGTCTTGTTGAGCACTTTGTGCAAACTTCTCTCTGCACTAGAGGCTGATGAACTCAGCATCAAATGCACCCTGGGACCATTATAACCTAAAGAATCTCCTGTGCCTTATGCCATCTTGTTATCTTCTTCAGGTTATCAGAACTTGTTCAGCAAAAAGGAGGGATATCTGGAGAGAGCTTAAAGAATCCAGTATAAATTTATTGTCTATTTATTTATAGTTGGGTTTAAAGAAGACATTAAAGCAGCACTGTGCAACTGATACCAATCCAGGATGTCCCAATGAGTTCTGTACTGTTACTGTGTTGACAAAGGTCCTTCTCAACCTCCCCACCCAATTTCTGCTCACAATGGACCTATGGGACTTGCATCACTTTTCTTCACATCACTCTTCTCCTCTGCATTCATCCGCTCAGTGTTAAAACTGCTTTGCACCAACTCCCACTGGCTTTCCTCAGAGAACCAGCTACACATGGAAAAGGAAAGATTTCTCTTTTTTATCTGGCCAGCAAATGGAAAGAAAGGTGATGCAATTGAATGAACAGTAAAACACAGTGATCAACTGCATGCCATGTTCAAGCGGCATCTATTGAAGTTTGTCTTTCATATGGAATATTTTTAAAAGAAATAATTTATTCTGAGATAGGATAGGATAGATTGAATCACAGTGAAGTAGTTGACAACAGAGGCCATCAGACTCTGAGAGATGGAGCAAATTCCAGTAATCTTCCTGGGATAGATCAGCCAGGTAGTTGAGAGGTATCAACTTAAAACTGATCAGGACTTGTGAGTATTTCACACATTGAGATGGGTTAACACATTCTCATTGATTTATATCTTTGTCTCCAACTCTGTTTTTCACTTTTACTGACATTAATGAACATCTTTCAGACTTCGTGCCTTAATAAAAAAGAGACAGTGATTGAGAAAAAGAAAAAGTATAAGAAGAAAAAGAAAAAGAATAGATAGGAAGGGATAGATCAAATCACAGTGAAGGAGTTGACAACACATTCCATCAGACTTTGGGGAGATGGAACAAATTCCAGTAATCCCCCTGAAAGTCAGAAATCAGACAGATAATTGGGAGGTATCTGACTGAACAAAGAGCAAGGGATGGAGAAATCTGGAGGGCAGTGGGAGTAGTGTGTGCCCAAATGGCCTGCTGAAAACATGCCCTTAACCATGGCCATTTATTTAGGAGAGCTGAAAAAACTTGGAGGATGAGGCACATCAAATAGGCAGCAGGGAAGAGTAGTGCTGGGCACCAGGCTACAGTCACAGGGCATTGGCACTGGCACCGCTGTCTGTGTCTCTGAACCTGAAGGCATTTGTGTCCAGCGAACACAGTTCTGGAAAACATTGTAGTTTCAGTAAAAGAAAAAAAAAGACATCAAATCACCTCAAAGATTCATATTTACAACTTAAAATGGAACAAGACTCATGGGAATTTTTCATGTTGAGAAGGGTTAACACATTTTCATTGATTTCCATCTTTGTCTTCAATTATTTGTTTCAGTTTTATTGACATTTATGATCAACTATTAAGCTTACAGCCTCAAAATAAATAAATAAATTAAAAGAGATACATTTTCATCTTGCACATGGCCTGATGCCCCTTTCACCTTCACAGTTCCCACAAGTCCTTCCATGCCGGAGAGTATGAGATCCAGCAGAGCACCTCTCCTCTTTGGTTCCTCCACTGCTTGGTCAAGAAGCTGCCATCTGTGCTCTCCATGGATCTGCTGGATGCCACATGCCCTGCTGTGCTGTCCCTGCCACAGATAATGGAGTGACAAAGGCCACCAAATGGGACAAGGGACAGACAACATCAGATTCCCATCTGTCTGCAGAGGGCACCTTCCATTTACTCTCCCTGATCAGGAAGACAGGAAAAGACACTGATGGTCTCCTCTGTTTGCCATTTCCATTAGCTCTGACCTGTCTGCTCTTCCATCCCCAGGCAGAGCTCAGTGCACTCTCACAGAGGGCAGTCGCCCTTCTTTGTCTCCTCGCCCATCCATCCTAAAGACTCGGTATCCCCCTTGTGCTACAGTGCAGTTGTGGAAACCATTAAACTGTGTCCCCATGGTCCAAACAGGAGCTCAGGCCTGCAGCTCTACCAAGATTTCTAGCTTCTTGTGTGTTGGTGTTTGCATTAGTGCAAAAGCACAGAAGTAAATATCCTAATTGAAAAGCATCACTGGACATTGCCTGACTGGATAGCTCATTTATAGAATCAGTGTGCAGAAGGTGGCACACAAACATTAGACCGATCGTGGGTCTTGGAGGTGACGTAGCAGCACGGACACACCATGGGCATGGCTTTCCTAAAGGCCCTGTGCTGCTCTTGTAGCTGTGAGTGAATTCACCGGACAGCCGGTGCTATCCCCTCTCTGGCCCTCAGCTGATGCCCAGGAAGGAGGTGTCTATCTCAGGGATTTCCCACACGGTTTACAAGCACTTGCAAACATCAGGAGCAGCCCAGGCACCTTGGGCATCACCCAGTGTCTGTGTGTGAGCTGCTGCCTCCCAGCTGAAGGACCGAGGACTCAGAGCAGGAGCTCACATGCAGGCAACTCCTTGTGCACTTCTGAACTGAACCAGAGAAATCCCAGCTCCTGTGGTTCTGTGGGGAGCCGAATCCCATTTCAGCTCCAGGATTTCTCTCAAGGGATGAGACTCCTGCACTGCCTCAGCTGGATCACTGCCCTGCACAGGGAAAGTCCAAACCTCGCCTTCCTTGTCTGGTTGCCCTTATTGTTTCATCAAACGATCTCTGGGAGCACTCCCCATATGTCTCCAATCAGTCACTGACCACTGGACATGTGGTGGTTAATTGAGTGGATTTCAAAGCACAGTCATGATGCTGTTGTCTTTCAGGAGCTGTTGGCCATGAGGACCCAGGGACATGTCAGGGGAAATGAGTGGGAAGGATAAAAATGACATAATCTGCTGCTTGCTTGTCCAGGTTCCTGGGACACAGGGAGCTCATAAAAGTGGGCAGAGCTGCAGAGAGACAGCTGTGCCCAGGAGCAGATCTCGTGCACAGCACAGCCTGCAGGTGACAGAAGGAGAGGAGAGAAATTGGAGAGAGCTTGCAGGATGTGTGTGGTGTGAGCGGGCTGTGAACTCACTGCAGGAGCATTGCTCACAGACCATGACAAGGTAAGTCTCACAGCTGACCATGAGCTGCTTTTAATTAAGGGGTAACTATAACTGGGACATCCCATAGGAGATCTGACTGCAGGCACTGCATGTTTCTTTACTGTGGAAAAAGCTTTCTGCTCCAGCTGAGACGGGTGCCCAGGGCTGTCCTGCAGAGCAGGGTCCCTGCTGTGCCCCAGGGGCTGTGTGCCGGGTATGGGACTCTGCCGCCTGCCAGGCTCAGCACTCAGCCTGCCCGGGGAGCTGCCCAGTGGGGTAAGGAGCCCCCGGCAGGGTTTGTGCTGCCACAGCTGCTGCCTGGGGCAGGGGATCACAGCTCCACTGCACAACTGAATGTTTCTGAGGGCACTTTGCAAGAGGAGAGCCAAGGCAGGGGGTTTCCATTTCCTGTTCTGAGGCAAAGAGGTTTGGAGTCAGAAATCTAAAAGGGGCAATAAGAGTTCTGAGAATTTTTCATCAATCAATTGCTTGTTTTGTGAACACTCACACATGATGTGCTTTCAGTCTCCCCTTTCTCGAAGGATGGAATTATCTTCATTTTCTGTAGGCATGAATAATTCACTTATCCTACAAACAGGCAGCATTTTCTAACTGAAACTGAATGCCACAGAAGCTCGGGTAGGGGGCTCTAAGAGCACTTGGGGTAAAGATATGAGACATGAAACAGATGAAAATATCCAGGGAGAAGGGATAAGAAAATAAGAGGAAGGTTAGAGCTCCATATGCTGCTTCTGCTTAAGGAATGCTGAAATACATGAAATTAAATGCAAGTAATGGTGCTAAATGTACACAGTTGTAGGAGAATTAAAACATTTCATAGTATAGCAGGAGTAGTGCCTCTGAGAATGGTCTGGACTTGTCATTATCTTCTGCACTCTGAGCAGGACTCCAAGCCCAACAACAGCAGATGCCCAACAGCAGCTCCATCAGTGAGTTCCTCCTGCTGCCGTTGGCAGACATGCGGCAGCTGCAGCTCCTGCACTTCTGGCTCTTCCTGGGCATCTACCTGGCTGCCCTTCTGGGCAACGGCCTCATCAGCACAGCCGTAGCCTGCGACCGCCGCCTGCACACCCCCATGTACTTCTTCCTCCTCAACCTGGCCCTCCTCGACCTGGGCAGCATCTCCACCACTCTCCCCAAAGCCATGCCCAACGCCCTCTGGGACAACAGGGCCATCTCCTACACAGGATGTGCTGCACAGCTCTTTTTCTTTACCTTCTTCATGTCAGCAGAGTTGTCCCTTCTCACCATCATGTCCTATGACCGCTATGTTGCCATCTGCAAGCCCCTGCACTACGGGACCTTGATGGACAGCAGAGCTTGTGCCACCATGGCAGCAGCTGCCTGGGGCACTGGGGTTCTCAATTCCCTGCTGCACACTGCCAGTACGTTTTCACTGCCTCTCTGCCAAGGCAATGTTGTCAACCAGTTTTTCTGTGAAATTCCCCAGATCCTCAAGCTCTCCTGCTCAGAATCAAATCTCAGGGAAGTTGTGTTTCTCATTTTTACTATCAGTTTAGACGTAGGCTGCTATGTTTTCATAGTTGTGTCCTATGTGCAGATCTTCGTGGCTGTGCTGAGGATGCCCTCTGAGCAGGGACGACGCAAAGCCTTCTCCACGTGCCTCCCTCACCTGGCCGTGGTCTCCCTGTTTCTCAGCACTGGTGCTTTTGCCTACCTGAAGCCCCCCTCCATTCCCTCCCCACTCCTGGATCTGACAGTGGCACTTCTGTACTCAGTGGTTCCTCCAACACTGAACCCTATTATCTACAGCATGAGGAACAGGGAGATCAAGCACGCTCTCAGGAAGGTGTTGCAATACTCACTATTCCCGCTTCAATAAAGTGCACATCTTCATCGCATGATTCCCAGTGATGGTTCTTCATCTTTTATGCATCTTTGATTGATTGATTATGTGAGATATAGCAACGTGCAAAAAAATGTTGTTGAACTTATAAATAAAAATTTGTTTCACTTCTTTCACACCTACTATCCATTTTCTCACTCCAAGAGCTCATGTAAACATGGAACCAGATTCCCCGAATAGGTTAAGAGATAAATAAATAGCATTCAAAATACGCTTTTCCTTAGCTCTTCTCTTATCCAACTTTGTCTGGATTTGGGGAAGGTACAGCCACAGATAGAAGCACAACTAGTTCTTTTCATTCCTCCTCTCTTTACACTGATACAGTGCACAGAGGATTCGAGTCCTCTCATTTCTACAGGCCTGAAGGTCTTGTGTGTCTCACAGCAGTCCCGTCGTCTCTACAGCAGCACTCAGTGGTTTGCTTAATTTTCTTATCTCAATACTTGGAACAGCTACAGGACCTGTAGCATAAGTGACCGCAGAGCTCCTTATGAGGGGTGGAGTGACAGTGGGATCTGTCCAGAGCTTGGAGCAACTGCAGGATGTGTAGCAAAAACTTGGAGATATTGCAGGGACTGTGCCAGGAGTTGCAGAGGCTGCAGCAATGTCAGCAGATCCAGCTCTCTTCCCCTTGAAGATGCTGAATAGTGTTGAACACAGCTCAGTAGGTGTGGGCCAGGCCCTGGCACACTGCAGTCATTTGGGCCTTTTTAGGATTACCAGTGCCACAGCAGACCTGTCTCCAATATTCTACCAGTTTCTCAGGATCCTGCAGTTGCTCGGAGATGAAGTTCCAAAGCCCTGGGGGTGCCCACCACTCCAGGCAGCTGCCCAGACTGTCCCACACCCCCTGCCATGCAGAGCCTTCTCACCTTGGGGCAGATCTCTCACTGATATTCCTGAATAATTGTTTAACCTCAATCCTAGAATCATAGAATCACCAAGGCTGGAAAAGGCCTGAAAGATCATCCAATCCAACCGTTCACCTATTACCAATAGCTCCCACTTAACCATGTCCCTCAACACAATATCCAGTCTCTCCTTGAATACCCCTGGTCTCCCAGAGACGACAGTGTAAAATGTGTAATTCCTAATCATACCAACAATATTACTTCCAAAACCCAAAGATGTCCAAAGAGCTGAATGTGCACAAAACTTCACTTTGCCAATTTTATCGTGGTACAAACCAAGGTCAAACAGCATAGCAAAATAAATACCCTAATCCAGCATCCAGAGTTGACAAATGATGCAGCAGGGAAAACAAGCAGCAAGCAAGGAGCTGTGAAATGCAGCTTCATGAGAAGACTCAGCAAGCTTCACAAATAGGGAAACTATCAGCACCATGGCCTGCACATCTCCAACTCCCACAAAGCCCTGTCCACTCTGGACAGATGTGCTGTTACCACAACCCTTGGAGCCTCACATCAGGCACCAAAATGACTGTGGTTGTTGAACCCAACATGTGGCTCAGCAGCTCACAGTGCTTTGTGCACTGCCCCATTCCCAGTGGGATGGGGATGAGAACTGGGAAAAAGAGTACAACTTCTGGGTTGTAACAAAACAGTTTACTAAGAGAGATAAAAGGAGAGGAGTAATAGTAATCACTATATATCCGTTGATATAGAATCGTATGTAACAACTGATGCACAAGCACTTGCTCAGCACCACCAGACTGATGCTCAGCTGGGCCCTGAGCAGTGAAGAGACTGAGATGAACTCCCACCCCTTTCAATACAATTTCTGCTTGCTGTCAGCTGATAGAGAACGTCCCTTTGGCCACTATCAGTCAGCTGTCCTCACTCTGTTCCCTCCCAGCTCCATGTGCCCTCCACTGACCATGGCCTTGGCTCTGTACAACACTGCTTAGCAGCAGCTGTAAACATCAGAGTGTTATCAATGGTTTTCTCCTAGAACCAAAACACTGCACCACAGCAGACAGTCTGAAGAAAACAATTCCATCCCAGCTGTAACTCAGATTCCTGCCTGTCCCCTCTTCTTGTTCTTCCTGATCAGGAAGCAAGGAACAGAATCTGCCGCTCTCCTCTCTGAGCCCTTTCCATCAGTTCTCAGCTGGCTCCTCTGCCATCCCCAGGCAGAGCTCAGTGCCCTCTCATGGATGGCAGCAGCCTTTTCTCTTCTTCCTTGCCCATCCGTCATGCAGAATCTGTACCCCATTTGCTACAGTACAGAGCTGAGAATCAACCCACCGTGTCTCTGTGAACCAAACAAGACCCTAGGCCTGCAAAGGCACAGAGATTTGGAGTTCGCTGAGTGAATGTTTGTGGTCCTCTCATTAGTGTAAGGATTCTTCAGAAAGCATCCCCTTCCAGAAGCATGCTTTGATTTAGCCTGTCTGGGTCTTGCATCTACACTGTGGTACTGATGTTCAGGGCCTTGCTCAGAATCAGCAGCCTGCATGAAAGGAAAAGCTCTGTGGTTTTCTCTTGATTTGTCCCGTTTATTTCCCATGCTACCCGCACTGGTCTACAGGCACTTTAGGGCAGCAGTAGGTTGGGGTTACCCCCAGAGGGTACACAGTAAGATTTAGGACGGGGTATTGGCAACAAGACTTTCTCTGAGGAATCCTCACACAATCCTATAGAACAACTCAGAGGCTTTCCATTCAATCTCCAACAGCAACAATATCCCTCAGCCCTTCTCTGTCACATCCAATTCCCCACCCTTCCCCATTTGGACCTGGTTTAAAGCCCTATAATCAATCAGTGCAGGAGCATTTCAGATGGGGTCATGGAGGAGGCAGACTGCCATTCTTGGGGTGGCCATTTTCCCAGGAGGGCATGGTGGGAGGGCTTTGTCCCATCTGGTTCCACCAACACTTGCATCCACCCAGCAGAAGGCTGTGCCCTCTGTGTTCCACTTGAACTCTGCATGGAGCTTACAGTTGGCAGTGACATGGCTGAGAAGCTCTGGGCATGGATTAAGGGACAGGGAATTAATGTGCCTTCCTAACTTCCTCCCTGCATGCCTTAGCAACTTCCTTGTAATCTCCCCAAGTACCCAGCCCCTTCTTCCAGAGGACGGAGATTCTCTTTTTCTTCCTGAGTCTCAATAGTTTTCCCCAGTTCATCTGCACTGGTCTTCTTCCCCTATGGCTCACCTTATGGCATTCAGGGACAGCCTGATCTCGTGCCTTTAAGATTTCCATCTTGAGGAGTGTCCAGGCTTCCTGGACCCCTTTACCCATAAGGAGCGACTCCCAAGGGACCTGTGCTACAAGTGTCCTGAACAGGTCAAAGTCCGCCCTCTAGAAGTTCAGGATAGTAGTTTTGCTAGTCACCCTTCTGACATCTCCAAGAATAGAGAATTCTACCATTTCATGGCCACTCTGCCCAAGACAGTCCCCAACCTTCTCAACTCCTACCAGTCCTTCACTGTTAGTGAAGAGCAGGTCTAGCAAGGAACCACCCCTGGTAGGACTTCATACCAGCTGTGTAAGGAAGCTGTCTTGCATGCAATCTATAAACCTCTTGGACTGATTCCTCTGCTATTTATTATATTCCCAGCATATATCAGAGAAGTTGTAGTCTCCCAAGAAAATGAGTGCTGGCAATCTTGCGACTTCAGTAAGCTGCTCATAGAATGCCTCACCCATCAATTAGGCGGTCTATAAGAAACCTTTAGCAAGATGTCACACTTACAGGCCTTTCCCCCGATCCTTACAAACATGCACTTCATTCTGAAGCCCAAGCTCTTCAACATCAAAACTCTCTTTAATATAAAGGGCCACACCACCACCCTTCCTTCCTCCTCTATCCCTTCTGAAGAGCTTGTAACCATCCATCACAGCACTCCAGTCATGGCAGTGGTCCCACCATGGGTCGGTAATAGCAACTAGGTCATGGTTTGTCAGATGCACAGTTGCTTCCAGCTCCTCTTGCTTGTTGACCAAGCTGCGTGCGTTGGTGTAGACGCACTTCAGCTGAGGCATCTGCCTCTCTCCCAGCTCAAACAGCATTTCCCTAGGCTTATCTCTGGTAAGCCCTGTTTTGTCCACTCCCCCATCGTAGCTAGTTTAAAGCTCTTTCGATAAGCCCCGCTACCGTCTATGCTAGGATTCACTTCCCCCTTTGAGACAGTTGGGTTCCATTCATGGATAACAGACCATGGGCCAAGTAAACTGTCCTGTGATCAAAGAACTCAAAGTTTCTGGCTCAGTACCAACCTCTGAGACAATTGTTCATTGCTTTGCTTTCCAAGCCTGCTCTGTGTCCCTCACTGCCACTGAAGGTATAGAACAAAAAATCACTTGATCTCCCACTTTGTGAACTAAATGGCCTAAATTCCTGAAATCTCTTTTTATAGTTTGTAGTCTTATCTAAGAAATTTCATCACTGCCCACCTAAACTATGAGTAGTGGAAAATAATCAGTGGACCTAACCAGCATTGGGAGTTTCCTCATTATGTCCCTGACCTGAAACCAAGAAGGCAGCAGACTTACTGACAACTGGGGTCCAGTCTGCAAATGGGGCCCTCTATTCCTCTGAGAAGGGAGTCACCCACCACGGCCACCCTTCTTTCTTTCATGGCAGAGGAAGTCACAAGGCTTGGTAGTGACTGCCTTGCATTAGGTTTCCTCCTAGGCAGATCCTCCATTGCCTCCCCATTCTTATCTCCTTCAGATTTCAGAGTGTCAAACCTGTTGCTTAGATGGATCAGGGGTCGAGGGCTAGGCAGGCATGGGGGGGCTCCTGTGATGTTGAGTTGGGACTCTCTTCCAACCCTTCTCATCAGTCAGGTCTGTCTGACTGTGACAGGGCAGGGAGTCAACCACTTTTCTGGGGGTATCTGCCTGGCAGCCTTCCCTCAGGGATGCCAGCAAGTCACTCCACCAGCCCATCTCCCGATCACACTCCCTGATGGTAAACTGTGAGTAAAACCTTGAGTAAAGTGAGAGTTCACCTAGACAAAAGTATGAGTAGAAACATGGACTGACGTGAGGGTAAACCCAGAGTAAACCCAGGATCCCATCCATTGGGCATGCACAGCCTCTGAGGGCAACTTTTTCCAGTGTTGCTGTGTAAAAATATAGGTTCCTCACATCTAACCTATGTCTCCCCTTTTTAATTTAAATCCGTTTCCATTTGTCCTGTTATCAACAGACCATCCCATCCTTATTCTAGCGTTAGGCATCTCATCCTCAGATGGAAACCCTGGGGCTGAATTGGGATCAGTTTTTCAAAGAACCACAGGAGCTACAAGTTCACCTAGCTGAGTTCAGATGTGCACAGTGAGGTGTCTGTGTGTGAGTCCCTCATCTGAATCCTTGGTTTTTATTCCACAGGGACTGCACTACTCATACACAGTCTCTCAGTGATGCCCAAGATGCCTTGGGTGATCCTAGTTTTGTGCTAGTGCTTGTAAACTGTGACGGAAAATCTATGAGATAGACAGCTCCTTCTGGAGCATCAGCTGAGGGCCAGAAGGGAGGTATTCTTGGCCATCCTAAATACCACCTCAGCCACGTGCTTAGGGCACCCATTGTGTCTTTTGCACCTGACCCCATGGAGTATGTAGTGATATTCAGCTTATCAAAAGGATGAGCTCAGAACAGAAGAGGCAGATCTTCCTCTCTGCTCCATCTGTGGCATAGTCTGGATTTCAAGGCATTGCAAAGCTATGGCACATCTACGTTCTTGCACTGATGACACTTTAGCATGCTCTGGGCTCGCATTTCAATGGCATCTAATAAATCTAGGGTCATACCTGTTGACAGGAAGCTGGCAAATGTTGTCTCATTGTAAGGAAGAGCAAGAAAGATGACACGGGCAACTATGGACCTGTCAGTCTCACTACAGTGCTTGGTAAAATTATGGAGAAAATGATGGTGGGAGTTATGGAAAAACAACTGAAGGACAGGTCACAGACAACACAAGATACAGAGGGGAAGGTCCTATTTAATTTCAGGTCTTTTTATGACACCTTTATCCATTGAGCTGAACAAGGGAAGGCAGTTGATGTAATCCTTGAGGATTTCAGTAGAGCTTTTGATACTATTTCTCCAACACCCTTCTGGACAGAAATTCCTGCATACAGCTAGACAGAAACAGAACGTGGTGTGTTGTAATACAAGAAGAATTTTACAGAGCAGCAGCCATGGATTGAGATAAGGAGTTCACAGAGCAGCAGCTGCGGAGCAGGATAAACAGCATGAGAACAAAGGACATCTCTAGGAAAAGAATGAATGGCTCGTGGCTTTGAAGGGGGGTTATAGGGTTGTTATTGCAGTAGCTTTCCTCCAATTAGCGTGTGTGACTTTTGGACACCCTTGTCTGTCTCCTATAAAAGTCTGGCTTTCGGGCAATAAATTGATGCAGCTATATGTAACTATATTGGTGTTTCTCTGTTTGACCCAGCACGCTGACATTTTGCCTTTCAGGTTCACCAGCAGTGGTGGGTGAGCAGTTGGCCAGTAGTTCTGTCCCAAAGGATTATAGTCAGTGGGTTCCATTGGGCTGGTAGATGGTCACTGTCAGAGCTCCCCAGGGTTCCATTTTAGGGCCACTTTCCTTTCATGTTTATGCAGATGACTTGCATGCAGGACTAGAAGATGTTCTGAGCAAGTTTGCTGATGAGACCAGATGAGGAGGTGTTGTTGCCTCCACTGAGGGTGGAGAGGACTTGCAGAGAGATGTGGACAAGTCAGAGAAGTGGGTACCAGTTGGTACTAAGCACCAAGTGCATAAAGTATAACAAGAACAAGTGCCTGATTGTGCACCTGGGTATGGGCAACCCTGGACATAAACACTGTCTGTATATTGGACACATGAGAGACGTCTGACTGAAAAGGATTGGGGGTCCTGCTCAACATAAAATTTTAAGTGAGTCAGCAGTGTGCCCAGCCAGCCAAGAAGGCCAACAGTCCCCTAAAGTGCATCAAGCAATTTATTGCCAGCTGGGTGGGAGAAAGGTTTGTCCCTCTTTGCTCTGCATTGCTACTGCCTCACCTGGAGCACTGGGTGCACTTCTGGGCAATGCAGAACATAAAGAACATCAAACTATGGGAGAGTGTGCACAGGAGGGCACTGGAACTGAGAGATCTGAAGTTCAGAGTTTCACTGGGATTGACTGCTTGTTCAGACTGGGCCCTTCTCACACCCCACATCCTGTGATGAGACACAGGGCACATGTGGGATATGAACTTTAACAGCATCCTTGCACCACATGCAAATGCTTTTCCCAGTGCTTCAGTGTTCCACCACCCATTGCTTTCAACATAGTTTTCAACACCCCATTGTATCTTTTAATTTTACCAGAAGCTGGTGCATGGTAGGGGATATGATAAATCCACTCAATGCCATGAACTTTGGCCCAAGTATTTATTAAGGGAATTTTTGAAATGTGTCCCATTATGAGACTCAGTTCTTTCTGAGGTGTCATGTCTCTATAGGACTTGTTTCTAACAACCCAATATTGTGTTTCTGGCAGTAGCATGGGGTACTGCGTATGTTTCAAGCCACCCAGTGGTTGCTTCCACCATGGTAAGCACAAAACGCTTATCATTATGAGATCCTGGCAAGGTGACATCATTCACCTGTCACTCCTCCCCATATTTATACTTTTGCCTTGGCCTTCCCCCCAGAGAGGCTTCATATTCTTGGCTTGTTTAATTATGGCACATGATTCACAGTCATGAATAACCAGTGCAATAGCATCCATAGTTAAGTCCACCCCTCAGTCTCTAGCCCAATTATATGTTATGTCCATTCCTTGATGGCCTGAGGTCTCATGGAACCATCGAGCTTGAAATAATTCACTCTTGTTCTGCCAGTCCAAGTCTATTTGAGCCACCTCAATTCTGGCAGCTCGACCTACCTGATGGTTGTTTTGTTGTTCTGCAATAGCCCGACTCTTGGGCAAGTGTGCATCCACGTGACACACCTTTACAATCATATCTTTTTTTTGAGCAGTTATGTTTTTCTACAGTTCAGCAGCCCAAATAGGTTTACACCTCCGTTGCCAGTTATTTTGTTCCCACTGCTGTAACAACCCCCATAAGGCATTTGCCACCATCCATGAGTCAGTATAAAGATAAAGCATTGGCCACCTCTCCCGTTCAGCCACATCTAAGGTCAGCTGGACAGCTTTTACCTCTGCAAACTGACTTGATTCTCCTTTACCTTCAGTGGCCTCTGCGACCTGTCGTGTGGGGCTCCAAACAGCAGCTTTCCATCTCCGATGCTTCCCTACAATATGAAATGATCCATCAGTGAAAAGAGCATATTTCTTTTCATTTTCTGGTAGTTCGATGTATGGTGGGGCCGCTTTAGCACATGACACCTCTTCTCCTGGTGATGTTCCAAACTTCTTATCTTCAGTCCAGTTCATGATCACTTCTAAAATTCCTGGACGATTGAGGTTCCCCATCCGCGCTTGTTGTCTAATCAGTGCAATCCACTTGCTCCAGGTGGCATCGGTAGCATGATGAGTGGAGAGAACCTCCCCTTTCAACATCCGGTTCATCATTGACAGTCGAGGTGCCAGAAAGAGCTGCATTTCAGTACCAGCTACTTCGGAAGCAGCCCGAGCCCCCTCATTACGCGGCTAAGATCTCCTTCTCAGTTGGAGTGTAGCACTCTTCAGACCCCTTGTACGCTCAGCTCCAGAATCCCAGGGGTCGGCCTTGGGTCCCTCCTGAGGCTCTTTGCCACAAACTCCAAGTGGGACCTTTCTCTCCAGCAGCAGTATAGAGGATGTTCTTTACATCCTGTCCAGTCCGTACTGGCCCCAGGTCCATGGCACAGGCTATCTCCTGTTTAATCTGTTCAAAAGCCTGCTGCTGCTCTGGGCCCTATGCAAAATCATTCTTCTTCTGCATCACCTGATAAAGGGGGCTTACAATGAGGCTGTAGTTTGGAATGTGCATCCTCCAAAAGCCCACTGCACCCAGGAAAGATCGTGTCTCTTTCTTGCTAGTTGGTGGAGACATGGCAGTGATTTTGTCAATCACTGTTGGGATGTGATGACATCCATCCTGCCACTTTATACCTAAGAACTGAATTTCCTGGGCAGGCCCTTTTACTTTGCTTCACTTAATAGCAAAACTGGCTCATAGAAGAATTTGAATTATTTGCTCTCCAGCACAGCAGCACTCAGTGGGGGTGTGACCTCATTCAGGCCACGGTAGTCTACTGTCAGCCTCCATTCTCCACTGGCTTTACGCACTGGCCATATGGAGCTGTTAAAAGGTGAGTGAGTTTTACTGATCACTCCCTGATTCTCCAACTGGCGAATCAAATCATGAATGGGGAGCAAGGAATCCCTGTTGGTGCGATACTGCCGTCTGTGCACTGTCTTTGTAGCAATCGGTACCTGCTGCTCTTTTATTTTTACTCGTAGCAGCCTCACAACAGACGGGTCCTCTGACAGGCCAGGCAAAACAGACAGCTGCTTAATGTTGTCCATATCTACAGCAGCGATTCCAAAGGCCCAGTGATACCCCTTAGTATCCTTGAAATGCCCTCTTCTGAGGTATCCTCAATACCAAGTATGAACGGAAACCCTGGACCACTCACATAGGATGTTTTTTCCAGTCTTTACCAGTGAGGCTTATTTCAGCCTCCAACACAGTCAATTCTTGAGAGATATCCAGAAATATGGATTGATTCTGTCCCTTCATGACTGGAGGGCATTAGGGTGCACTGTGCACCAGTATCCACCAGTGCCTTATATTTCTGTGGTTCTGATGTGCTAGGCCATCAAATCCACACAGTCCAATAAACTCTATTATCCCTTCCACTCCCTTGAATGAGGGCAGGGCCCCTCTATTGGTTACCTGTGATAACTGGAGCAGCCGTACTGGTGGTTGGACTGTTTTGTAGTTCCCTCACCCGTGCTCATAGTACAGGAGTAGGCTGGTCATGCCACTTCCTCGTGTCTTCTCTGTGGTCACGTAGGTAACACCACAAGGAAACACACAGTGCAATTTACTGTTGTTCCTTGCTCAATCTGGAAAGCGCTTGTGTCTAATAGCTGAGAATTTTAATGATACACATGAAGGCTTTATGGTCGTTAATTTCTTTACGATCTCTCGCCTTCAACTGAAGCAGCAGCTAGGCCAATTACCAAGTGACACCAAGGAGATGAAGTGGCAAAATGGCGATTTATTGAAACAGACACATCCTTATATAACCTACGCCTTTTTGTCTACACCCACTGTATTACACTAAGATTCTTCCAGAATATGGGGAAGGGCCTGTCACATCACAACAAGCTACCGTCCCAGCTGTCCCAACAGCGAAGCAACCAGGTAACAAGAGATTCATTCTGGTGCCGTGTGAACTCCTTTCTTACGCCTTCGATTTCAGTCATCTTCAGGGATCGACAAACAGTAACAGAGATTTCCTCCTCATCACTCTCTTCTTCATGACACTTTTCCTTTTTCCTTTCTCGGTACTTATCCAGACCTGTCACCTGGATCTTCTGTTGCCTCCTCCTCCACTTCTTTTTTCCGTTCTAGACGTGAGGACACCCATTTCCATTTCTTGCCTTCCACAAGGGCAACTGATATTGTTACTGGTGCCTCCTGTGACTGATCAAAATTGACTTGGGGATTTCCCTTTTTGGCTAGAACCTCAGCTCGGAAATTCTCTCTTTTCGGAACAGTGTTATATAGAGCACGGTAAGCACAAGCCAAGCCCCAAATAAGTCATACCCCCTTAGATCTATCTAGGCTGCGCCATCCCTGACTCAAATACTGGCTTAGTTTCTCGGGATCCCACAGGTGTTCAAGAGTTAAATCCCATGACATTGCGGGCCCCCATGTGTTGGCGAACCTGAAGGCAAAAGTCAGCGTTCTAGGACAAACAACCACACACCAATATAGTTAAATATAGCTGTGTCCATCTATTGCCTGAAGAGCCGTACTTTTATAGCAAACAAACAAGGGTGTTCAAAAATCACACGTACTAATTGGAAGAAAGCTTCTGCAATAAGAACCCTAAAACCCCGCTTCAAAGCCACGAGCCTTTCACTCTTTTGCTAGAGGTGTCCTTGGTTCTCATGCTGTTTATCCTGCTCTGCAGCTGCTGCTCTGTAAAGTGCTTATCTTGATCCATGGCTGCTGCTCTGTAAAATTCTTCTTGTATTACAACAGAATGGCAGTTCCCTGGGGTCTCCAGCACACCCCCAGCCAGCTGGCAAATGCCACTGAGGACCTTTAGGAAAGACATGCCCTGGGTAGTGACAATGTTCACTGGACAACTGTGAGCCCCACAATGGGTCTGGTACCTGTGTGCCATCTTCTGAACACCAGTAGCACGGTGTAGATGCAAGGCCCAGCCAGGCAAAATCAAAACATGCTTCTGGAAGGGGATCCTTTCTGAAGAGTCGTTACACTAATGAGAGGACCACAAACATTCACTCAGCGAACTCCAAATCTCTGTGCCTTTGCAGGCCTAGGGTCTTGTTTGGTTCACAGAGACATGGTGGGTTGATTCTCAGCTCTGTACTGTAGCAAATGGGGTACAGATTCTGCATGACGGATGGGCAAGGAAGAAGAGAAAAGGCTGCTGCCATCCATGAGAGGGCACTGAGCTCTGCCTGGGGATGGCAGAGGAGCCAGCTGAGAACTGATGGAAAGGGCTCAGAGAGGAGAGCGGCAGATTCTGTTCCTTGCTTCCTGATCAGGAAGAACAAGAAGAGGGGACAGGCAGGAATCTGAGTTACAGCTGGAATGGAATTGTTTTCTTCAGACTGTCTGCTGTGGTGCAGTGTTTTGGTTCTAGGAGAAAACCATTGATAACACTCTGATGTTTACAGCTGCTGCTAAGCAGTGTTGTACAGAGCCAAGGCCATGGTCAGTGGAGGGCACATGGAGCTGGGAGGGAACAGAGTGAGGACAGCTGACTGATAGTGGCCAAAGGGACGTTCTCTATCAGCTGACAGCAAGCAGAAATTGTATTGAAAGGGGTGGGAGTTCATCTCAGTCTCTTCACTGCCCAGGGTCCAGCTGAGCATCAGTCTGGTGGTGCTGAGCAAGTGCTTGTGCATCAGTTGTTACATACAATTCCATATCAACGGATATATAGTGATAACTATTACTCCACTTCTTTTATCTCTCTTAGTAAACTGCTTTGTTACATCCCAGAAGTTGTACTCTTTTTCCCAGTTCTCATCCCCATCCCACTGGGAATTGGGCAGTGCACAAAGCACTGTGTGCTGCTGAGCCACATGTTGGGTTCAACAACCACTGTCATTTTGGTGCCTGATGTGAGGCTCCAAGGGTTGAGATAGCAGCACATCTGTCCAGAGCGGACAGGGCTTTGTGGGAGCTGGAGAAGTGCAGGCCATGGTGCTGATATGTGTGGATGTGCTCCCTATGTGTGGAGCTTGTTGAGTCTTCTCATGAAGCTTCACTGCACAGCTCCTTACTTGGTGCTTGGATGCTGCATTAGGGTATTTATTTTGCTCTGCTGTTTGACCTCAGTTTGTACCACGATAAAATTGGCAGCTGACAAAGTGAAGTTTTGTGCACATTCAGCTCTGCGGTCATCTTTGGGTTTTGGAAGTAATATTGTCCATATGATTAGGAATTACACAATTTACATTGTCGCCTCTGTGAGTCCGGGGGTGTACTGGATATTGTGTTGAGGGACATGGTTTAGTGGGAGCTATAGGTAATAGGTGAACGGTTGGACTGGATGATCTTTTAGGCCTTTTCCAACCTTGGTGATTCTATGAATCTATGATTGAGGTTAAACAATTATTCAGGAATATCAGTGAGAGATCTGCCCCAAGGTGAGAAGGCTCTGCATGGCAGAGGGTGTGGGACGGTCTGGGCAGCTGCCTGGAGTGGTGGGCACCCCCAGGGCTTTGGAACTTCATCTCCGAGCAACTGCAGGATCCTGATAAACTGGTAGAATATTGGGGGCAGGTCTGCTGTGGCACTGGTAACCCCCAAGAGGCACAAATGACTGCAGTGTGCCAGATCCAGAGAGCTGGATCTGCTGACAGTGCTGCAGCCTCTGCAACTCCTGGCACAGACCATGCAGCAGCTCCAAGGTTTTGCTACACGTCCTGCAGTTGCTCCAAGCTCTGGGCAGATCCCTCTGTCACTCCACCCCTCATAATGAGCTCTGCAGTTACTCCTGCTACGGGTCCTGTAGCTGTTCCAAGTATGGTAATAAGAAAATGGTACAAATTCCTCCCAAGGGAGGAAGTACAGCCCTGCGGTGGCTCCAACCCCTCCAATGAGCCCAGTGGCTGCTCCAACATAGTCACAGGTCCTGTGGTGGTTCCAGCTCTGGCAATGAACTCTGAGGTCACTTCAACTCCTGCAACAGCCCAACAGCCACTTCAGCTCCTACAGTGAACCCTGTGGCTGTTAAAACCCCTGCAACTAATCCTGGACTTGCAGACAGATGCGCATAGGGATTAGTTCATATATGTTTGCAACTGCATATGTTGTATATGTGTGAAAATACACTAAATATATTATATATGTATAAATACATTTGTCATAATTATTATCCTTTTCTTTTTCTCTTTGTCTCAACCCATAAACCTTAAACCACAGAACTGCCTTGAGATGCTTACGGATCTCCTTGGGACTATTCAATCTGATCTGGTCACACAGTGAAGAGCACCTGAAGATCTCAAGGTTTTCTCAGGGAGCAGCTCCTGAGGTATATTCCTTACACCAGCTTTGGAAGAGGCCTCCCTCCAGTTCTCTGGTCCTGCTCTAAAGGGGCCCTCTTGTTATGGCAGTGCCAGCAAGGAGACCAGCTCTGACAGACCTGTTCATATTGCCGGCTACTGACTGCAGCCCTGGATTGCTGCTGTAGAGGCAACAGGACTGTTGTGAGACACACAAGACCTTCAGGACTGCACAAATGAGAGGACTCAAGAGCGCTGCAGCACTGGTAAGAGCACATGAATGAAAAGAGCACGTTGAGCTGCTGTCTGTGGCTGTACCTCCCCAAATCCAGGCAAAGTAGGAAGAAAGAAAATCTAAGTAAGTCTATTTTGAAAGCTTTTTAGGTATCTTATAACATATTCAGGGAATCTGGTTCCATGTTTACATGAGTTCTTGGAGTGAGAAAATGGAAATTAGGTAGGAAAGAATTTAAATACATTTTTATTTATAAGTTCAATAACATTTTTTTTTTTTGCACATTCCTATATCTCACATAATCAAACAGACAAAGATGCATAAAACATAAAGAACCACCACTGGGAATCCTATTGAGGAAGTTGTGCATTTTATTGTAGCTGGAATAGTGCTTATTGCAACACCTTCCTGAAAGCGTGCTTGATCTCCCTGTTCCTCATGCTGTAGATAATAGGGTTTAGTGTTGGAGGAACCACTGCATCCAGAAGTGCCACTGTCAGATCCAGGAGTGGGGAGGGAATGGACGGGGGCTTCAGGTAGGCAAAAGCACCAGTGCTGAGAAACAGGGAGACCACAGCCAGGTGAGGGAGGCACATGGAGAAGGCTTTGCGCCGTCCCTGCTCAGAGGGCATCCTCAGCACAGCCATGAAGATGTGCACATAGGACACAACTATGAAAACAAAGCAACCAAAGCCTAAACTGACACCAAAAAAGAGAAATACAAATTCCATGAGGTAGGAGCCAGAGCAGGAGAGCTTGAGGATCTGTGGGATTTCACAGAAAAACTGGTTGACAACATTGCCTTGGCAGAGAGGCAGTGAAAACGTACTGGCAGTGTGCAGCAGGGAATAGAGAACCCCAGTGCCCCAGGCAGCTGCTGCCATGGTGGCACAAGCTCTGCTGTCCATCAAGGTCCCGTAGTGCAGGGGCTTGCAGATGGCAACGTAGCGGTCATAGGACATGATGGTGAGAAGGGAATACTCTGCTGAGAGGAAGAAGGAAAAGAAAAAGAGCTGTGCAGCACATCCTGTGTAGGAGATGGCCCTGGTGTCCCAGAGGGCGTTGGCCATGGCTTTGGGGAGAGTGGTGGAGATGCAGCCCAGGTCGAGGAGGGCCAGGTTGAGGAGGAAGAAGTACATGGGGGTGTGCAGGCGGCGGTCGCAGGCTACGGCTGTGCCGATGAGGCCGTTGCCCAGGAGGGCAGCCAGGTAGATGCCCAGGAAGAGCCAGAAGTGCAGGAGCTGCAGCTGCCGCGTGTCTGCCAACGGCAGCAGGAGGAACTCGCTGATGGAGCTGCTGTTGGACATCTGCTGTTGTTGGGCTTGGAGTCCTGCTCAGAGTGCAGAAGATAATGACAAGTCCAGACCATTCTCAGACACACTCCTCCTGCTATAATATGAAATGTTTTTATTCTCTTACAACAGTGTACATTTAGCACCATTACTTGCATTTAATTTCATGTATTTCAGCATTCCTTAAGCAGAAGCAGCATATGGAGCTCTAACCTTCCTTTTATTTTCTTATGCCTTCTCCCTGGATATTTTCATCTGTTTCATGTCTCATATCTTTACCCCAAGTGCTCTTAGAGCCCCCTACCCGAGCTTCTGTGGCATTCAGTTTCAGTTAGAAAATGCTGCCTGTTTGTAGGATAAGTGAATTATTCATGCCTACAGAAAATGATGATAATTCCATCCTTCGAGAAAGGGGAGACTGAAAGCACATCATGTGTGAGTGTTCACAAAACAAGCAATTGATTGATGAAAAATTCTCAGAACTCTTATTGCCCCTTTTAGATTTCTGACTCCAAACCTCTTTGCCTCAGAACAGGAAATGGAAACCCCCTGCCTTGGCTCTCCTCTTGCAAAGTGCCCTCAGAAACATTCCGTTGTGCAGTGGAGTTGTGATCCCCTGCCCCAGGCAGCAGCTGTGGCAGCACAAGCCCTGCCGGGGGGCTCCTTCCCCCCACCCGTCTCCCTGCAGCACCCTGGGCAGCTCCCCGGGCAGGCTGAGTGCTGAGCCTGGCAGGCGGCAGAGTCCCATACCCGGCACACAGCCCCTGGGGCACAGCAGGGACCCTGCTCTGCAGGACAGCCCTGGGCACCCGCCTGCAGCCCCGGCTGCACAGCCTGCAGCCGTGCTGGGACATGCAGCCCTCAGGGCTGTGATTTCATACTGCAGTATGGAAGCCCTCAGCTGGAGCAGAAGGCTTTTTCCACAGTAAAGAAACATGCAGTGCCTGCATCCAGATCTCCTATGGGATGTCCCAAATTAAGTTGACCCTCTATGAAAAGCAGCTCATGGTCTGCAGTGAGACTTACCCTGTCATGGTCTGTGAGCAATGCTCCTGCAGTGAGCTCACAGCCCGCTCACACCACACACATCCTGCAAGCTCTCTTCAGTTTCTCTCCTCTCCTTCTGTCACCTGCAGGCTGTGCTGTGCACAAGAGCTGCTCCTGGGCACAGCTGTCTCTCTGCAGCCCTGCACACTTTTATGAGCTCCCTGTGTCCCAGGAGCCTGGACAGGCAAGCAGCAGATTATGTCATTTTTATCTTTCCGACTTGTCTCCCCTGACATGTCCCTGGGTCCTCATGGCCAACAGCTCCTGAAAGACAACAGCATCATGACTGTGCTTTGAAATTCGCTCAATTAACCACCACATGTCCAGTGGTCAGTGACTGATTGGAGACATATGGGGAGTGCTCCCAGAGATCGTTTGATGAAACAATAAGGGCAACCAGACAAGGAAGGCAAGGTTTGGACTTTCCCTGTGCAGGGCAGTGATCCAGCTGAGGCAGTGCAGGAGTCTCATCCCTTGACAGAAATCCTGGAGCTGAAATGGGATTCAGCTCCCTACACACCCACAGGAGCTGGGATTCCTCTGGTTCAGTTCAGAAGAGCACAAGGAGTTGCCTGCATGTGAGCTCCTGCTCTGAGTCCTCGGACCTTCAGCTGGGAGGCAGCTGCTCACACACAGACACTGGGTGATGCCCAAGGTGCCTGGGCTGCTCCTGATGTGTGCCAGTGCTTGTAAACCATGTGGGAAATCCCTGAGATAGACAGCTCCTTCCTGGGCATCAGCCGAGGGCCAGAGAGGGGATAGCACTGGCTGTCTGGTGAATTCACTCACAGCTGCAAGAGCAGCACAGGGCCTTCAGGAAAGCCATGCCCATGGTGTGACCATGTTGCTGTGTCAACTCCAAGGCCCACGATCAGTCTAATGTTTGTGTGCCACCTTCTGCACACTGATACCATAGATGAGCTATCCAGTCAGGCTATGTCCAGTGATGCTTTCCAATTAGGATGTTTACTTCTGTGGTTTTGCACTAATGCAAACACCAACACACAAGAAGCTAGAAATCTTGATAGAGCTGCAGGCCTGAGCTCCTGTTTGGACCATGGGGACACAGTTTAATGGTTTCCACAACTGCACTGTAGCACAAGGGGGATACCGAGTCTTTAGGATGGATGGGCGAGGAGACAAAGAAGGGTGAATGCCCTCTGTGAGAGTGCACTGAGCTCTGCCTGGGGATGGAAGAGCAGACAGGTCAGAGCTAATGGAAATGGCAAACAGAGGAGACCATCAGTGTCTTTTCCTGTCTTCCTGATCAGGGAGAGTAAATGGAAGGTGCCCTCTGCAGACAGATGGGAATCTGATGTTGTCTGTCCCTTGTCCCATTTGGTGGCCTTTGTCACTCCATTATCTGCAGCAGGGACAGCACAGCAGGGCATGTGGCATCCAGCAGATCCCTGGAGAGCACAGATGGCAGCTTCTTGACCAAGCAGTGGAGGAACCAAAGAGGAGAGGTGCTCTGCTGGATCTCATACTCTCCGGCATGGAAGGACTTGTGGGAACTGCGAAGGTGAAAGGGGCATCAGGCCACGTGCAAGATGCAAATGTATCTCTTTTAATTTATTTATTTATTTTGAGGCTGTAAGCTTAATAGTTGATCATAAATGTCAATAAAACTGAAACAAATAATTGAAGACAAAGATGGAAATCATTGAAATTGTGTTAACCCTTCTCAACATGAAAAATTCTCATGAGTCTTGTTCCATTTTAAGTTGTAAATATGAATCTTTGAGGTGATTTGATGTCTTTTTTTTTCTTTTACTGAAACTACAATGTTTTCCAGAACTGTGTTCGCTGGACACAAATGTCTTCAGATTCAGAGACACAGACAGTGGTGCCAGTGCCAATGCCCTGTGACTATAGCCCGGTGCCCAGCACTACTCTTCCCTGCTGCCTATTTGATGTGTCTCATCCTCCAAGTTTTTTCAGCTCTCCTAAATAAATGGCCATGGTTAAGGGCGTGTTTTCAGCAGGCCATTTGGGCACAAACTACTCCCACTGCCCTCCAGATTTCTCCATCCCTTGCTCTTTGTTCAGTCAGATACCTCCCAATTATCTGTCTGATTTCTGACTTTCAGGGGTATTACTGGAATTTGTTCCATCTCCCCAAAGCCTGAGAATCAGTGAGAATGTGTTAACCCGTCTCAATGTGTGAAATACTCACAAGTCCTGATCAATTTTAAGTTGATACCTCTCAACTACCTGGCTGATCTATCCCAGGGAGATTACTGGAATTTGCTCTATCTACCAGAGTCTGATGGCCTCTGTTGTCAACTACTTCACTGTGATTCAATCTATCCTATCCTACCTCAGAATAAATCATTTCTTTTAAAAGTATTCCATATGAAAGACAAACTTCAATAGATGCAGCTTGAACATGGCATGCAGTTGATCACTGTGTTTTACTGTTCATTCAATTGCATCACCTTTCTTTCCATTTGCTGGCCAGATAAAAAAGAGAAATCTTTCCTTTTCCATGTGTAGCTGGTTCTCTGAGGAAAGCCAGTGGGAGTTGGTGCAAAGCAGTTTTAACACTGAGCGGATGAATGCAGAGGAGACGAGTGATGTGAAGAAAAGTGATGCAAGTCCCATAGGTCCATTGTGAGCAGAAATTGGGTGGGGAGGTTGAGAAGGACCTTTGTCAACACAGTAACAGTACAGAACTCATTGGGACATCCTGGATTGGTATCAGTTGCACAGTGCTGCTTTAATGTCTTCTTTAAACCCAACTATAAATAAATAGACAATAAATTTATACTGGATTCTTTAAGCTCTCTCCAGATATCCCTCCTTTTTGCTGAACAAGTTCTGATAACCTGAAGAAGATAACAAGATGGCATAAGGCACAGGAGATTCTTTAGGTTATAATGGTCCCAGTGTGCATTTGATGCTGAGTTCATCAGCCTCTAGTGCAGAGAGAAGTTTGCACAAAGTGCTCAACAAGACAAAGTCAGAAGTAACAGTGAAGTTTCTTGGAGTATTAATGGGCCCGCTGAGGAACATTACCAAGTAAGCTTCCCAAGGGACTTGTTAGAGAAGATAACTGGAAGCCATGACTACAGGCAGGCAAAAGCACTGGCATGCTAAGAAACCTCTCCTTTGCCTTACAAAGCAGACAGGTCAAGCCCTGATTGCAAGACCAGTGGTAGAGAGGTCCTGTATGTCATGTTGGCTCTGGGCATTTCCTGGGGCAGTGTGTTGGAATTTTGTATGATGTTAAATGAAAGACATGGGGACAGAAGATCCCAGGCTCTACATGTGGTGCAAGGACGCTGTGAGGTTCATGTCCCATATGAGACCTATGTTTCATTGCAGGATGTGAGCAGGGATGTGAGAAGGGCCCAGTCTGAACAAGCAGCCAATCCCTGTGAAACTCTGAACTTCAGATCTCTCGGTTTCAGTGCCCTCCTTTGCACATTCTCCCAGAGTTTGAAGTCCTTTATGTTCTGTGGTGCCCAGAACATAGTGAGGCAGTAGCAATGCAGAGCAGAGGGACAACCCTTTCCCTCACCCAGCTGGCAATAAGTTGCTTCATGCACTCCAGGGGACTGTTGTCTTTCCTGGCTGCCTTGGCACACTGCTGACTCACATTCAGTGTGATGCTGACCAGCACCCCAACCCCTTCCAGTCAGAATCCTCTCCAGTGTCCCATATCCAGTCAGTGTGTATGTCCAGCATTGCCCCTACCCAGGTGCACAATCAGGCACTTGTTCTTGTTATACTTTATGCACTTGGTGCTTAGTACCAACTGGTACCCACTTCTCTGACTTGTCCACATCTCTCTGCAAGTCCTCTCCACCCTCAGTGGAGGCAACAGCACCTCCTCATCTGGTCTCATCAGCAAACTTGCTCAGAACGTCTTCTAGTCCTGCATTCAAGTCATCTGCATAAACATGAAAGGAAAGTGGCCCCAAAATGGAACCCTGGGGACCCCGACAGTGACCATCTACCAGCCTGATGGAAAAAACTGACTATAATCCTTTGGGACTGACCTACTGGCCAACTGCTCACCCACCACATTGTGTTTCTGTCTAGCCATATGCAGAACATTCTGTCCAGAAGGTTGTTGTGAGAAACAGTATCAAAATCTCCACTGAAATCCTCAAGGATTACATCAACTGGCTTCCCTTGGTCAACTAAACGGATAACTGTGTCACAAAATGAGCTTAAATTAAACAGGACCTTTGCCTCACAAACTTGTGTTGGCTGCGACCAATGACAGAATTGTCCTTCAGCTGTTTTTCCATAACTCCCACCATCATTTTCTCCATAATTTTACCAGGCTCTGGACTGACAGGTCCATAATTGCCCATGTCATCTTTCTTGCTCTTCCTTACAATGAGACAACATTTGCCAGCTTCCTGTCAGCTGGCATGACCCTAGACTTCTTTAGATGCAATTGAAATGAGAGCCCAGAGCACACTAAGTTTTCATCATTGAAAGAAAGTAGATGTGCCATAGCTTTGCAATGCCTTGAACTCCAGAGTATGCCACAGATGGAGCAGAGGGGAAGATTTGCCTCTTCTGTAGTGAACTCATTCTTTTGGTAAGCAGAATAACACTACCTGATACATGGGGACTGTGTCTCTGCTCTGCTCTGCTCAGCTCACAGGGCAGCGGTCTGGCAGGGTGTTGCTCTCATGTCAATGCAGGTAAACTCACTTTAATCCTTTTTCCTCTGTAAATGCTTCCTCTATTTCTATGCTCAGATACACTTCCACATTCCCTCAACTACACTTTCATATATCATTAACAATTACACTTTCTTATACCATCAAAACAGTTTGTCAAAATGTACAGTTCTTCAGTTCACATAAACTCCCTTAATACAGTCTGTATTCTTCAGTTATAAACACTGTGCCACAGAACCAGCACTGATTGAACCACCTCCCTCACACACTTCCTCGCAAGCAGTACATAGTATTACATAAATGGGTTGACACTCATTGGTCGGGTGGAATGTACACCTCTCCTCAGGACAATCTTACTAATCTACAGAGTACAAACTCCTGTCTTCTTACATACAAGCAGAAAGTACATATGAGTGGACAGACAACACAGTCTTTCACTTTGTCCGTGTCTGGCCATTTCCCTCACAGGAGGAAGGAAACATGGATCGGGACTCGGCACTCACCCTGCAGCTGTTCTGTGTCTCACTCACACCACACTCACTCTGACATTTAGATCAAAAACCATGGTTTATTCATACTACACAATGCTGACAACGTTTTCTAGCTGGAATCTTAATAACATTCATACTCTGGTCGACCAGTTGCAAACGTTAATGTTTTTCCCAGAGTCGGCTTGACACACGGTACCAAACACTTAAAGCAGATGATAATATTGAACATACAACCTATAACCCCCATGATTACAACTTGGAGAACCCAGGCTACCATTTGACAGGCTATCCACTATATCCCATACCCGAAGGAGAGACCAACCTAGGTCCCTCCTATTGTCACCCACCTGGGAGAGAGTACTTGTTCTTGTTTCCATTCATATGACATACAGTTCCCTTTCATAGGAACTCACCCAAGGAGTCTTCCTACCCCAGCTGGCAACCAAAGCCATGAGCTCACCTCCCTGGGAGCAGCACGTATGGCTGTAAACTGTGTAGGATGTCTCCTCAAGACATATGGGCTCCACTTACCATACACATACCTGGTCCACCTATGGGTGGTCCTTGTCTGTCCCTGCAGTGATCAGGTGAGGAAGGGAGTCCTTCAGAGAAATCTCAGGGTGCGCCAAAAGTGTCTCCCTCTCAGCTGGTCCTGCAGCAAACAGAGCTGGTCCCACCTGGGCCGCCAAATTGACTACAGGAATTGAACTCTATAACCTCTATAACTGATACAGTCTCCCATGACATACTTATACCAAAGCTGAGGAAGTATGGGATAGGTGATTGGACAGTGAAGTGGGTCGAGAATTGGCTGACTGGCAGAGTGCAGAGTGTTGTCGTTGGTGGTGCAGTGTCTGGCTGAGGGCCTGTAACGAGCGGCATCCCCCAGGGGTCTGTGCTCAGTCCGGTCTTGTTCAACATCTTCATCAATGACCACCCTCAGCAAGTTTGCTGATGACACGAAGTTGGGAGGATTGGCTGACACACCTGAAGGCTGTGCTGCCATTCAGCGAGACCTGGACAGGCTGGAGAGCCGGGCAGTAAGAAACCGGATGAGGTTTAACAAAAGCAAGTGTAGAGTCTTGCACCTAGGGAGAAATAATTGCATGCACCGGTACAGGCTGGGGGAAGAGCTGCTGGGGAGGAGCTCTGCTGAGAGGGACCTGGGCGTCCTGGTGGACGACAGATTAACCATGAGCCAGCAGTGTGCCCTTGTAGCCAAAAAAGCCAATGGCATCCTGGGGTGCATTAAAAAGAGCGTGTCCAGCAGGTCGAAGGAGGTGATCCTCCCCCTCTACTCTGCCCTGGTGAGGCCTCATCTGGAATATTGTGTCCAGTTCTGGGCTCCCCAGTAAAAAAAAGACAGGGATCTCTTAGAAAGAGTCCAGCAGAGGGCCACTAAGATGGTGAAGGGCCTGGAGCATCTCCCCAATGAGGAGAGACTGAGGGAACTGGGTCTGTTTAGCCTTGAGAAAAGAAGGCTGAGAGGGGACAAGATCCAGGTTCTATAAATATTCGAGGTGGGGGGGGCAAAGTGTTGAGGCCAGACTCTTTTCAGCAGTGTGTGGAGACGGGACAAGGGGAAACAGACAGAAACTGCATCATAGGAAGTTCTGCACTAATGTGTGCAATAACTTCTTTACGGTGAGAGTGACAGAGCACTGGAACAGGCTGCCTAGGGTGGTTGTGGAATCTCCTCTGGAGATATTCAAGACCTGCCTGGATGCTGAGCTGTGCAACGTGGTGTAGGGAACCTGCTTTGGCAGGGGGCTGGACTCAGTGGTCTCTGGAGGTCCCTTCCAACCCCTACAATTCTGTGATTCTGTGAATATCATGGAGTTGTTTGGATGGGGAAAGACTACCCCTTTGAATGACCTTTTGTCAGGGCATGTCCTGGGATTCCTAGGATCCTCAAAATGCAGCACTGCTTCTGTCACTGAAAAATGGGGCCGTGTGTGGGACGGAGGGAGGGTCCATGAGTCCCTGGCCCACCTGACTGAGTATTTCCATGGTCTTAGCAAAGACATACTTACAACTTGAGAATGACAGTTAGCTGTGTTCATGGTGGCATGGCCACTTTTAATGGCCTTGAACTGTCTGAACATAACTGAAGAGGCTCAGGCTGATGCAAATCAGCTATTGAATGATAGTGTTGAAAAACTGGAAAGACAGGTGGCAGTTTTGATGGGGAAAAAACCTAATTCAATCATTCTCCTATGGAAGATCAGGAACATCTCTCTGGAAGACCATGGGGACCCTGTACAAGGGAATCTGTATAAAATGGACTCTGTAAATGAAGGCACTAAAAGGTCAGATTTTGAGGTTCCATTTGGACTAGATCTATTTGAGATCTGACTGATTGTAACCCAAAAATGAAAAAAAAAAAAAAAAAAAAATGCAGGATAGGCTGGTGGGAGTGCCCTGACCAGTATCCAACCCCCCAAACCCTGCTGCCCATAATACAGCAGCTGAACTGATGGATATAGTACAGTGGTTTAGACAGAAACCAAGAGAGCATTCCAGCATAGCTGCTCTGGTTATGGGACATGGAGGCAGAAAGCGCTGTGGTGAATGGACTGGAAATTTCAAAACTGACATCCATTACTACTCACCCTGCCCTCAGACAAAGACTGTATGCTCTGTCCAATATAATGAGGATAGCCATTTGATCAGTGAATGATTTATGGCTGTGTGTCATATAACATGGCCAAATAAGAATGACATAGCATTAAATATCAGCCTGTGGTCCTCTATGGAGGACTAACAAAATTATATTAGAGAATTAGGCATGAAAGAGGCAATCTATGAAGATGATTTTGAGAGCCCAGTCAATAAATTTTTCATCAGGAACGAGGGATCTCATCCTACAGCCATCACCTTTACATCAGTATGGGTCTATGTTATCCATACTGAACCCCCCAGTGGCCCTCAGGTGCTGTAATACAACAGGCTGCCCAATTGATGGGGAGACAAGAGTGCCTACGGCCAGATGCAGGCTCTGAATGGTGGTGGAAAGGTCTGAGAAAGGCAGAGAACCATCTGCTGCCATGACTTAGGCGTCCAGCCCCTAAGGTAATCCAGTCTGGACCCATTAGGGTCTTGAGACAACAAATGTTTAAAGACCAGATTAGAGCAGGAGTTCAGTTTAAAAAGATCGATGGACAGCATAATCAGGAAAAAATATCTGTTAAACAGGCCCAAGCACTGAGTATTTATAGTCCAACCTTTTCAGCCAAACTAGATGTGAATGTAACTCAAGAAGGGTCTGGATGGGGGCTCTGGCAGAGCCAGAGTTCTTTGTGAACCCCTATGAGGTTTTGGCCACAGGTTTGGCATGGAGCAGAATAAAGATACATCACAGTTGAAAAGCATTTATTGGCTACCTATTCTACACTACAGGTGGTAGAACCAGTAGCTCAGATTTCAGAGGTTATCGTTAAACAACAAGGCCAGTCCAGGGGTGGGTAAAAGATCTAACACACATCTCTATGATGGGGGTGGCCCAATCACAAGCAGTGGTGCGCTCAGTTGTTCTGCTTGCCTGCTCCTCAAGGAGTTAAGAGAAATCTATGCCTGTTGCGTGTTCGAGTGCATGCGCAATGCCATGTGGAGGGCTTATCACAATAAAGATTGGCGGATTTGCTGCGTAGACCGGTCAGAACTCAGATCTGCGTTGTGCTTCCTGTGGCACCAAACGCCCAACAGTGGCAGTTCCGTGTATTGGCCAGCAGGTGGCAGCAGAGACCACGGAAAGAACGTCTGCGGGACAGACCCTGGGGATCCGTTCTCTTTTGATTATAGGGGAAGAACACAAAGATGGAAGAGGAGGGAAGGGGGGAAAAAAAAAGAAAAAAAGAAAAAACCAAACCACAGCAAACAAATAAAAACTTCTCCAAACGTAGCAAACTTGAATGTCTGTCAATAAATAAATGAGTAATTGAATTGATGTCCGTTTCAGACAGTCCCCTGTAGAATCAGGGTAAGGGTTAGGATTAGAGTTACATTGCAGGTTAATGCTGTTATCTTTACAGCTCCTGTGAGGGTTGGGGTCTGGGTCAGGTGTTTAAAAAATGAAATGAAAAAAGAATTAAAAAAATATATTGAAAGCTTCAGATTTCCTTACTCTTTGTGGGAATCATATAATGTGCAACTCAGATCTACCTCTTCGTACCTCTTTTGTGGTGTAGGGAACCTGCTTTGGCAGGGGGACTGGACTCAGTGGTCTCTGGAGGTCCCTTCCAACCCCTACAATTCTGTGATTCTGTGAATATCATGGAGTTGTTTGGATGGGGAAAGACTACCCCTTTGAATGACCTTTTGTCAGGGCATGTCCTGGGATTCCTAGGATCCTCAAAATGCAGCACTGCTTCTGTCACTGAAAAATGGGGCCCTGTGTGGGACGGAGGGAGGGTCCATGAGTCCCTGGCCCACCTGACTGAGTATTTCCATGGTCTTAGCAAAGACATACTTACAACTTGAGAATGACAGTTAGCTGTGTTCATGGTGGCATGGCCACTTTTAATGGCCTTGAACTGTCTGAACATAACTGAAGAGGCTCAGGCTGATGCAAATCAGCTATTGAATGATAGTGTTGAAAAATTGGAAAGACAGGTGGCAGTTTTGATGTGAAAAAACCTAATTCAATCATTCTCCTATGGAAGATCAGTAACAACTGTCTGGAGGACCATGGGGGCCCTGTACAAGGGAATCTGTATAAAATGGACTCTGTAAATGAAGGCACTAAAAGGTCAGATTTTGAGGTTCCATTTGGACTAGATCTATTTGAGATCTGACTGATTGTAACCCAAAAATGAAAAAAAAAAAAAAAAAAAAATGCAGGATAGGCTGGTGGGAGTGCCCTGACCAGTGTCCACCCCCCAAACCCTGCTGCCCATAATACAGCAGCTGAACTGATGGATATAGTACAGTGGTTTAGACAGAAACCAAGAGAGCATGCCAGCATAGCTGCTCTGGTTATGGGACATGGAGGCAGAAAGTGCTATGGTGAATGGACTGGAAATTTCAAAACTGACATCCATTACTACTAACCCTGCCCTCAGGCAAAGACTTTATGCTCTTGTCTGGAGGGCTTATCGCAATAAAGATTGGCGGATTTGCTGCGTAGACCGGTCAGAACTCAGATCTGCGTTGTGCTTCCTGTGGCACCAAACGCCCAACAGTGGCAGTTCCGCTTATTGGCCAGCAGGTGGCAGCAGAGACCACGGAAAGAACGTCTGCGGGACAGACCCTGGGGATCCGTTCTCTTTTGATTATAGGGGAAGAACACAAAGATGGAAGAGGAGGGAAGGGGGGAAAAAAAAAGAAAAAAAGAAAAAACCAAACCACAGCAAACAAATAAAAACTTCTCCAAACGTAGCAAACTTGAATGTCTGTCAATAAATAAATGAGTAATTGAATTGATGTCCGTTTCAGACAGTCCCCTGTAGAATCAGGGTAAGGGTTAGGATTAGAGTTACATTGCAGGTTAATGCTGTTATCTTTACAGCTCCTGTGAGGGTTGGGGTCTGGGTCAGGTGTTTAAAAAATGAAATGAAAAAAGAATTAAAAAAATATATTGAAAGCTTCAGATTTCCTTACTCTTTGTGGGAATCATATAATGTGCAACTCAGATCTACCTCTTCGTACCTCTTTTGTGGTGTAGGGAACCTGCTTTGGCAGGGGGACTGGACTCAGTGGTCTCTGGAGGTCCCTTCCAACCCCTACAATTCTGTGATTCTGTGAATATCATGGAGTTGTTTGGATGGGGAAAGACTACCCCTTTGAATGACCTTTTGTCAGGGCATGTCCTGGGATTCCTAGGATCCTCAAAATGCAGCACTGCTTCTGTCACTGAAAAATGGGGCCCTGTGTGGGACGGAGGGAGGGTCCATGAGTCCCTGGCCCACCTGACTGAGTATTTCCATGGTCTTAGCAAAGACATACTTACAACTTGAGAATGACAGTTAGCTGTGTTCATGGTGGCATGGCCACTTTTAATGGCCTTGAACTGTCTGAACATAACTGAAGAGGCTCAGGCTGATGCAAATCAGCTATTGAATGATAGTGTTGAAAAATTGGAAAGACAGGTGGCAGTTTTGATGTGAAAAAACCTAATTCAATCATTCTCCTATGGAAGATCAGTAACAACTGTCTGGAGGACCATGGGGGCCCTGTACAAGGGAATCTGTATAAAATGGACTCTGTAAATGAAGGCACTAAAAGGTCAGATTTTGAGGTTCCATTTGGACTAGATCTATTTGAGATCTGACTGATTGTAACCCAAAAATGAAAAAAAAAAAAAAAAAAAAATGCAGGATAGGCTGGTGGGAGTGCCCTGACCAGTGTCCACCCCCCAAACCCTGCTGCCCATAATACAGCAGCTGAACTGATGGATATAGTACAGTGGTTTAGACAGAAACCAAGAGAGCATGCCAGCATAGCTGCTCTGGTTATGGGACATGGAGGCAGAAAGTGCTATGGTGAATGGACTGGAAATTTCAAAACTGACATCCATTACTACTAACCCTGCCCTCAGGCAAAGACTTTATGCTCTTGTCTGGAGGGCTTATCGCAATAAAGATTGGCGGATTTGCTGCGTAGACCGGTCAGAACTCAGATCTGCGTTGTGCTTCCTGCGGCACCAAACGCCCAACAGTGGCAGTTCCGCTTATTGGCCAGCAGGTGGCAGCAGAGACCACGGAAAGAACGTCTGCGGGACAGACCCTGGGGATCCGTTCATTTGATTATAGGGGAAGAACACAAAGATGGAAGAGGAGGGAAGGGGGAAAAAAAAAAGAAAAAAAAAAAAAATCAAACCACAGCAAACAAATAAAAACTTCTCCAAACGTAGCAAACGTGAATGTCTGTCAATAAATTAATGAGTAATTAAATTGATATCCCTTTCCCGCCCCCCCCCCCCCCCCCCAACTTCTGAGATGAAAAAAAAACACTTCTTTTAGAAGAAAACAGAGTAGTAACAACTTCTGTACCTACATTCACCACTCTGAGATCCTGTCTGGGTCTCCCAAGGCTTGTAAATAACCACTGGGTCAGTTCTGATGTCGCGTGATTTGTTGTCAGTTCTCTCATGGTTCTCCGGTCAGTTCTCCGGTGCCAGGATCTGCCACAGGGCATTCTGACCACGGGCATCATGTTTCTACGCTGCCGCCTGCATTTAACAGGCAATGGGACTGCCCAGCATGTGCAAGGCAGCACCTCTTTCACACCACCAGAATGTTTAAGGCTGTTGGGATTGTTGTTAGCGTCCCATTAACACTGAGGCTAGAGATACCCTTAGGATTGACATTACTATTAGCATTACTTTGATGGTGCCCTATCTGGGTCATTTCCAGGGGATGTCAGGAGTAAGGCACAGTGTCAGGAGAAAAAGAACAGACTCTGTTACTTTATAAACGTGATAATAGAGAGAGTTCATTGGAAAAAATACAACTCTTAAATAATGCAAAGCATGCTTCTGATTGGATGCAGGCATCATCTGGGCTCTGATTAATATTACTCTTAAGGTAAAGATTATTGTTACCATAATGATTTTTTTTTTGGATTATGATCAGGGTTAAGGTTCCTTTTGCTACAAACTTCTAGCATCATTTTTGTTGTTGCATTTGGAGTTAGGGACGATTTTAGAATCAGGGTAAGGGTTAGGATTAGAGTTACATTGCTGGTTAATGCTGTTATCTTTACAGCTCCTGTGAGGGTTGGGGTCTGGGTCAGGTGTTTAAAAATGAAATGAAAAAAGAATTAAAAAAATATATTGAAAGCTTCAGATTTCCTTAATCTTTGTGGGAATCATATAATGTGCAACTCAGATCTACCTCTTCGTGCAGTGACTGCCTGTAAATTTGCTGGAGCCTAATATAATATGGCCTTGTGCTTTCCACTAACTCACCTTCATTTCATTTTCATTACATTTGCTTGGTAGTCAGATTTTGGTGTGTGGATATTTTAAAACAATCTAACTGACATTAGCAAAAAATTAAAAATAAAATTAAAAAAAAATGCACAACAGCATCGTATCAATTTTTATAGATAAGATAAAGAAGAGCAGTTTCCCTTAGTTTTCTGTGCCTCTTTACTTTCTTACCCTCTCCCCTTGTGTGAGAAACTCTCAAAGTCAAAGATTTCTAGTTAGGCAAAGATGGCAGCGATAGCAGCAGTGCTTATTCATTATTGCAATACTGCGCGCACATCCCCTATTGGCAAGGGAGAAACTGCACACCAGTCAGTGAAATCAATTCTGTTCTGTGCCCTAAACCCACTGCAGGTGATGCTCTCATGGCTCTCATTGGTTGAGCATCTCAGGCTCACAGACTCCTCGAGACTGTGGCTAGGATTCATTTCCATAGAAGGTCAATTACCAACCTCTTGTTTTTAGGTCTGCCTTGTACTTTTCTGCGGACAGAGAAGGGCAATGTTTCCAAAAGTCAGTACATTCATTCTGTCCTGTGCTGGGCTCTACCCACCCTGTATTTATCTTGTGCTTGTCTCAATTCTACCCATGTCAGAATGCCCCCAGTCTGAACTTAATTCTGTTCAGCAACTTTCTTGGTGGAAAAACTACTTATACAGCTGTTTTACAAGAGGGTTATACATTCAGTTAGGGCCTACACTATGTACTGAAAATACTGGAAACTTCCACTGCAAAAACACAATCTACCTCTCCCATCTGTGCAGCCTTGCAGACCCAGAGCATGCCAGGTTATTTCTGCTTTCATAGCATTTGCATGCTGTAGGGTGAGCACAAGGTTCTGCTGCTTGATTCTTCTGCAAGAGCTGCCTACCGGCAAATGGTTGCAGGGATGGAGGATGTGACAGAAAGCATTTGTCTCCACAAGAGCAGAGTTACATTCAGTGCAGAGTGTGAGAGTCAGGTTGGTGTGGAAAAGCACTGACACGCTGGGGATGATGCAGTGCTCACATGTCTAACACTCACAGACATTACTGTCAGAAGGATGGTGCTGTGTTGTGCTTCTACCTTTGGCAGCCCCTGGAGAAATGCTATGGCACACAGAACACCTTTGTATTGCACTGACTGCTGCCATGCAGCATGGATTTAACACACCAAATCCAGAGGAGCATGACTGCATCTAACTGCCCTGAGAAAAACTACTGTAGCTGAAGAGATGAGGAGGCAGCTGCTCATCTGCAGAACAAGCAGTACTGCCAGACATTGGGCCAGGTGAGCACCTCCTGCTGCAGCGTGATGATGACAGGGCTGGAGATGATCTGCAAAGCCAGCTTAAAAGTGGGAGACGTGAGTCAACATGGCAGGAGGACAGAGGTGTTAGGGAGCAGCCAAGGCATCAAAGAGTATCAAAAGGCTTTGAAAAGTATCACAAAGTGACAGCCAGGAAGACTGGGATATATCATGAGCAGCAACCTGGATGCTAGAGATTATTTGCTCCCATACAAAATGGTAGAGATCTTGCTGCAGACATCCCAAAGCCAGGCAAAATGGGAACCCAGAGCTCTGCCTGCACGAACCCCACAGCCATAGCATTGCAAGCTGAGCTGCCTTGCTGTTTGTTGCATTCATCCCAATCCCTGTGATTGAAGACTCAGAATGCAGTCGAGGCGATGACTGAGCATGAGAGTGACTTTATTCAATAAAAGACAGGAGGGCTTGAGAGGTCAAGGGTGAAGATGGGACTCCTCTTGTCAAGATGAGAGTGGCTCAGAGCTGGTGCTGCTGCCTGGTGCCTGGGACTGGCAGCCTGACTCTAAGTCCCCATCTAAGATGCTCAGCTTCACCTCACTGATGCTGCCCTGCTCCTGCATGGTGGTGCTGCTGCTGGGACACTCGGGCTGTGCTTGGGATGGGCAGCACTGCAAAGGCGCTGGGTCACAATCCAGGCAGGTGACTGCTGTGTCTGGCAGGCTCAGGTCAGGAGCTTCAGCAGAGCCAGGAGATATGAGAGCATGAACGTGGATGAGCCCCTTGTGTCCATCACTGTTACCATGTGGAAGGCTGTCATCCGAATTGCAGCGATTCATGCTTAATAAGAACTCTCCATTGATGGAAAGACACTGCTTGGTTTGGATCTTTGGGGTTGACAAGGGCTCGAATCACCTAGGAAGGCATAGAAACACAAGGGTTAGTTTCAAACATTTGCAAGTTGAATCATGAAAGGTTGTTGATACTTGGTAATAGAGTGGCGGCAGGAAGAAGCAAGTAGGCTTGAAGCAGCATAGCCACTGTCTTGAAAGTGATCCTCATTCAGGTCCAGCTCGTGTGTTGTTTCACTGTAATCTGCTTCTTTGGGTCTACCTAGTGGGCAGCAACACTCGAGCTGTTACTGATATCATTGAAAAGAACTGGAGACAATTGTTCTATTCCTAAGAGCTTCAAGGTGCCTAGAAGCACAAATAGAAACCAGCAGTATTTCATCACTTCACCAAAAGGAAGGTCAAACACCTGAGCTGTGAAGAGCAGTTACAGAACCTATGCATAAGATCACACCAGACATACTTTGTTCTAACAACAGTTATGGCACATAGTCCATTTCCTTCAATATTCCCAAAATGAAATGATGTGGAGCATTACAGGGAAAGAAACACTGCACACAGACACTATGACCCTGATTAGACTCAAGCAGCAGACTTAAAACAAGTCAGAGTTTTTGATTCCAGGATATTTCAGGACCTATCGTGTGAAATTCAGTTACACAACAGTGCCTAGGTGCCTGCGTTTCAAGCAACTTTCAGATCACAGCCATGTAAAATAAAAACAAATTCAGTGCAGAAATAGCAAGCCTGTACCTTAATACTCATGAGATTATCCATTTTTTACTGCATTCTGACTAAGTTCTAAAACTTGCTCATCCCAGTTCACTTCAACAAGTTCCACCAGTTCAAGCAACGCAGTTCTGAGATCCGGTGTATGTTAGGCAGATAGAATTGAACAGTGCAGAAATAATCTCTGACAGCTTTAAGAGCTCTGTTCTGCTTACAAACTCTCAGTCCAAAACTATTCACAGTTTTAAGGAAATAAACACCTGAAGCAGTTGGATCATCTGCCATTTGCCGCATTCTGCTTCTTGGCATCATGATTAGCACAAAGGGTTTTCTGCTGTCCTGCAGAGATGGAGTCCTGCTTACAAATGGACCAAGTTTCAGTGTACAGCAGAGTTTGTACCAGACTAACAAGCCACGTCATTCAATTAATGTGCTCAGGTTGTTATGCACTCCGAAAGGAAACAGAACTAACTGTTGGATTCTGAAGGCAATCTGTGGGGTCCTACATTACCTCCTGATTCTGGAAGAGGAAATTCTAATAGCAAATGCAGAACTTTGATCTTTGTAGACATGAGAAGAGCTGGCATTTAGGAACATTCATTTCAGGGAAATCAAATGATGTGTCTATATTTTTACTACAGATAGTATAGGGAGCAGCCAGTTGAAGAACCAGATACAAAAAAATCCAGCCCATTGGCAGGAAAATACTTCTCCTTAAATTCTGTATGCTATCATGGTACAGAATTAGGCTACAGTGCCACATAGGCCAACCAAGCGTAGAACCAAATCCACAAAATACTGGTAGACAAAGCAGCAAAAACAGGGACAATATTCAGCAGACTGTGCTGTGGCCTTTCTACCCACAGCTCAGCATGTTCTGCCATCCGAAAAGCAAGGCCTCTTGTCAAGCTCAGCTATTTCCCTTCTCAGTGTATTCTAGCACCACTGATACCCACTGGTATCCTCCTGTAGAGTGCCATCATATTGTCATCATCCAAAGGAAAAACCCACACAGCAGAGCATACAGCAGTACACCCATGCTCCAAATATCCGCCTGAAAAACAAAAAGACAAGCTTACAAACCTGAAGCGCCTCAAATGGCTTCCTGACAGACTGGATTGTCTGCCCTTGCCAAAGCCCACATATAGCCCATGAAAAGCTGGCTCTTTCCCTCAGGAAATAAAACCTTATCGTCCCAGAGAAAGCATATAACCCTCATTCAATTGCCCTTTCACTCAGCTTAGAGCACTACTAAAACCAGCATCTTCACCTTAGCTCATCACACTGCTGCAGTTCCTTTTACAAGGATTTCACTGGCAAAAATGAAATCAAAGCCGTCACAAGGGATTTAGCACAGTTACGTGTTACTGGCTACGAGAGCTGTCAGCACAGTCACCTGTCTGGCTTTGCTGCTGTTCGGTTCTCTTTATGTAGAGGCACAACAAGGTTCAGACACAGTGCAGTTCTCACTTTGACTGTAAAGAAAAAGGAGGCTTGAAAAGCAGCGTGTGGAAAACAAAGAAACAAGAATTAGAACAACAGTGGGGCCATGGCACTTGTAGGAATTGCTCCGCCTTTAACAGCGATTCAAGAAGTACGAGGGCATCCCAAACCAGACCAGTTTGGACAGATTAACAACTGCAAGTAGTGGGTTCCAAAATTCCAGACATGAAATCAAAGCTGGAAAAACTCTTCACATTTTCATCTCTCAATTTTTAGTTCATTGTGCATTACAACGGAAACAATTCTTCACATACAACTTGGAAGCTAAAGACAAGTCTGACAAAACAGACTGCACAGAAATGATGGATAATTAACAGAGCAAATTGCTCTTTCAAACACTTAGTAATAGAAAGAGATCTCTGAAGTTGCTGTTCTGTAGAGCCCCAAAGCAGTCGCTTGAGGCAGTTCAGGATTAGCCTGAGACAAACCAGCCAGCTGTGTGAACTGAGACCAATTGCACTTTTCTAGTCTGTGGCCACTGACAGCTTCTGAGAGCTACCAAGCGATGCAACCTAGCAGAATTCAGAAGGGAAACCAAGAGAGCCTACCTGAGCTCCACTGCCTTTAAATGCTCTGTGGAGAGGGAAGGGAAAGAGGGGAAAACAAACACCGCTCTACATCCCTCTGAGCCAATAGACACTTTGCCCTGGATTAGCTCTGGTGCTGCATAAGCTGGGCTTCCACAGCATGTGTTCAGGCGGTAATCAAGGCCTGCCTGGAATAACACAAAAAATAGAGAGAAACGTTTGCTTTAACAGAGTTTATGTCTTCTGGTCATAACACTTGAGAAGCCTCAGAGGCTTCTTCTCCTGTGCATATTTTCATTCATCTTAGAGTTTGCTTTCATTCAATGTGACCTCTCTAGGCAAATATTGTCTAAGACCATGAGCATCACATAAATGTGCAGATCTCAAGCTGCTCACTTATCTAGTACCCTTCGCATGATGCTTTATTTTCCTCAGCTGATCATCTAGATTGTGTCTGTTGATTGTGCAACAACAGCCTGTTGATCTCGATTACCTGTGAGAGGCTCTAACTTTGGCCAGGAAAAATCATTTGAGGATAAGTAATTATCTGGGACTCAGTAAGTCTTCCCATGCTTTCATAACAGCAGAGATACACACACACACAAACTCGTGGAACCCCACTGCTTTGCACAATCCTGTGCACACTCACGTGTGTCATGCACTGATTTCCCAGCCAGTCCTCATAGGGTCTCTTACTTAGGACGGGAGTGTAGGGGAGCAGCCAGAAGCTGTTTGCATTCCCTGCTGTCTGCTGGGCAGCTTTGCTGGAGATGCTTGGGTTGCTTTGTTTTTCCTTGGGAGGTGGGAAGGAGCTTTGGGTTGGAGGCACATCCCGTGCCAGAGCATCCCAATGGCACGTGTGGGGCACTGATCTGCAGCAGATGAAGGGGAGGAGGTCCCAGCACAGCTCTGCACCATGCTCTGCCACACTGGGCAGCTTGTTCCTGGCTCAGCAGCGTCATCAGACAAGAAGCAGGGAAGGAAATCAAGGATGGGGGGTACCATCAAACGCAGTTAGTGCATGCCTGTGCAAGACAAACAGACCCAGAGCTTGCAGGTTGTTCCTGCTTTTGTAGCATTTGTGTGCTGTAGCTGAGCAAAAGGTTCTGCTGCTTGAATCTTCTTCTGCAAGAGCCACCTACCGGTAAATGTCTGCGGGGATGTAGTCGGTGTGCACGTCTGAAGCCATTTGAGAACCTAGTCGTTCTTGCTGCAGGACCCCTGTCTTCTGTTAAAAGCTGAACGGTCCCCAGAGCACCTGTTTCCATCAGCTACCACCATCCAAAGCAGCCAGCCTTCTTACAGTCACCTGGCCCAAACATCCCTTTTGCTCTACACTTGATTCCTGCAAGAGATGGGAGCTCGGCACGCACACCATCCTTCCAACACCCCATCCCTGCAGCAAGGGATCACAGCGCTGGCACAGCTGAAACAAAAAGGGTGTGCGAGTTTCCTGTTAGCACTCAGTGTGAACCAATCTACCACTGAGCAACACCGTGAGTCCCCACTCACCTCAGCACAGGTCAACCTGTAACCCCAACCTTCCCCTATCCATGTGCACACGCACACCCATTCACCACCCTGCCTGCTTTGCACACCCCCATGCACACTCTGCATCGTGTGCCCTCCTTTGCATTCACAGACGTGTGCAAACCATCCCTGGGAACACCTACGTGCCTACACCTTCTACAAACACCCCTTTGTGTGCACCTGTGTGCAACCCAACTCCTCAGCACACGCACGCGTTTGTGCCACCCTGTCCATGCACTCACCACGTGCCCTCCAGCAACCAAGGATTGCAGAGATGCTCCAGACTGTGCCAGAGATGGAATCTCAGAGTGCTGGGACATTATTGATCACTAAGGAAAACACTTGGAAGCATATTCAATCTGCAGAAGCTGTAATTACTGGGCACAGTTAGCTTTCCTATGGCTCAGCTGGAGGAGGCGGGTGCTCTCATACATCTGAGACACTCGCACAATGTTGGGATCATTCTGATGGAAACTGTCTTCAGATATCATGGTTAAAACCATCCAAGATGATCATGCAGAGCCTTAGCTCTTGAGCAGCACTTCCTCCCCACCCTTCACTACTCCAAGCAGCTCCAACAAACTTCTCAGAAGAAATCCAGGCCAGCACAGACCTGGCAGACCAGAACCAAGTGCAGCTTGTGGGACGGCAGTGCCCACTCCTTGCTTCCACCCTGCTCCAGCAGGTTAAGGAGTCTGAGCCTCACTGGCCTTTGACAACTCAAGACTTTCAGCACCTCATGCCAACATTTCTCACTAAGATACACCTCAGGCATTGAATTCTCTTCTCACTACCTCCTCCCAGTCCTCCCCTAGGAACAGAAACAATTCAGATTCTACAGCAAACTACAGCATCTGCACTGCAAGAGCACACTGAACCACCTGCAACAATGAAACATGGTTTTGGAGAGTGGGTATGAAAACACACCTTTAGACAGCTGTCTCCCTGTAGCCAAAAGGAAACCAAGAAGGAAAAGTCCAGCCTGAAACATGCCCATGCTACTAGCCCAGGTTTTTCACAGTCAATGCAGAATCCATCCTGTTCTTGAGGTAACAAACGACCAGTGAGTCTCCCGTTGCTCCACCCCTTCTCCTTCAAAGCCTGAAAAAGAAAGAATAAACAAGCAGAAGAAACCCAGACGTACCTTTCCACACACAGAGCAGAAAGTGGAACAGCAGTTGTCTCCTTCCTGAGACATGGTGGGGAGCATCCCAGAGGAAGCCCAAGTTCTTTGCTTCTCTCCACAGGGACTTCAAGCACTCTTGGCAAGAGCTGCTTTGGTTCTTTCTTCAATTGCTTCCATCACCAGAATCTCCTTTGGAAAAGGAACCCAAATGAAAGAATCAGCAAATGAAAAAGAATGAGCAATAGCCACTTTACCAGCTTTCTTCTGACACTCAATTTAGACTCTTGACTCGGGCAAGGTCTTAAAATCAACTGGTTACAAGAACTGTCCCAAAATATATCCAGCTTCCGTACAGCTGCCATTCTTTCTGACAGCGAGTGTAATCACAGAATCATAGAATGGCCCGGGTTGGAAGGGACCTCAAGGATCATGAAGATCAATCACCTCCCTGTCCCTGCTGGCCATCCCCTCTTCTGATGGAGCCCAGGGGACCATTTGCTCTCTGAGCTGCAAGAGCACGCTGATGGCTCACGTTCTGTTTTTCATCCACCAGGACCCCCAGGTCCTTCTCTGCGGGGCTTCTCTTAAGGACTGCTCCTCCCAGTCTGTAGAAATGCCTGGGATTCCTCCAGCCCAAGTGCAAAACCTTGCACTTTGCTGTGTTCAACCTCATTAGATTCACGTAGGCCAACCTCTCGGTTGAGCTCCCTCTGAATGGCATCCCTTCCTTCCACTGCGTCAGCCGCACCACTCAGCAAACAGCAGATGGTGCACTCCATTGCATCATTGGTGTCTCTGATAACCATGTAAAAAAGCACTGGTCCCAAGACAGACTCCTGGATGACACCACTTGTTATCGGCCTCCACCTGGACATAGAACCATGAATCACCACCCTCTGTCTGTGGCCTTTCAACCAATCCCTTATCCACCAGGTGGTCCACCTGTCAAATCCACATCCCTCCAGTTTAGAGATAAGGATGTGGTGGAGGGCAATGTCAAAGATCTTGCTCAAGTCCAGGTCAATGACATCTGTTACCTTCCTTTTGTCCACAAATGCCGTCACTCCATCATAGAAGGCCACCAGACTGGTTAGGCATGGCCTTCCCCTGCTAAAGCCACGCTGCCTGTCTTGGATCACATGCTCATTTCTTATGTGATCAAGCATGTCTTTGAGGCAGATCTGTTCTTCACCATCTACATCAGTTACACATTTGAATCAAATAATTGGTGTTCCTGTCACCAAGAAAACCTCTTTGTCTTCTACTCCTGCTGCACTTCTGTGCTTTCATCAGAAGCAAAGGAAGAGACCACCTCCTAGATCCAAATTTTAAGAAACCAACACCCAATAGGTGTCATCTGAAGTAAAATAGCAGAGAAATTAAGATGACTCTTCTGCATCCAGCTTGGATCACTCCCTCACTCAGGCACACCACCATCAGATCAAGGAGATGCTGCCTTCAGCTTAGAGACTGTATGGGAAATCACAGCTTGAACCTCTGATTAATCAGCTGAGGCAAGTATTGGGTCAGCTGCGGGAGCACAGGTGAGAGTAATCTAGCTGTGCTCCCAGAAGGGGTGGACCTCGACTCAACCTCCTCTGAGACCTCATTTAAAGGCTGACCACCACTGAGACAGCATGTCTTAGAGATTGCTCCCTAGTTGAGGCTGCCTCAGCTTTCTAGTCAAGGTATCGATATTGGTGAGTTTCCCTTTGCTAATAACCTTAGGCTATTTACCACCATCTTGGTTAATATCTTTTTATTAACCACCCTTACAGAGACCATAAGGGTTTGGGCTTCCAAACTCTCAGCAAGCATTTGGATCAGCCAGCTTCCTGCCGAGGAGCCCCCTGCATCACTGCTGCCTATTCTGGTACCAGACCCGCAGATGCTTCAGAGCTCATTAGCATGGACTTCCTTCCTCCCCTCAGCAGCTGCTCCTGCACTCACCTTCATTCCTACTCAGATACCGGCCGCTTCCAGCACCAGCTGACCTGCAAGACACAGAAAGGAAAGGTGGGAGTCATGCAAACGCACAAGCCCAAGGCTGTGTCACCACCACACATGGCAGCCTCGGGAAGTCAGCTGAAACTACAGCCTTTGTTAGAATGGAAACAGGCACCGTCAATTAAGTGTGACCTCTGAACTCATTGCCACCATCAGAAATAGGCACTGAAATCGCTCACTTCACTGCAGCTGGTTAACTCCAAATTCTTTTGCTTTTGGGAAAATGCAGACACGGAATTGAAGGACACCAGAAAAACGACATCTACTTCATTGTAGGTGGTTAAGCTTGGAAGCAGGACTTGAGCAAGAAATGCTTCTCAGCTCCTTGAAAGGCACTAATCCTGACCTCTGCCACAGGTGGCTGAGTGACTCAAAAGTTGAGCTGCCCATTCAGAAGCACATGGAGCAGGCCATGGAGCGGTTACATACCAACACATGAACAGGCACTTTCCCATTGGAAGGGAAATCCCTTCTCCCTGCCATGCCATGCCCACACCGCTCCTCAGGGCTGCACTGACAGCACAGACAGAATTGAAACATCTTTTGTCATCATTGTGGTTTTTCACAGACCCAGACAATGAGATACTGGGTTGCTGTGTGGGTTCCCAGGCGGCACTGCCATTTCCAAGCCATTGCTTCCTAGGGGCACAGAAAGGAAAACGCCTGAACAAAATTTCACCCAGAGATTGCTATTTTACCATTCTTCCATGCAAAACAGGAGGACAGTACAGCGGATTTGTGCAGCTGCATCAACACCCTGGGTGCTAAAGGAATGCAAAGACAGAAATATCAAAACTACAAGGAGGGAAGCTATGTTTAGTAATATCTTTTCTCATTTACAACAGGCAGTTGGCACTACTAAAGGAAAATCCCAGGCCTCAGGTTCTGACAGTGCGACAATCTGGCACGGACTCAGATGTGAGTGATCCAAATGGTTTATTCCAGGTTCTAATACCACTTCTGTGAATTCACACGTTTTCTCTCTTAACTTTCCCACAGCCTTCACATGTCCACAGAACATCCCACAAACTCTCCTTTACGGCGCACGTAGGCACTCATCCCACCAGAGCCATCAGTCATTCCTAGCCATGTGCTTCTCCTCCAGTCACGGACAGTATCACACGGCCATAATGCATCTTAAATGACTTAGTTTTTCTGTTCTTTCTGGAGGTGTCCTTGGTTCCTAGCCTTACCTTCTCATGCCGTTCATCTTCCTCTGCAGCTCCTGCTCTGAAGAGTCTTCTTATGTTCCCACATGACAGGAAGAAAATGAAGACACAACCCCTGCCACCAAGGTCAGCTCTGCAGCACACGTTACCTGAGGAGCACTTGGCTACTCATGCAAACTGCACAGTGCCAGGAAGATTGTTACATGTTGCACTTCTTCTTCTCCTGGCTCAGAAATTAAATTTTCTACCTAGAAAATGGAAAACAAACAAACAAGCAAACAAAAAACAACAACAACAAAAAACACCTCACCTGACATAAAGGAGACATGATTGTTACTATGGAATTCCGGAGGGCAAGGTATTTGCCCTCTCTATGAAGAAGCTGACTGCAAAGGACTAAGAACAGCCACGATCACGTTGAGAACTTGCGGGTAAAATTCGGGACTGAACCAATAATGGGCTTCTGGAGGTGAGGGTCTGCTCCAGGCCGCCTGGTCAAGGGAGCCTGTTGATGGGCCCTGCTTACTGCAGCTACCAGAAGCACCGCGCTCACTGACTCTCAACTTGCTGGGGGATTCCAGTCAGGCTGGGAAATCAGCATGGCTGGCTGCAAGCTGTCTGAGAGACTGCTGGACTGCACTGGGAATAACTTTGTGGGCCAAGCATTAAGCACACCAAGCAGAAGGGAAGGTATTGGACAGACCGACCAGAGGTCAAGCGTTGCTGGACCTGCTGCTCACCAACGCTGAGGAGATCATCAAAGGCGTCAAGGTTGGAGGCTGCCTGGGCTCCAGCGATCATGCCCTGGTTGAGTTTGTGATCTCAAGCGATGTGGGCCTGGCAAAGAGCAGGACCAGGATGCTCAACTTTAGAAGAGCAGACTTCAAGCTACTCAATGGAATGCTGGCCAAGATCCCCTGGCGCGCTGCCCTCAAAGATAAGGACGTTGAGGAGAGCTGGCTACTGTTCAAGGATGCCCTCCTGGCAGCACAAGAGGTCTCCATTCCCCTGATTAAGAAAGTGGGCAGGAGAGGTAGAAAACCGGCATGGCTCAGCAAGGACCTGCTAAGAGAACTGAGGGTGAAGAAAGGGGTGTACAAGCTCTGGAAACAAGGCTGTGTCACCCGGGAAGAATACAGGGATGCCGTCCGAACTTGCAGATGTGGGATCAGGAAAGCCAAGGCTCAGGCAGAACTGAACTTGGCGAGGGATGTGAAAAACAACAAGAAAACCTTCTACAGGTACATTGGCCAGAAGAGACAGGCCAAAATGGGCGTGCCTACTCTGGTAAATTTAAAAGGAGAAATGGCTTCAACAGATGAAGAGAAAGCTGAGGTGCTGAATGAGTTCTTCACCTCGGTCTTCACTGGTGGCCAGGATTCTAGTCTTTTTCACGTCCCTAAGTCTTGCACCCCCATACCTCCATGTGGGGACCAAGGAGGTAAATCCCTCCCCACTGTAAGGGTAGAGCAAGTCCGAGAGTGCCTCCTTAGACTGAATGAGTATAAGTCTATGGGGCCAGATGGCATGCATCCCAGGGTCCTGAAGGAGCTGGCTGAGGTGGTTGCTGAGCCGCTCTCCATCATATTTGAGAAGTCGTGGCTGTCAGGTGAGGTCCCGGATGATTGGAGGAAGGGTCACGTCACTCCCATTTACAAGAAGGGGAGCAGGGACGACCCGGGTAACTACAGGCCGGTGAGTCTCACCTCTGTGCCTGGGAAGATTATGGAACAGATCCTCCTGGACAACATGCTTGATCGCATAAAGAACAAGCATGTGATCCGAGACAGCCAGCATGGCTTCACCAGGGGAAGGTCATGCTTAACTAATCTTGTGGCCTTCTATGATGGAGTGATGGCGTTGGTGGATGAAGGGAAGGCGACCGATGTCATTTACCTGGACCTGAGCAAGGCCTTTGACATGGTCCCCCATCACATCCTCATCTCCAAATTGGAGGGAGGTGGATTTGATGGGTGGACAACTAGATGGATAAGCAATTGGTTGAAAGGCCGCAGACAGAGGGTGGTGGTCAATGGCTCTATGTCCAGGTGGAGGCCGGTAACGAGCGGCGTCCCTCAAGGGTCTGTCTTGGGACCGGTGCTCTTTAACATCTTTATTAATGACATCGATGAGGGAATGGAGTGCACCCTCAGCAAGTTTGCTGATGACACCAAGCTGAGTGGTGCAGTCGATACGGTGGAGGGAACAGATGCCATTCAGAGGGACCTTGACAGGCTGGAAAGCTGGGCTCGGGTGAACCTAATGAGGTTCAACACGGCAAAGTGCAAGGTTTTGCACTTGGGCCGGAAGAACCCCAGGCACCTGTACAGGCTGGGAGGAGTTGTCCTTGAGAGCAGCTCGGCTGAAAAAGACCTAGGGGTCCTGATAGATGAGAAACTTAACATGAGCCAGCAGTGCGCTCTGGCAGCCCGGAAAGCAAATGGGATCCTGGGCTCCATCAGGAGAGGGGTGGTCAGCAGGGATAGGGAGGTGATCGTCCCTCTCTACTCTGCTCTTGTGAGGCCCCATCTGGAGTACTGTGTCCAGGTGTGGAGCCCTCAGTACAAAAAAGATATGGAAATTTTGGAAAGGGTCCAGAGGAGGGCCACAAAGATGATCAGGGGGCTGGAGCACCTCCCCTATGAGGACAGGCTGAGGGAGTTGGGTTTGTTCAGCCTGGAGAAGAGAAGGTTGCGAGGTGACCTCATTGCAGCCTTTCAATACCTGAAGGGAACTTACTCCCAGGAGGGGAGTAAACTCTTCGAAAGGGCTGATAATAGCAGGACTAGGGGAAATGGTTTTAAGTTGAAGGAGGGAAGATTTAGGTTGGATGTTAGGGGAAAGTTCTTTACTAGAAGGGTGGTTAGGTCCTGGAACAGGCTGCCCAGTGAGGTTGTGGATGCCCCGTCCTTGGAGGTGTTCAAGACCAGGTTGGACAGGGCCCTGGGCAACCTGATCTAGTAAATGTGTATGTTTGGTGGCCCTGCTAGGCAGGGGGGTTGGAACTACATGATCCTTGAGGTCCCTTCCAACCCGGGTAATTCTGTGATTCTGTGATTCTGTGAAGGGAAGCATTACTGGACATGCTGCACAGCAGGGGTTAAGACTGGAGGTGGTCAGGGCTGTAGTGACCATGCCCTCCTAGAGTTCCTCATCTCAAGGAATGCGGGCCTGGCAAAAAGCAAAGTCAGGACCCTGAGCTTCAGGAGAGTCAGCTGCAGGCTGTTCAAAGAATTCTTGGACGAGAGACACTGGAAAACTGTTCTTAGGGGCAAAGGGTTCAAACATCCCTTTGTGTGCACCTGTGTGCAGCCCAACTCCTCAGCACAGCCCTGTGCAAGCACACATTTGTGCCACCGCATCCACGCACTATCTATGTGCTCACACACACTCACACAACCACATCCCTTAGTGCAGCCCTGTGCGCACACACACTCACACATGTGTAACCCCTTCCTTTCACTCCCAAAGTGCACGCACACACCGGTACCACAATGTCCTTGTGCAGCTCCAACACTCTGCACACCCCTGTGCACGTACATATATGTGCATGCTCGTCCTTGCACACATACCCACAGACCTACACACACCTGAGCAACACCACTGGTTTGTACACTCATGGACACAAATGTGTGTACAACACCATCCATGCACAAATACACACACACACACACATGGATCCCCACTGCTTTGCACAATGCTGTGCACACTCACGTGTGTCATGCACTGATTTGCCATCCAGTCCTCGAGGGGTCACTTACTTAGGACAGGAGTGCAGGGGAGCAGCCAGAAGCTGTTTGCATTCCCTGCTGTCTGCTGGGCAGCTTTGCTGGAGATGCTTGAGTTGCTTTGCTTTTCCTTGGGAGGTGGGAAGGAGCTTTGAATTTGAGGCACATCCCGTGCCAGAGCATCCCGATGGCACAAGGGGGATCAGGGCCCCTCTATTGGTTACCTCGGTGGCTTGCAGCAACTGGAACTTTTTGCCTATTGAGAAAGCTAAAAAGTGTGAGTTCCTCCTGACCCATTGTCACGGGTTAGTTAGATTTACCTATGCCCGTGACAGGGGAAGCCACCCCACGCCCCCCCCCCGGGGCCCGGAAAGGAGGGGGAAAAGGGGAGTGGGATAAAACAGCGACAATCTAAGGAGGAAAAACTTATTTTACTAAATATGATATCGAAATACAAGATAACACAATATAATATAATTAAGGCTAACAAATCGAACGAAACAGAGAGAGAGAGTCTCCGAAAACCGAGAGGCCTACTGTGAACTCTAGGCGACACGGCTGGAACGCTTCCCACTCTCCGAGCAGTTCGAGAGAAGAAGGAGGGCACTCCAGCCTGGGAACGAGATTATATAGAGTCCTGGTCCCGTGACTTATTGTTACTCCTGTTGTTCTCTGGGATATGTAGTCTTCTTCTGTGGACTGCACATTCAACAGAAGTATCCATACTTGACATGATGTTATGATGTGGAATACTGATAGCAAAATTACAAAATTACAAAACCATGACATTCCACCCCTTATTCTACATTATTACATCATGGTTAATATATACATATATATACATATATATACACGTATGTAAAATTGTGATAGCTAAATAGTAGAATTGCATGTAACATAACTAAATGTACAACTATAATAACTAAAATACACTACACATGCAAACATATATATATATATATATAGATACATAAAATTATTGACTGCACTCCCCCAGCATCAAATTCCCTTGTGGCACACATTGAACATCCCCATCCTTCTGCATTACCCACCAAGTGCACCCAGGTCCCTGGGCGAAGACAGTTCCACGGATAGGTTTGCCCTTTCCAGAAGCTGGAAGGACCCAAACAGCTTTTCCCAACATGTTCTTTACATGTATAACAGGGACCTTATCTCCTTCTACAGTGTGTAGGGGGCTAGATTGACTAGGACCATCACGATTGACAGATCCTCTAGTATTGACCAACCAAGTGGCTTCTGCCAGATTCTTCTCCCAGTGCTTAAATGTTCCACCACCCATTGCTTTCAACATAGTTTTCAACAACCCATTATATCGTTCAATTTTACCAGAAGCTGGTGCATGGTAGGGAATATGATAAATCCACTCAATGCCATGATCTTTGGCCCAAGTATTTATAAGAGAATTTTTGAAATGTGTCCCATTATCAGATTCAATTCTTTCTGGGGTGCCATGTCGCCACAGGACTTGTTTCTCAAGACCTAATATGGTGTTTCGAGCAGTTGCATGGGGTACTGCGTATGTTTCAAGCCACCCAGTGGTTGCCTCTACCATAGTGAGTACATAACACTTACCACTGCGAGATCGTGGCAAGGTGATATAATCAACCTGCCACGCCTCCCCATATTTATACTTTTGCCATCGCCCTTCCTCCCAGAGAGGTTTCATCCTTCTGGCTTGTTTAATTATGGCACATGTTTCACAATCATGAATAATCTGCGCAATAGCATCCATGGTTAAGTCCACCCCTCGGTCTCTGGCCCACTTATATGTTGCGTCTCTTCCTTGATGGCCTGAGGTCTCATGAGCCCATCGAGCTAGAAATAATTCGCCCTTATTCTGCCAATCCAAGTCGATTTGAGCCACCTCAATTCTAGCAGCTTTATCTACCTGATGGTTGTTTTGTTGTTCTTCAGTAGCCCGACTTTTGGGCACATGTGCATCCACATGACGCACCTTTACAACCATATTCTTTGTTCGGGAAGCAATGTCCTTCCATAGTTCAGCGGCCCAAACAGATTTTCCCCTCCGTTGCCAGTTATTTTGTTCCCACCGCTGTAACCACCCCCATAAGGCATTTGCCACCATCCATGAGTCAGTATAAAGATACAGCATTGGCCACCTCTCCCGTTCAGCAACATCTAAGGCCAGCTGGACAGCTTTTACCTCTGCAAACTGACTTGATTCTCCCTTACCTTCAGTGGCCTCTGCAACCTGTCGTGTGGGGCTCCACACAGCAGCTTTCCATTTGCGATGCTTCCCTACAATGCGACATGATCCGTCAGTGAATAGGGCATATTTCTTTTCATTTTCTGGTAATTCGTTGTATGGTGGGGCCTCTTTAGCACGTGATACCTCTTCTGCTGGTGATGTTCCAAACTTTTTATCTTCAGGCCAGTCCATGATTACCTCTAGGATTCCTGGACGATTGAGGTTTCCCATTCGCGCTCGCTGTGTAATCAACGTAATCCACTTGCTCCAGGTGACATCGGTAGCATGATGGGTGGAGGGAACCTGTCCTTTGAACATCCAGTTCAGCACTGGCAGTCGAGGTGCCAAAAGGAGCTGTGTTTCAGTCCCGACTACTTCGGAAGCAGCCCGAACCCCCTCGTACGCGGCTAAGATCTCCTTCTCAGTTGGAGTGTAGCACTCTTCAGACCCCTTATATGATCGACTCCAGAATCCCAGGGGTCGGCCTCGGGTCTCTCCTGAGGCTCTTTGCCACAAACTCCAAGTGGGGCCTTTCTCTCCAGCAGCAGTATAGAGGATGTTCTTTACATCCTGTCCAGTCCGTACTGGCCCCAGGGCTACAGCACGTGCTATCTCTTGTTTAATCTGTTCAAAAGCCTGCTGCTGCTCAGGGCCCCATGCAAAATCATTCTTCTTCCGCGTTACCTGATAAAGGGGGCTTACAATGAGGCTGTAGTTTGGAATGTGCATCCTCCAAAAGCCCACTGCACCCAGGAAAGATTGTGTCTCTTTCTTGCTAGTTGGTGGAGACATGGCAGTGATTTTGTCGATCACATCTGCTGGGATGTGACGACGTCCATCCTGCCACTTTATACCTAAGAACTGAATTTCCTGGGCAGGTCCTTTTACTTTGCTTCTCTTAATAGCAAAGCCAGCTTGTAGAAGAATCCGGATTATCTGCTCTCCTTTTGTGAAAACTTCTTCTGCTGTATCGCCCCACACAACAATGTCATCAATGTACTGCAGGTGTTCAGGAGCACCACCCTGTTCCAGTACAGTTTGGACCAACCCATGGCAAATGGTTGGGCTGTGTTTCCACCCCTGGGGCAAACGGTTCCAAGTATACTGAATGCCCCTCCAGGTGAAGGCAAACTGTGGCTTGCATTCTGCGGCCAAAGGAATAGAAAAGAAGGCATTGGCAATGTCAATGGTGGCATACCATTTGGCTGCTTTTGACTCCAGCTCGTACTGGAGTTCCAACATGTCCGGCACAGCAGCGCTCAATGGGGGTGTGACCTCATTCAGGCCACGGTAGTCTACTGTCAGCCTCCATTCTCCACTGGCTTTACGCACTGGCCATATGGGACTGTTAAAAGGTGAGTGAGTTTTACTGATCACTCCCTGATTCTCCAACTGGCGAATCAAATCATGAATGGGGAGCAAGGAATCCCTGTTGGTGCGATACTGCCGTCTGTGCACTGTCTTTGTAGCAATCGGCACCTGCTGCTCTTTTACTCGTAGCAGCCCCACAACAGACGGGTCCTCTGACAGGCCAGGCAAAACAGACAGCTGCTTAATGTTGTCCATGTCTACAGCAGCTATCCCAAAGGCCCATCGATACCCCTTAGGATCCTTGAAATGCCCCCTTCTGAGGTAATCAATACCCAGTATACATGGAGCCCCTGGGCCAGTCACAATAGGATGTTTTTGCCAGTCTTTGCCAGTGAGGCTTATTTCAGCCTCCAGCACAGTCAATTCTTGAGAGCCCCCAGTCACTCCAGAAATATGGATTGATTCTGTCCCTTCATGACTGGAGGGCATTAGGGTACACTGTGCACCGGTATCCACCAGTGCCTTATATTCCTGTGGTTCTGATGTGCCAGGCCATCGAATCCACACAGTCCAATAAACTCTATTATCCCTTTCCCTCCCCTGACTGAGGGCAGGGCCCCTCTATTGGTTACCTGTGATGACTGGAGCAACTCCACTGGTGGTTGGTATGTCTAGTAGTTCTTTCACCCGTGCTCGTAGTGCAGAAGTGGGCTGATCATGCCACTTCCTCATGTCTTCTCCACGGTCACGTAGGTAGCGCCACATGGAAACACGCGGTGCAATCGTACTGTTGTTCTTTGCTCGAGCTGGGAAGCGTATGCGTTTAACAGCTGAGACTTTTGATGATGCAGGTGGGGAGTAGGACTGGACTAGTTTGATCAGATCCTTCATTAGACCTGGAGGCCCGTACGAGGATTGACCTTCATCAGTTGTTTCTGATACTATTACGGGATCATTACAATTAGTTGATGGAAACAATTTCTTGCACATTTCATCTACTCGGTTTTCTAGCCGTGAGATGGCAGAAACTGCGGCATGCAGTTGGGGGAGCTGCTGATCGGTGGTTTGAAGCATTATAATCAGCTCAACAACTCGGGGCCATCTGTCCACGAATCCTTTAGATCCTGATACCAATGACTGTGCAATTCTCTCTGGTGCTGTACTTGTGATTTTCTGCCACATGTCAGGATCGGCCCTCACTCTCTCAGGGTCAAGTTCGCTTGGATCAGGGCTGTACAACATTTTCGCCATGGCCAATTCCCTCAGGCGCTGAATGCCTTTTTGGACGGTATTCCAACTATCAAATTTAGGCTTCAAAGCATCCTTATAGGGGTACCTTTCTCTCACGGCTTCTAACAGCCGCAACCAGAGAGTGGCAGCTCCATCCGAACATCTGCTAATCCCTCTGTCGATACCTGCATCTTGGGCAATGCTTCCTAGTTGGCGAGCTTCATTACCATCTAGAGACAAGCTGTTGGCCCCGTTGTCCCAGCAGCGAAGCAACCAAGCAAGGATACCTTCATCTTGACGCCGTGTGAACTCCTTTCTTGAGCCTTGGATTTCAGTCAGCTTCAGAGGTCGACAGTAGGTGATTTCCTCCTCATCATCAGTCTCTTCTTCATGCCTCTTGGTTTTTGCCTTTGCTTTTTTTGGTACTGCTCCATGCCCGGCACCTGGGTCTTCTGCTGGCCCCCCCTGTGCTTCTCCTTCTTTTCGTTCTAGACGCATGGACACCCGTTTCCATTTCTTGCCTTCCACAGGGGCAACTGATATTGCTACTGATGCCTCCTGTGACTGATCAGAATTAACTTGGGCTTGAATCTCAGATCGGAAACTCTCTCTCTCCAGAATAGTATGATACAAAGCACGGTATGCATAAGCCAAACCCCACATAAGGTTTACCTCCTTAGATCTCTGACCCAAATACTCACTTAATTTCTTAGGGTCCCTTAGGTGTTCAAGAGTGAAATCCCATGACACTGCGGGTCCCCATGCTTCTAAGACTTTTCCTAAACCTTTCCATATTCCCTGCCAGTCATCATTCTCTGGTTCTGGAGGAGACTTCCGCATAGAACGAATGCATAGGAACATATATGCATGCATTGATAGTGATAACATGAATGCAAGTATGAACCCTATCTCAGTTATTGAAAAGCGTGTGGAAATCTGAGAGTACAACCTAAATAAAAAGGGTTTATTTAGCCTGTACAATGAATTAAACATGGTGGTGTTTGTAAAATTGCCTGTTCCATCTGGGATGCAAGTATTTGTAAAATTGCCTGTTCCATCTGGGATGCAAGTGTTTGTAAGATTCACAATTCCATCTGGGGTGTAGGTGCCAAAATTCTGACCATACCACATCTCGTAAAAGTACCAGGCAGGTGTCTCCATCAGTATCCACCTTACTAGGCTATATATCTGCACAATTCCACAACACCAAATTATGGTGTTAATAGTTGACCAATACTTTAAGAAGATCATAATTGCTTTCAATCCCTTAAACAGAGCAACTGGGATGAAGAGTGGATTCATAGCTGGAAGGCTCTGTAAAAGTCAGAGCTAGCTAGCTTTGCTCTAAGGGAGAAAGAAATCCCTTTGTTTTCTACACAAAAGTTAGATAGCAGTGCTGAGAATGTACAGCAGCCCTTAATGTTGACAATTTGTCTGGTATTTCAAGGTCACGTTCTCCGTGAGCAGCTACGGAAAGATAACACTCCCAACACTCCCGTAACGAAGCTCTTTAAGAGCAAAGAGAGAGTTGTTCTAAAAGCTAAAAAGCTCTATGCCCGCATCCTCCACCAAATTATCTGTCACGGGTTAGTTAGATTTACCTATGCCCGTGACAGGGGAAGCCACCCCACGCCCCCCCCCCGGGGCCCGGAAAGGAGGGGGAAAAGGGGAGTGGGATAAAACAGCGACAATCTAAGGAGGAAAAACTTATTTTACTAAATATGATATCGAAATACAAGATAACACAATATAATATAATTAAGGCTAACAAATCGAACGAAACAGAGAGAGAGAGTCTCCGAAAACCGAGAGGCCTACTGTGAACTCTAGGCGACACGGCTGGAACGCTTCCCACTCTCCGAGCAGTTCGAGAGAAGAAGGAGGGCACTCCAGCCTGGGAACGAGATTATATAGAGTCCTGGTCCCGTGACTTATTGTTACTCCTGTTGTTCTCTGGGATATGTAGTCTTCTTCTGTGGACTGCACATTCAACAGAAGTATCCATACTTGACATGATGTTATGATGTGGAATACTGATAGCAAAATTACAAAATTACAAAACCATGACACCCATATCAACAAAAATCTCAACCATAAAAAAGAGACGTCTTCGTATTCAAGCAAATGACAACAGTAAGACCATGCATGTTGTTTTGTTGTATTTCCTCTGTAATCATGGGGAGGATATGAAGAAGTGGTATAATTCATCCACTTCTGCACTTCAGGCACAAGTTCCTTAGAATTGGAAGAGACCCTTAAAGGCCATCTAGCCCAGCTCCCCTGCAATAAAAAGGGACATTCACAGCTAGATCAGGTTGCTCACAGCCTGGTCATTAGTCATCCCAGAGGCAAAACACACACTGAATGATCTCTCCTTCAGTCATAAATCCTTGGAGACAACAGCATTGACACTGCATGTTACTGAAGCAGTAAAAGAAATTGCTCCTGTAACTCTCCTTGTGTTAAGTAAAATGATGATAAAAAGCAATGGAATGCTTTGGCAGGACACCAAAACCATCCTCCTTCCTTGATATCTGCTGCAATGGAACCTTCCACTGGAAGAAAGCCTCTGATGACTTGTCACCCCAGAGAGGTCAGCTTTAGAAGCAGGACTGCTGCACAATAGAATGAACTGGAGCTCCTTAGCATCTCTTACATCCAGGAGGGGTGTGATCAGACCCACCTATCACCTTCAGGTGCGCTTTCTGACACCTTGTCTGACTTCACTGTCACTGTGCCAGCATCCTCAGGCTTAACCTGCTTCATTGTCAGTGTGCAGCAATTGCCAACGTTCTTGATGTCATTGTAATTGTTGGTGTAAAGGAGGTTGCCATTCAGGAACCATTCCACGTCCTCGTCATTATGGGACAGCTCGCAGGAGAAGACAGCAGAGCTCTCTTCTTCAATTTCTACATCCTGCAGGTGCTTCGTTACTTCTACATTGCGGGCTGTGGGGAAACAAGGTGAACTGTTACCACTGTTACTATAAATCATACTGGGATGTGGTAGAATGGTTGGACTAGATGATCTTTGTGTCATCATCTATGTGAAGATAATACATGTATAAAGTTAGCAGGAGAGAACGGCAGAAGTCAACCTCAAGAAGAGAAATCTGAGGTGAAATAGGACATGGAAGAGGCCACCCTCCCTGCTCATACCTTCAGCTGTCAGCGTGGCCTCAGTCTCTGCAATTCCTGCCTTGCACTTGTACACACCAGCATCATCGGGCTTCAGCTTCAGAATTCTGAGCTCTACTGAATGCTTATCCCTCTTGATCTTGTACTTCTCAGAGGGCTCGATGGGTGTGCGGCCCTTGAACCATTTCACAACCTTTGGAGAAGGCCTGAAGTCACAGGACAGGATGACAGAATGACGTTCCAAAGCTGTCTTGTCCTCCAACTTCCTGGTGATTTCTATATGGTAATCTGCAAAGCAGGGGTGGAAGAGAGGAAAGGATGAGGACAATTGGAAGAAGAGGAAAGTCTCTTGCGTGTATTCCATTCCAATTAATGTCAAGTTCACAATGGTTCTTTGAACGACTCTAAAGATAAAACAAACGATTGTCTATAGGGAATGCCATTGACTACATTTCTATGAAGTAATACTGTACAGTATCTACCAAATGCAAGGTCCAGCTCTTGTTCTGTGCTAATTAAATTGCTCCCAATTGTTGAGGCTTTTATTCAAATAAGAGTGAGTTGAAAATATAACAAGTACTTTAGGATGTGAATGGATAATCTTACGCTGGGGACAACAGCAGATAAAAAGCCTGCAAGTTTCTTTCAGATGAAATCAATGACAAACCGCACCAAATTTAGGTGCTACCAAACTTAAACTTGTCTAGTTCAGAAATACAATTAATTTCACCTGATTTGACTTCTTTGCTATAGCCAAGGACAAAACCTCAGCTCTGTAAATCTGAATAGTAAGCACATCACAGCTATTCAAACACATCTTTTACTGAGATGCAGCTGTCTCATTTAGTGTCCAACGACTTTGAACTGGAAAAGGAGCAGACCAAAGCAGAATCTAAACATGGCTTCTACAAGGACTGATCAAATGCGGCCACCGTCAAATTCAAAGTATCTGATACAGAAGGATCACACTCACTGTCAGACAAAACCTCTTTGGAGAGGTGAACTGACTGCCCTGTTCACCCCCACTTTGGAAATAACTGCACTCATTTCCTACCTGCTCCCAGCAGTGTGGGATGGTGGGATAGCATCACACTTCCCACACTAAGCATCCCACCATGTCACTTGTTCCACCTAAACCTCAGTCCCAAAACAAAAGGGGAACTCGCTTCTGAACCCTCTTCACTTCATTTCAGATGTCTTATATGCTTGATCTCCAACCCACCCCCCACTCAGGAGAAAGACCCCCCGCTTACACCCTACCATCTTGTTGCATTCTGATGTTGTCATCAGCCTTCAGCTTGTTGTCCTCTTTGTACCACTGGGTCTGAACCTCATCGTGTGAAATCTCACAGACAAAAGATGCACTCCCATATTCATTCACTTCCACATCTTCCAGTGCTTTAACAATCTTGATATCTCCAGCTGTGAAACAGTAGAGATATATTTGTCAGGGTATTTCCAGAACTGAGTGCAGCATCTTTTCCTTACACATATTTGCATAGAAAATAAGTAGGATTATGTTTTATTCTAAACCATCATCCATTCCTGAGTCATTTCTCTCTTCAACACAGTCAATGCATTATTGCCCTTGAACTTAAAGACAGACCTACTAGCTACAATGGAGCTCCCTGCAAACAGTTTTCATGGAAACCAGAATCTCATTTATTCTAAAACCTTTCAAGCAAAATTAAGGGTAGAAAAACAATAGAACTGACTGAATCTTTAAGGTCATTTAGTTCCAGTCCCCCTGCTATAGGCAGGGACACCTCCCTCCACACCAACTCTTCTCCTCAGGGTCAAGGCTTCTCTCAAATCATTCTCCTCTAAGCCTGTGCCTGTGCTTGGGATTGCCCTGACCCAGGTGCAGGGCCTTGTACTTGGCCACACTCAAGTTCATGAGGCTGCCAAGGGCCCACCTCTCCAGCCTGTCCAGGTCCCTCTGAGTAGCATCCCTTCCCTCTAGCACATCAACAGCACCGCTCAGCTTGGTGTCATCTGCAAACTTGCTGAGGCTGCATTTGATTCCACTCTCCATGTTGCCTACAAAAATGTTAAATAACACTGGTCCCAACACCACCCTCCACCTGGACACTGAGCTATTGACTGCAGCTCTCTGAGTGTGACCATCCAGGCAGTTCCCTATCCTGCAACTGGTCCATCCATCAAAATCATTTTTCTCCAGTTTGGTGACCAGGATGTCATGCAGGACGGGATCAAATGCTCTGCACAAGTCCAAGTAGATGATGTCAGTTGCTCTCCCATTATCCACTGATGCTGTTACTCCATCATGAAAGGCCACCAAGTTTGTCAGACATGGCTTGACCTTGATGAAGCCATATTGGTTACCACCAATTACCTCATCTTTATTTTCCAAACTATGCCAAGGAGAACTAGACAGAACTCTACAGTGTTGTGTCACTACAAACCTGTCTGAACCATTGGCTTCTCTGCATGCTCATCACTAGTCTCTCCTTAGCTTGTGTGCCTACAAACAATGTATGGGGAATGTCAGCCACAAATCTTACCTAGGGGACATCTTTGCTTCAAAATCCTTTGAACATCACACAATCCCTTTTAACTCTCCAGGTCTGCATTTAGTTATGTCAGAATCAGGCCATATTTCTGTGCTGCTATATCCCTTTCCTTCTGAAGGGCCTGGATACAACTTGGATTAACCTCAGGAGAAGAGTTCCTGCATAGAATCATAGATTTACCCAGGTTGGAAAAGACATTGAAGATCATCAAGTCCAACCGCAGCCTAACCAGTACCCTAACTCTAAAAACCCTACACTAAATCATATCCCTGAGTACCACATCCAAAAGGCTCTTAAACACAACCAGGGATGGTGATTCAACCACCTTTCTGGGGAGCCTATTCCAGTACCTAAAATCTCTAGTATCTAAATCTCTCTAAAAGAGCACAGGTATTAATCTGACCAGAAAGGTTCCTGTTTGTTCATAAAATGAGCCTTTTCCGCTCCATCTTGCATAGGCCACTGGGCACAGGGTAGCTGGGAGACCACAGAAAAAGTGGTTCTGTGAGCAATAGGGAAACTACTGCCTAATCCAACTCCTCCAATCTCTGCGCTCTGCCAGCATGTCTAAATAGGGTGGCAGATACACACAGGAGATAAATATTTCCACTTCCCTCAGCCAACACTGCTCTGAATTTCTATGGGACACACAGTTAGATGAAAAGGCATTTGACAAAGAAGGAAATGAAAGAGTTTAATCTGCTGTGTCATTCTCTCGGTAGCCAGAATAACTAACCCTCGCCAGTGTTAGTTCAAAGAATAGGCAGATTTTATCTCCTGACATGAGCAGTAATTCAAAGAAGCTGGTATATGATCCAGTATCCTGCATATTCACTGCAGGCAGGAAAAGACATTATGAGATAAGGGAGATCTACACATCACTTGTTATGAACACCTCATAAAGATAAAACCACACACAAGAGGAGAGTTTATGAAGAGGACTACTCTTGGACTACTTTCCAAGAGGCATCAATTAGTAACTCTCTTCGCTCATTTTTCACACTACTCCACAGTGTCCTCCTGAGCCCCCTTACTCCTGTTGCCAACTGCTGATGCAGGGAATCCTGAGGAACCAAGGATTCATAGTTGTTCCATCAGTAGTCCTTGGTCAGCTCTCCCTCCCTGCCCCTTCTGTTTTGATCCCACTAACCAAATTTTAGTTAGTCTGAAAAGAGGATGGAAACCTCCGCAGCAATTAGTTTCTAAATATCTTGCAATGGGCAGCTTGTAGGAGCCCCATCTCAATGCCCACAGCACAGGAGACAGGACTGCTTAGCCCATGCACTAGTGCATTTACCAGCACAGATGTAAGCCCAGATCTATGCACACCAAATACAGGCTCTCAGTTTGCACAAGGAGGCATCCATGGAGCTGAAGTATTAGGCAGATATTGTGGTGGGGCAGCAGTTATTGAGACGCCAGACAGAAAGGACACAGATAACGTGGCAACTCAGCTTTACCATTATGACTGATGATGGAACATCTAATTTCACTGCTCAAAAGAGAACTTCCATATAACTGGAAAGAATGAAATTCACAGGGGAAACCACACACAGACACACACAAAAGCAATACAAAGGAGATGAAGGATGGTTCACATACTAGTGATTCACTCTGAGACGCAAGCAAATGAAAGAGTATCCCCAACCATTTGCCTCCTGAAATGCTAAGTATATAAACTCATTGCTGTGATAACTCTGCCAGACGTGAGTCATACACTGTAAAACCTTATGGGGTCAATCAGTTTAACTTCATAAATTCATTACACCAACAAAAACAGACCATCGTGTCCAGGCTGGTTCATTTCAGCTCTTCAAAGCTGTTGGTAAAACTGCCTGAGAGCTGAAATGCTTACCAGCAAAAGCTAAAAACTGTAAATCAAATGTAATAGGCTGGCTTTGTCTACTGTATAGAAATGATGCCTGAAAAAAAGAAAATAAAAAAGAACGTAAACCAGAACAAATGGAATGGCTACATAAAACAGCCAGTACTGAAACAGCAACCCAACCTGGTTGCAGAATGAGAGAGAAAATGAGAGTTCACCAAAGTCATGGGACAGGACACATGTTCATGTTCATGCTAACACTGAACCCAAGTGGCCACATGAGGACAGCATCTAGTAGGAAATCAGAAAAAAGCATCCTTTCATACGTCCCTTGGGAAGGTGGCATCTACCAGGGCACAGCAGACCCATGTGTTCAGTAACAAGTCTGATGCTTCAGAGCCCAATGATGAGCTACAAACTGGGGTTTAACCAATGCAACACATGGAGGGAAAATCTGTCTTGAGCATAAAGAAGAAAGAGAAAGGTATCCAAAAGGACTAACCAAGAAATGCCCAAACTGCCCATGAAGCATTTCTTCCCGTGGTGCAAAATACCACAAGAGGATTTATTTGCTCTTTCAGTTAAACATAAAATGAACCTTTAGGGTAGCTGATGTCTTGTCTTAGGCTGCTCAGCATGTGGATGTTCCCTGATCTTCATATTCACACTTGTGAATAATGAGACTTCTCTTATTTCCCTGGGAAGTAATGCCCACTTTTTTACTTTGACAGAGCTCCTTCCCATCCTAGAAGGGAAAATATCAAGTCAGATCTCCATTAGTCCTTCCATCTCTGCACTGAGCAAAGGGAGCCTTCAGATCTATGCTTAATTCACCCACTCCCCTAGAATTAATGGAACTGTGCTTACTGGAACATATGCTGAAGCTTAAGCACAGTGCAGTGTTTTCAACATGAAGGAATGGCTATAGAACATGCATAAATTCTGGCTGACCTATGACAGCTTAAAGCACTGCGGAGGACTGTTAACAAGCCTGTTTGGACATCACCTTGAATAAATGACGTTATCCCCAAGTAAGGGAAGGAACAGCTGAGCACCAGGGAGGTACACAAAGTGCCAGAGCAAATTCTCACACTGTCAGGTGCAAAGAAAATTGAGATTTCACCCCAAAAACCCAGTTCACAACAAGGCTACAAAATCCCGGCTGAGAATTTCTGTGTTAGACTTGAAGCTCAAGACTGTACTGTAGTTCAACCAACAATATTTTGTGCAGCATGACCTAAAAAGTTCACAATAAAACCAAAACAAACTTCAATTTCAACTTGATAAATGAACTCAGGACATAATAACAAAGAGTGCTGATCTGGGCAAATAAAAGAGCATAAAGAAAAGAGAGCAGTGAAAAAGCTATCAAGGAAAAGCTCAGACTCGCATCCCTTGGAAGTGAAATTAAAGGCTCTCATTCATTTCCAGAGAAGTCAGAAAGGAAAATACCATTACATGCCATACCTTGAACCACTTGACGTCCATGTTGGGCCTGGACAGCTCACACTCAAATGTGACCTTGTCCTTCTCAATGACGCTACTGTCTGCCAATGGTTTGCTGATTTTCACAGGCAATTCTGAGAAGGAGAAAGAAGAATGTGGATTTAGTTGGGAACTTAGTTTTGTTCATAACCAGGTCCATGGGTGCTGTTAAATGGATCCTTCCAGATGGAAAAAACATTTCAGGTGGCCTCCTAGATTTTACCCCTTTTTGTGTTGCACGCAAGACTGAAAAAAAAAATTACTTCTGCAAAGTTCTTCTTGTCATAAGGAAACAAATATTTGGGGAATGGCAGAACCAGGTAAAATTTTCCTTCACGTCAAGAAAGTATAAATTTCACTCTCATGCTCTTGGTGTGGTTTCTGCTATGATTATTTGGACTAATTAAGCTTCTCCCTGATGAAAGCCTAGAAGTATATCACAAGAAGGACCAACTTACCCGTGACCTTTTATTTGTCTTACTCAAGCATCTCCTCCTGACCAAAACTGACAATAAAAGATTCAGCCAGACTACAGGTTTGAGCAGCTGAGTTGTTTCTAGGATCTCCTGCAATCTCAAGCTTGGAACACACACTTGTCTTTTGACTAAGTGTCTCTTATAGTGCAGTAAAACAACAGGTTTTCACACGGCGATTCCTCATTTACCTTGATCTGAAATCATTCTCAAACCATGTGGGATCAGTCCAGGGAGAAGGGGAGGAGAGGGGAAGGGAAAGGGGAAGTCCACAGTCCTCTAAAATCAGGCTTCTTAGCCTAAAGCTCAACAGCAAATAGCAGTCCACTTCCCCACATTGCTAGACTCCGAGCATTTAAAGAACATCAGCTGACCTCATTATGAGCTCTAACATAGCCAAAGGAATTCATATATTCAAATATTCTCTTGAGTGATGAGAAATATGGAGCATAACTTCAGACTTCTGCTGTTAAACTCTCACTTCTATCATAAACCAGAGTAAGAGTTCAATGCTGTTTTAGATGGAGGACTCATATTTTAAATAACTCATCTCATTAAGGCTTGGATTCCCTACTACAATTAGTTAAATTCCAGTTTGGATCATGCTTCACCTTGGATCACTTAGGGCTTCAGCCACTTATTGGAACTAACTCAATTTGTCTACAGAGAAGCTGTTTTCTATAGCAACAATAAGCTGTGATTGCAACTGGATGTCGGGAGAGCACAAATCCCGCAGTTATCCTGTACCAACATCCTCTCCTTCCATCAGAACAGCAAGTTTTTAAACCAGACTCATGCAAGCTTGCATGACACACCTTGTGTAAAACTGTTGGCAGCCATCAGGACAGCCAGTTGCTTCTTGTATAGACACTGTTCCATCAGTTTTGGTTTTTTGTCTTGCTAGAACAACAGCCAGTGTCTGAAAACTCCCACAACTGAAGCAACCACGCTGATATACCGCAGTCACTGGAGGTGCTCAAGAGCCACGGGTATGTGGCACTGGGGACGTGGTTAGTAAGTCCAGTGAGGGTGGGCTGGGTTGGACTCAGCTATCTCAGTGGTCTTTTCCAGCCTTGGGTGCAACTTGTAAGAGGGAATGAAGCAGCAAACTGCCCAGCACTGAGCTGCATTCTTCTGACACATGGTATCAGTGAACTGCTGTATTTCCCTATCTTCTCTGGAGCTATTGATCTAACCTAACTGAAAAAGTAAGCCTGAACCTAGATATAAATCAGGATCATAGTCACCCATGGTTGCTTATATATTCAGAAAGACACTCCAGAGGGTAATTCAGCGCATCTAGAAATTAAAGTAGAAGTTCCTTAGTCAAAAATATTCCACAGCCAGATTTTCACCTCGCTACCACTACATTAAAAAGGAGAATCCAACTTGTGGTGTGGGTCATTGATGTTGTTCCGGGGGGAATTGTGGCTGTTCCATGCCCACAGGGTAGAAGACAGCCAGTCTTCCTCTAAGCCACATAAAAAGCTGCTTAGTGCTCCCAAAGCGAATGCTCACCAGTTGTTTCCAACTTGAAGGTCATCTTCTGGCCAGCAGCCTCGCAGATGTATTCTCCAGCATCTTTCTTCTCCAGCTGCTCCACAACCAGACGCCGTGTTTTGCCCACAGATTCCATTCTGAACTTTCTGGAGGAGGCAAGCAGTCTTCCATCCTTGTACCATTTTACTTCGGTTGGATCCTGTGCTACTTCACAGCTGAGGGAGGCACTTGCTGCCAGGGCAGCACTCACCTCTTTCTGCACCTGCTCCTGGTTTATAAACACAGGTTTTGGCTCTGAGGGAAGAAAAGAAAAAGTATTGACTGAGGGACCGAAATGAGACCAACTTGCAGGTTTGTATGTACAGGTTGGAACAGGTTTAGGTTACCACTTGTGCCCAAACTAATAGCCTTCACTAGAGAATATCAGCTCTTCTGTTGAAACAAAGTGTCAAATCTAGGCAAGAAAGAACCTAGGAACTGAAGGAACCAAGAGGGTCCTTGAACACCAGTCCCATGGTTGCAAGTCACTATGCAAACATATTGAACCCAAAAGAACATCTGTCCTGCAGGCAACCAAAACCTGAGTTCCTTTTACTTAAGACCCACTGTGAAACATCAAAACACATAAACATGTGATAGTCAAACCACTGGCTGCCTTTTCATGACCCAGAACAGTACTCCTGGCTTCCTGAACAGACTCCTCATGGCCTCTACCATTGCCACAACTGTGACTGTCAAAGGCACAAAGGAAATATGCTCACCAACGCAGTCCTTTGTTCTTTGTGTGTGATTTGCAGATATCTATCTTACTTTGAGCTCTGGCAATAGTCAGCTCTACCAGGTCTCTTACTGTGAGTAGCAGACTCACCTATCCAGATGCAGCCTCCAACATAAAGGCATAGTAAAAAGGCAGTGTACTACTAGGAGAAGTTCCTGCTTCTCCTGCCATGAAAGGCTGCACGTAGAACATGCACTCCAGCCTCACTGCACATACTTATCTTAGTCAAATGTTTAGGTGAACAAGAATTACAGTTTGGGATCTCAGGCACAGGAGAGATTTGAATAATATCTTGAATATTGCTTCCACTGTACATATATTACTAATTATTGCTCTACAGACAGACTGAAACAGGTCTTTGTGTCATACTGAAACCAAATACTTTCTACAAACCCAGGCAATCAAGTCTAGGGAAAAAACCTCAGCACAGACTACAGTGATCCAGGTGCAGTATAATAGAAACTAGATTTTACTTTACTGTTCTCTGCTGTATTTCATACAACACCTGTCTTACCTGTGACATGAATCTTGAAGGTGAGTTTCTGGCCAGCAGCCTCGCAGCTGTACTCCCCTGCATCTTTCTTCTCCACCTGGCTCACCACCAGCCGACGCTGTTTGCCCTCTGACTCTACCTTGAACTTCTTGCTCGAGGTGATCAGTTTCCCCTCCTTTTATCACTTGACCTCTGTGATAAAATGTTTGCTCATTAAGACCGGGATGTGGTAGCATTGTGGTGGAGTGCTTGTTCATTAGGACCGGGATATAATGGTGGAATATGGAGGCCACAAAGGTTGCAGAACACTCTAATTTTATGGGTAGATTGTGTACTCTGCGTAGTTACAGGCAAAGCGCGCCCCGATGGATACAAAGTTCCACGGAAGGACCAACCAAGGAACGACACACCAAGTCGCACGATCACAACCGACCAATTAAAGGACAATACGCTCGGGATAGACAATACAAAAGAAGTTGCAAGGGACGGGACGGCGCGGCAGTTGGAGGAACAATAATCCCCCTGTCGCCCAGCGCTGAATTGCCTTTTAGTTTTACCCGCTACAATTAATAAAAGTTTATAATTGGAACATTATTGGCTCATTGCTTATAAATTGATGACAACCTCCATCTTCTCCTGGGCCACCTCGCAGCTCAGCGTGGCATTTTTCTGTTGTTGCAGCCTTCACCACCTTCTGTACCTTCTCCTTGTTTGTAAATACAAATTCTGGCTCTGAAAAGAGAGAGATACATTAGTTTGGCCTCTTGAAAGAAGAGCAGGTTTTGGGGAAGGAGTCAGAAAAATGAATCAGTTCTCCCAGTCTGATGCCCCAAGAGAATGATGTGGAGAGAAGTTGTGCAATTTATGGATGCCCCATCCCTGAAAACATTCAAGTCTAGGCTGGATGGGTGTTAGAGCAACCTAGTCTCAAAGAATGTGTTCCTTTCCAGGACAGAGATTGGAACTGGATGATCCTCCAGGTCCCTTCCAACAAAAGGCATTCTGTGATGCTTCTTGTATGACTCTCATGACTCTTTCGTCCCCTAGCTGCCATTTACTTATGTCTTCAAAACATCAACTTATACAAAACATTCCTGTAGTATTCTCTCCCATGCTAAATGAGCCCTTCCAAGACAAAAACATGTTACATAGAGCACACCCCCTAGTGCTTGACACAAAGCCCCTGTTCTGAAACTTCCTGAGACGCAGCTGCATTGCAGAGTTGTTCTAGTGGTACAGGCACGTGGGAATGGAGAAGTGCAATCAGAACTTTCTTGTCTATGGCCTCATTCCCACAGCAAAAGGAAATTCCTGAAGATTTTAAAAGATGGAGCTGCCTCACAACTGTATTTAGAATAATTTGTTCAATTTCCTCATCAGAAATTAACCACCCCAAAGTTCAGCTCCAAAAATTTTAAGCATAGCAGGGAAAACTTACAAACTAATGACCGTTTTCTAAAACATTCTAGAATGAAAGGCCAAAATGTGTTCTCTCTCACCTGTGACATGAATCTTGAAGGTGAGTTTCTGGCCAGCAGCCTCGCAGCTGTACTCCCCTGCATCTTTCTTCTCTACCTGGATCACCACCAGCCGACACTGTTTGCCCTCTGACTCCACCTTGAACTTCTTGCTCGAGGTGATCAGTTTCCCCTCCTTGTACCACTTCACCTCCATCTTCTCCTGGGCCACCTCGCAGCTCAGCGTGGCATTTTGAGTCAGTGCAGCCTTCACCTCCTTTTGTACCTTGTCCTTGTTTGTAAACACGTCTTCTTTCTCTGCAGGGACATCACAACAGTCACACCATTTTGCTGTAGTCTGCTGCAGAGCTTACTCCAGTTCCCCATTTTCATTATACTTGCCCTTCACAGGGACCATCATGATGCCTCATTAAGACAGGAAAATACTTTCCCCTCTATTTTGCCTTGGGAAATGAATAGGCATATCATTTCATATCATATCATAAATCTAAACATTTCGCAGTCTGATAGCAGATTTGGACATGAGATTTAGAACACCTGCATGCACTGCTGAACCTCCTCCCTTCTCTTTGTTTCTTCTGATGTCTCTCTACATTTCCAGTAAATCAGAAGGGAATGGCCCTCTAGAACAGGTTGCCCAAGGAGACTGTGGATGCTCCATCCCTGCAGGCATTCAAGGCCAGGCTGGATGTGGTTCTGGGCAGCCTGGGCTGCTGGTTGGCAACCCTGCACATAGGAAGAAGGGGGTTGGAACTGGATGAGCACTGTGGGCCTTTGCAACCCAGGCCATTTATGAGTCTGATTAGTGGCATTTTCCACCTCATTGTGTCATTCAAATTTTGTAACCAGATCTCATCAAACACCTCCCCTTTTCTCACTCCTTGCATGCCTGGTGTGCTCTTGCACTGTAACCCTGCAGACACCAGCTGACTACAAGAGCTGCACAAGTTACCCTCCTTGCCTATTGTTTGTTGCAGTAATTCATTCCTGGATGGAAAAGCACATGTAGAAAAGTGTTGCTATGACACTAGATGACAAAGAAAGTCCTATAGCCAAAATGTTTTGCACCAGAGAGGCTGTAAGTTGATCCTCCAAATGCAAGACACACAAAATGAAGTGTTCCTTTATCTCTGGGATTCCAAGCATTTTCTCACCTCTGACTTTCACTTGGAATGTTGCTTTGTCATCTTTTGTTTCACAGCTGTAGCTCCCTTGGTCTTTCAGGGTCACATTTTTGACCATGAGCTTGCGGTGCGTCCCCTGGGAGATGATGGTTGTCCTCTGGTCCTGCTTCACCTCTATTTGATCTTTCTTCTATACGACAGCTCCGCTTGCAGCTGACACCTCACACACCAGCTCCAGGTCTTCAGAAGGACTGACTGATATTTCTGGAGTCGTTTTGGACTTGCTGACAAAATTAATGGCTTCATCTGAAGAAAAAAAGAGAAAGTGGTTTACATCCTGACTCAGGCTTATTCAGCACAGCATTAAGATACAGTTAGAACTGATTGTAATGTCTCTGCTCATTACATCTGGGGGATCAAGTTTCACCTCTGGAGGTACTCACATACAAACGTGTGCTTGATTCTCCTGTGTAAGGAAAGAGTAAGTTCTATGCAGACAGTTCTTATTTCTTCTAATCAATTCTGTATTCTGCACATGTTCTTCTGAAGCTAAAATGAAGGCAGCTAAGTAACCTGTTTGCAATACATGAACAAACCAATTCAACACCTTGTCTCTAAGCTAACAAGCAGCGTTTGATGAGCACATCAGTATTTCATGCCCTTCATTCCATCCAGACTGTATTGGCAATAACTATGCTGGTATTAACAAGGATAGCAATTACAAGCAAAATGGTAGAAATACAGAAGATATAAGGAAAAGGGAACTCACCAGAGCTGAGGCGATCCTCCCTGGTGAGCGATCTCCAAGAGATGCTGCCTCAGTGAGGGTCAGCCCTTAAATGAGGTCTCAGAGGAGGTGGAGTCGAACTCCACCCCTCCAGGGAGCACAGCTACATAACTTTCACCTGTGCTCCCACAGCTGACCCCACACTTGCCTCAGCTGATCAATCAGTGGTTCACATTGTGATCTCCCATACACTCCACCCCTTCACAACGTGAACCAATGATTAGGTGAGTTCCCCTTATTACAGAGACCCAATCACGACGCTGATACAATCTCCCGTCACATTAGATGTTGATATTATTCAAATGATGATGATTGGATGGGTGTTTATGATCTTCCATGGGCCAGTGCTTGATAGATGTTACCGGAGACAAATCATCTTGAAGTGCAGGTCCGTCTGCGTTTCATCAGTCCAGAGTAATGGTCCTAGAGGCTTAGAATCAATCTTAAGGGGAGTAATATAGATGTTTCAAGGGTACTAGGAGGGGAAGATCCGCCCTCCAGGGCAAGATACAGGCCGTATTCTTATCTTGGGTCAATACTTCTGCTTGTACTGGATTATGTCCCGGCCTCCGATACCATACCCTCTGGCCAGATATCTGTGGCTGTATAACTATATCTGGCACCAGAGGAGGAGTCTTGATCTGCCATAGGGACATAATAGGTGTTCCTTTAGCAATAAAGGCCGGAGTATTGACCACGATGTCAGTAGGCCATGTACCTATCACCGAGGGGGTGACTGAACCTCCCACCTCCAATAATCTCCCCCAAGGTGCAAGTAGGCCACACCATTTGGGTCCTACCTGCACCTTCCAAGGCCAATTTATCTTATGGATTCCCGGTTCTAAATTCTCAGGGGCAGGGAGCAGAAGATTATTTTCAGTACCAACCTGCGGTTTTACCTTATTATCGGTGCCTGTAATTTGGATCCTAAGAGGGGAGGCCCATATAGTTTGTAACATTTTCAGGGCACTGGGTCTGCCATCCCGAGGTCTTCCATTCAGGTCCCGCATGGTTTCATATAATCTTTTTGTCCACCCCTGCAGGGACTGAGAGTCTGTTTTCAGGGCAGCCTTAAGGATACCATTATAACGTTCAATAAGGCCTGCCCCTGTTGGGTTATATGGCAGGTGGAATCGCCATTCAATGTTGTTTTCTTCTGCCCAGCGCTGTATCATCGCTCCAGTGAAGTGAGTCCCTTGGTCACTCTCGATAACTTGAGGTGTCCCGTATGCAGACATCAGTTTAGTAAGTGCCTTAATTGTGTATGCTTGATTTGCCTTTGGTACAGGATAGGCTTGCAGCAGTCCACTTACAGTGTCAACGCAGGTCAGGGCATATCTCACCCCCTCAGACCGAGGGAGGGGCCCAATGTAGTCGACCTGCCATCTCTGAAGAGGACTATATCCTCTAGCAATGTGGGATGTTGTTTCAGGCAACGGTCTCGGTCTCATCTTTGAGCAAGCATCGCAATCCTGACATGCTTGAACGATATCAGATAGTTGTACAGGCAGCCCCCATGCTTTAGCAGCTGCCCACATTATCTTCTGTCCAGCATGCCGTAGCTTCTGATGTAACCAACGGGCAATATTTTCAGATTGTGAATTCTCAATCCATCGGATTCGGGCCAGTGTGTCAGCTTCATCATTTCCTGGTGACTGCAAGGGTTGATGACCAGAGACATGGTAGACACATACTGTCCTGTGTTTGACCGTATTCCAAATGTCTACCCACATGTCTTTACCCCAAATCGGTCGGGCGTGGATAGTCCATTCCTGGGTAGCCCATTGCGTAATCCACAGAGTGAGCCCCCGGTACACAGCCCAACTATCTGTACAGATGTTCAGGACGCCATCACCAGGTTCTTTAGTTATAACCATCCACACGGCTCGCAATTCTGCCCATTGGCTGCTTTGACCATCCCCCTCATCAAACCAGATGGTCTCAGTAGAGGGATGGTATGCTATTGCTCGCCACTTGCTCGGGTTGCCTCTGCTGGACCCATCCGTATACCAGGCATCTTCAGGAATAGGATATCTTCCTTCCTGAACGGGACTCTTCTCTGGTGGAGCAACCATCGGTTCTTTTGATGTATCACTGTGATACGTCACTGGGCCTAGGATCTTCTGTAGTTCTTCTTTAAGTGGAGATGAAGACAGACTGCTTCTCTGGCTTAGATAGGCGACCCATCGTGCCACCGTTTGTGCTTGGGCCACCCCCGTCTTAGGAAGGTGAGTCAAATCTCTCACCCACCCCTGGATTGGTAATGAAGTCTTAACTATGACCTCTGCTGTTTGCGTTATCGGCTCTACTGCTTGTAATGCCGAATAGGCAGCCAATAACTGTTTCTCAATCATGCTATATCGTTCTTCTGCTCCGTGCCAAACCTGAGACCAGAATCCAATGGGGGTTCGAACAGAACTCTGGCGTTGCCACAGGCCCCAGCCAAAACCATCTTGAGTAACATGAACATCTAGTTCAGCTGGGAGGGTCGGATCAAATATACCCAACGCCTGAGCTTGTTTAACTGCCAGTTTTGCCTGTTGGAAAGCATCCTGTTCTATCTTTCCCCAATTCCATGATTGACCCTTCTTTGTAAGCTTGTATAATGGCCTTAATAGCTGAGCTAAATGAGGTATAAAGGAGCGCCAATACCCCAATATACCCAAACATTCTTGCAATTGTTTTGATGTTGTAGGGACTGGAAACGCTTGGACTTTATCTACTACCGCACTGGGTAGTACTTTGGTTTTCCCGGACCAAATTACTCCCAGGAATTTTACAGATAGCCCCGGACCTTGCACCTTCTGTGGGTTTATAGCCCACCCTCTTTTCTGCAGGTAAGCTATCAACAAATCTGCTGCTTGTCTCACCGCCTCTAACGAATCGGATGTTAACAGGAGGTCATCAATATAATGATATAAATTGACATTATTTGGCTTTTCCCACTTAGCCAGATCACGTGCCACTAAATTATGACAAAAAGTGGGCGAATGTACGTACCCTTGGGGTAGGACCTGGAAAGTCCATTGCCTCCCTTCCCATGTAAATGCAAACTGATCTTGCGATTCTTCACTGATTGGAATACTGAAGAATGCATTCGCCAAATCCAAGACACAGTGATATGTTTTGATTTCCCTGCTTAGTGTGTCCATTAGGGAGGCAATATTGGGTACAGCCGCATGAACAGGTGGCGTGACCTTATTTAATTCCCTATAGTCTACTGTCATCCTCCATGTTCCATCCGGTTTTCGCACTGGCCATATTGGGGAGTTATATGGGCTATGTGCAGGCCTTATAATACCCACTCTTTCTAATTCCTGCACCGTCTTTGTTATTTCATCCTGCCCACCCGGGAGTCTGTACTGTTTCACATTAGTAATCCGGCGTGGCTTCGGCAAACAAATAGGCTCATGTTTTGCATGGCCTCTCAATATTGTCTGGATTGTCCGGATACTAATGCATCTCTGCCGCAATCGGAACTCTCCCACTGTTGTATGGAGAGCCAGACCCCACAGGATATCAATTCCTAATATATACTCTGGAATTGGGGCAATGGATACCTTGTACTCCCGTGGTGGAAGACGCCCGACCCCCAGTTTTACCCAGGTTTGGGTGACCGGAATGGTTTGTCCCCCAAAACCTCCAATCATCACTCTATTACCTTTAAATTTAGTTGGGTCTCCATATATTATAGATGTCTCTGCCCCGGTATCAACTAGGGCCATAACCTTCTGTATATTCTTTCGGGACCAGTATATCGTCAGTTCCACATAGGGCCTCCGGTCCCGTCTAGAGGCCCTAGGAGGACTGACATCCCTCGTCAAGCCATGAACTGAGCCAGATTCAAGTCTTTTACCTCCAATACCTCCGGTGTCATAACCCGAGGCACCTGAGGTGGCTTCTTTTTCCTATTTGGAACTATAAAATCTTCTAAATTCCATGTTGTTGTTGGTTGCCGCTCTATAAATCTTATCCCTGGCCTTTTGGGTTTATTCTGAAACTTTTGTTCATCCTTCAGTTGCTTCCACAACTGAAGGAGAACCTGATTGGGCTGCCCATCAATTTTTGAAAACTGAACGCCTGCCCGGAGCAGATCATTAAACATTTGTTTCCGGGATACCCTAACAGGTCCTGCCCGAGAAGTTCGCGGGGCCGATCTTCTGGCTCGCACTATTGGAAAAGCCTCGGCATCCTCAATCACCCTGATATTGCGCTTAGCTCGTAAACGCTCAGTTTCTCCGAGGTCTGCTACCAATTGGGTGGCTTGTTGGACTACTGCCTCTGCAGATACTACTGGATTAAGTATGGAAACCAAGGTTCCATACATATGAGAGGGTGCTTACTGTAAAATTAGGTCCCTCATTCCCGCAGAAAATTTAACCATATCAGGGCTATCGAATGTGTCTTCGTAGATAGCCTCTCTCATACCTAATTCGCGTATATAATTTTGAAGGTCTTCCATAGAAGACCACATCCCTGTGTTTACTGGCATGTCAGTTTTATTTGTCCACACCATGCGGCAAGCAGCCATTATCCATTCTACAATTGAATGGTTTTCTTCAGGGAACTGAGTCCCAGCATACAGTCTCTGCCGAAGGGCAGGATGTACTGTTATTGTGGCCAACTTAGATACTTCGGGGCCACTAACCAGTACACTATCTGCCCCTGAATCCCATAACCGTAATAACCAAGCCGGAACACTTTCCCTTGGCCTTTGCCTAAATCGTTGCACTAGGTCCATGAGTTCAGTAGGCGTATATGGACGGGCTGTTACATGTAAAACAGATTCGGCAGGGGGCCATTGATCAGGAGGCACTCCTGCTGGTCGATCTTGAATTTTCTTTGTTTTTTGAGTTATTACTGGACGGACTTCTAGTGAGTCCGTCTCAGATGGTTTTTCTAGATCAGATTTAGTGATCTTATTTTGATTCATTTCTTCAGGATCTTGATCGTCATTAAATGAAATGTATCTAATTTGAGGGTTGGAGGAAGAAAATGACGGTTTTTTTCCTGTCAATAGATTGATCTCACCCTCCAATTTTTCAATACGGGCCTTTAACAATTCATTTTCATGTGCAATGTTGTTTGATTTTATCTCTGCCCGATTTAAAGCATTTAATAATGGCCAGGCTGCCATAGATGCAGCCATTCGCTTTTCTTTTGTAATTAAGATATCTTTTTGTAGTCCTAGAAAGTAATCAGTTAGACAATAGGCGTCCATGTTATTTGGTACTCTTAAAGGGCCCCATTGTTCAATAATTGTTGCTAATTGGTAATATGGGGACGCCTCAAAACCTGGAATTTGTCCAGGAAGGCATGTCCCTAAGGGGGTGGTCTTCTCCCCATTGTACCAATTAAAGATTTTCCACACAAAGGACATTTTTTTTTTTCCTTATATTTCTAGATGCCAAGTCAGTGGCTCCTGCCTGGCTTGCCAAATGTATTGGCAATAACTATGCTGGTATTAACAAGGATAGCAATTACAAGTAAAATGGTAGAAATACAGAAGATATAAGGAAAAGGGAACTCACCAGAGCTGAGGTGATCCTCCCTGGTGAGCAATCTCCAAGAGATGCTGCCTCAGGGAGGGTCAGCCCTTAAATGAGGTCTCAGAGGAGGTGGAGTCGAACTCCACCCCTCCAGGGAGCACAGCTCCATAACTTTCACCTGTGCTCCCACAGCTGACCCCACACTTGCCTCAGCTGATCAATCAGTGGTTCACATTGTGATCTCCCATACACAGACAGAACCTGCCTGAGGAGCAAGCTGATGGCTGTCAGCTACAGGCAGACCTAGCTTTGTACTGCATTTCTTAGAGCAACAACTGTTGCTTTCAGTCACTGAATATACCAAGGCCAATTACTATGCCAGGAACATTTATGGCATCAGTGAACAAAAAATGCGTTAAAAATTGTAATAGACAGGAGCCATTTATTCTTTTATAACTAGGTGACCAAAGAACAACAGTCCTTCTAGAGTCAAGCTGTTAAGAACTAATAGCATCAATCAATATCACATAGATAGATTACTTCCCTGCCCTAAGACCATCTTGCGACCATTTGGTGCTCCTAATTAAGCCCTCTTGATGGCATTTTGTCTGAGCCATGCGACATTTTGTGATAGGAGTTACTGCTAGTGTTCCCTTAACCCTACACCAAAGTAGGAGGCATCCATTCTCAGGGAATCATGCAGGCTTCCTCTGTATTTGATGCTCAGAGACAGCCCCAGAACTTTTTAAATCTTAGCTTAGCTCTCATCCAATAATGTTCATCAAACAGTGCAACTTGTCCTTTGGGGATGCCTTTGTTCTGCATCAACCAGTTCCAACGGAGTCTTCTTGGCTTGTTTTAGATCAGTTTTTCAACAGATAAAGCCAGGGTCTTTGAATTACAAAGTGAAATTGCAGAATGCATGATTCTCAACCAAACAGAACAGCAGGTGGGATGCAGGGTGAATACCTGAACCAACACCACCTGCAAGCAATCCTTCAATATCTTAGGAATCTCTAGCCACCCCAAATCCAGTGTTGTGCTTGATCTATCATCTCTGCTGAGTTTTTAGCTAAGCTGATGTTGAGCATCACGGTGGTGATGGGTGAGCAGTCAGACTAGAGGGTCTTAATCAACCGTAAGGATCCTGTGATCAGAGGAACGTGAATGTGCTGTTAAAGGTCACAAGCGCTGCACTGCAGCATGAGCATACACAGCGAAAGGCTTTCAGTAGAGCTTCAGTTCATAAATGAGGACTGGGTTATGGAAAATAGGCTCAAGATATAAAACAGAAAACAGATCTTAACGCCAGGTTCTGTGAATGCAACCAGCTGAATTTCACAGATATTGAATTTCAATGACAATTTCTTGTGTTATTTTACCCTCCAGCTCCACCCTGAACAGGAACATGTCAGTGACAAGCATTACTCCTCCAGGCTTGACCTAACAGCGCTTTACTTGCACTATGAGCTAATGGCTGTGCTTACAGCACCTCAGGGAGACACCTCAGAGATCACAATGTCCTTCGGGTACAGCAGGAGACACTCAACTCTCCAAATGTGGAGTTTAATTTGTCCAAAGAGGAGACAGGATTCCCATGCTAATAACTTAGGACCATTTCAGTCATAGGTTTAAAGATGATGTAAGTGCTGAGGCAATACATGAACTAGATGAATGAAGCCCAGATGTCAGGGCTCAAGTCGTGACTCCAGCCCCAGCTGGAGCTAAGGCTGTCTTGAATTCATCACAACACAGTTACATTATTTGCTCATACTGTGGATTTGCATAGGGACAACAGGAAGGTCAGAATTGCTTCAATAGAGCTATGCAATCTTTGTCCTAAATACTGGAAACCCACAGCGTTGGACAAATAAAATGAATTAAGTCTGAAGTGCTTTACATGGATTGTGATCCTATGTTTGCCTCACAAACTTACCTGAGACTTTCCAATCAAAAATCAGAGTGTCATCTCCAATTGTGTAGATGTATGTTCCCTCGTCTTCTTTCGTTACAGCTGAAGCCACAAGCTTATGCAGTTTCCCTTTATCTTCCATTGTGAATTTCTTACTGGTCTTGATTTCTTTGCCATTTTTGTACCACTTCACCATGACATTGGCTTCAGAGGTCTCAGAAACAAATTCAGCTTGTTTTCCAGCAACGGCCCTGATTACTCCTCCACTTGTCTCTTTGATTACGAAGTTTGCCAGTGCTGAAACAAAATATGAAGACACAAAATACATATGATGGTAAAGAACTGCAGGGACATTGGTGACCATGAGGCATTCATTTATCATAAGATCAAACGTGCACGTTTAATCCTAGTTCTAATTGCTAGATTCTAATTCAGAAGCTGGCAAATTGGCAGCTTTTATAAACCACGTACCAGATTACCTTATCTCCACAAGTTGAAGGATGTACACTGTACAGGGGACAGAGCCAAAGGAAGAAGCCCAAGGCTTCAAGAAAATGTCTAAAATAGGAAAACTGAGGAAAGAATTGGAACAAGCAAACTAGAAGGAAATCAATGGAGGGGGTATCTATTACTGCACTGTAACCCCCTGGCAAACAAATCAAGCCTAAAAGATAGAGATATCACTTAGGACTGAAAAGAAAAAAGAAAAAAAAGAATTCCTTTATGGAAATTAATTGGAGTGCAAAAGTTAGATGATAAAACTGGCCCTTATTAACACACAGTGGAATAATTGACTTCAAAGATTCAAAATCTCACCACTGTCTTAGCCAAAAGTTCAAGCCTAAGTCCACGGTCCTATTTTACTGAGGGTAATTGAGCTTGTTTTCCAACTTCTTGTTAACATATCATTTCAAAACAGCGCACACAACTGAGTTGGGTCTGTTGAGACAGCGCAGTCAGAGCTGCTAAAATCAAAGTCTGGATTATGCATGCATTTGTTCTGCAGTTCCAAGAACACGCATGTATAATACAAATTCAACAACGTTCTACAGAATGCCTGTATTTAGGAGCTCGAGAGCCAGCTGATGGACACTGGGATGACTGAGATCCTGTCAATACATTTAACTCCATCCTATCATACAGTCAAATTTCATTCATTTTTTCAGGAACTGTCTCTTATCATTGTAGTCCCGTCACCACTGCTGGATGTGAGCCCAACCACACAAAAGCAGCTGCTGGTTTTCACTGCAGATACTGCAGTAAGGAGAAACAGCCTCCAGACTGGACCAGCTGAGCATGGCCCTACCAGGATTTGCTCCAAAGGTCTTATTACCAGTAGTGCTTCCCGATGAAATACATGGGGGTCCTCCTTTGATTCCAACCCCAACCCACCCCACCATGCCCCCTGATAACATCCATCAGGGCCACATCTCGACAGCTCCTGAACACCTCCAGGGATCCCACCACCTACCTGGGCAGCCTGTGCCAGTTAATTCTATGGGCAGACTTGCCAGTATGAAATATTATGCTAACATGACAAAGAGAGAGAAGAAAAGCAAAATTAAGACTAGCTGACAAGCCTTGGCAGGAAGTTCTGCTCTCCATCAATTTAGTCCCTGTGACTCTTCACAGGTGTTTTCTACATTTGGGATCACTGCTACAAAAAGAGATGTTGACATCATCTCTTGTGGCCACCCTGACAGAAGAGCAGGAAGGCTGGGATGCGCTTTTTCCTGTCTTTCCCTTGATTTCCTCTATATCTTAGGGACGAATCACAGGACAGAACACAGAAATCAAATGGCTCTACAAAGCAGATTGGCCAGTTCAAGTCAAAACAGCCACTGAAAACACCCCAGATGCTGTCTGACAACAGCTGGACTGTCGGGGAGTCAGGTGAATGCAGTCTGCTGGCCCTGGGCAGGAAGAGGACAGCCCAGACTGTCACATACCTTTCACTGAAAGCTGATAGAGCATTTTATCCCCCTCACAGATGCACTGATAACTTGCAGCATCATCCATTGAGTCGTTGTGAATTTTCAGGGTGTGTTTCTTCCCCACAATTTGCAGTTCATAATTTTCACTGGCCTTGAGCTCCTTCCCATCCTTCATCCACTCCACAGTAGCGCCTGTGTCTGAAAGCTCAGCCTGCAGTTTGGCTTCCTCACGCAGCCAAGCGCAGATCTTTTCTACATCTTTGCTCTTCTTGGTAAATCTCACTGCAGCACCTGTCAGGAGCAAAGGCCTCGTTATTTCAATTTATATCAGGCTAACGTGGTCAATGTTTGCTGCAACATCTCTGAAAAAGTATCACCTTCTGTTCCTGCACTCATCATTGTGTCAGTGCTGAGCAATTCACGATATTTCATTTGGTCTTCTTGCTGGATTTACTAAGTAAAAATCAACCAAACATCTCCTTCTACTGATTAATAATGCTCTAAACATGCTTCTGCAGAGGTTTCCACCCAATGACAAACAGGTCCTCCCATCATGAATGTTTATTTGTTCTACTTTGTCATGCAAAGCTGATTGATAGAGGTATTATTGGAATGATTGCTCCCCTACTTCTAAACTATTCCAGTGCAATCAGAAAGGCTGTCTGAACCTGCAGCTGAAAGTACTGCTCTATGGTCATGCAGTGGTAAACCTGGTGACTGAATGCACTGGCCAATAGCTGTGAACTGCAGACATTCATCAGCTGGCATGCTTGCACGTTGTTGTAAGGTCAATAGTAAACATGGCATCCCCTCCAGGTACAGCTTCACCAGTTGTTAGGGGGGATTTCACAGCCAGGACTGGGTCTGAGGAAGAACATGTATGTCTTAATGCTCTTTAGATGCAAGTCTGGTATCTCATTTAGAGATGGAAGATTAAATCATAGGTACATTTCTACTTCTCCCTTTGCATGAGTGCTAGAAGAAGCACTTCTGTGCTTAAGATCTGTTACAGAAAGTTCTGCCTCTTGCACATGTGAGATATCAAAAGATAAGGAAATTCATGTCTCTGTCACAGAAACAACTCGTATCACTTTAGTGGTAGCTGGAGGTTGATAGGAGATAGGAGAACTAGGAATAAAGGAAAGCCTTTGGTGTGTTAATGCACTGCTAACCTTAAAGTCAAAGGAAGCATCTTTAGGGAACCAACACAGCTGCTCAGCACACACTGACCCATTTCCATTGGGGTTTTTGTGCTTACCAAGGTGCACGCTCCCTGGGAATTCCAGAGACGGGCTCTGTCCATGCGCATTGACTGCAGACACTCGGAACTGATCATCAGCCTCTTCAGACAGATTGCTCACCGTGAACTCTGGGACGGGGACATGAGACTCGTGGCACCTCACCCAGGTGAAGCCAGTTAGTTTCTTGCATTCCACAATGTAGCCATCGACTGGAATGGGGTGGTGCATCTTCGGAGGGGACCATGCCAGCGTCACTGAGGTTTCTGTTTTATTTTTCACCACGGGGTCAGTTGGGGGCTGGGTGGGAGGTTTTCTGGGAGCTGAACAGAAATAAATTTCAGAAATATTAGCATAAGGTCATGTAGGCTGGAAAAGACCTTCAAAAGACCTTCAAAATCAGCAGACTCAACTTTCAGCATGACCTACTGAGTCCCACCATTAACTACTGTGGTACCTGAGGACATACATGACAAGCTTATTCCTGCAGGTATTTACATAGTGAATATATTCACCCTCTGGTTGCTTTGGAACATTTTAGAGGTTAAAATCCCATCAGACTTTTTCACTGTGTGCAGCCACTGATACAGGCAGGAGGCTGGGAATTACCTGATGGGCTCTAGTTACAGACTACTGACACAGTAAAGGATTGATTTCATTTAATTTTGGCCATCAGAAAGTTTGGTGTCTGGTTTCAGTCACCCATCTGGACTCCAATTATAATCATATGGAGAACAGCACATTCAGGAGAACTCATCTCAATAAACCTGAATGAAATCACAGAATCATAGGATCATGGGAGGGCTTGGGTTGGAAGAAACCTTCAAGATCATTAAGTGCTAGATGCCAAAGGTCCCACTAACACAGTATTAAGCCAAAAGCTAGATGCTGGAATCAGATCTCCTGACCTTACCATCAGAAACTGAGATGTCATATTTTGCTCAGAGGTGCCTGCTTGTAGGAGGGACAGCTTCCGAGCTTTTTCTGCTCCAGGAACCAGCTCGAGCTTCAGAATTTAAACAGCAGTCAGAAATTAAACTGAGCTTTGTCACCTCCATCAAATAGAAGGAGTGGTTGGGTGGTACAGCTTTCCAAATCGCTTAGAAACTGTCACAACAATCAGATGCCTACCTTTTCTTTTTGAACTTGTTAATACATAGAGCTTAATAGCATCAGAATGCCCCAAGCACTTCAGACAACAGGACAGCTGTAAACCCTTCTTTAAGGATTCCTTTGTTTAACCACTGAGTAACTGTAATTCAGTGGTGCTGGTAGGAGAAGGGAAGTCCTAATCTTCCCAGATGGTGAACAGAGTTGATGTTCACATGCAGACTGGTGCTGCAGCAGAGCCAGAAACCACTCATTTGGGAAACACAGCACCAAGAAAATAATGGGAATAGCTTCATAAAATCAGGAGCTTCACTCAAATTTCATGTCAGATCTATAATTCTTCCTATTTTCAGGAAGAAATGATTTCCCTTTTTCTTGTAGTTTTATTTTCTTTTCCTTTCCAGCAAGCAGCTTTGTAGCTTACAAATTGTTTTCTAATCACCTCCTGGTGTGGACAAATCACACAGGTCTGACTCCATGTTTTACATAGTTAGCATATTATATTTGTTCCACTATGGAACTGTACAGTCATAGAATGGCCTGGGTTGAAAAGGATCCCAAAAATCATCCAGTTCCAACCCCCTGCTATGTGCAGGGACGCCATCCACCAGACCAGGCTGCCCAGAGCCACATCCAGCCTGGCCTTGAATGCCTGCAGGGATGGGGCATCCACAGCCTCCTTGGGCAACCTGTTCCAGTGCGTCACCACCCTCTGAGTGAAAAACATCTTCCTAAGATCCAACCTGATCCACAACCCCTACACACCCTCAGAGCCCCCTAGAGCCCCTAGTCCTCCTATTGCCCACCACAGCCCCATATGCCCACTAGAGTCCCCCTCAACTCTCTTTACAGGCCCTGCACAGCTCTATATAACAGTCTTATAGAACTACCTCTAGTAGAAGCAATCTCCACACAGAGATCCTTTCCCAGCACACTGCGCCACGGGGGGAGCAAAACGGGGGGGGGGCACATACACACACAGCGCCGGGGGGGCCCGTAACCGACCCCCACCCATCCTTTAAAGGGGTGGGGGGTCCGTTTTAATGGGGGGGGGGGCGAGATCACCTTCACCCCCCACCCCCCCATCCCCACCCCATCCTTTAAAAGGGGGGTGTCCATTTTGGTGTTGGGGGGCAGTGACAATCCGCCCCCCCACCCCATCGTTTAAAGGAGGGGGGGTCCGAGACCACCCCCCCCACCCCATCTTTTAAGGGGGGGGGTCAGGGGCTCATGGGGGGCAGCACATCGTGCACAACATTGGGGGGGGGGGGGGGCTTTAAAAGGGGGGGGTTACAAAAAGCATAGCTCTCAACTATAGATGGGATTGGGGGGGGCTCAATCGATGGGGGGGGGCCCTTCATGCAGGGGGGGCACAGCGTAAGTCAGCGGCTTTGAGGGGGGGTGTTGGGGCTGTTTGGCCTTTGGGGGGGTTATTGTGTGCCCCACCCCCACCACCCCCCCACACAATGGGGTGTTAATGTGGGGGGGGGGGCTTAGATTAGTTGCGTTCCCTATAGCACTGCCCCCCCCGTCACTAACCCCCCCGCTTTATCCTTACGGCTGAGCCCCCCCCCGACAGCGCCCCATTAATCTTGATGGGGGGGGGGGTTTGTCACACGACCCCGGCGCGGCTTACGGCACATCGTCGACCCCACCCCACCCCCCATAACCCCACCCGGGGGGGGAGGGGGCGATGTGGTGAGTGGGGGGGGGGTTCCGGAGGTGGGGGTGAGCAAAGCGCAATATGGGGGGGGGGGTCCTATAACTGGAGGGCAGCGGCTGCACAAAGAGCCCGCGGGGGTCGGAGAGCAGCACTTTGGCTGGGGGGGGTCCACGGGGTCCGGGGGTAATGCTGCCCCACCCCCTCCCCCACCCCCCACTGCCGACCCCCCCCCCCCGCGTTGCCCCCCCGCCCCAACGTCAGCTCCTGCGGCAGCTCCTCGTCGCTCTCCTCCTCCTCTTCCTCGTCTGGGGGGTCAATATGTGTGGGGGGGGGTCCCATCGGGCAGCGGCAGCTCCGCCGGCTCCGATTGGCTGAGCCGCAGTGCGCGGGAGCGGCTGTTGTGTGCCGGTCGGTGGAGGGGAGGCTCTTCATGGAGCTGCCCTGCAGCCAACAACAGCCTGAATGAGATCCTGGAGTCCCAGACGCTGGAGGATGAGCTGGGAAAGAGCAGAGGCTCCCCACAGAAGGGCAAATCACGTCTGATAACGTGAGTGTGGAGCACAGCCAGCCCCTTCCTCACATGTGTGGGGCTTCCATGTTCCTCTGTGCCCATTGCAATGTGCCACCCCAATCCTGCTGCCCAGCCAGGAGTGGATGGGATGAGCAGGTTGGGATGCACAGAGCAGTGCTCAGACATTGCTGGGACATTTGTGCACTGCTGTTGAGCTTCCCTTTGTGCAGCAGGGGAGAGGATGGAGGTTTACAGGTGGATGGTTGTTATTTCTATGGCATTGCACAGGTGGTAGAACCATGTCCATTCCCAAACTTATTCCAGGGCATGCGGGAATTTGTGCAGTTGTAGTTCCTGAATTGTGCTATTTAAAACCCTCCTGTAAATGGGGATGTTTTGTAATGCCTGCTGGGGCTGCAGGCAGCATTGCCTTCCTCCTTAGGGGGCAGGTTTAATCACAAGCCTCCCTATTTCCTATCACAAACGTCCTACAAACCATGTCTGGGCATTGCTGTCTCGGCCTGGATCTCAGCTCCTGAGACTGTCAGATGTGAAGCAGCAGCAGCTGGGACAGGGCTGGCTCTGTGTGCCCTCTCTGGGTCTGTGGGCACAGAGTGGGGCAGAGGGATGACTGTGAGAGGGAGGAATTGCCCAGCCACAAGAAAGAGGAAATCAGCTGAAAAGGGGAGATTTGAGAAGCACTGAGGCTGTGGCTGCTTTGACAGTAAGAAGAAACCAAGCTGTCACTGTGCAGATGGGAACTCCAGTAGGAGAGCTGTGGTGGCTTTACAGATGGCAGACAGCAGCTGGAGTGTAGAGCCAAGGGTAGGGGGGGGATCTTCCTCTTAGCAATGCCATGCAAAGAATGATGCAGACTCCTGCAGGGTCGGCTTTGCTGTGTGACCCTGGGTGGAAGCAGCTGGAAGGTCTCAGCCCTTCTGCATTATCCCAGGAGCTGGGGCAGTACTCGGTCTCATCCCACCTCTGCTAATAGCAAATGCAGAATCCCTTATCTGAGTGCCCTTTTCTCTCATGTAGAGTCACCAACCCTGGGAAGTTCACAAAAAGTTTGGGTGTTGTGTTGAGGGATGTGATTTAACTGGGAAGTATTGGTGATGGTTGGACTGGATGATCATAAGATCATCCAGATCATAAGATCTGAGATCATAAGATCATAAGATCATCCAGGTCTTTTCCAACCTTGAAAATTCTATGGAGTTGTAGCAGATTGTGGGGGTGTAGGTGTGGTATATATATGTACACAGATGGGAATATCCGTATGGAAAAGATAGATCCATGTGTGTTCTGGGCTGCACTGAAAAAGGAGTGGCCAGCAGGAGAGGGAGGTGATTGTCCACTCCTGCTCAGCTCTTGTGAGGCCATATTTGCAGCACTGTGTCCAGGCCTGGGAAGGATGTGGAGCTGTTGGGGGGGGTCCAGAGGAGGGCCACTGTGATGATCAGAGGGCTGGAGCAGCTCTCCTATGAGGAAAGGTGGAGGGATCTGGGCTTGTTTAGCCTGGAGAATGGAAGGCTGTGGGGAGACCTCATTGTGGCCTTTGAGTACTTGAAGGGAGCATATAAACAGGAGGGGGAATGGCTGTTTATGAGGGTGGATAATGATAGGACAAGGGGGAATGGTTTAAAACTGAGACTGGGGAGGTATAGGTTGGATCTTAGGTAGATGTTTTTTGCTCAGAGGGTGGTGACACACTGGAACAGGTTGCCCAAGGAGGCTGTGGATGCCCCATTCAAGGCCTGCAGGCATTCAAGGCCAGGTTGGATGGGCTCTGTCCATGAGCATTGACTGCAGACACTTGGAACTGATCATCACCCTCTGCAGACAGATTTACAGCCCCTGCACAGCTCTATATAACAGTCTTATAGAACTACCTCTAGTAGAAGCAATCTCCACACAGAGATCTTTTCCCAGTGCCCCTTTGTGACATCATAATGCCCCTTTGTGACATCATAACACCCTTTGTGACATCATAATGCACCTTTCTGATGCCATAATGCCCCTTTCTGACGTCATAATGACCCATTGTGATGTCTTAATGCCCCTTTGTGACGTCATAATGCCCTTTGTGATGTCATAATGCCATTTGAGACGTCATAAGGCTCCTTTGTTTTCATAATGCCTCTTTGTGACGTGATAATGCCTCTTTGTGACGCCATAATGCCCTTTGTGACGTCTTAATTCCCCTTTGTGATGTCTTAATGCTCTTTTGTGATGTCACAATACCCCTTTGTGATGTCATAACACCCCTTTGTGACATCACAATGCCCCTTTCAGACGTCATAATGACCCTTTTTGACGTCATAATTCCCCTTTGTGATGTCATAATGCTTCTTTGTGGTGTCATAATGCTTCTTTGTGATGTCATAATGCTACTTTGTGACGTCATAACGCCCTTTGTGACGTCATAATGCCCTTTGAGACGTCATAATGCTCCTTTGTGATGTCATAATGCTCCTTTGTGATGTCATAATGCCCTTTCTGACGTCATAATGCCCCTTTGTGGTGTCATAATGCTTCTTTGTGAGGTATCTGTGGTGCCATTGATAATGAAGTGTGATGAACTGGAAGGCTTTCAGTAGAATTGCAGCCCTAACATAAACAATGACTTGAACTCTGGAATTCTGTGTAAAATCATTAGCTAGCTTGTGGTCCGGGTCTTCAAACCAAAGGCTGTGAGGTGCTGCTCTTGTTGACGCAGGCTGTGAAAGATGACTTGAGCTCTAAGAGTAATTTCCCTTCTGCTCTTTATATGAACGTCAAATCCACAATTAGAATATTAAGAAGATAATATAAAATTTTGTGCTGCTGGACTGAGGACTTCCATTAGCTGTTAGCCATAGTTTGGAACTTGCAAAGCAATCATATTGGAGCCTTGCTGGGCAACCTGCTCCAGTGTCTCACCACACCCACAGTAAAGCATTTCTTCCTAATATCCAATCCTAATCTACCTTCTTCCCATGTAAAGCCATTTCCCCTCATTCTGTTGCTACCTGCCCTTATGAAAAGTCCCTCCCCAGCCTTCCCTGTAGGCCCTCTTCAGATACTGGAAGGCCACTCTAAGGTCTCCTTGGAGTCTTCTCCAGGCTGAAGAGCCCCATCTCTCTCAGCCTGTGCACATAGTAGAGGTGCTTTCAGCCCTCTCTGATCACCTTCATGGCCCTCCTCTGGACCTGCCTGAACATCTCCAAGTCCTTCTTGTGTTGAGGGCTCCAGAACTGCGTGCAGTGCTCCAGATGGGGTTTCAATGAGAGGAGTGTGGAGGGGCAGCACCACCTCCCTCGACCTGCTGGTCATGCTTCTGTGCTTTAAGCTTATGCTTTAAGGTCCTATATGCTTTAAGGTTTAGATAGTGCAGTCGCCTCACCTCTTCAGGTTTATCTGTGAAGGTCCCTTCCAAGTGAACCGTGCTGATCCAGACAGTTCGGATTGCTCATTAAAGTGTTTTAGTAAGTTGGGCTGGTCCTACGAAGCAGTATGACTGCAGTAAGCAGTGTACATGGTGCGCTGTGAGTACTGCACACATTCCTCTTGGCAGCTTGTGGAACAGAAACTGTGCATTGATTGGATTGTGTAAGTATTCCTGTTGGTCTCTTGTGATGCTTACCTTCTTAGAGCACCTTTCCTCGTTTGGCTCTACATATTTTGGTACCTTACTTGTTCTGTTTGGCTTAGCAGGGAAGGTCTTCTTCTGAAGCATCCTCAGTCTTGGTCTGGGCAGCATACTTAGAAATGACATGGACGTTACATGAGTGGGTGGTCAAAGGGGGGAAGAACTCACCTTTCTGATCTGTTTCCTTTTAGAACACAGTCCTGGAGAGGATTTGCTTTCCTTGTTTCCTGGAGACTTGGATTCTTAGATGGTTTTGACTGCAGCTATTTCTGATGTTAATTCCTTTTTCTGTACTTTAGTAGCCAAGTGCAAGTGGAGTGCTTTGGGAATTGTCTGAAGTTGCCAGGTTGCGTGTGATCACATATGTAACGTGGAGTTATGTGTGGTGCCAGTGATAATTAAGTGTGATGAACTTGAAGGCTTTCAGTACAATTTCAGCCCTAATGTAAACAGTGACTTGAACTCTGGAATTCTGTGTAAAATCATTAGCTAGCTTGTGGTTCAGGTCTTGAAACCAAAGGCTATGAGGTGCTGCTCTTGTTGACGCAGGCTGTGAAAGATGACTTGAGCTCTAAGAGTAATTTCCCTTCTGCTCTTTATATGAACGTCATATCAACAATTAGAATATTAAGAACATAATATAAAAGTTGTTGCTGCTGGCCTGTGGACTTCCATTAGCTGTTAGCCATAGTTTGGAACTTGCAAACCAATCTTATTTAGACTTTAGTGGTGAAATCTTCTGATGAAATCTTCCTTCTAATTCTGCAAAAGAATCTCGGTGGAACATTTCTGTCTGAAAAGGCTCTGGCATATGAAGATGTGCCAGACTGCAGCCATGTGCCAGATGCGTTTGGATCCATGGAATTTTCTGATGTAGCTTCAGTGTTTGAAGAATCTCCACTCGATCTAAATACTCAGAAAACAAAGCAGGTGTGTGAAGATGTACAGCTAGTTTCTTACAGAAAAAATACAGCTCTTAATCTAGAAATCTGCTTCTCATTGTATCTAGTGCTTACTCCATATTTAAGTATCTAGTGGACCTTGACCAAAGGAAGATAAAGATAGAGCAAAGAAGTATGTTAAGCATAAATTTTGTTGCCTTCTACCTGTAGGCCATGGTTGGTTTGACGTGATCCCTAACTCCAGTGTTTGGTTTGCACAGAAACAGCAAGCAAGGGAACAAGTAAAGGAGTCAGTGAGGATTTTAAAACACAATGGGAAGCGATAAGGCACAGTTAATAAGATTCTGGAGTTAGGCTGGAGGTAGGCAGAGGTTGAAAGGTACCGAAAGAAATTCAATCTCACTGTGTTGGACAACAAAATCCACTGTGATATTATTCAAATTTTTAACTAAACCAAGTGATAATTCATATTTATGTTTAGATAAGCTGGTGAAGGTTAATCCTCAATGGAGAATTGAGATGAACAAATAAAAAAATGGTGTTTGACAGTCTATAAGAAACGAACTTATTCTAGGAGAGAATCAGAGTTTTCAACTGTTTTGTTCAATAGCCAAATAATGTATGATATTTTTATAAGCATTGTGTCTGACCTTCTCAGCTGTTAGAATTTCTTTGACAGTAACTTCTCCGGCTGTGATCAGAAAACCTTTTGTTCCGTCTCTGGCACCATTCGAGGCATGATACTCAACTGGGTGATATGGAATTCACACTGTCAACTCCAGTGACAAGAAAAGTGGCATCTAAGAAGCGTGCAAACACAGAGAATGTTGATGCAGAGTCAGTGTTAAGAAATGAGCTGCCCTTTGCATTTCCTGCTCCAAAGGCCTTCTTTTCGAAGAGCCAGACAGAGAAGCAAGTAGAAGGCATATCTTTTTAGGCGCCTACTTCCAAAGGTATGTTGTATCTAACAAATGGAAACCTAGAACATGTGTAGCTTAGGAATTTTTTACTTTTAATATGAATGCAGTACTTGTAGGTCCTAAAATTCTGAAAGGTTTCAGTGTGGGGTTTATTTGGTCACAGCACATACAGCTGCCATCCTGTACATCTGACAGTGCACTGCAAGCGGTTTAACCATATATCAGGGCATGGTACACGTCTGTTAATGATAGAAGTTCTCACAGTTTCACAAGGAGCATGCCTTGAGATGCATTCAGATAATGAGATAAGTGCTGTGTTCCTAAAACTAGCATGTGTCTCCACTCTCCATCGAGATTTAGTAGATAATTTCTTTAACAATTATGATGAGAGTTTTGTTTTGTTTTTATTTTTTTCTGGGCTATTATTTTGAGTGAAAGAAAAGGGTATGCTTTTATTTAAGCGAGCTTTTGATTGCATCATGCTTCTAAATTAAATGTAACCTACTGAATTCCTCATGATAGCATACGAGTACTTGCGTGTATCTGTTCTCCCTAATAGAGGGAGAAGAGACTCAGTGAACCTGGACAGTGTTACCCAGGGTTGTGAGAACAGCTAAATGATTGTTGAGAACTGGTCAACTCGTGAGCCTGAGACCTGGGATCCTCCATCCTAGGGTGGAACTTTACTGGAGCACGTGGGTGCCACAGCAACAAAAGGACTGTGTACAATAGACTGAGAGTTTGCTGAGTTTCTTGGTTTACAGAAAGCACAACTAACTCAGCAGCAAGTGACGTATTTGGGATAGGAGATGACAGCTGGACTTTGAACCTTAAGGACTGCCAAGAAAGAAGCCATCTGCTCAACCCCTGAGCTGCAAACTGCCAAGGAACTCCATACGTTGCCAGGAATGACAGGAGGGTGCCGACCATGGATACACAGCTACGGACTGATGGTAAACTTGAAACAGCTTGAAGTGAGTAAGGGATATCCAGGGTGCACTGGTGCTCAATATTCAAGAAGCCCATCAATCTACACTGGGCCAAAGGATACCAGTTTTAATATCTCATGCAGTGTTTACTGTATTGGAGGCAAAAGGGGGACATTGGCTTTCACCCCACAGAATCACAGAATCACAGAATTACCCGGGTTGGAAGGGACCTCAAGGATCATGTAGTTCCAACCCCCCTGCCTAGCAGGGCCACCAAACATACGCCTTTACTAGATCAGGTTGCCCAGGGCCCTGTCCAACCTGGTCTTGAACATCTCCAAGGACGGGGCATCCACAACCTCACTGGGCAGCCTGTTCCAGGACCTAACCACCCTTCTAGTAAAGAACTTTCCCCTAACATCCAACCTAAATCTTCCCTCCTTCAACTTAAAACCATTTCCCCTAGTCCTGCTATTATCAGCCCTTTCGAAGAGTTTACTCCCCTCCTGGGAGTAAGTTCCCTTCAGGTACTGAAAGGCTGCAATGAGGTCACCCCGCAACCTTCTCTTCTCCAGGCTGAACAAACCCAACTCCCTCAGCCTGTCCTCATAGGGGAGGTGCTCCAGCCCCCTGATCATCTTCCTGTCCCTCCTCTGGACCCTTTCCAAAATCTCCATATCTTTTTTGTACTGAGGGCTCCGCACCTGGACACAGTACTCCAGATGGGGCCTCACAAGAGCAGAGTAGAGAGGGACGATCACCTCCCTATCCCTGCTGACCACCCCTCTCCTGATGGAGCCCAGGATCCCATTTGCTTTCCGGGCTGCCAGAGCGCACTGCTGGCTCATGTTAAGTTTCTCATCTATCAGGACCCCTAGGTCTTTTTCAGCCGAGCTGCTCTCAAGGACAACTCCTCCCAGCCTGTACAGGTGCCTGGGGTTCTTCCGGCCCAAGTGCAAAACCTTGCACTTTGCTGTGTTGAACCTCATTAGGTTCACCCGAGCCCAGCTTTCCAGCCTGTCAAGGTCCCTCTGAATGGCATCTGTTCACCCCAAAGATTCCCGAAATACCAGGCCATCCTGGTAGAGCAGGGTGATATAGAAATAATTGTAACTACTATTGCCAACCCAGTATCTTTCCTTAGCGGAACTCCCATGGTGGAGAACTAGGATGACATCACTGCTTTGAAACAACTGATGCTGCACATTACATCCAGTCGGTCGGAGCTGAAGGATGAACCCTTAGAAGATGCAGAAGACGCCTGATTTACCAGCAGCTGCAGTTTTGTGAGACAAGGAGGCTTTAAGGCAGGACATGCAGTAACTGCTACTGAGCAGGGAATGGAAGCACAACCATCAGCCGTGGGGACTACCCCTCAGAAGGCTGAAATAACTGCCTTGACGAGAGCCTTAATGATATGGACAGATGCTAACTATGTGTTTGGGGTGTCACACGCTCATAGTACCATCTGAAAAGAGCAAGGATTGCTCACACACAAGGAAAAGAGCATGATGTAAATGTACCTATGTTGTAGGGCACAGTTCTCTATCCAGGCCCAAGTCTGTGTGGGTGTCTCCTCTATCCACAAAGCTGCTCACACTGCAGGAGGCACAGGCTGAGAGGAGAGGCCAGAGCAGCTCTCCCACTGTGACACGGAGCAGCAGGATACAAGTAAAGGAAGGCCCCGCAGCGGTACTGGGAAGGTTCCACACAGTCATCAATTTTTCATCTGAAAGGTAAAGAGGAATTCCCTTTTCTGCCCCTATCATCATTGGTCGGGTGAGTAGCAATGATGCCCGGTGTGCTTCCATCAATGGAGCAGAATAGGCGGAAGGCTGGGGTGCAGGCTTTCCTCTGCTGAGGTGAGTGGGGGCTCAGGGTGTTGCTCAGTGGTAGATTTGTTCACACTGAGTTCTAACAAGAAACTTGCTCAATATCGAAGGCCTTGCAAAAGTCTGGCTGAGTGATGTCAGTTGCTTTTCCTTTCCCTACTGATGCTGTCACTCCACTGTAGAAGGCCACCAAAGCGACCAGGCTGCATGTCTCCGTTTCCGCTGTTTCTCCATTTCCTTCTTGTTGCTCCCTGTAACCAGCAGGTTCAGCCATGCTGCTTTCCTGCCTCCTCTGCTGTGTTTCGTGTGGTCGGGATGGAGCTCAGAGCTCCAGCTCTGAGAAAGGTTTTCTGAGAAAGTTACCATCTCTTTTCCATTCCTTTACCCCTAAAAACAGTTTTCCAGTGTCTCTCATGCAAGAATTCTTTGAACAGCCTGCAGCTGACTCTCCTGAAGCTCAGGGTCCTGACTTTGCTTTTTGCCAGGCACACATTCCTTGAGATGAGGAACTCTAGGAGGGCATGGTCACTACAGCCCTGACCACCTCCAGTCTTAACCCCTGCTGTTCAGCATGTCCAGTAATGCTTCCCTTCTGCTTGGTGTGCTTAATGCTTGGCCCACAAAGTTATTGTCAGTGCACTCCAGCAGGCTCTCAGACAGTTTGCAGCAACTGGGATTGGTGCTGGGTGGTTGCTGGGAGGTGTCTCAGCAGAAAAGCTGGGCTGGGGTGGGCGTGCTGTGTCAGTCCTCATCGCAGCTGGCAGAGAGAGTTAGAGGAGGGTGATGGGTGCTGCCTGCTCTCAATGCTGCTGCACTGAATTTGGGGCACAGCAGCACACTGGTGAGTGAGCTGGGAGGGAGACGGACTGCTGCTGTGCATGGCTAGGCCAGAGCTGGAGGATTGTCAAACACGTGAGTCATGCTGGTGCAGCCATTGCAGCTGCAGCAGGAGTAGAAGACAAAGAGGTTTTGTAGAGGACAGAGGGTGGTGACTCATGGTTTGATGTCCAGGTGGAGGCCGATAACAAGTGGTGTCATCCAGGAGTCTGTCTTGGGACCAGTGCTTTTTTACATGGTTATCAGAGACACCAATGATGCAATGGAGTGCACCCTCTGCTGTTTGCTGAGTGGTGCGGCTGAGGCAGTGGAAGGAAGGGATGCCATTCAGAGGGAGCTCAACCGAGAGGTTGGCCTAGGTGAATTTAATGAGGTTCAACACAGCAAAGTGCAAGGTTTTGCACTTGGGCTGGAGGAATCCCAGGCATTTCTACAGACTGGGAGGAGCAGTCCTTAAGAGAAGCCCCGCAGAGAAGGACCTGGGGGTCCTGGTGGATGAAAAACAGAACGTGAGCCATCAGCGTGCTCTTGCAGCTCAGAGAGCAAATGGTCCCCTGGGCTCCATCAGAAGAGGGGATGGCCAGCAGGGACAGGGAGGTGATTGATCTTCATGATCCTTGAGGTCCCTTCCAACCCGGGCCATTCTATGATTCTGTGATTACACTCGCTGTCAGAAATAACGGCAGCTGTACAGATGTTGGATATATTTTGGGACAGTTCTTGTAACCAGCTGATTTTAAGACCTTGCCCGAGTCAAGAGTCTAAATTGAGTGTCAGAAGAAAGCTGGTAAAGTGGCTATTGCTCATTCTTTTTCATTTGCTGATTCTTTCATTTGGGTTCCTTTTCCAAAGGAGATTCTGGTGATGGAAGCAATTGAAGAAAGAACCAAAGCAGCTCTTGCCAAGAGTGCTTGAAGTCCCTGTGGAGAGAAGCAAAGAACTTGGGCTTCCTCTGGGATGCGCCCCACCATGTCTCAGGAAGGAGACAACTGCTGTTCCACTTTCTGCTTTGTGTGTGGAAAGGTACGTCTGGGTTTTCTTCTACTTGTTATTCTTTCTTTTTCTGGCTTTGAAGGAGAAGGGGTGGAGCAAGGGGAGACCCACTGGTCATTTGTTAACTCAAGAGCAGGATGGATTCTGCATTGACTGTGAAAAACCAGGGCTAGTAGCATGGGCATATTTCAGGCTGGACTCTTCTTTTGCTGCTTGGTTTCCTTTTGGCTACAGGGAGACAGCTGTCTAAAGGTGTGTTTTCAAACCCACTCTCCAAAACCATGTTTCATTGTTGCAGGTGGTTCAGTGTGCTCTTGCAGGGTAGATGTGTTTGCTGTAGAATCTGAATGGTTTCTGTTCCTAGGGGAGGACTGGGAGGAGGTAGTGAGAAGAGAATTCAATGCCTGAGGTGTATCTTAGTGAGAAATGTTGGCATGAGGTGCTGAAAGTCTTGAGTTGTCAAAGGCCAGTGAGGCTCAGACTCCTTAACCTGCTGGAGCAGGGTGGAAGCAAGGAGTGGGCACTGCCGTCACACAAGCTGCACTTGGTTCTGGTCTGCCAGGTCTGTGCTGGCCTGGATTTCTTCTGAGAAGTTTGTTGGAGCTGCTTGGAGTAGTGAAGGGTGGGGAAGAAGTGCTGCTCCAGAGCTATGAGACGTGCAGCTCCTTCTGAAGTGCTCCTGAGAAGGACGGAGCGCATTTGCTGCAGCTTTCTCTGCAGATGTGCTCCTCACCTTGAAATCCTCCTGGTTTGTCCTCAGCTCCTGACCACGGCCTGTTCTCTGTTTTGCAGGCTGATAACATGCAGAAGCCGCAGCTGGTGCGTGCTATGTCATCTTTAAACGTACCAGCATTTGCGGCAGCCCATGTTATTAAGAGCCACGTCGCCCAGGGGCCAGATGAGCTCTCTCTGGAGGTAAGCAGTTCCAGGCGTTCCGTGTTGTCGTGCATAGAAGAGGGCAGTCCTTTCTGCTTTGTTTTCCTACCAGATTTGCTGAATCTGGGATTGATGTTTCAATCTCTTTCAGGTCGGAGATCTGGTGAGCATTGTTGATATGAGGACATATCAACAGGCTGAGCCCCTGGTGGAGAGGCAAGCGTGGCTTTGAGGTTGGCACACGTTTTTGACTAGAGAGCACAACTTCAGTAGAGTTGGGAATCTCAGCTTGGAGCTGCTCTGCCTGCACAGGATGGCTGCTGGATGCAAACAGTTGCCCTGTGTCACTGTCAGTGGACCTTCCCTTTGGCTCTGGGCTCGGGCTAATGCTCACCTGTCTTTTTGTTCTAATTACAGGTTGGGCTTTTCCCTGGTGAGTGCATGGAACTCATCAGCGGAAAAGTTCCCGATTCCCTCCTCAATTCATTGCCAAAGCCAGGTGCGTAATTTACATTTGACAATGCGAGTTAGTCAAATAGGGTCAGAACGTTACTTTCAGGGGGTTTGTTTATGCCCAAGTTCAGCAAGCTTAGAAAGAGAACTACAGTAATCTCCTTGGGCACCTCCAGGGATGGGGAAAATCCATTCTTGCGTGTCCTTGTTGGGAATGTTCTTCCCGTTGTTACATGCTCTGTCGAATGCATTGCGCTCAGCTTCGTCCAACCGAGCCAGGCCTGAAATGAACTGGTTTCTTTGTTTTGTTGCGCAGAGCCAAAGAAATGGGGCAAGCTCATCAACGGCCTTTGTTCCCTGGTGAAGGTCAGCCCTGGGAGAGCAAAGCAGCCTGAGCCTCCGACATTCTCTGGATCCATGTCCTTGCTTGACATCGTTGAGAGGTATTTAGCCTTCAGGACTTGAGGGCTGAGCTGTAGGAATGGAAGCATCCTCTGCTGTTTGAAACAGAGGGCGTTTCTAAGCTGTGTTTCAGCAGAAAGCAGGCAGTGCCCAGAACAGGCAACTTTTGGCCAGGGCTCGGTGCAGCTCTTCCATCACCCTGCACCACGTCTGACAGCATGCTCTGTTTTCTCTGCAGAATGAGTTCTCCCAGGAAGAGGGCAGAGTCAGCAGCTGGCAGTTGGTGTTCCTGCTTCTGCCTGGGCAAACCATCCCCTGTGGCCAAACACCAACTGCAGAGCAGTGCCAGGGAGCCCTCTGAAGCAGAAGTCTTGGTCCTGGCAGGTAAGGGTGCAAGTCCAGCTTACAAAACACTGCTTGTCAGCAACACAGGTAGAATTCATGCTTTCAGTGGGCTTGTACCTCCTTCTGGCGTTCAAGCCCGTGCCTGACATCTTCAGTTGATCCCTGTCTTTCCCAAATGAGTCTCTTGTCAACACAAGAGCTGGACCTGCACGTGGATCACTTTCAAGACAGTGACACTGTTGCTAGAAGCCTATTTGCTTCTGCCCACCACCACTACATAGCCAAATGTCAAGAATCTCCATGGTTCATCTTGCGAACGTTCGACACTAACTGCTGTACATCTGCTCCTTCCTAGGTGACCCGAGCCCTTGTATATCCCCAAGACGCAGGGCATGTTACGATGACGCATCTTCCATCAATGAAGAGTTGTTACTAAGCACAGAATGCTGCAGTTCAGATGAAAGCCTTCCGTATAACATCAGCTATCAAGAGAAGAAGGTCATCATCGTTGAAGCCTTCATTCATCCCATCCCTACTGAAGCTGCTGACCTGAGCCCACCAGACACCTCAGGCACCAGCCTGGACTCAATGTCTCTGCAGTGCAGCCCAGCCCAAGCACAGCCTGAGTGCCCCGACAGCAGCACCACCATGCAGGCTCAGGTCAGCATCACCGAGGAGAAGCTGAGCATCTCGCAGGGGGGCACAGAATCAGGACACGAGTCCCAGGCTCCGGGCAACAGCACGGTCTCTGAGCAGCTCTCATGATTACAAGAGAGGATGAGTCCCATCTTTCCTCCAGACCTCACACCCCCTCCTTTCTCCTATTGAATAAAGGCACGCTCGTGCTCAATCAATGCCTTGACTGAATTCCGAGTTTTCATTCGCAGAGATTGGGATGAGTGCAAGAAACTGCAAGGCAGCTCAGCTTACAACACTCTGGCTGTGGGGTTTGTGCGGCCGAGCTCTGGGTGTGTTCCCATTTTGCCTGACTTTGGGATGCCTGCAGCGAGAGCTCTGCTGCCGTTGTGTATGGCAGCAAATAGTCTCTAGCATCCTGGATGCTGCTCATGAAAACCCCAAGCTTCCTGGCTGTGGCTGTGATGCTTTTCAGGGCCTTTTGATGCTCTTTGATGCCGTGGCTGCTCCCTAACACCTCTGTCCTCCCGCCGTGTCCATTCCTGGCTCCCACCTGTGAGCTGTCCCTGCAGATCATCTCTAGCCCTGCCATCATCGCGCTGCAGCAGGAGGAGCTCGCCCTGACCAACATCAGGCAGTGCTGCCTGCCTCTCTCACTCTCTAGACCAAGTGTAACTTCGCTGTCATGGAGACAAATGCTTTCTGTCACATCCTCCATCCCTGCAGTCATTTACCGGTAGGTGGCTCTTGCAGAAGAAGATTCAAGCAGCAGAACCTTTTGCTCAGCTACAGCACACAAATGCTACAAAAGCAGGAATAACCTGCAAGCTCTGGGTCTGTTTGTCTTGCACAGGCATGCACTAACTGCGTTTGATGGTACCCCCCATCCTTGATTTCCTTCCCTGCTTCTTGTCTGATGACGCTGCTGAGCCAGGAACAAGCTGCCCAGTGTGGCAGAGCATGGTGCAGGGCTGTGCTGGGACCTCCTCCCCTTCATCTGCTGCAGATCAGTGCCACACACGTGCCATCGAGATGCTCTGGCACGGGATGTGCCTCCAACCCAAAGCTCCTTCCCACGTCCCAAGGAAAAGCAAAGCAACCCAAGCATCTCCAGCAAAGCTGCCCAGCAGACAGCAGGGAATGCAAACAGCTTCTGGCTGCTCCCCTGCACTCCTGTCCTAAGTAATAGACCCCATGAGGACTGGCTGGGAAATCAGTGCATGACACATGTGAGTGTGCACAGGATTGTGCAAAGCAGTGGGGTTCCATGAGTTTGTGTGTGTGTGTATCTCGGCTGTTATGAAAGCATGGGAAGACTGCCTTACTGAGTCCCAGATAATTACTTATCCTCAAATGATTTTTCCTGGCCAAATTTAAAGCCTCTTACAGGTAATCGAGACCAACAGGCTGTTGTTGCACAATCAACAGACACAATCTAGATGAATAGCTGAGGAAAATAAAGCATCATGCCAAGGGTACTAGATAAGTGAGCAGCTTGAGATCTGCACATTTATGTGATACTCATGGTCTTAGACAATATTTGCTTAGTGAGGTCACATAGAATGAAAGTAAAATAGAAGAAGTGCAATTGGTCTCAGTTCACACAGCTGGCTGGTTTGTCTCAGGCTAATCTTGAACTGCCTCAAGCGACTGCTTTGGTGCTCTACAGAACAGCAACTTCAGAGATCTCTTTCTATTACTAAGTTTTTGAAAGAGCAATTTGCTCTGTTAATTATCCATCATTTTTGTGCAGTCTGTTTTGTCAGACTTGTCTTTAGCTTCCAAGTTGTATGTGAAGAATTGTTTCCGTTGTAATGCACAATGTACTAAAAATTGAGAGATGAAAATGTGAAGAGTTTTTCCAGCTTTGATTTCATGTCTGGAATTTTGGAACCCACTACTTGCAGTTGTTAATCTGTCCAAACTGGTCTGGTTTGGGATGCCCTCGTACTTCTTGAATTGCTGTTAAAGGCGGAGCAATTCCTACAAGTGCCATGGCCCCACTGTTGTTCTAATTCTTGTTTCTTTGTTTTCCACACGCTGCTTTTCAAGCCTCCTTTTTCTTTACAGTCAAAGTGAGAACTGCACTGTGAGGTGTCTGAACCTTGTTGTGCCTGTACATAAATAGAACAGCAGCAAAGCCAGACAGGTGACTGTGCTGACAGCTCTCGTAGCCAGTAACACGTAACTGTGCTAAATCCCTTGTGACGGCTTTGATTTCATTTTTGCCAGTGAAATCCTTGTAAAAGGAACTGCAGCAGTGTGATGAGCTAAGGTGAAGATGCTGGTTTTAGTAGTGCTCTAAGCTGAGTGAAAGGGCAATTGAATGAGGGTTATATGCTTTCTCTGGGACGATAAGGCTCTTTTTCCTGAGGGAAAGAGCCAGCTTTTCATGGGCTATATGTGGGCTTTGGCAAGGGCAGACAATCCAGTCTGTCAGGAAGCCATTTGAGGTGCTTCAGGTTTGTAAGCTTGTCTTTTTGTTTTTCAGGCGGATATTTGGAGCATGGGTGTAGTGCTGTATGCTCTGCTGTGTGGGTTTTCCCTTTGGATGATGACAATATGATGGCACTCTACAGGAGGATACCAGTGGGTATCAGTGGTGCTAGAATACACTGAGAAAGGAAATAGCTGAGCTTGACAAGAGGCCTTGCTTTTCGGATGGCAGAACATGCTGAGCTGTGAGTAGAAAGGCCTGTCTGCTGAATATTGTCCCTGTTTTTGCTGCTTTGTCTACCAGTATTTAGTGGAATTGGTTCTACGCTTGGTTGGCCTATGTGGCACTGTAGCCTAATTCTGTACCATGATAGCATACAGAATTTAAGGAGAAGTATTTTCTTGCCAATGGTCTGGATTTTTTGTATCTGGTTCTTCAACTGGCTGCTCCCTATACTATCTGTAGTAAAAATACAGACACATCATTTGATTTCCCTGAAATGAATGTTCCTAAATGCCAGCTCTTCTCATGTCTACAAAGATCAAAGTTCTGCATTTGCTATTAGAATTTCCTCTTCCAGAATCAGGAGGTAATGTAGGACCCCACAGATTGCCTTCAGAATCCAACAGTTAGTTCTGTTTCCTTTCGGAGTGCATAACAACCTGAGCACATGAATTGAATGGCGTGGCTTTTTAGTCTGGTACAAACTCTGCTGTACACTGAAACTTGGTCCATTTGTAAGCAGGACTTTTTCCATCTCTGCAGGACAGCAGAAAACCCTTTGTGCTAATCATGATGCCAAGAAGCAGAATGCAGCAGATGATCCAACTGCTTCAGGTGTTCATTTCCTTAAAACTGTGAATAGTTTTGGACTGAGAGTTTGTAAGCAGAACAGAGCTCTTAAAGCTGTCAGAGATTATTTCTGCACTGTTCAATTCTATCTGCCTAACATACACCGGATCTCAGAACTGCGTTGCTTGAACTGGTGGAACTTGTTGAAGTGAACTGGGATGAGCAAGTTTTAGAACTTAGTCAGAATGCAGTAAAAAATGGATAATCTCATGAGTATTAAGGTACAGGCTTGCTATTTCTGCACTGAATTTGTTTTTATTTTACATGGCTGTGATCTGAAAGTTGCTTGAAACGCAGGCACCTAGGCACTGTTGTGTAACTGAATTTCACACGATAGGTCCTGAAATATCCTGGAATCAAAAACTCTGACTTGTTTTAAGTCTGCTGCTTGAGTCTAATCAGGGTCATAGTGTCTGTGTGCAGTGTTTCTTTCCCTGTAATGCTCCACATCATTTCATTTTGGGAATATTGAAGGAAATGGACTATGTGCCATAACTGTTGTTAGAACAAAGTATGTCTGGTGTGATCTTATGCATAGGTTCTGTAACTGCTCTTCACAGCTCAGGTGTTTGACCTTCCTTTTGGTGAAGTGATGAAATACTGCTGGTTTCTATTTGTGCTTCTAGGCACCTTGAAGCTCTTAGGAATAGAACAATTGTCTCCAGTTCTTTTCAATGATATCAGTAACAGCTCGAGTGTTGCTGCCCACTAGGTAGACCCAAAGAAGCAGATTACAGTGAAACAACACACGAGCTGGACCTGAATGAGGATCACTTTCAAGACAGTGGCTATGCTGCTTCAAGCCTACTTGCTTCTTCCTGCCGCCACTCTATTACCAAGTATCAACAACCTTTCATGATTCAACTTGCAAATGTTTGAAACTAACCCTTGTGTTTCTATGCCTTCCTAGGTGATTCGAGCCCTTGTCAACCCCAAAGATCCAAACCAAGCAGTGTCTTTCCATCAATGGAGAGTTCTTATTAAGCATGAATCGCTGCAATTCGGATGACAGCCTTCCACATGGTAACAGTGATGGACACAAGGGGCTCATCCACGTTCATGCTCTCATATCTCCTGGCTCTGCTGAAGCTCCTGACCTGAGCCTGCCAGACACAGCAGTCACCTGCCTGGATTGTGACCCAGCGCCTTTGCAGTGCTGCCCATCCCAAGCACAGCCCGAGTGTCCCAGCAGCAGCACCACCATGCAGGAGCAGGGCAGCATCAGTGAGGTGAAGCTGAGCATCTTAGATGGGGACTTAGAGTCAGGCTGCCAGTCCCAGGCACCAGGCAGCAGCACCAGCTCTGAGCCACTCTCATCTTGACAAGAGGAGTCCCATCTTCACCCTTGACCTCTCAAGCCCTCCTGTCTTTTATTGAATAAAGTCACTCTCATGCTCAGTCATCGCCTCGACTGCATTCTGAGTCTTCAATCACAGGGATTGGGATGAATGCAACAAACAGCAAGGCAGCTCAGCTTGCAATGCTATGGCTGTGGGGTTCGTGCAGGCAGAGCTCTGGGTTCCCATTTTGCCCGGCTTTGGGATGTCTGCAGCAAGATCTCTACCATTTTGTATGGGAGCAAATAATCTCTAGCATCCAGGTTGCTGCTCATGATATATCCCAGTCTTCCTGGCTGTCACTTTGTGATACTTTTCAAAGCCTTCTGATACTCTTTGATGCCTTGGCTGCTCCCTAACACCTCTGTCCTCCTGCCATGTTGACTCACGTCTCCCACTTTTAAGCTGGCTTTGCAGATCATCTCCAGCCCTGTCATCATCACGCTGCAGCAGGAGGTGCTCACCTGGCCCAATGTCTGGCAGTACTGCTTGTTCTGCAGATGAGCAGCTGCCTCCTCATCTCTTCAGCTACAGTAGTTTTTCTCAGGGCAGTTAGATGCAGTCATGCTCCTCTGGATTTGGTGTGTTAAATCCATGCTGCATGGCAGCAGTCAGTGCAATACAAAGGTGTTCTGTGTGCCATAGCATTTCTCCAGGGGCTGCCAAAGGTAGAAGCACAACACAGCACCATCCTTCTGACAGTAATGTCTGTGAGTGTTAGACATGTGAGCACTGCATCATCCCCAGCGTGTCAGTGCTTTTCCACACCAACCTGACTCTCACACTCTGCACTGAATGTAACTCTGCTCTTGTGGAGACAAATGCTTTCTGTCACATCCTCCATCCCTGCAACCATTTGCCGGTAGGCAGCTCTTGCAGAAGAATCAAGCAGCAGAACCTTGTGCTCACCCTACAGCATGCAAATGCTATGAAAGCAGAAATAACCTGGCATGCTCTGGGTCTGCAAGGCTGCACAGATGGGAGAGGTAGATTGTGTTTTTGCAGTGGAAGTTTCCAGTATTTTCAGTACATAGTGTAGGCCCTAACTGAATGTATAACCCTCTTGTAAAACAGCTGTATAAGTAGTTTTTCCACCAAGAAAGTTGCTGAACAGAATTAAGTTCAGACTGGGGGCATTCTGACATGGGGAGAATTGAGACAAGCACAAGATAAATACAGGGTGGGTAGAGCCCAGCACAGGACAGAATGAATGTACTGACTTTTGGAAACATTGCCCTTCTCTGTCCGCAGAAAAGTACAAGGCAGACCTAAAAACAAGAGGTTGGTAATTGACCTTCTATGGAAATGAATCCTAGCCACAGTCTCGAGGAGTCTGTGAGCCTGAGATGCTCAACCAATGAGAGCCATGAGAGCATCACCTGCAGTGGGTTTAGGGCACAGAACAGAATTGATTTCACTGACTGGTGTGCAGTTTCTCCCTTGCCAATAGGGGATGTGCGCGCAGTATTGCAATAATGAATAAGCACTGCTGCTATCGCTGCCATCTTTGCCTAACTAGAAATCTTTGACTTTGAGAGTTTCTCACACAAGGGGAGAGGGTAAGAAAGTAAAGAGGCACAGAAAACTAAGGGAAACTGCTCTTCTTTATCTTATCTATAAAAATTGATACGATGCTGTTGTGCATTTTTTTTTAATTTTATTTTTAATTTTTTGCTAATGTCAGTTAGATTGTTTTAAAATATCCACACACCAAAATCTGACTACCAAGCAAATGTAATGAAAATGAAATGAAGGTGAGTTAGTGGAAAGCACAAGGCCATATTATATTAGGCTCCAGCAAATTTACAGGCAGTCACTGCACGAAGAGGTAGATCTGAGTTGCACATTATATGATTCCCACAAAGATTAAGGAAATCTGAAGCTTTCAATATATTTTTTTAATTCTTTTTTCATTTCATTTTTAAACACCTGACCCAGACCCCAACCCTCACAGGAGCTGTAAAGATAACAGCATTAACCAGCAATGTAACTCTAATCCTAACCCTTACCCTGATTCTAAAATCGTCCCTAACTCCAAATGCAACAACAAAAATGATGCTAGAAGTTTGTAGCAAAAGGAACCTTAACCCTGATCATAATCCAAAAAAAAAATCATTATGGTAACAATAATCTTTACCTTAAGAGTAATATTAATCAGAGCCCAGATGATGCCTGCATCCAATCAGAAGCATGCTTTGCATTATTTAAGAGTTGTATTTTTTCCAATGAACTCTCTCTATTATCACGTTTATAAAGTAACAGAGTCTGTTCTTTTTCTCCTGACACTGTGCCTTACTCCTGACATCCCCTGGAAATGACCCAGATAGGGCACCATCAAAGTAATGCTAATAGTAATGTCAATCCTAAGGGTATCTCTAGCCTCAGTGTTAATGGGACGCTAACAACAATCCCAACAGCCTTAAACATTCTGGTGGTGTGAAAGAGGTGCTGCCTTGCACATGCTGGGCAGTCCCATTGCCTGTTAAATGCAGGCGGCAGCGTAGAAACATGATGCCCGTGGTCAGAATGCCCTGTGGCAGATCCTGGCACCGGAGAACTGACCGGAGAACCATGAGAGAACTGACAACAAATCACGCGACATCAGAACCGACCCAGTGGTTATTTACAAGCCTTGGGAGACCCAGACAGGATCTCAGAGTGGTGAATGTAGGTACAGAAGTTGTTACTACTCTGTTTTCTTCTAAAAGAAGTGTTTTTTTTTCATCTCAGAATTTGGGGGGGGGGGGGGGGGGGGGGGGGGGGCGGGAAAGGGATATCAATTTAATTACTCATTAATTTATTGACAGACATTCACGTTTGCTACGTTTGGAGAAGTTTTTATTTGTTTGCTGTGGTTTGGTTTTTTCTTTTTTTCTTTTTTTTTCCCCCTTCCCTCCTCTTCCATCTTTGTGTTCTTCCCCTATAATCAAAAGAGAACGGATCCCCAGGGTCTGTCCCGCAGACGTTCTTTCCGTGGTCTCTGCTGCCACCTGCTGGCCAATAAGCGGAACTGCCACTGTTGGGCGTTTGGTGCCGCAGGAAGCACAACGCAGATCTGAGTTCTGACCGGTCTACGCAGCAAATCCGCCAATCTTTATTGCGATAAGCCCTCCAGACAAGAGCATAAAGTCTTTGCCTGAGGGCAGGGTTAGTAGTAATGGATGTCAGTTTTGAAATTTCCAGTCCATTCACCATAGCACTTTCTGCCTCCATGTCCCATAACCAGAGCAGCTATGCTGGCATGCTCTCTTGGTTTCTGTCTAAACCACTGTACTATATCCATCAGTTCAGCTGCTGTATTATGGGCAGCAGGGTTTGGGGGGTGGACACTGGTCAGGGCACTCCCACCAGCCTATCCTGCATTTTTTTTTTTTTTTTTTTTTCATTTTTGGGTTACAATCAGTCAGATCTCAAATAGATCTAGTCCAAATGGAACCTCAAAATCTGACCTTTTAGTGCCTTCATTTACAGAGTCCATTTTATACAGATTCCCTTGTACAGGGCCCCCATGGTCCTCCAGACAGTTGTTACTGATCTTCCATAGGAGAATGATTGAATTAGGTTTTTTCCCATCAAAACTGCCACCTGTCTTTCCAATTTTTCAACACTATCATTCAATAGCTGATTTGCATCAGCCTGAGCCTCTTCAGTTATGTTCAGACAGTTCAAGGCCATTAAAAGTGGCCATGCCACCATGAACACAGCTAACTGTCATTCTCAAGTTGTAAGTATGTCTTTGCTAAGACCATGGAAATACTCAGTCAGGTGGGCCAGGGACTCATGGACCCTCCCTCCGTCCCACACAGGGCCCCATTTTTCAGTGACAGAAGCAGTGCTGCATTTTGAGGATCCTAGGAATCCCAGGACATGCCCTGACAAAAGGTCATTCAAAGGGGTAGTCTTTCCCCATCCAAACAACTCCATGATATTCACAGAATCACAGAATTGTAGGGGTTGGAAGGGACCTCCAGAGACCACTGAGTCCAGTCCCCCTGCCAAAGCAGGTTCCCTACACCACAAAAGAGGTACGAAGAGGTAGATCTGAGTTGCACATTATATGATTCCCACAAAGAGTAAGGAAATCTGAAGCTTTCAATATATTTTTTTAATTCTTTTTTCATTTCATTTTTTAAACACCTGACCCAGACCCCAACCCTCACAGGAGCTGTAAAGATAACAGCATTAACCTGCAATGTAACTCTAATCCTAACCCTTACCCTGATTCTACAGGGGACTGTCTGAAACGGACATCAATTCAATTACTCATTTATTTATTGACAGACATTCAAGTTTGCTACGTTTGGAGAAGTTTTTATTTGTTTGCTGTGGTTTGGTTTTTTCTTTTTTTCTTTTTTTTTTCCCCCTTCCCTCCTCTTCCATCTTTGTGTTCTTCCCCTATAATCAAAAGAGAACGGATCCCCAGGGTCTGTCCCGCAGACGTTCTTTCCGTGGTCTCTGCTGCCACCTGCTGGCCAGTACACGGAACTGCCACTGTTGGGCGTTTGGTGCCACAGGAAGCACAACGCAGATCTGAGTTCTGACCGGTCTACGCAGCAAATCCGCCAATCTTTATTGCGATAAGCCCTCCAGACAAGAGCATAAAGTCTTTGCCTGACGGCAGGGTTAGTAGTAATGGATGTCAGTTTTGAAATTTCCAGTCCATTCACCATAGCACTTTCTGCCTCCATGTCCCATAACCAGAGCAGCTATGCTGGCATGCTCTCTTGGTTTCTGTCTAAACCACTGTACTATATCCATCAGTTCAGCTGCTGTATTATGGGCAGCAGGGTTTGGGGGGTGGACACTGGTCAGGGCACTCCCACCAGCCTATCCTGCATTTTTTTTTTTTTTTTTTTTTCATTTTTGGGTTACAATCAGTCAGATCTCAAATAGATCTAGTCCAAATGGAACCTCAAAATCTGACCTTTTAGTGCCTTCATTTACAGAGTCCATTTTATACAGATTCCCTTGTACAGGGCCCCCATGGTCCTCCAGACAGTTGTTACTGATCTTCCATAGGAGAATGATTGAATTAGGTTTTTTCCCATCAAAACTGCCACCTGTCTTTCCAATTTTTCAACACTATCATTCAATAGCTGATTTGCATCAGCCTGAGCCTCTTCAGTTATGTTCAGACAGTTCAAGGCCATTAAAAGTGGCCATGCCACCATGAACACAGCTAACTGTCATTCTCAAGTTGTAAGTATGTCTTTGCTAAGACCATGGAAATACTCAGTCAGGTGGGCCAGGGACTCATGGACCCTCCCTCCGTCCCACACAGGGCCCCATTTTTCAGTGACAGAAGCAGTGCTGCATTTTGAGGATCCTAGGAATCCCAGGACATGCCCTGACAAAAGGTCATTCAAAGGGGTAGTCTTTCCCCATCCAAACAACTCCATGATATTCACAGAATCACAGAATTGTAGGGGTTGGAAGGGACCTCCAGAGACCACTGAGTCCAGTCCCCCTGCCAAAGCAGGTTCCCTACACCACAAAAGAGGTACGAAGAGGTAGATCTGAGTTGCACATTATATGATTCCCACAAAGAGTAAGGAAATCTGAAGCTTTCAATATATTTTTTTAATTCTTTTTTCATTTCATTTTTTAAACACCTGACCCAGACCCCAACCCTCACAGGAGCTGTAAAGATAACAGCATTAACCTGCAATGTAACTCTAATCCTAACCCTTACCCTGATTCTACAGGGGACTGTCTGAAACGGACATCAATTCAATTACTCATTTATTTATTGACAGACATTCAAGTTTGCTACGTTTGGAGAAGTTTTTATTTGTTTGCTGTGGTTTGGTTTTTTCTTTTTTTCTTTTTTTTTCCCCCTTCCCTCCTCTTCCATCTTTGTGTTCTTCCCCTATAATCAAAAGAGAACGGATCCCCAGGGTCTGTCCCGCAGACGTTCTTTCCGTGGTCTCTGCTGCCACCTGCTGGCCAATACACGGAACTGCCACTGTTGGGCGTTTGGTGCCACAGGAAGCACAACGCAGATCTGAGTTCTGACCGGTCTACGCAGCAAATCCGCCAATCTTTATTGTGATAAGCCCTCCACATGGCATTGCGCATGCACTCGAACACGCAACAGGCATAGATTTCTCTTAACTCCTTGAGGAGCAGGCAAGCAGAACAACTGAGCGCACCACTGCTTGTGATTGGGCCACCCCCATCATAGAGATGTGTGTTAGATCTTTTACCCACCCCTGGACTGGCCTTGTTGTTTAACGATAACCTCTGAAATCTGAGCTACTGGTTCTACCACCTGTAGTGTAGAATAGGTAGCCAATAAATGCTTTTCAACTGTGATGTATCTTTATTCTGCTCCATGCCAAACCTGTGGCCAAAACCTCATAGGGGTTCACAAAGAACTCTGGCTCTGCCAGAGCCCCTATCCAGACCCTTCTTGAGTTACATTCACATCTAGTTTGGCTGAAAAGGTTGGACTATAAATACTCAGTGCTTGGGCCTGTTTAACAGATATTTTTTCCTGATTATGCTGTCCATCGATCTTTTTAAACTGAACTCCTGCTCTAATCTGGTCTTTAAACATTTGTTGTCTCAAGACCCTAATGGGTCCAGACTGGATTACCTTAGGGGCTGGACGCCTAAGTCATGGCAGCAGATGGTTCTCTGCCTTTCTCAGACCTTTCCACCACCATTCAGAGCCTGCATCTGGCCGTAGGCACTCTTGTCTCCCCATCAATTGGGCAGCCTGTTGTATTACAGCACCTGAGGGCCACTGGGGGGTTCAGTATGGATAACATAGACCCATACTGATGTAAAGGTGATGGCTGTAGGATGAGATCCCTCGTTCCTGATGAAAAATTTATTGACTGGGCTCTCAAAATCATCTTCATAGATTGCCTCTTTCATGCCTAATTCTCTAATATAATTTTGTTAGTCCTCCATAGAGGACCACAGGCTGATATTTAATGCTATGTCATTCTTATTTGGCCATGTTATATGACACACAGCCATAAATCATTCACTGATCAAATGGCTATCCTCATTATGTTGACAGAGCATACAGTCTTTGCCTGAGGGCAGGGTGAGTAGTAATGGATGTCAGTTTTGAAATTTCCAGTCCATTCACCACAGCGCTTTCTGCCTCCATGTCCCATAACCAGAGCAGCTATGCTGGCATGCTCTCTTGGTTTCTGTCTAAACCACTGTACTATATCCATCAGTTCAGCTGCTGTATTATGGGCAGCAGGGTTTGGGGGGTTGGATACTGGTCAGGGCACTCCCACCAGCCTATCCTGCATTTTTTTTTTTTTTTTTTTTCATTTTTGGGTTACAATCAGTCAGATCTCAAATAGATCTAGTCCAAATGGAACCTCAAAATCTGACCTTTTAGTGCCTTCATTTACAGAGTCCATTTTATACAGATTCCCTTGTACAGGGTCCCCATGGTCTTCCAGAGAGATGTTCCTGATCTTCCATAGGAGAATGATTGAATTAGGTTTTTTCCCCATCAAAACTGCCACCTGTCTTTCCAGTTTTTCAACACTATCATTCAATAGCTGATTTGCATCAGCCTGAGCCTCTTCAGTTATGTTCAGACAGTTCAAGGCCATTAAAAGTGGCCATGCCACCATGAACACAGCTAACTGTCATTCTCAAGTTGTAAGTATGTCTTTGCTAAGACCATGGAAATACTCAGTCAGGTGGGCCAGGGACTCATGGACCCTCCCTCCGTCCCACACACGGCCCCATTTTTCAGTGACAGAAGCAGTGCTGCATTTTGAGGATCCTAGGAATCCCAGGACATGCCCTGACAAAAGGTCATTCAAAGGGGTAGTCTTTCCCCATCCAAACAACTCCATGATATTCACAGAATCACAGAATTGTAGGGGTTGGAAGGGACCTCCAGAGACCACTGAGTCCAGCCCCCTGCCAAAGCAGGTTCCCTACACCACGTTGTACAGCTCAGCATCCAGGCAGGTCTTGAATATCTCCAGAGAAGGAGATTCCACAACCACCCTAGGCAGCCTGTTCCAGTGCTCTGTCACTCTCACCGTAAAGAAGTTATTGCACACATTAGTGCAGAACTTCCTATGATGCAGTTTCTGTCTGTTTCCCCTTGTCCCGTCTCCACACACTGCTGAAAAGAGTCTGGCCTCAACACTTTGCCCCCCACACCTCAAATATTTATAGAACCTGGATCCTGTCCCCTCTCAGCCTTCTTTTCTCAAGGCTAAACAGACCCAGTTCCCTCAGTCTCTCCTCATTGGGGAGATGCTCCAGGCCCTTCACCATCTTAGTGGCCCTCTGCTGGACTCTTTCTAAGAGATCCCTGTCTTTTTTTTACTGGGGAGCCCAGAACTGGACACAATATTACAGATGAGGCCTCACCAGGGCAGAGTAGAGGGGGAGGATCACCTCCTTCGACCTGCTGGACACGCTCTTTTTAATGCACCCCAGGATGCCATTGGCTTTTTTGGCTACAAGGGCACACTGCTGGCTCATGGTTAATCTGTCGTCCACCAGGACGCCCAGGTCCCTCTCAGCAGAGCTCCTCCCCAGCAGCTCTTCCCCCAGCCTGTACCGGTGCATGCAATTATTTCTCCCTAGGTGCAAGACTCTACACTTGCTTTTGTTAAACCTCATCCGGTTTCTTACTGCCCGGCTCTCCAGCCTGTCCAGGTCTCGCTGAATGGCAGCACAGCCTTCAGGTGTGTCAGCCAATCCTCCCAACTTCGTGTCATCAGCAAACTTGCTGAGGGTGGTCATTGATGAAGATGTTGAACAAGACCGGACTGAGCACAGACCCCTGGGGGATGCCGCTCGTTACAGGCCCTCAGCCAGACACTGCACCACCAACGACAACACTCTGCACTCTGCCAGTCAGCCAATTCTCGACCCACTTCACTGTCCAATCACCTATCCCATACTTCCTCAGCTTTGGTATAAGTATGTCATGGGAGACTGTATCAGTTATAGAGGTTATAGAGTTCAATTCCTGTAGTCAATTTGGCGGCCCAGGTGGGACCAGCTCTGTTCGCTGCAGGACCAGCTGAGAGGGAGACACTTTTGGCGCACCCTGAGATTTCTCTGAAGGACTCCCTTCCTCACCTGATCACTGCAGGGACAGACAAGGACCACCCATAGGTGGACCAGGTATGTGTATGGTAAGTGGAGCCCATATGTCTTGAGGAGACATCCTACACAGTTTACAGCCATACGTGCTGCTCCCAGGGAGGTGAGCTCATGGCTTTGGTTGCCAGCTGGGGTAGGAAGACTCCTTGGGTGAGTTCCTATGAAAGGGAACTGTATGTCATATGAATGGAAACAAGAACAAGTACTCTCTCCCAGGTGGGTGACAATAGGAGGGACCTAGGTTGGTCTCTCCTACGGGTATGGGATATAGTGGATAGCCTGTCAAATGGTAGCCTGGGTTCTCCAAGTTGTAATCACGGGGGTTATAGGTTGTATGTTCAATATTATCATCTGCTTTAAGTGTTTGGTACCGTGTGTCAAGCCGACTCTGGGAAAAACATTAACGTTTGCAACTGGTCGACCAGAGTATGAGTGTTATTAAGATTCCAGCTAGAAAACGTTGTCAGCATTGTGTAGTATGAATAAACCATGGTTTTTGATCTAAATGTCAGAGTGAGTGTGGTGTGAGTGAGACACAGAACAGCTGCAGGGTGAGTGCCGAGTCCCGATCCATGTTTCCTTCCTCCTGTGAGGGAAATGGCCAGACACGGACAAAGTGAAAGACTGTGTTGTGTGTCCACTCATAAGTACTTTCTGCTTGTATGTAAGAAGACAGGAGTTTGTACTCTGTAGATTAGTAAGATTGTCCTGAGGAGAGGTGTACATTCCACCCGACCAATGAGTGTCAACCCATTTATGTAATACTATGTACTGCTTGCGAGGAAGTGTGTGAGGGAGGTGGTTCAATCAGTGCTGGTTCTGTGGCACAGTGTTTATAACTGAAGAATACAGACTGTATTAAGGGAGTTTATGTGCACTGAAGAACTGTACTGTTTGACAAACTGTTTTGTTGGTATAAGAAATTGTAATTGTTAATGATATATGAAAGTGTAGTTGAGGGAATGTGGAAGTGTATCTGAGCATAGAAATAGAGGAAGCATTTACAGAGGAAAAAGGGTTAAAGCAAGTTTACCTGCACTGACATGAGAGCAACACCCTGAACCTCTGCCCTGTGAGCTGAGCAGAGCAGAGCAGAGACACAGTCCCCATGTATCAGGTAGTGTTATTCTGCTTACCAAAAGAATGAGTTCACTACAGAAGAGGCAAATCTTCCCCTCTGCTCCATCTGTGGCATACTCTGGAGTTCAAGGCATTGCAAAGCTATGGCACATCTACTTTCTTTCAATGATGAAAACTTAGTGTGCTCTGGGCTCTCATTTCAATTGCATCTAAAGAAGTCTAGGGTCATGCCAGCTGACAGGAAGCTGGCAAATGTTGTCTCATTGTAAGGAAGAGCAAGAAAGATGACATGGGCAATTATGGACCTGTCAGTCCAGAGCCTGGTAAAATTATGGAGAAAATGATGGTGGGAGTTATGGAAAAACAGCTGAAGGACAATTCTGTCATTGATCGCAGCCAACACAAGTTTGTGAGGCAAAGGTCCTGTTTAATTTAAGCTCATTCTGTGACACAGTTATCCGTTTAGTTGACCAAGGGAAGCCAGTTGATGTAATCCTTGAGGATTTCAGTGGAGATTTTGATACTGTTTCTCACAACAACCTTCTGGACAGAATGTTCTGCATATGGCTAGACAGAAACACAATGTGGTGGGTGAGCAGTTGGCCAGTAGGTCAGTCCCAAAGGATTATAGTCAGTTTTTTCCATCAGGCTGGTAGATGTTCACTGTCGGGGTCCCCAGGGTTCCATTTTGGGGCCACTTTCCTTTCATGTTTATGCAGATGACTTGAATGCAGGACTAGAAGACGTTCTGAGCAAGTTTGCTGATGAGACCAGATGAGGAGGTGCTGTTGCCTCCACTGAGGGTGGAGAGGACTTGCAGAGAGATGTGGACAAGTCAGAGAAGTGGGTACCAGTTGGTACTAAGCACCAAGTGCATAAAGTATAACAAGAAAAAGTGCCTGATTGTGCACCTGGGTAGGGGCAATGCTGGACATACACACTGACTGGATATGGGACACTGGAGAGGATTCTGACTGGAAGGGGTTGGGGTGCTGGTCAGCATCACACTGAATGTGAGTCAGCAGTGTGCCAAGGCAGCCAGGAAAGACAACAGTCCCCTGGAGTGCATGAAGCAACTTATTGCCAGCTGGGTGAGGGAAAGGGTTGTCCCTCTGCTCTGCATTGCTACTGCCTCACTATGTTCTGGGCACCACAGAACATAAAGGACTTCAAACTCTGGGAGAATGTGCAAAGGAGGGCACTGAAACCGAGAGATCTGAAGTTCAGAGTTTCACAGGGATTGGCTGCTTGTTCAGACTGGGCCCTTCTCACATCCCTGCTCACATCCTGCAATGAAACATAGGTCTCATATGGGACATGAACCTCACAGCGTCCTTGCACCACATGTAGAGCCTGGGATCTTCTGTCCCCATGTCTTTCATTTAACATCATACGGACCTCCAACCCATTGCCCCAGGAAATGCCCAGAGCCAACATGACATACAGGACATCTCTACCACTGGTCTTGCAATCAGGGCTTGACCTGTCTGCTTTGTAAGGCAAAGGAGAGGTTTCTTAGCATGCCAGTGCCTTTGCCTGCCTGTAGTCATGGCTTCCAGTTATCTTCTCTAACAAGTCCCTTGGGAAGCTTACTTGGTAATGTTCCTCAGTGGGCCCATTAATACTCCAAGAAACTTCACTGTTACTTCTGACTTTGTCTTGTTGAGCACTTTGTGCAAACTTCTCTCTGCACTAGAGGCTGATGAACTCAGCATCAAATGCACCCTGGGACCATTATAACCTAAAGAATCTCCTGTGCCTTATGCCATCTTGTTATCTTCTTCAGGTTATCAGAACTTGTTCAGCAAAAAGGAGGGATATCTGGAGAGAGCTTAAAGAATCCAGTATAAATTTATTGTCTATTTATTTATAGTTGGGTTTAAAGAAGACATTAAAGCAGCACTGTGCAACTGATACCAATCCAGGATGTCCCAATGAGTTCTGTACTGTTACTGTGTTGACAAAGGTCCTTCTCAACCTCCCCACCCAATTTCTGCTCACAATGGACCTATGGGACTTGCATCACTTTTCTTCACATCACTCGTCTCCTCTGCATTCATCCGCTCAGTGTTAAAACTGCTTTGCACCAACTCCCACTGGCTTTCCTCAGAGAACCAGCTACACATGGAAAAGGAAAGATTTCTCTTTTTTATCTGGCCAGCAAATGGAAAGAAAGGTGATGCAATTGAATGAACAGTAAAACACAGTGATCAACTGCATGCCATGTTCAAGCTGCATCTATTGAAGTTTGTCTTTCATATGGAATACTTTTAAAAGAAATGATTTATTCTGAGGTAGGATAGGATAGATTGAATCACAGTGAAGTAGTTGACAACAGAGGCCATCAGACTCTGGTAGATAGAGCAAATTCCAGTAATCTCCCTGGGATAGATCAGCCAGGTAGTTGAGAGGTATCAACTTAAAATTGATCAGGACTTGTGAGTATTTCACACATTGAGACGGGTTAACACATTCTCACTGATTCTCAGACTTTGGGGAGATGGAACAAATTCCAGTAATCCCCCTGAAAGTCAGAAATCAGACAGATAATTGGGAGGTATCTGACTGAACAAAGAGCAAGGGATGGAGAAATCTGGAGGGCAGTGGGAGTAGTTTGTGCCCAAATGGCCTGCTGAAAACATGCCCTTAACCATGGCCATTTATTTAGGAGAGCTGAAAAAACTTGGAGGATGAGACACATCAAATAGGCAGCAGGGAAGAGTAGTGCTGGGCACCGGGCTATAGTCACAGGGCATTGGCACTGGCACCACTGTCTGTGTCTCTGAATCTGAAGACATTTGTGTCCAGCGAACACAGTTCTGGAAAACATTGTAGTTTCAGTAAAAGAAAAAAAAAAACATCAAATCACCTCAAAGATTCATATTTACAACTTAAAATGGAACAAGACTCATGAGAATTTTTCATGTTGAGAAGGGTTAACACAATTTCAATGATTTCCATCTTTGTCTTCAATTATTTGTTTCAGTTTTATTGACATTTATGATCAACTATTAAGCTTACAGCCTCAAAATAAATAAATAAATTAAAAGAGAGACATTTGCATCTTGCACGTGGCCTGATGCCCCTTTCACCTTCGCAGTTCCCACAAGTCCTTCCATGCCGGAGAGTATGAGATCCAGCAGAGCACCTCTCCTCTTTGGTTCCTCCACTGCTTGGTCAAGAAGCTGCCATCTGTGCTCTCCATGGATCTGCTGGATGCCACATGCCCTGCTGTGCTGTCCCTGCTGCAGATAATGGAGTGACAAAGGCCACCAAATGGGACAAGGGACAGACAACATCAGATTCCCATCTGTCTGCAGAGGGCACCTTCCATTTACTCTCCCTGATCAGGAAGACAGGAAAAGACACTGATGGTCTCCTCTGTTTGCCATTTCCATTAGCTCTGACCTGTCTGCTCTTCCATCCCCAGGCAGAGCTCAGTGCACTCTCACAGAGGGCATTCACCCTTCTTTGTCTCCTCGCCCATCCATCCTAAAGACTCGGTATCCCCCTTGTGCTACAGTGCAGTTGTGGAAACCATTAAACTGTGTCCCCATGGTCCAAACAGGAGCTCAGGCCTGCAGCTCTATCAAGATTTCTAGCTTCTTGTGTGTTGGTGTTTGCATTAGTGCAAAACCACAGAAGTAAACATCCTAATTGGAAAGCATCACTGGACATAGCCTGACTGGATAGCTAATCTATGGTATCAGTGTGCAGAAGGTGGCACACAAACATTAGACTGATCGTGGGCCTTGGAGTTGACACAGCAACATGGTCACACCATGGGCATGGCTTTCCTGAAGGCCCTGTGCTGCTCTTGCAGCTGTGAGTGAATTCACCAGACAGCCAGTGCTATCCCCTCTCTGGCCCTCGGCTGATGCCCAGGAAGGAGCTGTCTATCTCAGGGATTTCCCACATGGTTTACAAGCACTGGCACACATCAGGAGCAGCCCAGGCACCTTGGGCATCACCCAGTGTCTGTGTGTGAGCAGCTGCCTCCCAGCTGAAGGTCCGAGGACTCAGAGCAGGAGCTCACATGCAGGCAACTCCTTGTGCTCTTCTGAACTGAACCAGAGGAATCCCAGCTCCTGTGGGTGTGTAGGGAGCTGAATCCCATTTCAGCTCCAGGATTTCTGTCAAGGGATGAGACTCCTGCACTGCCTCAGCTGGATCACTGCCCTGCACAGGGAAAGTCCAAACCTTGCCTTCCTTGTCTGGTTGCCCTTATTGTTTCATCAAACGATCTCTGGGAGCACTCCCCATATGTCTCCAATCAGTCACTGACCACTGGACATGTGGTGGTTAATTGAGCGAATTTCAAAGCACAGTCATGATGCTGTTGTCTTTCAGGAGCTGTTGGCCATGAGGACCCAGGGACATGTCAGGGGAGACAAGTCGGAAAGATAAAAATGACATAATCTGCTGCTTGCCTGTCCAGGCTCCTGGGACACAGGGAGCTCATAAAAGTGTGCAGGGCTGCAGAGAGACAGCTGTGCCCAGGAGCAGCTCTTGTGCACAGCACAGCCTGCAGGTGACAGAAGGAGAGGAGAGAAACTGAAGAGAGCTTGCAGGATGTGTGTGGTGTGAGCGGGCTGTGAGCTCACTGCAGGAGCATTGCTCACAGACCATGACAGGGTAAGTCTCACTGCAGACCATGAGCTGCTTTTCATAGAGGGTCAACTTAATTTGGGACATCCCATAGGAGATCTGGATGCAGGCACTGCATGTTTCTTTACTGTGGAAAAAGCCTTCTGCTCCAGCTGAGGGCTTCCATACTGCAGTATGAAATCACAGCCCTGAGGGCTGCATGTCCCAGCACGGCTGCAGGCTGTGCAGCCGGGGCTGCAGGCGGGTGCCCAGGGCTGTCCTGCAGAGCAGGGTCCCTGCTGTGCCCCAGGGGCTGTGTGCCGGGTATGGGACTCTGCCGCCTGCCAGGCTCAGCACTCAGCCTGCCCGGGGAGCTGCCCAGGGTGCTGCAGGGAGACGGGTGGGGGGAAGGAGCCCCCCGGCAGGGCTTGTGCTGCCACAGCTGCTGCCTGGGGCAGGGGATCACAACTCCACTGCACAACGGAATGTTTCTGAGGGCACTTTGCAAGAGGAGAGCCAAGGCAGGGGGTTTCCATTTCCTGTTCTGAGGCAAAGAGGTTTGGAGTCAGAAATCTAAAAGGGGCAATAAGAGTTCTGAGAATTTTTCATCAATCAATTGCTTGTTTTGTGAACACTCACACATGATGTGCTTTCAGTCTCCCCTTTCTCGAAGGATGGAATTATCATCATTTTCTGTAGGCATGAATAATTCACTTATCCTACAAACAGGCAGCATTTTCTAACTGAAACTGAATGCCACAGAAGCTCGGGTAGGGGGCTCTAAGAGCACTTGGGGTAAAGATATGAGACATGAAACAGATGAAAATATCCAGGGAGAAGGCATAAGAAAATAAAAGGAAGGTTAGAGCTCCATATGCTGCTTCTGCTTAAGGAATGCTGAAATACATGAAATTAAATGCAAGTAATGGTGCTAAATGTACACTGTTGTAAGAGAATAAAAACATTTCATATTATAGCAGGAGGAGTGTGTCTGAGAATGGTCTGGACTTGTCATTATCTTCTGCACTCTGAGCAGGACTCCAAGCCCAACAACAGCAGATGTCCAACAGCAGCTCCATCAGCGAGTTCCTCCTGCTGCCATTGGCAGACACGCGGCAGCTGCAGCTCCTGCACTTCTGGCTCTTCCTGGGCATCTACCTGGCTGCCCTCCTGGGCAACGGCCTCATCAGCACAGCCGTAGCCTGCGACCGCCGCCTGCACACCCCCATGTACTTCTTCCTCCTCAACCTGGCCCTCCTCGACCTGGGCAGCATCTCCACCACTCTCCCCAAAGCCATGGCCAACGCCCTCTGGGACACCAGGGCCATCTCCTACACAGGATGTGCTGCACAGCTCTTTTTCTTTACCTTCTTCATGTCAGCAGAGTTGTCCCTTCTCACCATCATGTCCTATGACCGCTACGTTGCCATCTGCAAGCCCCTGCACTATGGGACCTTGATGGACAGCAGAGCTTGTGCCACCATGGCAGCAGCTGCCTGGGGCACTGGGGTTCTCTATTCCCTGCTGCACACTGCCAGTACGTTTTCACTGCCTCTCTGCCAAGGCAATGTTGTCAACCAGTTTTTCTGTGAAATCCCACAGATCCTCAAGCTCTCCTGCTCTGGCTCCTACCTCATGGAATTTGTATTTCTCTTTTTTGGTGTCAGTTTAGGCTTTGGTTGCTTTGTTTTCATAGTTGTGTCCTATGTGCACATCTTCATGGCTGTGCTGAGGATGCCCTCTGAGCAGGGACGGCACAAAGCCTTCTCCATGTGCCTCCCTCACCTGGCTGTGGTCTCCCTGTTTCTCAGCACTGGTGCTTTTGCCTACCTGAAGCCCCCGTCCATTTCCTCCCCACTCCTGGATCTGACAGTGGCACTTCTGTATGCAGTGGTTCCTCCAACACTAAACCCTATTATCTACAGCATGAGGAACAGGGAGATCAAGCACGCTTTCAGGAAGGTGTTGCAATAAGCACTATTCCAGCTACAATAAAATGCACAACTTCCTCAATAGGATTCCCAGTGGTGGTTCTTTATGTTTTATGCATCTTTGTCTGTTTGATTATGTGAGATATAGGAATGTGCAAAAAAAAAATGTTATTGAACTTATAAATAAAAATGTATTTAAATTCTTTCCTACCTAATTTCCATTTTCTCACTCTAAGAACTCATGTAAACATGGAACCAGATTCCCTGAATATGTTATAAGATACCTAAAAAGCTTTCAAAATAGACTTACTTAGATTTTCTTTCTTCCTACTTTGCCTGGATTTGGGGAGGTACAGCCACAGACAGCAGCTCAACGTGCTCTTTTCATTCATGTGCTCTTACCAGTGCTGCAGTGCTCTTGAGTCCTCTCATTTGTGCAGTCCTGAAGGTCTTGTGTGTCTCACAACAGTCCTGTTGCCTCTACAGCAGCAATCCAGGGCTGCAGTCAGTAGCCGGCAATATGAACAGGTCTGTCAGAGCTGGTCTCCTTGCTGGCACTGCCATAACAAGAGGGCCCCTTTAGAGCAGGACCAGAGAACTGGAGGGAGGCCTCTTCCAAAGCTGGTGTAAGGAATATACCTCAGGAGCTGCTCCCTGAGAAAACCTTGAGATCTTCAGGTGCTCTTCACTGTGTGACCAGATCAGATTGAATAGTCCCAAGGAGATCCGTAAGCATCTCAAGGCAGTGCTGTGGTTTAAGGTTTATGGGTTGAGACAAAGAGAAAAAGAAAAGGATAATAATTATGACAAATGTATTTATACATATATAATATATTTAGTGTATTTTCACACATATACAACATATGCAGTTGCAAACATATATGAACTAATCCCTATGCGCATCTGTCTGCAAGTCCAGGATTAGTTGCAGGGGTTTTAACAGCCACAGGGTTCACTGTAGGAGCTGAAGTGGCTGTTGGGCTGTTGCAGGAGTTGAAGTGACCTCAGAGTTCATTGCCAGAGCTGGAACCACCACAGGACCTGTGACTATGTTGGAGCAGCCACTGGGCTCATTGGAGGGGTTGGAGCCACCGCAGGGCTGTACTTCCTCCCTTGGGAGGAATTTGTACCATTTTCTTATTACCATACTTGGAACAGCTACAGGACCCGTAGCAGGAGTAACTGCAGAGCTCATTATGAGGGGTGGAGTGACAGAGGGATCTGCCCAGAGCTTGGAGCAACTGCAGGACGTGTAGCAAAACCTTGGAGCTGCTGCATGGTCTGTGCCAGGAGTTGCAGAGGCTGCAGCACTGTCAGCAGATCCAGCTCTCTGGATCTGGCACACTGCAGTCATTTGTGCCTCTTGGGGGTTACCAGTGCCACAGCAGACCTGCCCCCAATATTCTACCAGTTTATCAGGATCCTGCAGTTGCTCGGAGATGAAGTTCCAAAGCCCTGGGGGTGCCCACCACTCCAGGCAGCTGCCCAGACCGTCCCACACCCTCTGCCATGCAGAGCCTTCTCACCTTGGGGCAGATCTCTCACTGATATTCCTGAATAATTGTTTAACCTCAATCATAGATTCATAGAATCACCAAGGTTGGAAAAGGCCTAAAAGATCATCCAGTCCAACCGTTCACCTATTACCTATAGCTCCCACTAAACCATGTCCCTCAACACAATATCCAGTACACCCCCGGACTCACAGAGGCGACAATGTAAATTGTGTAATTCCTAATCATATGGACAATATTACTTCCAAAACCCAAAGATGACCGCAGAGCTGAATGTGCACAAAACTTCACTTTGTCAGCTGCCAATTTTATCGTGGTACAAACTGAGGTCAAACAGCATAGCAAAATAAATACCCTAATGCAGCATCCAAGCACCAAGTAAGGAGCTGTGCAGTGAAGCTTCATGAGAAGACTCAACAAGCTCCACACATAGGGAGCACATCCACACATATCAGCACCATGGCCTGCACTTCTCCAGCTCCCACAAAGCCCTGTCCGCTCTGGACAGATGTGCTGCTATCTCAACCCTTGGAGCCTCACATCAGGCACCAAAATGACTGTGGTTGTTGAACCCAACATGTGGTTCAGCAGCACACAGTGCTTTGTGCACTGCCCAATTCCCAGTGGGATGGGGATGAGAACTGGGAAAAAGAGTACAACTTCTGGGATGTAACAAAGCAGTTTACTAAGAGAGATAAAAGAAGTGGAGTAATAGTTATCACTATATATCCGTTGATATGGAATTGTATGTAACAACTGATGCACAAGCACTTGCTCAGCACCACCAGACTGATGCTCAGCTGGACCCTGGGCAGTGAAGAGACTGAGATGAACTCCCACCCCTTTCAATACAATTTCTGCTTGCTGTCAGCTGATAGAGAACGTCCCTTTGGCCACAGTCAGCTGTCCTCACTCTGTTCCCTCCCAGCTCCATGTGCCCTCCACTGACCATGGCCTTGGCTCTGTACAACACTGCTTAGCAGCAGCTGTAAACATCAGAGTGTTATCAATGGTTTTCTCCTAGAACCAAAACACTGCACCACAGCAGACAGTCTGAAGAAAACAATTCCATTCCAGCTGTAACTCAGATTCCTGCCTGTCCCCTCTTCTTGTTCTTCCTGATCAGGAAGCAAGGAACAGAATCTGCCGCTCTCCTCTCTGAGCCCTTTCCATCAGTTCTCAGCTGGCTCCTCTGCCATCCCCAGGCAGAGCTCAGTGCCCTCTCATGGATGGCAGCAGCCTTTTCTCTTCTTCCTTGCCCATCCATCATGCAGAATCTGTACCCCATTTGCTACAGTACAGAGCTGAGAATCAACCCACCATGTCTCTGTGAACCAAACAAGACCCTAGGCCTGCAAAGGCACAGAGATTTGGAGTTCGCTGAGTGAATGTTTGTGGTCCTCTCATTAGTGTAACGACTCTTCAGAAAGGATCCCCTTCCAGAAGCATGTTTTGATTTTGCCTGGCTGGGCCTTGCATCTACACCGTGCTACTGGTGTTCAGAAGATGGCACACAGGTACGAGACCCATTGTGGGGCTCACAGTTGTCCAGTGAACATTGTCACTACCCAGGGCATGTCTTTCCTAAAGGTCCTCAGTGGCATTTGCCAGCTGGCTGGGGGTGTGCTGGAGACCCCAGGGAACTGCCATTCTGTTGTAATACAAGAAGAATTTTACAGAGCAGCAGCCATGGATCAAGATAAGCACTTTACAGAGCAGCAGCTGCAGAGCAGGATAAACAGCATGAGAACCAAGGACACCTCTAGCAAAAGAGTGAAAGGCTCGTGGCTTTGAAGCGGGGTTTTAGGGTTCTTATTGCAGAAGCTTTCTTCCAATTAGTACGTGTGATTTTTGAACACCCTTGTTTGTTTGCTATAAAAGTATGGCTCTTCAGGCAATAGATGGACACAGCTATATTTAACTATATTGGTGTGTGGTTGTTTGTCCTAGAATGCTGACTTTTGCCTTCAGGTTCGCCAACACATGGGGGCCCGCAATGTCATGGGATTTAACTCTTGAACACCTGTGGGATCCCGAGAAACTAAGCCAGTATTTGAGTCAGGGATGGCGCAGCCTAGATAGATCTAAGGGGGTATGACTTATTTGGGGCTTGGCTTGTGCTTACCGTGCTCTATATAACACTGTTCCGAAAAGAGAGAATTTCCGAGCTGAGGTTCTAGCCAAAAAGGGAAATCCCCAAGTCAATTTTGATCAGTCACAGGAGGCACCAGTAACAATATCAGTTGCCCTTGTGGAAGGCAAGAAATGGAAATGGGTGTCCTCACGTCTAGAACGGAAAAAAGAAGTGGAGGAGGAGGCAACAGAAGATCCAGGTGACAGGTCTGGATAAGTACCGAGAAAGGAAAAAAGGAAAAGGAAGAAGAGAGTGATGAGGAGGAAATCTCTGTTACTGTTTGTCGATCCCTGAAGATGACTGAAATCGAAGGCGTAAGAAAGGAGTTCACACGGCACCAGAATGAATCTCTTGTTACCTGGTTGCTTCGCTGTTGGGACAGCTGGGACGGTAGCTTGTTGTGATGTGACAGGCCCTTCCCCATATTCTGGAAGAATCTTAGTGTAATACAGTGGGTGTAGACAAAAAGGCGTAGGTTATATAAGGATGTGTCTGTTTCAATAAATCGCCATTTTGCCACTTCATCTCCTTGGTGTCACTTGGTAATTGGCCTAGCTGCTGCTTCAGTTGAAGGCGAGAGATCGTAAAGAAATTAACGACCATAAAGCCTTCATGTGTATCATTAAAATTCTCAGCTATTAGACACAAGCGCTTTCCAGATTGAGCAAGGAACAACAGTAAATTGCACTGTGTGTTTCCTTGTGGTGTTACCTACGTGACCACAGAGAAGACACGAGGAAGTGGCATGACCAGCCTACTCCTGTACTATGAGCACGGGTGAGGGAACTACAAAACAGTCCAACCACCAGTACGGCTGCTCCAGTTATCACAGGTAACCAATAGAGGGGCCCTGCCCTCATTCAAGGGAGTGGAAGGGATAATAGAGTTTATTGGACTGTGTGGATTTGATGGCCTAGCACATCAGAACCACAGAAATATAAGGCACTGGTGGATACTGGTGCACAGTGCACCCTAATGCCCTCCAGTCATGAAGGGACAGAATCAATCCATATTTCTGGATATCTCTCAAGAATTGACTGTGTTGGAGGCTGAAATAAGCCTCACTGGTAAAGACTGGAAAAAACATCCTATGTGAGTGGTCCAGGGTTTCCGTTCATACTTGGTATTGAGGATACCTCAGAAGAGGGCATTTCAAGGATACTAAGGGGTATCACTGGGCCTTTGGAATCGCTGCTGTAGATATGGACAACATTAAGCAGCTGTCTGTTTTGCCTGGCCTGTCAGAGGACCCGTCTGTTGTGAGGCTGCTACGAGTAAAAATAAAAGAGCAGCAGGTACCGATTGCTACAAAGACAGTGCACAGACGGCAGTATCGCACCAACAGGGATTCCTTGCTCCCCATTCATGATTTGATTCGCCAGTTGGAGAATCAGGGAGTGATCAGTAAAACTCACTCACCTTTTAACAGCTCCATATGGCCAGTGCGTAAAGCCAGTGGAGAATGGAGGCTGACAGTAGACTACCGTGGCCTGAATGAGGTCACACCCCCACTGAGTGCTGCTGTGCTGGAGAGCAAATAATTCAAATTCTTCTATGAGCCAGTTTTGCTATTAAGTGAAGCAAAGTAAAAGGGCCTGCCCAGGAAATTCAGTTCTTAGGTATAAAGTGGCAGGATGGATGTCATCACATCCCAACAGTGATTGACAAAATCACTGCCATGTCTCCACCAACTAGCAAGAAAGAGACACAATCTTTCCTGGGTGCAGTGGGCTTTTGGAGGATGCACATTCCAAACTACAGCCTCATTGTAAGCCCCCTTTATCAGGTGATGCAGAAGAAGAATGATTTTGCATAGGGCCCAGAGCAGCAGCAGGCTTTTGAACAGATTAAACAGGAGATAGCCTGTGCCATGGACCTGGGGCCAGTACGGACTGGACAGGATGTAAAGAACATCCTCTATACTGCTGCTGGAGAGAAAGGTCCCACTTGGAGTTTGTGGCAAAGAGCCTCAGGAGGGACCCAAGGCCGACCCCTGGGATTCTGGAGCTGAGCGTACAAGGGGTCTGAAGAGTGCTACACTCCAACTGAGAAGGAGATCTTAGCCGCGTATGAGGGGGCTCGGGCTGCTTCCGAAGTAGCTGGTACTGAAATGCAGCTCTTTCTGGCACCTCGACTGTCAATGATGAACCGGATGTTGAAAGGGGAGGTTCTCTCCACCCATCATGCTACCGATGCCACCTGGAGCAAGTGGATTGCACTGATTAGACAACAAGCGCGGATGGGGAACCTCAATCGTCCAGGAATTTATAGAAGTGATCATGAACTGGACTGAAGATAAAAAGTTTGGAACATCACCAGGAGAAGAGGTGTCATGTGCTAAAGCGGCCCCACCATACATCGAACTACCAGAAAATGAAAAGAAATATGCTCTTTTCACTGATGGATCATTTCATATTGTAGGGAAGCATCGGAGATGGAAAGCTGCTGTTTGGAGCCCCACACGACAGGTCGCAGAGGCCACTGAAGGTAAAGGAGAATCAAGTCAGTTTGCAGAGGTAAAAGCTGTCCAGCTGACCTTAGATGTGGCTGAACGGGAGAGGTGGCCAATGCTTTATCTTTATACTGACTCATGGATGGTGGCAAATGCCTTATGGGGGTTGTTACAGCAGTGGGAACAAAATAACTGGCAACGGAGGTGTAAACCTATTTGGGCTGCTGAACTGTAGAAAAACATAACTGCTCAAAAAAAAGATATGATTGTAAAGGTGTGTCACGTGGATGCACACTTGCCCAAGAGTCGGGCTATTGCAGAACAACAAAACAACCATCAGGTAGGTCGAGCTGCCAGAATTGAGGTGGCTCAAATAGACTTGGACTGGCAGAACAAGAGTGAATTATTTCAAGCTGGATGGTTCCATGAGACCTCAGGCCATCAAGGAATGGACATAACATATAATTGGGCTAGAGACTGAGGGGTGGACTTAACTATGGATGCTATTGCACTGGTTATTCATGACTGTGAATCATGTGCCATAATTAAACAAGCCAAGAATATGAAGCCTCTCTGGGGGGAAGGCCAAGGCAAAAGTATAAATATGGGGAGGAGTGACAGGTGAATGATGTCACCTTGCCAGGATCTCATAATGATAAGCGTTTTGTGCTTACCATGGTGGAAGCAACCACTGGGTGGCTTGAAACATACGCAGTACCCCATGCTACTGCCAGAAACACAATATTGGGTTGTTAGAAACAAGTCCTATAGAGACATGACACCTCAGAAAGAACTGAGTCTCATAATGGGACACATTTCAAAAATTCCCTTAATAAATACTTGGGCCAAAGTTCATGGCATTGAGTGGATTTATCATATCCCCTACCATGCACCAGCTTCTGGTAAAATTAAAAGATACAATGGGGTGTTGAAAACTATGTTGAAAGCAATGGGTGGTGGAACACTGAAGCACTGGGAAAAGCATTTGCATGTGGTGCAAGGATGCTGTTAAAGTTCATATCCCACATGTGCCCTGTGTCTCATCACAGGATGTGGGGTGTGAGAAGGGCCCAGTCTGAACAAGCAGTCAATCCCAGTGAAACTCTGAACTTCAGATCTCTCAGTTCCAGTGCCCTCCTGTGCACACTCTCCCATAGTTTGATGTTCTTTATGTTCTGCATTGCCCAGAAGTGCACCCAGTGCTCCAGGTGAGGCAGTAGCAATGCAGAGCAAAGAGGGACAAACCTTTCTCCCACCCAGCTGGCAATAAATTGCTTGATGCACTTTAGGGGACTGTTGGCCTTCTTGGCTGGCTGGGCACACTGCTGACTCACTTAAAATTTTATGTTGAGCAGGACCCCCAATCCTTTTCAGTCAGACGTCTCTCATGTGTCCAATATACAGACAGTGTTTATGTCCAGGGTTGCCCATACCCAGGTGCACAATCAGGCACTTGTTCTTGTTATACTTTATGCACTTGGTGCTTAGTACCAACTGGTACCCACTTCTCTGACTTGTCCACATCTCTCTGCAAGTCCTCTCCACCCTCAGTGGAGGCAACAACACCTCCTCATCTGGTCTCATCAGCAAACTTGCTCAGAACATCTTCTAGTCCTGCATGCAAGTCATCTGCATAAACATGAAAGGAAAGTGGCCCTAAAATGGAACCCTGGGGAGCTCTGACAGTGACCATCTACCAGCCCAATGGAACCCACTGACTATAATCCTTTGGGACAGAACTACTGGCCAACTGCTCACCCACCACTGCTGGTGAACCTGAAAGGCAAAATGTCAGCGTGCTGGGTCAAACAGAGAAACACCAATATAGTTACATATAGCTGCATCAATTTATTGCCCGAAAGCCAGACTTTTATAGGAGACAGACAAGGGTGTCCAAAAATCACACACGCTAATTGGAGGAAAGCTACTGCAATAACAACCCTAGAACCCCCCTTCAAAGCCACGAGCCATTCATTCTTTTCCTAGAGATGTCCTTTGTTCTCATGCTGTTTATCCTGCTCCGCAGCTGCTGCTCTGTGAACTCCTTATCTCAATCCATGGCTGCTGCTCTGTAAAATTCTTCTTGTATTACAACACACCACGTTCTGTTTCTGTCTAGCTGTATGCAGGAATTTCTGTCCAGAAGGGTGCTGGAGAAATAGTATCAAAAGCTCTACTGAAATCCTCAAGGATTACATCAACTGCCTTCCCTTGTTCAGCTCAATGGATAAAGGTGTCATAAAAAGACCTGAAATTAAATAGGACCTTCCCCTCTGTATCTTGTGTTGTCTGTGACCTGTCCTTCAGTTGTTTTTCCATAACTCCCACCATCATTTTCTCCATAATTTTACCAAGCACTGTAGTGAGACTGACAGGTCCATAGTTGCCTGTGTCATCTTTCTTGCTCTTCCTTACAATGAGACAACATTTGCCAGCTTCCTGTCAACAGGTATGACCCTAGATTTATTAGATGCCATTGAAATGCGAGCCCAGAGCATGCTAAAGTGTCATCAGTGCAAGAACGTAGATGTGCCATAGCTTTGCAATGCCTTGAAATCCAGACTATGCCACAGATGGAGCAGAGAGGAAGATCTGCCTCTTCTGTTCTGAGCTCATCCTTTTGATAAGCTGAATATCACTACATACTCCATGGGGTCAGGTGCAAAAGACACAATGGGTGCCCTAAGCACGTGGCTGAGGTGGTATTTAGGATGGCCAAGAATACCTCCCTTCTGGCCCTCAGCTGATGCTCCAGAAGGAGGTGTCTATCTCATAGATTTTCCGTCACAGTTTACAAGCACTAGCACAAAACTAGGATCACCCAAGGCATCTTGGGCATCACTGAGAGACTGTGTATGAGTAGTGCAGTCCCTGTGGAATAAAAACCAAGGATTCAGATGAGGGACTCACACACAGACACCTCACTGTGCACATCTGAACTCAGCTAGGTGAACTTGTAGCTCCTGTGGTTCTTTGAAAAACTGATCCCAATTCAGCCCCAGGGTTTCCATCTGAGGATGAGATGCCTAACGCTAGAATAAGGATGGGATGGTCTGTTGATAACAGGACAAATGGAAACGGATTTAAATTAAAAAGGGGAGACATAGGTTAGATGTGAGGAACCTATATTTTTACACAGCAACACTGGAAAAAGTTGCCCTCAGAGGCTGTGCATGCCCAATGGATGGGATCCTGGGTTTACTCTGGGTTTACCCTCACGTCAGTCCATGTTTCTACTCATACTTTTGTCTAGGTGAACTCTCACTTTACTCAAGGTTTTACTCACAGTTTACCATCAGGGAGTGTGATCGGGAGATGGGCTGGTGGAGTGACTTGCTGGCATCCCCGAGGGAAGGCTGCCAGGCAGATACCCCCAGAAAAGTGGTTGACTCCCTGCCCTGTCACAGTCAGACAGACCTGACTGATGAGAAGGGTTGGAAGAGAGTCCCAACTCAACATCACAGGAGCCCCCCCATGCCTGCCTAGCCCTCGACCCCTGATCCATCTAAGCAACAGGTTTGACACTCTGAAATCTGAAGGAGATAAGAATGGGGAGGCAATGGAGGATCTGCCTAGGAGGAAACCTAATGCAAGGCAGTCACTACCAAGCCTTGTGACTTCCTCTGCCATGAAAGAAAGAAGGGTGGCCGTGGTGGGTGACTCCCTTCTCAGAGGAATAGAGGGCCCCATTTGCAGACTGGACCCCAGTTGTCAGTAAGTCTGCTGCCTTCTTGGTTTCAGGTCAGGGACATAATGAGGAAACTCCCAATGCTGGTTAGGTCCACTGATTATTTTCCACTACTCATAGTTTAGGTGGGCAGTGATGAAATTTCTTAGATAAGACTACAAACTATAAAAAGAGATTTCAGGAATTTAGGCCATTTAGTTCACAAAGTGGGAGATCAAGTGATTTTTTGTTCTATACCTTCAGTGGCAGTGAGGGACACAGAGCAGGCTTGGAAAGCAAAGCAATGAACAATTGTCTCAGAGGTTGGTACTGAGCCAGAAACTTTGAGTTCTTTGATCACAGGACAGTTTACTTGGCCCATGGTCTGTTATCCATGAATGGAACCCAACTGTCTCAAAGGGGGAAGTGAATCCTAGCATAGACGGTAGCGGGGCTTATCGAAAGAGCTTTAAACTAGCTACGATGGGGGAGTGGACAAAACAGGGCTTACCAGAGATAAGCCTAGGGAAATGCTGTTTGAGCTGGGAGAGAGGCAGATGCCTCAGCTGAAGTGCGTCTACACCAACGCACGCAGCTTGGTCAACAAGCAAGAGGAGCTGGAAGCAACTGTGCATCTGACAAACCATGACCTAGTTGCTATTACCGACCCATGGTGGGACCACTGCCATGACTGGAGTGCTGTGATGGATGGTTACAAGCTCTTCAGAAGGGATAGAGGAGGAAGGAAGGGTGGTGGTGTGGCCCTTTATATTAAAGAGAGTTTTGATGTTGAAGAGCTTGGGCTTCAGAATGAAGTGCATGTTTGTAAGGATCGGGGGAAAGGCCTGTAAGTGTGACATCTTGCTAAAGGTTTCTTATAGACCGCCTAATTGATGGGTGAGGCATTCTATGAGCAGCTTACTGAAGTCGCAAGATTGCCAGCACTCATTTTCTTGGGAGACTACAACTTCTCTGATATATGCTGGGAATATAATAAATAGCAGAGGAATCAGTCCAAGAGGTTTATAGATTGCATGCAAGACAGCTTCCTTACACAGCTGGTATGAAGTCCTACCAGGGGTGGTTCCTTGCTAGACCTGCTCTTCACTAACAGTGAAGGACTGGTAGGAGTTGAGAAGGTTGGGGACTGTCTTGGGCAGAGTGGCCATGAAATGGTAGAATTCTCTATTCTTGGAGATGTCAGAAGGGTGACTAGCAAAACTACTATCCTGAACTTCTAGAGGGCGGACTTTGACCTGTTCAGGACACTTGTAGCACAGGTCCCTTGGGAGTCGCTCCTTATGGGTAAAGGGGTCCAGGAAGCCTGGACACTCCTCAAGATGGAAATCTTAAAGGCACGAGATCAGGCTGTCCCTGAATGCCATAAGGTGAGCCATAGGGGAAGAAGACCAGTGCAGATGAACTGGGGAAAACTATTGAGACTCAGGAAGAAAAAGAGAATCTCCGTCCTCTGGAAGAAGGGGCTGGGTACTTGGGGAGATTACAAGGAAGTTGCTAAGGCATTCAGGGAGGAAGTTAGGAAGGCACATTAATTCCCTGTCCCTTAATCCATGCCCAGAGCTTCTCAGCCATGTCACTGCCAACTGTAAGCTCCATGCAGAGTTCAAGTGGGACACAGAGGGCACAGCCTTCTGCTGGGTGGATGCAAGTGTTGGTGGAACCAGATGGGACAAAGCCCTCCCACCATGCCCTCCTGGGAAAATGGCCACCCCAAGAATGGCAGTCTGCCTCCTCCATGACCCCATCTGAAATGCTCCTGCACTGATTGATTATAGGGCTTTAAACCAGGTCCAAATGGGGAAGGGTGGGGAATTGGATGTGACAGAGAAGGGCTGAGGGATATTGTTGCTGTTGGAGATTGAATGGAAAGCCTCTGAGTTGTTCTATAGGATTGTGTGAGGATTCCTCAGAGAAAGTCTTGTTGCCAATACCCCGTCCTAAATCTTACTGTGTACCCTCTGGGGGTAACCCCAACCTACTGCTGCCCTAAAGTGCCTGTAGACCAGTGCGGGTAGCATGGGAAATAAACGGGACAAATCAAGAGAAAACCACAGAGCTTTTCCTTTCATGCAGGCTGCTGATTCTGAGCAAGGCCCTGAACATCAGTACCACAGTGTAGATGCAAGACCCAGACAGGCTAAATCAAAGCATGCTTCTGGAAGGGGATGCTTTCTGAAGAATCCTTACACTAATGAGAGGACCACAAACATTCACTCAGCGAACTCCAAATCTCTGTGCCTTTGCAGGCCTAGGGTCTTGTTTGGTTCACAGAGACACGGTGGGTTGATTCTCAGCTCTGTACTGTAGCAAATGGGGTACAGATTCTGCATGACGGATGGGCAAGGAAGAAGAGAAAAGGCTGCTGCCATCCATGAGAGGGCACTGAGCTCTGCCTGGGGATGGCAGAGGAGCCAGCTGAGAACTGATGGAAAGGGCTCAGAGAGGAGAGCGGCAGATTCTGTTCCTTGCTTCCTGATCAGGAAGAACAAGAAGAGGGGACAGGCAGGAATCTGAGTTACAGCTGGGATGGAATTGTTTTCTTCAGACTGTCTGCTGTGGTGCAGTGTTTTGGTTCTAGGAGAAAACCATTGATAACACTCTGATGTTTACAGCTGCTGCTAAGCAGTGTTGTACAGAGCCAAGGCCATGGTCAGTGGAGGGCACATGGAGCTGGGAGGGAACAGAGTGAGGACAGCTGACTGATAGTGGCCAAAGGGACGTTCTCTATCAGCTGACAGCAAGCAGAAATTGTATTGAAAGGGGTGGGAGTTCATCTCAGTCTCTTCACTGCTCAGGGCCCAGCTGAGCATCAGTCTGGTGGTGCTGAGCAAGTGCTTGTGCATCAGTTGTTACATACGATTCTATATCAACGGATATATAGTGATTACTATTACTCCTCTCCTTTTATCTCTCTTAGTAAATTGCTTTGTTACAACCCAGAAGTTGTACTCTTTTTCCCAGTTCTCATCCCCATCCCACTGGGAATGGGGCAGTGCACAAAGCACTGTGAGCTGCTGAGCCACATGTTGGGTTCAACAACCACAGTCATTTTGGTGCCTGATGTGAGGCTCCAAGGGTTGTGGTAACAGCACATCTGTCCAGAGTGGACAGGGCTTTGTGGGAGTTGGAGATGTGCAGGCCATGGTGCTGATAGTTTCCCTATTTGTGAAGCTTGCTGAGTCTTCTCATGAAGCTGCATTTCACAGCTCCTTGCTTGCTGCTTGTTTTCCCTGCTGCATCATTTGTCAACTCTGGATGCTGGATTAGGGTATTTATTTTGCTATGCTGTTTGACCTTGGTTTGTACCACGATAAAATTGGCAAAGTGAAGTTTTGTGCACATTCAGCTCTTTGGACATCTTTGGGTTTTAGAAGTAATATTGTTGGTATGATTAGGAATTACGCATTTTACACTGTCGTCTCTGGGAGACCAGGGGTATTCAAGGAGAGACTGGATATTGTGTTGAGGGACATGGTTAAGTGGGAGCTATTGGTAATAGGTGAACGGTTGGATTGGATGATCTTTCAGGCCTTTTCCAGCCTTGGTGATTCTATGATTCTAGGATTGAGGTTAAACAATTATTCAGGAATATCAGTGAGAGATCTGCCCCAAGGTGAGAAGGCTCTGCATGGCAGGGGGTGTGGGACAGTCTGGGCAGCTGCCTGGAGTGGTGGGCACCCCCAGGGCTTTGGAACTTCATCTCCGAGCAACTGCAGGATCCTGAGAAACTGGTAGAATATTGGAGACAGGTCTGCTGTGGCACTGGTAATCCTAAAAAGGCCCAAATGACTGCAGTGTGCCAGGGCCTGGCCCACACCTACTGAGCTGTGTTCAACACTATTCAGCATCTTCAAGGGGAAGAGAGCTGGATCTGCTGACATTGCTGCAGCCTCTGCAACTCCTGGCACAGTCCCTGCAATAGCTCCAAGTTTTTGCTACACATCCTGCAGTTGCTCCAAGCTCTGGACAGATCCCACTGTCACTCCACCCCTCATAAGGAGCTCTGTGGTCACTTATGCTACAGGTCCTGTAGCTGTTCCAAGTATTGAGATAAGAAAATTAAGCAAACCACTGAGTGCTGCTGTAGAGACGACGGGACTGCTGTGAGACACACAAGACCTTCAGGCCTGTAGAAATGAGAGGACTCGAATCCTCTGTGCACTGTATCAGTGTAAAGAGAGGAGGAATGAAAAGAACTAGTTGTGCTTCTATCTGTGGCTGTACCTTCCCCAAATCCAGACAAAGTTGGATAAGAGAAGAGCTAAGGAAAAGCGTATTTTGAATGCTATTTATTTATCTCTTAACCTATTCGGGGAATCTGGTTCCATGTTTACATGAGCTCTTGGAGTGAGAAAATGGATAGTAGGTGTGAAAGAAGTGAAACAAATTTTTATTTATAAGTTCAATAACATTTTTTTGCACGTTGCTATATCTCACATAATCAATCAATCAAAGATGCATAAAAGATGAAGAACCATCACTGGGAATCATGCGATGAAGATGTGCACTTTATTGAAGCGGGAATAGTGAGTATTGCAACACCTTCCTGAGAGCGTGCTTGATCTCCCTGTTCCTCATGCTGTAGATAATAGGGTTCAGTGTTGGAGGAACCACTGAGTACAGAAGTGCCACTGTCAGATCCAGGAGTGGGGAGGGAATGGAGGGGGGCTTCAGGTAGGCAAAAGCACCAGTGCTGAGAAACAGGGAGACCACGGCCAGGTGAGGGAGGCACGTGGAGAAGGCTTTGCGCCGTCCCTGCTCAGAGGGCATCCTCAGCACAGCCACGAAGATCTGCACATAGGACACAACTATGAAAACATAGCAGCCTACGTCTAAACTGATAGTAAAAATGAGAAACACAACTTCCCTGAGATTTGATTCTGAGCAGGAGAGCTTGAGGATCTGGGGAATTTCACAGAAAAACTGGTTGACAACATTGCCTTGGCAGAGAGGCAGTGAAAACGTACTGGCAGTGTGCAGCAGGGAATTGAGAACCCCAGTGCCCCAGGCAGCTGCTGCCATGGTGGCACAAGCTCTGCTGTCCATCAAGGTCCCGTAGTGCAGGGGCTTGCAGATGGCAACATAGCGGTCATAGGACATGATGGTGAGAAGGGAATACTCTGCTGACATGAAGAAGGTAAAGAAAAAGAGCTGTGCAGCACATCCTGTGTAGGAGATGGCCCTGTTGTCCCAGAGGGCGTTGGGCATGGCTTTGGGGAGAGTGGTGGAGATGCTGCCCAGGTCGAGGAGGGCCAGGTTGAGGAGGAAGAAGTACATGGGGGTGTGCAGGCGGCGGTCGCAGGCTACGGCTGTGCTGATGAGGCCGTTGCCCAGGAGGGCAGCCAGGTAGATGCCCAGGAAGAGCCAGAAGTGCAGGAGCTGCAGCTGCCGCTTGTCTGCCAACGGCAGCAGGAGGAACTCACTGATGGAGCTGCTGTTGGGCATCTGCTGTTGTTGGGCTTGGAGTCCTGCTCAGAGTGCAGAAGATAATGAGAAGTCCAGACCATTCTCAGACACACTCCTCCTGCTATAATATGAAATGTTTTTATTCTCCTACAACAGTGTACATTTAGCACCATTACTTGCATTTAATTTCATGTATTTCAGCATTCCTTAAGCAGAAGCAGCATATGGAGCTCTAACCTTCCTCTTATTTTCTTATCCCTTCTCCCTGGATATTTTCATCTGTTTCATGTCTCATATCTTTACCCCAAGTGCTCTTAGAGCCCCCTACCCGAGCTTCTGTGGCATTCAGTTTCAGTTAGAAAATGCTGCCTGTTTGTAGGATAAGTGAATTATTCATGCCTACAGAAAATGAAGATAATTCCATCCTTCGAGAAAGGGGAGACTGAAAGCACATCATGTGTGAGTGTTCACAAAACAAGCAATTGATTGATGAAAAATTCTCAGAACTCTTATTGCCCCTTTTAGATTTCTGACTCCAAACCTCTTTGCCTCAGAACAGGAAATGGAAACCCCCTGCCTTGGCTCTCCTCTTGCAAAGTGCCCTCAGAAACATTCCGTTGTGCAGTGGAGCTGTGATCCCCTGCCCCAGGCAGCAGCTGTGGCAGCACAAACCCTGCCGGGGGCTCCTTACCCCACTGGGCAGCTCCCCGGGCAGGCTGAGTGCTGAGCCTGGCAGGCGGCAGAGTCCCATACCCGGCACACAGCCCCTGGGGCACAGCAGGGACCCTGCTCTGCAGGACAGCCCTGGGCACCCGTCTCAGCTGGAGCAGAAAGCTTTTTCCACAGTAAAGAAACATGCAGTGCCTGCAGTCAGATCTCCTATGGGATGTCCCAGTTATAGTTACCCCTTAATTAAAAGCAGCTCATGGTCAGCTGTGAGACTTACCCTGTCATGGTCTGTGAGCAATGCTCCTGCAGTGAGTTCACAGCCCGCTCACACCACACACATCCTGCAAGCTCTCTCCAATTTCTCTCCTCTCCTTCTGTCACCTGCAGGCTGTGCTGTGCACAAGAGCTGCTCCTGGGCACAGCTGTCTCTCTGCAGCTCTGCCCACTTTTATGAGCTCCCTGTGTCCCAGGAACCTGGACAAGCAAGCAGCAGATTATGTCATTTTTATCCTTCCCACTCATTTCCCCTGACATGTCCCTGGGTCCTCATGGCCAACAGCTCCTGAAAGACAACAGCATCATGACTGTGCTTTGAAATCCACTCAATTAACCACCACATGTCCAGTGGTCAGTGACTGATTGGAGACATATGGGGAGTGCTCCCAGAGATCGTTTGATGAAACAATAAGGGCAACCAGACAAGGAAGGCGAGGTTTGGACTTTCCCTGTGCAGGGCAGTGATCCAGCTGAGGCAGCGCAGGAGTCTCATCCCTTGACAGAAATCCTGGAGCTGAAATGGGATTTGGCTCCCCACAGAACCACAGGAGCTGGGATTTCTCTGGTTCAGTTCAGAAGTGCACAAGGAGTTGCCTGCATGTGAGCTCCTGCTCTGAGTCCTCGGTCCTTCAGCTGGGAGGCAGCAGCTCACACACAGACACTGGGTGATGCCCAAGGTGCCTGGGCTGCTCCTGATGTTTGCAAGTGCTTGTAAACCGTGTGGGAAATCCCTGAGATAGACACCTCCTTCCTGGGCATCAGCTGAGGGCCAGAGAGGGGATAGCACCGGCTGTCCGGTGAATTCACTCACAGCTACAAGAGCAGCACAGGGCCTTCAGGAAAGCCATGCCCATGGTGTGTCCGTGCTGCTACGTCACCTCCAAGACCCACGATCGGTCTAATGTTTGTGTGCCACCTTCTGCACACTGATTCTATAGATGAGCTATCCAGTCAGGCAATGTCCAGTGATGCTTTTCAATTAGGATATTTACTTCTGTGCTTTTGCACTAATGCAAACACCAACACACAAGAAGCTAGAAATCTTGGTAGAGCTGCAGGCCTGAGCTCCTGTTTGGACCATGGGGACACAGTTTAATGGTTTCCACAACTGCACTGTAGCACAAGGGGGATACCGAGTCTTTAGGATGGATGGGCGAGGAGACAAAGAAGGGCGACTGCCCTCTGTGAGAGTGCACTGAGCTCTGCCTGGGGATGGAAGAGCAGACAGGTCAGAGCTAATGGAAATGGCAAACAGAGGAGACCATCAGTGTCTTTTCCTGTCTTCCTGATCAGGGAGAGTAAATGGAAGGTGCCCTCTGCAGACAGATGGGAATCTGATGTTGTCTGTCCCTTGTCCCATTTGGTGGCCTTTGTCACTCCATTATCTGTGGCAGGGACAGCACAGCAGGGCATGTGGCATCCAGCAGATCCATGGAGAGCACAGATGGCAGCTTCTTGACCAAGCAGTGGAGGAACCAAAGAGGAGAGGTGCTCTGCTGGATCTCATACTCTCCGGCATGGAAGGACTTGTGGGAACTGTGAAGGTGAAAGGGGCATCAGGCCATGTGCAAGATGCAAATGTATCTCTTTTAATTTATTTATTTATTTTGAGGCTGTAAGCTTAATAGTTGATCATAAATGTCAATAAAACTGAAACAAATAATTGAAGACAAAGATGGAAATCAATGAAAATGTGTTAACCCTTCTCAACATGAAAAATTCTCATGAGTCTTGTTCCATTTTAAGTTGTAAATATGAATCTTTGAGGTGATTTGATGTCTTTTTTTTTCTTTTACTGAAACTACAATGTTTTCCAGAACTGTGTTCGCTGGACACAAATGCCTTCAGGTTCAGAGACACAGACAGCGGTGCCAGTGCCAATGCCCTGTGACTGTAGCCTGGTGCCCAGCACTACTCTTCCCTGCTGCCTATTTGATGTGCCTCATCCTCCAAGTTTTTTCAGCTCTCCTAAAGAAATGGCCATGGTTAAGGGCATGTTTTCAGCAGGCCATTTGGGCACACACTACTCCCACTGCCCTCCAGATTTCTCCATCCCTTGCTCTTTGTTCAGTCAGATACCTCCCAATTATCTGTCTGATTTCTGACTTTCAGGGGGATTACTGGAATTTGTTCCATCTCCCCAAAGTCTGATGGAATGTGTTGTCAACTCCTTCACTGTGATTTGATCTATCCCTTCCTATCTATTCTTTTTCTTTTTCTTCTTATACTTTTTCTTTTTCTCAATCACTGTCTCTTTTTTATTAAGGCACGAAGTCTGAAAGATGTTCATTAATGTCAGTAAAAGTGAAAAACAGAGTTGGAGACAAAGATATAAATCAATGAGAATGTGTTAACCCATCTCAATGTGTGAAATACTCACAAGTCCTGATCAGTTTTAAGTTGATACCTCTCAACTACCTGGCTGATCTATCCCAGGAAGATTACTGGAATTTGCTCCATCTCTCAGAGTCTGATGGCCTCTGTTGTCAACTACTTCACTGTGATTCAATCTATCCTATCCTACCTCAGAATAAATCATTTCTTTTAAAAATATTCCATATGAAAGACAAACTTCAATAGATGCCGCTTGAACATGGCATGCAGTTGATCACTGTGTTTTACTGTTCATTCAATTGCATCACCTTTCTTTCCATTTGCTGGCCAGATAAAAAAGAGAAATCTTTCCTTTTCCATGTGTAGCTGGTTCTCTGAGGAAAGCCAGTGGGAGTTGGTGCAAAGCAGTTTTAACACTGAGCGGATGAATGCAGAGGAGAAGAGTGATGTGAAGAAAAGTGATGCAAGTCCCATAGGTCCATTGTGAGCAGAAATTGGGTGGGGAGGTTGAGAAGGACCTTTGTCAACACAGTAACAGTACAGAACTCATTGGGACATCCTGGATTGGTATCAGTTGCACAGTGCTGCTTTAATGTCTTCTTTAAACCCAACTATAAATAAATAGACAATAAATTTATACTGGATTCTTTAAGCTCTCTCCAGATATCCCTCCTTTTTGCTGAACAAGTTCTGATAACCTGAAGAAGATAACAAGATGGCATAAGGCACAGGAGATTCTTTAGGTTATAATGGGCCCCAGGGTGCATTTGATGCTGAGTTCATCAGCCTCTAGTGCAGAGAGAAGTTTGCACAAAGTGCTCAACAAGACAAAGTCGGAAGTAACAGTGAAGTTTCTTGGAGTATTAATGGGCCCGCTGAGGGCCATTACCAAGTAAGCTTCCCAAGGGACTTGTTAGAGAAGATAACTGGAAGCCATGACTACAGGCAGGCAAAGGCACTGGCATGCTAAGAAACCTCTCCTTTGCCTTACGAAGCAGACAGGTCAAGCCCTGATTGCAAGACCAGTGGTAGAGAGATCCTGTCTCTCATGTTGGCTCCTGGCATTTCCTGGGGCAATGGGTTGGAGGTCCGTATGATGTTAAATGAAAGACATGGGGACAGAAGATCCCAGGCTCTACATGTGGTGCAAGGACGCTGTGAGGTTCATGTCCCATATGAGACCTATGTTTCATTGCAGGATGTGAGAAGGGATGTGAGAAGGGCCCAGTCTGAACAAGCAGTCAATCCCTGTGAAACTCTGAACTTCAGATCTCTCAGTTCCAGTGCCCTCGTTTGCACATTCTCCCAGAGTTTGAAGTCCTTTATGTTCTGCGGTGCACAATCAGGCACTTGTTCTTGTTATACGTTATGCACTTGGTGCTTAGTACCAACTGGTACCCACTTCTCTGACTTGTCCACATCTCTCTGCAAGTCCTCTCCACCCTCAGTGGAGGCAACAGCACCTCCTCATCTGGTCTCATCAGCAAACTTGCTCAGAACGTCTTCTAGTCCTGCATTCAAGTCATCTGCATAAACATGAAAGGAAAGTGGCCCCAAAATGGAACCCTGGGGACCCCGACAGTGACCATCTACCAGCCTGATGGAAAAAACTGACTATAATCCTTTGGGACTGACCTACTGGCCAACTGCTCACCCACCACATTGTGTTTCTGTCTAGCCATATGCAGAACATTCTGTCCAGAAGGTTGTTGTGAGAAACAGTATCAAAATCTCCACTGAAATCCTCAAGGATTACATCAACTGGCTTCCCTTGGTCAACTAAACGGATAACTGTGTCACAAAATGAGCTTAAATTAAACAGGACCTTTGCCTCACAAACTTGTGTTGGCTGCAACCAATGACAGAATTGTCCTTCAGCTGTTTTTCCATAACTCCCACCATCATTTTCTCCATAATTTTACCAGGCTCTGGACTGACAGGTCCATAATTGCCCATGTCATCTTTCTTGCTCTTCCTTACAATGAGACAACATTTGCCAGCTTCCTGTCAGCTGGCATGACCCTAGACTTCTTTAGATGCAATTGAAATGACAGCCCAGAGCATACTAAGGCGTCATCATTGAAAGAAAGTAGATGTGCCATAGCTTTGCAATGTCTTGAACTCCAGAGTATGCCACAAATGGAGCAGAGGGGAAGATTTGCCTCTTCTGTAGTGAACTCATTCATTTGGTAAGCAGAATAACACTACCTGATACATGAGGACTGTGTCTCTGCTCTGCTCTGCTCAGCTCACAGGGCAGAGGTTCAGGGTGTTGCTCTCATGTCAGTGCAGGTAAACTCACTTTAACCTTTTTTCTTCTGTAAATGCTTCCTCTGTTTGTATGCTCAGATACACTTCCACATTCCCTCAAGTACACTTCCATATATCATTAACAATTACACTTTCTTATACCATCAAAACTGTTTGTCAAACAGTACAGTTCTTCAGTGCACATAAACTCCCTTAATACAGTCTGTATTCTTCAGTTATAAACACTGTGCCACAGAACCAGCACTGATTGAACCACCTCCCTCACACACTTCCTCGCAAGCAGTACATAGTATTACATAAATGGGTTGACATTCATTGGTCGGGTGGAATGTACACCTCTCCTCAGGACAATCTTACTAATCTACAGAGTACAAACTCCCGTCTTCTTACATACAAGCAGAAAGTACTTATGAGTGGACACACAACACAGTCTTTCACTTTGTCCGTGTCTGGCCATTTCCCTCACAGGAGGAAGGAAACATGGATCGGGACTCGGCACTCACCCTGCAGCTGTTCTGTGTCTCACTCACACCACACTCACTCTGACATTTAGATCAAAAACCATGGTTTATTCATACTACACAATGCTGACAACGTTTTCTAGCTGGAATCTTAATAACACTCATACTCTGGTCGACCAGTTGCAAACGTTAATGTTTTTCCCAGAGTCGGCTTGACACACGGTACCAAACACTTAAAGCAGATGATAATATTGAACATACAACCTATAGCCCCCGTGATTACAACTTGGAGAACCCAGGCTACCATTTGACAGGCTATCCACTATATCCCATACCCGTAGGAGAGACCAACCTAGGTCCCTCCTATTGTCAACTACCTGGGAGAGAGTATTTGTTCTTGTTTCCATTCATATGACATACAGTTCCCTTTCATAGGAACTCACCCAAGGAGTCTTCCTACCCAGCTGGCAACCAAAGCCATGAGCTCACCTCCCTGGGAGCAGCACGTATGGCTGTAAACTGTGTAGGATGTCTCCTCAAGACATATGGGCTCCACTTACCATACACATACCTGGTCCACCTATGGGTGGTCCTTGTCTGTCCCTGCAGTGATCAGGTGAGGAAGGGAGTCCTTCAGAGAAATCTCAGGGTGCGCCAAAAGTGTCTCCCTCTCAGCTGGTCCTGCAGCGAACAGAGCTGGTCCCACCTGGGCCGCCAAATTGACTACAGGAATTGAACTCTATAACCTCTATAACTGATACAGTCTCCCATGACATACTTATACCAAAGCTGAGGAAGTATGGGATAGGTGATTGGACAGTGAAGTGGGTCGAGAACTGGATGACTGGCAGAGTGCAGAGGGTTGTCGTTGGCGGCGCAGTGTCTGGCTGCAGGGCTGTAACTAGCGGCGTCCCCCAGGGGTCTGTGCTGGGTCCGGTCTTGTTCAACATCTTCATCAACGACCTTGATGAGGGGATAGTGACCACCCTCAGCAAGTTTGCTGATGACACGAAGTTGGGAGGATTGGCTGACACGCCTGAAGGCTGTGCTGCCATTCAGCGAGACCTGGACAGGCTGGAGAGCTGGGCAGTAAGACACCGGATGAGGTTTAACAAAAGCAAGTGTAGAGTCTTGCACCTGGGTAGAAATAATTGCATGCACCAGTACAGGCTGGGGGAAGAGCTGCTGGAGAGGAGCTCTGCTGAGAGGGATCTGGGCGTCCTGGTGGACGACAGATTGACCATGAGCCAGCAGTGTGCCCTTGTAGCCAAAAAAGCCAATGGCATCCTGGGGTGCATTAAAAAGAGCGTGTCCAGCAGGTCGAAGGAGGTGATCCTCCCCCTCTACTCTGCCCTGGTGAGGCCTCATCTGGAATATTGTGTCCAGTTCTGGGCTCCCCAGTACAAAAAAGACAGGGATCTCTTGGAAAGAGTCCAGCAGAGGGCCACTAAGATGGTGAAGGGCCTGGAGCATCTCCCCAATGAGGAGAGACTGAGGGAACTGGGTCTGTTTAGCCTTGAGAAAAGAAGGCTGAGAGGGGACCTGATCCAGGTCTATAAATATTTGAGGTGTGGGGGGCAAAGAGGTGAGGCCAGACTCTTTTCAGCAGTGTGTGGAGGAGGAACAATGGGAAACAGACAGAAATTGCACCATAGGAAGTTCTGCACTAATGTGTGCAATAACTTCTTTACGGTGAGAGTGACAGAGCACTGGAACAGGCTGCCTAGGGTGGTTGTGGAATCTCCTTCTCTGGAGATATTCAAGACCTGCCTGGATGCTGAGCTGTGCAACGTGGTGTAGGGAACCTGCTTTGGCAGGGGGCTGGACTCAGTGGTCTCTGGAGGTCCCTTCCAACCCCTACAATTCTGTGATTCTGTGAATATCATGGAGTTGTTTGGATGGGGAAAGACTACCCCTTTGAATGACCTTTTGTCAGGGCATGTCCTGGGATTCCTAGGATCCTCAAAATGCAGCACTGCTTCTGTCACTGAAAAATGGGGCCGTGTGTGGGACGGAGGGAGGGTCCATGAGTCCCTGGCCCACCTGACTGAGTATTTCCATGGTCTTAGCAAAGACATACTTACAACTTGAGAATGACAGTTAGCTGTGTTCATGGTGGCATGGCCACTTTTAATGGCCTTGAACTGTCTGAACATAACTGAAGAGGCTCAGGCTGATGCAAATCAGCTATTGAATGATAGTGTTGAAAAACTGGAAAGACAGGTGGCAGTTTTGATGGGGAAAAAACCTAATTCAATCATTCTCCTATGGAAGATCAGGAACATCTCTCTGGAAGACCATGGGGACCCTGTACAAGGGAATCTGTATAAAATGGACTCTGTAAATGAAGGCACTAAAAGGTCAGATTTTGAGGTTCCATTTGGACTAGATCTATTTGAGATCTGACTGATTGTAACCCAAAAATGAAAAAAAAAAAAAAAAAAAATGCAGGATAGGCTGGTGGGAGTGCCCTGACCAGTATCCAACCCCCCAAACCCTGCTGCCCATAATACAGCAGCTGAACTGATGGATATAGTACAGTGGTTTAGACAGAAACCAAGAGAGCATGCCAGCATAGCTGCTCTGGTTATGGGACATGGAGGCAGAAAGCGCTGTGGTGAATGGACTGGAAATTTCAAAACTGACATCCATTACTACTCACCCTGCCCTCAGGCAAAGACTGTATGCTCTGTCAACATAATGAGGATAGCCATTTGATCAGTGAATGATTTATGGCTGTGTGTCATATAACATGGCCAAATAAGAATGACATAGCATTAAATATCAGCCTGTGGTCCTCTATGGAGGACTAACAAAATTATATTAGAGAATTAGGCATGAAAGAGGCAATCTATGAAGATGATTTTGAGAGCCCAGTCAATAAATTTTTCATCAGGAACGAGGGATCTCATCCTACAGCCATCACCTTTACATCAGTATGGGTCTATGTTATCCATACTGAACCCCCCAGTGGCCCTCAGGTGCTGTAATACAACAGGCTGCCCAATTGATGGGGAGACAAGAGTGCCTACGGCCAGATGCAGGCTCTGAATGGTGGTGGAAAGGTCTGAGAAAGGCAGAGAACCATCTGCTGCCATGACTTAGGCGTCCAGCCCCTAAGGTAATCCAGTCTGGACCCATTAGGGTCTTGAGACAACAAATGTTTAAAGACCAGATTAGAGCAGGAGTTCAGTTTAAAAAGATCGATGGACAGCATAATCAGGAAAAAATATCTGTTAAACAGGCCCAAGCACTGAGTAATTATAGTCCAACCTTTTCAGCCAAACTAGATGTGAATGTAACTCAAGAAGGGTCTGGATGGGGGCTCTGGCAGAGCCAGAGTTCTTTGTGAACCCCTATGAGGTTTTGGCCACAGGTTTGGCATGGAGCAGAATAAAGATACATCACAGTTGAAAAGCATTTATTGGCTACCTATTCTACACTACAGGTGGTAGAACCAGTAGCTCAGATTTCAGAGGTTATCGTTAAACAACAAGGCCAGTCCAGGGGTGGGTAAAAGATCTAACACACATCTCTATGATGGGGGTGGCCCAATCACAAGCAGTGGTGCGCTCAGTTGTTCTGCTTGCCTGCTCCTCAAGGAGTTAAGAGAAATCTATGCCTGTTGCGTGTTCGAGTGCATGCGCAATGCCATGTGGAGGGCTTATCACAATAAAGATTGGCGGATTTGCTGCGTAGACCGGTCAGAACTCAGATCTGCGTTGTGCTTCCTGTGGCACCAAACGCCCAACAGTGGCAGTTCCGTGTATTGGCCAGCAGGTGGCAGCAGAGACCACGGAAAGAACGTCTGCGGGACAGACCCTGGGGATCCGTTCTCTTTTGATTATAGGGGAAGAACACAAAGATGGAAGAGGAGGGAAGGGGGAAAAAAAAAGAAAAAAAGAAAAAACCAAACCACAGCAAACAAATAAAAACTTCTCCAAACGTAGCAAACTTGAATGTCTGTCAATAAATAAATGAGTAATTGAATTGATGTCCGTTTCAGACAGTCCCCTGTAGAATCAGGGTAAGGGTTAGGATTAGAGTTACATTGCAGGTTAATGCTGTTATCTTTACAGCTCCTGTGAGGGTTGGGGTCTGGGTCAGGTGTTTAAAAAATGAAATGAAAAAAGAATTAAAAAAATATATTGAAAGCTTCAGATTTCCTTACTCTTTGTGGGAATCATATAATGTGCAACTCAGATCTACCTCTTCGTACCTCTTTTGTGGTGTAGGGAACCTGCTTTGGCAGGGGGACTGGACTCAGTGGTCTCTGGAGGTCCCTTCCAACCCCTACAATTCTGTGATTCTGTGAATATCATGGAGTTGTTTGGATGGGGAAAGACTACCCCTTTGAATGACCTTTTGTCAGGGCATGTCCTGGGATTCCTAGGATCCTCAAAATGCAGCACTGCTTCTGTCACTGAAAAATGGGGCCCTGTGTGGGACGGAGGGAGGGTCCATGAGTCCCTGGCCCACCTGACTGAGTATTTCCATGGTCTTAGCAAAGACATACTTACAACTTGAGAATGACAGTTAGCTGTGTTCATGGTGGCATGGCCACTTTTAATGGCCTTGAACTGTCTGAACATAACTGAAGAGGCTCAGGCTGATGCAAATCAGCTATTGAATGATAGTGTTGAAAAATTGGAAAGACAGGTGGCAGTTTTGATGGGAAAAAACCTAATTCAATCATTCTCCTATGGAAGATCAGTAACAACTGTCTGGAGGACCATGGGGGCCCTGTACAAGGGAATCTGTATAAAATGGACTCTGTAAATGAAGGCACTAAAAGGTCAGATTTTGAGGTTCCATTTGGACTAGATCTATTTGAGATCTGACTGATTGTAACCCAAAAATGAAAAAAAAAAAAAAAAAAAAAATGCAGGATAGGCTGGTGGGAGTGCCCTGACCAGTGTCCACCCCCCAAACCCTGCTGCCCATAATACAGCAGCTGAACTGATGGATATAGTACAGTGGTTTAGACAGAAACCAAGAGAGCATGCCAGCATAGCTGCTCTGGTTATGGGACATGGAGGCAGAAAGTGCTATGGTGAATGGACTGGAAATTTCAAAACTGACATCCATTACTACTAACCCTGCCCTCAGGCAAAGACTTTATGCTCTTGTCTGGAGGGCTTATCGCAATAAAGATTGTCGGATTTGCTGCGTAGACCGGTCAGAACTCAGATCTGCGTTGTGCTTCCTGCGGCACCAAACGCCCAACAGTGGCAGTTCCGCTTATTGGCCAGCAGGTGGCAGCAGAGACCACGGAAAGAACGTCTGCGGGACAAACCCTGGGGATCCGTTCATTTGATTATAGTGGAAGAACACAAAGATGGAAGAGGAGGGAAGGGGGAAAAAAAAAAGAAAAAAAAAAAAAATCAAACCACAGCAAACAAATAAAAACTTCTCCAAACGTAGCAAACGTGAATGTCTGTCAATAAATTAATGAGTAATTAAATTGATATCCCTTTCCCGCCCCCACCCCCCCCCCCCCAACTTCTGAGATGAAAAAAAACCACTTCTTTTAGAAGAAAACAGAGTAGTAACAACTTCTGTACCTACATTCACCACTCTGAGATCCTGTCTGGGTCTCCCAAGGCTTGTAAATAACCACTGGGTCGGTTCTGATGTCGCGTGATTTGTTGTCAGTTCTCTCATGGTTCTCCGGTCAGTTCTCCGGTGCCAGGATCTGCCACAGGGCATTCTGACCACGGGCATCATGTTTCTACGCTGCCGCCTGCATTTAACAGGCAATGGGACTGCCCAGCATGTGCAAGGCAGCACCTCTTTCACACCACCAGAATGTTTAAGGCTGTTGGGATTGTTGTTAGCGTCCCATTAACACTGAGGCTAGAGATACCCTTAGGATTGACATTACTATTAGCATTACTTTGATGGTGCCCTATCTGGGTCATTTCCAGGGGATGTCAGGAGTAAGGCACAGTGTCAGGAGAAAAAGAACAGACTCTGTTACTTTATAAACGTGATAATAGAGAGAGTTCATTGGAAAAAATACAACTCTTAAATAATGCAAAGCATGCTTCTGATTGGATGCAGGCATCATCTGGGCTCTGATTAATATTACTCTTAAGGTAAAGATTATTGTTACCATAATGATTTTTTTTTTGGATTATGATCAGGGTTAAGGTTCCTTTTGCTACAAACTTCTAGCATCATTTTTGTTGTTGCATTTGGAGTTAGGGACGATTTTAGAATCAGGGTAAGGGTTAGGATTAGAGTTACATTGCTGGTTAATGCTGTTATCTTTACAGCTCCTGTGAGGGTTGGGGTCTGGGTCAGGTGTTTAAAAATGAAATGAAAAAAGAATTAAAAAAATATATTGAAAGCTTCAGATTTCCTTAATCTTTGTGGGAATCATATAATGTGCAACTCAGATCTACCTCTTCGTGCAGTGACTGCCTGTAAATTTGCTGGAGCCTAATATAATATGGCCTTGTGCTTTCCACTAACTCACCTTCATTTCATTTTCATTACATTTGCTTGGTAGTCAGATTTTGGTGTGTGGATATTTTAAAACAATCTAACTGACATTAGCAAAAAATTAAAAATAAAATTAAAAAAAAATGCACAACAGCATCGTATCAATTTTTATAGATAAGATAAAGAAGAGCAGTTTCCCTTAGTTTTCTGTGCCTCTTTACTTTCTTACCCTCTCCCCTTGTGTGAGAAACTCTCAAAGTCAAAGATTTCTAGTTAGGCAAAGATGGCAGCGATAGCAGCAGTGCTTATTCATTATTGCAATACTGCGCGCACATCCCCTATTGGCAAGGGAGAAACTGCACACCAGTCAGTGAAATCAATTCTGTTCTGTGCCCTAAACCCACTGCAGGTGATGCTCTCATGGCTCTCATTGGTTGAGCATCTCAGGCTCACAGACTCCTCGAGACTGTGGCTAGGATTCATTTCCATAGAAGGTCAATTCCCAACCTCTTGCTTTTAGGTCTGCCTTGTACTTTTCTGCGGACAGAGAAGGGCAATGTTTCCAAAAGTCAGTACATTCATTCTGTCCTGTGCTGGGCTCTACCCACCCTGTATTTATCTTGTGCTTGTCTCAATTCTCCCCATGTCAGAATGCCCCCAGTCTGAACTTAATTCTGTTCAGCAACTTTCTTGGTGGAAAAACTACTTATACAGCTGTTTTACAAGAGGGTTATACATTCAGTTAGGGCCTACACTATGTACTGAAAATACTGGAAACTTCCACTGCAAAAACACAATCTACCTCTCCCATCTGTGCAGCCTTGCAGACCCAGAGCATGCCAGGTTATTTCTGCTTTCATAGCATTTGCATGCTGTAGGGTGAGCACAAGGTTCTGCTGCTTGATTCTTCTGCAAGAGCTGCCTACCGGCAAATGGTTGCAGGGATGGAGGATGTGACAGAAAGCATTTGTCTCCACAAGAGCAGAGTTACATTCAGTGCAGAGTGTGAGAGTCAGGTTGGTGTGGAAAAGCACTGACACGCTGGGGATGATGCAGTGCTCACCTGTCTAACACTCACAGACATTACTGTCAGAAGGATGGTGCTGTGTTGTGCTTCTACCTTTGGCAGCCCCTGGAGAAATGCTATGGCACACAGAACACCTTTGTATTGCACTGACTGCTGCCATGCAGCATGGATTTAACACACCAAATCCAGAGGAGCATGACTGCATCTAACTGCCCTGAGAAAAACTACTGTAGCTGAAGAGATGAGGAGGCAGCTGCTCATCTGCAGAACAAGCAGTACTGCCAGACATTGGGACAGGTGAGCACCTCCTGCTGCAGCGTGATGATGACAGGGCTGGAGATGATCTGCAAAGCCAGCTTAAAAGTGGGAGACGTGAGTCAACATGGCAGGAGGACAGAGGTGTTAGGGAGCAGCCAAGGCATCAAAGAGTATCAAAAGGCTTTGAAAAGTATCACAAAGTGACAGCCAGGAAGACTGGGATATATCATGAGCAGCAACCTGGATGCTAGAGATTATTTGCTCCCATACAAAATGGTAGAGATCTTGCTGCAGACATCCCAAAGCCAGGCAAAATGGGAACCCAGAGCTCTGCCTGCACGAACCCCACAGCCATAGCATTGCAAGCTGAGCTGCCTTGCTGTTTGTTGCATTCATCCCAATCCCTGTGATTGAAGACTCAGAATGCAGTCGAGGCGATGACTGAGCATGAGAGTGACTTTATTCAATAAAAGACAGGAGGGCTTGAGAGGTCAAGGGTGAAGATGGGACTCCTCTTGTCAAGATGAGAGTGGCTCAGAGCTGGTGCTGCTGCCTGGTGCCTGGGACTGGCAGCCTGACTCTAAGTCCCCATCTAAGATGCTCAGCTTCACCTCACTGATGCTGCCCTGCTCCTGCATGGTGGTGCTGCTGCTGGGACACTCGGGCTGTGCTTGGGATGGGCAGCACTGCAAAGGCGCTGGGTCACAATCCAGGCAGGTGACTGCTGTGTCTGGCAGGCTCAGGTCAGGAGCTTCAGCAGAGCCAGGAGATATGAGAGCATGAACGTGGATGAGCCCCTTGTGTCCATCACTGTTACCATGTGGAAGGCTGTCATCCGAATTGCAGCGATTCATGCTTAATAAGAACTCTCCATTGATGGAAAGACACTGCTTGGTTTGGATCTTTGGGGTTGACAAGGGCTCGAATCACCTAGGAAGGCATAGAAACACAAGGGTTAGTTTCAAACATTTGCAAGTTGAATCATGAAAGGTTGTTGATACTTGGTAATAGAGTGGCGGCAGGAAGAAGCAAGTAGGCTTGAAGCAGCATAGCCACTGTCTTGAAAGTGATCCTCATTCAGGTCCAGCTCGTGTGTTGTTTCACTGTAATCTGCTTCTTTGGGTCTACCTAGTGGGCAGCAACACTCGAGCTGTTACTGATATCATTGAAAAGAACTGGAGACAATTGTTCTATTCCTAAGAGCTTCAAGGTGCCTAGAAGCACAAATAGAAACCAGCAGTATTTCATCACTTCACCAAAAGGAAGGTCAAACACCTGAGCTGTGAAGAGCAGTTACAGAACCTATGCATAAGATCACACCAGACATACTTTGTTCTAACAACAGTTATGGCACATAGTCCATTTCCTTCAATATTCCCAAAATGAAATGATGTGGAGCATTACAGGGAAAGAAACACTGCACACAGACACTATGACCCTGATTAGACTCAAGCAGCAGACTTAAAACAAGTCAGAGTTTTTGATTCCAGGATATTTAGGAACCTATCGTGTGAAATTCAGTTACACAACAGTGCCTAGGTGCCTGCGTTTCAAGCAACTTTCAGATCACAGCCATGTAAAATAAAAACAAATTCAGTGCAGAAATAGCAAGCCTGTACCTTAATACTCATGAGATTATCCATTTTTTACTGCATTCTGACTAAGTTCTAAAACTTGCTCATCCCAGTTCACTTCAACAAGTTCCACCAGTTCAAGCAATGCAGTTCTGAGATCCGGTGTATGTTAGGCAGATAGAATTGAACAGTGCAGAAATAATCTCTGACAGCTTTAAGAGCTCTGTTCTGCTTACAAACTCTCAGTCCAAAACTATTCACAGTTTTAAGGAAATGAACACCTGAAGCAGTTGGATCATCTGCCATTTGCCGCATTCTGCTTCTTGGCATCATGATTAGCACAAAGGGTTTTCTGCTGTCCTGCAGAGATGGAAAAAGTCCTGCTTACAAATGGACCAGGTTTCAGTGTACAGCAGAGTTTGTACCAGACTAACAAGCCACGTCATTCAATTCATGTGCTCAGGTTGTTATGCACTCCGAAAGGAAACAGAACTAACTGTTGGATTCTGAAGGCAATCTGTGGGGTCCTACATTACCTCCTGATTCTGGAAGAGGAAATTCTAATAGCAAATGCAGAACTTTGATCTTTGTAGACATGAGAAGAGCTGGCATTTAGGAACATTCATTTCAGGGAAATCAAATGATGTGTCTATATTTTTACTACAGATAGTATAGGGAGAAGCCAGTTGAAGAACCAGATACAAAAAAATCCAGCCCATTGGCAGGAAAATACTTCTCCTTAAATTCTGTATGCTATCATGGTACAGAATTAGGCTACAGTGCCACATAGGCCAACCAAGCGTAGAACCAAATCCACAAAATACTGGTAGACAAAGCAGCAAAAACAGGGACAATATTCAGCAGACTGTGCTGTGGCCTTTCTACCCACAGCTCAGCATGTTCTGCCATCCGAAAAGCAAGGCCTCTTGTCCAGCTCAGCTATTTCCCTTCTCAGTGTATTCTAGCACCACTGATACCCACTGGTATCCTCCTGTAGAGTGCCATCATATTGTCATCATCCAAAGGGAAAACCCACACAGCAGAGCATACAGCACTACACCCATGCTCCAAATATCCGCCTGAAAAACTAAAAGACAAGCTTACAAACCTGAAGCACCTCAAATGGCTTCCTGACAGACTGGATTGTCTGCCCTTGCCAAAGCCCACATATAGCCCATGAAAAGCTGGCTCTTTCCCTCAGGAAATAAAACCTTATCGTCCCAGAGAAAGCATATAACCCTCATTCAATTGCCCTTCCACTCAGCTTAGAGCACTACTAAAACCAGCAATTTCACCTTAGATCATCACACTGCTGCAGTTCCTTTTACAAGGATTTCACTGGCAAAAATGAAATCAAAGCCGTCACAAGGGATTTAGCACAGTTACGTGTTACTGGCTACGAGAGCTGTCAGCACAGTCACCTGTCTGGCTTTGCTGCTGTTCGGTTCTCTTTATGTAGAGGCACAACAAGGTTCAGACACAGTGCAGTTCTCACTTTGACTGTAAAGAAAAAGGAGGCTTGAAAAGCAGTGTGTGGAAAACAAAGAAACAAGAATTAGAACAACAGTGGGGCCATGGCACTTGTAGGAATTGCTCCGCCTTTAACAGCGATTCAAGAAGTACGAGGGCATCCCAAACCAGACCAGTTTGGACAGATTAACAACTGCAAGTAGTGGGTTCCAAAATTCCAGACATGAAATCAAAGCTGGAAAAACTCTTCACATTTTCATCTCTCAATTTTTAGTTCATTGTGCATTACAACGGAAACAATTCTTCACATACAACTTGGAAGCTAAAGACAAGTCTGACAAAACAGACTGCACAGAAATGATGGATAATTAACAGAGCAAATTGCTCTTTCAAACACTTAGTAATAGAAAGAGATCTCTGAAGTTGCTGTTCTGTAGAGCCCCAAAGCAGTCGCTTGAGGCAGTTCAGGATTAGCCAGAGACAAACCAGCCAGCTGTGTGAACTGAGACCAATTGCACTTTTCTAGTCTGTGGCCACTGACAGCTTCTGAGAGCTACCAAGCGGTGCAACCTAGCAGAATTCAGAAGGGAAACCAAGAGAGCCTACCTGAGCTCCACTGCCTTTAAATGCTCTGTGGAGAGGGAAGGGAAAGAGGGGAAAACAAACACCGCTCTACATCCCTCTGAGCCAATAGACACTTTGCCCTGGATTAGCTCTGGTGCTGCATAAGCTGGGCTTCCACAGCATGTGTTCAGGCGGTAATCAAGGCCTGCCTGGAATAACACAAAAAATAGAGATAAACGTTTGCTTTAACAGAGTTTATGTCTTCTGGTCATAACACTTGAGAAGCCTCAGAGGCTTCTTCTCCTTTGCATATTTTCATTCATCTTAGAGTTTGCTTTCATTCAATGTGACCTCTCTAGGCAAATATTGTCTAAGACCATGAGCATCACATAAATGTGCAGATCTCAAGCTGCTCACTTATCTAGTACCCTTCGCATGATGCTTTATTTTCCTCAGCTGATCATCTAGATTGTGTCTGTTGATTGTGCAACAACAGCCTGTTGATCTCGATTACCTGTGAGAGGCTCTAACTTTGGCCAGGAAAAATCATTTGAGGATAAGTAATTATCTGGGACTCAGTAAGTCTTCCCATGCTTTCATAACAGCAGAGATACACACACACACAAACTCGTGGAACCCCACTGCTTTGCACAATCCTGTGCACACTCACGTGTGTCATGCACTGATTTCCCAGCCAGTCCTCATAGGGTCTCTTACTTAGGACGGGAGTGTAGGGGAGCAGCCAGAAGCTGTTTGCATTCCCTGCTGTCTGCTGGGCAGCTTTGCTGGAGATGCTTGGGTTGCTTTGTTTTTCCTTGGGAGGTGGGAAGGAGCTTTGGGTTGGAGGCACATCCCGTGCCAGAGCATCCCAATGGCACGTGTGGGGCACTGATCTGCAGCAGATGAAGGGGAGGAGGTCCCAGCACAGCTCTGCACCATGCTCTGCCACACTGGGCAGCTTGTTCCTGGCTCAGCAGCGTCATCAGACAAGAAGCAGGGAAGGAAATCAAGGATGGGGGGTACCATCAAACGCAGTTAGTGCATGCCTGTGCAAGACAAACAGACCCAGAGCTTGCAGGTTGTTCCTGCTTTTGTAGCATTTGTGTGCTGTAGCTGAGCAAAAGGTTCTGCTGCTTGAATCTTCTTCTGCAAGAGCCACCTACCGGTAAATGTCTGCGGGGATGTAGTCGGTGTGCACGTCTGAAGCCATTTGAGAACCTAGTCGTTCTTGCTGCAGGACCCCTGTCTTCTGTTAAAAGCTGAACGGTCCCCAGAGCACCTGTTTCCATCAGCTACCACCATCCAAAGCAGCCAGCCTTCTTACAGTCACCTGGCCCAAACATCCCTTTTGCTCTACACTTGATTCCTGCAAGAGATGGGAGCTCGGCACGCACACCATCCTTCCAACACCCCATCCCTGCAGCAAGGGATCACAGCGCTGGCACAGCTGAAACAAAAAGGGTGTGCGAGTTTCCTGTTAGCACTCAGTGTGAACCAATCTACCACTGAGCAACACCGTGAGTCCCCACTCACCTCAGCACAGGTCAACCTGTAACCCCAACCTTCCCCTATCCATGTGCACACGCACACCCATTCACCACCCTGCCTGCTTTGCACACCCCCATGCACACTCTGCATCGTGTGCCCTCCTTTGCATTCACAGACGTGTGCAAACCATCCCTGGGAACACCTACGTGCCTACACCTTCTACAAACACCCCTTTGTGTGCACCTGTGTGCAACCCAACTCCTCAGCACACGCACGCGTTTGTGCCACCCTGTCCATGCACTCACCACGTGCCCTCCAGCAACCAAGGATTGCAGAGATGCTCCAGACTGTGCCAGAGATGGAATCTCAGAGTGCTGGGACATTATTGATCACTAAGGAAAACACTTGGAAGCATATTCAATCTGCAGAAGCTGTAATTACTGGGCACAGTTAGCTTTCCTATGGCTCAGCTGGAGGAGGCGGGTGCTCTCATACATCTGAGACACTCGCACAATGTTGGGATCATTCTGATGGAAACTATGTCTTCAGATATCATGGTTAAAACCATCCAAGATGATCATGCAGAGCCTTAGCTCTTGAGCAGCACTTCCTCCCCACCCTTCACTACTCCAAGCAGCTCCAACAAACTTCTCAGAAGAAATCCAGGCCAGCACAGACCTGGCAGACCAGAACCAAGTGCAGCTTGTGGGACGGCAGTGCCCACTCCTTGCTTCCACCCTGCTCCAGCAGGTTAAGGAGTCTGAGCCTCACTGGCCTTTGACAACTCAAGACTTTCAGCACCTCATGCCAACATTTCTCACTAAGATACACCTAAGGCATTGAATTCTCTTCTCACTACCTCCTCCCAGTCCTCCCCTAGGAACAGAAACAATTCAGATTCTACAGCAAACTACAGCATCTGCACTGCAAGAGCACACTGAACCACCTGCAACAATGAAACATGGTTTTGGAGAGTGGGTATGAAAACACACCTTTAGACAGCTGTCTCCCTGTAGCCAAAAGGAAACCAAGAAGGAAAAGTCCAGCCTGAAACATGCCCATGCTACTAGCCCAGGTTTTTCACAGTCAATGCAGAATCCATCCTGTTCTTGAGGTAACAAACGACCAGTGAGTCTCCCGTTGCTCCACCCCTTCTCCTTCAAAGCCTGAAAAAGAAAGAATAAACAAGCAGAAGAAACCCAGACGTACCTTTCCACACACAGAGCAGAAAGTGGAACAGCAGTTGTCTCCTTCCTGAAACATGGTGGGGAGCATCCCAGAGGAAGCCCAAGTTCTTTGCTTCTCTCCACAGGGACTTCAAGCACTCTTGGCAAGAGCTGCTTTGGTTCTTTCTTCAATTGCTTCCATCACCAGAATCTCCTTTGGAAAAGGAACCCGAATGAAAGAATCAGCAAATGAAAAAGAATGAGCAATAGCCACTTTACCAGCTTTCTTCTGACACTCAATTTAGACTCTTGACTCGGGCAAGGTCTTAAAATCAACTGGTTACAAGAACTGTCCCAAAATATATCCAGCTTCCGTACAGCTGCCATTCTTTCTGACAGCGAGTGTAATCACAGAATCATAGAATGGCCCGGGTTGGAAGGGACCTCAAGGATCATGAAGATCAATCACCTCCCTGTCCCTGCTGGCCATCCCCTCTTCTGATGGAGCCCAGGGGACCATTTGCTCTCTGAGCTGCAAGAGCACGCTGATGGCTCACGTTCTGTTTTTCATCCACCAGGACCCCCAGGTCCTTCTCTGCGGGGCTTCTCTTAAGGACTGCTCCTCCCAGTCTGTAGAAATGCCTGGGATTCCTCCAGCCCAAGTGCAAAACCTTGCACTTTGCTGTGTTCAACCTCATTAGATTCACGTAGGCCAACCTCTCGGTTGAGCTCCCTCTGAATGGCATCCCTTCCTTCCACTGCGTCAGCCGCACCACTCAGCAAACAGCAGAAGGTGCACTCCATTGCATCATTGGTGTCTCTGATAACCATGTAAAAAAGCACTGGTCCCAAGACAGACTCCTGGATGACACCACTTGTTATCGGCCTCCACCTGGACATAGAACCATGAATCACCACCCTCTGTCTGTGGCCTTTCAACCAATCCCTTATCCACCAGGTGGTCCACCTGTCAAATCCACATCCCTCCAGTTTAGAGATAAGGATGTGGTGGAGGGCAATGTCAAAGATCTTGCTCAAGTCCAGGTCAATGACATCTGTTACCTTCCTTTTGTCCACAAATGCCGTCACTCCATCATAGAAGGCCACCAGACTGGTTAGGCATGGCCTTCCCCTGCTAAAGCCACGCTGCCTGTCTTGGATCACATGCTCATTTCTTATGTGATCAAGCATGTCTTTGAGGCAGATCTGTTCTTCACCATCTACATCAGTTACACATTTGAATCAAATAATTGGTGTTCCTGTCACCAAGAAAACCTCTTTGTCTTCTACTCCTGCTGCACTTCTGTGCTTTCATCAGAAGCAAAGGAAGAGACCACCTCCTAGATCCAAATTTTAAGAAACCAACACCCAATAGGTGTCATCTGAAGTAAAATAGCAGAGAAATTAAGATGACTCTTCTGCATCCAGCTTGGATCACTCCCTCACTCAGGCACACCACCATCAGATCAAGGAGATGCTGCCTTCAGCTTAGAGACTGTATGGGAAATCACAGCTTGAACCTCTGATTAATCAGCTGAGGCAAGTATTGGGTCAGCTGCGGGAGCACAGGTGAGAGTAATCTAGCTGTGCTCCCAGAAGGGGTGGACCTCGACTCAACCTCCTCTGAGACCTCATTTAAAGGCTGACCACCACTGAGACAGCATGTCTTAGAGATTGCTCCCTAGTTGAGGCTGCCTCAGCTTTCTAGTCAAGGTATCGATATTGGTGAGTTTCCCTTTGCTAATAACCTTAGGCTATTTACCACCATCTTGGTTAATATCTTTTTATTAACCACCCTTACAGAGACCATAAGGGTTTGGGCTTCCAAACTCTCAGCAAGCATTTGGATCAGCCAGCTTCCTGCCGAGGAGCCCCCTGCATCACTGCTGCCTATTCTGGTACCGGACCCGCAGATGCTTCAGAGCTCATTAGCATGGACTTCCTTCCTCCCCTCAGCAGCTGCTCCTGCACTCACCTTCATTCCTACTCAGATACCGGCCGCTTCCAGCACCAGCTGACCTGCAAGACACAGAAAGGAAAGGTGGGAGTCATGCAAACGCACAAGCCCAAGGCTGTGTCACCACCACACATGGCAGCCTCGGGAAGTCAGCTGAAACTACAGCCTTTGTCAGAATGGAAACAGGCACCGTCAATTAAGTGTGACCTCTGAACTCATTGCCACCATCAGAAATAGGCACTGAAATCGCTCACTTCACTGCAGCTGGTTAACTCCAAATTCTTTTGCTTTTGGGAAAATGCGGACACGGAATTGAAGGACACCAGAAAAACGACATCTACTTCATTGTAGGTGGTTAAGCTTGGAAGCAGGACTTGAGCAAGAAATGCTTCTCAGCTCCTTGAAAGGCACTAATCCTGACCTCTGCCACAGGTGGCTGAGTGACACAAAAGTTGAGCTGCCCATTCAGAAGCACATGGAGCAGGCCATGGAGCGGTTACATACCAACACATGAACAGGCACTTTCCCATTGGAAGGGAAATCCCTTCTCCCTGCCATGCCATGCCCACACCGCTCCTCAGGGCTGCACTGACAGCACAGACAGAATTGAAACATCTTTTGTCATCATTGTGGTTTTTCACAGACCCAGACAATGAGATACTGGGTTGCTGTGTGGGTTCCCAGGCGGCACTGCCATTTCCAAGCCATTGTTTCCTAGGGGCACAGAAAGGAAAACGCCTGAACAAAATTTCACCCAGAGATTGCTATTTTACCATTCTTCCATGCAAAACAGGAGGACAGTACAGCGGATTTGTGCAGCTGCATCAACACCCTGGGTGCTAAAGGAATGCAAAGACAGAAATATCAAAACTACAAGGAGGGAAGCTATGTTTAGTAATATTTAGCAGTTGGCACTACTAAAGGAAAATCCCAGGCCTCAGGTTCTGACAGTGCGACAATCTGGCACGGACTCAGATGTGAGTGATCCAAATGGTTTATTCCAGGTTCTAATACCACTTCTGTGAATTCACACGTTTTCTCTCTTAACTTTCCCACAGCCTTCACATGTCCACAGAACATCCCACAAACATCCTTTACGGCGCACGTAGGCACTCATCCCACCAGAGCCATCAGTCATTCCTAGCCATGTGCTTCTCCTCCAGTCACGGACAGTATCACACGGCCATCATGCATCTTAAATGACTTAGTTTTTCTGTTCTTTCTGGAGGTGTCCTTGGTTCCTAGCCTTACCTTCTCATGCCGTTCATCTTGCTCTGCAGCTCCTGCTCTGAAGAGTCTTCTTATGTTCCCACATGACAGGAAGAAAATGAAGACACAACCCCTGCCACCAAGGTCAGCTCTGCAGCACACGTTACCTGAGGAGCACTTGGCTACTCATGCAAACTGCACAGTGCCAGGAAGATTGTTACATGTTGCACTTCTTCTTCTCCTGGCTCAGAAATTAAATTTTCTACCTAGAAAATGGAAAACAAACAAACAAGCAAACAAAAAACAACAACAACAAAAAACACCTCACCTGACATAAAGGAGACATGATTGTTACTATGGAATTCCGGAGGGCAAGGTATTTGCCCTCTCTATGAAGAAGCTGACTGCAAAGGACTAAGAACAGCCACGATCACGTTGAGAACTTGCGGGTAAAATTCGGGACTGAACCAATAATGGGCTTCTGGAGGTGAGGGTCTGCTCCAGGCCGCCTGGTCAAGGGAGCCTGTTGATGGGCCCTGCTTACTGCAGCTACCAGAAGCACCGCGCTCACTGACTCTCAACTTGATGGGGGATTCCAGTCAGGCTGGGAAATCAGCATGGCTGGCTGCAAGCTGTCTGAGAGACTGCTGGACTGCACTGGGAATAACTTTGTGGGCCAAGCATTAAGCACACCAAGCAGAAGGGAAGGTATTGGACAGACCGACCAGAGGTCAAGCGTTGCTGGACCTGCTGCTCACCAACGCTGAGGAGATCATCAAAGGCGTCAAGGTTGGAGGCTGCCTGGGCTCCAGCGATCATGCCCTGGTTGAGTTTGTGATCTCAAGCGATGTGGGCCTGGCAAAGAGCAGGACCAGGATGCTCAACTTTAGAAGAGCAGACTTCAAGCTACTCAATGGAATGCTGGCCAAGATCCCCTGGTGCGCTGCCCTCAAAGATAAGGACGTTGAGGAGAGCTGGCTACTGTTCAAGGATGCCCTCCTGGCAGCACAAGAGGTCTCCATTCCCCTGATTAAGAAAGTGGGCAGGAGAGGTAGAAAACCGGCATGGCTCAGCAAGGACCTGCTAAGAGAACTGAGGGTGAAGAAAGGGGTGTACAAGCTCTGGAAACAAGGCTGTGTCACCCGGGAAGAATACAGGGATGCCGTCCGAACTTGCAGATGTGGGATCAGGAAAGCCAAGGCTCAGGCAGAACTGAACTTGGCGAGGGATGTGAAAAACAACAAGAAAACCTTCTACAGGTACATTGGCCAGAAGAGACAGGCCAAAATGGGCGTGCCTACTCTGGTAAATTTAAAAGGAGAAATGGCTTCAACAGATGAAGAGAAAGCTGAGGTGCTGAATGAGTTCTTCACCTCGGTCTTCACTGGTGGCCAGGATTCTAGTCTTTTTCACGTCCCTAAGTCTTGCACCCCCATACCTCCATGTGGGGACCAAGGAGGTAAATCCCTCCCCACTGTAAGGGTAGAGCAAGTCCGAGAGTGCCTCCTTAGACTGAATGAGTATAAGTCTATGGGGCCAGATGGCGTGCATCCCAGGGTCCTGAAGGAGCTGGCTGAGGTGGTTGCTGAGCCGCTCTCCATCATATTTGAGAAGTCGTGGCTGTCAGGTGAGGTCCCGGATGATTGGAGGAAGGGTCACGTCACTCCCATTTACAAGAAGGGGAGCAGGGACGACCCGGGTAACTACAGGCCGGTGAGTCTCACCTCTGTGCCTGGGAAGATTATGGAACAGATCCTCCTGGACAACATGCTTGATCGCATAAAGAACAAGCATGTGATCCGAGACAGCCAGCATGGCTTCACCAGGGGAAGGTCATGCTTAACTAATCTTGTGGCCTTCTATGATGGAGTGACGGCGTTGGTGGATGAAGGGAAGGCGACCGATGTCATTTACCTGGACCTGAGCAAGGCCTTTGACATGGTCCCCCATCACATCCTCATCTCCAAATTGGAGGGAGGTGGATTTGATGGGTGGACAACTAGATGGATAAGCAATTGGTTGAAAGGCCGCAGACAGAGGGTGGTGGTCAATGGCTCTATGTCCAGGTGGAGGCCGGTAACGAGCGGCGTCCCTCAAGGGTCTGTCTTGGGACCGGTGCTCTTTAACATCTTTATTAATGACATCGATGAGGGAATGGAGTGCACCCTCAGCAAGTTTGCTGATGACACCAAGCTGAGTGGTGCAGTCGATACGGTGGAGGGAACAGATGCCATTCAGAGGGACCTTGACAGGCTGGAAAGCTGGGCTCGGGTGAACCTAATGAGGTTCAACACGGCAAAGTGCAAGGTTTTGCACTTGGGCCGGAAGAACCCCAGGCACCTGTACAGGCTGGGAGGAGTTGTCCTTGAGAGCAGCTCGGCTGAAAAAGACCTAGGGGTCCTGATAGATGAGAAACTTAACATGAGCCAGCAGTGCGCTCTGGCAGCCCGGAAAGCAAATGGGATCCTGGGCTCCATCAGGAGAGGGGTGGTCAGCAGGGATAGGGAGGTGATCGTCCCTCTCTACTCTGCTCTTGTGAGGCCCCATCTGGAGTACTGTGTCCAGGTGTGGAGCCCTCAGTACAAAAAAGATATGGAAATTTTGGAAAGGGTCCAGAGGAGGGCCACAAAGATGATCAGGGGGCTGGAGCACCTCCCCTATGAGGACAGGCTGAGGGAGTTGGGTTTGTTCAGCCTGGAGAAGAGAAGGTTGCGAGGTGACCTCATTGCAGCCTTTCAATACCTGAAGGGAACTTACTCCCAGGAGGGGAGTAAACTCTTCGAAAGGGCTGATAATAGCAGGACTAGGGGAAATGGTTTTAAGTTGAAGGAGGGAAGATTTAGGTTGGATGTTAGGGGAAAGTTCTTTACTAGAAGGGTGGTTAGGTCCTGGAACAGGCTGCCCAGTGAGGTTGTGGATGCCCCGTCCTTGGAGGTGTTCAAGACCAGGTTGGACGGGGCCCTGGGCAACCTGATCTAGTAAAGGCGTATGTTTGGTGGCCCTGCTAGGCAGGGGGGTTGGAACTACATGATCCTTGAGGTCCCTTCCAACCCGGGTAATTCTGTGATTCTGTGATTCTGTGAAGGGAAGCATTACTGGACATGCTGCACAGCAGGGGTTAAGACTGGAGGTGGTCAGGGCTGTAGTGACCATGCCCTCCTAGAGTTCCTCATCTCAAGGAATGCGGGCCTGGCAAAAAGCAAAGTCAGGACCCTGAGCTTCAGGAGAGTCAGCTGCAGGCTGTTCAAAGAATTCTTGGACGAGAGACACTGGAAAACTGTTCTTAGGGGCAAAGGGTTCAAACATCCCTTTGTGTGCACCTGTGTGCAGCCCAACTCCTCAGCACAGCCCTGTGCAAGCACACATTTGTGCCACCGCATCCACGCACTATCTATGTGCTCACACACACTCACACAACCACATCCCTTAGTGCAGCCCTGTGCGCACACACACTCACACATGTGTAACCCCTTCCTTTCACTCCCAAAGTGCACGCACACACCGGTACCACAATGTCCTTGTGCAGCTCCAACACTCTGCACACCCCTGTGCACGTACATATATGTGCATGCTCGTCCTTGCACACATACCCACAGACCTACACACACCTGAGCAACACCACTGGTTTGTACACTCATGGACACAAATGTGTGTACAACACCATCCATGAACAAATACACACACACACACACATGGATCCCCACTGCTTTGCACAATGCTGTGCACACTCACGTGTGTCATGCACTGATTTCCCATCCAGTCCTCGAGGGGTCACTTGCTTAGGACAGGAGTGCAGGGGAGCAGCCAGAAGCTGTTTGCATTCCCTGCTGTCTGCTGGGCAGCTTTGCTGGAGATGCTTGAGTTGCTTTGCTTTTCCTTGGGAGGTGGGAAGGAGCTTTGAATTTGAGGCACATCCCGTGCCAGAGCATCCCGATGGCACAAGGGGGATCAGGGCCCCTCTATTGGTTACCTCGGTGGCTTGCAGCAACTGGAACTTTTTGCCTATTGAGAAAGCTAAAAAGTGTGAGTTCCTCCTGACCCATATCAACAAAAATCTCAACCATAAAAAAGAGACGTCTTCGTATTCAAGCAAATGACAACAGTAAGACCATGCATGTTGTTTTGTTGTATTTCCTCTGTAATCATGGGGAGGATATGAAGAAGTGGTATAATTCATCCACTTCTGCACTTCAGGCACAAGTTCCTTAGAATTGGAAGAGACCCTTAAAGGCCATCTAGCCCAGCTCCCCTGCAATAAAAAGGGACATTCACAGCTAGATCAGGTTGCTCACAGCCTGGTCATTAGTCATCCCAGAGGCAAAACACACACTGAATGATCTCTCCTTCAGTCATAAATCCTTGGAGACAACAGCATTGACACTGCATGTTACTGAAGCAGTAAAAGAAATTGCTCCTGTAACTCTCCTTGTGTTAAGTAAAATGATGATAAAAAGCAATGGAATGCTTTGGCAGGACACCAAAACCATCCTCCTTCCTTGATATCTGCTGCAATGGAACCTTCCACTGGAAGAAAGCCTCTGATGACTTGTCACCCCAGAGAGGTCAGCTTTAGAAGCAGGACTGCTGCACAATAGAATGAACTGGAGCTCCTTAGCATCTCTTACATCCAGGAGGGGTGTGATCAGACCCACCTATCACCTTCAGGTGCGCTTTCTGACACCTTGTCTGACTTCACTGTCACTGTGCCAGCATCCTCAGGCTTAACCTGCTTCATTGTCAGTGTGCAGCAATTGCCAACGTTCTTGATGTCATTGTAATTGTTGGTGTAAAGGAGGTTGCCATTCAGGAACCATTCCACGTCCTCGTCATTATGGGACAGCTCGCAGGAGAAGACAGCAGAGCTCTCTTCTTCAATTTCTACATCCTGCAGGTGCTTCGTTACTTCTACATTGCGGGCTGTGGGGAAACAAGGTGAACTGTTACCACTGTTACTATAAATCATACTGGGATGTGGTAGAATGGTTGGACTAGATGATCTTTGTGTAATCGTCTATGTGAAGATAATACATGTATAAAGTTAGCAGGAGAGAACGGCAGAAGTCAACCTCAAGAAGAGAAATCTGAGGTGAAATAGGACATGGAAGAGGCCACCCTCCCTGCTCATACCTTCAGCTGTCAGCGTGGCCTCAGTCTCTGCAATTCCTGCCTTGCACTTGTACACACCAGCATCATCGGGCTTCAGCTTCAGAATTCTGAGCTCTACTGAATGCTTATCCCTCTTGATCTTGTACTTCTCAGAGGGCTCGATGGGTGTGCGGCCCTTGAACCATTTCACAACCTTTGGAGAAGGCCTGAAGTCACAGGACAGGATGACAGAATGACGTTCCAAAGCTGTCTTGTCCTCCAACTTCCTGGTGATTTCTATATGGTAATCTGCAAAGCAGGGGTGGAAGAGAAGAAAGGATGAGGACAATTGGAAGAAGAGGAAAGTCTCTTGCGTGTATTCCATTCCAATTAATGTCAAGTTCACAATGGTTCTTTGAACGACTCTAAAGATAAAACAAACGATTGTCTATAGGGAATGCCATTGACTACATTTCTATGAAGTAATACTGTACAGTATCTACCAAATGCAAGGTCCAGCTCTTGTTCTGTGCTTATTAAATTGCTCCCAATTGTTGAGGCTTTTATTCAAATAAGAGTGAGTTGAAAATATAACAAGTACTTTAGGATGTGAATGGATAATCTTACGCTGGGGACAACAGCAGATAAAAAGCCTGCAAGTTTCTTTCAGATGAAATCAATGACAAACCGCACCAAATTTAGGTGCTACCAAACTTAAACTTGTCTAGTTCAGAAATACAATTAATTTCACCTGATTTGACTTCTTTGCTATAGCCAAGGACAAAACCTCAGCTCTGTAAATCTGAATAGTAAGCACATCACAGCTATTCAAACACATCTTTTACTGAGATGCAGCTGTCTCATTTAGTGTCCAACGACTTTGAACTGGAAATGGAGCAGACCAAAGCAGAATCTAAACATGGCTTCTACAAGGACTGATCAAATGCGGCCACCGTCAAATTCAAAGTATCTGATACAGAAGGATCACACTCACAGTCAGACAAAACCTCTTTGGAGAGGTGAACTGACTGCCCTGTTCACCCCCACTTTGGAAATAACTGCACTCATTTCCTACCTGCTCCCAGCAGTGTGGGATGGTGGGATAGCATCACACTTCCCACACTAAGCATCCCACCATGTCACTTGTTCCACCTAAACCTCAGTCCCAAAACAAAAGGGGAACTCGCTTCTGAACCCTCTTCACTTCATTTCAGATGTCTTATATGCTTGATCTCCAACCCACCCCCCACTCAGGAGAAAGACCCCCCGCTTACACCCTACCATCTTGTTGCATTCTGATGTTGTCATCAGCCTTCAGCTTGTTGTCCTCTTTGTACCACTGGGTCTGAACCTCATCGTGTGAAATCTCACAGACAAAAGATGCACTCCCATATTCATTCACTTCCACATCTTCCAGTGCTTTAACAATCTTGATATCTCCAGCTGTGAAACAGTAGAGATATATTTGTCAGGGTATTTCCAGAACTGAGTGCAGCATCTTTTCCTTACACATATTTGCATAGAAAATAAGTAGGATTATGTTTTATTCTAAACCATCATCCATTCCTGAGTCATTTCTCTCTTCAACACAGTCAATGCATTATTGCCCTTGAACTTAAAGACAGACCTACTAGCTACAATGGAGCTCCCTGCAAACAGTTTTCATGGAAACCAGAATCTCATTTATTCTAAAACCTTTCAAGCAAAATTAAGGGTAGAAAAACAATAGAACTGACTGAATCTTTAAGGTCATTTAGTTCCAGTCCCCCTGCTATAGGCAGGGACACCTCCCTCCACACCAACTCTTCTCCTCAGGGTCAAGGCTTCTCTCAAATCATTCTCCTCTAAGCCTGTGCCTGTGCTTGGGATTGCCCTGACCCAGGTGCAGGGCCTTGTACTTGGCCACACTCAAGTTCATGAGGCTGCCAAGGGCCCACCTCTCCAGCCTGTCCAGGTCCCTCTGAGTAGCATCCCTTCCCTCTAGCACATCAACAGCACCGCTCAGCTTGGTGTCATCTGCAAACTTGCTGAGGCTGCATTTGATTCCACTCTCCATGTTGCCTACAAAAATGTTAAATAACACTGGTCCCAACACCACCCTCCACCTGGACACTGAGCTATTGACTGCAGCTCTCTGAGTGTGACCATCCAGGCAGTTCCCTATCCTGCAACTGGTCCATCCATCAAAATCATTTTTCTCCAGTTTGGTGACCAGGATGTCATGCAGGACGGGATCAAATGCTCTGCACAAGTCCAAGTAGATGATGTCAGTTGCTCTCCCATTATCCACTGATGCTGTTACTCCATCATGAAAGGCCACCAAGTTTGTCAGACATGGCTTGACCTTGATGAAGCCATATTGGTTACCACCAATTACCTCATCTTTATTTTCCAAACTATGCCAAGGAGAACTAGACAGAACTCTACAGTGTTGTGTCACTACAAACCTGTCTGAACCATTGGCTTCTCTGCATGCTCATCACTAGTCTCTCCTTAGCTTGTGTGCCTACAAACAATGTATGGGGAATGTCAGCCACAAATCTTACCTAGGGGACATCTTTGCTTCAAAATCCTTTGAACATCACACAATCCCTTTTAACTCTCCAGGTCTGCATTTAGTTATGTCAGAATCAGGCCATATTTCTGTGCTGCTATATCCCTTTCCTTCTGAAGGGCCTGGATACAACTTGGATTAACCTCAGGAGAAGAGTTCCTGCATAGAATCATAGATTTACCCAGGTTGGAAAAGACATTGAAGATCATCAAGTCCAACCGCAGCCTAACCAGTACCCTAACTCTAAAAACCCTACACTAAATCATATCCCTGAGTACCACATCCAAAAGGCTCTTAAACACAACCAGGGATGGTGATTCAACCACCTTTCTGGGGAGCCTATTCCAGTACCTAAAATCTCTAGTATCTAAATCTCTCTAAAAGAGCACAGGTATTAATCTGACCAGAAAGGTTCCTGTTTGTTCATAAAATGAGCCTTTTCCGCTCCATCTTGCATAGGCCACTGGGCACAGGGTAGCTGGGAGACCACAGAAAAAGTGGTTCTGTGAGCAATAGGGAAACTACTGCCTAATCCAACTCCTCCAATCTCTGCGCTCTGCCAGCATGTCTAAATAGGGTGGCAGATACACACAGGAGATAAATATTTCCACTTCCCTCAGCCAACACTGCTCTGAATTTCTATGGGACACACAGTTAGATGAAAAGGCATTTGACAAAGAAGGAAATGAAAGAGTTTAATCTGCTGTGTCATTCTCTCGGTAGCCAGAATAACTAACCCTCGCCAGTGTTAGTTCAAAGAATAGGCAGATTTTATCTCCTGACATGAGCAGTAATTCAAAGAAGCTGGTATATGATCCAGTATCCTGCATATTCACTGCAGGCAGGAAAAGACATTATGAGATAAGGGAGATCTACACATCACTTGTTATGAACACCTCATAAAGATAAAACCACACACAAGAGGAGAGTTTATGAAGAGGACTACTCTTGGACTACTTTCCAAGAGGCATCAATTAGTAACTCTCTTCGCTCATTTTTCACACTACTCCACAGTGTCCTCCTGAGCCCCCTTACTCCTGTTGCCAACTGCTGATGCAGGGAATCCTGAGGAACCAAGGATTCATAGTTGTTCCATCAGTAGTCCTTGGTCAGCTCTCCCTCCCTGCCCCTTCTGTTTTGATCCCACTAACCAAATTTTAGTTAGTCTGAAAAGAGGATGGAAACCTCCGCAGCAATTAGTTTCTAAATATCTTGCAATGGGCAGCTTGTAGGAGCCCCATCTCAATGCCCACAGCACAGGAGACAGGACTGCTTAGCCCATGCACTAGTGCATTTACCAGCACAGATGTAAGCCCAGATCTATGCACACCAAATACAGGCTCTCAGTTTGCACAAGGAGGCATCCATGGAGCTGAAGTATTAGGCAGATATTGTGGTGGGGCAGCAGTTATTGAGACGCCAGACAGAAAGGACACAGATAACGTGGCAACTCAGCTTTACCATTATGACTGATGATGGAACATCTAATTTCACTGCTCAAAAGAGAACTTCCATATAACTGGAAAGAATGAAATTCACAGGGGAAACCACACACAGACACACACAAAAGCAATACAAAGGAGATGAAGGATGGTTCACATACTAGTGATTCACTCTGAGACGCAAGCAAATGAAAGAGTATCCCCAACCATTTGCCTCCTGAAATGCTAAGTATATAAACTCATTGCTGTGATAACTCTGCCAGACGTGAGTCATACACTGTAAAACCTTATGGGGTCAATCAGTTTAACTTCATAAATTCATTACACCAACAAAAACAGACCATCGTGTCCAGGCTGGTTCATTTCAGCTCTTCAAAGCTGTTGGTAAAACTGCCTGAGAGCTGAAATGCTTACCAGCAAAAGCTAAAAACTGTAAATCAAATGTAATAGGCTGGCTTTGTCTACTGTATAGAAATGATGCCTGAAAAAAAGAAAATAAAAAAGAACGTAAACCAGAACAAATGGAATGGCTACATAAAACAGCCAGTACTGAAACAGCAACCCAACCTGGTTGCAGAATGAGAGAGAAAATGAGAGTTCACCAAAGTCATGGGACAGGACACATGTTCATGTTCATGCTAACACTGAACCCAAGTGGCCACATGAGGACAGCATCTAGTAGGAAATCAGAAAAAAGCATCATTTCATACGTCCCTTGGGAAGGTGGCATCTACCAGGGCACAGCAGACCCATGTGTTCAGTAACAAGTCTGATGCTTCAGAGCCCAATGATGAGCTACAAACTGGGGTTTAACCAATGCAACACATGGAGGGAAAATCTGTCTTGAGCATAAAGAAGAAAGAGAAAGGTATCCAAAAGGACTAACCAAGAAATGCCCAAACTGCCCATGAAGCATTTCTTCCCGTGGTGCAAAATACCACAAGAGGATTTATTTGCTCTTTCAGTTAAACATAAAATGAACCTTTAGGGTAGCTGATGTCTTGTCTTAGGCTGCTCAGCATGTGGATGTTCCCTGATCTTCATATTCACACTTGTGAATAATGAGACTTCTCTTATTTCCCTGGGAAGTAATGCCCACTTTTTTACTTTGACAGAGCTCCTTCCCATCCTAGAAGGGAAAATATCAAGTCAGATCTCCATTAGTCCTTCCATCTCTGCACTCAGCAAAGGGAGCCTTCAGATCTATGCTTAATTCACCCACTCCCCTAGAATTAATGGAACTGTGCTTACTGGAACATATGCTGAAGCTTAAGCACAGTGCAGTGTTTTCAACATGAAGGAATGGCTATAGAACATGCATAAATTCTGGCTGACCTATGACAGCTTAAAGCACTGCGGAGGACTGTTAACAAGCCTGTTTGGACATCACCTTGAATAAATGACGTTATCCCCAAGTAAGGGAAGGAACAGCTGAGCACCAGGGAGGTACACAAAGTGCCAGAGCAAATTCTCACACTGTCAGGTGCAAAGAAAAATGAGATTTCACCCCAAAAACCCAGTTCACAACAAGGCTACAAAATCCCAGCTGAGAATTTCTGTGTTAGACTTGAAGCTCAAGACTGTACTGTAGTTCAACCAACAATATTTTGTGCAGCATGACCTAAAAAGTTCACAATAAAACCAAAACAAACTTCAATTTCAACTTGATAAATGAACTCAGGACATAATAACAAAGAGTGCTGATCTGGGCAAATAAAAGAGCATAAAGAAAAGAGAGCAGTGAAAAAGCTATCAAGGAAAAGCTCAGACTCGCATCCCTTGGAAGTGAAATTAAAGGCTCTCATTCATTTCCAGAGAAGTCAGAAAGGAAAATACCATTACATGCCATACCTTGAACCACTTGACGTCCATGTTGGGCCTGGACAGCTCACACTCAAATGTGACCTTGTCCTTCTCAATGACGCTACTGTCTGCCAATGGTTTGCTGATTTTCACAGGCAATTCTGAGAAGGAGAAAGAAGAATGTGGATTTAGTTGGGAACTTAGTTTTGTTCATAACCAGGTCCATGGGTGCTGTTAAATGGATCCTTCCAGATGGAAAAAACATTTCAGGTGGCCTCCTAGATTTTACCCCTTTTTGTGTTGCACGCAAGACTGAAAAAAAAAATTACTTCTGCAAAGTTCTTCTTGTCATAAGGAAACAAATATTTGGGGAATGGCAGAACCAGGTAAAATTTTCCTTCACGTCAAGAAAGTATAAATTTCACTCTCATGCTCTTGGTGTGGTTTCTGCTATGATTATTTGGACTAATTAAGCTTCTCCCTGATGAAAGCCTAGAAGTATATCACAAGAAGGACCAACTTACCCGTGACCTTTTATTTGTCTTACTCAAGCATCTCCTCCTGACCAAAACTGACAATAAAAGATTCAGCCAGACTACAGGTTTGAGCAGCTGAGTTGTTTCTAGGATCTCCTGCAATCTCAAGCTTGGAACACACACTTGTCTTTTGACTAAGTGTCTCTTATAGTGCAGTAAAACAACAGGTTTTCACACGGCGATTCCTCATTTACCTTGATCTGAAATCATTCTCAAACCATGTGGGATCAGTCCAGGGAGAAGGGGAGGAGAGGGGAAGGGAAAGGGGAAGTCCACAGTCCTCTAAAATCAGGCTTCTTAGCCTAAAGCTCAACAGCAAATAGCAGTCCACTTCCCCACATTGCTAGACTCCGAGCATTTAAAGAACATCAGCTGACCTCATTATGAGCTCTAACATAGCCAAAGGAATTCATATATTCAAATATTCTCTTGAGTGATGAGAAATATGGAGCATAACTTCAGACTTCTGCTGTTAAACTCTCACTTCTATCATAAACCAGAGTAAGAGTTCAATGCTGTTTTAGATGGAGGACTCATATTTTAAATAACTCATCTCATTAAGGCTTGGATTCCCTACTACAATTAGTTAAATTCCAGTTTGGATCATGCTTCACCTTGGATCACTTAGGGCTTCAGCCACTTATTGGAACTAACTCAATTTGTCTACAGAGAAGCTGTTTTCTATAGCAACAATAAGCTGTGATTGCAACTGGATGTCGGGAGAGCACAAATCCCGCAGTTATCCTGTACCAACATCCTCTCCTTCCATCAGAACAGCAAGTTTTTAAACCAGACTCATGCAAGCTTGCATGACACACCTTGTGTAAAACTGTTGGCAGCCATCAGGACAGCCAGTTGCTTCCTGTATAGACACTGTTCCATCAGTTTTGGTTTTTTGTCTCGCTAGAACAACAGCCAGTGTCTGAAAACTCCCACAACTGAAGCAACCACGCTGATATACCGCAGTCACTGGAGGTGCTCAAGAGCCACGGGTATGTGGCACTGGGGACGTGGTTAGTAAGTCCAGTGAGGGTGGGCTGGGTTGGACTCAGCTATCTCAGTGGTCTTTTCCAGCCTTGGGTGCAACTTGTAAGAGGGAATGAAGCAGCAAACTGCCCAGCACTGAGCTGCATTCTTCTGACACATGGTATCAGTGAACTGCTGTATTTCCCTATCTTCTCTGGAGCTATTGATCTAACCTAACTGAAAAAGTAAGCCTGAACCTAGATATAAATCAGGATCATAGTCACCCATGGTTGCTTATATATTCAGAAAGACACTCCAGAGGGTAATTCAGCGCATCTAGAAATTAAAGTAGAAGTTCCTTAGTCAAAAATATTCCACAGCCAGATTTTCACCTCGCTACCACTACATTAAAAAGGAGAATCCAACTTGTGGTGTGGGTCATTGATGTTGTTCCGGGGGGAATTGTGGCTGTTCCATGCCCACAGGGTAGAAGACAGCCAGTCTTCCTCTAAGCCACATAAAAAGCTGCTTAGTGCTCCCAAAGCGAATGCTCACCAGTTGTTTCCAACTTGAAGGTCATCTTCTGGCCAGCAGCCTCGCAGATGTATTCTCCAGCATCTTTCTTCTCCAGCTGCTCCACAACCAGACGCCGTGTTTTGCCCACAGATTCCATTCTGAACTTTCTGGAGGAGGCAAGCAGTCTTCCATCCTTGTACCATTTTACTTCGGTTGGATCCTGTGCTACTTCACAGCTGAGGGAGGCACTTGCTGCCAGGGCAGCACTCACCTCTTTCTGCACCTGCTCCTGGTTTATAAACACAGGTTTTGGCTCTGAGGGAAGAAAAGAAAAAGTATTGACTGAGGGACCGAAATGAGACCAACTTGCAGGTTTGTATGTACAGGTTGGAACAGGTTTAGGTTACCACTTGTGCCCAAACTAATAGCCTTCACTAGAGAATATCAGCTCTTCTGTTGAAACAAAGTGTCAAATCTAGGCAAGAAAGAACCTAGGAACTGAAGGAACCAAGAGGGTCCTTGAACACCAGTCCCATGGTTGCAAGTCACTATGCAAACATATTGAACCCAAAAGAACATCTGTCCTGCAGGCAACCAAAACCTGAGTTCCTTTTACTTAAGACCCACTGTGAAACATCAAAACACATAAACATGTGATAGTCAAACCACTGGCTGCCTTTTCATGACCCAGAACAGTACTCCTGGCTTCCTGAACAGACTCCTCATGGCCTCTACCATTGCCACAACTGTGACTGTCAAAGGCACAAAGGAAATATGCTCACCAACGCAGTCCTTTGTTCTTTGTGTGTGATTTGCAGATATCTATCTTACTTTGAGCTCTGGCAATAGTCAGCTCTACCAGGTCTCTTACTGTGAGTAGCAGACTCACCTATCCAGATGCAGCCTCCAACATAAAGGCATAGTAAAAAGGCAGTGTACTACTAGGAGAAGTTCCTGCTTCTCCTGCCATGAAAGGCTGCACGTAGAACATGCACTCCAGCCTCACTGCACATACTTATCTTAGTCAAATGTTTAGGTGAACAAGAATTACAGTTTGGGATCTCAGGCACAGGAGAGATTTGAATAATATCTTGAATATTGCTTCCACTGTACATATATTACTAATTATTGCTCTACAGACAGACTGAAACAGGTCTTTGTGTCATACTGAAACCAAATACTTTCTACAAACCCAGGCAATCAAGTCTGGGGAAAAAACCTCAGCACAGACTACAGTGATCCAGGTGCAGTATAATAGAAACTAGATTTTACTTTACTGTTCTCTGCTGTATTTCATACAACACCTGTCTTACCTGTGACATGAATCTTGAAGGTGAGTTTCTGGCCAGCAGCCTCGCAGCTGTACTCCCCTGCATCTTTCTTCTCCACCTGGCTCACCACCAGCCGACGCTGTTTGCCCTCTGACTCTACCTTGAACTTCTTGCTCGAGGTGATCAGTTTCCCCTCCTTTTATCACTTGACCTCTGTGATAAAATGTTTGCTCATTAAGACCGGGATGTGGTAGCATTGTGGTGGAGTGCTTGTTCATTAGGACCGGGATATAATGGTGGAATATGGAGGCCACAAAGGTTGCAGAACACTCTAATTTTATGGGTAGATTGTGTACTCTGCGTAGTTACAGGCAAAGCGCGCCCCGATGGATACAAAGTTCCACGGAAGGACCAACCAAGGAACGACACACCAAGTCGCACGATCACAACCGACCAATTAAAGGACAATACGCTCGGGATGGACAATACAAAAGAAGTTGCAAGGGACGGGACGGCGCGGCAGTTGGAGGAACAATAATCCCCCTGTCGCCCAGCGCTGAATTGCCTTTTAGTTTTACCCGCTACAATTAATAAAAGTTTATAATTGGAACATTATTGGCTCATTGCTTATAAATTGATGACAACCTCCATCTTCTCCTGGGCCACCTCGCAGCTCAGCGTGGCATTTTTCTGTTGTTGCAGCCTTCACCACCTTCTGTACCCTCTCCTTGTTTGTAAATACAAATTCTGGCTCTGAAAAGAGAGAGATACATTAGTTTGGCCTCTTGAAAGAAGAGCAGGTTTTGGGGAAGGAGTCAGAAAAATGAATCAGTTCTCCCAGTCTGATGCCCCAAGAGAATGATGTGGAGAGAAGTTGTGCAATTTATGGATGCCCCATCCCTGAAAACATTCAAGTCTAGGCTGGATGGGTGTTAGAGCAACCTAGTCTCAAAGAATGTGTTCCTTTCCAGGACAGAGATTGGAACTGGATGATCCTCCAGGTCCCTTCCAACAAAAGGCATTCTGTGATGCTTCTTGTATGACTCTCATGACTCTTTCGTCCCCTAGCTGCCATTTACTTATGTCTTCAAAACATCAACTTATACAAAACATTCCTGTAGTATTCTCTCCCATGCTAAATGAGCCCTTCCAAGACAAAAACATGTTACATAGAGCACACCCCCTAGTGCTTGACACAAAGCCCCTGTTCTGAAACTTCCTGAGACGCAGCTGCATTGCAGAGTTGTTCTAGTGGTACAGGCACGTGGGAATGGAGAAGTGCAATCAGAACTTTCTTGTCTATGGCCTCATTCCCACAGCAAAAGGAAATTCCTGAAGATTTTAAAAGATGGAGCTGCCTCACAACTGTATTTAGAATAATTTGTTCAATTTCCTCATCAGAAATTAACCACCCCAAAGTTCATCTCCAAAAATTTTAAGCATAGCAGGGAAAACTTACAAACTAATGACCGTTTTCTAAAACATTCTAGAATGAAAGGCCAAAATGTGTTCTCTCTCACCTGTGACATGAATCTTGAAGGTGAGTTTCTGGCCAGCAGCCTCGCAGCTGTACTCCCCTGCATCTTTCTTCTCTACCTGGATCACCACCAGCCGACACTGTTTGCCCTCTGACTCCACCTTGAACTTCTTGCTCGAGGTGATCAGTTTCCCCTCCTTGTACCACTTCACCTCCATCTTCTCCTGGGCCACCTCGCAGCTCAGCGTGGCATTTTGAGTCAGTGCAGCCTTCACCTCCTTTTGTACCTTGTCCTTGTTTGTAAACACGTCTTCTTTCTCTGCAGGGACATCACAACAGTCACACCATTTTGCTGTAGTCTGCTGCAGAGCTTACTCCAGTTCCCCATTTTCATTATACTTGCCCTTCACAGGGACCATCATGATGCCTCATTAAGACAGGAAAATACTTTCCCCTCTATTTTGCCTTGGGAAATGAATAGGCATATCATTTCATATCATATCATAAATCTAAACATTTCGCAGTCTGATAGCAGATTTGGACATGAGATTTAGAACACCTGCATGCACTGCTGAACCTCCTCCCTTCTCTTTGTTTCTTCTGATGTCTCTCTACATTTCCAGTAAATCAGAAGGGAATGGCCCTCTAGAACAGGTTGCCCAAGGAGACTGTGGATGCTCCATCCCTGCAGGTATTCAAGGCCAGGCTGGATGTGGTTCTGGGCAGCCTGGGCTGCTGGTTGGCAACCCTGCACATAGGAAGAAGGGGGTTGGAACTGGATGAGCACTGTGGGCCTTTGCAACCCAGGCCATTTATGAGTCTGATTAGTGGCATTTTCCACCTCATTGTGTCATTCAAATTTTGTAACCAGATCTCATCAAACACCTCCCCTTTTCTCACTCCTTGCATGCCTGGTGTGCTCTTGCACTGTAACCCTGCAGACACCAGCTGACTACAAGAGCTGCACAAGTTACCCTCCTTGCCTATTGTTTGTTGCAGTAATTCATTCCTGGATGGAAAAGCACATGTAGAAAAGTGTTGCTATGACACTAGATGACAAAGAAAGTCCTATAGCCAAAATGTTTTGCACCAGAGAGGCTGTAAGTTGATCCTCCAAATGCAAGACACACAAAATGAAGTGTTCCTTTATCTCTGGGATTCCAAGCATTTTCTCACCTCTGACTTTCACTTGGAATGTTGCTTTGTCATCTTTTGTTTCACAGCTGTAGCTCCCTTGGTCTTTCAGGGTCACATTTTTGACCATGAGCTTGCGGTGCGTCCCCTGGGAGATGATGGTTGTCCTCTGGTCCTGCTTCACCTCTATTTGATCTTTCTTCTATACGACAGCTCCGCTTGCAGCTGACACCTCACACACCAGCTCCAGGTCTTCAGAAGGACTGACTGATATTTCTGGAGTCGTTTTGGACTTGCTGACAAAATTAATGGCTTCATCTGAAGAGAAAAAGAGAAAGTGGTTTACATCCTGACTCAGGCTTATTCAGCACAGCATTAAGATACAGTTAGAACTGATTGTAATGTCTCTGCTCATTACATCTGGGGGATCAAGTTTCACCTCTGGAGGTACTCACATACAAACGTGTGCTTGATTCTCCTGTGTAAGGAAAGAGTAAGTTCTATGCAGACAGTTCTTATTTCTTCTAATCAATTCTGTATTCTGCACATGTTCTTCTGAAGCTAAAATGAAGGCAGCTAAGTAACCTGTTTGCAATACATGAACAAACCAATTCAACACCTTGTCTCTAAGCTAACAAGCAGCGTTTGATGAGCACATCAGTATTTCATGCCCTTCATTCCATCCAGACTGTATTGGCAATAACTATGCTGGTATTAACAAGGATAGCAATTACAAGCAAAATGGTAGAAATACAGAAGATATAAGGAAAAGGGAACTCACCAGAGCTGAGGCGATCCTCCCTGGTGAGCAATCTCCAAGAGATGCTGCCTCAGTGAGGGTCAGCCCTTAAATGAGGTCTCAGAGGAGGTGGAGTCGAACTCCACCCCTCCAGGGAGCACAGCTACATAACTTTCACCTGTGCTCCCACAGCTGACCCCACACTTGCCTCAGCTGATCAATCAGTGGTTCACATTGTGATCTCCCATACACTCCACCCCTTCACAACGTGAACCAATGATTAGGTGAGTTCCCCTTATTACAGAGACCCAATCACGACGCTGATACAATCTCCCGTCGCATTAGATGTTGATATTATTCAAATGATGATGATTGGATGGGTGTTTATGATCTTCCATGGGCCAGTGCTTGATAGATGTTACCGGAGACAAATCATCTTGAAGTGCAGGTCCGTCTGCGTTTCATCAGTCCAGAGTAATGGTCCTAGAGGCTTAGAATCAATCTTAAGGGGAGTAATATAGATGTTTCAAGGGTACTAGGAGGGGAAGATCCGCCCTCCAGGGCAAGATACAGGCCGTATTCTTATCTTGGGTCAATACTTCTGCTTGTACTGGATTATGTCCCGGCCTCCGATACCATACCCTCTGGCCAGATATCTGTGGCTGTATAACTATATCTGGCACCAGAGGAGGAGTATTGATCTGCCATAGGGACATAATAGGTGTTCCTTTAGCAAAAAAGGCCGGAGTATTGACCACGATGTCAGTAGGCCATGTACCTATCACCGAGGGGGTGACTGAACCTCCCACCTCCAATAATCTCCCCCAAGGTGCAAGTAGGCCACACCATTTGGGTCCTACCTGCACCTTCCAAGGCCAATTTATCTTATGGATTCCCGGTTCTAAATTCTCAGGGGCAGGGAGCAGAAGATTATTTTCAGTACCAACCTGCGGTTTTACCTTATTATCGGTGCCTGTAATTTGGATCCTAAGAGGGGAGGCCCATATAGTTTGTAACATTTTCAGGGCACTGGGTCTGCCATCCCGAGGTCTTTCATTCAGGTCCCGCACGGTTTCATATAATCTTTTTGTCCACCCCTGCAGGGACTGAGAGTCTGTTTTCAGGGCAGCCTTAAGGATACCATTATAACGTTCAATAAGGCCTGCCCCTGTTGGGTTATATGGCAGGTGGAATCGCCATTCAATGTTGTTTTCTTCTGCCCAGCGCTGTATCATCGCTCCAGTGAAGTGAGTCCCTTGGTCACTCTCGATAACTTGAGGTGTCCCGTATGCAGACATCAGTTTAGTAAGTGCCTTAATTGTGTATGCTTGATTTGCCTTTGGTACAGGATAGGCTTGCAGCAGTCCACTTACAGTGTCAACGCAGGTCAGGGCATATCTCGCCCCCTCAGACCGAGGGAGGGGCCCAATGTAGTCGACCTGCCATCTCTGAAGAGGACTATATCCTCTAGCAATGTGGGATGTTGTTTCAGGCAACGGTCTCGGTCTCATCTTTGAGCAAGCATCGCAATCCTGACATGCTTGAACGATATCAGATAGTTGTACAGGCAGCCCCCATGCTTTAGCAGCTGCCCACATTATCTTCTGTCCAGCATGCCGTAGCTTCTGATGTAACCAACGGGCAATATTTTCAGATTGTGAATTCTCAATCCATCGGATTCGGGCCAGTGTGTCAGCTTCATCATTTCCTGGTGACTGCAAGGGTTGATGACCAGAGACATGGTAGACACATACTGTCCTGTGTTTGACCGTATTCCAAATGTCTACCCACATGCCTTTACCCCAAATCGGTCGGGCGTGGATAGTCCATTCCTGGGTAGCCCATTGCGTAATCCACAGAGTGAGCCCCCGGTACACAGCCCAACTATCTGTACAGATGTTCAGGACGCCATCACCAGGTTCTTTAGTTATAACCATCCACACGGCTCGCAATTCTGCCCATTGGCTGCTTTGACCATCCCCCTCATCAAACCAGATGGTCTCAGTAGAGGGATGGTATGCTATTGCTCGCCACTTGCTCGGGTTGCCTCTGCTGGACCCATCCGTATACCAGGCATCTTCAGGAATAGGATATCTTCCTTCCTGAACGGGACTCTTCTCTGGTGGAGCAACCATCGGTTCTTTTGATGTATCACTGTGATACGTCACTGGGCCTAGGATCTTCTGTAGTTCTTCTTTAAGTGGAGATGAAGACAGACTGCTTCTCTGGCTTAGATAGGCGACCCATCGTGCCACCGTTTGTGCTTGGGCCACCCCCGTCTTAGGAAGGTGAGTCAAATCTCTCACCCACCCCTGCATTGGTAATGAAGTCTTAACTATGACCTCTGCTGTTTGCGTTATCGGCTCTACTGCTTGTAATGCCGAATAGGCAGCCAATAACTGTTTCTCAATCATGCTATATCGTTCTTCTGCTCCGTGCCAAACCTGAGACCAGAATCCAATGGGGGTTCGAACAGAACTCTGGCGTTGCCACAGGCCCCAGCCAAAACCATCTTGAGTAACATGAACATCTAGTTCAGCTGGGAGGGTCGGATCAAATATACCCAACGCCTGAGCTTGTTTAACTGCCAGTTTTGCCTGTTGGAAAGCATCCTGTTCTATCTTTCCCCAATTCCATGATTGACCCTTCTTTGTAAGCTTGTATAATGGCCTTAATAGCTGAGCTAAATGAGGTATAAAGGAGCGCCAATACCCCAATATACCCAAACATTCTTGCAATTGTTTTGATGTTGTAGGGACTGGAAACGCTTGGACTTTATCTACTACCGCACTGGGTAGTACTTTGGTTTTCCCGGACCAAATTACTCCCAGGAATTTTACAGATAGCCCCGGACCTTGCACCTTCTGTGGGTTTATAGCCCACCCTCTTTTCTGCAGGTAAGCTATCAACAAATCTGCTGCTTGTCTCACTGCCTCTAACGAATCGGATGTTAACAGGAGGTCATCAATATAATGATATAAATTGACATTATTTGGCTTTTCCCACTTAGCCAGATCACGTGCCACTAAATTATGACAAAAAGTGGGCGAATGTACGTACCCTTGGGGTAGGACCTGGAAAGTCCATTGCCTCCCTTCCCATGTAAATGCAAACTGATCTTGCGATTCTTCACTGATTGGAATACTGAAGAATGCATTCGCCAAATCCAAGACACAGTGATATGTTTTGATTTCCCTGCTTAGTGTGTCCATTAGGGAGGCAATATTGGGTACAGCCGCATGAACAGGTGGCGTGACCTTATTTAATTCCCTATAGTCTACTGTCATCCTCCATGTTCCATCCGGTTTTCGCACTGGCCATATTGGGGAGTTATATGGGCTATGTGCAGGCCTTATAATACCCACTCTTTCTAATTCCTGCACCGTCTTTGTTATTTCATCCTGCCCACCCGGGAGTCTGTACTGTTTCACATTAGTAATCCGGCGTGGCTTCGGCAAACAAATAGGCTCATGTTTTGCATGGCCTCTCAATATTGTCTGGATTGCCCGGATACTAATGCATCTCTGCCGCAATCGGAACTCTCCCACTGTTGTATGGAGAGCCAGACCCCACAGGATATCAATTCCTAATATATACTCTGGAATTGGGGCAATGGATACCTTGTACTCCCGTGGTGGAAGACGCCCGACCCCCAGTTTTACCCAGGTTTGGGTGACCGGAATGGTTTGTCCCCCAAAACCTCCAATCATCACTCTATTACCTTTAAATTTAGTTGGGTCTCCATATATTATAGATGTCTCTGCCCCGGTATCAACTAGGGCCATAACCTTCTGTATATTCTTTCGGGACCAGTATATCGTCAGTTCCACATAGGGCCTCCGGTCCCGTCTAGAGGCCCTAGGAGGACTGACATCCCTCGTCAAGCCATGAACTGAGCCAGATTCAAGTCTTTTACCTCCGATACCTCCGGTGTCATAACCCGAGGCACCTGAGGTGGCTTCTTTTTCCTATTTGGAACTATAAAATCTTCTAAATTCCATGTTGTTGTTGGTCGCCGCTCTATAAATCTTATCCCTGGCCTTTTGGGTTTATTCTGAAATTTTTGTTCATCCTTCAGTTGCTTCCACAACTGAAGGAGAACCTGATTGGGCTGCCCATCAATTTTTGAAAACTGAACGCCTGCCCGGAGCAGATCATTAAACATTTGTTTCCGGGATACCCTAACAGGTCCTGCCCGAGAAGTTCGCGGGGCCGATCTTCTGGCTCGCACTATTGGAAAAGCCTCGGCATCCTCAATCACCCTGATATTGCGCTTAGCTCGTAAACGCTCAGTTTCTCCGAGGTCTGCTACCAATTGGGCGGCTTGTTGGACTACTGCCTCTGCGGATACTACTGGATTAAGTATGGAAACCAAGGTTCCATACATATGAGAGGGTGCTTACTGTAAAATTAGGTCCCTCATTCCCGCAGAAAATTTAACCATATCAGGGCTATCGAATGTGTCTTCGTAGATAGCCTCTCTCATACCTAATTCGCGTATATAATTTTGAAGGTCTTCCATAGAAGACCACATCCCTGTGTTTACTGGCATGTCAGTTTTATTTGTCCACACCATGCGGCAAGCAGCCATTATCCATTCTACAATTGAATGGTTTTCTTCAGGGAACTGAGTCCCAGCATACAGTCTCTGCCGAAGGGCAGGATGTACTGTTATTGTGGCCAACTTAGATACTTCGGGGCCACTAACCAGTACACTATCTGCCCCTGAATCCCATAACCGTAATAACCAAGCCGGAACACTTTCCCTTGGCCTTTGCCTAAATCGTTGCACTAGGTCCATGAGTTCAGTAGGCGTATATGGACGGGCTGTTACATGTAAAACAGATTCGGCAGGGGGCCATTGATCAGGAGGCACTCCTGCTGGTCGATCTTGAATTTTCTTTGTTTTTTGAGTTATTACTGGACGGACTTCTAGTGAGTCCGTCTCAGATGGTTTTTCTAGATCAGATTTAGTGATCTTATTTTGATTCATTTCTTCAGGATCTTGATCGTCATTAAATGAAATGTATCTAATTTGAGGGTTGGAGGAAGAAAATGACGGTTTTTTTCCTGTCAATAGATTGATCTCACCCTCCAATTTTTCAATACGGGCCTTTAACAATTCATTTTCATGTGCAATGTTGTTTGATTTTATCTCTGCCCGATTTAAAGCATTTAATAATGGCCAGGCTGCCATAGATGCAGCCATTCACTTTTCTTTTGTAATTAAGATATCTTTTTGTAGTCCTAGAAAGTAATCAGTTAGACAATAGGCGTCCATGTTATTTGGTACTCTTAAAGGGCCCCATTGTTCAATAATTGTTGCTAATTGGTAATATGGGGACGCCTCAAAACCTGGAATTTGTCCAGGAAGGCATGTCCCTAAGGGGGTGGTCTTCTCCCCATTGTACCAATTAAAGATTTTCCACACAAAGGACTTTTTTTTTTTTTCCTTATATTTCTAGATGCCAAGTCAGTGGCTCCTGCCTGGCTTGCCAAATGTATTGGCAATAACTATGCTGGTATTAACAAGGATAGCAATTACAAGTAAAATGGTAGAAATACAGAAGATATAAGGAAAAGGGAACTCACCAGAGCTGAGGTGATCCTCCCTGGTGAGCAATCTCCAAGAGATGCTGCCTCAGTGAGGGTCAGCCCTTAAATGAGGTCTCAGAGGAGGTGGAGTCGAACTCCACCCCTCCAGGGAGCACAGCTCCATAACTTTCACCTGTGCTCCCACAGCTGACCCCACACTTGCCTCAGCTGATCAATCAGTGGTTCACATTGTGATCTCCCATACACAGACAGAACCTGCCTGAGGAGCAAGCTGATGGCTGTCAGCTACAGGCAGACCTAGCTTTGTACTGCATTTCTTAGAGCAACAACTGTTGCTTTCAGTCACTGAATATACCAAGGCCAATTACTATGCCAGGAACATTTATGGCATCAGTGAACAAAAAATGCGTTAAAAATTGTAATAGACAGGAGCCATTTATTCTTTTATAACTAGGTGACCAAAGAACAACAGTCCTTCTAGAGTCAAGCTGTTAAGAACTAATAGCATCAATCAATATCACATAGATAGATTACTTCCCTGCCCTAAGACCATCTTGTGACCATTTGGTGCTCCTAATTAAGCCCTCTTGATGGCATTTTGTCTGAGCCATGCGACATTTTGTGATAGGAGTTACTGCTAGTGTTCCCTTAACCCTACACCAAAGTAGGAGGTATCCATTCTCAGGGAATCATGCAGGCTTCCTCTGTATTTGATGCTCAGAGACAGCCCCAGAACTTTTTAAATCTTAGCTTAGCTCTCATCCAATAATGTTCATCAAACAGTGCAACTTGTCCTTTGGGGATGCCTTTGTTCTGCATCAACCAGTTCCAACGGAGTCTTCTTGGCTTGTTTTAGATCAGTTTTTCAACAGATAAAGCCAGGGTCTTTGAATTACAAAGTGAAATTGCAGAATGCATGATTCTCAACCAAACAGAACAGCAGGTGGGATGCAGGGTGAATACCTGAACCAACAACACCTGCAAGCAATCCTTCAATATCTTAGGAATCTCTAGCCACCCCAAATCCAGTGTTGTGCTTGATCTATCATCTCTGCTGAGTTTTTAGCTAAGCTGATGTTGAGCATCACGGTGGTGATGGGTGAGCAGTCAGACTAGAGGGTCTTAATCAACCGTAAGGATCCTGTGATCAGAGGAACGTGAATGTGCTGTTAAAGGTCACAAGCGCTGCACTGCAGCATAAGCATACACAGCGAAAGGCTTTCAGTAGAGCTTCAGTTCATAAATGAGGACTGGGTTATGGAAAATAGGCTCAAGATATAAAACAGAAAACAGATCTTAACGCCAGGTTCTGTGAATGCAACCAGCTGAATTTCACAGATATTGAATTTCAATGACAATTTCTTGTGTTATTTTACCCTCCAGCTCCACCCTGAACAGGAACATGTCAGTGACAAGCATTACTCCTCCAGGCTTGACCTAACAGCGCTTTACTTGCACTATGAGCTAATGGCTGTGCTTACAGCACCTCAGGGAGACACCTCAGAGATCACAATGTCCTTCGGGTACAGCAGGAGACACTCAACTCTCCAAATGTGGAGTTTAATTTGTCCAAAGAGGAGACAGGATTCCCATGCTAATAACTTAGGACCATTTCAGTCATAGGTTTAAAGATGATGTAAGTGCTGAGGCAATACATGAACTAGATGAATGAAGCCCAGATGTCAGGGCTCAAGTCGTGACTCCAGCCCCAGCTGGAGCTAAGGCTGTCTTGAATTCATCACAACACAGTTACATTATTTGCTCATACTGTGGATTTGCATAGGGACAACAGGAAGGTCAGAATTGCTTCAATAGAGCTATGCAATCTTTGTCCTAAATACTGGAAACCCACAGCGTTGGACAAATAAAATGAATTAAGTCTGAAGTGCTTTACATGGATTGTGATCCTATGTTTGCCTCACAAACTTACCTGAGACTTTCCAATCAAAAATCAGAGTGTCATCTCCAATTGTGTAGATGTATGTTCCCTCGTCTTCTTTCGTTACAGCTGAAGCCACAAGCTTATGCAGTTTCCCTTTATCTTCCATTGTGAATTTCTTACTGGTCTTGATTTCTTTGCCATTTTTGTACCACTTCACCATGACATTGGCTTCAGAGGTCTCAGAAACAAATTCAGCTTGTTTTCCAGCAACGGCCCTGATTACTCCTCCACTTGTCTCTTTGATTACGAAGTTTGCCAGTGCTGAAACAAAATATGAAGACACAAAATACATATGATGGTAAAGAACTGCAGGGACATTGGTGACCATGAGGCATTCATTTATCATAAGATCAAACGTGCACTTTTAATCCTAGTTCTAATTGCTAGATTCTAATTCAGAAGCTGGCAAATTGGCAGCTTTTATAAACCACGTACCAGATTACCTTATCTCCACAAGTTGAAGGACGTACACTGTACAGGGGACAGAGCCAAAGGAAGAAGCCCAAGGCTTCAAGAAAATGTCTAAAATAGGAAAACTGAGGAAAGAATTGGAACAAGCAAACTAGAAGGAAATCAATGGAGGGGGTATCTATTACTGCACTGTAACCCCCTGGCAAACAAATCAAGCCTAAAAGATAGAGATATCACTTAGGACTGAAAAGAAAAAAGAAAAAAAAGAATTCCTTTATGGAAATTAATTGGAGTGCAAAAGTTAGATGATAAAACTGGCCCTTATTAACACACAGTGGAATAATTGACTTCAAAGATTCAAAATCTCACCACTGTCTTAGCCAAAAGTTCAAGCCTAAGTCCACGGTCCTATTTTACTGAGGGTAATTGAGCTTGTTTTCCAACTTCTTGTTAACATATCATTTCAAAACAGCGCACACAACTGAGTTGGGTCTGTTGAGACAGCGCAGTCAGAGCTGCTAAAATCAAAGTCTGGATTATGCATGCATTTGTTCTGCAGTTCCAAGAACACGCATGTATAATACAAATTCAACAACGTTCTACAGAATGCCTGTATTTAGGAGCTCGAGAGCCAGTGATGGACACTGGGATGACTGAGATCCTGTCAATACATTTAACTCCATCCTATCATACAGTCAAATTTCATTCATTTTTTCAGGAACTGTCTCTTATCATTGTAGTCCCGTCACCACTGCTGGATGTGAGCCCAACCACACAAAAGCAGCTGCTGGTTTTCACTGCAGATGCTGCAGTAAGGAGAAACAGCCTCCAGACTGGACCAGCTGAGCGTGGCCCTACCAGGATTTGCTCCAAAGGTCTTATTACCAGTAGTGCTTTCCGATGAAATACATGGGGGTCCTCCTTTGATTCCAACCCCAACCCACCCCACCATGCCCCCTGATAACATCCATCAGGGCCACATCTCGACAGCTCCTGAACACCTCCAGGGATCCCACCACCTACCTGGGCAGCCTGTGCCAGTTAATTCTATGGGCAGACCTGCCAGTATGAAATATTATGCTAACATGACAAAGAGAGAGAAGAAAAGCAAAATTAAGACTAGCTGACAAGCCTTGGCAGGAAGTTCTGCTCTCCATCAATTTAGTCCCTGTGACTCTTCACAGGTGTTTTCTACATTTGGGATCACTGCTACAAAAAGAGATGTTGACATCATCTCTTGTGGCCACCCTGACAGAAGAGCAGGAAGGCTGGGATGCTCTTTTTCCTGTCTTTCCCTTGATTTCCTCTATATCTTAGGGACGAATCACAGGACAGAACACAGAAATCAAATGGCTCTACAAAGCAGATTGGCCAGTTCAAGTCAAAACAGCCACTGAAAACACCCCAGATACTGTCTGACAACAGCTGGACTGTCGGGGAGTCAGGTGAATGCAGTCTGCTGGCCCTGGGCAGGAAGAGGACAGCCCAGACTGTCACATACCTTTCACTGAAAGCTGATAGAGCATTTTATCCCCCTCACAGATGCACTGATAACTTGCAGCATCATCCATTGAGTCGTTGTGAATTTTCAGGGTGTGTTTCTTCCCCACAATTTGCAGTTCATAATTTTCACTGGCCTTGAGCTCCTTCCCATCCTTCATCCACTCCACAGTAGCGCCTGTGTCTGAAAGCTCAGCCTGCAGTTTGGCTTCCTCACGCAGCCAAGCGCAGATCTTTTCTACATCTTTGCTCTTCTTGGTAAATCTCACTGCAGCACCTGTCAGGAGCAAAGGCCTCGTTATTTCAATTTATATCAGGCTAACGTGGTCAATGTTTGCTGCAACATCTCTGAAAAAGTATCACCTTCTGTTCCTGCACTCATCATTGTGTCAGTGCTGAGCAATTCACGATATTTCATTTGGTCTTCTTGCTGGATTTACTAAGTAAAAATCAACCAAACATCACCTTCTACTGATTAATAATGCTCTAAACATGCTTCTGCAGAGGTTTCCACCCAATGACAAACAGGTCCTCCCATCATGAATGTTTATTTGTTCTACTTTGTCATGCAAAGCTGATTGATAGAGATATTATTGGAATGATTGCTCCCCTACTTCTAAACTATTCCAGTGCAATCAGAAAGGCTGTCTGAACCTGCAGCTGAAAGTACTGCTCTATGGTCATGCAGTGGTAAACCTGGTGACTGAATGCACTGGCCAATAGCTGTGAACTGCAGACATTCATCAGCTGGCATGCTTGCACGTTGTTGTAAGGTCAATAGTAAACATGGCATCCCCTCCAGGTACAGCTTCACCAGTTGTTAGGGGGGATTTCACAGCCAGGACTGGGTCTGAGGAAGAACATGTATGTCTTAATGCTCTTTAGATGCAAGTCTGGTATCTCATTTAGAGATGGAAGATTAAATCATAGGTACATTTCTACTTCTCCCTTTGCATGAGTGCTAGAAGAAGCACTTCTGTGCTTAAGATCTGTTACAGAAAGTTCTGCCTCTTGCACATGTGAGATATCAAAAGATAAGGAAATTCATGTCTCTGTCACAGAAACAACTCGTATCACTTTAGTGGTAGCTGGAGGTTGATAGGAGATAGGAGAACTAGGAATAAAGGAAAGCCTTTGGTGTGTTAATGCACTGCTAACCTTAAAGTCAAAGGAAGCATCTTTAGGGAACCAACACAGCTGCTCAGCACACACTGACCCATTTCCATTGGGGTTTTTGTGCTTACCAAGGTGCACGCTCCCTGGGAATTCCAGAGACGGGCTCTGTCCATGCGCATTGACTGCAGACACTCGGAACTGATCATCAGCCTCTTCAGACAGATTGCTCACCGTGAACTCTGGGACGGGGACATGAGATTCGTGGCACCTCACCCAGGTGAAGCCAGTTAGTTTCTTGCATTCCACAATGTAGCCATCGACTGGAATGGGGCGGTGCATCTTCGGAGGGGACCATGCCAGCGTCACTGAGGTTTCTGTTTTATTTTTCACCACGGGGTCAGTTGGGGGCTGGGTGGGAGGTTTTCTGGGAGCTGAACAGAAATAAATTTCAGAAATATTAGCATAAGGTCATGTAGGCTGGAAAAGACCTTCAAAAGACCTTCAAAATCAGCAGACTCAACTTTCAGCATGACCTACTGAGTCCCACCATTAACTACTGTGGTACCTGAGGACATACATGACAAGCTTATTCCTGCAGGTATTTACATAGTGAATATATTCACCCTCTGGTTGCTTTGGAACATTTTAGAGGTTAAAATCCCATCAGACTTTTTCACTGTGTGCAGCCACTGATACAGGCAGGAGGCTGGGAATTACCTGATGGGCTCTAGTTACAGACTACTGACACAGTAAAGGATTGATTTCATTTAATTTTGGCCATCAGAAAGTTTGGTGTCTGGTTTCAGTCACCCATCTGGACTCCAATTATAATCATATGGAGAACAGCACATTCAGGAGAACTCATCTCAATAAACCTGAATGAAATCACAGAATCATAGGATCATGGGAGGGCTTGGGTTGGAAGAAACTTTCAAGATCATTAAGTGCTAGATGCCAAAGGTCCCACTAACACAGTATTAAGCCAAAAGCTAGATGCTGGAATCAGATCTCCTGACCTTACCATCAGAAACTGAGATGTCATATTTTGCTCAGAGGTGCCTGCTTGTAGGAGGGACAGCTTCCGAGCTTTTTCTGCTCCAGGAACCAGCTCGAGCTTCAGAATTTAAACAGCAGTCAGAAATTAAACTGAGCTTTGTCACCTCCATCAAATAGAAGGAGTGGTTGGGTGGTACAGCTTTCCAAATCGCTTAGAAACTGTCACAACAATCAGATGCCTACCTTTTCTTTTTTAACTTGTTAATACATAGAGCTTAATAGCATCAGAATGCCCCAAGCACTTCAGACAACAGGACAGCTGTAAACCCTTCTTTAAGGATTCCTTTGTTTAACCACTGAGTAACTGTAATTCAGTGGTGCTGGTAGGAGAAGGGAAGTCCTAATCTTCCCAGATGGTGAACAGAGTTGATGTTCACATGCAGACTGGTGCTGCAGCAGAGCCAGAAACCACTCATTTGGGAAACACAGCACCAAGAAAATAATGGGAATAGCTTCATAAAATCAGGAGCTTCACTCAAATTTCATGTCAGATCTATAATTCTTCCTATTTTCAGGAAGAAATGATTTCCCTTTTTCTTGTAGTTTTATTTTCTTTTCCTTTCCAGCAAGCAGCTTTGTAGCTTACAAATTGTTTTCTAATCACCTCCTGGTGTGGACAAATCACACAGGTCTGACTCCATGTTTTACATAGTTAGCATATTATATTTGTTCCACTATGGAACTGTACAGTCATAGAATGGCCTGGGTTGAAAAGGATCCCAAAGATCATCCAGTTCCAACCCCCTGCTATGTGCAGGGACGCCATCCACCAGACCAGGCTGCCCAGAGCCACATCCAGCCTGGCCTTGAATGCCTGCAGGGATGGGGCATCCACAGCCTCCTTGGGCAACCTGTTCCAGTGCGTCACCACCCTCTGAGTGAAAAACATCTTCCTAAGATCCAACCTGATCCACAACCCCTACACACCCTCAGAGCCCCCTAGAGCCCCTAGTCCTCCTATTGCCCACCACAGCCCCATATGCCCACTAGAGTCCCCCTCAACTCTCTTTACAGGCCCTGCACAGCTCTATATAACAGTCTTATAGAACTACCTCTAGTAGAAGCAATCTCCACACAGAGATCCTTTCCCAGCACACTGCGCCACGGGGGGAGCAAAACGGGGGGGGGGCACATACACACACAGCGCCGGGGGGGCCCGTAACCGACCCCCACCCATCCTTTAAAGGGGTGGGGGGTCCGTTTTAATGGGGGGGGGGGCGAGATCACCTTCACCCCCCACCCCCCCATCCCCACCCCATCCTTTAAAAGGGGGGTGTCCATTTTGGTGTTGGGGGGCAGTGACAATCCGCCCCCCCACCCCATCGTTTAAAGGAGGGGGGGTCCGAGACCACCCCCCCCACCCCATCTTTTAAGGGGGGGGGTCAGGGGCTCATGGGGGGCAGCACATCGTGCACAACATTGTGGGGGGGGGGGGCTTTAAAAGGGGGGGGTTACAAAAAGCATAGCTCTCAACTATAGATGGGATTAGGGGGGGCTCAATCGATGGGGGGGGGCCCTTCATGCAGGGGGGGCACAGCGTAAGTCAGCGGCTTTGAGGGGGGGTGTTGGGGCTGTTTGGCCTTTGGGGGGGTTATTGTGTGCCCCACCCCCACCACCCCCACACACAATGGGGTGTTAATGTGGGGGGGGGGGGCTTAGATTAGTTGCGTTCCCTATAGCACTGCCCCCCCCCGTCATTAACCCCCCCGCTTTATCCTTACGGCTGAGCCCCCCCCCCGACAGCGCCCCATTCATCTTGATGGGGGGGGGGTTTGTCACACGACCCCGGCGCGGCTTACAGCACATCGTCGACCCCACCCCACCCCCCATAACCCCACCCGGGGGGGGAGGGGGCGATGTGGTGAGTGGGGGGGGGGTTCCGGAGGTGGGGGTGAGCAAAGCGCAATATGGGGGGGGGGGTCCTATAACTGGAGGGCAGCGGCTGCACAAAGAGCCCGCGGGGGTCGGAGAGCAGCACTTTGGCTGGGGGGGGTCCACGGGGTCCGGGGGTAATGCTGCCCCACCCCCTCCCCCACCCCCCACTGCCGACCCCCCCCCACGTTGCCCCCCCGCCCCAACGTCAGCTCCTGCGGCAGCTCCTCGTCGTTCTCCTCCTCCTCTTCCTCGTCTGGGGGGTCAATATGTGGGGGGGGGGGGTCCCATCGGGCAGCGGCAGCTCCGCCGGCTCCGATTGGCTGAGCCGCAGTGCGCGGGAGCGGCTGTTGTGTGCCGGTCGGTGGAGGGGAGGCTCTTCATGGAGCTGCCCCACAGCCAACAACAGCCTGAATGAGATCCTGGAGTCCCAGACGCTGGAGGATGAGCTGGGAAAGAGCAGAGGCTCCCCACAGAAGGGCAAATCACGTCTGATAACGTGAGTGTGGAGCACAGCCAGCCCCTTCCTCACATGTGTGGGGCTTCCATGTTCCTCTGTGCCCATTGCAATGTGCCACCCCAATCCTGCTGCCCAGCCAGGAGTGGATGGGATGAGCAGGTTGGGATGCACAGAGCAGTGCTCAGACATTGCTGGGACATTTGTGCACTGCTGTTGAGCTTCCCTTTGTGCAGCAGGGGAGAGGATGGAGGTTTACAGGTGGATGGTTGTTATTTCTATGGCATTGCACAGGTGGTAGAACCATGTCCATTCCCAAACTTATTCCAGGGCATGCGGGAATTTGTGCAGTTGTAGTTCCTGAATTGTGCTATTTAAAACCCTCCTGTAAATGGGGATGTTTTGTAATGCCTGCTGGGGCTGCAGGCAGCATTGCCTTCCTCCTTAGGGGGCAGGTTTAATCACAAGCCTCCCTATTTCCTATCACAAACGTCCTACAAACCATGTCTGGGCATTGCTGTCTCGGCCTGGATCTCAGCTCCTGAGACTGTCAGATGTGAAGCAGCAGCAGCTGGGACAGGGCTGGCTCTGTGTGCCCTCTCTGGGTCTGTGGGCACAGAGTGGGGCAGAGGGATGACTGTGAGAGGGAGGAATTGCCCAGCCACAAGAAAGAGGAAATCAGCTGAAAAGGGGAGATTTGAGAAGCACTGAGGCTGTGGCTGCTTTGACAGTAAGAAGAAACCAAGCTGTCACTGTGCAGATGGGAACTCCAGTAGGAGAGCTGTGGTGGCTTTACAGATGGCAGACAGCAGCTGGAGTGTAGAGCCAAGGGTAGGGGGGGGATCTTCCTCTTAGCAATGCCATGCAAAGAATGATGCAGACTCCTGCAGGGTCGGCTTTGCTGTGTGACCCTGGGTGGAAGCAGCTGGAAGGTCTCAGCCCTTCTGCATTATCCCAGGAACTGGGGCAGTGCTCGGTCTCATCCCACCTCTGCTAATAGCAAATGCAGAATCCCTTATCTGAGTGCCCTTTTCTCTCATGTAGAGTCACCAACCCTGGGAAGTTCACAAAAAGTTTGGGTGTTGTGTTGAGGGATGTGATTTAACTGGGAAGTATTGGTGATGGTTGGACTGGATGATCATAAGATCATCCAGATCATAAGATCTGAGATCATAAGATCATAAAATCATCCAGGTCTTTTCCAACCTTGAAAATTCTATGGAGTTGTAGCAGATTGTGGGGGTGTAGGATATGGGAATATCCGTATGGAAAAGATAGATCCATGTGTGTTCTGGGCTGCACTGAAAAAGGGGTGGCCAGCAGGAGAGGGAGGTGATTGTCCACTCCTGCTCAGCTCTTGTGAGGCCATATTTGCAGCACTGTGTCCAGGCCTGGGAAGGATGTGGAGCTGTTGGGGGGGGTCCAGAGGAGGGCCACTGTGATGATCAGAGGGCTGGAGCAGCTCTCCTATGAGGAAAGGTGGAGGGATCTGGGCTTGTTTAGCCTGGAGAATGGAAGGCTGTGGGGAGACCTCATTGTGGCCTTTGAGTACTTGAAGGGAGCGTATAAACAGGAGGGGGAATGGCTGTTTATGAGGGTGGATAATGATAGGACAAGGGGGAATGGTTTAAAACTGAGACTGGGGAGGTATAGGTTGGATCTTAGGTAGATGTTTTTTGCTCAGAGGGTGGTGACACACTGGAACAGGTTGCCCAAGGAGGCTGTGGATGCCCCATTCAAGGCCTGCAGGCATTCAAGGCCAGGTTGGATGGGCTCTGTCCATGAGCATTGACTGCAGACACTTGGAACTGATCATCACCCTCTGCAGACAGATTTACAGCCCCTGCACAGCTCTATATAACAGTCTTATAGAACTACCTCTAGTAGAAGCAATCTCCACACAGAGATCTTTTCCCAGCGCCCCTTTGTGACATCATAATGCCCCTTTGTGACATCATAACACCCTTTGTGACATCATAATGCACCTTTCTGATGCCATAATGCCCCTTTCTGACGTCATAATGACCCATTGTGATGTCTTAATGCCCCTTTGTGACGTCATAATGCCCTTTGTGATGTCATAATGCCATTTGAGACGTCATAAGGCTCCTTTGTTTTCATAATGCCTCTTTGTGACGTGATAATGCCTCTTTGTGACGTCATAATGCCCTTTGTGACGTCTTAATTCCCCTTTGTGATGTCTTAATGCTCTTTTGTGATGTCACAATACCCCTTTGTGATGTCATAACACCCCTTTGTGACATCACAATGCCCCTTTCAGACGTCATAATGACCCTTTTTGACGTCATAATTCCCCTTTGTGATGTCATAATGCTTCTTTGTGGTGTCATAATGCTTCTTTGTGATGTCATAATGCTACTTTGTGACGTCACAACGCCCTTTGTGACGTCATAATGCCCTTTGAGACGTCATAATGCTCCTTTGTGATGTCATAATGCTCCTTTGTGATTCATAATGCCCTTTGTGATGTCATAATGCCCTTTCTGACGTCATAATGCCCCTTTGTGGTGTCATAATGCTTCTTTGTGAGGTATCTGTGGTGCCATTGATAATGAAGTGTGATGAACTGGAAGGCTTTCAGTAGAATTGCAGCCCTAACATAAACAATGACTTGAACTCTGGAATTCTGTGTAAAATCATTAGCTAGCTTGTGGTCCGGGTCTTCAAACCAAAGGCTGTGAGGTGCTGCTCTTGTTGACGCAGGCTGTGAAAGATGACTTGAGCTCTAAGAGTAATTTCCCTTCTGCTCTTTATATGAACGTCAAATCCACAATTAGAATATTAAGAAGATAATATAAAATTTTGTGCTGCTGGACTGAGGACTTCCATTAGCTGTTAGCCATAGTTTGGAACTTGCAAAGCAATCATATTGGAGCCTTGCTGGGCAACCTGCTCCAGTGTCTCACCACACCCACAGTAAAGCATTTCTTCCTAATATCCAATCCTAATCTACCTTCTTCCCATGTAAAGCCATTTCCCCTCATTCTGTTGCTACCTGCCCTTATGAAAAGTCCCTCCCCAGCCTTCCCTGTAGGCCCTCTTCAGATACTGGAAGGCCACTCTAAGGTCTCCTTGGAGTCTTCTCCAGGCTGAAGAGCCCCATCTCTCTCAGCCTGTGCACATAGTAGAGGTGCTTTCAGCCCTCTCTGATCACCTTCATGGCCCTCCTCTGGACCTGCCTGAACATCTCCAAGTCCTTCTTGTGTTGAGGGCTCCAGAACTGCGTGCAGTGCTCCAGATGGGGTTTCAATGAGAGGAGTGTGGAGGGGCAGCACCACCTCCCTCGACCTGCTGGTCATGCTTCTGTGCTTTAAGCTTATGCTTTAAGGTCCTATATGCTTTAAGGTTTAGATAGTGCAGTCGCCTCACCTCTTCAGGTTTATCTGTGAAGGTCCCTTCCAAGTGAACCGTGCTGATCCAGACAGTTCGGATTGCTCATTAAAGTGTTTTAGTAAGTTGGGCTGGTCCTACGAAGCAGTATGACTGCAGTAAGCAGTGTACATGGTGCGCTGTGAGTACTGCACACATTCCTCTTGGCAGCTTGTGGAACAGAAACTGTGCATTGTTTGGATTGTGTAAGTATTCCTGTTGGTCTCTTGTGATGCTTACCTTCTTAGAGCACCTTTCCTCGTTTGGCTCTACATATTTTGGTACCTTACTTGTTCTGTTTGGCTTAGCAGGGAAGGTCTTCTTCTGAAGCATTCTCAGTCTTGGTCTGGGCAGCATACTTAGAAATGACATGGACGTTACATGAGTGGGTGGTCAAAGGGGGGAAGAACTCACCTTTCTGATCTGTTTCCTTTTAGAACACAGTCCTGGAGAGGATTTGCTTTCCTTGTTTCCTGGAGACTTGGATTCTTAGATGGTTTTGACTGCAGCTATTTCTGATGTTAATTCCTTTTTCTGTACTTTAGTAGCCAAGTGCAAGTGGAGTGCTTTGGGAATTGTCTGAAGTTGCCAGGTTGCGTGTGATCACATATGTAACGTGGAGTTATGTGTGGTGCCAGTGATAATTAAGTGTGATGAACTTGAAGGCTTTCAGTACAATTTCAGCCCTAATGTAAACAGTGACTTGAACTCTGGAATTCTGTGTAAAATCATTAGCTAGCTTGTGGTCCAGGTCTTGAAACCAAAGGCTATGAGGTGCTGCTCTTGTTGACGCAGGCTGTGAAAGATGACTTGAGCTCTAAGAGTAATTTCCCTTCTGCTCTTTATATGAACGTCATATCAACAATTAGAATATTAAGAACATAATATAAAAGTTGTTGCTGCTGGCCTGTGGACTTCCATTAGCTGTTAGCCATAGTTTGGAACTTGCAAACCAATCTTATTTAGACTTTAGTGGTGAAATCTTCTGATGAAATCTTCCTTCTAATTCTGCAAAAGAATCTCGGTGGAACATTTCTGTCTGAAAAGGCTCTGGCATATGAAGATGTGCCAGACTGCAGCCATGTGCCAGATGCGTTTGGATCCATGGAATTTTCTGATGTAGCTTCAGTGTTTGAAGAATCTCCACTCGATCTAAATACTCAGAAAACAAAGCAGGTGTGTGAAGATGTACAGCTAGTTTCTTACAGAAAAAATACAGCTCTTAATCTAGAAATCTGCTTCTCATTGTATCTAGTGCTTACTCCATATTTAAGTATCTAGTGGACCTTGACCAAAGGAAGATAAAGATAGAGCAAAGAAGTATGTTAAGCATAAATTTTGTTGCCTTCTACCTGTAGGCCATGGTTGGTTTGACGTGATCCCTAACTCCCGTGTTTGGTTTGCACAGAAACAGCAAGCAAGGGAACAAGTAAAGGAGTCAGTGAGGATTTTAAAACACAATGGGAAGCGATAAGGCACAGTTAATAAGATTCTGGAGTTAGGCTGGAGGTAGGCAGAGGTTGAAAGGTACCGAAAGAAATTCAATCTTACTGTGTTGGACAACAAAATCCACTGTGATATTATTCAAATTTTTAACTAAACCAAGTGATAATTCATATTTATGTTTAGATAAGCTGGTGAAGGTTAATCCTCAATGGAGAATTGAGATGAACAAATAAAAAAATGGTGTTTGACAGTCTATAAGAAACGAACTTATTCTAGGAGAGAATCAGAGTTTTCAACTGTTTTGTTCAATAGCCAAATAATGTATGATATTTTTATAAGCATTGTGTCTGACCTTCTCAGCTGTTAGAATTTCTTTGACAGTAACTTCTCCGGCTGTGATCAGAAAACCTTTTGTTCCGTCTCTGGCACCATTCGAGGCATGATACTCAACTGGGTGATATGGAATTCACACTGTCAACTCCAGTGACAAGAAAAGTGGCATCTAAGAAGCGTGCAAACACAGAGAATGTTGATGCAGAGTCAGTGTTAAGAAATGAGCTGCCCTTTGCATTTCCTGCTCCAAAGGCCTTCTTTTCGAAGAGCCAGACAGAGAAGCAAGTAGAAGGCATATCTTTTTAGGCGCCTACTTCCAAAGGTATGTTGTATCTAACAAATGGAAACCTAGAACATGTGTAGCTTAGGAATTTTTTACTTTTAATATGAATGCAGTACTTGTAGGTCCTAAAATTCTGAAAGGTTTCAGTGTGGGGTTTATTTGGTCACAGCACATACAGCTGCCATCCTGTACATCTGACAGTGCACTGCAAGCGGTTTAACCATATATCAGGGCATGGTACACGTCTGTTAATGATAGAAGTTCTCACAGTTTCACAAGGAGCATGCCTTGAGATGCATTCAGATAATGAGATAAGTGCTGTGTTCCTAAAACTAGCATGTGTCTCCACTCTCCATCGAGATTTAGTAGATAATTTCTTTAACAATTATGATGAGAGTTTTGTTTTGTTTTTATTTTTTTCTGGGCTATTATTTTGAGTGAAAGAAAAGGGTATGCTTTTATTTAAGCGAGCTTTTGATTGCATCATGCTTCTAAATTAAATGTAACCTACTGAATTCCTCATGATAGCATACGAGTACTTGCGTGTATCTGTTCTCCCTAATAGAGGGAGAAGAGACTCAGTGAACCTGGACAGTGTTACCCAGGGTTGTGAGAACAGCTAAATGATTGTTGAGAACTGGTCAACTCGTGAGCCTGAGACCTGGGATCCTCCATCCTAGGGTGGAACTTTACTGGAGCACGTGGGTGCCACAGCAACAAAAGGACTGTGTACAATAGACTGAGAGTTTGCTGAGTTTCTTGGTTTACAGAAAGCACAACTAACTCAGCAGCAAGTGACGTATTTGGGATAGGAGATGACAGCTGGACTTTGAACCTTAAGGACTGCCAAGAAAGAAGCCATCTGCTCAACCCCTGAGCTGCAAACTGCCAAGGAACTCCATACGTTGCCAGGAATGACAGGAGGGTGCCGACCATGGATACACAGCTACGGACTGATGGTAAACTTGAAACAGCTTGAAGTGAGTAAGGGATATCCAGGGTGCACTGGTGCTCAATATTCAAGAAGCCCATCAATCTACACTGGGCCAAAGGATACCAGTTTTAATATCTCATGCAGTGTTTACTGTATTGGAGGCAAAAGGGGGACATTGGCTTTCACCCCACAGAATCACAGAATCACAGAATTACCCGGGTTGGAAGGGACCTCAAGGATCATGTAGTTCCAACCCCCCTGCCTAGCAGGGCCACCAAACATACGCCTTTACTAGATCAGGTTGCCCAGGGCCCCGTCCAACCTGGTCTTGAACACCTCCAAGGACGGGGCATCCACAACCTCACTGGGCAGCCTGTTCCAGGACCTAACCACCCTTCTAGTAAAGAACTTTCCCCTAACATCCAACCTAAATCTTCCCTCCTTCAACTTAAAACCATTTCCCCTAGTCCTGCTATTATCAGCCCTTTCGAAGAGTTTACTCCCCTCCTGGGAGTAAGTTCCCTTCAGGTACTGAAAGGCTGCAATGAGGTCACCCCGCAACCTTCTCTTCTCCAGGCTGAACAAACCCAACTCCCTCAGCCTGTCCTCATAGGGGAGGTGCTCCAGCCCCCTGATCATCTTCCTGTCCCTCCTCTGGACCCTTTCCAAAATCTCCATATCTTTTTTGTACTGAGGGCTCCGCACCTGGACACAGTACTCCAGATGGGGCCTCACAAGAGCAGAGTAGAGAGGGACGATCACCTCCCTATCCCTGCTGACCACCCCTCTCCTGATGGAGCCCAGGATCCCATTTGCTTTCCGGGCTGCCAGAGCGCACTGCTGGCTCATGTTAAGTTTCTCATCTATCAGGACCCCTAGGTCTTTTTCAGCCGAGCTGCTCTCAAGGACAACTCCTCCCAGCCTGTACAGGTGCCTGGGGTTCTTCCGGCCCAAGTGCAAAACCTTGCACTTTGCTGTGTTGAACCTCATTAGGTTCACCCGAGCCCAGCTTTCCAGCCTGTCAAGGTCCCTCTGAATGGCATCTGTTCACCCCAAAGATTCCCGAAATACCAGGCCATCCTGGTAGAGCAGGGTGATATAGAAATAATTGTAACTACTATTGCCAACCCAGTATCTTTCCTTAGCGGAACTCCCCTGGTGGAGAACCAGGATGACATCACTGCTTTGAAACAACTGATGCTGCACATTACATCCAGTTGGTCGGAGCTGAAGGACGAACCCTTAGAAGATGCAGAAGACGCCTGGTTTACCAGCAGCTGCAGTTTTGTGAGACAAGGAGGCTGTAAGGCAGGACATGCAGTAACTGCTACTGAGCAGGGAATGGAAGCACAACCATCAGCCGTGGGGACTACCCCTCAGAAGGCTGAAATAACTGCCTTGACGAGAGCCTTAATGATATGGACAGATGCTAACTATGTGTTTGGGGTGTCACACGCTCATAGTACCATCTGAAAAGAGCAAGGATTGCTCACACACAAGGAAAAGAGCGTGATGTAAATGTACCTATGTTGTAGGGCACAGTTCTCTATCCAGGCCCAAGTCTGTGTGGGTGTCTCCTCTATCCACAAAGCTGCTCACACTGCAGGAGGCACAGGCTGAGAGGAGAGGCCAGAGCAGCTCTCCCACTGTGACACGGAGCAGCAGGATACAAGTAAAGGAAGGCCCCGCAGCGGTACTGGGAAGGTTCCACACAGTCATCAATTTTTCATCTGAAAGGTAAAGAGGAATTCCCTTTTCTGCCCCTATCATCATTGGTCGGGTGAGTAGCAATGATGCCCGGTGTGCTTCCATCAATGGAGCAGAATAGGCGGAAGGCTGGGGTGCAGGCTTTCCTCTGCTGAGGTGAGTGGGGGCTCAGGGTGTTGCTCAGTGGTAGATTTGTTCACACTGAGTTCTAACAGGAAACTTGCTCAACATCGAAGGCCTTGCAAAAGTCTGGCTGAGTGATGTCAGTTGCTTTTCCTTTCCCTACTGATGCTGTCACTCCACTGTAGAAGGCCACCAAAGCGACCAGGCTGCATGTCTCCGTTTCCGCTGTTTCTCCATTTCCTTCTTGTTGCTCCCTGTAACCAGCAGGTTCAGCCATGCTGCTTTCCTGCCTCCTCTGCTGTGTTTCGTGTGGTCGGGATGGAGCTCAGAGCTCCAGCTCTGAGAAAGGTTTTCTGAGAAAGTTACCATCTCTTTTCCATTCCTTTACCCCTAAAAACAGTTTTCCAGTGTCTCTCATGCAAGAATTCTTTGAACAGCCTGCAGCTGACTCTCCTGAAGCTCAGGGTCCTGACTTTGCTTTTTGCCAGGCACACATTCCTTGAGATGAGGAACTCTAGGAGGGCATGGTCACTACAGCCCTGACCACCTCCAGTCTTAACCCCTGCTGTTCAGCATGTCCAGTAATGCTTCCCTTCTGCTTGGTGTGCTTAATGCTTGGCCCACAAAGTTATTGTCAGTGCACTCCAGCAGGCTCTCAGACAGTTTGCAGCAACTGGGATTGGTGCTGGGTGGTTGCTGGGAGCTGTCTCAGCAGAAAAGCTGGGCTGGGGTGGGCGTGCTGTGTCAGTCCTCATCGCAGCTGGCAGAGAGAGTTAGAGGAGGGTGATGGGTGCTGCCTGCTCTCAATGCTGCTGCACTGAATTTGGGGCACAGCAGCACACTGGTGAGTGAGCTGGGAGGGAGACGGACTGCTGCTGTGCATGGCTAGGCCAGAGCTGGAGGATTGTCAAACACGTGAGTCATGCTGGTGCAGCCATTGCAGCTGCAGCAGGAGTAGAAGACAAAGAGGTTTTGTAGAGGACAGAGGGTGGTGACTCATGGTTTGATGTCCAGGTGGAGGCCGATAACAAGTGGTGTCATCCAGGAGTCTGTCTTGGGACCAGTGCTTTTTTACATGGTTATCAGAGACACCAATGATGCAATGGAGTGCACCCTCTGCTGTTTGCTGAGTGGTGCGGCTGACGCAGTGGAAGGAAGGGATGCCATTCAGAGGGAGCTCAACCGAGAGGTTGGCCTAGGTGAATTTAATGAGGTTCAACACAGCAAAGTGCAAGGTTTTGCACTTGGGCTGGAGGAATCCCAGGCATTTCTACAGACTGGGAGGAGCAGTCCTTAAGAGAAGCCCCGCAGAGAAGGACCTGGGGGTCCTGGTGGATGAAAAACAGAACGTGAGCCATCAGCGTGCTCTTGCAGCTCAGAGAGCAAATGGTCCCCTGGGCTCCATCAGAAGAGGGGATGGCCAGCAGGGACAGGGAGGTGATTGATCTTCATGATCCTTGAGGTCCCTTCCAACCCGGGCCATTCTATGATTCTGTGATTACACTCGCTGTCAGAAATAACGGCAGCTGTACAGATGTTGGATATATTTTGGGACAGTTCTTGTAACCAGTTGATTTTAAGACCTTGCCCGAGTCAAGAGTCTAAATTGAGTGTCAGAAGAAAGCTGGTAAAGTGGCTATTGCTCATTCTTTTTCATTTGCTGATTCTTTCATTCGGGTTCCTTTTCCAAAGGAGATTCTGGTGATGGAAGCAATTGAAGAAAGAACCAAAGCAGCTCTTGCCAAGAGTGCTTGAAGTCCCTGTGGAGAGAAGCAAAGAACTTGGGCTTCCTCTGGGATGCGCCCCACCATGTCTCAGGAAGGAGACAACTGCTGTTCCACTTTCTGCTTTGTGTGTGGAAAGGTACGTCTGGGTTTTCTTCTACTTGTTTTTCTTTCTTTTTCTGGCTTTGAAGGAGAAGGGGTGGAGCAAGGGGAGACCCACTGGTCATTTGTTAACTCAAGAGCAGGATGGATTCTGCATTGACTGTGAAAAACCTGGGCTAGTAGCATGGGCATATTTCAGGCTGGACTCTTCTTTTGCTGCTTGGTTTCCTTTTGGCTACAGGGAGACAGCTGTCTAAAGGTGTGTTTTCAAACCCACTCTCCAAAACCATGTTTCATTGTTGCAGGTGGTTCAGTGTGCTCTTGCAGGGTAGATGTGTTTGCTGTAGAATCTGAATGGTTTCTGTTCCTAGGGGAGGACTGGGAGGAGGTAGTGAGAAGAGAATTCAATGCCTGAGTTGTATCTTAGTGAGAAATGTTGGCATGAGGTGCTGAAAGTCTTGAGTTGTCAAAGGCCAGTGAGGCTCAGACTCCTTAACCTGCTGGAGCAGGGTGGAAGCAAGGAGTGGGCACTGCCGTCACACAAGCTGCACTTGGTTCTGGTCTGCCAGGTCTGTGCTGGCCTGGATTTCTTCTGAGAAGTTTGTTGGAGCTGCTTGGAGTAGTGAAGGGTGGGGAAGAAGTGCTGCTCCAGAGCTATGAGACGTGCAGCTCCTTCTGAAGTGCTCCTGAGAAGGACGGAGCGCATTTGCTGCAGCTTTCTCTGCAGATGTGCTCCTCACCTTGAAATCCTCGTGGTTTGTCCTCAGCTCCTGACCACGGCCTGTTCTCTGTTTTGCAGGCTGATAACATGCAGAAGCTGCAGCTGGTGCGTGCTATGTCATCTTTAAACGTACCAGCATTTGCGGCAGCCCATGTTATTAAGAGCCACGTCGCCCAGGGGCCAGATGAGCTCTCTCTGGAGGTAAGCAGTTCCAGGCGTTCCGTGTTGTCGTGCATAGAAGAGGGCAGTCCTTTCTGCTTTGTTTTCCTACCAGATTTGCTGAATCTGGGATTGATGTTTCAATCTCTTGCAGGTCGGAGATCTGGTGAGCATTGTTGATATGAGGACATATCAACAGGCTGAGCCCCTGGTGGAGAGGCAAGCGTGGCTTTGAGGTAGGCACACGTTTTTGACTAGAGAGCACAACTTCAGTAGAGTTGGGAATCTCAGCTTGGAGCTGCTCTGCCTGCACAGGATGGCTGCTGGATGCAAACAGTTGCCCTGTGTCACTGTCAGTGGACCTTCCCTTTGGCTCTGGGCTCGGGCTAATGCTCACCTGTCTTTTTGTTCTAATTACAGGTTGGGCTTTTCCCTGGTGAGTGCATGGAACTCATCAGCGGAAAAGTTCCCGATTCCCTCCTCAATTCATTGCCAAAGCCAGGTGCGTAATTTACATTTGACAATGCGAGTTAGTCAAATAGGGTCAGAACGTTACTTTCAGGGGGTTTGTTTATGCCCAAGTTCAGCAAGCTTAGAAAGAGAACTACAGTAATCTCCTTGGGCACCTCCAGGGATGGGGAAAATCCATTCTTGCGTGTCCTTGTTGGGAATGTTCTTCCCGTTGTTACATGCTCTGTCGAATGCATTGCGCTCAGCTTCGTCCAACCGAGCCAGGCCTGAAATGAACTGGTTTCTTTGTTTTGTTGCGCAGAGCCAAAGAAATGGGGCAAGCTCATCAACGGCCTTTGTTCCCTGGTGAAGGTCAGCCCTGGGAGAGCAAAGCAGCCTGAGCCTCCGACATTCTCCGGATCCATGTCCTTGCTTGACATCGTTGAGAGGTATTTAGCCTTCAGGACTTGAGGGCTGAGCTGTAGGAATGGAAGCATCCTCTGCTGTTTGAAACAGAGGGCGTTTCTAAGCTGTGTTTCAGCAGAAAGCAGGCAGTGCCCAGAACAGGCAACTTTTGGCCAGGGCTCGGTGCAGCTCTTCCATCACCCTGCACCACGTCTGACAGCATGCTCTGTTTTCTCTGCAGAATGAGTTCTCCCAGGAAGAGGGCAGAGTCAGCAGCTGGCAGTTGGTGTTCCTGCTTCTGCCTGGGCAAACCATCCCCTGTGGCCAAACACCAACTGCAGAGCAGTGCCAGGGAGCCCTCTGAAGCAGAAGTCTTGGTCCTGGCAGGTAAGGGTGCAAGTCCAGCTTACAAAACACTGCTTGTCAGCAACACAGGTAGAATTCATGCTTTCAGTGGGCTTGTACCTCCTTCTGGCGTTCAAGCCCGTGCCTGACATCTTCAGTTGATCCCTGTCTTTCCCAAATGAGTCTCTTGTCAACACAAGAGCTGGACCTGCACGTGGATCACTTTCAAGACAGTGACACTGTTGCTAGAAGCCTATTTGCTTCTGCCCACCACCACTACATAGCCAAATGTCAAGAATCTCCATGGTTCATCTTGCGAACGTTCGACACTAACTGCTGTACATCTGCTCCTTCCTAGGTGACCCGAGCCCTTGTATATCCCCAAGACGCAGGGCATGTTACGATGACGCATCTTCCATCAATGAAGAGTTGTTACTAAGCACAGAATGCTGCAGTTCAGATGAAAGCCTTCCGTATAACATCAGCTATCAAGAGAAGAAGGTCATCATCGTTGAAGCCTTCATTCATCCCATCCCTACTGAAGCTGCTGACCTGAGCCCACCAGACACCTCAGGCACCAGCCTGGACTCAATGTCTCTGCAGTGCAGCCCAGCCCAAGCACAGCCTGAGTGCCCCGACAGCAGCACCACCATGCAGGCTCAGGTCAGCATCACCGAGGAGAAGCTGAGCATCTCGCAGGGGGGCACAGAATCAGGACACGAGTCCCAGGCTCCGGGCAACAGCATGGTCTCTGAGCAGCTCTCATGATTACAAGAGAGGATGAGTCCCATCTTTCCTCCAGACCTCACACCCCCTCCTTTCTCCTATTGAATAAAGGCACGCTCGTGCTCAATCAATGCCTTGACTGAATTCCGAGTTTTCATTCGCAGAGATTGGGATGAGTGCAAGAAACTGCAAGGCAGCTCAGCTTACAACACTCTGGCTGTGGGGTTTGTGCGGCCGAGCTCTGGGTGTGTTCCCATTTTGCCTGACTTTGGGATGCCTGCAGCGAGAGCTCTGCTGCCGTTGTGTATGGCAGCAAATAGTCTCTAGCATCCTGGATGCTGCTCATGAAAACCCCAAGCTTCCTGGCTGTGGCTGTGATGCTTTTCAGGGCCTTTTGATGCTCTTTGATGCCGTGGCTGCTCCCTAACACCTCTGTCCTCCCGCCGTGTCCATTCCTGGCTCCCACCTGTGAGCTGTCCCTGCAGATCATCTCTAGCCCTGCCATCATCGCGCTGCAGCAGGAGGAGCTCGCCCTGACCAACATCAGGCAGTGCTGCCTGCCTCTCTCACTCTCTAGACCAAGTGTAACTACGCTGTCATGGAGACAAATGCTTTCTGTCACATCCTCCATCCCTGCAGACATTTACCGGTAGGTGGCTCTTGCAGAAGAAGATTCAAGCAGCAGAACCTTTTGCTCAGCTACAGCACACAAATGCTACAAAAGCAGGAATAACCCGCAAGCTCTGGGTCTGTTTGTCTTGCACAGGCATGCACTAACTGCGTTTGATGGTACCCCCCATCCTTGATTTCCTTCCCTGCTTCTTGTCTGATGACGCTGCTGAGCCAGGAACAAGCTGCCCAGTGTGGCAGAGCATGGTGCAGGGCTGTGCTGGGACCTCCTCCCCTTCATCTGCTGCAGATCAGTGCCACACACGTGCCATTGAGATGCTCTGGCACGGGATGTGCCTCCAACCCAAAGCTCCTTCCCACGTCCCAAGGAAAAGCAAAGCAACCCAAGCATCTCCAGCAAAGCTGCCCAGCAGACAGCAGGGAATGCAAACAGCTTCTGGCTGCTCCCCTGCACTCCTGTCCTAAGTAATAGACCCCATGAGGACTGGCTGGGAAATCAGTGCATGACACATGTGAGTGTGCACAGGATTGTGCAAAGCAGTGGGGTTCCATGAGTTTGTGTGTGTGTGTATCTCGGCTGTTATGAAAGCATGGGAAGACTGCCTTACTGAGTCCCAGATAATTACTTATCCTCAAATGATTTTTCCTGGCCAAATTTAAAGCCTCTTACAGGTAATCGAGACCAACAGGCTGTTGTTGCACAATCAACAGGCACAAACTAGATGAATAGCTGAGGAAAATAAAGCATCATGCCAAGGGTACTAGATAAGTGAGCAGCTTGAGATCTGCACATTTATGTGATACTCATGGTCTTAGACAATATTTGCTTAGTGAGGTCACATAGAATGAAAGTAAAATAGAAGAAGTGCAATTGGTCTCAGTTCACACAGCTGGCTGGTTTGTCTCAGGCTAATCCTGAACTGCCTCAAGCGACTGCTTTGGTGCTCTACAGAACAGCAACTTCAGAGATCTCTTTCTATTACTAAGTTTTTGAAAGAGCAATTTGCTCTGTTAATTATCCATCATTTCTGTGCAGTCTGTTTTGTCAGACTTGTCTTTAGCTTCCAAGTTGTATGTGAAGAATTGTTTCCGTTGTAATGCACAATGTACTAAAAATTGAGAGATGAAAATGTGAAGAGTTTTTCCAGCTTTGATTTCATGTCTGGAATTTTGGAACCCACTACTTGCAGTTGTTAATCTGTCCAAACTGGTCTGGTTTGGGATGCCCTCATCCTTCTTGAATCGCTGTTAAAGGCGGAGCAATTCCTACAAGTGCCATGGCCCCACTGTTGTTCTAATTCTTGTTTCTTTGTTTTCCACACGCTGCTTTTCAAGCCTCCTTTTTCTTTACAGTCAAAGTGAGAACTGCACTGTGAGGTGTCTGAACCTTGTTGTGCCTGTACATAAATAGAACAGCAGCAAAGCTAGACAGGTGACTGTGCTGACAGCTCTCGTAGCCAGTAACACGTAACTGTGCTAAATCCCTTGTGACGGCTTTGATTTCATTTTTGCCAGTGAAATCCTTGTAAAAGGAAGTGCAGCAGTGTGATGAGCTAAGGTGAAGATGCTGGTTTTAGTAGTGCTCTAAGCTGAGTGAAAGGGCAATTGAATGAGGGTTATATGCTTTCTCTGGGACGATAAGGCTCTTTTTCCTGAGGGAAAGAGCCAGCTTTTCATGGGCTATATGTGGGCTTTGGCAAGGGCAGACAATCCAGTCTGTCAGGAAGCCATTTGAGGTGCTTCAGGTTTGTAAGCTTGTCTTTTTGTTTTTCAGGCGGATATTTGGAGCATGGGTGTAGTGCTGTATGCTCTGCTGTGTGGGTTTTCCCTTTGGATGATGACAATATGATGGCACTCTACAGGAGGATACCAGTGGGTATCAGTGGTGCTAGAATACACTGAGAAGGGAAATAGCTGAGCTTGACAAGAGGCCTTGCTTTTCGGATGGCAGAACATGCTGAGCTGTGAGTAGAAAGGCCTGTCTGCTGAATATTGTCCCTGTTTTTGCTGCTTTGTCTACCAGTATTTAGTGGAATTGGTTCTACGCTTGGTTGGCCTATGTGGCACTGTAGCCTAATTCTGTACCATGATAGCATACAGAATTTAAGGAGAAGTATTTTCTTGCCAATGGTCTGGATTTTTTGTATCTGGTTCTTCAACTGGCTGCTCCCTATAATATCTGTAGTAAAAATATAGACACATCATTTGATTTCCCTGAAATGAATGTTCCTAAATGCCAGCTCTTCTCATGTCTACAAAGATCAAAGTTCTGCATTTGCTATTAGAATTTCCTCTTCCAGAATCAGGAGGTAATGTAGGACCCCACAGATTGCCTTCAGAATCCAGCAGTTAGTTCTGTTTCCTTTCGGAGTGCATAACAACCTGAGCAAATGAATTGAATGACGTGGCTTATTAGTCTGGTACAAACTCTGCTGTACACTGAAACTTGGTCCATTTGTAAGCAGGACTTTTTCCATCTCTGCAGGACAGCAGAAAACCCTTTGTGCTAATCATGATGCCAAGAAGCAGAATGCGGCAAATGGCAGATGATCCAACTGCTTCAGGTGTTCATTTCCTTAAAACTGAATAGTTTTGGACTGAGAGTTTGTAAGCAGAACGGAGCTCTTAAAGCTGTCAGAGACTATTTCTGCACTGTTCAATTCTATCTGCACAACATACACAGGATCTCAGAACTGCGTTGCTTGAATTGGTGGAACTTGTTGAAGTGAACTGGGATGAGCAAGTTTTAGAACTTAGTCAGAATGCAGTAAAAAATGGATAATCTCATGAGTATTAAGGTACAGGCTTGCTATTTCTGCACTGAATTTGTTTTTATTTTACATGGCTGTGATCTGAAAGTTGCTTGAAACGCAGGCACCTAGGCACTGTTGTGTAACTGAATTTCACACGATAGGTCCTGAAATATCCTGGAATCAAAAACTCTGACTTGTTTTAAGTCTGCTGCTTGAGTCTAATCAGGGTCATAGTGTCTGTGTGCAGTGTTTCTTTCCCTGTAATGCTCCACATCATTTCATTTTGGGAATATTGAAGGAAATGGACTATGTGCCATAACTGTTGTTAGAACAAAGTATGTCTGGTGTGATCTTATGCATAGGTTCTGTAACTGCTCTTCACAGCTCAGGTGTTTGACCTTCCTTTTGGTGAAGTGATGAAATACTGCTGGTTTCTATTTGTGCTTCTAGGCACCTTGAAGCTCTTAGGAATAGAACAATTGTCTCCAGTTCTTTTCAATGATATCAGTAACAGCTCGAGTGTTGCTGCCCACTAGGTAGACCCAAAGAAGCAGATTACAGTGAAACAACACACGAGCTGGACCTGAATGAGGATCACTTTCAAGACAGTGGCTATGCTGCTTCAAGCCTACTTGCTTCTTCCTGCCGCCACTCTATTACCAAGTATCAACAACCTTTCATGATTCAACTTGCAAATGTTTGAAACTAACCCTTGTGTTTCTATGCCTTCCTAGGTGATTCGAGCCCTTGTCAACCCCAAAGATCCAAACCAAGCAGTGTCTTTCCATCAATGGAGAGTTCTTATTAAGCATGAATCGCTGCAATTCGGATGACAGCCTTCCACATGGTAACAGTGATGGACACAAGGGGCTCATCCACGTTCATGCTCTCATATCTCCTGGCTCTGCTGAAGCTCCTGACCTGAGCCTGCCAGACACAGCAGTCACCTGCCTGGATTGTGACCCAGCGCCTTTGCAGTGCTGCCCATCCCAAGCACAGCCCGAGTGTCCCAGCAGCAGCACCACCATGCAGGAGCAGGGCAGCATCAGTGAGGTGAAGCTGAGCATCTTAGATGGGGACTTAGAGTCAGGCTGCCAGTCCCAGGCACCAGGCAGCAGCACCAGCTCTGAGCCACTCTCATCTTGACAAGAGGAGTCCCATCTTCACCCTTGACCTCTCAAGCCCTCCTGTCTTTTATTGAATAAAGTCACTCTCATGCTCAGTCATCGCCTCGACTGCATTCTGAGTCTTCAATCACAGGGATTGGGATGAATGCAACAAACAGCAAGGCAGCTCAGCTTGCAATGCTATGGCTGTGGGGTTCGTGCAGGCAGAGCTCTGGGTTCCCATTTTGCCTGGCTTTGGGATGTCTGCAGCAAGATCTCTACCATTTTGTATGGGAGCAAATAATCTCTAGCATCCAGGTTGCTGCTCATGATATATCCCAGTCTTCCTGGCTGTCACTTTGTGATACTTTTCAAAGCCTTCTGATACTCTTTGATGCCTTGGCTGCTCCCTAACACCTCTGTCCTCCTGCCATGTTGACTCACGTCTCCCACTTTTAAGCTGGCTTTGCAGATCATCTCCAGCCCTGTCATCATCACGCTGCAGCAGGAGGTGCTCACCTGGCCCAATGTCTGGCAGTACTGCTTGTTCTGCAGATGAGCAGCTGCCTCCTCATCTCTTCAGCTACAGTAGTTTTTCTCAGGGCAGTTAGATGCAGTCATGCTCCTCTGGATTTGGTGTGTTAAATCCATGCTGCATGGCAGCAGTCAGTGCAATACAAAGGTGTTCTGTGTGCCATAGCATTTCTCCAGGGGCTGCCAAAGGTAGAAGCACAACACAGCACCATCCTTCTGACAGTAATGTCTGTGAGTGTTAGACATGTGAGCACTGCATCATCCCCAGCGTGTCAGTGCTTTTCCACACCAACCTGACTCTCACACTCTGCACTGAATGTAACTCTGCTCTTGTGGAGACAAATGCTTTCTGTCACATCCTCCATCCCTGCAACCATTTGCCGGTAGGCAGCTCTTGCAGAAGAATCAAGCAGCAGAACCTTGTGCTCACCCTACAGCATGCAAATGCTATGAAAGCAGAAATAACCTGGCATGCTCTGGGTCTGCAAGGCTGCACAGATGGGAGAGGTAGATTGTGTTTTTGCAGTGGAAGTTTCCAGTATTTTCAGTACATAGTGTAGGCCCTAACTGAATGTATAACCCTCTTGTAAAACAGCTGTATAAGTAGTTTTTCCACCAAGAAAGTTGCTGAACAGAATTAAGTTCAGACTGGGGGCATTCTGACATGGGGAGAATTGAGACAAGCACAAGATAAATACAGGGTGGGTAGAGCCCAGCACAGGACAGAATGAATGTACTGACTTTTGGAAACATTGCCCTTCTCTGTCCGCAGAAAAGTACAAGGCAGACCTAAAAACAAGAGGTTGGTAATTGACCTTCTATGGAAATGAATCCTAGCCACAGTCTCGAGGAGTCTGTGAGCCTGAGATGCTCAACCAATGAGAGCCATGAGAGCATCACCTGCAGTGGGTTTAGGGCACAGAACAGAATTGATTTCACTGACTGGTGTGCAGTTTCTCCCTTGCCAATAGGGGATGTGCGCGCAGTATTGCAATAATGAATAAGCACTGCTGCTATCGCTGCCATCTTTGCCTAACTAGAAATCTTTGACTTTGAGAGTTTCTCACACAAGGGGAGAGGGTAAGAAAGTAAAGAGGCACAGAAAACTAAGGGAAACTGCTCTTCTTTATCTTATCTATAAAAATTGATACGATGCTGTTGTGCATTTTTTTTTAATTTTATTTTTAATTTTTTGCTAATGTCAGTTAGATTGTTTTAAAATATCCACACACCAAAATCTGACTACCAAGCAAATGTAATGAAAATGAAATGAAGGTGAGTTAGTGGAAAGCACAAGGCCATATTATATTAGGCTCCAGCAAATTTACAGGCAGTCACTGCACGAAGAGGTAGATCTGAGTTGCACATTATATGATTCCCACAAAGATTAAGGAAATCTGAAGCTTTCAGTATATTTTTTTAATTCTTTTTTCATTTCATTTTTAAACACCTGACCCAGACCCCAACCCTCACAGGAGCTGTAAAGATAACAGCATTAACCAGCAATGTAACTCTAATCCTAACCCTTACCCTGATTCTAAAATCGTCCCTAACTCCAAATGCAACAACAAAAATGATGCTAGAAGTTTGTAGCAAAAGGAACCTTAACCCTGATCATAATCCAAAAAAAAAAATCATTATGGTAACAATAATCTTTACCTTAAGAGTAATATTAATCAGAGCCCAGATGATGCCTGCATCCAATCAGAAGCATGCTTTGCATTATTTAAGAGTTGTATTTTTTCCAATGAACTCTCTCTATTATCACGTTTATAAAGTAACAGAGTCTGTTCTTTTTCTCCTGACACTGTGCCTTACTCCTGACATCCCCTGGAAATGACCCAGATAGGGCACCATCAAAGTAATGCTAATAGTAATGTCAATCCTAAGGGTATCTCTAGCCTCAGTGTTAATGGGACGCTAACAACAATCCCAACAGCCTTAAACATTCTGGTGGTGTGAAAGAGGTGCTGCCTTGCACATGCTGGGCAGTCCCATTGCCTGTTAAATGCAGGCGGCAGCGTAGAAACATGATGCCCGTGGTCAGAATGCCCTGTGGCAGATCCTGGCACCGGAGAACTGACCGGAGAACCATGAGAGAACTGACAACAAATCACGCGACATCAGAACCGACCCAGTGGTTATTTACAAGCCTTGGGAGACCCAGACAGGATCTCAGAGTGGTGAATGTAGGTACAGAAGTTGTTACTACTCTGTTTTCTTCTAAAAGAAGTGTTTTTTTTTCATCTCAGAAGTTGGGGGGGGAGGGGGGGGGGGGGCGGGAAAGGGATATCAATTTAATTACTCATTAATTTATTGACAGACATTCACGTTTGCTACGTTTGGAGAAGTTTTTATTTGTTTGCTGTGGTTTGATTTTTTTTTTTCTTTTTTTTTTTCCCCCTTCCCTCCTCTTCCATCTTTGTGTTCTTCCCCTATAATCAAAAGAACGGATCCCCAGGGTCTGTCCCGCAGACGTTCTTTCCGTGGTCTCTGCTGCCACCTGCTGGCCAATAAGCGGAACTGCCACTGTTGGGCGTTTGGTGCCGCAGGAAGCACAACGCAGATCTGAGTTCTGACCGGTCTACGCAGCAAATCCGCCAATCTTTATTGCGATAAGCCCTCCAGACAAGAGCATAAAGTCTTTGCCTGAGGGCAGGGTTAGTAGTAATGGATGTCAGTTTTGAAATTTCCAGTCCATTCACCATAGCACTTTCTGCCTCCATGTCCCATAACCAGAGCAGCTATGCTGGCATGCTCTCTTGGTTTCTGTCTAAACCACTGTACTATATCCATCAGTTCAGCTGCTGTATTATGGGCAGCAGGGTTTGGGGGGTGGACACTGGTCAGGGCACTCCCACCAGCCTATCCTGCATTTTTTTTTTTTTTTTTTTTTCATTTTTGGGTTACAATCAGTCAGATCTCAAATAGATCTAGTCCAAATGGAACCTCAAAATCTGACCTTTTAGTGCCTTCATTTACAGAGTCCATTTTATACAGATTCCCTTGTACAGGGTCCCCATGGTCCTCCAGACAGTTGTTACTGATCTTCCATAGGAGAATGATTGAATTAGGTTTTTTCCCATCAAAACTGCCACCTGTCTTTCCAATTTTTCAACACTATCATTCAATAGCTGATTTGCATCAGCCTGAGCCTCTTCAGTTATGTTCAGACAGTTCAAGGCCATTAAAAGTGGCCATGCCACCATGAACACAGCTAACTGTCATTCTCAAGTTGTAAGTATGTCTTTGCTAAGACCATGGAAATACTCAGTCAGGTGGGCCAGGGACTCATGGACCCTCCCTCCGTCCCACACAGGGCCCCATTTTTCAGTGACAGAAGCAGTGCTGCATTTTGAGGATCCTAGGAATCCCAGGACATGCCCTGACAAAAGGTCATTCAAAGGGTAGTCTTTCCCCATCCAAACAACTCCATGATATTCACAGAATCACAGAATTGTAGGGGTTGGAAGGGACCTCCAGAGACCACTGAGTCCAGTCCCCCTGCCAAAGCAGGTTCCCTACACCACAAAAGAGGTACGAAGAGGTAGATCTGCGTTGCACATTATATGATTCCCACAAAGATTAAGGAAATCTGAAGCTTTCAATATATTTTTTTAATTCTTTTTTCATTTCATTTTTTAAACACCTGACCCAGACCCCAACCCTCACAGGAGCTGTAAAGATAACAGCATTAACCTGCAATGTAACTCTAATCCTAACCCTTACCCTGATTCTACAGGGGACTGTCTGAAACGGACATCAATTCAATTACTCATTTATTTATTGACAGACATTCAAGTTTGCTACGTTTGGAGAAGTTTTTATTTGTTTGCTGTGGTTTGGTTTTTTCTTTTTTTCTTTTTTTTTTCCCCCTTCCCTCCTCTTCCATCTTTGTGTTCTTCCCCTATAATCAAAAGAGAACGGATCCCCAGGGTCTGTCCCGCAGACGTTCTTTCCGTGGTCTCTGCTGCCACCTGCTGGCCAATACACGGAACTGCCACTGTTGGGCGTTTGGTGCCACAGGAAGCACAACGCAGATCTGAGTTCTGACCGGTCTACGCAGCAAATCTGCCAATCTTTATTGTGATAAGCCCTCCACATGGCATTGCGCATGCACTCGAACACGCAACAGGCATAGATTTCTCTTAACTCCTTGAGGAGCAGGCAAGCAGAACAACTGAGCGCACCACTGCTTGTGATTGGGCCACCCCCATCATAGAGATGTGTGTTAGATCTTTTACCCACCCCTGGACTGGCCTTGTTGTTTAACGATAACCTCTGAAATCTGAGCTACTGGTTCTACCACCTGTAGTGTAGAATAGGTAGCCAATAAATGCTTTTCAACTGTGATGTATCTTTATTCTGCTCCATGCCAAACCTGTGGCCAAAACCTCATAGGGGTTCACAAAGAACTCTGGCTCTGCCAGAGCCCCCATCCAGACCCTTCTTGAGTTACATTCACATCTAGTTTGGCTGAAAAGGTTGGACTATAAATACTCAGTGCTTGGGCCTGTTTAACAGATATTTTTTCCTGATTATGCTGTCCATCGATCTTTTTAAACTGAACTCCTGCTCTAATCTGGTCTTTAAACATTTGTTGTCTCAAGACCCTAATGGGTCCAGACTGGATTACCTTAGGGGCTGGACGCCTAAGTCATGGCAGCAGATGGTTCTCTGCCTTTCTCAGACCTTTCCACCACCATTCAGAGCCTGCATCTGGCCGTAGGCACTCTTGTCTCCCCATCAATTGGGCAGCCTGTTGTATTACAGCACCTGAGGGCCACTGGGGGGTTCAGTATGGATAACATAGACCCATACTGATGTAAAGGTGATGGCTGTAGGATGAGATCCCTCGTTCCTGATGAAAAATTTATTGACTGGGCTCTCAAAATCATCTTCATAGATTGCCTCTTTCATGCCTAATTCTCTAATATAATTTTGTTAGTCCTCCATAGAGGACCACAGGCTGATATTTAATGGTATGTCATTCTTATTTGGCCATGTTATATGACACACAGCCATAAATCATTCACTGATCAAATGGCTATCCTCATTATGTTGGACAGAGCATACAGTCTTTGCCTGAGGGCAGGGTGAGTAGTAATGGATGTCAGTTTTGAAATTTCCAGTCCATTCACCACAGCGCTTTCTGCCTCCATGTCCCATAACCAGAGCAGCTATGCTGGCATGCTCTCTTGGTTTCTGTCTAAACCACTGTACTATATCCATCAGTTCAGCTGCTGTATTATGGGCAGCAGGGTTTGGGGGGTTGGATACTGGTCAGGGCACTCCCACCAGCCTATCCTGCATTTTTATTTTTTTTTTTTTCATTTTTGGGTTACAATCAGTCAGATCTCAAATAGATCTAGTCCAAATGGAACCTCAAAATCTGACCTTTTAGTGCCTTCATTTACAGAGTCCATTTTATACAGATTCCCTTGTACAGGGTCCCCATGGTCTTCCAGAGAGATGTTCCTGATCTTCCATAGGAGAATGATTGAATTAGGTTTTTTCCCCATCAAAACTGCCACCTGTCTTTCCAGTTTTTCAACACTATCATTCAATAGCTGATTTGCATCAGCCTGAGCCTCTTCAGTTATGTTCAGACAGTTCAAGGCCATTAAAAGTGGCCATGCCACCATGAACACAGCTAACTGTCATTCTCAAGTTGTAAGTATGTCTTTGCTAAGACCATGGAAATACTCAGTCAGGTGGGCCAGGGACTCATGGACCCTCCCTCCGTCCCACACAGGGCCCCATTTTTCAGTGACAGAAGCAGTGCTGCATTTTGAGGATCCTAGGAATCCCAGGACATGCCCTGACAAAAGGTCATTCAAAGGGGTAGTCTTTCCCCATCCAAACAACTCCATGATATTCACAGAATCACAGAATTGTAGGGGTTGGAAGGGACCTCCAGAGACCACTGAGTCCAGCCCCCTGCCAAAGCAGGTTCCCTACACCACGTTGCACAGCTCAGCATCCAGGCAGGTCTTGAATATCTCCAGAGAAGGAGATTCCACAACCACCCTAGGCAGCCTGTTCCAGTGCTCTGTCACTCTCACCGTAAAGAAGTTATTGCACACATTAGTGCAGAACTTCCTATGGTGCAGTTTCTGTCTGTTTCCCCTTGTCCCGTCTCCACACACTGCTGAAAAGAGTCTGGCATCAACACTTTGCCCCCCACACCTCAAATATTTATAGAACCTGGATCCTGTCCCCTCTCAGCCTTCTTTTCTCAAGGCTAAACAGACCCAGTTCCCTCAGTCTCTCCTCATTGGGGAGATGCTCCAGGCCCTTCACCATCTTAGTGGCCCTCTGCTGGACTCTTTCTAAGAGATCCCTGTCTTTTTTTCACTGGGGAGCCCAGAACTGGACACAATATTCCAGATGAGGCCTCACCAGGGCAGAGTAGAGGGGGAGGATCACCTCCTTCGACCTGCTGGACACGCTCTTTTTAATGCACCCCAGGATGCCATTGGCTTTTTTGGTTACAAGGGCACACTGCTGGCTCATGGTTAATCTGTCGTCCACCAGGACGCCCAGGTCCCTCTCAGCAGAGCTCCTCCCCAGCAGCTCTTCCCCCAGCCTGTACTGGTGCATGCAATTATTTCTCCCTAGGTGCAAGACTCTACACTTGCTTTTGTTAAACCTCATCCGGTTTCTTACTGCCCGGCTCTCCAGCCTGTCCAGGTCTCGCTGAATGGCAGCACAGCCTTCAGGTGTGTCAGCCAATCCTCCCAACTTCGTGTCATCAGCAAACTTGCTGAGGGTGGTCATTGATGAAGATGTTGAACAAGACCGGACTGAGCACAGACCCCTGGGGGATGCCGCTCGTTACAGGCCCTCAGCCAGACACTGCACCGCCAACGACAACACTCTGCACTCTGCCAGTCAGCCAATTCTCGACCCACTTCACTGTCCAATCACCTATCCCATACTTCCTCAGCTTTGTTATAAGGATGTCATGGGAGACTGTATCAGTTATAGAGGTTATAGAGTTCAATTCCTGTAGTCAATTTGGCGGCCCAGGTGGGACCAGCTCTGTTCGCTGCAGGACCAGCTGAGAGGGAGACACTTTTGGCGCACCCTGAGATTTCTCTGAAGGACTCCCTTCCTCACCTGATCACTGCAGGGACAGACAAGGACCACCCATAGGTGGACCAGGTATGTGTATGGTAAGTGGAGCCCATATGTCTTGAGGAGACATCCTACACAGTTTACAGCCATACGTGCTGCTCCCAGGGAGGTGAGCTCATGGCTTTGGTTGCCAGCTGGGGTAGGAAGACTCCTTGGGTGAGTTCCTATGAAAGGGAACTGTATGTCATATGAATGGAAACAAGAACAAGTACTCTCTCCCAGATGGGTGACAATAGGAGGGACCTAGGTTGGTCTCTCCTACGGGTATGGGATATAGTGGATAGCCTGTCAAATGGTAGCCTGGGTTCTCCAAGTTGTAATCACGGGGGTTATAGGTTGTATGTTCAATATTATCATCTGCTTTAAGTGTTTGGTACCGTGTGTCAAGCCGACTCTGGGAAAAACATTAACGTTTGCAACTGGTCGACCAGAGTATGAGTGTTATTAAGATTCCAGCTAGAAAACGTTGTCAGCATTGTGTAGTATGAATAAACCATGGTTTTTGATCTAAATGTCAGAGTGAGTGTGGTGTGAGTGAGACACAGAACAGCTGCAGGGTGAGTGCCGAGTCCCGATCCATGTTTCCTTCCTCCTGTGAGGGAAATGGCCAGACACGGACAAAGTGAAAGACTGTGTTGTGTGTCCACTCATAAGTACTTTCTGCTTGTATGTAAGAAGACAGGAGTTTGTACTCTGTAGATTAGTAAGATTGTCCTGAGGAGAGGTGTACATTCCACCCGACCAATGAGTGTCAACCCATTTATGTAATACTATGTACTGCTTGCGAGGAAGTGTGTGAGGGAGGTGGTTCAATCAGTGCTGGTTCTGTGGCACAGTGTTTATAACTGAAGAATACAGACTGTATTAAGGGAGTTTATGTGAACTGAAGAACTGTACGTTTTGACAAACTGTTTTGATGGTATAAGAAATTGTAATTGTTAATGATATATGAAAGTGTAGTTGAGGGAATGTGGAAGTGTATCTGAGCATAGAAATAGAGGAAGCATTTACAGAGGAAAAAGGATTAAAGTGAGTTTACCTGCATTGACATGAGAGCAACACCCTGCCAGACCGCTGCCCTGTGAGCTGAGCAGAGCAGAGCAGAGACACAGTCCCCATGTATCAGGTAGTGTTATTCTGCTTACCAAAAGAATGAGTTCACTACAGAAGAGGCAAATCTTCCCCTCTGCTCCATCTGTGGCATACTCTGGAGTTCAAGGCATTGCAAAGCTATGGCACATCTACTTTCTTTCAATGATGAAAACTTAGTGTGCTCTGGGCTCTCATTTCAATTGCATCTAAAGAAGTCTAGGGTCATGCCAGCTGACAGGAAGCTGGCAAATGTTGTCTCATTGTAAGGAAGAGCAAGAAAGATGACATGGGCAATTATGGACCTGTCAGTCCAGAGCCTGGTAAAATTATGGAGAAAATGATGGTGGGAGTTATGGAAAAACAGCTGAAGGACAATTCTGTCATTGGTCGCAGCCAACACAAGTTTGTGAGGCCAAGGTCCTGTTTAATTTAAGCTCATTTTGTGACACAGTTATCCGTTTAGTTGACCAAGGGAAGCCAGTTGATGTAATCCTTGAGGATTTCAGTGGAGATTTTGATACTGTTTCTCACAACAACCTTCTGGACAGAATGTTCTGCATATGGCTAGACAGAAACACAATGTGGTGGGTGAGCAGTTGGCCAGTAGGTCAGTCCCAAAGGATTATAGTCAGTTTTTTCCATCAGGCTGGTAGATGGTCACTGTCGGGGTCCCCAGGGTTCCATTTTGGGGCCACTTTCCTTTCATGTTTATGCAGATGACTTGAATGCAGGACTAGAAGACGTTCTGAGCAAGTTTGCTGATGAGACCAGATGAGGAGGTGCTGTTGCCTCCACTGAGGGTGGAGAGGACTTGCAGAGAGATGTGGACAAGTCAGAGAAGTGGGTACCAGTTGGTACTAAGCACCAAGTGCATAAAGTATAACAAGAACAAGTGCCTGATTGTGCACCTGGGTAGGGGCAATGCTGGACATACACACTGACTGGATATGGGACACTGGAGAGGATTCTGACTGGAAAGGGTTGGGGTGCTGGTCAGCATCACACTGAATGTGAGTCAGCAGTGTGCCAAGGCAGCCAGGAAAGACAACAGTCCCCTGGAGTGCATGAAGCAACTTATTGCCAGCTGGGTGAGGGAAAGGGTTGTCCCTCTGCTCTGCATTGCTACTGCCTCACTATGTTCTGGGCACCACAGAACATAAAGGACTTCAAACTCTGGGAGAATGTGCAAAGGAGGGCACTGAAACCGAGAGATCTGAAGTTCAGAGTTTCACAGGGATTGGCTGCTTGTTCAGACTGGGCCCTTCTCACATCCCTGCTCACATCCTGCAATGAAACATAGGTCTCATATGGGACATGAACCTCACAGCGTCCTTGCACCACATGTAGAGCCTGGGATCTTCTGTCCCCATGTCTTTCATTTAACATCATACGGACCTCCAACCCATTGCCCCAGGAAATGCCAGGAGCCAACATGAGAGACAGGATCTCTCTACCACTGGTCTTGCAATCAGGGCTTGACCTGTCTGCTTCGTAAGGCAAAAGAGAGGTTTCTTAGCATGCCAGTGCCTTTGCCTGCCTGTAGTCATGGCTTCCAGTTATCTTCTCTAACAAGTCCCTTGGGAAGCTTACTTGGTAATGGCCCTCAGTGGGCCCATTAATACTCCAAGAAACTTCACTGTTACTTCCGACTTTGTCTTGTTGAGCACTTTGTGCAAACTTCTCTCTGCACTAGAGGCTGATGAACTCAGCATCAAATGCACCCTGGGACCATTATAACCTAAAGAATCTCCTGTGCCTTATGCCATCTTGTTATCTTCTTCAGGTTATCAGAACTTGTTCAGCAAAAAGGAGGGATATCTGGAGAGAGCTTAAAGAATCCAGTATAAATTTATTGTCTATTTATTTATAGTTGGGTTTAAAGAAGACATTAAAGCAGCACTGTGCAACTGATACCAATCCAGGATGTCCCAATGAGTTCTGTACTGTTACTGTGTTGACAAAGGTCCTTCTCAACCTCCCCACCCAATTTCTGCTCACAATGGACCTATGGGACTTGCATCACTTTTCTTCACATCACTCTTCTCCTCTGCATTCATCCGCTCAGTGTTAAAACTGCTTTGCACCAACTCCCACTGGCTTTCCTCAGAGAACCAGCTACACATGGAAAAGGAAAGATTTCTCTTTTTTATCTGGCCAGCAAATGGAAAGAAAGGTGATGCAATTGAATGAACAGTAAAACACAGTGATCAACTGCATGCCATGTTCAAGCGGCATCTATTGAAGTTTGTCTTTCATATGGAATATTTTTAAAAGAAATGATTTATTCTGAGGTAGGATAGGATAGATTGAATCACAGTGAAGTAGTTGACAACAGAGGCCATCAGACTCTGAGAGATGGAGCAAATTCCAGTAATCTTCCTGGGATAGATCAGCCAGGTAGTTGAGAGATATCAACTTAAAACTGATCAGGACTTGTGAGTATTTCACACATTGAGATGGGTTAACACATTCTCATTGATTTATATCTTTGTCTCCAACTCTGTTTTTCACTTTTACTGACATTAATGAACATCTTTCAGACTTCGTGCCTTAATAAAAAAGAGACAGTGATTGAGAAAAAGAAAAAGTATAAGAAGAAAAAGAAAAAGAATAGATAGGAAGGGATAGATCAAATCACAGTGAAGGAGTTGACAACACATTCCATCAGACTTTGGGGAGATGGAACAAATTCCAGTAATCTCCCTGAAAGTCAGAAATCAGACAGATAATTGGGAGGTATCTGACTGAACAAAGAGCAAGGGATGGAGAAATCTGGAGGGCAGTGGGAGTAGTGTGTGCCCAAATGGCCTGCTGAAAACATGCCCTTAACCATGGCCATTTCTTTAGGAGAGCTGAAAAAACTTGGAGGATGAGGCACATCAAATAGGCAGCAGGGAAGAGTAGTGCTGGGCACCAGGCTACAGTCACAGGGCATTGGCACTGGCACCGCTGTCTGTGTCTCTGAACCTGAAGGCATTTGTGTCCAGCGAACACAGTTCTGGAAAACATTGTAGTTTCAGTAAAAGAAAAAAAAAGACATCAAATCACCTCAAAGATTCATATTTACAACTTAAAATGGAACAAGACTCATGAGAATTTTTCATGTTGAGAAGGGTTAACACATTTTCATTGATTTCCATCTTTGTCTTCAATTATTTGTTTCAGTTTTATTGACATTTATGATCAACTATTAAGCTTACAGCCTCAAAATAAATAAATAAATTAAAAGAGATACATTTGCATCTTGCACATGGCCTGATGCCCCTTTCACCTTCACAGTTCCCACAAGTCCTTCCATGCCGGAGAGTATGAGATCCAGCAGAGCACCTCTCCTCTTTGGTTCCTCCACTGCTCCACTGCTTGGTCAAGAAGCTGCCATCTGTGCTCTCCATGGATCTGCTGGATGCCACATGCCCTGCTGTGCTGTCCCTGCTGCAGATAATGGAGTGACAAAGGCCACCAAATGGGACAAGGGACAGACAACATCAGATTCCCATCTGTCTGCAGAGGGCACCTTCCATTTACTCTCCCTGATCAGGAAGACAGGAAAAGACACTGATGGTCTCCTCTGTTTGCCATTTCCATTAGCTCTGACCTGTCTGCTCTTCCATCCCCAGGCAGAGCTCAGTGCACTCTCACAGAGGGCAGTCGCCCTTCTTTGTCTCCTCGCCCATCCATCCTAAAGACTCGGTATCCCCCTTGTGCTACAGTGCAGTTGTGGAAACCATTAAACTGTGTCCCCATGGTCCAAACAGGAGCTCAGGCCTGCAGCTCTACCAAGATTTCTAGCTTCTTGTGTGTTGGTGTTTGCATTGGTGCAAAAGCACAGAAGTAAATATCCTAATTGAAAAGCATCACTGGACATTGCCTGACTGGATAGCTCATCTATAGAATCAGTGTGCAGAAGGTGGCACACAAACATTAGACCGATCGTGGGTCTTGGAGGTGACGTAGCAGCACGGACACACCATGGGCATGGCTTTCCTGAAGGCCCTGTGCTGCTCTTGTAGCTGTGAGTGAATTCACCGGACAGCCGGTGCTATCCCCTCTCTGGCCCTCAGCTGATGCCCAGGAAGGAGGTGTCTATCTCAGGGATTTCCCACACGGTTTACAAGCACTTGCAAACATCAGGAGCAGCCCAGGCACCTTGGGCATCACCCAGTGTCTGTGTGTGAGCTGCTGCCTCCCAGCTGAAGGACCGAGGACTCAGAGCAGGAGCTCACATGCAGGCAACTCCTTGTGCACTTCTGAACTGAACCAGAGAAATCCCAGCTCCTGTGGTTCTGTGGGGAGCCGAATCCCATTTCAGCTCCAGGATTTCTGTCAAGGGATGAGACTCCTGCGCTGCCTCAGCTGGATCACTGCCCTGCACAGGGAAAGTCCAAACCTCGCCTTCCTTGTCTGGTTGCCCTTATTGTTTCATCAAACGATCTCTGGGAGCACTCCCCATATGTCTCCAATCAGTCACTGACCACTGGACATGTGGTGGTTAATTGAGTGGATTTCAAAGCACAGTCATGATGCTGTTGTTTTTCAGGAGCTGTTGGCCATGAGGACCCAGGGACATGTCAGGGGAAATGAGTGGGAAGGATAAAAATGACATAATCTGCTGCTTGCTTGTCCAGGTTCCTGGGACACAGGGAGCTCATAAAAGTGGGCAGAGCTGCAGAGAGACAGCTGTGCCCAGGAGCAGATCTCGTGCACAGCACAGCCTGCAGGTGACAGAAGGAGAGGAGAGAAATTGGAGAGAGCTTGCAGGATGTGTGTGGTGTGAGCGGGCTGTGAACTCACTGCAGGAGCATTGCTCACAGACCATGACAAGGTAAGTCTCACAGCTGACCATGAGCTGCTTTTAATTAAGGGGTAACTATAACTGGGACATCCCATAGGAGATCTGACTGCAGGCACTGCATGTTTCTTTACTGTGGAAAAAGCTTTCTGCTCCAGCTGAGACGGGTGCCCAGGGCTGTCCTGCAGAGCAGGGTCCCTGCTGTGCCCCAGGGGCTGTGTGCCGGGTATGGGACTCTGCCGCCTGCCAGGCTCAGCACTCAGCCTGCCCGGGGAGCTGCCCAGTGGGGTAAGGAGCCCCCGGCAGGGTTTGTGCTGCCACAGCTGCTGCCTGGGGCAGGGGATCACAGCTCCACTGCACAACTGAATGTTTCTGAGGGCACTTTGCAAGAGGAGAGCCAAGGCAGGGGGTTTCCATTTCCTGTTCTGAGGCAAAGAGGTTTGGAGTCAGAAATCTAAAAGGGGCAATAAGAGTTCTGAGAATTTTTCATCAATCAATTGCTTGTTTTGTGAACACTCACACATGATGTGCTTTCAGTCTCCCCTTTCTCGAAGGATGGAATTATCTTCATTTTCTGTAGGCATGAATAATTCACTTATCCTACAAACAGGCAGCATTTTCTAACTGAAACTGAATGCCACAGAAGCTCGGGTAGGGGGCTCTAAGAGCACTTGGGGTAAAGATATGAGACATGAAACAGATGAAAATATCCAGGGAGAAGGGATAAGAAAATAAGAGGAAGGTTAGAGCTCCATATGCTGCTTCTGCTTAAGGAATGCTGATCTACATGAAATTAAATGCAAGTAATGGTGCTAAATGTACACTGTTGTAGGAGAATTAAAACATTTCATAGTATAGCAGGAGTAGTGCCTCTGAGAATGGTCTGGACTTGTCATTATCTTCTGCACTCTGAGCAGGACTCCAAGCCCAACAACAGCAGATGCCCAACAGCAGCTCCATCAGTGAGTTCCTCCTGCTGCCGTTGGCAGACACGCGGCAGCTGCAGCTCCTGCACTTCTGGCTCTTCCTGGGCATCTACCTGGCTGCCCTCCTGGGCAACGGCCTCATCAGCACAGCCGTAGCCTGCGACCGCCGCCTGCACACCCCCATGTACTTCTTCCTCCTCAACCTGGCCCTCCTCGACCTGGGCAGCATCTCCACCACTCTCCCCAAAGCCATGGCCAACGCCCTCTGGGACAACAGGGCCATCTCCTACACAGGATGTGCTGCACAGCTCTTTTTCTTTACCTTCTTCATGTCAGCAGAGTTGTCCCTTCTCACCATCATGTCCTATGACCGCTATGTTGCCATCTGCAAGCCCCTGCACTACAAGACCTTGATGGACAGCAGAGCTTGTGCCACCATGGCAGCAGCTGCCTGGGGCACTGGGGTTCTCAATTCCCTGCTGCACACTGCCAGTACGTTTTCACTGCCTCTCTGCCAAGGCAATGTTGTCAACCAGTTTTTCTGTGAAATCCCACAGATCCTCAAGCTCTCCTGCTCAGAATCAAATCTCAGGGAAGTTGTGTTTCTCATTTTTACTATCAGTTTAGACGTAGGCTGCTATGTTTTCATAGTTGTGTCCTATGTGCAGATCTTCATGGCTGTGCTGAGGATGCCCTCTGAGCAGGGACGGCGCAAAGCCTTCTCCACGTGCCTCCCTCACCTGGCTGTGGTCTCCCTATTTCTCAGCACTGGTGCTTTTGCCTACCTGAAGCCCCCCTCCATTCCCTCCCCACTCCTGGATCTGACAGTGGCACTTCTGTACTCAGTGGTTCCTCCAACACTGAACCCTATTATCTACAGCATGAGGAACAGGGAGATCAAGCACGCTCTCAGGAAGGTGTTGCAATACTCACTATTCCCGCTTCAATAAAGTGCACATCTTCATCGCATGATTCCCAGTGATGGTTCTTCATCTTTTATGTATCTTTGATTGATTGATTATGTGAGATATAGCAACGTGCAAAAAAATGTTATTGAACTTATAAATAAAAATTTGTTTCACTTCTTTCACACCTACTATCCATTTTCTCACTCCAAGAGCTCATGTAAACATGGAACCAGATTCCCCGAATAGGTTAAGAGATAAATAAATAGCATTCAAAATACGCTTTTCCTTAGCTCTTCTCTTATCCAACTTTGTCTGGATTTGGGGAAGGTACAGCCACAGATAGAAGTACAACTAGTTCTTTTCATTCCTCCTCTCTTTACACTGATACAGTGCACAGAGGATTCGAGTCCTCTCATTTCTACAGGCCTGAAGGTCTTGTGTGTCTCACAGCAGTCCCGTCGTCTCTACAGCAGCACTCAGTGGTTTGCTTAATTTTCTTATCTCAATACTTGGAACAGCTACAGGACCTGTAGCATAAGTGACCGCAGAGCTCCTTATGAGGGGTGGAGTGACAGTGGGATCTGTCCAGAGCTTGGAGCAACTGCAGGATGTGTAGCAAAAACTTGGAGCTATTGCAGGGACTGTGCCAGGAGTTGCAGAGGCTGCAGCAATGTCAGCAGATCCAGCTCTCTTCCCCTTGAAGATGCTGAATAGTGTTGAACACAGCTCAGTAGGTGTGGGCCAGGCCCTGGCACACTACAGTCATTTGGGCCTTTTTAGGATTACCAGTGCCACAGCAGACCTGTCTCCAATATTCTACCAGTTTCTCAGGATCCTGCAGTTGCTCGGAGATGAAGTTCCAAAGCCCTGGGGATGCCCACCACTCCAGGCAGCTGCCCAGACTATCCCACACCCCCTGCCATGCAGAGCCTTCTCACCTTGGGGCAGATGTCTCACTGATATTCCTGAATAATTGTTTAACCTCAATCCTAGAATCATAGAATCAGCAAGGCTGGAAAAGGCCTGAAAGATCATCCAATCCAACCGTTCACCTATTACCAATAGCTCCCACTTAACCATGTCCCTCAACACAATATCCAGTCTCTCCTTGAATACCCCTGGTCTCCCAGAGACGACAGTGTAAAATGTGTAATTCCTAATCATACCAACAATATTACTTCCAAAACCCAAAGATGTCCAAAGAGCTGAATGTGCACAAAACTTCACTTTGCCAATTTTATCGTGGTACAAACCAAGGTCAAACAGCATAGCAAAATAAATACCCTAATCCAGCATCCAGAGTTGACAAATGATGCAGCAGGGAAAACAAGCAGCAAGCAAGGAGCTGTGAAATGCAGCTTCATGAGAAGACTCAGCAAGCTTCACAAATAGGGAAACTATCAGCACCATGGCCTGCACATCTCCAACTCCCACAAAGCCCTGTCCACTCTGGACAGATGTGCTGTTACCACAACCCTTGGAGCCTCACATCAGGCACCAAAATGACTGTGGTTGTTGAACCCAACATGTGGCTCAGCAGCTCACAGTGCTTTGTGCACTGCCCCATTCCCAGTGGGATGGGGATGAGAACTGGGAAAAAGAGTACAACTTCTGGGTTGTAACAAAGCAGTTTACTAAGAGAGATAAAAGGAGAGGAGTAATAGTAATCACTATATATCCGTTGATATAGAATCGTATGTAACAACTGATGCACAAGCACTTGCTCAGCACCACCAGACTGATGCTCAGCTGGGCCCTGAGCAGTGAAGAGACTGAGATGAACTCCCACCCCTTTCAATACAATTTCTGCTTGCTGTCAGCTGATAGAGAACGTCCCTTTGGCCACTATCAGTCAGCTGTCCTCACTCTGTTCCCTCCCAGCTCCATGTGCCCTCCACTGACCATGGCCTTGGCTCTGTACAACACTGCTTAGCAGCAGCTGTAAACATCAGAGTGTTATCAATGGTTTTCTCCTAGAACCAAAACACTGCACCACAGCAGACAGTCTGAAGAAAACAATTCCATCCCAGCTGTAACTCAGATTCCTGCCTGTCCCCTCTTCTTGTTCTTCCTGATCAGGAAGCAAGGAACAGAATCTGCCGCTCTCCTCTCTGAGCCCTTTCCATCAGTTCTCAGCTGGCTCCTCTGCCATCCCCAGGCAGAGCTCAGTGCCCTCTCATGGATGGCAGCAGCCTTTTCTCTTCTTCCTTGCCCATCCGTCATGCAGAATCTGTACCCCATTTGCTACAGTACAGAGCTGAGAATCAACCCACCGTGTCTCTGTGAACCAAACAAGACCCTAGGCCTGCAAAGGCACAGAGATTTGGAGTTCGCTGAGTGAATGTTTGTGGTCCTCTCATTAGTCTAAGGATTCTTCAGAAAGCATCCCTTTCCAGAAGCATGCTTTGATTTAGCCTGTCTGGGTCTTGCATCTACACTGTGGTACTGATGTTCAGGGCCTTGCTCAGAATCAGCAGCCTGCATGAAAGGAAAAGCTCTGTGGTTTTCTCTTGATTTGTCCCGTTTATTTCCCATGCTACCCGCACTGGTCTACAGGCACTTTAGGGCAGCAGTAGGTTGGGGTTACCCCCAGAGGGTACACAGTAAGATTTAGGACGGGGTATTGGCAACAAGACTTTCTCTGAGGAATCCTCACACAATCCTATAGAACAACTCAGAGGCTTTCCATTCAATCTCCAACAGCAACAATATCCCTCAGCCCTTCTCTGTCACATCCAATTCCCCACCCTTCCCCATTTGGACCTGGTTTAAAGCCCTATAATCAATCAGTGCAGGAGCATTTCAGATGGGGTCATGGAGGAGGCAGACTGCCATTCTTGGGGTGGCCATTTTCCCAGGAGGGCATGGTGGGAGGGCTTTGTCCCATCTGGTTCCACCAACACTTGCATCCACCCAGCAGAAGGCTGTGCCCTCTGTGTCCCACTTGAACTCTGCATGGAGCTTACAGTTGGCAGTGACATGGCTGAGAAGCTCTGGGCATGGATTAAGGGACAGGGAATTAATGTGCCTTCCTAACTTCCTCCCTGCATGCCTTAGCAACTTCCTTGTAATCTCCCCAAGTACCCAGCCCCTTCTTCCAGAGGGCGTAGATTCTCTTTTTCTTCCTGAGTCTCAATAGTTTTTCCCAGTTCATCTGCACTGGTCTTCTTCCCCTATGGCTCACCTTATGGCATCATTCAGGGACAGCCTGATCTCGTGCCTTTAAGATTTCCATCTTGAGGAGTGTCCAGGCTTCCTGGACCCCTTTACCCATAAGGAGCGACTCCCAAGGGACCTGTGCTACAAGTGTCCTGAACAGGTCAAAGTCCGCCCTCTAGAAGTTCAGGATAGTAGTTTTGCTAGTCACCCTTCTGACATCTCCAAGAATAGAGAATTCTACCATTTCATGGCCACTCTGCCCAAGACAGTCCCCAACCTTCTCAACTCCTACCAGTCCTTCACTGTTAGTGAAGAGCAGGTCTAGCAAGGAACCACCCCTGGTAGGACTTCATACCAGCTGTGTAAGGAAGCTGTCTTGCATGCAATCTATAAACCTCTTGGACTGATTCCTCTGCTATTTATTATATTCCCAGCATATATCAGAGAAGTTGTAGTCTCCCAAGAAAATGAGTGCTGGCAATCTTGCGACTTCAGTAAGCTGCTCATAGAATGCCTCACCCATCAATTAGGCGGTCTATAAGAAACCTTTAGCAAGATGTCACACTTACAGGCCTTTCCCCCGATCCTTACAAACATGCACTTCATTCTGAAGCCCAAGCTCTTCAACATCAAAACTCTCTTTAATATAAAGGGCCACACCACCACCCTTCCTTCCTCCTCTATCCCTTCTGAAGAGCTTGTAACCATCCATCACAGCACTCCAGTCATGGCAGTGGTCCCACCATGGGTCGGTAATAGCAACTAGGTCATGGTTTGTCAGATGCACAGTTGCTTCCAGCTCCTCTTGCTTGTTGACCAAGCTGCGTGCGTTGGTGTAGACGCACTTCAGCTGAGGCATCTGCCTCTCTCCCAGCTCAAACAGCATTTCCCTAGGCTTATCTCTGGTAAGCCCTGTTTTGTCCACTCCCCCATCGTAGCTAGTTTAAAGCTCTTTCGATAAGCCCCGCTACCGTCTATGCTAGGATTCACTTCCCCCTTTGAGACAGTTGGGTTCCATTCATGGATAACAGACCATGGGCCAAGTAAACTGTCCTGTGATCAAAGAACTCAAAGTTTCTGGCTCAGTACCAACCTCTGAGACAATTGTTCATTGCTTTGCTTTCCAAGTCTGCTCTGTGTCCCTCACTGCCACTGAAGGTATAGAACAAAAAATCACTTGATCTCCCACTTTGTGAACTAAATGGCCTAAATTCCTGAAATCTCTTTTTATAGTTTGTAGTCTTATCTAAGAAATTTCATCACTGCCCACCTAAACTATGAGTAGTGGAAAATAATCAGTGGACCTAACCAGCATTGGGAGTTTCCTCATTATGTCCCTGACCTGAAACCAAGAAGGCAGCAGACTTACTGACAACTGGGGTCCAGTCTGCAAATGGGGCCCTCTATTCCTCTGAGAAGGGAGTCACCCACCACGGCCACCCTTCTTTCTTTCATGGCAGAGGAAGTCACAAGGCTTGGTAGTGACTGCCTTGCATTAGGTTTCCTCCTAGGCAGATCCTCCATTGCCTCCCCATTCTTATCTCCTTCAGATTTTAGAGTGTCAAACCTGTTGCTTAGATGGATCAGGGGTCGAGGGCTAGGCAGGCATGGGGGGGCTCCTGTGATGTTGAGTTGGGACTCTCTTCCAACCCTTCTCATCAGTCAGGTCTGTCTGACTGTGACAGGGCAGGGAGTCAACCACTTTTCTGGGGGTATCTGCCTGGCAGCCTTCCCTCGGGGATGCCAGCAAGTCACTCCACCAGCCCATCTCCCGATCACACTCCCTGATGGTAAACTGTGAGTAAAACCTTGAGTAAAGTGAGAGTTCACCTAGACAAAAGTATGAGTAGAAACATGGACTGACGTGAGGGTAAACCCAGAGTAAACCCAGGATCCCATCCATTGGGCATGCACAGCCTCTGAGGGCAACTTTTTCCAGTGTTGCTGTGTAAAAATATAGGTTCCTCACATCTAACCTATGTCTCCCCTTTTTAATTTAAATCCGTTTCCATTTGTCCTGTTATCAACAGACCATCCCATCCTTATTCTAGCGTTAGGCATCTCATCCTCAGATGGAAACCCTGGGGCTGAATTGGGATCAGTTTTTCAAAGAACCACAGGAGCTACAAGTTCACCTAGCTGAGTTCAGATGTGCACAGTGAGGTGTCTGTGTGTGAGTCCCTCATCTGAATCCTTGGTTTTTATTCCACAGGGACTGCACTACTCATACACAGTCTCTCAGTGATGCCCAAGATGCCTTGGGTGATCCTAGTTTTGTGCTAGTGCTTGTAAACTGTGACGGAAAATCTATGAGATAGACACCTCCTTCTGGAGCATCAGCTGAGGGCCAGAAGGGAGGTATTCTTGGCCATCCTAAATACCACCTCAGCCACGTGCTTAGGGCACCCATTGTGTCTTTTGCACCTGACCCCATGGAGTATGTAGTGATATTCAGCTTATCAAAAGGATGAGCTCAGAACAGAAGAGGCAGATCTTCCTCTCTGCTCCATCTGTGGCATAGTCTGGATTTCAAGGCATTGCAAAGCTATGGCACATCTACGTTCTTGCACTGATGACACTTTAGCATGCTCTGGGCTCGCATTTCAATGGCATCTAATAAATCTAGGGTCATACCTGTTGACAGGAAGCTGGCAAATGTTGTCTCATTGTAAGGAAGAGCAAGAAAGATGACACGGGCAACTATGGACCTGTCAGTCTCACTACAGTGCTTGGTAAAATTATGGAGAAAATGATGGTGGGAGTTATGGAAAAACAACTGAAGGACAGGTCACAGACAACACAAGATACAGAGGGGAAGGTCCTATTTAATTTCAGGTCTTTTTATGACACCTTTATCCATTGAGCTGAACAAGGGAAGGCAGTTGATGTAATCCTTGAGGATTTCAGTAGAGCTTTTGATACTATTTCTCCAGCACCCTTCTGGACAGAAATTCCTGCATACAGCTAGACAGAAACAGAACGTGGTGTGTTGTAATACAAGAAGAATTTTACAGAGCAGCAGCCATGGATTGAGATAAGGAGTTCACAGAGCAGCAGCTGCGGAGCAGGATAAACAGCATGAGAACAAAGGACATCTCTAGGAAAAGAATGAATGGCTCGTGGCTTTGAAGGGGGGTTATAGGGTTGTTATTGCAGTAGCTTTCCTCCAATTAGCGTGTGTGATTTTTGGACACCCTTGTCTGTCTCCTATAAAAGTCTGGCTTTCGGGCAATAAATTGATGCAGCTATATGTAACTATATTGGTGTTTCTCTGTTTGACCCAGCACGCTGACATTTTGCCTTTCAGGTTCACCAGCAGTGGTGGGTGAGCAGTTGGCCAGTAGTTCTGTCCCAAAGGATTATAGTCAGTGGGTTCCATTGGGCTGGTAGATGGTCACTGTCAGAGCTCCCCAGGGTTCCATTTTAGGGCCACTTTCCTTTCATGTTTATGCAGATGACTTGCATGCAGGACTAGAAGATGTTCTGAGCAAGTTTGCTGATGAGACCAGATGAGGAGGTGTTGTTGCCTCCACTGAGGGTGGAGAGGACTTGCAGAGAGATGTGGACAAGTCAGAGAAGTGGGTACCAGTTGGTACTAAGCACCAAGTGCATAAAGTATAACAAGAACAAGTGCCTGATTGTGCACCTGGGTATGGGCAACCCTGGACATAAACACTGTCTGTATATTGGACACATGAGAGACGTCTGACTGAAAAGGATTGGGGGTCCTGCTCAACATAAAATTTTAAGTGAGTCAGCAGTGTGCCCAGCCAGCCAAGAAGGCCAACAGTCCCCTAAAGTGCATCAAGCAATTTATTGCCAGCTGGGTGGGAGAAAGGTTTGTCCCTCTTTGCTCTGCATTGCTACTGCCTCACCTGGAGCACTGGGTGCACTTCTGGGCAATGCAGAACATAAAGAACATCAAACTATGGGAGAGTGTGCACAGGAGGGCACTGGAACTGAGAGATCTGAAGTTCAGAGTTTCACTGGGATTGACTGCTTGTTCAGACTGGGCCCTTCTCACACCCCACATCCTGTGATGAGACACAGGGCACATGTGGGATATGAACTTTAACAGCATCCTTGCACCACATGCAAATGCTTTTCCCAGTGCTTCAGTGTTCCACCACCCATTGCTTTCAACATAGTTTTCAACACCCCATTGTATCTTTTAATTTTACCAGAAGCTGGTGCATGGTAGGGGATATGATAAATCCACTCAATGCCATGAACTTTGGCCCAAGTATTTATTAAGGGAATTTTTGAAATGTGTCCCATTATGAGACTCAGTTCTTTCTGAGGTGTCATGTCTCTATAGGACTTGTTTCTAACAACCCAATATTGTGTTTCTGGCAGTAGCATGGGGTACTGCGTATGTTTCAAGCCACCCAGTGGTTGCTTCCACCATGGTAAGCACAAAACGCTTATCATTATGAGATCCTGGCAAGGTGACATCATTCACCTGTCACTCCTCCCCATATTTATACTTTTGCCTTGGCCTTCCCCCCAGAGAGGCTTCATATTCTTGGCTTGTTTAATTATGGCACATGATTCACAGTCATGAATAACCAGTGCAATAGCATCCATAGTTAAGTCCACCCCTCAGTCTCTAGCCCAATTATATGTTATGTCCATTCCTTGATGGCCTGAGGTCTCATGGAACCATCAAGCTTGAAATAATTCACTCTTGTTCTGCCAGTCCAAGTCTATTTGAGCCACCTCAATTCTGGCAGCTCGACCTACCTGATGGTTGTTTTGTTGTTCTGCAATAGCCCGACTCTTGGGCAAGTGTGCATCCACGTGACACACCTTTACAATCATATCTTTTTTTTGAGCAGTTATGTTTTTCTACAGTTCAGCAGCCCAAATAGGTTTACAACTCCGTTGCCAGTTATTTTGTTCCCACTGCTGTAACAACCCCCATAAGGCATTTGCCACCATCCATGAGTCAGTATAAAGATAAAGCATTGGCCACCTCTCCCGTTCAGCCACATCTAAGGTCAGCTGGACAGCTTTTACCTCTGCAAACTGACTTGATTCTCCTTTACCTTCAGTGGCCTCTGCGACCTGTCGTGTGGGGCTCCAAACAGCAGCTTTCCATCTCCGATGCTTCCCTACAATATGAAATGATCCATCAGTGAAAAGAGCATATTTCTTTTCATTTTCTGGTAGTTCGATGTATGGTGGGGCCGCTTTAGCACATGACACCTCTTCTCCTGGTGATGTTCCAAACTTTTTATCTTCAGTCCAGTTCATGATCACTTCTAAAATTCCTGGACGATTGAGGTTCCCCATCCGCGCTTGTTGTCTAATCAGTGCAATCCACTTGCTCCAGGTGGCATCGGTAGCATGATGGGTGGAGAGAACCTCCCCTTTCAACATCCGGTTCATCATTGACAGTCGAGGTGCCAGAAAGAGCTGCATTTCAGTACCAGCTACTTCGGAAGCAGCCCGAGCCCCCTCATACGCGGCTAAGATCTCCTTCTCAGTTGGAGTGTAGCACTCTTCAGACCCCTTGTACGCTCAGCTCCAGAATCCCAGGGGTCGGCCTTGGGTCCCTCCTGAGGCTCTTTGCCACAAACTCCAAGTGGGACCTTTCTCTCCAGCAGCAGTATAGAGGATGTTCTTTACATCCTGTCCAGTCCGTACTGGCCCCAGGTCCATGGCACAGGCTATCTCCTGTTTAATCTGTTCAAAAGCCTGCTGCTGCTCTGGGCCCTATGCAAAATCATTCTTCTTCTGCATCACCTGATAAAGGGGGCTTACAATGAGGCTGTAGTTTGGAATGTGCATCCTCCAAAAGCCCACTGCACCCAGGAAAGATTGTGTCTCTTTCTTGCTAGTTGGTGGAGACATGGCAGTGATTTTGTCAATCACTGTTGGGATGTGATGACATCCATCCTGCCACTTTATACCTAAGAACTGAATTTCCTGGGCAGGCCCTTTTACTTTGCTTCACTTAATAGCAAAACTGGCTCATAGAAGAATTTGAATTATTTGCTCTCCAGCACAGCAGCACTCAGTGGGGGTGTGACCTCATTCAGGCCACGGTAGTCTACTGTCAGCCTCCATTCTCCACTGGCTTTACGCACTGGCCATATGGAGCTGTTAAAAGGTGAGTGAGTTTTACTGATCACTCCCTGATTCTCCAACTGGCGAATCAAATCATGAATGGGGAGCAAGGAATCCCTGTTGGTGCGATACTGCCGTCTGTGCACTGTCTTTGTAGCAATCGGTACCTGCTGCTCTTTTATTTTTACTCGTAGCAGCCTCACAACAGACGGGTCCTCTGACAGGCCAGGCAAAACAGACAGCTGCTTAATGTTGTCCATATCTACAGCAGCGATTCCAAAGGCCCAGTGATACCCCTTAGTATCCTTGAAATGCCCTCTTCTGAGGTATCCTCAATACCAAGTATGAACGGAAACCCTGGACCACTCACATAGGATGTTTTTTCCAGTCTTTACCAGTGAGGCTTATTTCAGCCTCCAACACAGTCAATTCTTGAGAGATATCCAGAAATATGGATTGATTCTGTCCCTTCATGACTGGAGGGCATTAGGGTGCACTGTGCACCAGTATCCACCAGTGCCTTATATTTCTGTGGTTCTGATGTGCTAGGCCATCAAATCCACACAGTCCAATAAACTCTATTATCCCTTCCACTCCCTTGACTGAGGGCAGGGCCCCTCTATTGGTTACCTGTGATAACTGGAGCAGCCGTACTGGTGGTTGGACTGTTTTGTAGTTCCCTCACCCGTGCTCATAGTACAGGAGTAGGCTGGTCATGCCACTTCCTCGTGTCTTCTCTGTGGTCACGTAGGTAACACCACAAGGAAACACACAGTGCAATTTACTGTTGTTCCTTGCTCAATCTGGAAAGCGCTTGTGTCTAATAGCTGAGAATTTTAATGATACACATGAAGGCTTTATGGTCGTTAATTTCTTTACGATCTCTCGCCTTCAACTGAAGCAGCAGCTAGGCCAATTACCAAGTGACACCAAGGAGATGAAGTGGCAAAATGGCGATTTATTGAAACAGACACATCCTTATATAACCTACGCCTTTTTGTCTACACCCACTGTATTACACTAAGATTCTTCCAGAATATGGGGAAGGGCCTGTCACATCACAACAAGCTACCGTCCCAGCTGTCCCAACAGCGAAGCAACCAGGTAACAAGAGATTCATTCTGGTGCCGTGTGAACTCCTTTCTTACGCCTTCGATTTCAGTCATCTTCAGGGATCGACAAACAGTAACAGAGATTTCCTCCTCATCACTCTCTTCTTCATGACACTTTTCCTTTTTCCTTTCTCGGTACTTATCCAGACCTGTCACCTGGATCTTCTGTTGCCTCCTCCTCCACTTCTTTTTTCCGTTCTAGACGTGAGGACACCCATTTCCATTTCTTGCCTTCCACAAGGGCAACTGATATTGTTACTGGTGCCTCCTGTGACTGATCAAAATTGACTTGGGGATTTCCCTTTTTGGCTAGAACCTCAGCTCGGAAATTCTCTCTTTTCGGAACAGTGTTATATAGAGCACGGTAAGCACAAGCCAAGCCCCAAATAAGTCATACCCCCTTAGATCTATCTAGGCTGCGCCATCCCTGACTCAAACACTGGCTTAGTTTCTCGGGATCCCACAGGTGTTCAAGAGTTAAATCCCATGACATTGCGGGCCCCCATGTGTTGGCGAACCTGAAGGCAAAAGTCAGCGTTCTAGGACAAACAACCACACACCAATATAGTTAAATATAGCTGTGTCCATCTATTGCCTGAAGAGCCGTACTTTTATAGCAAACAAACAAGGGTGTTCAAAAATCACACGTACTAATTGGAAGAAAGCTTCTGCAATAAGAACCCTAAAACCCCGCTTCAAAGCCACGAGCCTTTCACTCTTTTGCTAGAGGTGTCCTTGGTTCTCATGCTGTTTATCCTGCTCTGCAGCTGCTGCTCTGTAAAGTGCTTATCTTGATCCATGGCTGCTGCTCTGTAAAATTCTTCTTGTATTACAACAGAATGGCAGTTCCCTGGGGTCTCCAGCACACCCCCAGCCAGCTGGCAAATGCCACTGAGGACCTTTAGGAAAGACATGCCCTGGGTAGTGACAATGTTCACTGGACAACTGTGAGCCCCACAATGGGTCTCGTACCTGTGTGCCATCTTCTGAACACCAGTAGCACGGTGTAGATGCAAGGCCCAGCCAGGCAAAATCAAAACATGCTTCTGGAAGGGGATCCTTTCTGAAGAGTCGTTACACTAATGAGAGGACCACAAACATTCACTCAGCGAACTCCAAATCTCTGTGCCTTTGCAGGCCTAGGGTCTTGTTTGGTTCACAGAGACATGGTGGGTTGATTCTCAGCTCTGTACTGTAGCAAATGGGGTACAGATTCTGCATGATGGATGGGCAAGGAAGAAGAGAAAAGGCTGCTGCCATCCATGAGAGGGCACTGAGCTCTGCCTGGGGATGGCAGAGGAGCCAGCTGAGAACTGATGGAAAGGGCTCAGAGAGGAGAGCGGCAGATTCTGTTCCTTGCTTCCTGATCAGGAAGAACAAGAAGAGGGGACAGGCAGGAATCTGAGTTACAGCTGGAATGGAATTGTTTTCTTCAGACTGTCTGCTGTGGTGCAGTGTTTTGGTTCTAGGAGAAAACCATTGATAACACTCTGATGTTTACAGCTGCTGCTAAGCAGTGTTGTACAGAGCCAAGGCCATGGTCAGTGGAGGGCACATGGAGCTGGGAGGGAACAGAGTGAGGACAGCTGACTGATAGTGGCCAAAGGGACGTTCTCTATCAGCTGACAGCAAGCAGAAATTGTATTGAAAGGGGTGGGAGTTCATCTCAGTCTCTTCACTGCCCAGGGTCCAGCTGAGCATCAGTCTGGTGGTGCTGAGCAAGTGCTTGTGCATCAGTTGTTACATACAATTCCATATCAACGGATATATAGTGATAACTATTACTCCACTTCTTTTATCTCTCTTAGTAAACTGCTTTGTTACATCCCAGAAGTTGTACACTTTTTCCCAGTTCTCATCCCCATCCCACTGGGAATGGGGCAGTGCACAAAGCACTGTGAGCTGCTGAGCCACATGTTGGGTTCAACAACCACAGTCATTTTGGTGCCTGATGTGAGGCTCCAAGGGTTGAGATAGCAGCACATCTGTCCAGAGCGGACAGGGCTTTGTGGGAGCTGGAGAAGTGCAGGCCATGGTGCTGATATGTGTGGATGTGCTCCCTATGTGTGGAGCTTGTTGAGTCTTCTCATGAAGCTTCACTGCACAGCTCCTTACTTGGTGCTTGGATGCTGCATTAGGGTATTTATTTTGCTATGCTGTTTGACCTCAGTTTGTACCACGATAAAATTGGCAGCTGACAAAGTGAAGTTTTGTGCAAATTCAGCTCTGCGGTCATCTTTGGGTTTTGGAAGTAATATTGTCCATATGATTAGGAATTACACAATTTCCATTGTCGCCTCTGTGAGTCCGGGGGTGTACTGGATATTGTGTTGAGGGACATGGTTTAGTGGGAGCTATAGGTAATAGGTGAACGGTTGGACTGGATGATCTTTTAGGCCTTTTCCAACCTTGGTGATTCTATGAATCTATGATTGAGGTTAAACAATTATTCAGGAATATCAGTGAGAGATCTGCCCCAAGGTGAGAAGGCTCTGCATGGCAGAGGGTGTGGGACGGTCTGGGCAGCTGCCTGGAGTGGTGGGCACCCCCAGGGCTTTGGAACTTCATCTCCGAGCAACTGCAGGATCCTGATAAACTGGTAGAATATTGGGGGCAGGTCTGCTGTGGCACTGGTAACCCCCAAGAGGCACAAATGACTGCAGTGTGCCAGATCCAGAGAGCTGGATCTGCTGACAGTGCTGCAGCCTCTGCAACTCCTGGCACAGACCATGCAGCAGCTCCAAGGTTTTGCTACACGTCCTGCAGTTGCTCCAAGCTCTGGGCAGATCCCTCTGTCACTCCACCCCTCATAATGAGCTCTGCAGTTACTCCTGCTACGGGTCCTGTAGCTGTTCCAAGTATGGTAATAAGAAAATGGTACAAATTCCTCCCAAGGGAGGAAGTACAGCCCTGCGGTGGCTCCAACCCCTCCAATGAGCCCAGTGGCTGCTCCAACATAGTCACAGGTCCTGTGGTGGTTCCAGCTCTGGCAATGAACTCTGAGGTCACTTCAACTCCTGCAACAGCCCAACAGCCACTTCAGCTCCTACAGTGAACCCTGTGGCTGTTAAAACCCCTGCAACTAATCCTGGACTTGCAGACAGATGCGCATAGGGATTAGTTCATATATGTTTGCAACTGCATATGTTGTATATGTGTGAAAATACACTAAATATATTATATATGTATAAATACATTTGTCATAATTATTATCCTTTTCTTTTTCTCTTTGTCTCAACCCATAAACCTTAAACCACAGCACTGCCTTGAGATGCTTACGGATCTCCTTGGGACTATTCAATCTGATCTGGTCACACAGTGAAGAGCACCTGAAGATCTCAAGGTTTTCTCAGGGAGCAGCTCCTGAGGTATATTCCTTACACCAGCTTTGGAAGAGGCCTCCCTCCAGTTCTCTGGTCCTGCTCTAAAGGGGCCCTCTTGTTATGGCAGTGCCAGCAAGGAGACCAGCTCTGACAGACCTGTTCATATTGCCGGCTACTGACTGCAGCCCTGGATTGCTGCTGTAGAGGCAACAGGACTGTTGTGAGACACACAAGACCTTCAGGACTGCACAAATGAGAGGACTCAAGAGCACTGCAGCACTGGTAAGAGCACATGAATGAAAAGAGCACGTTGAGCTGCTGTCTGTGGCTGTACCTCCCCAAATCCAGGCAAAGTAGGAAGAAAGAAAATCTAAGTAAGTCTATTTTGAAAGCTTTTTAGGTATCTTATAACATATTCAGGGAATCTGGTTCCATGTTTACATGAGTTCTTGGAGTGAGAAAATGGAAATTAGGTAGGAAAGAATTTAAATACATTTTTATTTATAAGTTCAATAACATTTTTTTTTTGCACATTCCTATATCTCACATAATCAAACAGACAAAGATGCATAAAACATAAAGAACCACCACTGGGAATCCTATTGAGGAAGTTGTGCATTTTATTGTAGCTGGAATAGTGCTTATTGCAACACCTTCCTGAAAGCGTGCTTGATCTCCCTGTTCCTCATGCTGTAGATAATAGGGTTTAGTGTTGGAGGAACCACTGCATACAGAAGTGCCACTGTCAGATCCAGGAGTGGGGAGGAAATGGACGGGGGCTTCAGGTAGGCAAAAGCACCAGTGCTGAGAAACAGGGAGACCACAGCCAGGTGAGAGAGGCACATGGAGAAGGCTTTGTGCCGTCCCTGCTCAGAGGGCATCCTCAGCACAGCCATGAAGATGTGCACATAGGACACAACTATGAAAACAAAGCAACCAAAGCCTAAACTGACACCAAAAAAGAGAAATACAAATTCCATGAGGTAGGAGCCAGAGCAGGAGAGCTTGAGGATCTGTGGGATTTCACAGAAAAACTGGTTGACAACATTGCCTTGGCAGAGAGGCAGTGAAAACGTACTGGCAGTGTGCAGCAGGGAATAGAGAACCCCAGTGCCCCAGGCAGCTGCTGCCATGGTGGCACAAGCTCTGCTGTCCATCAAGGTCCCGTAGTGCAGGGGCTTGCAGATGGCAACGTAGCGGTCATAGGACATGATGGTGAGAAGGGAATACTCTGCTGAGAGGAAGAAGGAAAAGAAAAAGAGCTGTGCAGCACATCCTGTGTAGGAGATGGCCCTGGTGTCCCAGAGGGCGTTGGCCATGGCTTTGGGGAGAGTGGTGGAGATGCAGCCCAGGTCGAGGAGGGCCAGGTTGAGGAGGAAGAAGTACATGGGGGTGTGCAGGCGGCGGTCGCAGGCTACGGCTGTGCTGATGAGGCCGTTGCCCAGGAGGGCAGCCAGGTAGATGCCCAGGAAGAGCCAGAAGTGCAGGAGCTGCAGCTGCCGCGTGTCTGCCAACGGCAGCAGGAGGAACTCGCTGATGGAGCTGCTGTTGGACATCTGCTGTTGTTGGGCTTGGAGTCCTGCTCAGAGTGCAGAAGATAATGACAAGTCCAGACCATTCTCAGAGGCACTCCTCCTGCTATAATATGAAATGTTTTTATTCTCTTACAACAGTGTACATTTAGCACCATTACTTGCATTTAATTTCATGTATTTCAGCATTCCTTAAGCAGAAGCAGCATATGGAGCTCTAACCTTCCTTTTATTTTCTTATCCCTTCTCCCTGGATATTTTCATCTGTTTCATGTCTCATATCTTTACCCCAAGTGCTCTTAGAGCCCCCTACCCGAGCTTCTGTGGCATTCAGTTTCAGTTAGAAAATGCTGCCTGTTTGTAGGATAAGTGAATTATTCATGCCTACAGAAAATGATGATAATTCCATCCTTCGAGAAAGGGGAGACTGAAAGCACATCATGTGTGAGTGTTCACAAAACAAGCAATTGATTGATGAAAAATTCTCAGAACTCTTATTGCCCCTTTTAGATTTCTGACTCCAAACCTCTTTGCCTCAGAACAGGAAATGGAAACCCCCTGCCTTGGCTCTCCTCTTGCAAAGTGCCCTCAGAAACATTCCGTTGTGCAGTGGAGTTGTGATCCCCTGCCCCAGGCAGCAGCTGTGGCAGCACAAGCCCTGCCGGGGGGCTCCTTCCCCCCACCCGTCTCCCTGCAGCACCCTGGGCAGCTCCCCGGGCAGGCTGAGTGCTGAGCCTGGCAGGCGGCAGAGTCCCATACCCGGCACACAGCCCCTGGGGCACAGCAGGGACCCTGCTCTGCAGGACAGCCCTGGGCACCCGCCTGCAGCCCCAGCTGCACAGCCTGCAGCCGTGCTGGGACATGCAGCCCTCAGGGCTGTGATTTCATACTGCAGTATGGAAGCCCTCAGCTGGAGCAGAAGGCTTTTTCCACAGTAAAGAAACATGCAGTGCCTGCATCCAGATCTCCTATGGGATGTCCCAAATTAAGTTGACCCTCTATGAAAAGCAGCTCATGGTCTGCAGTGAGACTTACCCTGTCATGGTCTGTGAGCAATGCTCCTGCAGTGAGCTCACAGCCCGCTCACACCACACACATCCTGCAAGCTCTCTTCAGTTTCTCTCCTCTCCTTCTGTCACCTGCAGGCTGTGCTGTGCACAAGAGCTGCTCCTGGGCACAGCTGTCTCTCTGCAGCCCTGCACACTTTTATGAGCTCCCTGTGTCCCAGGAGCCTGGACAGGCAAGCAGCAGATTATGTCATTTTTATCTTTCCGACTTGTCTCCCCTGACATGTCCCTGGGTCCTCATGGCCAACAGCTCCTGAAAGACAACAGCATCATGACTGTGCTTTGAAATTCGCTCAATTAACCACCACATGTCCAGTGGTCAGTGACTGATTGGAGACATATGGGGAGTGCTCCCAGAGATCGTTTGATGAAACAATAAGGGCAACCAGACAAGGAAGGCAAGGTTTGGACTTTCCCTGTGCAGGGCAGTGATCCAGCTGAGGCAGTGCAGGAGTCTCATCCCTTGACAGAAATCCTGGAGCTGAAATGGGATTCAGCTCCCTACACACCCACAGGAGCTGGGATTCCTCTGGTTCAGTTCAGAAGAGCACAAGGAGTTGCCTGCATGTGAGCTCCTGCTCTGAGTCCTTGGACCTTCAGCTGGGAGGCAGCTGCTCACACACAGACACTGGGTGATGCCCAAGGTGCCTGGGCTGCTCCTGATGTGTGCCAGTGCTTGTAAACCATGTGGGAAATCCCTGAGATAGACAGCTCCTTCCTGGGCATCAGCCGAGGGCCAGAGAGGGGATAGCACTGGCTGTCTGGTGAATTCACTCACAGCTGCAAGAGCAGCACAGGGCCTTCAGGAAAGCCATGCCCATGGTGTGACCATGTTGCTGTGTCAACTCCAAGGCCCACGATCAGTCTAATGTTTGTGTGCCACCTTCTGCACACTGATACCATAGATTAGCTATCCAGTCAGGCTATGTCCAGTGATGCTTTCCAATTAGGATGTTTACTTCTGTGGTTTTGCACTAATGCAAACACCAACACACAAGAAGCTAGAAATCTTGATAGAGCTGCAGGCCTGAGCTCCTGTTTGGACCATGGGGACACAGTTTAATGGTTTCCACAACTGCACTGTAGCACAAGGGGGATACCGAGTCTTTAGGATGGATGGGCGAGGAGATAAAGAAGGGTGAATGCCCTCTGTGAGAGTGCACTGAGCTCTGCCTGGGGATGGAAGAGCAGACAGGTCAGAGCTAATGGAAATGGCAAACAGAGGAGACCATCAGTGTCTTTTCCTGTCTTCCTGATCAGGGAGAGTAAATGGAAGGTGCCCTCTGCAGACAGATGGGAATCTGATGTTGTCTGTCCCTTGTCCCATTTGGTGGCCTTTGTCACTCCATTATCTGCAGCAGGGACAGCACAGCAGGGCATGTGGCATCCAGCAGATCCCTGGAGAGCACAGATGGCAGCTTCTTGACCAAGCAGTGGAGGAACCAAAGAGGAGAGGTGCTCTGCTGGATCTCATACTCTCCGGCATGGAAGGACTTGTGGGAACTGCGAAGGTGAAAGGGGCATCAGGCCACGTGCAAGATGCAAATGTATCTCTTTTAATTTATTTATTTATTTTGAGGCTGTAAGCTTAATAGTTGATCATAAATGTCAATAAAACTGAAACAAATAATTGAAGACAAAGATGGAAATCATTGAAATTGTGTTAACCCTTCTCAACATGAAAAATTCTCATGAGTCTTGTTCCATTTTAAGTTGTAAATATGAATCTTTGAGGTGATTTGATGTCTTTTTTTTTCTTTTACTGAAACTACAATGTTTTCCAGAACTGTGTTCGCTGGACACAAATGTCTTCAGATTCAGAGACACAGACAGTGGTGCCAGTGCCAATGCCCTGTGACTATAGCCCGGTGCCCAGCACTACTCTTCCCTGCTGCCTATTTGATGTGTCTCATCCTCCAAGTTTTTTCAGCTCTCCTAAATAAATGGCCATGGTTAAGGGCATGTTTTCAGCAGGCCATTTGGGCACAAACTACTCCCACTGCCCTCCAGATTTCTCCATCCCTTGCTCTTTGTTCAGTCAGATACCTCCCAATTATCTGTCTGATTTCTGACTTTCAGGGGGATTACTGGAATTTGTTCCATCTCCCCAAAGTCTGAGAATCAGTGAGAATGTGTTAACCCGTCTCAATGTGTGAAATACTCACAAGTCCTGATCAATTTTAAGTTGATACCTCTCAACTACCTGGCTGATCTATCCCAGGGAGATTACTGGAATTTGCTCTATCTACCAGAGTCTGATGGCCTCTGTTGTCAACTACTTCACTGTGATTCAATCTATCCTATCCTACCTCAGAATAAATCATTTCTTTTAAAAGTATTCCATATGAAAGACAAACTTCAATAGATGCCGCTTGAACATGGCATGCAGTTGATCACTGTGTTTTACTGTTCATTCAATTGCATCACCTTTCTTTCCATTTGCTGGCCAGATAAAAAAGAGAAATCTTTCCTTTTCCATGTGTAGCTGGTTCTCTGAGGAAAGCCAGTGGGAGTTGGTGCAAAGCAGTTTTAACACTGAGCGGATGAATGCAGAGGAGAAGAGTGATGTGAAGAAAAGTGATGCAAGTCCCATAGGTCCATTGTGAGCAGAAATTGGGTGGGGAGGTTGAGAAGGACCTTTGTCAACACAGTAACAGTACAGAACTCATTGGGACATCCTGGATTGGTATCAGTTGCACAGTGCTGCTTTAATGTCTTCTTTAAACCCAACTATAAATAAATAGACAATAAATTTATACTGGATTCTTTAAGCTCTCTCCAGATATCCCTCCTTTTTGCTGAACAAGTTCTGATAACCTGAAGAAGATAACAAGATGGCATAAGGCACAGGAGATTCTTTAGGTTATAATGGTCCCAGGGTGCATTTGATGCTGAGTTCATCAGCCTCTAGTGTAGAGAGAAGTTTGCACAAAGTGCTCAACAAGACAAAGTCAGAAGTAACAGTGAAGTTTCTTGGAGTATTAATGGGCCCGCTGAGGAACATTACCAAGTAAGCTTCCCAAGGGACTTGTTAGAGAAGATAACTGGAAGCCATGACTACAGGCAGGCAAAGGCACTGGCATGCTAAGAAACCTCTCCTTTGCCTTACAAAGCAGACAGGTCAAGCCCTGATTGCAAGACCAGTGGTAGAGATGTCCTGTATGTCATGTTGGCTCTGGGCATTTCCTGGGGCAATGGGTTGGAGGTCCGTATGATGTTAAATGAAAGACATGGGGACAGAAGATCCCAGGCTCTACATGTGGTGCAAGGACGCTGTGAGGTTCATGTCCCATATGAGACCTATGTTTCATTGCAGGATGTGAGCAGGGATGTGAGAAGGGCCCAGTCTGAACAAGCAGCCAATCCCTGTGAAACTCTGAACTTCAGATCTCTCGGTTTCAGTGCCCTCCTTTGCACATTCTCCCAGAGTTTGAAGTCCTTTATGTTCTGTGGTGCCCAGAACATAGTGAGGCAGTAGCAATGCAGAGCAGAGGGACAACCCTTTCCCTCACCCAGCTGGCAATAAGTTGCTTCATGCACTCCAGGGGACTGTTGTCTTTCCTGGCTGCCTTGGCACACTGCTGACTCACATTCAGTGTGATGCTGACCAGCACCCCAACCCTTTCCAGTCAGAATCCTCTCCAGTGTCCCATATCCAGTCAGTGTGTATGTCCAGCATTGCCCCTACCCAGGTGCACAATCAGGCACTTGTTCTTGTTATACTTTATGCACTTGGTGCTTAGTACCAACTGGTACCCACTTCTCTGACTTGTCCACATCTCTCTGCAAGTCCTCTCCACCCTCAGTGGAGGCAACAGCACCTCCTCATCTGGTCTCATCAGCAAACTTGCTCAGAACGTCTTCTAGTCCTGCATTCAAGTCATCTGCATAAACATGAAAGGAAAGTGGCCCCAAAATGGAACCCTGGGGACCCCGACAGTGACCATCTACCAGCCTGATGGAAAAAACTGACTATAATCCTTTGGGACTGACCTACTGGCCAACTGCTCACCCACCACATTGTGTTTCTGTCTAGCCATATGCAGAACATTCTGTCCAGAAGGTTGTTGTGAGAAACAGTATCAAAATCTCCACTGAAATCCTCAAGGATTACATCAACTGGCTTCCCTTGGTCAACTAAACGGATAACTGTGTCACAAAATGAGCTTAAATTAAACAGGACCTTGGCCTCACAAACTTGTGTTGGCTGCGACCAATGACAGAATTGTCCTTCAGCTGTTTTTCCATAACTCCCACCATCATTTTCTCCATAATTTTACCAGGCTCTGGACTGACAGGTCCATAATTGCCCATGTCATCTTTCTTGCTCTTCCTTACAATGAGACAACATTTGCCAGCTTCCTGTCAGCTGGCATGACCCTAGACTTCTTTAGATGCAATTGAAATGAGAGCCCAGAGCACACTAAGTTTTCATCATTGAAAGAAAGTAGATGTGCCATAGCTTTGCAATGCCTTGAACTCCAGAGTATGCCACAGATGGAGCAGAGGGGAAGATTTGCCTCTTCTGTAGTGAACTCATTCTTTTGGTAAGCAGAATAACACTACCTGATACATGGGGACTGTGTCTCTGCTCTGCTCTGCTCAGCTCACAGGGCAGCGGTCTGGCAGGGTGTTGCTCTCATGTCAATGCAGGTAAACTCACTTTAATCCTTTTTCCTCTGTAAATGCTTCCTCTATTTCTATGCTCAGATACACTTCCACATTCCCTCAACTACACTTTCATATATCATTAACAATTACACTTTCTTATACCATCAAAACAGTTTGTCAAAACGTACAGTTCTTCAGTTCACATAAACTCCCTTAATACAGTCTGTATTCTTCAGTTATAAACACTGTGCCACAGAACCAGCACTGATTGAACCACCTCCCTCACACACTTCCTCGCAAGCAGTACATAGTATTACATAAATGGGTTGACACTCATTGGTCGGGTGGAATGTACACCTCTCCTCAGGACAATCTTACTAATCTACAGAGTACAAACTCCTGTCTTCTTACATACAAGCAGAAAGTACTTATGAGTGGACACACAACACAGTCTTTCACTTTGTCCGTGTCTGGCCATTTCCCTCACAGGAGGAAGGAAACATGGATCGGGACTCGGCACTCACCCTGCAGCTGTTCTGTGTCTCACTCACACCATACTCACACTGACATTTAGATCAAAAACCATGGTTTATTCATACTACACAATGCTGACAACGTTTTCTAGCTGGAATCTTAATAACACTCATACTCTGGTCGACCAGTTGCAAACGTTAATGTTTTTCCCAGAGTCGGCTTGACACACGGTACCAAACACTTAAAGCAGATGATAATATTGAACATACAACCTATAACCCCCGTGATTACAACTTGGAGAACCCAGGCTACCATTTGACAGGCTATCCACTATATCCCATACCCGTAGGAGAGACCAACCTAGGTCCCTCCTATTGTCACCCATCTGGGAGAGAGTACTTGTTCTTGTTTCCATTCATATGACATACAGTTCCCTTTCATAGGAACTCACCCAAGGAGTCTTCCTACCCCAGCTGGCAACCAAAGCCATGAGCTCACCTCCCTGGGAGCAGCACGTATGGCTGTAAACTGTGTAGGATGTCTCCTCAAGACATATGGGCTCCACTTACCATACACATACCTGGTCCACCTATGGGTGGTCCTTGTCTGTCCCTGCAGTGATCAGGTGAGGAAGGGAGTCCTTCAGAGAAATCTCAGGGTGCGCCAAAAGTGTCTCCCTCTCAGCTGGTCCTGCAGCGAACAGAGCTGGTCCCACCTGGGCCGCCAAATTGACTACAGGAATTGAACTCTATAACCTCTATAACTGATACAGTCTCCCATGACATCCTTATAACAAAGCTGAGGAAGTATGGGATAGGTGATTGGACAGTGAAGTGGGTCGAGAATTGGCTGACTGGCAGAGTGCAGAGTGTTGTCGTTGGCGGTGCAGTGTCTGGCTGAGGGCCTGTAACGAGCGGCATCCCCCAGGGGTCTGTGCTCAGTCCGGTCTTGTTCAACATCTTCAGCAATGACCACTCTCAGCAAGTTTGCTGATGACACGAAGTTGAGAGGATTGGCTGACACACCTGAAGGCTGTGCTGCCATTCAGCGAGACCTGGACAGGCTGGAGAGCCGGGCAGTAAGAAACCGGATGAGGTTTAACAAAAGCAAGTGTAGAGTCTTGCACCTAGGGAGAAACAATTGCATGCACCGGTACAGGCTGGGGGAAGAGCTGCTGGGGAGGAGCTCTGCTGAGAGGGACCTGGGCGTCCTGATGGACGACAGATTGACCATGAGCCAGCAGTGTGCCCTTGTAGCCAAAAAAGCCAATGGCATCCTGGGGTGCATTAAAAAGAGCGTGTCCAGCAGGTTGAAAAAGGTGATCCTCCCCCTCTACTCTGCCCTGGTGAGGCCTCATCTGGAATATTGTGTCCAGTTCTGGGCTCCCCAGTGAAAAAAAGACAGGGATCTCTTAGAAAGAGTCCAGCAGAGGGCCACTAAGATGGTGAAGGGCCTGGAGCATCTCCCCAATGAGGAGAGACTGAGGGAACTGGGTCTGTTTAGCCTTGAGAAAAGAAGGCTGAGAGGGGACAGGATCCAGGTTCTATAAATATTTGAGGTGTGGGGGGCAAAGTGTTGAGGCCAGACTCTTTTCAGCAGTGTGTGGAGACGGGACAAGGGGAAACAGACAGAAACTGCACCATAGGAAGTTCTGCACTAATGTGTGCAATAACTTCTTTACGGTGAGAGTGACAGAGCACTGGAACAAGCTGCCTAGGGTGGTTGTGGAATCTCCTTCTCTGGAGATATTCAAGACCTGCCTGGATGCTGAGCTGTGCAACGTGGTGTAGGGAACCTGCTTTGGCAGGGGGCTGGACTCAGTGGTCTCTGGAGGTCCCTTCCAACCCCTACAATCCTGTGATTCTGTGAATATCATGGAGTTGTTTGGATGGGGAAAGACTACCCCTTTGAATGACCTTTTGTCAGGGCATGTCCTGGGATTCCTAGGATCCTCAAAATGCAGCACTGCTTCTGTCACTGAAAAATGGGGCCGTGTGTGGGACGGAGGGAGGGTCCATGAGTCCCTGGCCCACCTGACTGAGTATTTCCATGGTCTTAGCAAAGACATACTTACAACTTGAGAATGACAGTTAGCTGTGTTCATGGTGGCATGGCCACTTTTAATGGCCTTGAACTGTCTGAACATAACTGAAGAGGCTCAGGCTGATGCAAATCAGCTATTGAATGATAGTGTTGAAAAACTGGAAAGACAGGTGGCAGTTTTGATGGGGAAAAAACCTAATTCAATCATTCTCCTATGGAAGATCAGGAACATCTCTCTGGAAGACCATGGGGACCCTGTACAAGGGAATCTGTATAAAATGGACTCTGTAAATGAAGGCACTAAAAGGTCAGATTTTGAGGTTCCATTTGGACTAGATCTATTTGAGATCTGACTGATTGTAACCCAAAAATGAAAGAAAAAAAAAAAAAAAATGCAGGATAGGCTGGTGGGAGTGCCCTTACCAGTATCCAACCCCCCAAACCCTGCTGCCCATAATACAGCAGCTGAACTGATGGATATAGTACAGTGGTTTAGACAGAAACCAAGAGAGCATGCCAGCATAGCTGCTCTGGTTATGGGACATGGAGGCAGAAAGCGCTGTGGTGAATGGACTGGAAATTTCAAAACTGACATCCATTACTACTCACCCTGCCCTCAGGCAAAGACTGTATGCTCTGTCCAACATAATGAGGATAGCCATTTGATCAGTGAATGATTTATGGCTGTGTGTCATATAACATGGCCAAATAAGAATGACATACCATTAAATATCAGCCTGTGGTCCTCTATGGAGGACTAACAAAATTATATTAGAGAATTAGGCATGAAAGAGGCAATCTATGAAGATGATTTTGAGAGCCCAGTCAATAAATTTTTCATCAGGAACGAGGGATCTCATCCTACAGCCATCACCTTTACATCAGTATGGGTCTATGTTATCCATACTGAACCCCCCAGTGGCCCTCAGGTGCTGTAATACAACAGGCTGCCCAATTGATGGGGAGACAAGAGTGCCTACGGCCAGATGCAGGCTCTGAATGGTGGTGGAAAGGTCTGAGAAAGGCAGAGAACCATCTGCTGCCATGACTTAGGCGTCCAGCCCCTAAGGTAATCCAGTCTGGACCCATTAGGGTCTTGAGACAACAAATGTTTAAAGACCAGATTAGAGCAGGAGTTCAGTTTAAAAAGATCGATGGACAGCATAATCAGGAAAAAATATCTGTTAAACAGGCCCAAGCACTGAGTATTTATAGTCCAACCTTTTCAGCCAAACTAGATGTGAATGTAACTCAAGAAGGGTCTGGATGGGGGCTCTGGCAGAGCCAGAGTTCTTTGTGAACCCCTATGAGGTTTTGGCCACAGGTTTGGCATGGAGCAGAATAAAGATACATCACAGTTGAAAAGCATTTATTGGCTACCTATTCTACACTACAGGTGGTAGAACCAGTAGCTCAGATTTCAGAGGTTATCGTTAAACAACAAGGCCAGTCCAGGGGTGGGTAAAAGATCTAACACACATCTCTATGATGGGGGTGGCCCAATCACAAGCAGTGGTGCGCTCAGTTGTTCTGCTTGCCTGCTCCTCAAGGAGTTAAGAGAAATCTATGCCTGTTGCGTGTTCGAGTGCATGCGCAATGCCATGTGGAGGGCTTATCACAATAAAGATTGGCGGATTTGCTGCGTAGACCGGTCAGAACTCAGATCTGCGTTGTGCTTCCTGTGGCACCAAACGCCCAACAGTGGCAGTTCCGTGTATTGGCCAGCAGGTGGCAGCAGAGACCACGGAAAGAACGTCTGCGGGACAGACCCTGGGGATCCGTTCTCTTTTGATTATAGGGGAAGAACACAAAGATGGAAGAGGAGGGAAGGGGGAAAAAAAAAAGAAAAAAAGAAAAAACCAAACCACAGCAAACAAATAAAAACTTCTCCAAACGTAGCAAACTTGAATGTCTGTCAATAAATAAATGAGTAATTGAATTGATGTCCGTTTCAGACAGTCCCCTGTAGAATCAGGGTAAGGGTTAGGATTAGAGTTACATTGCAGGTTAATGCTGTTATCTTTACAGCTCCTGTGAGGGTTGGGGTCTGGGTCAGGTGTTTAAAAAATGAAATGAAAAAAGAATTAAAAAAATATATTGAAAGCTTCAGATTTCCTTAATCTTTGTGGGAATCATATAATGTGCAACTCAGATCTACCTCTTCGTACCTCTTTTGTGGTGTAGGGAACCTGCTTTGGCAGGGGGACTGGACTCAGTGGTCTCTGGAGGTCCCTTCCAACCCCTACAATTCTGTGATTCTGTGAATATCATGGAGTTGTTTGGATGGGGAAAGACTACCCCTTTGAATGACCTTTTGTCAGGGCATGTCCTGGGATTCCTAGGATCCTCAAAATGCAGCACTGCTTCTGTCACTGAAAAATGGGGCCGTGTGTGGGACGGAGGGAGGGTCCATGAGTCCCTGGCCCACCTGACTGAGTATTTCCATGGTCTTAGCAAAGACATACTTACAACTTGAGAATGACAGTTAGCTGTGTTCATGGTGGCATGGCCACTTTTAATGGCCTTGAACTGTCTGAACATAACTGAAGAGGCTCAGGCTGATGCAAATCAGCTATTGAATGATAGTGTTGAAAAACTGGAAAGACAGGTGGCAGTTTTGATGGGGAAAAAACCTAATTCAATCATTCTCCTATGGAAGATCAGGAACATCTCTCTGGAAGACCATGGGGACCCTGTACAAGGGAATCTGTATAAAATGGACTCTGTAAATGAAGGCACTAAAAGGTCAGATTTTGAGGTTCCATTTGGACTAGATCTATTTGAGATCTGACTGATTGTAACCCAAAAATGAAAAAAAAAAAAAAAAAAAAATGCAGGATAGGCTGGTGGGAGTGCCCTGACCAGTGTCCACCCCCCAAACCCTGCTGCCCATAATACAGCAGCTGAACTGATGGATATAGTACAGTGGTTTAGACAGAAACCAAGAGAGCATGCCAGCATAGCTGCTCTGGTTATGGGACATGGAGGCAGAAAGTGCTATGGTGAATGGACTGGAAATTTCAAAACTGACATCCATTACTACTAACCCTGCCCTCAGGCAAAGACTTTATGCTCTTGTCTGGAGGGCTTATCGCAATAAAGACTGGAGGATTTGCTGCGTAGACCGGTCAAAACTCAGATCTGCGTTGTGCTTCCTGCGGCACCAAACGCCCAACAGTGGCAGTTCCGCTTATTGGCCAGCAGGTGGCAGCAGAGACCACGGAAAGAACGTCTGCGGGACAAACCCTGGGGATCCGTTCTTTTGATTATAGGGGAAGAACACAAAGATGGAAGAGGAGGGAAGGGGGAAAAAAAAAAGAAAAAAAAAAAATCAAACCACAGCAAACAAATAAAAACTTCTCCAAACGTAGCAAACGTGAATGTCTGTCAATAAATTAATGAGTAATTAAATTGATATCCCTTTCCCGCCCCCCCCCCCCCCCCCCCCCCCCCCCCCCAACTTCTGAGATGAAAAAAAAACACTTCTTTTAGAAGAAAACAGAGTAGTAACAACTTCTGTACCTACATTCACCACTCTGAGATCCTGTCTGGGTCTCCCAAGGCTTGTAAATAACCACTGGGTCGGTTCTGATGTCGCGTGATTTGTTGTCAGTTCTCTCATGGATCTGTCACAGGGCATTCTGACCACGGGCATCATGTTTCTACGCTGCCGCCTGCATTTAACAGGCAATGGGACTGCCCAGCATGTGCAAGGCAGCACCTCTTTCACACCACCAGAATGTTTAAGGCTGTTGGGATTGTTGTTAGCGTCCCATTAACACTGAGGCTAGAGATACCCTTAGGATTGACATTACTATTAGCATTACTTTGATGGTGCCCTATCTGGGTCATTTCCAGGGGATGTCAGGAGTAAGGCACAGTGTCAGGAGAAAAAGAACAGACTCTGTTACTTTATAAACGTGATAATAGAGAGAGTTCATTGGAAAAAATACAACTCTTAAATAATGCAAAGCATGCTTCTGATTGGATGCAGGCATCATCTGGGCTCTGATTAATATTACTCTTAAGGTAAAGATTATTGTTACCATAATGATTTTTTTTTTGGATTATGATCAGGGTTAAGGTTCCTTTTGCTACAAACTTCTAGCATCATTTTTGTTGTTGCATTTGGAGTTAGGGACGATTTTAGAATCAGGGTAAGGGTTAGGATTAGAGTTACATTGCTGGTTAATGCTGTTATCTTTACAGCTCCTGTGAGGGTTGGGGTCTGGGTCAGGTGTTTAAAAATGAAATGAAAAAAGAATTAAAAAAATATATTGAAAGCTTCAGATTTCCTTAATCTTTGTGGGAATCATATAATGTGCAACTCAGATCTACCTCTTCGTGCAGTGACTGCCTGTAAATTTGCTGGAGCCTAATATAATATGGCCTTGTGCTTTCCACTAACTCACCTTCATTTCATTTTCATTACATTTGCTTGGTAGACAGATTTTGGTGTGTGGATATTTTAAAACAATCTAACTGACATTAGCAAAAAATTAAAAATAAAATTAAAAAAAATGCACAACAGCATCGTATCAATTTTTATAGATAAGATAAAGAAGAGCAGTTTCCCTTAGTTTTCTGTGCCTCTTTACTTTCTTACCCTCTCCCCTTGTGTGAGAAACTCTCAAAGTCAAAGATTTCTAGTTAGGCAAAGATGGCAGCGATAGCAGCAGTGCTTATTCATTATTGCAATACTGCGCGCACATCCCCTATTGGCAAGGGAGAAACTGCACACCAGTCAGTGAAATCAATTCTGTTCTGTGCCCTAAACCCACTGCAGGTGATGCTCTCATGGCTCTCATTGGTTGAGCATCTCAGGCTCACAGACTCCTCGAGACTGTGGCTAGGATTCATTTCCATAGAAGGTCAATTACCAACCTCTTGTTTTTAGGTCTGCCTTGTACTTTTCTGCGGACAGAGAAGGGCAATGTTTCCAAAAGTCAGTACATTCATTCTGTCCTGTGCTGGGCTCTACCCACCCTGTATTTATCTTGTGCTTGTCTCAATTCTCCCCATGTCAGAATGCCCCCAGTCTGAACTTAATTCTGTTCAGCAACTTTCTTGGTGGAAAAACTACTTATACAGCTGTTTTACAAGAGGGTTATACATTCAGTTAGGGCCTACACTATGTACTGAAAATACTGGAAACTTCCACTGCAAAAACACAATCTACCTCTCCCATCTGTGCAGCCTTGCAGACCCAGAGCATGCCAGGTTATTTCTGCTTTCATAGCATTTGCATGCTGTAGGGTGAGCACAAGGTTCTGCTGCTTGATTCTTCTGCAAGAGCTGCCTACCGGCAAATGGTTGCAGGGATGGAGGATGTGACAGAAAGCATTTGTCTCCACAAGAGCAGAGTTACATTCAGTGCAGAGTGTGAGAGTCAGCTTGGTGTGGAAAAGCACTGACACGCTGGGGATGATGCAGTGCTCACGTGTCTAACACTCACAGACATTACTGTCAGAAGGATGGTGCTGTGTTGTGCTTCTACCTTTGGCAGCCCCTGGAGAAATGCTATGGCACACAGAACACCTTTGTATTGCACTGACTGCTGCCATGCAGCATGGATTTAACACACCAAATCCAGAGGAGCATGACTGCATCTAACTGCCCTGAGAAAAACTACTGTAGCTGAAGAGATGAGGAGGCAGCTGCTCATCTGCAGAACAAGCAGTACTGCCAGACATTGGGCCAGGTGAGCACCTCCTGCTGCAGCGTGATGATGACAGGGCTGGAGATGATCTGCAAAGCCAGCTTAAAAGTGGGAGACGTGAGTCAACATGGCAGGAGGACAGAGGTGTTAGGGAGCAGCCAAGGCATCAAAGAGTATCAGAAGGCTTTGAAAAGTATCACAAAGTGACAGCCAGGAAGACTGGGATATATCATGAGCAGCAACCTGGATGCTAGAGATTATTTGCTCCCATACAAAATGGTAGAGATCTTGCTGCAGACATCCCAAAGCCAGGCAAAATGGGAACCCAGAGCTCTGCCTGCACGAACCCCACAGCCATAGCATTGCAAGCTGAGCTGCCTTGCTGTTTGTTGCATTCATCCCAATCCCTGTGATTGAAGACTCAGAATGCAGTCGAGGCGATGACTGAGCATGAGAGTGACTTTATTCAATAAAAGACAGGAGGGCTTGAGAGGTCAAGGGTGAAGATGGGACTCCTCTTGTCAAGATGAGAGTGGCTCAGAGCTGGGGCTGCTGCCTGGTGCCTGGGACTGGCAGCCTGACTCTAAGTCCCCATCTAAGATGCTCAGCTTCACCTCACTGATGCTGCCCTGCTCCTGCATGGTGGTGCTGCTGCTGGGACACTCGGGCTGTGCTTGGGATGGGCAGCACTGCAAAGGCGCTGGGTCACAATCCAGGCAGGTGACTGCTGTGTCTGGCAGGCTCAGGTCAGGAGCTTCAGCAGAGCCAGGAGATATGAGAGCATGAACGTGGATGAGCCCCTTGTGTCCATCACTGTTACCATGTGGAAGGCTGTCATCCGAATTGCAGCGATTCATGCTTAATAAGAACTCTCCATTGATGGAAAGACACTGCTTGGTTTGGATCTTTGGGGTTGACAAGGGCTCGAATCACCTAGGAAGGCATAGAAACACAAGGGTTAGTTTCAAACATTTGCAAGTTGAATCATGAAAGGTTGTTGATACTTGGTAATAGAGTGGCGGCAGGAAGAAGCAAGTAGGCTTGAAGCAGCATAGCCACTGTCTTGAAAGTGATCCTCATTCAGGTCCAGCTCGTGTGTTGTTTCACTGTAATCTGCTTCTTTGGGTCTACCTAGTGGGCAGCAACACTCGAGCTGTTACTGATATCATTGAAAAGAACTGGAGACAATTGTTCTATTCCTAAGAGCTTCAAGGTGCCTAGAAGCACAAATAGAAACCAGCAGTATTTCATCACTTCACCAAAAGGAAGGTCAAACACCTGAGCTGTGAAGAGCAGTTACAGAACCTATGCATAAGATCACACCAGACATACTTTGTTCTAACAACAGTTATGGCACATAGTCCATTTCCTTCAATATTCCCAAAATGAAATGATGTGGAGCATTACAGGGAAAGAAACACTGCACACAGACACTATGACCCTGATTAGACTCAAGCAGCAGACTTAAAACAAGTCAGAGTTTTTGATTCCAGGATATTTCAGGACCTATCGTGTGAAATTCAGTTACACAACAGTGCCTAGGTGCCTGCGTTTCAAGCAACTTTCAGATCACAGCCATGTAAAATAAAAACAAATTCAGTGCAGAAATAGCAAGCCTGTACCTTAATACTCATGAGATTATCCATTTTTTACTGCATTCTGACTAAGTTCTAAAACTTGCTCATCCCAGTTCACTTCAACAAGTTCCACCAATTCAAGCAACGCAGTTCTGAGATCCTGTGTATGTTGTGCAGATAGAATTGAACAGTGCAGAAATAGTCTCTGACAGCTTTAAGAGCTCCGTTCTGCTTACAAACTCTCAGTCCAAAACTATTCAGTTTTAAGGAAATGAACACCTGAAGCAGTTGGATCATCTGCCATTTGCCGCATTCTGCTTCTTGGCATCATGATTAGCACAAAGGGTTTTCTGCTGTCCTGCAGAGATGGAAAAAGTCCTGCTTACAAATGGACCAAGTTTCAGTGTACAGCAGAGTTTGTACCAGACTAATAAGCCACGTCATTCAATTCATTTGCTCAGGTTGTTATGCACTCTGAAAGGAAACAGAACTAACTGCTGGATTCTGAAGGCAATCTGTGGGGTCCTACATTACCTCCTGATTCTGGAAGAGGAAATTCTAATAGCAAATGCAGAACTTTGATCTTTGTAGACATGAGAAGAGCTGGCATTTAGGAACATTCATTTCAGGGAAATCAAATGATGTGTCTGTATTTTTACTACAGATAGTATAGGGAGCAGCCAGTTGAAGAATCAGATACAAAAAATCCAGACCATTGGCAAGAAAATACTTCTCCTTAAATTCTGTATGCTATCATGGTACAGAATTAGGCTACAGTGCCACATAGGCCAACCAAGCGTATAACCAATTCCACTAAATACTGGTAGACAAAGCAGCAAAAACAGGGACAATATTCAGCAGACAGGCCTTTCTACTCACAGCTCAGCATGTTCTGCCATCCGAAAAGCAAGGCCTCTTGTCAAGCTCAGCTATTTCCCTTCTCAGTGTATTCTAGCACCACTGATACCCACTGGTATCCTCCTGTAGAGTGCCATCATATTGTCATCATCCAAAGGGAAAACCCACACAGCAGAGCATACAGCACTACACCCATGCTCCAAATATCCGCCTGAAAAACAAAAAGACAAGCTTACAAACCTGAAGCACCTCAAATGGCTTCCTGACAGACTGGATTGTCTGCCCTTGCCAAAGCCCACATATAGCCCATGAAAAGCTGGCTCTTTCCCTCAGGAAAAAGAGCCTTATCGTCCCAGAGAAAGCATATAACCCTCATTCAATTGCCCTTTCACTCAGCTTAGAGCACTACTAAAACCAGCATCTTCACCTTAGCTCATCACACTGCTGCACTTCCTTTTACAAGGATTTCACTGGCAAAAATGAAATCAAAGCCGTCACAAGGGATTTAGCACAGTTACGTGTTACTGGCTACGAGAGCTGTCAGCACAGTCACCTGTCTGGCTTTGCTGCTGTTCTATTTATGTACAGGCACAACAAGGTTCAGACACCTCACAGTGCAGTTCTCACTTTGACTGTAAAGAAAAAGGAGGCTTGAAAAGCAGCGTGTGGAAAACAAAGAAACAAGAATTAGAACAACAGTGGGGCCATGGCACTTGTAGGAATTGCTCCGCCTTTAACAGCGATTCAAGAAGGATGAGGGCATCCCAAACCAGACCAGTTTGGACAGATTAACAACTGCAAGTAGTGGGTTCCAAAATTCCAGACATGAAATCAAAGCTGGAAAAACTCTTCACATTTTCATCTCTCAATTTTTAGTTCATTGTGCATTACAACGGAAACAATTCTTCACATACAACTTGGAAGCTAAAGACAAGTCTGACAAAACAGACTGCACAAAAATGATGGATAATTAACAGAGCAAATTGCTCTTTCAAAAACTTAGTAATAGAAAGAGATCTCTGAAGTTGCTGTTCTGTAGAGCACCAAAGCAGTCGCTTGAGGCAGTTCAGGATTAGCCTGAGACAAACCAGCCAGCTGTGTGAACTGAGACCAATTGCACTTCTTCTATTTTACTTTCATTCTATGTGACCTCACTAAGCAAATATTGTCTAAGACCATGAGTATCACATAAATGTGCAGATCTCAAGCTGCTCACTTATCTAGTACCCTTGGCATGATGCTTTATTTTCCTCAGCTATTCATCTAGTTTGTGCCTGTTGATTGTGCAACAACAGCCTGTTGGTCTCGATTACCTGTAAGAGGCTTTAAATTTGGCCAGGAAAAATCATTTGAGGATAAGTAATTATCTGGGACTCAGTAAGGCAGTCTTCCCATGCTTTCATAACAGCCGAGATACACACACACACAAACTCATGGAACCCCACTGCTTTGCACAATCCTGTGCACACTCACATGTGTCATGCACTGATTTCCCAGCCAGTCCTCATGGGGTCTATTACTTAGGACAGGAGTGCAGGGGAGCAGCCAGAAGCTGTTTGCATTCCCTGCTGTCTGCTGGGCAGCTTTGCTGGAGATGCTTGGGTTGCTTTGCTTTTCCTTGGGACGTGGGAAGGAGCTTTGGGTTGGAGGCACATCCCGTGCCAGAGCATCTCAATGGCACGTGTGTGGCACTGATCTGCAGCAGATGAAGGGGAGGAGGTCCCAGCACAGCCCTGCACCATGCTCTGCCACACTGGGCAGCTTGTTCCTGGCTCAGCAGCGTCATCAGACAAGAAGCAGGGAAGGAAATCAAGGATGGGGGGTACCATCAAACGCAGTTAGTGCATGCCTGTGCAAGACAAACAGACCCAGAGCTTGCGGGTTATTCCTGCTTTTGTAGCATTTGTGTGCTGTAGCTGAGCAAAAGGTTCTGCTGCTTGAATCTTCTTCTGCAAGAGCCACCTACCGGTAAATGTCTGCAGGGATGGAGGATGTGACAGAAAGCATTTGTCTCCATGACAGCGTAGTTACACTTGGTCTAGAGAGTGAGAGAGGCAGGCAGCACTGCCTGATGTTGGTCAGGGCGAGCTCCTCCTGCTGCAGCGCGATGATGGCAGGGCTAGAGATGATCTGCAGGGACAGCTCACAGGTGGGAGCCAGGAATGGACACGGCGGGAGGACAGAGGTGTTAGGGAGCAGCCACGGCATCAAAGAGCATCAAAAGGCCCTGAAAAGCATCACAGCCACAGCCAGGAAGCTTGGGGTTTTCATGAGCAGCATCCAGGATGCTAGAGACTATTTGCTGCCATACACAACGGCAGCAGAGCTCTCGCTGCAGGCATCCCAAAGTCAGGCAAAATGGGAACACACCCAGAGCTCGGCCGCACAAACCCCACAGCCAGAGTGTTGTAAGCTGAGCTGCCTTGCAGTTTCTTGCACTCATCCCAATCTCTGCGAATGAAAACTCGGAATTCAGTCAAGGCATTGATTGAGCACGAGCGTGCCTTTATTCAATAGGAGAAAGGAGGGGGTGTGAGGTCTGGAGGAAAGATGGGACTCATCCTCTCTTGTAATCATGAGAGCTGCTCAGAGACCATGCTGTTGCCCGGAGCCTGGGACTCGTGTCCTGATTCTGTGCCCCCCTGCGAGATGCTCAGCTTCTCCTCGGTGATGCTGACCTGAGCCTGCATGGTGGTGCTGCTGTCGGGGCACTCAGGCTGTGCTTGGGCTGGGCTGCACTGCAGAGACATTGAGTCCAGGCTGGTGCCTGAGGTGTCTGGTGGGCTCAGGTCAGCAGCTTCAGTAGGGATGGGATGAATGAAGGCTTCAACGATGATGACCTTCTTCTCTTGATAGCTGATGTTATACGGAAGGCTTTCATCTGAACTGCAGCATTCTGTGCTTAGTAACAACTCTTCATTGATGGAAGATGCGTCATCGTAACATGCCCTGCGTCTTGGGGATATACAAGGGCTCGGGTCACCTAGGAAGGAGCAGATGTACAGCAGTTAGTGTCGAACGTTCGCAAGATGAACCATGGAGATTCTTGACATTTGGCTATGTAGTGGTGGTGGGCAGAAGCAAATAGGCTTCTAGCAACAGTGTCACTGTCTTGAAAGTGATCCACGTGCAGGTCCAGCTCTTGTGTTGACAAGAGACTCATTTGGGAAAGACAGGGATCAACTGAAGATGTCAGGCACGGGCTTGAACGCCAGAAGGAGGTACAAGCCCACTGAAAGCATGAATTCTACCTGTGTTGCTGACAAGCAGTGTTTTGTAAGCTGGACTTGCACCCTTACCTGCCAGGACCAAGACTTCTGCTTCAGAGGGCTCCCTGGCACTGCTCTGCAGTTGGTGTTTGGCCACAGGGGATGGTTTGCCCAGGCAGAAGCAGGAACACCAACTGCCAGCTGCTGACTCTGCCCTCTTCCTGGGAGAACTCATTCTGCAGAGAAAACAGAGCATGCTGTCAGACGTGGTGCAGGGTGATGGAAGAGCTGCACCGAGCCCTGGCCAAAAGTTGCCTGTTCTGGGCACTGCCTGCTTTCTGCTGAAACACAGCTTAGAAACGCCCTCTGTTTCAAACAGCAGAGGATGCTTCCATTCCTACAGCTCAGCCCTCAAGTCCTGAAGGCTAAATACCTCTCAACGATGTCAAGCAAGGACATGGATCCGGAGAATGTCGGAGGCTCAGGCTGCTTTGCTCTCCCAGGGCTGACCTTCACCAGGGAACAAAGGCCGTTGATGAGCTTGCCCCATTTCTTTGGCTCTGCGCAACAAAACAAAGAAACCAGTTCATTTCAGGCCTGGCTCGGTTGGACGAAGCTGAGCGCAATGCATTCGACAGAGCATGTAACAACGGGAAGAACATTCCCAACAAGGACACGCAAGAATGGATTTTCCCCATCCCTGGAGGTGCCCAAGGAGATTACTGTAGTTCTCTTTCTAAGCTTGCTGAACTTGGGCATAAACAAACCCCCTGAAAGTAACGTTCTGACCCTATTTGACTAACTCGCATTGTCAAATGTAAATTACGCACCTGGCTTTGGCAATGAATTGAGGAGGGAATCGGGAACTTTTCCGCTGATGAGTTCCATGCACTCACCAGGGAAAAGCCCAACCTGTAATTAGAACAAAAAGACAGGTGAGCATTAGCCCGAGCCCAGAGCCAAAGGGAAGGTCCACTGACAGTGACACAGGGCAACTGTTTGCATCCAGCAGCCATCCTGTGCAGGCAGAGCAGCTCCAAGCTGAGATTCCCAACTCTACTGAAGTTGTGCTCTCTAGTCAAAAACGTGTGCCTACCTCAAAGCCACGCTTGCCTCTCCACCAGGGGCTCAGCCTGTTGATATGTCCTCATATCAACAATGCTCACCAGATCTCCGACCTGAAAGAGATTGAAACATCAATCCCAGATTCAGCAAATCTGGTAGGAAAACAAAGCAGAAAGGACTGCCCTCTTCTATGCACGACAACACGGAACGCCTGGAACTGCTTACCTCCAGAGAGAGCTCATCTGGCCCCTGGGCGACGTGGCTCTTAATAACATGGGCTGCCGCAAATGCTGGTACGTTTAAAGATGACATAGCACGCACCAGCTGCGGCTTCTGCATGTTATCAGCCTGCAAAACAGAGAACAGGCCGTGGTCAGGAGCTGAGGACAAACCAGGAGGATTTCAAGGTGAGGAGCACATCTGCAGAGAAAGCTGCAGCAAATGCGCTCCGTCCTTCTCAGGAGCACTTCAGAAGGAGCTGCACGTCTCATAGCTCTGGAGCAGCACTTCTTCCCCACCCTTCACTACTCCAAGCAGCTCCAACAAACTTCTCAGAAGAAATCCAGGCCAGCACAGACCTGGCAGACCAGAACCAAGTGCAGCTTGTGTGACGGCAGTGCCCACTCCTTGCTTCCACCCTGCTCCAGCAGGTTAAGGAGTCTGAGCCTCACTGGCCTTTGACAACTCAAGACTTTCAGCACCTCATGCCAACATTTCTCACTAAGATACACCTCAGGCATTGAATTCTCTTCTCACTACCTCCTCCCAGTCCTCCCCTAGGAACAGAAACCATTCAGATTCTACAGCAAACACATCTACCCTGCAAGAGCACACTGAACCACCTGCAACAATGAAACATGGTTTTGGAGAGTGGGTTTGAAAACACACCTTTAGACAGCTGTCTCCCTGTAGCCAAAAGGAAACCAAGCAGCAAAAGAAGAGTCCAGCCTGAAATATGCCCATGCTACTAGCCCAGGTTTTTCACAGTCAATGCAGAATCCATCCTGCTCTTGAGTTAACAAATGACCAGTGGGTCTCCCCTTGCTCCACCCCTTCTCCTTCAAAGCCAGAAAAAGAAAGAAAAACAAGTAGAAGAAAACCCAGACGTACCTTTCCACACACAAAGCAGAAAGTGGAACAGCAGTTGTCTCCTTCCTGAGACATGGTGGGGCGCATCCCAGAGGAAGCCCAAGTTCTTTGCTTCTCTCCACAGGGACTTCAAGCACTCTTGGCAAGAGCTGCTTTGGTTCTTTCTTCAATTGCTTCCATCACCAGAATCTCCTTTGGAAAAGGAACCCGAATGAAAGAATCAGCAAATGAAAAAGAATGAGCAATAGCCACTTTACCAGCTTTCTTCTGACACTCAATTTAGACTCTTGACTCGGGCAAGGTCTTAAAATCAGCTGGTTACAAGAACTGTCCCAAAATATATCCAACATCTGTACAGCTGCCGTTATTTCTGACAGCGAGTGTAATCACAGAATCATAGAATGGCCCGGGTTGGAAGGGACCTCAAGGATCATGAAGATCAATCACCTCCCTGTCCCTGCTGGCCATCCCCTCTTCTGATGGAGCCCAGGGGACCATTTGCTCTCTGAGCTGCAAGAGCACGCTGATGGCTCACGTTCTGTTTTTCATCCACCAGGACCCCCAGGTCCTTCTCTGCGGGGCTTCTCTTAAGGACTGCTCCTCCCAGTCTGTAGAAATGCCTGGGATTCCTCCAGCCCAAGTGCAAAACCTTGCACTTTGCTGTGTTGAACCTCATTAAATTCACCTAGGCCAACCTCTCGGTTGAGCTCCCTCTGAATGGTATCCCTTCCTTCCACTGCGTCAGCCGCACCACTCAGCAAACAGCAGAGGGTGCACTCCATTGCATCATTGGTGTCTCTGATAACCATGTAAAAAAGCACTGGTCCCAAGACAGACTCCTGGATGACACCACTTGTTATCGGCCTCCACCTGGACATCAAACCATGAGTCACCACCCTCTGTCCTCTACAAAACCTCTTTGTCTTCTACTCCTGCTGCAGCTGCAATGGCTGCACCAGCATGACTCACGTGTTTGACAATCCTCCAGCTCTGGCCTAGCCATGCACAGCAGCAGTCCGTCTCCCTCCCAGCTCACTCACCAGTGTGCTGCTGTGCCCCAAATTCAGTGCAGCAGCATTGAGAGCAGGCAGCACCCATCACCCTCCTCTAACTCTCTCTGCCAGCTGCGATGAGGACTGACACAGCACGCCCACCCCAGCCCAGCTTTTCTGCTGAGACAGCTCCCAGCAACCACCCAGCACCAATCCCAGTTGCTGCAAACTGTCTGAGAGCCTGCTGGAGTGCACTGACAATAACTTTGTGGGCCAAGCATTAAGCACACCAAGCAGAAGGGAAGCATTACTGGACATGCTGAACAGCAGGGGTTAAGACTGGAGGTGGTCAGGGCTGTAGTGACCATGCCCTCCTAGAGTTCCTCATCTCAAGGAATGTGTGCCTGGCAAAAAGCAAAGTCAGGACCCTGAGCTTCAGGAGAGTCAGCTGCAGGCTGTTCAAAGAATTCTTGCATGAGAGACACTGGAAAACTGTTTTTAGGGGTAAAGGAATGGAAAAGAGATGGTAACTTTCTCAGAAAACCTTTCTCAGAGCTGGAGCTCTGAGCTCCATCCCGACCACACGAAACACAGCAGAGGAGGCAGGAAAGCAGCATGGCTGAACCTGCTGGTTACAGGGAGCAACAAGAAGGAAATGGAGAAACAGCGGAAACGGAGACATGCAGCCTGGTCGCTTTGGTGGCCTTCTACAGTGGAGTGACAGCATCAGTAGGGAAAGGAAAAGCAACTGACATCACTCAGCCAGACTTTTGCAAGGCCTTCGATGTTGAGCAAGTTTCCTGTTAGAACTCAGTGTGAACAAATCTACCACTGAGCAACACCCTGAGCCCCCACTCACCTCAGCAGAGGAAAGCCTGCACCCCAGCCTTCCGCCTATTCTGCTCCATTGATGGAAGCACACCGGGCATCATTGCTACTCACCCGACCAATGATGATAGGGGCAGAAAAGGGAATTCCTCTTTACCTTTCAGATGAAAAATTGATGACTGTGTGGAACCTTCCCAGTACCGCTGCGGGGCCTTCCTTTACTTGTATCCTGCTGCTCCGTGTCACAGTGGGAGAGCTGCTCTGGCCTCTCCTCTCAGCCTGTGCCTCCTGCAGTGTGAGCAGCTTTGTGGATAGAGGAGACACCCACACAGACTTGGGCCTGGATAGAGAACTGTGCCCTACAACATAGGTACATTTACATCACGCTCTTTTCCTTGTGTGTGAGCAATCCTTGCTCTTTTCAGATGGTACTATGAGCGTGTGACACCCCAAACACATATTTAGCATCTGTCCATATCATTAAGGCTCTCGTCAAGGCAGTTATTTCAGCCTTCTGAGGGGTAGTCCCCATGGCTGATGGTTGTGCTTCCATTCCCTGCTCAGTAGCAGTTACTGCATGTCCTGCCTTAAAGCCTCCTTGTCTCACAAAACTGCAGCTGCTGGTAAATCAGGCGTCTTCTGCATCTTCTAAGGGTTCGTCCTTCAGCTCCGACCGACTGGATGTAATGTGCAGCATCAGTTGTTTCAAAGCAGTGATGTCATCCTGGTTCTCCACCAGGGGAGTTCCGCTAAGGAAAGATACTGGGTTGGCAATAGTAGTTACAATTATTTCTATATCACCCTGCTCTACCAGGATGGCCTGGTATTTCGGGAATCTTTGGGGTGAACAGATGCCATTCAGAGGGACCTTGACAGGCTGGAAAGCTGGGCTCGGGTGAACCTAATGAGGTTCAACACAGCAAAGTGCAAGGTTTTGCACTTGGGCCGGAAGAACCCCAGGCACCTGTACAGGCTGGGAGGAGTTGTCCTTGAGAGCAGCTCGGCTGAAAAAGACCTAGGGGTCCTGATAGATGAGAAACTTAACATGAGCCAGCAGTGCGCTCTGGCAGCCCGGAAAGCAAATGGGATCCTGGGCTCCATCAGGAGAGGGGTGGTCAGCAGGGATAGGGAGGTGATCGTCCCTCTCTACTCTGCTCTTGTGAGGCCCCATCTGGAGTACTGTGTCCAGGTGCGGAGCCCTCAGTACAAAAAAGATATGGAGATTTTGGAAAGGGTCCAGAGGAGGGACAGGAAGATGATCAGGGGGCTGGAGCACCTCCCCTATGAGGACAGGCTGAGGGAGTTGGGTTTGTTCAGCCTGGAGAAGAGAAGGTTGCGGGGTGACCTCATTGCAGCCTTTCAGTACATGAAGGGAACTTACTCCCAGGAGGGGAGTAAACTCTTCGAAAGGGCTGATAATAGCAGGACTAGGGGAAATGGTTTTAAGTTGAAGGAGGGAAGATTTAGGTTGGATGTTAGGGGAAAGTTCTTTACTAGAAGGGTGGTTAGGTCCTGGAACAGGCTGCCCAGTGAGGTTGTGGATGCCCCGTCCTTGGAGGTGTTCAAGACCAGGTTGGACGGGGCCCTGGGCAACCTGATCTAGTAAAGGCGTATGTTTGGTGGCCCTGCTAGGCAGGGGGGTTGGAACTACATGATCCTTGAGGTCCCTTCCAACCCGGGTAATTCTGTGATTCTGTGATTCTGTGGGGTGAAAGCCAATGTCCCCCTTTTGCCTCCAATACAGTAAACACTGCATGAGATATTAAAACTGGTATCCTTTGGCCCAGTGTAGATTGATGGGCTTCTTGAATATTGAGCACCAGTGCACCCTGGATATCCCTTACTCACTTCAAGCTGTTTCAAGTTTACCATCAGTCCGTTAGCTGTGTATCCATGGTCGGCACCCTCCTGTCATTCCTGGCAACGTATGGAGTTCCTTGGCAGTTTGCAGCTCAGGGGTTGAGCAGATGGCTTCTTTCTTGGCAGTCCTTAAGGTTCAAAGTCCAGCTGTCATCTCCTATCCCAAATACGTCACTTGCTGCTGAGTTAGTTGTGCTTTCTGTAAACCAAGAAACTCAGCAAACTCTCAGTCTATTGTACACAGTCCTTTTGTTGCTGTGGCACCCACGTGCTCCAGTAAAGTTCCACCCTAGGATGGAGGATCCCAGGTCTCAGGCTCACGAGTTGACCAGTTCTCAACAATCATTTAGCTGTTCTCACAACCCTGGGTAACACTGTCCAGGTTCACTGAGTCTCTTCTCCCTCTATTAGGGAGAACAGATACACGCAAGTACTCGTATGCTATCATGAGGAATTCAGTAGGTTACATTTAATTTAGAAGCATGATGCAATCAAAAGCTCGCTTAAATAAAAGCATACCCTTTTCTTTCACTCAAAATAATAGCCCAGAAAAAAATAAAAACAAAACAAAACTCTCATCATAATTGTTAAAGAAATTATCTACTAAATCTCGATGGAGAGTGGAGACACATGCTAGTTTTAGGAACACAGCACTTATCTCATTATCTGAATGCATCTCAAGGCATGCTCCTTGTGAAACTGTGAGAACTTCTATCATTAACAGACGTGTACCATGCCCTGATATATGGTTAAACCGCTTGCAGTGCACTGTCAGATGTACAGGATGGCAGCTGTATGTGCTGTGACCAAATAAACCCCACACTGAAACCTTTCAGAATTTTAGGACCTACAAGTACTGCATTCATATTAAAAGTAAAAAATTCCTAAGCTACACATGTTCTAGGTTTCCATTTGTTAGATACAACATACCTTTGGAAGTAGGCGCCTAAAAAGATATGCCTTCTACTTGCTTCTCTGTCTGGCTCTTCGAAAAGAAGGCCTTTGGAGCAGGAAATGCAAAGGGCAGCTCATTTCTTAACACTGACTCTGCATCAACATTCTCTGTGTTTGCACGCTTCTTAGATGCCACTTTTCTTGTCACTGGAGTTGACAGTGTGAATTCCATATCACCCAGTTGAGTATCATGCCTCGAATGGTGCCAGAGACGGAACAAAAGGTTTTCTGATCACAGCCGGAGAAGTTACTGTCAAAGAAATTCTAACAGCTGAGAAGGTCAGACACAATGCTTATAAAAATATCATACATTATTTGGCTATTGAACAAAACAGTTGAAAACTCTGATTCTCTCCTAGAATAAGTTCGTTTCTTATAGACTGTCAAACACCATTTTTTTATTTGTTCATCTCAATTCTCCATTGAGGATTAACCCTCACCAGCTTATCTAAACATAAATATGAATTATCACTTGGTTTAGTTAAAAATTTGAATAATATCACAGTGGATTTTGTTGTCCAACACAGTAAGATTGAATTTCTTTCGGTACCTTTCAACCTCTGCCTACCTCCAGCCTAACTCCAGAATCTTATTAACTGTGCCTTATCGCTTCCCATTGTGTTTTAAAATCCTCACTGACTCCTTTACTTGTTCCCTTGCTTGCTGTTTCTGTGCAAACCAAACACGGGAGTTAGGGATCACGTCAAACCAACCATGGCCTACAGGTAGAAGGCAACAAAATTTATGCTTAACATACTTCTTTGCTCTATCTTTATCTTCCTTTGGTCAAGGTCCACTAGATACTTAAATATGGAGTAAGCACTAGATACAATGAGAAGCAGATTTCTAGATTAAGAGCTGTATTTTTTCTGTAAGAAACTAGCTGTACATCTTCACACACCTGCTTTGTTTTCTGAGTATTTAGATCGAGTGGAGATTCTTCAAACACTGAAGCTACATCAGAAAATTCCATGGATCCAAACGCATCTGGCACATGGCTGCAGTCTGGCACATCTTCATATGCCAGAGCCTTTTCAGACAGAAATGTTCCACCGAGATTCTTTTGCAGAATTAGAAGGAAGATTTCATCAGAAGATTTCACCACTAAAGTCTAAATAAGATTGGTTTGCAAGTTCCAAACTATGGCTAACAGCTAATGGAAGTCCACAGGCCAGCAGCAACAACTTTTATATTATGTTCTTAATATTCTAATTGTTGATATGACGTTCATATAAAGAGCAGAAGGGAAATTACTCTTAGAGCTCAAGTCATCTTTCACAGCCTGCGTCAACAAGAGCAGCACCTCATAGCCTTTGGTTTCAAGACCTGGACCACAAGCTAGCTAATGATTTTACACAGAATTCCAGAGTTCAAGTCACTGTTTACATTAGGGCTGAAATTGTACTGAAAGCCTTCAAGTTCATCACACTTAATTATCACTGGCACCACACATAACTCCACGTTACATATGTGATCACACGCAACCTGGCAACTTCAGACAATTCCCAAAGCACTCCACTTGCACTTGGCTACTAAAGTACAGAAAAAGGAATTAACATCAGAAATAGCTGCAGTCAAAACCATCTAAGAATCCAAGTCTCCAGGAAACAAGGAAAGCAAATCCTCTCCAGGACTGTGTTCTAAAAGGAAACAGATCAGAAAGGTGAGTTCTTCCCCCCTTTGACCACCCACTCATGTAACGTCCATGTCATTTCTAAGTATGCTGCCCAGACCAAGACTGAGGATGCTTCAGAAGAAGACCTTCCCTGCTAAGCCAAACAGAACAAGTAAGGTACCAAAATATGTAGAGCCAAACGAGGAAAGGTGCTCTAAGAAGGTAAGCATCACAAGAGACCAACAGGAATACTTACACAATCCAAACAATGCACAGTTTCTGTTCCACAAGCTGCCAAGAGGAATGTGTGCAGTACTCACAGCGCACCATGTACACTGCTTACTGCAGTCATACTGCTTCGTAGGACCAGCCCAACTTACTAAAACACTTTAATGAGCAATCCGAACTGTCTGGATCAGCACGGTTCACTTGGAAGGGACCTTCACAGATAAACCTGAAGAGGTGAGGCGACTGCACTATCTAAACCTTAAAGCATATAGGACCTTAAAGCATAAGCTTAAAGCACAGAAGCATGACCAGCAGGTCGAGGGAGGTGGTGCTGCCCCTCCACACTCCTCTCATTGAAACCCCATCTGGAGCACTGCACGCAGTTCTGGAGCCCTCAACACAAGAAGGACTTGGAGATGTTCAGGCAGGTCCAGAGGAGGGCCATGAAGGTGATCAGAGAGGGCTGAAAGCACCTCTACTATGTGCACAGGCTGAGAGAGATGGGGCTCTTCAGCCTGGAGAAGACTCCAAGGAGACCTTAGAGTGGCCTTCCAGTATCTGAAGAGGGCCTACAGGGAAGGCTGGGGAGGGACTTTTCATAAGGGCAGGTAGCAACAGAATGAGGGGAAATGGCTTTACATGGGAAGAAGGTAGATTAGGATTGGATATTAGGAAGAAATGCTTTACTGTGGGTGTGGTGAGACACTGGAGCAGGTTGCCCAGCAAGGCTCCAATATGATTGCTTTGCAAGTTCCAAACTATGGCTAACAGCTAATGGAAGTCCTCAGTCCAGCAGCACAAAATTTTATATTATCTTCTTAATATTCTAATTGTGGATTTGACGTTCATATAAAGAGCAGAAGGGAAATTACTCTTAGAGCTCAAGTCATCTTTCACAGCCTGCGTCAACAAGAGCAGCACCTCACAGCCTTTGGTTTGAAGACCCGGACCACAAGCTAGCTAATGATTTTACACAGAATTCCAGAGTTCAAGTCATTGTTTATGTTAGGGCTGCAATTCTACTGAAAGCCTTCCAGTTCATCACACTTCATTATCGATGGCACCACAGATACCTCACAAAGAAGCATTATGACACCACAAAGGGGCATTATGACGACAGAAAGGGCATTATGACATCACAAAGGGCATTATGAATCACAAAGGAGCATTATGACATCACAAAGGAGCATTATGACGTCTCAAAGGGCATTATGACGTCACAAAGGGCGTTATGACGTCACAAAGTAGCATTATGACATCACAAAGAAGCATTATGACACCACAAAGAAGCATTATGACATCACAAAGGGGAATTATGACGTCAAAAAGGGTCATTATGACGTCTGAAAGGGGCATTGTGATGTCACAAAGGGGTGTTATGACATCACAAAGGGGTATTGTGACATCACAAAAGAGCATTAAGACATCACAAAGGGGAATTAAGACGTCACAAAGGGCATTATGACGTCACAAAGAGGCATTATCACGTCACAAAGAGGCATTATGAAAACAAAGGAGCCTTATGACGTCTCAAATGGCATTATGACATCACAAAGGGCATTATGACGTCACAAAGGGGCATTGAGACATCACAATGGGTCATTATGACGTCAGAAAGGGGCATTATGGCATCAGAAAGGTGCATTATGATGTCACAAAGGGTGTTATGATGTCACAAAGGGGCATTATGATGTCACAAAGGGGCGCTGGGAAAAGATCTCTGTGTGGAGATTGCTTCTACTAGAGGTAGTTCTATAAGACTGTTATATAGAGCTGTGCAGGGGCTGTAAATCTGTCTGCAGAGGGTGATGATCAGTTCCAAGTGTCTGCAGTCAATGCTCATGGACAGAGCCCATCCAACCTGGCCTTGAATGCCTGCAGGCCTTGAATGGGGCATCCACAGCCTCCTTGGGCAACCTGTTCCAGTGTGTCACCACCCTCTGAGCAAAAAACATCTACCTAAGATCCAACCTATACCTCCCCAGTCTCAGTTTTAAACCATTCCCCCTTGTCCTATCATTATCCACCCTCATAAACAGCCATTCCCCCTCCTGTTTATACGCTCCCTTCAAGTACTCAAAGGCCACAATGAGGTCTCCCCACAGCCTTCCATTCTCCAGGCTAAACAAGCCCAGATCCCTCCACCTTTCCTCATAGGAGAGCTGCTCCAGCCCTCTGATCATCACAGTGGCCCTCCTCTGGACCCCCCCCAACAGCTCCACATCCTTCCCAGGCCTGGACACAGTGCTGCAAATATGGCCTCACAAGAGCTGAGCAGGAGTGGACAATCACCTCCCTCTCCTGCTGGCCACCCCTTTTTCAGTGCAGCCCAGAACACACATGGATCTATCTTTTCCATACGGATATTCCCATCTGTGTACATATATATACCACACCTACACCCCCACAATCTGCTACAACTCCATAGAATTTTCAAGGTTGGAAAAGACCTGGATGATTTTATGATCTTATGATCTCAGATCTTATGATATGGATGATCTTATGATCATCCAGTCCAACCATCACCAATACTTCCCAGTTAAATCACATCCCTCAACACAACACCCAAACTTTTTGTGAACTTCCCAGGGTTGGTGACTCTACATGAGAGAAAAGGGCACTCAGATAAGGGATTCTGCATTTGCTATTAGCAGAGGTGGGATGAGACCGAGCACTGCCCCAGCTCCTGGGATAATGCAGAAGGGCTGAGACCTTCCAGCTGCTTCCACCCAGGGTCACACAGCAAAGCCGACCCTGCAGGAGTCTGCATCATTCTTTGCATGGCATTGCTAAGAGGAAGATCCCCCCCCTACCCTTGGCTCTACACTCCAGCTGCTGTCTGCCATCTGTAAAGCCACCACAGCTCTCCTACTGGAGTTCCCATCTGCACAGTGACAGCTTGGTTTCTTCTTACTGTCAAAGCAGCCACAGCCTCAGTGCTTCTCAAATCTCCCCTTTTCAGCTGATTTCCTCTTTCTTGTGGCTGGGCAATTCCTCCCTCTCACAGTCATCCCTCTGCCCCACTCTGTGCCCACAGACCCAGAGAGGGCACACAGAGCCAGCCCTGTCCCAGCTGCTGCTGCTTCACATCTGACAGTCTCAGGAGCTGAGATCCAGGCCGAGACAGCAATGCCCAGACATGGTTTGTAGGACGTTTGTGATAGGAAATAGGGAGGCTTGTGATTAAACCTGCCCCCTAAGGAGGAAGGCAATGCTGCCTGCAGCCCCAGCAGGCATTACAAAACATCCCCATTTACAGGAGGGTTTTAAATAGCACAATTCAGGAACTACAACTGCACAAATTCCCGCATGCCCTGGAATAAGTTTGGGAATGGACATGGTTCTACCACCTGTGCAATGCCATAGAAATAACAACCATCCACCTGTAAACCTCCATCCTCTCCCCTGCTGCACAAAGGGAAGCTCAACAGCAGTGCACAAATGTCCCAGCAATGTCTGAGCACTGCTCTGTGCATCCCAACCTGCTCATCCCATCCACTCCTGGCTGGGCAGCAGGATTGGGGTGGCACATTGCAATGGGCACAGAGGAACATGGAAGCCCCACACATGTGAGGAAGGGGCTGGCTGTGCTCCACACTCACGTTATCAGACGTGATTTGCCCTTCTGTGGGGAGCCTCTGCTCTTTCCCAGCTCATCCTCCAGCGTCTGGGACTCCAGGATCTCATTCAGGCTGTTGTTGGCTGCGGGGCAGCTCCATGAAGAGCCTCCCCTCCACCGACCAGCACACAACAGCCGCTCCCGCGCACTGCGGCTCAGCCAATCGGAGCCGGCGGAGCTGCCGCTGCCCGATGGGACCCCCCCCCCCACATATTGACCCCCCAGACGAGGAAGAGGAGGAGGAGAACGATGAGGAGCTGCCGCAGGAGCTGACGTTGGGGCGGGGGGGCAACGCGGGGGGGGGTCGGCAGTGGGGGGTGGGGGAGGGGGTGGGGCAGCATTACCCCCGGACCCCGTGGACCCCCCCCAGCCAAAGTGCTGCTCTCCGACCCCCGCGGGCTCTTTGTGCAGCCGCTGCCCTCCAGTTATAGGACCCCCCCCCCCATATTGCGCTTTGCTCACCCCCACCTCCGGAACCCCCCCCCCACTCACCACATCGCCCCCTCCCCCCCCGGGTGGGGTTATGGGGGGTGGGGTGGGGTCGACGATGTGCCGTAAGCCGCGCCGGGGTCGTGTGACAAACCCCCCCCCCCATCAAGATGAATGGGGCGCTGTTGGGGGGGGGCTCAGCCGTAAGGATAAAGCGGGGGGGTTAATGACGGGGGGGGGCAGTGCTATAGGGAACGCAACTAATCTAAGCCCCCCCCCTCCACATTAACACCCCATTGTGTGTGGGGGTGGTGGGGGTGGGGCACACAATAACCCCCCCAAAGGCCAAACAGCCCCAACACCCCCCCTCAAAGCCGCTGACTTACGCTGTGCCCCCCCTGCATGAAGGGCCCCCCCCCATCGATTGAGCCCCCCCCAATCCCATCTATAGTTGAGAGCTATGCTTTTTGTAACCCCCCCCTTTTAAAGCCCCCCCCCCCCACAATGTTGTGCACGATGTGCTGCCCCCCATGAGCCCCTGACCCCCCCCCTTAAAAGATGGGGTGGGGGGGGTGGTCTCGGACCCCCCCTCCTTTAAACGATGGGGTGGGGGGGCGGATTGTCACTGCCCCCCAACACCAAAATGGACACCCCCCTTTTAAAGGATGGGGTGGGGATGGGGGGGTGGGGGGTGAAGGTGATCTCGCCCCCCCCCCCCATTAAAACGGACCCCCCACCCCTTTAAAGGATGGGTGGGGGTCGGTTACGGGCCCCCCCGGCGCTGTGTATGTGCCCCCCCCCCGTTTTGCTCCCCCCGTGGCGCAGTGTGCTGGGAAAGGATCTCTGTGTGGAGATTGCTTCTACTAGAGGTAGTTCTATAAGACTGTTATATAGAGCTGTGCAGGGCCTGTAAAGAGAGTTGAGGGGGACTCTAGTGGGCATATGGGGCTGTGGTGGGCAATAGGAGGACTAGGGGCTCTAGGGGGCTCTGAGGGTGTGTAGGGGTTGTGGATCAGGTTGGATCTTAGGAAGATGTTTTTCACTCAGAGGGTGGTGACGCACTGGAACAGGTTGCCCAAGGAGGCTGTGGATGCCCCATCCCTGCAGGCATTCAAGGCCAGGCTGGATGTGGCTCTGGGCAGCCTGGTCTGGTGGATGGCGTCCCTGCACATAGCAGGGGGTTGGAACTGGATGATTTTTGGGATCCTTTTCAACCCAGGCCATTCTATGACTGTACAGTTCCATAGTGGAACAAATATAATATGCTAACTATGTAAAACATGGAGTCAGACCTGTGTGATTTGTCCACACCAGGAGGTGATTAGAAAACAATTTGTAAGCTACAAAGCTGCTTGCTGGAAAGGAAAAGAAAATAAAACTACAAGAAAAAGGGAAATCATTTCTTCCTGAAAATAGGAAGAATTATAGATCTGACATGAAATTTGAGTGAAGCTCCTGATTTTATGAAGCTATTCCCATTATTTTCTTGGTGCTGTGTTTCCCAAATGAGTGGTTTCTGGCTCTGCTGCAGCACCAGTCTGCATGTGAACATCAACTCTGTTCACCATCTGGGAAGATTAGGACTTCCCTTCTCCTACCAGCACCACTGAATTACAGTTACTCAGTGGTTAAACAAAGGAATCCTTAAAGAAGGGTTTACAGCTGTCCTGTTGTCTGAAGTGCTTGGGGCATTCTGATGCTATTAAGCTCTATGTATTAACAAGTTAAAAAAGAAAAGGTAGGCATCTGATTGTTGTGACAGTTTCTAAGCGATTTGGAAAGCTGTACCACCCAACCACTCCTTCTATTTGATGGAGGTGACAAAGCTCAGTTTAATTTCTGACTGCTGTTTAAATTCTGAAGCTCGAGCTGGTTCCTGGAGCAGAAAAAGCTCGGAAGCTGTCCCTCCTACAAGCAGGCACCTCTGAGCAAAATATGACATCTCAGTTTCTGATGGTAAGGTCAGGAGATCTGATTCCAGCATCTAGCTTTTGGCTTAATACTGTGTTAGTGGGACCTTTGGCATCTAGCACTTAATGATCTTGAAGGTTTCTTCCAACCCAAGCCCTCCCATGATCCTATGATTCTGTGATTTCATTCAGGTTTATTGAGATGAGTTCTCCTGAATGTGCTGTTCTCCATATGATTATAATTGGAGTCCAGATGGGTGACTGAAACCAGACACCAAACTTTCTGATGGCCAAAATTAAATGAAATCAATCCTTTACTGTGTCAGTAGTCTGTAACTAGAGCCCATCAGGTAATTCCCAGCCTCCTGCCTGTATCAGTGGCTGCACACAGTGAAAAAGTCTGATGGGATTTTAACCTCTAAAATGTTCCAAAGCAACCAGAGGGTGAATATATTCACTATGTAAATACCTGCAGGAATAAGCTTGTCATGTATGTCCTCAGGTACCACAGTAGTTAATGGTGGGACTCAGTAGGTCATGCTGAAAGTTGAGTCTGCTGATTTTGAAGGTCTTTTGAAGGTCTTTTCCAGCCTACATGACCTTATGCTAATATTTCTGAAATTTATTTCTGTTCAGCTCCCAGAAAACCTCCCACCCAGCCCCCAACTGACCCCGTGGTGAAAAATAAAACAGAAACCTCAGTGACGCTGGCATGGTCCCCTCCGAAGATGCACCGCCCCATTCCAGTCGATGGCTACATTGTGGAATGCAAGAAACTAACTGGCTTCACCTGGGTGAGGTGCCACGAGTCTCATGTCCCCGTCCCAGAGTTCACGGTGAGCAATCTGTCTGAAGAGGCTGATGATCAGTTCCGAGTGTCTGCAGTCAATGCGCATGGACAGAGCCCGTCTCTGGAATTCCCAGGGAGCGTGCACCTTGGTAAGCACAAAAACCCCAATGGAAATGGGTCAGTGTGTGCTGAGCAGCTGTGTTGGTTCCCTAAAGATGCTTCCTTTGACTTTAAGGTTAGCAGTGCATTAACACACCAAAGGCTTTCCTTTATTCCTAGTTCTCCTATCTCCTATCAACCTCCAGCTACCACTAAAGTGATACGAGTTGTTTCTGTGACAGAGACATGAATATCCTTATCTTTTGATATCTCACATGTGCAAGAGGCAGAACTTTCTGTAACAGATCTTAAGCACAGAAGTGCTTCTTCTAGCACTCATGCAAAGGGAGAAGTAGAAATGTACCTATGATTTAATCTTCCATCTCTAAATGAGATACCAGACTTGCATCTAAAGAGCATTAAGACATACATGTTCTTCCTCAGACCCAGTCCTGGCTGTGAAATCCCCCCTAACAACTGGTGAAGCTGTACCTGGAGGGGATGCCATGTTTACTATTGACCTTACAACAACGTGCAAGCATGCCAGCTGATGAATGTCTGCAGTTCACAGCTATTGGCCAGTGCATTCAGTCACCAGGTTTACCACTGCATGACCATAGAGCAGTACTTTCAGCTGCAGGTTCAGACAGCCTTTCTGATTGCACTGGAATAGTTTAGAAGTAGGGGAGCAATCATTCCAATAATATCTCTATCAATCAGCTTTGCATGACAAAGTAGAACAAATAAACATTCATGATGGGAGGACCTGTTTGTCATTGGGTGGAAACCTCTGCAGAAGCATGTTTAGAGCATTATTAATCAGTAGAAGGAGATGTTTGGTTGATTTTTACTTAGTAAATCCAGCAAGAAGACCAAATGAAATATCGTGAATTGCTCAGCACTGACACAATGATGAGTGCAGGAACAGAAGGTGATACTTTTTCAGAGATGTTGCAGCAAACATTGACCACGTTAGCCTGATATAAATTGAAATAACGAGGCCTTTGCTCCTGACAGGTGCTGCAGTGAGATTTACCAAGAAGAGCAAAGATGTAGAAAAGATCTGCGCTTGGCTGCGTGAGGAAGCCAAACTGCAGGCTGAGCTTTCAGACACAGGCGCTACTGTGGAGTGGATGAAGGATGGGAAGGAGCTCAAGGCCAGTGAAAATTATGAACTGCAAATTGTGGGGAAGAAACACACCCTGAAAATTCACAACGACTCAATGGATGATGCTGCAAGTTATCAGTGCATCTGTGAGGGGGATAAAATGCTCTATCAGCTTTCAGTGAAAGGTATGTGACAGTCTGGGCTGTCCTCTTCCTGCCCAGGGCCAGCAGACTGCATTCACCTGACTCCCCGACAGTCCAGCTGTTGTCAGACAGCATCTGGGGTGTTTTCAGTGGCTGTTTTGACTTGAACTGGCCAATCTGCTTTGTAGAGCCATTTGATTTCTGTGTTCTGTCCTGTGATTCGTCCCTAAGATATAGAGGAAATCAAGGGAAAGACAGGAAAAAGAGCATCCCAGCCTTCCTGCTCTTCTGTCAGGGTGGCCACAAGAGATGATGTCAACATCTCTTTTTGTAGCAGTGATCCCAAATGTAGAAAACACCTGTGAAGAGTCACAGGGACTAAATTGATGGAGAGCAGAACTTCCTGCCAAGGCTTGTCAGCTAGTCTTAATTTTGCTTTTCTTCTCTCTCTTTGTCATGTTAGCATAATATTTCATACTGGCAGGTCTGCCCATAGAATTAACTGGCACAGGCTGCCCAGGTAGGTGGTGGGATCCCTGGAGGTGTTCAGGAGCTGTCGAGATGTGGCCCTGATGGATGTTATCAGGGGGCATGGTGGGGTGGGTTGGGGTTGGAATCAAAGGAGGACCCCCATGTATTTCATCGGGAAGCACTACTGGTAATAAGACCTTTGGAGCAAATCCTGGTAGGGCCACGCTCAGCTGGTCCAGTCTGGAGGCTGTTTCTCCTTACTGCAGTATCTGCAGTGAAAACCAGCAGCTGCTTTTGTGTGGTTGGGCTCACATCCAGCAGTGGTGACGGGACTACAATGATAAGAGACAGTTCCTGAAAAAATGAATGAAATTTGACTGTATGATAGGATGGAGTTAAATGTATTGACAGGATCTCAGTCATCCCAGTGTCCATCAGCTGGCTCTCGAGCTCCTAAATACAGGCATTCTGTAGAACGTTGTTGAATTTGTATTATACATGCGTGTTCTTGGAACTGCAGAACAAATGCATGCATAATCCAGACTTTGATTTTAGCAGCTCTGACTGCGCTGTCTCAACAGACCCAACTCAGTTGTGTGCGCTGTTTTGAAATGATATGTTAACAAGAAGTTGGAAAACAAGCTCAATTACCCTCAGTAAAATAGGACCGTGGACTTAGGCTTGAACTTTTGGCTAAGACAGTGGTGAGATTTTGAATCTTTGAAGTCAATTATTCCACTGTGTGTTAATAAGGGCCAGTTTTATCATCTAACTTTTGCACTCCAATTAATTTCCATAAAGGAATTCTTTTTTTTCTTTTTTCTTTTCAGTCCTAAGTGATATCTCTATCTTTTAGGCTTGATTTGTTTGCCAGGGGGTTACAGTGCAGTAATAGATACCCCCTCCATTGATTTCCTTCTAGTTTGCTTGTTCCAATTCTTTCCTCAGTTTTCCTATTTTAGACATTTTCTTGAAGCCTTGGGCTTCTTCCTTTGGCTCTGTCCCCTGTACAGTGTACGTCCTTCAACTTGTGGAGATAAGGTAATCTGGTACGTGGTTTATAAAAGCTGCCAATTTGCCAGCTTCTGAATTAGAATCTAGCAATTAGAACTAGGATTAAACGTGCACGTTTGATCTTATGATAAATGAATGCCTCATGGTCACCAATGTCCCTGCAGTTCTTTACCATCATATGTATTTTGTGTCTTCATATTTTGTTTCAGCACTGGCAAACTTCGTAATCAAAGAGACAAGTGGAGGAGTAATCAGGGCCGTTGCTGGAAAACAAGCTGAATTTGTTTCTGAGACCTCTGAAGCCAATGTCATGGTGAAGTGGTACAAAAATGGCAAAGAAATCAAGACCAGTAAGAAATTCACAATGGAAGATAAAGGGAAACTGCATAAGCTTGTGGCTTCAGCTGTAACGAAAGAAGACGAGGGAACATACATCTACACAATTGGAGATGACACTCTGATTTTTGATTGGAAAGTCTCAGGTAAGTTTGTGAGGCAAACATAGGATCACAATCCATGTAAAGCACTTCAGACTTAATTCATTTTATTTGTCCAACGCTGTGGGTTTCCAGTATTTAGGACAAAGATTGCATAGCTCTATTGAAGCAATTCTGACCTTCCTGTTGTCCCTATGCAAATCCACAGTATGAGCAAATAATGTAACTGTGTTGTGATGAATTCAAGACAGCCTTAGCTCCAGCTGGGGCTGGAGTCACGACTTGAGCCCTGACATCTGGGCTTCATTCATCTAGTTCATGTATTGCCTCAGCACTTACATCATCTTTAAACCTATGACTGAAATGGTCCTAAGTTATTAGCATGGGAATCCTGTCTCCTCTTTGGACAAATTAAACTCCACATTTGGAGAGTTGAGTGTCTCCTGCTGTACCCGAAGGACATTGTGATCTCTGAGGTGTCTCCCTGAGGTGCTGTAAGCACAGCCATTAGCTCATAGTGCAAGTAAAGCACTGTTAGGTCAAGCCTGGAGGAGTAATGCTTGTCACTGACATGTTCCTGTTCAGGGTGGAGCTGGAGGGTAAAATAACACAAGAAATTGTCATTGAAATTCAATATCTGTGAAATTCAGCTGGTTGCATTCACAGAACCTGGCGTTAAGATCTGTTTTCTGTTTTATATCTTGAGCCTATTTTCCATAACCCAGTCCTCATTTATGAACTGAAGCTCTACTGAAAGCCTTTCGCTGTGTATGCTCATGCTGCAGTGCAGCGCTTGTGACCTTTAACAGCACATTCACGTTCCTCTGATCACAGGATCCTTACGGTTGATTAAGACCCTCTAGTCTGACTGCTCACCCATCACCACCGTGATGCTCACCATCAGCTTAGCTAAAAACTCAGCAGAGATGATAGATCAAGCACAACACTGGATTTGGGGTGGCTAGAGATTCCTAAGATATTGAAGGATTGCTTGCAGGTGGTGTTGGTTCAGGTATTCACCCTGCATCCCACCTGCTGTTCTGTTTGGTTGAGAATCATGCATTCTGCAATTTCACTTTGTAATTCAAAGACCCTGGCTTTATCTGTTGAAAAACTGATCTAAAACAAGCCAAGAAGACTCCGTTGGAACTGGTTGATGCAGAACAAAGGCATCCCCAAAGGACAAGTTGCACTGTTTGATGAACATTATTGGATGAGAGCTAAGCTAAGATTTAAAAAGTTCTGGGGCTGTCTCTGAGCATCAAATACAGAGGAAGCCTGCATGATTCCCTGAGAATGGATACCTCCTACTTTGGTGTAGGGTTAAGGGAACACTAGCAGTAACTCCTATCACAAAATGTCGCATGGCTCAGACAAAATGCCATCAAGAGGGCTTAATTAGGAGCACCAAATGGTCGCAAGATGGTCTTAGGGCAGGGAAGTAATCTATCTATGTGATATTGATTGATGCTATTAGTTCTTAACAGCTTGACTCTAGAAGGACTGTTGTTCTTTGGTCACCTAGTTATAAAAGAATAAATGGCTCCTGTCTATTACAATTTTTAACGCATTTTTTGTTCACTGATGCCATAAATGTTCCTGGCATAGTAATTGGCCTTGGTATATTCAGTGACTGAAAGCAACAGTTGTTGCTCTAAGAAATGCAGTACAAAGCTAGGTCTGTCTGTAGCTGACAGCCATCAGCTTGCTCCTCAGGCAGGTTCTGTCTGTGTATGGGAGATCACAATGTGAACCACTGATTGATCAGCTGAGGCAAGTGTGGGGTCAGCTGTGGGAGCACAGGTGAAAGTTATGGAGCTGTGCTCCCTGGAGGGGTGGAGTTCGACTCCACCTCCTCTGAGACCTCATTTAAGGGCTGACCCTCACTGAGGCAGCATCTCTTGGAGATTGCTCACCAGGGAGGATCACCTCAGCTCTGGTGAGTTCCCTTTTCCTTATATCTTCTGTATTTCTACCATTTTACTTGTAATTGCTATCCTTGTTAATACCAGCATAGTTATTGCCAATACATTTGGCAAGCCAGGCAGGAGCCACTGACTTGGCATCTAGAAATATAAGGAAAAAAAGAAGTCCTTTGTGTGGAAAATCTTTAATTGGTACAAGGGGGAGAAGACCACCCCCTTAGGGACATGCCTTCCTGGACAAATTCCAGGTTTTGAGGTGTCCCCATATTACCAATTAGCAACAATTATTGAACAATGGGGCCCTTTAAGAGTACCAAATAACATGGACGCCTATTGTCTAACTGATTACTTTCTAGGACTACAAAAAGATATCTTAATTACAAAAGAAAAGCGAATGGCTGCATCTATGGCAGCCTGGCCATTATTAAATGCTTTAAATCGGGCAGAGATAAAATCAAACAACATTGCACATGAAAATGAATTGTTAAAGGCCCGTATTGAAAAATTGGAGGGTGAGATCAATCTATTGACAGGAAAAAAAACGTCATTTTCTTCCTCCAACCCTCAAATTAGATACATTTCATTTAATGACGATCAAGATCCTGAAGAAATGAATCAAAATAAGATCACTAAATCTGATCTAGAAAAACCATCTGAGACGGACTCACTAGAAGTCCGTCCAGTAATAACTCAAAAAACAAAGAAAATTCAAGATCGACCAGCAGGAGTGCCTCCTGATCAATGGCCCCCTGCCGAATCTGTTTTACATGTAACAGCCCGTCCATATACGCCTACTGAACTCATGGACCTAGTGCAACGATTTAGGCAAAGGCCAAGGGAAAGTGTTCCGGCTTGGTTATTACGGTTATGGGATTCAGGGGCAGATAGTGTACTGGTTAGTGGCCCCGAAGTATCTAAGTTGGCCACAATAACAGTACATCCTGCCCTTCGGCAGAGACTGTATGCTGGGACTCAGTTCCCTGAAGAAAACCATTCAATTGTAGAATGGATAATGGCTGCTTGCCGCATGGTGTGGACAAATAAAACTGACATGCCAGTAAACACAGGGATGTGGTCTTCTATGGAAGACCTTCAAAATTATATACGTGAATTAGGTATGAGAGAGGCTATCTACGAAGACACATTCGATAGCCCTGATATGGTTAAATTTTCTGCGGGAATGAGGGACCTAATTTTACAGTAAGCACCCTCTCATATGTATGGAACCTTGGTTTCCATACTTAATCCAGTAGTATCCGCAGAGGCAGTAGTCCAACAAGCCGTCCAATTGGTAGCAGACCTCGGAGAAACTGAGCGTTTACGAGCTAAGCGCAATATCAGGGTGATTGAGGATGCCGAGGCTTTTCCAATAGTGCGAGCCAGAAGATCGGCCCCGCGAACTTCTCGGGCAGGACCTGTTAGGGTATCCCGGAAACAAATGTTTAATGATCTGCTCCGGGCAGGCGTTCAGTTTTCAAAAATTGATGGGCAGCCCAATCAGGTTCTCCTTCAGTTGTGGAAGCAACTGAAGGATGAACAAAAATTTCAGAATAAACCCAAAAGGCCAGGGATAAGATTTATAGAGCGGCGACCAACAACAACATGGAATTTAGAAGATTTTATAGTTCCAAATAGGAAAAAGAAGCCACCTCAGGTGCCTCGGGTTATGACACCGGAGGTATCGGAGGTAAAAGACTTGAATCTGGCTCAGTTCATGGCTTGACGAGGGATGTCAGTCCTCCTAGGGCCTCTAGACGGGACCGGAGGCCCTATGTGGAACTGACGATATACTGGTCCCGAAAGAATATACAGAAGGTTATGGCCCTAGTTGATACCGGGGCAGAGACATCTATAATATATGGAGACCCAACTAAATTTAAAGGTAATAGAGTGATGATTGGAGGTTTTGGGGGACAAACCATTCCGGTCACCCAAACCTGGGTAAAACTGGGGGTCGGGCGTCTTCCACCACGGGAGTACAAGGTATCCATTGCCCCAATTCCAGAGTATATATTAGGAATTGATATCCTGTGGGGTCTGGCTCTCCATACAACAGTGGGAGAGTTCCGATTGCGGCAGAGATGCATTAGTATCCGGGCAATCCAGACAATATTGAGAGGCCATGCAAAACATGAGCCTATTTGTTTGCCGAAGCCACGCCGGATTACTAATGTGAAACAGTACAGACTCCCGGGTGGGCAGGATGAAATAACAAAGACGGTGCAGGAATTAGAAAGAGTGGGTATTATAAGGCCTGCACATAGCCCATATAACTCCCCAATATGGCCAGTGCGAAAACTGGATGGAACATGGAGGATGACAGTAGACTATAGGGAATTAAATAAGGTCACGCCACCTGTTCATGCGGCTGTACCCAATATTGCCTCCCTAATGGACACACTAAGCAGGGAAATCAAAACATATCACTGTGTCTTGGATTTGGCGAATGCATTCTTCAGTATTCCAATCAGTGAAGAATCGCAAGATCAGTTTGCATTTACATGGGAAGGGAGGCAATGGACTTTCCAGGTCCTACCCCAAGGGTACGTACATTCGCCCACTTTTTGTCATAATTTAGTGGCACGTGATCTGGCTAAGTGGGAAAAGCCAAATAATGTCAATTTATATCATTATATTGATGACCTCCTGTTAACATCCGATTCGTTAGAGGCAGTGAGACAAGCAGCAGATTTGTTGATAGCTTACCTGCAGAAAAGAGGGTGGGCTATAAACCCACAGAAGGTGCAAGGTCCGGGGCTATCTGTAAAATTCCTGGGAGTAATTTGGTCCGGGAAAACCAAAGTACTACCCAGTGCGGTAGTAGATAAAGTCCAAGCGTTTCCAGTCCCTACAACATCAAAACAATTGCAAGAATGTTTGGGTATATTGGGGTATTGGCGCTCCTTTATACCTCATTTAGCTCAGCTATTAAGGCCATTATACAAGCTTACAAAGAAGGGTCAATCATGGAATTGGGGAAAGATAGAACAGGATGCTTTCCAACAGGCAAAACTGGCAGTTAAACAAGCTCAGGCGTTGGGTATATTTGATCCGACCCTCCCAGCTGAACTAGATGTTCATGTTACTCAAGATGGTTTTGGCTGGGGCCTGTGGCAACGCCAGAGTTCTGTTCGAACCCGCATTGGATTCTGGTCTCAGGTTTGGCACGGAGCAGAAGAACGATATAGCATGATTGAGAAACAGTTATTGGCTGCCTATTCGGCATTACAAGCAGTAGAGCCGATAACGCAAACAGCAGAGGTCATAGTTAAGACTTCATTACCAATCCAGGGGTGGGTGAGAGATTTGACTCACCTTCCTAAGACGGGGGTGGCCCAAGCACAAACGGTGGCACGATGGGTCGCCTATCTAAGCCAGAGAAGCAGTCTGTCTTCATCTCCACTTAAAGAAGAACTACAGAAGATCCTAGGCCCAGTGACGTATCACAGTGATACATCAAAAGAACCGATGGTTGCTCCACCAGAGAAGAGTCCCGTTCAGGAAGGAAGATATCCTATTCCTGAAGATGCCTGGTATACGGATGGGTCCAGCAGAGGCAACCCGAGCAAGTGGCGAGCAATAGCATATACCATCCCTCTACTGAGACCATCTGGTTTGATGAGGGGGATGGTCAAAGCAGCCAATGGGCAGAATTGCGAGCCGTGTGGATGGTTATAACTAAAGAACCTGGTGACAGCGTCCTGAACATCAGTACAGATAGTTGGGCTGTGTACCGGGGGCTCACTCTGTGGATTACGCAATGGGCTACCCAGGAATGGACTATCCACGCCCGACCGATTTGGGGTAAAGACATGTGGGTAGACATTTGGAATACGGTCAAACACAGGACAGTATGTGTCTACCATGTCTCTGGTCATCAACCCTTGCAGTCACCAGGAAATGATGAAGCTGACACACTGGCCCGAATCCGATGGATTGAGAATTCACAATCTGAAAATATTGCCCGTTGGTTACATCAGAAGCTACGGCATGCTGGACAGAAGATAATGTGGGCAGCTGCTAAAGCATGGGGGCTGCCTGTACAACTATCTGATATCGTTCAAGCATGTCAGGATTGCGATGCTTGCTCAAAGATGAGACCGAGACCGTTGCCTGAAACAACATCCCACATTGCTAGAGGATATAGTCCTCTTCAGAGATGGCAGGTCGACTACATTGGGCCCCTCCCTCGGTCTGAGGGGGCGAGATATGCCCTGACCTGCGTTGACACTGTAAGTGGACTGCTGCAAGCCTATCCTGTACCAAAGGCAAATCAAGCATACACAATTAAGGCACTTACTAAACTGATGTCTGCATACGGGACACCTCAAGTTATCGAGAGTGACCAAGGGACTCACTTCACTGGAGCGATGATACAGCGCTGGGCAGAAGAAAACAACATTGAATGGCGATTCCACCTGCCATATAACCCAACAGGGGCAGGCCTTATTGAACGTTATAATGGTATCCTTAAGGCTGCCCTGAAAACAGACTCTCAGTCCCTGCAGGGGTGGACAAAAAGATTATATGAAACCGTGCGGGACCTGAATGAAAGACCTCGGGATGGCAGACCCAGTGCCCTGAAAATGTTACAAACTATATGGGCCTCCCCTCTTAGGATCCAAATTACAGGCACCGATAATAAGGTAAAACCGCAGGTTGGTACTGAAAATAATCTTCTGCTCCCTGCCCCTGAGAATTTAGAACCGGGAATCCATAAGATAAATTGGCCTTGGAAGGTGCAGGTAGGACCCAAATGGTGTGGCCTACTTGCACCTTGGGGGAGATTATTGGAGGTGGGAGGTTCAGTCACCCCCTCGGTGATAGGTACATGGCCTACTGACATCGTGGTCAATACTCCGGCCTTTTTTGCTAAAGGAACACCTATTATGTCCCTATGGCAGATCAAGACTCCTCCTCTGGTGCCAGATATAGTTATACAGCCACAGATATCTGGCCAGAGGGTATGGTATCGGAGGCCGGGACATAATCCAGTACAAGCAGAAGTATTGACCCAAGATAAGAATACGGCCTGTATCTTGCCCTGGAGGGCGGATCTTCCCCTCCTAGTACCCTTGAAACATCTATATTACTCCCCTTAAGATTGATTCTAAGCCTCTAGGACCATTACTCTGGACTGATGAAACGCAGACGGACCTGCACTTCAAGATGATTTGTCTCCGGTAACATCTATCAAGCACTGGCCCATGGAAGATCATAAACACCCATCCAATCATCATCATTTGAATAATATCAACATCTAATGCGACGGGAGATTGTATCAGCGTCGTGATTGGGTCTCTGTAATAAGGGGAACTCACCTAATCATTGGTTCACGTTGTGAAGGGGTGGAGTGTATGGGAGATCACAATGTGAACCACTGATTGATCAGCTGAGGCAAGTGTGGGGTCAGCTGTGGGAGCACAGGTGAAAGTTATGTAGCTGTGCTCCCTGGAGGGGTGGAGTTCGACTCCACCTCCTCTGAGACCTCATTTAAGGGCTGACCCTCACTGAGGCAGCATCTCTTGGAGATTGCTCACCAGGGAGGATCGCCTCAGCTCTGGTGAGTTCCCTTTTCCTTATATCTTCTGTATTTCTACCATTTTGCTTGTAATTGCTATCCTTGTTAATACCAGCATAGTTATTGCCAATACAGTCTGGATGGAATGAAGGGCATGAAATACTGATGTGCTCATCAAACGCTGCTTGTTAGCTTAGAGACAAGGTGTTGAATTGGTTTGTTCATGTATTGCAAACAGGTTACTTAGCTGCCTTCATTTTAGCTTCAGAAGAACATGTGCAGAATACAGAATTGATTAGAAGAAATAAGAACTGTCTGCATAGAACTTACTCTTTCCTTACACAGGAGAATCAAGCACACGTTTGTATGTGAGTACCTCCAGAGGTGAAACTTGATCCCCCAGATGTAATGAGCAGAGACATTACAATCAGTTCTAACTGTATCTTAATGCTGTGCTGAATAAGCCTGAGTCAGGATGTAAACCACTTTCTCTTTTTCTCTTCAGATGAAGCCATTAATTTTGTCAGCAAGTCCAAAACGACTCCAGAAATATCAGTCAGTCCTTCTGAAGACCTGGAGCTGGTGTGTGAGGTGTCAGCTGCAAGCGGAGCTGTCGTATAGAAGAAAGATCAAATAGAGGTGAAGCAGGACCAGAGGACAACCATCATCTCCCAGGGGACGCACCGCAAGCTCATGGTCAAAAATGTGACCCTGAAAGACCAAGGGAGCTACAGCTGTGAAACAAAAGATGACAAAGCAACATTCCAAGTGAAAGTCAGAGGTGAGAAAATGCTTGGAATCCCAGAGATAAAGGAACACTTCATTTTGTGTGTCTTGCATTTGGAGGATCAACTTACAGCCTCTCTGGTGCAAAACATTTTGGCTATAGGACTTTCTTTGTCATCTAGTGTCATAGCAACACTTTTCTACATGTGCTTTTCCATCCAGGAATGAATTACTGCAACAAACAATAGGCAAGGAGGGTAACTTGTGCAGCTCTTGTAGTCAGCTGGTGTCTGCAGGGTTACAGTGCAAGAGCACACCAGGCATGCACGGAGTGAGAAAAGGGGAGGTGTTTGATGAGATCTGGTTACAAAATTTGAATGACACAATGAGGTGGAAAATGCCACTAATCAGACTCATAAATGGCCTGGGTTGCAAAGGCCCACAGTGCTCATCCAGTTCCAACCCCCTTCTTCCTATGTGCAGGGTTGCCAACCAGCAGCCCAGGCTGCCCAGAACCACATCCAGCCTGGCCTTGAATGCCTGCAGGGATGGAGCATCCACAGTCTCCTTGGGCAACCTGTTCTAGAGGGCCATTCCCTTCTGATTTACTGGAAATGTAGAGAGACATCAGAAGAAACAAAGAGAAGGGAGGAGGTTCAGCAGTGCATGCAGGTGTTCTAAATCTCATGTCCAAATCTGCTATCAGACTGCGAAATGTTTAGATTTATGATATGATATGAAATGATATGCCTATTCATTTCCCAAGGCAAAATAGAGGGGAAAGTATTTTCCTGTCTTAATGAGGCATCATGATGGTCCCTGTGAAGGGCAAGTATAATGAAAATGGGGAACTGGAGTAAGCTCTGCAGCAGACTACAGCAAAATGGTGTGACTGTTGTGATGTCCCTGCAGAGAAAGAAGACGTGTTTACAAACAAGGACAAGGTACAAAAGGAGGTGAAGGCTGCACTGACTCAAAATGCCACGCTGAGCTGCGAGGTGGCCCAGGAGAAGATGGAGGTGAAGTGGTACAAGGAGGGGAAACTGATCACCTTGAGCAAGAAGTTCAAGGTGGAGTCAGAGGGCAAACAGTGTCGGCTGGTGGTGATCCAGGTAGAGAAGAAAGATGCAGGGGAGTACAGCTGCGAGGCTGCTGGCCAGAAACTCACCTTCAAGATTCATGTCACAGGTGAGAGAGAACACATTTTGGCCTTTCATTCTAGAATGTTTTAGAAAACGGTCATTAGTTTGTAAGTTTTCCCTGCTATGCTTAAAATTTTTGGAGCTGAACTTTGGGGTGGTTAATTTCTGATGAGGAAATTGAACAAATTATTCTAAATACAGTTGTGAGGCAGCTCCATCTTTTAAAATCTTCAGGAATTTCCTTTTGCTGTGGGAATGAGGCCATAGACAAGAAAGTTCTGATTGCACTTCTCCATTCCCACGTGCCTGTACCACTAGAACAACTCTGCAATGCAGCTGCGTCTCAGGAAGTTTCAGAACAGGGGCTTTGTGTCAAGCACTAGGGGGTGTGCTCTATGTAACATGTTTTTGTCTTGGAAGGGCTCATTTAGCATGGGAGAGAATACTACAGGAATGTTTTGTATAAGTTGATGTTTTGAAGACATAAGTAAATGGCAGCTAGGGGACGAAAGAGTCATGAGAGTCATACAAGAAGCATCACAGAATGCCTTTTGTTGGAAGGGACCTGGAGGATCATCCAGTTCCAATCTCTGTCCTGGAAAGGAACACATTCTTTGAGACTAGGTTGCTCTAACACCCATCCAGCCTAGACTTGAATGTTTTCAGGGATGGGGCATCCATAAATTGCACAACTTCTCTCCACATCATTCTCTTGGGGCATCAGACTGGGAGAACTGATTCATTTTTCTGACTCCTTCCCCAAAACCTGCTCTTCTTTCAAGAGGCCAAACTAATGTATCTCTCTCTTTTCAGAGCCAGAATTTGTATTTACAAACAAGGAGAAGGTACAGAAGGTGGTGAAGGCTGCAACAACAGAAAAATGCCATGCTGAGCTGCGAGGTGGCCCAGGAGAAGATGGAGGTTGTCATCAATTTATAAGCAATGAGCCAATAATGTTCCAATTATAAACTTTTATTAATTGTAGCGGGTAAAACTAAAAGGCAATTCAGCGCTGGGCGACAGGGGGATTATTGTTCCTCCAACTGCCGCGCCGTCCCGTCCCTTGCAACTTCTTTTGTATTGTCCATCCCGAGCGTATTGTCCTTTAATTGGTCGGTTGTGATCGTGCGACTTGGTGTGTCGTTCCTTGGTTGGTCCTTCCGTGGAACTTTGTATCCATCGGGGCGCGCTTTGCCTGTAACTACGCAGAGTACACAATCTACCCATAAAATTAGAGTGTTCTGCAACCTTTGTGGCCTCCATATTCCACCATTATATCCCGGTCCTAATGAACAAGCACTCCACCACAATGCTACCACATCCCGGTCTTAATGAGCAAACATTTTATCACAGAGGTCAAGTGATAAAAGGAGGGGAAACTGATCACCTCGAGCAAGAAGTTCAAGGTAGAGTCAGAGGGCAAACAGCGTCGGCTGGTGGTGAGCCAGGTGGAGAAGAAAGATGCAGGGGAGTACAGCTGCGAGGCTGCTGGCCAGAAACTCACCTTCAAGATTCATGTCACAGGTAAGACAGGTGTTGTATGAAATACAGCAGAGAACAGTAAAGTAAAATCTAGTTTCTATTATACTGCACCTGGATCACTGTAGTCTGTGCTGAGGTTTTTTCCCTAGACTTGATTGCCTGGGTTTGTAGAAAGTATTTGGTTTCAGTATGACACAAAGACCTGTTTCAGTCTGTCTGTAGAGCAATAATTAGTAATATATGTACAGTGGAAGCAATATTCAAGATATTATTCAAATCTCTCCTGTGCCTGAGATCCCAAACTGTAATTCTTGTTCACCTAAACATTTGACTAAGATAAGTATGTGCAGTGAGGCTGGAGTGCATGTTCTACGTGCAGCCTTTCATGGCAGGAGAAGCAGGAACTTCTCCTAGTAGTACACTGCCTTTTTACTATGCCTTTATGTTGGAGGCTGCATCTGGATAGGTGAGTCTGCTACTCACAGTAAGAGACCTGGTAGAGCTGACTATTGCCAGAGCTCAAAGTAAGATAGATATCTGCAAATCACACACAAAGAACAAAGGACTGCGTTGGTGAGCATATTTCCTTTGTGCCTTTGACAGTCACAGTTGTGGCAATGGTAGAGGCCATGAGGAGTCTGTTCAGGAAGCCAGGAGTACTGTTCTGGGTCATGAAAAGGCAGCCAGTGGTTTGACTATCACATGTTTATGTGTTTTGATGTTTCACAGTGGGTCTTAAGTAAAAGGAACTCAGGTTTTGGTTGCCTGCAGGACAGATGTTCTTTTGGGTTCAATATGTTTGCATAGTGACTTGCAACCATGGGACTGGTGTTCAAGGACCCTCTTGGTTCCTTCAGTTCCTAGGTTCTTTCTTGCCTAGATTTGACACTTTGTTTCAACAGAAGAGCTGATATTCTCTAGTGAAGGCTATTAGTTTGGGCACAAGTGGTAACCTAAACCTGTTCCAACCTGTACATACAAACCTGCAAGTTGGTCTCATTTCGGTCCCTCAGTCAATACTTTTTCTTTTCTTCCCTCAGAGCCAAAACCTGTGTTTATAAACCAGGAGCAGGTGCAGAAAGAGGTGAGTGCTGCCCTGGCAGCAAGTGCCTCCCTCAGCTGTGAAGTAGCACAGGATCCAACCGAAGTAAAATGGTACAAGGATGGAAGACTGCTTGCCTCCTCCAGAAAGTTCAGAATGGAATCTGTGGGCAAAACACGGCGTCTGGTTGTGGAGCAGCTGGAGAAGAAAGATGCTGGAGAATACATCTGCGAGGCTGCTGGCCAGAAGATGACCTTCAAGTTGGAAACAACTGGTGAGCATTCGCTTTGGGAGCACTAAGCAGCTTTTTATGTGGCTTAGAGGAAGACTGGCTGTCTTCTACCCTGTGGGCATGGAACAGCCACAATTCCCCCCGGAACAACATCAATGACCCACACCACAAGTTGGATTCTCCTTTTTAATGTAGTGGTAGCGAGGTGAAAATCTGGCTGTGGAATATTTTTGACTAAGGAACTTCTACTTTAATTTCTAGATGCGCTGAATTACCCTCTGGAGTGTCTTTCTGAATATATAAGCAACCATGGGTGACTATGATCCTGATTTATATCTAGGTTCAGGCTTACTTTTTCAGTTAGGTTAGATCAATAGCTCCAGAGAAGATAGGGAAATACAGCAGTTCACTGATACCATGTGTCAGAAGAATGCAGCTCAGTGCTGGGCAGTTTGCTGCTTCATTCCCTCTTACAAGTTGCACCCAAGGCTGGAAAAGACCACTGAGATAGCTGAGTCCAACCCAGCCCACCCTCACTGGACTTACTAACCACGTCCCCAGTGCCACATACCCGTGGCTCTTGAGCACCTCCAGTGACTGCGGTATATCAGCGTGGTTGCTTCAGTTGTGGGAGTTTTCAGACACTGGCTGTTGTTCTAGCGAGACAAAAAACCAAAACTGATGGAACAGTGTCTATACAGGAAGCAACTGGCTGTCCTGATGGCTGCCAACAGTTTTACACAAGGTGTGTCATGCAAGCTTGCATGAGTCTGGTTTAAAAACTTGCTGTTCTGATGGAAGGAGAGGATGTTGGTACAGGATAACTGCGGGATTTGTGCTCTCCCGACATCCAGTTGCAATCACAGCTTATTGTTGCTATAGAAAACAGCTTCTCTGTAGACAAATTGAGTTAGTTCCAATAAGTGGCTGAAGCCCTAAGTGATCCAAGGTGAAGCATGATCCAAACTGGAATTTAACTAATTGTAGTAGGGAATCCAAGCCTTAATGAGATGAGTTATTTAAAATATGAGTCCTCCATCTAAAACAGCATTGAACTCTTACTCTGGTTTATGATAGAAGTGAGAGTTTAACAGCAGAAGTCTGAAGTTATGCTCCATATTTCTCATCACTCAAGAGAATATTTGAATATATGAATTCCTTTGGCTATGTTAGAGCTCATAATGAGGTCAGCTGATGTTCTTTAAATGCTCGGAGTCTAGCAATGTGGGGAAGTGGACTGCTATTTGCTGTTGAGCTTTAGGCTAAGAAGCCTGATTTTAGAGGACTGTGGACTTCCCCTTTCCCTTCCCCTCTCCTCCCCTTCTCCCTGGACTGATCCCACATGGTTTGAGAATGATTTCAGATCAAGGTAAATGAGGAATCGCCGTGTGAAAACCTGTTGTTTTACTGCACTATAAGAGACACTTAGTCAAAAGACAAGTGTGTGTTCCAAGCTTGAGATTGCAGGAGATCCTAGAAACAACTCAGCTGCTCAAACCTGTAGTCTGGCTTGTCATCAATTTATAAGCAATGAGCCGATAATGTTCCAATTAGAAACTTTTATTAATTGTAGCGGGTAAAACAAAAAGGCAATTCAGCGCTGGGCGACAGGGGAATCATCGTTCCTCCAACTGCCGCACCTTCCCGTCCCTTGCAACTTCTTTTGTAAGGTCCATCCCGAGTGTATTGTCCTTTAATTGGTCGGTCGTGATCGTGCCACTTGGTGTGTGGTTCCTTGGTTGGTCCTTCCGTGAAACTTTGTATCCATCGGGGCGTGCTTTGCCTGTAACTATGCAGAGTACACAATCTACCCATAAAATTAGAGTGTTCTGCAACCCTTGTGGCCTCCATATTCCACCATCACATCCCGGTCCTAATGAACAAGCACTCCACCACAATGCTACTACATCCCGGTCTTAATGAGCAAACATTTTATCACAGTCCCCCCTTTTCTTTTATTGTACTATTTTGTTTTGCTCATTAAACCGTTTTAGTTCTTGTCGACTCCATTCTAGAGCATCCTCTTCTCGTTCCCCATCAAGGGGTTCATATCTTTCTCTAATGACCATTAGGTGGGCTGCCTCTAGCCTGTTCTTAACGATAACGATTAGTCTATTTAAAATACAGGGTCCAAAGGTCAAACCTAATATTATCATAATAACTGGTCCCATTATTGTGGATAATAATGTAGTGAACCAGGAGGAACCATTAAACCAACTCTCATACCAACTTCTTTGAGACTCCTGGGCTCTTTTTCTTTGTTCTAACTGTTTTCTTAGTTCAGCCATTGTATCTATTGCTACCCCCGTTTGATCAACGTAGGTGCAACATTGTTCTTTAAGAGCCACACATAATCCCCCTTGCTGCAATAGAAGATCCAACCCCCTTCTATTTTGTAACACTACTTCTGATAAAGACCATACCGATTTTGTAAGCGCATTGATGGCTTCATCTATTTTCTGTAGATCTTCATCCACAGATTGTCTAAGGGTTTTCAGTCCCTGTGGCTGGTTTATTAAAGATGCTACTCCAGTCCCCAGCCCGGCCCCTCCTATAGTTAATAGCATTGCAACGGTTAGGGCTGTGAATGGCTCCCTTTTAATCAGGTGATGTTCAGAGGTTTCTTGTTGACTGATCACATAATCTTTAGGGTGATATATGATTCGTGGAACTATAATTACTTGTACACAGTAATTGGTGGTTTGATTAAATATCTTAGTCGATAAGCATGTAGTGACCCCTAATTTGGCACATATCCATTTAGCATTGTCTGCGGGTAGGAGCCAGTCTGAGGGTTTCTCCTGACTTTGTACTTCTATAGTTTTATTACATAGATGTCGTTTTTCTAGAGGTACAGTTCCCACACACACACCATTTCCAGTAACATGTGCTAGAGTTATCCCTGGAACATTAGGCCTTCCCTTTTTCCATAGGCACTCTGCTGGGTTAGTCCCATTTCTTCTCCTAATCTTCGCTACGGACCCTATTGCTTCATAAAAAGGGGGTCTTATATCATAGCATAGCCAACACTCCTTAGTTAATTCTGGGTGGGTGTTGTTTAACACCTTGAAACTAGACTGAATTATTTTCCAAAGGGTGCCATATTCGGTAATATAAGGGCTTGCTTCGGTCGGGCCTACAGTAACAGCTTCTGTCTTATTCTGATTGTTATTTATTACTACGTTAGGTCCTATACCTATTGGGGGGTCTGGCGGAACTCTTTCTTTTTTAATAAGGAAATAGCCCCCTCGGTCTCTTCCAGGCTCCCACATTCGTACCCCCCAAGTCTTTCCTATCCACCACACTGTGTTTTCTGTTTTAAGGATTTTTATCTCTAAATGTTGGCATGTTCCTTCACCAGAGTGAGTCCCATAAGTCGGAGGTGTACAACCTGAGGGACCCCAACTAATTGTTATATATTCATCTTGTCCCCCCCCTGGCAGAAATCCCAGTGAAACCGTTTCACAACCCCAGTATGCACAATAATATTCCCCTGGGTAATTACAATAACTTTTCCCTGGATTTGATGCTGGGCAAGCATAGATTGCCTTGCGATTCAGGCATGGTTGTGTTGGTACTAAGTCACATACTTGACTTTTAAGGATGGGAGCGCCTGGGGTCACGTCTGTGCTTATCACCTTCTGATCTTCCCATCTGATTAGGGACCACTTAAATGGCTCATGTGTCTGTACCTCTGTACCCCAACCCTCATTAATGAGACTTAATATTATTATCAATTGAGCTAGTTTTAGATAGGCAGTTTTCCCACTGCAGTAGTGAGTCTTTAATTGCTCGGGGGAGTTATTTCCAGTCTTGGGGTATCTTCTGGATCCTAAATCTTTGGATTCATTCATAATGGAGCAGACCCCTCCACATGTTTTATCTCCTCTGCCTCGCCCATCGACTCGGTTGCCTCGAGCCATGGGGTGTATAATCTTCTCGGCAGCAAGAGTATTCTTCAGGAGGGGCTGGTTTTGCTTCCCTTTTAAGTGGGTCTTTGGGGTACTGCACCCTATTCTTTTTCCCACTGGTTATACACTTAAGTGATGCTGGTAAGGATCCAAATTCACCCCCAGGTTTACCCCCTTCTATTAAAATTTCCACGGCCACTCTGAAGGCTAATAACCAATTTGTGTATCCCTGTCTTCGCAGTGGGTCCACTACCTTTCTAAAACATATCCCAACAGTTGCATTCACAATAGTCAAAATATTCCCTTCTACATTAAATTCTATACTGATACGTTTATACAATCATTGTTAATTCATGTTCTCATTTTCCTTGACGGAGGGTTTCGTGACAGTTTTACTTTCAAATCACCCGCTGGACTAGTGACTCTCCATTTGTGATTTTGTACTGGACCCTTAACACGACTAGCATGTGTCCATCCTTTTTCAGCAGTTCTGATGGCAGTATTGGTAGTCAATAATACCAGATAGGGACCTTCCCAGCGAGGCTGCAGTGTGGTTTCTCTCCAGGTCTTTATCAGAACCCAATCTCCAGGCTTTATCTGATGGAGGGTAATGTCAAGAGGGGGTCTTTGAGTCAATTGTCCCTTTTTCCACAATTCCTGTTTATACTTCATTAATTCCGTGATATAAGCTTGAATGTTCTTATCTAACACCCCCGGGTGATCTTTAGGGGTTCCCGCATCATATGGCATATTCCTATGTCAGCCCGGGGCTGGGCCCTAAGGTTTAAGAGGGCAAGGGGAATGCATTTTATCCATGAGAGCTTAGTTTCTAGTGTTAATTTGGCCAATTGCTTTTTTAGTTCCCCATTCATTCTCTCTACTCGCCCTGAACTCTGTGGGTGCCAGGGAGTATGTTCTTCCCATTTTATTCCCAAGGCTTCAGCTATATTTCTAGTGATTCTTGATGTAAAGTGTGGTCCTTGATCTGAATCTATTACTTCTGTTACCCCATACCTAGGGATGATTTCTCAATTCTTTATTCTCTACTTCTAGTCCTATGCCTAATGCAATAATCAGATCCCGTCCTAACAAATTGAACTCCGCTTCAGGCAGTATCAAGAAATCACCCAACCCCACTTTGGACTCTGCTTCTATCATTACATTTTTAACTATTCCTACTGTAAAGGGTTCTCCCTTTGCTCCTATTACTTTGGTAGTTTCCCGTGAAGGTTTGCATCCGAGGGGGATCTGTTGTATAGTAGACCTTTCTGCTCCTGAATCTACTAGAAACTCTACCTCCTCAGCCTGGGGACCAATTTTCAATTTTATCAAGGGCTCCTGTTGTTTCTGGGTCCCCAATATATAGAGCCCCTGACACCCCTAGTCTTCTTGGAAGGACTTTTCGTCTCTCATTCTAACCCTGCAGTCCCTCTTCAGGTGTCCCTTTTTCCTGCAATAATAGCATATTCTCTCCTCCTCCCTGTTTTCAGGCTTCCTAAATTTTTGCTGTCCTGGAATTCGATTTTGCGTCCATCCCCCCATTTTCCTTTCCAATTCCCTACTTTCTCTGACCGCTGTTACCATCATCCTAACCTGCCTATTATGTCTTTCTTCCTCCCTTCTTACATATACCTTCTGAGCTTCCCTCAAAAGTTCATCAAGCCCCCGATCCTGCCAATTTTCTATCTTTTCTAGTTTCTTGCGGATATCTTCCCAAGCCTTAGCTACGAACTGTGTTTTGAGCAGAGCCTGGCCTATCGGTGTATCGGGATCCAATCCTGAATATAGTTGTAAATTCTTGCGTAACCTTTCTAGCCATTCAGTGGGTGTTTCCTCCTTCTTTTGTCTTTCATTAAAAGCTTTATTTATATTCTGACCTCTTGGGACTGCCTCCCTAATGCCCTGGATAATGATAGTTCGCAGGTCCTGCATGTGAGTCCTATGATGTTGATTTTGATGGTCCCATTGCGGATTCTGTAAGGGCCATTTAATATCCGCAGCGGGCCCGTGGGCATGTTGAGCATCCCAAATGCGCATCCCTGCACGCCTAATCATACCTCTCTCTTCTGCTGTGAACAGTATACTTAGAATAGATTGTAGTTCCTCCCAGGTATAAACATTTGGCCCTAAGAACTGATCTACTCTGTCTGCCACCCCCAGGGGATCTTCTAGTATATTACCCATTTCCTTCTTAAAATCTCTAACATCCCCTGAATTTAAGGGCACTGATATAAACCCCATCTGAGGTTGTGGACCTCCCATGGGCATTTCTCTTAAAGGGTAGAGGTTATTTTGTCGTGCCTTTGCCCGTGTCACAGGCCCTCCCCCTTCTATCTTTTGTACTTCTCCCTCTCTCGAATCCATCTGCCCATGATCCAACTGAGGAGGAGAAGGTAGGGGAATTGCTGGTGGTAAAGCATATGGTGGGGGTCCCACTAAGGCCTCCTCTTCCCTTCGAGGCTTACGTTTTTCGACATCTTTTTCTGTTCGTGTCAAATTAAAAATGGGGACTCCTAAACCCTCTGGGCGAGTGACCCATACTGCTGCATAGTCACTTTCTTCTTGATTGAAAGGGGTTTTGGAGTTTACCCAAAAATTTAATTGCTGTTGTACCCAATCTTCATTAGAACCATACTTAGGCCACCATACTGCTGGGCCAATTTGTTGTCCGCTCCAAATTTCTACACAATAATAAATCATCTTTGCCTTATCTTTATTTCTTGTTCCTGGATAGTGCGTCCAGACACTTAGCATGAACCCTAGAGGTGAGTCCTTAGGAATGGATGGTCGTTTAGAAGGGGCGGATGGTTTAGTTTTACACTGCCCCATCTCGTTCTTTACTTCTTGCTCTCTTGTTTTATTCAACGTCTGTAGCTCCCCCTAGTGCCCGTAGCTCTAGGATGCGATCTTATAATATCCTTCCCTAGAGCCCGTAGCTCTAGGGGTACACCTAATAGTAATCCTCCTCCCTAGTGCCCATAGCTCTAGGGGTACACCTAAATAATAATCCTCCCTAGAGCCCGTAGCTCTAGGGGAACACCTAATAGTAATCATCCCTAGTGCCCATAGCTCTAGGGGTACACCTAAATAATAATCCTCCCTAGAGCCCGTAGCTCTAGGGGAACACCTAATAGTAATCATCCCTAGTGCCCGTAGCTCTAGGGGAACACCAAAGAATAACCCTCCATAGAGCCCGTAGCTCTAGGGGAATACCAAAGAATAACCCTCCATAGAGCCCGTAGCTCTAGGGGAATACCAAAGAATAACCCTCCATAGAGCCCGTAGCTCTAGGGGAATACCAAAGAATAACCCTCCATAGAGCCCGTAGCTCTAGGGGAATACCAAAGAATAACCCTCCATAGAGCCCGTAGCCCTAGGGGTTGTGGTGGTGAAAGGGTCCCGCTTATACCCTGTACCCACCCTTCGGCGTGCCCTCACTCAGTGTTGCATTCACTCGCTTCCCCCAGGTCGTGGCCCACGCCCTCGCGGGCAATGGGAACCGCACTACTGTGGGGTCCACACTCGCTCGGGTTAGTGCCGGCTGCCGGCCCCCCTTCACAAGCACACAACACTCGCCACACGCCGGATTCCCAACCCAGACCGGACTATACTCACCTGTCCTGCGTCTTCGTCCGGACTTTCGTGCACGAAATTTAAAGGGTTAACCGGTTTTTCCATGCCTTTGTGTTTTAAATTTCGGATCGTCGGCAGGAGTAGGGCGGGAGGATAGGAGCCGAGGCCGCCTATTTAGGCGGGGCGCCCCCTCAGGCTCGTACCCACGCCAGTATTCCCGTCCGAGTCACGGCGCCAAATTGTCATCAATTTATAAGCAATGAGCCGATAATGTTCCAATTAGAAACTTTTATTAATTGTAGCGGGTAAAACAAAAAGGCAATTCAGCGCTGGGCGACAGGGGAATCCTCGTTCCTCCAACTGCCACACCTTCCCGTCCCTTGCAACTTCTTTTGTAAGGTCCATCCCGAGTGTATTGTCCTTTAATTGGTCGGTCGTGATCGTGCCACTTGGTGTGTCGTTCCTTGGTTGGTCCTTCCGTGAAACTTTGTATCCATCGGGGCGCGCTTTGCCTGTAACTATGCAGAGTACACAATCTACCCATAAAATTAGAGTGTTCTGCAACCCTTGTGGCCTCCATATTCCACCATCACATCCCGGTCCTAATGAACAAGCACTCCACCACAATGCTACTACATCCCGGTCTTAATGAGCAAACATTTTATCACATGGCTGAATCTTTTATTGTCAGTTTTGGTCAGGAGGAGATGCTTGAGTAAGACAAATAAAAGGTCACGGGTAAGTTGGTCCTTCTTGTGATATACTTCTAGGCTTTCATCAGGGAGAAGCTTAATTAGTCCAAATAATCATAGCAGAAACCACACCAAGAGCATGAGAGTGAAATTTATACTTTCTTGACGTGAAGGAAAATTTTACCTGGTTCTGCCATTCCCCAAATATTTGTTTCCTTATGACAAGAAGAACTTTGCAGAAGTAATTTTTTTTTTCAGTCTTGCGTGCAACACAAAAAGAGGTAAAATCTAGGAGGCCACCTGAAATGTTTTTTCCATCTGGAAGGATCCATTTAACAGCACCCATGGACCTGGTTATGAACAAAACTAAGTTCCCAACTAAATCCACATTCTTCTTTCTCCTTCTCAGAATTGCCTGTGAAAATCAGCAAACCATTGGCAGACAGTAGCGTCATTGAGAAGGACAAGGTCACATTTGAGTGTGAGCTGTCCAGGCCCAACATGGACGTCAAGTGGTTCAAGGTATGGCATGTAATGGTATTTTCCTTTCTGACTTCTCTGGAAATGAATGAGAGCCTTTAATTTCACTTCCAAGGGATGCGAGTCTGAGCTTTTCCTTGATAGCTTTTTCACTGCTCTCTTTTCTTTATGCTCTTTTATTTGCCCAGATCAGCACTCTTTGTTATTATGTCCTGAGTTCATTTATCAAGCTGAAATTGAAGTTTGTTTTGGTTTTATTGTGAACTTTTTAGGTCATGCTGCACAAAATATTGTTGGTTGAACTACAGTACAGTCTTGAGCTTCAAGTCTAACACAGAAATTCTCAGCTGGGATTTTGTAGCCTTGTTGTGAACTGGGTTTTTGGGGTGAAATCTCAGTTTTCTTTGCACCTGACAGTGTGAGAATTTGCTCTGGCACTTTGTGTACCTCCCCGGTGCTCATCTGTTCCTTCCCTTACTTGGGGATAACGTCATTTATTCAAGGTGATGTCCAAACAGGCTTGTTAACAGTCCTCCGCAGTGCTTTAAGCTGTCATAGGTCAGCCAGAATTTATGCATGTTCTATAGCCATTCCTTCATGTTGAAAACACTGCTCTGTGCTTAAGCTTCAGCATATGTTCCAGTAAGCACAGTTCCATTAATTCTAGGGGAGTGGGTGAATTAAGCATAGATCTGAAGGCTCCCTTTGCTCAGTGCAGAGATGGAAGGACTAATGGAGATCTGACTTGATATTTTCCCTTCTAGGATGGGAAGGAGCTCTGTCAAAGTAAAAAAGTGGGCATTACTTCCCAGGGAAATAAGAGAAGTCTCATTATTCACAAGTGTGAATATGAAGATCAGGGAACATCCACATGCTGAGCAGCCTAAGACAAGACATCAGCTACCCTAAAGGTTCATTTTATGTTTAACTGAAAGAGCAAATAAATCCTCTTGTGGTATTTTGCACCACGGGAAGAAATGCTTCATGGGCAGTTTGGGCATTTCTTGGTTAGTCCTTTTGGATACCTTTCTCTTTCTTCTTTATGCTCAAGACAGATTTTCCCTCCATGTGTTGCATTGGTTAAACCCCAGTTTGTAGCTCATCATTGGGCTCTGAAGCATCAGACTTGTTACTGAACACACGGGTCTGCTGTGCCCTGGTAGATGCCACCTTCCCAAGGGATGTATGAAATGATGCTTTTTTCTGATTTCCTACTAGATGCTGTCCTCATGTGGCCACTTGGGTTCAGTGTTAGCATGAACATGAACATGTGTCCTGTCCCATGACTTTGGTGAACTCTCATTTTCTCTCTCATTCTGCAACCAGGTTGGGTTGCTGTTTCAGTACTGGCTGTTTTATGTAGCCATTCCATTTGTTCTGGTTTACGTTCTTTTTTATTTTCTTTTTTTCAGGCATCATTTCTATACAGTAGACAAAGCCAGCCTATTACATTTGATTTACAGTTTTTAGCTTTTGCTGGTAAGCATTTCAGCTCTCAGGCAGTTTTACCAACAGCTTTGAAGAGCTGAAATGAACCAGCCTGGACACGATGGTCTGTTTTTGTTGGTGTAATGAATTTATGAAGTTAAACTGATTGACCCCATAAGGTTTTACAGTGTATGACTCACGTCTGGCAGAGTTATCACAGCAATGAGTTTATATACTTAGCATTTCAGGAGGCAAATGGTTGGGGATACTCTTTCATTTGCTTGCGTCTCAGAGTGAATCACTAGTATGTGAACCATCCTTCATCTCCTTTGTATTGCTTTTGTGTGTGTCTGTGTGTGGTTTCCCCTGTGAATTTCATTCTTTCCAGTTATATGGAAGTTCTCTTTTGAGCAGTGAAATTAGATGTTCCATCATCAGTCATAATGGTAAAGCCGAGTTGCCACGTTATCTGTGTCCTTTCTGTCTGGCGTCTCAATAACTGCTGCCCCACCACAATATCTGCCTAATACTTCAGCTCCATGGATGCCTCCTTGTGAAAACTGAGAGCCTGGATTTGGTTTGCATAGATCTGGGCTTACATCTGTGCTGGTAAATGCACTAGTGCATGGGCTAAGCAGTCCTGCCTCCTGTGCTGTGGGCATTGAGATGGGGCTCCTACAAGCTGCCCATTGCAAGATATTTAGAAACTAATTGCTGCGGAGGTTTCCATCCTCTTTTCAGACTAACTAAAATTTGGTTAGTGGGATCAAAACAGAAGGGGCAGGGAGGGAGAGCTGACCAAGGACTACTGATGGAACAACTATGAATCCTTGGTTCCTCAGGATTCCCTGCATCAGCAGTTGGCAACAGGAGTAAGGGGGCTCAGGAGGACACTGTGGAGTAGTGTGAAAAATGAGCGAAGAGAGTTACTAATTGATGCCTCTTGGAAAGTAGTCCAAGAGTGGTCCTCTTCCTAAACTCTCCTCTTGTGTGTGGTTTTATCTTTATGAGGTGTTCATAACAAGTGATGTGTAGATCTCCCTTATCTCATAATGTCTTTTCCTGCCTGCAGTGAATATGCAGGATACTGGATCATATACCAGCTTCTTTGAATTACTGCTCATGTCAGGAGATAAAATCTGCCTATTCTTTGAACTAACACTGGCGAGGGTTAGTTATTCTGGCTACCGAGAGAATGACACAGCAGATTAAACTCTTTCATTTCCTTCTTTGTCAAATGCCTTTTCATCTAACTGTGTGTCCCATAGAAATTCAGAGCAGTGTTGGCTGAGGGAAGTGGAAATATTTATCTCCTGTGTGTATCTGCCACCCTATTTAGACATGCTGGCAGAGCGCAGAGATTGGAGGAGTTGGATTAGGCAGTAGTTTCCCTATTGCTCACAGAACCACTTTTTCTGTGGTCTCCCAGCTACCCTGTGCCCAGTGGCCTATGCAAGATGGAGCGGAAAAGGCTCATTTTATGAACAAACAGGAACCTTTCTGGTCAGATTAATACCTGTGCTCTTTTAGAGAGATTTAGATACTAGAGATTTTAGGTACTGGAATAGGCTCCCCAGAAAGGTGGTTGAATCACCATCCCTGGTTGTGTTTAAGAGCCTTTTGGATGTGGTACTCAGGGATATGATTTAGTGTAGGGTTTTTAGAGTTAGGGTACTGGTTAGGCTGCGGTTGGACTTGATGATCTTCAATGTCTTTTCCAACCTGGGTAAATCTATGATTCTATGCAGGAACTCTTCTCCTGAGGTTAATCCAAGTTGTATCCAGGCCCTTCAGAAGGAAAGGGATATAGCAGCACAGAAATATGGCCTGATTCTGACATAACTAAATGCAGACCTGGAGAGTTAAAAGGGATTGTGTGATGTTCAAAGGATTTTGAAGCAAAGATGTCCCCTAGGTAAGATTTGTGGCTGACATTCCCCATACATTGTTTGTAGGCACACAAGCTAAGGAGAGACTAGTGATGAGCATGCAGAGAAGCCAATGGTTCAGACAGGTTTGTAGTGACACAACACTGTAGAGTTCTGTCTAGTTCTCCTTGGCATAGTTTGGAAAATAAAGATGAGGTAATTGGTGGTAACCAATATGGCTTCATCAAGGTCAAGCCATGTCTGACAAACTTGGTGGCCTTTCATGATGGAGTAACAGCATCAGTGGATAATGGGAGAGCAACTGACATCATCTACTTGGACTTGTGCAGAGCATTTGATCCCGTCCTGCATGACATCCTGGTCACCAAACTGGAGAAAAATGGTTTTGATGGATGGACCAGTTGCAGGATAGGGAACTGTCTGGATGGTCACACTCAGAGAGCTGCAGTCAATAGCTCAGTGTCCAGGTGGAGGGTGGTGTTGGGACCAGTGTTATTTAACATTTTTGTAGGCAACATGGAGAGTGGAATCAAATGCAGCCTCAGCAAGTTTGCAGATGACACCAAGCTGAGCGGTGCTGTTGATGTGCTAGAGGGAAGGGATGCTACTCAGAGGGACCTGGACAGGCTGGAGAGGTGGGCCCTTGGCAGCCTCATGAACTTGAGTGTGGCCAAGTACAAGGCCCTGCACCTGGGTCAGGGCAATCCCAAGCACAGGCACAGGCTTAGAGGAGAATGATTTGAGAGAAGCCTTGACCCTGAGGAGAAGAGTTGGTGTGGAGGGAGGTGTCCCTGCCTATAGCAGGGGGACTGGAACTAAATGACCTTAAAGATTCAGTCAGTTCTATTGTTTTTCTACCCTTAATTTTGCTTGAAAGGTTTTAGAATAAATGAGATTCTGGTTTCCATGAAAACTGTTTGCAGGGAGCTCCATTGTAGCTAGTAGGTCTGTCTTTAAGTTCAAGGGCAATAATGCATTGACTGTGTTGAAGAGAGAAATGACTCAGGAATGGATGATGGTTTAGAATAAAACATAATCCTACTTATTTTCTATGCAAATATGTGTAAGGAAAAGATGCTGCACTCAGTTCTGGAAATACCCTGACAAATATATCTCTACTGTTTCACAGCTGGAGATATCAAGATTGTTAAAGCACTGGAAGATGTGGAAGTGAATGAATATGGGAGTGCATCTTTTGTCTGTGAGATTTCACACGATGAGGTTCAGACCCAGTGGTACAAAGAGGACAACAAGCTGAAGGCTGATGACAACATCAGAATGCAACAAGATGGTAGGGTGTAAGCGGGGGGTCTTTCTCCTGAGTGGGGGGTGGGTTGGAGATCAAGCATATAAGACATCTGAAATGAAGTTAAGAGGGTTCAGAAGCGAGTTCCCCTTTTGTTTTGGGACTGAGGTTTAGGTGGAACAAGTGACATGGTGGGATGCTTAGTGTGGGAAGTGTGATGCTATCCCACCATCCCACACTGCTGGGAGCAGGTAGGAAATGAGTGCAGTTATTTCCAAAGTGGGGGTGAACAGGGCAGTCAGTTCACCTCTCCAAAGAGGTTTTGTCTGACTGTGAGTGTGATCCTTCTGTATCAGATACTTTGAATTTGACGGTGGCCGCATTTGATCAGTCCTTGTAGAAGCCATGTTTAGATTCTGCTTTGGTCTGCTCCATTTCCAGTTCAAAGTCGTTGGACACTAAATGAGACAGCTGCATCTCAGTAAAAGATGTGTTTGAATAGCTGTGATGTGCTTACTATTCAGATTTACAGAGCTGAGGTTTTGTCCTTGGCTATAGCAAAGAAGTCAAATCAGGTGAAATTAATTGTATTTCTGAACTAGACAAGTTTAAGTTTGGTAGCACCTAAATTTGGTGCGGTTTGTCATTGATTTCATCTGAAAGAAACTTGCAGGCTTTTTATCTGCTGTTGTCCCCAGCGTAAGATTATCCATTCACATCCTAAAGTACTTGTTATATTTTCAACTCACTCTTATTTGAATAAAAGCCTCAACAATTGGGAGCAATTTAATAAGCACAGAACAAGAGCTGGACCTTGCATTTGTAGATACTGTACAGTATTACTTCATAGAAATGTAGTCAATGGCATTCCCTATAGACAATCGTTTGTTTTATCTTTAGAGTCGTTCAAAGAACCATTGTGAACTTGACATTAATTGGAATGGAATACACGCAAGAGACTTTCCTCTTCTTCCAATTGTCCTCATCCTTTCTTCTCTTCCACCCCTGCTTTGCAGATTACCATATAGAAATCACCAGGAAGTTGGAGGACAAGACAGCTTTGGAACGTCATTCTGTCATCCTGTCCTGTGACTTCAGGCCTTCTCCAAAGGTTGTGAAATGGTTCAAGGGCCGCACACCCATCGAGCCCTCTGAGAAGTACAAGATCAAGAGGGATAAGCATTCAGTAGAGCTCAGAATTCTGAAGCTGAAGCCCGATGATGCTGGTGTGTACAAGTGCAAGGCAGGAATTGCAGAGACTGAGGCCACGCTGACAGCTGAAGGTATGAGCAGGGAGGGTGGCCTCTTCCATGTCCTATTTCACCTCAGATTTCTCTTCTTGAGGTTGACTTCTGCCGTTCTCTCCTGCTAACTTTATACATGTATTATCTTCACATAGATGATGACACAAAGATCATCTAGTCCAACCATTCTACCACATCCCAGTATGATTTATAGTAACAGTGGTAACAGTTCACCTTGTTTCCCCACAGCCCGCAATGTAGAAGTAACGAAGCACCTGCAGGATGTAGAAATTGAAGAAGAGAGCTCTGCTGTCTTCTCCTGCGAGCTGTCCCATAATGACGAGGACGTGGAATGGTTCCTGAATGGCAACCTCCTTTACACCAACAATTACAATGACATCAAGAACGTTGGCAATTGCTGCACACTGACAATGAAGCAGGTTAAGCCTGAGGATGCTGGCACAGTGACAGTGAAGTCAGACAAGGTGTCAGAAAGCGCACCTGAAGGTGATAGGTGGGTCTGATCACACCCCTCCTGGATGTAAGAGATGCTAAGGAGCTCCAGTTCATTCTATTGTGCAGCAGTCCTGCTTCTAAAGCTGACCTCTCTGGGGTGACAAGTCATCAGAGGCTTTCTTCCAGTGGAAGGTTCCATTGCAGCAGATATCAAGGAAGGAGGATGGTTTTGGTGTCCTGCCAAAGCATTCCATTGCTTTTTATCATCATTTTACTTAACACAAGGAGAGTTACAGGAGCAATTTCTTTTACTGCTTCAGTAACATGCAGTGTCAATGCTGTTGTCTCCAAGGATTTATGACTGAAGGAGAGATCATTCAGTGTGTGTTTTGCCTCTGGGATGACTAATGACCAGGCTGTGAGCAACCTGATCTAGCTGTGAATGTCCCTTTTTATTGCAGGGGAGCTGGGCTAGATGGCCTTTAAGGGTCTCTTCCAATTCTAAGGAACTTGTGCCTGAAGTGCAGAAGTGGATGAATTATACCACTTCTTCATATCCTCCCCATGATTACAGAGGAAATACAACAAAACAACATGCATGGTCTTACTGTTGTCATTTGCTTGAATACGAAGACGTCTCTTTTTTATGGTTGAGATTTTTGTTGATATGGGTCAGGAGGAACTCACACTTTTTAGCTTTCTCAATAGGCAAAAAGTTCCAGTTGCTGCAAGCCACCGAGGTAACCAATAGAGGGGCCCTGATCCCCCTTGTGCCATCGGGATGCTCTGGCACGGGATGTGCCTCAAATTCAAAGCTCCTTCCCACCTCCCAAGGAAAAGCAAAGCAACTCAAGCATCTCCAGCAAAGCTGCCCAGCAGACAGCAGGGAATGCAAACAGCTTCTGGCTGCTCCCCCGCACTCCTGTCCTAAGTAAGTGACCCCTCGAGGACTGGATGGGAAATCAGTGCATGACACACGTGAGTGTGCACAGCATTGTGCAAAGCAGTGGGGATCCGTGTGTGTGTGTGTGTATTTGTGCATGGATGGTGTTGTACACACATTTGTGTCCATGAGTGTACAAACCAGTGGTGTTGCTCAGGTGTGTGTAGGTCTGTGGGTATGTGTGCAAGGACGAGCATGCACATATATGTACGTGCACAGGGGTGTGCAGAGTGTTGGAGCTGCACAAGGACATTGTGGTACCGGTGTGTGCGTGCACTTTGGGAGTGAAAGGAAGGGGTTACACATGTGTGAGTGTGTGTGCGCACAGGGCTGCACTAAGGGATGTGGTTGTGTGAGTGTGTGTGAGCACATAGATAGTGCGTGGATGCGGTGGCACAAATGTGTGCTTGCACAGGGCTGTGCTGAGGAGTTGGGCTGCACACAGGTGCACACAAAGGGATGTTTGAACCCTTTGCCCCTAAGAACAGTTTTCCAGTGTCCCTCGTCCAAGAATTCTTTGAACAGCCTGCAGCTGACTCTCCTGAAGCTCAGGGTCCTGACTTTGCTTTTTGCCAGGCCCGCATTCCTTGAGATGAGGAACTCTAGGAGGGCATGGTCACTACAGCCCTGACCACCTCCAGTCTTAACCCCTGCTGTGCAGCATGTCCAGTAATGCTTCCCTTCTGCTTGGTGTGCTTAATGCTTGGCCCACAAAGTTATTCCCAGTGCAGTCCAGCAGTCTCTCAGACAGCTTGCAGCCAGCCATGCTGATTTCCCAGCCTGACTGGAATCCCCCATCAAGTTGAGAGTCAGTGAGCGCGGTGCTTCTGGTAGCTGCAGTAAGCAGGGCCCATCAACAGGCTCCCTTGACCAGGCGGCCTGGAGCAGACCCTCACCTCCAGAAGCCCATTATTGGTTCAGTCCCGAATTTTACCCGCAAGTTCTCAACGTGATCGTGGCTGTTCTTAGTCCTTTGCAGTCAGCTTCTTCATAGAGAGGGCAAATACCTTGCCCTCCGGAATTCCATAGTAACAATCATGTCTCCTTTATGTCAGGTGAGGTGTTTTTTGTTGTTGTTGTTTTTTGTTTGCTTGTTTGTTTGTTTTCCATTTTCTAGGTAGAAAATTTAATTTCTGAGCCAGGAGAAGAAGAAGTGCAACATGTAACAATCTTCCTGGCACTGTGCAGTTTGCATGAGTAGCCAAGTGCTCCTCAGGTAACGTGTGCTGCAGAGCTGACCTTGGTGGCAGGGGTTGTGTCTTCATTTTCTTCCTGTCATGTGGGAACATAAGAAGACTCTTCAGAGCAGGAGCTGCAGAGGAAGATGAACGGCATGAGAAGGTAAGGCTAGGAACCAAGGACACCTCCAGAAAGAACAGAAAAACTAAGTCATTTAAGATGCATTATGGCCGTGTGATACTGTCCGTGACTGGAGGAGAAGCACATGGCTAGGAATGACTGATGGCTCTGGTGGGATGAGTGCCTACGTGCGCCGTAAAGGAGAGTTTGTGGGATGTTCTGTGGACATGTGAAGGCTGTGGGAAAGTTAAGAGAGAAAACGTGTGAATTCACAGAAGTGGTATTAGAACCTGGAATAAACCATTTGGATCACTCACATCTGAGTCCGTGCCAGATTGTCGCACTGTCAGAACCTGAGGCCTGGGATTTTCCTTTAGTAGTGCCAACTGCCTGTTGTAAATGAGAAAAGATATTACTAAACATAGCTTCCCTCCTTGTAGTTTTGGTATTTCTGTCTTTGCATTCCTTTAGCACCCAGGGTGTTGATGCAGCTGCACAAATCCGCTGTACTGTCCTCCTGTTTTGCATGGAAGAATGGTAAAATAGCAATCTCTGGGTGAAATTTTGTTCAGGCGTTTTCCTTTCTGTGCCCCTAGGAAGCAATGGCTTGGAAATGGCAGTGCCGCCTGGGAACCCACACAGCAACCCAGTATCTCATTGTCTGGGTCTGTGAAAAACCACAATGATGACAAAAGATGTTTCAATTCTGTCTGTGCTGTCAGTGCAGCCCTGAGGAGCGGTGTGGGCATGGCATGGCAGGGAGAAGGGATTTCCCTTCCAATGGGAAAGTGCCTGTTCATGTGTTGGTATGTAACCGCTCCATGGCCTGCTCCATGTGCTTCTGAATGGGCAGCTCAACTTTTGTGTCACTCAGCCACCTGTGGCAGAGGTCAGGATTAGTGCCTTTCAAGGAGCTGAGAAGCATTTCTTGCTCAAGTCCTGCTTCCAAGCTTAACCACCTACAATGAAGTAGATGTCGTTTTTCTGGTGTCCTTCAATTCCGTGTCCGCATTTTCCCAAAAGCAAAAGAATTTGGAGTTAACCAGCTGCAGTGAAGTGAGCGATTTCAGTGCCTATTTCTGATGGTGGCAATGAGTTCAGAGGTCACACTTAATTGACGGTGCCTGTTTCCATTCTGACAAAGGCTGTAGTTTCAGCTGACTTCCCGAGGCTGCCATGTGTGGTGGTGACACAGCCTTGGGCTTGTGCGTTTGCATGACTCCCACCTTTCCTTTCTGTGTCTTGCAGGTCAGCTGGTGCTGGAAGCGGCCGGTATCTGAGTAGGAATGAAGGTGAGTGCAGGAGCAGCTGCTGAGGGGAGGAAGGAAGTCCATGCTAATGAGCTCTGAAGCATCTGCGGGTCCGGTACCAGAATAGGCAGCAGTGATGCAGGGGGCTCCTCGGCAGGAAGCTGGCTGATCCAAATGCTTGCTGAGAGTTTGGAAGCCCAAACCCTTATGGTCTCTGTAAGGGTGGTTAATAAAAAGATATTAACCAAGATGGTGGTAAATAGCCTAAGGTTATTAGCAAAGGGAAACTCACCAATATCGATACCTTGACTAGAAAGCTGAGGCAGCCTCAACTAGGGAGCAATCTCTAAGACATGCTGTCTCAGAGGTGGTCAGCCTTTAAATGAGGTCTCAGAGGAGGTTGAGTCGAGGTCCACCCCTTCTGGGAGCACAGCTAGATTACTCTCACCTGTGCTCCCGCAGATGACCCAATACTTGCCTCAGCTGATTAATCAGAGGTTCAAGCTGTGATTTCCCATACAGTCTCTAAGCTGAAGGCAGCATCTCCTTGATCTGATGGTGGTGTGCCTGAGTGAGGGAGTGATCCAAGCTGGATGCAGAAGAGTCATCTTAATTTCTCTGCTATTTTACTTCAGATGACACCTATTGGGTGTTGGTTTCTTAAAATTTGGATCTTGGAGGTGGTCTCTTCCTTTGCTTCTGATGAAAGCACAGAAGTGCAGCAGGAGTAGAAGACAAAGAGGTTTTCTTGGTGACAGGAACACCAATTATTTGATTCAAATGTGTAACTAATGTAGATGGTGAAGAACAGATCTGCCTCAAAGACATGCTTGATCACATAAGAAATGAGCATGTGATCCAAGACAGTCAGCGTGGCTTTAGCAGGGGAAGGCCATGCCTAACCAGTCTGGTGGCCTTCTATGATGGAGTGACGGCATTTGTGGACAAAAGGAAGGTAACAGATGTCATTGACCTGGACTTGAGCAAGATCTTTGACATTGCCCTCCACCACATCCTTATCTCTAAACTGGAGGGATGTGGATTTGACAGGTGGACCACCTGGTGGATAAGGGATTGGTTGAAAGGCCACAGACAGAGGGTGGTGATTCATGGTTCTATGTCCAGGTGGAGGCCGATAACAAGTGGTGTCATCCAGGAGTCTGTCTTGGGACCAGTGCTTTTTTACATGGTTATCAGAGACACCAATGATGCAATGGAGTGCACCTTCTGCTGTTTGCTGAGTGGTGCGGCTGACGCAGTGGAAGGAAGGGATGCCATTCAGAGGGAGCTCAACCGAGAGGTTGGCCTACGTGAATCTAATGAGGTTGAACACAGCAAAGTGCAAGGTTTTGCACTTGGGCTGGAGGAATCCCAGGCATTTCTACAGACTGGGAGGAGCAGTCCTTAAGAGAAGCCCCGCAGAGAAGGACCTGGGGGTCCTGGTGGATGAAAAACAGAACGTGAGCCATCAGCGTGCTCTTGCAGCTCAGAGAGCAAATGGTCCCCTGGGCTCCATCAGAAGAGGGGATGGCCAGCAGGGACAGGGAGGTGATTGATCTTCATGATCCTTGAGGTCCCTTCCAACCCGGGCCATTCTATGATTCTGTGATTACACTCGCTGTCAGAAAGAATGGCAGCTGTACGGAAGCTGGATATATTTTGGGACAGTTCTTGTAACCAGTTGATTTTAAGACCTTGCCCGAGTCAAGAGTCTAAATTGAGTGTCAGAAGAAAGCTGGTAAAGTGGCTATTGCTCATTCTTTTTCATTTGCTGATTCTTTCATTCGGGTTCCTTTTCCAAAGGAGATTCTGGTGATGGAAGCAATTGAAGAAAGAACCAAAGCAGCTCTTGCCAAGAGTGCTTGAAGTCCCTGTGGAGAGAAGCAAAGAACTTGGGCTTCCTCTGGGATGCTCCCCACCATGTCTCAGGAAGGAGACAACTGCTGTTCCACTTTCTGCTCTGTGTGTGGAAAGGTACGTCTGGGTTTCTTCTGCTTGTTTATTCTTTCTTTTTCAGGCTTTGAAGGAGAAGGGGTGGAGCAACGGGAGACTCACTGGTCGTTTGTTACCTCAAGAACAGGATGGATTCTGCATTGACTGTGAAAAACCTGGGCTAGTAGCATGGGCATGTTTCAGGCTGGACTTTTCCTTCTTGGTTTCCTTTTGGCTACAGGGAGACAGCTGTCTAAAGGTGTGTTTTCATACCCACTCTCCAAAACCATGTTTCATTGTTGCAGGTGGTTCAGTGTGCTCTTGCAGTGCAGATGCTGTAGTTTGCTGTAGAATCTGAATGGTTTCTGTTCCTAGGGGAGGACTGGGAGGAGGTAGTGAGAAGAGAATTCAATGCCTTAGGTGTATCTTAGTGAGAAATGTTGGCATGAGGTGCTGAAAGTCTTGAGTTGTCAAAGGCCAGTGAGGCTCAGACTCCTTAACCTGCTGGAGCAGGGTGGAAGCAAGGAGTGGGCACTGCCGTCCCACAAGCTGCACTTGGTTCTGGTCTGCCAGGTCTGTGCTGGCCTGGATTTCTTCTGAGAAGTTTGTTGGAGCTGCTTGGAGTAGTGAAGGGTGGGGAGGAAGTGCTGCTCAAGAGCTAAGGCTCTGCATGATCATCTTGGATGGTTTTAACCATGATATCTGAAGACATAGTTTCCATCAGAATGATCCCAACATTGTGCGAGTGTCTCAGATGTATGAGAGCACCCGCCTCCTCCAGCTGAGCCATAGGAAAGCTAACTGTGCCCAGTAATTACAGCTTCTGCAGATTGAATATGCTTCCAAGTGTTTTCCTTAGTGATCAATAATGTCCCAGCACTCTGAGATTCCATCTCTGGCACAGTCTCGAGCATCTCTGCAATCCTTGGTTGCTGGAGGGCACGTGGTGAGTGCATGGACAGGGTGGCACAAACGCGTGCGTGTGCTGAGGAGTTGGGTTGCACACAGGTGCACACAAAGGGGTGTTTGTGGAAGGTGTAGGCACGTAGGTGTTCCCAGGGATGGTTTGCACACGTCTGTGAATGCAAAGGAGGGCACACGATGCAGAGTGTGCATGGGGGTGTGCAAAGCAGGCAGGGTGGTGAATGGGTGTGCGTGTGCACATGGATAGGGGAAGGTTGGGGTTACAGGTTGACCTGTGCTGAGGTGAGTGGGGACTCACGGTGTTGCTCAGTGGTAGATTGGTTCACACTGAGTGCTAACAGGAAACTCGCACACCCTTTTTGTTTCAGCTGTGCCAGCGCTGTGATCCCTTGCTGCAGGGATGGGGTGTTGGAAGGATGGTGTGCGTGCCGAGCTCCCATCTCTTGCAGGAATCAAGTGTAGAGCAAAAGGGATGTTTGGGCCAGGTGACTGTAAGAAGGCTGGCTGCTTTGGATGGTGGTAGCTGATGGAAACAGGTGCTCTGGGGACCGTTCAGCTTTTAACAGAAGACAGGGGTCCTGCAGCAAGAACGACTAGGTTCTCAAATGGCTTCAGACGTGCACACCGACTACATCCCCGCAGACATTTACCGGTAGGTGGCTCTTGCAGAAGAAGATTCAAGCAGCAGAACCTTTTGCTCAGCTACAGCACACAAATGCTACAAAAGCAGGAACAACCTGCAAGCTCTGGGTCTGTTTGTCTTGCACAGGCATGCACTAACTGCATTTGATGGTACCCCCCCATCCTTGATTTCCTTCCCTGCTTCTTGTCTGATGACGCTGCTGAGCCAGGAACAAGCTGCCCAGTGTGGCAGAGCATGGTGCAGAGCTGTGCTGGGACCTCCTCCCCTTCATCTGCTGCAGATCAGTGCCCCACACGTGCCATTGGGATGCTCTGGCATGGGATGTGCCTCCAACCCAAAGCTCCTTCCCACCTCCCAAGGAAAAACAAAGCAACCCAAGCATCTCCAGCAAAGCTGCCCAGCAGACAGCAGGGAATGCAAACAGCTTCTGGCTGCTCCCCTACACTCCCGTCCTAAGTAAGAGACCCTATGAGGACTGGCTGGGAAATCAGTGCATGACACACGTGAGTGTGCACAGGATTGTGCAAAGCAGTGGGGTTCCACGAGTTTGTGTGTGTGTGTATCTCTGCTGTTATGAAAGCATGGGAAGACTTACTGAGTCCCAGATAATTACTTATCCTCAAATGATTTTTCCTGGCCAAAGTTAGAGCCTCTCACAGGTAATCGAGATCAACAGGCTGTTGTTGCACAATCAACAGACACAATCTAGATGATCAGCTGAGGAAAATAAAGCATCATGCGAAGGGTACTAGATAAGTGAGCAGCTTGAGATCTGCACATTGATGTGATGCTCATGGTCTTAGACAATATTTGCCTAGAGAGGTCACATTGAATGAAAGCAAACTCTAAGATGAATGAAAATATGCACAGGAGAAGAAGCCTCTGAGGCTTCTCAAGTGTTATGACCAGAAGACATAAACTCTGTTAAAGCAAACGTTTCTCTCTATTTTTTGTGTTATTCCAGGCAGGCCTTGATTACCGCCTGAACACATGCTGTGGAAGCCCAGCTTATGCAGCACCAGAGCTAATCCAGGGCAAAGTGTCTATTGGCTCAGAGGGATGTAGAGCGGTGTTTGTTTTCCCCTCTTTCCCTTCCCTCTCCACAGAGCATTTAAAGGCAGTGGAGCTCAGGTAGGCTCTCTTGGTTTCCCTTCTGAATTCTGCTAGGTTGCATCGCTTGGTAGCTCTCAGAAGCTGTCAGTGGCCACAGACTAGAAAAGTGCAATTGGTCTCAGTTCACAGCTGGCTGGTTCGTCTCAGGCTAATCCTGAACTGCCTCAAGCGACTGCTTTGGTGCTCTACAGAACAGCAACTTCAGAGATCTCTTTCTATTACTAAGTGTTTGAAAGAGCAATTTGCTCTGTTAATTATCCATCATTTCTGTGCAGTCTGTTTTGTCAGACTTGTCTTTAGCTTCCAAGTTGTATGTGAAGAATTGTTTCCGTTGTAATGCACAATGAACTAAAAATTGAGAGATGAAAATGTGAAGAGTTTTTCCAGCTTTGATTTCATGTCTGGAATTTTGGAACCCACTACTTGCAGTTGTTAATCTGTCCAAACTGGTCTGGTTTGGGATGCCCTCGTACTTCTTGAATCGCTGTTAAAGGCAGAGCAATTCCTACAAGTGCCATGGCCCCACTGTTGTTCTAATTCTTGTTTCTTTGTTTTCCACACGCTGCTTTTCAAGCCTCCTTTTTCTTTACAGTCAAAGTGAGAACTGCACTGTGAGGTGTCTGAACCTTGTTGTGCCTGTACATAAATAGAACAGCAGCAAAGCCAGACAGGTGACTGTGCTGACAGCTCTCGTAGCCAGTAACACGTAACTGTGCTAAATCCCTTGTGACGGCTTTGATTTCATTTTTGCCAGTGAAATCCTTGTAAAAGGAAGTGCAGCAGTGTGATGAGCTAAGGTGAAGATGCTGGTTTTAGTAGTGCTCTAAGCTGAGTGGAAGGGCAATTGAATGAGGGTTATATGCTTTCTCTGGGACGATAAGGTTTTATTTCCTGAGGGAAAGAGCCAGCTTTTCATGGGCTATATGTGGGCTTTGGCAAGGGCAGACAATCCAGTCTGTCAGGAAGCCATTTGAGGTGCTTCAGGTTTGTAAGCTTGTCTTTTAGTTTTTCAGGCGGATATTTGGAGCATGGGTGTAGTGCTGTATGCTCTGCTGTGTGGGTTTTCCCTTTGGATGATGACAATATGATGGCACTCTACAGGAGGATACCAGTGGGTATCAGTGGTGCTAGAATACACTGAGAAGGGAAATAGCTGAGCTTGACAAGAGGCCTTGCTTTTCAGATGGCAGAACATGCTGAGCTGTGGGTAGAAAGGCCTGTCTGCTGAATATTGTCCCTGTTTTTGCTGCTTTGTCTACCAGTATTTTGTGGATTTGGTTCTACGCTTGGTTGGCCTATGTGGCACTGTAGCCTAATTCTGTACCATGATAGCATACAGAATTTAAGGAGAAGTATTTTCCTGCCAATGGGCTGGATTTTTTTGTATCTGGTTCTTCAACTGGCTGCTCCCTATACTATCTGTAGTAAAAATATAGACACATCATTTGATTTCCCTGAAATGAATGTTCCTAAATGCCAGCTCTTCTCATGTCTACAAAGATCAAAGTTCTGCATTTGCTATTAGAATTTCCTCTTCCAGAATCAGGAGGTAATGTAGGACCCCACAGATTGCCTTCAGAATCCAACAGTTAGTTCTGTTTCCTTTCGGAGTGCATAACAACCTGAGCACATGAATTGAATGACGTGGCTTGTTAGTCTGGTACAAACTCTGCTGTACACTGAAACCTGGTCCATTTGTAAGCAGGACTTTGTCCATCTCTGCAGGACAGCAGAAAACCCTTTGTGCTAATCACGATGCCAAGAAGCAGAATGCGGCAAATGGCAGATGATCCAACTGCTTCAGGTGTTCATTTCCTTAAAACTGTGAATAGTTTTGGACTGAGAGTTTGTAAGCAGAACGGAGCTCTTAAAGCTGTCAGAGATTATTTCTGCACTGTTCAATTCTATCTGCACAACATACACAGGATCTCAGAACTGCGTTGCTTGAATTGGTGGAACTTGCTGAAGTGAACTGGGATGAGCAAGTTTTAGAACTTAGTCAGAATGCAGTAAAAAATGGATAATCTCATGAGTATTAAGGTACAGGCTTGCTATTTCTGCACTGAATTTGTTTTTATTTTACATGGCTGTGATCTGAAAGTTGCTTGAAACGCAGGCACCTAGGCACTGTTGTGTAACTGAATTTCACACGATAGGTCCTGAAATATCCTGGAATCAAAAACTCTGACTTGTTTTAAGTCTGCTGCTTGAGTCTAATCAGGGTCATAGTGTCTGTGTGCAGTGTTTCTTTCCCTGTAATGCTCCACATCATTTCATTTTGGGAATATTGAAGGAAATGGACTATGTGCCATAACTGTTGTTAGAACAAAGTATGTCTGGTGTGATCTTATGCATAGGTTCTGTAACTGCTCTTCACAGCTCAGGTGTTTGACCTTCCTTTTGGTGAAGTGATGAAATACTGCTGGTTTCTATTTGTGCTTCTAGGCACCTTGAAGCTCTTAGGAATAGAACAATTGTCTCCAGTTCTTTTCAATGATATCAGTAACAGCTCGAGTGTTGCTGCCCACTAGGTAGACCCAAAGAAGCAGATTACAGTGAAACAACACACGAGCTGGACCTGAATGAGGATCACTTTCAAGACAGTGGCTATGCTGCTTCAAGCCTACTTGCTTCTTCCTGCCGCCACTCTATTACCAAGTATCAACAACCTTTCATGATTCAACTTGCAAATGTTTGAAACTAACCCTTGTGTTTCTATGCCTTCCTAGGTGATTCGAGCCCTTGTCAACCCCAAAGATCCAAACCAAGCAGTGTCTTTCCATCAATGGAGAGTTCTTATTAAGCATGAATCGCTGCAATTCGGATGACAGCCTTCCACATGGTAACAGTGATGGACACAAGGGGCTCATCCACGTTCATGCTCTCATATCTCCTGGCTCTGCTGAAGCTCCTGACCTGAGCCTGCCAGACACAGCAGTCACCTGCCTGGATTGTGACCCAGCGCCTTTGCAGTGCTGCCCATCCCAAGCACAGCCCGAGTGTCCCAGCAGCAGCACCACCATGCAGGAGCAGGGCAGCATCAGTGAGGTGAAGCTGAGCATCTTAGATGGGGACTTAGAGTCAGGCTGCCAGTCCCAGGCACCAGGCAGCAGCCCCAGCTCTGAGCCACTCTCATCTTGACAAGAGGAGTCCCATCTTCACCCTTGACCTCTCAAGCCCTCCTGTCTTTTATTGAATAAAGTCACTCTCATGCTCAGTCATCGCCTCGACTGCATTCTGAGTCTTCAATCACAGGGATTGGGATGAATGCAACAAACAGCAAGGCAGCTCAGCTTGCAATGCTATGGCTGTGGGGTTCGTGCAGGCAGAGCTCTGGGTTCCCATTTTGCCTGGCTTTGGGATGTCTGCAGCAAGATCTCTACCATTTTGTATGGGAGCAAATAATCTCTAGCATCCAGGTTGCTGCTCATGATATATCCCAGTCTTCCTGGCTGTCACTTTGTGATACTTTTCAAAGCCTTCTGATACTCTTTGATGCCTTGGCTGCTCCCTAACACCTCTGTCCTCCTGCCATGTTGACTCACGTCTCCCACTTTTAAGCTGGCTTTGCAGATCATCTCCAGCCCTGTCATCATCACGCTGCAGCAGGAGGTGCTCACCTGGCCCAATGTCTGGCAGTACTGCTTGTTCTGCAGATGAGCAGCTGCCTCCTCATCTCTTCAGCTACAGTAGTTTTTCTCAGGGCAGTTAGATGCAGTCATGCTCCTCTGGATTTGGTGTGTTAAATCCATGCTGCATGGCAGCAGTCAGTGCAATACAAAGGTGTTCTGTGTGCCATAGCATTTCTCCAGGGGCTGCCAAAGGTAGAAGCACAACACAGCACCATCCTTCTGACAGTAATGTCTGTGAGTGTTAGACATGTGAGCACTGCATCATCCCCAGCGTGTCAGTGCTTTTCCACACCAACCTGACTCTCACACTCTGCACTGAATGTAACTCTGCTCTTGTGGAGACAAATGCTTTCTGTCACATCCTCCATCCCTGCAACCATTTGCCGGTAGGCAGCTCTTGCAGAAGAATCAAGCAGCAGAACCTTGTGCTCACCCTACAGCATGCAAATGCTATGAAAGCAGAAATAACCTGGCATGCTCTGGGTCTGCAAGGCTGCACAGATGGGAGAGGTAGATTGTGTTTTTGCAGTGGAAGTTTCCAGTATTTTCAGTACATAGCGTAGGCCCTAACTGAATGTATAACCCTCTTGTAAAACAGCTGTATAAGTAGTTTTTCCACCAAGAAAGTTGCTGAACAGAATTAAGTTCAGACTGGGGGCATTCTGACTTGGGGAGAATTGAGACAAGCACAAGATAAATACAGGGTGGGTAGAGCCCAGCACAGGACAGAATGAATGTACTGACTTTTGGAAACATTGCCCTTCTCTGTCCGCAGAAAAGTACAAGGCAGACCTAAAAACAAGAGGTTGGTAATTGACCTTCTATGGAAATGAATCCTAGCCACAGTCTCGAGGAGTCTGTGAGCCTGAGATGCTCAACCAATGAGAGCCATGAGAGCATCACCTGCAGTGGGTTTAGGGCACAGAACAGAATTGATTTCACTGACTGGTGTGCAGTTTCTCCCTTGCCAATAGGGGATGTGCGCGCAGTATTGCAATAATGAATAAGCACTGCTGCTATCGCTGCCATCTTTGCCTAACTAGAAATCTTTGACTTTGAGAGTTTCTCACACAAGGGGAGAGGGTAAGAAAGTAAAGAGGCACAGAAAACTAAGGGAAACTGCTCTTCTTTATCTTATCTATAAAAATTGATACGATGCTGTTGTGCATTTTTTTTTAATTTTATTTTTAATTTTTTGCTAATGTCAGTTAGATTGTTTTAAAATATCCACACACCAAAATCTGACTACCAAGCAAATGTAATGAAAATGAAATGAAGGTGAGTTAGTGGAAAGCACAAGGCCATATTATATTAGGCTCCAGCAAATTTACAGGCAGTCACTGCACGAAGAGGTAGATCTGAGTTGCACATTATATGATTCCCACAAAGATTAAGGAAATCTGAAGCTTTCAATATATTTTTTTAATTCTTTTTTCATTTCATTTTTAAACACCTGACCCAGACCCCAACCCTCACAGGAGCTGTAAAGATAACAGCATTAACCAGCAATGTAACTCTAATCCTAACCCTTACCCTGATTCTAAAATCGTCCCTAACTCCAAATGCAACAACAAAAATGATGCTAGAAGTTTGTAGCAAAAGGAACCTTAACCCTGATCATAATCCAAAAAAAAAAATCATTATGGTAACAATAATCTTTACCTTAAGAGTAATATTAATCAGAGCCCAGATGATGCCTGCATCCAATCAGAAGCATGCTTTGCATTATTTAAGAGTTGTATTTTTTCCAATGAACTCTCTCTATTATCACGTTTATAAAGTAACAGAGTCTGTTCTTTTTCTCCTGACACTGTGCCTTACTCCTGACATCCCCTGGAAATGACCCAGATAGGGCACCATCAAAGTAATGCTAATAGTAATGTCAATCCTAAGGGTATCTCTAGCCTCAGTGTTAATGGGACGCTAACAACAATCCCAACAGCCTTAAACATTCTGGTGGTGTGAAAGAGGTGCTGCCTTGCACATGCTGGGCAGTCCCATTGCCTGTTAAATGCAGGCGGCAGCGTAGAAACATGATGCCCGTGGTCAGAATGCCCTGTGGCAGATCCTGGCACCGGAGAACTGACCGGAGAACCATGAGAGAACTGACAACAAATCACGCGACATCAGAACCGACCCAGTGGTTATTTACAAGCCTTGGGAGACCCAGACAGGATCTCAGAGTGGTGAATGTAGGTACAGAAGTTGTTACTACTCTGTTTTCTTCTAAAAGAAGTGTTTTTTTTTCATCTCAGAAGTTGGGGGGGGGGGGGGGAGGGCGGGAAAGGGATATCAATTTAATTACTCATTAATTTATTGACAGACATTCACGTTTGCTACGTTTGGAGAAGTTTTTATTTGTTTGCTGTGGTTTGATTTTTTTTTTCTTTTTTTTTTCCCCCTTCCCTCCTCTTCCATCTTTGTGTTCTTCCCCTATAATCAAAAGAACGGATCCCCAGGGTTTGTCCCGCAGACGTTCTTTCCGTGGTCTCTGCTGCCACCTGCTGGCCAATAAGCGGAACTGCCACTGTTGGGCGTTTGGTGCCGCAGGAAGCACAACGCAGATCTGAGTTCTGACCGGTCTACGCAGCAAATCCGCCAATCTTTATTGCGATAAGCCCTCCAGACAAGAGCATAAAGTCTTTGCCTGAGGGCAGGGTTAGTAGTAATGGATGTCAGTTTTGAAATTTCCAGTCCATTCACCATAGCACTTTCTGCCTCCATGTCCCATAACCAGAGCAGCTATGCTGGCATGCTCTCTTGGTTTCTGTCTAAACCACTGTACTATATCCATCAGTTCAGCTGCTGTATTATGGGCAGCAGGGTTTGGGGGGTGGACACTGGTCAGGGCACTCCCACCAGCCTATCCTGCATTTTTTTTTTTTTTTTTTTTTTTCATTTTTGGGTTACAATCAGTCAGATCTCAAATAGATCTAGTCCAAATGGAACCTCAAAATCTGACCTTTTAGTGCCTTCATTTACAGAGTCCATTTTATACAGATTCCCTTGTACAGGGCCCCCATGGTCCTCCAGACAGTTGTTACTGATCTTCCATAGGAGAATGATTGAATTAGGTTTTTTCCCATCAAAACTGCCACCTGTCTTTCCAATTTTTCAACACTATCATTCAATAGCTGATTTGCATCAGCCTGAGCCTCTTCAGTTATGTTCAGACAGTTCAAGGCCATTAAAAGTGGCCATGCCACCATGAACACAGCTAACTGTCATTCTCAAGTTGTAAGTATGTCTTTGCTAAGACCATGGAAATACTCAGTCAGGTGGGCCAGGGACTCATGGACCCTCCCTCTGTCCCACACAGGGCCCCATTTTTCAGTGACAGAAGCAGTGCTGCATTTTGAGGATCCTAGGAATCCCAGGACATGCCCTGACAAAAGGTCATTCAAAGGGGTAGTCTTTCCCCATCCAAACAACTCCATGATATTCACAGAATCACAGAATTGTAGGGGTTGGAAGGGACCTCCAGAGACCACTGAGTCCAGTCCCCCTGCCAAAGCAGGTTCCCTACACCACAAAAGAGGTACGAAGAGGTAGATCTGAGTTGCACATTATATGATTCCCACAAAGATTAAGGAAATCTGAAGCTTTCAATATATTTTTTTAATTCTTTTTTCATTTCATTTTTTAAACTCCTGACCCAGACCCCAACCCTCACAGGAGCTGTAAAGATAACAGCATTAACCTGCAATGTAACTCTAATCCTAACCCTTACCCTGATTCTACAGGGGACTGTCTGAAACGGACATCAATTCAATTACTCATTTATTTATTGACAGACATTCAAGTTTGCTTCGTTTGGAGAAGTTTTTATTTGTTTGCTGTGGTTTGGTTTTTTCTTCTTTTCTTTTTTTTTTCCCCTTCCCTCCTCTTCCATCTTTGTGTTCTTCCCCTATAATCAAAAGAGAACGGATCCCCAGGGTCTGTCCCGCAGACGTTCTTTCCGTGGTCTCTGCTGCCACCTGCTGGCCAATACACGGAACTGCCACTGTTGGGCGTTTGGTGCCACAGGAAGCACAACGCAGATCTGAGTTCTGACCGGTCTACGCAGCAAATCCGCCAATCTTTATTGTGATAAGCCCTCCACATGGCATTGCGCATGCACTCGAACACGCAACAGGCATAGATTTCTCTTAACTCCTTGAGGAGCAGGCAAGCAGAACAACTGAGCGCACCACTGCTTGTGATTGGGCCACCCCCATCATAGAGATGTGTGTTAGATCTTTTACCCACCCCTGGACTGGCCTTGTTGTTTAACGATAACCTCTGAAATCTGAGCTACTGGTTCTACCACCTGTAGTGTAGAATAGGTAGCCAATAAATGCTTTTCAACTGTGATGTATCTTTATTCTGCTCCATGCCAAACCTGTGGCCAAAACCTCATAGGGGTTCACAAAGAACTCTGGCTCTGCCAGAGCCCCCATCCAGACCCTTCTTGAGTTACATTCACATCTAGTTTGGCTGAAAAGGTTGGACTATAAATACTCAGTGCTTGGGCCTGTTTAACAGATATTTTTTCCTGATTATGCTGTCCATCGATCTTTTTAAACTGAACTGCTGCTTTAATCTGGTCTTTAAACATTTGTTGCCTCAAGACCCTAATGGGTCCAGACTGGATTACCTTAGGGGCTGGACGCCTAAGTCATGGCAGCAGATGGTTCTCTGCCTTTCTCAGACCTTTCCACCACCATTCAGAGCCTGCATCTGGCCGTAGGCACTCTTGTCTCCCCATCAATTGGGCAGCCTGTTGTATTACAGCACCTGAGGGCCACTGGGGGGTTCAGTATGGATAACATAGACCCATACTGATGTAAAGGTGATGGCTGTAGGATGAGATCCCTCGTTCCTGATGAAAAATTTATTGACTGGGCTCTCAAAATCATCTTCATAGATTGCCTCTTTCATGCCTAATTCTCTAATATAATTTTGTTAGTCCTCCATAGAGGACCACAGGCTGACATTTAATGGTATGTCATTCTTATTTGGCCATGTTATATGACACACAGCCATAAATCATTCACTGATCAAATGGCTATCCTCATTATGTTGGACAGAGCATACAGTCTTTGCCTGAGGGCAGGGTGAGTAGTAATGGATGTCAGTTTTGAAATTTCCAGTCCATTCACCACAGCGCTTTCTGCCTCCATGTCCCATAACCAGAGCAGCTATGCTGGCATGCTCTCTTGGTTTCTGTCTAAACCACTGTACTATATCCATCAGTTCAGCTGCTGTATTATGGGCAGCAGGGTTTGGGGGGTTGGATACTGGTCAGGGCACTCCCACCAGCCTATCCTGCATTTTTTTTTTTTTTTTTTTTCATTTTTGGGTTACAATCAGTCAGATCTCAAATAGATCTAGTCCAAATGGAACCTCAAAATCTGACCTTTTAGTGCCTTCATTTACAGAGTCCATTTTATACAGATTCCCTTGTACAGGGTCCCCATGGTCTTCCAGAGAGATGTTCCTGATCTTCCATAGGAGAATGATTGAATTAGGTTTTTTCCCCATCAAAACTGCCACCTGTCTTTCCAGTTTTTCAACACTATCATTCAATAGCTGATTTGCATCAGCCTGAGCCTCTTCAGTTATGTTCAGACAGTTCAAGGCCATTAAAAGTGGCCATGCCACCATGAACACAGCTAACTGTCATTCTCAAGTTGTAAGTATGTCTTTGCTAAGACCATGGAAATACTCAGTCAGGTGGGCCAGGGACTCATGGACCCTCCCTCCGTCCCACACAGGGCCCCATTTTTCAGTGACAGAAGCAGTGCTGCATTTTGAGGATCCTAGGAATCCCAGGACATGCCCTGACAAAAGGTCATTCAAAGGGGTAGTCTTTCCCCATCCAAACAACTCCATGATATTCACAGAATCACAGAATTGTAGGGGTTGGAAGGGACCTCCAGAGACCACTGAGTCCAGCCCCCTGCCAAAGCAGGTTCCCTACACCACGTTGCACAGCTCAGCATCCAGGCAGGTCTTGAATATCTCCAGAGAAGGAGATTCCACAACCACCCTAGGCAGCCTGTTCCAGTGCTCTGTCACTCTCACCGTAAAGAAGTTATTGCACACATTAGTGCAGAACTTCCTATGGTGCAGTTTCTGTCTGTTTCCCCTTGTCCCGTCTCCACACACTGCTGAAAAGAGTCTGGCCTCAACACTTTGCCCCCCACACCTCAAATATTTATAGAACCTGGATCCTGTCCCCTCTCAGCCTTCTTTTCTCAAGGCTAAACAGACTCAGTTCCCTCAGTCTCTCCTCATTGGGGAGATGCTCCAGGCCCTTCACCATCTTAGTGGCCCTCTGCTGGACTCTTTCTAAGAGATCCCTGTCTTTTTTTTACTGGGGAGCCCAGAACTGGACACAATATTCCAGACGAGGCCTCACCAGGGCAGAGTAGAGGGGGAGGATCACCTCCTTCGACCTGCTGGACACGCTCTTTTTAATGCACCCCAGGATGCCATTGGCTTTTTTGGCTACAAGGGCACACTGCTGGCTCATGGTTAATCTGTCGTCCACCAGGACGCCCAGGTCCCTCTCAGCAGAGCTCCTCCCCAGCAGCTCTTCCCCCAGCCTGTACCGGTGCATGCAATTATTTCTCCCTAGGTGCAAGACTCTACACTTGCTTTTGTTAAACCTCATCCGGTTTCTTACTGCCCGGCTCTCCAGCCTGTCCAGGTCTCGCTGAATGGCAGCACAGCCTTCAGGTGTGTCAGCCAATCCTCCCAACTTCGTGTCATCAGCAAACTTGCTGAGGGTGGTCATTGATGAAGATGTTGAACAAGACCGGACTGAGCACAGAACCCTGGGGGATGCCGCTCGTTACAGGCCCTCAGCCAGACACTGCACCGCCAACGACAACACTCTGCACTCTGCCAGTCAGCCAATTCTCGACCCACTTCACTGTCCAATCACCTATCCCATACTTCCTCAGCTTTGTTATAAGGATGTCATGGGAGACTGTATCAGTTATAGAGGTTATAGAGTTCAATTCCTGTAGTCAATTTGGCGGCCCAGGTGGGACCAGCTCTGTTCGCTGCAGGACCAGCTGAGAGGGAGACACTTTTGGCGCACCCTGAGATTTCTCTGAAGGACTCCCTTCCTCACCTGATCACTGCAGGGACAGACAAGGACCACCCATAGGTGGACCAGGTATGTGTATGGTAAGTGGAGCCCATATGTCTTGAGGAGACATCCTACACAGTTTACAGCCATACGTGCTGCTCCCAGGGAGGTGAGCTCATGGCTTTGGTTGCCAGCTGGGGTAGGAAGACTCCTTGGGTGAGTTCCTATGAAAGGGAACTGTATGTCATATGAATGGAAACAAGAACAAGTACTCTCTCCCAGATGGGTGACAATAGGAGGGACCTAGGTTGGTCTCTCCTACGGGTATGGGATATAGTGGATAGCCTGTCAAATGGTAGCCTGGGTTCTCCAAGTTGTAATCACGGGGGTTATAGGTTGTATGTTCAATATTATCATCTGCTTTAAGTGTTTGGTACCGTGTGTCAAGCCGACTCTGGGAAAAACATTAACGTTTGCAACTGGTCGACCAGAGTATGAGTGTTATTAAGATTCCAGCTAGAAAACGTTGTCAGCATTGTGTAGTATGAATAAACCATGGTTTTTGATCTAAATGTCAGAGTGAGTGTGGTGTGAGTGAGACACAGAACAGCTGCAGGGTGAGTGCCGAGTCCCGATCCATGTTTCCTTCCTCCTGTGAGGGAAATGGCCAGACACGGACAAAGTGAAAGACTGTGTTGTGTGTCCACTCATAAGTACTTTCTGCTTGTATGTAAGAAGACAGGAGTTTGTACTCTGTAGATTAGTAAGATTGTCCTGAGGAGAGGTGTACATTCCACCCGACCAATGAGTGTCAACCCATTTATGTAATACTATGTACTGCTTGCGAGGAAGTGTGTGAGGGAGGTGGTTCAATCAGTGCTGGTTCTGTGGCACAGTGTTTATAACTGAAGAATACAGACTGTATTAAGGGAGTTTATGTGAACTGAAGAACTGTACGTTTTGACAAACTGTTTTGATTTTATAAGAAAGTGTAATTGTTAATGATATATGAAAGTGTAGTTGAGGGAATGTGGAAGTGTATCTGAGCATAGAAATAGAGGAAGCATTTACAGAGGAAAAAGGATTAAAGTGAGTTTACCTGCATTGACATGAGAGCAACACCCTGCCAGACCGCTGCCCTGTGAGCTGAGCAGAGCAGAGCAGAGACACAGTCCCCATGTATCAGGTAGTGTTATTCTGCTTACCAAAAGAATGAGTTCACTACAGAAGAGGCAAATCTTCCCCTCTGCTCCATTTGTGGCATACTCTGGAGTTCAAGACATTGCAAAGCTATGGCACATCTACTTTCTTTCAATGATGACGCCTTAGTATGCTCTGGGCTGTCATTTCAATTGCATCTAAAGAAGTCTAGGGTCATGCCAGCTGACAGGAAGCTGGCAAATGTTGTCTCATTGTAAGGAAGAGCAAGAAAGATGACATGGGCAATTATGGACCTGTCAGTCCAGAGCCTGGTAAAATTATGGAGAAAATGATGGTGGGAGTTATGGAAAAACAGCTGAAGGACAATTCTGTCATTGGTCGCAGCCAACACAAGTTTGTGAGGCAAAGGTCCTGTTTAATTTAAGCTCATTTTGTGACACAGTTATCCGTTTAGTTGACCAAGGGAAGCCAGTTGATGTAATCCTTGAGGATTTCAGTGGAGATTTTGATACTGTTTCTCACAACAACCTTCTGGACAGAATGTTCTGCATATGGCTAGACAGAAACACAATGTGGTGGGTGAGCAGTTGGCCAGTAGGTCAGTCCCAAAGGATTATAGTCAGTTTTTTCCATCAGGCTGGTAGATGGTCACTGTCGGGGTCCCCAGGGTTCCATTTTGGGGCCACTTTCCTTTCATGTTTATGCAGATGACTTGAATGCAGGACTAGAAGATGTTCTGAGCAAGTTTGCTGATGAGACCAGATGAGGAGGTGCTGTTGCCTCCACTGAGGGTGGAGAGGACTTGCAGAGAGATGTGGACAAGTCAGAGAAGTGGGTACCAGTTGGTACTAAGCACCAAGTGCATAAAGTATAACAAGAACAAGTGCCTGATTGTGCACCTGGGTAGGGGCAATGCTGGACATACACACTGACTGGATATGGGACACTGGAGAGGATTCTGACTGGAAAGGGTTGGGGTGCTGGTCAGCATCACACTGAATGTGAGTCAGCAGTGTGCCAAGGCAGCCAGGAAAGACAACAGTCCCCTGGAGTGCATGAAGCAACTTATTGCCAGCTGGGTGAGGGAAAGGGTTGTCCCTCTGCTCTGCATTGCTACTGCCTCACTATGTTCTGGGCACCACAGAACATAAAGGACTTCAAACTCTGGGAGAATGTGCAAAGGAGGGCACTGAAACCGAGAGATCTGAAGTTCAGAGTTTCACAGGGATTGGCTGCTTGTTCAGACTGGGCCCTTCTCACATCCGTGCTCACATCCTGCAATGAAACATAGGTCTCATATGGGACATGAACCTCACAGCGTCCTTGCACCACATGTAGAGCCTGGGATCTTCTGTCCCCATGTCTTTCATTTAACATCATACAAAATTCCAACACATTGCCCCAGGAAATGCCCAGAGCCAACATGACATACAGGACCTCTCTACCACTGGTCTTGCAATCAGGGCTTGACCTGTCTGCTTCGTAAGGCAAAGGAGAGGTTTCTTAGCATGCCAGTGCCTTTGCCTGCCTGTAGTCATGGCTTCCAGTTATCTTCTCTAACAAGTCCCTTGGGAAGCTTACTTGGTAATGTTCCTCAGCGGGCCCATTAATACTCCAAGAAACTTCACTGTTACTTCTGACTTTGTCTTGTTGAGCACTTTGTGCAAACTTCTCTCTGCACTAGAGGCTGATGAACTCAGCATCAAATGCACCCTGGGACCATTATAACCTAAAGAATCTCCTGTGCCTTATGCCATCTTGTTATCTTCTTCAGGTTATCAGAACTTGTTCAGCAAAAAGGAGGGATATCTGGAGAGAGCTTAAAGAATCCAGTATAAATTTATTGTCTATTTATTTATAGTTGGGTTTAAAGAAGACATTAAAGCAGCACTGTGCAACTGATACCAATCCAGGATGTCCCAATGAGTTCTGTACTGTTACTGTGTTGACAAAGGTCCTTCTCAACCTCCCCACCCAATTTCTGCTCACAATGGACCTATGGGACTTGCATCACTTTTCTTCACATCACTCTTCTCCTCTGCATTCATCCGCTCAGTGTTAAAACTGCTTTGCACCAACTCCCACTGGCTTTCCTCAGAGAACCAGCTACACATGGAAAAGGAAAGATTTCTCTTTTTTATCTGGCCAGCAAATGGAAAGAAAGGTGATGCAATTGAATGAACAGTAAAACACAGTGATCAACTGCATGCCATGTTCAAGCGGCATCTATTGAAGTTTGTCTTTCATATGGAATACTTTTAAAAGAAATGATTTATTCTGAGGTAGGATAGGATAGATTGAATCACAGTGAAGTAGTTGACAACAGAGGCCATCAGACTCTGGTAGATAGAGCAAATTCCAGTAATCTCCCTGGGATAGATCAGCCAGGTAGTTGAGAGGTATCAACTTAAAATTGATCAGGACTTGTGAGTATTTCACACATTGAGACGGGTTAACACATTCTCACTGATTCTCAGACTTTGGGGAGATGGAACAAATTCCAGTAATCCCCCTGAAAGTCAGAAATCAGACAGATAATTGGGAGGTATCTGACTGAACAAAGAGCAAGGGATGGAGAAATCTGGAGGGCAGTGGGAGTAGTTTGTGCCCAAATGGCCTGCTGAAAACATGCCCTTAACCATGGCCATTTATTTAGGAGAGCTGAAAAAACTTGGAGGATGAGACACATCAAATAGGCAGCAGGGAAGAGTAGTGCTGGGCACCGGGCTATAGTCACAGGGCATTGGCACTGGCACCACTGTCTGTGTCTCTGAATCTGAAGACATTTGTGTCCAGCGAACACAGTTCTGGAAAACATTGTAGTTTCAGTAAAAGAAAAAAAAAGACATCAAATCACCTCAAAGATTCATATTTACAACTTAAAATGGAACAAGACTCATGAGAATTTTTCATGTTGAGAAGGGTTAACACAATTTCAATGATTTCCATCTTTGTCTTCAATTATTTGTTTCAGTTTTATTGACATTTATGATCAACTATTAAGCTTACAGCCTCAAAATAAATAAATAAATTAAAAGAGATACATTTGCATCTTGCACGTGGCCTGATGCCCCTTTCACCTTCGCAGTTCCCACAAGTCCTTCCATGCCGGAGAGTATGAGATCCAGCAGAGCACCTCTCCTCTTTGGTTCCTCCACTGCTTGGTCAAGAAGCTGCCATCTGTGCTCTCCAGGGATCTGCTGGATGCCACATGCCCTGCTGTGCTGTCCCTGCTGCAGATAATGGAGTGACAAAGGCCACCAAATGGGACAAGGGACAGACAACATCAGATTCCCATCTGTCTGCAGAGGGCACCTTCCATTTACTCTCCCTGATCAGGAAGACAGGAAAAGACACTGATGGTCTCCTCTGTTTGCCATTTCCATTAGCTCTGACCTGTCTGCTCTTCCATCCCCAGGCAGAGCTCAGTGCACTCTCACAGAGGGCATTCACCCTTCTTTATCTCCTCGCCCATCCATCCTAAAGACTCGGTATCCCCCTTGTGCTACAGTGCAGTTGTGGAAACCATTAAACTGTGTCCCCATGGTCCAAACAGGAGCTCAGGCCTGCAGCTCTATCAAGATTTCTAGCTTCTTGTGTGTTGGTGTTTGCATTAGTGCAAAACCACAGAAGTAAACATCCTAATTGGAAAGCATCACTGGACATAGCCTGACTGGATAGCTAATCTATGGTATCAGTGTGCAGAAGGTGGCACACAAACATTAGACTGATCGTGGGCCTTGGAGTTGACACAGCAACATGGTCACACCATGGGCATGGCTTTCCTGAAGGCCCTGTGCTGCTCTTGCAGCTGTGAGTGAATTCACCAGACAGCCAGTGCTATCCCCTCTCTGGCCCTCGGCTGATGCCCAGGAAGGAGCTGTCTATCTCAGGGATTTCCCACATGGTTTACAAGCACTGGCACACATCAGGAGCAGCCCAGGCACCTTGGGCATCACCCAGTGTCTGTGTGTGAGCAGCTGCCTCTCAGCTGAAGGTCCGAGGACTCAGAGCAGGAGCTCACATGCAGGCAACTCCTTGTGCTCTTCTGAACTGAACCAGAGGAATCCCAGCTCCTGTGGGTGTGTAGGGAGCTGAATCCCATTTCATCTCCAGGATTTCTGTCAAGGGATGAGACTCCTGCACTGCCTCAGCTGGATCACTGCCCTGCACAGGGAAAGTCCAAACCTTGCCTTCCTTGTCTGGTTGCCCTTATTGTTTCATCAAACGATCTCTGGGAGCACTCCCCATATGTCTCCAATCAGTCACTGACCACTGGACATGTGGTGGTTAATTGAGCGAATTTCAAAGCACAGTCATGATGCTGTTGTCTTTCAGGAGCTGTTGGCCATGAGGACCCAGGGACATGTCAGGGGAGACAAGTCGGAAAGATAAAAATGACATAATCTGCTGCTTGCCTGTCCAGGCTCCTGGGACACAGGGAGCTCATAAAAGTGTGCAGGGCTGCAGAGAGACAGCTGTGCCCAGGAGCAGCTCTTGTGCACAGCACAGCCTGCAGGTGACAGAAGGAGAGGAGAGAAACTGAAGAGAGCTTGCAGGATGTGTGTGGTGTGAGCGGGCTGTGAGCTCACTGCAGGAGCATTGCTCACAGACCATGACAGGGTAAGTCTCACTGCAGACCATGAGCTGCTTTTCATAGAGGGTCAACTTAATTTGGGACATCCCATAGGAGATCTGGATGCAGGCACTGCATGTTTCTTTACTGTGGAAAAAGCCTTCTGCTCCAGCTGAGGGCTTCCATACTGCAGTATGAAATCACAGCCCTGAGGGCTGCATGTCCCAGCACGGCTGCAGGCTGTGCAGCCGGGGCTGCAGGCGGGTGCCCAGGGCTGTCCTGCAGAGCAGGGTCCCTGCTGTGCCCCAGGGGCTGTGTGCCGGGTATGGGACTCTGCCGCCTGCCAGGCTCAGCACTCAGCCTGCCCGGGGAGCTGCCCAGGGTGCTGCAGGGAGACGGGTGGGGGGAAGGAGCCCCCCGGCAGGGCTTGTGCTGCCACAGCTGCTGCCTGGGGCAGGGGATCACAACTCCACTGCACAACGGAATGTTTCTGAGGGCACTTTGCAAGAGGAGAGCCAAGGCAGGGGGTTTCCATTTCCTGTTCTGAGGCAAAGAGGTTTGGAGTCAGAAATCTAAAAGGGGCAATAAGAGTTCTGAGAATTTTTCATCAATCAATTGCTTGTTTTGTGAACACTCACACATGATGTGCTTTCAGTCTCCCCTTTCTCGAAGGATGGAATTATCATCATTTTCTGTAGGCATGAATAATTCACTTATCCTACAAACAGGCAGCATTTTCTAACTGAAACTGAATGCCACAGAAGCTCGGGTAGGGGGCTCTAAGAGCACTTGGGGTAAAGATATGAGACATGAAACAGATGAAAATATCCAGGGAGAAGGCATAAGAAAATAAAAGGAAGGTTAGAGCTCCATATGCTGCTTCTGCTTAAGGAATGCTGAAATACATGAAATTAAATGCAAGTAATGGTGCTAAATGTACACTGTTGTAAGAGAATAAAAACATTTCATATTATAGCAGGAGGAGTGTGTCTGAGAATGGTCTGGACTTGTCATTATCTTCTGCACTCTGAGCAGGACTCCAAGCCCAACAACAGCAGATGCCCAACAGCAGCTCCATCAGCGAGTTCCTCCTGCTGCCGTTGGCAGACACGCGGCAGCTGCAGCTCCTGCACTTCTGGCTCTTCCTGGGCATCTACCTGGCTGCCCTCCTGGGCAACGGCCTCATCAGCACAGCCGTAGCCTGCGACCGCCGCCTGCACACCCCCATGTACTTCTTCCTCCTCAACCTGGCCCTCCTCGACCTGGGCTGCATCTCCACCACTCTCCCCAAAGCCATGGCCAACGCCCTCTGGGACACCAGGGCCATCTCCTACACAGGATGTGCTGCACAGCTCTTTTTCTTTTCCTTCTTCCTCTCAGCAGAGTATTCCCTTCTCACCATCATGTCCTATGACCGCTACGTTGCCATCTGCAAGCCCCTGCACTACGGGACCTTGATGGACAGCAGAGCTTGTGCCACCATGGCAGCAGCTGCCTGGGGCACTGGGGTTCTCTATTCCCTGCTGCACACTGCCAGTACGTTTTCACTGCCTCTCTGCCAAGGCAATGTTGTCAACCAGTTTTTCTGTGAAATCCCACAGATCCTCAAGCTCTCCTGCTCTGGCTCCTACCTCATGGAATTTGTATTTCTCTTTTTTGGTGTCAGTTTAGGCTTTGGTTGCTTTGTTTTCATAGTTGTGTCCTATGTGCACATCTTCATGGCTGTGCTGAGGATGCCCTCTGAGCAGGGACGGCACAAAGCCTTCTCCATGTGCCTCCCTCACCTGGCTGTGGTCTCCCTGTTTCTCAGCACTGGTGCTTTTGCCTACCTGAAGCCCCCGTCCATTTCCTCCCCACTCCTGGATCTGACAGTGGCACTTCTGTATGCAGTGGTTCCTCCAACACTAAACCCTATTATCTACAGCATGAGGAACAGGGAGATCAAGCACGCTTTCAGGAAGGTGTTGCAATAAGCACTATTCCAGCTACAATAAAATGCACAACTTCCTCAATAGGATTCCCAGTGGTGGTTCTTTATGTTTTATGCATCTTTGTCTGTTTGATTATGTGAGATATAGGAATGTGCAAAAAAAAAATGTTATTGAACTTATAAATAAAAATGTATTTAAATTCTTTCCTACCTAATTTCCATTTTCTCACTCCAAGAACTCATGTAAACATGGAACCAGATTCCCTGAATATGTTATAAGATACCTAAAAAGCTTTCAAAATAGACTTACTTAGATTTTCTTTCTTCCTACTTTGCCTGGATTTGGGGAGGTACAGCCACAGACAGCAGCTCAACGTGCTCTTTTCATTCATGTGCTCTTACCAGTGCTGCAGTGCTCTTGAGTCCTCTCATTTGTGCAGTCCTGAAGGTCTTGTGTGTCTCACAACAGTCCTGTTGCCTCTACAGCAGCAATCCAGGGCTGCAGTCAGTAGCCGGCAATATGAACAGGTCTGTCAGAGCTGGTCTCCTTGCTGGCACTGCCATAACAAGAGGGCCCCTTTAGAGCAGGACCAGAGAACTGGAGGGAGGCCTCTTCCAAAGCTGGTGTAAGGAATATACCTCAGGAGCTGCTCCCTGAGAAAACCTTGAGATCTTCAGGTGCTCTTCACTGTGTGACCAGATCAGATTGAATAGTCCCAAGGAGATCCGTAAGCATCTCAAGGCAGTGCTGTGGTTTAAGGTTTATGGGTTGAGACAAAGAGAAAAAGAAAAGGATAATAATTATGACAAATGTATTTATACATATATAATATATTTAGTGTATTTTCACACATATACAACATATGCAGTTGCAAACATATATGAACTAATCCCTATGCGCATCTGTCTGCAAGTCCAGGATTAGTTGCAGGGGTTTTAACAGCCACAGGGTTCACTGTAGGAGCTGAAGTGGCTGTTGGGCTGTTGCAGGAGTTGAAGTGACCTCAGAGTTCATTGCCAGAGCTGGAACCACCACAGGACCTGTGACTATGTTGGAGCAGCCACTGGGCTCATTGGAGGGGTTGGAGCCACCGCAGGGCTGTACTTCCTCCCTTGGGAGGAATTTGTACCATTTTCTTATTACCATACTTGGAACAGCTACAGGACCCGTAGCAGGAGTAACTGCAGAGCTCATTATGAGGGGTGGAGTGACAGAGGGATCTGCCCAGAGCTTGGAGCAACTGCAGGACGTGTAGCAAAACCTTGGAGCTGCTGCATGGTCTGTGCCAGGAGTTGCAGAGGCTGCAGCACTGTCAGCAGATCCAGCTCTCTGGATCTGGCACACTGCAGTCATTTGTGCCTCTTGGGGGTTACCAGTGCCACAGCAGACCTGCCCCCAATATTCTACCAGTTTATCAGGATCCTGCAGTTGCTCGGAGATGAAGTTCCAAAGCCCTGGGGGTGCCCACCACTCCAGGCAGCTGCCCAGACCGTCCCACACCCTCTGCCATGCAGAGCCTTCTCACCTTGGGGCAGATCTCTCACTGATATTCCTGAATAATTGTTTAACCTCAATCATAGATTCATAGAATCACCAAGGTTGGAAAAGGCCTAAAAGATCATCCAGTCCAACCGTTCACCTATTACCTATAGCTCCCACTAAACCATGTCCCTCAACACAATATCCAGTACACCCCCGGACTCACAGAGGCGACAATGGAAATTGTGTAATTCCTAATCATATGGACAATATTACTTCCAAAACCCAAAGATGACCGCAGAGCTGAATGTGCACAAAACTTCACTTTGTCAGCTGCCAATTTTATCGTGGTACAAACTGAGGTCAAACAGCATAGCAAAATAAATACCCTAATGCAGCATCCAAGCACCAAGTAAGGAGCTGTGCAGTGAAGCTTCATGAGAAGACTCAACAAGCTCCACACATAGGGAGCACATCCACACATATCAGCACCATGGCCTGCACTTCTCCAGCTCCCACAAAGCCCTGTCCGCTCTGGACAGATGTGCTGCTATCTCAACCCTTGGAGCCTCACATCAGGCACCAAAATGACAGTGGTTGTTGAACCCAACATGTGGCTCAGCAGCACACAGTGCTTTGTGCACTGCCCAATTCCCAGTGGGATGGGGATGAGAACTGGGAAAAAGAGTACAACTTCTGGGATGTAACAAAGCAGTTTACTAAGAGAGATAAAAGAAGTGGAGTAATAGTTATCACTATATATCCGTTGATATGGAATTGTATGTAACAACTGATGCACAAGCACTTGCTCAGCACCACCAGACTGATGCTCAGCTGGACCCTGGGCAGTGAAGAGACTGAGATGAACTCCCACCCCTTTCAATACAATTTCTGCTTGCTGTCAGCTGATAGAGAACGTCCCTTTGGCCACTATCAGTCAGCTGTCCTCACTCTGTTCCCTCCCAGCTCCATGTGCCCTCCACTGACCATGGCCTTGGCTCTGTACAACACTGCTTAGCAGCAGCTGTAAACATCAGAGTGTTATCAATGGTTTTCTCCTAGAACCAAAACACTGCACCACAGCAGACAGTCTGAAGAAAACAATTCCATTCCAGCTGTAACTCAGATTCCTGCCTGTCCCCTCTTCTTGTTCTTCCTGATCAGGAAGCAAGGAACAGAATCTGCCGCTCTCCTCTCTGAGCCCTTTCCATCAGTTCTCAGCTGGCTCCTCTGCCATCCCCAGGCAGAGCTCAGTGCCCTCTCATGGATGGCAGCAGCCTTTTCTCTTCTTCCTTGCCCATCCGTCATGCAGAATCTGTACCCCATTTGCTACAGTACAGAGCTGAGAATCAACCCACCATGTCTCTGTGAACCAAACAAGACCCTAGGCCTGCAAAGGCACAGAGATTTGGAGTTCGCTGAGTGAATGTTTGTGGTCCTCTCATTAGTGTAACGACTCTTCAGAAAGGATCCCCTTCCAGAAGCATGTTTTGATTTTGCCTGGCTGGGCCTTGCATCTACACCATGCTACTGGTGTTCAGAAGATGGCACACAGGTACGAGACCCATTGTGGGGCTCACAGTTGTCCAGTGAACATTGTCACTACCCAGGGCATGTCTTTCCTAAAGGTCCTCAGTGGCATTTGCCAGCTGGCTGGGGGTGTGCTGGAGACCCCAGGGAACTGCCATTCTGTTGTAATACAAGAAGAATTTTACAGAGCAGCAGCCATGGATCAAGATAAGCACTTTACAGAGCAGCAGCTGCAGAGCAGGATAAACAGCATGAGAACCAAGGACACCTCTAGCAAAAGAGTGAAAGGCTCGTGGCTTTGAAGCGGGGTTTTAGGGTTCTTATTGCAGAAGCTTTCTTCCAATTAGTACGTGTGATTTTTGAACACCCTTGTTTGTTTGCTATAAAAGTACGGCTCTTCAGGCAATAGATGGACACAGCTATATTTAACTATATTGGTGTGTGGTTGTTTGTCCTAGAACGCTGACTTTTGCCTTCAGGTTCGCCAACACATGGGGGCCCGCAATGTCATGGGATTTAACTCTTGAACACCTGTGGGATCCCGAGAAACTAAGCCAGTATTTGAGTCAGGGATGGCGCAGCCTAGATAGATCTAAGGGGGTATGACTTATTTGGGGCTTGGCTTGTGCTTACCGTGCTCTATATAACACTGTTCCGAAAAGAGAGAATTTCCGAGCTGAGGTTCTAGCCAAAAAGGGAAATCCCCAAGTCAATTTTGATCAGTCACAGGAGGCACCAGTAACAATATCAGTTGCCCTTGTGGAAGGCAAGAAATGGAAATGGGTGTCCTCACGTCTAGAACGGAAAAAAGAAGTGGAGGAGGAGGCAACAGAAGATCCAGGTGACAGGTCTGGATAAGTACCGAGAAAGGAAAAAGGAAAAGTGTCATGAAGAAGAGAGTGATGAGGAGGAAATCTCTGTTACTGTTTGTCGATCCCTGAAGATGACTGAAATCGAAGGCGTAAGAAAGGAGTTCACACGGCACCAGAATGAATCTCTTGTTACCTGGTTGCTTCGCTGTTGGGACAGCTGGGACGGTAGCTTGTTGTGATGTGACAGGCCCTTCCCCATATTCTGGAAGAATCTTAGTGTAATACAGTGGGTGTAGACAAAAAGGCGTAGGTTATATAAGGATGTGTCTGTTTCAATAAATCGCCATTTTTCCACTTCATCTCCTTGGTGTCACTTGGTAATTGGCCTAGCTGCTGCTTCAGTTGAAGGCGAGAGATCGTAAAGAAATTAACGACCATAAAGCCTTCATGTGTATCATTAAAATTCTCAGCTATTAGACACAAGCGCTTTCCAGATTGAGCAAGGAACAACAGTAAATTGCACTGTGTGTTTCCTTGTGGTGTTACCTACGTGACCACAGAGAAGACACGAGGAAGTGGCATGACCAGCCTACTCCTGTACTATGAGCACGGGTGAGGGAACTACAAAACAGTCCAACCACCAGTACGGCTGCTCCAGTTATCACAGGTAACCAATAGAGGGGCCCTGCCCTCAGTCAAGGGAGTGGAAGGGATAATAGAGTTTATTGGACTGTGTGGATTTGATGGCCTAGCACATCAGAACCACAGAAATATAAGGCACTGGTGGATACTGGTGCACAGTGCACCCTAATGCCCTCCAGTCATGAAGGGACAGAATCAATCCATATTTCTGGATATCTCTCAAGAATTGACTGTGTTGGAGGCTGAAATAAGCCTCACTGGTAAAGACTGGAAAAAACATCCTATGTGAGTGGTCCAGGGTTTCCGTTCATACTTGGTATTGAGGATACCTCAGAAGAGGGCATTTCAAGGATACTAAGGGGTATCACTGGGCCTTTGGAATCGCTGCTGTAGATATGGACAACATTAAGCAGCTGTCTGTTTTGCCTGGCCTGTCAGAGGACCCGTCTGTTGTGAGGCTGCTACGAGTAAAAATAAAAGAGCAGCAGGTACCGATTGCTACAAAGACAGTGCACAGACGGCAGTATCGCACCAACAGGGATTCCTTGCTCCCCATTCATGATTTGATTCGCCAGTTGGAGAATCAGGGAGTGATCAGTAAAACTCACTCACCTTTTAACAGCTCCATATGGCCAGTGCGTAAAGCCAGTGGAGAATGGAGGCTGACAGTAGACTACCGTGGCCTGAATGAGGTCACACCCCCACTGAGTGCTGCTGTGCTGGAGAGCAAATAATTCAAATTCTTCTATGAGCCAGTTTTGCTATTAAGTGAAGCAAAGTAAAAGGGCCTGCCCAGGAAATTCAGTTCTTAGGTATAAAGTGGCAGGATGGATGTCATCACATCCCAACAGTGATTGACAAAATCACTGCCATGTCTCCACCAACTAGCAAGAAAGAGACACAATCTTTCCTGGGTGCAGTGGGCTTTTGGAGGATGCACATTCCAAACTACAGCCTCATTGTAAGCCCCCTTTATCAGGTGATGCAGAAGAAGAATGATTTTGCATAGGGCCCAGAGCAGCAGCAGGCTTTTGAACAGATTAAACAGGAGATAGCCTGTGCCATGGACCTGGGGCCAGTACGGACTGGACAGGATGTAAAGAACATCCTCTATACTGCTGCTGGAGAGAAAGGTCCCACTTGGAGTTTGTGGCAAAGAGCCTCAGGAGGGACCCAAGGCCGACCCCTGGGATTCTGGAGCTGAGCGTACAAGGGGTCTGAAGAGTGCTACACTCCAACTGAGAAGGAGATCTTAGCCGCGTATGAGGGGGCTCGGGCTGCTTCCGAAGTAGCTGGTACTGAAATGCAGCTCTTTCTGGCACCTCGACTGTCAATGATGAACCGGATGTTGAAAGGGGAGGTTCTCTCCACCCATCATGCTACCGATGCCACCTGGAGCAAGTGGATTGCACTGATTAGACAACAAGCGCGGATGGGGAACCTCAATCGTCCAGGAATTTTAGAAGTGATCATGAACTGGACTGAAGATAAAAAGTTTGGAACATCACCAGGAGAAGAGGTGTCATGTGCTAAAGCGGCCCCACCATACATCGAACTACCAGAAAATGAAAAGAAATATGCTCTTTTCACTGATGGATCATTTCATATTGTAGGGAAGCATCGGAGATGGAAAGCTGCTGTTTGGAGCCCCACACGACAGGTCGCAGAGGCCACTGAAGGTAAAGGAGAATCAAGTCAGTTTGCAGAGGTAAAAGCTGTCCAGCTGACCTTAGATGTGGCTGAACGGGAGAGGTGGCCAATGCTTTATCTTTATACTGACTCATGGATGGTGGCAAATGCCTTATGGGGGTTGTTACAGCAGTGGGAACAAAATAACTGGCAACGGAGTTGTAAACCTATTTGGGCTGCTGAACTGTAGAAAAACATAACTGCTCAAAAAAAAGATATGATTGTAAAGGTGTGTCACGTGGATGCACACTTGCCCAAGAGTCGGGCTATTGCAGAACAACAAAACAACCATCAGGTAGGTCGAGCTGCCAGAATTGAGGTGGCTCAAATAGACTTGGACTGGCAGAACAAGAGTGAATTATTTCAAGCTTGATGGTTCCATGAGACCTCAGGCCATCAAGGAATGGACATAACATATAATTGGGCTAGAGACTGAGGGGTGGACTTAACTATGGATGCTATTGCACTGGTTATTCATGACTGTGAATCATGTGCCATAATTAAACAAGCCAAGAATATGAAGCCTCTCTGGGGGGAAGGCCAAGGCAAAAGTATAAATATGGGGAGGAGTGACAGGTGAATGATGTCACCTTGCCAGGATCTCATAATGATAAGCGTTTTGTGCTTACCATGGTGGAAGCAACCACTGGGTGGCTTGAAACATACGCAGTACCCCATGCTACTGCCAGAAACACAATATTGGGTTGTTAGAAACAAGTCCTATAGAGACATGACACCTCAGAAAGAACTGAGTCTCATAATGGGACACATTTCAAAAATTCCCTTAATAAATACTTGGGCCAAAGTTCATGGCATTGAGTGGATTTATCATATCCCCTACCATGCACCAGCTTCTGGTAAAATTAAAAGATACAATGGGGTGTTGAAAACTATGTTGAAAGCAATGGGTGGTGGAACACTGAAGCACTGGGAAAAGCATTTGCATGTGGTGCAAGGATGCTGTTAAAGTTCATATCCCACATGTGCCCTGTGTCTCATCACAGGATGTGGGGTGTGAGAAGGGCCCAGTCTGAACAAGCAGTCAATCCCAGTGAAACTCTGAACTTCAGATCTCTCAGTTCCAGTGCCCTCCTGTGCACACTCTCCCATAGTTTGATGTTCTTTATGTTCTGCATTGCCCAGAAGTGCACCCAGTGCTCCAGGTGAGGCAGTAGCAATGCAGAGCAAAGAGGGACAAACCTTTCTCCCACCCAGCTGGCAATAAATTGCTTGATGCACTTTAGGGGACTGTTGGCCTTCTTGGCTGGCTGGGCACACTGCTGACTCACTTAAAATTTTATGTTGAGCAGGACCCCCAATCCTTTTCAGTCAGACGTCTCTCATGTGTCCAATATACAGACAGTGTTTATGTCCAGGGTTGCCCATACCCAGGTGCACAATCAGGCACTTGTTCTTGTTATACTTTATGCACTTGGTGCTTAGTACCAACTGGTACCCACTTCTCTGACTTGTCCACATCTCTCTGCAAGTCCTCTCCACCCTCAGTGGAGGCAACAACACCTCCTCATCTGGTCTCATCAGCAAACTTGCTCAGAACATCTTCTAGTCCTGCATGCAAGTCATCTGCATAAACATGAAAGGAAAGTGGCCCTAAAATGGAACCCTGGGGAGCTCTGACAGTGACCATCTACCAGCCCAATGGAACCCACTGACTATAATCCTTTGGGACAGAACTACTGGCCAACTGCTCACCCACCACTGCTGGTGAACCTGAAAGGCAAAATGTCAGCGTGCTGGGTCAAACAGAGAAACACCAATATAGTTACATATAGCTGCATCAATTTATTGCCCGAAAGCCAGACTTTTATAGGAGACAGACAAGGGTGTCCAAAAATCACACACGCTAATTGGAGGAAAGCTACTGCAATAACAACCCTATAACCCCCCTTCAAAGCCACGAGCCATTCATTCTTTTCCTAGAGATGTCCTTTGTTCTCATGCTGTTTATCCTGCTCCGCAGCTGCTGCTCTGTGAACTCCTTATCTCAATCCATGGCTGCTGCTCTGTAAAATTCTTCTTGTATTACAACACACCACGTTTTGTTTCTGTCTAGCTGTATGCAGGAATTTCTGTCCAGAAGGGTGCTGAAGAAATAGTATCAAAAGCTCTACTGAAATCCTCAAGGATTACATCAACTGCCTTCCCTTGTTCAGCTCAATGGATAAAGGTGTCATAAAAAGACCTGAAATTAAATAGGACCTTCCCCTCTGTATCTTGTGTTGTCTGTGACCTGTCCTTCAGTTGTTTTTCCATAACTCCCACCATCATTTTCTCCATAATTTTACCAAGCACTGTAGTGAGACTGACAGGTCCATAGTTGCCCGTGTCATCTTTCTTGCTCTTCCTTACAATGAGACAACATTTGCCAGCTTCCTGTCAACAGGTATGACCCTAGATTTATTAGATGCCATTGAAATGCGAGCCCAGAGCATGCTAAAGTGTCATCAGTGCAAGAACGTAGATGTGCCATAGCTTTGCAATGCCTTGAAATCCAGACTATGCCACAGATGGAGCAGAGAGGAAGATCTGCCTCTTCTGTTCTGAGCTCATCCTTTTGATAAGCTGAATATCACTACATACTCCATGGGGTCAGGTGCAAAAGACACAATGGGTGCCCTAAGCACGTGGCTGAGGTGGTATTTAGGATGGCCAAGAATACCTCCCTTCTGGCCCTCAGCTGATGCTCCAGAAGGAGGTGTCTATCTCATAGATTTTCCGTCACAGTTTACAAGCACTAGCACAAAACTAGGATCACCCAAGGCATCTTGGGCATCACTGAGAGACTGTGTATGAGTAGTGCAGTCCCTGTGGAATAAAAACCAAGGATTCAGATGAGGGACTCACACACAGACACCTCACTGTGCACATCTGAACTCAGCTAGGTGAACTTGTAGCTCCTGTGGTTCTTTGAAAAACTGATCCCAATTCAGCCCCAGGGTTTCCATCTGAGGATGAGATGCCTAACGCTAGAATAAGGATGGGATGGTCTGTTGATAACAGGACAAATGGAAACGGATTTAAATTAAAAAGGGGAGACATAGGTTAGATGTGAGGAACCTATATTTTTACACAGCAACACTGGAAAAAGTTGCCCTCAGAGGCTGTGCATGCCCAATGGATGGGATCCTGGGTTTACTCTGGGTTTACCCTCACGTCAGTCCATGTTTCTACTCATACTTTTGTCTAGGTGAACTCTCACTTTACTCAAGGTTTTACTCACAGTTTACCATCAGGGAGTGTGATCGGGAGATGGGCTGGTGGAGTGACTTGCTGGCATCCCCGAGGGAAGGCTGCCAGGCAGATACCCCCAGAAAAGTGGTTGACTCCCTGCCCTGTCACAGTCAGACAGACCTGACTGATGAGAAGGGTTGGAAGAGAGTCCCAACTCAACATCACAGGAGCCCCCCCATGCCTGCCTAGCCCTCGACCCCTGATCCATCTAAGCAACAGGTTTGACACTCTGAAATCTGAAGGAGATAAGAATGGGGAGGCAATGGAGGATCTGCCTAGGAGGAAACCTAATGCAAGGCAGTCACTACCAAGCCTTGTGACTTCCTCTGCCATGAAAGAATGAAGGGTGGCCGTGGTGGGTGACTCCCTTCTCAGAGGAATAGAGGGCCCCATTTGCAGACTGGACCCCAGTTGTCAGTAAGTCTGCTGCCTTCTTGGTTTCAGGTCAGGGACATAATGAGGAAACTCCCAATGCTGGTTAGGTCCACTGATTATTTTCCACTACTCATAGTTTAGGTGGGCAGTGATGAAATTTCTTAGATAAGACTACAAACTATAAAAAGAGATTTCAGGAATTTAGGCCATTTAGTTCACAAAGTGGGAGATCAAGTGATTTTTTGTTCTATACCTTCAGTGGCAGTGAGGGACACAGAGCAGGCTTGGAAAGCAAAGCAATGAACAATTGTCTCAGAGGTTGGTACTGAGCCAGAAACTTTGAGTTCTTTGATCACAGGACAGTTTACTTGGCCCATGGTCTGTTATCCATGAATGGAACCCAACTGTCTCAAAGGGGGAAGTGAATCCTAGCATAGACGGTAGCGGGGCTTATCGAAAGAGCTTTAAACTAGCTACGATGGGGGAGTGGACAAAACAGGGCTTACCAGAGATAAGCCTAGGGAAATGCTGTTTGAGCTGGGAGAGAGGCAGATGCCTCAGCTGAAGTGCATCTACACCAACGCACGCAGCTTGGTCAACAAGCAAGAGGAGCTGGAAGCAACTGTGCATCTGACAAACCATGACCTAGTTGCTATTACCGACCCATGGTGGGACCACTGCCATGACTGGAGTGCTGTGATGGATGGTTACAAGCTCTTCAGAAGGGATAGAGGAGGAAGGAAGGGTGGTGGTGTGGCCCTTTATATTAAAGAGAGTTTTGATGTTGAAGAGCTTGGGCTTCAGAATGAAGTGCATGTTTGTAAGGATCGGGGGAAAGGCCTGTAAGTGTGACATCTTGCTAAAGGTTTCTTATAGACCGCCTAATTGATGGGTGAGGCATTCTATGAGCAGCTTACTGAAGTCGCAAGATTGCCAGCACTCATTTTCTTGGGAGACTACAACTTCTCTGATATATGCTGGGAATATAATAAATAGCAGAGGAATCAGTCCAAGAGGTTTATAGATTGCATGCAAGACAGCTTCCTTACACAGCTGGTATGAAGTCCTACCAGGGGTGGTTCCTTGCTAGACCTGCTCTTCACTAACAGTGAAGGACTGGTAGGAGTTGAGAAGGTTGGGGACTGTCTTGGGCAGAGTGGCCATGAAATGGTAGAATTCTCTATTCTTGGAGATGTCAGAAGGGTGACTAGCAAAACTACTATCCTGAACTTCTAGAGGGCGGACTTTGACCTGTTCAGGACACTTGTAGCACAGGTCCCTTGGGAGTCGCTCCTTATGGGTAAAGGGGTCCAGGAAGCCTGGACTCTCCTCAAGATGGAAATCTTAAAGGCACGAGATCAGGCTGTCCCTGAATGATGCCATAAGGTGAGCCATAGGGGAAGAAGACCAGTGCAGATGAACTGGGAAAAACTATTGAGACTCAGGAAGAAAAAGAGAATCTCCGTCCTCTGGAAGAAGGGGCTGGGTACTTGGGGAGATTACAAGGAAGTTGCTAAGGCATGCAGGGAGGAAGTTAGGAAGGCACATTAATTCCCTGTCCCTTAATCCATGCCCAGAGCTTCTCAGCCATGTCACTGCCAACTGTAAGCTCCATGCAGAGTTCAAGTGGGACACAGAGGGCACAGCCTTCTGCTGGGTGGATGCAAGTGTTGGTGGAACCAGATGGGACAAAGCCCTCCCACCATGCCCTCCTGGGAAAATGGCCACCCCAAGAATGGCAGTCTGCCTCCTCCATGACCCCATCTGAAATGCTCCTGCACTGATTGATTATAGGGCTTTAAACCAGGTCCAAATGGGGAAGGGTGGGGAATTGGATGTGACAGAGAAGGGCTGAGGGATATTGTTGCTGTTGGAGATTGAATGGAAAGCCTCTGAGTTGTTCTATAGGATTGTGTGAGGATTCCTCAGAGAAAGTCTTGTTGCCAATACCCCGTCCTAAATCTTACTGTGTACCCTCTGGGGGTAACCCCAACCTACTGCTGCCCTAAAGTGCCTGTAGACCAGTGCGGGTAGCATGGGAAATAAACGGGACAAATCAAGAGAAAACCACAGAGCTTTTCCTTTCATGCAGGCTGCTGATTCTGAGCAAGGCCCTGAACATCAGTACCACAGTGTAGATGCAAGACCCAGACAGGCTAAATCAAAGCATGCTTCTGGAAGGGGATGCTTTCTGAAGAATCCTTACACTAATGAGAGGACCACAAACATTCACTCAGCGAACTCCAAATCTCTGTGCCTTTGCAGGCCTAGGGTCTTGTTTGGTTCACAGAGACACGGTGGGTTGATTCTCAGCTCTGTACTGTAGCAAATGGGGTACAGATTCTGCATGACGGATGGGCAAGGAAGAAGAGAAAAGGCTGCTGCCATCCATGAGAGGGCACTGAGCTCTGCCTGGGGATGGCAGAGGAGCCAGCTGAGAACTGATGGAAAGGGCTCAGAGAGGAGAGCGGCAGATTCTGTTCCTTGCTTCCTGATCAGGAAGAACAAGAGGGGACAGGCAGGAATCTGAGTTACAGCTGGGATGGAATTGTTTTCTTCAGACTGTCTTCTGTGGTGCAGTGTTTTGGTTCTAGGAGAAAACCATTGATAACACTCTGATGTTTACAGCTGCTGCTAAGCAGTGTTGTACAGAGCCAAGGCCATGGTCAGTGGAGGGCACATGGAGCTGGGAGGGAACAGAGTGAGGACAGCTGACTGATAGTGGCCAAAGGGACGTTCTCTATCAGCTGACAGCAAGCAGAAATTGTATTGAAAGGGGTGGGAGTTCATCTCAGTCTCTTCACTGCTCAGGGCCCAGCTGAGCATCAGTCTGGTGGTGCTGAGCAAGTGCTTGTGCATCAGTTGTTACATACGATTCTATATCAACGGATATATAGTGATTGCTATTACTCCTCTCCTTTTATCTCTCTTAGTAAACTGCTTTGTTACAACCCAGAAGTTGTACTCTTTTTCCCAGTTCTCATCCCCATCCCACTGGGAATGGGGCAGTGCACAAAGCACTGTGAGCTGCTGAGCCACATGTTGGGTTCAACAACCACAGTCATTTTGGTGCCTGATGTGAGGCTCCAAGGGTTGTGGTAACAGCACATCTGTCCAGAGTGGACAGGGCTTTGTGGGAGTTGGAGATGTGCAGGCCATGGTGCTGATAGTTTCCCTATTTGTGAAGCTTGCTGAGTCTTCTCATGAAGCTGCATTTCACAGCTCCTTGCTTGCTGCTTGTTTTCCCTGCTGCATCATTTGTCAACTCTGGATGCTGGATTAGGGTATTTATTTTGCTATGCTGTTTGACCTTGGTTTGTACCACGATAAAATTGGCAAAGTGAAGTTTTGTGCACATTCAGCTCTTTGGACATCTTTGGGTTTTGGAAGTAATATTGTTGGTATGATTAGGAATTACACATTTTACACTGTCGTCTCTGGGAGACCAGGGGTATTCAAGGAGAGACTGGATATTGTGTTGAGGGACATGGTTAAGTGGGAGCTATTGGTAATAGGTGAACGGTTGGATTGGATGATCTTTCAGGCCTTTTCCAGCCTTGGTGATTCTATGATTCTAGGATTGAGGTTAAACAATTATTCAGGAATATCAGTGAGACATCTGCCCCAAGGTGAGAAGGCTCTGCATGGCAGGGGGTGTGGGATAGTCTGGGCAGCTGCCTGGAGTGGTGGGCATCCCCAGGGCTTTGGAACTTCATCTCCGAGCAACTGCAGGATCCTGAGAAACTGGTAGAATATTGGAGACAGGTCTGCTGTGGCACTGGTAATCCTAAAAAGGCCCAAATGACTGTAGTGTGCCAGGGCCTGGCCCACACCTACTGAGCTGTGTTCAACACTATTCAGCATCTTCAAGGGGAAGAGAGCTGGATCTGCTGACATTGCTGCAGCCTCTGCAACTCCTGGCACAGTCCCTGCAATAGCTCCAAGTTTTTGCTACACATCCTGCAGTTGCTCCAAGCTCTGGACAGATCCCACTGTCACTCCACCCCTCATAAGGAGCTCTGCGGTCACTTATGCTACAGGTCCTGTAGCTGTTCCAAGTATTGAGATAAGAAAATTAAGCAAACCACTGAGTGCTGCTGTAGAGACGACGGGACTGCTGTGAGACACACAAGACCTTCAGGCCTGTAGAAATGAGAGGACTCGAATCCTCTGTGCACTGTATCAGTGTAAAGAGAGGAGGAATGAAAAGAACTAGTTGTGCTTCTATCTGTGGCTGTACCTTCCCCAAATCCAGACAAAGTTGGATAAGAGAAGAGCTAAGGAAAAGCGTATTTTGAATGCTATTTATTTATCTCTTAACCTATTCGGGGAATCTGGTTCCATGTTTACATGAGCTCTTGGAGTGAGAAAATGGATAGTAGGTGTGAAAGAAGTGAAACAAATTTTTATTTATAAGTTCAACAACATTTTTTTGCACGTTGCTATATCTCACATAATCAATCAATCAAAGATGCATAAAAGATGAAGAACCATCACTGGGAATCATGCGATGAAGATGTGCACTTTATTGAAGCGGGAATAGTGAGTATTGCAACACCTTCCTGAGAGCGTGCTTGATCTCCCTGTTCCTCATGCTGTAGATAATAGGGTTCAGTGTTGGAGGAACCACTGAGTACAGAAGTGCCACTGTCAGATCCAGGAGTGGGGAGGGAATGGAGGGGGGCTTCAGGTAGGCAAAAGCACCAGTGCTGAGAAACAGGGAGACCACGGCCAGGTGAGGGAGGCACGTGGAGAAGGCTTTGCGTCGTCCCTGCTCAGAGGGCATCCTCAGCACAGCCACAAAGATCTGCATATAGGACACAACTATGAAAACATAGCAGCCTACGTCTAAACTGATAGTAAAAATGAGAAACACAACTTCCCTGAGATTTGATTCTGAGCAGGAGAGCTTGAGGATCTGGGGAATTTCACAGAAAAACTGGTTGACAACATTGCCTTGGCAGAGAGGCAGTGAAAACGTACTGGCAGTGTGCAGCAGGGAATTGAGAACCCCAGTGCCCCAGGCAGCTGCTGCCATGGTGGCACAAGCTCTGCTGTCCATCAAGGTCCCGTAGTGCAGGGGCTTGCAGATGGCAACATAGCGGTCATAGGACATGATGGTGAGAAGGGACAACTCTGCTGACATGAAGAAGGTAAAGAAAAAGAGCTGTGCAGCACATCCTGTGTAGGAGATGGCCCTGGTGTCCCAGAGGGCGTTGGCCATGGCTTTGGGGAGAGTGGTGGAGATGCAGCCCAGGTCGAGGAGGGCCAGGTTGAGGAGGAAGAAGTACATGGGGGTGTGCAGGCGGCGGTTGCAGGCTACGGCTGTGCTGATGAGGCCGTTGCCCAGGAGGGCAGCCAGGTAGATGCCCAGGAAGAGCCAGAAGTGCAGGAGCTGCAGCTGCCGCGTGTCTGCCAACGGCAGCAGGAGGAACTCGCTGATGGAGCTGCTGTTGGGCATCTGCTGTTGTTGGGCTTGGAGTCCTGCTCAGAGTGCAGAAGATAATGACAAGTCCAGACCATTCTCAGACACACTCCTCCTGCTATAATATGAAATGTTTTTATTCTCCTACAACAGTGTACATTTAGCACCATTACTTGCATTTAATTTCATGTATTTCAGCATTCCTTAAGCAGAAGCAGCATATGGAGCTCTAACCTTCCTCTTATTTTCTTATCCCTTCTCCCTGGATATTTTCATCTGTTTCATGTCTCATATCTTTACCCCAAGTGCTCTTAGAGCCCCCTACCCGAGCTTCTGTGGCATTCAGTTTCAGTTAGAAAATGCTGCCTGTTTGTAGGATAAGTGAATTATTCATGCCTACAGAAAATGAAGATAATTCCATCCTTCGAGAAAGGGGAGACTGAAAGCACATCATGTGTGAGTGTTCACAAAACAAGCAATTGATTGATGAAAAATTCTCAGAACTCTTATTGCCCCTTTTAGATTTCTGACTCCAAACCTCTTTGCCTCAGAACAGGAAATGGAAACCCCCTGCCTTGGCTCTCCTCTTGCAAAGTGCCCTCAGAAACATTCAGTTGTGCAGTGGAGCTGTGATCCCCTGCCCCAGGCAGCAGCTGTGGCAGCACAAACCCTGCCGGGGGCTCCTTACCCCACTGGGCAGCTCCCCGGGCAGGCTGAGTGCTGAGCCTGGCAGGCGGCAGAGTCCCATACCCGGCACACAGCCCCTGGGGCACAGCAGGGACCCTGCTCTGCAGGACAGCCCTGGGCACCCGTCTCAGCTGGAGCAGAAAGCTTTTTCCACAGTAAAGAAACATGCAGTGCCTGCAGTCAGATCTCCTATGGGATGTCCCAGTTATAGTTACCCCTTAATTAAAAGCAGCTCATGGTCAGCTGTGAGACTTACCTTGTCATGGTCTGTGAGCAATGCTCCTGCAGTGAGTTCACAGCCCGCTCACACCACACACATCCTGCAAGCTCTCTCCAATTTCTCTCCTCTCCTTCTGTCACCTGCAGGCTGTGCTGTGCACGAGATCTGCTCCTGGGCACAGCTGTCTCTCTGCAGCTCTGCCCACTTTTATGAGCTCCCTGTGTCCCAGGAACCTGGACAAGCAAGCAGCAGATTATGTCATTTTTATCCTTCCCACTCATTTCCCCTGACATGTCCCTGGGTCCTCATGGCCAACAGCTCCTGAAAAACAACAGCATCATGACTGTGCTTTGAAATCCACTCAATTAACCACCACATGTCCAGTGGTCAGTGACTGATTGGAGACATATGGGGAGTGCTCCCAGAGATCGTTTGATGAAACAATAAGGGCAACCAGACAAGGAAGGCGAGGTTTGGACTTTCCCTGTGCAGGGCAGTGATCCAGCTGAGGCAGCGCAGGAGTCTCATCCCTTGACAGAAATCCTGGAGCTGAAATGTGATTCGGCTCCCCACAGAACCACAGGAGCTGGGATTTCTCTGGTTCAGTTCAGAAGTGCACAAGGAGTTGCCTGCATGTGAGCTCCTGCTCTGAGTCCTCGGTCCTTCAGCTGGGAGGCAGCAGCTCACACACAGACACTGGGTGATGCCCAAGGTGCCTGGGCTGCTCCTGATGTTTGCAAGTGCTTGTAAACCGTGTGGGAAATCCCTGAGATAGACACCTCCTTCCTGGGCATCAGCTGAGGGCCAGAGAGGGGATAGCACCGGCTGTCCGGTGAATTCACTCACAGCTACAAGAGCAGCACAGGGCCTTCAGGAAAGCCATGCCCATGGTGTGTCCGTGCTGCTACGTCACCTCCAAGACCCACGATCGGTCTAATGTTTGTGTGCCACCTTCTGCACACTGATTCTATAGATGAGCTATCCAGTCAGGCAATGTCCAGTGATGCTTTTCAATTAGGAGATTTACTTCTGTGCTTTTGCACTAATGCAAACACCAACACACAAGAAGCTAGAAATCTTGGTAGAGCTGCAGGCCTGAGCTCCTGTTTGGACCATGGGGACACAGTTTAATGGTTTCCACAACTGCACTGTAGCACAAGGGGGATACCGAGTCTTTAGGATGGATGGGCGAGGAGACAAAGAAGGGCGACTGCCCTCTGTGAGAGTGCACTGAGCTCTGCCTGGGGATGGAAGAGCAGACAGGTCAGAGCTAATGGAAATGGCAAACAGAGGAGACCATCAGTGTCTTTTCCTGTCTTCCTGATCAGGGAGAGTAAATGGAAGGTGCCCTCTGCAGACAGATGGGAATCTGATGTTGTCTGTCCCTTGTCCCTTTTGGTGGCCTTTGGCTGATCTATCCCAGGGAGATTACTGGAATTTGCTCTATCTACCAGAGTCTGATGGCCTCTGTTGTCAACTACTTCACTGTGATTCAATCTATCCTATCCTACCTCAGAATAAATCATTTCTTTTAAAAGTATTCCATATGAAAGACAAACTTCAATAGATGCAGCTTGAACATGGCATGCAGTTGATCACTGTGTTTTACTGTTCATTCAATTGCATCACCTTTCTTTCCATTTGCTGGCCAGATAAAAAAGAGAAATCTTTCCTTTTCCATGTGTAGCTGGTTCTCTGAGGAAAGCCAGTGGGAGTTGGTGCAAAGCAGTTTTAACACTGAGCGGATGAATGCAGAGGAGAAGAGTGATGTGAAGAAAAGTGATGCAAGTCCCATAGGTCCATTGTGAGCAGAAATTGGGTGGGGAGGTTGAGAAGGACCTTTGTCAACACAGTAACAGTACAGAACTCATTGGGACATCCTGGATTGGTATCAGTTGCACAGTGCTGCTTTAATGTCTTCTTTAAACCCAACTATAAATAAATAGACAATAAATTTATACTGGATTCTTTAAGCTCTCTCCAGATATCCCTCCTTTTTGCTGAACAAGTTCTGATAACCTGAAGAAGATAACAAGATGGCATAAGGCACAGGAGATTCTTTAGGTTATAATGGGCCCCAGGGTGCATTTGATGCTGAGTTCATCAGCCTCTAGTGCAGAGAGAAGTTTGCACAAAGTGCTCAACAAGACAAAGTCGGAAGTAACAGTGAAGTTTCTTGGAGTATTAATGGGCCCACTGAGGGCCATTACCAAGTAAGCTTCCCAAGGGACTTGTTAGAGAAGATAACTGGAAGCCATGACTACAGGCAGGCAAAGGCACTGGCATGCTAAGAAACCTCTCCTTTGCCTTACGAAGCAGACAGGTCAAGCCCTGATTGCAAGACCAGTGGTAGAGAGATCCTGTCTCTCATGTTGGCTCCTGGCATTTCCTGGGGCAATGGGTTGGAGGTCCGTATGATGTTAAATGAAAGACATGGGGACAGAAGATCCCAGGCTCTACATGTGGTGCAAGGACGCTGTGACGTTCATGTCCCATATGAGACCTATGTTTCATTGCAGGATGTGAGAAGGGATGTGAGAAGGGCCCAGTCTGAACAAGCAGTCAATCCCTGTGAAACTCTGAACTTCAGATCTCTCAGTTCCAGTGCCCTCGTTTGCACATTCTCCCAGAGTTTGAAGTCCTTTATGTTCTGCGGTGCACAATCAGGCACTTGTTCTTGTTATACGTTATGCACTTGGTGCTTAGTACCAACTGGTACCCACTTTTCTGACTTGTCCACATCTCTCTGCAAGTCCTCTCCACCCTCAGTGGAGGCAACAGCACCTCCTCATCTGGTCTCATCAGCAAACTTGCTCAGAACGTCTTCTAGTCCTGCATTCAAGTCATCTGCATAAACATGAAAGGAAAGTGGCCCCAAAATGGAACCCTGGGGACCCCGACAGTGACCATCTACCAGCCTGATGGAAAAAACTGACTATAATCCTTTGGGACTGACCTACTGGCCAACTGCTCACCCACCACATTGTGTTTCTGTCTAGCCATATGCAGAACATTCTGTCCAGAAGGTTGTTGTGAGAAACAGTATCAAAATCTCCACTGAAATCCTCAAGGATTACATCAACTGGCTTCCCTTGGTCAACTAAACGGATAACTGTGTCACAGAATGAGCTTAAATTAAACAGGACCTTCGCCTCACAAACTTGTGTTGGCTGCAACCAATGACAGAATTGTCCTTCAGCTGTTTTTCCATAACTCCCACCATCATTTTCTCCATAATTTTACCAGGCTCTGGACTGACAGGTCCATAATTGCCCATGTCATCTTTCTTGCTCTTCCTTACAATGAGACAACATTTGCCAGCTTCCTGTCAGCTGGCATGACCCTAGACTTCTTTAGATGCAATTGAAATGACAGCCCAGAGCATACTAAGGCGTCATCATTGAAAGAAAGTAGATGTGCCATAGCTTTGCAATGTCTTGAACTCCAGAGTATGCCACAAATGGAGCAGAGGGGAAGATTTGCCTCTTCTGTAGTGAACTCATTCATTTGGTAAGCAGAATAACACTACCTGATACATGAGGACTGTGTCTCTGCTCTGCTCTGCTCAGCTCACAGGGCAGAGGTTCAGGGTGTTGCTCTCATGTCAGTGCAGGTAAACTCACTTTAACCTTTTTTCTTCTGTAAATGCTTCCTCTGTTTGTATGCTCAGATACACTTCCACATTCCCTCAAGTACACTTCCATATATCATTAACAATTACACTTTCTTATACCATCAAAACTGTTTGTCAAACAGTACAGTTCTTCAGTTCACATAAACTCCCTTAATACAGTCTGTATTCTTCAGTTATAAACACTGTGCCACAGAACCAGCACTGATTGAACCACCTCCCTCACACACTTCCTCGCAAGCAGTACATAGTATTACATAAATGGGTTGACATTCATTGGTCGGGTGGAATGTACACCTCTCCTCAGGACAATCTTACTAATCTACAGAGTACAAACTCCCGTCTTCTTACATACAAGCAGAAAGTACATATGAGTGGACAGACAACACAGTCTTTCACTTTGTCCGTGTCTGGCCATTTCCCTCACAGGAGGAAGGAAACATGGATCGGGACTCGGCACTCACCCTGCAGCTGTTCTGTGTCTCACTCACACCACACTCACTCTGACATTTAGATCAAAAACCATGGTTTATTCATACTACACAATGCTGACAACGTTTTCTAGCTGGAATCTTAATAACACTCATACTCTGGTCGACCAGTTGCAAACGTTAATGTTGTTCCCAGAGTCGGCTTGACACACGGTACCAAACACTTAAAGCAGATGATAATATTGAACATACAACCTATAACCCCCGTGATTACAACTTGGAGAACCCAGGCTACCATTTGACAGGCTATCCACTATATCCCATACCCGTAGGAGAGACCAACCTAGGTCCCTCCTATTGTCAACTACCTGGGAGAGAGTATTTGTTCTTGTTTCCATTCATATGACATACAGTTCCCTTTCATAGGAACTCACCCAAGGAGTCTTCCTACCCAGCTGGCAACCAAAGCCATGAGCTCACCTCCCTGGGAGCAGCACGTATGGCTGTAAACTGTGTAGGATGTCTCCTCAAGACATATGGGCTCCACTTACCATACACATACCTGGTCCACCTATGGGTGGTCCTTGTCTGTCCCTGCAGTGATCAGGTGAGGAAGGGAGTCCTTCAGAGAAATCTCAGGGTGCGCCAAAAGTGTCTCCCTCTCAGCTGGTCCTGCAGCGAACAGAGCTGGTCCCACCTGGGCCGCCAAATTGACTACAGGAATTGAACTCTATAACCTCTATAACTGATACAGTCTCCCATGACATACTTATACCAAAGCTGAGGAAGTATGGGATAGGTGATTGGACAGTGAAGTGGGTCGAGAACTGGATGACTGGCAGAGTGCAGAGGGTTGTCGTTGGCGGTGCAGTGTCTGGCTGCAGGGCTGTAACTAGCGGCGTCCCCCAGGGGTCTGTGCTGGGTCCGGTCTTGTTCAACATCTTCATCAACGACCTTGATGAGGGGATAGTGACCACCCTCAGCAAGTTTGCTGATGACACGAAGTTGGGAGGATTGGCTGACACGCCTGAAGGCTGTGCTGCCATTCAGCGAGACCTGGACAGGCTGGAGTGCTGGGCAGTAAGACACCGGATGAGGTTTAACAAAAGCAAGTGTAGAGTCTTGCACCTGGGTAGAAATAATTGCATGCACCAGTACAGGCTGGGGGAAGAGCTGCTGGAGAGGAGCTCTGCTGAGAGGGATCTGGGCGTCCTGGTGGACGACAGATTGACCATGAGCCAGCAGTGTGCCCTTGTAGCCAAAAAAGCCAATGGCATCCTGGGGTGCATTAAAAAGAGCGTGTCCAGCAGGTCGAAGGAGGTGATCCTCCCCCTCTACTCTGCCCTGGTGAGGCCTCATCTGGAATATTGTGTCCAGTTCTGGGCTCCCCAGTACAAAAAAGACAGGGATCTCTTGGAAAGAGTCCAGTGGAGGACCACAAAGATGGTGAAGGGCCTGGAGCATCTCCCCTATGAGGAGAGACTTAGGGAACTGGGTCTGTTTAGCCTTGAGAAAAGAAGGCTGAGAGGGGACCTGATCCAGGTCTATAAATATTTGAGGTGTGGGGGGCAAAGAGGTGAGGCCAGACTCTTTTCAGCAGTGTGTGGAGGAGGGACAATGGGAAACAGACAGAAACTGCACCATAGGAAATTCTGCACTAATGTGTGCAATAACTTCTTTATGGTGAGAGTGACAGAGCACTGGAACAGGCTGCCTAGGGTGGTTGTGGAATCTCCTTCTCTGGAGATATTCAAGACCTGCCTGGATGCTGAGCTGTGCAACGTGGTGTAGGGAACCTGCTTTGGCAGGGGGACTGGACTCAGTGGTCTCTGGAGGTCCCTTCCAACCCCTACAATTCTGTGATTCTGTGAATATCATGGAGTTGTTTGGATGGGGAAAGACTACCCCTTTGAATGACCTTTTGTCAGGGCATGTCCTGGGATTCCTAGGATCCTCAAAATGCAGCACTGCTTCTGTCACTGAAAAATGGGGCCCTGTGTGGGACAGAGGGAGGGTCCATGAGTCCCTGGCCCCACCTGACTGAGTATTTCCATGGTCTTAGCAAAGACATACTTACAACTTGAGAATGACAGTTAGCTGTGTTCATGGTGGCATGGCCACTTTTAATGGCCTTGAACTGTCTGAACATAACTGAAGAGGCTCAGGCTGATGCAAATCAGCTATTGAATGATAGTGTTGAAAAACTGGAAAGACAGGTGGCAGTTTTGATGGGAAAAAACCTAATTCAATCATTCTCCTATGGAAGATCAGTAACAACTGTCTGGAGGACCATGGGGGCCCTGTACAAGGGAATCTGTATAAAATGGACTCTGTAAATGAAGGCACTAAAAGGTCAGATTTTGAGGTTCCATTTGGACTAGATCTATTTGAGATCTGACTGATTGTAACCCAAAAATGAAAAAAAAAAAAAAAAAAAAATGCAGGATAGGCTGGTGGGAGTGCCCTGACCAGTGTCCACCCCCCAAACCCTGCTGCCCATAATACAGCAGCTGAACTGATGGATATAGTACAGTGGTTTAGACAGAAACCAAGAGAGCATGCCAGCATAGCTGCTCTGGTTATGGGACATGGAGGCAGAAAGTGCTATGGTGAATGGACTGGAAATTTCAAAACTGACATCCATTACTACTAACCCTGCCCTCAGGCAAAGTCTTTATGCTCTTGTCTGGAGGGCTTATCGCAATAAAGATTGGTGGATTTGCTGCGTAGACCGGTCAGAACTCAGATCTGCGTTGTGCTTCCTGCGGCACCAAACGCCCAACAGTGGCAGTTCCGCTTATTGGCCAGCAGGTGGCAGCAGAGACCACGGAAAGAACGTCTGCAGGACAGACCCTGGGGATCCGTTCTTTTGATTATAGGGGAAGAACACAAAGATGGAAGAGGAGGGAAGGGGGAAAAAAAAAAGAAAAAAAAAAAAATCAAACCACAGCAAACAAATAAAAACTTCTCCAAACGTAGCAAACGTGAATGTCTGTCAATAAATTAATGAGTAATTAAATTGATATCCCTTTCCCGCCCCCCCCCCCCCCCCCCCCAACTTCTGAGATGAAAAAAAAACACTTCTTTTAGAAGAAAACAGAGTAGTAACAACTTCTGTACCTACATTCACCACTCTGAGATCCTGTCTGGGTCTCCCAAGGCTTGTAAATAACCACTGGGTCGGTTCTGATGTCGCGTGATTTGTTGTCAGTTCTCTCATGGTTCTCCGGTCAGTTCTCCGGTGCCAGGATCTGCCACAGGGCATTCTGACCACGGGCATCATGTTTCTACGCTGCCGCCTGCATTTAACAGGCAATGGGACTGCCCAGCATGTGCAAGGCAGCACCTCTTTCACACCACCAGAATGTTTAAGGCTGTTGGGATTGTTGTTAGCGTCCCATTAACACTGAGGCTAGAGATACCCTTAGGATTGACATTACTATTAGCATTACTTTGATGGTGCCCTATCTGGGTCATTTCCAGGGGATGTCAGGAGTAAGGCACAGTGTCAGGAGAAAAAGAACAGACTCTGTTACTTTATAAACGTGATAATAGAGAGAGTTCATTGGAAAAAATACAACTCTTAAATAATGCAAAGCATGCTTCTGATTGGATGCAGGCATCATCTGGGCTCTGATTAATATTACTCTTAAGGTAAAGATTATTGTTACCATAATGATTTTTTTTTTGGATTATGATCAGGGTTAAGGTTCCTTTTGCTACAAACTTCTAGCATCATTTTTGTTGTTGCATTTGGAGTTAGGGACGATTTTAGAATCAGGGTAAGGGTTAGGATTAGAGTTACATTGCTGGTTAATGCTGTTATCTTTACAGCTCCTGTGAGGGTTGGGGTCTGGGTCAGGTGTTTAAAAATGAAATGAAAAAAGAATTAAAAAAATATATTGAAAGCTTCAGATTTCCTTAATCTTTGTGGGAATCATATAATGTGCAACTCAGATCTACCTCTTCGTGCAGTGACTGCCTGTAAATTTGCTGGAGCCTAATATAATATGGCCTTGTGCTTTACACTATCTCACCTTCATTTCATTTTCATTACATTTGCTTGGTAGTCAGATTTTGGTGTGTGGATATTTTAAAACAATCTAACTGACATTAGCAAAAAATTAAAAATAAAATTAAAAAAAAATGCACAACAGCATCGTATCAATTTTTATAGATAAGATAAAGAAGAGCAGTTTCCCTTAGTTTTCTGTGCCTCTTTACTTTCTTACCCTCTCCCCTTGTGTGAGAAACTCTCAAAGTCAAAGATTTCTAGTTAGGCAAAGATGGCAGCGATAGCAGCAGTGCTTATTCATTATTGCAATACTGCGCGCACATCCCCTATTGGCAAGGGAGAAACTGCACACCAGTCAGTGAAATCAATTCTGTTCTGTGCCCTAAACCCACTGCAGGTGATGCTCTCATGGCTCTCATTGGTTGAGCATCTCAGGCTCACAGACTCCTCGAGACTGTGGCTAGGATTCATTTCCATAGAAGGTCAATTACCAACCTCTTGTTTTTAGGTCTGCCTTGTACTTTTCTGCGGACAGAGAAGGGCAATGTTTCCAAAAGTCAGTACATTCATTCTGTCCTGTGCTGGGCTCTACCCACCCTGTATTTATCTTGTGCTTGTCTCAATTCTCCCCAAGTCAGAATGCCCCCAGTCTGAACTTAATTCTGTTCAGCAACTTTCTTGGTGGAAAAACTACTTATACAGCTGTTTTACAAGAGGGTTATACATTCAGTTAGGGCCTACGCTATGTACTGAAAATACTGGAAACTTCCACTGCAAAAACACAATCTACCTCTCCCATCTGTGCAGCCTTGCAGACCCAGAGCATGCCAGGTTATTTCTGCTTTCATAGCATTTGCATGCTGTAGGGTGAGCACAAGGTTCTGCTGCTTGATTCTTCTGCAAGAGCTGCCTACCGGCAAATGGTTGCAGGGATGGAGGATGTGACAGAAAGCATTTGTCTCCACAAGAGCAGAGTTACATTCAGTGCAGAGTGTGAGTGTCAGGTTGGTGTGGAAAAGCACTGACACGCTGGGGATGATGCAGTGCTCACATGTCTAACACTCACAGACATTACTGTCAGAAGGATGGTGCTGTGTTGTGCTTCTACCTTTGGCAGCCCCTGGAGAAATGCTATGGCACACAGAACACCTTTGTATTGCACTGACTGCTGCCATGCAGCATGGATTTAACACACCAAATCCAGAGGAGCATGACTGCATCTAACTGCCCTGAGAAAAACTACTGTAGCTGAAGAGATGAGGAGGCAGCTGCTCATCTGCAGAACAAGCAGTACTGCCAGACATTGGGCCAGGTGAGCACCTCCTGCTGCAGCGTGATGATGACAGGGCTGGAGATGATCTGCAAAGCCAGCTTAAAAGTGGGAGACGTGAGTCAACATGGCAGGAGGACAGAGGTGTTAGGGAGCAGCCAAGGCATCAAAGAGTATCAGAAGGCTTTGAAAAGTATCACAAAGTGACAGCCAGGAAGACTGGGATATATCATGAGCAGCAACCTGGATGCTAGAGATTATTTGCTCCCATACAAAATGGTAGAGATCTTGCTGCAGACATCCCAAAGCCAGGCAAAATGGGAACCCAGAGCTCTGCCTGCACGAACCCCACAGCCATAGCATTGCAAGCTGAGCTGCCTTGCTGTTTGTTGCATTCATCCCAATCCCTGTGATTGAAGACTCAGAATGCAGTCGAGGCGATGACTGAGCATGAGAGTGACTTTATTCAATAAAAGACAGGAGGGCTTGAGAGGTCAAGGGTGAAGATGGGACTCCTCTTGTCAAGATGAGAGTGGCTCAGAGCTGGTGCTGCTGCCTGGTGCCTGGGACTGGCAGCCTGACTCTAAGTCCCCATCTAAGATGCTCAGCTTCACCTCACTGATGCTGACCTGCTCCTGCATGGTGGTGCTGCTGCTGGGACACTCGGGCTGTGCTTGGGATGGGCAGCACTGCAAAGGCGCTGGGTCACAATCCAGGCAGGTGACTGCTGTGTCTGGCAGGCTCAGGTCAGGAGCTTCAGCAGAGCCAGGAGATATGAGAGCATGAACGTGGATGAGCCCCTTGTGTCCATCACTGTTACCATGTGGAAGGCTGTCATCCGAATTGCAGCGATTCATGCTTAATAAGAACTCTCCATTGATGGAAAGACACTGCTTGGTTTGGATCTTTGGGGTTGACAAGGGCTCGAATCACCTAGGAAGGCATAGAAACACAAGGGTTAGTTTCAAACATTTGCAAGTTGAATCATGAAAGGTTGTTGATACTTGGTAATAGAGTGGCGGCAGGAAGAAGCAAGTAGGCTTGAAGCAGCATAGCCACTGTCTTGAAAGTGATCCTCATTCAGGTCCAGCTCGTGTGTTGTTTCACTGTAATCTGCTTCTTTGGGTCTACCTAGTGGGCAGCAACACTCGAGCTGTTACTGATATCATTGAAAAGAACTGGAGACAATTGTTCTATTCCTAAGAGCTTCAAGGTGCCTAGAAGCACAAATAGAAACCAGCAGTATTTCATCACTTCACCAAAAGGAAGGTCAAACACCTGAGCTGTGAAGAGCAGTTACAGAACCTATGCATAAGATCACACCAGACATACTTTGTTCTAACAACAGTTATGGCACATAGTCCATTTCCTTCAATATTCCCAAAATGAAATGATGTGGAGCATTACAGGGAAAGAAACACTGCACACAGACACTATGACCCTGATTAGACTCAAGCAGCAGACTTAAAACAAGTCAGAGTTTTTGATTCCAGGATATTTCAGGACCTATCGTGTGAAATTCAGTTACACAACAGTGCCTAGGTGCCTGCGTTTCAAGCAACTTTCAGATCACAGCCATGTAAAATAAAAACAAATTCAGTGCAGAAATAGCAAGCCTGTACCTTAATACCCATGAGATTATCCATTTTTTACAGCACTCTGACTAAGTTCTAAAACTTGCTCATCCCAGTTCACTTCAGCAAGTTCCACCAATTCAAGCAACGCAGTTCTGAGATCCTGTGTATGTTGTGCAGATAGAATTGAACAGTGCAGAAATAATCTCTGACAGCTTTAAGAGCTCCGTTCTGCTTACAAACTCTCAGTCCAAAACTATTCAGTTTTAAGGAAATGAACACCTGAAGCAGTTGGATCATCTGCCGCATTCTGCTTCTTGGCATCATGATTAGCACAAAGGGTTTTCTGCTGTCCTGCAGAGATGGAAAAAGTCCTGCTTACAAATGGACCAAGTTTCAGTGTACAGCAGAGTTTGTACCAGACTAATAAGCCACGTCATTCAATTCATTTGCTCAGGTTGTTTCATAGTTTCATAGTTTCATAGTTTCATAGTTTCATAGTTTCGTGCGGGTTGGAAGGGACCTTAGAGATCATCGAGTCCAGCCCCCGGAATTCGAGCCTCTGTGTAGCAGAGCGGCACTTCTACCACTTGCGCCACAGGGGGGATTCGAACTTATGCAATCCGAAAGGAAACAGAACTAACTGCTGGATTCTGAAGGCAATCTGTGGGGTCCTACATTACCTCCTGATTCTGGAAGAGGAAATTCTAATAGCAAATGCAGAACTTTGATCTTTGTAGACATGAGAAGAGCTGGCATTTAGGAACATTCATTTCAGGGAAATCAAATGATGTGTCTGTATTTTTACTACAGATAGTATAGGGAGCAGCCAGTTGAAGAACCAGATACAAAAAATCCAGACCATTGGCAAGAAAATACTTGTCCTTAAATTCTGTATGCTATCATGGTACAGAATTAGGCTACAGTGCCACATAGGCCAACCAAGCGTAGAACCAATTCCACTAAATACTGGTAGACAAAGCAGCAAAAACAGGGACAATATTCAGCAGACAGGTCTTTCTACTCACAGCTCAGCATGTTCTGCCATCCGAAAAGCAAGGCCTCTTGTCAAGCTCAGCTATTTCCCTTCTCAGTGTATTCTAGCACCACTGATACCCACTGGTATCCTCCTGTAGAGTGCCATCATATTGTCATCATCCAAAGGAAAAACCCACACAGCAGAGCATACAGAACTACACCCATGCTCCAAATATCCGCCTGAAAAACAAAAAGACAAGCTTACAAACCTGAAGCACCTCAAATGGCTTCCTGACAGACTGGATTGTCTGCCCTTGCCAAAGCCCACATATAGCCCATGAAAAGCTGGCTCTTTCCCTCAGGAAAAAGAGCCTTATCGTCCCAGAGAAAGCATATAACCCTCATTCAATTGCCCTTTCACTCAGCTTAGAGCACTACTAAAACCAGCATCTTCACCTTAGGTCATCACACTGCTGCACTTCCTTTTACAAGGATTTCACTGGCAAAAATGAAATCAAAGCCGTCACAAGGGATTTAGCACAGTTACGTGTTACTGGCTACGAGAGCTGTCAGCACAGTCACCTGTCTGGCTTTGCTGCTGTTCTATTTATGTACAGGCACAACAAGGTTCAGACACCTCACAGTGCAGTTCTCACTTTGACTGTAAAGAAAAAGGAGGCTTGAAAAGCAGCGTGTGGAAAACAAAGAAACAAGAATTAGAACAACAGTGGGGCCATGGCACTTGTAGGAATTGCTCCGCCTTTAACAGCGATTCAAGAAGGATGAATGCATTCCAAACCAGACCAGTTTGGACAGATTAACAACTGCAAGTAGTGGGTTCCAAAATTCCAGACATGAAATCAAAGCTGGAAAAACTCTTCACATTTTCATCTCTCAATTTTTAGTACATTGTGCATTACAACGGAAACAATTCTTCACATACAACTTGGAAGCTAAAGACAAGTCTGACAAAACAGACTGCACAAAAATGATGGATAATTAACAGAGCAAATTGCTCTTTCAAAAACTTAGTAATAGAAAGAGATCTCTGAAGTTGCTGTTCTGTAGAGCACCAAAGCAGTCGCTTGAGGCAGTTCAGGATTAGCCTGAGACAAACCAGCCAGCTGTGTGAACTGAGACCAATTGCACTTCTTCTATTTTACTTTCATTCTATGTGACCTCACTAAGCAAATATTGTCTAAGACCATGAGTATCACATAAATGTGCAGATCTCAAGCTGCTCACTTATCTAGTACCCTTGGCATGATGCTTTATTTTCCTCAGCTATTCATCTAGTTTGTGCCTGTTGATTGTGCAACAACAGCCTGTTGGTCTCGATTACCTGTAAGAGGCTTTAAATTTGGCCAGGAAAAATCATTTGAGGATAAGTAATTATCTGGGACTCAGTAAGGCAGTCTTCCCATGCTTTCATAACAGCCGAGATACACACACACACAAACTCATGGAACCCCACTGCTTTGCACAATCCTGTGCACACTCACATGTGTCATGCACTGATTTCCCAGCCAGTCCTCATGGGGTCTATTACTTAGGACAGGAGTGCAGGGGAGCAGCCAGAAGCTGTTTGCATTCCCTGCTGTCTGCTGGGCAGCTTTGCTGGAGATGCTTGGGTTGCTTTGCTTTTCCTTGGGACGTGGGAAGGAGCTTTGGGTTGGAGGCACATCCCGTGCCAGAGCATCTCGATGGCACGTGTGTGGCACTGATCTGCAGCAGATGAAGGGGAGGAGGTCCCAGCACAGCCCTGCACCATGCTCTGCCACACTGGGCAGCTTGTTCCTGGCTCAGCAGCGTCATCAGACAAGAAGCAGGGAAGGAAATCAAGGATGGGGGGTACCATCAAACGCAGTTAGTGCATGCCTGTGCAAGACAAACAGACCCAGAGCTTGCGGGTTATTCCTGCTTTTGTAGCATTTGTGTGCTGTAGCTGAGCAAAAGGTTCTGCTGCTTGAATCTTCTTCTGCAAGAGCCACCTACCGGTAAATGTCTGCAGGGATGGAGGATGTGACAGAAAGCATTTGTCTCCATGACAGCGTAGTTACACTTGGTCTAGAGAGTGAGAGAGGCAGGCAGCACTGCCTGATGTTGGTCAGGGCGAGCTCCTCCTGCTGCAGCGCGATGATGGCAGGGCTAGAGATGATCTGCAGGGACAGCTCACAGGTGGGAGCCAGGAATGGACACGGCGGGAGGACAGAGGTGTTAGGGAGCAGCCACGGCATCAAAGAGCATCAAAAGGCCCTGAAAAGCATCACAGCCACAGCCAGGAAGCTTGGGGTTTTCATGAGCAGCATCCAGGATGCTAGAGACTATTTGCTGCCATACACAACGGCAGCAGAGCTCTCGCTGCAGGCATCCCAAAGTCAGGCAAAATGGGAACACACCCAGAGCTCGGCCGCACAAACCCCACAGCCAGAGTGTTGTAAGCTGAGCTGCCTTGCAGTTTCTTGCACTCATCCCAATCTCTGCGAATGAAAACTCGGAATTCAGTCAAGGCATTGATTGAGCACAAGCGTGCCTTTATTCAATAGGAGAAAGGAGGGGGTGTGAGGTCTGGAGGAAAGATGGGACTCATCCTCTCTTGTAATCATGAGAGCTGCTCAGAGACCGTGCTGTTGCCCGGAGCCTGGGACTCGTGTCCTGATTCTGTGCCCCCCTGCGAGATGCTCAGCTTCTCCTCGGTGATGCTGACCTGAGCCTGCATGGTGGTGCTGCTGTCGGGGCACTCAGGCTGTGCTTGGGCTGGGCTGCACTGCAGAGACATTGAGTCCAGGCTGGTGCCTGAGGTGTCTGGTGGGCTCAGGTCAGCAGCTTCAGTAGGGATGGGATGAATGAAGGCTTCAACGATGATGACCTTCTTCTCTTGATAGCTGATGTTATACGGAAGGCTTTCATCTGAACTGCAGCATTCTGTGCTTAGTAACAACTCTTCATTGATGGAAGATGCGTCATCGTAACATGCCCTGCGTCTTGGGGATATACAAGGGCTCGGGTCACCTAGGAAGGAGCAGATGTACAGCAGTTAGTGTCGAACGTTCGCAAGATGAACCATGGAGATTCTTGACATTTGGCTATGTAGTGGTGGTGGGCAGAAGCAAATAGGCTTCTAGCAACAGTGTCACTGTCTTGAAAGTGATCCACGTGCAGGTCCAGCTCTTGTGTTGACAAGAGACTCATTTGGGAAAGACAGGGATCAACTGAAGATGTCAGGCACGGGCTTGAACGCCAGAAGGAGGTACAAGCCCACTGAAAGCATGAATTCTACCTGTGTTGCTGACAAGCAGTGTTTTGTAAGCTGGACTTGCACCCTTACCTGCCAGGACCAAGACTTCTGCTTCAGAGGGCTCCCTGGCACTGCTCTGCAGTTGGTGTTTGGCCACAGGGGATGGTTTGCCCAGGCAGAAGCAGGAACACCAACTGCCAGCTGCTGACTCTGCCCTCTTCCTGGGAGAACTCATTCTGCAGAGAAAACAGAGCATGCTGTCAGACGTGGTGCAGGGTGATGGAAGAGCTGCACCGAGCCCTGGCCAAAAGTTGCCTGTTCTGGGCACTGCCTGCTTTCTGCTGAAACACAGCTTAGAAACGCCCTCTGTTTCAAACAGCAGAGGATGCTTCCATTCCTACAGCTCAGCCCTCAAGTCCTGAAGGCTAAATACCTCTCAACGATGTCAAGCAAGGACATGGATCCGGAGAATGTCGGAGGCTCAGGCTGCTTTGCTCTCCCAGGGCTGACCTTCACCAGGGAACAAAGGCCGTTGATGAGCTTGCCCCATTTCTTTGGCTCTGCGCAACAAAACAAAGAAACCAGTTCATTTCAGGCCTGGCTCGGTTGGACGAAGCTGAGCGCAATGCATTCGACAGAGCATGTAACAACGGGAAGAACATTCCCAACAAGGACACGCAAGAATGGATTTTCCCCATCCCTGGAGGTGCCCAAGGAGATTACTGTAGTTCTCTTTCTAAGCTTGCTGAACTTGGGCATAAACAAACCCCCTGAAAGTAACGTTCTGACCCTATTTGACTAACTCGCATTGTCAAATGTAAATTACGCACCTGGCTTTGGCAATGAATTGAGGAGGGAATCGGGAACTTTTCCGCTGATGAGTTCCATGCACTCACCAGGGAAAAGCCCAACCTGTAATTAGAACAAAAAGACAGGTGAGCATTAGCCCGAGCCCAGAGCCAAAGGGAAGGTCCACTGACAGTGACACAGGGCAAGTGTTTGCATCCAGCAGCCATCCTGTGCAGGCAGAGCAGCTCCAAGCTGAGATTCCCAACTCTACTGAAGTTGTGCTCTCTAGTCAAAAACGTGTGCCTACCTCAAAGCCACGCTTGCCTCTCCACCAGGGGCTCAGCCTGTTGATATGTCCTCATATCAACAATGCTCACCAGATCTCCGACCTGAAAGAGATTGAAACATCAATCCCAGATTCAGCAAATCTGGTAGGAAAACAAAGCAGAAAGGACTGCCCTCTTCTATGCACGACAACACGGAACGCCTGGAACTGCTTACCTCCAGAGAGAGCTCATCTGGCCCCTGGGCGACGTGGCTCTTAATAACATGGGCTGCCGCAAATGCTGGTACGTTTAAAGATGACATAGCACGCACCAGCTGCGGCTTCTGCATGTTATCAGCCTGCAAAACAGAGAACAGGCCATGGTCAGGAGCTGAGGACAAACCACGAGGATTTCAAGGTGAGGAGCACATCTGCAGAGAAAGCTGCAGCAAATGCGCTCCGTCCTTCTCAGGAGCACTTCAGAAGGAGCTGCACGTCTCATAGCTCTGGAGCAGCACTTCTTCCCCACCCTTCACTACTCCAAGCAGCTCCAACAAACTTCTCAGAAGAAATCCAGGCCAGCACAGACCTGGCAGACCAGAACCAAGTGCAGCTTGTGTGACGGCAGTGCCCACTCCTTGCTTCCACCCTGCTCCAGCAGGTTAAGGAGTCTGAGCCTCACTGGCCTTTGACAACTCAAGACTTTCAGCACCTCATGCCAACATTTCTCACTAAGATACACCTCAGGCACTGAATTCTCTTCTCACTACCTCCTCCCAGTCCTCCCCTAGGAACAGAAACCATTCAGATTCTACAGCAAACACATCTACCCTGCAAGAGCACACTGAACCACCTGCAACAATGAAACATGGTTTTGGAGAGTGGGTTTGAAAACACACCTTTAGACAGCTGTCTCCCTGTAGCCAAAAGGAAACCAAGCAGCAAAAGAAGAGTCCAGCCTGAAATATGCCCATGCTACTAGCCCAGGTTTTTCACAGTCAATGCAGAATCCATCCTGCTCTTGAGTTAACAAATGACCAGTGGGTCTCCCCTTGCTCCACCCCTTCTCCTTCAAAGCCAGAAAAAGAAAGAAAAACAAGTAGAAGAAAACCCAGACGTACCTTTCCACACACAAAGCAGAAAGTGGAACAGCAGTTGTCTCCTTCCTGAGACATGGTGGGGCGCATCCCAGAGGAAGCCCAAGTTCTTTGCTTCTCTCCACAGGGACTTCAAGCACTCTTGGCAAGAGCTGCTTTGGTTCTTTCTTCAATTGCTTCCATCACCAGAATCTCCTTTGGAAAAGGAACCCGAATGAAAGAATCAGCAAATGAAAAAGAATGAGCAATAGCCACTTTACCAGCTTTCTTCTGACACTCAATTTAGACTCTTGACTCGGGCAAGGTCTTAAAATCAGCTGGTTACAAGAACTGTCCCAAAATATATCCAACATCTGTACAGCTGCCGTTATTTCTGACAGCGAGTGTAATCACAGAATCATAGAATGGCCCGGGTTGGAAGGGACCTCAAGGATCATGAAGATCAATCACCTCCCTGTCCCTGCTGGCCATCCCCTCTTCTGATGGAGCCCAGGGGACCATTTGCTCTCTGAGCTGCAAGAGCACGCTGATGGCTCACGTTCTGTTTTTCATCCACCAGGACCCCCAGGTCCTTCTCTGCGGGGCTTCTCTTAAGGACTGCTCCTCCCAGTCTGTAGAAATGCCTGGGATTCCTCCAGCCCAAGTGCAAAACCTTGCACTTTGCTGTGTTCAACCTCATTAAATTCACCTAGGCCAACCTCTCGGTTGAGCTCCCTCTGAATGGCATCCCTTCCTTCCACTGCGTCAGCCGCACCACTCAGCAAACAGCAGAGGGTGCACTCCATTGCATCATTGGTGTCTCTGATAACCATGTAAAAAAGCACTGGTCCCAAGACAGACTCCTGGATGACACCACTTGTTATCGGCCTCCACCTGGACATCAAACCATGAGTCACCACCCTCTGTCCTCTACAAAACCTCTTTGTCTTCTACTCCTGCTGCAGCTGCAATGGCTGCACCAGCATGACTCACGTGTTTGACAATCCTTCAGCTCTGGCCTAGCCATGCACAGCAGCAGTCCGTCTCCCTCCCAGCTCACTCACCAGTGTGCTGCTGTGCCCCAAATTCAGTGCAGCAGCATTGAGAGCAGGCAGCACCCATCACCCTCCTCTAACTCTCTCTGCCAGCTGCGATGAGGACTGACACAGCACGCCCACCCCAGCCCAGCTTTTCTGCTGAGACAGCTCCCAGCAACCACCCAGCACCAATCCCAGTTGCTGCAAACTGTCTGAGAGCCTGCTGGAGTGCACTGACAATAACTTTGTGGGCCAAGCATTAAGCACACCAAGCAGAAGGGAAGCATTACTGGACATGCTGAACAGCAGGGGTTAAGACTGGAGGTGGTCAGGGCTGTAGTGACCATGCCCTCCTAGAGTTCCTCATCTCAAGGAATGTGTGCCTGGCAAAAAGCAAAGTCAGGACCCTGAGCTTCAGGAGAGTCAGCTGCAGGCTGTTCAAAGAATTCTTGCATGAGAGACACTGGAAAACTGTTTTTAGGGGTAAAGGAATGGAAAAGAGATGGTAACTTTCTCAGAAAACCTTTCTCAGAGCTGGAGCTCTGAGCTCCATCCCGACCACACGAAACACAGCAGAGGAGGCAGGAAAGCAGCATGGCTGAACCTGCTGGTTACAGGGAGCAACAAGAAGGAAATGGAGAAACAGCGGAAACGGAGACATGCAGCCTGGTCGCTTTGGTGGCCTTCTACAGTGGAGTGACAGCATCAGTAGGGAAAGGAAAAGCAACTGACATCACTCAGCCAGACTTTTGCAAGGCCTTCGATGTTGAGCAAGTTTCCTGTTAGAACTCAGTGTGAACAAATCTACCACTGAGCAACACCCTGAGCCCCCACTCACCTCAGCAGAGGAAAGCCTGCACCCCAGCCTTCCGCCTATTCTGCTCCATTGATGGAAGCACACCGGGCATCATTGCTACTCACCCGACCAATGATGATAGGGGCAGAAAAGGGAATTCCTCTTTACCTTTCAGATGAAAAATTGATGACTGTGTGGAACCTTCCCAGTACCGCTGCGGGGCCTTCCTTTACTTGTATCCTGCTGCTCCGTGTCACAGTGGGAGAGCTGCTCTGGCCTCTCCTCTCAGCCTGTGCCTCCTGCAGTGTGAGCGGCTTTGTGGATAGAGGAGACACCCACACAGACTTGGGCCTGGATAGAGAACTGTGCCCTACAACATAGGTACATTTACATCACGCTCTTTTCCTTGTGTGTGAGCAATCCTTGCTCTTTTCAGATGGTACTATGAGCGTGTGACACCCCAAACACATATTTAGCATCTGTCCATATCATTAAGGCTCTCGTCAAGGCAGTTATTTCAGCCTTCTGAGGGGTAGTCCCCATGGCTGATGGTTGTGCTTCCATTCCCTGCTCAGTAGCAGTTACTGCATGTCCTGCCTTAAAGCCTCCTTGTCTCACAAAACTGCAGCTGCTGGTAAATCAGGCGTCTTCTGCATCTTCTAAGGGTTCGTCCTTCAGCTCCGACCGACTGGATGTAATGTGCAGCATCAGTTGTTTCAAAGCAGTGATGTCATCCTGGTTCTCCACCAGGGGAGTTCCGCTAAGGAAAGATACTGGGTTGGCAATAGTAGTTACAATTATTTCTATATCACCCTGCTCTACCAGGATGGCCTGGTATTTCGGGAATCTTTGGGGTGAACAGATGCCATTCAGAGGGACCTTGACAGGCTGGAAAGCTGGGCTCGGGTGAACCTAATGAGGTTCAACACAGCAAAGTGCAAGGTTTTGCACTTGGGCCGGAAGAACCCCAGGCACCTGTACAGGCTGGGAGGAGTTGTCCTTGAGAGCAGCTTGGCTGAAAAAGACCTAGGGGTCCTGATAGATGAGAAACTTAACATGAGCCAGCAGTGCGCTCTGGCAGCCCGGAAAGCAAATGGGATCCTGGGCTCCATCAGGAGAGGGGTGGTCAGCAGGGATAGGGAGGTGATCGTCCCTCTCTACTCTGCTCTTGTGAGGCCCCATCTGGAGTACTGTGTCCAGGTGCGGAGCCCTCAGTACAAAAAAGATATGGAGATTTTGGAAAGGGTCCAGAGGAGGGACAGGAAGATGATCAGGGGGCTGGAGCACCTCCCCTATGAGGACAGGCTGAGGGAGTTGGGTTTGTTCAGCCTGGAGAAGAGAAGGTTGCGGGGTGACCTCATTGCAGCCTTTCAGTACCTGAAGGGAACTTACTCCCAGGAGGGGAGTAAACTCTTCGAAAGGGCTGATAATAGCAGGACTAGGGGAAATGGTTTTAAGTTGAAGGAGGGAAGATTTAGGTTGGATGTTAGGGGAAAGTTCTTTACTAGAAGGGTGGTTAGGTCCTGGAACAGGCTGCCCAGTGAGGTTGTGGATGCCCCGTCCTTGGAGGTGTTCAAGACCAGGTTGGACGGGGCCCTGGGCAACCTGATCTAGTAAAGGCGTATGTTTGGTGGCCCTGCTAGGCAGGGGGGTTGGAACTACATGATCCTTGAGGTCCCTTCCAACCCGGGTAATTCTGTGATTCTGTGATTCTGTGGGGTGAAAGCCAATGTCCCCCTTTTGCCTCCAATACAGTAAACACTGCATGAGATATTAAAACTGGTATCCTTTGGCCCAGTGTAGATTGATGGGCTTCTTGAATATTGAGCACCAGTGCACCCTGGATATCCCTTACTCACTTCAAGCTGTTTCAAGTTTACCATCAGTCCGTAGCTGTGTATCCATGGTCGGCACCCTCCTGTCATTCCTGGCAACGTATGGAGTTCCTTGGCAGTTTGCAGCTCAGGGGTTGAGCAGATGGCTTCTTTCTTGGCAGTCCTTAAGGTTCAAAGTCCAGCTGTCATCTCCTATCCCAAATACGTCGCTTGCTGCTGAGTTAGTTGTGCTTTCTGTAAACCAAGAAACTCAGCAAACTCTCAGTCTATTGTACACAGTCCTTTTTTTGCTGTGGCACCCACGTGCTCCAGTAAAGTTCCACCCTAGGATGGAGGATCCCAGGTCTCAGGCTCACGAGTTGACCAGTTCTCAACAATCATTTAGCTGTTCTCACAACCCTGGGTAACACTGTCCAGGTTCACTGAGTCTCTTCTCCCTCTATTAGGGAGAACAGATACACGCAAGTACTCGTATGCTATCATGAGGAATTCAGTAGGTTACATTTAATTTAGAAGCATGATGCAATCAAAAGCTCGCTTAAATAAAAGCATACCCTTTTCTTTCACTCAAAATAATAGCCCAGAAAAAAATAAAAACAAAACAAAACTCTCATCATAATTGTTAAAGAAATTATCTACTAAATCTCGATGGAGAGTGGAGACACATGCTAGTTTTAGGAACACAGCACTTATCTCATTATCTGAATGCATCTCAAGGCATGCTCCTTGTGAAACTGTGAGAACTTCTATCATTAACAGACGTGTACCATGCCCTGATATATGGTTAAACCGCTTGCAGTGCACTGTCAGATGTACAGGATGGCAGCTGTATGTGCTGTGACCAAATAAACCCCACACTGAAACCTTTCAGAATTTTAGGACCTACAAGTACTGCATTCATATTAAAAGTAAAAAATTCCTAAGCTACACATGTTCTAGGTTTCCATTTGTTAGATACAACATACCTTTGGAAGTAGGCGCCTAAAAAGATATGCCTTCTACTTGCTTCTCTGTCTGGCTCTTCGAAAAGAAGGCCTTTGGAGCAGGAAATGCAAAGGGCAGCTCATTTCTTAACACTGACTCTGCATCAACATTCTCTGTGTTTGCACGCTTCTTAGATGCCACTTTTCTTGTCACTGGAGTTGACAGTGTGAATTCCATATCACCCAGTTGAGTATCATGCCTCGAATGGTGCCAGAGACGGAACAAAAGGTTTTCTGATCACAGCCGGAGAAGTTACTGTCAAAGAAATTCTAACAGCTGAGAAGGTCAGACACAATGCTTATAAAAATATCATACATTATTTGGCTATTGAACAAAACAGTTGAAAACTCTGATTCTCTCCTAGAATAAGTTCGTTTCTTATAGACTGTCAAACACCATTTTTTTATTTGTTCATCTCAATTCTCCATTGAGGATTAACCCTCACCAGCTTATCTAAACATAAATATGAATTATCACTTGGTTTAGTTAAAAATTTGAATAATATCACAGTGGATTTTGTTGTCCAACACAGTAAGATTGAATTTCTTTCGGTACCTTTCAACCTCTGCCTACCTCCAGCCTAACTCCAGAATCTTATTAACTGTGCCTTATCGCTTCCCATTGTGTTTTAAAATCCTCACTGACTCCTTTACTTGTTCCCTTGCTTGCTGTTTCTGTGCAAACCAAACACTGGAGTTAGGGATCACGTCAAACCAACCATGGCCTACAGGTAGAAGGCAACAAAATTTATGCTTAACATACTTCTTTGCTCTATCTTTATCTTCCTTTGGTCAAGGTCCACTAGATACTTAAATATGGAGTAAGCACTAGATACAATGAGAAGCAGATTTCTAGATTAAGAGCTGTATTTTTTCTGTAAGAAACTAGCTGTACATCTTCACACACCTGCTTTGTTTTCTGAGTATTTAGATCGAGTGGAGATTCTTCAAACACTGAAGCTACATCAGAAAATTCCATGGATCCAAACGCATCTGGCACATGGCTGCAGTCTGGCACATCTTCATATGCCAGAGCCTTTTCAGACAGAAATGTTCCACCGAGATTCTTTTGCAGAATTAGAAGGAAGATTTCATCAGAAGATTTCACCACTAAAGTCTAAATAAGATTGGTTTGCAAGTTCCAAACTATGGCTAACAGCTAATGGAAGTCCACAGGCCAGCAGCAACAACTTTTATATTATGTTCTTAATATTCTAATTGTTGATATGACGTTCATATAAAGAGCAGAAGGGAAATTACTCTTAGAGCTCAAGTCATCTTTCACAGCCTGCGTCAACAAGAGCAGCACCTCATAGCCTTTGGTTTCAAGACCTGGACCACAAGCTAGCTAATGATTTTACACAGAATTCCAGAGTTCAAGTCACTGTTTACATTAGGGCTGAAATTGTACTGAAAGCCTTCAAGTTCATCACACTTAATTATCACTGGCACCACACATAACTCCACGTTACATATGTGATCACACGCAACCTGGCAACTTCAGACAATTCCCAAAGCACTCCACTTGCACTTGGCTACTAAAGTACAGAAAAAGGAATTAACATCAGAAATAGCTGCAGTCAAAACCATCTAAGAATCCAAGTCTCCAGGAAACAAGGAAAGCAAATCCTCTCCAGGACTGTGTTCTAAAAGGAAACAGATCAGAAAGGTGAGTTCTTCCCCCCTTTGACCACCCACTCATGTAACGTCCATGTCATTTCTAAGTATGCTGCCCAGACCAAGACTGAGGATGCTTCAGAAGAAGACCTTCCCTGCTAAGCCAAACAGAACAAGTAAGGTACCAAAATATGTAGAGCCAAACGAGGAAAGGTGCTCTAAGAAGGTAAGCATCACAAGAGACCAACAGGAATACTTACACAATCCAAACAATGCACAGTTTCTGTTCCACAAGCTGCCAAGAGGAATGTGTGCAGTACTCACAGCGCACCATGTACACTGCTTACTGCAGTCATACTGCTTCGTAGGACCAGCCCAACTTACTAAAACACTTTAATGAGCAATCCGAACTGTCTGGATCAGCACGGTTCACTTGGAAGGGACCTTCACAGATAAACCTGAAGAGGTGAGGCGACTGCACTATCTAAACCTTAAAGCATATAGGACCTTAAAGCATAAGCTTAAAGCACAGAAGCATGACCAGCAGGTCGAGGGAGGTGGTGCTGCCCCTCCACACTCCTCTCATTGAAACCCCATCTGGAGCACTGCACGCAGTTCTGGAGCCCTCAACACAAGAAGGACTTGGAGATGTTCAGGCAGGTCCAGAGGAGGGCCATGAAGGTGATCAGAGAGGGCTGAAAGCACCTCTACTATGTGCACAGGCTGAGAGAGATGGGGCTCTTCAGCCTGGAGAAGACTCCAAGGAGACCTTAGAGTGGCCTTCCAGTATCTGAAGAGGGCCTACAGGGAAGGCTGGGGAGGGACTTTTCATAAGGGCAGGTAGCAACAGAATGAGGGGAAATGGCTTTACATGGGAAGAAGGTAGATTAGGATTGGATATTAGGAAGAAATGCTTTACTGTGGGTGTGGTGAGACACTGGAGCAGGTTGCCCAGCAAGGCTCCAATATGATTGCTTTGCAAGTTCCAAACTATGGCTAACAGCTAATGGAAGTCCTCAGTCCAGCAGCACAAAATTTTATATTATCTTCTTAATATTCTAATTGTGGATTTGACGTTCATATAAAGAGCAGAAGGGAAATTACTCTTAGAGCTCAAGTCATCTTTCACAGCCTGCGTCAACAAGAGCAGCACCTCACAGCCTTTGGTTTGAAGACCCGGACCACAAGCTAGCTAATGATTTTACACAGAATTCCAGAGTTCAAGTCATTGTTTATGTTAGGGCTGCAATTCTACTGAAAGCCTTCCAGTTCATCACACTTCATTATCGATGGCACCACAGATACCTCACAAAGAAGCATTATGACACCACAAAGGGGCATTATGACGACAGAAAGGGCATTATGACATCACAAAGGGCATTATGAATCACAAAGGAGCATTATGACATCACAAAGGAGCATTATGATGTCTCAAAGGGCATTATGACGTCACAAAGGGCGTTATGACGTCACAAAGTAGCATTATGAAATCACAAAGAAGCATTATGACACCACAAAGAAGCATTATGACATCACAAAGGGGAATTATGACGTCAAAAAGGGTCATTATGACGTCTGAAAGGGGCATTGTGATGTCACAAAGGGGTGTTATGACATCACAAAGGGGTATTGTGACATCACAAAAGAGCATTAAGACATCACAAAGGGGAATTAAGACGTCACAAAGGGCATTATGACGTCACAAAGAGGCATTATCACGTCACAAAGAGGCATTATGAAAACAAAGGAGCCTTATGACGTCTCAAATGGCATTATGACATCACAAAGGGCATTATGACGTCACAAAGGGGCATTGAGACATCACAATGGGTCATTATGACGTCAGAAAGGGGCATTATGGCATCAGAAAGGTGCATTATGATGTCACAAAGGGTGTTATGATGTCACAAAGGGGCATTATGATGTCACAAAGGGGCGCTGGGAAAAGATCTCTGTGTGGAGATTGCTTCTACTAGAGGTAGTTCTATAAGACTGTTATATAGAGCTGTGCAGGGGCTGTAAATCTGTCTGCAGAGGGTGATGATCAGTTCCAAGTGTCTGCAGTCAATGCTCATGGACAGAGCCCATCCAACCTGGCCTTGAATGCCTGCAGGCCTTGAATGGGGCATCCACAGCCTCCTTGGGCAACCTGTTCCAGTGTGTCACCACCCTCTGAGCAAAAAACATCTACCTAAGATCCAACCTATACCTCCCCAGTCTCAGTTTTAAACCATTCCCCCTTGTCCTATCATTATCCACCCTCATAAACAGCCATTCCCCCTCCTGTTTATACGCTCCCTTCAAGTACTCAAAGGCCACAATGAGGTCTCCCCACAGCCTTCCATTCTCCAGGCTAAACAAGCCCAGATCCCTCCACCTTTCCTCATAGGAGAGCTGCTCCAGCCCTCTGATCATCACAGTGGCCCTCCTCTGGACCCCCCCCAACAGCTCCACATCCTTCCCAGGCCTGGACACAGTGCTGCAAATATGGCCTCACAAGAGCTGAGCAGGAGTGGACAATCACCTCCCTCTCCTGCTGGCCACCCCTTTTTCAGTGCAGCCCAGAACACACATGGATCTATCTTTTCCATACGGATATTCCCATCTGTGTACATATATATACCACACCTACACCCCCACAATCTGCTACAACTCCATAGAATTTTCAAGGTTGGAAAAGACCTGGATGATTTTATGATCTTATGATCTCAGATCTTATGATATGGATGATCTTATGATCATCCAGTCCAACCATCACCAATACTTCCCAGTTAAATCACATCCCTCAACACAACACCCAAACTTTTTGTGAACTTCCCAGGGTTGGTGACTCTACATGAGAGAAAAGGGCACTCAGATAAGGGATTCTGCATTTGCTATTAGCAGAGGTGGGATGAGACCGAGCACTGCCCCAGTTCCTGGGATAACGCAGAAGGGCTGAGACCTTCCAGCTGCTTCCACCCAGGGTCACACAGCAAAGCCGACCCTGCAGGAGTCTGCATCATTCTTTGCATGGCATTGCTAAGAGGAAGATCCCCCCCCTACCCTTGGCTCTACACTCCAGCTGCTGTCTGCCATCTGTAAAGCCACCACAGCTCTGCTACTGGAGTTCCCATCTGCACAGTGACAGCTTGGTTTCTTCTTACTGTCAAAGCAGCCACAGCCTCAGTGCTTCTCAAATCTCCCCTTTTCAGCTGATTTCCTCTTTCTTGTGGCTGGGCAATTCCTCCCTCTCACAGTCATCCCTCTGCCCCACTCTGTGCCCACAGACCCAGAGAGGGCACACAGAGCCAGCCCTGTCCCAGCTGCTGCTGCTTCACATCTGACAGTCTCAGGAGCTGAGATCCAGGCCGAGACAGCAATGCCCAGACATGGTTTGTAGGACGTTTGTGATAGGAAATAGGGAGGCTTGTGATTAAACCTGCCCCCTAAGGAGGAAGGCAATGCTGCCTGCAGCCCCAGCAGGCATTACAAAACATCCCCATTTACAGGAGGGTTTTAAATAGCACAATTCAGGAACTACAACTGCACAAATTCCCGCATGCCCTGGAATAAGTTTGGGAATGGACATGGTTCTACCACCTGTGCAATGCCATAGAAATAACAACCATCCACCTGTAAACCTCCATCCTCTCCCCTGCTGCACAAAGGGAAGCTCAACAGCAGTGCACAAATGTCCCAGCAATGTCTGAGCACTGCTCTGTGCATCCCAACCTGCTCATCCCATCCACTCCTGGCTGGGCAGCAGGATTGGGGTGGCACATTGCAATGGGCACAGAGGAACATGGAAGCCCCACACATGTGAGGAAGGGGCTGGCTGTGCTCCACACTCACGTTATCAGACGTGATTTGCCCTTCTGTGGGGAGCCTCTGCTCTTTCCCAGCTCATCCTCCAGCGTCTGGGACTCCAGGATCTCATTCAGGCTGTTGTTGGCTGCGGGGCAGCTCCATGAAGAGCCTCCCCTCCACCGACCGGCACACAACAGCCGCTCCCGCGCACTGCGGCTCAGCCAATCGGAGCCGGCGGAGCTGCCGCTGCCCGATGGGACCCCCCCCCCCACATATTGACCCCCCAGACGAGGAAGAGGAGGAGGAGAACGATGAGGAGCTGCCGCAGGAGCTGACGTTGGGGCGGGGGGGCAACGCGGGGGGGGGTCGGCAGTGGGGGGTGGGGGAGGGGGTGGGGCAGCATTACCCCCGGACCCCGTGGACCCCCCCCAGCCAAAGTGCTGCTCTCCGACCCCCGCGGGCTCTTTGTGCAGCCGCTGCCCTCCAGTTATAGGACCCCCCCCCCCATATTGCGCTTTGCTCACCCCCACCTCCGGAACCCCCCCCCCACTCACCACATCGCCCCCTCCCCCCCCGGGTGGGGTTATGGGGGGTGGGGTGGGGTCGACGATGTGCTGTAAGCCGCGCCGGGGTCGTGTGACAAACCCCCCCCCCCATCAAGATGAATGGGGCGCTGTTGGGGGGGGGCTCAGCCGTAAGGATAAAGCGGGGGGGTTAATGACGGGGGGGGGCAGTGCTATAGGGAACGCAACTAATCTAAGCCCCCCCCCCCCACATTAACACCCCATTGTGTGTGGGGGTGGTGGGGGTGGGGCACACAATAACCCCCCCAAAGGCCAAACAGCCCCAACACCCCCCCTCAAAGCCGCTGACTTACGCTGTGCCCCCCCTGCATGAAGGGCCCCCCCCCATCGATTGAGCCCCCCCCAATCCCATCTATAGTTGAGAGCTATGCTTTTTGTAACCCCCCCCTTTTAAAGCCCCCCCCCCCCACAATGTTGTGCACGATGTGCTGCCCCCCATGAGCCCCTGACCCCCCCCCTTAAAAGATGGGGTGGGGGGGGTGGTCTCGGACCCCCCCTCCTTTAAACGATGGGGTGGGGGGACGGATTGTCACTGCCCCCCAACACCAAAATGGACACCCCCCTTTTAAAGGATGGGGTGGGGATGGGGGGGTGGGGGGTGAAGGTGATCTCGCCCCCCCCCCCATTAAAACGGACCCCCCACCCCTTTAAAGGATGGGTGGGGGTCGGTTACGGGCCCCCCCGGCGCTGTGTGTGTATGTGCCCCCCCCCCGTTTTGCTCCCCCCGTGGCGCAGTGTGCTGGGAAAGGATCTCTGTGTGGAGATTGCTTCTACTAGAGGTAGTTCTATAAGACTGTTATATAGAGCTGTGCAGGGCCTGTAAAGAGAGTTGAGGGGGACTCTAGTGGGCATATGGGGCTGTGGTGGGCAATAGGAGGACTAGGGGCTCTAGGGGGCTCTGAGGGTGTGTAGGGGTTGTGGATCAGGTTGGATCTTAGGAAGATGTTTTTCACTCAGAGGGTGGTGACGCACTGGAACAGGTTGCCCAAGGAGGCTGTGGATGCCCCATCCCTGCAGGCATTCAAGGCCAGGCTGGATGTGGCTCTGGGCAGCCTGGTCTGGTGGATGGCGTCCCTGCACATAGCAGGGGGTTGGAACTGGATGATTTTTGGGATCCTTTTCAACCCAGGCCATTCTATGACTGTACAGTTCCATAGTGGAACAAATATAATATGCTAACTATGTAAAACATGGAGTCAGACCTGTGTGATTTGTCCACACCAGGAGGTGATTAGAAAACAATTTGTAAGCTACAAAGCTGCTTGCTGGAAAGGAAAAGAAAATAAAACTACAAGAAAAAGGGAAATCATTTCTTCCTGAAAATAGGAAGAATTATAGATCTGACATGAAATTTGAGTGAAGCTCCTGATTTTATGAAGCTATTCCCATTATTTTCTTGGTGCTGTGTTTCCCAAATGAGTGGTTTCTGGCTCTGCTGCAGCACCAGTCTGCATGTGAACATCAACTCTGTTCACCATCTGGGAAGATTAGGACTTCCCTTCTCCTACCAGCACCACTGAATTACAGTTACTCAGTGGTTAAACAAAGGAATCCTTAAAGAAGGGTTTACAGCTGTCCTGTTGTCTGAAGTGCTTGGGGCATTCTGATGCTATTAAGCTCTATGTATTAACAAGTTAAAAAAGAAAAGGTAGGCATCTGATTGTTGTGACAGTTTCTAAGCGATTTGGAAAGCTGTACCACCCAACCACTCCTTCTATTTGATGGAGGTGACAAAGCTCAGTTTAATTTCTGACTGCTGTTTAAATTCTGAAGCTCGAGCTGGTTCCTGGAGCAGAAAAAGCTCGGAAGCTGTCCCTCCTACAAGCAGGCACCTCTGAGCAAAATATGACATCTCAGTTTCTGATGGTAAGGTCAGGAGATCTGATTCCAGCATCTAGCTTTTGGCTTAATACTGTGTTAGTGGGACCTTTGGCATCTAGCACTTAATGATCTTGAAGGTTTCTTCCAACCCAAGCCCTCCCATGATCCTATGATTCTGTGATTTCATTCAGGTTTATTGAGATGAGTTCTCCTGAATGTGCTGTTCTCCATATGATTATAATTGGAGTCCAGATGGGTGACTGAAACCAGACACCAAACTTTCTGATGGCCAAAATTAAATGAAATCAATCCTTTACTGTGTCAGTAGTCTGTAACTAGAGCCCATCAGGTAATTCCCAGCCTCCTGCCTGTATCAGTGGCTGCACACAGTGAAAAAGTCTGATGGGATTTTAACCTCTAAAATGTTCCAAAGCAACCAGAGGGTGAATATATTCACTATGTAAATACCTGCAGGAATAAGCTTGTCATGTATGTCCTCAGGTACCACAGTAGTTAATGGTGGGACTCAGTAGGTCATGCTGAAAGTTGAGTCTGCTGATTTTGAAGGTCTTTTGAAGGTCTTTTCCAGCCTACATGACCTTATGCTAATATTTCTGAAATTTATTTCTGTTCAGCTCCCAGAAAACCTCCCACCCAGCCCCCAACTGACCCCGTGGTGAAAAATAAAACAGAAACCTCAGTGACGCTGGCATGGTCCCCTCCGAAGATGCACCGCCCCATTCCAGTCGATGGCTACATTGTGGAATGCAAGAAACTAACTGGCTTCACCTGGGTGAGGTGCCACGAGTCTCATGTCCCCGTCCCAGAGTTCACGGTGAGCAATCTGTCTGAAGAGGCTGATGATCAGTTCCGAGTGTCTGCAGTCAATGCGCATGGACAGAGCCCGTCTCTGGAATTCCCAGGGAGCGTGCACCTTGGTAAGCACAAAAACCCCAATGGAAATGGGTCAGTGTGTGCTGAGCAGCTGTGTTGGTTCCCTAAAGATGCTTCCTTTGACTTTAAGGTTAGCAGTGCATTAACACACCAAAGGCTTTCCTTTATTCCTAGTTCTCCTATCTCCTATCAACCTCCAGCTACCACTAAAGTGATACGAGTTGTTTCTGTGACAGAGACATGAATATCCTTATCTTTTGATATCTCACATGTGCAAGAGGCAGAACTTTCTGTAACAGATCTTAAGCACAGAAGTGCTTCTTCTAGCACTCATGCAAAGGGAGAAGTAGAAATGTACCTATGATTTAATCTTCCATCTCTAAATGAGATACCAGACTTGCATCTAAAGAGCATTAAGACATACATGTTCTTCCTCAGACCCAGTCCTGGCTGTGAAATCCCCCCTAACAACTGGTGAAGCTGTACCTGGAGGGGATGCCATGTTTACTATTGACCTTACAACAACGTGCAAGCATGCCAGCTGATGAATGTCTGCAGTTCACAGCTATTGGCCAGTGCATTCAGTCACCAGGTTTACCACTGCATGACCATAGAGCAGTACTTTCAGCTGCAGGTTCAGACAGCCTTTCTGATTGCACTGGAATAGTTTAGAAGTAGGGGAGCAATCATTCCAATAATATCTCTATCAATCAGCTTTGCATGACAAAGTAGAACAAATAAACATTCATGATGGGAGGACCTGTTTGTCATTGGGTGGAAACCTCTGCAGAAGCATGTTTAGAGCATTATTAATCAGTAGAAGGAGATGTTTGGTTGATTTTTACTTAGTAAATCCAGCAAGAAGACCAAATGAAATATCGTGAATTGCTCAGCACTGACACAATGATGAGTGCAGGAACAGAAGGTGATACTTTTTCAGAGATGTTGCAGCAAACATTGACCACGTTAGCCTGATATAAATTGAAATAACGAGGCCTTTGCTCCTGACAGGTGCTGCAGTGAGATTTACCAAGAAGAGCAAAGATGTAGAAAAGATCTGCGCTTGGCTGCGTGAGGAAGCCAAACTGCAGGCTGAGCTTTCAGACACAGGCGCTACTGTGGAGTGGATGAAGGATGGGAAGGAGCTCAAGGCCAGTGAAAATTATGAACTGCAAATTGTGGGGAAGAAACACACCCTGAAAATTCACAACGACTCAATGGATGATGCTGCAAGTTATCAGTGCATCTGTGAGGGGGATAAAATGCTCTATCAGCTTTCAGTGAAAGGTATGTGACAGTCTGGGCTGTCCTCTTCCTGCCCAGGGCCAGCAGACTGCATTCACCTGACTCCCCGACAGTCCAGCTGTTGTCAGACAGCATCTGGGGTGTTTTCAGTGGCTGTTTTGACTTGAACTGGCCAATCTGCTTTGTAGAGCCATTTGATTTCTGTGTTCTGTCCTGTGATTCGTCCCTAAGATATAGAGGAAATCAAGGGAAAGACAGGAAAAAGAGCATCCCAGCCTTCCTGCTCTTCTGTCAGGGTGGCCACAAGAGATGATGTCAACATCTCTTTTTGTAGCAGTGATCCCAAATGTAGAAAACACCTGTGAAGAGTCACAGGGACTAAATTGATGGAGAGCAGAACTTCCTGCCAAGGCTTGTCAGCTAGTCTTAATTTTGCTTTTCTTCTCTCTCTTTGTCATGTTAGCATAATATTTCATACTGGCAGGTCTGCCCATAGAATTAACTGGCACAGGCTGCCCAGGTAGGTGGTGGGATCCCTGGAGGTGTTCAGGAGCTGTCGAGATGTGGCCCTGATGGATGTTATCAGGGGGCATGGTGGGGTGGGTTGGGGTTGGAATCAAAGGAGGACCCCCATGTATTTCATCGGGAAGCACTACTGGTAATAAGACCTTTGGAGCAAATCCTGGTAGGGCCACGCTCAGCTGGTCCAGTCTGGAGGCTGTTTCTCCTTACTGCAGTATCTGCAGTGAAAACCAGCAGCTGCTTTTGTGTGGTTGGGCTCACATCCAGCAGTGGTGACGGGACTACAATGATAAGAGACAGTTCCTGAAAAAATGAATGAAATTTGACTGTATGATAGGATGGAGTTAAATGTATTGACAGGATCTCAGTCATCCCAGTGTCCATCAGCTGGCTCTCGAGCTCCTAAATACAGGCATTCTGTAGAACGTTGTTGAATTTGTATTATACATGCGTGTTCTTGGAACTGCAGAACAAATGCATGCATAATCCAGACTTTGATTTTAGCAGCTCTGACTGCGCTGTCTCAACAGACCCAACTCAGTTGTGTGCGCTGTTTTGAAATGATATGTTAACAAGAAGTTGGAAAACAAGCTCAATTACCCTCAGTAAAATAGGACCGTGGACTTAGGCTTGAACTTTTGGCTAAGACAGTGGTGAGATTTTGAATCTTTGAAGTCAATTATTCCACTGTGTGTTAATAAGGGCCAGTTTTATCATCTAACTTTTGCACTCCAATTAATTTCCATAAAGGAATTCTTTTTTTTCTTTTTTCTTTTCAGTCCTAAGTGATATCTCTATCTTTTAGGCTTGATTTGTTTGCCAGGGGGTTACAGTGCAGTAATAGATACCCCCTCCATTGATTTCCTTCTAGTTTGCTTGTTCCAATTCTTTCCTCAGTTTTCCTATTTTAGACATTTTCTTGAAGCCTTGGGCTTCTTCCTTTGGCTCTGTCCCCTGTACAGTGTACGTCCTTCAACTTGTGGAGATAAGGTAATCTGGTACGTGGTTTATAAAAGCTGCCAATTTGCCAGCTTCTGAATTAGAATCTAGCAATTAGAACTAGGATTAAACGTGCACGTTTGATCTTATGATAAATGAATGCCTCATGGTCACCAATGTCCCTGCAGTTCTTTACCATCATATGTATTTTGTGTCTTCATATTTTGTTTCAGCACTGGCAAACTTCGTAATCAAAGAGACAAGTGGAGGAGTAATCAGGGCCGTTGCTGGAAAACAAGCTGAATTTGTTTCTGAGACCTCTGAAGCCAATGTCATGGTGAAGTGGTACAAAAATGGCAAAGAAATCAAGACCAGTAAGAAATTCACAATGGAAGATAAAGGGAAACTGCATAAGCTTGTGGCTTCAGCTGTAACGAAAGAAGACGAGGGAACATACATCTACACAATTGGAGATGACACTCTGATTTTTGATTGGAAAGTCTCAGGTAAGTTTGTGAGGCAAACATAGGATCACAATCCATGTAAAGCACTTCAGACTTAATTCATTTTATTTGTCCAACGCTGTGGGTTTCCAGTATTTAGGACAAAGATTGCATAGCTCTATTGAAGCAATTCTGACCTTCCTGTTGTCCCTATGCAAATCCACAGTATGAGCAAATAATGTAACTGTGTTGTGATGAATTCAAGACAGCCTTAGCTCCAGCTGGGGCTGGAGTCACGACTTGAGCCCTGACATCTGGGCTTCATTCATCTAGTTCATGTATTGCCTCAGCACTTACATCATCTTTAAACCTATGACTGAAATGGTCCTAAGTTATTAGCATGGGAATCCTGTCTCCTCTTTGGACAAATTAAACTCCACATTTGGAGAGTTGAGTGTCTCCTGCTGTACCCGAAGGACATTGTGATCTCTGAGGTGTCTCCCTGAGGTGCTGTAAGCACAGCCATTAGCTCATAGTGCAAGTAAAGCGCTGTTAGGTCAAGCCTGGAGGAGTAATGCTTGTCACTGACATGTTCCTGTTCAGGGTGGAGCTGGAGGGTAAAATAACACAAGAAATTGTCATTGAAATTCAATATCTGTGAAATTCAGCTGGTTGCATTCACAGAACCTGGCGTTAAGATCTGTTTTCTGTTTTATATCTTGAGCCTATTTTCCATAACCCAGTCCTCATTTATGAACTGAAGCTCTACTGAAAGCCTTTCGCTGTGTATGCTCATGCTGCAGTGCAGCGCTTGTGACCTTTAACAGCACATTCACGTTCCTCTGATCACAGGATCCTTACGGTTGATTAAGACCCTCTAGTCTGACTGCTCACCCATCACCACCGTGATGCTCACCATCAGCTTAGCTAAAAACTCAGCAGAGATGATAGATCAAGCACAACACTGGATTTGGGGTGGCTAGAGATTCCTAAGATATTGAAGGATTGCTTGCAGGTGGTGTTGGTTCAGGTATTCACCCTGCATCCCACCTGCTGTTCTGTTTGGTTGAGAATCATGCATTCTGCAATTTCACTTTGTAATTCAAAGACCCTGGCTTTATCTGTTGAAAAACTGATCTAAAACAAGCCAAGAAGACTCCGTTGGAACTGGTTGATGCAGAACAAAGGCATCCCCAAAGGACAAGTTGCACTGTTTGATGAACATTATTGGATGAGAGCTAAGCTAAGATTTAAAAAGTTCTGGGGCTGTCTCTGAGCATCAAATACAGAGGAAGCCTGCATGATTCCCTGAGAATGGATACCTCCTACTTTGGTGTAGGGTTAAGGGAACACTAGCAGTAACTCCTATCACAAAATGTCGCATGGCTCAGACAAAATGCCATCAAGAGGGCTTAATTAGGAGCACCAAATGGTCGCAAGATGGTCTTAGGGCAGGGAAGTAATCTATCTATGTGATATTGATTGATGCTATTAGTTCTTAACAGCTTGACTCTAGAAGGACTGTTGTTCTTTGGTCACCTAGTTATAAAAGAATAAATGGCTCCTGTCTATTACAATTTTTAACGCATTTTTTGTTCACTGATGCCATAAATGTTCCTGGCATAGTAATTGGCCTTGGTATATTCAGTGACTGAAAGCAACAGTTGTTGCTCTAAGAAATGCAGTACAAAGCTAGGTCTGTCTGTAGCTGACAGCCATCAGCTTGCTCCTCAGGCAGGTTCTGTCTGTGTATGGGAGATCACAATGTGAACCACTGATTGATCAGCTGAGGCAAGTGTGGGGTCAGCTGTGGGAGCACAGGTGAAAGTTATGGAGCTGTGCTCCCTGGAGGGGTGGAGTTCGACTCCACCTCCTCTGAGACCTCATTTAAGGGCTGACCCTCACTGAGGCAGCATCTCTTGGAGATTGCTCACCAGGGAGGATCACCTCAGCTCTGGTGAGTTCCCTTTTCCTTATATCTTCTGTATTTCTACCATTTTACTTGTAATTGCTATCCTTGTTAATACCAGCATAGTTATTGCCAATACATTTGGCAAGCCAGGCAGGAGCCACTGACTTGGCATCTAGAAATATAAGGAAAAAAAGAAGTCCTTTGTGTGGAAAATCTTTAATTGGTACAAGGGGGAGAAGACCACCCCCTTAGGGACATGCCTTCCTGGACAAATTCCAGGTTTTGAGGTGTCCCCATATTACCAATTAGCAACAATTATTGAACAATGGGGCCCTTTAAGAGTACCAAATAACATGGACGCCTATTGTCTAACTGATTACTTTCTAGGACTACAAAAAGATATCTTAATTACAAAAGAAAAGCGAATGGCTGCATCTATGGCAGCCTGGCCATTATTAAATGCTTTAAATCGGGCAGAGATAAAATCAAACAACATTGCACATGAAAATGAATTGTTAAAGGCCCGTATTGAAAAATTGGAGGGTGAGATCAATCTATTGACAGGAAAAAAAATGTCATTTTCTTCCTCCAACCCTCAAATTAGATACATTTCATTTAATGACGATCAAGATCCTGAAGAAATGAATCAAAATAAGATCACTAAATCTGATCTAGAAAAACCATCTGAGACGGACTCACTAGAAGTCCGTCCAGTAATAACTCAAAAAACAAAGAAAATTCAAGATCGACCAGCAGGAGTGCCTCCTGATCAATGGCCCCCTGCCGAATCTGTTTTACATGTAACAGCCCGTCCATATACGCCTACTGAACTCATGGACCTAGTGCAACGATTTAGGCAAAGGCCAAGGGAAAGTGTTCCGGCTTGGTTATTACGGTTATGGGATTCAGGGGCAGATAGTGTACTGGTTAGTGGCCCCGAAGTATCTAAGTTGGCCACAATAACAGTACATCCTGCCCTTCGGCAGAGACTGTATGCTGGGACTCAGTTCCCTGAAGAAAACCATTCAATTGTAGAATGGATAATGGCTGCTTGCCGCATGGTGTGGACAAATAAAACTGACATGCCAGTAAACACAGGGATGTGGTCTTCTATGGAAGACCTTCAAAATTATATACGTGAATTAGGTATGAGAGAGGCTATCTACGAAGACACATTCGATAGCCCTGATATGGTTAAATTTTCTGCGGGAATGAGGGACCTAATTTTACAGTAAGCACCCTCTCATATGTATGGAACCTTGGTTTCCATACTTAATCCAGTAGTATCCGCAGAGGCAGTAGTCCAACAAGCCGTCCAATTGGTAGCAGACCTCGGAGAAACTGAGCGTTTACGAGCTAAGCGCAATATCAGGGTGATTGAGGATGCCGAGGCTTTTCCAATAGTGCGAGCCAGAAGATCGGCCCCGCGAACTTCTCGGGCAGGACCTGTTAGGGTATCCCGGAAACAAATGTTTAATGATCTGCTCCGGGCAGGCGTTCAGTTTTCAAAAATTGATGGGCAGCCCAATCAGGTTCTCCTTCAGTTGTGGAAGCAACTGAAGGATGAACAAAAATTTCAGAATAAACCCAAAAGGCCAGGGATAAGATTTATAGAGCGGCGACCAACAACAACATGGAATTTAGAAGATTTTATAGTTCCAAATAGGAAAAAGAAGCCACCTCAGGTGCCTCGGGTTATGACACCGGAGGTATCGGAGGTAAAAGACTTGAATCTGGCTCAGTTCATGGCTTGACGAGGGATGTCAGTCCTCCTAGGGCCTCTAGACGGGACCGGAGGCCCTATGTGGAACTGACGATATACTGGTCCCGAAAGAATATACAGAAGGTTATGGCCCTAGTTGATACCGGGGCAGAGACATCTATAATATATGGAGACCCAACTAAATTTAAAGGTAATAGAGTGATGATTGGAGGTTTTGGGGGACAAACCATTCCGGTCACCCAAACCTGGGTAAAACTGGGGGTCGGGCGTCTTCCACCACGGGAGTACAAGGTATCCATTGCCCCAATTCCAGAGTATATATTAGGAATTGATATCCTGTGGGGTCTGGCTCTCCATACAACAGTGGGAGAGTTCCGATTGCGGCAGAGATGCATTAGTATCCGGGCAATCCAGACAATATTGAGAGGCCATGCAAAACATGAGCCTATTTGTTTGCCGAAGCCACGCCGGATTACTAATGTGAAACAGTACAGACTCCCGGGTGGGCAGGATGAAATAACAAAGATGGTGCAGGAATTAGAAAGAGTGGGTATTATAAGGCCTGCACATAGCCCATATAACTCCCCAATATGGCCAGTGCGAAAACTGGATGGAACATGGAGGATGACAGTAGACTATAGGGAATTAAATAAGGTCACGCCACCTGTTCATGCGGCTGTACCCAATATTGCCTCCCTAATGGACACACTAAGCAGGGAAATCAAAACATATCACTGTGTCTTGGATTTGGCGAATGCATTCTTCAGTATTCCAATCAGTGAAGAATCGCAAGATCAGTTTGCATTTACATGGGAAGGGAGGCAATGGACTTTCCAGGTCCTACCCCAAGGGTACGTACATTCGCCCACTTTTTGTCATAATTTAGTGGCACGTGATCTGGCTAAGTGGGAAAAGCCAAATAATGTCAATTTATATCATTATATTGATGACCTCCTGTTAACATCCGATTCGTTAGAGGCAGTGAGACAAGCAGCAGATTTGTTGATAGCTTACCTGCAGAAAAGAGGGTGGGCTATAAACCCACAGAAGGTGCAAGGTCCGGGGCTATCTGTAAAATTCCTGGGAGTAATTTGGTCCGGGAAAACCAAAGTACTACCCAGTGCGGTAGTAGATAAAGTCCAAGCGTTTCCAGTCCCTACAACATCAAAACAATTGCAAGAATGTTTGGGTATATTGGGGTATTGGCGCTCCTTTATACCTCATTTAGCTCAGCTATTAAGGCCATTATACAAGCTTACAAAGAAGGGTCAATCATGGAATTGGGGAAAGATAGAACAGGATGCTTTCCAACAGGCAAAACTGGCAGTTAAACAAGCTCAGGCGTTGGGTATATTTGATCCGACCCTCCCAGCTGAACTAGATGTTCATGTTACTCAAGATGGTTTTGGCTGGGGCCTGTGGCAACGCCAGAGTTCTGTTCGAACCCGCATTGGATTCTGGTCTCAGGTTTGGCACGGAGCAGAAGAACGATATAGCATGATTGAGAAACAGTTATTGGCTGCCTATTCGGCATTACAAGCAGTAGAGCCGATAACGCAAACAGCAGAGGTCATAGTTAAGACTTCATTACCAATCCAGGGGTGGGTGAGAGATTTGACTCACCTTCCTAAGACGGGGGTGGCCCAAGCACAAACGGTGGCACGATGGGTCGCCTATCTAAGCCAGAGAAGCAGTCTGTCTTCATCTCCACTTAAAGAAGAACTACAGAAGATCCTAGGCCCAGTGACGTATCACAGTGATACATCAAAAGAACCGATGGTTGCTCCACCAGAGAAGAGTCCCGTTCAGGAAGGAAGATATCCTATTCCTGAAGATGCCTGGTATACGGATGGGTCCAGCAGAGGCAACCCGAGCAAGTGGCGAGCAATAGCATATACCATCCCTCTACTGAGACCATCTGGTTTGATGAGGGGGATGGTCAAAGCAGCCAATGGGCAGAATTGCGAGCTGTGTGGATGGTTATAACTAAAGAACCTGGTGACAGCGTCCTGAACATCAGTACAGATAGTTGGGCTGTGTACCGGGGGCTCACTCTGTGGATTACGCAATGGGCTACCCAGGAATGGACTATCCACGCCCGACCGATTTGGGGTAAAGACATGTGGGTAGACATTTGGAATACGGTCAAACACAGGACAGTATGTGTCTACCATGTCTCTGGTCATCAACCCTTGCAGTCACCAGGAAATGATGAAGCTGACACACTGGCCCGAATCCGATGGATTGAGAATTCACAATCTGAAAATATTGCCCGTTGGTTACATCAGAAGCTACGGCATGCTGGACAGAAGATAATGTGGGCAGCTGCTAAAGCATGGGGGCTGCCTGTACAACTATCTGATATCGTTCAAGCATGTCAGGATTGCGATGCTTGCTCAAAGATGAGACCGAGACCGTTGCCTGAAACAACATCCCACATTGCTAGAGGATATAGTCCTCTTCAGAGATGGCAGGTCGACTACATTGGGCCCCTCCCTCGGTCTGAGGGGGCGAGATATGCCCTGACCTGCGTTGACACTGTAAGTGGACTGCTGCAAGCCTATCCTGTACCAAAGGCAAATCAAGCATACACAATTAAGGCACTTACTAAACTGATGTCTGCATACGGGACACCTCAAGTTATCGAGAGTGACCAAGGGACTCACTTCACTGGAGCGATGATACAGCGCTGGGCAGAAGAAAACAACATTGAATGGCGATTCCACCTGCCATATAACCCAACAGGGGCAGGCCTTATTGAACGTTATAGTGGTATCCTTAAGGCTGCCCTGAAAACAGACTCTCAGTCCCTGCAGGGGTGGACAAAAAGATTATATGAAACCGTGCGGGACCTGAATGAAAGACCTCGGGATGGCAGACCCAGTGCCCTGAAAATGTTACAAACTATATGGGCCTCCCCTCTTAGGATCCAAATTACAGGCACCGATAATAAGGTAAAACCGCAGGTTGGTACTGAAAATAATCTTCTGCTCCCTGCCCCTGAGAATTTAGAACCGGGAATCCATAAGATAAATTGGCCTTGGAAGGTGCAGGTAGGACCCAAATGGTGTGGCCTACTTGCACCTTGGGGGAGATTATTGGAGGTGGGAGGTTCAGTCACCCCCTCGGTGATAGGTACATGGCCTACTGACATCGTGGTCAATACTCCGGCCTTTTTTGCTAAAGGAACACCTATTATGTCCCTATGGCAGATCAAGACTCCTCCTCTGGTGCCAGATATAGTTATACAGCCACAGATATCTGGCCAGAGGGTATGGTATCGGAGGCCGGGACATAATCCAGTACAAGCAGAAGTATTGACCCAAGATAAGAATATGGCCTGTATCTTGCCCTGGAGGGCGGATCTTCCCCTCCTAGTACCCTTGAAACATCTATATTACTCCCCTTAAGATTGATTCTAAGCCTCTAGGACCATTACTCTGGACTGATGAAACGCAGACGGACCTGCACTTCAAGATGATTTGTCTCCGGTAACATCTATCAAGCACTGGCCCATGGAAGATCATAAACACCCATCCAATCATCATCATTTGAATAATATCAACATCTAATGCGACGGGAGATTGTATCAGCGTCGTGATTGGGTCTCTGTAATAAGGGGAACTCACCTAATCATTGGTTCATGTTGTGAAGGGGTGGAGTGTATGGGAGATCACAATGTGAACCACTGATTGATCAGCTGAGGCAAGTGTGGGGTCAGCTGTGGGAGCACAGGTGAAAGTTATGTAGCTGTGCTCCCTGGAGGGGTGGAGTTCGACTCCACCTCCTCTGAGACCTCATTTAAGGGCTGACCCTCACTGAGGCAGCATCTCTTGGAGATCGCTCACCAGGGAGGATCGCCTCAGCTCTGGTGAGTTCCCTTTTCCTTATATCTTCTGTATTTCTACCATTTTGCTTGTAATTGCTATCCTTGTTAATACCAGCATAGTTATTGCCAATACAGTCTGGATGGAATGAAGGGCATGAAATACTGATGTGCTCATCAAACGCTGCTTGTTAGCTTAGAGACAAGGTGTTGAATTGGTTTGTTCATGTATTGCAAACAGGTTACTTAGCTGCCTTCATTTTAGCTTCAGAAGAACATGTGCAGAATACAGAATTGATTAGAAGAAATAAGAACTGTCTGCATAGAACTTACTCTTTCCTTACACAGGAGAATCAAGCACACGTTTGTATGTGAGTACCTCCAGAGGTGAAACTTGATCCCCCAGATGTAATGAGCAGAGACATTACAATCAGTTCTAACTGTATCTTAATGCTGTGCTGAATAAGCCTGAGTCAGGATGTAAACCACTTTCTCTTTTTCTCTTCAGATGAAGCCATTAATTTTGTCAGCAAGTCCAAAACGACTCCAGAAATATCAGTCAGTCCTTCTGAAGACCTGGAGCTGGTGTGTGAGGTGTCAGCTGCAAGCGGAGCTGTCGTATAGAAGAAAGATCAAATAGAGGTGAAGCAGGACCAGAGGACAACCATCATCTCCCAGGGGACGCACCGCAAGCTCATGGTCAAAAATGTGACCCTGAAAGACCAAGGGAGCTACAGCTGTGAAACAAAAGATGACAAAGCAACATTCCAAGTGAAAGTCAGAGGTGAGAAAATGCTTGGAATCCCAGAGATAAAGGAACACTTCATTTTGTGTGTCTTGCATTTGGAGGATCAACTTACAGCCTCTCTGGTGCAAAACATTTTGGCTATAGGACTTTCTTTGTCATCTAGTGTCATAGCAACACTTTTCTACATGTGCTTTTCCATCCAGGAATGAATTACTGCAACAAACAATAGGCAAGGAGGGTAACTTGTGCAGCTCTTGTAGTCAGCTGGTGTCTGCAGGGTTACAGTGCAAGAGCACACCAGGCATGCACGGAGTGAGAAAAGGGGAGGTGTTTGATGAGATCTGGTTACAAAATTTGAATGACACAATGAGGTGGAAAATGCCACTAATCAGACTCATAAATGGCCTGGGTTGCAAAGGCCCACAGTGCTCATCCAGTTCCAACCCCCTTCTTCCTATGTGCAGGGTTGCCAACCAGCAGCCCAGGCTGCCCAGAACCACATCCAGCCTGGCCTTGAATGCCTGCAGGGATGGAGCATCCACAGTCTCCTTGGGCAACCTGTTCTAGAGGGCCATTCCCTTCTGATTTACTGGAAATGTAGAGAGACATCAGAAGAAACAAAGAGAAGGGAGGAGGTTCAGCAGTGCATGCAGGTGTTCTAAATCTCATGTCCAAATCTGCTATCAGACTGCGAAATGTTTAGATTTATGATATGATATGAAATGATATGCCTATTCATTTCCCAAGGCAAAATAGAGGGGAAAGTATTTTCCTGTCTTAATGAGGCATCATGATGGTCCCTGTGAAGGGCAAGTATAATGAAAATGGGGAACTGGAGTAAGCTCTGCAGCAGACTACAGCAAAATGGTGTGACTGTTGTGATGTCCCTGCAGAGAAAGAAGACGTGTTTACAAACAAGGACAAGGTACAAAAGGAGGTGAAGGCTGCACTGACTCAAAATGCCACGCTGAGCTGCGAGGTGGCCCAGGAGAAGATGGAGGTGAAGTGGTACAAGGAGGGGAAACTGATCACCTCGAGCAAGAAGTTCAAGGTGGAGTCAGAGGGCAAACAGTGTCGGCTGGTGGTGATCCAGGTAGAGAAGAAAGATGCAGGGGAGTACAGCTGCGAGGCTGCTGGCCAGAAACTCACCTTCAAGATTCATGTCACAGGTGAGAGAGAACACATTTTGGCCTTTCATTCTAGAATGTTTTAGAAAACGGTCATTAGTTTGTAAGTTTTCCCTGCTATGCTTAAAATTTTTGGAGCTGAACTTTGGGGTGGTTAATTTCTGATGAGGAAATTGAACAAATTATTCTAAATACAGTTGTGAGGCAGCTCCATCTTTTAAAATCTTCAGGAATTTCCTTTTGCTGTGGGAATGAGGCCATAGACAAGAAAGTTCTGATTGCACTTCTCCATTCCCACGTGCCTGTACCACTAGAACAACTCTGCAATGCAGCTGCGTCTCAGGAAGTTTCAGAACAGGGGCTTTGTGTCAAGCACTAGGGGGTGTGCTCTATGTAACATGTTTTTGTCTTGGAAGGGCTCATTTAGCATGGGAGAGAATACTACAGGAATGTTTTGTATAAGTTGATGTTTTGAAGACATAAGTAAATGGCAGCTAGGGGACGAAAGAGTCATGAGAGTCATACAAGAAGCATCACAGAATGCCTTTTGTTGGAAGGGACCTGGAGGATCATCCAGTTCCAATCTCTGTCCTGGAAAGGAACACATTCTTTGAGACTAGGTTGCTCTAACACCCATCCAGCCTAGACTTGAATGTTTTCAGGGATGGGGCATCCATAAATTGCACAACTTCTCTCCACATCATTCTCTTGGGGCATCAGACTGGGAGAACTGATTCATTTTTCTGACTCCTTCCCCAAAACCTGCTCTTCTTTCAAGAGGCCAAACTAATGTATCTCTCTCTTTTCAGAGCCAGAATTTGTATTTACAAACAAGGAGAAGGTACAGAAGGTGGTGAAGGCTGCAACAACAGAAAAATGCCACGCTGAGCTGCGAGGTGGCCCAGGAGAAGATGGAGGTTGTCATCAATTTATAAGCAATGAGCCAATAATGTTCCAATTATAAACTTTTATTAATTGTAGCGGGTAAAACTAAAAGGCAATTCAGCGCTGGGCGACAGGGGGATTATTGTTCCTCCAACTGCCGCGCCGTCCCGTCCCTTGCAACTTCTTTTGTATTGTCCATCCCGAGCGTATTGTCCTTTAATTGGTCGGTTGTGATCGTGCGACTTGGTGTGTCGTTCCTTGGTTGGTCCTTCCGTGGAACTTTGTATCCATCGGGGCGCGCTTTGCCTGTAACTACGCAGAGTACACAATCTACCCATAAAATTAGAGTGTTCTGCAACCTTTGTGGCCTCCATATTCCACCATTATATCCCGGTCCTAATGAACAAGCACTCCACCACAATGCTACCACATCCCGGTCTTAATGAGCAAACATTTTATCACAGAGGTCAAGTGATAAAAGGAGGGGAAACTGATCACCTCAAGCAAGAAGTTCAAGGTAGAGTCAGAGGGCAAACAGCGTCGGCTGGTGGTGAGCCAGGTGGAGAAGAAAGATGCAGGGGAGTACAGCTGCGAGGCTGCTGGCCAGAAACTCACCTTCAAGATTCATGTCACAGGTAAGACAGGTGTTGTATGAAATACAGCAGAGAACAGTAAAGTAAAATCTAGTTTCTATTATACTGCACCTGGATCACTGTAGTCTGTGCTGAGGTTTTTTCCCTAGACTTGATTGCCTGGGTTTGTAGAAAGTATTTGGTTTCAGTATGACACAAAGACCTGTTTCAGTCTGTCTGTAGAGCAATAATTAGTAATATATGTACAGTGGAAGCAATATTCAAGATATTATTCAAATCTCTCCTGTGCCTGAGATCCCAAACTGTAATTCTTGTTCACCTAAACATTTGACTAAGATAAGTATGTGCAGTGAGGCTGGAGTGCATGTTGTACGTGCAGCCTTTCATGGCAGGAGAAGCAGGAACTTCTCCTAGTAGTACACTGCCTTTTTACTATGCCTTTATGTTGGAGGCTGCATCTGGATAGGTGAGTCTGCTACTCACAGTAAGAGACCTGGTAGAGCTGACTATTGCCAGAGCTCAAAGTAAGATAGATATCTGCAAATCACACACAAAGAACAAAGGACTGCGTTGGTGAGCATATTTCCTTTGTGCCTTTGACAGTCACAGTTGTGGCAATGGTAGAGGCCATGAGGAGTCTGTTCAGGAAGCCAGGAGTACTGTTCTGGGTCATGAAAAGGCAGCCAGTGGTTTGACTATCACATGTTTATGTGTTTTGATGTTTCACAGTGGGTCTTAAGTAAAAGGAACTCAGGTTTTGGTTGCCTGCAGGACAGATGTTCTTTTGGGTTCAATATGTTTGCATAGTGACTTGCAACCATGGGACTGGTGTTCAAGGACCCTCTTGGTTCCTTCAGTTCCTAGGTTCTTTCTTGCCTAGATTTGACACTTTGTTTCAACAGAAGAGCTGATATTCTCTAGTGAAGGCTATTAGTTTGGGCACAAGTGGTAACCTAAACCTGTTCCAACCTGTACATACAAACCTGCAAGTTGGTCTCATTTCAGTCCCTCAGTCAATACTTTTTCTTTTCTTCCCTCAGAGCCAAAACCTGTGTTTATAAACCAGGAGCAGGTGCAGAAAGAGGTGAGTGCTGCCCTGGCAGCAAGTGCCTCCCTCAGCTGTGAAGTAGCATAGGATCCAACCGAAGTAAAATGGTACAAGGATGGAAGACTGCTTGCCTCCTCCAGAAAGTTCAGAATGGAATCTGTGGGCAAAACACGGCGTCTGGTTGTGGAGCAGCTGGAGAAGAAAGATGCTGGAGAATACATCTGCGAGGCTGCTGGCCAGAAGATGACCTTCAAGTTGGAAACAACTGGTGAGCATTCGCTTTGGGAGCACTAAGCAGCTTTTTATGTGGCTTAGAGGAAGACTGGCTGTCTTCTACCCTGTGGGCATGGAACAGCCACAATTCCCCCCGGAACAACATCAATGACCCACACCACAAGTTGGATTCTCCTTTTTAATGTAGTGGTAGCGAGGTGAAAATCTGGCTGTGGAATATTTTTGACTAAGGAACTTCTACTTTAATTTCTAGATGCGCTGAATTACCCTCTGGAGTGTCTTTCTGAATATATAAGCAACCATGGGTGACTATGATCCTGATTTATATCTAGGTTCAGGCTTACTTTTTCAGTTAGGTTAGATCAATAGCTTCAGAGAAGATAGGGAAATACAGCAGTTCACTGATACCATGTGTCAGAAGAATGCAGCTCAGTGCTGGGCAGTTTGCTGCTTCATTCCCTCTTACAAGTTGCACCCAAGGCTGGAAAAGACCACTGAGATAGCTGAGTCCAACCCAGCCCACCCTCACTGGACTTACTAACCACGTCCCCAGTGCTACATACCCGTGGCTCTTGAGCATCTCCAGTGACTGCGGTATATCAGCGTGGTTGCTTCAGTTGTGGGAGTTTTCAGACACTGGCTGTTGTTCTAGCGAGACAAAAAACCAAAACTGATGGAACAGTGTCTATACAGGAAGCAACTGGCTGTCCTGATGGCTGCCAACAGTTTTACACAAGGTGTGTCATGCAAGCTTGCATGAGTCTGGTTTAAAACTTGCTGTTCTGATGGAAGGAGAGGATGTTGGTACAGGATAACTGCGGGATTTGTGCTCTCCCGACATCCAGTTGCAATCACAGCTTATTGTTGCTATAGAAAACAGCTTCTCTGTAGACAAATTGAGTTAGTTCCAATAAGTGGCTGAAGCCCTAAGTGATCCAAGGTGAAGCATGATCCAAACTGGAATTTAACTAATTGTAGTAGGGAATCCAAGCCTTAATGAGATGAGTTATTTAAAATATGAGTCCTCCATCTAAAACAGCATTGAACTCTTACTCTGGTTTATGATAGAAGTGAGAGTTTAACAGCAGAAGTCTGAAGTTATGCTCCATATTTCTCATCACTCAAGAGAATATTTGAATATATGAATTCCTTTGGCTATGTTAGAGCTCATAATGAGGTCAGCTGATGTTCTTTAAATGCTCGGAGTCTAGCAATGTGGGGAAGTGGACTGCTATTTGCTGTTGAGCTTTAGGCTAAGAAGCCTGATTTTAGAGGACTGTGGACTTCCCCTTTCCCTTCCCCTCTCCTCCCCTTCTCCCTGGACTGATCCCACATGGTTTGAGAATGATTTCAGATCAAGGTAAATGAGGAATCGCCGTGTGAAAACCTGTTGTTTTACTGCACTATAAGAGACACTTAGTCAAAAGACAAGTGTGTGTTCCAAGCTTGAGATTGCAGGAGATCCTAGAAACAACTCAGCTGCTCAAACCTGTAGTCTGGCTGAATCTTTTATTGTCAGTTTTGGTCAGGAGGAGATGCTTGAGTAAGACAAATAAAAGGTCACGGGTAAGTTGGTCCTTCTTGTGATATACTTCTAGGCTTTCATCAGGGAGAAGCTTAATTAGTCCAAATAATCATAGCAGAAACCACACCAAGAGCATGAGAGTGAAATTTATACTTTCTTGACGTGAAGGAAAATTTTACCTGGTTCTGCCATTCCCCAAATATTTGTTTCCTTATGACAAGAAGAACTTTGCAGAAGTAATTTTTTTTTTCAGTCTTGCGTGCAACACAAAAAGGGGTAAAATCTAGGAGGCCACCTGAAATGTTTTTTCCATCTGGAAGGATCCATTTAACAGCACCCATGGACCTGGTTATGAACAAAACTAAGTTCCCAACTAAATCCACATTCTTCTTTCTCCTTCTCAGAATTGCCTGTGAAAATCAGCAAACCATTGGCAGACAGTAGCGTCATTGAGAAGGACAAGGTCACATTTGAGTGTGAGCTGTCCAGGCCCAACATGGACGTCAAGTGGTTCAAGGTATGGCATGTAATGGTATTTTCCTTTCTGACTTCTCTGGAAATGAATGAGAGCCTTTAATTTCACTTCCAAGGGATGCGAGTCTGAGCTTTTCCTTGATAGCTTTTTCACTGCTCTCTTTTCTTTATGCTCTTTTATTTGCCCAGATCAGCACTCTTTGTTATTATGTCCTGAGTTCATTTATCAAGTTGAAATTGAAGTTTGTTTTGGTTTTATTGTGAACTTTTTAGGTCATGCTGCACAAAATATTGTTGGTTGAACTACAGTACAGTCTTGAGCTTCAAGTCTAACACAGAAATTCTCAGCTGGGATTTTGTAGCCTTGTTGTGAACTGGGTTTTTGGGGTGAAATCTCAGTTTTCTTTGCACCTGACAGTGTGAGAATTTGCTCTGGCACTTTGTGTACCTCCCTGGTGCTCAGCTGTTCCTTCCCTTACTTGGGGATAACGTCATTTATTCAAGGTGATGTCCAAACAGGCTTGTTAACAGTCCTCCGCAGTGCTTTAAGCTGTCATAGGTCAGCCAGAATTTATGCATGTTCTATAGCCATTCCTTCATGTTGAAAACACTGCACTGTGCTTAAGCTTCAGCATATGTTCCAGTAAGCACAGTTCCATTAATTCTAGGGGAGTGGGTGAATTAAGCATAGATCTGAAGGCTCCCTTTGCTCAGTGCAGAGATGGAAGGACTAATGGAGATCTGACTTGATATTTTCCCTTCTAGGATGGGAAGGAGCTCTGTCAAAGTAAAAAAGTGGGCATTACTTCCCAGGGAAATAAGAGAAGTCTCATTATTCACAAGTGTGAATATGAAGATCAGGGAACATCCACATGCTGAGCAGCCTAAGACAAGACATCAGCTACCCTAAAGGTTCATTTTATGTTTAACTGAAAGAGCAAATAAATCCTCTTGTGGTATTTTGCACCACGGGAAGAAATGCTTCATGGGCAGTTTGGGCATTTCTTGGTTAGTCCTTTTGGATACCTTTCTCTTTCTTCTTTATGCTCAAGACAGATTTTCCCTCCATGTGTTGCATTGGTTAAACCCCAGTTTGTAGCTCATCATTGGGCTCTGAAGCATCAGACTTGTTACTGAACACATGGGTCTGCTGTGCCCTGGTAGATGCCACCTTCCCAAGGGACGTATGAAAGGATGCTTTTTTCTGATTTCCTACTAGATGCTGTCCTCATGTGGCCACTTGGGTTCAGTGTTAGCATGAACATGAACATGTGTCCTGTCCCATGACTTTGGTGAACTCTCATTTTCTCTCTCATTCTGCAACCAGGTTGGGTTGCTGTTTCAGTACTGGCTGTTTTATGTAGCCATTCCATTTGTTCTGGTTTACGTTCTTTTTTATTTTCTTTTTTTCAGGCATCATTTCTATACAGTAGACAAAGCCAGCCTATTACATTTGATTTACAGTTTTTAGCTTTTGCTGGTAAGCATTTCAGCTCTCAGGCAGTTTTACCAACAGCTTTGAAGAGCTGAAATGAACCAGCCTGGACACGATGGTCTGTTTTTGTTGGTGTAATGAATTTATGAAGTTAAACTGATTGACCCCATAAGGTTTTACAGTGTATGACTCACGTCTGGCAGAGTTATCACAGCAATGAGTTTATATACTTAGCATTTCAGGAGGCAAATGGTTGGGGATACTCTTTCATTTGCTTGCGTCTCAGAGTGAATCACTAGTATGTGAACCATCCTTCATCTCCTTTGTATTGCTTTTGTGTGTGTCTGTGTGTGGTTTCCCCTGTGAATTTCATTCTTTCCAGTTATATGGAAGTTCTCTTTTGAGCAGTGAAATTAGATGTTCCATCATCAGTCATAATGGTAAAGCTGAGTTGCCACGTTATCTGTGTCCTTTCTGTCTGGCGTCTCAATAACTGCTGCCCCACCACAATATCTGCCTAATACTTCAGCTCCATGGATGCCTCCTTGTGCAAACTGAGAGCCTGTATTTGGTGTGCATAGATCTGGGCTTACATCTGTGCTGGTAAATGCACTAGTGCATGGGCTAAGCAGTCCTGCCTCCTGTGCTGTGGGCATTGAGATGGGGCTCCTACAAGCTGCCCATTGCAAGATATTTAGAAACTAATTGCTGCGGAGGTTTCCATCCTCTTTTCAGACTAACTAAAATTTGGTTAGTGGGATCAAAACAGAAGGGGCAGGGAGGGAGAGCTGACCAAGGACTACTGATGGAACAACTATGAATCCTTGGTTCCTCAGGATTCCCTGCATCAGCAGTTGGCAACAGGAGTAAGGGGGCTCAGGAGGACACTGTGGAGTAGTGTGAAAAATGAGCGAAGAGAGTTACTAATTGATGCCTCTTGGAAAGTAGTCCAAGAGTGGTCCTCTTCCTAAACTCTCCTCTTGTGTGTGGTTTTATCTTTATGAGGTGTTCATAACAAGTGATGTGTAGATCTCCCTTATCTCATAATGTCTTTTCCTGCCTGCAGTGAATATGCAGGATACTGGATCATATACCAGCTTCTTTGAATTACTGCTCATGTCAGGAGATAAAATCTGCCTATTCTTTGAACTAACACTGGCGAGGGTTAGTTATTCTGGCTACCGAGAGAATGACACAGCAGATTAAACTCTTTCATTTCCTTCTTTGTCAAATGCCTTTTCATCTAACTGTGTGTCCCATAGAAATTCAGAGCAGTGTTGGCTGAGGGAAGTGGAAATATTTATCTCCTGTGTGTATCTGCCACCCTATTTAGACATGCTGGCAGAGCGCAGAGATTGGAGGAGTTGGATTAGGCAGTAGTTTCCCTATTGCTCACAGAACCACTTTTTCTGTGGTCTCCCAGCTACCCTGTGCCCAGTGGCCTATGCAAGATGGAGCGGAAAAGGCTCATTTTATGAACAAACAGGAACCTTTCTGGTCAGATTAATACCTGTGCTCTTTTAGAGAGATTTAGATACTAGAGATTTTAGGTACTGGAATAGGCTCCCCAGAAAGGTGGTTGAATCACCATCCCTGGTTGTGTTTAAGAGCCTTTTGGATGTGGTACTCAGGGATATGATTTAGTGTAGGGTTTTTAGAGTTAGGGTACTGGTTAGGCTGCGGTTGGACTTGATGATCTTCAATGTCTTTTCCAACCTGGGTAAATCTATGATTCTATGCAGGAACTCTTCTCCTGAGGTTAATCCAAGTTGTATCCAGGCCCTTCAGAAGGAAAGGGATATAGCAGCACAGAAATATGGCCTGATTCTGACATAACTAAATGCAGACCTGGAGAGTTAAAAGGGATTGTGTGATGTTCAAAGGATTTTGAAGCAAAGATGTCCCCTAGGTAAGATTTGTGGCTGACATTCCCCATACATTGTTTGTAGGCACACAAGCTAAGGAGAGACTAGTGATGAGCATGCAGAGAAGCCAATGGTTCAGACAGGTTTGTAGTGACACAACACTGTAGAGTTCTGTCTAGTTCTCCTTGGCATAGTTTGGAAAATAAAGATGAGGTAATTGGTGGTAACCAATATGGCTTCATCAAGGTCAAGCCATGTCTGACAAACTTGGTGGCCTTTCATGATGGAGTAACAGCATCAGTGGATAATGGGAGAGCAACTGACATCATCTACTTGGACTTGTGCAGAGCATTTGATCCCGTCCTGCATGACATCCTGGTCACCAAACTGGAGAAAAATGATTTTGATGGATGGACCAGTTGCAGGATAGGGAACTGTCTGGATGGTCACACTCAGAGAGCTGCAGTCAATAGCTCAGTGTCCAGGTGGAGGGTGGTGTTGGGACCAGTGTTATTTAACATTTTTGTAGGCAACATGGAGAGTGGAATCAAATGCAGCCTCAGCAAGTTTGCAGATGACACCAAGCTGAGCGGTGCTGTTGATGTGCTAGAGGGAAGGGATGCTACTCAGAGGGACCTGGACAGGCTGGAGAGGTGGGCCCTTGGCAGCCTCATGAACTTGAGTGTGGCCAAGTACAAGGCCCTGCACCTGGGTCAGGGCAATCCCAAGCACAGGCACAGGCTTAGAGGAGAATGATTTGAGAGAAGCCTTGACCCTGAGGAGAAGAGTTGGTGTGGAGGGAGGTGTCCCTGCCTATAGCAGGGGGACTGGAACTAAATGACCTTAAAGATTCAGTCAGTTCTATTGTTTTTCTACCCTTAATTTTGCTTGAAAGGTTTTAGAATAAATGAGATTCTGGTTTCCATGAAAACTGTTTGCAGGGAGCTCCATTGTAGCTAGTAGGTCTGTCTTTAAGTTCAAGGGCAATAATGCATTGACTGTGTTGAAGAGAGAAATGACTCAGGAATGGATGATGGTTTAGAATAAAACATAATCCTACTTATTTTCTATGCAAATATGTGTAAGGAAAAGATGCTGCACTCAGTTCTGGAAATACCCTGACAAATATATCTCTACTGTTTCACAGCTGGAGATATCAAGATTGTTAAAGCACTGGAAGATGTGGAAGTGAATGAATATGGGAGTGCATCTTTTGTCTGTGAGATTTCACACGATGAGGTTCAGACCCAGTGGTACAAAGAGGACAACAAGCTGAAGGCTGATGACAACATCAGAATGCAACAAGATGGTAGGGTGTAAGCGGGGGGGTCTTTCTCCTGAGTGGGGGGTGGGTTGGAGATCAAGCATATAAGACATCTGAAATGAAGTGAAGAGGGTTCAGAAGCGAGTTCCCCTTTTGTTTTGGGACTGAGGTTTAGGTGGAACAAGTGACATGGTGGGATGCTTAGTGTGGGAAGTGTGATGCTATCCCACCATCCCACACTGCTGGGAGCAGGTAGGAAATGAGTGCAGTTATTTCCAAAGTGGGGGTGAACAGGGCAGTCAGTTCACCTCTCCAAAGAGGTTTTGTCTGACTGTGAGTGTGATCCTTCTGTATCAGATACTTTGAATTTGACGGTGGCCGCATTTGATCAGTCCTTGTAGAAGCCATGTTTAGATTCTGCTTTGGTCTGCTCCATTTCCAGTTCAAAGTCGTTGGACACTAAATGAGACAGCTGCATCTCAGTAAAAGATGTGTTTGAATAGCTGTGATGTGCTTACTATTCAGATTTACAGAGCTGAGGTTTTGTCCTTGGCTATAGCAAAGAAGTCAAATCAGGTGAAATTAATTGTATTTCTGAACTAGACAAGTTTAAGTTTGGTAGCACCTAAATTTGGTGCGGTTTGTCATTGATTTCATCTGAAAGAAACTTGCAGGCTTTTTATCTGCTGTTGTCCCCAGCGTAAGATTATCCATTCACATCCTAAAGTACTTGTTATATTTTCAACTCATTCTTATTTGAATAAAAGCCTCAACAATTGGGAGCAATTTAATAAGCACAGAACAAGAGCTGGACCTTGCATTTGGTAGATACTGTACAGTATTACTTCATAGAAATGTAGTCAATGGCATTCCCTATAGACAATCGTTTGTTTTATCTTTAGAGTCGTTCAAAGAACCATTGTGAACTTGACATTAATTGGAATGGAATACACGCAAGAGACTTTCCTCTTCTTCCAATTGTCCTCATCCTTTCTTCTCTTCCACCCCTGCTTTGCAGATTACCATATAGAAATCACCAGGAAGTTGGAGGACAAGACAGCTTTGGAACGTCATTCTGTCATCCTGTCCTGTGACTTCAGGCCTTCTCCAAAGGTTGTGAAATGGTTCAAGGGCTGCACACCCATCGAGCCCTCTGAGAAGTACAAGATCAAGAGGGATAAGCATTCAGTAGAGCTCAGAATTCTGAAGCTGAAGCCCGATGATGCTGGTGTGTACAAGTGCAAGGCAGGAATTGCAGAGACTGAGGCCACGCTGACAGCTGAAGGTATGAGCAGGGAGGGTGGCCTCTTCCATGTCCTATTTCACCTCAGATTTCTCTTCTTGAGGTTGACTTCTGCCGTTCTCTCCTGCTAACTTTATACATGTATTATCTTCACATAGATGATTACACAAAGATCATCTAGTCCAACCATTCTACCACATCCCAGTATGATTTATAGTAACAGTGGTAACAGTTCACCTTGTTTCCCCACAGCCCGCAATGTAGAAGTAACGAAGCACCTGCAGGATGTAGAAATTGAAGAAGAGAGCTCTGCTGTCTTCTCCTGCGAGCTGTCCCATAATGACGAGGACGTGGAATGGTTCCTGAATGGCAACCTCCTTTACACCAACAATTACAATGACATCAAGAACGTTGGCAATTGCTGCACACTGACAATGAAGCAGGTTAAGCCTGAGGATGCTGGCACAGTGACAGTGAAGTCAGACAAGGTGTCAGAAAGCGCACCTGAAGGTGATAGGTGGGTCTGATCACACCCCTCCTGGATGTAAGAGATGCTAAGGAGCTCCAGTTCATTCTATTGTGCAGCAGTCCTGCTTCTAAAGCTGACCTCTCTGGGGTGACAAGTCATCAGAGGCTTTCTTCCAGTGGAAGGTTCCATTGCAGCAGATATCAAGGAAGGAGGATGGTTTTGGTGTCCTGCCAAAGCATTCCATTGCTTTTTATCATCATTTTACTTAACACAAGGAGAGTTACAGGAGCAATTTCTTTTACTGCTTCAGTAACATGCAGTGTCAATGCTGTTGTCTCCAAGGATTTATGACTGAAGGAGAGATCATTCAGTGTGTGTTTTGCCTCTGGGATGACTAATGACCAGGCTGTGAGCAACCTGATCTAGCTGTGAATGTCCCTTTTTATTGCAGGGGAGCTGGGCTAGATGGCCTTTAAGGGTCTCTTCCAATTCTAAGGAACTTGTGCCTGAAGTGCAGAAGTGGATGAATTATACCACTTCTTCATATCCTCCCCATGATTACAGAGGAAATACAACAAAACAACATGCATGGTCTTACTGTTGTCATTTGCTTGAATACGAAGACGTCTCTTTTTTATGGTTGAGATTTTTGTTGATATGGGTCAGGAGGAACTCACACTTTTTAGCTTTCTCAATAGGCAAAAAGTTCCAGTTGCTGCAAGCCGCCGAGGTAACCAATAGAGGGGCCCTGATCCCCCTTGTGCCATCGGGATGCTCTGGCACGGGATGTGCCTCAAATTCAAAGCTCCTTCCCACCTCCCAAGGAAAAGCAAAGCAACTCAAGCATCTCCAGCAAAGCTGCCCAGCAGACAGCAGGGAATGCAAACAGCTTCTGGCTGCTCCCCTGCACTCCTGTCCTAAGTAAGTGACCCCTCGAGGACTGGATGGGAAATCAGTGCATGACACACGTGAGTGTGCACAGCATTGTGCAAAGCAGTGGGGATCCGTGTGTGTGTGTGTGTATTTGTGCATGGATGGTGTTGTACACACATTTGTGTCCATGAGTGTACAAACCAGTGGTGTTGCTCAGGTGTGTGTAGGTCTGTGGGTATGTGTGCAAGGACGAGCATGCACATATATGTACGTGCACAGGGGTGTGCAGAGTGTTGGAGCTGCACAAGGACATTGTGGTACCGGTGTGTGCGTGCACTTTGGGAGTGAAAGGAAGGGGTTACACATGTGTGAGTGTGTGTGCGCACAGGGCTGCACTAAGGGATGTGGTTGTGTGAGTGTGTGTGAGCACATAGTGCGTGGATGCGGTGGCACAAATGTGTGCTTGCACAGGGCTGTGCTGAGGAGTTGGGCTGCACACAGGTGCACACAAAGGGATGTTTGAACCCTTTGCCCCTAAGAACAGTTTTCCAGTGTCTCTCGTCCAAGAATTCTTTGAACAGCCTGCAGCTGACTCTCCTGAAGCTCAGGGTCCTGACTTTGCTTTTTGCCAGGCCCGTATTCCTTGAGATGAGGAACTCTAGGAGGGCATGGTCACTACAGCCCTGACCACCTCCAGTCTTAACCCCTGCTGTGCAGCATGTCCAGTAATGCTTCCCTTCACAGAATCACAGAATCACAGAATTACCCGGGTTGGAAGGGACCTCAAGGATCATGTAGTTCCAACCCCCCTGCCTAGCAGGGCCACCGAACATACACATTTACTAGATCAGGTTGCCCAGGGCCCTGTCCAACCTGGTCTTGAACACCTCCAAGGACGGGGCATCCACAACCTCACTGGGCAGCCTGTTCCAGGACCTAACCACCCTTCTAGTAAAGAACTTTCCCCTAACATCCAACCTAAATCTTCCCTCCTTCAACTTAAAACCATTTCCCCTAGTCCTGCTATTATCAGCCCTTTCGAAGAGTTTACTCCCCTCCTGGGAGTAAGTTCCCTTCAGGTATTGAAAGGCTGCAATGAGGTCACCTCGCAACCTTCTCTTCTCCAGGCTGAACAAACCCAACTCCCTCAGCCTGTCCTCATAGGGGAGGTGCTCCAGCCCCCTGATCATCTTTGTGGCCCTCCTCTGGACCCTTTCCAAAATTTCCATATCTTTTTTGTACTGAGGGCTCCACACCTGGACACAGTACTCCAGATGGGGCCTCACAAGAGCAGAGTAGAGAGGGACGATCACCTCCCTATCCCTGCTGACCACCCCTCTCCTGATGGAGCCCAGGATCCCATTTGCTTTCCGGGCTGCCAGAGCGCACTGCTGGCTCATGTTAAGTTTCTCATCTATCAGGACCCCTAGGTCTTTTTCAGCCGAGCTGCTCTCAAGGACAACTCCTCCCAGCCTGTACAGGTGCCTGGGGTTCTTCCGGCCCAAGTGCAAAACCTTGCACTTTGCCGTGTTGAACCTCATTAGGTTCACCCGAGCCCAGCTTTCCAGCCTGTCAAGGTCCCTCTGAATGGCATCTGTTCCCTCCACCGTATCGACTGCACCACTCAGCTTGGTGTCATCAGCAAACTTGCTGAGGGTGCACTCCATTCCCTCATCGATGTCATTAATAAAGATGTTAAAGAGCACCGGTCCCAAGACAGACCCTTGAGGGACGCCGCTCGTTACCGGCCTCCACCTGGACATAGAGCCATTGACCACCACCCTCTGTCTGCGGCCTTTCAACCAATTGCTTATCCATCTAGTTGTCCACCCATCAAATCCACCTCCCTCCAATTTGGAGATGAGGATGTGATGGGGGACCATGTCAAAGGCCTTGCTCAGGTCCAGGTAAATGACATCGGTCGCCTTCCCTTCATCCACCAACGCCGTCACTCCATCATAGAAGGCCACAAGATTAGTTAAGCATGACCTTCCCCTGGTGAAGCCATGCTGGCTGTCTCGGATCACATGCTTGTTCTTTATGCGATCAAGCATGTTGTCCAGGAGGATCTGTTCCATAATCTTCCCAGGCACAGAGGTGAGACTCACCGGCCTGTAGTTACCCGGGTCGTCCCTGCTCCCCTTCTTGTAAATGGGAGTGACGTGACCCTTCCTCCAATCATCCGGGACCTCACCTGACAGCCACGACTTCTCAAATATGATGGAGAGCGGCTCAGCAACCACCTCAGCCAGCTCCTTCAGGACCCTGGGATGCACGCCATCTGGCCCCATAGACTTATACTCATTCAGTCTAAGGAGGCACTCTCGGACTTGCTCTACCCTTACAGTGGGGAGGGATTTACCTCCTTGGTCCCCACATGGAGGTATGGGGGTGCAAGACTTAGGGACGTGAAAAAGACTAGAATCCTGGCCACCAGTGAAGACCGAGGTGAAGAACTCATTCAGCACCTCAGCTTTCTCTTCATCTGTTGAAGCCATTTCTCCTTTTAAATTTACCAGAGTAGGCACGCCCATTTTGGCCTGTCTCTTCTGGCCAATGTACCTGTAGAAGGTTTTCTTGTTGTTTTTCACATCCCTCGCCAAGTTCAGTTCTGCCTGAGCCTTGGCTTTCCTGATCCCACATCTGCAAGTTCGGACGGCATCCCTGTATTCTTCTCGGGTGACACAGCCTTGTTTCCAGAGCTTGTACACCCCTTTCTTCACCCTCAGTTCTCTTAGCAGGTCCTTGCTGAGCCATGCCGGTTTTCTACCTCTCCTGCCCACTTTCTTAATCAGGGGAATGGAGACCTCTTGTGCTGCCAGGAGGGCATCCTTGAACAGTAGCCAGCTCTCCTCAACGTCCTTATCTTTGAGGGCAGCGCGCCAGGGGATCTTGGCCAGCATTCCATTGAGTAGCTTGAAGTCTGCTCTTCTAAAGTTGAGCATCCTGGTCCTGCTCTTTGCCAGGCCCACATCGCTTGAGATCACAAACTCAACCAGGGCATGATCGCTGGAGCCCAGGCAGCCTCCAACCTTGACGCCTTTGATGATCTCCTCAGCGTTGGTGAGCAGCAGGTCCAGCAACGCTTGACCTCTGGTCGGTCTGTCCAATACCTTCCCTTCTGCTTGGTGTGCTTAATGCTTGGCCCACAAAGTTATTCCCAGTGCAGTCCAGCAGTCTCTCAGACAGCTTGCAGCCAGCCATGCTGATTTCCCAGCCTGACTGGAATCCCCCATCAAGTTGAGAGTCAGTGAGCGCGGTGCTTCTGGTAGCTGCAGTAAGCAGGGCCCATCAACAGGCTCCCTTGACCAGGCGGCCTGGAGCAGACCCTCACCTCCAGAAGCCCATTATTGGTTCAGTCCCGAATTTTACCCGCAAGTTCTCAACGTGATCGTGGCTGTTCTTAGTCCTTTGCAGTCAGCTTCTTCATAGAGAGGGCAAATACCTTGCCCTCCGGAATTCCATAGTAACAATCATGTCTCCTTTATGTCAGGTGAGGTGTTTTTTGTTGTTGTTGTTTTTTGTTTGCTTGTTTGTTTGTTTTCCATTTTCTAGGTAGAAAATTTAATTTCTGAGCCAGGAGAAGAAGAAGTGCAACATGTAACAATCTTCCTGGCACTGTGCAGTTTGCATGAGTAGCCAAGTGCTCCTCAGGTAACGTGTGCTGCAGAGCTGACCTTGGTGGCAGGGGTTGTGTCTTCATTTTCTTCCTGTCATGTGGGAACATAAGAAGACTCTTCAGAGCAGGAGCTGCAGAGGAAGATGAACGGCATGAGAAGGTAAGGCTAGGAACCAAGGACACCTCCAGAAAGAACAGAAAAACTAAGTCATTTAAGATGCATTATGGCCGTGTGATACTGTCCGTGACTGGAGGAGAAGCACATGGCTAGGAATGACTGATGGCTCTGGTGGGATGAGTGCCTACGTGCGCCGTAAAGGAGAGTTTGTGGGATGTTCTGTGGACATGTGAAGGCTGTGGGAAAGTTAAGAGAGAAAACGTGTGAATTCACAGAAGTGGTATTAGAACCTGGAATAAACCATTTGGATCACTCACATCTGAGTCCGTGCCAGATTGTCGCACTGTCAGAACCTGAGGCCTGGGATTTTCCTTTAGTAGTGCCAACTGCCTGTTGTAAATGAGAAAAGATATTACTAAACATAGCTTCCCTCCTTGTAGTTTTGGTATTTCTGTCTTTGCATTCCTTTAGCACCCAGGGTGTTGATGCAGCTGCACAAATCCGCTGTACTGTCCTCCTGTTTTGCATGGAAGAATGGTAAAATAGCAATCTCTGGGTGAAATTTTGTTCAGGCGTTTTCCTTTCTGTGCCCCTAGGAAGCAATGGCTTGGAAATGGCAGTGCCGCCTGGGAACCCACACAGCAACCCAGTATCTCATTGTCTGGGTCTGTGAAAAACCACAATGATGACAAAAGATGTTTCAATTCTGTCTGTGCTGTCAGTGCAGCCCTGAGGAGCGGTGTGGGCATGGCATGGCAGGGAGAAGGGATTTCCCTTCCAATGGGAAAGTGCCTGTTCATGTGTTGGTATGTAACCGCTCCATGGCCTGCTCCATGTGCTTCTGAATGGGCAGCTCAACTTTTGTGTCACTCAGCCACCTGTGGCAGAGGTCAGGATTAGTGCCTTTCAAGGAGCTGAGAAGCATTTCTTGCTCAAGTCCTGCTTCCAAGCTTAACCACCTACAATGAAGTAGATGTCGTTTTTCTGGTGTCCTTCAATTCCGTGTCCGCATTTTCCCAAAAGCAAAAGAATTTGGAGTTAACCAGCTGCAGTGAAGTGAGCGATTTCAGTGCCTATTTCTGATGGTGGCAATGAGTTCAGAGGTCACACTTAATTGACGGTGCCTGTTTCCATTCTGACAAAGGCTGTAGTTTCAGCTGACTTCCCGAGGCTGCCATGTGTGGTGGTGACACAGCCTTGGGCTTGTGCGTTTGCATGACTCCCACCTTTCCTTTCTGTGTCTTGCAGGTCAGCTGGTGCTGGAAGCGGCCGGTATCTGAGTAGGAATGAAGGTGAGTGCAGGAGCAGCTGCTGAGGGGAGGAAGGAAGTCCATGCTAATGAGCTCTGAAGCATCTGCGGGTCCGGTACCAGAATAGGCAGCAGTGATGCAGGGGGCTCCTCGGCAGGAAGCTGGCTGATCCAAATGCTTGCTGAGAGTTTGGAAGCCCAAACCCTTATGGTCTCTGTAAGGGTGGTTAATAAAAAGATATTAACCAAGATGGTGGTAAATAGCCTAAGGTTATTAGCAAAGGGAAACTCACCAATATCGATACCTTGACTAGAAAGCTGAGGCAGCCTCAACTAGGGAGCAATCTCTAAGACATGCTGTCTCAGAGGTGGTCAGCCTTTAAATGAGGTCTCAGAGGAGGTTGAGTCGAGGTCCACCCCTTCTGGGAGCACAGCTAGATTACTCTCACCTGTGCTCCCGCAGATGACCCAATACTTGCCTCAGCTGATTAATCAGAGGTTCAAGCTGTGATTTCCCATACAGTCTCTAAGCTGAAGGCAGCATCTCCTTGATCTGATGGTGGTGTGCCTGAGTGAGGGAGTGATCCAAGCTGGATGCAGAAGAGTCATCTTAATTTCTCTGCTATTTTACTTCAGATGACACCTATTGGGTGTTGGTTTCTTAAAATTTGGATCTAGGAGGTGGTCTCTTCCTTTGCTTCTGATGAAAGCACAGAAGTGCAGCAGGAGTAGAAGACAAAGAGGTTTTCTTGGTGACAGGAACACCAATTATTTGATTCAAATGTGTAACTGATGTAGATGGTGAAGAACAGATCTGCCTCAAAGACATGCTTGATCACATAAGAAATGAGCATGTGATCCAAGACAGTCAGCGTGGCTTTAGCAGGGGAAGGCCATGCCTAACCAGTCTGGTGGCCTTCTATGATGGAGTGACGGCATTTGTGGACAAAAGGAAGGTAACAGATGTCATTGACCTGGACTTGAGCAAGATCTTTGACATTGCCCTCCACCACATCCTTATCTCTAAACTGGAGGGATGTGGATTTGACAGGTGGACCACCTGGTGGATAAGGGATTGGTTGAAAGGCCACAGACAGAAAGTGGTGATTCATGGTTCTATGTCCAGGTGGAGGCCGATAACAAGTGGTGTCATCCAGGAGTCTGTCTTGGGACCAGTGCTTTTTTACATGGTTATCAGAGACACCAATGATGCAATGGAGTGCACCATCTGCTGTTTGCTGAGTGGTGCGGCTGACGCAGTGGAAGGAAGGGATGCCATTCAGAGGGAGCTCAACCGAGAGGTTGGCCTACGTGAATCTAATGAGGTTGAACACAGCAAAGTGCAAGGTTTTGCACTTGGGCTGGAGGAATCCCAGGCATTTCTACAGACTGGGAGGAGCAGTCCTTAAGAGAAGCCCCGCAGAGAAGGACCTGGGGGTCCTGGTGGATGAAAAACAGAACGTGAGCCATCAGCGTGCTCTTGCAGCTCAGAGAGCAAATGGTCCCCTGGGCTCCATCAGAAGAGGGGATGGCCAGCAGGGACAGGGAGGTGATTGATCTTCATGATCCTTGAGGTCCCTTCCAACCCGGGCCATTCTATGATTCTGTGATTACACTCGCTGTCAGAAAGAATGGCAGCTGTACGGAAGCTGGATATATTTTGGGACAGTTCTTGTAACCAGTTGATTTTAAGACCTTGCCCGAGTCAAGAGTCTAAATTGAGTGTCAGAAGAAAGCTGGTAAAGTGGCTATTGCTCATTCTTTTTCATTTGCTGATTCTTTCATTCGGGTTCCTTTTCCAAAGGAGATTCTGGTGATGGAAGCAATTGAAGAAAGAACCAAAGCAGCTCTTGCCAAGAGTGCTTGAAGTCCCTGTGGAGAGAAGCAAAGAACTTGGGCTTCCTCTGGGATGCTCCCCACCATGTCTCAGGAAGGAGACAACTGCTGTTCCACTTTCTGCTCTGTGTGTGGAAAGGTACGTCTGGGTTTCTTCTGCTTGTTTATTCTTTCTTTTTCAGGCTTTGAAGGAGAAGGGGTGGAGCAACGGGAGACTCACTGGTCGTTTGTTACCTCAAGAACAGGATGGATTCTGCATTGACTGTGAAAAACCTGGGCTAGTAGCATGGGCATGTTTCAGGCTGGACTTTTCCTTCTTGGTTTCCTTTTGGCTACAGGGAGACAGCTGTCTAAAGGTGTGTTTTCATACCCACTCTCCAAAACCATGTTTCATTGTTGCAGGTGGTTCAGTGTGCTCTTGCAGTGCAGATGCTGTAGTTTGCTGTAGAATCTGAATTGTTTCTGTTCCTAGGGGAGGACTGGGAGGAGGTAGTGAGAAGAGAATTCAATGCCTTAGGTGTATCTTAGTGAGAAATGTTGGCATGAGGTGCTGAAAGTCTTGAGTTGTCAAAGGCCAGTGAGGCTCAGACTCCTTAACCTGCTGGAGCAGGGTGGAAGCAAGGAGTGGGCACTGCCGTCCCACAAGCTGCACTTGGTTCTGGTCTGCCAGGTCTGTGCTGGCCTGGATTTCTTCTGAGAAGTTTGTTGGAGCTGCTTGGAGTAGTGAAGGGTGGGGAGGAAGTGCTGCTCAAGAGCTAAGGCTCTGCATGATCATCTTGGATGGTTTTAACCATGATATCTGAAGACATAGTTTCCATCAGAATGATCCCAACATTGTGCGAGTGTCTCAGATGTATGAGAGCACCCGCCTCCTCCAGCTGAGCCATAGGAAAGCTAACTGTGCCCAGTAATTACAGCTTCTGCAGATTGAATATGCTTCCAAGTGTTTTCCTTAGTGATCAATAATGTCCCAGCACTCTGAGATTCCATCTCTGGCACAGTCTGGAGCATCTCTGCAATCCTTGGTTGCTGGAGGGCACGTGGTGAGTGCATGGACAGGGTGGCACAAACGCGTGCGTGTGCTGAGGAGTTGGGTTGCACACAGGTGCACACAAAGGGGTGTTTGTGGAAGGTGTAGGCACGTAGGTGTTCCCAGGGATGGTTTGCACACGTCTGTGAATGCAAAGGAGGGCACACGATGCAGAGTGTGCATGGGGGTGTGCAAAGCAGGCAGGGTGGTGAATGGGTGTGCGTGTGCACATGGATAGGGGAAGGTTGGGGTTACAGGTTGACCTGTGCTGAGGTGAGTGGGGACTCACGGTGTTGCTCAGTGGTAGATTGGTTCACACTGAGTGCTAACAGGAAACTCGCACACCCTTTTTGTTTCAGCTGTGCCAGCGCTGTGATCCCTTGCTGCAGGGATGGGGTGTTGGAAGGATGGTGTGCGTGCCGAGCTCCCATCTCTTGCAGGAATCAAGTGTAGAGCAAAAGGGATGTTTGGGCCAGGTGACTGTAAGAAGGCTGGCTGCTTTGGATGGTGGTAGCTGATGGAAACAGGTGCTCTGGGGACCGTTCAGCTTTTAACAGAAGACAGGGGTCCTGCAGCAAGAACGACTAGGTTCTCAAATGGCTTCAGACGTGCACACCGACTACATCCCCGCAGACATTTACCGGTAGGTGGCTCTTGCAGAAGAAGATTCAAGCAGCAGAACCTTTTGCTCAGCTACAGCACACAAATGCTACAAAAGCAGGAACAACCTGCAAGCTCTGGGTCTGTTTGTCTTGCACAGGCATGCACTAACTGCGTTTGATGGTACCCCCCATCCTTGATTTCCTTCCCTGCTTCTTGTCTGATGACGCTGCTGAGCCAGGAACAAGCTGCCCAGTGTGGCAGAGCATGGTGCAGAGCTGTGCTGGGACCTCCTCCCCTTCATCTGCTGCAGATCAGTGCCCCACACGTGCCATTGGGATGCTCTGGCATGGGATGTGCCTCCAACCCAAAGCTCCTTCCCACCTCCCAAGGAAAAACAAAGCAACCCAAGCATCTCCAGCAAAGCTGCCCAGCAGACAGCAGGGAATGCAAACAGCTTCTGGCTGCTCCCCTACACTCCCGTCCTAAGTAAGAGACCCTATGAGGACTGGCTGGGAAATCAGTGCATGACACACGTGAGTGTGCACAGGATTGTGCAAAGCAGTGGGGTTCCACGAGTTTGTGTGTGTGTGTATCTCTGCTGTTATGAAAGCATGGGAAGACTTACTGAGTCCCAGATAATTACTTATCCTCAAATGATTTTTCCTGGCCAAAGTTAGAGCCTCTCACAGGTAATCGAGATCAACAGGCTGTTGTTGCACAATCAACAGACACAATCTAGATGATCAGCTGAGGAAAATAAAGCATCATGCGAAGGGTACTAGATAAGTGAGCAGCTTGAGATCTGCACATTTATGTGATGCTCATGGTCTTAGACAATATTTGCCTAGAGAGGTCACATTGAATGAAAGCAAACTCTAAGATGAATGAAAATATGCACAGGAGAAGAAGCCTCTGAGGCTTCTCAAGTGTTATGACCAGAAGACATAAACTCTGTTAAAGCAAACGTTTCTCTCTATTTTTTGTGTTATTCCAGGCAGGCCTTGATTACCGCCTGAACACATGCTGTGGAAGCCCAGCTTATGCAGCACCAGAACTAATCCAGGGCAAAGTGTCTATTGGCTCAGAGGGATGTAGAGCGGTGTTTGTTTTCCCCTCTTTCCCTTCCCTCTCCACAGAGCATTTAAAGGCAGTGGAGCTCAGGTAGGCTCTCTTGGTTTCCCTTCTGAATTCTGCTAGGTTGCATCGCTTGGTAGCTCTCAGAAGCTGTCAGTGGCCACAGACTAGAAAAGTGCAATTGGTCTCAGTTCACAGCTGGCTGGTTCGTCTCAGGCTAATCCTGAACTGCCTCAAGCGACTGCTTTGGTGCTCTACAGAACAGCAACTTCAGAGATCTCTTTCTATTACTAAGTGTTTGAAAGAGCAATTTGCTCTGTTAATTATCCATCATTTCTGTGCAGTCTGTTTTGTCAGACTTGTCTTTAGCTTCCAAGTTGTATGTGAAGAATTGTTTCCGTTGTAATGCACAATGAACTAAAAATTGAGAGATGAAAATGTGAAGAGTTTTTCCAGCTTTGATTTCATGTCTGGAATTTTGGAACCCACTACTTGCAGTTGTTAATCTGTCCAAACTGGTCTGGTTTGGGATGCCCTCGTACTTCTTGAATCGCTGTTAAAGGCGGAGCAATTCCTACAAGTGCCATGGCCCCACTGTTGTTCTAATTCTTGTTTCTTTGTTTTCCACACGCTGCTTTTCAAGCCTCCTTTTTCTTTACAGTCAAAGTGAGAACTGCACTGTGAGGTGTCTGAACCTTGTTGTGCCTGTACATAAATAGAACAGCAGCAAAGCCAGACAGGTGACTGTGCTGACAGCTCTCGTAGCCAGTAACACGTAACTGTGCTAAATCCCTTGTGACGGCTTTGATTTCATTTTTGCCAGTGAAATCCTTGTAAAAGGAAGTGCAGCAGTGTGATGAGCTAAGGTGAAGATGCTGGTTTTAGTAGTGCTCTAAGCTGAGTGGAAGGGCAATTGAATGAGGGTTATATGCTTTCTCTGGGACGATAAGGTTTTATTTCCTGAGGGAAAGAGCCAGCTTTTCATGGGCTATATGTGGGCTTTGGCAAGGGCAGACAATCCAGTCTGTCAGGAAGCCATTTGAGGTGCTTCAGGTTTGTAAGCTAGTCTTTTAGTTTTTCAGGCGGATATTTGGAGCATGGGTGTAGTGCTGTATGCTCTGCTGTGTGGGTTTTCCCTTTGGATGATGACAATATGATGGCACTCTACAGGAGGATACCAGTGGGTATCAGTGGTGCTAGAATACACTGAGAAGGGAAATAGCTGAGCTTGACAAGAGGCCTTGCTTTTCAGATGGCAGAACATGCTGAGCTGTGGGTAGAAAGGCCTGTCTGCTGAATATTGTCCCTGTTTTTGCTGCTTTGTCTACCAGTATTTTGTGGATTTGGTTCTACGCTTGGTTGGCCTATGTGGCACTGTAGCCTAATTCTGTACCATGATAGCATACAGAATTTAAGGAGAAGTATTTTCCTGCCAATGGGCTGGATTTTTTTGTATCTGGTTCTTCAACTGGCTGCTCCCTATACTATCTGTAGTAAAAATATAGACACATCATTTGATTTCCCTGAAATGAATGTTCCTAAATGCCAGCTCTTCTCATGTCTACAAAGATCAAAGTTCTGCATTTGCTATTAGAATTTCCTCTTCCAGAATCAGGAGGTAATGTAGGACCCCACAGATTGCCTTCAGAATCCAACAGTTAGTTCTGTTTCCTTTCGGAGTGCATAACAACCTGAGCACATGAATTGAATGACGTGGCTTGTTAGTCTGGTACAAACTCTGCTGTACACTGAAACCTGGTCCATTTGTAAGCAGGACTTTGTCCATCTCTGCAGGACAGCAGAAAACCCTTTGTGCTAATCACGATGCCAAGAAGCAGAATGCGGCAAATGGCAGATGATCCAACTGCTTCAGGTGTTCATTTCCTTAAAACTGTGAATAGTTTTGGACTGAGAGTTTGTAAGCAGAACGGAGCTCTTAAAGCTGTCAGAGATTATTTCTGCAATGTTCAATTCTATCTGCACAACATACACAGGATCTCAGAACTGCGTTGCTTGAATTGGTGGAACTTGCTGAAGTGAACTGGGATGAGCAAGTTTTAGAACTTAGTCAGAGTGCTGTAAAAAATGGATAATCTCATGGGTATTAAGGTACAGGCTTGCTATTTCTGCACTGAATTTGTTTTTATTTTACATGGCTGTGATCTGAAAGTTGCTTGAAACGCAGGCACCTAGGCACTGTTGTGTAACTGAATTTCACATGATAGGTCCTGAAATATCCTGGAATCAAAAACTCTGACTTGTTTTAAGTCTGCTGCTTGAGTCTAATCAGGGTCATAGTGTCTGTGTGCAGTGTTTCTTTCCCTGTAATGCTCCACATCATTTCATTTTGGGAATATTGAAGGAAATGGACTATGTGCCATAACTGTTGTTAGAACAAAGTATGTCTGGTGTGATCTTATGCATAGGTTCTGTAACTGCTCTTCACAGCTCAGGTGTTTGACCTTCCTTTTGGTGAAGTGATGAAATACTGCTGGTTTCTATTTGTGCTTCTAGGCACCTTGAAGCTCTTAGGAATAGAACAATTGTCTCCAGTTCTTTTCAATGATATCAGTAACAGCTCGAGTGTTGCTGCCCACTAGGTAGACCCAAAGAAGCAGATTACAGTGAAACAACACACGAGCTGGACCTGAATGAGGATCACTTTCAAGACAGTGGCTATGCTGCTTCAAGCCTACTTGCTTCTTCCTGCCGCCACTCTATTACCAAGTATCAACAACCTTTCATGATTCAACTTGCAAATGTTTGAAACTAACCCTTGTGTTTCTAAGCCTTCCTAGGTGATTCGAGCCCTTGTCAACCCCAAAGATCCAAACCAAGCAGTGTCTTTCCATCAATGGAGAGTTCTTATTAAGCATGAATCGCTGCAATTCGGATGACAGCCTTCCACATGGTAACAGTGATGGACACAAGGGGCTCATCCACGTTCATGCTCTCATATCTCCTGGCTCTGCTGAAGCTCCTGACCTGAGCCTGCCAGACACAGCAGTCACCTGCCTGGATTGTGACCCAGCGCCTTTGCAGTGCTGCCCATCCCAAGCACAGCCCGAGTGTCCCAGCAGCAGCACCACCATGCAGGAGCAGGGCAGCATCAGTGAGGTGAAGCTGAGCATCTTAGATGGGGACTTAGAGTCAGGCTGCCAGTCCCAGGCACCAGGCAGCAGCACCAGCTCTGAGCCACTCTCATCTTGACAAGAGGAGTCCCATCTTCACCCTTGACCTCTCAAGCCCTCCTGTCTTTTATTGAATAAAGTCACTCTCATGCTCAGTCATCGCCTCGACTGCATTCTGAGTCTTCAATCACAGGGATTGGGATGAATGCAACAAACAGCAAGGCAGCTCAGCTTGCAATGCTATGGCTGTGGGGTTCGTGCAGGCAGAGCTCTGGGTTCCCATTTTGCCTGGCTTTGGGATGTCTGCAGCAAGATCTCTACCATTTTGTATGGGAGCAAATAATCTCTAGCATCCAGGTTGCTGCTCATGATATATCCCAGTCTTCCTGGCTGTCACTTTGTGATACTTTTCAAAGCCTTTTGATACTCTTTGATGCCTTGGCTGCTCCCTAACACCTCTGTCCTCCTGCCATGTTGACTCACGTCTCCCACTTTTAAGCTGGCTTTGCAGATCATCTCCAGCCCTGTCATCATCACGCTGCAGCAGGAGGTGCTCACCTGGCCCAATGTCTGGCAGTACTGCTTGTTCTGCAGATGAGCAGCTGCCTCCTCATCTCTTCAGCTACAGTAGTTTTTCTCAGGGCAGTTAGATGCAGTCATGCTCCTCTGGATTTGGTGTGTTAAATCCATGCTGCATGGCAGCAGTCAGTGCAATACAAAGGTGTTCTGTGTGCCATAGCATTTCTCCAGGGGCTGCCAAAGGTAGAAGCACAACACAGCACCATCCTTCTGACAGTAATGTCTGTGAGTGTTAGACATGTGAGCACTGCATCATCCCCAGCGTGTCAGTGCTTTTCCACACCAACCTGACTCTCACACTCTGCACTGAATGTAACTCTGCTCTTGTGGAGACAAATGCTTTCTGTCACATCCTCCATCCCTGCAACCATTTGCCGGTAGGCAGCTCTTGCAGAAGAATCAAGCAGCAGAACCTTGTGCTCACCCTACAGCATGCAAATGCTATGAAAGCAGAAATAACCTGGCATGCTCTGGGTCTGCAAGGCTGCACAGATGGGAGAGGTAGATTGTGTTTTTGCAGTGGAAGTTTCCAGTATTTTCAGTACATAGTGTAGGCCCTAACTGAATGTATAACCCTCTTGTAAAACAGCTGTATAAGTAGTTTTTCCACCAAGAAAGTTGCTGAACAGAATTAAGTTCAGACTGGGGGCATTCTGACATGGGGAGAATTGAGACAAGCACAAGATAAATACAGGGTGGGTAGAGCCCAGCACAGGACAGAATGAATGTACTGACTTTTGGAAACATTGCCCTTCTCTGTCCGCAGAAAAGTACAAGGCAGACCTAAAAACAAGAGGTTGGTAATTGACCTTCTATGGAAATGAATCCTAGCCACAGTCTCGAGGAGTCTGTGAGCCTGAGATGCTCAACCAATGAGAGCCATGAGAGCATCACCTGCAGTGGGTTTAGGGCACAGAACAGAATTGATTTCACTGACTGGTGTGCAGTTTCTCCCTTGCCAATAGGGGATGTGCGCGCAGTATTGCAATAATGAATAAGCACTGCTGCTATCGCTGCCATCTTTGCCTAACTAGAAATCTTTGACTTTGAGAGTTTCTCACACAAGGGGAGAGGGTAAGAAAGTAAAGAGGCACAGAAAACTAAGGGAAACTGCTCTTCTTTATCTTATCTATAAAAATTGATACGATGCTGTTGTGCATTTTTTTTTAATTTTATTTTTAATTTTTTGCTAATGTCAGTTAGATTGTTTTAAAATATCCACACACCAAAATCTGACTACCAAGCAAATGTAATGAAAATGAAATGAAGGTGAGTTAGTGGAAAGCACAAGGCCATATTATATTAGGCTCCAGCAAATTTACAGGCAGTCACTGCACGAAGAGGTAGATCTGAGTTGCACATTATATGATTCCCACAAAGATTAAGGAAATCTGAAGCTTTCAATATATTTTTTTAATTCTTTTTTCATTTCATTTTTAAACACCTGACCCAGACCCCAACCCTCACAGGAGCTGTAAAGATAACAGCATTAACCAGCAATGTAACTCTAATCCTAACCCTTACCCTGATTCTAAAATCGTCCCTAACTCCAAATGCAACAACAAAAATGATGCTAGAAGTTTGTAGCAAAAGGAACCTTAACCCTGATCATAATCCAAAAAAAAAATCATTATGGTAACAATAATCTTTACCTTAAGAGTAATATTAATCAGAGCCCAGATGATGCCTGCATCCAATCAGAAGCATGCTTTGCATTATTTAAGAGTTGTATTTTTTCCAATGAACTCTCTCTATTATCACGTTTATAAAGTAACAGAGTCTGTTCTTTTTCTCCTGACACTGTGCCTTACTCCTGACATCCCCTGGAAATGACCCAGATAGGGCACCATCAAAGTAATGCTAATAGTAATGTCAATCCTAAGGGTATCTCTAGCCTCAGTGTTAATGGGACGCTAACAACAATCCCAACAGCCTTAAACATTCTGGTGGTGTGAAAGAGGTGCTGCCTTGCACATGCTGGGCAGTCCCATTGCCTGTTAAATGCAGGCGGCAGCGTAGAAACATGATGCCCGTGGTCAGAATGCCCTGTGGCAGATCCTGGCACCGGAGAACTGACCGGAGAACCATGAGAGAACTGACAACAAATCACGCAACATCAGAACCGACCCAGTGGTTATTTACAAGCCTTGGGAGACCCAGACAGGATCTCAGAGTGGTGAATGTAGGTACAGAAGTTGTTACTACTCTGTTTTCTTCTAAAAGAAGTGGTTTTTTTTCATCTCAGAAGTTGGGGGGGGGGGGGGGGGGGGGGGGGCGGGAAAGGGATATCAATTTAATTACTCATTAATTTATTGACAGACATTCACGTTTGCTACGTTTGGAGAAGTTTTTATTTGTTTGCTGTGGTTTGATTTTTTTTTTTTTCTTTTTTTTTTCCCCCTTCCCTCCTCTTCCATCTTTGTGTTCTTCCCCTATAATCAAAAGAACGGATCCCCAGGGTCTGTCCCGCAGACGTTCTTTCCGTGGTCTCTGCTGCCACCTGCTGGCCAATAAGCGGAACTGCCACTGTTGGGCGTTTGGTGCCGCAGGAAGCACAACGCAGATCTGAGTTCTGACCGGTCTACGCAGCAAATCCGACAATCTTTATTGCGATAAGCCCTCCAGACAAGAGCATAAAGTCTTTGCCTGAGGGCAGGGTTAGTAGTAATGGATGTCAGTTTTGAAATTTCCAGTCCATTCACCACAGCGCTTTCTGCCTCCATGTCCCATAACCAGAGCAGCTATGCTGGCATGCTCTCTTGGTTTCTGTCTAAACCACTGTACTATATCCATCAGTTCAGCTGCTGTATTATGGGCAGCAGGGTTTGGGGGGTGGACACTGGTCAGGGCACTCCCACCAGCCTATCCTGCATTTTTTTTTTTTTTTTTTTTTCATTTTTGGGTTACAATCAGTCAGATCTCAAATAGATCTAGTCCAAATGGAACCTCAAAATCTGACCTTTTAGTGCCTTCATTTACAGAGTCCATTTTATACAGATTCCCTTGTACAGGGCCCCCATGGTCCTCCAGACAGTTGTTACTGATCTTCCATAGGAGAATGATTGAATTAGGTTTTTTCCCATCAAAACTGCCACCTGTCTTTCCAATTTTTCAACACTATCATTCAATAGCTGATTTGCATCAGCCTGAGCCTCTTCAGTTATGTTCAGACAGTTCAAGGCCATTAAAAGTGGCCATGCCACCATGAACACAGCTAACTGTCATTCTCAAGTTGTAAGTATGTCTTTGCTAAGACCATGGAAATACTCAGTCAGGTGGGCCAGGGACTCATGGACCCTCCCTCCGTCCCACACACGGCCCCATTTTTCAGTGACAGAAGCAGTGCTGCATTTTGAGGATCCTAGGAATCCCAGGACATGCCCTGACAAAAGGTCATTCAAAGGGGTAGTCTTTCCCCATCCAAACAACTCCATGATATTCACAGAATCACAGAATTGTAGGGGTTGGAAGGGACCTCCAGAGACCACTGAGTCCAGTCCCCCTGCCAAAGCAGGTTCCCTACACCACAAAAGAGGTACGAAGAGGTAGATCTGAGTTGCACATTATATGATTCCCACAAAGATTAAGGAAATCTGAAGCTTTCAATATATTTTTTTAATTCTTTTTTCATTTCATTTTTTAAACACCTGACCCAGACCCCAACCCTCACAGGAGCTGTAAAGATAACAGCATTAACCTGCAATGTAACTCTAATCCTAACCCTTACCCTGATTCTACAGGGGACTGTCTGAAACGGACATCAATTCAATTACTCATTTATTTATTGACAGACATTCAAGTTTGCTACGTTTGGAGAAGTTTTTATTTGTTTGCTGTGGTTTGGTTTTTTCTTTTTTTCTTTTTTTTTTCCCCCTTCCCTCCTCTTCCATCTTTGTGTTCTTCCCCTATAATCAAAAGAGAACGGATCCCCAGGGTCTGTCCCGCAGACGTTCTTTCCGTGGTCTCTGCTGCCACCTGCTGGCCAATACACGGAACTGCCACTGTTGGGCGTTTGGTGCCACAGGAAGCACAACGCAGATCTGAGTTCTGACCGGTCTACGCAGCAAATCCGCCAATCTTTATTGTGATAAGCCCTCCACATGGCATTGCGCATGCACTCGAACACGCAACAGGCATAGATTTCTCTTAACTCCTTGAGGAGCAGGCAAGCAGAACAACTGAGCGCACCACTGCTTGTGATTGGGCCACCCCCATCATAGAGATGTGTGTTAGATCTTTTACCCACCCCTGGACTGGCCTTGTTGTTTAACGATAACCTCTGAAATCTGAGCTACTGGTTCTACCACCTGTAGTGTAGAATAGGTAGCCAATAAATGCTTTTCAACTGTGATGTATCTTTATTCTGCTCCATGCCAAACCTGTGGCCAAAACCTCATAGGGGTTCACAAAGAACTCTGGCTCTGCCAGAGCCCCCATCCAGACCCTTCTTGAGTTACATTCACATCTAGTTTGGCTGAAAAGGTTGGACTATAAATACTCAGTGCTTGGGCCTGTTTAACAGATATTTTTTCCTGATTCTGCTGTCCATCGATCTTTTTAAACTGAACTCCTGCTCTAATCTGGTCTTTAAACATTTGTTGTCTCAAGACCCTAATGGGTCCAGACTGGATTACCTTAGGGGCTGGACGCCTAAGTCATGGCAGCAGATGGTTCTCTGCCTTTCTCAGACCTTTCCACCACCATTCAGAGCCTGCATCTGGCCGTAGGCACTCTTGTCTCCCCATCAATTGGGCAGCCTGTTGTATTACAGCACCTGAGGGCCACTGGGGGGTTCAGTATGGATAACATAGACCCATACTGATGTAAAGGTGATGGCTGTAGGATGAGATCCCTCGTTCCTGATGAAAAATTTATTGACTGGGCTCTCAAAATCATCTTCATAGATTGCCTCTTTCATGCCTAATTCTCTAATATAATTTTGTTAGTCCTCCATAGAGGACCACAGGCTGATATTTAATGGTATGTCATTCTTATTTGGCCATGTTATATGACACACAGCCATAAATCATTCACTGATCAAATGGTTATCCTCATTATGTTGGACAGAGCATACAGTCTTTGCCTGAGGGCAGGGTGAGTAGTAATGGATGTCAGTTTTGAAATTTCCAGTCCATTCACCACAGCGCTTTCTGCCTCCATGTCCCATAACCAGAGCAGCTATGCTGGCATGCTCTCTTGGTTTCTGTCTAAACCACTGTACTATATCCATCAGTTCAGCTGCTGTATTATGGGCAGCAGGGTTTGGGGGGTTGGATACTGGTCAGGGCACTCCCACCAGCCTATCCTGCATTTTTTTTTTTTTTTTTTTTTCATTTTTGGGTTACAATCAGTCAGATCTCAAATAGATCTAGTCCAAATGGAACCTCAAAATCTGACCTTTTAGTGCCTTCATTTACAGAGTCCATTTTATACAGATTCCCTTGTACAGGGTCCCCATGGTCTTCCAGAGAGATGTTCCTGATCTTCCATAGGAGAATGATTGAATTAGGTTTTTTCCCCATCAAAACTGCCACCTGTCTTTCCAGTTTTTCAACACTATCATTCAATAGCTGATTTGCATCAGCCTGAGCCTCTTCAGTTATGTTCAGACAGTTCAAGGCCATTAAAAGTGGCCATGCCACCATGAACACAGCTAACTGTCATTCTCAAGTTGTAAGTATGTCTTTGCTAAGACCATGGAAATACTCAGTCAGGTGGGCCAGGGACTCATGGACCCTCCCTCCGTCCCACACACGGCCCCATTTTTCAGTGACAGAAGCAGTGCTGCATTTTGAGGATCCTAGGAATCCCAGGACATGCCCTGACAAAAGGTCATTCAAAGGGGTAGTCTTTCCCCATCCAAACAACTCCATGATATTCACAGAATCACAGAATTGTAGGGGTTGGAAGGGACCTCCAGAGACCACTGAGTCCAGCCCCCTGCCAAAGCAGGTTCCCTACACCACGTTGCACAGCTCAGCATCCAGGCAGGTCTTGAATATCTCCAGAGAAGGAGATTCCACAACCACCCTAGGCAGCCTGTTCCAGTGCTCTGTCACTCTCACCGTAAAGAAGTTATTGCACACATTAGTGCAGAACTTCCTATGGTGCAGTTTCTGTCTGTTTCCCATTGTTCCTCCTCCACACACTGCTGAAAAGAGTCTGGCCTCACCTCTTTGCCCCCCACACCTCAAATATTTATAGACATGGATCAGGTCCCCTCTCAGCCTTCTTTTCTCAAGGCTAAACAGACCCAGTTCCCTCAGTCTCTCCTCATTGGGGAGATGCTCCAGGCCCTTCACCATCTTAGTGGCCCTCTGCTGGACTCTTTCCAAGAGATCCCTGTCTTTTTTGTACTGGGGAGCCCAGAACTGGACACAATATTCCAGATGAGGCTTCACCAGGGCAGAGTAGAGGGGGAGGATCACCTCCTTCGACCTGCTGGACACGCTCTTTTTAATGCACCCCAGGATGCCATTGGCTTTTTTGGCTACAAGGGCACACTGCTGGCTCATGGTCAATCTGTCGTCCACCAGGACGCCCAGATCCCTCTCAGCAGAGCTCCTCTCCAGCAGCTCTTCCCCCAGCCTGTACTGGTGCATGCAATTATTTCTACCCAGGTGCAAGACTCTACACTTGCTTTTGTTAAACCTCATCCGGTGTCTTACTGCCCAGCTCTCCAGCCTGTCCAGGTCTCGCTGAATGGCAGCACAGCCTTCAGGCGTGTCAGCCAATCCTCCCAACTTCGTGTCATCAGCAAACTTGCTGAGGGTGGTCACTATCCCCTCATCAAGGTCGTTGATGAAGATGTTGAACAAGACCGGACCCAGCACAGACCCCTGGGGGACGCCGCTAGTTACAGCCCTGCAGCCAGACACTGCACCGCCAACGACAACCCTCTGCACTCTGCCAGTCATCCAGTTCTCGACCCACTTCACTGTCCAATCACCTATCCCATACTTCCTCAGCTTTGGTATAAGTATGTCATGGGAGACTGTATCAGTTATAGAGGTTATAGAGTTCAATTCCTGTAGTCAATTTGGCGGCCCAGGTGGGACCAGCTCTGTTCGCTGCAGGACCAGCTGAGAGGGAGACACTTTTGGCGCACCCTGAGATTTCTCTGAAGGACTCCCTTCCTCACCTGATCACTGCAGGGACAGACAAGGACCACCCATAGGTGGACCAGGTATGTGTATGGTAAGTGGAGCCCATATGTCTTGAGGAGACATCCTACACAGTTTACAGCCATACGTGCTGCTCCCAGGGAGGTGAGCTCATGGCTTTGGTTGCCAGCTGGGTAGGAAGACTCCTTGGGTGAGTTCCTATGAAAGGGAACTGTATGTCATATGAATGGAAACAAGAACAAATACTCTCTCCCAGGTAGTTGACAATAGGAGGGACCTAGGTTGGTCTCTCCTACAGGTATGGGATATAGTGGATAGCCTGTCAAATGGTAGCCTGGGTTCTCCAAGTTGTAATCACGGGGGTTATAGGTTGTATGTTCAATATTATCATCTGCTTTAAGTGTTTGGTACCGTGTGTCAAGCCGACTCTGGGAAAAACATTAACGTTTGCAACTGGTCGACCAGAGTATGAGTGTTATTAAGATTCCAGCTAGAAAACGTTGTCAGCATTGTGTAGTATGAATAAACCATGGTTTTTGATCTAAATGTCAGAGTGAGTGTGGTGTGAGTGAGACACAGAACAGCTGCAGGGTGAGTGCCGAGTCCCGATCCATGTTTCCTTCCTCCTGTGAGGGAAATGGCCAGACACGGACAAAGTGAAAGACTGTGTTGTCTGTCCACTCATATGTACTTTCTGCTTGTATGTAAGAAGACGGGAGTTTGTACTCTGTAGATTAGTAAGATTGTCCTGAGGAGAGGTGTACATTCCACCCGACCAATGAATGTCAACCCATTTATGTAATACTATGTACTGCTTGCGAGGAAGTGTGTGAGGGAGGTGGTTCAATCAGTGCTGGTTCTGTGGCACAGTGTTTATAACTGAAGAATACAGACTGTATTAAGGGAGTTTATGTGAACTGAAGAACTGTACTGTTTGACAAACAGTTTTGATGGTATAAGAAAGTGTAATTGTTAATGATATATGGAAGTGTACTTGAGGGAATGTGGAAGTGTATCTGAGCATACAAACAGAGGAAGCATTTACAGAAGAAAAAAGGTTAAAGTGAGTTTACCTGCACTGACATGAGAGCAACACCCTGAACCTCTGCCCTGTGAGCTGAGCAGAGCAGAGCAGAGACACAGTCCTCATGTATCAGGTAGTGTTATTCTGCTTACCAAATGAATGAGTTCACTACAGAAGAGGCAAATCTTCCCCTCTGCTCCATTTGTGGCATACTCTGGAGTTCAAGACATTGCAAAGCTATGGCACATCTACTTTCTTTCAATGATGACGCCTTAGTATGCTCTGGGCTGTCATTTCAATTGCATCTAAAGAAGTCTAGGGTCATGCCAGCTGACAGGAAGCTGGCAAATGTTGTCTCATTGTAAGGAAGAGCAAGAAAGATGACATGGGCAATTATGGACCTGTCAGTCCAGAGCCTGGTAAAATTATGGAGAAAATGATGGTGGGAGTTATGGAAAAACAGCTGAAGGACAATTCTGTCATTGGTTGCAGCCAACACAAGTTTGTGAGGCGAAGGTCCTGTTTAATTTAAGCTCATTCTGTGACACAGTTATCCGTTTAGTTGACCAAGGGAAGCCAGTTGATGTAATCCTTGAGGATTTCAGTGGAGATTTTGATACTGTTTCTCACAACAACCTTCTGGACAGAATGTTCTGCATATGGCTAGACAGAAACACAATGTGGTGGGTGAGCAGTTGGCCAGTAGGTCAGTCCCAAAGGATTATAGTCAGTTTTTTCCATCAGGCTGGTAGATGGTCACTGTCGGGGTCCCCAGGGTTCCATTTTGGGGCCACTTTCCTTTCATGTTTATGCAGATGACTTGAATGCAGGACTAGAAGACGTTCTGAGCAAGTTTGCTGATGAGACCAGATGAGGAGGTGCTGTTGCCTCCACTGAGGGTGGAGAGGACTTGCAGAGAGATGTGGACAAGTCAGAAAAGTGGGTACCAGTTGGTACTAAGCACCAAGTGCATAACGTATAACAAGAACAAGTGCCTGATTGTGCACCGCAGAACATAAAGGACTTCAAACTCTGGGAGAATGTGCAAACGAGGGCACTGGAACTGAGAGATCTGAAGTTCAGAGTTTCACAGGGATTGACTGCTTGTTCAGACTGGGCCCTTCTCACATCCCTTCTCACATCCTGCAATGAAACATAGGTCTCATATGGGACATGAACGTCACAGCGTCCTTGCACCACATGTAGAGCCTGGGATCTTCTGTCCCCATGTCTTTCATTTAACATCATACGGACCTCCAACCCATTGCCCCAGGAAATGCCAGGAGCCAACATGAGAGACAGGATCTCTCTACCACTGGTCTTGCAATCAGGGCTTGACCTGTCTGCTTCGTAAGGCAAAGGAGAGGTTTCTTAGCATGCCAGTGCCTTTGCCTGCCTGTAGTCATGGCTTCCAGTTATCTTCTCTAACAAGTCCCTTGGGAAGCTTACTTGGTAATGGCCCTCAGTGGGCCCATTAATACTCCAAGAAACTTCACTGTTACTTCCGACTTTGTCTTGTTGAGCACTTTGTGCAAACTTCTCTCTGCACTAGAGGCTGATGAACTCAGCATCAAATGCACCCTGGGGCCCATTATAACCTAAAGAATCTCCTGTGCCTTATGCCATCTTGTTATCTTCTTCAGGTTATCAGAACTTGTTCAGCAAAAAGGAGGGATATCTGGAGAGAGCTTAAAGAATCCAGTATAAATTTATTGTCTATTTATTTATAGTTGGGTTTAAAGAAGACATTAAAGCAGCACTGTGCAACTGATACCAATCCAGGATGTCCCAATGAGTTCTGTACTGTTACTGTGTTGACAAAGGTCCTTCTCAACCTCCCCACCCAATTTCTGCTCACAATGGACCTATGGGACTTGCATCACTTTTCTTCACATCACTCTTCTCCTCTGCATTCATCCGCTCAGTGTTAAAACTGCTTTGCACCAACTCCCACTGGCTTTCCTCAGAGAACCAGCTACACATGGAAAAGGAAAGATTTCTCTTTTTTATCTGGCCAGCAAATGGAAAGAAAGGTGATGCAATTGAATGAACAGTAAAACACAGTGATCAACTGCATGCCATGTTCAAGCTGCATCTATTGAAGTTTGTCTTTCATATGGAATACTTTTAAAAGAAATGATTTATTCTGAGGTAGGATAGGATAGATTGAATCACAGTGAAGTAGTTGACAACAGAGGCCATCAGACTCTGGTAGATAGAGCAAATTCCAGTAATCTCCCTGGGATAGATCAGCCAAAGGCCACCAAAAGGGACAAGGGACAGACAACATCAGATTCCCATCTGTCTGCAGAGGGCACCTTCCATTTACTCTCCCTGATCAGGAAGACAGGAAAAGACACTGATGGTCTCCTCTGTTTGCCATTTCCATTAGCTCTGACCTGTCTGCTCTTCCATCCCCAGGCAGAGCTCAGTGCACTCTCACAGAGGGCAGTCGCCCTTCTTTGTCTCCTCGCCCATCCATCCTAAAGACTCGGTATCCCCCTTGTGCTACAGTGCAGTTGTGGAAACCATTAAACTGTGTCCCCATGGTCCAAACAGGAGCTCAGGCCTGCAGCTCTACCAAGATTTCTAGCTTCTTGTGTGTTGGTGTTTGCATTAGTGCAAAAGCACAGAAGTAAATCTCCTAATTGAAAAGCATCACTGGACATTGCCTGACTGGATAGCTCATCTATAGAATCAGTGTGCAGAAGGTGGCACACAAACATTAGACCGATCGTGGGTCTTGGAGGTGACGTAGCAGCACGGACACACCATGGGCATGGCTTTCCTGAAGGCCCTGTGCTGCTCTTGTAGCTGTGAGTGAATTCACCGGACAGCCGGTGCTATCCCCTCTCTGGCCCTCAGCTGATGCCCAGGAAGGAGGTGTCTATCTCAGGGATTTCCCACACGGTTTACAAGCACTTGCAAACATCAGGAGCAGCCCAGGCACCTTGGGCATCACCCAGTGTCTGTGTGTGAGCTGCTGCCTCCCAGCTGAAGGACCGAGGACTCAGAGCAGGAGCTCACATGCAGGCAACTCCTTGTGCACTTCTGAACTGAACCAGAGAAATCCCAGCTCCTGTGGTTCTGTGGGGAGCCGAATCCCATTTCAGCTCCAGGATTTCTGTCAAGGGATGAGACTCCTGCGCTGCCTCAGCTGGATCACTGCCCTGCACAGGGAAAGTCCAAACCTCGCCTTCCTTGTCTGGTTGCCCTTATTGTTTCATCAAACGATCTCTGGGAGCACTCCCCATATGTCTCCAATCAGTCACTGACCACTGGACATGTGGTGGTTAATTGAGTGGATTTCAAAGCACAGTCATGATGCTGTTGTTTTTCAGGAGCTGTTGGCCATGAGGACCCAGGGACATGTCAGGGGAAATGAGTGGGAAGGATAAAAATGACATAATCTGCTGCTTGCTTGTCCAGGTTCCTGGGACACAGGGAGCTCATAAAAGTGGGCAGAGCTGCAGAGAGACAGCTGTGCCCAGGAGCAGATCTCGTGCACAGCACAGCCTGCAGGTGACAGAAGGAGAGGAGAGAAATTGGAGAGAGCTTGCAGGATGTGTGTGGTGTGAGCGGGCTGTGAACTCACTGCAGGAGCATTGCTCACAGACCATGACAAGGTAAGTCTCACAGCTGACCATGAGCTGCTTTTAATTAAGGGGTAACTATAACTGGGACATCCCATAGGAGATCTGACTGCAGGCACTGCATGTTTCTTTACTGTGGAAAAAGCTTTCTGCTCCAGCTGAGACGGGTGCCCAGGGCTGTCCTGCAGAGCAGGGTCCCTGCTGTGCCCCAGGGGCTGTGTGCCGGGTATGGGACTCTGCCGCCTGCCAGGCTCAGCACTCAGCCTGCCCGGGGAGCTGCCCAGTGGGGTAAGGAGCCCCCGGCAGGGTTTGTGCTGCCACAGCTGCTGCCTGGGGCAGGGGATCACAGCTCCACTGCACAACTGAATGTTTCTGAGGGCACTTTGCAAGAGGAGAGCCAAGGCAGGGGGTTTCCATTTCCTGTTCTGAGGCAAAGAGGTTTGGAGTCAGAAATCTAAAAGGGGCAATAAGAGTTCTGAGAATTTTTCATCAATCAATTGCTTGTTTTGTGAACACTCACACATGATGTGCTTTCAGTCTCCCCTTTCTCGAAGGATGGAATTATCTTCATTTTCTGTAGGCATGAATAATTCACTTATCCTACAAACAGGCAGCATTTTCTAACTGAAACTGAATGCCACAGAAGCTCGGGTAGGGGGCTCTAAGAGCACTTGGGGTAAAGATATGAGACATGAAACAGATGAAAATATCCAGGGAGAAGGGATAAGAAAATAAGAGGAAGGTTAGAGCTCCATATGCTGCTTCTGCTTAAGGAATGCTGAAATACATGAAATTAAATGCAAGTAATGGTGCTAAATGTACACTGTTGTAGGAGAATAAAAACATTTCATATTATAGCAGGAGGAGTGTGTCTGAGAATGGTCTGGACTTGTCATTATCTTCTGCACTCTGAGCAGGACTCCAAGCCCAACAACAGCAGATGCCCAACAGCAGCTCCATCAGCGAGTTCCTCCTGCTGCCGTTGGCAGACACGCGGCAGCTGCAGCTCCTGCACTTCTGGCTCTTCCTGGGCATCTACCTGGCTGCCCTCCTGGGCAACGGCCTCATCAGCACAGCCGTAGCCTGCAACCGCCGCCTGCACACCCCCATGTACTTCTTCCTCCTCAACCTGGCCCTCCTCGACCTGGGCTGCATCTCCACCACTCTCCCCAAAGCCATGGCCAACGCCCTCTGGGACACCAGGGCCATCTCCTACACAGGATGTGCTGCACAGCTCTTTTTCTTTACCTTCTTCATGTCAGCAGAGTTGTCCCTTCTCACCATCATGTCCTATGACCGCTATGTTGCCATCTGCAAGCCCCTGCACTACGGGACCTTGATGGACAGCAGAGCTTGTGCCACCATGGCAGCAGCTGCCTGGGGCACTGGGGTTCTCAATTCCCTGCTGCACACTGCCAGTACGTTTTCACTGCCTCTCTGCCAAGGCAATGTTGTCAACCAGTTTTTCTGTGAAATTCCCCAGATCCTCAAGCTCTCCTGCTCAGAATCAAATCTCAGGGAAGTTGTGTTTCTCATTTTTACTATCAGTTTAGACGTAGGCTGCTATGTTTTCATAGTTGTGTCCTATATGCAGATCTTTGTGGCTGTGCTGAGGATGCCCTCTGAGCAGGGACGACGCAAAGCCTTCTCCACGTGCCTCCCTCACCTGGCCGTGGTCTCCCTGTTTCTCAGCACTGGTGCTTTTGCCTACCTGAAGCCCCCCTCCATTCCCTCCCCACTCCTGGATCTGACAGTGGCACTTCTGTACTCAGTGGTTCCTCCAACACTGAACCCTATTATCTACAGCATGAGGAACAGGGAGATCAAGCACGCTCTCAGGAAGGTGTTGCAATACTCACTATTCCCGCTTCAATAAAGTGCACATCTTCATCGCATGATTCCCAGTGATGGTTCTTCATCTTTTATGCATCTTTGATTGATTGATTATGTGAGATATAGCAACGTGCAAAAAAATGTTGTTGAACTTATAAATAAAAATTTGTTTCACTTCTTTCACACCTACTATCCATTTTCTCACTCCAAGAGCTCATGTAAACATGGAACCAGATTCCCCGAATAGGTTAAGAGATAAATAAATAGCATTCAAAATACGCTTTTCCTTAGCTCTTCTCTTATCCAACTTTGTCTGGATTTGGGGAAGGTACAGCCACAGATAGAAGCACAACTAGTTCTTTTCATTCCTCCTCTCTTTACACTGATACAGTGCACAGAGGATTCGAGTCCTCTCATTTCTACAGGCCTGAAGGTCTTGTGTGTCTCACAGCAGTCCCGTCGTCTCTACAGCAGCACTCAGTGGTTTGCTTAATTTTCTTATCTCAATACTTGGAACAGCTACAGGACCTGTAGCATAAGTGACCGCAGAGCTCCTTATGAGGGGTGGAGTGACAGTGGGATCTGTCCAGAGCTTGGAGCAACTGCAGGATGTGTAGCAAAAACTTGGAGCTATTGCAGGGACTGTGCCAGGAGTTGCAGAGGCTGCAGCAATGTCAGCAGATCCAGCTCTCTTCCCCTTGAAGATGCTGAATAGTGTTGAACACAGCTCAGTAGGTGTGGGCCAGGCCCTGGCACACTGCAGTCATTTGGGCCTTTTTAGGATTACCAGTGCCACATCAGACCTGTATCCAATATTCTACCAGTTTCTCAGGATCCTGCAGTTGCTCGGAGATGAAGTTCCAAAGCCCTGGGGATGCCCACCACTCCAGGCAGCTGCCCAGACTGTCCCACACCCCCTGCCATGCAGAGCCTTCTCACCTTGGGGCAGATCTCTCACTGATATTCCTGAATAATTGTTTAACCTCAATCCTAGAATCATAGAATCACCAAGGCTGGAAAAGGCCTGAAAGATCATCCAATCCAACCGTTCACCTATTACCAATAGCTCCCACTTAACCATGTCCCTCAACACAATATCCAGTCTCTCCTTGAATACCCCTGGTCTCCCAGAGACGACAGTGTAAAATGTGTAATTCCTAATCATACCAACAATATTACTTCCAAAACCCAAAGATGTCCAAAGAGCTGAATGTGCACAAAACTTCACTTTGCCAATTTTATCGTGGTACAAACCAAGGTCAAACAGCATAGCAAAATAAATACCCTAATCCAGCATCCAGAGTTGACAAATGATGCAGCAGGGAAAACAAGCAGCAAGCAAGGAGCTGTGAAATGCAGCTTCATGAGAAGACTCAGCAAGCTTCACAAATAGGGAAACTATCAGCACCATGGCCTGCACATCTCCAACTCCCACAAAGCCCTGTCCACTCTGGACAGATGTGCTGTTACCACAACCCTTGGAGCCTCACATCAGGCACCAAAATGACTGTGGTTGTTGAACCCAACATGTGGCTCAGCAGCTCACAGTGCTTTGTGCACTGCCCCATTCCCAGTGGGATGGGGATGAGAACTGGGAAAAAGAGTACAACTTCTGGGTTGTAACAAAGCAGTTTACTAAGAGAGATAAAAGTAGAGGAGTAATAGCAATCACTATATATCCGTTGATATAGAATCGTATGTAACAACTGATGCACAAGCACTTGCTCAGCACCACCAGACTGATGCTCAGCTGGGCCCTGAGCAGTGAAGAGACTGAGATGAACTCCCACCCCTTTCAATACAATTTCTGCTTGCTGTCAGCTGATAGAGAACGTCCCTTTGGCCACTATCAGTCAGCTGTCCTCACTCTGTTCCCTCCCAGCTCCATGTGCCCTCCACTGACCATGGCCTTGGCTCTGTACAACACTGCTTAGCAGCAGCTGTAAACATCAGAGTGTTATCAATGGTTTTCTCCTAGAACCAAAACACTGCACCACAGAAGACAGTCTGAAGAAAACAATTCCATCCCAGCTGTAACTCAGATTCCTGCCTGTCCCCTCTTCTTGTTCTTCCTGATCAGGAAGCAAGGAACAGAATCTGCCGCTCTCCTCTCTGAGCCCTTTCCATCAGTTCTCAGCTGGCTCCTCTGCCATCCCCAGGCAGAGCTCAGTGCCCTCTCATGGATGGCAGCAGCCTTTTCTCTTCTTCCTTGCCCATCCGTCATGCAGAATCTGTACCCCATTTGCTACAGTACAGAGCTGAGAATCAACCCACCGTGTCTCTGTGAACCAAACAAGACCCTAGGCCTGCAAAGGCACAGAGATTTGGAGTTCGTTGAGTGAATGTTTGTGGTCCTCTCATTAGTGTAAGGATTCTTCAGAAAGCATCCCCTTCCAGAAGCATGCTTTGATTTAGCCTGTCTGGGTCTTGCATCTACACTGTGGTACTGATGTTCAGGGCCTTGCTCAGAATCAGCAGCCTGCATGAAAGGAAAAGCTCTGTGGTTTTCTCTTGATTTGTCCCGTTTATTTCCCATGCTACCCGCACTGGTCTACAGGCACTTTAGGGCAGCAGTAGGTTGGGGTTACCCCCAGAGGGTACACAGTAAGATTTAGGACGGGGTATTGGCAACAAGACTTTCTCTGAGGAATCCTCACACAATCCTATAGAACAACTCAGAGGCTTTCCATTCAATCTCCAACAGCAACAATATCCCTCAGCCCTTCTCTGTCACATCCAATTCCCCACCCTTCCCCATTTGGACCTGGTTTAAAGCCCTTTAATCAATCAGTGCAGGAGCATTTCAGATGGGGTCATGGAGGAGGCAGACTGCCATTCTTGGGGTGGCCATTTTCCCAGGAGGGCATGGTGGGAGGGCTTTGTCCCATCTGGTTCCACCAACACTTGCATCCACCCAGCAGAAGGCTGTGCCCTCTGTGTTCCACTTGAACTCTGCATGGAGCTTACAGTTGGCAGTGACATGGCTGAGAAGCTCTGGGCATGGATTAAGGGACAGGGAATTAATGTGCCTTCCTAACTTCCTCCCTGCATGCCTTAGCAACTTCCTTGTAATCTCCCCAAGTACCCAGCCCCTTCTTCCAGAGGACGGAGATTCTCTTTTTCTTCCTGAGTCTCAATAGTTTTTCCCAGTTCATCTGCACTGGTCTTCTTCCCCTATGGCTCACCTTATGGCATTCAGGGACAGCCTGATCTCGTGCCTTTAAGATTTCCATCTTGAGGAGTGTCCAGGCTTCCTGGACCCCTTTACCCATAAGGAGCAACTCCCAAGGGACCTGTGCTACAAGTGTCCTGAACAGGTCAAAGTCCGCCCTCTAGAAGTTCAGGATAGTAGTTTTGCTAGTCACCCTTCTGACATCTCCAAGAATAGAGAATTCTACCATTTCATGGCCACTCTGCCCAAGACAGTCCCCAACCTTCTCAACTCCTACCAGTCCTTCACTGTTAGTGAAGAGCAGGTCTAGCAAGGAACCACCCCTGGTAGGACTTCATACCAGCTGTGTAAGGAAGCTGTCTTGCATGCAATCTATAAACCTCTTGGACTGATTCCTCTGCTATTTATTATATTCCCAGCATATATCAGAGAAGTTGTAGTCTCCCAAGAAAATGAGTGCTGGCAATCTTGCGACTTCAGTAAGCTGCTCATAGAATGCCTCACCCATCAATTAGGCGGTCTATAAGAAACCTTTAGCAAGATGTCACACTTACAGGCCTTTCCCCCGATCCTTACAAACATGCACTTCATTCTGAAGCCCAAGCTCTTCAACATCAAAACTCTCTTTAATATAAAGGGCCACACCACCACCCTTCCTTCCTCCTCTATCCCTTCTGAAGAGCTTGTAACCATCCATCACAGCACTCCAGTCATGGCAGTGGTCCCACCATGGGTCGGTAATAGCAACTAGGTCATGGTTTGTCAGATGCACAGTTGCTTCCAGCTCCTCTTGCTTGTTGACCAAGCTGCGTGCGTTGGTGTAGACGCACTTCAGCTGAGGCATCTGCCTCTCTCCCAGCTCAAACAGCATTTCCCTAGGCTTATCTCTGGTAAGCCCTGTTTTGTCCACTCCCCCATCGTAGCTAGTTTAAAGCTCTTTCGATAAGCCCCGCTACCGTCTATGCTAGGATTCACTTCCCCCTTTGAGACAGTTGGGTTCCATTCATGGATAACAGACCATGGGCCAAGTAAACTGTCCTGTGATCAAAGAACTCAAAGTTTCTGGCTCAGTACCAACCTCTGAGACAATTGTTCATTGCTTTGCTTTCCAAGCCTGCTCTGTGTCCCTCACTGCCACTGAAGGTATAGAACAAAAAATCACTTGATCTCCCACTTTGTGAACTAAATGGCCTAAATTCCTGAAATCTCTTTTTATAGTTTGTAGTCTTATCTAAGAAATTTCATCACTGCCCACCTAAACTATGAGTAATGGAAAATAATCAGTGGACCTAACCAGCATTGGGAGTTTCCTCATTATGTCCCTGACCTGAAACCAAGAAGGCAGCAGACTTACTGACAACTGGGGTCCAGTCTGCAAATGGGGCCCTCTATTCCTCTGAGAAGGGAGTCACCCACCACGGCCACCCTTCATTCTTTCATGGCAGAGGAAGTCACAAGGCTTGGTAGTGACTGCCTTGCATTAGGTTTCCTCCTAGGCAGATCCTCCATTGCCTCCCCATTCTTATCTCCTTCAGATTTCAGAGTGTCAAACCTGTTGCTTAGATGGATCAGGGGTCGAGGGCTAGGCAGGCATGGGGGGGCTCCTGTGATGTTGAGTTGGGAGTCTCTTCCAACCCTTCTCATCAGTCAGGTCTGTCTGACTGTGACAGGGCAGGGAGTCAACCACTTTTCTGGGGGTATCTGCCTGGCAGCCTTCCCTCGGGGATGCCAGCAAGTCACTCCACCAGCCCATCTCCCGATCACACTCCCTGATGGTAAACTGTAAGTAAAACCTTGAGTAAAGTGAGAGTTCACCTAGACAAAAGTATGAGTAGAAACATGGACTGACGTGAGGGTAAACCCAGAGTAAACCCAGGATCCCATCCATTGGGCATGCACAGCCTCTGAGGGCAACTTTTTCCAGTGTTGCTGTGTAAAAATATAGGTTCCTCACATCTAACCTATGTCTCCCCTTTTTAATTTAAATCCGTTTCCATTTGTCCTGTTATCAACAGACCATCCCATCCTTATTCTAGCGTTAGGCATCTCATCCTCAGATGGAAACCCTGGGGCTGAATTGGGATCAGTTTTTCAAAGAACCACAGGAGCTACAAGTTCACCTAGCTGAGTTCAGATGTGCACAGTGAGGTGTCTGTGTGTGAGTCCCTCATCTGAATCCTTGGTTTTTATTCCACAGGGACTGCACTACTCATACACAGTCTCTCAGTGATGCCCAAGATGCCTTGGGTGATCCTAGTTTTGTGCTAGTGCTTGTAAACTGTGACGGAAAATCTATGAGATAGACAGCTCCTTCTGGAGCATCAGCTGAGGGCCAGAAGGGAGGTATTCTTGGCCATCCTAAATACCACCTCAGCCACGTGCTTAGGGCACCCATTGTGTCTTTTGCACCTGACCCCATGGAGTATGTAGTGATATTCAGCTTATCAAAAGGATGAGCTCAGAACAGAAGAGGCAGATCTTCCTCTCTGCTCCATCTGTGGCATAGTCTGGATTTCAAGGCATTGCAAAGCTATGGCACATCTACGTTCTTGCACTGATGACACTTTAGCATGCTCTGGGCTCGCATTTCAATGGCATCTAATAAATCTAGGGTCATACCTGTTGACAGGAAGCTGGCAAATGTTGTCTCATTGTAAGGAAGAGCAAGAAAGATGACACGGGCAACTATGGACCTGTCAGTCTCACTACAGTGCTTGGTAAAATTATGGAGAAAATGATGGTGGGAGTTATGGAAAAACAACTGAAGGACAGGTCACAGACAACACAAGATACAGAGGGGAAGGCCCTATTTAATTTCAGGTCTTTTTATGACACCTTTATCCATTGAGCTGAACAAGGGAAGGCAGTTGATGTAATCCTTGAGGATTTCAGTAGAGCTTTTGATACTATTTCTCCAGCACCCTTCTGGACAGAAATTCCTGCATACAGCTAGACAGAAACAGAACGTGGTGTGTTGTAATACAAGAAGAATTTTACAGAGCAGCAGCCATGGATTGAGATAAGGAGTTCACAGAGCAGCAGCTGCGGAGCAGGATAAACAGCATGAGAACAAAGGGCATCTCTAGGAAAAGAATGAATGGCTCGTGGCTTTGAAGGGGGGTTATAGGGTTGTTATTGCAGTAGCTTTCCTCCAATTAGCGTGTGTGATTTTTGGACACCCTTGTCTGTCTCCTATAAAAGTCTGGCTTTCGGGCAATAAATTGATGCAGCTATATGTAACTATATTGGTGTTTCTCTGTTTGACCCAGCACGCTGACATTTTGCCTTTCAGGTTCACCAGCAGTGGTGGGTGAGCAGTTGGCCAGTAGTTCTGTCCCAAAGGATTATAGTCAGTGGGTTCCATTGGGCTGGTAGATGGTCACTGTCAGAGCTCCCCGGGGTTCCATTTTAGGGCCACTTTCCTTTCATGTTTATGCAGATGACTTGCATGCAGGACTAGAAGATGTTCTGAGCAAGTTTGCTGATGAGACCAGATGAGGAGGTGTTGTTGCCTCCACTTAGGGTGGAGAGGACTTGCAGAGAGATGTGGACAAGTCAGAGAAGTGGGTACCAGTTGGTACTAAGCACCAAGTGCATAAAGTATAACAAGAACAAGTGCCTGATTGTGCACCTGGGTATGGGCAACCCTGGACATAAACACTGTCTGTATATTGGACACATGAGAGACGTCTGACTGAAAAGGATTGGGGGTCCTGCTCAACATAAAATTTTAAGTGAGTCAGCAGTGTGCCCAGCCAGCCAAGAAGGCCAACAGTCCCCTAAAGTGCATCAAGCAATTTATTGCCAGCTGGGTGGGAGAAAGGTTTGTCCCTCTTTGCTCTGCATTGCTACTGCCTCACCTGGAGCACTGGGTGCACTTCTGGGCAATGCAGAACATAAAGAACATCAAACTATGGGAGAGTGTGCACAGGAGGGCACTGGAACTGAGAGATCTGAAGTTCAGAGTTTCACTGGGATTGACTGCTTGTTCAGACTGGGCCCTTCTCACACCCCACATCCTGTGATGAGACACAGGGCACATGTGGGATATGAACTTTAACAGCATCCTTGCGCCACATGCAAATGCTTTTCCCAGTGCTTCAGTGTTCCACCACCCATTGCTTTCAACATAGTTTTCAACACCCCATTGTATCTTTTAATTTTACCAGAAGCTGGTGCATGGTAGGGGATATGATAAATCCACTCAATGCCATGAACTTTGGCCCAAGTATTTATTAAGGGAATTTTTGAAATGTGTCCCATTATGAGACTCAGTTCTTTCTGAGGTGTCATGTCTCTATAGGACTTGTTTCTAACAACCCAATATTGTGTTTCTGGCAGTAGCATGGGGTACTGCGTATGTTTCAAGCCACCCAGTGGTTGCTTCCGCCATGGTAAGCACAAAACGCTTATCATTATGAGATCCTGGCAAGGTGACATCATTCACCTGTCACTCCTCCCCATATTTATACTTTTGCCTTGGCCTTCCCCCCAGAGAGGCTTCATATTCTTGGCTTGTTTAATTATGGCACATGATTCACAGTCATGAATAACCAGTGCAATAGCATCCATAGTTAAGTCCACCCCTCAGTCTCTAGCCCAATTATATGTTATGTCCATTCCTTGATGGCCTGAGGTCTCATGGAACCATCAAGCTTGAAATAATTCACTCTTGTTCTGCCAGTCCAAGTCTATTTGAGCCACCTCAATTCTGGCAGCTCGACCTACCTGATGGTTGTTTTGTTGTTCTGCAATAGCCCGACTCTTGGGCAAGTGTGCATCCACGTGACACACCTTTACAATCATATCTTTTTTTTGAGCAGTTATGTTTTTCTACAGTTCAGCAGCCCAAATAGGTTTACACCTCCGTTGCCAGTTATTTTGTTCCCACTGCTGTAACAACCCCCATAAGGCATTTGCCACCATCCATGAGTCAGTATAAAGATAAAGCATTGGCCACCTCTCCCGTTCAGCCACATCTAAGGTCAGCTGGACAGCTTTTACCTCTGCAAACTGACTTGATTCTCCTTTACCTTCAGTGGCCTCTGCGACCTGTCGTGTGGGGCTCCAAACAGCAGCTTTCCATCTCCGATGCTTCCCTACAATATGAAATGATCCATCAGTGAAAAGAGCATATTTCTTTTCATTTTCTGGTAGTTCGATGTATGGTGGGGCCGCTTTAGCACATGACACCTCTTCTCCTGGTGATGTTCCAAACTTTTTATCTTCAGTCCAGTTCATGATCACTTCTAAAATTCCTGGACGATTGAGGTTCCCCATCCGCGCTTGTTGTCTAATCAGTGCAATCCACTTGCTCCAGGTGGCATCGGTAGCATGATGGGTGGAGAGAACCTCCCCTTTCAACATCCGGTTCATCATTGACAGTCGAGGTGCCAGAAAGAGCTGCATTTCAGTACCAGCTACTTCGGAAGCAGCCCGAGCCCCCTCATACGCGGCTAAGATCTCCTTCTCAGTTGGAGTGTAGCACTCTTCAGACCCCTTGTACGCTCAGCTCCAGAATCCCAGGGGTCGGCCTTGGGTCCCTCCTGAGGCTCTTTGCCACAAACTCCAAGTGGGACCTTTCTCTCCAGCAGCAGTATAGAGGATGTTCTTTACATCCTGTCCAGTCCGTACTGGCCCCAGGTCCATGGCACAGGCTATCTCCTGTTTAATCTGTTCAAAAGCCTGCTGCTGCTCTGGGCCCTATGCAAAATCATTCTTCTTCTGCATCACCTGATAAAGGGGGCTTACAATGAGGCTGTAGTTTGGAATGTGCATCCTCCAAAAGCCCACTGCACCCAGGAAAGATTGTGTCTCTTTCTTGCTAGTTGGTGGAGACATGGCAGTGATTTTGTCAATCACTGTTGGGATGTGATGACATCCATCCTGCCATTTTATACCTAAGAACTGAATTTCCTGGGCAGGCCCTTTTACTTTGCTTCACTTAATAGCAAAACTGGCTCATAGAAGAATTTGAATTATTTGCTCTCCAGCACAGCAGCACTCAGTGGGGGTGTGACCTCATTCAGGCCATGGTAGTCTACTGTCAGCCTCCATTCTCCACTGGCTTTACGCACTGGCCATATGGAGCTGTTAAAAGGTGAGTGAGTTTTACTGATCACTCCCTGATTCTCCAACTGGCGAATCAAATCATGAATGGGGAGCAAGGAATCCCTGTTGGTGCGATACTGCCGTCTGTGCACTGTCTTTGTAGCAATCGGTACCTGCTGCTCTTTTATTTTTACTCGTAGCAGCCTCACAACAGACGGGTCCTCTGACAGGCCAGGCAAAACAGACAGCTGCTTAATGTTGTCCATATCTACAGCAGCGATTCCAAAGGCCCAGTGATACCCCTTAGTATCCTTGAAATGCCCTCTTCTGAGGTATCCTCAATACCAAGTATGAACGGAAACCCTGGACCACTCACATAGGATGTTTTTTCCAGTCTTTACCAGTGAGGCTTATTTCAGCCTCCAACACAGTCAATTCTTGAGAGATATCCAGAAATATGGATTGATTCTGTCCCTTCATGACTGGAGGGCATTAGGGTGCACTGTGCACCAGTATCCACCAGTGCCTTATATTTCTGTGGTTCTGATGTGCTAGGCCATCAAATCCACACAGTCCAATAAACTCTATTATCCCTTCCACTCCCTTGACTGAGGGCAGGGCCCCTCTATTGGTTACCTGTGATAACTGGAGCAGCCGTACTGGTGGTTGGACTGTTTTGTAGTTCCCTCACCCGTGCTCATAGTACAGGAGTAGGCTGGTCATGCCACTTCCTCGTGTCTTCTCTGTGGTCACGTAGGTAACACCACAAGGAAACACACAGTGCAATTTACTGTTGTTCCTTGCTCAATCTGGAAAGCGCTTGTGTCTAATAGCTGAGAATTTTAATGATACACATGAAGGCTTTATGGTCGTTAATTTCTTTACGATCTCTCGCCTTCAACTGAAGCAGCAGCTAGGCCAATTACCAAGTGACACCAAGGAGAGGAAGTGGAAAAATGGCGATTTATTGAAACAGACACATCCTTATATAACCTACGCCTTTTTGTCTACACCCACTGTATTACACTAAGATTCTTCCAGAATATGGGGAAGGGCCTGTCACATCACAACAAGCTACCGTCCCAGCTGTCCCAACAGCGAAGCAACCAGGTAACAAGAGATTCATTCTGGTGCCGTGTGAACTCCTTTCTTACGCCTTCGATTTCAGTCATCTTCAGGGATCGACAAACAGTAACAGAGATTTCCTCCTCATCACTCTCTTCTTCATGACACTTTTCCTTTTTCCTTTCTCGGTACTTATCCAGACCTGTCACCTGGATCTTCTGTTGCCTCCTCCTCCACTTCTTTTTTCCGTTCTAGACGTGAGGACACCCATTTCCATTTCTTGCCTTCCACAAGGGCAACTGATATTGTTACTGGTGCCTCCTGTGACTGATCAAAATTGACTTGGGGATTTCCCTTTTTGGCTAGAACCTCAGCTCGGAAATTCTCTCTTTTCGGAACAGTGTTATATAGAGCACGGTAAGCACAAGCCAAGCCCCAAATAAGTCATACCCCCTTAGATCTATCTAGGCTGCGCCATCCCTGACTCAAATACTGGCTTAGTTTCTCGGGATCCCACAGGTGTTCAAGAGTTAAATCCCATGACATTGCGGGCCCCCATGTGTTGGCGAACCTGAAGGCAAAAGTCAGCGTTCTAGGACAAACAACCACACACCAATATAGTTAAATATAGCTGTGTCCATCTATTGCCTGAAGAGCCGTACTTTTATAGCAAACAAACAAGGGTGTTCAAAAATCACACGTACTAATTGGAAGAAAGCTTCTGCAATAAGAACCCTAAAACCCCGCTTCAAAGCTCTTTTGCTAGAGGTGTCCTTGGTTCTCATGCTGTTTATCCTGCTCTGCAGCTGCTGCTCTGTAAAGTGCTTATCTTGATCCATGGCTGCTGCTCTGTAAAATTCTTCTTGTATTACAACAGAATGGCAGTTCCCTGGGGTCTCCAGCACACCCCCAGCCAGCTGGCAAATGCCACTGAGGACCTTTAGGAAAGACATGCCCTGGGTAGTGACAATGTTCACTGGACAACTGTGAGCCCCACAATGGGTCTCGTACCTGTGTGCCATCTTCTGAACACCAGTAGCATGGTGTAGATGCAAGGCCCAGCCAGGCAAAATCAAAACATGCTTCTGGAAGGGGATCCTTTCTGAAGAGTCGTTACACTAATGAGAGGACCACAAACATTCACTCAGCGAACTCCAAATCTCTGTGCCTTTGCAGGCCTAGGGTCTTGTTTGGTTCACAGAGACATGGTGGGTTGATTCTCAGCTCTGTACTGTAGCAAATGGGGTACAGATTCTGCATGACGGATGGGCAAGGAAGAAGAGAAAAGGCTGCTGCCATCCATGAGAGGGCACTGAGCTCTGCCTGGGGATGGCAGAGGAGCCAGCTGAGAACTGATGGAAAGGGCTCAGAGAGGAGAGCGGCAGATTCTGTTCCTTGCTTCCTGATCAGGAAGAACAAGAAGAGGGGACAGGCAGGAATCTGAGTTACAGCTGGAATGGAATTGTTTTCTTCAGACTGTCTGCTGTGGTGCAGTGTTTTGGTTCTAGGAGAAAACCATTGATAACACTCTGATGTTTACAGCTGCTGCTAAGCAGTGTTGTACAGAGCCAAGGCCATGGTCAGTGGAGGGCACATGGAGCTGGGAGGGAACAGAGTGAGGACAGCTGACTGATAGTGGCCAAAGGGACGTTCTCTATCAGCTGACAGCAAGCAGAAATTGTATTGAAAGGGGTGGGAGTTCATCTCAGTCTCTTCACTGCCCAGGGTCCAGCTGAGCATCAGTCTGGTGGTGCTGAGCAAGTGCTTGTGCATCAGTTGTTACATACAATTCCATATCAACGGATATATAGTGATAACTATTACTCCACTTCTTTTATCTCTCTTAGTAAACTGCTTTGTTACATCCCAGAAGTTGTACTCTTTTTCCCAGTTCTCATCCCCATCCCACTGGGAATTGGGCAGTGCACAAAGCACTGTGTGCTGCTGAGCCACATGTTGGGTTCAACAACCACTGTCATTTTGGTGCCTGATGTGAGGCTCCAAGGGTTGAGATAGCAGCACATCTGTCCAGAGCGGACAGGGCTTTGTGGGAGCTGGAGAAGTGCAGGCCATGGTGCTGATATGTGTGGATGTGCTCCCTATGTGTGGAGCTTGTTGAGTCTTCTCATGAAGCTTCACTGCACAGCTCCTTACTTGGTGCTTGGATGCTGCATTAGGGTATTTATTTTGCTATGCTGTTTGACCTCAGTTTGTACCACGATAAAATTGGCAGCTGACAAAGTGAAGTTTTGTGCACATTCAGCTCTGCGGTCATCTTTGGGTTTTGGAAGTAATATTGTCCATATGATTAGGAATTACACAATTTACATTGTCGCCTCTGTGAGTCCGGGGGTGTACTGGATATTGTGTTGAGGGACATGGTTTAGTGGGAGCTATAGGTAATAGGTGAACGGTTGGACTGGATGATCTTTTAGGCCTTTTCCAACCTTGGTGATTCTATGAATCTATGATTGAGGTTAAACAATTATTCAGGAATATCAGTGAGAGATCTGCCCCAAGGTGAGAAGGCTCTGCATGGCAGAGGGTGTGGGACGGTCTGGGCAGCTGCCTGGAGTGGTGGGCACCCCCAGGGCTTTGGAACTTCATCTCCGAGCAACTGCAGGATCCTGATAAACTGGTAGAATATTGGGGGCAGGTCTGCTGTGGCACTGGTAACCCCCAAGAGGCACAAATGACTGCAGTGTGCCAGATCCAGAGAGCTGGATCTGCTGACAGTGCTGCAGCCTCTGCAACTCCTGGCACAGACCATGCAGCAGCTCCAAGGTTTTGCTACACGTCCTGCAGTTGCTCCAAGCTCTGGGCAGATCCCTCTGTCACTCCACCCCTCATAATGAGCTCTGCAGTTACTCCTGCTACGGGTCCTGTAGCTGTTCCAAGTATGGTAATAAGAAAATGGTACAAATTCCTCCCAAGGGAGGAAGTACAGCCCTGCGGTGGCTCCAACCCCTCCAATGAGCCCAGTGGCTGCTCCAACATAGTCACAGGTCCTGTGGTGGTTCCAGCTCTGGCAATGAACTCTGAGGTCACTTCAACTCCTGCAACAGCCCAACAGCCACTTCAGCTCCTACAGTGAACCCTGTGGCTGTTAAAACCCCTGCAACTAATCCTGGACTTGCAGACAGATGCGCATAGGGATTAGTTCATATATGTTTGCAACTGCATATGTTGTATATGTGTGAAAATACACTAAATATATTATATATGTATAAATACATTTGTCATAATTATTATCCTTTTCTTTTTCTCTTTGTCTCAACCCATAAACCTTAAACCACAGCACTGCCTTGAGATGCTTACGGATCTCCTTGGGACTATTCAATCTGATCTGGTCACACAGTGAAGAGCACCTGAAGATCTCAAGGTTTTCTCAGGGAGCAGCTCCTGAGGTATATTCCTTACACCAGCTTTGGAAGAGGCCTCCCTCCAGTTCTCTGGTCCTGCTCTAAAGGGGCCCTCTTGTTATGGCAGTGCCAGCAAGGAGACCAGCTCTGACAGACCTGTTCATATTGCCGGCTACTGACTGCAGCCCTGGATTGCTGCTGTAGAGGCAACAGGACTGTTGTGAGACACACAAGACCTTCAGGACTGCACAAATGAGAGGACTCAAGAGCACTGCAGCACTGGTAAGAGCACATGAATGAAAAGAGCACGTTGAGCTGCTGTCTGTGGCTGTACCTCCCCAAATCCAGGCAAAGTAGGAAGAAAGAAAATCTAAGTAAGTCTATTTTGAAAGCTTTTTAGGTATCTTATAACATATTCAGGGAATCTGGTTCCATGTTTACATGAGTTCTTGGAATGAGAAAATGGAAATTAGGTAGGAAAGAATTTAAATACATTTTTATTTATAAGTTCAATAACATTTTTTTTTTGCACATTCCTATATCTCACATAATCAAACAGACAAAGATGCATAAAACATAAAGAACCACCACTGGGAATCCTATTGAGGAAGTTGTGCATTTTATTGTAGCTGGAATAGTGCTTATTGCAACACCTTCCTGAAAGCGTGCTTGATCTCCCTGTTCCTCATGCTGTAGATAATAGGGTTTAGTGTTGGAGGAACCACTGCATACAGAAGTGCCACTGTCAGATCCAGGAGTGGGGAGGAAATGGACGGGGGCTTCAGGTAGGCAAAAGCACCAGTGCTGAGAAACAGGGAGACCACAGCCAGGTGAGGGAGGCACATGGAGAAGGCTTTGTGCCGTCCCTGCTCAGAGGGCATCCTCAGCACAGCCATGAAGATGTGCACATAGGACACAACTATGAAAACAAAGCAACCAAAGCCTAAACTGACACCAAAAAAGAGAAATACAAATTCCATGAGGTAGGAGCCAGAGCAGGAGAGCTTGAGGATCTGTGGGATTTCACAGAAAAACTGGTTGACAACATTGCCTTGGCAGAGAGGCAGTGAAAACGTACTGGCAGTGTGCAGCAGGGAATAGAGAACCCCAGTGCCCCAGGAAGCTGCTGCCATGGTGGCACAAGCTCTGCTGTCCATCAAGGTCCCGTAGTGCAGGGGCTTGCAGATGGCAATGTAGCGGTCATAGGACATGATGGTGAGAAGGGAATACTCTGCTGAGAGGAAGAAGGAAAAGAAAAAGAGCTGTGCAGCACATCCTGTGTAGGAGATGGCCCTGTTGTCCCAGAGGGCGTTGGGCATGGCTTTGGGGAGAGTGGTGGAGATGCAGCCCAGGTCGAGGAGGGCCAGGTTGAGGAGGAAGAAGTACATGGGGGTGTGCAGGCGGCGGTCACAGGCTATGGCTGTGCTGATGAGGCCGTTGCCCAGGAGGGCAGCCAGGTAGATGCCCAGGAAGAGCCAGAAGTGCAGGAGCTGCAGCTGCCGCGTGTCTGCCAACGGCAGCAGGAGGAACTCGCTGATGGAGTTGCTGTTGGACATCTGCTGTTGTTGGGCTTGGAGTCCTGCTCAGAGTGCAGAAGATAATGACAAGTTGTCATGGTTTTGTAATTTTGTAATTTTGCTATCAGTATTCCACATCATAACATCATGTCAAGTATGGATACTTCTGTTGAATGTGCAGTCCACAGAAGAAGACTACATATCCCAGAGAACAACAGGAGTAACAATAAGTCACGGGACCAGGACTCTATATAATCTCGTTCCCAGGCTGGAGTGCTCTCCTTCTTCTCTCGAACTGCTCGGAGAGTGGGAAGCGTTCCAGCCGTGTCGCCTAGAGTTCACAGTAGGCCTCTCGGTTTTCGGAGACTCTCTCTCTCTGTTTCGTTCGATTTGTTAGCCTTAATTATATTATATTGTGTTATCTTGTATTTCGATATCATATTTAGTAAAATAAGTTTTTCCTCCTTAGATTGTCGCTGTTTTATCCCACTCCCCTTTTCCCCCTCCTTTCCGGGCCCCGGTGGGGGGGGCGTGGGGTGGCTTCCCCTGTCACGGGCATAGGTAAATCTAACTAACCCGTGACAGATTTTTTGGTGGAGAATGCGGGCATAGAGCTTTTTAGCTTTTAGAACAACTCTCTCTTTGCTCTTAAAGAGCTTCGTTACGGGAGTGTTGGGAGTGTTATCTTTCCGTAGCTGCTCACGGAGAACGTGACCTTGAAATACCAGACAAATTGTCAACATTAAGGGCTGCTGTACATTCTCAGCACTGCTATCTAACTTTTGTGTAGAAAACAAAGGGATTTCTTTCTCCCTTAGAGCAAAGCTAGCTAGCTCTGACTTTTACAGAGCCTGCCAGCTATGAATCCACTCTTCATCCCAGTTGCTCTGTTTAAGGGATTGAAAGCAATTATGATCTTCTTAAAGTATTGGTCAACTATTAACACCATAATTTGGTGTTGTGGAATTGTGCAGATATATAGCCTAGTAAGGTGGATACTGATGGAGACACCTGCCTGGTACTTTTACGAGATGTGGTATGGTCAGAATTTTGGCATCTACACCCCAGATGGAATTGTGAATCTTACTAACACTTGCATCCCAGATGGAACAGGCAATTTTACAAACACCACCATGTTTAATTCATTGTACAGGCTAAATAAACCCTTTTTATTTAGGTTGTACTCTCAGATTTCCACACGCTTTTCAATAACTGAGATAGGGTTCATACTTGCATTCATGTTATCACTATCAATGCATGCATATATGTTCCTATGCATTCGTTCTATGCGGAAGTCTCCTCCAGAACCAGAGAATGATGACTGGCAGGGAATATGGAAAGGTTTAGGAAAAGTCTTAGAAGCATGGGGACCCGCAGTGTCATGGGATTTCACTCTTGAACACCTAAGGGACCCTAAGAAATTAAGTGAGTATTTGGGTCAGAGATCTAAGGAGGTAAACCTTATGTGGGGTTTGGCTTATGCATACCGTGCTTTGTATCATACTATTCTGGAGAGAGAGAGTTTCCGATCTGAGATTCAAGCCCAAGTTAATTCTAATCAGTCACAGGAGGCATCAGTAGCAATATCAGTTGCCCCTGTGGAAGGCAAGAAATGGAAACGGGTGTCCATGCGTCTAGAACGAAAAGAAGGAGAAGCACAGGGAGGGCCAGCAGAAGACCCAGGTGCCGGGCATGGAGCAGTACCGAAAAAAGCAAAGGCAAAAACCAAGAGGCATGAAGAAGAGACTGATGAGGAGGAGGAAATCACCTACTGTCGACCTCTGAAGCTGACTGAAATCCAAGGCTCAAGAAAGGAGTTCACACGGCGTCAAGATGAAGGTATCCTTGCCTGGTTGCTTCGCTGCTGGGACAACGGGGCCAACAGCTTGTCTCTAGATGGTAATGAAGCTCGCCAACTAGGAAGCATTGCCCAAGATGCAGGTATCGACAGAGGGATTAGCAGATGTTCGGATGGAGCTGCCACTCTCTGGTTGCGGCTGTTAGAAGCCGTGAGAGAAAGGTACCCCTATAAGGACGCTTTGAAGCCTAAATTTGATAGTTGGAATACCGTCCAAAAAGGCATTCAGCGCCTGAGGGAATTGGCCATGGCGAAAATGTTGTACAGCCCTGATCCAAGCGAACTTGACCCTGAGAGAGTGAGGGCCGATCCTGACATGTGGCAGAAAATCACAAGTACAGCACCAGAGAGAATTGCACAGTCATTGGTATCAGGATCTAAAGGATTCGTGGACAGATGGCCCCGAGTTGTTGAGCTGATTATAATGCTTCAAACCACCGATCAGCAGCTCCCCCAACTGCATGCCGCAGTTTCTGCCATCTCACGGCTAGAAAACCGAGTAGATGAAATGTGCAAGAAATTGTTTCCATCAACTAATTGTAATGATCCCGTAATAGTATCAGAAACAACTGATGAAGGTCAATCCTCGTACGGGCCTCCAGGTCTAATGAAGGATCTGATCAAACTAGTCCAGTCCTACTCCCCACCTGCATCATCAAAAGTCTCAGCTGTTAAACGCACACGCTTCCCAGCTCGAGCAAAGAACAACAGTACGATTGCACCGCGTGTTTCCATGTGGCGCTACCTACGTGACCGTGGAGAAGACATGAGGAAGTGGCATGATCAGCCCACTTCTGCACTACGAGCACGGGTGAAAGAACTACTAGACATACCAACCACCAGTGGAGTTGCTCCAGTCATCACAGGTAACCAATAGAGGGGCCCTGCCCTCAGTCAGGGGAGGGAAAGGGATAATAGAGTTTATTGGACTGTGTGGATTCGATGGCCTGGCACATCAGAACCACAGGAATATAAGGCGCTGGTGGATACCGGTGCACAGTGTACCCTAATGCCCTCCAGTCATGAAGGGACAGAATCAATCCATATTTCTGGAGTGACTGGGGGCTCTCAAGAATTGACTGTGCTGGAGGCTGAAATAAGCCTCACTGGCAAAGACTGGCAAAAACATCCTATTGTGACTGGCCCAGGGGCTCCATGTATACTGGGTATTGATTACCTCAGAAGGGGGCATTTCAAGGATCCTAAGGGGTATCGATGGGCCTTTGGGATAGCTGCTGTAGACATGGACAACATTAAGCAGCTGTCTGTTTTGCCTGGCCTGTCAGAGGACCCGTCTGTTGTGGGGCTGCTACGAGTAAAAGAGCAGCAGGTGCCGATTGCTACAAAGACAGTGCACAGACGGCAGTATCGCACCAACAGGGATTCCTTGCTCCCCATTCATGATTTGATTCGCCAGTTGGAGAATCAGGGAGTGATCAGTAAAACTCACTCACCTTTTAACAGTCCCATATGGCCAGTGCGTAAAGCCAGTGGAGAATGGAGGCTGACAGTAGACTACCGTGGCCTGAATGAGGTCACACCCCCATTGAGCGCTGCTGTGCCGGACATGTTGGAACTCCAGTACGAGCTGGAGTCAAAAGCAGCCAAATGGTATGCCACCATTGACATTGCCAATGCCTTCTTTTCTATTCCTTTGGCCGCAGAATGCAAGCCACAGTTTGCCTTCACCTGGAGGGGCATTCAGTATACTTGGAACCGTTTGCCCCAGGGGTGGAAACACAGCCCAACCATTTGCCATGGGTTGGTCCAAACTGTACTGGAACAGGGTGGTGCTCCTGAACACCTGCAGTACATTGATGACATTGTTGTGTGGGGCGATACAGCAGAAGAAGTTTTCACAAAAGGAGAGCAGATAATCCGGATTCTTCTACAAGCTGGCTTTGCTATTAAGAGAAGCAAAGTAAAAGGACCTGCCCAGGAAATTCAGTTCTTAGGTATAAAGTGGCAGGATGGACGTCGTCACATCCCAGCAGATGTGATCGACAAAATCACTGCCATGTCTCCACCAACTAGCAAGAAAGAGACACAATCTTTCCTGGGTGCAGTGGGCTTTTGGAGGATGCACATTCCAAACTACAGCCTCATTGTAAGCCCCCTTTATCAGGTAACGCAGAAGAAGAATGATTTTGCATGGGGCCCTGAGCAGCAGCAGGCTTTTGAACAGATTAAACAAGAGATAGCCCGTGCTGTAGCCCTGGGGCCAGTACGGACTGGACAGGATGTAAAGAACATCCTCTATACTGCTGCTGGAGAGAAAGGCCCCACTTGGAGTTTGTGGCAAAGAGCCTCAGGAGAGACCCGAGGCCGACCCCTGGGATTCTGGAGTCGATCATATAAGGGGTCTGAAGAGTGCTACACTCCAACTGAGAAGGAGATCTTAGCCGCGTATGAGGGGGTTCGGGCTGCTTCCGAAGTAGTCGGGACTGAAACACAGCTCCTTTTGGCACCTCGACTGCCAGTGCTGAACTGGATGTTCAAAGGACAGGTTCCCTCCACCCATCATGCTACCGATGTCACCTGGAGCAAGTGGATTACGCTGATTACACAGCGAGCGCGAATGGGAAACCTCAATCGTCCAGGAATCCTAGAGGTAATCATGGACTGGCCTGAAGATAAAAAGTTTGGAACATCACCAGCAGAAGAGGTATCACGTGCTAAAGAGGCCCCACCATACAACGAATTACCAGAAAATGAAAAGAAATATGCCCTATTCACTGACGGATCATGTCGCATTGTAGGGAAGCATCGCAAATGGAAAGCTGCTGTGTGGAGCCCCACACGACAGGTTGCAGAGGCCACTGAAGGTAAGGGAGAATCAAGTCAGTTTGCAGAGGTAAAAGCTGTCCAGCTGGCCTTAGATGTTGCTGAACGGGAGAGGTGGCCAATGCTGTATCTTTATACTGACTCATGGATGGTGGCAAATGCCTTATGGGGGTGGTTACAGCGGTGGGAACAAAATAACTGGCAACGGAGGGGAAAATCTGTTTGGGCCGCTGAACTATGGAAGGACATTGCTTCCCGAACAAAGAATATGGTTGTAAAGGTGCGTCATGTGGATGCACATGTGCCCAAAAGTCGGGCTACTGAAGAACAACAAAACAACCATCAGGTAGATAAAGCTGCTAGAATTGAGGTGGCTCAAATCGACTTGGATTGGCAGAATAAGGGCGAATTATTTCTAGCTCGATGGGCTCATGAGACCTCAGGTCATCAAGGAAGAGACGCAACATACAAGTGGGCCAGAGACCGAGGGGTGGACTTAACCATGGACGCTATTGCGCAGATTATTCATGATTGTGAAACATGTGCCATAATTAAACAAGCCAGAAGGATGAAACCTCTCTGGGAGGAAGGGCGATGGCAAAAGTATAAATATGGGGAGGCGTGGCAGGTTGATTATATCACCTTGCCACGATCTCGCAGTGGTAAGTGTTATGTACTCACTATGGTAGAGGCAACCACTGGGTGGCTTGAAACATACGCAGTACCCCATGCAACTGCTCGAAACACCATATTAGGTCTTGAGAAACAAGTCCTGTGGCGACATGGCACCCCAGAAAGAATTGAATCTGATAATGGGACACATTTCAAAAATTCTCTTATAAATACTTGGGCCAAAGATCATGGCATTGAGTGGATTTATCATATTCCCTACCATGCACCAGCTTCTGGTAAAATTGAACGATATAATGGGTTGTTGAAAACTATGTTGAAAGCAATGGGTGGTGGAACATTTAAGCACTGGGAGAAGAATCTGGCAGAAGCCACTTGGTTGGTCAATACTAGAGGATCTGTCAATCGTGATGGTCCTAGTCAATCTAGCCCCCTACACACTGTAGAAGGAGATAAGGTCCCTGTTATACATGTAAAGAACATGTTGGGAAAAGCTGTTTGGGTCCTTCCAGCTTCTGGAAAGGGCAAACCTATCCGTGGAACTGTCTTCGCCCAGGGACCTGGGTGCACTTGGTGGGTAATGCAGAAGGATGGGGATGTTCAATGTGTGCCACAAGGGAATTTGATGCTGGGGGAGTGCAGTCAATAATTTTATGTATCTATATATATATATATATGTTTGCATGTGTAGTGTATTTTAGTTATTATAGTTGTACATTTAGTTATGTTACATGCAATTCTACTATTTAGCTATCACAATTTTACATACGTGTATATATATGTATATATATGTATATATTAACCATGATGTAATAATGTAGAATAAGGGGTGGAATGTCATGGTTTTGTAATTTTGTAATTTTGCTATCAGTATTCCACATCATAACATCATGTCAAGTATGGATACTTCTGTTGAATGTGCAGTCCACAGAAGAAGACTACATATCCCAGAGAACAACAGGAGTAACAATAAGTCACGGGACCAGGACTCTATATAATCTCGTTCCCAGGCTGGAGTGCTCTCCTTCTTCTCTCGAACTGCTCGGAGAGTGGGAAGCGTTCCAGCCGTGTCGCCTAGAGTTCACAGTAGGCCTCTCGGTTTTCGGAGACTCTCTCTCTCTGTTTCGTTCGATTTGTTAGCCTTAATTATATTATATTGTGTTATCTTGTATTTCGATATCATATTTAGTAAAATAAGTTTTTCCTCCTTAGATTGTCGCTGTTTTATCCCACTCCCCTTTTCCCCCTCCTTTCCGGGCCCCGGGGGGGGGGCGTGGGGTGGCTTCCCCTGTCACGGGCATAGGTAAATCTAACTAACCCGTGACACAAGTCCAGACCATTCTCAGACACACTCCTCCTGCTATAATATGAAGTGTTTTTATTCTCTTACAACAGTGTACATTTAGCACCATTACTTGCATTTAATTTCATGTATTTCAGCATTCCTTAAGCAGAAGCAGCATATGGAGCTCTAACCTTCCTTTTATTTTCTTATGCCTTCTCCCTGGATATTTTCATCTGTTTCATGTCTCATATCTTTACCCCAAGTGCTCTTAGAGCCCCCTACCCGAGCTTCTGTGGCATTCAGTTTCAGTTAGAAAATGCTGCCTGTTTGTAGGATAAGTGAATTATTCATGCCTACAGAAAATGATGATAATTCCATCCTTCGAGAAAGGGGAGACTGAAAGCACATCATGTGTGAGTGTTCACAAAACAAGCAATTGATTGATGAAAAATTCTCAGAACTCTTATTGCCCCTTTTAGATTTCTGACTCCAAACCTCTTTGCCTCAGAACAGGAAATGGAAACCCCCTGCCTTGGCTCTCCTCTTGCAAAGTGCCCTCAGAAACATTCCGTTGTGCAGTGGAGTTGTGATCCCCTGCCCCAGGCAGCAGCTGTGGCAGCACAAGTCCTGCCGGGGGGCTCCTTCCCCCCACACGTCTCCCCGCAGCGCCCTGGGCAGCTCCCCGGGCAGGCTGAGTGCTGAGCCTGGCAGGCGGCAGAGTCCCATACCCGGCACACAGCCCCTGGGGCACAGCAGGGACCCTGCTCTGCAGGACAGCCCTGGGCACCCGCCTGCAGCCCCGGCTGCACAGCCTGCAGCCGTGCTGGGACATGCAGCCCTCAGGGCTGTGATTTCATACTGCAGTATGGAAGCCCTCAGCTGGAGCAGAAGGCTTTTTCCACAGTAAAGAAACATGCAGTGCCTGCATCCAGATCTCCTATGGGATGTCCCAAATTAAGTTGACCCTCTATGAAAAGCAGCTCTTGGTCTGCAGTGAGACTTACCCTGTCATGGTCTGTGAGCAATGCTCCTGCAGTGAGCTCACAGCCCGCTCACACCACACACATCCTGCAAGCTCTCTTCAGTTTCTCTCCTCTCCTTCTGTCACCGGCAGGCTGTGCTGTGCACAAGAGCTGCTCCTGGGCACAGCTGTCTCTCTGCAGCCCTGCACACTTTTATGAGCTCCCTGTGTCCCAGGAGCCTGGACAGGCAAGCAGCAGATTATGTCATTTTTATCTTTCCGACTTGTCTCCCCTGACATGTCCCTGGGTCCTCATGGCCAACAGCTCCTGAAAGACAACAGCATCATGACTGTGCTTTGAAATTCGCTCAATTAACCACCACATGTCCAGTGGTCAGTGACTGATTGGAGACATATGGGGAGTGCTCCCAGAGATCGTTTGATGAAACAATAAGGGCAATCAGACAAGGAAGGCAAGGTTTGGACTTTCCCTGTGCAGGGCAGTGATCCAGCTGAGGCAGTGCAGGAGTCTCATCCCTTGACAGAAATCCTGGAGATGAAATGGGATTCAGCTCCCTACACACCCACAGGAGCTGGGATTCCTCTGGTTCAGTTCAGAAGTGCACAAGGAGTTGCCTGCATGTGAGCTCCTGCTCTGAGTCCTCGGACCTTCAGCTGGGAGGCAGCTGCTCACACACAGACACTGGGTGATGCCCAAGGTGCCTGGGCTGCTCCTGATGTGTACCAGTGCTTGTAAACCATGTGGGAAATCCCTGAGATAGACAGCTCCTTCCTGGGCATCAGCCGAGGGCCAGAGAGGGGATAGCACTGGCTGTCTGGTGAATTCACTCACAGCTGCAAGAGCAGCACAGGGCCTTCAGGAAAGCCATGCCCATGGTGTGACCATGTTGCTGTGTCAACTCCAAGGCCCACGATCAGTCTAATGTTTGTGTGCCACCTTCTGCACACTGATTCTATAGATGAGCTATCCAGTCAGGCTATGTCCAGTGATGCTTTCCAATTAGGATGTTTACTTCTGTGGTTTTGCACTAATGCAAACACCAACACACAAGAAGCTAGAAATCTTGATAGAGCTGCAGGCCTGAGCTCCTGTTTGGACCATGGGGACACAGTTTAATGGCTTCCACAACTGCACTGTAGCACAAGGGGGATACCGAGTCTTTAGGATGGATGGGCGAGGAGATAAAGAAGGGTGAATGCCCTCTGTGAGAGTGCACTGAGCTCTGCCTGGGGATGGAAGAGCAGACAGGTCAGAGCTAATGGAAATGGCAAACAGAGGAGACCATCAGTGTCTTTTCCTGTCTTCCTGATCAGGGAGAGTAAATGGAAGGTGCCCTCTGCAGACAGATGGGAATCTGATGTTGTCTGTCCCTTGTCCCATTTGGTGGCCTTTGTCACTCCATTATCTGCAGCAGGGACAGCACAGCAGGGCATGTGGCATCCAGCAGATCCCTGGAGAGCACAGATGGCAGCTTCTTGACCAAGCAGTGGAGGAACCAAAGAGGAGAGGTGCTCTGCTGGATCTCATACTCTCCGGCATGGAAGGACTTGTGGGAACTGCGAAGGTGAAAGGGGCATCAGGCCACGTGCAAGATGCAAATGTATCTCTTTTTATTTATTTTGAGGCTGTAAGCTTAATAGTTGATCATAAATGTCAATAAAACTGAAACAAATAATTGAAGACAAAGATGGAAATCATTGAAATTGTGTTAACCCTTCTCAACATGAAAAATTCTCATGAGTCTTGTTCCATTTTAAGTTGTAAATATGAATCTTTGAGGTGATTTGATGTCTTTTTTTTTCTTTTACTGAAACTACAATGTTTTCCAGAACTGTGTTCGCTGGACACAAATGTCTTCAGATTCAGAGACACAGACAGCGGTGCCAGTGCCAATGCCCTGTGACTATAGCCCGGTGCCCAGCACTACTCTTCCCTGCTGCCTATTTGATGTGTCTCATCCTCCAAGTTTTTTCAGCTCTCCTAAATAAATGGCCATGGTTAAGGGCATGTTTTCAGCAGGCCATTTGGGCACAAACTACTCCCACTGCCCTCCAGATTTCTCCATCCCTTGCTCTTTGTTCAGTCAGATACCTCCCAATTATCTGTCTGATTTCTGACTTTCAGGGGGATTACTGGAATTTGTTCCATCTCCCCAAAGTCTGAGAATCAGTGAGAATGTGTTAACCCGTCTCAATGTGTGAAATACTCAGAAGTCCTGATCAATTTTAAGTTGATACCTCTCAACTACCTGGCTGATCTATCCCAGGGAGATTACTGGAATTTGCTCTATCTACCAGAGTCTGATGGCCTCTGTTGTCAACTGCTTCACTGTGATTCAATCTATCCTATCCTACCTCAGAATAAATCATTTCTTTTAAAAGTATTCCATATGAAAGACAAACTTCAATAGATGCAGCTTGAACATGGCATGCAGTTGATCACTGTGTTTTACTGTTCATTCAATTGCATCACCTTTCTTTCCATTTGCTGGCCAGATAAAAAAGAGAAATCTTTCCTTTTCCATGTGTAGCTGGTTCTCTGAGGAAAGCCAGTGGGAGTTGGTGCAAAGCAGTTTTAACACTGAGCGGATGAATGCAGAGGAGAAGAGTGATGTGAAGAAAAGTGATGCAAGTCCCATAGGTCCATTGTGAGCAGAAATTGGGTGGGGAGGTTGAGAAGGACCTTTGTCAACACAGTAACAGTACAGAACTCATTGGGACATCCTGGATTGGTATCAGTTGCACAGTGCTGCTTTAATGTCTTCTTTAAACCCAACTATAAATAAATAGACAATAAATTTATACTGGATTCTTTAAGCTCTCTCCAGATATCCCTCCTTTTTGCTGAACAAGTTCTGATAACCTGAAGAAGATAACAAGATGGCATAAGGCACAGGAGATTCTTTAGGTTATAATGGTCCCAGGGTGCATTTGATGCTGAGTTCATCAGCCTCTAGTGCAGAGAGAAGTTTGCACAAAGTGCTCAACAAGACAAAGTCAGAAGTAACAGTGAAGTTTCTTGGAGTATTAATGGGCCCGCTGAGGAACATTACCAAGTAAGCTTCCCAAGGGACTTGTTAGAGAAGATAACTGGAAGCCATGACTACAGGCAGGCAAAGGCACTGGCATGCTAAGAAACCTCTCCTTTGCCTTACGAAGCAGACGGGTCAAGCCCTGATTGCAAGACCAGTGGTAGAGAGGTCCTGTATGTCATGTTGGCTCTGGGCATTTCCTGGGGCAATGTGTTGGAATTTTGTATGATGTTAAATGAAAGACATGGGGACAGAAGATCCCAGGCTCTACATGTGGTGCAAGGACGCTGTGAGGTTCATGTCCCATATGAGACCTATGTTTCATTGCAGGATGTGAGAAGGGATGTGAGAAGGGCCCAGTCTGAACAAGCAGTCAATCCCTGAGAAACTCTGAACTTCAGATCTCTCAGTTCCAGTGCCCTCGTTTGCACATTCTCCCAGAGTTTGAAGTCCTTTATGTTCTGCGGTGCACAATCAGGCACTTGTTCTTGTTATACGTTATGCACTTGGTGCTTAGTACCAACTGGTACCCACTTCTCTGACTTGTCCACATCTCTCTGCAAGTCCTCTCCACCCTCAGTGGAGGCAACAGCACCTCCTCATCTGGTCTCATCAGCAAACTTGCTCAGAACGTCTTCTAGTCCTGCATTCAAGTCATCTGCATAAACATGAAAGGAAAGTGGCCCCAAAATGGAACCCTGGGGACCCCGACAGTGACCATCTACCAGCCTGATGGAAAAAACTGACTATAATCCTTTGGGACTGACCTACTGGCCAACTGCTCACCCACCACATTGTGTTTCTGTCTAGCCATATGCAGAACATTCTGTCCAGAAGGTTGTTGTGAGAAACAGTATCAAAATCTCCACTGAAATCCTCAAGGATTACATCAACTGGCTTCCCTTGGTCAACTAAACGGATAACTGTGTCACAAAATGAGCTTAAATTAAACAGGACCTTTGCCTCACAAACTTGTGTTGTCTGCGACCAATGACAGAATTGTCCTTCAGCTGTTTTTCCATAACTCCCACCATCATTTTCTCCATAATTTTACCAGGCTCTGGACTTACAGGTCCATAATTGCCCATGTCATCTTTCTTGCTCTTCCTTACAATGAGACAACATTTACCAGCTTCCTGTCAGCTGGCATGACCCTAGACTTCTTTAGATGCAATTGAAATGAGAGCCCAGAGCACACTAAGTTTTCATCATTGAAAGAAAGTAGATGTGCCATAGCTTTGCAATGCCTTGAACTCCAGAGTATGCCACAGATGGAGCAGAGGGGAAGATTTGCCTCTTCTGTAGTGAACTCATTCTTTTGGTAAGCAGAATAACACTACCTGATACATGGGGACTGTGTCTCTGCTCTGCTCTGCTCAGCTCACAGGGCAGCGGTCTGGCAGGGTGTTGCTCTCATGTCAATGCAGGTAAACTCACTTTAATCCTTTTTCCTCTGTAAATGCTTCCTCTATTTCTATGCTCAGATACACTTCCACATTCCCTCAACTACACTTTCATATATCATTAACAATTACACTTTCTTATACCATCAAAACAGTTTGTCAAAACGTACAGTTCTTCAGTTCACATAAACTCCCTTAATACAGTCTGTATTCTTCAGTTATAAACACTGTGCCACAGAACCAGCACTGATTGAACCACCTCCCTCACACACTTCCTCGCAAGCAGTACATAGTATTACATAAATGGGTTGACACTCATTGGTCGGGTGGAATGTACACCTCTCCTCAGGACAATCTTACTAATCTACAGAGTACAAACTCCTGTCTTCTTACATACAAGCAGAAAGTACTTATGAGTGGACACACAACACAGTCTTTCACTTTGTCCGTGTCTGGCCATTTCCCTCACAGGAGGAAGGAAACATGGATCGGGACTCGGCACTCACCCTGCAGCTGTTCTGTGTCTCACTCACACCACACTCACTCTGACATTTAGATCAAAAACCATGGTTTATTCATACTACACAATGCTGACAACGTTTTCTAGCTGGAATCTTAATAACACTCATACTCTGGTCGACCAGTTGCAAACGTTAATGTTTTTCCCAGAGTCGGCTTGACACACGGTACCAAACACTTAAAGCAGATGATAATATTGAACATACAACCTATAACCCCCGTGATTACAACTTGGAGAACCCAGGCTACCATTTGACAGGCTATCCACTATATCCCATACCCGTAGGAGAGACCAACCTAGGTCCCTCCTATTGTCACCCACCTGGGAGAGAGTACTTGTTCTTGTTTCCATTCATATGACATACAGTTCCCTTTCATAGGAACTCACCCAAGGAGTCTTCCTACCCCAGCTGGCAACCAAAGCCATGAGCTCACCTCCCTGGGAGCAGCACGTATGGCTGTAAACTGTGTAGGATGTCTCCTCAAGACATATGGGCTCCACTTACCATACACATACCTGGTCCACCTATGGGTGGTCCTTGTCTGTCCCTGCAGTGATCAGGTGAGGAAGGGAGTCCTTCAGAGAAATCTCAGGGTGCGCCAAAAGTGTCTCCCTCTCAGCTGGTCCTGCAGCGAACAGAGCTGGTCCCACGTGGGCCGCCAAATTGACTACAGGAATTGAACTCTATAACCTCTATAACTGATACAGTCTCCCATGACATCCTTATAACAAAGCTGAGGAAGTATGGGATAGGTGATTGGACAGTGAAGTGGGTCGAGAATTGGCTGACTGGCAGAGTGCAGAGTGTTGTCGTTGGCGGTGCAGTGTCTGGCTGAGGGCCTGTAACGAGCGGCATCCCCCAGGGGTCTGTGCTGGGTCCGGTCTTGTTCAACATCTTCATCAATGACCACCCTCAGCAAGTTTGCTGATGACACGAAGTTGGGAGGATTGGCTGACACACCTGAAGGCTGTGCTGCCATTCAGCGAGACCTGGACAGGCTGGAGAGCCGGGCAGTAAGAAACCGGATGAGGTTTAACAAAAGCAAGTGTAGAGTCTTGCACCTAGGGAGAAATAATTGCATGCACCGGTACAGGCTGGGGGAAGAGCTGCTGGGGAGGAGCTCTGCTGAGAGGGACCTGGGCGTCCTGGTGGACGACAGATTAACCATGAGCCAGCAGTGTGCCCTTGTAGCCAAAAAAGCCAATGGCATCCTGGGGTGCATTAAAAAGAGCGTGTCCAGCAGGTCGAAGGAGGTGATCCTCCCCCTCTACTCTGCCCTGGTGAGGCCTCATCTGGAATATTGTGTCCAGTTCTGGGCTCCCCAGTAAAAAAAAGACAGGGATCTCTTAGAAAGAGTCCAGCAGAGGGCCACTAAGATGGTGAAGGGCCTGGAGCATCTCCCCAATGAGGAGAGACTGAGGGAACTGGGTCTGTTTAGCCTTGAGAAAAGAAGGCTGAGAGGGGACAGGATCCAGGTTCTATAAATATTTGAGGTGTGGGGGGCAAAGTGTTGAGGCCAGACTCTTTTCAGCAGTGTGTGGAGACGGGACAAGGGGAAACAGACAGAAACTGCACCATAGGAAGTTCTGCACTAATGTGTGCAATAACTTCTTTACGGTGAGAGTGACAGAGCACTGGAACAGGCTGCCCAGGGTGGTTGTGGAATCTCCTTCTCTGGAGATATTCAAGACCTGCCTGGATGCTGAGCTGTGCAACGTGGTGTAGGGAACCTGCTTTGGCAGGGGGCTGGACTCAGTGGTCTCTGGAGGTCCCTTCCAACCCCTACAATTCTGTGATTCTGTGAATATCATGGAGTTGTTTGGATGGGGAAAGACTACCCCTTTGAATGACCTTTTGTCAGGGCATGTCCTGGGATTCCTAGGATCCTCAAAATGCAGCACTGCTTCTGTCACTGAAAAATGGGGCCCTGTGTGGGACGGAGGGAGGGTCCATGAGTCCCTGGCCCACCTGACTGAGTATTTCCATGGTCTTAGCAAAGACATACTTACAACTTGAGAATGACAGTTAGCTGTGTTCATGGTGGCATGGCCACTTTTAATGGCCTTGAACTGTCTGAACATAACTGAAGAGGCTCAGGCTGATGCAAATCAGCTATTGAATGATAGTGTTGAAAAATTGGAAAGACAGGTGGCAGTTTTGATGGGAAAAAACCTAATTCAATCATTCTCCTATGGAAGATCAGTAACAACTGTCTGGAGGACCATGGGGACCCTGTACAAGGGAATCTGTATAAAATGGACTCTGTAAATGAAGGCACTAAAAGGTCAGATTTTGAGGTTCCATTTGGACTAGATCTATTTGAGATCTGACTGATTGTAACCCAAAAATGAAAAAAAAAAAAATAAAAAAATGCAGGATAGGCTGGTGGGAGTGCCCTGACCAGTGTCCACCCCCCAAACCCTGCTGCCCATAATACAGCAGCTGAACTGATGGATATAGTACAGTGGTTTAGACAGAAACCAAGAGAGCATGCCAGCATAGCTGCTCTGGTTATGGGACATGGAGGCAGAAAGTGCTATGGTGAATGGACTGGAAATTTCAAAACTGACATCCATCACTACTAACCCTGCCCTCAGGCAAAGACTTTATGCTCTTGTCTGGAGGGCTTATCGCAATAAAGATTGGCGGATTTGCTACGTAGACCGGTCAGAACTCAGATCTGCGTTGTGCTTCCTGCGGCACCAAACGCCCAACAGTGGCAGTTCCGCTTATTGGCCAGCAGGTGGCAGCAGAGACCACGGAAAGAACGTCTGCGGGACAGACCCTGGGGATCCGTTCTTTTGATTATAGGGGAAGAACACAAAGATGGAAGAGGAGGGAAGGGGGAAAAAAAAAAGAAAAAAAAAAATCAAACCACAGCAAACAAATAAAAACTTCTCCAAACGTAGCAAACGTGAATGTCTGTCAATAAATTAATGAGTAATTAAATTGATATCTCTTTCCCGCCCCCCCCCCCCCCCCCCCCCCCCCAACTTCTGAGATGAAAAAAAACCACTTCTTTTAGAAGAAAACAGAGTAGTAACAACTTCTGTACCTACATTCACCACTCTGAGATCCTGTCTGGGTCTCCCAAGGCTTGTAAATAACCACTGGGTCGGTTCTGATGTCGCGTGATTTGTTGTCAGTTCTCTCATGGTTCTCCGGTCAGTTCTCCGGTGCCAGGATCTGCCACAGGGCATTCTGACCACGGGCATCATGTTTCTACGCTGCCGCCTGCATTTAACAGGCAATGGGACTGCCCAGCATGTGCAAGGCAGCACCTCTTTCACACCACCAGAATGTTTAAGGCTGTTGGGATTGTTGTTAGCGTCCCATTAACACTGAGGCTAGAGATACCCTTAGGATTGACATTACTATTAGCATTACTTTGATGGTGCCCTATCTGGGTCATTTCCAGGGGATGTCAGGAGTAAGGCACAGTGTCAGGAGAAAAAGAACAGACTCTGTTACTTTATAAACGTGATAATAGAGAGAGTTCATTGGAAAAAATACAACTCTTAAATAATGCAAAGCATGCTTCTGATTGGATGCAGGCATCATCTGGGCTCTGATTAATATTACTCTTAAGGTAAAGATTATTGTTACCATAATGATTTTTTTTTTGGATTATGATCAGGGTTAAGGTTCCTTTTGCTACAAACTTCTAGCATCATTTTTGTTGTTGCATTTGGAGTTAGGGACGATTTTAGAATCAGGGTAAGGGTTAGGATTAGAGTTACATTGCTGGTTAATGCTGTTATCTTTACAGCTCCTGTGAGGGTTGGGGTCTGGGTCAGGTGTTTAAAAATGAAATGAAAAAAGAATTAAAAAAATATATTGAAAGCTTCAGATTTCCTTAATCTTTGTGGGAATCATATAATGTGCAACTCAGATCTACCTCTTCGTGCAGTGACTGCCTGTAAATTTGCTGGAGCCTAATATAATATGGCCTTGTGCTTTCCACTAACTCACCTTCATTTCATTTTCATTACATTTGCTTGGTAGTCAGATTTTGGTGTGTGGATATTTTAAAACAATCTAACTGACATTAGCAAAAAATTAAAAATAAAATTAAAAAAAATGCACAACAGCATCGTATCAATTTTTATAGATAAGATAAAGAAGAGCAGTTTCCCTTAGTTTTCTGTGCCTCTTTACTTTCTTACCCTCTCCCCTTGTGTGAGAAACTCTCAAAGTCAAAGATTTCTAGTTAGGCAAAGATGGCAGCGATAGCAGCAGTGCTTATTCATTATTGCAATACTGCGCGCACATCCCCTATTGGCAAGGGAGAAACTGCACACCAGTCAGTGAAATCAATTCTGTTCTGTGCCCTAAACCCACTGCAGGTGATGCTCTCATGGCTCTCATTGGTTGAGCATCTCAGGCTCACAGACTCCTCGAGACTGTGGCTAGGATTCATTTCCATAGAAGGTCAATTACCAACCTCTTGTTTTTAGGTCTGCCTTGTACTTTTCTGCGGACAGAGAAGGGCAATGTTTCCAAAAGTCAGTACATTCATTCTGTCCTGTGCTGGGCTCTACCCACCCTGTATTTATCTTGTGCTTGTCTCAATTCTCCCCATGTCAGAATGCCCCCAGTCTGAACTTAATTCTGTTCAGCAACTTTCTTGGTGGAAAAACTACTTATACAGCTGTTTTACAAGAGGGTTATACATTCAGTTAGGGCCTACACTATGTACTGAAAATACTGGAAACTTCCACTGCAAAAACACAATCTACCTCTCCCATCTGTGCAGCCTTGCAGACCCAGAGCATGCCAGGTTATTTCTGCTTTCATAGCATTTGCATGCTGTAGGGTGAGCACAAGGTTCTGCTGCTTGATTCTTCTGCAAGAGCTGCCTACCGGCAAATGGTTGCAGGGATGGAGGATGTGACAGAAAGCATTTGTCTCCACAAGAGCAGAGTTACATTCAGTGCAGAGTGTGAGAGTCAGGTTGGTGTGGAAAAGCACTGACACGCTGGGGATGATGCAGTGCTCACATGTCTAACACTCACAGACATTACTGTCAGAAGGATGGTGCTGTGTTGTGCTTCTACCTTTGGCAGCCCCTGGAGAAATGCTATGGCACACAGAACACCTTTGTATTGCACTGACTGCTGCCATGCAGCATGGATTTAACACACCAAATCCAGAGGAGCATGACTGCATCTAACTGCCCTGAGAAAAACTACTGTAGCTGAAGAGATGAGGAGGCAGCTGCTCATCTGCAGAACAAGCAGTACTGCCAGACATTGGGCCAGGTGAGCACCTCCTGCTGCAGCGTGATGATGACAGGGCTGGAGATGATCTGCAAAGCCAGCTTAAAAGTGGGAGACGTGAGTCAACATGGCAGGAGGACAGAGGTGTTAGGGAGCAGCCAAGGCATCAAAGAGTATCAGAAGGCTTTGAAAAGTATCACAAAGTGACAGCCAGGAAGACTGGGATATATCATGAGCAGCAACCTGGATGCTAGAGATTATTTGCTCCCATACAAAATGGTAGAGATCTTGCTGCAGACATCCCAAAGCCAGCCAAAATGGGAACCCAGAGCTCTGCCTGCACGAACCCCACAGCCATAGCATTGCAAGCTGAGCTGCCTTGCTGTTTGTTGCATTCATCCCAATCCCTGTGATTGAAGACTCAGAATGCAGTCGAGGCGATGACTGAGCATGAGAGTGACTTTATTCAATAAAAGACAGGAGGGCTTGAGAGGTCAAGGGTGAAGATGGGACTCCTCTTGTCAAGATGAGAGTGGCTCAGAGCTGGTGCTGCTGCCTGGTGCCTGGGACTGGCAGCCTGACTCTAAGTCCCCATCTAAGATGCTCAGCTTCACCTCACTGATGCTGCCCTGCTCCTGCATGGTGGTGCTGCTGCTGGGACACTCGGGCTGTGCTTGGGATGGGCAGCACTGCAAAGGCGCTGGGTCACAATCCAGGCAGGTGACTGCTGTGTCTGGCAGGCTCAGGTCAGCATCTTCAGCAGAGCCAGGAGATATGAGAGCATGAACGTGGATGAGCCCCTTGTGTCCATCACTGTTACCATGTGGAAGGCTGTCATCCAAATTGCAGCGATTCATGCTTAATAAGAACTCTCCATTGATGGAAAGACACTGCTTGGTTTGGATCTTTGGGGTTGACAAGGGCTCGAATCACCTAGGAAGGCATAGAAACACAAGGGTTAGTTTCAAACATTTGCAAGTTGAATCATGAAAGGTTGTTGATACTTGGTAATAGAGTGGCGGCAGGAAGAAGCAAGTAGGCTTGAAGCAGCATAGCCACTGTCTTGAAAGTGATCCTCATTCAGGTCCAGCTCGTGTGTTGTTTCACTGTAATCTGCTTCTTTGGGTCTACCTAGTGGGCAGCAACACTCGAGCTGTTACTGATATCATTGAAAAGAACTGGAGACAATTGTTCTATTCCTAAGAGCTTCAAGGTGCCTAGAAGCACAAATAGAAACCAGCAGTATTTCATCACTTCACCAAAAGGAAGGTCAAACACCTGAGCTGTGAAGAGCAGTTACAGAACCTATGCATAAGATCACACCAGACATACTTTGTTCTAACAACAGTTATGGCACATAGTCCATTTCCTTCAATATTCCCAAAATGAAATGATGTGGAGCATTACAGGGAAAGAAACACTGCACACAGACACTATGACCCTGATTAGACTCAAGCAGCAGACTTAAAACAAGTCAGAGTTTTTGATTCCAGGATATTTCAGGACCTATCACGTGTGAAATTCAGTTACACAACAGTGCCTAGGTGCCTGCGTTTCAAGCAACTTTCAGATCACAGCCATGTAAAATAAAAACAAATTCAGTGCAGAAATAGCAAGCCTGTACCTTAATACTCATGAGATTATCCATTTTTTACAGCACTCTGACTAAGTTCTAAAACTTGCTCATCCCAGTTCACTTCAACAAGTTCCACCAGTTCAAGCAATGCAGTTCTGAGATCCGGTGTATGTTAGGCAGATAGAATTGAACAGTACAGAAATAATCTCTGACAGCTTTAAGAGCTCTGTTCTGCTTACAAACTCTCAGTCCAAAACTATTCACAGTTTTAAGGAAATGAACACCTGATGCAGTTGGATCATTTGCCGCATTCTGCTTCTTGGTATCATGATTAGCACAAAGGGTTTTCTGCTGTCCTGCAGAGATGGACAAAGTCCTGCTTACAAATGGACCAGGTTTCAGTGTACAGCAGAGTTTGTACCAGACTAACAAGCCACGTCATTCAATTCATGTGCTCAGGTTGTTATGCACTCCAAAAGGAAACAGAACTAACTGTTGGATTCTGAAGGCAATCTGTGGGGTCCTACATTACCTCCTGATTCTGGAAGAGGAAATTCTAATAGCAAATGCAGAACTTTGATCTTTGTAGACATGAGAAGAGCTGGCATTTAGGAACATTCATTTCAGGGAAATCAAATGATGTGTCTATATTTTTACTACAGATAGTATAGGGAGCAGCCAGTTGAAGAACCAGATACAAAAAAATCCAGCCCATTGGCAGGAAAATACTTCTCCTTAAATTCTGTATGCTATCATGGTACAGAATTAGGCTACAGTGCCACATAGGCCAACCAAGCGTAGAACCAAATCCACAAAATACTGGTAGACAAAGCAGCAAAAACAGGGACAATATTCAGCAGACAGGCCTTTCTACCCACAGCTCAGCATGTTCTGCCATCCGAAAAGCAAGGCCTCTTGTCAAGCTCAGCTATTTCCCTTCTCAGTGTATTCTAGCACCACTGATACCCACTGGTATCCTCCTGTAGAGTGCCATCATATTGTCATCATCCAAAGGAAAAACCCACACAGCAGAGCATACAGCAGTACACCCATGCTCCAAATATCCGCCTGAAAAACAAAAAGACAAGCTTACAAACCTGAAGCACCTCAAATGGCTTCCTGACAGACTGGATTGTCTGCCCTTGCCAAAGCCCACATATAGCCCATGAAAAGCTGGCTCTTTCCCTCAGGAAATAAAACCTTATCGTCCCAGAGAAAGCATATAACCCTCATTCAATTGCCCTTTCACTCAGCTTAGAGCACTACTAAAACCAGCATCTTCACCTTAGCTCATCACACTGCTGCAGTTCCTTTTACAAGGATTTCACTGGCAAAAATGAAATCAAAGCCGTCACAAGGGATTTAGCACAGTTACGTGTTACTGGCTACGAGAGCTGTCAGCACAGTCACCTGTCTGGCTTTGCTGCTGTTCGGTTCTCTTTATGTAGAGGCACAACAAGGTTCAGACACAGTGCAGTTCTCACTTTGACTGTAAAGAAAAAGGAGGCTTGAAAAGCAGCGTGTGGAAAACAAAGAAACAAGAATTAGAACAACAGTGGGGCCATGGCACTTGTAGGAATTGCTCCGCCTTTAACAGCGATTCAAGAAGTACGAGGGCATCCCAAACCAGACCAGTTTGGACAGATTAACAACTGCAAGTAGTGGGTTCCAAAATTCCAGACATGAAATCAAAGCTGGAAAAACTCTTCATATTTTCATCTCTCAATTTTTAGTTCATTGTGCATTACAACGGAAACAATTCTTCACATACAACTTGGAAGCTAAAGACAAGTCTGATCTAGTAAATGTGTATGTTTGGTGGCCCTGCTAGGCAGGGGGGTTGGAACTACATGATCCTTGAGGTTCCTTCCAACCCGGGTAATTCTGTGATTCTGTGATGGGAAGCATTACTGGACATGCTGCACAGCAGGGGTTAAGACTGGAGGTGGTCAGGGCTGTAGTGACCATGCCCTCCTAGAGTTCCTCATCTCAAGGAATGCGGGCCTGGCAAAAAGCAAAGTCAGGACCCTGAGCTTCAGGAGAGTCAGCTGCAGGCTGTTCAAAGAATTCTTGGACGAGAGACACTGGAAAACTGTTCTTAGGGGCAAAGGGTTCAAACATCCCTTTGTGTGCACCTGTGTGCAGCCCAACTCCTCAGCACAGCCCTGTGCAAGCACACATTTGTGCCACCGCATCCACGCACTATGTGCTCACACACACTCACACAACCACATCCCTTAGTGCAGCCCTGTGCGCACACACACTCACACATGTGTAACCCCTTCCTTTCACTCCCAAAGTGCACGCACACACCGGTACCACAATGTCCTTGTGCAGCTCCAACACTCTGCACACCCCTGTGCACGTACATATATGTGCATGCTCGTCCTTGCACACATACCCACAGACCTACACACACCTGAGCAACACCACTGGTTTGTACACTCATGGACACAAATGTGTGTACAACACCATCCATGCACAAATACACACACACACACGGATCCCCACTGCTTTGCACAATGCTGTGCACACTCACGTGTGTGATGCACTGATTTCCCATCCAGTCCTCGAGGGGTCACTTACTTAGGACAGGAGTGCAGGGGAGCAGCCAGAAGCTGTTTGCATTCCCTGCTGTCTGCTGGGCAGCTTTGCTGGAGATGCTTGAGTTGCTTTGCTTTTCCTTGGGAGGTGGGAAGGAGCTTTGAATTTGAGGCACATCCCGTGCCAGAGCATCCCGATGGCACAAGGGGGATCAGGGCCCCTCTATTGGTTACCTCGGTGGCTTGCAGCAACTGGAACTTTTTGCCTATTGAGAAAGCTAAAAAGTGTGAGTTCCTCCTGACCCATATCAACAAAAATCTCAACCATAAAAAAGAGACGTCTTCGTATTCAAGCAAATGACAACAGTAAGACCATGCATGTTGTTTTGTTGTATTTCCTCTGTAATCATGGGGAGGATATGAAGAAGTGGTATAATTCATCCACTTCTGCACTTCAGGCACAAGTTCCTTAGAATTGGAAGAGACCCTTAAAGGCCATCTAGCCCAGCTCCCCTGCAATAAAAAGGGACATTCACAGCTAGATCAGGTTGCTCACAGCCTGGTCATTAGTCATCCCAGAGGCAAAACACACACTGAATGATCTCTCCTTCAGTCATAAATCCTTGGAGACAACAGCATTGACACTGCATGTTACTGAAGCAGTAAAAGAAATTGCTCCTGTAACTCTCCTTGTGTTAAGTAAAATGATGATAAAAAGCAATGGAATGCTTTGGCAGGACACCAAAACCATCCTCCTTCCTTGATATCTGCTGCAATGGAACCTTCCACTGGAAGAAAGCCTCTGATGACTTGTCACCCCAGAGAGGTCAGCTTTAGAAGCAGGACTGCTGCACAATAGAATGAACTGGAGCTCCTTAGCATCTCTTACATCCAGGAGGGGTGCGATCAGACCCACCTATCACCTTCAGGTGCGCTTTCTGACACCTTGTCTGACTTCACTGTCACTGTGCCAGCATCCTCAGGCTTAACCTGCTTCATTGTCAGTGTGCAGCAATTGCCAACGTTCTTGATGTCATTGTAATTGTTGGTGTAAAGGAGGTTGCCATTCAGGAACCATTCCACATCCTCGTCATTATGGGACAGCTCGCAGGAGAAGACAGCAGAGCTCTCTTCTTCAATTTCTACATCCTGCAGGTGCTTCGTTACTTCTACATTGCGGGCTGTGGGGAAACATGGTGAACTGTTACCACTGTTACTATAAATCATACTGGGATGTGGTAGAATGGTTGGACTAGATGATCTTTGTGTCATCATCTATGTGAAGATAATACATGTATAAAGTTAGCAGGAGAGAACGGCAGAAGTCAACCTCAAGAAGAGAAATCTGAGGTGAAATAGGACATGGAAGAGGCCACCCTCCCTGCTCATACCTTCAGCTGTCAGCGTGGCCTCAGTCTCTGCAATTCCTGCCTTGCACTTGTACACACCAGCATCATCGGGCTTCAGCTTCAGAATTCTGAGCTCTACTGAATGCTTATCCCTCTTGATCTTGTACTTCTCAGAGGGCTCGATGGGTGTGCGGCCCTTGAACCATTTCACAACCTTTGGAGAAGGCCTGAAGTCACAGGACAGGATGACAGAATGACGTTCCAAAGCTGTCTTGTCCTCCAACTTCCTGGTGATTTCTATATGGTAATCTGCAAAGCAGGGGTGGAAGAGAAGAAAGGATGAGGACAATTGGAAGAAGAGGAAAGTCTCTTGCGTGTATTCCATTCCAATTAATGTCAAGTTCACAATGGTTCTTTGAACGACTCTAAAGATAAAACAAACGATTGTCTATAGGGAATGCCATTGACTACATTTCTATGAAGTAATACTGTACAGTATCTACCAAATGCAAGGTCCAGCTCTTGTTCTGTGCTTATTAAATTGCTCCCAATTGTTGAGGCTTTTATTCAAATAAGAGTGAGTTGAAAATATAACAAGTACTTTAGGATGTGAATGGATAATCTTACGCTGGGGACAACAGCAGATAAAAAGCCTGCAAGTTTCTTTCAGATGAAATCAATGACAAACCGCACCAAATTTAGGTGCTACCAAACTTAAACTTGTCTAGTTCAGAAATACAATTAATTTCACCTGATTTGACTTCTTTGCTATAGCCAAGGACAAAACCTCAGCTCTGTAAATCTGAATAGTAAGCACATCACAGCTATTCAAACACATCTTTTACTGAGATGCAGCTGTCTCATTTAGTGTCCAACGACTTTGAACTGGAAATGGAGCAGACCAAAGCAGAATCTAAACATGGCTTCTACAAGGACTGATCAAATGCGGCCACCGTCAAATTCAAAGTATCTGATACAGAAGGATCACACTCACAGTCAGACAAAACCTCTTTGGAGAGGTGAACTGACTGCCCTGTTCACCCCCACTTTGGAAATAACTGCACTCATTTCCTACCTGCTCCCAGCAGTGTGGGATGGTGGGATAGCATCACACTTCCCACACTAAGCATCCCACCATGTCACTTGTTCCACCTAAACCTCAGTCCCAAAACAAAAGGGGAACTCGCTTCTGAACCCTCTTCACTTCATTTCAGATGTCTTATATGCTTGATCTCCAACCCACCCCCCACTCAGGAGAAAGACCCCCCGCTTACACCCTACCATCTTGTTGCATTCTGATGTTGTCATCAGCCTTCAGCTTGTTGTCCTCTTTGTACCACTGGGTCTGAACCTCATCGTGTGAAATCTCACAGACAAAAGATGCACTCCCATATTCATTCACTTCCACATCTTCCAGTGCTTTAACAATCTTGATATCTCCAGCTGTGAAACAGTAGAGATATATTTGTCAGGGTATTTCCAGAACTGAGTGCAGCATCTTTTCCTTACACATATTTGCATAGAAAATAAGTAGGATTATGTTTTATTCTAAACCATCATCCATTCCTGAGTCATTTCTCTCTTCAACACAGTCAATGCATTATTGCCCTTGAACTTAAAGACAGACCTACTAGCTACAATGGAGCTCCCTGCAAACAGTTTTCATGGAAACCAGAATCTCATTTATTCTAAAACCTTTCAAGCAAAATTAAGGGTAGAAAAACAATAGAACTGACTGAATCTTTAAGGTCATTTAGTTCCAGTCCCCCTGCTATAGGCAGGGACACCTCCCTCCACACCAACTCTTCTCCTCAGGGTCAAGGCTTCTCTCAAATCATTCTCCTCTAAGCCTGTGCCTGTGCTTGGGATTGCCCTGACCCAGGTGCAGGGCCTTGTACTTGGCCACACTCAAGTTCATGAGGCTGCCAAGGGCCCACCTCTCCAGCCTGTCCAGGTCCCTCTGAGTAGCATCCCTTCCCTCTAGCACATCAACAGCACCGCTCAGCTTGGTGTCATCTGCAAACTTGCTGAGGCTGCATTTGATTCCACTCTCCATGTTGCCTACAAAAATGTTAAATAACACTGGTCCCAACACCACCCTCCACCTGGACACTGAGCTATTGACTGCAGCTCTCTGAGTGTGACCATCCAGACAGTTCCCTATCCTGCAACTGGTCCATCCATCAAAACCATTTTTCTCCAGTTTGGTGACCAGGATGTCATGCAGGACGGGATCAAATGCTCTGCACAAGTCCAAGTAGATGATGTCAGTTGCTCTCCCATTATCCACTGATGCTGTTACTCCATCATGAAAGGCCACCAAGTTTGTCAGACATGGCTTGACCTTGATGAAGCCATATTGGTTACCACCAATTACCTCATCTTTATTTTCCAAACTATGCCAAGGAGAACTAGACAGAACTCTACAGTGTTGTGTCACTACAAACCTGTCTGAACCATTGGCTTCTCTGCATGCTCATCACTAGTCTCTCCTTAGCTTGTGTGCCTACAAACAATGTATGGGGAATGTCAGCCACAAATCTTACCTAGGGGACATCTTTGCTTCAAAATCCTTTGAACATCACACAATCCCTTTTAACTCTCCAGGTCTGCATTTAGTTATGTCAGAATCAGGCCATATTTCTGTGCTGCTATATCCCTTTCCTTCTGAAGGGCCTGGATACAACTTGGATTAACCTCAGGAGAAGAGTTCCTGCATAGAATCATAGATTTACCCAGGTTGGAAAAGACATTGAAGATCATCAAGTCCAACCGCAGCCTAACCAGTACCCTAACTCTAAAAACCCTACACTAAATCATATCCCTGAGTACCACATCCAAAAGGCTCTTAAACACAACCAGGGATGGTGATTCAACCACCTTTCTGGGGAGCCTATTCCAATACCTAAAATCTCTAGTATCTAAATCTCTCTAAAAGAGCACAGGTATTAATCTGACCAGAAAGGTTCCTGTTTGTTCATAAAATGAGCCTTTTCCGCTCCATCTTGCATAGGCCACTGGGCACAGGGTAGCTGGGAGACCACAGAAAAAGTGGTTCTGTGAGCAATAGGGAAACTACTGCCTAATCCAACTCCTCCAATCTCTGCGCTCTGCCAGCATGTCTAAATAGGGTGGCAGATACACACAGGAGATAAATATTTCCACTTCCCTCAGCCAACACTGCTCTGAATTTCTATGGGACACACAGTTAGATGAAAAGGCATTTGACAAAGAAGGAAATGAAAGAGTTTAATCTGCTGTGTCATTCTCTCGGTAGCCAGAATAACTAACCCTCGCCAGTGTTAGTTCAAAGAATAGGCAGATTTTATCTCCTGACATGAGCAGTAATTCAAAGAAGCTGGTATATGATCCAGTATCCTGCATATTCACTGCAGGCAGGCAAAGACATTATGAGATAAGGGAGATCTACACATCACTTGTTATGAACACCTCATAAAGATAAAACCACACACAAGAGGAGAGTTTAGGAAGAGGACCACTCTTGGACTACTTTCCAAGAGGCATCAATTAGTAACTCTCTTCGCTCATTTTTCACACTACTCCACAGTGTCCTCCTGAGCCCCCTTACTCCTGTTGCCAACTGCTGATGCAGGGAATCCTGAGGAACCAAGGATTCATAGTTGTTCCATCAGTAGTCCTTGGTCAGCTCTCCCTCCCTGCCCCTTCTGTTTTGATCCCACTAACCAAATTTTAGTTAGTCTGAAAAGAGGATGGAAACCTCCGCAGCAATTAGTTTCTAAATATCTTGCAATGGGCAGCTTGTAGGAGCCCCATCTCAATGCCCACAGCACAGGAGGCAGGACTGCTTAGCCCATGCACTAGTGCATTTACCAGCACAGATGTAAGCCCAGATCTATGCACACCAAATACAGGCTCTCAGTTTGCACAAGGAGGCATCCATGGAGCTGAAGTATTAGGCAGATATTGTGGTGGGGCAGCAGTTATTGAGACGCCAGACAGAAAGGACACAGATAACGTGGCAACTCAGCTTTACCATTATGACTGATGATGGAACATCTAATTTCACTGCTCAAAAGAGAACTTCCATATAACTGGAAAGAATGAAATTCACAGGGGAAACCACACACAGACACACACAAAAGCAATACAAAGGAGATGAAGGATGGTTCACATACTAGTGATTCACTCTGAGACGCAAGCAAATGAAAGAGTATCCCCAACCATTTGCCTCCTGAAATGCTAAGTATATAAACTCATTGCTGTGATAACTCTGCCAGACGTGAGTCATACACTGTAAAACCTTATGGGGTCAATCAGTTTAACTTCATAAATTCATTACACCAACAAAAACAGACCATCGTGTCCAGGCTGGTTCATTTCAGCTCTTCAAAGCTGTTGGTAAAACTGCCTGAGAGCTGAAATGCTTACCAGCAAAAGCTAAAAACTGTAAATCAAATGTAATAGGCTGGCTTTGTCTACTGTATAGAAATGATGCCTGAAAAAAAGAAAATAAAAAAGAACGTAAACCAGAACAAATGGAATGGCTACATAAAACAGCCAGTACTGAAACAGCAACCCAACCTGGTTGCAGAATGAGAGAGAAAATGAGAGTTCACCAAAGTCATGGGACAGGACACATGTTCATGTTCATGCTAACACTGAACCCAAGTGGCCACATGAGGACAGCATCTAGTAGGAAATCAGAAAAAAGCATCCTTTCATACGTCCCTTGGGAAGGTGGCATCTACCAGGGCACAGCAGACCCATGTGTTCAGTAACAAGTCTGATGCTTCAGAGCCCAATGATGAGCTACAAACTGGGGTTTAACCAATGCAACACATGGAGGGAAAATCTGTCTTGAGCATAAAGAAGAAAGAGAAAGGTATCCAAAAGGACTAACCAAGAAATGCCCAAACTGCCCATGAAGCATTTCTTCCCGTGGTGCAAAATACCACAAGAGGATTTATTTGCTCTTTCAGTTAAACATAAAATGAACCTTTAGGGTAGCTGATGTCTTGTCTTAGGCTGCTCAGCATGTGGATGTTCCCTGATCTTCATATTCACACTTGTGAATAATGAGACTTCTCTTATTTCCCTGGGAAGTAATGCCCACTTTTTTACTTTGACAGAGCTCCTTCCCATCCTAGAAGGGAAAATATCAAGTCAGATCTCCATTAGTCCTTCCATCTCTGCACTGAGCAAAGGGAGCCTTCAGATCTATGCTTAATTCACCCACTCCCCTAGAATTAATGGAACTGTGCTTACTGGAACATATGCTGAAGCTTAAGCACAGTGCAGTGTTTTCAACATGAAGGAATGGCTATAGAACATGCATAAATTCTGGCTGACCTATGACAGCTTAGAGCACTGCGGAGGACTGTTAACAAGCCTGTTTGGACATCACCTTGAATAAATGACGTTATCCCCAAGTAAGGGAAGGAACAGCTGAGCACCAGGGAGGTACACAAAGTGCCAGAGCAAATTCTCACACTGTCAGGTGCAAAGAAAACTGAGATTTCACCCCAAAAACCCAGTTCACAACAAGGCTACAAAATCCCGGCTGAGAATTTCTGTGTTAGACTTGAAGCTCAAGACTGTACTGTAGTTCAACCAACAATATTTTGTGCAGCATGACCTAAAAAGTTCACAATAAAACCAAAACAAACTTCAATTTCAACTTGATAAATGAACTCAGGACATAATAACAAAGAGTGCTGATCTGGGCAAATAAAAGAGCATAAAGAAAAGAGAGCAGTGAAAAAGCTATCAAGGAAAAGCTCAGACTCGCATCCCTTGGAAGTGAAATTAAAGGCTCTCATTCATTTCCAGAGAAGTCAGAAAGGAAAATACCATTACATGCCATACCTTGAACCACTTGACGTCCATGTTGGGCCTGGACAGCTCACACTCAAATGTGACCTTGTCCTTCTCAATGACGCTACTGTCTGCCAATGGTTTGCTGATTTTCACAGGCAATTCTGAGAAGGAGAAAGAAGAATGTGGATTTAGTTGGGAACTTAGTTTTGTTCATAACCAGGTCCATGGGTGCTGTTAAATGGATCCTTCCAGATGGAAAAAACATTTCAGGTGGCCTCCTAGATTTTACCCCTTTTTGTGTTGCACGCAAGACTGAAAAAAAAAATTACTTCTGCAAAGTTCTTCTTGTCATAAGGAAACAAATATTTGGGGAATGGCAGAACCAGGTAAAATTTTCCTTCACGTCAAGAAAGTATAAATTTCACTCTCATGCTCTTGGTGTGGTTTCTGCTATGATTATTTGGACTAATTAAGCTTCTCCCTGATGAAAGCCTAGAAGTATATCACAAGAAGGACCAACTTACCCGTGACCTTTTATTTGTCTTACTCAAGCATCTCCTCCTGACCAAAACTGACAATAAAAGATTCAGCCAGACTACAGGTTTGAGCAGCTGAGTTGTTTCTAGGATCTCCTGCAATCTCAAGCTTGGAACACACACTTGTCTTTTGACTAAGTGTCTCTTATAGTGCAGTAAAACAACAGGTTTTCACACAGCGATTCCTCATTTACCTTGATCTGAAATCATTCTCAAACCATGTGGGATCAGTCCAGGGAGAAGGGGAGGAGAGGGGAAGGGAAAGGGGAAGTCCACAGTCCTCTAAAATCAGGCTTCTTAGCCTAAAGCTCAACAGCAAATAGCAGTCCACTTCCCCACATTGCTAGACTCCGAGCATTTAAAGAACATCAGCTGACCTCATTATGAGCTCTAACATAGCCAAAGGAATTCATATATTCAAATATTCTCTTGAGTGATGAGAAATATGGAGCATAACTTCAGACTTCTGCTGTTAAACTCTCACTTCTATCATAAACCAGAGTAAGAGTTCAATGCTGTTTTAGATGGAGGACTCATTTTAAATAACTCATCTCATTAAGGCTTGGATTCCCTACTACAATTAGTTAAATTCCAGTTTGGATCATGCTTCACCTTGGATCACTTAGGGCTTCAGCCACTTATTGGAACTAACTCAATTTGTCTACAGAGAAGCTGTTTTCTATAGCAACAATAAGCTGTGATTGCAACTGGATGTCGGGAGAGCACAAATCCCGCAGTTATCCTGTACCAACATCCTCTCCTTCCATCAGAACAGCAAGTATTTAAACCAGACTCATGCAAGCTTGCATGACACACCTTGTGTAAAACTGTTGGCAGCCATCAGGACAGCCAGTTGCTTCCTGTATAGACACTGTTCCATCAGTTTTGGTTTTTTGTCTCGCTAGAACAACAGCCAGTGTCTGAAAACTCCCACAACTGAAGCAACCACACTGATATACCGCAGTCACTGGAGGTGCTCACGGGTATGTGGCACTGGGGACGTGGTTAGTAAGTCCAGTGAGGGTGGGCTGGGTTGGACTCAGCTATCTCAGTGGTCTTTTCCAGCCTTGGGTGCAACTTGTAAGAGGGAATGAAGCAGCAAACTGCCCAGCACTGAGCTGCATTCTTCTGACACATGGTATCAGTGAACTGCTGTATTTCCCTATCTTCTCTGGAGCTATTGATCTAACCTAACTGAAAAAGTAAGCCTGAACCTAGATATAAATCAGGATCATAGTCACCCATGGTTGCTTATATATTCAGAAAGACACTCCAGAGGGTAATTCAGCGCATCTAGAAATTAAAGTAGAAGTTCCTTAGTCAAAAATATTCCACAGCCAGATTTTCACCTCGCTACCACTACATTAAAAAGGAGAATCCAACTTGTGGTGTGGGTCATTGATGTTGTTCCGGGGGGAATTGTGGCTGTTCCATGCCCACAGGGTAGAAGACAGCCAGTCTTCCTCTAAGCCACATAAAAAGCTGCTTAGTGCTCCCAAAGCGAATGCTCACCAGTTGTTTCCAACTTGAAGGTCATCTTCTGGCCAGCAGCCTCGCAGATGTATTCTCCAGCATCTTTCTTCTCCAGCTGCTCCACAACCAGACGCCGTGTTTTGCCCACAGATTCCATTCTGAACTTTCTGGAGGAGGCAAGCAGTCTTCCATCCTTGTACCATTTTACTTCGGTTGGATCCTGTGCTACTTCACAGCTGAGGGAGGCACTTGCTGCCAGGGCAGCACTCACCTCTTTCTGCACCTGCTCCTGGTTTATAAACACAGGTTTTGGCTCTGAGGGAAGAAAAGAAAAAGTATTGACTGAGGGACCGAAATGAGACCAACTTGCAGGTTTGTATGTACAGGTTGGAACAGGTTTAGGTTACCACTTGTGCCCAAACTAATAGCCTTCACTAGAGAATATCAGCTCTTCTGTTGAAACAAAGTGTCAAATCTAGGCAAGAAAGAACCTAGGAACTGAAGGAACCAAGAGGGTCCTTGAACACCAGTCCCATGGTTGCAAGTCACTATGCAAACATATTGAACCCAAAAGAACATCTGTCCTGCAGGCAACCAAAACCTGAGTTCCTTTTACTTAAGACCCACTGTGAAACATCAAAACACATAAACATGTGATAGTCAAACCACTGGCTGCCTTTTCATGACCCAGAACAGTACTCCTGGCTTCCTGAACAGACTCCTCATGGCCTCTACCATTGCCACAACTGTGACTGTCAAAGGCACAAAGGAAATATGCTCACCAACGCAGTCCTTTGTTCTTTGTGTGTGATTTGCAGATATCTATCTTACTTTGAGCTCTGGCAATAGTCAGCTCTACCAGGTCTCTTACTGTGAGTAGCAGACTCACCTATCCAGATGCAGCCTCCAACATAAAGGCATAGTAAAAAGGCAGTGTACTACTAGGAGAAGTTCCTGCTTCTCCTGCCATGAAAGGCTGCACGTACAACATGCACTCCAGCCTCACTGCACATACTTATCTTAGTCAAATGTTTAGGTGAACAAGAATTACAGTTTGGGATCTCAGGCACAGGAGAGATTTGAATAATATCTTGAATATTGCTTCCACTGTACATATATTACTAATTATTGCTCTACAGACAGACTGAAACAGGTCTTTGTGTCATACTGAAACCAAATACTTTCTACAAACCCAGGCAATCAAGTCTAGGGAAAAAACCTCAGCACAGACTACAGTGATCCAGGTGCAGTATAATAGAAACTAGATTTTACTTTACTGTTCTCTGCTGTATTTCATACAACACCTGTCTTACCTGTGACATGAATCTTGAAGGTGAGTTTCTGGCCAGCAGCCTCGCAGCTGTACTCCCCTGCATCTTTCTTCTCCACCTGGCTCACCACCAGCCGACGCTGTTTGCCCTCTGACTCTACCTTGAACTTCTTGCTCGAGGTGATCAGTTTCCCCTCCTTTTATCACTTGACCTCTGTGATAAAATGTTTGCTCATTAAGACCGGGATGTGGTAGCATTGTGGTGGAGTGCTTGTTCATTAGGACCGGGATATAATGGTGGAATATGGAGGCCACAAAGGTTGCAGAACACTCTAATTTTATGGGTAGATTGTGTACTCTGCGTAGTTACAGGCAAAGCGCGCCCCGATGGATACAAAGTTCCACGGAAGGACCAACCAAGGAACGACACACCAAGTCGCACGATCACAACCGACCAATTAAAGGACAATACGCTCGGGATGGACAATACAAAAGAAGTTGCAAGGGACGGGACGGCGTGGCAGTTGGAGGAACAATAATCCCCCTGTCGCCCAGTGCTGAATTGCCTTTTAGTTTTACCCGCTACAATTAATAAAAGTTTATAATTGGAACATTATTGGCTCATTGCTTATAAATTGATGACAACCTCCATCTTCTCCTGGGCCACCTCGCAGCTCAGCGTGGCATTTTCTGTTGTTGCAGCCTTCACCACCTTCTGTACCTTCTCCTTGTTTGTAAATACAAATTCTGGCTCTGAAAAGAGAGAGATACATTAGTTTGGCCTCTTGAAAGAAGAGCAGGTTTTGGGGAAGGAGTCAGAAAAATGAATCAGTTCTCCCAGTCTGATGCCCCAAGAGAATGATGTGGAGAGAAGTTGTGCAATTTATGGATGCCCCATCCCTGAAAACATTCAAGTCTAGGCTGGATGGGTGTTAGAGCAACCTAGTCTCAAAGAATGTGTTCCTTTCCAGGACAGAGATTGGAACTGGATGATCCTCCAGGTCCCTTCCAACAAAAGGCATTCTGTGATGCTTCTTGTATGACTCTCATGACTCTTTCGTCCCCTAGCTGCCATTTACTTATGTCTTCAAAACATCAACTTATACAAAACATTCCTGTAGTATTCTCTCCCATGCTAAATGAGCCCTTCCAAGACAAAAACATGTTACATAGAGCACACCCCCTAGTGCTTGACACAAAGCCCCTGTTCTGAAACTTCCTGAGACGCAGCTGCATTGCAGAGTTGTTCTAGTGGTACAGGCACGTGGGAATGGAGAAGTGCAATCAGAACTTTCTTGTCTATGGCCTCATTCCCACAGCAAAAGGAAATTCCTGAAGATTTTAAAAGATGGAGCTGCCTCACAACTGTATTTAGAATAATTTGTTCAATTTCCTCATCAGAAATTAACCACCCCAAAGTTCAGCTCCAAAAATTTTAAGCATAGCAGGGAAAACTTACAAACTAATGACCGTTTTCTAAAACATTCTAGAATGAAAGGCCAAAATGTGTTCTCTCTCACCTGTGACATGAATCTTGAAGGTGAGTTTCTGGCCAGCAGCCTCGCAGCTGTACTCCCCTGCATCTTTCTTCTCTACCTGGATCACCACCAGCCGACACTGTTTGCCCTCTGACTCCACCTTGAACTTCTTGCTCGAGGTGATCAGTTTCCCCTCCTTGTACCACTTCACCTCCATCTTCTCCTGGGCCACCTCGCAGCTCAGCGTGGCATTTTGAGTCAGTGCAGCCTTCACCTCCTTTTGTACCTTGTCCTTGTTTGTAAACACGTCTTCTTTCTCTGCAGGGACATCACAACAGTCACACCATTTTGCTGTAGTCTGCTGCAGAGCTTACTCCAGTTCCCCATTTTCATTATACTTGCCCTTCACAGGGACCATCATGATGCCTCATTAAGACAGGAAAATACTTTCCCCTCTATTTTGCTTTGGGAAATGAATAGGCATATCATTTCATATCATATCATAAATCTAAACATTTCGCAGTCTGATAGCAGATTTGGACATGAGATTTAGAACACCTGCATGCACTGCTGAACCTCCTCCCTTCTCTTTGTTTCTTCTGATGTCTCTCTACATTTCCAGTAAATCAGAAGGGAATGGCCCTCTAGAACAGGTTGCCCAAGGAGACTGTGGATGCTCCATCCCTGCAGGCATTCAAGGCCAGGCTGGATGTGGTTCTGGGCAGCCTGGGCTGCTGGTTGGCAACCCTGCACATAGGAAGAAGGGGGTTGGAACTGGATGAGCACTGTGGGCCTTTGCAACCCAGGCCATTTATGAGTCTGATTAGTGGCATTTTCCACCTCATTGTGTCATTCAAATTTTGTAACCAGATCTCATCAAACACCTCCCCTTTTCTCACTCCTTGCATGCCTGGTGTGCTCTTGCACTGTAACCCTGCAGACACCAGCTGACTACAAGAGCTGCACAAGTTACCCTCCTTGCCTATTGTTTGTTGCAGTAATTCATTCCTGGATGGAAAAGCACATGTAGAAAAGTGTTGCTATGACACTAGATGACAAAGAAAGTCCTATAGCCAAAATGTTTTGCACCAGAGAGGCTGTAAGTTGATCCTCCAAATGCAAGACACACAAAATGAAGTGTTCCTTTATCTCTGGGATTCCAAGCATTTTCTCACCTCTGACTTTCACTTGGAATGTTGCTTTGTCATCTTTTGTTTCACAGCTGTAGCTCCCTTGGTCTTTCAGGGTCACATTTTTGACCATGAGCTTGAGGTGCGTCCCCTGGGAGATGATGGTTGTCCTCTGGTCCTGCTTCACCTCTATTTGATCTTTCTTCTATACGACAGCTCCGCTTGCAGCTGACACCTCACACACCAGCTCCAGGTCTTCAGAAGGACTGACTGATATTTCTGGAGTCGTTTTGGACTTGCTGACAAAATTAATGGCTTCATCTGAAGAAAAAAAGAGAAAGTGGTTTACATCCTGACTCAGGCTTATTCAGCACAGCATTAAGATACAGTTAGAACTGATTGTAATGTCTCTGCTCATTACATCTGGGGGATCAAGTTTCACCTCTGGAGGTACTCACATACAAACGTGTGCTTGATTCTCCTGTGTAAGGAAAGAGTAAGTTCTATGCAGACAGTTCTTATTTCTTCTAATCAATTCTGTATTCTGCACATGTTCTTCTGAAGCTAAAATGAAGGCAGCTAAGTAACCTGTTTGCAATACATGAACAAACCAATTCAACACCTTGTCTCTAAGCTAACAAGCAGCGTTTGATGAGCACATCAGTATTTCATGCCCTTCATTCCATCCAGACTGTATTGGCAATAACTATGCTGGTATTAACAAGGATAGCAATTACAAGCAAAATGGTAGAAATACAGAAGATATAAGGAAAAGGGAACTCACCAGAGCTGAGGCGATCCTCCCTGGTGAGCGATCTCCAAGAGATGCTGCCTCAGTGAGGGTCAGCCCTTAAATGAGGTCTCAGAGGAGGTGGAGTCGAACTCCACCCCTCCAGGGAGCACAGCTACATAACTTTCACCTGTGCTCCCACAGCTGACCCCACACTTGCCTCAGCTGATCAATCAGTGGTTCACATTGTGATCTCCCATACACTCCACCCCTTCACAACGTGAACCAATGATTAGGTGAGTTCCCCTTATTACAGAGACCCAATCACGACGCTGATACAATCTCCCGTCGCATTAGATGTTGATATTATTCAAATGATGATGATTGGATGGGTGTTTATGATCTTCCATGGGCCAGTGCTTGATAGATGTTACCGGAGACAAATCATCTTGAAGTGCAGGTCCGTCTGCGTTTCATCAGTCCAGAGTAATGGTCCTAGAGGCTTAGAATCAATCTTAAGGGGAGTAATATAGATGTTTCAAGGGTACTAGGAGGGGAAGATCCGCCCTCCAGGGCAAGATACAGGCCGTATTCTTATCTTGGGTCAATACTTCTGCTTGTACTGGATTATGTCCCAGCCTCCGATACCATACCCTCTGGCCAGATATCTGTGGCTGTATAACTATATCTGGCACCAGAGGAGGAGTCTTGATCTGCCATAGGGACATAATAGGTGTTCCTTTAGCAAAAAAGGCCGGAGTATTGACCACGATGTCAGTAGGCCATGTACCTATCACCGAGGGGGTGACTGAACCTCCCACCTCCAATAATCTCCCCCAAGGTGCAAGTAGGCCACACCATTTGGGTCCTACCTGCACCTTCCAAGGCCAATTTATCTTATGGATTCCCGGTTCTAAATTCTCAGGGGCAGGGAGCAGAAGATTATTTTCAGTACCAACCTGCGGTTTTACCTTATTATCGGTGCCTGTAATTTGGATCCTAAGAGGGGAGGCCCATATAGTTTGTAACATTTTCAGGGCACTGGGTCTGCCATCCCGAGGTCTTTCATTCAGGTCCCGCACGGTTTCATATAATCTTTTTGTCCACCCCTGCAGGGACTGAGAGTCTGTTTTCAGGGCAGCCTTAAGGATACCACTATAACGTTCAATAAGGCCTGCCCCTGTTGGGTTATATGGCAGGTGGAATCGCCATTCAATGTTGTTTTCTTCTGCCCAGCGCTGTATCATCGCTCCAGTGAAGTGAGTCCCTTGGTCACTCTCGATAACTTGAGGTGTCCCGTATGCAGACATCAGTTTAGTAAGTGCCTTAATTGTGTATGCTTGATTTGCCTTTGGTACAGGATAGGCTTGCAGCAGTCCACTTACAGTGTCAACGCAGGTCAGGGCATATCTCGCCCCCTCAGACCGAGGGAGGGGCCCAATGTAGTCGACCTGCCATCTCTGAAGAGGACTATATCCTCTAGCAATGTGGGATGTTGTTTCAGGCAACGGTCTCGGTCTCATCTTTGAGCAAGCATCGCAATCCTGACATGCTTGAACGATATCAGATAGTTGTACAGGCAGCCCCCATGCTTTAGCAGCTGCCCACATTATCTTCTGTCCAGCATGCCGTAGCTTCTGATGTAACCAACGGGCAATATTTTCAGATTGTGAATTCTCAATCCATCGGATTCGGGCCAGTGTGTCAGCTTCATCATTTCCTGGTGACTGCAAGGGTTGATGACCAGAGACATGGTAGACACATACTGTCCTGTGTTTGACCGTATTCCAAATGTCTACCCACATGTCTTTACCCCAAATCGGTCGGGCGTGGATAGTCCATTCCTGGGTAGCCCATTGCGTAATCCACAGAGTGAGCCCCCGGTACACAGCCCAACTATCTGTACAGATGTTCAGGACGCCGTCACCAGGTTCTTTAGTTATAACCATCCACACGGCTCGCAATTCTGCCCATTGGCTGCTTTGACCATCCCCCTCATCAAACCAGATGGTCTCAGTAGAGGGATGGTATGCTATTGCTCGCCACTTGCTCGGGTTGCCTCTGCTGGACCCATCCGTATACCAGGCATCTTCAGGAATAGGATATCTTCCTTCCTGAACGGGACTCTTCTCTGGTGGAGCAACCATCGGTTCTTTTGATGTATCACTGTGATACGTCACTGGGCCTAGGATCTTCTGTAGTTCTTCTTTAAGTGGAGATGAAGACAGACTGCTTCTCTGGCTTAGATAGGCGACCCATCGTGCCACCGTTTGTGCTTGGGCCACCCCCGTCTTAGGAAGGTGAGTCAAATCTCTCACCCACCCCTGGATTGGTAATGAAGTCTTAACTATGACCTCTGCTGTTTGCGTTATCGGCTCTACTGCTTGTAATGCCGAATAGGCAGCCAATAACTGTTTCTCAATCATGCTATATCGTTCTTCTGCTCCGTGCCAAACCTGAGACCAGAATCCAATGCGGGTTCGAACAGAACTCTGGCGTTGCCACAGGCCCCAGCCAAAACCATCTTGAGTAACATGAACATCTAGTTCAGCTGGGAGGGTCGGATCAAATATACCCAACGCCTGAGCTTGTTTAACTGCCAGTTTTGCCTGTTGGAAAGCATCCTGTTCTATCTTTCCCCAATTCCATGATTGACCCTTCTTTGTAAGCTTGTATAATGGCCTTAATAGCTGAGCTAAATGAGGTATAAAGGAGCGCCAATACCCCAATATACCCAAACATTCTTGCAATTGTTTTGATGTTGTAGGGACTGGAAACGCTTGGACTTTATCTACTACCGCACTGGGTAGTACTTTGGTTTTCCCGGACCAAATTACTCCCAGGAATTTTACAGATAGCCCCGGACCTTGCACCTTCTGTGGGTTTATAGCCCACCCTCTTTTCTGCAGGTAAGCTATCAACAAATCTGCTGCTTGTCTCACCGCCTCTAACGAATCGGATGTTAACAGGAGGTCATCAATATAATGATATAAATTGACATTATTTGGCTTTTCCCACTTAGCCAGATCACGTGCCACTAAATTATGACAAAAAGTGGGCGAATGTACGTACCCTTGGGGTAGGACCTGGAAAGTCCATTGCCTCCCTTCCCATGTAAATGCAAACTGATCTTGCGATTCTTCACTGATTGGAATACTGAAGAATGCATTCGCCAAATCCAAGACACAGTGATATGTTTTGATTTCCCTGCTTAGTGTGTCCATTAGGGAGGCAATATTGGGTACAGCCGCATGAACAGGTGGCGTGACCTTATTTAATTCCCTATAGTCTACTGTCATCCTCCATGTTCCATCCAGTTTTCGCACTGGCCATATTGGGGAGTTATATGGGCTATGTGCAGGCCTTATAATACCCACTCTTTCTAATTCCTGCACCGTCTTTGTTATTTCATCCTGCCCACCCGGGAGTCTGTACTGTTTCACATTAGTAATCCGGCGTGGCTTCAGCAAACAAATAGGCTCATGTTTTGCATGGCCTCTCAATATTGTCTGGATTGCCCGGATACTAATGCATCTCTGCCGCAATCGGAACTCTCCCACTGTTGTATGGAGAGCCAGACCCCACAGGATATCAATTCCTAATATATACTCTGGAATTGGGGCAATGGATACCTTGTACTCCCGTGGTGGAAGACGCCCGACCCCCAGTTTTACCCAGGTTTGGGTGACCGGAATGGTTTGTCCCCCAAAACCTCCAATCATCACTCTATTACCTTTAAATTTAGTTGGGTCTCCATATATTATAGATGTCTCTGCCCCGGTATCAACTAGGGCCATAACCTTCTGTATATTCTTTCGGGACCAGTATATCGTCAGTTCCACATAGGGCCTCCGGTCCCGTCTAGAGGCCCTAGGAGGACTGACATCCCTCGTCAAGCCATGAACTGAGCCAGATTCAAGTCTTTTCCCTCCGATACCTCCGGTGTCATAACCCGAGGCACCTGAGGTGGCTTCTTTTTCCTATTTGGAACTATAAAATCTTCTAAATTCCATGTTGTTGTTGGTCGCCGCTCTATAAATCTTATCCCTGGCCTTTTGGGTTTATTCTGAAATTTTTGTTCATCCTTCAGTTGCTTCCACAACTGAAGGAGAACCTGATTGGGCTGCCCATCAATTTTTGAAAACTGAACGCCTGCCCGGAGCAGATCATTAAACATTTGTTTCCGGGATACCCTAACAGGTCCTGCCCGAGAAGTTCACGGGGCCGATCTTCTGGCTCGCACTATTGGAAAAGCCTCGGCATCCTCAATCACCCTGATATTGCGCTTAGCTCGTAAACGCTCAGTTTCTCCGAGGTCTGCTACCAATTGGGCGGCTTGTTGGACTACTGCCTCTGCGGATACTACTGGATTAAGTATGGAAACCAAGGTTCCATACATATGAGAGGGTGCTTACTGTAAAATTAGGTCCCTCATTCCCGCAGAAAATTTAACCATATCAGGGCTATCGAATGTGTCTTCGTAGATAGCCTCTCTCATACCTAATTCGCGTATATAATTTTGAAGGTCTTCCATAGAAGACCACATCCCTGTGTTTACTGGCATGTCAGTTTTATTTGTCCACACTATGCGGCAAGCAGCCATTATCCATTCTACAATTGAATGGTTTTCTTCAGGGAACTGAGTCCCAGCATACAGTCTCTGCCGAAGGGCAGGATGTACTGTTATTGTGGCCAACTTAGATACTTCGGGGCCACTAACCAGTACACTATCTGCCCCTGAATCCCATAACCGTAATAACCAAGCCGGAACACTTTCCCTTGGCCTTTGCCTAAATCGTTGCACTAGGTCCATGAGTTCAGTAGGTGTATATGGACGGGCTGTTACATGTAAAACAGATTCGGCAGGGGGCCATTGATCAGGAGGCACTCCTGCTGGTCGATCTTGAATTTTCTTTGTTTTTTGAGTTATTACTGGACGGACTTCTAGTGAGTCCGTCTCAGATGGTTTTTCTAGATCAGATTTAGTGATCTTATTTTGATTCATTTCTTCAGGATCTTGATCGTCATTAAATGAAATGTATCTAATTTGAGGGTTGGAGGAAGAAAATGACGGTTTTTTTCCTGTCAATAGATTGATCTCACCCTCCAATTTTTCAATACGGGCCCTTAACAATTCATTTTCATGTGCAATGTTGTTTGATTTTATCTCTGCCCGATTTAAAGCATTTAATAATGGCCAGGCTGCCATAGATGCAGCCATTCGCTTTTCTTTTGTAATTAAGATATCTTTTTGTAGTCCTAGAAAGTAATCAGTTAGACAATAGGCGTCCATGTTATTTGGTACTCTTAAAGGGCCCCATTGTTCAATAATTGTTGCTAATTGGTAATATGGGGACGCCTCAAAACCTGGAATTTGTCCAGGAAGGCATGTCCCTAAGGGGGTGGTCTTCTCCCCCTTGTACCAATTAAAGATTTTCCACACAAAGGACATTTTTTTTTCCTTATATTTCTAGATGCCAAGTCAGTGGCTCCTGCCTGGCTTGCCAAATGTATTGGCAATAACTATGCTGGTATTAACAAGGATAGCAATTACAAGTAAAATGGTAGAAATACAGAAGATATAAGGAAAAGGGAACTCACCAGAGCTGAGGTGATCCTCCCTGGTGAGCAATCTCCAAGAGATGCTGCCTCAGTGAGGGTCAGCCCTTAAATGAGGTCTCAGAGGAGGTGGAGTCGAACTCCACCCCTCCAGGGAGCACAGCTACATAACTTTCACCTGTGCTCCCACAGCTGACCCCACACTTGCCTCAGCTGATCAATCAGTGGTTCACATTGTGATCTCCCATACACAGACAGAACCTGCCTGAGGAGCAAGCTGATGGCTGTCAGCTACAGGCAGACCTAGCTTTGTACTGCATTTCTTAGAGCAACAACTGTTGCTTTCAGTCACTGAATATACCAAGGCCAATTACTATGCCAGGAACATTTATGGCATCAGTGAACAAAAAATGCGTTAAAAATTGTAATAGACAGGAGCCATTTATTCTTTTATAACTAGGTGACCAAAGAACAACAGTCCTTCTAGAGTCAAGCTGTTAAGAACTAATAGCATCAATCAATATCACATAGATAGATTACTTCCCTGCCCTAAGACCATCTTGCGACCATTTGGTGCTCCTAATTAAGCCCTCTTGATGGCATTTTGTCTGAGCCATGCGACATTTTGTGATAGGAGTTACTGCTAGTGTTCCCTTAACCCTACACCAAAGTAGGAGGTATCCATTCTCAGGGAATCATGCAGGCTTCCTCTGTATTTGATGCTCAGAGACAGCCCCAGAACTTTTTAAATCTTAGCTTAGCTCTCATCCAATAATGTTCATCAAACAGTGCAACTTGTCCTTTGGGGATGCCTTTCTTCTGCATCAACCAGTTCCAACGGAGTCTTCTTGGCTTGTTTTAGATCAGTTTTTCAACAGATAAAGCCAGGGTCTTTGAATTACAAAGTGAAATTGCAGAATGCATGATTCTCAACCAAACAGAACAGCAGGTGGGATGCAGGGTGAATACCTGAACCAACACCACCTGCAAGCAATCCTTCAATATCTTAGGAATCTCTAGCCACCCCAAATCCAGTGTTGTGCTTGATCTATCATCTCTGCTGAGTTTTTAGCTAAGCTGATGGTGAGCATCACGGTGGTGATGGGTGAGCAGTCAGACTAGAGGGTCTTAATCAACCGTAAGGATCCTGTGATCAGAGGAACGTGAATGTGCTGTTAAAGGTCACAAGCGCTGCACTGCAGCATGAGCATACACAGCGAAAGGCTTTCAGTAGAGCTTCAGTTCATAAATGAGGACTGGGTTATGGAAAATAGGCTCAAGATATAAAACAGAAAACAGATCTTAACGCCAGGTTCTGTGAATGCAACCAGCTGAATTTCACAGATATTGAATTTCAATGACAATTTCTTGTGTTATTTTACCCTCCAGCTCCACCCTGAACAGGAACATGTCAGTGACAAGCATTACTCCTCCAGGCTTGACCTAACAGCGCTTTACTTGCACTATGAGCTAATGGCTGTGCTTACAGCACCTCAGGGAGACACCTCAGAGATCACAATGTCCTTCGGGTACAGCAGGAGACACTCAACTCTCCAAATGTGGAGTTTAATTTGTCCAAAGAGGAGACAGGATTCCCATGCTAATAACTTAGGACCATTTCAGTCATAGGTTTAAAGATGATGTAAGTGCTGAGGCAATACATGAACTAGATGAATGAAGCCCAGATGTCAGGGCTCAAGTCGTGACTCCAGCCCCAGCTGGAGCTAAGGCTGTCTTGAATTCATCACAACACAGTTACATTATTTGCTCATACTGTGGATTTGCATAGGGACAACAGGAAGGTCAGAATTGCTTCAATAGAGCTATGCAATCTTTGTCCTAAATACTGGAAACCCACAGCGTTGGACAAATAAAATGAATTAAGTCTGAAGTGCTTTACATGGATTGTGATCCTATGTTTGCCTCACAAACTTACCTGAGACTTTCCAATCAAAAATCAGAGTGTCATCTCCAATTGTGTAGATGTATGTTCCCTCGTCTTCTTTCGTTACAGCTGAAGCCACAAGCTTATGCAGTTTCCCTTTATCTTCCATTGTGAATTTCTTACTGGTCTTGATTTCTTTGCCATTTTTGTACCACTTCACCATGACATTGGCTTCAGAGGTCTCAGAAACAAATTCAGCTTGTTTTCCAGCAACGGCCCTGATTACTCCTCCACTTGTCTCTTTGATTACGAAGTTTGCCAGTGCTGAAACAAAATATGAAGACACAAAATACATATGATGGTAAAGGACTGCAGGGACATTGGTGACCATGAGGCATTCATTTATCATAAGATCAAACGTGCACGTTTAATCCTAGTTCTAATTGCTAGATTCTAATTCAGAAGCTGGCAAATTGGCAGCTTTTATAAACCACGTACCAGATTACCTTATCTCCACAAGTTGAAGGACGTACACTGTACAGGGGACAGAGCCAAAGGAAGAAGCCCAAGGCTTCAAGAAAATGTCTAAAATAGGAAAACTGAGGAAAGAATTGGAACAAGCAAACTAGAAGGAAATCAATGGAGGGGGTATCTATTACTGCACTGTAACCCCCTGGCAAACAAATCAAGCCTAAAAGATAGAGATATCACTTAGGACTGAAAAGAAAAAAGAAAAAAAAGAATTCCTTTATGGAAATTAATTGGAGTGCAAAAGTTAGATGATAAAACTGGCCCTTATTAACACACAGTGGAATAATTGACTTCAAAGATTCAAAATCTCACCACTGTCTTAGCCAAAAGTTCAAGCCTAAGTCCACGGTCCTATTTTACTGAGGGTAATTGAGCTTGTTTTCCAACTTCTTGTTAACATATCATTTCAAAACAGCGCACACAACTGAGTTGGGTCTGTTGAGACAGCGCAGTCAGAGCTGCTAAAATCAAAGTCTGGATTATGCATGCATTTGTTCTGCAGTTCCAAGAACACGCATGTATAATACAAATTCAACAACGTTCTACAGAATGCCTGTATTTAGGAGCTCGAGAGCCAGCTGATGGACACTGGGATGACTGAGATCCTGTCAATACATTTAACTCCATCCTATCATACAGTCAAATTTCATTCATTTTTTCAGGAACTGTCTCTTATCATTGTAGTCCCGTCACCACTGCTGGATGTGAGCCCAACCACACAAAAGCAGCTGCTGGTTTTCACTGCAGATACTGCAGTAAGGAGAAACAGCCTCCAGACTGGACCAGCTGAGCGTGGCCCTACCAGGATTTGCTCCAAAGGTCTTATTACCAGTAGTGCTTCCCGATGAAATACATGGGGGTCCTCCTTTGATTCCAACCCCAACCCACCCCACCATGCCCCCTGATAACATCCATCAGGGCCACATCTCGACAGCTCCTGAACACCTCCAGGGATCCCACCACCTACCTGGGCAGCCTGTGCCAGTTAATTCTATGGGCAGACCTGCCAGTATGAAATATTATGCTAACATGACAAAGAGAGAGAAGAAAAGCAAAATTAAGACTAGCTGACAAGCCTTGGCAGGAAGTTCTGCTCTCCATCAATTTAGTCCCTGTGACTCTTCACAGGTGTTTTCTACATTTGGGATCACTGCTACAAAAAGAGATGTTGACATCATCTCTTGTGGCCACCCTGACAGAAGAGCAAGAAGGCTGGGATGCTCTTTTTCCTGTCTTTCCCTTGATTTCCTCTATATCTTAGGGACGAATCACAGGACAGAACACAGAAATCAAATGGCTCTACAAAGCAGATTGGCCAGTTCAAGTCAAAACAGCCACTGAAAACACCCCAGATACTGTCTGACAACAGCTGGACTGTCGGGGAGTCAGGTGAATGCAGTCTGCTGGCCCTGGGCAGGAAGAGGACAGCCCAGACTGTCACATACCTTTCACTGAAAGCTGATAGAGCATTTTATCCCCCTCACAGATGCACTGATAACTTGCAGCATCATCCATTGAGTCGTTGTGAATTTTCAGGGTGTGTTTCTTCCCCACAATTTGCAGTTCATAATTTTCACTGGCCTTGAGCTCCTTCCCATCCTTCATCCACTCCACAGTAGCGCCTGTGTCTGAAAGCTCAGCCTGCAGTTTGGCTTCCTCACGCAGCCAAGCGCAGATCTTTTCTACATCTTTGCTCTTCTTGGTAAATCTCACTGCAGCACCTGTCAGGAGCAAAGGCCTCGTTATTTCAATTTATATCAGGCTAACGTGGTCAATGTTTGCTGCAACATCTCTGAAAAAGTATCACCTTCTGTTCCTGCACTCATCATTGTGTCAGTGCTGAGCAATTCACGATATTTCATTTGGTCTTCTTGCTGGATTTACTAAGTAAAAATCAACCAAACATCTCCTTCTACTGATTAATAATGCTCTAAACATGCTTCTGCAGAGGTTTCCACCCAATGACAAACAGGTCCTCCCATCATGAATGTTTATTTGTTCTACTTTGTCATGCAAAGCTGATTGATAGAGATATTATTGGAATGATTGCTCCCCTACTTCTAAACTATTCCAGTGCAATCAGAAAGGCTGTCTGAACCTGCAGCTGAAAGTACTGCTCTATGGTCATGCAGTGGTAAACCTGGTGACTGAATGCACTGGCCAATAGCTGTGAACTGCAGACATTCATCAGCTGGCATGCTTGCACGTTGTTGTAAGGTCAATAGTAAACATGGCATCCCCTCCAGGTACAGCTTCACCAGTTGTTAGGGGGGATTTCACAGCCAGGACTGGGTCTGAGGAAGAACATGTATGTCTTAATGCTCTTTAGATGCAAGTCTGGTATCTCATTTAGAGATGGAAGATTAAATCATAGGTACATTTCTACTTCTCCCTTTGCATGAGTGCTAGAAGAAGCACTTCTGTGCTTAAGATCTGTTACAGAAAGTTCTGCCTCTTGCACATGTGAGATATCAAAAGATAAGGAAATTCATGTCTCTGTCACAGAAACAACTCGTATCACTTTAGTGGTAGCTGGAGGTTGATAGGAGATAGGAGAACTAGGAATAAAGGAAAGCCTTTGGTGTGTTAATGCACTGCTAACCTTAAAGTCAAAGGAAGCATCTTTAGGGAACCAACACAGCTGCTCAGCACACACTGACCCATTTCCATTGGGGTTTTTGTGCTTACCAAGGTGCACGCTCCCTGGGAATTCCAGAGACGGGCTCTGTCCATGCGCATTGACTGCAGACACTCGGAACTGATCATCAGCCTCTTCAGACAGATTGCTCACCGTGAACTCTGGGACGGGGACATGAGACTCGTGGCACCTCACCCAGGTGAAGCCAGTTAGTTTCTTGCATTCCACAATGTAGCCATCGACTGGAATGGGGCGGTGCATCTTCGGAGGGGACCATGCCAGCGTCACTGAGGTTTCTGTTTTATTTTTCACCACGGGGTCAGTTGGGGGCTGGGTGGGAGGTTTTCTGGGAGCTGAACAGAAATAAATTTCAGAAATATTAGCATAAGGTCATGTAGGCTGGAAAAGACCTTCAAAAGACCTTCAAAATCAGCAGACTCAACTTTCAGCATGACCTACTGAGTCCCACCATTAACTACTGTGGTACCTGAGGACATACATGACAAGCTTATTCCTGCAGGTATTTACATAGTGAATATATTCACCCTCTGGTTGCTTTGGAACATTTTAGAGGTTAAAATCCCATCAGACTTTTTCACTGTGTGCAGCCACTGATACAGGCAGGAGGCTGGGAATTACCTGATGGGCTCTAGTTACAGACTACTGACACAGTAAAGGATTGATTTCATTTAATTTTGGCCATCAGAAAGTTTGGTGTCTGGTTTCAGTCACCCATCTGGACTCCAATTATAATCATATGGAGAACAGCACATTCAGGAGAACTCATCTCAATAAACCTGAATGAAATCACAGAATCATAGGATCATGGGAGGGCTTGGGTTGGAAGAAACCTTCAAGATCATTAAGTGCTAGATGCCAAAGGTCCCACTAACACAGTATTAAGCCAAAAGCTAGATGCTGGAATCAGATCTCCTGACCTTACCATCAGAAACTGAGATGTCATATTTTGCTCAGAGGTGCCTGCTTGTAGGAGGGACAGCTTCCGAGCTTTTTCTGCTCCAGGAACCAGCTCGAGCTTCAGAATTTAAACAGCAGTCAGAAATTAAACTGAGCTTTGTCACCTCCATCAAACAGAAGGAGTGGTTGGGTGGTACAGCTTTCCAAATCGCTTAGAAACTGTCACAACAATCAGATGCCTACCTTTTCTTTTTTAACTTGTTAATACATAGAGCTTAATAGCATCAGAATGCCCCAAGCACTTCAGACAACAGGACAGCTGTAAACCCTTCTTTAAGGATTCCTTTGTTTAACCACTGAGTAACTGTAATTCAGTGGTGCTGGTAGGAGAAGGGAAGTCCTAATCTTCCCAGATGGTGAACAGAGTTGATGTTCACATGCAGACTGGTGCTGCAGCAGAGCCAGAAACCACTCATTTGGGAAACACAGCACCAAGAAAATAATGGGAATAGCTTCATAAAATCAGGAGCTTCACTCAAATTTCATGTCAGATCTATAATTCTTCCTATTTTCAGGAAGAAATGATTTCCCTTTTTCTTGTAGTTTTATTTTCTTTTCCTTTCCAGCAAGCAGCTTTGTAGCTTACAAATTGTTTTCTAATCACCTCCTGGTGTGGACAAATCACACAGGTCTGACTCCATGTTTTACATAGTTAGCATATTATATTTGTTCCACTATGGAACTGTACAGTCATAGAATGGCCTGGGTTGAAAAGGATCCCAAAAATCATCCAGTTCCAACCCCCTGCTATGTGCAGGGACGCCATCCACCAGACCAGGCTGCCCAGAGCCACATCCAGCCTGGCCTTGAATGCCTGCAGGGATGGGGCATCCACAGCCTCCTTGGGCAACCTGTTCCAGTGCGTCACCACCCTCTGAGTGAAAAACATCTTCCTAAGATCCAACCTGATCCACAACCCCTACACACCCTCAGAGCCCCCTAGAGCCCCTAGTCCTCCTATTGCCCACCACAGCCCCATATGCCCACTAGAGTCCCCCTCAACTCTCTTTACAGGCCCTGCACAGCTCTATATAACAGTCTTATAGAACTACCTCTAGTAGAAGCAATCTCCACACAGAGATCCTTTCCCAGCACACTGCGCCACGGGGGGAGCAAAACGGGGGGGGGGCACATACACACACAGCGCCGGGGGGGCCCGTAACCGACCCCCACCCATCCTTTAAAGGGGTGGGGGGTCCGTTTTAATGGGGGGGGGGGCGAGATCACCTTCACCCCCCACCCCCCCATCCCCACCCCATCCTTTAAAAGGGGGGTGTCCATTTTGGTGTTGGGGGGCAGTGACAATCCGCCCCCCCACCCCATCGTTTAAAGGAGGGGGGGTCCGAGACCACCCCCCCCACCCCATCTTTTAAGGGGGGGGGTCAGGGGCTCATGGGGGGCAGCACATCGTGCACAACATTGTAAGGGGGGGGGGCTTTAAAAGGGGGGGGTTACAAAAAGCATAGCTCTCAACTATAGATGGGATTGGGGGGGGCTCAATCGATGGGGGGGGGCCCTTCATGTGGGGGGGGCACAGCGTAAGTCAGCGGCTTTGAGGGGGGGTGTTGGGGCTGTTTGGCCTTTGGGGGGGTTATTGTGTGCCCCACCCCCACCACCCCCACACACAATGGGGTGTTAATGTGGGGGGGGGGGGCTTAGATTAGTTGCGTTCCCTATAGCACTGCCCCCCCCCGTCATTAACCCCCCCGCTTTATCCTTACGGCTGAGCCCCCCCCCGACAGCGCCCCATTCATCTTGATGGGGGGGGGGGTTTGTCACACGACCCCGGCGCGGCTTACGGCACATCGTCGACCCCACCCCACCCCCCATAACCCCACCCGGGGGGGGAGGGGGCGATGTGGTGAGTGGGGGGGGGTTTCCGGAGGTGGGGGTGAGCAAAGCGCAATATGGGGGGGGGGGTCCTATAACTGGAGGGCAGCGGCTGCACAAAGAGCCCGCGGGGGTCGGAGAGCAGCACTTTGGCTGGGGGGGGTCCACAGGGTCCGGGGGTAATGCTGCCCCACCCCCTCCCCCACCCCCCACTGCCGACCCCCCCCCGCGTTGCCCCCCCGCCCCAAGGTCAGCTCCTGCGGCAGCTCCTCGTCGCTCTCCTCCTCCTCTTCCTCGTCTGGGGGGTCAATATGTGGGGGGGGGGGTCCCATCGGGCAGCGGCAGCTCCGCCGGCTCCGATTGGCTGAGCCGCAGTGCGCGGGAGCGGCTGTTGTGTGCCGGTCGGTGGAGGGGAGGCTCTTCATGGAGCTGCCCCGCAGCCAACAACAGCCTGAATGAGATCCTGGAGTCCCAGACGCTGGAGGATGAGCTGGGAAAGAGCAGAGGCTCCCCACAGAAGGGCAAATCACGTCTGATAACGTGAGTGTGGAGCACAGCCAGCCCCTTCCTCACATGTGTGGGGCTTCCATGTTCCTCTGTGCCCATTGCAATGTGCCACCCCAATCCTGCTGCCCAGCCAGGAGTGGATGGGATGAGCAGGTTGGGATGCACAGAGCAGTGCTCAGACATTGCTGGGACATTTGTGCACTGCTGTTGAGCTTCCCTTTTTGCAGCAGGGGAGAGGATGGAGGTTTACAGGTGGATGGTTGTTATTTCTATGGCATTGCACAGGTGGTAGAACCATGTCCATTCCCAAACTTATTCCAGGGCATGCGGGAATTTGTGCAGTTGTAGTTCCTGAATTGTGCTATTTAAAACCCTCCTGTAAATGGGGATGTTTTGTAATGCCTGCTGGGGCTGCAGGCAGCATTGCCTTCCTCCTTAGGGGGCAGGTTTAATCACAAGCCTCCTTATTTCCTATCACAAACGTCCTACAAACCATGTCTGGGCATTGCTGTCTCGGCCTGGATCTCAGCTCCTGAGACTGTCAGATGTGAAGCAGCAGCAGCTGGGACAGGGCTGGCTCTGTGTGCCCTCTCTGGGTCTGTGGGCACAGAGTGGGGCAGAGGGATGACTGTGAGAGGGAGGAATTGCCCAGCCACAAGAAAGAGGAAATCAGCTGAAAAGGGGAGATTTGAGAAGCACTGAGGCTGTGGCTGCTTTGACAGTAAGAAGAAACCAAGCTGTCACTGTGCAGATGGGAACTCCAGTAGCAGAGCTGTGGTGGCTTTACAGATGGCAGACAGCAGCTGGAGTGTAGAGCCAAGGGTAGGGGGGGGATCTTCCTCTTAGCAATGCCATGCAAAGAATGATGCAGACTCCTGCAGGGTCGGCTTTGCTGTGTGACCCTGGGTGGAAGCAGCTGGAAGGTCTCAGCCCTTCTGCATTATCCCAGGAGCTGGGGCAGTGCTCGGTCTCATCCCACCTCTGCTAATAGCAAATGCAGAATCCCTTATCTGAGTGCCCTTTTCTCTCATGTAGAGTCACCAACCCTGGGAAGTTCACAAAAAGTTTGGGTGTTGTGTTGAGGGATGTGATTTAACTGGGAAGTATTGGTGATGGTTGGACTGGATGATCATAAGATCATCCAGATCATAAGATCTGAGATCATAAGATCATAAGATCATCCAGGTCTTTTCCAACCTTGAAAATTCTATGGAGTTGTAGCAGATTGTGGGGGTGTAGGTGTGGTATATATATGTACACAGATGGGAATATCCGTATGGAAAAGATAGATCCATGTGTGTTCTGGGCTGCACTGAAAAAGGGGTGGCCAGCAGGAGAGGGAGGTGATTGTCCACTCCTGCTCAGCTCTTGTGAGGCCATATTTGCAGCACTGTGTCCAGGCCTGGGAAGGATGTGGAGCTGTTGGGGGGGTCCAGAGGAGGGCCACTGTGATGATCAGAGGGCTGGAGCAGCTCTCCTATGAGGAAAGGTGGAGGGATCTGGGCTTGTTTAGCCTGGAGAATGGAAGGCTGTGGGGAGACCTCATTGTGGCCTTTGAGTACTTGAAGGGAGCGTATAAACAGGAGGGGGAATGGCTGTTTATGAGGGTGGATAATGATAGGACAAGGGGGAATGGTTTAAAACTGAGACTGGGGAGGTATAGGTTGGATCTTAGGTAGATGTTTTTTGCTCAGAGGGTGGTGACACACTGGAACAGGTTGCCCAAGGAGGCTGTGGATGCCCCATTCAAGGCCTGCAGGCATTCAAGGCCAGGTTGGATGGGCTCTGTCCATGAGCTTTGACTGCAGACACTTGGAACTGATCATCACCCTCTGCAGACAGATTTACAGCCCCTGCACAGCTCTATATAACAGTCTTATAGAACTACCTCTAGTAGAAGCAATCTCCACACAGAGATCTTTTCCCAGCGCCCCTTTGTGACATCATAATGCCCCTTTGTGACATCATAACACCCTTTGTGACATCATAATGCACCTTTCTGATGTCATAATGCCCCTTTCTGACGTCATAATGACCCATTGTGATGTCTTAATGCCCCTTTGTGACGTCATAATGCCATTTGTGACGTCTTAATTCCCCTTTGTGATGTCTTAATGCTCTTTTGTGATGTCACAATACCCCTTTGTGATGTCATAACACCCCTTTGTGACATCACAATGCCCCTTTCAGACGTCATAATGACCCTTTTTGACGTCATAATTCCCCTTTGTGATGTCATAATGCTTCTTTGTGACGTCATAACGCCCTTTGTGACGTCATAATGCCCTTTGTGACGTCATAATGCCCTTTGAGACGTCATAATGCTCCTTTGTGATGTCATAATGCTCCTTTGTGATTCATAATGCTCTTTGTGATGTCATAATGCCCTTTCTGACGTCATAATGCCCCTTTGTGGTGTCATAATGCTTCTTTGTGAGGTATCTGTGGTGCCATTGATAATGAAGTGTGATGAACTGGAAGGCTTTCAGTAGAATTGCAGCCCTAACATAAACAATGACTTGAACTCTGGAATTCTGTGTAAAATCATTAGCTAGCTTGTGGTCCGGGTCTTCAAACCAAAGGCTGTGAGGTGCTGCTCTTGTTGACGCAGGCTGTGAAAGATGACTTGAGCTCTAAGAGTAATTTCCCTTCTGCTCTTTATATGAACGTCAAATCCACAATTAGAATATTAAGAAGATAATATAAAATTTTGTGCTGCTGGACTGAGGACTTCCATTAGCTGTTAGCCATAGTTTGGAACTTGCAAAGCAATCATATTGGAGCCTTGCTGGGCAACCTGCTCCAGTGTCTCACCACACCCACAGTAAAGCATTTCTTCCTAATATCCAATCCTAATCTACCTTCTTCCAATGTAAAGCCATTTCCCCTCATTCTGTTGCTACCTGCCCTTATGAAAAGTCCCTCTCCAGCCTTCCCTGTAGGCCCTCTTCAGATACTGGAAGGCCACTCTAAGGTCTCCTTGGAGTCTTCTCCAGGCTGAAGAGCCCCATCTCTCTCAGCCTGTGCACATAGTAGAGGTGCTTTCAGCCCTCTCTGATCACCTTCATGGCCCTCCTCTGGACCTGCCTGAACATCTCCAAGTCCTTCTTGTGTTGAGGGCTCCAGAACTGCGTGCAGTGCTCCAGATGGGGTTTCAATGAGAGGAGTGTGGAGGGGCAGCACCACCTCCCTCGACCTGCTGGTCATGCTTCTGTGCTTTAAGCTTATGCTTTAAGGTCCTATATGCTTTAAGGTTTAGATACTGCAGTCGCCTCACCTCTTCAGGTTTATCTGTGAAGGTCCCTTCCAAGTGAACCGTGCTGATCCAGACAGTTCGGATTGCTCATTAAAGTGTTTTAGTAAGTTGGGCTGGTCCTACGAAGCAGTATGACTGCAGTAAGCAGTGTACATGGTGCGCTGTGAGTACTGCACACATTCCTCTTGGCAGCTTGTGGAACAGAAACTGTGCATTGTTTGGATTGTGTAAGTATTCCTGTTGGTCTCTTGTGATGCTTACCTTCTTAGAGCACCTTTCCTCGTTTGGCTCTACATATTTTGGTACCTTACTTGTTCTGTTTGGCTTAGCAGGGAAGGTCTTCTTCTGAAGCATTCTCAGTCTTGGTCTGGGCAGCATACTTAGAAATGACATGGACGTTACATGAGTGGGTGGTCAAAGGGGGGAAGAACTCACCTTTCTGATCTGTTTCCTTTTAGAACACAGTCCTGGAGAGGATTTGCTTTCCTTGTTTCCTGGAGACTTGGATTCTTAGATGGTTTTGACTGCAGCTATTTCTGATGTTAATTCCTTTTTCTGTACTTTAGTAGCCAAGTGCAAGTGGAGTGCTTTGGGAATTGTCTGAAGTTGCCAGGTTGCGTGTGATCACATATGTAACGTGGAGTTATGTGTGGTGCCAGTGATAATTAAGTGTGATGAACTTGAAGGCTTTCAGTACAATTTCAGCCCTAATGTAAACAGTGACTTGAACTCTGGAATTCTGTGTAAAATCATTAGCTAGCTTGTGGTCCAGGTCTTGAAACCAACGGCTATGAGGTGCTGCTCTTGTTGACGCAGGCTGTGAAAGATGACTTGAGCTCTAAGAGTAATTTCCCTTCTGCTCTTTATATGAACGTCATATCAACAATTAGAATATTAAGAACATAATATAAAAGTTGTTGCTGCTGGCCTGTGGACTTCCATTAGCTGTTAGCCATAGTTTGGAACTTGCAAACCAATCTTATTTAGACTTTAGTGGTGAAATCTTCTGATGAAATCTTCCTTCTAATTCTGCAAAAGAATCTCGGTGGAACATTTCTGTCTGAAAAGGCTCTGGCATATGAAGATGTGCCAGACTGCAGCCATGTGCCAGATGCGTTTGGATCCATGGAATTTTCTGATGTAGCTTCAGTGTTTGAAGAATCTCCACTCGATCTAAATACTCAGAAAACAAAGCAGGTGTGTGAAGATGTACAGCTAGTTTCTTACAGAAAAAATACAGCTCTTAATCTAGAAATCTGCTTCTTATTGTATCTAGTGCTTACTCCATATTTAAGTATCTAGTGGACCTTGACCAAAGGAAGATAAAGATAGAGCAAAGAAGTATGTTAAGCATAAATTTTGTTGCCTTCTACCTGTAGGCCATGGTTGGTTTGACGTGATCCCTAACTCCAGTGTTTGGTATGCACAGAAACAGCAAGCAAGGGAACAAGTAAAGGAGTCAGTGAGGATTTTAAAACACAATGGGAAGCGATAAGGCACAGTTAATAAGATTCTGGAGTTAGGCTGGAGGTAGGCAGAGGTTGAAAGGTACCGAAAGAAATTCAATCTTACTGTGTTGGACAACAAAATCCACTGTGATATTATTCAAATTTTTAACTAAACCAAGTGATAATTCATATTTATGTTTAGATAAGCTGGTGAAGGTTAATCCTCAATGGAGAATTGAGATGAACAAATAAAAAAATGGTGTTTGACAGTCTATAAGAAACGAACTTATTCTAGGAGAGAATCAGAGTTTTCAACTGTTTTGTTCAATAGTCAAATAATGTATGATATTTTTATAAGCATTGTGTCTGACCTTCTCAGCTGTTAGAATTTCTTTGACAGTAACTTCTCCGGCTGTGATCAGAAAACCTTTTGTTCCGTCTCTGGCACCATTCGAGGCATGATACTCAACTGGGTGATATGGAATTCACACTGTCAACTCCAGTGACAAGAAAAGTGGCATCTAAGCAGCGTGCAAACACAGAGAATGTTGATGCAGAGTCAGCGTTAAGAAATGAGCTGCCCTTTGCATTTCCTGCTCCAAAGGCCTTCTTTTCGAAGAGCCAGACAGAGAAGCAAGTAGAAGGCATATCTTTTTAGGCGCCTACTTCCAAAGGTATGTTGTATCTAACAAATGGAAACCTAGAACATGTGTAGCTTAGGAATTTTTTACTTTTAATATGAATGCAGTACTTGTAGGTCCTAAAATTCTGAAAGGTTTCAGTGTGGGGTTTATTTGGTCACAGCACATACAGCTGCCATCCTGTACATCTGACAGTGCACTGCAAGCGGTTTAACCATATATCAGGGCATGGTACACGTCTGTTAATGATAGAAGTTCTCACAGTTTCACAAGGAGCATGCCTTGAGATGCATTCAGATAATGAGATAAGTGCTGTGTTCCTAAAACTAGCATGTGTCTCCACTCTCCATCGAGATTTAGTAGATAATTTCTTTAACAATTATGATGAGAGTTTTGTTTTGTTTTTATTTTTTTCTGGGCTATTATTTTGAGTGAAAGAAAAGGGTATGCTTTTATTTAAGCGAGCTTTTGATTGCATCATGCTTCTAAATTAAATGTAACCTACTGAATTCCTCATGATAGCATACGAGTACTTGCGTGTATCTGTTCTCCCTAATAGAGGGAGAAGAGACTCAGTGAACCTGGACAGTGTTACCCAGGGTTGTGAGAACAGCTAAATGATTGTTGAGAACTGGTCAACTCGTGAGCCTGAGACCTGGGATCCTCCATCCTAGGGTGGAACTTTACTGGAGCACGTGGGTGCCACAGCAACAAAAGGACTGTGTACAATAGACTGAGAGTTTGCTGAGTTTCTTGGTTTACAGAAAGCACAACTAACTCAGCAGCAAGTGACGTATTTGGGATAGGAGATGACAGCTGGACTTTGAACCTTAAGGACTGCCAAGAAAGAAGCCATCTGCTCAACCCCTGAGCTGCAAACTGCCAAGGAACTCCATACGTTGCCAGGAATGACAGGAGGGTGCCGACCATGGATACACAGCTACGGACTGATGGTAAACTTGAAACAGCTTGAAGTGAGTAAGGGATATCCAGGGTGCACTGGTGCTCAATATTCAAGAAGCCCATCAATCTACACTGGGCCAAAGGATACCAGTTTTAATATCTCATGCAGTGTTTACTGTATTGGAGGCAAAAGGGGGACATTGGCTTTCACCCCACAGAATCACAGAATCACAGAATTACCCGGGTTGGAAGGGACCTCAAGGATCATGTAGTTCCAACCCCCCTGCCTAGCAGGGCCACCAAACATACGCCTTTACTAGATCAGGTTGCCCAGGGCCCCGTCCAACCTGGTCTTGAACACCTCCAAGGACGGGGCATCCACAACCTCACTGGGCAGCCTGTTCCAGGACCTAACCACCCTTCTAGTAAAGAACTTTCCCCTAACATCCAACCTAAATCTTCCCTCCTTCAACTTAAAACCATTTCCCCTAGTCCTGCTATTATCAGCCCTTTCGAAGAGTTTACTCCCCTCCTGGGAGTAAGTTCCCTTCAGGTACTGAAAGGCTGCAATGAGGTCACCCCGCAACCTTCTCTTCTCCAGGCTGAACAAACCCAACTCCCTCAGCCTGTCCTCATAGGGGAGGTGCTCCAGCCCCCTGATCATCTTCCTGTCCCTCCTCTGGACCCTTTCCAAAATCTCCATATCTTTTTTGTACTGAGGGCTCCGCACCTGGACACAGTACTCCAGATGGGGCCTCACAAGAGCAGAGTAGAGAGGGACGATCACCTCCCTATCCCTGCTGACCACCCCTCTCCTGATGGAGCCCAGGATCCCATTTGCTTTCCGGGCTGCCAGAGCGCACTGCTGGCTCATGTTAAGTTTCTCATCTATCAGGACCCCTAGGTCTTTTTCAGCCGAGCTGCTCTCAAGGACAACTCCTCCCAGCCTGTACAGGTGCCTGGGGTTCTTCCGGCCCAAGTGCAAAACCTTGCACTTTGCTGTGTTGAACCTCATTAGGTTCACCCGAGCCCAGCTTTCCAGCCTGTCAAGGTCCCTCTGAATGGCATCTGTTCACCCCAAAGATTCCCGAAATACCAGGCCATCCTGGTAGAGCAGGGTGATATAGAAATAATTGTAACTACTATTGCCAACCCAGTATCTTTCCTTAGCGGAACTCCCCTGGTGGAGAACCAGGATGACATCACTGCTTTGAAACAACTGATGCTGCACATTACATCCAGTCGGTCGGAGCTGAAGGACGAACCCTTAGAAGATGCAGAAGACGCCTGGTTTACCAGCAGCTGCAGTTTTGTGAGACAAGGAGGCTGTAAGGCAGGACATGCAGTAACTGCTACTGAGCAGGGAATGGAAGCACAACCATCAGCCGTGGGGACTACCCCTCAGAAGGCTGAAATAACTGCCTTGACGAGAGCCTTAATGATATGGACAGATGCTAACTATGTGTTTGGGGTGTCACACGCTCATAGTACCATCTGAAAAGAGCAAGGATTGCTCACACACAAGGAAAAGAGCATGATGTAAATGTACCTATGTTGTAGGGCACAGTTCTCTATCCAGGCCCAAGTCTGTGTGGGTGTCTCCTCTATCCACAAATCTGCTCACACTGCAGGAGGCACAGGCTGAGAGGAGAGGCCAGAGCAGCTCTCCCACTGTGACACGGAGCAGCAGGATACAAGTAAAGGAAGGCCCCGCAGCGGTACTGGGAAGGTTCCACACAGTCATCAATTTTTCATCTGAAAGGTAAAGAGGAATTCCCTTTTCTGCCCCTATCATCATTGGTCGGGTGAGTAGCAATGATGCCCGGTGTGCTTCCATCAATGGAGCAGAATAGGCGGAAGGCTGGGGTGCAGGCTTTCCTCTGCTGAGGTGAGTGGGGGCTCAGGGTGTTGCTCAGTGGTAGATTTGTTCACACTGAGTTCTAACAGGAAACTTGCTCAACATCGAAGGCCTTGCAAAAGTCTGGCTGAGTGATGTCAGTTGCTTTTCCTTTCCCTACTGATGCTGTCACTCCACTGTAGAAGGCCACCAAAGCGACCAGGCTGCATGTCTCCGTTTCCGCTGTTTCTCCATTTCCTTCTTGTTGCTCCCTGTAACCAGCAGGTTCAGCCATGCTGCTTTCCTGCCTCCTCTGCTGTGTTTCGTGTGGTCGGGATGGAGCTCAGAGCTCCAGCTCTGAGAAAGGTTTTCTGAGAAAGTTACCATCTCTTTTCCATTCCTTTACCCCTAAAAACAGTTTTCCAGTGTCTCTCATGCAAGAATTCTTTGAACAGCCTGCAGCTGACTCTCCTGAAGCTCAGGGTCCTGACTTTGCTTTTTGCCAGGCACACATTCCTTGAGATGAGGAACTCTAGGAGGGCATGGTCACTACAGCCCTGACCACCTCCAGTCTTAACCCCTGCTGTTCAGCATGTCCAGTAATGCTTCCCTTCTGCTTGGTGTGCTTAATGCTTGGCCCACAAAGTTATTGTCAGTGCACTCCAGCAGGCTCTCAGACAGTTTGCAGCAACTGGGATTGGTGCTGGGTGGTTGCTGGGAGCTGTCTCAGCAGAAAAGCTGGGCTGGGGTGGGCGTGCTGTGTCAGTCCTCATCGCAGCTGGCAGAGAGAGTTAGAGGAGGGTGATGGGTGCTGCCTGCTCTCAATGCTGCTGCACTGAATTTGGGGCACAGCAGCACACTGGTGAGTGAGCTGGGAGGGAGACGGACTGCTGCTGTGCATGGCTAGGCCAGAGCTGGAGGATTGTCAAACACGTGAGTCATGCTGGTGCAGCCATTGCAGCTGCAGCAGGAGTAGAAGACAAAGAGGTTTTGTAGAGGACAGAGGGTGGTGACTCATGGTTTGATGTCCAGGTGGAGGCCGATAACAAGTGGTGTCATCCAGGAGTCTGTCTTGGGACCAGTGCTTTTTTACATGGTTATCAGAGACACCAATGATGCAATGGAGTGCACCCTCTGCTGTTTGCTGAGTGGTGCGGCTGACGCAGTGGAAGGAAGGGATGCCATTCAGAGGGAGCTCAACCGAGAGGTTGGCCTAGGTGAATTTAATGAGGTTCAACACAGCAAAGTGCAAGGTTTTGCACTTGGGCTGGAGGAATCCCAGGCATTTCTACAGACTGGGAGGAGCAGTCCTTAAGAGAAGCCCCGCAGAGAAGGACCTGGGGGTCCTGGTGGATGAAAAACAGAACGTGAGCCATCAGCGTGCTCTTGCAGCTCAGAGAGCAAATGGTCCCCTGGGCTCCATCAGAAGAGGGGATGGCCAGCAGGGACAGGGAGGTGATTGATCTTCATGATCCTTGAGGTCCCTTCCAACCCGGGCCATTCTATGATTCTGTGATTACACTCGCTGTCAGAAATAACGGCAGCTGTACAGATGTTGGATATATTTTGGGACAGTTCTTGTAACCAGCTGATTTTAAGACCTTGCCCGAGTCAAGAGTCTAAATTGAGTGTCAGAAGAAAGCTGGTAAAGTGGCTATTGCTCATTCTTTTTCATTTGCTGATTCTTTCATTTGGGTTCCTTTTCCAAAGGAGATTCTGGTGATGGAAGCAATTGAAGAAAGAACCAAAGCAGCTCTTGCCAAGAGTGCTTGAAGTCCCTGTGGAGAGAAGCAAAGAACTTGGGCTTCCTCTGGGATGCGCCCCACCATGTCTCAGGAAGGAGACAACTGCTGTTCCACTTTCTGCTTTGTGTGTGGAAAGGTACGTCTGGGTTTTCTTCTACTTGTTTTTCTTTCTTTTTCTGGCTTTGAAGGAGAAGGGGTGGAGCAAGGGGAGACCCACTGGTCATTTGTTAACTCAAGAGCAGGATGGATTCTGCATTGACTGTGAAAAACCTGGGCTAGTAGCATGGGCATATTTCAGGCTGGACTCTTCTTTTGCTGCTTGGTTTCCTTTTGGCTACAGGGAGACAGCTGTCTAAAGGTGTGTTTTCAAACCCACTCTCCAAAACCATGTTTCATTGTTGCAGGTGGTTCAGTGTGCTCTTGCAGGGTAGATGTGTTTGCTGTAGAATCTGAATGGTTTCTGTTCCTAGGGGAGGACTGGGAGGAGGTAGTGAGAAGAGAATTCAATGCCTTAGGTGTATCTTAGTGAGAAATGTTGGCATGAGGTGCTGAAAGTCTTGAGTTGTCAAAGGCCAGTGAGGCTCAGACTCCTTAACCTGCTGGAGCAGGGTGGAAGCAAGGAGTGGGCACTGCCGTCACACAAGCTGCACTTGGTTCTGGTCTGCCAGGTCTGTGCTGGCCTGGATTTCTTCTGAGAAGTTTGTTGGAGCTGCTTGGAGTAGTGAAGGGTGGGGAAGAAGTGCTGCTCCAGAGCTATGAGACGTGCAGCTCCTTCTGAAGTGCTCCTGAGAAGGACGGAGCGCATTTGCTGCAGCTTTCTCTGCAGATGTGCTCCTAACCTTGAAATCCTCGTGGTTTGTCCTCAGCTCCTGACCACGGCCTGTTCTCTGTTTTGCAGGCTGATAACATGCAGAAGCCGCAGCTGGTGCGTGCTATGTCATCTTTAAACGTACCAGCATTTGCGGCAGCCCATGTTATTAAGAGCCACGTCGCCCAGGGGCCAGATGAGCTCTCTCTGGAGGTAAGCAGTTCCAGGCGTTCCGTGTTGTCGTGCATAGAAGAGGGCAGTCCTTTCTGCTTTGTTTTCCTACCAGATTTGCTGAATCTGGGATTGATGTTTCAATCTCTTGCAGGTCGGAGATCTGGTGAGCATTGTTGATATGAGGACATATCAACAGGCTGAGCCCCTGGTGGAGAGGCAAGCGTGGCTTTGAGGTAGGCACACGTTTTTGACTAGAGAGCACAACTTCAGTAGAGTTGGGAATCTCAGCTTGGAGCTGCTCTGCCTGCACAGGATGGCTGCTGGATGCAAACAGTTGCCCTGTGTCACTGTCAGTGGACCTTCCCTTTGGCTCTGGGCTCGGGCTAATGCTCACCTGTCTTTTTGTTCTAATTACAGGTTGGGCTTTTCCCTGGTGAGTGCATGGAACTCATCAGCGGAAAAGTTCCCGATTCCCTCCTCAATTCATTGCCAAACCAGGTGCGTAATTTACATTTGACAATGCGAGTTAGTCAAATAGGGTCAGAACGTTACTTTCAGGGGGTTTGTTTATGCCCAAGTTCAGCAAGCTTAGAAAGAGAACTACAGTAATCTCCTTGGGCACCTCCAGGGATGGGGAAAATCCATTCTTGCGTGTCCTTGTTGGGAATGTTCTTCCCGTTGTTACATGCTCTGTCGAATGCATTGCGCTCAGCTTCGTCCAACCGAGCCAGGCCTGAAATGAACTGGTTTCTTTGTTTTGTTGCGCAGAGCCAAAGAAATGGGGCAAGCTCATCAACGGCCTTTGTTCCCTGGTGAAGGTCAGCCCTGGGAGAGCAAAGCAGCCTGAGCCTCCGACATTCTCCGGATCCATGTCCTTGCTTGACATCGTTGAGAGGTATTTAGCCTTCAGGACTTGAGGGCTGAGCTGTAGGAATGGAAGCATCCTCTGCTGTTTGAAACAGAGGGCGTTTCTAAGCTGTGTTTCAGCAGAAAGCAGGCAGTGCCCAGAACAGGCAACTTTTGGCCAGGGCTCGGTGCAGCTCTTCCATCACCCTGCACCACGTCTGACAGCATGCTCTGTTTTCTCTGCAGAATGAGTTCTCCCAGGAAGAGGGCAGAGTCAGCAGCTGGCAGTTGGTGTTCCTGCTTCTGCCTGGGCAAACCATCCCCTGTGGCCAAACACCAACTGCAGAGCAGTGCCAGGGAGCCCTCTGAAGCAGAAGTCTTGGTCCTGGCAGGTAAGGGTGCAAGTCCAGCTTACAAAACACTGCTTGTCAGCAACACAGGTAGAATTCATGCTTTCAGTGGGCTTGTACCTCCTTCTGGCGTTCAAGCCCGTGCCTGACATCTTCAGTTGATCCCTGTCTTTCCCAAATGAGTCTCTTGTCAACACAAGAGCTGGACCTGCACGTGGATCACTTTCAAGACAGTGACACTGTTGCTAGAAGCCTATTTGCTTCTGCCCACCACCACTACATAGCCAAATGTCAAGAATCTCCATGGTTCATCTTGCGAACGTTCGACACTAACTGCTGTACATCTGCTCCTTCCTAGGTGACCCGAGCCCTTGTATATCCCCAAGACGCAGGGCATGTTACGATGACGCATCTTCCATCAATGAAGAGTTGTTACTAAGCACAGAATGCTGCAGTTCAGATGAAAGCCTTCCGTATAACATCAGCTATCAAGAGAAGAAGGTCATCATCGTTGAAGCCTTCATTCATCCCATCCCTACTGAAGCTGCTGACCTGAGCCCACCAGACACCTCAGGCACCAGCCTGGACTCAATGTCTCTGCAGTGCAGCCCAGCCCAAGCACAGCCTGAGTGCCCCGACAGCAGCACCACCATGCAGGCTCAGGTCAGCATCACCGAGGAGAAGCTGAGCATCTCGCAGGGGGGCACAGAATCAGGACACGAGTCCCAGGCTCTGGGCAACAGCACGGTCTCTGAGCAGCTCTCATGATTACAAGAGAGGATGAGTCCCATCTTTCCTCCAGACCTCACACCCCCTCCTTTCTCCTATTGAATAAAGGCACGCTCGTGCTCAATCAATGCCTTGACTGAATTCCGAGTTTTCATTCGCAGAGATTGGGATGAGTGCAAGAAACTGCAAGGCAGCTCAGCTTACAACACTCTGGCTGTGGGGTTTGTGCGGCCGAGCTCTGGGTGTGTTCCCATTTTGCCTGACTTTGGGATGCCTGCAGCGAGAGCTCTGCTGCCGTTGTGTATGGCAGCAAATAGTCTCTAGCATCCTGGATGCTGCTCATGAAAACCCCAAGCTTCCTGGCTGTGGCTGTGATGCTTTTCAGGGCCTTTTGATGCTCTTTGATGCCGTGGCTGCTCCCTAACACCTCTGTCCTCCCGCCGTGTCCATTCCTAGCTCCCACCTGTGAGCTGTCCCTGCAGATCATCTCTAGCCCTGCCATCATCGCGCTGCAGCAGGAGGAGCTCGCCCTGACCAACATCAGGCAGTGCTGCCTGCCTCTCTCACTCTCTAGACCAAGTGTAACTACGCTGTCATGGAGACAAATGCTTTCTGTCACATCCTCCATCCCTGCAGACATTTACCGGTAGGTGGCTCTTGCAGAAGAAGATTCAAGCAGCAGAACCTTTTGCTCAGCTACAGCACACAAATGCTAAAAAAGCAGGAATAACCCGCAAGCTCTGGGTCTGTTTGTCTTGCACAGGCATGCACTAACTGCGTTTGATGGTACCCCCCATCCTTGATTTCCTTCCCTGCTTCTTGTCTGATGACGCTGCTGAGCCAGGAACAAGCTGCCCAGTGTGGCAGAGCATGGTGCAGGGCTGTGCTGGGACCTCCTCCCCTTCATCTGCTGCAGATCAGTGCCACACACGTGCCATCGAGATGCTCTGGCACGGGATGTGCCTCCAACCCAAAGCTCCTTCCCACGTCCCAAGGAAAAGCAAAGCAACCCAAGCATCTCCAGCAAAGCTGCCCAGCAGACAGCAGGGAATGCAAACAGCTTCTGGCTGCTCCCCTGCACTCCTGTCCTAAGTAATAGACCCCATGAGGACTGGCTGGGAAATCAGTGCATGACACATGTGAGTGTGCACAGGATTGTGCAAAGCAGTGGGGTTCCATGAGTTTGTGTGTGTGTGTATCTCGGCTGTTATGAAAGCATGGGAAGACTGCCTTACTGAGTCCCAGATAATTACTTATCCTCAAATGATTTTTCCTGGCCAAATTTAAAGCCTCTTACAGGTAATCGAGACCAACAGGCTGTTGTTGCACAATCAACAGGCACAAACTAGATGAATAGCTGAGGAAAATAAAGCATCATGCCAAGGGTACTAGATAAGTGAGCAGCTTGAGATCTGCACATTTATGTGATACTCATGGTCTTAGACAATATTTGCTTAGTGAGGTCACATAGAATGAAAGTAAAATAGAAGAAGTGCAATTGGTCTCAGTTCACACAGCTGGCTGGTTTGTCTCAGGCTAATCCTGAACTGCCTCAAGCGACTGCTTTGGTGCTCTACAGAACAGCAACTTCAGAGATCTCTTTCTATTACTAAGTTTTTGAAAGAGCAATTTGCTCTGTTAATTATCCATCATTTTTGTGCAGTCTGTTTTGTCAGACTTGTCTTTAGCTTCCAAGTTGTATGTGAAGAATTGTTTCCGTTGTAATGCACAATGTACTAAAAATTGAGAGATGTAAATGCAAAGAGTTTTTCCAGCTTTGATTTCATGTCTGGAATTTTGGAACCCACTACTTGCAGTTGTTAATCTGTCCAAACTGGTCTGGTTTGGAATGCCCTCATCCTTCTTGAATCGCTGTTAAAGGCGGAGCAATTCCTACAAGTGCCATGGCCCCACTGTTGTTCTAATTCTTGTTTCTTTGTTTTCCACACGCTGCTTTTCAAGCCTCCTTTTTCTTTACAGTCAAAGTGAGAACTGCACTGTGAGGTGTCTGAACCTTGTTGTGCCTGTACATAAATAGAACAGCAGCAAACCCAGACAGGTGACTGTGCTGACAGCTCTCGTAGCCAGTAACACGTAACTGTGCTAAATCCCTTGTGACGGCTTTGATTTCATTTTTGCCAGTGAAATCCTTGTAAAAGGAAGTGCAGCAGTGTGATGAGCTAAGGTGAAGATGCTGGTTTTAGTAGTGCTCTAAGCTGAGTGAAAGGGCAATTGAATGAGGGTTATATGCTTTCTCTGGGACGATAAGGCTCTTTTTCCTGAGGGAAAGAGCCAGCTTTTCATGGGCTATTTGTGGGCTTTGGCAAGGGCAGACAATCCAGTCTGTCAGGAAGCCATTTGAGGTGCTTCAGGTTTGTAAGCTTGTCTTTTTGTTTTTCAGGCGGATATTTGGAGCATGGGTGTAGTGCTGTATGCTCTGCTGTGTGGGTTTTCCCTTTGGATGATGACAATATGATGGCACTCTACAGGAGGATACCAGTGGGTATCAGTGGTGCTAGAATACACTGAGAAGGGAAATAGCTGAGCTTGACAAGAGGCCTTGCTTTTCGGATGGCAGAACATGCTGAGCTGTGAGTAGAAAGGCCTGTCTGCTGAATATTATCCCTGTTTTTGCTGCTTTGTCTACCAGTATTTAGTGGAATTGGTTCTACGCTTGGTTGGCCTATGTGGCACTGTAGCCTAATTCTGTACCATGATAGCATACAGAATTTAAGGAGAAGTATTTTCTTGCCAATGGTCTGGATTTTTTGTATCTGGTTCTTCAACTGGCTGCTCCCTATACTATCTGTAGTAAAAATATAGACACATCATTTGATTTCCCTGAAATGAATGTTCCTAAATGCCAGCTCTTCTCATGTCTACAAAGATCAAAGTTCTGCATTTGCTATTAGAATTTCCTCTTCCAGAATCAGGAGGTAATGTAGGACCCCACAGATTGCCTTCAGAATCCAACAGTTAGTTCTGTTTCCTTTTGGAGTGCATAACAACCTGAGCACATGAATTGAATGACGTGGCTTGTTAGTCTGGTACAAACTCTGCTGTACACTGAAACCTGGTCCATTTGTAAGCAGGACTTTGTCCATCTCTGCAGGACAGCAGAAAACCCTTTGTGCTAATCATGATGCCAAGAAGCAGAATGCGGCAAATGGCAGATGATCCAACTGCTTCAGGTGTTCATTTCCTTAAAACTGTGAATAGTTTTGGACTGAGAGTTTGTAAGCAGAACAGAGCTCTTAAAGCTGTCAGAGATTATTTCTGCACTGTTCAATTCTATCTGCCTAACATACACCGGATCTCAGAACTGCATTGCTTGAATTGGTGGAACTTGTTGAAGTGAACTGGGATGAGCAAGTTTTAGAACTTAGTCAGAATGCAGTAAAAAATGGATAATCTCATGAGTATTAAGGTACAGGCTTGCTATTTCTGCACTGAATTTGTTTTTATTTTACATGGCTGTGATCTGAAAGTTGCTTGAAACGCAGGCACCTAGGCACTGTTGTGTAACTGAATTTCACACGTGATAGGTCCTGAAATATCCTGGAATCAAAAACTCTGACTTGTTTTAAGTCTGCTGCTTGAGTCTAATCAGGGTCATAGTGTCTGTGTGCAGTGTTTCTTTCCCTGTAATGCTCCACATCATTTCATTTTGGGAATATTGAAGGAAATGGACTATGTGCCATAACTGTTGTTAGAACAAAGTATGTCTGGTGTGATCTTATGCATAGGTTCTGTAACTGCTCTTCACAGCTCAGGTGTTTGACCTTCCTTTTGGTGAAGTGATGAAATACTGCTGGTTTCTATTTGTGCTTCTAGGCACCTTGAAGCTCTTAGGAATAGAACAATTGTCTCCAGTTCTTTTCAATGATATCAGTAACAGCTCGAGTGTTGCTGCCCACTAGGTAAACCCAAAGAAGCAGATTACAGTGAAACAACACACGAGCTGGACCTGAATGAGGATCACTTTCAAGACAGTGGCTATGCTGCTTCAAGCCTACTTGCTTCTTCCTGCCGCCACTCTATTACCAAGTATCAACAACCTTTCATGATTCAACTTGCAAATGTTTGAAACTAACCCTTGTGTTTCTATGCCTTCCTAGGTGATTCGAGCCCTTGTCAACCCCAAAGATCCAAACCAAGCAGTGTCTTTCCATCAATGGAGAGTTCTTATTAAGCATGAATCGCTGCAATTCGGATGACAGCCTTCCACATGGTAACAGTGATGGACACAAGGGGCTCATCCACGTTCATGCTCTCATATCTCCTGGCTCTGCTGAAGCTCCTGACCTGAGCCTGCCAGACACAGCAGTCACCTGCCTGGATTGTGACTCAGCGCCTTTGCAGTGCTGCCCATCCCAAGCACAGCCCGAGTGTCCCAGCAGCAGCACCACCATGCAGGAGCAGGGCAGCATCAGTGAGGTGAAGCTGAGCATCTTAGATGGGGACTTAGAGTCAGGCTGCCAGTCCCAGGCACCAGGCAGCAGCACCAGCTCTGAGCCACTCTCATCTTGACAAGAGGAGTCCCATCTTCACCCTTGACCTCTCAAGCCCTCCTGTCTTTTATTGAATAAAGTCACTCTCATGCTCAGTCATCGCCTCGACTGCATTCTGAGTCTTCAATCACAGGGACTGAGATGAATGCAACAAACAGCAAGGCAGCTCAGCTTGCAATGCTATGGCTGTGGGGTTCGTGCAGGCAGAGCTCTGGGTTCCCATTTTGCCTGGCTTTGGGATGTCTGCAGCAAGATCTCTACCATTTTGTATGGGAGCAAATAATCTCTAGCATCCAGGTTGCTGCTCATGATATATCCCAGTCTTCCTGGCTGTCACTTTGTGATACTTTTCAAAGCCTTTTGATACTCTTTGATGCCTTGGCTGCTCCCTAACACCTCTGTCCTCCTGCCATGTTGACTCACGTCTCCCACTTTTAAGCTGGCTTTGCAGATCATCTCCAGCCCTGTCATCATCACGCTGCAGCAGGAGGTGCTCACCTGGCCCAATGTCTGGCAGTACTGCTTGTTCTGCAGATGAGCAGCTGCCTCCTCATCTCTTCAGCTACAGTAGTTTTTCTCAGGGCAGTTAGATGCAGTCATGCTCCTCTGGATTTGGTGTGTTAAATCCATGCTGCATGGCAGCAGTCAGTGCAATACAAAGGTGTTCTGTGTGCCATAGCATTTCTCCAGGGGCTGCCAAAGGTAGAAGCACAACACAGCACCATCCTTCTGACAGTAATGTCTGTGAGTGTTAGACATGTGAGCACTGCATCATCCCCAGCGTGTCAGTGCTTTTCCACACCAACCTGACTCTCACACTCTGCACTGAATGTAACTCTGCTCTTGTGGAGACAAATGCTTTCTGTCACATCCTCCATCCCTGCAACCATTTGCCGGTAGGCAGCTCTTGCAGAAGAATCAAGCAGCAGAACCTTGTGCTCACCCTACAGCATGCAAATGCTATGAAAGCAGAAATAACCTGGCATGCTCTGGGTCTGCAAGGCTGCACAGATGGGAGAGGTAGATTGTGTTTTTGCAGTGGAAGTTTCCAGTATTTTCAGTACATAGTGTAGGCCCTAACTGAATGTATAACCCTCTTGTAAAACAGCTGTATAAGTAGTTTTTCCACCAAGAAAGTTGCTGAACAGAATTAAGTTCAGACTGGGGGCATTCTGACATGGGGAGAATTGAGACAAGCACAAGATAAATACAGGGTGGGTAGAGCCCAGCACAGGACAGAATGAATGTACTGACTTTTGGAAACATTGCCCTTCTCTGTCCGCAGAAAAGTACAAGGCAGACCTAAAAACAAGAGGTTGGTAATTGACCTTCTATGGAAATGAATCCTAGCCACAGTCTCGAGGAGTCTGTGAGCCTGAGATGCTCAACCAATGAGAGCCATGAGAGCATCACCTGCAGTGGGTTTAGGGCACAGAACAGAATTGATTTCACTGACTGGTGTGCAGTTTCTCCCTTGCCAATAGGGGATGTGCGCGCAGTATTGCAATAATGAATAAGCACTGCTGCTATCGCTGCCATCTTTGCCTAACTAGAAATCTTTGACTTTGAGAGTTTCTCACACAAGGGGAGAGGGTAAGAAAGTAAAGAGGCACAGAAAACTAAGGGAAACTGCTCTTCTTTATCTTATCTATAAAAATTGATACGATGCTGTTGTGCATTTTTTTTAATTTTATTTTTAATTTTTTGCTAATGTCAGTTAGATTGTTTTAAAATATCCACACACCAAAATCTGACTACCAAGCAAATGTAATGAAAATGAAATGAAGGTGAGTTAGTGGAAAGCACAAGGCCATATTATATTAGGCTCCAGCAAATTTACAGGCAGTCACTGCACGAAGAGGTAGATCTGAGTTGCACATTATATGATTCCCACAAAGATTAAGGAAATCTGAAGCTTTCAATATATTTTTTAATTCTTTTTTCATTTCATTTTTAAACACCTGACCCAGACCCCAACCCTCACAGGAGCTGTAAAGATAACAGCATTAACCAGCAATGTAACTCTAATCCTAACCCTTACCCTGATTCTAAAATCGTCCCTAACTCCAAATGCAACAACAAAAATGATGCTAGAAGTTTGTAGCAAAAGGAACCTTAACCCTGATCATAATCCAAAAAAAAAATCATTATGGTAACAATAATCTTTACCTTAAGAGTAATATTAATCAGAGCCCAGATGATGCCTGCATCCAATCAGAAGCATGCTTTGCATTATTTAAGAGTTGTATTTTTTCCAATGAACTCTCTCTATTATCACGTTTATAAAGTAACAGAGTCTGTTCTTTTTCTCCTGACACTGTGCCTTACTCCTGACATCCCCTGGAAATGACCCAGATAGGGCACCATCAAAGTAATGCTAATAGTAATGTCAATCCTAAGGGTATCTCTAGCCTCAGTGTTAATGGGACGCTAACAACAATCCCAACAGCCTTAAACATTCTGGTGGTGTGAAAGAGGTGCTGCCTTGCACATGCTGGGCAGTCCCATTGCCTGTTAAATGCAGGCGGCAGCGTAGAAACATGATGCCCGTGGTCAGAATGCCCTGTGGCAGATCCTGGCACCGGAGAACTGACCGGAGAACCATGAGAGAACTGACAACAAATCACGCGACATCAGAACCGACCCAGTGGTTATTTACAAGCCTTGGGAGACCCAGACAGGATCTCAGAGTGGTGAATGTAGGTACAGAAGTTGTTACTACTCTGTTTTCTTCTAAAAGAAGTGGTTTTTTTTCATCTCAGAAGTTGGGGGGGGGGGGGGGGGGGGCGGGAAAGGGATATCAATTTAATTACTCATTAATTTATTGACAGACATTCACGTTTGCTACGTTTGGAGAAGTTTTTATTTGTTTGCTGTGGTTTGATTTTTTTTTTTTTCTTTTTTTTTCCCCCTTCCCTCCTCTTCCATCTTTGTGTTCTTCCCCTATAATCAAAAGAACGGATCCCCAGGGTCTGTCCCGCAGACGTTCTTTCCGTGGTCTCTGCTGCCACCTGCTGGCCAATAAGCGGAACTGCCACTGTTGGGCGTTTGGTGCCGCAGGAAGCACAACGCAGATCTGAGTTCTGACCGGTCTACGCAGCAAATCCGCCAATCTTTATTGCGATAAGCCCTCCAGACAAGAGCATAAAGTCTTTGCCTGAGGGCAGGGTTAGTAGTGATGGATGTCAGTTTTGAAATTTCCAGTCCATTCACCATAGCACTTTCTGCCTCCATGTCCCATAACCAGAGCAGCTATGCTGGCATGCTCTCTTGGTTTCTGTCTAAACCACTGTACTATATCCATCAGTTCAGCTGCTGTATTATGGGCAGCAGGGTTTGGGGGGTGGACACTGGTCAGGGCACTCCCACCAGCCTATCCTGCATTTTTTTTTTTTTTTTTTTTTTCATTTTTGGGTTACAATCAGTCAGATCTCAAATAGATCTAGTCCAAATGGAACCTCAAAATCTGACCTTTTAGTGCCTTCATTTACAGAGTCCATTTTATACAGATTCCCTTGTACAGGGCCCCCATGGTCCTCCAGACAGTTGTTACTGATCTTCCATAGGAGAATGATTGAATTAGGTTTTTTCCCATCAAAACTGCCACCTGTCTTTCCAATTTTTCAACACTATCATTCAATAGCTGATTTGCATCAGCCTGAGCCTCTTCAGTTATGTTCAGACAGTTCAAGGCCATTAAAAGTGGCCATGCCACCATGAACACAGCTAACTGTCATTCTCAAGTTGTAAGTATGTCTTTGCTAAGACCATGGAAATACTCAGTCAGGTGGGCCAGGGACTCATGGACCCTCCCTCCGTCCCACACACGGCCCCATTTTTCAGTGACAGAAGCAGTGCTGCATTTTGAGGATCCTAGGAATCCCAGGACATGCCCTGACAAAAGGTCATTCAAAGGGGTAGTCTTTCCCCATCCAAACAACTCCATGATATTCACAGAATCACAGAATTGTAGGGGTTGGAAGGGACCTCCAGAGACCACTGAGTCCAGTCCCCCTGCCAAAGCAGGTTCCCTACACCACAAAAGAGGTACGAAGAGGTAGATCTGAGTTGCACATTATATGATTCCCACAAAGATTAAGGAAATCTGAAGCTTTCAATATATTTTTTTAATTCTTTTTTCATTTCATTTTTTAAACACCTGACCCAGACCCCAACCCTCACAGGAGCTGTAAAGATAACAGCATTAACCTGCAATGTAACTCTAATCCTAACCCTTACCCTGATTCTACAGGGGACTGTCTGAAACGGACATCAATTCAATTACTCATTTATTTATTGACAGACATTCAAGTTTGCTACGTTTGGAGAAGTTTTTATTTGTTTGCTGTGGTTTGGTTTTTTCTTTTTTTCTTTTTTTTTTCCCCCTTCCCTCCTCTTCCATCTTTGTGTTCTTCCCCTATAATCAAAAGAGAACGGATCCCCAGGGTCTGTCCCGCAGACGTTCTTTCCGTGGTCTCTGCTGCCACCTGCTGGCCAATACACGGAACTGCCACTGTTGGGCGTTTGGTGCCACAGGAAGCACAACGCAGATCTGAGTTCTGACCGGTCTACGCAGCAAATCCGCCAATCTTTATTGTGATAAGCCCTCCACATGGCATTGCGCATGCACTCGAACACGCAACAGGCATAGATTTCTCTTAACTCCTTGAGGAGCAGGCAAGCAGAACAACTGAGCGCACCACTGCTTGTGATTGGGCCACCCCCATCATAGAGATGTGTGTTAGATCTTTTACCCACCCCTGGACTGGCCTTGTTGTTTAACGATAACCTCTGAAATCTGAGCTACTGGTTCTACCACCTGTAGTGTAGAATAGGTAGCCAATAAATGCTTTTCAACTGTGATGTATCTTTATTCTGCTCCATGCCAAACCTGTGGCCAAAACGTCATAGGGGTTCACAAAGAACTCTGGCTCTGCCAGAGCCCCCATCCAGTCCCTTCTTGAGTTACATTCACATCTAGTTTGGCTGAAAAGGTTGGACTATAAATACTCAGTGCTTGGGCCTGTTTAACAGATATTTTTTCCTGATTATGCTGTCCATCGATCTTTTTAAACTGAACTCCTGCTCTAATCTGGTCTTTAAACATTTGTTGTCTCAAGACCCTAATGGGTCCAGACTGGATTACCTTAGGGGCTGGACGCCTAAGTCATGGCAGCAGATGGTTCTCTGCCTTTCTCAGACCTTTCCACCACCATTCAGAGCCTGCATCTGGCCGTAGGCACTCTTGTCTCCCCATCAATTGGGCAGCCTGTTGTATTACAGCACCTGAGGGCCACTGGGGGGTTCAGTATGGATAACATAGACCCATACTGATGTAAAGGTGATGGCTGTAGGATGAGATCCCTCGTTCCTGATGAAAAATTTATTGACTGGGCTCTCAAAATCATCTTCATAGATTGCCTCTTTCATGCCTAATTCTCTAATATAATTTTGTTAGTCCTCCATAGAGGACCACAGGCTGATATTTAATGGTATGTCATTCTTATTTGGCCATGTTATATGACACACAGCCATAAATCATTCACTGATCAAATGGCTATCCTCATTATGTTGGACAGAGCATACAGTCTTTGCCTGAGGGCAGGGTGAGTAGTAATGGATGTCAGTTTTGAAATTTCCAGTCCATTCACCGCAGCGCTTTCTGCCTCCATGTCCCATAACCAGAGCAGCTATGCTGGCATGCTCTCTTGGTTTCTGTCTAAACCACTGTACTATATCCATCAGTTCAGCTGCTGTATTATGGGCAGCAGGGTTTGGGGGGTTGGATACTGGTCAGGGCACTCCCACCAGCCTATCCTGCATTTTTTTTTTTTTTTTTTTCATTTTTGGGTTACAATCAGTCAGATCTCAAATAGATCTAGTCCAAATGGAACCTCAAAATCTGACCTTTTAGTGCCTTCATTTACAGAGTCCATTTTATACAGATTCCCTTGTACAGGGTCCCCATGGTCTTCCAGAGAGATGTTCCTGATCTTCCATAGGAGAATGATTGAATTAGGTTTTTCCCCATCAAAACTGCCACCTGTCTTTCCAGTTTTTCAACACTATCATTCAATAGCTGATTTGCATCAGCCTGAGCCTCTTCAGTTATGTTCAGACAGTTCAAGGCCATTAAAAGTGGCCATGCCACCATGAACACAGCTAACTGTCATTCTCAAGTTGTAAGTATGTCTTTGCTAAGACCATGGAAATACTCAGTCAGGTGGGCCAGGGACTCATGGACCCTCCCTCCGTCCCACACACGGCCCCATTTTTCAGTGACAGAAGCAGTGCTGCATTTTGAGGATCCTAGGAATCCCAGGACATGCCCTGACAAAAGGTCATTCAAAGGGGTAGTCTTTCCCCATCCAAACAACTCCATGATATTCACAGAATCACAGAATTGTAGGGGTTGGAAGGGACCTCCAGAGACCACTGAGTCCAGCCCCCTGCCAAAGCAGGTTCCCTACACCACGTTGCACAGCTCAGCATCCAGGCAGGTCTTGAATATCTCCAGAGAAGGAGATTCCACAACCACCCTAGGCAGCCTGTTCCAGTGCTCTGTCACTCTCACCGTAAAGAAGTTATTGCACACATTAGTGCAGAACTTCCTATGGTGCAGTTTCTGTCTGTTTCCCCTTGTCCCGTCTCCACACACTGCTGAAAAGAGTCTGGCCTCAACACTTTGCCCCCCACACCTCAAATATTTATAGAACCTGGATCCTGTCCCCTCTCAGCCTTTTTTTCTCAAGGCTAAACAGACCCAGTTCCCTCAGTCTCTCCTCATTGGGGAGATGCTCCAGGCCCTTCACCATCTTAGTGGCCCTCTGCTGGACTCTTTCTAAGAGATCCCTGTCTTTTTTTTACTGGGGAGCCCAGAACTGGACACAATATTCCAGATGAGGCCTCACCAGGGCAGAGTAGAGGGGGAGGATCACCTCCTTCGACCTGCTGGACACGCTCTTTTTAATGCACCCCAGGATGCCATTGGCTTTTTTGGCTACAAGGGCACACTGCTGGCTCATGGTTAATCTGTCGTCCACCAGGACGCCCAGGTCCCTCTCAGCAGAGCTCCTCCCCAGCAGCTCTTCCCCCAGCCTGTACCGGTGCATGCAATTATTTCTCCCTAGGTGCAAGACTCTACACTTGCTTTTGTTAAACCTCATCCGGTTTCTTACTGCCCGGCTCTCCAGCCTGTCCAGGTCTCGCTGAATGGCAGCACAGCCTTCAGGTGTGTCAGCCAATCCTCCCAACTTCGTGTCATCAGCAAACTTGCTGAGGGTGGTCATTGATGAAGATGTTGAACAAGACCGGACCCAGCACAGACCCCTGGGGGATGCCGCTCGTTACAGGCCCTCAGCCAGACACTGCACCGCCAACGACAACACTCTGCACTCTGCCAGTCAGCCAATTCTCGACCCACTTCACTGTCCAATCACCTATCCCATACTTCCTCAGCTTTGTTATAAGGATGTCATGGGAGACTGTATCAGTTATAGAGGTTATAGAGTTCAATTCCTGTAGTCAATTTGGCGGCCCACGTGGGACCAGCTCTGTTCGCTGCAGGACCAGCTGAGAGGGAGACACTTTTGGCGCACCCTGAGATTTCTCTGAAGGACTCCCTTCCTCACCTGATCACTGCAGGGACAGACAAGGACCACCCATAGGTGGACCAGGTATGTGTATGGTAAGTGGAGCCCATATGTCTTGAGGAGACATCCTACACAGTTTACAGCCATACGTGCTGCTCCCAGGGAGGTGAGCTCATGGCTTTGGTTGCCAGCTGGGGTAGGAAGACTCCTTGGGTGAGTTCCTATGAAAGGGAACTGTATGTCATATGAATGGAAACAAGAACAAGTACTCTCTCCCAGGTGGGTGACAATAGGAGGGACCTAGGTTGGTCTCTCCTACGGGTATGGGATATAGTGGATAGCCTGTCAAATGGTAGCCTGGGTTCTCCAAGTTGTAATCACGGGGGTTATAGGTTGTATGTTCAATATTGTCATCTGCTTTAAGTGTTTGGTACCGTGTGTCAAGCCGACTCTGGGAAAAACATTAACGTTTGCAACTGGTCGACCAGAGTATGAGTGTTATTAAGATTCCAGCTAGAAAACGTTGTCAGCATTGTGTAGTATGAATAAACCATGGTTTTTGATCTAAATGTCAGAGTGAGTGTGGTGTGAGTGAGACACAGAACAGCTGCAGGGTGAGTGCCGAGTCCCGATCCATGTTTCCTTCCTCCTGTGAGGGAAATGGCCAGACACGGACAAAGTGAAAGACTGTGTTGTGTGTCCACTCATAAGTACTTTCTGCTTGTATGTAAGAAGACAGGAGTTTGTACTCTGTAGATTAGTAAGATTGTCCTGAGGAGAGGTGTACATTCCACCCGACCAATGAGTGTCAACCCATTTATGTAATACTATGTACTGCTTGCGAGGAAGTGTGTGAGGGAGGTGGTTCAATCAGTGCTGGTTCTGTGGCACAGTGTTTATAACTGAAGAATACAGACTGTATTAAGGGAGTTTATGTGAACTGAAGAACTGTACGTTTTGACAAACTGTTTTGATGGTATAAGAAAGTGTAATTGTTAATGATATATGAAAGTGTAGTTGAGGGAATGTGGAAGTGTATCTGAGCATAGAAATAGAGGAAGCATTTACAGAGGAAAAAGGATTAAAGTGAGTTTACCTGCATTGACATGAGAGCAACACCCTGCCAGACCGCTGCCCTGTGAGCTGAGCAGAGCAGAGCAGAGACACAGTCCCCATGTATCAGGTAGTGTTATTCTGCTTACCAAAAGAATGAGTTCACTACAGAAGAGGCAAATCTTCCCCTCTGCTCCATCTGTGGCATACTCTGGAGTTCAAGGCATTGCAAAGCTATGGCACATCTACTTTCTTTCAATGATGAAAACTTAGTGTGCTCTGGGCTCTCATTTCAATTGCATCTAAAGAAGTCTAGGGTCATGCCAGCTGACAGGAAGCTGGTAAATGTTGTCTCATTGTAAGGAAGAGCAAGAAAGATGACATGGGCAATTATGGACCTGTAAGTCCAGAGCCTGGTAAAATTATGGAGAAAATGATGGTGGGAGTTATGGAAAAACAGCTGAAGGACAATTCTGTCATTGGTCGCAGCCAACACAAGTTTGTGAGGCAAAGGTCCTGTTTAATTTAAGCTCATTTTGTGACACAGTTATCCGTTTAGTTGACCAAGGGAAGCCAGTTGATGTAATCCTTGAGGATTTCAGTGGAGATTTTGATACTGTTTCTCACAACAACCTTCTGGACAGAATGTTCTGCATATGGCTAGACAGAAACACAATGTGGTGGGTGAGCAGTTGGCCAGTAGGTCAGTCCCAAAGGATTATAGTCAGTTTTTTCCATCAGGCTGGTAGATTGTCACTGTCGGGGTCCCCAGGGTTCCATTTTGGGGCCACTTTCCTTTCATGTTTATGCAGATGACTTGAATGCAGGACTAGAAGACGTTCTGAGCAAGTTTGCTGATGAGACCAGATGAGGAGGTGCTGTTGCCTCCACTGAGGGTGGAGAGGACTTGCAGAGAGATGTGGACAAGTCAGAGAAGTGGGTACCAGTTGGTACTAAGCACCAAGTGCATAAAGTATAACAAGAACAAGTGCCTGATTGTGCACCTGGGTAGGGGCAATGCTGGACATACACACTGACTGGATATGGGACACTGGAGAGGATTCTGACTGGAAAGGGTTGGGGTGCTGGTCAGCATCACACTGAATGTGAGTCAGCAGTGTGCCAAGGCAGCCAGGAAAGACAACAGTCCCCTGGAGTGCATGAAGCAACTTATTGCCAGCTGGGTGAGGGAAAGGGTTGTCCCTCTGCTCTGCATTGCTACTGCCTCACTATGTTCTGGGCACCACAGAACATAAAGGACTTCAAACTCTGGGAGAATGTGCAAAGGAGGGCACTGAAACCGAGAGATCTGAAGTTCAGAGTTTCACAGGGATTGGCTGCTTGTTCAGACTGGGCCCTTCTCACATCCCTGCTCACATCCTGCAATGAAACATAGGTCTCATATGGGACATGAACCTCACAGCGTCCTTGCACCACATGTAGAGCCTGGGATCTTCTGTCCCCATGTCTTTCATTTAACATCATACAAAATTCCAACACATTGCCCCAGGAAATGCCCAGAGCCAACATGACATACAGGACCTCTCTACCACTGGTCTTGCAATCAGGGCTTGACCTGTCTGCTTTGTAAGGCAAAGGAGAGGTTTCTTAGCATGCCAGTGCCTTTGCCTGCCTGTAGTCATGGCTTCCAGTTATCTTCTCTAACAAGTCCCTTGGGAAGCTTACTTGGTAATGTTCCTCAGCGGGCCCATTAATACTCCAAGAAACTTCACTGTTACTTCTGACTTTGTCTTGTTGAGCACTTTGTGCAAACTTCTCTCTGCACTAGAGGCTGATGAACTCAGCATCAAATGCACCCTGGGGCCCATTATAACCTAAAGAATCTCCTGTGCCTTATGCCATCTTGTTATCTTCTTCAGGTTATCAGAACTTGTTCAGCAAAAAGGAGGGATATCTGGAGAGAGCTTAAAGAATCCAGTATAAATTTATTGTCTATTTATTTATAGTTGGGTTTAAAGAAGACATTAAAGCAGCACTGTGCAACTGATACCAATCCAGGATGTCCCAATGAGTTCTGTACTGTTACTGTGTTGACAAAGGTCCTTCTCAACCTCCCCACCCAATTTCTGCTCACAATGGACCTATGGGACTTGCATCACTTTTCTTCACATCACTCTTCTCCTCTGCATTCATCCGCTCAGTGTTAAAACTGCTTTGCACCAACTCCCACTGGCTTTCCTCAGAGAACCAGCTACACATGGAAAAGGAAAGATTTCTCTTTTTTATCTGGCCAGCAAATGGAAAGAAAGGTGATGCAATTGAATGAACAGTAAAACACAGTGATCAACTGCATGCCATGTTCAAGCTGCATCTATTGAAGTTTGTCTTTCATATGGAATACTTTTAAAAGAAATGATTTATTCTGAGGTAGGATAGGATAGATTGAATCACAGTGAAGTAGTTGACAACAGAGGCCATCAGACTCTGGTAGATAGAGCAAATTCCAGTAATCTCCCTGGGATAGATCAGCCAGGTAGTTGAGAGGTATCAACTTAAAATTGATCAGGACTTGTGAGTATTTCACACATTGAGACGGGTTAACACATTCTCACTGATTCTCAGACTTTGGGGAGATGGAACAAATTCCAGTAATCCCCCTGAAAGTCAGAAATCAGACAGATAATTGGGAGGTATCTGACTGAACAAAGAGCAAGGGATGGAGAAATCTGGAGGGCAGTGGGAGTAGTTTGTGCCCAAATGGCCTGCTGAAAACATGCCCTTAACCATGGCCATTTATTTAGGAGAGCTGAAAAAACTTGGAGGATGAGACACATCAAATAGGCAGCAGGGAAGAGTAGTGCTGGGCACCGGGCTATAGTCACAGGGCATTGGCACTGGCACCACTGTCTGTGTCTCTGAATCTGAAGACATTTGTGTCCAGCGAACACAGTTCTGGAAAACATTGTAGTTTCAGTAAAAGAAAAAAAAAGACATCAAATCACCTCAAAGATTCATATTTACAACTTAAAATGGAACAAGACTCATGAGAATTTTTCATGTTGAGAAGGGTTAACACAATTTCAATGATTTCCATCTTTGTCTTCAATTATTTGTTTCAGTTTTATTGACATTTATGATCAACTATTAAGCTTACAGCCTCAAAATAAATAAAAAGAGATACATTTGCATCTTGCACGTGGCCTGATGCCCCTTTCACCTTCGCAGTTCCCACAAGTCCTTCCATGCCGGAGAGTATGAGATCCAGCAGAGCACCTCTCCTCTTTGGTTCCTCCACTGCTTGGTCAAGAAGCTGCCATCTGTGCTCTCCAGGGATCTGCTGGATGCCACATGCCCTGCTGTGCTGTCCCTGCTGCAGATAATGGAGTGACAAAGGCCACCAAATGGGACAAGGGACAGACAACATCAGATTCCCATCTGTCTGCAGAGGGCACCTTCCATTTACTCTCCCTGATCAGGAAGACAGGAAAAGACACTGATGGTCTCCTCTGTTTGCCATTTCCATTAGCTCTGACCTGTCTGCTCTTCCATCCCCAGGCAGAGCTCAGTGCACTCTCACAGAGGGCATTCACCCTTCTTTATCTCCTCGCCCATCCATCCTAAAGACTCGGTATCCCCCTTGTGCTACAGTGCAGTTGTGGAAGCCATTAAACTGTGTCCCCATGGTCCAAACAGGAGCTCAGGCCTGCAGCTCTATCAAGATTTCTAGCTTCTTGTGTGTTGGTGTTTGCATTAGTGCAAAACCACAGAAGTAAACATCCTAATTGGAAAGCATCACTGGACATAGCCTGACTGGATAGCTAATCTATGGTATTAGTGTGCAGAAGGTGGCACACAAACATTAGACTGATCGTGGGCCTTGGAGTTGACACAGCAACATGGTCACACCATGGGCATGGCTTTCCTGAAGGCCCTGTGCTGCTCTTGCAGCTGTGAGTGAATTCACCAGACAGCCAGTGCTATCCCCTCTCTGGCCCTCGGCTGATGCCCAGGAAGGAGCTGTCTATCTCAGGGATTTCCCACATGGTTTACAAGCACTGGCACACATCAGGAGCAGCCCAGGCACCTTGGGCATCACCCAGTGTCTGTGTGTGAGCAGCTGCCTCCCAGCTGAAGGTCCGAGGACTCAGAGCAGGAGCTCACATGCAGGCAACTCCTTGTGCTCTTCTGAACTGAACCAGAGGAATCCCAGCTCCTGTGGGTGTGTAGGGAGCTGAATCCCATTTCAGCTCCAGGATTTCTGTCAAGGGATGAGACTCCTGCACTGCCTCAGCTGGATCACTGCCCTGCACAGGGAAAGTCCAAACCTTGCCTTCCTTGTCTGGTTGCCCTTATTGTTTCATCAAACGATCTCTGGGAGCACTCCCCATATGTCTCCAATCAGTCACTGACCACTGGACATGTGGTGGTTAATTGAGCGAATTTCAAAGCACAGTCATGATGCTGTTGTCTTTCAGGAGCTGTTGGCCATGAGGACCAAGGGACATGTCAGGGGAGACAAGTCGGAAAGATAAAAATGACATAATCTGCTGCTTGCCTGTCCAGGCTCCTGGGACACAGGGAGCTCATAAAAGTGTGCAGGGCTGCAGAGAGACAGCTGTGCCCAGGAGCAGCTCTTGTGCACAGCACAGCCTGCAGGTGACAGAAGGAGAGGAGAGAAACTGAAGAGAGCTTGCAGGATGTGTGTGGTGTGAGCGGGCTGTGAGCTCACTGCAGGAGCATTGCTCACAGACCATGACAGGGTAAGTCTCACTGCAGACCATGAGCTGCTTTTCATAGAGGGTCAACTTAATTTGGGACATCCCATAGGAGATCTGGATGCAGGCACTGCATGTTTCTTTACTGTGGAAAAAGCCTTCTGCTCCAGCTGAGGGCTTCCATACTGCAGTATGAAATCACAGCCCTGAGGGCTGCATGTCCCAGCACGGCTGCAGGCTGTGCAGCCGGGGCTGCAGGCGGGTGCCCAGGGCTGTCCTGCAGAGCAGGGTCCCTGCTGTGCCCCAGGGGCTGTGTGCCGGGTATGGGACTCTGCCGCCTGCCAGGCTCAGCACTCAGCCTGCCCGGGGAGCTGCCCAGGGTGCTGCAGGGAGACGGGTGGGGGGAAGGAGCCCCCCGGCAGGGCTTGTGCTGCCACAGCTGCTGCCTGGGGCAGGGGATCACAACTCCACTGCACAACGGAATGTTTCTGAGGGCACTTTGCAAGAGGAGAGCCAAGGCAGGGGGTTTCCATTTCCTGTTCTGAGGCAAAGAGGTTTGGAGTCAGAAATCTAAAAGGGGCAATAAGAGTTCTGAGAATTTTTCATCAATCAATTGCTTGTTTTGTGAACACTCACACATGATGTGCTTTCAGTCTCCCCTTTCTTGAAGGATGGAATTATCATCATTTTCTGTAGGCATGAATAATTCACTTATCCTACAAACAGGCAGCATTTTCTAACTGAAACTGAATGCCACAGAAGCTCGGGTAGGGGGCTCTAAGAGCACTTGGGGTAAAGATATGAGACATGAAACAGATGAAAATATCCAGGGAGAAGGCATAAGAAAATAAAAGGAAGGTTAGAGCTCCATATGCTGCTTCTGCTTAAGGAATGCTGAAATACATGAAATTAAATGCAAGTAATGGTGCTAAATGTACACTGTTGTAAGAGAATAAAAACATTTCATATTATAGCAGGAGGAGTGTGTCTGAGAATGGTCTGGACTTGTCATTATCTTCTGCACTCTGAGCAGGACTCCAAGCCCAACAACAGCAGATGTCCAACAGCAGCTCCATCAGCGAGTTCCTCCTGCTGCCGTTGGCAGACACGCGGCAGCTGCAGCTCCTGCACTTCTGGCTCTTCCTGGGCATCTACCTGGCTGCCCTCCTGGGCAACGGCCTCATCAGCACAGCCGTAGCCTGCGACCGCCGCCTGCACACCCCCATGTACTTCTTCCTCCTCAACCTGGCCCTCCTCGACCTGGGCTGCATCTCCACCACTCTCCCCAAAGCCATGGCCAACGCCCTCTGGGACACCAGGGCCATCTCCTACACAGGATGTGCTGCACAGCTCTTTTTCTTTACCTTCTTCATGTCAGCAGAGTTGTCCCTTCTCACCATCATGTCCTATGACCGCTATGTTGCCATCTGCAAGCCCCTGCACTACGGGACCTTGATGGACAGCAGAGCTTGTGCCACCATGGCAGCAGCTGCCTGGGGCACTGGGGTTCTCAATTCCCTGCTGCACACTGCCAGTACATTTTCACTGCCTCTCTGCCAAGGCAATGTTGTCAACCAGTTTTTCTGTGAAATCCCACAGATCCTCAAGCTCTCCTGCTCTGGCTCCTACCTCATGGAATTTGTATTTCTCTTTTTTGGTGTCAGTTTAGGCTTTGGTTGCTTTGTTTTCATAGTTGTGTCCTATGTGCACATCTTCATGGCTGTGCTGAGGATGCCCTCTGAGCAGGGACGGCACAAAGCCTTCTCCATGTGCCTCCCTCACCTGGCTGTGGTCTCCCTGTTTCTCAGCACTGGTGCTTTTGCCTACCTGAAGCCCCCGTCCATTTCCTCCCCACTCCTGGATCTGACAGGAGGCATGACCAGCCTACTCCTGTACTATGAGCACGGGTGAGGGAACTACAAAACAGTCCAACCACCAGTACGGCTGCTCCAGTTATCACAGGTAACCAATAGAGGGGCCCTGCCCTCATTCAAGGGAGTGGAAGGGATAATAGAGTTTATTGGACTGTGTGGATTTGATGGCCTAGCACATCAGAACCACAGAAATATAAGGCACTGGTGGATACTGGTGCACAGTGCACCCTAATGCCCTCCAGTCATGAAGGGACAGAATCAATCCATATTTCTGGATATCTCTCAAGAATTGACTGTGTTGGAGGCTGAAATAAGCCTCACTGGTAAAGACTGGAAAAAGCATCCTATGTGAGTGGTCCAGGGTTTCCGTTCATACTTGGTATTGAGGATACCTCAGAAGAGGGCATTTCAAGGATACTAAGGGGTATCACTGGGCCTTTGGAATCGCTGCTGTAGATATGGACAACATTAAGCAGCTGTCTGTTTTGCCTGGCCTGTCAGAGGACCCGTCTGTTGTGAGGCTGCTACGAGTAAAAATAAAAGAGCAGCAGGTACCGATTGCTACAAAGACAGTGCACAGACGGCAGTATCGCACCAACAGGGATTCCTTGCTCCCCATTCATGATTTGATTCGCCAGTTGGAGAATCAGGGAGTGATCAGTAAAACTCACTCACCTTTTAACAGCTCCATATGGCCAGTGCGTAAAGCCAGTGGAGAATGGAGGCTGACAGTAGACTACCATGGCCTGAATGAGGTCACACCCCCACTGAGTGCTGCTGTGCTGGAGAGCAAATAATTCAAATTCTTCTATGAGCCAGTTTTGCTATTAAGTGAAGCAAAGTAAAAGGGCCTGCCCAGGAAATTCAGTTCTTAGGTATAAAGTGGCAGGATGGATGTCATCACATCCCAACAGTGATTGACAAAATCACTGCCATGTCTCCACCAACTAGCAAGAAAGAGACACAATCTTTCCTGGGTGCAGTGGGCTTTTGGAGGATGCACATTCCAAACTACAGCCTCATTGTAAGCCCCCTTTATCAGGTGATGCAGAAGAAGAATGATTTTGCATAGGGCCCAGAGCAGCAGCAGGCTTTTGAACAGATTAAACAGGAGATAGCCTGTGCCATGGACCTGGGGCCAGTACGGACTGGACAGGATGTAAAGAACATCCTCTATACTGCTGCTGGAGAGAAAGGTCCCACTTGGAGTTTGTGGCAAAGAGCCTCAGGAGGGACCCAAGGCCGACCCCTGGGATTCTGGAGCTGAGCGTACAAGGGGTCTGAAGAGTGCTACACTCCAACTGAGAAGGAGATCTTAGCCGCGTATGAGGGGGCTCGGGCTGCTTCCGAAGTAGCTGGTACTGAAATGCAGCTCTTTCTGGCACCTCGACTGTCAATGATGAACCGGATGTTGAAAGGGGAGGTTCTCTCCACCCATCATGCTACCGATGCCACCTGGAGCAAGTGGATTGCACTGATTAGACAACAAGCGCGGATGGGGAACCTCAATCGTCCAGGAATTTTAGAAGTGATCATGAACTGGACTGAAGATAAAAAGTTTGGAACATCACCAGGAGAAGAGGTGTCATGTGCTAAAGCGACCCCACCATACATCGAACTACCAGAAAATGAAAAGAAATATGCTCTTTTCACTGATGGATCATTTCATATTGTAGGGAAGCATCGGAGATGGAAAGCTGCTGTTTGGAGCCCCACACGACAGGTCGCAGAGGCCACTGAAGGTAAAGGAGAATCAAGTCAGTTTGCAGAGGTAAAAGCTGTCCAGCTGACCTTAGATGTGGCTGAACGGGAGAGGTGGCCAATGCTTTATCTTTATACTGACTCATGGATGGTGGCAAATGCCTTATGGGGGTTGTTACAGCAGTGGGAACAAAATAACTGGCAACGGAGGTGTAAACCTATTTGGGCTGCTGAACTGTAGAAAAACATAACTGCTCAAAAAAAAGATATGATTGTAAAGGTGTGTCACGTGGATGCACACTTGCCCAAGAGTCGGGCTATTGCAGAACAACAAAACAACCATCAGGTAGGTCGAGCTGCCAGAATTGAGGTGGCTCAAATAGACTTGGACTGGCAGAACAAGAGTGAATTATTTCATGCTTGATGGTTCCATGAGACCTCAGGCCATCAAGGAATGGACATAACATATAATTGGGCTAGAGACTGAGGGGTGGACTTAACTATGGATGCTATTGCACTGGTTATTCATGACTGTGAATCATGTGCCATAATTAAACAAGCCAAGAATATGAAGCCTCTCTGGGGGGAAGGCCAAGGCAAAAGTATAAATATGGGGAGGAGTGACAGGTGAATGATGTCACCTTGCCAGGATCTCATAATGATAAGCGTTTTGTGCTTACCATGGTGGAAGCAACCACTGGGTGGCTTGAAACATACGCAGTACCCCATGCTACTGCCAGAAACACAATATTGGGTTGTTAGAAACAAGTCCTATAGAGACATGACACCTCAGAAAGAACTGAGTCTCATAATGGGACACATTTCAAAAATTCCCTTAATAAATACTTGGGCCAAAGTTCATGGCATTGAGTGGATTTATCATATCCCCTACCATGCACCAGCTTCTGGTAAAATTAAAAGATACAATGGGGTGTTGAAAACTATGTTGAAAGCAATGGGTGGTGGAACACTGAAGCACTGGGAAAAGCATTTGCATGTGGTGCAAGGATGCTGTTAAAGTTCATATCCCACATGTGCCCTGTGTCTCATCACAGGATGTGGGGTGTGAGAAGGGCCCAGTCTGAACAAGCAGTCAATCCCAGTGAAACTCTGAACTTCAGATCTCTCAGTTCCAGTGCCCTCCTGTGCACACTCTCCCATAGTTTGATGTTCTTTATGTTCTGCATTGCCCAGAAGTGCACCCAGTGCTCCAGGTGAGGCAGTAGCAATGCAGAGCAAAGAGGGACAAACCTTTCTCCCACCCAGCTGGCAATAAATTGCTTGATGCACTTTAGGGGACTGTTGGCCTTCTTGGCTGGCTGGGCACACTGCTGACTCACTTAAAATTTTATGTTGAGCAGGACCCCCAATCCTTTTCAGTCAGACGTCTCTCATGTGTCCAATATACAGACAGTGTTTATGTCCAGGGTTGCCCATACCCAGGTGCACAATCAGGCACTTGTTCTTGTTATACTTTATGCACTTGGTGCTTAGTACCAACTGGTACCCACTTCTCTGACTTGTCCACATCTCTCTGCAAGTCCTCTCCACCCTCAGTGGAGGCAACAACACCTCCTCATCTGGTCTCATCAGCAAACTTGCTCAGAACATCTTCTAGTCCTGCATGCAAGTCATCTGCATAAACATGAAAGGAAAGTGGCCCTAAAATGGAACCCTGGGGAGCTCTGACAGTGACCATCTACCAGCCCAATGGAACCCACTGACTATAATCCTTTGGGACAGAACTACTGGCCAACTGCTCACCCACCACTGCTGGTGAACCTGAAAGGCAAAATGTCAGCGTGCTGGGTCAAACAGAGAAACACCAATATAGTTACATATAGCTGCATCAATTTATTGCCCGAAAGCCAGACTTTTATAGGAGACAGACAAGGGTGTCCAAAAATCACACACGCTAATTGGAGGAAAGCTACTGCAATAACAACCCTATAACCCCCCTTCAAAGCCACGAGCCATTCATTCTTTTCCTAGAGATGTCCTTTGTTCTCATGCTGTTTATCCTGCTCCGCAGCTGCTGCTCTGTGAACTCCTTATCTCAATCCATGGCTGCTGCTCTGTAAAATTCTTCTTGTATTACAACACACCACGTTTTGTTTCTGTCTAGCTGTATGCAGGAATTTCTGTCCAGAAGGGTGCTGGAGAAATAGTATCAAAAGCTCTACTGAAATCCTCAGGGATTACATCAACTGCCTTCCCTTGTTCAGCTCAATGGATAAAGGTGTCATAAAAAGACCTGAAATTAAATAGGACCTTCCCCTCTGTATCTTGTGTTGTCTGTGACCTGTCCTTCAGTTGTTTTTCCATAACTCCCACCATCATTTTCTCCATAATTTTACCAAGCACTGTAGTGAGACTGACAGGTCCATAGTTGCCCGTGTCATCTTTCTTGCTCTTCCTTACAATGAGACAACATTTGCCAGCTTCCTGTCAACAGGTATGACCCTAGATTTATTAGATGCCATTGAAATGCGAGCCCAGAGCATGCTAAAGTGTCATCAGTGCAAGAACGTAGATGTGCCATAGCTTTGCAATGCCTTGAAATCCAGACTATGCCACAGATGGAGCAGAGAGGAAGATCTGCCTCTTCTGTTCTGAGCTCATCCTTTTGATAAGCTGAATATCACTACATACTCCATGGGGTCAGGTGCAAAAGACACAATGGGTGCCCTAAGCATACCTGAGGTGGTATTTAGGATGGCCAAGAATACCTCCCTTCTGGCCCTCAGCTGATGCTCCAGAAGGAGGTGTCTATCTCATAGATTTTCCGTCACAGTTTACAAGCACTAGCACAAAACTAGGATCACCCAAGGCACCTTGGGCATCACTGAGAGACTGTGTATGAGTAGTGCAGTCCCTGTGGAATAAAAACCAAGGATTCAGATGAGGGACTCACACACAGACACCTCACTGTGCACATCTGAACTCAGCTAGGTGAACTTGTAGCTCCTGTGGTTCTTTGAAAAACTGATCCCAATTCAGCCCCAGGGTTTCCATCTGAGGATGAGATGCCTAACGCTAGAATAAGGATGGGATGGTCTGTTGATAACAGGACAAATGGAAACGGATTTAAATTAAAAAGGGGAGACATAGGTTAGATGTGAGGAACCTATATTTTTACACAGCAACACTGGAAAAAGTTGCCCTCAGAGGCTGTGCATGCCCAATGGATGGGATCCTGGGTTTACTCTGGGTTTACCCTCACGTCAGTCCATGTTTCTACTCATACTTTTGTCTAGGTGAACTCTCACTTTACTCAAGGTTTTACTCACAGTTTACCATCAGGGAGTGTGATCGGGAGATGGGCTGGTGGAGTGACTTGCTGGCATCCCCGAGGGAAGGCTGCCAGGCAGATACCCCCAGAAAAGTGGTTGACTCCCTGCCCTGTCACAGTCAGACAGACCTGACTGATGAGAAGGGTTGGAAGAGAGTCCCAACTCAACATCACAGGAGCCCCCCCATGCCTGCCTAGCCCTCGACCCCTGATCCATCTAAGCAACAGGTTTGACACTCTGAAATCTGAAGGAGATAAGAATGGGGAGGCAATGGAGGATCTGCCTAGGAGGAAACCTAATGCAAGGCAGTCACTACCAAGCCTTGTGACTTCCTCTGCCATGAAAGAATGAAGGGTGGCCGTGGTGGGTGACTCCCTTCTCAGAGGAATAGAGGGCCCCATTTGCAGACTGGACCCCAGTTGTCAGTAAGTCTGCTGCCTTCTTGGTTTCAGGTCAGGGACATAATGAGGAAACTCCCAATGCTGGTTAGGTCCACTGATTATTTTCCACTACTCATAGTTTAGGTGGGCAGTGATGAAATTTCTTAGATAAGACTACAAACTATAAAAAGAGATTTCAGGAATTTAGGCCATTTAGTTCACAAAGTGGGAGATCAAGTGATTTTTTGTTCTATACCTTCAGTGGCAGTGAGGGACACAGAGCAGGCTTGGAAAGCAAAGCAATGAACAATTGTCTCAGAGGTTGGTACTGAGCCAGAAACTTTGAGTTCTTTGATCACAGGACAGTTTACTTGGCCCATGGTCTGTTATCCATGAATGGAACCCAACTGTCTCAAAGGGGGAAGTGAATCCTAGCATAGACGGTAGCGGGGCTTATCGAAAGAGCTTTAAACTAGCTACGATGGGGGAGTGGACAAAACAGGGCTTACCAGAGATAAGCCTAGGGAAATGCTGTTTGAGCTGGGAGAGAGGCAGATGCCTCAGCTGAAGTGCGTCTACACCAACGCACGCAGCTTGGTCAACAAGCAAGAGGAGCTGGAAGCAACTGTGCATCTGACAAACCATGACCTAGTTGCTATTACCGACCCATGGTGGGACCACTGCCATGACTGGAGTGCTGTGATGGATGGTTACAAGCTCTTCAGAAGGGATAGAGGAGGAAGGAAGGGTGGTGGTGTGGCCCTTTATATTAAAGAGAGTTTTGATGTTGAAGAGCTTGGGCTTCAGAATGAAGTGCATGTTTGTAAGGATCGGGGGAAAGGCCTGTAAGTGTGACATCTTGCTAAAGGTTTCTTATAGACCGCCTAATTGATGGGTGAGGCATTCTATGAGCAGCTTACTGAAGTCGCAAGATTGCCAGCACTCATTTTCTTGGGAGACTACAACTTCTCTGATATATGCTGGGAATATAATAAATAGCAGAGGAATCAGTCCAAGAGGTTTATAGATTGCATGCAAGACAGCTTCCTTACACAGCTGGTATGAAGTCCTACCAGGGGTGGTTCCTTGCTAGACCTGCTCTTCACTAACAGTGAAGGACTGGTAGGAGTTGAGAAGGTTGGGGACTGTCTTGGGCAGAGTGGCCATGAAATGGTAGAATTCTCTATTCTTGGAGATGTCAGAAGGGTGACTAGCAAAACTACTATCCTGAACTTCTAGAGGGCGGACTTTGACCTGTTCAGGACACTTGTAGCACAGGTCCCTTGGGAGTCGCTCCTTATGGGTAAAGGGGTCCAGGAAGCCTGGACACTCCTCAAGATGGAAATCTTAAAGGCACGAGATCAGGCTGTCCCTGAATGCCATAAGGTGAGCCATAGGGGAAGAAGACCAGTGCAGATGAACTGGGAAAAACTATTGAGACTCAGGAAGAAAAAGAGAATCTCCGTCCTCTGGAAGAAGGGGCTGGGTACTTGGGGAGATTACAAGGAAGTTGCTAAGGCATGCAGGGAGGAAGTTAGGAAGGCACATTAATTCCCTGTCCCCTAATCCATGCCCAGAGCTTCTCAGCCATGTCACTGCCAACTGTAAGCTCCATGCAGAGTTCAAGTGGGACACAGAGGGCACAGCCTTCTGCTGGGTGGATGCAAGTGTTGGTGGAACCAGATGGGACAAAGCCCTCCCACCATGCCCTCCTGGGAAAATGGCCACCCCAAGAATGGCAGTCTGCCTCCTCCATGACCCCATCTGAAATGCTCCTGCACTGATTGATTATAGGGCTTTAAACCAGGTCCAAATGGGGAAGGGTGGGGAATTGGATGTGACAGAGAAGGGCTGAGGGATATTGTTGCTGTTGGAGATTGAATGGAAAGCCTCTGAGTTGTTCTATAGGATTGTGTGAGGATTCCTCAGAGAAAGTCTTGTTGCCAATACCCCATCCTAAATCTTACTGTGTACCCTCTGGGGGTAACCCCAACCTACTGCTGCCCTAAAGTGCCTGTAGACCAGTGCGGGTAGCATGGGAAATAAACGGGACAAATCAAGAGAAAACCACAGAGCTTTTCCTTTCATGCAGGCTGCTGATTCTGAGCAAGGCCCTGAACATCAGTACCACAGTGTAGATGCAAGACCCAGACAGGCTAAATCAAAGCATGCTTCTGGAAGGGGATGCTTTCTGAAGAATCCTTACACTAATGAGAGGACCACAAACATTCACTCAGCGAACTCCAAATCTCTGTGCCTTTGCAGGCCTAGGGTCTTGTTTGGTTCACAGAGACACGGTGGGTTGATTCTCAGCTCTGTACTGTAGCAAATGGGGTACAGATTCTGCATGACGGATGGGCAAGGAAGAAGAGAAAAGGCTGCTGCCATCCATGAGAGGGCACTGAGCTCTGCCTGGGGATGGCAGAGGAGCCAGCTGAGAACTGATGGAAAGGGCTCAGAGAGGAGAGCGGCAGATTCTGTTCCTTGCTTCCTGATCAGGAAGAACAAGAGGGGACAGGCAGGAATCTGAGTTACAGCTGGGATGGAATTGTTTTCTTCAGACTGTCTGCTGTGGTGCAGTGTTTTGGTTCTAGGAGAAAACCATTGATAACACTCTGATGTTTACAGCTGCTGCTAAGCAGTGTTGTACAGAGCCAAGGCCATGGTCAGTGGAGGGCACATGGAGCTGGGAGGGAACAGAGTGAGGACAGCTGACTGATAGTGGCCAAAGGGACGTTCTCTATCAGCTGACAGCAAGCAGAAATTGTATTGAAAGGGGTGGGAGTTCATCTCAGTCTCTTCACTGCTCAGGGCCCAGCTGAGCATCAGTCTGGTGGTGCTGAGCAAGTGCTTGTGCATCAGTTGTTACATACGATTCTATATCAACGGATATATAGTGATTGCTATTACTCCTCTCCTTTTATCTCTCTTAGTAAACTGCTTTGTTACAACCCAGAAGTTGTACTCTTTTTCCCAGTTCTCATCCCCATCCCACTGGGAATGGGGCAGTGCACAAAGCACTGTGAGCTGCTGAGCCACATGTTGGGTTCAACAACCACAGTCATTTTGGTGCCTGATGTGAGGCTCCAAGGGTTGTGGTAACAGCACATCTGTCCAGAGTGGACAGGGCTTTGTGGGAGTTGGAGATGTGCAGGCCATGGTGCTGATAGTTTCCCTATTTGTGAAGCTTGCTGAGTCTTCTCATGAAGCTGCATTTCACAGCTCCTTGCTTGCTGCTTGTTTTCCCTGCTGCATCATTTGTCAACTCTGGATGCTGGATTAGGGTATTTATTTTGCTATGCTGTTTGACCTTGGTTTGTACCACGATAAAATTGGCAAAGTGAAGTTTTGTGCACATTCAGCTCTTTGGACATCTTTGGGTTTTGGAAGTAATATTGTTGGTATGATTAGGAATTACACATTTTACACTGTCGTCTCTGGGAGACCAGGGGTATTCAAGGAGAGACTGGATATTGTGTTGAGGGACATGGTTAAGTGGGAGCTATTGGTAATAGGTGAACGGTTGGATTGGATGATCTTTCAGGCCTTTTCCAGCCTTGGTGATTCTATGATTCTAGGATTGAGGTTAAACAATTATTCAGGAATATCAGTGAGAGATCTGCCCCAAGGTGAGAAGGCTCTGCATGGCAGGGGGTGTGGGACAGTCTGGGCAGCTGCCTGGAGTGGTGGGCACCCCCAGGGCTTTGGAACTTCATCTCCGAGCAACTGCAGGATCCTGAGAAACTGGTAGAATATTGGAGACAGGTCTGCTGTGGCACTGGTAATCCTAAAAAGGCCCAAATGACTGCAGTGTGCCAGGGCCTGGCCCACACCTACTGAGCTGTGTTCAACACTATTCAGCATCTTCAAGGGGAAGAGAGCTGGATCTGCTGACATTGCTGCAGCCTCTGCAACTCCTGGCACAGTCCCTGCAATAGCTCCAAGTTTTTGCTACACATCCTGCAGTTGCTCCAAGCTCTGGACAGATCCCACTGTCACTCCACCCCTCATAAGGAGCTCTGCGGTCACTTATGCTACAGGTCCTGTAGCTGTTCCAAGTATTGAGATAAGAAAATTAAGCAAACCACTGAGTGCTGCTGTAGAGACGACGGGACTGCTGTGAGACACACAAGACCTTCAGGCCTGTAGAAATGAGAGGACTCGAATCCTCTGTGCACTGTATCAGTGTAAAGAGAGGAGGAATGAAAAGAACTAGTTGTGCTTCTATCTGTGGCTGTACCTTCCCCAAATCCAGACAAAGTTGGATAAGAGAAGAGCTAAGGAAAAGCGTATTTTGAATGCTATTTATTTATCTCTTAACCTATTCGGGGAATCTGGTTCCATGTTTACATGAGCTCTTGGAGTGAGAAAATGGATAGTAGGTGTGAAAGAAGTGAAACAAATTTTTATTTATAAGTTCAACAACATTTTTTTGCACGTTGCTATATCTCACATAATCAATCAATCAAAGATGCATAAAAGATGAAGAACCATCACTGGGAATCATGCGATGAAGATGTGCACTTTATTGAAGCGGGAATAGTGAGTATTGCAACACCTTCCTGAGAGCGTGCTTGATCTCCCTGTTCCTCATGCTGTAGATAATAGGGTTCAGTGTTGGAGGAACCACTGAGTACAGAAGTGCCACTGTCAGATCCAGGAGTGGGGAGGGAATGGAGGGGGGCTTCAGGTAGGCAAAAGCACCAGTGCTGAGAAACAGGGAGACCACGGCCAGGTGAGGGAGGCACGTGGAGAAGGCTTTGCGTCGTCCCTGCTCAGAGGGCATCCTCAGCACAGCCACAAAGATCTGCATATAGGACACAACTATGAAAACATAGCAGCCTACGTCTAAACTGATAGTAAAAATGAGAAACACAACTTCCCTGAGATTTGATTCTGAGCAGGAGAGCTTGAGGATCTGGGGAATTTCACAGAAAAACTGGTTGACAACATTGCCTTGGCAGAGAGGCAGTGAAAACGTACTGGCAGTGTGCAGCAGGGAATTGAGAACCCCAGTGCCCCAGGCAGCTGCTGCCATGGTGGCACAAGCTCTGCTGTCCATCAAGGTCCCGTAGTGCAGGGGCTTGCAGATGGCAACATAGCGGTCATAGGACATGATGGTGAGAAGGGACAACTCTGCTGACATGAAGAAGGTAAAGAAAAAGAGCTGTGCAGCACATCCTGTGTAGGAGATGGCCCTGGTGTCCCAGAGGGCGTTGGCCATGGCTTTGGGGAGAGTGGTGGAGATGCAGCCCAGGTCGAGGAGGGCCAGGTTGAGGAGGAAGAAGTACATGGGGGTGTGCAGGCGGCGGTCGCAGGCTACGGCTGTGCTGATGAGGCCGTTGCCCAGGAGGGCAGCCAGGTAGATGCCCAGGAAGAGCCAGAAGTGCAGGAGCTGCAGCTGCCGCGTGTCTGCCAACGGCAGCAGGAGGAACTCACTGATGGAGCTGCTGTTGGGCATCTGCTGTTGTTGGGCTTGGAGTCCTGCTCAGAGTGCAGAAGATAATGACAAGTCCAGACCATTCTCAGACACACTCCTCCTGCTATAATATGAAATGTTTTTATTCTCCTACAACAGTGTACATTTAGCACCATTACTTGCATTTAATTTCATGTATTTCAGCATTCCTTAAGCAGAAGCAGCATATGGAGCTCTAACCTTCCTCTTATTTTCTTATCCCTTCTCCCTGGATATTTTCATCTGTTTCATGTCTCATATCTTTACCCCAAGTGCTCTTAGAGCCCCCTACCCGAGCTTCTGTGGCATTCAGTTTCAGTTAGAAAATGCTGCCTGTTTGTAGGATAAGTGAATTATTCATGCCTACAGAAAATGAAGATAATTCCATCCTTCGAGAAAGGGGAGACTGAAAGCACATCATGTGTGAGTGTTCACAAAACAAGCAATTGATTGATGAAAAATTCTCAGAACTCTTATTGCCCCTTTTAGATTTCTGACTCCAAACCTCTTTGCCTCAGAACAGGAAATGGAAACCCCCTGCCTTGGCTCTCCTCTTGCAAAGTGCCCTCAGAAACATTCAGTTGTGCAGTGGAGCTGTGATCCCCTGCCCCAGGCAGCAGCTGTGGCAGCACAAACCCTGCCGGGGGCTCCTTACCCCACTGGGCAGCTCCCCGGGCAGGCTGAGTGCTGAGCCTGGCAGGCGGCAGAGTCCCATACCCGGCACACAGCCCCTGGGGCACAGCAGGGACCCTGCTCTGCAGGACAGCCCTGGGCACCCGTCTCAGCTGGAGCAGAAAGCTTTTTCCACAGTAAAGAAACATGCAGTGCCTGCAGTCAGATCTCCTATGGGATGTCCCAGTTATAGTTACCCCTTAATTAAAAGCAGCTCATGGTCAGCTGTGAGACTTACCTTGTCATGGTCTGTGAGCAATGCTCCTGCAGTGAGTTCACAGCCCGCTCACACCACACACATCCTGCAAGCTCTCTCCAATTTCTCTCCTCTCCTTCTGTCACCTGCAGGCTGTGCTGTGCACGAGATCTGCTCCTGGGCACAGCTGTCTCTCTGCAGCTCTGCCCACTTTTATGAGCTCCCTGTGTCCCAGGAACCTGGACAAGCAAGCAGCAGATTATGTCATTTTTATCCTTCCCACTCATTTCCCCTGACATGTCCCTGGGTCCTCATGGCCAACAGCTCCTGAAAGACAACAGCATCATGACTGTGCTTTGAAATCCACTCAATTAACCACCACATGTCCAGTGGTCAGTGACTGATTGGAGACATATGGGGAGTGCTCCCAGAGATCGTTTGATGAAACAATAAGGGCAACCAGACAAGGAAGGCGAGGTTTGGACTTTCCCTGTGCAGGGCAGTGATCCAGCTGAGGCAGCGCAGGAGTCTCATCCCTTGACAGAAATCCTGGAGCTGAAATGGGATTCGGCTCCCCACAGAACCACAGGAGCTGGGATTTCTCTGGTTCAGTTCAGAAGTGCACAAGGAGTTGCCTGCATGTGAGCTCCTGCTCTGAGTCCTCGGTCCTTCAGCTGGGAGGCAGCAGCTCACACACAGACACTGGGTGATGCCCAAGGTGCCTGGGCTGCTCCTGATGTTTGCAAGTGCTTGTAAACCGTGTGGGAAATCCCTGAGATAGACACCTCCTTCCTGGGCATCAGCTGAGGGCCAGAGAGGGGATAGCACCGGCTGTCCGGTGAATTCACTCACAGCTACAAGAGCAGCACAGGGCCTTCAGGAAAGCCATGCCCATGGTGTGTCCGTGCTGCTACGTCACCTCCAAGACCCACGATCGGTCTAATGTTTGTGTGCCACCTTCTGCACACTGATTCTATAGATGAGCTATCCAGTCAGGCAATGTCCAGTGATGCTTTTCAATTAGGAGATTTACTTCTGTGCTTTTGCACTAATGCAAACACCAACACACAAGAAGCTAGAAATCTTGGTAGAGCTGCAGGCCTGAGCTCCTGTTTGGACCATGGGGACACAGTTTAATGGTTTCCACAACTGCACTGTAGCACAAGGGGGATACCGAGTCTTTAGGATGGATGGGCGAGGAGACAAAGAAGGGCGACTGCCCTCTGTGAGAGTGCACTGAGCTCTGCCTGGGGATGGAAGAGCAGACAGGTCAGAGCTAATGGAAATGGCAAACAGAGGAGACCATCAGTGTCTTTTCCTGTCTTCCTGATCAGGGAGAGTAAATGGAAGGTGCCCTCTGCAGACAGATGGGAATCTGATGTTGTCTGTCCCTTGTCCCATTTGGTGGCCTTTGTCACTCCATTATCTGTGGCAGGGACAGCACAGCAGGGCATGTGGCATCCAGCAGATCCCTGGAGAGCACAGATGGCAGCTTCTTGACCAAGCAGTGGAGGAACCAAAGAGGAGAGGTGCTCTGCTGGATCTCATACTCTCCGGCATGGAAGGACTTGTGGGAACTGTGAAGGTGAAAGGGGCATCAGGCCATGTGCAAGATGCAAATGTATCTCTTTTAATTTATTTATTTATTTTGAGGCTGTAAGCTTAATAGTTGATCATAAATGTCAATAAAACTGAAACAAATAATTGAAGACAAAGATGGAAATCAATGAAAATGTGTTAACCCTTCTCAACATGAAAAATTCTCATGAGTCTTGTTCCATTTTAAGTTGTAAATATGAATCTTTGAGGTGATTTGATGTCTTTTTTTTTCTTTTACTGAAACTACAATGTTTTCCAGAACTGTGTTCGCTGGACACAAATGCCTTCAGGTTCAGAGACACAGACAGCGGTGCCAGTGCCAATGCCCTGTGACTGTAGCCTGGTGCCCAGCACTACTCTTCCCTGCTGCCTATTTGATGTGCCTCATCCTCCAAGTTTTTTCAGCTCTCCTAAATAAATGGCCATGGTTAAGGGCATGTTTTCAGCAGGCCATTTGGGCACACACTACTCCCACTGCCCTCCAGATTTCTCCATCCCTTGCTCTTTGTTCAGTCAGATACCTCCCAATTATCTGTCTGATTTCTGACTTTCAGGGGGATTACTGGAATTTGTTCCATCTCCCCAAATTCTGATGGAATGTGTTGTCAACTCCTTCACTGTGATTTGATCTATCCCTTCCTATCTATTCTTTTTCTTTTTCTTCTTATACTTTTTCTTTTTCTCAATCACTGTCTCTTTTTTATTAAGGCACGAAGTCTGAAAGATGTTCATTAATGTCAGTAAAAGTGAAAAACAGAGTTGGAGACAAAGATATAAATCAATGAGAATGTGTTAACCCATCTCAATGTGTGAAATACTCACAAGTCCTGATCAGTTTTAAGTTGATACCTCTCAACTACCTGGCTGATCTATCCCAGGAAGATTACTGGAATTTGCTCCATCTCTCAGAGTCTGATGGCCTCTGTTGTCAACTACTTCACTGTGATTCAATCTATCCTATCCTACCTCAGAATAAATCATTTCTTTTAAAAATATTCCATATGAAAGACAAACTTCAATAGATGCCGCTTGAACATGGCATGCAGTTGATCACTGTGTTTTACTGTTCATTCAATTGCATCACCTTTCTTTCCATTTGCTGGCCAGATAAAAAAGAGAAATCTTTCCTTTTCCATGTGTAGCTGGTTCTCTGAGGAAAGCCAGTGGGAGTTGGTGCAAAGCAGTTTTAACACTGAGCGGATGAATGCAGAGGAGAAGAGTGATGTGAAGAAAAGTGATGCAAGTCCCATAGGTCCACTGTGAGCAGAAATTGGGTGGGGAGGTTGAGAAGGACCTTTGTCAACACAGTAACAGTACAGAACTCATTGGGACATCCTGGATTGGTATCAGTTGCACAGTGCTGCTTTAATGTCTTCTTTAAACCCAACTATAAATAAATAGACAATAAATTTATACTGGATTCTTTAAGCTCTCTCCAGATATCCCTCCTTTTTGCTGAACAAGTTCTGATAACCTGAAGAAGATAACAAGATGGCATAAGGCACAGGAGATTCTTTAGGTTATAATGGTCCCAGGGTGCATTTGATGCTGAGTTCATCAGCCTCTAGTGCAGAGAGAAGTTTGCACAAAGTGCTCAACAAGACAAAGTCAGAAGTAACAGTGAAGTTTCTTGGAGTATTAATGGGCCCGCTGAGGAACATTACCAAGTAAGCTTCCCAAGGGACTTGTTAGAGAAGATAACTGGAAGCCATGACTACAGGCAGGCAAAGGCACTGGCATGCTAAGAAACCTCTCCTTTGCCTTACGAAGCAGACGGGTCAAGCCCTGATTGCAAGACCAGTGGTAGAGAGATCCTGTCTCTCATGTTGGCACCTGGCATTTCCTGGGGCAATGGGTTGGAGGTCCGTATGATGTTAAATGAAAGACATGGGGACAGAAGATCCCAGGCTCTACATGTGGTGCAAGGACGCTGTGAGGTTCATGTCCCATATGAGACCTATGTTTCATTGCAGGATGTGAGAAGGGATGTGAGAAGGGCCCAGTCTGAACAAGCAGTCAATCCCTGTGAAACTCTGAACTTCAGATCTCTCAGTTCCAGTGCCCTCGTTTGCACATTCTCCCAGAGTTTGAAGTCCTTTATGTTCTGCGGTGCACAATCAGGCACTTGTTCTTGTTATACGTTATGCACTTGGTGCTTAGTACCAACTGGTACCCACTTCTCTGACTTGTCCACATCTCTCTGCAAGTCCTCTCCACCCTCAGTGGAGGCAACAGCACCTCCTCATCTGGTCTCATCAGCAAACTTGCTCAGAACGTCTTCTAGTCCTGCATTCAAGTCATCTGCATAAACATGAAAGGAAAGTGGCCCCAAAATGGAACCCTGGGGACCCCGACAGTGACCATCTACCAGCCTGATGGAAAAAACTGACTATAATCCTTTGGGACTGACCTACTGGCCAACTGCTCACCCACCACATTGTGTTTCTGTCTAGCCATATGCAGAACATTCTGTCCAGAAGGTTGTTGTGAGAAACAGTATCAAAATCTCCACTGAAATCCTCAAGGATTACATCAACTGGCTTCCCTTGGTCAACTAAACGGATAACTGTGTCACAAAATGAGCTTAAATTAAACAGGACCTTTGCCTCACAAACTTGTGTTGGCTGCGACCAATGACAGAATTGTCCTTCAGCTGTTTTTCCATAACTCCCACCATCATTTTCTCCATAATTTTACCAGGCTCTGGACTGACAGGTCCATAATTGCCCATGTCATCTTGCTCTTCCTTACAATGAGACAACATTTGCCAGCTTCCTGTCAGCTGGCATGACCCTAGACTTCTTTAGATGCAATTGAAATGAGAGCCCAGAGCACACTAAGTTTTCATCATTGAAAGAAAGTAGATGTGCCATAGCTTTGCAATGCCTTGAACTCCAGAGTATGCCACAGATGGAGCAGAGGGGAAGATTTGCCTCTTCTGTAGTGAACTCATTCTTTTGGTAAGCAGAATAACACTACCTGATACATGGGGACTGTGTCTCTGCTCTGCTCTGCTCAGCTCACAGGGCAGCGGTCTGGCAGGGTGTTGCTCTCATGTCAATGCAGGTAAACTCACTTTAATCCTTTTTCCTCTGTAAATGCTTCCTCTATTTCTATGCTCAGATACACTTCCACATTCCCTCAACTACACTTTCATATATCATTAACAATTACACTTTCTTATACCATCAAAACAGTTTGTCAAAACGTACAGTTCTTCAGTTCACATAAACTCCCTTAATACAGTCTGTATTCTTCAGTTATAAACACTGTGCCACAGAACCAGCACTGATTGAACCACCTCCCTCACACACTTCCTCGCAAGCAGTACATAGTATTACATAAATGGGTTGACACTCATTGGTCGGGTGGAATGTACACCTCTCCTCAGGACAATCTTACTAATCTACAGAGTACAAACTCCCGTCTTCTTACATACAAGCAGAAAGTACTTATGAGTGGACAGACAACACAGTCTTTCACTTTGTCCGTGTCTGGCCATTTCCCTCACAGGAGGAAGGAAACATGGATCGGGACTCGGCACTCACCCTGCAGCTGTTCTGTGTCTCACTCACACCACACTCACTCTGACATTTAGATCAAAAACCATGGTTTATTCATACTACACAATGCTGACAACGTTTTCTAGCTGGAATCTTAATAACACTCATACTCTGGTCGACCAGTTGCAAACGTTAATGTTGTTCCCAGAGTCGGCTTGACACACGGTACCAAACACTTAAAGCAGATGATAATATTGAACATACAACCTATAACCCCCGTGATTACAACTTGGAGAACCCAGGCTACCATTTGACAGGCTATCCACTATATCCCATACCCGTAGGAGAGACCAACCTAGGTCCCTCCTATTGTCAACTACCTGGGAGAGAGTATTTGTTCTTGTTTCCATTCATATGACATACAGTTCCCTTTCATAGGAACTCACCCAAGGAGTCTTCCTACCCAGCTGGCAACCAAAGCCATGAGCTCACCTCCCTGGGAGCAGCACGTATGGCTGTAAACTGTGTAGGATGTCTCCTCAAGACATATGGGCTCCACTTACCATACACATACCTGGTCCACCTATGGGTGGTCCTTGTCTGTCCCTGCAGTGATCAGGTGAGGAAGGGAGTCCTTCAGAGAAATCTCAGGGTGCGCCAAAAGTGTCTCCCTCTCAGCTGGTCCTGCAGCGAACAGAGCTGGTCCCACCTGGGCCGCCAAATTGACTACAGGAATTGAACTCTATAACCTCTATAACTGATACAGTCTCCCATGACATCCTTATACCAAAGCTGAGGAAGTATGGGATAGGTGATTTGACAGTGAAGTGGGTCGAGAATTGGCTGACTGGCAGAGTGCAGAGTGTTGTCGTTGGCGGTGCAGTGTCTGGCTGAGGGCCTGTAACGAGCGGCATCCCCCAGGGGTCTGTGCTCAGTCCGGTCTTGTTCAACATCTTCATCAATGACCACCCTCAGCAAGTTTGCTGATGACACGAAGTTGGGAGGATTGGCTGACACACCTGAAGGCTGTGCTGCCATTCAGCGAGACCTGGACAGGCTGGAGAGCTGGGCAGTAAGACACCGGATGAGGTTTAACAAAAGCAAGTGTAGAGTCTGTCACCTGGGTAGAAATAATTGCATGCACCAGTACAGGCTGGGGGAAGAGCTGCTGGAGAGGAGCTCTGCTGAGAGGGATCTGGGCGTCCTGGTGGACGACAGATTGACCATGAGCCAGCAGTGTGCCCTTGTAGCCAAAAAAGCCAATGGCATCCTGGGGTGCATTAAAAAGAGCGTGTCCAGCAGGTCGAAGGAGGTGATCCTCCCCCTCTACTCTGCCCTGGTGAGGCCTCATCTGGAATATTGTGTCCAGTTCTGGGCTCCCCAGTACAAAAAAGACAGGGATCTCTTGGAAAGAGTCCAGTGGAGGACCACAAAGATGGTGAAGGTCCTGGAGCATCTCCCCTATGAGGAGAGACTTAGGGAACTGGGTCTGTTTAGCCTTGAGAAAAGAAGGCTGAGAGGGGACCTGATCCAGGTCTATAAATATTTGAGGTGTGGGGGGCAAAGAGGTGAGGCCAGACTCTTTTCAGCAGTGTGTGGAGGAGGGACAATGGGAAACAGACAGAAACTGCACCATAGGAAATTCTGCACTAATGTGTGCAATAACTTCTTTATGGTGAGAGTGACAGAGCACTGGAACAGGCTGCCTAGGGTGGTTGTGGAATCTCCTTCTCTGGAGATATTCAAGACCTGCCTGGATGCTGAGCTGTGCAACGTGGTGTAGGGAACCTGCTTTGGCAGGGGGCTGGACTCAGTGGTCTCTGGAGGTCCCTTCCAACCCCTACAATTCTGTGATTCTGTGAATATCATGGAGTTTTTTGGATGGGGAAAGACTACCCCTTTGAATGACCTTTTGTCAGGGCATGTCCTGGGATTCCTAGGATCCTCAAAATGCAGCACTGCTTCTGTCACTGAAAAATGGGGCCCTGTGTGGGACGGAGGGAGGGTCCATGAGTCCCTGGCCCACCTGACTGAGTATTTCCATGGTCTTAGCAAAGACATACTTACAACTTGAGAATGACAGTTAGCTGTGTTCATGGTGGCATGGCCACTTTTAATGGCCTTGAACTGTCTGAACATAACTGAAGAGGCTCAGGCTGATGCAAATCAGCTATTGAATGATAGTGTTGAAAAATTGGAAAGACAGGTGGCAGTTTTGATGTGAAAAAACCTAATTCAATCATTCTCCTATGGAAGATCAGTAACAACTGTCTGGAGGACCATGGGGGCCCTGTACAAGGGAATCTGTATAAAATGGACTCTGTAAATGAAGGCACTAAAAGGTCAGATTTTGAGGTTCCATTTGGACTAGACCTATTTGAGATCTGACTGATTGTAACCCAAAAATGAAAAAAAAAAAAAAAAAAAAATGCAGGATAGGCTGGTGGGAGTGCCCTGACCAGTGTCCACCCCCCAAACCCTGCTGCCCATAATACAGCAGCTGAACTGATGGATATAGTACAGTGGTTTAGACAGAAACCAAGAGAGCATGCCAGCATAGCTGCTCTGGTTATGGGACATGGAGGCAGAAAGTGCTATGGTGAATGGACTGGAAATTTCAAAACTGACATCCATTACTACTAACCCTGCCCTCAGGCAAAGACTTTATGCTCTTGTCTGGAGGGCTTATCGCAATAAAGATTGGCGGATTTGCTGCGTAGACCGGTCAGAACTCAGATCTGCGTTGTGCTTCCTGCGGCACCAAACGCCCAACAGTGGCAGTTCCGCTTATTGGCCAGCAGGTGGCAGCAGAGACCACGGAAAGAACGTTGCGGGACAAACCCTGGGGATCCGTTCTTTTGATTATAGGGGAAGAACACAAAGATGGAAGAGGAGGGAAGGGGGAAAAAAAAAAGAAAAAAAAAAAATCAAACCACAGCAAACAAATAAAAACTTCTCCAAACGTAGCAAACGTGAATGTCTGTCAATAAATTAATGAGTAATTAAATTGATATCCCTTTCCCGCCCCCCCCCCCCCCCCCCCCCCCCCCCAACTTCTGAGATGAAAAAAAACCACTTCTTTTAGAAGAAAACAGAGTAGTAACAACTTCTGTACCTACATTCACCACTCTGAGATCCTGTCTGGGTCTCCCAAGGCTTGTAAATAACCACTGGGTCGGTTCTGATGTCGCGTGATTTGTTGTCAGTTCTCTCATGGTTCTCCGGTCAGTTCTCCGGTGCCAGGATCTGCCACAGGGCATTCTGACCACGGGCATCATGTTTCTACGCTGCCGCCTGCATTTAACAGGCAATGGGACTGCCCAGCATGTGCAAGGCAGCACCTCTTTCACACCACCAGAATGTTTAAGGCTGTTGGGATTGTTGTTAGCGTCCCATTAACACTGAGGCTAGAGATACCCTTAGGATTGACATTACTATTAGCATTACTTTGATGGTGCCCTATCTGGGTCATTTCCAGGGGATGTCAGGAGTAAGGCACAGTGTCAGGAGAAAAAGAACAGACTCTGTTACTTTATAAACGTGATAATAGAGAGAGTTCATTGGAAAAAATACAACTCTTAAATAATGCAAAGCATGCTTCTGATTGGATGCAGGCATCATCTGGGCTCTGATTAATATTACTCTTAAGGTAAAGATTATTGTTACCATAATGATTTTTTTTTTTTGGATTATGATCAGGGTTAAGGTTCCTTTTGCTACAAACTTCTAGCATCATTTTTGTTGTTGCATTTGGAGTTAGGGACGATTTTAGAATCAGGGTAAGGGTTAGGATTAGAGTTACATTGCTGGTTAATGCTGTTATCTTTACAGCTCCTGTGAGGGTTGGGGTCTGGGTCAGGTGTTTAAAAATGAAATGAAAAAAGAATTAAAAAAATATATTGAAAGCTTCAGATTTCCTTAATCTTTGTGGGAATCATATAATGTGCAACTCAGATCTACCTCTTCGTGCAGTGACTGCCTGTAAATTTGCTGGAGCCTAATATAATATGGCCTTGTGCTTTCCACTAACTCACCTTCATTTCATTTTCATTACATTTGCTTGGTAGTCAGATTTTGGTGTGTGGATATTTTAAAACAATCTAACTGACATTAGCAAAAAATTAAAAATAAAATTAAAAAAAAATGCACAACAGCATCGTATCAATTTTTATAGATAAGATAAAGAAGAGCAGTTTCCCTTAGTTTTCTGTGCCTCTTTACTTTCTTACCCTCTCCCCTTGTGTGAGAAACTCTCAAAGTCAAAGATTTCTAGTTAGGCAAAGATGGCAGCGATAGCAGCAGTGCTTATTCATTATTGCAATACTGCGCGCACATCCCCTATTGGCAAGGGAGAAACTGCACACCAGTCAGTGAAATCAATTCTGTTCTGTGCCCTAAACCCACTGCAGGTGATGCTCTCATGGCTCTCATTGGTTGAGCATCTCAGGCTCACAGACTCCTCGAGACTGTGGCTAGGATTCATTTCCATAGAAGGTCAATTCCCAACCTCTTGTTTTTAGGTCTGCCTTGTACTTTTCTGCGGACAGAGAAGGGCAATGTTTCCAAAAGTCAGTACATTCATTCTGTCCTGTGCTGGGCTCTACCCACCCTGTATTTATCTTGTGCTTGTCTCAATTCTCCCCATGTCAGAATGCCCCCAGTCTGAACTTAATTCTGTTCAGCAACTTTCTTGGTGGAAAAACTACTTATACAGCTGTTTTACAAGAGGGTTATACATTCAGTTAGGGCCTACACTATGTACTGAAAATACTGGAAACTTCCACTGCAAAAACACAATCTACCTCTCCCATCTGTGCAGCCTTGCAGACCCAGAGCATGCCAGGTTATTTCTGCTTTCATAGCATTTGCATGCTGTAGGGTGAGCACAAGGTTCTGCTGCTTGATTCTTCTGCAAGAGCTGCCTACCGGCAAATGGTTGCAGGGATGGAGGATGTGACAGAAAGCATTTGTCTCCACAAGAGCAGAGTTACATTCAGTGCAGAGTGTGAGAGTCAGGTTGGTGTGGAAAAGCACTGACACGCTGGGGATGATGCAGTGCTCACATGTCTAACACTCACAGACATTACTGTCAGAAGGATGGTGCTGTGTTGTGCTTCTACCTTTGGCAGCCCCTGGAGAAATGCTATGGCACACAGAACACCTTTGTATTGCACTGATTGCTGCCATGCAGCATGGATTTAACACACCAAATCCAGAGGAGCATGACTGCATCTAACTGCCCTGAGAAAAACTACTGTAGCTGAAGAGATGAGGAGGCAGCTGCTCATCTGCAGAACAAGCAGTACTGCCAGACATTGGGCCAGGTGAGCACCTCCTGCTGCAGCGTGATGATGACAGGGCTGGAGATGATCTGCAAAGCCAGCTTAAAAGTGGGAGACGTGAGTCAACATGGCAGGAGGACAGAGGTGTTAGGGAGCAGCCAAGGCATCAAAGAGTATCAAAAGGCTTTGAAAAGTATCACAAAGTGACAGCCAGGAAGACTGGGATATATCATGAGCAGCAACCTGGATGCTAGAGATTATTTGCTCCCATACAAAATGGTAGAGATCTTGCTGCAGACATCCCAAAGCCAGGCAAAATGGGAACCCAGAGCTCTGCCTGCACGAACCCCACAGCCATAGCATTGCAAGCTGAGCTGCCTTGCTGTTTGTTGCATTCATCCCAATCCCTGTGATTGAAGACTCAGAATGCAGTCGAGGCGATGACTGAGCATGAGAGTGACTTTATTCAATAAAAGACAGGAGGGCTTGAGAGGTCAAGGGTGAAGATGGGACTCCTCTTGTCAAGATGAGAGTGGCTCAGAGCTGGTGCTGCTGCCTGGTGCCTGGGACTGGCAGCCTGACTCTAAGTCCCCATCTAAGATGCTCAGCTTCACCTCACTGATGCTGCCCTGCTCCTGCATGGTGGTGCTGCTGCTGGGACACTCAGGCTGTGCTTGGGATGGGCAGCACTGCAAAGGCGCTGGGTCACAATCCAGGCAGGTGACTGCTGTGTCTGGCAGGCTCAGGTCAGGAGCTTCAGCAGAGCCAGGAGATATGAGAGCATGAACGTGGATGAGCCCCTTGTGTCCATCACTGTTACCATGTGGAAGGCTGTCATCCGAATTGCAGCGATTCATGCTTAATAAGAACTCTCCATTGATGGAAAGACACTGCTTGGTTTGGATCTTTGGGGTTGACAAGGGCTCGAATCACCTAGGAAGGCATAGAAACACAAGGGTTAGTTTCAAACATTTGCAAGTTGAATCATGAAAGGTTGTTGATACTTGGTAATAGAGTGGCGGCAGGAAGAAGCAAGTAGGCTTGAAGCAGCATAGCCACTGTCTTGAAAGTGATCCTCATTCAGGTCCAGCTCGTGTGTTGTTTCACTGTAATCTGCTTCTTTGGGTCTACCTAGTGGGCAGCAACACTCGAGCTGTTACTGATATCATTGAAAAGAACTGGAGACAATTGTTCTATTCCTAAGAGCTTCAAGGTGCCTAGAAGCACAAATAGAAACCAGCAGTATTTCATCACTTCACCAAAAGGAAGGTCAAACACCTGAGCTGTGAAGAGCAGTTACAGAACCTATGCATAAGATCACACCAGACATACTTTGTTCTAACAACAGTTATGGCACATAGTCCATTTCCTTCAATATTCCCAAAATGAAATGATGTGGAGCATTACAGGGAAAGAAACACTGCACACAGACACTATGACCCTGATTAGACTCAAGCAGCAGACTTAAAACAAGTCAGAGTTTTTGATTCCAGGATATTTCAGGACCTATCGTGTGAAATTCAGTTACACAACAGTGCCTAGGTGCCTGCGTTTCAAGCAACTTTCAGATCACAGCCATGTAAAATAAAAACAAATTCAGTGCAGAAATAGCAAGCCTGTTCCTTAATACTCATGAGATTATCCATTTTTTACTGCATTCTGACTAAGTTCTAAAACTTGCTCATCCCAGTTCACTTCAACAAGTTCCACCAGTTCAAGCAATGCAGTTCTGAGATCCGGTGTATGTTAGGCAGATAGAATTGAACAGTGCAGAAATAATCTCTGACAGCTTTAAGAGCTCTGTTCTGCTTACAAACTCTCAGTCCAAAACTATTCACAGTTTTAAGGAAATGAACACCTGAAGCAGTTGGATCATCTGCCATTTGCCGCATTCTGCTTCTTGGCATCATGATTAGCACAAAGGGTTTTCTGCTGTCCTGCAGAGATGGACAAAGTCCTGCTTACAAATGGACCAGGTTTCAGTGTACAGCAGAGTTTGTACCAGACTAACAAGCCACGTCATTCAATTCATGTGCTCAGGTTGTTATGCACTCCGAAAGGAAACAGAACTAACTGTTGGATTCTGAAGGCAATCTGTGGGGTCCTACATTACCTCCTGATTCTGGAAGAGGAAATTCTAATAGCAAATGCAGAACTTTGATCTTTGTAGACATGAGAAGAGCTGGCATTTAGGAACATTCATTTCAGGGAAATCAAATGATGTGTCTATATTTTTACTACAGATAGTATAGGGAGCAGCCAGTTGAAGAACCAGATACAAAAAAATCCAGCCCATTGGCAGGAAAATACTTCTCCTTAAATTCTGTATGCTATCATGGTACAGAATTAGGCTACAGTGCCACATAGGCCAACCAAGCGTAGAACCAAATCCACAAAATACTGGTAGACAAAGCAGCAAAAACAGGGACAATATTCAGCAGACAGGCCTTTCTACCCACAGCTCAGCATGTTCTGCCATCCGAAAAGCAAGGCCTCTTGTCAAGCTCAGCTATTTCCCTTCTCAGTGTATTCTAGCACCACTGATACCCACTGGTATCCTCCTGTAGAGTGCCATCATATTGTCATCATCCAAAGGAAAAACCCACACAGCAGAGCATACAGCAGTACACCCATGCTCCAAATATCCGCCTGAAAAACAAAAAGACAAGCTTACAAACCTGAAGCACCTCAAATGGCTTCCTGACAGACTGGATTGTCTGCCCTTGCCAAAGCCCACATATAGCCCATGAAAAGCTGGCTCTTTCCCTCAGGAAATAAAACCTTATCGTCCCAGAGAAAGCATATAACCCTCATTCAATTGCCCTTTCACTCAGCTTAGAGCACTACTAAAACCAGCATCTTCACCTTAGCTCATCACACTGCTGCAGTTCCTTTTACAAGGATTTCACTGGCAAAAATGAAATCAAAGCCGTCACAAGGGATTTAGCACAGTTACGTGTTACTGGCTACGAGAGCTGTCAGCACAGTCACCTGTCTGGCTTTGCTGCTGTTCGGTTCTCTTTATGTAGAGGCACAACAAGGTTCAGACACAGTGCAGTTCTCACTTTGACTGTAAAGAAAAAGGAGGCTTGAAAAGCAGCGTGTGGAAAACAAAGAAACAAGAATTAGAACAACAGTGGGGCCATGGCACTTGTAGGAATTGCTCCGCCTTTAACAGCGATTCAAGAAGTACGAGGGCATCCCAAACCAGACCAGTTTGGACAGATTAACAACTGCAAGTAGTGGGTTCCAAAATTCCAGACATGAAATCAAAGCTGGAAAAACTCTTCACATTTTCATCTCTCAATTTTTAGTTCATTGTGCATTACAACGGAAACAATTCTTCACATACAACTTGGAAGCTAAAGACAAGTCTGACAAAACAGACTGCACAGAAATGATGGATAATTAACAGAGCAAATTGCTCTTTCAAACACTTAGTAATAGAAAGAGATCTCTGAAGTTGCTGTTCTGTAGAGCCCCAAAGCAGTCGCTTGAGGCAGTTCAGGATTAGCCTGAGACAAACCAGCCAGCTGTGTGAACTGAGACCAATTGCACTTTTCTAGTCTGTGGCCACTGACAGCTTCTGAGAGCTACCAAGCGATGCAACCTAGCAGAATTCAGAAGGGAAACCAAGAGAGCCTACCTGAGCTCCACTGCCTTTAAATGCTCTGTGGAGAGGGAAGGGAAAGAGGGGAAAACAAACACCGCTCTACATCCCTCTGAGCCAATAGACACTTTGCCCTGGATTAGCACTGGTGCTGCATAAGCTGGGCTTCCACAGCATGTGTTCAGGAGGTAATCAAGGCCTGCCTGGAATAACACAAAAAATAGAGAGAAACGTTTGCTTTAACAGAGTTTATGTCTTCTGGTCATAACACTTGAGAAGCCTCAGAGGCTTCTTCTCCTGTGCATATTTTCATTCACCTTAGAGTTTGCTTTCATTCAATGTGACCTCTCTAGGCAAATATTGTCTAAGACCATGAGCATCACATAAATGTGCAGATCTCAAGCTGCTCACTTATCTAGTACCCTTCGCATGATGCTTTATTTTCCTCAGCTGATCATCTAGATTGTGTCTGTTGATTGTGCAACAACAGCCTGTTGATCTCGATTACCTGTGAGAGGCTCTAACTTTGGCCAGGAAAAATCATTTGAGGATAAGTAATTATCTGGGACTCAGTAAGTCTTCCCATGCTTTCATAACAGCAGAGATACACACACACACAAACTCGTGGAACCCCACTGCTTTGCACAATCCTGTGCACACTCACGTGTGTCATGCACTGATTTCCCAGCCAGTCCTCATAGGGTCTCTTACTTAGGACGGGAGTGTAGGGGAGCAGCCAGAAGCTGTTTGCATTCCCTGCTGTCTGCTGGGCAGCTTTGCTGGAGATGCTTGGGTTGCTTTGTTTTTCCTTGGGAGGTGGGAAGGAGCTTTGGGTTGGAGGCACATCCCGTGCCAGAGCATCCCAATGGCACGTGTGGGGCACTGATCTGCAGCAGATGAAGGGGAGGAGGTCCCAGCACAGCTCTGCACCATGCTCTGCCACACTGGGCAGCTTGTTCCTGGCTCAGCAGCGTCATCAGACAAGAAGCAGGGAAGGAAATCAAGGATGGGGGGTACCATCAAACGCAGTTAGTGCATGCCTGTGCAAGACAAACAGACCCAGAGCTTGCAGGTTGTTCCTGCTTTTGTAGCATTTGTGTGCTGTAGCTGAGCAAAAGGTTCTGCTGCTTGAATCTTCTTCTGCAAGAGCCACCTACCGGTAAATGTCTGCGGGGATGTAGTCGGTGTGCACGTCTGAAGCCATTTGAGAACCTAGTAGTTCTTGCTGCAGGACCCCTGTCTTCTGTTAAAAGCTGAACGGTCCCCAGAGCACCTGTTTCCATCAGCTACCACCATCCAAAGCAGCCAGCCTTCTTACAGTCACCTGGCCCAAACATCCCTTTTGCTCTACACTTGATTCCTGCAAGAGATGGGAGCTCGGCACGCACACCATCCTTCCAACACCCCATCCCTGCAGCAAGGGATCACAGCGCTGGCACAGCTGAAACAAAAAGGGTGTGCGAGTTTCCTGTTAGCACTCAGTGTGAACCAATCTACCACTGAGCAACACCGTGAGTCCCCACTCACCTCAGCACAGGTCAACCTGTAACCCCAACCTTCCCCTATCCATGTGCACACGCACACCCATTCACCACCCTGCCTGCTTTGCACACCCCCATGCACACTCTGCATCGTGTGCCCTCCTTTGCATTCACAGACGTGTGCAAACCATCCCTGGGAACACCTACGTGCCTACACCTTCCACAAACACCCCTTTGTGTGCACCTGTGTGCAACCCAACTCCTCAGCACACGCACGCGTTTGTGCCACCCTGTCCATGCACTCACCACGTGCCCTCCAGCAACCAAGGATTGCAGAGATGCTCCAGACTGTGCCAGAGATGGAATCTCAGAGTGCTGGGACATTATTGATCACTAAGGAAAACACTTGGAAGCATATTCAATCTGCAGAAGCTGTAATTACTGGGCACAGTTAGCTTTCCTATGGCTCAGCTGGAGGAGGCGGGTGCTCTCAGACATCTGAGACACTCGCACAATGTTGGGATCATTCTGATGGAAACTATGTCTTCAGATATCATGGTTAAAACCATCCAAGATGATCATGCAGAGCCTTAGCTCTTGAGCAGCACTTCCTCCCCACCCTTCACTACTCCAAGCAGCTCCAACAAACTTCTCAGAAGAAATCCAGGCCAGCACAGACCTGGCAGACCAGAACCAAGTGCAGCTTGTGGGACGGCAGTGCCCACTCCTTGCTTCCACCCTGCTCCAGCAGGTTAAGGAGTCTGAGCCTCACTGGCCTTTGACAACTCAAGACTTTCAGCACCTCATGCCAACATTTCTCACTAAGATACACCTAAGGCATTGAATTCTCTTCTCACTACCTCCTCCCAGTCCTCCCCTAGGAACAGAAACAATTCAGATTCTACAGCAAACTACAGCATCTGCACTGCAAGAGCACACTGAACCACCTGCAACAATGAAACATGGTTTTGGAGAGTGGGTATGAAAACACACCTTTAGACAGCTGTCTCCCTGTAGCCAAAAGGAAACCAAGAAGGAAAAGTCCAGCCTGAAACATGCCCATGCTACTAGCCCAGGTTTTTCACAGTCAATGCAGAATCCATCCTGTTCTTGAGGTAACAAACGACCAGTGAGTCTCCCGTTGCTCCACCCCTTCTCCTTCAAAGCCTGAAAAAGAAAGAATAAACAAGCAGAAGAAACCCAGACGTACCTTTCCACACACAGAGCAGAAAGTGGAACAGCAGTTGTCTCCTTCCTGAGACATGGTGGGGAGCATCCCAGAGGAAGCCCAAGTTCTTTGCTTCTCTCCACAGGGACTTCAAGCACTCTTGGCAAGAGCTGCTTTGGTTCTTTCTTCAATTGCTTCCATCACCAGAATCTCCTTTGGAAAAGGAACCCGAATGAAAGAATCAGCAAATGAAAAAGAATGAGCAATAGCCACTTTACCAGCTTTCTTCTGACACTCAATTTAGACTCTTGACTCGGGCAAGGTCTTAAAATCAACTGGTTACAAGAACTGTCCCAAAATATATCCAGCTTCTGTACAGCTGCCATTCTTTCTGACAGCGAGTGTAATCACAGAATCATAGAATGGCCCGGGTTGGAAGGGACCTCAAGGATCATGAAGATCAATCACCTCCCTGTCCCTGCTGGCCATCCCCTCTTCTGATGGAGCCCAGGGGACCATTTGCTCTCTGAGCTGCAAGAGCACGCTGATGGCTCACGTTCTGTTTTTCATCCACCAGGACCCCCAGGTCCTTCTCTGCGGGGCTTCTCTTAAGGACTGCTCCTCCCAGTCTGTAGAAATGCCTGGGATTCCTCCAGCCCAAGTGCAAAACCTTGCACTTTGCTGTGTTCAACCTCATTAGATTCACGTAGGCCAACCTCTCGGTTGAGCTCCCTCTGAATGGCATCCCTTCCTTCCACTGCGTCAGCCGCACCACTCAGCAAACAGCAGAGGGTGCACTCCATTGCATCATTGGTGTCTCTGATAACCATGTAAAAAAGCACTGGTCCCAAGACAGACTCCTGGATGACACCACTTGTTATCGGCCTCCACCTGGACATAGAACCATGAATCACCACCCTCTGTCTGTGGCCTTTCAACCAATCCCTTATCCACCAGGTGGTCCACCTGTCAAATCCACATCCCTCCAGTTTAGAGATAAGGATGTGGTGGAGGGCAATGTCAAAGATCTTGCTCAAGTCCAGGTCAATGACATCTGTTACCTTCCTTTTGTCCACAAATGCCGTCACTCCATCATAGAAGGCCACCAGACTGGTTAGGCATGGCCTTCCCCTGCTAAAGCCACGCTGCCTGTCTTGGATCACATGCTCATTTCTTATGTGATCAAGCATGTCTTTGAGGCAGATCTGTTCTTCACCATCTACATCAGTTACACATTTGAATCAAATAATTGGTGTTCCTGTCACCAAGAAAACCTCTTTGTCTTCTACTCCTGCTGCACTTCTGTGCTTTCATCAGAAGCAAAGGAAGAGACCACCTCCTAGATCCAAATTTTAAGAAACCAACACCCAATAGGTGTCATCTGAAGTAAAATAGCAGAGAAATTAAGATGACTCTTCTGCATCCAGCTTGGATCACTCCCTCACTCAGGCACACCACCATCAGATCAAGGAGATGCTGCCTTCAGCTTAGAGACTGTATGGGAAATCACAGCTTGAACCTCTGATTAATCAGCTGAGGCAAGTATTGGGTCATCTGCGGGAGCACAGGTGAGAGTAATCTAGCTGTGCTCCCAGAAGGGGTGGACCTCGACTCAACCTCCTCTGAGACCTCATTTAAAGGCTGACCACCACTGAGACAGCATGTCTTAGAGATTGCTCCCTAGTTGAGGCTGCCTCAGCTTTCTAGTCAAGGTATCGATATTGGTGAGTTTCCCTTTGCTAATAACCTTAGGCTATTTACCACCATCTTGGTTAATATCTTTTTATTAACCACCCTTACAGAGACCATAAGGGTTTGGGCTTCCAAACTCTCAGCAAGCATTTGGATCAGCCAGCTTCCTGCCGAGGAGCCCCCTGCATCACTGCTGCCTATTCTGGTACCAGACCCGCAGATGCTTCAGAGCTCATTAGCATGGACTTCCTTCCTCCCCTCAGCAGCTGCTCCTGCACTCACCTTCATTCCTACTCAGATACCGGCCGCTTCCAGCACCAGCTGACCTGCAAGACACAGAAAGGAAAGGTGGGAGTCATGCAAACGCACAAGCCCAAGGCTGTGTCACCACCACACATGGCAGCCTCGGGAAGTCAGCTGAAACTACAGCCTTTGTCAGAATGGAAACAGGCACCGTCAATTAAGTGTGACCTCTGAACTCATTGCCACCATCAGAAATAGGCACTGAAATCGCTCACTTCACTGCAGCTGGTTAACTCCAAATTCTTTTGCTTTTGGGAAAATGCGGACACGGAATTGAAGGACACCAGAAAAACGACATCTACTTCATTGTAGGTGGTTAAGCTTGGAAGCAGGACTTGAGCAAGAAATGCTTCTCAGCTCCTTGAAAGGCACTAATCCTGACCTCTGCCACAGGTGGCTGAGTGACACAAAAGTTGAGCTGCCCATTCAGAAGCACATGGAGCAGGCCATGGAGCGGTTACATACCAACACATGAACAGGCACTTTCCCATTGGAAGGGAAATCCCTTCTCCCTGCCATGCCATGCCCACACCGCTCCTCAGGGCTGCACTGACAGCACAGACAGAATTGAAACATCTTTTGTCATCATTGTGGCTTTTCACAGACCCAGACAATGAGATACTGGGTTGCTGTGTGGGTTCCCAGGCGGCACTGCCATTTCCAAGCCATTGCTTCCTAGGGGCACAGAAAGGAAAACGCCTGAACAAAATTTCACCCAGAGATTGCTATTTTACCATTCTTCCATGCAAAACAGGAGGACAGTACAGCGGATTTGTGCAGCTGCATCAACACCCTGGGTGCTAAAGGAATGCAAAGACAGAAATATCAAAACTACAAGGAGGGAAGCTATGTTTAGTAATATCTTTTCTCATTTACAACAGGCAGTTGGCACTACTAAAGGAAAATCCCAGGCCTCAGGTTCTGACAGTGCGACAATCTGGCACGGACTCAGATGTGAGTGATCCAAATGGTTTATTCCAGGTTCTAATACCACTTCTGTGAATTCACACGTTTTCTCTCTTAACTTTCCCACAGCCTTCACATGTCCACAGAACATCCCACAAACTCTCCTTTACGGCGCACGTAGGCACTCATCCCACCAGAGCCATCAGTCATTCCTAGCCATGTGCTTCTCCTCCAGTCACGGACAGTATCACACGGCCATAATGCATCTTAAATGACTTAGTTTTTCTGTTCTTTCTGGAGGTGTCCTTGGTTCCTAGCCTTACCTTCTCATGCCGTTCATCTTCCTCTGCAGCTCCTGCTCTGAAGAGTCTTCTTATGTTCCCACATGACAGGAAGAAAATGAAGACACAACCCCTGCCACCAAGGTCAGCTCTGCAGCACACGTTACCTGAGGAGCACTTGGCTACTCATGCAAACTGCACAGTGCCAGGAAGATTGTTACATGTTGCACTTCTTCTTCTCCTGGCTCAGAAATTAAATTTTCTACCTAGAAAATGGAAAACAAACAAACAAGCAAACAAAAAACAACAACAACAAAAAACACCTCACCTGACATAAAGGAGACATGATTGTTACTATGGAATTCCGGAGGGCAAGGTATTTGCCCTCTCTATGAAGAAGCTGACTGCAAAGGACTAAGAACAGCCACGATCACGTTGAGAACTTGCGGGTAAAATTCGGGACTGAACCAATAATGGGCTTCTGGAGGTGAGGGTCTGCTCCAGGCCGCCTGGTCAAGGGAGCCTGTTGATGGGCCCTGCTTACTGCAGCTACCAGAAGCACCGCGCTCACTGACTCTCAACTTGCTGGGGGATTCCAGTCAGGCTGGGAAATCAGCATGGCTGGCTGCAAGCTGTCTGAGAGACTGCTGGACTGCACTGGGAATAACTTTGTGGGCCAAGCATTAAGCACACCAAGCAGAAGGGAAGGTATTGGACAGACCGACCAGAGGTCAAGCGTTGCTGGACCTGCTGCTCACCAACGCTGAGGAGATCATCAAAGGCGTCAAGGTTGGAGGCTGCCTGGGCTCCAGCGATCATGCCCTGGTTGAGTTTGTGATCTCAAGCGATGTGGGCCTGGCAAAGAGCAGGACCAGGATGCTCAACTTTAGAAGAGCAGACTTCAAGCTACTCAATGGAATGCTGGCCAAGATCCCCTGGCGCGCTGCCCTCAAAGATAAGGACGTTGAGGAGAGCTGGCTACTGTTCAAGGATGCCCTCCTGGCAGCACAAGAGGTCTCCATTCCCCTGATTAAGAAAGTGGGCAGGAGAGGTAGAAAACCGGCATGGCTCAGCAAGGACCTGCTAAGAGAACTGAGGGTGAAGAAAGGGGTGTACAAGCTCTGGAAACAAGGCTGTGTCACCCGAGAAGAATACAGGGATGCCGTCCGAACTTGCAGATGTGGGATCAGGAAAGCCAAGGCTCAGGCAGAACTGAACTTGGCGAGGGATGTGAAAAACAACAAGAAAACCTTCTACAGGTACATTGGCCAGAAGAGACAGGCCAAAATGGGCGTGCCTACTCTGGTAAATTTAAAAGGAGAAATGGCTTCAACAGATGAAGAGAAAGCTGAGGTGCTGAATGAGTTCTTCACCTCGGTCTTCACTGGTGGCCAGGATTCTAGTCTTTTTCACGTCCCTAAGTCTTGCACCCCCATACCTCCATGTGGGGACCAAGGAGGTAAATCCCTCCCCACTGTAAGGGTAGAGCAAGTCCGAGAGTGCCTCCTTAGACTGAATGAGTATAAGTCTATGGGGCCAGATGGCGTGCATCCCAGGGTCCTGAAGGAGCTGGCTGAGGTGGTTGCTGAGCCGCTCTCCATCATATTTGAGAAGTCGTGGCTGTCAGGTGAGGTCCCGGATGATTGGAGGAAGGGTCACGTCACTCCCATTTACAAGAAGGGGAGCAGGGACGACCCGGGTAACTACAGGCCGGTGAGTCTCACCTCTGTGCCTGGGAAGATTATGGAACAGATCCTCCTGGACAACATGCTTGATCGCACAAAGAACAAGCATGTGATCCGAGACAGCCAGCATGGCTTCACCAGGGGAAGGTCATGCTTAACTAATCTTGTGGCCTTCTATGATGGAGTGACGGCGTTGGTGGATGAAGGGAAGGCGACCGATGTCATTTACCTGGACCTGAGCAAGGCCTTTGACATGGTCCCCCATCACATCCTCATCTCCAAATTGGAGGGAGGTGGATTTGATGGGTGGACAACTAGATGGATAAGCAATTGGTTGAAAGGCCGCAGACAGAGGGTGGTGGTCAATGGCTCTATGTCCAGGTGGAGGCCGGTAACGAGCGGCGTCCCTCAAGGGTCTGTCTTGGGACCGGTGCTCTTTAACATCTTTATTAATGACATCGATGAGGGAATGGAGTGCACCCTCAGCAAGTTTGCTGATGACACCAAGCTGAGTGGTGCAGTCGATACGGTGGAGGGAACAGATGCCATTCAGAGGGACCTTGACAGGCTGGAAAGCTGGGCTCGGGTGAACCTAATGAGGTTCAACACGGCAAAGTGCAAGGTTTTGCACTTGGGCCGGAAGAACCCCAGGCACCTGTACAGGCTGGGAGGAGTTGTCCTTGAGAGCAGCTCGGCTGAAAAAGACCTAGGGGTCCTGATAGATGAGAAACTTAACATGAGCCAGCAGTGCGCTCTGGCAGCCCGGAAAGCAAATGGGATCCTGGGCTCCATCAGGAGAGGGGTGGTCAGCAGGGATAGGGAGGTAATCGTCCCTCTCTACTCTGCTCTTGTGAGGCCCCATCTGGAGTACTGTGTCCAGGTGTGGAGCCCTCAGTACAAAAAAGATATGGAAATTTTGGAAAGGGTCCAGAGGAGGGCCACAAAGATGATCAGGGGGCTGGAGCACCTCCCCTATGAGGACAGGCTGAGGGAGTTGGGTTTGTTCAGCCTGGAGAAGAGAAGGTTGCGAGGTGACCTCATTGCAGCCTTTCAATACCTGAAGGGAACTTACTCCCAGGAGGGGAGTAAACTCTTCGAAAGGGCTGATAATAGCAGGACTAGGGGAAATGGTTTTAAGTTGAAGGAGGGAAGATTTAGGTTGGATGTTAGGGGAAAGTTCTTTACTAGAAGGGTGGTTAGGTCCTGGAACAGGCTGCCCAGTGAGGTTGTGGATGCCCCGTCCTTGGAAGTGTTCAAGACCAGGTTGGACAGGGCCCTGGGCAACCTGATCTAGTAAATGTGTATGTTTGGTGGCCCTGCTAGGCAGGGGGGTTGGAACTACATGATCCTTGAGGTCCCTTCTAACCCGGGTAATTCTGTGATTCTGTGATTCTGTGAAGGGAAGCATTACTGGACATGCTGCACAGCAGGGGTTAAGACTGGAGGTGGTCAGGGCTGTAGTGACCATGCCCTCCTAGAGTTCCTCATCTCAAGGAATGCGGGCCTGGCAAAAAGCAAAGTCAGGACCCTGAGCTTCAGGAGAGTCAGCTGCAGGCTGTTCAAAGAATTCTTGGACGAGAGACACTGGAAAACTGTTCTTAGGGGCAAAGGGTTCAAACATCCCTTTGTGTGCACCTGTGTGCAGCCCAACTCCTCAGCACAGCCCTGTGCAAGCACACATTTGTGCCACCGCATCCACGCACTATGTGCTCACACACACTCACACAACCACATCCCTTAGTGCAGCCCTGTGCGCACACACACTCACACATGTGTAACCCCTTCCTTTCACTCCCAAAGTGCACGCACACACCGGTACCACAATGTCCTTGTGCAGCTCCAACACTCTGCACACCCCTGTGCACGTACATATATGTGCATGCTCGTCCTTGCACACATACCCACAGACCTACACACACCTGAGCAACACCACTGGTTTGTACACTCATGGACACAAATGTGTGTACAACACCATCCATGCACAAATACACACACACACGGATCCCCACTGCTTTGCACAATGCTGTGCACACTCATGTGTGTCATGCACTGATTTCCCATCCAGTCCTCGAGGGATCACTTACTTAGGACAGGAGTGCAGGGGAGCAGCCAGAAGCTGTTTGCATTCCCTGCTGTCTGCTGGGCAGCTTTGCTGGAGATGCTTGAGTTGCTTTGCTTTTCCTTGGGAGGTGGGAAGGAGCTTTGAATTTGAGGCACATCCCGTGCCAGAGCATCCCGATGGCACAAGGGGGATCAGGGCCCCTCTATTGGTTACCTCGGTGGCTTGCAGCAACTGGAACTTTTTGCCTATTGAGAAAGCTAAAAAGTGTGAGTTCCTCCTGACCCATATCAACAAAAATCTCAACCATAAAAAAGAGACGTCTTCGTATTCAAGCAAATGACAACAGTAAGACCATGCATGTTGTTTTGTTGTATTTCCTCTGTAATCATGGGGAGGATATGAAGAAGTGGTATAATTCATCCACTTCTGCACTTCAGGCACAAGTTCCTTAGAATTGGAAGAGACCCTTAAAGGCCATCTAGCCCAGCTCCCCTGCAATAAAAAGGGACATTCACAGCTAGATCAGGTTGCTCACAGCCTGGTCATTAGTCATCCCAGAGGCAAAACACATACTGAATGATCTCTCCTTCAGTCATAAATCCTTGGAGACAACAGCATTGACACTGCATGTTACTGAAGCAGTAAAAGAAATTGCTCCTGTAACTCTCCTTGTGTTAAGTAAAATGATGATAAAAAGCAATTGAATGCTTTGGCAGGACACCAAAACCATCCTCCTTCCTTGATATCTGCTGCAATGGAACCTTCCACTGGAAGAAAGCCTCTGATGACTTGTCACCCCAGAGAGGTCAGCTTTAGAAGCAGGACTGCTGCACAATAGAATGAACTGGAGCTCCTTAGCATCTCTTACATCCAGGAGGGGTGTGATCAGACCCACCTATCACCTTCAGGTGCGCTTTCTGACACCTTGTCTGACTTCACTGTCACTGTGCCAGCATCCTCAGGCTTAACCTGCTTCATTGTCAGTGTGCAGCAATTGCCAACGTTCTTGATGTCATTGTAATTGTTGGTGTAAAGGAGGTTGCCATTCAGGAACCATTCCACGTCCTCGTCATTATGGGACAGCTCGCAGGAGAAGACAGCAGAGCTCTCTTCTTCAATTTCTACATCCTGCAGGTGCTTCGTTGAACTGTTACCACTGTTACTATAAATCATACTGGGATGTGGTAGAATGGTTGGACTAGATGATCTTTGTGTAATCATCTATGTGAAGATAATACATGTATAAAGTTAGCAGGAGAGAACGGCAGAAGTCAACCTCAAGAAGAGAAATCTGAGGTGAAATAGGACATGGAAGAGGCCACCCTCCCTGCTCATACCTTCAGCTGTCAGCGTGGCCTCAGTCTCTGCAATTCCTGCCTTGCACTTGTACACACCAGCATCATCGGGCTTCAGCTTCAGAATTCTGAGCTCTACTGAATGCTTATCCCTCTTGATCTTGTACTTCTCAGAGGGCTCGATGGGTGTGCGGCCCTTGAACCATTTCACAACCTTTGGAGAAGGCCTGAAGTCACAGGACAGGATGACAGAATGACGTTCCAAAGCTGTCTTGTCCTCCAACTTCCTGGTGATTTCTATATGGTAATCTGCAAAGCAGGGGTGGAAGAGAAGAAAGGATGAGGACAATTGGAAGAAGAGGAAAGTCTCTTGCGTGTATTCCATTCCAATTAATGTCAAGTTCACAATGGTTCTTTGAACGACTCTAAAGATAAAACAAACGATTGTCTATAGGGAATGCCATTGACTACATTTCTATGAAGTAATACTGTACAGTATCTACCAAATGCAAGGTCCAGCTCTTGTTCTGTGCTTATTAAATTGCTCCCAATTGTTGAGGCTTTTATTCAAATAAGAGTGAGTTGAAAATATAACAAGTACTTTAGGATGTGAATGGATAATCTTACGCTGGGGACAACAGCAGATAAAAAGCCTGCAAGTTTCTTTCAGATGAAATCAATGACAAACCGCACCAAATTTAGGTGCTACCAAACTTAACCTTGTCTAGTTCAGAAATACAATTAATTTCACCTGATTTGACTTCTTTGGTATAGCCAAGGACAAAACCTCAGCTCTGTAAATCTGAATAGTAAGCACATCACAGCTATTCAAACACATCTTTTACTGAGATGCAGCTGTCTCATTTAGTGTCCAACGACTTTGAACTGGAAATGGAGCAGACCAAAGCAGAATCTAAACATGGCTTCTACAAGGACTGATCAAATGTGGCCACCGTCAAATTCAAAGTATCTGATACAGAAGGATCACACTCACAGTCAGACAAAACCTCTTTGGAGAGGTGAACTGACTGCCCTGTTCACCCCCACTTTGGAAATAACTGCACTCATTTCCTACCTGCTCCCAGCAGTGTGGGATGGTGGGATAGCATCACACTTCCCACACTAAGCATCCCACCATGTCACTTGTTCCACCTAAACCTCAGTCCCAAAACAAAAGGGGAACTCGCTTCTGAACCCTCTTCACTTCATTTCAGATGTCTTATATGCTTGATCTCCAACCCACCCCCCACTCAGGAGAAAGACCCCCCGCTTACACCCTACCATCTTGTTGCATTCTGATGTTGTCATCAGCCTTCAGCTTGTTGTCCTCTTTGTACCACTGGGTCTGAACCTCATCGTGTGAAATCTCACAGACAAAAGATGCACTCCCATATTCATTCACTTCCACATCTTCCAGTGCTTTAACAATCTTGATATCTCCAGCTGTGAAACAGTAGAGATATATTTGTCAGGGTATTTCCAGAACTGAGTGCAGCATCTTTTCCTTACACATATTTGCATAGAAAATAAGTAGGATTATGTTTTATTCTAAACCATCATCCATTCCTGAGTCATTTCTCTCTTCAACACAGTCAATGCATTATTGCCCTTGAACTTAAAGACAGACCTACTAGCTACAATGGAGCTCCCTGCAAACAGTTTTCATGGAAACCAGAATCTCATTTATTCTAAAACCTTTCAAGCAAAATTAAGGGTAGAAAAACAATAGAACTGACTGAATCTTTAAGGTCATTTAGTTCCAGTCCCCCTGCTATAGGCAGGGACACCTCCCTCCACACCAACTCTTCTCCTCAGGGTCAAGGCTTCTCTCAAATCATTCTCCTCTAAGCCTGTGCCTGTGCTTGGGATTGCCCTGACCCAGGTGCAGGGCCTTGTACTTGGCCACACTCAAGTTCATGAGGCTGCCAAGGGCCCACCTCTCCAGCCTGTCCAGGTCCCTCTGAGTAGCATCCCTTCCCTCTAGCACATCAACAGCACCGCTCAGCTTGGTGTCATCTGCAAACTTGCTGAGGCTGCATTTGATTCCACTCTCCATGTTGCCTACAAAAATGTTAAATAACACTGGTCCCAACACCACCCTCCACCTGGACACTGAGCTATTGACTGCAGCTCTCTGAGTGTGACCATCCAGACAGTTCCCTGTCCTGCAACTGGTCCATCCATCAAAATCATTTTTCTCCAGTTTGGTGACCAGGATGTCATGCAGGACGGGATCAAATGCTCTGCACAAGTCCAAGTAGATGATGTCAGTTGCTCTCCCATTATCCACTGATGCTGTTACTCCATCATGAAAGGCCACCAAGTTTGTCAGACATGGCTTGACCTTGATGAAGCCATATTGGTTACCACCAATTACCTCATCTTTATTTTCCAAACTATGCCAAGGAGAACTAGACAGAACTCTACAGTGTTGTGTCACTACAAACCTGTCTGAACCATTGGCTTCTCTGCATGCTCATCACTAGTCTCTCCTTAGCTTGTGTGCCTACAAACAATGTATGGGGAATGTCAGCCACAAATCTTACCTAGGGGACATCTTTGCTTCAAAATCCTTTGAACATCACACAATCCCTTTTAACTCTCCAGGTCTGCATTTAGTTATGTCAGAATCAGGCCATATTTCTGTGCTGCTATATCCCTTTCCTTCTGAAGGGCCTGGATACAACTTGGATTAACCTCAGGAGAAGAGTTCCTGCATAGAATCATAGATTTACCCAGGTTGGAAAAGACATTGAAGATCATCAAGTCCAACCGCAGCCTAACCAGTACCCTAACTCTAAAAACCCTACACTAAATCATATCCCTGAGTACCACATCCAAAAGGCTCTTAAACACAACCAGGGATGGTGATTCAACCACCTTTCTGGGGAGCCTATTCCAATACCTAAAATCTCTAGTATCTAAAACTCTCTAAAAGAGCACAGGTATTAATCTGACCAGAAAGGTTCCTGTTTGTTCATAAAATGAGCCTTTTCCGCTCCATCTTGCATAGGCCACTGGGCACAGGGTAGCTGGGAGACCACAGAAAAAGTGGTTCTGTGAGCAATAGGGAAACTACTGCCTAATCCAACTCCTCCAATCTCTGCGCTCTGCCAGCATGTCTAAATAGGGTGGCAGATACACACAGGAGATAAATATTTCCACTTCCCTCAGCCAACACTGCTCTGAATTTCTATGGGACACACAGTTAGATGAAAAGGCATTTGACAAAGAAGGAAATGAAAGAGTTTAATCTGCTGTGTCATTCTCTCGGTAGCCAGAATAACTAACCCTCGCCAGTGTTAGTTCAAAGAATAGGCAGATTTTATCTCCTGACATGAGCAGTAATTCAAAGAAGCTGGTATATGATCCAGTATCCTGCATATTCACTGCAGGCAGGCAAAGACATTATGAGATAAGGGAGATCTACACATCACTTGTTATGAACACCTCATAAAGATAAAACCACACACAAGAGGAGAGTTTAGGAAGAGGACCACTCTTGGACTACTTTCCAAGAGGCATCAATTAGTAACTCTCTTCGCTCATTTTTCACACTACTCCACAGTGTCCTCCTGAGCCCCCTTACTCCTGTTGCCAACTGCTGATGCAGGGAATCCTGAGGAACCAAGGATTCATAGTTGTTCCATCAGTAGTCCTTGGTCAGCTCTCCCTCCCTGCCCCTTCTGTTTTGATCCCACTAACCAAATTTTAGTTAGTCTGAAAAGAGGATGGAAACCTCCGCAGCAATTAGTTTCTAAATATCTTGCAATGGGCAGCTTGTAGGAGCCCCATCTCAATGCCCACAGCACAGGAGACAGGACTGCTTAGCCCATGCACTAGTGCATTTACCAGCACAGATGTAAGCCCAGATCTATGCACACCAAATACAGGCTCTCAGTTTGCACAAGGAGGCATCCATGGAGCTGAAGTATTAGGCAGATATTGTGGTGGGGCAGCAGTTATTGAGACGCCAGACAGAAAGGACACAGATAACGTGGCAACTCAGCTTTACCATTATGACTGATGATGGAACATCTAATTTCACTGCTCAAAAGAGAACTTCCATATAACTGGAAAGAATGAAATTCACAGGGGAAACCACACACAGACACACACAAAAGCAATACAAAGGAGATGAAGGATGGTTCACATACTAGTGATTCACTCTGAGACGCAAGCAAATGAAAGAGTATCCCCAACCATTTGCCTCCTGAAATGCTAAGTATATAAACTCATTGCTGTGATAACTCTGCCAGACGTGAGTCATACACTGTAAAACCTTATGGGGTCAATCAGTTTAACTTCATAAATTCATTACACCAACAAAAACAGACCATCGTGTCCAGGCTGGTTCATTTCAGCTCTTCAAAGCTGTTGGTAAAACTGCCTGAGAGCTGAAATGCTTACCAGCAAAAGCTAAAAACTGTAAATCAAATGTAATAGGCTGGCTTTGTCTACTGTATAGAAATGATGCCTGAAAAAAAGAAAATAAAAAAGAACGTAAACCAGAACAAATGGAATGGCTACATAAAACAGCCAGTACTGAAACAGCAACCCAACCTGGTTGCAGAATGAGAGAGAAAATGAGAGTTCACCAAAGTCATGGGACAGGACACATGTTCATGCTAACACTGAACCCAAGTGGCCACATGAGGACAGCATCTAGTAGGAAATCAGAAAAAAGCATCCTTTCATACGTCCCTTGGGAAGGTGGCATCTACCAGGGCACAGCAGACCCATGTGTTCAGTAACAAGTCTGATGCTTCAGAGCCCAATGATGAGCTACAAACTGGGGTTTAACCAATGCAACACATGGAGGGAAAATCTGTCTTGAGCATAAAGAAGAAAGAGAAAGGTATCCAAAAGGACTAACCAAGAAATGCCCAAACTGCCCATGAAGCATTTCTTCCCGTGGTGCAAAATACCACAAGAGGATTTATTTGCTCTTTCAGTTAAACATAAAATGAACCTTTAGGGTAGCTGATGTCTTGTCTTAGGCTGCTCAGCATGTGGATGTTCCCTGATCTTCATATTCACACTTGTGAATAATGAGACTTCTCTTATTTCCCTGGGAAGTAATGCCCACTTTTTTACTTTGACAGAGCTCCTTCCCATCCTAGAAGGGAAAATATCAAGTCAGATCTCCATTAGTCCTTCCATCTCTGCACTGAGCAAAGGGAGCCTTCAGATCTATGCTTAATTCACCCACTCCCCTAGAATTAATGGAACTGTGCTTACTGGAACATATGCTGAAGCTTAAGCACAGTGCAGTGTTTTCAACATGAAGGAATGGCTATAGAACATGCATAAATTCTGGCTGACCTATGACAGCTTAAAGCACTGCGGAGGACTGTTAACAAGCCTGTTTGGACATCACCTTGAATAAATGACGTTATCCCCAAGTAAGGGAAGGAACAGCTGAGCACCAGGGAGGTACACAAAGTGCCAGAGCAAATTCTCACACTGTCAGGTGCAAAGAAAACTGAGATTTCACCCCAAAAACCCAGTTCACAACAAGGCTACAAAATCCCAGCTGAGAATTTCTGTGTTAGACTTGAAGCTCAAGACTGTACTGTAGTTCAACCAACAATATTTTGTGCAGCATGACCTAAAAAGTTCACAATAAAACCAAAACAAACTTCAATTTCAACTTGATAAATGAACTCAGGACATAATAACAAAGAGTGCTGATCTGGGCAAATAAAAGAGCATAAAGAAAAGAGAGCAGTGAAAAAGCTATCAAGGAAAAGCTCAGACTCGCATCCCTTGGAAGTGAAATTAAAGGCTCTCATTCATTTCCAGAGAAGTCAGAAAGGAAAATACCATTACATGCCATACCTTGAACCACTTGACGTCCATGTTGGGCCTGGACAGCTCACACTCAAATGTGACCTTGTCCTTCTCAATGACGCTACTGTCTGCCAATGGTTTGCTGATTTTCACAGGCAATTCTGAGAAGGAGAAAGAAGAATGTGGATTTAGTTGGGAACTTAGTTTTGTTCATAACCAGGTCCATGGGTGCTGTTAAATGGATCCTTCCAGATGGAAAAAACATTTCAGGTGGCCTCCTAGATTTTACCCCTTTTTGTGTTGCACGCAAGACTGAAAAAAAAAATTACTTCTGCAAAGTTCTTCTTGTCATAAGGAAACAAATATTTGGGGAATGGCAGAACCAGGTAAAATTTTCCTTCACGTCAAGAAAGTATAAATTTCACTCTCATGCTCTTGGTGTGGTTTCTGCTATGATTATTTGGACTAATTAAGCTTCTCCCTGATGAAAGCCTAGAAGTATATCACAAGAAGGACCAACTTACCCGTGACCTTTTATTTGTCTTACTCAAGCATCTCCTCCTGACCAAAACTGACAATAAAAGATTCAGCCAGACTACAGGTTTGAGCAGCTGAGTTGTTTCTAGGATCTCCTGCAATCTCAAGCTTGGAACACACACTTGTCTTTTGACTAAGTGTCTCTTATAGTGCAGTAAAACAACAGGTTTTCACACGGCGATTCCTCATTTACCTTGATCTGAAATCATTCTCAAACCATGTGGGATCAGTCCAGGGAGAAGGGGAGGAGAGGGGAAGGGAAAGGGGAAGTCCACAGTCCTCTAAAATCAGGCTTCTTAGCCTAAAGCTCAACAGCAAATAGCAGTCCACTTCCCCACATTGCTAGACTCCGAGCATTTAAAGAACATCAGCTGACCTCATTATGAGCTCTAACATAGCCAAAGGAATTCATATATTCAAATATTCTCTTGAGTGATGAGAAATATGGAGCATAACTTCAGACTTCTGCTGTTAAACTCTCACTTCTATCATAAACCAGAGTAAGAGTTCAATGCTGTTTTAGATGGAGGACTCATTTTAAATAACTCATCTCATTAAGGCTTGGATTCCCTACTACAATTAGTTAAATTCCAGTTTGGATCATGCTTCACCTTGGATCACTTAGGGCTTCAGCCACTTATTGGAACTAACTCAATTTGTCTACAGAGAAGCTGTTTTCTATAGCAACAATAAGCTGTGATTGCAACTGGATGTCGGGAGAGCACAAATCCCGCAGTTATCCTGTACCAACATCCTCTCCTTCCATCAGAACAGCAAGTTTTTAAACCAGACTCATGCAAGCTTGCATGACACACCTTGTGTAAAACTGTTGGCAGCCATCAGGACAGCCAGTTGCTTCCTGTATAGACACTGTTCCATCAGTTTTGGTTTTTTGTCTCGCTAGAACAACAGCCAGTGTCTGAAAACTCCCACAACTGAAGCAACCACGCTGATATACCGCAGTCACTGGAGGTGCTCAAGAGCCACGGGTATGTGGCACTGGGGACGTGGTTAGTAAGTCCAGTGAGGGTGGGCTGGGTTGGACTCAGCTATCTCAGTGGTCTTTTCCAGCCTTGGGTGCAACTTGTAAGAGGGAATGAAGCAGCAAACTGCCCAGCACTGAGCTGCATTCTTCTGACACATGGTATCAGTGAACTGCTGTATTTCCCTATCTTCTCTGGAGCTATTGATCTAACCTAACTGAAAAAGTAAGCCTGAACCTAGATATAAATCAGGATCATAGTCACCCATGGTTGCTTATATATTCAGAAAGACACTCCAGAGGGTAATTCAGCGCATCTAGAAATTAAAGTAGAAGTTCCTTAGTCAAAAATATTCCACAGCCAGATTTTCACCTCGCTACCACTACATTAAAAAGGAGAATCCAACTTGTGGTGTGGGTCATTGATGTTGTTCCGGGGGGAATTGTGGCTGTTCCATGCCCACAGGGTAGAAGACAGCCAGTCTTCCTCTAAGCCACATAAAAAGCTGCTTAGTGCTCCCAAAGCGAATGCTCACCAGTTGTTTCCAACTTGAAGGTCATCTTCTGGCCAGCAGCCTCGCAGATGTATTCTCCAGCATCTTTCTTCTCCAGCTGCTCCACAACCAGACGCCGTGTTTTGCCCACAGATTCCATTCTGAACTTTCTGGAGGAGGCAAGCAGTCTTCCATCCTTGTACCATTTTACTTCGGTTGGATCCTGTGCTACTTCACAGCTGAGGGAGGCACTTGCTGCCAGGGCAGCACTCACCTCTTTCTGCACCTGCTCCTGGTTTATAAACACAGGTTTTGGCTCTGAGGGAAGAAAAGAAAAAGTATTGACTGAGGGACCGAAATGAGACCAACTTGCAGGTTTGTATGTACAGGTTGGAACAGGTTTAGGTTACCACTTGTGCCCAAACTAATAGCCTTCACTAGAGAATATCAGCTCTTCTGTTGAAACAAAGTGTCAAATCTAGGCAAGAAAGAACCTAGGAACTGAAGGAACCAAGAGGGTCCTTGAACACCAGTCCCATGGTTGCAAGTCACTATGCAAACATATTGAACCCAAAAGAACATCTGTCCTGCAGGCAACCAAAACCTGAGTTCCTTTTACTTAAGACCCACTGTGAAACATCAAAACACATAAACATGTGATAGTCAAACCACTGGCTGCCTTTTCATGACCCAGAACAGTACTCCTGGCTTCCTGAACAGACTCCTCATGGCCTCTACCATTGCCACAACTGTGACTGTCAAAGGCACAAAGGAAATATGCTCACCAACGCAGTCCTTTGTTCTTTGTGTGTGATTTGCAGATATCTATCTTACTTTGAGCTCTGGCAATAGTCAGCTCTACCAGGTCTCTTACTGTGAGTAGCAGACTCACCTATCCAGATGCAGCCTCCAACATAAAGGCATAGTAAAAAGGCAGTGTACTACTAGGAGAAGTTCCTGCTTCTCCTGCCATGAAAGGCTGCACGTACAACATGCACTCCAGCCTCACTGCACATACTTATCTTAGTCAAATGTTTAGGTGAACAAGAATTACAGTTTGGGATCTCAGGCACAGGAGAGATTTGAATAATATCTTGAATATTGCTTCCACTGTACATATATTACTAATTATTGCTCTACAGACAGACTGAAACAGGTCTTTGTGTCATACTGAAACCAAATACTTTCTACAAACCCAGGCAATCAAGTCTAGGGAAAAAACCTCAGCACAGACTACAGTGATCCAGGTGCAGTATAATAGAAACTAGATTTTACTTTACTGTTCTCTGCTGTATTTCATACAACACCTGTCTTACCTGTGACATGAATCTTGAAGGTGAGTTTCTGGCCAGCAGCCTCGCAGCTGTACTCCCCTGCATCTTTCTTCTCCACCTGGCTCACCACCAGCCGACGCTGTTTGCCCTCTGACTCTACCTTGAACTTCTTGCTCGAGGTGATCAGTTTCCCCTCCTTTTATCACTTGACCTCTGTGATAAAATGTTTGCTCATTAAGACCGGGATGTGGTAGCATTGTGGTGGAGTGCTTGTTCATTAGGACCGGGATATAATGGTGGAATATGGAGGCCACAAAGGTTGCAGAACACTCTAATTTTATGGGTAGATTGTGTACTCTGCGTAGTTACAGGCAAAGCGCGCCCCGATGGATACAAAGTTCCACGGAAGGACCAACCAAGGAACGACACACCAAGTCGCACGATCACAACCGACCAATTAAAGGACAATACGCTCGGGATGGACAATACAAAAGAAGTTGCAAGGGACGGGACGGCGCGGCAGTTGGAGGAACAATAATCCCCCTGTCGCCCAGCGCTGAATTGCCTTTTAGTTTTACCCGCTACAATTAATAAAAGTTTATAATTGGAACATTATTGGCTCATTGCTTATAAATTGATGACAACCTCCATCTTCTCCTGGGCCACCTCGCAGCTCAGCGTGGCATTTTTCTGTTGTTGCAGCCTTCACCACCTTCTGTACCTTCTCCTTGTTTGTAAATACAAATTCTGGCTCTGAAAAGAGAGAGATACATTAGTTTGGCCTCTTGAAAGAAGAGCAGGTTTTGGGGAAGGAGTCAGAAAAATGAATCAGTTCTCCCAGTCTGATGCCCCAAGAGAATGATGTGGAGAGAAGTTGTGCAATTTATGGATGCCCCATCCCTGAAAACATTCAAGTCTAGGCTGGATGGGTGTTAGAGCAACCTAGTCTCAAAGAATGTGTTCCTTTCCAGGACAGAGATTGGAACTGGATGATCCTCCAGGTCCCTTCCAACAAAAGGCATTCTGTGATGCTTCTTGTATGACTCTCATGACTCTTTCGTCCCCTAGCTGCCATTTACTTATGTCTTCAAAACATCAACTTATACAAAACATTCCTGTAGTATTCTCTCCCATGCTAAATGAGCCCTTCCAAGACAAAAACATGTTACATAGAGCACACCCCCTAGTGCTTGACACAAAGCCCCTGTTCTGAAACTTCCTGAGACGCAGCTGCATTGCAGAGTTGTTCTAGTGGTACAGGCACGTGGGAATGGAGAAGTGCAATCAGAACTTTCTTGTCTATGGCCTCATTCCCACAGCAAAAGGAAATTCCTGAAGATTTTAAAAGATGGAGCTGCCTCACAACTGTATTTAGAATAATTTGTTCAGTTTCCTCATCAGAAATTAACCACCCCAAAGTTCAGCTCCAAAAATTTTAAGCATAGCAGGGAAAACTTACAAACTAATGACCGTTTTCTAAAACATTCTAGAATGAAAGGCCAAAATGTGTTCTCTCTCACCTGTGACATGAATCTTGAAGGTGAGTTTCTGGCCAGCAGCCTCGCAGCTGTACTCCCCTGCATCTTTCTTCTCTACCTGGATCACCACCAGCCGACACTGTTTGCCCTCTGACTCCACCTTGAACTTCTTGCTCGAGGTGATCAGTTTCCCCTCCTTGTACCACTTCACCTCCATCTTCTCCTGGGCCACCTCGCAGCTCAGCGTGGCATTTTGAGTCAGTGCAGCCTTCACCTCCTTTTGTACCTTGTCCTTGTTTGTAAACACGTCTTCTTTCTCTGCAGGGACATCACAACAGTCACACCATTTTGCTGTAGTCTGCTGCAGAGCTTACTCCAGTTCCCCATTTTCATCATACTTGCCCTTCACAGGGACCATCATGATGCCTCATTAAGACAGGAAAATACTTTCCCCTCTATTTTGCCTTGGGAAATGAATAGGCATATCATTTCATACCATATCATAAATCTAAACATTTCGCAGTCTGATAGCAGATTTGGACATGAGATTTAGAACACCTGCATGCACTGCTGAACCTCCTCCCTTCTCTTTGTTTCTTCTGATGTCTCTCTACATTTCCAGTAAATCAGAAGGGAATGGCCCTCTAGAACAGGTTGCCCAAGGAGACTGTGGATGCTCCATCCCTGCAGGCATTCAAGGCCAGGCTGGATGTGGTTCTGGGCAGCCTGGGCTGCTGGTTGGCAACCCTGCACATAGGAAGAAGGGGGTTGGAACTGGATGAGCACTGTGGGCCTTTGCAACCCAGGCCATTTATGAGTCTGATTAGTGGCATTTTCCACCTCATTGTGTCATTCAAATTTTGTAACCAGATCTCATCAAACACCTCCCCTTTTCTCACTCCTTGCATGCCTGGTGTGCTCTTGCACTGTAACCCTGCAGACACCAGCTGACTACAAGAGCTGCACAAGTTACCCTCCTTGCCTATTGTTTGTTGCAGTAATTCATTCCTGGATGGAAAAGCACATGTAGAAAAGTGTTGCTATGACACTAGATGACAAAGAAAGTCCTATAGCCAAAATGTTTTGCACCAGAGAGGCTGTAAGTTGATCCTCCAAATGCAAGACACACAAAATGAAGTGTTCCTTTATCTCTGGGATTCCAAGCATTTTCTCACCTCTGACTTTCACTTGGAATGTTGCTTTGTCATCTTTTGTTTCACAGCTGTAGCTCCCTTGGTCTTTCAGGGTCACATTTTTGACCATGAGCTTGCGGTGCGTCCCCTGGGAGATGATGGTTGTCCTCTGGTCCTGCTTCACCTCTATTTGATCTTTCTTCTATACGACAGCTCCGCTTGCAGCTGACACCTCACACACCAGCTCCAGGTCTTCAGAAGGACTGACTGATATTTCTGGAGTCGTTTTGGACTTGCTGACAAAATTAATGGCTTCATCTGAAGAAAAAAAGAGAAAGTGGTTTACATCCTGACTCAGGCTTATTCAGCACAGCATTAAGATACAGTTAGAACTGATTGTAATGTCTCTGCTCATTACATCTGGGGGATCAAGTTTCACCTCTGGAGGTACTCACATACAAACGTGTGCTTGATTCTCCTGTGTAAGGAAAGAGTAAGTTCTATGCAGACAGTTCTTATTTCTTCTAATCAATTCTGTATTCTGCACATGTTCTTCTGAAGCTAAAATGAAGGCAGCTAAGTAACCTGTTTGCAATACATGAACAAACCAATTCAACACCTTGTCTCTAAGCTAACAAGCAGCGTTTGATGAGCACATCAGTATTTCATGCCCTTCATTCCATCCAGACTGTATTGGCAATAACTATGCTGGTATTAACAAGGATAGCAATTACAAGCAAAATGGTAGAAATACAGAAGATATAAGGAAAAGGGAACTCACCAGAGCTGAGGCGATCCTCCCTGGTGAGCGATCTCCAAGAGATGCTGCCTCAGTGAGGGTCAGCCCTTAAATGAGGTCTCAGAGGAGGTGGAGTCGAACTCCACCCCTCCAGGGAGCACAGCTACATAACTTTCACCTGTGCTCCCACAGCTGACCCCACACTTGCCTCAGCTGATCAATCAGTGGTTCACATTGTGATCTCCCATACACTCCACCCCTTCACAACGTGAACCAATGATTAGGTGAGTTCCCCTTATTACAGAGACCCAATCACGACGCTGATACAATCTCCCGTCGCATTAGATGTTGATATTATTCAAATGATGATGATTGGATGGGTGTTTATGATCTTCCATGGGCCAGTGCTTGATAGATGTTACCGGAGACAAATCATCCTGAAGTGCAGGTCCGTCTGCGTTTCATCAGTCCAGAGTAATGGTCCTAGAGGCTTAGAATCAATCTTAAGGGGAGTAATATAGATGTTTCAAGGGTACTAGGAGGGGAAGATCCGCCCTCCAGGGCAAGATACAGGCCGTATTCTTATCTTGGGTCAATACTTCTGCTTGTACTGGATTATGTCCCGGCCTCCGATACCATACCCTCTGGCCAGATATCTGTGGCTGTATAACTATATCTGGCACCAGAGGAGGAGTCTTGATCTGCCATAGGGACATAATAGGTGTTCCTTTAGCAAAAAAGGCCGGAGTATTGACCACGATGTCAGTAGGCCATGTACCTATCACCGAGGGGGTGACTGAACCTCCCACCTCCAATAATCTCCCCCAAGGTGCAAGTAGGCCACACCATTTGGGTCCTACCTGCACCTTCCAAGGCCAATTTATCTTATGGATTCCCGGTTCTAAATTCTCAGGGGCAGGGAGCAGAAGATTATTTTCAGTACCAACCTGCGGTTTTACCTTATTATCGGTGCCTGTAATTTGGATCCTAAGAGGGGAGGCCCATATAGTTTGTAACATTTTCAGGGCACTGGGTCTGCCATCCCGAGGTCTTTCATTCAGGTCCCGCACGGTTTCATATAATCTTTTTGTCCACCCCTGCAGGGACTGAGAGTCTGTTTTCAGGGCAGCCTTAAGGATACCATTATAACGTTCAATAAGGCCTGCCCCTGTTGGGTTATATGGCAGGTGGAATCGCCATTCAATGTTGTTTTCTTCTGCCCAGCGCTGTATCATCGCTCCAGTGAAGTGAGTCCCTTGGTCACTCTCGATAACTTGAGGTGTCCCGTATGCAGACATCAGTTTAGTAAGTGCCTTAATTGTGTATGCTTGATTTGCCTTTGGTACAGGATAGGCTTGCAGCAGTCCACTTACAGTGTCAACGCAGGTCAGGGCATATCTCGCCCCCTCAGACCGAGGGAGGGGCCCAATGTAGTCGACCTGCCATCTCTGAAGAGGACTATATCCTCTAGCAATGTGGGATGTTGTTTCAGGCAACGGTCTCGGTCTCATCTTTGAGCAAGCATCGCAATCCTGACATGCTTGAACGATATCAGATAGTTGTACAGGCAGCCCCCATGCTTTAGCAGCTGCCCACATTATCTTCTGTCCAGCATGCCGTAGCTTCTGATGTAACCAACGGGCAATATTTTCAGATTGTGAATTCTCAATCCATCGGATTCGGGCCAGTGTGTCAGCTTCATCATTTCCTAGTGACTGCAAGGGTTGATGACCAGAGACATGGTAGACACATACTGTCCTGTGTTTGACCGTATTCCAAATGTCTACCCACATGTCTTTACCCCAAATCGGTCGGGCGTGGATAGTCCATTCCTGGGTAGCCCATTGCGTAATCCACAGAGTGAGCCCCCGGTACACAGCCCAACTATCTGTACAGATGTTCAGGACGCCGTCACCAGGTTCTTTAGTTATAACCATCCACACGGCTCGCAATTCTGCCCATTGGCTGCTTTGACCATCCCCCTCATCAAACCAGATGGTCTCAGTAGAGGGATGGTATGCTATTGCTCGCCACTTGCTCGGGTTGCCTCTGCTGGACCCATCCGTATACCAGGCATCTTCAGGAATAGGATATCTTCCTTCCTGAACGGGACTCTTCTCTGGTGGAGCAACCATCGGTTCTTTTGATGTATCACTGTGATACGTCACTGGGCCTAGGATCTTCTGTAGTTCTTCTTTAAGTGGAGATGAAGACAGACTGCTTCTCTGGCTTAGATAGGCGACCCATCGTGCCACCGTTTGTGCTTGGGCCACCCCCGTCTTAGGAAGGTGAGTCAAATCTCTCACCCACCCCTGGATTGGTAATGAAGTCTTAACTATGACCTCTGCTGTTTGCGTTATCGGCTCTACTGCTTGTAATGCCGAATAGGCAGCCAATAACTGTTTCTCAATCATGCTATATCGTTCTTCTGCTCCGTGCCAAACCTGAGACCAGAATCCAATGGGGGTTCGAACAGAACTCTGGCGTTGCCACAGGCCCCAGCCAAAACCATCTTGAGTAACATGAACATCTAGTTCAGCTGGGAGGGTCGGATCAAATATACCCAACGCCTGAGCTTGTTTAACTGCCAGTTTTGCCTGTTGGAAAGCATCCTGTTCTATCTTTCCCCAATTCCATGATTGACCCTTCTTTGTAAGCTTGTATAATGGCCTTAATAGCTGAGCTAAATGAGGTATAAAGGAGCGCCAATACCCCAATATACCCAAACATTCTTGCAATTGTTTTGATGTTGTAGGGACTGGAAACGCTTGGACTTTATCTACTACCGCACTGGGTAGTACTTTGGTTTTCCCGGACCAAATTACTCCCAGGAATTTTACAGATAGCCCCGGACCTTGCACCTTCTGTGGGTTTATAGCCCACCCTCTTTTCTGCAGGTAAGCTATCAACAAATCTGCTGCTTGTCTCACCGCCTCTAACGAATCGGATGTTAACAGGAGGTCATCAATATAATGATATAAATTGACATTATTTGGCTTTTCCCACTTAGCCAGATCACGTGCCACTAAATTATGACAAAAAGTGGGCGAATGTACGTACCCTTGGGGTAGGACCTGGAAAGTCCATTGCCTCCCTTCCCATGTAAATGCAAACTGATCTTGCGATTCTTCACTGATTGGAATACTGAAGAATGCATTCGCCAAATCCAAGACACAGTGATATGTTTTGATTTCCCTGCTTAGTGTGTCCATTAGGGAGGCAATATTGGGTACAGCCGCATGAACAGGTGGCGTGACCTTATTTAATTCCCTATAGTCTACTGTCATCCTCCATGTTCCATCCGGTTTTCGCACTGGCCATATTGGGGAGTTATATGGGCTATGTGCAGGCCTTATAATACCCACTCTTTCTAATTCCTGCACCGTCTTTGTTATTTCATCCTGCCCACCCGGGAGTCTGTACTGTTTCACATTAGTAATCCGGCGTGGCTTCGGCAAACAAATAGGCTCATGTTTTGCATGGCCTCTCAATATTGTCTGGATTGCCCGGATACTAATGCATCTCTGCCGCAATCGGAACTCTCCCACTGTTGTATGGAGAGCCAGACCCCACAGGATATCAATTCCTAATATATACTCTGGAATTGGGGCAATGGATACCTTGTACTCCCGTGGTGGAAGACGCCCGACCCCCAGTTTTACCCAGGTTTGGGTGACCGGAATGGTTTGTCCCCCAAAACCTCCAATCATCACTCTATTACCTTTAAATTTAGTTGGGTCTCCATATATTATAGATGTCTCTGCCCCGGTATCAACTAGGGCCATAACCTTCTGTATATTCTTTCGGGACCAGTATATCGTCAGTTCCACATAGGGCCTCCGGTCCCGTCTAGAGGCCCTAGGAGGACTGACATCCCTCGTCAAGCCATGAACTGAGCCAGATTCAAGTTTTTTACCTCCGATACCTCCGGTGTCATAACCCGAGGCACCTGAGGTGGCTTCTTTTTCCTATTTGGAACTATAAAATCTTCTAAATTCCATGTTGTTGTTGGTCGCCGCTCTATAAATCTTATCCCTGGCCTTTTGGGTTTATTCTGAAATTTTTGTTCATCCTTCAGTTGCTTCCACAACTGAAGGAGAACCTGATTGGGCTGCCCATCAATTTTTGAAAACTGAACGCCTGCCCGGAGCAGATCATTAAACATTTGTTTCCGGGATACCCTAACAGGTCCTGCCCGAGAAGTTCACGGGGCCGATCTTCTGGCTCGCACTATTGGAAAAGCCTCGGCATCCTCAATCACCCTGATATTGTGCTTAGCTCGTAAACGCTCAGTTTCTCCGAGGTCTGCTACCAATTGGGCGGCTTGTTGGACTACTGCCTCTGCGGATACTACTGGATTAAGTATGGAAACCAAGGTTCCATACATATGAGAGGGTGCTTACTGTAAAATTAGGTCCCTCATTCCCGCAGAAAATTTAACCATATCAGGGCTATCGAATGTGTCTTCGTAGATAGCCTCTCTCATACCTAATTCGCGTATATAATTTTGAAGGTCTTCCATAGAAGACCACATCCCTGTGTTTACTGGCATGTCAGTTTTATTTGTCCACACCATGCGGCAAGCAGCCATTATCCATTCTACAATTGAATGGTTTTCTTCAGGGAACTGAGTCCCAGCATACAGTCTCTGCCGAAGGGCAGGATGTACTGTTATTGTGGCCAACTTAGATACTTCGGGGCCACTAACCAGTACACTATCTGCCCCTGAATCCCATAACCGTAATAACCAAGCCGGAACACTTTCCCTTGGCCTTTGCCTAAATCGTTGCACTAGGTCCATGAGTTCAGTAGGCGTATATGGACGGGCTGTTACATGTAAAACAGATTCGGCAGGGGGCCATTGATCAGGAGGCACTCCTGCTGGTCGATCTTGAATTTTCTTTGTTTTTTGAGTTATTACTGGACGGACTTCTAGTGAGTCCGTCTCAGATGGTTTTTCTAGATCAGATTTAGTGATCTTATTTTGATTCATTTCTTCAGGATCTTGATCATCATTAAATGAAATGTATCTAATTTGAGGGTTGGAGGAAGAAAATGACGGTTTTTTTCCTGTCAATAGATTGATCTCACCCTCCAATTTTTCAATACGGGCCTTTAACAATTCATTTTCATGTGCAATGTTGTTTGATTTTATCTCTGCCCGATTTAAAGCATTTAATAATGGCCAGGCTGCCATAGATGCAGCCATTCGCTTTTCTTTTGTAATTAAGATATCTTTTTGTAGTCCTAGAAAGTAATCAGTTAGACAATAGGCGTCCATGTTATTTGGTACTCTTAAAGGGCCCCATTGTTCAATAATTGTTGCTAATTGGTAATATGGGGACGCCTCAAAACCTGGAATTTGTCCAGGAAGGCATGTCCCTAAGGGGGTGGTCTTCTCCCCCTTGTACCAATTAAAGATTTTCCACACAAAGGACATTTTTTTTTTCCTTATATTTCTAGATGCCAAGTCAGTGGCTCCTGCCTGGCTTGCCAAATGTATTGGCAATAACTATGCTGGTATTAACAAGGATAGCAATTACAAGTAAAATGGTAGAAATACAGAAGATATAAGGAAAAGGGAACTCACCAGAGCTGAGGTGATCCTCCCTGGTGAGCAATCTCCAAGAGATGCTGCCTTAGTGAGGGTCAGCCCATAAATGAGGTCTCAGAGGAGGTGGAGTCGAACTCCACCCCTCCAGGGAGCACAGCTACATAACTTTCACCTGTGCTCCCACAGCTGACCCCACACTTGCCTCAGCTGATCAATCAGTGGTTCACATTGTGATCTCCCATACACAGACAGAACCTGCCTGAGGAGCAAGCTGATGGCTGTCAGCTACAGGCAGACCTAGCTTTGTACTGCATTTCTTAGAGCAACAACTGTTGCTTTCAGTCACTGAATATACCAAGGCCAATTACTATGCCAGGAACATTTATGGCATCAGTGAACAAAAAATGTGTTAAAAATTGTAATAGACAGGAGCCATTTATTCTTTTATAACTAGGTGACCAAAGAACAACAGTCCTTCTAGAGTCAAGCTGTTAAGAACTAATAGCATCAATCAATATCACATAGATAGATTACTTCCCTGCCCTAAGACCATCTTGCGACCATTTGGTGCTCCTAATTAAGCCCTCTTGATGGCATTTTGTCTGAGCCATGCGACATTTTGTGATAGGAGTTACTGCTAGTGTTCCCTTAACCCTACACCAAAGTAGGAGGTATCCATTCTCAGGGAATCATGCAGGCTTCCTCTGTATTTGATGCTCAGAGACAGCCCCAGAACTTTTTAAATCTTAGCTTAGCTCTCATCCAATAATATTCATCAAACAGTGCAACTTGTCCTTTGGGGATGCCTTTGTTCTGCATCAACCAGTTCCAACGGAGTCTTCTTGGCTTGTTTTAGATCAGTTTTTCAACAGATAAAGCCAGGGTCTTTGAATTACAAAGTGAAATTGCAGAATGCATGATTCTCAACCAAACAGAACAGCAGGTGGGATGCAGGGTGAATACCTGAACCAACACCACCTGCAAGCAATCCTTCAATATCTTAGGAATCTCTAGCCACCCCAAATCCAGTGTTGTGCTTGATCTATCATCTCTGCTGAGTTTTTAGCTAAGCTGATGGTGAGCATCACGGTGGTGATGGGTGAGCAGTCAGACTAGAGGGTCTTAATCAACCGTAAGGATCCTGTGATCAGAGGAACGTGAATGTGCTGTTAAAGGTCACAAGCGCTGCACTGCAGCATGAGCATACACAGCGAAAGGCTTTCAGTAGAGCTTCAGTTCATAAATGAGGACTGGGTTATGGAAAATAGGCTCAAGATATAAAACAGAAAACAGATCTTAACGCCAGGTTCTGTGAATGCAGCCAGCTGAATTTCACAGATATTGAATTTCAATGACAATTTCTTGTGTTATTTTACCCTCCAGCTCCACCCTGAACAGGAACATGTCAGTGACAAGCATTACTCCTCCAGGCTTGACCTAACAGTGCTTTACTTGCACTATGAGCTAATGGCTGTGCTTACAGCACCTCAGGGAGACACCTCAGAGATCACAATGTCCTTCGGGTACAGCAGGAGACACTCAACTCTCCAAATGTGGAGTTTAATTTGTCCAAAGAGGAGACAGGATTCCCATGCTAATAACTTAGGACCATTTCAGTCATAGGTTTAAAGATGATGTAAGTGCTGAGGCAATACATGAACTAGATGAATGAAGCCCAGATGTCAGGGCTCAAGTCGTGACTCCAGCCCCAGCTGGAGCTAAGGCTGTCTTGAATTCATCACAACACAGTTACATTATTTGCTCATACTGTGGATTTGCATAGGGACAACAGGAAGGTCAGAATTGCTTCAATAGAGCTATGCAATCTTTGTCCTAAATACTGGAAACCCACAGCATTGGACAAATAAAATGAATTAAGTCTGAAGTGCTTTACATGGATTGTGATCCTATGTTTGCCTCACAAACTTACCTGAGACTTTCCAATCAAAAATCAGAGTGTCATCTCCAATTGTGTAGATGTATGTTCCCTCGTCTTCTTTCGTTACAGCTGAAGCCACAAGCTTATGCAGTTTCCCTTTATCTTTCATTGTGAATTTCTTACTGGTCTTGATTTCTTTGCCATTTTTGTACCACTTCACCATGACATTGGCTTCAGAGGTCTCAGAAACAAATTCAGCTTGTTTTCCAGCAACGGCCCTGATTACTCCTCCACTTGTCTCTTTGATTACGAAGTTTGCCAGTGCTGAAACAAAATATGAAGACACAAAATACATATGATGGTAAAGAACTGCAGGGACATTGGTGACCATGAGGCATTCATTTATCATAAGATCAAACGTGCACGTTTAGTCCTAGTTCTAATTGCTAGATTCTAATTCAGAAGCTGGCAAATTGGCAGCTTTTATAAACCACGTGCCAGATTACCTTATCTCCACAAGTTGAAGGACATACACTGGACAGGGGACAGAGCCAAAGGAAGAAGCCCAAGGCTTCAAGAAAATGTCTAAAATAGGAAAACTGAGGAAAGAATTGGAACAAGCAAACTAGAAGGAAATCAATGGAGGGGGTATCTATTACTGCACTGTAACCCCCTGGCAAACAAATCGAGCCTAAAAGATAGAGATATCACTTAGGACTGAAAAGAAAAACAGAATTCCTTTATGGAAATTAATTGGAGTGCAAAAGTTAGATGATAAAACTGGCCCCTATTAACACACAGTGGAATAATTGACTTCAAAGATTCAAAATCTCACCACTGTCTTAGCCAAAAGTTTAAGCCTAAGGCCATGGTCCTATTTTACTGAGGGTAATTGAGCTTGTTTTCCAACTTCTTGTTAACATATCATTTTAAAACAGCGCACACAACTGAGTTGGGTCTGTTGAGACAGCGCAGTCAGAGCTGCTAAAATCAAAGTCTGGATTATGCATGCATTTGTTCTGCAGTTCCAAGAACACGCATGTATAATACAAATTCAACAACGTTCTACAGAATGCCTGTATTTAGGAGCTCGAGAGCCAGCTGATGGACACTGGGATGCCTGAGATCCTGTCAATACATTTAACTCCATCCTATCATACAGTCAAATTTCATTCATTTTTTCAGGAACTGTCTCTTATCATTGTAGTCCCGTCACCACTGCTGGATGTGAGCCCAACCACACAAAAGCAGCTGCTGGTTTTCACTGCAGATACTGCAGTAAGGAGAAACAGCCTCCAGACTGGACCAGCTGAGCGTGGCCCTACCAGGATTTGCTCCAAAGGTCTTATTACCAGTAGTGCTTCCCGATGAAATACATGGGGGTCCTCCTTTGATTCCAACCCCAACCCACCCCACCATGCCCCCTGATAACATCCATCAGGGCCACATCTCGACAGCTCCTGAACACCTCCAGGGATCCCACCACCTACCTGGGCAGCCTGTGCCAGTTAATTCTATGGGCAGACCTGCCAGTATGAAATATTATGCTAACATGACAAAGAGAGAGAAGAAAAGCAAAATTAAGACTAGCTGACAAGCCTTGGCAGGAAGTTCTGCTCTCCATCAATTTAGTCCCTGTGACTCTTCACAGGTGTTTTCTACATTTGGGATCACTGCTACAAAAAGAGATGTTGACATCATCTCTTGTGGCCACCCTGACAGAAGAGCAGGAAGGCTGGGATGCTCTTTTTCCTGTCTTTCCCTTGATTTCCTCTATATCTTAGGGACGAATCACAGGACAGAACACAGAAATCAAATGGCTCTACAAAGCAGATTGGCCAGTTCAAGTCAAAACAGCCACTGAAAACACCCCAGATACTGTCTGACAACAGCTGGACTGTCGGGGAGTCAGGTGAATGCAGTCTGCTGGCCCTGGGCAGGAAGAGGACAGCCCAGACTGTCACATACCTTTCACTGAAAGCTGATAGAGCATTTTATCCCCCTCACAGATGCACTGATAACTTGCAGCATCATCCATTGAGTCGTTGTGAATTTTCAGGGTGTGTTTCTTCCCCACAATTTGCAGTTCATAATTTTCACTGGCCTTGAGCTCCTTCCCATCCTTCATCCACTCCACAGTAGCGCCTGTGTCTGAAAGCTCAGCCTGCAGTTTGGCTTCCTCACGCAGCCAAGCGCAGATCTTTTCTACATCTTTGCTCTTCTTGGTAAATCTCACTGCAGCACCTGTCAGGAGCAAAGGCCTCGTTATTTCAATTTATATCAGGCTAACGTGGTCAATGTTTGCTGCAACATCTCTGAAAAAGTATCACCTTCTGTTCCTGCACTCATCATTGTGTCAGTGCTGAGCAATTCACGATATTTCATTTGGTCTTCTTGCTGGATTTACTAAGTAAAAATCAACCAAACATCTCCTTCTACTGATTAATAATGCTCTAAACATGCTTCTGCAGAGGTTTCCACCCAATGACAAACAGGTCCTCCCATCATGAATGTTTATTTGTTCTACTTTGTCATGCAAAGCTGATTGATAGAGATATTATTGGAATGATTGCTCCCCTACTTCTAAACTATTCCAGTGCAATCAGAAAGGCTGTCTGAACCTGCAGCTGAAAGTACTGCTCTATGGTCATGCAGTGGTAAACCTGGTGACTGAATGCACTGGCCAATAGCTGTGAACTGCAGACATTCATCAGCTGGCATGCTTGCACGTTGTTGTAAGGTCAATAGTAAACATGGCATCCCCTCCAGGTACAGCTTCACCAGTTGTTAGGGGGGATTTCACAGCCAGGACTGGGTCTGAGGAAGAACATGTATGTCTTAATGCTCTTTAGATGCAAGTCTGGTATCTCATTTAGAGATGGAAGATTAAATCATAGGTACATTTCTACTTCTCCCTTTGCATGAGTGCTAGAAGAAGCACTTCTGTGCTTAAGATCTGTTACAGAAAGTTCTGCCTCTTGCACATGTGAGATATCAAAAGATAAGGAAATTCATGTCTCTGTCACAGAAACAACTCGTATCACTTTAGTGGTAGCTGGAGGTTGATAGGAGATAGGAGAACTAGGAATAAAGGAAAGCCTTTGGTGTGTTAATGCACTGCTAACCTTAAAGTCAAAGGAAGCATCTTTAGGGAACCAACACAGCTGCTCAGCACACACTGACCCATTTCCATTGGGGTTTTTGTGCTTACCAAGGTGCACGCTCCCTGGGAATTCCAGAGACGGGCTCTGTCCATGCGCATTGACTGCAGACACTCGGAACTGATCATCAGCCTCTTCAGACAGATTGCTCACCGTGAACTCTGGGACGGGGACATGAGACTCGTGGCACCTCACCCAGGTGAAGCCAGTTAGTTTCTTGCATTCCACAATGTAGCCATCGACTGGAATGGGGCGGTGCATCTTCGGAGGGGACCATGCCAGCGTCACTGAGGTTTCTGTTTTATTTTTCACCACGGGGTCAGTTGGGGGCTGGGTGGGAGGTTTTCTGGGAGCTGAACAGAAATAAATTTCAGAAATATTAGCATAAGGTCATGTAGGCTGGAAAAGACCTTCAAAAGACCTTCAAAATCAGCAGACTCAACTTTCAGCATGACCTACTGAGTCCCACCATTAACTACTGTGGTACCTGAGGACATACATGACAAGCTTATTCCTGCAGGTATTTACATAGTGAATATATTCACCCTCTGGTTGCTTTGGAACATTTTAGAGGTTAAAATCCCATCAGACTTTTTCACTGTGTGCAGCCACTGATACAGGCAGGAGGCTGGGAATTACCTGATGGGCTCTAGTTACAGACTACTGACACAGTAAAGGATTGATTTCATTTAATTTTGGCCATCAGAAAGTTTGGTGTCTGGTTTCAGTCACCCATCTGGACTCCAATTATAATCATATGGAGAACAGCACATTCAGGAGAACTCATCTCAATAAACCTGAATGAAATCACAGAATCATAGGATCATGGGAGGGCTTGGGTTGGAAGAAACCTTCAAGATCATTAAGTGCTAGATGCCAAAGGTCCCACTAACACAGTATTAAGCCAAAAGCTAGATGCTGGAATCAGATCTCCTGACCTTACCATCAGAAACTGAGATGTCATATTTTGCTCAGAGGTGCCTGCTTGTAGGAGGGACAGCTTCCGAGCTTTTTCTGCTCCAGGAACCAGCTCGAGCTTCAGAATTTAAACAGCAGTCAGAAATTAAACTGAGCTTTGTCACCTCCATCAAATAGAAGGAGTGGTTGGGTGGTACAGCTTTCCAAATCACTTAGAAACTGTCACAACAATCAGATGCCTACCTTTTCTTTTTTAACTTGTTAATACATAGAGCTTAATAGCATCAGAATGCCCCAAGCACTTCAGACAACAGGACAGCTGTAAACCCTTCTTTAAGGATTCCTTTGTTTAACCACTGAGTAACTGTAATTCAGTGGTGCTGGTAGGAGAAGGGAAGTCCTAATCTTCCCAGATGGTGAACAGAGTTGATGTTCACATGCAGACTGGTGCTGCAGCAGAGCCAGAAACCACTCATTTGGGAAACACAGCACCAAGAAAATAATGGGAATAGCTTCATAAAATCAGGAGCTTCACTCAAATTTCATGTCAGATCTATAATTCTTCCTATTTTCAGGAAGAAATGATTTCCCTTTTTCTTGTAGTTTTATTTTCTTTTCCTTTCCAGCAAGCAGCTTTGTAGCTTACAAATTGTTTTCTAATCACCTCCTGGTGTGGACAAATCACACAGGTCTGACTCCATGTTTTACATAGTTAGCATATTATATTTGTTCCACTATGGAACTGTACAGTCATAGAATGGCCTGGGTTGAAAAGGATCCCAAAAATCATCCAGTTCCAACCCCCTGCTATGTGCAGGGACGCCATCCACCAGACCAGGCTGCCCAGAGCCACATCCAGCCTGGCCTTGAATGCCTGCAGGGATGGGGCATCCACAGCCTCCTTGGGCAACCTGTTCCAGTGCGTCACCACCCTCTGAGTGAAAAACATCTTCCTAAGATCCAACCTGATCCACAACCCCTACACACCCTCAGAGCCCCCTAGAGCCCCTAGTCCTCCTATTGCCCACCACAGCCCCATATGCCCACTAGAGTCCCCCTCAACTCTCTTTACAGGCCCTGCACAGCTCTATATAACAGTCTTATAGAACTACCTCTAGTAGAAGCAATCTCCACACAGAGATCCTTTCCCAGCACACTGCGCCACGGGGGGAGCAAAACGGGGGGGGGCACATACACACACAGCGCCGGGGGGGCCCGTAACCGACCCCCACCCATCCTTTAAAAGGGTGGGGGGTCCGTTTTAATGGGGGGGGGGGCGAGATCACCTTCACCCCCCACCCCCCCATCCCCACCCCATCCTTTAAAAGGGGGGTGTCCATTTTGGTGTTGGGGGGCAGTGACAATCCGCCCCCCCACCCCATCGTTTAAAGGAGGGGGGGTCCGAGACCACCCCCCCCAACCCTATCTTTTAAGGGGGGGGTCAGGGGCTCATGGGGGGCAGCACATCGTGCACAACATTGTGGGGGGGGGGGGGCTTTAAAAGGGGGGGGTTACAAAAAGCATAGCTCTCAACTATAGATGGGATTGGGGGGGGCTCAATCGATGGGGGGGGGCCCTTCATGCAGGGGGGGCACAGCGTAAGTCAGCGGCTTTGAGGGGGAGTGTTGGGGCTGTTTGGCCTTTGGGGGGGTTATTGTGTGCCCCACCCCCACCACCCCCACACACAATGGGGTGTTAATGTGGGGGGGGGGGGCTTAGATTAGTTGCGTTCCCTATAGCACTGCCCCCCCCGTCACTAACCCCCCCGCTTTATCCTTACGGCTGAGCCCCCCCCCGACAGCGCCCCATTCATCTTGATGGGGGGGGGGGTTTGTCACACGACCCCGGCGCGGCTTACGGCACATCGTCGACCCCACCCCACCCCCCATAACCCCACCCGGGGGGGGAGGCGGCGATGTGGTGAGTGGGGGGGGGGTTCCGGAGGTGGGGGTGAGCAAAGCGCAATATGGGGGGGGGGGTCCTATAACTGGAGGGCAGCGGCTGCACAAAGAGCCCGCGGGGGTCGGAGAGCAGCACTTTGGCTGGGGGGGGTCCACGGGGTCCGGGGGTAATGCTGCCCCACCCCCTCCCCCACCCCCCACTGCCGACCCCCCCCCGCGTTGCCCCCCCGCCCCAACGTCAGCTCCTGCGGCAGCTCCTCGTCGCTCTCCTCCTCCTCTTCCTCGTCTGGGGGGTCAATATGTGGGGGGGGGGGTCCCATCGGGCAGCGGCAGCTCCGCCGGCTCCGATTGGCTGAGCCGCAGTGCGCGGGAGCGGCTGTTGTGTGCCGGTCGGTGGAGGGGAGGCTCTTCATGGAGCTGCCCCGCAGCCAACAACAGCCTGAATGAGATCCTGGAGTCCCAGACGCTGGAGGATGAGCTGGGAAAGAGCAGAGGCTCCCCACAGAAGGGCAAATCACGTCTGATAACGTGAGTGTGGAGCACAGCCAGCCCCTTCCTCACATGTGTGGGGCTTCCATGTTCCTCTGTGCCCATTGCAATGTGCCACCCCAATCCTGCTGCCCAGCCAGGAGTGGATGGGATGAGCAGGTTGGGATGCACAGAGCAGTGCTCAGACATTGCTGGGACATTTGTGCACTGCTGTTGAGCTTCCCTTTGTGCAGCAGGGGAGAGGATGGAGGTTTACAGGTGGATGGTTGTTATTTCTATGGCATTGCACAGGTGGTAGAACCATGTCCATTCCCAAACTTATTCCAGGGCATGCGGGAATTTGTGCAGTTGTAGTTCCTGAATTGTGCTATTTAAAACCCTCCTGTAAATGGGGATGTTTTGTAATGCCTGCTGGGGCTGCAGGCAGCATTGCCTTCCTCCTTAGGGGGCAGGTTTAATCACAAGCCTCCCTATTTCCTATCACAAACGTCCTACAAACCATGTCTGGGCATTGCTGTCTCGGCCTGGATCTCAGCTCCTGAGACTGTCAGATGTGAAGCAGCAGCAGCTGGGACAGGGCTGGCTCTGTGTGCCCTCTCTGGGTCTGTGGGCACAGAGTGGGGCAGAGGGATGACTGTGAGAGGGAGGAATTGCCCAGCCACAAGAAAGAGGAAATCAGCTGAAAAGGGGAGATTTGAGAAGCACTGAGGCTGTGGCTGCTTTGACAGTAAGAAGAAACCAAGCTGTCACTGTGCAGATGGGAACTCCAGTAGCAGAGCTGTGGTGGCTTTACAGATGGCAGACAGCAGCTGGAGTGTAGAGCCAAGGGTAGGGGGGGGATCTTCCTCTTAGCAATGCCATGCAAAGAATGATGCAGACTCCTGCAGGGTCGGCTTTGCTGTGTGACCCTGGGTGGAAGCAGCTGGAAGGTCTCAGCCCTTCTGCATTATCCCAGGAACTGGGGCAGTGCTCGGTCTCATCCCACCTCTGCTAATAGCAAATGCAGAATCCCTTATCTGAGTGCCCTTTTCTCTCATGTAGAGTCACCAACCCTGGGAAGTTCACAAAAAGTTTGGGTGTTGTGTTGAGGGATGTGATTTAACTGGGAAGTATTGGTGATGGTTGGACTGGATGATCATAAGATCATCCAGATCATAAGATCTGAGATCATAAGATCATAAGATCATCCAGGTCTTTTCCAACCTTGAAAATTCTATGGAGTTGTAGCAGATTGTGGGGGTGTAGGTGTGGTATATATATGTACACAGATGGGAATATCCGTATGGAAAAGATAGATCCATGTGTGTTCTGGGCTGCACTGAAAAAGGGGTGGCCAGCAGGAGAGGGAGGTGATTGTCCACTCCTGCTCAGCTCTTGTGAGGCCATATTTGCAGCACTGTGTCCAGGCCTGGGAAGGATGTGGAGCTGTTGGGGGGGGTCCAGAGGAGGGCCACTGTGATGATCAGAGGGCTGGAGCAGCTCTCCTATGAGGAAAGGTGGAGGGATCTGGGCTTGTTTAGCCTGGAGAATGGAAGGCTGTGGGGAGACCTCATTGTGGCCTTTGAGTACTTGAAGGGAGCGTATAAACAGGAGGGGGAATGGCTGTTTATGAGGGTGGATAATGATAGGACAAGGGGGAATGGTTTAAAACTGAGACTGGGGAGGTATAGGTTGGATCTTAGGTAGATGTTTTTTGCTCAGAGGGTGGTGACACACTGGAACAGGTTGCCCAAGGAGGCTGTGGATGCCCCATTCAAGGCCTGCAGGCATTCAAGGCCAGGTTGGATGGGCTCTGTCCATGAGCATTGACTGCAGACACTTGGAACTGATCATCACCCTCTGCAGACAGATTTACAGCCCCTGCACAGCTCTATATAACAGTCTTATAGAACTACCTCTAGTAGAAGCAATCTCCACACAGAGATCTTTTCCCAGCGCCCCTTTGTGACATCATAATGCCCCTTTGTGACATCATAACACCCTTTGTGACATCATAATGCACCTTTCTGATGCCATAATGCCCCTTTCTGACGTCATAATGACCCATTGTGATGTCTTAATGCCCCTTTGTGACGTCATAATGCCCTTTGTGATGTCATAATGCCATTTGAGACGTCATAAGGCTCCTTTGTTTTCATAATGCCTCTTTGTGACGTGATAATGCCTCTTTGTGACGTCATAATGCCCTTTGTGACGTCTTAATTCCCCTTTGTGATGTCTTAATGCTCTTTTGTGATGTCACAATACCCCTTTGTGATGTCATAACAACCCTTTGTGACATCACAATGCCCCTTTCAGACGTCATAATGACCCTTTTTGACGTCATAATTCCCCTTTGTGATGTCATAATGCTTCTTTGTGGTGTCATAACGCCCTTTGTGACGTCATAATGCCCTTTGAGACGTCATAATGCTCCTTTGTGATGTCATAATGCTCCTTTGTGATTCATAATGCCCTTTGTGATGTCATAATGCCCTTTCTGACGTCATAATGCCCCTTTGTGGTGTCATAATGCTTCTTTGTGAGGTATCTGTGGTGCCATTGATAATGAAGTGTGATGAACTGGAAGGCTTTCAGTAGAATTGCAGCCCTAACATAAACAATGACTTGAACTCTGGAATTCTGTGTAAAATCATTAGCTAGCTTGTGGTCCGGGTCTTCAAACCAAAGGCTGTGAGGTGCTGCTCTTGTTGACGCAGGCTGTGAAAGATGACTTGAGCTCTAAGAGTAATTTCCCTTCTGCTCTTTATATGAACGTCAAATCCACAATTAGAATATTAAGAAGATAATATAAAATTTTGTGCTGCTGGACTGAGGACTTCCATTAGCTGTTAGCCATAGTTTGGAACTTGCAAAGCAATCATATTGGAGCCTTGCTGGGCAACCTGCTCCAGTGTCTCACCACACCCACAGTAAAGCATTTCTTCCTAATATCCAATCCTAATCTACCTTCTTCCCATGTAAAGCCATTTCCCCTCATTCTGTTGCTACCTGCCCTTATGAAAAGTCCCTCCCCAGCCTTCCCTGTAGGCCCTCTTCAGATACTGGAAGGCCACTCTAAGGTCTCCTTGGAGTCTTCTCCAGGCTGAAGAGCCCCATCTCTCTCAGCCTGTGCACATAGTAGAGGTGCTTTCAGCCCTCTCTGATCACCTTCATGGCCCTCCTCTGGACCTGCCTGAACATCTCCAAGTCCTTCTTGTGTTGAGGGCTCCAGAACTGCGTGCAGTGCTCCAGATGGGGTTTCAATGAGAGGAGTGTGGAGGGGCAGCACCACCTCCCTCGACCTGCTGGTCATGCTTCTGTGCTTTAAGCTTATGCTTTAAGGTCCTATATGCTTTAAGGTTTAGATACTGCAGTCGCCTCACCTCTTCAGGTTTATCTGTGAAGGTCCCTTCCAAGTGAACCGTGCTGATCCAGACAGTTCGGATTGCTCATTAAAGTGTTTTAGTAAGTTGGGCTGGTCCTACGAAGCAGTATGACTGCAGTAAGCAGTGTACATGGTGCGCTGTGAGTACTGCACACATTCCTCTTGGCAGCTTGTGGAACAGAAACTGTGCATTGTTTGGATTGTGTAAGTATTCCTGTTGGTCTCTTGTGATGCTTACCTTCTTAGAGCACCTTTCCTCGTTTGGCTCTACATATTTTGGTACCTTACTTGTTCTGTTTGGCTTAGCAGGGAAGGTCTTCTTCTGAAGCATCCTCAGTCTTGGTCTGGGCAGCATACTTAGAAATGACATGGACGTTACATGAGTGGGTGGTCAAAGGGGGGAAGAACTCACCTTTCTGATCTGTTTCCTTTTAGAACACAGTCCTGGAGAGGATTTGCTTTCCTTGTTTCCTGGAGACTTGGATTCTTAGATGGTTTTGACTGCAGCTATTTCTGATGTTAATTCCTTTTTCTGTACTTTAGTAGCCAAGTGCAAGTGGAGTGCTTTGGGAATTGTCTGAAGTTGCCAGGTTGCGTGTGATCACATATGTAACGTGGAGTTATGTGTGGTGCCAGTGATAATTAAGTGTGATGAACTTGAAGGCTTTCAGTACAATTTCAGCCCTAATGTAAACAGTGACTTGAACTCTGGAATTCTGTGTAAAATCATTAGCTAGCTTGTGGTCCAGGTCTTGAAACCAAAGGCTATGAGGTGCTGCTCTTGTTGACGCAGGCTGTGAAAGATGACTTGAGCTCTAAGAGTAATTTCCCTTCTGCTCTTTATATGAACGTCATATCAACAATTAGAATATTAAGAACATAATATAAAAGTTGTTGCTGCTGGCCTGTGGACTTCCATTAGCTGTTAGCCATAGTTTGGAACTTGCAAACCAATCTTATTTAGACTTTAGTGGTGAAATCTTCTGATGAAATCTTCCTTCTAATTCTGCAAAAGAATCTCGGTGGAACATTTCTGTCTGAAAAGGCTCTGGCATATGAAGATGTGCCAGACTGCAGCCATGTGCCAGATGCGTTTGGATCCATGGAATTTTCTGATGTAGCTTCAGTGTTTGAAGAATCTCCACTCGATCTAAATACTCAGAAAACAAAGCAGGTGTGTGAAGATGTACAGCTAGTTTCTTACAGAAAAAATACAGCTCTTAATCTAGAAATCTGCTTCTCATTGTATCTAGTGCTTACTCCATATTTAAGTATCTAGTGGACCTTGACCAAAGGAAGATAAAGATAGAGCAAAGAAGTATGTTAAGCATAAATTTTGTTGCCTTCTACCTGTAGGCCATGGTTGGTTTGACGTGATCCCTAACTCCAGTGTTTGGTTTGCACAGAAACAGCAAGCAAGGGAACAAGTAAAGGAGTCAGTGAGGATTTTAAAACACAATGGGAAGCGATAAGGCACAGTTAATAAGATTCTGGAGTTAGGCTGGAGGTAGGCAGAGGTTGAAAGGTACCGAAAGAAATTCAATCTTACTGTGTTGGACAACAAAATCCACTGTGATATTATTCAAATTTTTAACTAAACCAAGTGATAATTCATATTTATGTTTAGATAAGCTGGTGAGGGTTAATCCTCAATGGAGAATTGAGATGAACAAATAAAAAAATGGTGTTTGACAGTCTATAAGAAACGAACTTATTCTAGGAGAGAATCAGAGTTTTCAACTGTTTTGTTCAATAGCCAAATAATGTATGATATTTTTATAAGCATTGTGTCTGACCTTCTCAGCTGTTAGAATTTCTTTGACAGTAACTTCTCCGGCTGTGATCAGAAAACCTTTTGTTCCGTCTCTGGCACCATTCGAGGCATGATACTCAACTGGGTGATATGGAATTCACACTGTCAACTCCAGTGACAAGAAAAGTGGCATCTAAGAAGCGTGCAAACACAGAGAATGTTGATGCAGAGTCAGTGTTAAGAAATGAGCTGCCCTTTGCATTTCCTGCTCCAAAGGCCTTCTTTTCGAAGAGCCAGACAGAGAAGCAAGTAGAAGGCATATCTTTTTAGGCGCCTACTTCCAAAGGTATGTTGTATCTAACAAATGGAAACCTAGAACATGTGTAGCTTAGGAATTTTTTACTTTTAATATGAATGCAGTACTTGTAGGTCCTAAAATTCTGAAAGGTTTCAGTGTGGGGTTTATTTGGTCACAGCACATACAGCTGCCATCCTGTACATCTGACAGTGCACTGCAAGCGGTTTAACCATATATCAGGGCATGGTACACGTCTGTTAATGATAGAAGTTCTCACAGTTTCACAAGGAGCATGCCTTGAGATGCATTCAGATAATGAGATAAGTGCTGTGTTCCTAAAACTAGCATGTGTCTCCACTCTCCATCGAGATTTAGTAGATAATTTCTTTAACAATTATGATGAGAGTTTTGTTTTGTTTTTATTTTTTTCTGGGCTATTATTTTGAGTGAAAGAAAAGGGTATGCTTTTATTTAAGCGAGCTTTTGATTGCATCATGCTTCTAAATTAAATGTAACCTACTGAATTCCTCATGATAGCATACGAGTACTTGCGTGTATCTGTTCTCCCTAATAGAGGGAGAAGAGACTCAGTGAACCTGGACAGTGTTACCCAGGGTTGTGAGAACAGCTAAATGATTGTTGAGAACTGGTCAACTCGTGAGCCTGAGACCTGGGATCCTCCATCCTAGGGTGGAACTTTAATGGAGCACGTGGGTGCCACAGCAAAAAAAGGACTGTGTACAATAGACTGAGAGTTTGCTGAGTTTCTTGGTTTACAGAAAGCACAAATAACTCAGCAGCAAGTGACGTATTTGGGATAGGAGATTACAGCTGGACTTTGAACCTTAAGGACTGCCAAGAAAGAAGCCATCTGCTCAACCCCTGAGCTGCAAACTGCCAAGGAACTCCATACGTTGCCAGGAATGACAGGAGGGTGCCGACCATGGATACACAGCTACGGACTGATGGTAAACTTGAAACAGCTTGAAGTGAGTAAGGGATATCCAGGGTGCACTGGTGCTCAATATTCAAGAAGCCCATCAATCTACACTGGGCCAAAGGATACCAGTTTTAATATCTCATGCAGTGTTTACTGTATTGGAGGCAAAAGGGGGACATTGGCTTTCACCCCACAGAATCACAGAATCACAGAATTACCCGGGTTGGAAGGGACCTCAAGGATCATGTAGTTCCAACCCCCCTGCCTAGCAGGGCCAACAAACATACGCCTTTACTAGATCAGGTTGCCCAGGGCCCCGTCCAACCTGGTCTTGAACACCTCCAAGGACGGGGCATCCACAACCTCACTGGGCAGCCTGTTCCAGGACCTAACCACCCTTCTAGTAAAGAACTTTCCCCTAACATCCAACCTAAATCTTCCCTCCTTCAACTTAAAACCATTTCCCCTAGTCCTGCTATTATCAGCCCTTTCGAAGAGTTTACTCCCCTCCTGGGAGTAAGTTCCCTTCAGGTACTGAAAGGCTGCAATGAGGTCACCCCGCAACCTTCTCTTCTCCAGGCTGAACAAACCCAACTCCCTCAGCCTGTCCTCATAGGGGAGGTGCTCCAGCCCCCTGATCATCTTCCTGTCCCTCCTCTGGACCCTTTCCAAAATCTCCATATCTTTTTTGTACTGAGGGCTCCGCACCTGGACACAGTACTCCAGATGGGGCCTCACAAGAGCAGAGTAGAGAGGGACGATCACCTCCCTATCCCTGCTGACCACCCCTCTCCTGATGGAGCCCAGGATCCCATTTGCTTTCCGGGCTGCCAGAGCGCACTGCTGGCTCATGTTAAGTTTCTCATCTATCAGGACCCCTAGGTCTTTTTCAGCCGAGCTGCTCTCAAGGACAACTCCTCCCAGCCTGTACAGGTGCCTGGGGTTCTTCCGGCCCAAGTGCAAAACCTTGCACTTTGCTGTGTTGAACCTCATTAGGTTCACCCGAGCCCAGCTTTCCAGCCTGTCAAGGTCCCTCTGAATGGCATCTGTTCACCCCAAAGATTCCCGAAATACCAGGCCATCCTGGTAGAGCAGGGTGATATAGAAATAATTGTAACTACTATTGCCAACCCAGTATCTTTCCTTAGCGGAACTCCCCTGGTGGAGAACCAGGATGACATCACTGCTTTGAAACAACTGATGCTGCACATTACATCCAGTCGGTCGGAGCTGAAGGACGAACCCTTAGAAGATGCAGAAGACGCCTGATTTACCAGCAGCTGCAGTTTTGTGAGACAAGGAGGCTTTAAGGCAGGACATGCAGTAACTGCTACTGAGCAGGGAATGTAAGCACAACCATCAGCCATGGGGACTACCCCTCAGAAGGCTGAAATAACTGCCTTGACGAGAGCCTTAATGATATGGACAGATGCTAAACATGTGTTTGGGGTGTCACACGCTCATAGTACCATCTGAAAAGAGCAAGGATTGCTCACACACAAGGAAAAGAGCGTGATGTAAATGTACCTATGTTGTAGGGCACAGTTCTCTATCCAGGCCCAAGTCTGTGTGGGTGTCTCCTCTATCCACAAAGCTGCTCACACTGCAGGAGGCACAGGCTGAGAGGAGAGGCCAGAGCAGCTCTCCCACTGTGACACGGAGCAGCAGGATACAAGTAAAGGAAGGCCCCACAGCTGTACTGGGAAGATTCCACACAGTCATCAATTTTTCATCTGAAAGGTAAAGAGGAATTCCCTTTTCTGCCCCTATCATCATTGGTCGGGTGAGTAGCAATGATGCCCGGTGTGCTTCCATCAATGGAGCAGAATAGGCGGAAGGCTGGGGTGCAGGCTGACCTCTGCTGAGGTGAGTGGGGGCTCAGGGTGTTGCTCAGTGGTAGATTTGTTCACACTGAGTTCTAACAGGAAACTTGCTCAACATCGAAGGCCTTGCAAAAGTCTGGCTGAGTGATGTCAGTTGCTTTTCCTTTCCCTACTGATGCTGTCACTCCACTGTAGAAGGCCACCAAAGCGACCAGGCTGCATGTCTCCGTTTCCGCTGTTTCTCCATTTCCTTCTTGTTGCTCCCTGTAACCAGCAGGTTCAGCCATGCTGCTTTCCTGCCTCCTCTACTGTGTTTCGTGTGGTCGGGATGGAGCTCAGAGCTCCAGCTCTGAGTAAGGTTTTCTGAGAAAGTTACCATCTCTTTTCCATTCCTTTACCCCTAAAAACAGTTTTCCAGTGTCTCTCATGCAAGAATTCTTTGAACAGCCTGCAGCTGACTCTCCTGAAGCTCAGGATCCTGACTTTGCTTTTTGCCAGACCTGCATTCCTTGAGATGAGGAACTCTAGGAGGGCATGGTCACTACAGCCCTGACCACCTCCAGTCTTAACCCCTGCTGTGCACCATGTCCAGTAATGCTTCCCTTCTGCTTGGTGTGCTTAATACTTGACCCACAAAGTTATTGTCAGTGCACTCCAGCAGGCTCTCAGACAGCTTGCAGCAACTGGGATTGGTGCTGGGTGGTTGCTGGGAGGTGTCTCAGCAGAAAAGCTGGGCTGGGGTGGGCGTGCTATGTCAATCCTCATCGCAGCTGGCAGAGAGAGTTAGAGGAGGGTGATGGGTGCTGCCTGCTCTCAGTGCTACTGCACTGAATTTGGGGCACAGCAGCACACTGGTGAGTGAGCTGGGAGGGAGACGGACTGCTGCTGTGCATGGCTAGGCCAGAGCTGGAGGATTGTCAAACGTGAGTCATGCTGGTGCAGCCATTGCAGCTGCAGCAGGAGTAGAAGACAAAGAGGTTTTGTAGAGGACAGAGGGTGGTGATTCATGGTTTGATGTCCAGGTGGAGGCCGATAACAAGTGGTGTCATCCAGGAGTCTGTCTTGGGACCAGTGCTTTTTTACATGGTTATCAGAGACACCAATGATGCAATGGAGTGCACCCTCTGCTGTTTGCTGAGTGGTGCGGCTGACGCAGTGGAAGGAAGGGATGCCATTCAGAGGGAGCTCAACCGAGAGGTTGGCCTACGTGAATCTAATGAGGTTGAACACAGCAAAGTGCAAGGTTTTGCACTTGGGCTGGAGGAATCCCAGGCATTTCTACAGACTGGGAGGAGCAGTCCTTAAGAGAAGCCCCGCAGAGAAGGACCTGGGGGTCCTGGTGGATGAAAAACAGAACGTGAGCCATCAGCGTGCTCTTGCAGCTCAGAGAGCAAATGGTCCCCTGGGCTCCATCAGAAGAGGGGATGGCCAGCAGGGACAGGGAGGTGATTGATCTTCATGATCCTTGAGGTCCCTTCCAACCCGGGCCATTCTATGATTCTGTGATTACACTCGCTGTCAGAAATAACAGCAGCTGTACAGAAGCTGGATATATTTTGGGACAGTTCTTGTAACCAGCTGATTTTAAGACCTTGCCCGAATTGGGGGTCTAAATTGCATGTTAGGAGAAAGCTGGTAAAGTGGCTATTGCCCATTCTTTTTCATTTGCTGATTCTTTCATTCGGGTTCCTTTTCCAAAGGAGATTCTGGTGATGGAAGCAATTGAAGAAAGAACAAAAGCAGCTCTTGCCAAGAATGCTTGAAGTCCCTGTGGAGAGAAGCAAAGAACTTGGGCTTCCTCTGGGATGCTCCCCACCATGTCTCAGGAAGGAGACAACTGCTGTTCCACTTTCTGCTCTTTGTGTGGAAAGGTACGTCTGGGTTTTCTTCTACCTGTTTTTCTTTTTCTGGCTTTGAAGGAGAAGGGGTGGAGCAAGAGGAGACCCACTGGTTATTTGTTACCTCAAGAACAGGATGGATTCTGCATTCACTGTGAGAAACTTGGGCTAGTAGCATGGGCATGTTTCAGGCTGGACTCTTCTTTTGCTACTTGGTTTCCTTTTGGCTACAGGGAGACAGCTGTCTAAAGGTGTGTTTTCAGACCCACTCTCCAAAACCATGTTTCATTGTTGCAGGTGGTTCAGTGTGCTCTTGCAGGGTAGATGCTGTAGTTTGCTGTAGAATCTAAATGGTTTCTGTTCCTAGGGGAGGACTGAGAGGAGGTAGTGAGAAGAGAATTCAATGCCTTAGGTGTATCTTAGTGAGAAATGTTGGCATGAGGTGCTGAAAGTCTTGAGTTGTCAAAGGCCAGTGATGCTCAGACTCCTTAACCTGCTGGAGCAGGGTGGAAGCAAGGAGTGGGCACTGCCGTCCCACAAGCTGCACTTGGTTCTGGTCTGCCAGGTCTGTGCTGGCCTGGATTTCTTCTGAGAAGTTTGTTGGAGCTGCTTGGAGTAGTGAAGGGTGGGGAAGAAGTGCTGCTCCAGAGCTATGAGACGTGCAGCTCCTTCTGAAGTGCTCCTGAGAAGGACGGAGCGCATTTGCTGCAGCTTTCTCTGCAGATGTGCTCCTCATCTTGAAATCCTCCTGGTTTGTCCTCAGCTCCTGACCACGGCCTGTTCTCTGTTTTGCAGGCTGATAACATGCAGAAGCCGCAGCTGGTGCGTGCTATGTCATCTTTAAACGTACCAACATTTGCGGCAGCCCATGTTATTAAGAGCCACGTCACCCAGGGGCCAGATGAGCTCTCTCTGGAGGTAAGCAGTTCCAGGCATTCCGTGTTGTCGTGCATAGAAGAGGGCAGTCCTTTCTGCTTTGTTTTCCTACCAGATTTGCTGAATCTGGGATTGATGTTTCAATCTCTTTCAGGTCAGAGATCTGGTGAGCATTGTTGATATGAGGACATATCAACAGGCTGAGCCCCTGGTGGAGAGGCAAGCGTGGCTTTGAGGTAGGCACACGTTTTTGACTAGAGAGCACAACTTCAGTAGAGTTGGGAATCTCAGCTTGGAGCTGCTCTGCCTGCAACGGATGGCTGCTGGATGCAAACAGTTGCCCTGTGTCACTGTCAGTGGACCTTCCCTTTGGCTCTGGGCTCGGGCTAATGCTCACCTGTCTTTTTGTTCTAATTACAGGTTGGGCTTTTCCCTGGTGAGTGCATGGAACTCATCAGCGGAAAAGTTCCGGATTCCCTCCTCAATTCATTGCCAAAGCCAGGTGCGTAATTTACATTTGACAACGCGAGTTAGGCAAATAGGGTCAGAACGTTACTTTCAGGGGGTTTGTTTATGCCCAAGTTCAGCAAGCTTAGAAAGAGAACTACAGTAATCTCCTTGGGCACCTCCAGGGATGGGGAAAATCCATTCTTGCGTGTCCTTGTTGGGAATGTTCTTCCCGTTGTTACATGCTCTGTCGAATGCATTGCGCTCAGCTTCGTCCAACCGAGCCAGGCCTGAAATGAACTGGTTTCTTTGTTTTGTTGCGCAGAGCCAAAGAAATGGGGCAAGCTCATCAACGGCCTTTGTTCCCTGGTGAAGGCCAGCCCCGGGAGAGCAAAGCAGCCTGAGCCTCCGACATTCTCCGGATCCATGTCCTTGCTTGACATCGTTGAGAGGTATTTAGCCTTCAGGACTTGAGGGCTGAGCTGTAGGAATGGAAGCATCCTCTGCTGTTTGAAACAGAGGGCGTTTCTAAGCTGTGTTTCAGCAGAAAGCAGGCAGTGCCCAGAACAGGCAACTTTTGGCCAGGGCTCGGTGCAGCTCTTCCATCACCCTGCACCACGTCTGACAGCATGCTCTGTTTTCTCTGCAGAATGAGTTCTCCCAGGAAGAGGGCAGAGTCAGCAGCTGGCAGTTGGTGTTCCTGCTTCTGCCTGGGCAAACCATCCCCTGTGGCCAAACGCCAACTGCAGAGCAGTGCCAGGGAGCCCTCTGAAGCAGAAGTCTTGGTCCTGGCAGGTAAGGGTGCAAGTCCAGCTTACAAAACACTGCTTGTCAGCAACACAGGTAGAATTCATGCTTTCAGTGGGCTTGTACCTCCTTCTGGCGTTCAAGCCCGTCTTGATCCCTGTCTTTCCCAAATGAGTCTCTTGTCAACACAAGAGCTGGACCTGCACGTGGATCACTTTCAAGACAGTGACACTGTTGCTAGAAGCCTATTTGCTTCTGCCCACCACCACTACATAGCCAAATGTCAAGAATCTCCATGGTTCATCTTGCAAACGTTCGACACTAACTGCTGTACATCTGCTCCTTCCTAGGTGACCCGAGCCCTTGTATATCCCCAAGACGCAGGGCATGTTACGATGACGCATCTTCCATCAATGAAGAGTTGTTACTAAGCACAGAATGCTGCAGTTCAGATGAAAGCCTTCCGTATAACATCAGCTATCAAGAGAAGAAGGTCATCATCGTTGAAGCCTTCATTCATCCCATCCCTACTGAAGCTGCTGACCTGAGCCCACCAGACACCTCAGGCACCAGCCTGGACTCAATGTCTCTGCAGTGCAGCCCAGCCCAAGCACAGCCTGAGTGCCCCGACAGCAGCACCACCATGCAGGCTCAGGTCAGCATCACCGAGGAGAAGCTGAGCATCTCGCAGGGGGGCACAGAATCAGGACACGAGTCCCAGGCTCCGGGCAACAGCACGGTCTCTGAGCAGCTCTCATGATTACAAGAGAGGATGAGTCCCATCTTTCCTCCAGACCTCACACCCCCTCCTTTCTCCTATTGAATAAAGGCACGCTCGTGCTCAATCAATGCCTTGACTGAATTCCGAGTTTTCATTCGCAGAGATTGGGATGAGTGCAAGAAACTGCAAGGCAGCTCAGCTTACAACACTCTGGCTGTGGGGTTTGTGCGGCCGAGCTCTGGGTGTGTTCCCATTTTGCCTGACTTTGGGATGCCTGCAGCGAGAGCTCTGCTGCCGTTGTGTATGGCAGCAAATAGTCTCTAGCATCCTGGATGCTGCTCATGAAAACCCCAAGCTTCCTGGCTGTGGCTGTGATGCTTTTCAGGGCCTTTTGATGCTCTTTGATGCCGTGGCTGCTCCCTAACACCTCTGTCCTCCCGCCGTGTCCATTCCTGGCTCTCACCTGTGAGCTGTCCCTGCAGATCATCTCCAGCCCTGCCATCATCATGCTGCGGCAGGAGGAACTCGCCCTGACCAACATCAGGCAGTGCTGCCTGCCTCTCTCACTCTCTAGACCAAGTGTAACTACGCTGTCATGGAGACAAATGCTTCTGTCACATCCTCCATCCCTGCAGACATTTACCGGTAGGTGGCTCTTGCAGAAGAAGATTCAAGCAGCAGAACCTTTTGCTCAGCTACAGCACACAAATGCTACAAAAGCAGGAATAACCTGCAAGCTCTGGGTCTGTTTGTCTTGCACAGGCATGCACTAACTGCGTTTGATGGTACCCCCCATCCTTGATTTCCTTCCCTGCTCCTTGTCTGATGGCGCTGCTGAGCCAGGAACAAGCTGCCCAGTGTGGCAGAGCATGGTGCAGGGCTGTGCTGGGACCTCCTCCCCTTCATCTGCTGCAGATCAGTGCCACACACGTGCCATCGAGATGCTCTGGCACGGGATGTGCCTCCAACCCAAAGCTCCTTCCCACCTCCCAAGGAAAAGCAAAGCAACCCAAGCATCTCCAGCAAAGCTGCCCAGCAGACAGCAGGGAATGCAAACAGCTTCTGGCTGCTCCCCTGCACTCCTGTCCTAAGTAATAGACCCCATGAGGACTGGCTGGGAAATCAGTGCATGACACATGTGAGTGTGCACAGGATTGTGCAAAGCAGTGGGGTTCCATGAGTTTGTGTGTGTGTGTATCTCGGCTGTTATGAAAGCATGGGAAGACTGCCTTACTGAGTCCCAGATAATTACTTATCCTCAAATGATTTTTCCTGGCCAAAGTTAGAGCCTCTCACAGGTAATCGAGACCAACAGGCTGTTGTTGCACAATCAACAGACACAATCTAGATGAATAGCTGAGGAAAATAAAGCATCATGCCAAGGGTACTAGATAAGTGAGCAGCTTGAGATCTGCACATTTATGTGATACTCATGGTCTTAGACAATATTTGCTTAGTGAGGTCACATAGAATGAAAGTAAAATAGAAGAAGTGCAATTGGTCTCAGTTCACAGCTGGCTGGTTCGTCTCAGGCTAATCCTGAACTGCCTCAAGCGACTGCTTTGGTGCTCTACAGAACAGCAACTTCAGAGATCTCTTTCTATTACTAAGTGTTTGAAAGAGCAATTTGCTCTGTTAATTATCCATCATTTCTGTGCAGTCTGTTTTGTCAGACTTGTCTTTAGCTTCCAAGTTGTATGTGAAGAATTGTTTCCGTTGTAATGCACAATGTACTAAAAATTGAGAGATGAAAATGTGAAGAGTTTTTCCAGCTTTGATTTCATGTCTGGAATTTTGGAACCCACTACTTGCAGTTGTTAATCTGTCCAAACTGGTCTGGTTTGGGATGCCCTCATCCTTCTTGAATCGCTGTTAAAGGCGGAGCAATTCCTACAAGTGCCATGGCCCCACTGTTGTTCTAATTCTTGTTTCTTTGTTTTCCACACACTGCTTTTCAAGCCTCCTTTTTCTTTACAGTCAAAGTGAGAACTGCACTGTGAGGTGTCTGAACCTTGTTGTGCCTCTACATAAATAGAACAGCAGCAAAGCCTGACAGGTGACTGTGCTGACAGCTCTCGTAGCCAGTAACATGTAACTGTGCTAAATCCCTTGTGACGGCTTTGATTTCATTTTTGCCAGTGAAATCCTTGTAAAAGGAACTGCAGCAGTGTGATGAGCTAAGGTGAAGATGCTGGTTTTAGTAGTGCTCTAAGCTGAGTGGAAGGGCAATTGAATGAGGGTTATATGCTTTCTCTGGGACGATAAGGTTTTATTTCCTGAGGGAAAGAGCCAGCTTTTCATGGGCTATATGTGGGCTTTGGCAAGGGCAGACAATCCAGTCTGTCAGGAAGCCATTTGAGGTGCTTCAGGTTTGTAAGCTTGTCTTTTTGTTTTTCAGGCGGATATTTGGAGCATGGGTGTAGTGCTGTATGCTCTGCTGTGTGGGTTTTCCCTTTGGATGATGACAATATGATGGCACTCTACAGGAGGATACCAGTGGGTATCAGTGGTGCTAGAATACACTGAGAAGGAAAATAGCTGAGCTTGACAAGAGGCCTTGCTTTTCGGATGGCAGAACATGCTGAGCTGTGGGTAGAAAGGCCTGTCTGCTGAATATTGTCCCTGTTTTTGCTGCTTTGTCTACCAGTATTTTGTGGATTTGGTTCTACACTTGGTTGGCCTATGTGGCACTGTAGCCTAATTCTGTACCATGATAGCATACAGAATTTAAGGAGAAGTATTTTCTTGCCAATGGGCTGGATTTTTTGTATCTGGTTCTTCAACTGGCTGCTCCCTATACTATCTGTAGTAAAAAATACAGACACATCATTTGATTTCCCTGAAATGAATGTTCCTAAATGCCAGCTCTTCTCATGTCTACAAAGATCAAAGTTCTGCATTTGCTATTAGAATTTCCTCTTCCAGAATCAGGAGGTAATGTAGGACCCCACAGATTGCCTTCAGAATCCAACAGTTAGTTCTGTTTCCTTTCGGAGTGCATAACAACCTGAGCACATGAATTGAATGGCGTGGCTTTTTAGTCTGGTACAAACTCTGCTGTACACTGAAACTTGGTCCATTTGTAAGCAGGACTTTTTCCATCTCTGCAGGACAGCAGAAAACCCTTTGTGCTAATCATGATGCCAAGAAGCAGAATGCGGCAGATGATCCAACTGCTTCAGGTGTTCATTTCCTTAAAACTGTGAATAGTTTTAGACTGAGAGTTTGTAAGCAGAACAGAGCTCTTAAAGCTGTCAGAGATTATTTCTGCACTGTTCAATTCTATCTGCACAACATACACAGGATCTCAGAACTGCGTTGCTTGAATTGGTGGAACTTGCTGAAGTGAACTGGGATGAGCAAGTTTTAGAACTTAGTCAGAGTGCTGTAAAAAATGGATAATCTCATGAGTATTAAGGTACAGGCTTGCTATTTCTGCACTGAATTTGTTTTTATTTTACATGGCTGTGATCTGAAAGTTGCTTGAAACGCAGGCACCTAGGCACTGTTGTGTAACTGAATTTCACACGATAGGTCCTGAAATATCCTGGAATCAAAAACTCTGACTTGTTTTAAGTCTGCTGCTTGAGTCTAATCAGGGTCATAGTGTCTGTGTGCAGTGTTTCTTTCCCTGTAATGCTCCACATCATTTCATTTTGGGAATATTGAAGGAAATGGACTATGTGCCATAACTGTTGTTAGAACGAAGTATGTCTGGTGTGATCTTATGCATAGGTTCTGTAACTGCTCTTCACAGCTCAGGTGTTTGACCTTCCTTTTGGTGAAGTGATGAAATACTGCTGGTTTCTATTTGTGCTTCTAGGCACCTTGAAGCTCTTAGGAATAGAACAATTGTCTCCAGTTCTTTTCAATGATATCAGTAACAGCTCGAGTGTTGCTGCCCACTAGGTAGACCCAAAGAAGCAGATTACAGTGAAACAACACACGAGCTGGACCTGAATGAGGATCACTTTCAAGACAGTGGCTATGCTGCTTCAAGCCTACTTGCTTCTTCCTGCCGCCACTCTATTACCAAGTATCAACAACCTTTCATGATTCAACTTGCAAATGTTTGAAACTAACCCTTGTGTTTCTATGCCTTCCTAGGTGATTCGAGCCCTTGTCAACCCCAAAGATCCAAACCAAGCAGTGTCTTTCCATCAATGGAGAGTTCTTATTAAGCATGAATCGCTGCAATTCGGATGACAGCCTTCCACATGGTAACAGTGATGGACACAAGGGGCTCATCCACGTTCATGCTCTCATATCTCCTGGCTCTGCTGAAGCTCCTGACCTGAGCCTGCCAGACACAGCAGTCACCTGCCTGGATTGTGACCCAGCGCCTTTGCAGTGCTGCCCATCCCAAGCACAGCCCGAGTGTCCCAGCAGCAGCACCACCATGCAGGAGCAGGGCAGCATCAGTGAGGTGAAGCTGAGCATCTTAGATGGGGACTTAGAGTCAGGCTGCCAGTCCCAGGCACCAGGCAGCAGCACCAGCTCTGAGCCACTCTCATCTTGACAAGAGGAGTCCCATCTTCACCCTTGACCTCTCAAGCCCTCCTGTCTTTTATTGAATAAAGTCACTCTCATGCTCAGTCATCGCCTCGACTGCATTCTGAGTCTTCAATCACAGGGATTGGGATGAATGCAACAAACAGCAAGGCAGCTCAGCTTGCAATGCTATGGCTGTGGGGTTCATGCAGGCAGAGCTCTGGGTTCCCATTTTGGCTGGCTTTGGGATGTCTGCAGCAAGATCTCTACCATTTTGTATGGGAGCAAATAATCTCTAGCATCCAGGTTGCTGCTCATGATATATCCCAGTCTTCCTGGCTGTCACTTTGTGATACTTTTCAAAGCCTTCTGATACTCTTTGATGCCTTGGCTGCTCCCTAACACCTCTGTCCTCCTGCCATGTTGACTCACGTCTCCCACTTTTAAGCTGGCTTTGCAGATCATCTCCAGCCCTGTCATCATCACGCTGCAGCAGGAGGTGCTCACCTGGCCCAATGTCTGGCAGTACTGCTTGTTCTGCAGATGAGCAGCTGCCTCCTCATCTCTTCAGCTACAGTAGTTTTTCTCAGGGCAGTTAGATGCAGTCATGCTCCTCTGGATTTGGTGTGTTAAATCCATGCTGCATGGCAGCAGTCAGTGCAATACAAAGGTGTTCTGTGTGCCATAGCATTTCTCCAGGGGCTGCCAAAGGTAGAAGCACAACACAGCACCATCCTTCTGACAGTAATGTCTGTGAGTGTTAGACATGTGAGCACTGCATCATCCCCAGCGTGTCAGTGCTTTTCCACACCAACCTGACTCTCACACTCTGCACTGAATGTAACTCTGCTCTTGTGGAGACAAATGCTTTCTGTCACATCCTCCATCCCTGCAACCATTTGCCGGTAGGCAGCTCTTGCAGAAGAATCAAGCAGCAGAACCTTGTGCTCACCCTACAGCATGCAAATGCTATGAAAGCAGAAATAACCTGGCATGCTCTGGGTCTGCAAGGCTGCACAGATGGGAGAGGTAGATTGTGTTTTTGCAGTGGAAGTTTCCAGTATTTTCAGTACATAGTGTAGGCCCTAACTGAATGTATAACCCTCTTGTAAAACAGCTGTATAAGTAGTTTTTCCACCAAGAAAGTTGCTGAACAGAATTAAGTTCAGACTGAGGGCATTCTGACATGGGGAGAATTGAGACAAGCACAAGATAAATACAGGGTGGGTAGAGCCCAGCACAGGACAGAATGAATGTACTGACTTTTGGAAACATTGCCCTTCTCTGTCCGCAGAAAAGTACAAGGCAGACCTAAAAACAAGAGGTTGGGAATTGACCTTCTATGGAAATGAATCCTAGCCACAGTCTCGAGGAGTCTGTGAGCCTGAGATGCTCAACCAATGAGAGCCATGAGAGCATCACCTGCAATGGGTTTAGGGCACAGAACAGAATTGATTTCACTGACTGGTGTGCAGTTTCTCCCTTGCCAATAGGGGATGTGCGCGCAGTATTGCAATAATGAATAAGCACTGCTGCTATCGCTGCCATCTTTGCCTAACTAGAAATCTTTGACTTTGAGAGTTTCTCACACAAGGGGAGAGGGTAAGAAAGTAAAGAGGCACAGAAAACTAAGGGAAACTGCTCTTCTTTATCTTATCTATAAAAATTGATACGATGCTGTTGTGCATTTTTTTTTAATTTTATTTTTAATTTTTTGCTAATGTCAGTTAGATTGTTTTAAAATATCCACACACCAAAATCTGACTACCAAGCAAATGTAATGAAAATGAAATGAAGGTGAGTTAGTGGAAAGCACAAGGCCATATTATATTAGGCTCCAGCAAATTTACAGGCAGTCACTGCACGAAGAGGTAGATCTGAGTTGCACATTATATGATTCCCACAAAGATTAAGGAAATCTGAAGCTTTCAATATATTTTTTTAATTCTTTTTTCATTTCATTTTTAAACACCTGACCCAGACCCCAACCCTCACAGGAGCTGTAAAGATAACAGCATTAACCAGCAATGTAACTCTAATCCTAACCCTTACCCTGATTCTAAAATCGTCCCTAACTCCAAATGCAACAACAAAAATGATGCTAGAAGTTTGTAGCAAAAGGAACCTTAACCCTGATCATAATCCAAAAAAAAAAATAATTATGGTAACAATAATCTTTACCTTAAGAGTAATATTAATCAGAGCCCAGATGATGCCTGCATCCAATCAGAAGCATGCTTTGCATTATTTAAGAGTTGTATTTTTTCCAATGAACTCTCTCTATTATCACGTTTATAAAGTAACAGAGTCTGTTCTTTTTCTCCTGACACTGTGCCTTACTCCTGACATCCCCTGGAAATGACCCAGATAGGGCACCATCAAAGTAATGCTAATAGTAATGTCAATCCTAAGGGTATCTCTAGCCTCAGTGTTAATGGGACGCTAACAACAATCCCAACAGCCTTAAACATTCTGGTGGTGTGAAAGAGGTGCTGCCTTGCACATGCTGGGCAGTCCCATTGCCTGTTAAATGCAGGCGGCAGCGTAGAAACATGATGCCCGTGGTCAGAATGCCCTGTGGCAGATCCTGGCACCGGAGAACTGACCGGAGAACCATGAGAGAACTGACAACAAATCACGCGACATCAGAACCGACCCAGTGGTTATTTACAAGCCTTGGGAGACCCAGACAGGATCTCAGAGTGGTGAATGTAGGTACAGAAGTTGTTACTACTCTGTTTTCTTCTAAAAGAAGTGTTTTTTTTTCATCTCAGAAGTTGGGGGGGGGGGGGGGGGGGGGGCGGGAAAGGGATATCAATTTAATTACTCATTAATTTATTGACAGACATTCACGTTTGCTACGTTTGGAGAAGTTTTTATTTGTTTGCTGTGGTTTGATTTTTTTTTTTCTTTTTTTTTTCCCCCTTCCCTCCTCTTCCATCTTTGTGTTCTTCCCCTATAATCAAAAGAACGGATCCCCAGGGTCTGTCCCGCAGACGTTCTTTCCGTGGTCTCTGCTGCCACCTGCTGGCCAATAAGCGGAACTGCCACTGTTGGGCGTTTGGTGCCGCAGGAAGCACAACGCAGATCTGAGTTCTGACCGGTCTACGCAGCAAATCCGCCAATCTTTATTGCGATAAGCCCTCCAGACAAGAGCATAAAGTCTTTGCCTGAGGGCAGGGTTAGTAGTAATGGATGTCAGTTTTGAAATTTCCAGTCCATTCACCATAGCACTTTCTGCCTCCATGTCCCATAACCAGAGCAGCTATGCTGGCATGCTCTCTTGGTTTCTGTCTAAACCACTGTACTATATCCATCAGTTCAGCTGCTGTATTATGGGCAGCAGGGTTTGGGGGGTGGACACTGGTCAGGGCACTCCCACCAGCCTATCCTGCATTTTTTTTTTTTTTTTTTTTTTCATTTTTGGGTTACAATCAGTCAGATCTCAAATAGATCTAGTCCAAATGGAACCTCAAAATCTGACCTTTTAGTGCCTTCATTTACAGAGTCCATTTTATACAGATTCCCTTGTACAGGGCCCCCATGGTCCTCCAGACAGTTGTTCCTGATCTTCCATAGGAGAATGATTGAATTAGGTTTTTTCCCATCAAAACTGCCACCTGTCTTTCCAATTTTTCAACACTATCATTCAATAGCTGATTTGCATCAGCCTGAGCCTCTTCAGTTATGTTCAGACAGTTCAAGGCCATTAAAAGTGGCCATGCCACCATGAACACAGCTAACTGTCATTCTCAAGTTGTAAGTATGTCTTTGCTAAGACCATGGAAATACTCAGTCAGGTGGGCCAGGGACTCATGGACCCTCCCTCCGTCCCACACAGGGCCCCATTTTTCAGTGACAGAAGCAGTGCTGCATTTTGAGGATCCTAGGAATCCCAGGACATGCCCTGACAAAAGGTCATTCAAAGGGGTAGTCTTTCCCCATCCAAACAACTCCATGATATTCACAGAATCACAGAATTGTAGGGGTTGGAAGGGACCTCCAGAGACCACTGAGTCCAGTCCCCCTGCCAAAGCAGGTTCCCTACACCACAAAGGAGGTACGAAGAGGTAGATCTGAGTTGCACATTATATGATTCCCACAAAGAGTAAGGAAATCTGAAGCTTTCAATATATTTTTTTAATTCTTTTTTCATTTCACTTTTTAAACACCTGACCCAGACCCCAACCCTCACAGGAGCTGTAAAGATAACAGCATTAACCTGCAATGTAACTCTAATCCTAACCCTTACCCTGATTCTACAGGGGACTGTCTGAAACGGACATCAATTCAATTACTCATTTATTTTTTTATTATAATTATATATTATTATATTATCATTCATTATATTTACTCATATACTTTATTGACAGACATTCAAGTTTGCTACGTTTGGAGAAGTTTTTATTTGTTTGCTGTGGTTTGGTTTTTTCTTTTTTTCTTTTTTTTTTCCCCCTTCCCTCCTCTTCCATCTTTGTGTTCTTCCCCTATAATCAAAAGAGAACGGATCCCCAGGGTCTGTCCCGCAGACGTTCTTTCCGTGGTCTCTGCTGCCACCTGCTGGCCAATACACGGAACTGCCACTGTTGGGCGTTTGGTGCCACAGGAAGCACAACGCAGATCTGAGTTCTGACCGGTCTACGCAGCAAATCCGCCAATCTTTATTGTGATAAGCCCTCCACATGGCATTGCGCATGCACTCGAACACGCAACAGGCATAGATTTCTCTTAACTCCTTGAGGAGCAGGCAAGCAGAACAACTGAGCGCACCACTGCTTGTGATTGGGCCACCCCCATCATAGAGATGTGTGTTAGATCTTTTACCCACCCCTGGACTGGCCTTGTTGTTTAACGATAACCTCTGAAATCTGAGCTACTGGTTCTACCACCTGTAGTGTAGAATAGGTAGCCAATAAATGCTTTTCAACTGTGATGTATCTTTATTCTGCTCCATGCCAAACCTGTGGCCAAAACCTCATAGGGGTTCACAAAGAACTCTGGCTCTGCCAGAGCCCCCATCCAGACCCTTCTTGAGTTACATTCACATCTAGTTTGGCTGAAAAGGTTGGACTATAAATACTCAGTGCTTGGGCCTGTTTAACAGATATTTTTTCCTGATTATGCTGTCCATCGATCTTTTTAAACTGAACTCCTGCTCTAATCTGGTCTTTAAACATTTGTTGTCTCAAGACCCTAATGGGTCCAGACTGGATTACCTTAGGGGCTGGACGCCTAAGTCATGGCAGCAGATGGTTCTCTGCCTTTCTCAGACCTTTCCACCACCATTCAGAGCCTGCATCTGGCCGTAGGCACTCTTGTCTCCCCATCAATTGGGCAGCCTGTTGTATTACAGCACCTGAGGGCCACTGGGGGGTTCAGTATGGATAACATAGACCCATACTGATGTAAAGGTGATGGCTGTAGGATGAGATCCCTCGTTCCTGATGAAAAATTTATTGACTGGGCTCTCAAAATCATCTTCATAGATTGCCTCTTTCATGCCTAATTCTCTAATATAATTTTGTTAGTCCTCCATAGAGGACCACAGGCTGATATTTAATGGTATGTCATTCTTATTTGGCCATGTTATATGACACACAGCCATAAATCATTCACTGATCAAATGGCTATCCTCATTATGTTGGACAGAGCATACAGTCTTTGCCTGAGGGCAGGGTGAGTAGTAATGGATGTCAGTTTTGAAATTTCCAGTCCATTCACCACAGCGCTTTCTGCCTCCATGTCCCATAACCAGAGCAGTTATGCTGGCATGCTCTCTTGGTTTCTGTCTAAACCACTGTACTATATCCATCAGTTCAGCTGCTGTATTATGGGCAGCAGGGTTTGGGGGGTTGGATACTGGTCAGGGCACTACCACCAGCCTATCCTGCATTTTTTTTTTTTTTTTTTTTCATTTTTGGGTTACAATCAGTCAGATCTCAAATAGATCTAGTCCAAATGGAACCTCAAAATCTGACCTTTTAGTGCCTTCATTTACAGAGTCCATTTTATACAGATTCCCTTGTACAGGGTCCCCATGGTCTTCCAGAGAGATGTTCCTGATCTTCCATAGGAGAATGATTGAATTAGGTTTTTTCCCCATCAAAACTGCCACCTGTCTTTCCAGTTTTTCAACACTATCATTCAATAGCTGATTTGCATCAGCCTGAGCCTCTTCAGTTATGTTCAGACAGTTCAAGGCCATTAAAAGTGGCCATGCCACCATGAACACAGCTAACTGTCATTCTCAAGTTGTAAGTATGTCTTTGCTAAGACCATGGAAATACTCAGTCAGGTGGGCCAGGGACTCATGGACCCTCCCTCCGTCCCACACAGGGCCCCATTTTTCAGTGACAGAAGCAGTGCTGCATTTTGAGGATCCTAGGAATCCCAGGACATGCCCTGACAAAAGGTCATTCAAAGGGGTAGTCTTTCCCCATCCAAACAACTCCATGATATTCACAGAATCACAGAATTGTAGGGGTTGGAAGGGACCTCCAGAGACCAATGAGTCCAGCCCCCTGCCAAAGCAGGTTCCCTACACCACGTTGCACAGCTCAGCATCCAGGCAGGTCTTGAATATCTCCAGAGAAGGAGATTCCACAACCACCCTAGGCAGCCTGTTCCAGTGCTCTGTCACTCTCACCGTAAAGAAGTTATTGCACACATTAGTGCAGAACTTCCTATGGTGCAGTTTCTGTCTGTTTCCCCTTGTCCCGTCTCCACACACTGCTGAAAAGAGTCTGGCCTCAACACTTTGCCCCCCACACCTCAAATATTTATAGAACCTGGATCCTGTCCCCTCTCAGCCTTCTTTTCTCAAGGCTAAACAGACCCAGTTCCCTCAGTCTCTCCTCATTGGGGAGGTGCTCCAGGCCCTTCACCATCTTAGTGGCCCTCTGCTGGACTCTTTCCAAGAGATCCCTGTCTTTTTTTTACTGGGGAGCCCAGAACTGGACACAATATTCCAGATGAGGCCTCACCAGGGCAGAGTAGAGGGGGAGGATCACCTCCTTCGACCTGCTGGACACGCTCTTTTTAATGCACCTCAGGATGCCATTGGCTTTTTTGGCTACAAGGGCACACTGCTGGCTCATGGTTAATCTGTCGTCCACCAGGACGCCCAGGTCCCTCTCAGCAGAGCTCCTCCCCAGCAGCTCTTCCCCCAGCCTGTACCGGTGCATGCAATTATTTCTCCCTAGGTGCAAGACTCTACACTTGCTTTTGTTAAACCTCATCCGGTTTCTTACTGCCCGGCTCTCCAGCCTGTCCAGGTCTCGCTGAATGGCAGCACAGCCTTCAGGTGTGTCAGCCAATCCTCCCAACTTCGTGTCATCAGCAAACTTGCTGAGGGTGGTCATTGATGAAGATGTTGAACAAGACCGGACTGAGCACAGACCCCTGGGGGATGCCGCTCGTTACAGGCCCTCAGCCAGACACTGCACCGCCAACGACAACACTCTGCACTCTGCCAGTCAGCCAATTCTCGACCCACTTCACTGTCCAATCACCTATCCCATACTTCCTCAGCTTTGGTATAAGGATGTCATGGGAGACTGTATCAGTTATAGAGGTTATAGAGTTCAATTCCTGTAGTCAATTTGGCGGCCCAGGTGGGACCAGCTCTGTTCGCTGCAGGACCAGCTGAGAGGGAGACACTTGGCGCACCCTGAGATTTCTCTGAAGGACTCCCTTCCTCACCTGATCACTGCAGGGACAGACAAGGACCACCCATAGGTGGACCAGGTATGTGTATGGTAAGTGGAGCCCATATGTCTTGAGGAGACATCCTACAGAGTTTACAGCCATACGTGCTGCTCCCAGGGAGGTGAGCTCATGGCTTTGGTTGCCAGCTGGGGTAGGAAGACTCCTTGGGTGAGTTCCTATGAAAGGGAACTGTATGTCATATGAATGGAAACAAGAACAAGTACTCTCTCCCAGGTGGGTGACAATAGGAGGGACCTAGGTTGGTCTCTCCTACGGGTATGGGATATAGTGGATAGCCTGTCAAATGGTAGCCTGGGTTCTCCAAGTTGTAATCACGGGGGTTATAGGTTGTATGTTCAATATTATCATCTGCTTTAAGTGTTTGGTACCGTGTGTCAAGCCGACTCTGGGAAAAACATTAACGTTTGCAACTGGTCGACCAGAGTATGAGTGTTATTAAGATTCCAGCTAGAAAACGTTGTCAGCATTGTGTAGTATGAATAAACCATGGTTTTTGATCTAAATGTCAGAGTGAGTGTGGTGTGAGTGAGACACAGAACAGCTGCAGGGTGAGTGCCGAGTCCCGATCCATGTTTCCTTCCTCCTGTGAGGGAAATGGCCAGACACGGACAAAGTGAAAGACTGTGTTGTGTGTCCACTCATAAGTACTTTCTGCTTGTATGTAAGAAGACAGGAGTTTGTACTCTGTAGATTAGTAAGATTGTCCTGAGGAGAGGTGTACATTCCACCCGACCAATGAGTGTCAACCCATTTATGTAATACTATGTACTGCTTGCGAGGAAGTGTCATGCCAGCTGACAGGAAGCTGGCAAATGTTGTCTCATTGTAAGGAAGAGCAAGAAAGATGACATGGGCAATTATGGACCTGTCAGTCCAGAGCCTGGTAAAATTATGGAGAAAATGATGGTGGGAGTTATGGAAAAACAGCTGAAGGACAATTCTGTCATTGGTCGCAGCCAACACAAGTTTGTGAGGCAAAGGTCCTGTTTAATTTAAGCTCATTTTGTGACACAGTTATCCGTTTAGTTGACCAAGGGAAGCCAGTTGATGTAATCCTTGAGGATTTCAGTGGAGATTTTGATACTGTTTCTCACAACAACCTTCTGGACAGAATGTTCTGCATATGGCTAGACAGAAACACAATGTGGTGGGTGAGCAGTTGGCCAGTAGGTCAGTCCCAAAGGATTATAGTCAGTTTTTTTCCATCAGGCTGGTAGATGGTCACTGTCGGGGTCCCCAGGGTTCCATTTTGGGGCCACTTTCCTTTCATGTTTATGCAGATGACTTGCATGCAGGACAAGAAGACGTTCTGAGCAAGTTTGCTGATGAGACCAGATAAGGAGGTGCTGTTGCCTCCACTGAGGGTGGAGAGGACTTGCAGAGAGATGTGGACAAGTCAGAGAAGTGGGTACCAGTTGGTACTAAGCACCAAGTGCATAAAGTATAACAAGAACAAGTGCCTGATTGTGCACCTGGGTAGGGGCAATGCTGGACATACACACTGACTGGATATGGGACACTGGAGAGGATTCTGACTGGAAAGGGTTGGGGTGCTGGTCAGCATCACACTGAATGTGAGTCAGCAGTGTGCCAAGGCAGCCAGGAAAGACAACAGTCCCCTGGAGTGCATGAAGCAACTTATTGCCAGCTGGGTGAGGGAAAGGGTTGTCCCTCTGCTCTGCATTGCTACTGCCTCACTATGTTCTGGGCACCACAGAACATAAAGGACTTCAAACTCTGGGAGAATGTGCAAAGGAGGGCACTGAAACCGAGAGATCTGAAGTTCAGAGTTTCACAGGGATTGGCTGCTTGTTCAGACTGGGCCCTTCTCACATCCCTGCTCACATCCTGCAATGAAACATAGGTCTCATATGGGACATGAACCTCACAGCGTCCTTGCACCACATGTAGAGCCTGGGATCTTCTGTCCCCATGTCTTTCATTTAACATCATACAAAATTCCAACACATTGCCCCAGGAAATGCCCAGAGCCAACATGACATACAGGACCTCTCTACCACTGGTCTTGCAATCAGGGCTTGACCTGTCTGCTTTGTAAGGCAAAGGAGAGGTTTCTTAGCATGCCAGTGCCTTTGCCTGCCTGTAGTCATGGCTTCCAGTTATCTTCTCTAACAAGTCCCTTGGGAAGCTTACTTGGTAATGTTCCTCAGCGGGCCCATTAATACTCCAAGAAACTTCACTGTTACTTCTGACTTTGTCTTGTTGAGCACTTTGTGCAAACTTCTCTCTGCACTAGAGGCTGATGAACTCAGCATCAAATGCACCCTGGGGCCCATTATAACCTAAAGAATCTCCTGTGCCTTATGCCATCTTGTTATCTTCTTCAGGTTATCAGAACTTGTTCAGCAAAAAGGAGGGATATCTGGAGAGAGCTTAAAGAATCCAGTATAAATTTATTGTCTATTTATTTATAGTTGGGTTTAAAGAAGACATTAAAGCAGCACTGTGCAACTGATACCAATCCAGGATGTCCCAATGAGTTCTGTACTGTTACTGTGTTGACAAAGGTCCTTCTCAACCTCCCCACCCAATTTCTGCTCACAATGGACCTATGGGACTTGCATCACTTTTCTTCACATCACTCTTCTCCTCTGCATTCATCCGCTCAGTGTTAAAACTGCTTTGCACCAACTCCCACTGGCTTTCCTCAGAGGACCAGCTACACATGGAAAAGGAAAGATTTCTCTTTTTTATCTGGCCAGCAAATGGAAAGAAAGGTGATGCAATTGAATGAACAGTAAAACACAGTGATCAACTGCATGCCATGTTCAAGCGGCATCTATTGAAGTTTGTCTTTCATATGGAATACTTTTAAAAGAAATGATTTATTCTGAGGTAGGATAGGATAGATTGAATCACAGTGAAGTAGTTGACAACAGAGGCCATCAGACTCTGGTAGATAGAGCAAATTCCAGTAATCTCCCTGGGATAGATCAGCCAGGTAGTTGAGAGGTATCAACTTAAAATTGATCAGGACTTGTGAGTATTTCACACATTGAGACGGGTTAACACATTCTCACTGATTCTCAGACTTTGGGGAGATGGAACAAATTCCAGTAATCCCCCTGAAAGTCAGAAATCAGACAGATAATTGGGAGGTATCTGACTGAACAAAGAGCAAGGGATGGAGAAATCTGGAGGGCAGTGGGAGTAGTTTGTGCCCAAATGGCCTGCTGAAAACATGCCCTTAACCATGGCCATTTATTTAGGAGAGCTGAAAAAACTTGGAGGATGAGACACATCAAATAGGCAGCAGGGAAGAGTAGTGCTGGGCACCGGGCTATAGTCACAGGGCATTGGCACTGGCACCACGGTCTGTGTCTCTGAATCTGAAGACATTTGTGTCCAGCGAACACAGTTCTGGAAAACATTGTAGTTTCAGTAAAAGAAAAAAAAAGACATCAAATCACCTCAAAGATTCATATTTACAACTTAAAATGGAACAAGACTCATGAGAATTTTTCATGTTGAGAAGGGTTAACACAATTTCAATGATTTCCATCTTTGTCTTCAATTATTTGTTTCAGTTTTATTGACATTTATGATCAACTATTAAGCTTACAGCCTCAAAATAAATAAAAAGAGATACATTTGCATCTTGCACGTGGCCTGATGCCCCTTTCACCTTCGCAGTTCCCACAAGTCCTTCCATGCCGGAGAGTATGAGATCCAGCAGAGCACCTCTCCTCTTTGGTTCCTCCACTGCTTGGTCAAGAAGCTGCCATCTGTGCTCTCCAGGGATCTGCTGGATGCCACATGCCCTGCTGTGCTGTCCCTGCTGCAGATAATGGAGTGACAAAGGCCACCAAATGGGACAAGGGACAGACAACATCAGATTCCCATCTGTCTGCAGAGGGCACCTTCCATTTACTCTCCCTGATCAGGAAGACAGGAAAAGACACTGATGGTCTCCTCTGTTTGCCATTTCCATTAGCTCTGACCTGTCTGCTCTTCCATCCCCAGGCAGAGCTCAGTGCACTCTCACAGAGGGCATTCACCCTTCTTTATCTCCTCGCCCATCCATCCTAAAGACTCGGTATCCCCCTTGTGCTACAGTGCAGTTGTGGAAGCCATTAAACTGTGTCCCCATGGTCCAAACAGGAGCTCAGGCCTGCAGCTCTATCAAGATTTCTAGCTTCTTGTGTGTTGGTGTTTGCATTAGTGCAAAACCACAGAAGTAAACATCCTAATTGGAAAGCATCACTGGACATAGCCTGACTGGATAGCTAATCTATGGTATCAGTGTGCAGAAGGTGGCACACAAACATTAGACCGATCGTGGGCCTTGGAGTTGACACAGCAACATGGTCACACCATGGGCATGGCTTTCCTGAAGGCCCTGTGCTGCTCTTGTAGCTGTGAGTGAATTCACCAGACAGCCAGTGCTATCCCCTCTCTGGCCCTCGGCTGATGCCCAGGAAGGAGCTGTCTATCTCAGGGATTTCCCACATGGTTTACAAGCACTGGCACACATCAGGAGCAGCCCAGGCACCTTGGGCATCACCCAGTGTCTGTGTGTGAGCAGCTGCCTCCCAGCTGAAGGTCCGAGGACTCAGAGCAGGAGCTCACATGCAGGCAACTCCTTGTGCTCTTCTGAACTGAACCAGAGGAATCCCAGCTCCTGTGGGTGTGTAGGGAGCTGAATCCCATTTCAGCTCCAGGATTTCTGTCAAGGGATGAGACTCCTGCACTGCCTCAGCTGGATCACTGCCCTGCACAGGGAAAGTCCAAACCTTGCCTTCCTTGTCTGGTTGCCCTTATTGTTTCATCAAACGATCTCTGGGAGCACTCCCCATATGTCTCCAATCAGTCACTGACCACTGGACATGTGGTGGTTAATTGAGCGAATTTCAAAGCACAATCATGATGCTGTTGTCTTTCAGGAGCTGTTGGCCATGAGGACCCAGGGACATGTCAGGGGAGACAAGTCGGAAAGATAAAAATGACATAATCTGCTGCTTGCCTGTCCAGGCTCCTGGGACACAGGGAGCTCATAAAAGTGTGCAGGGCTGCAGAGAGACAGCTGTGCCCAGGAGCAGCTCTTGTGCACAGCACAGCCTGCAGGTGACAGAAGGAGAGGAGAGAAACTGAAGAGAGCTTGCAGGATGTGTGTGGTGTGAGCGGGCTGTGAGCTCACTGCAGGAGCATTGCTCACAGACCATGACAGGGTAAGTCTCACTGCAGACCATGAGCTGCTTTTCATAGAGGGTCAACTTAATTTGGGACATCCCATAGGAGATCTGGATGCAGGCACTGCATGTTTCTTTACTGTGGAAAAAGCCTTCTGCTCCAGCTGAGGGCTTCCATACTGCAGTATGAAATCACAGCCCTGAGGGCTGCATGTCCCAGCACGGCTGCAGGCTGTGCAGCCGGGGCTGCAGGCGGGTGCCCAGGGCTGTCCTGCAGAGCAGGGTCCCTGCTGTGCCCCAGGGGCTGTGTGCCGGGTATGGGACTCTGCCGCCTGCCAGGCTCAGCACTCAGCCTGCCCGGGGAGCTGCCCAGGGTGCTGCAGGGAGACGGGTGGGGGGAAGGAGCCCCCCGGCAGGGCTTGTGCTGCCACAGCTGCTGCCTGGGGCAGGGGATCACAACTCCACTGCACAACGGAATGTTTCTGAGGGCACTTTGCAAGAGGAGAGCCAAGGCAGGGGGTTTCCATTTCCTGTTCTGAGGCAAAGAGGTTTGGAGTCAGAAATCTAAAAGGGGCAATAAGAGTTCTGAGAATTTTTCATCAATCAATTGCTTGTTTTGTGAACACTCACACATGATGTGCTTTCAGTCTCCCCTTTCTCGAAGGATGGAATTATCATCATTTTCTGTAGGCATGAATAATTCACTTATCCTACAAACAGGCAGCATTTTCTAACTGAAACTGAATGCCACAGAAGCTCGGGTAGGGGGCTCTAAGAGCACTTGGGGTAAAGATATGAGACATGAAACAGATGAAAATATCCAGGGAGAAGGCATAAGAAAATAAAAGGAAGGTTAGAGCTCCATATGCTGCTTCTGCTTAAGGAATGCTGAAATACATGAAATTAAATGCAAGTAATGGTGCTAAATGTACACTGTTGTAAGAGAATAAAAACATTTCATATTATAGCAGGAGGAGTGTGTCTGAGAATGGTCTGGACTTGTCATTATCTTCTGCACTCTGAGCAGGACTCCAAGCCCAACAACAGCAGATGTCCAACAGCAGCTCCATCAGCGAGTTCCTCCTGCTGCCGTTGGCAGACACGCGGCAGCTGCAGCTCCTGCACTTCTGGCTCTTCCTGGGCATCTACCTGGCTGCCCTCCTGGGCAACGGCCTCATCAGCACAGCCGTAGCCTGCGACCGCCGCCTGCACACCCCCATGTACTTCTTCCTCCTCAACCTGGCCCTCCTCGACCTGGGCTGCATCTCCACCACTCTCCCCAAAGCCATGGCCAACGCCCTCTGGGACACCAGGGCCATCTCCTACACAGGATGTGCTGCACAGCTCTTTTTCTTTTCCTTCTTCCTCTCAGCAGAGTATTCCCTTCTCACCATCATGTCCTATGACCGCTACGTTGCCATCTGCAAGCCCCTGCACTACGGGACCTTGATGGACAGCAGAGCTTGTGCCACCATGGCAGCAGCTGCCTGGGGCACTGGGGTTCTCTATTCCCTGCTGCACACTGCCAGTACGTTTTCACTGCCTCTCTGCCAAGGCAATGTTGTCAACCAGTTTTTCTGTGAAATCCCACAGATCCTCAAGCTCTCCTGCTCTGGCTCCTACCTCATGGAATTTGTATTTCTCTTTTTTGGTGTCAGTTTAGGCTTTGGTTGCTTTGTTTTCATAGTTGTGTCCTATGTGCACATCTTCATGGCTGTGCTGAGGATGCCCTCTGAGCAGGGACGGCACAAAGCCTTCTCCATGTGCCTCCCTCACCTGGCTGTGGTCTCCCTGTTTCTCAGCACTGGTGCTTTTGCCTACCTGAAGCCCCCGTCCATTTCCTCCCCACTCCTGGATCTGACAGTGGCACTTCTGGATGCAGTGGTTCCTCCAACACTAAACCCTATTATCTACAGCATGAGGAACAGGGAGATCAAGCACGCTTTCAGGAAGGTGTTGCAATAAGCACTATTCCAGCTACAATAAAATGCACAACTTCCTCAATAGGATTCCCAGTGGTGGTTCTTTATGTTTTATGCATCTTTGTCTGTTTGATTATGTGAGATATAGGAATGTGCAAAAAAAAAAAATGTTATTGAACTTATAAATAAAAATGTATTTAAATTCTTTCCTACCTAATTTCCATTTTCTCACTCCAAGAACTCATGTAAACATGGAACCAGATTCCCTGAATATGTTATAAGATACCTAAAAAGCTTTCAAAATAGACTTACTTAGATTTTCTTTCTTCCTACTTTGCCTGGATTTGGGGAGGTACAGCCACAGACAGCAGCTCAACGTGCTCTTTTCATTCATGTGCTCTTACCAGTGCTGCAGCGCTCTTGAGTCCTCTCATTTGTGCAGTCCTGAAGGTCTTGTGTGTCTCACAACAGTCCTGTTGCCTCTACAGCAGCAATCCAGGGCTGCAGTCAGTAGCCGGCAATATGAACAGGTCTGTCAGAGCTGGTCTCCTTGCTGGCACTGCCATAACAAGAGGGCCCCTTTAGAGCAGGACCAGAGAACTGGAGGGAGGCCTCTTCCAAAGCTGGTGTAAGGAATATACCTCAGGAGCTGCTCCCTGAGAAAACCTTGAGATCTTCAGGTGCTCTTCACTGTGTGACCAGATCAGATTGAATAGTCCCAAGGAGATCCGTAAGCATCTCAAGGCAGTGCTGTGGTTTAAGGTTTATGGGTTGAGACAAAGAGAAAAAGAAAAGGATAATAATTATGACAAATGTATTTATACATATATAATATATTTAGTGTATTTTCACACATATACAACATATGCAGTTGCAAACATATATGAACTAATCCCTATGCGCATCTGTCTGCAAGTCCAGGATTAGTTGCAGGGGTTTTAACAGCCACAGGGTTCACTGTAGGAGCTGAAGTGGCTGTTGGGCTGTTGCAGGAGTTGAAGTGACCTCAGAGTTCATTGCCAGAGCTGGAACCACCACAGGACCTGTGACTATGTTGGAGCAGCCACTGGGCTCATTGGAGGGGTTGGAGCCACCGCAGGGCTGTACTTCCTCCCTTGGGAGGAATTTGTACCATTTTCTTATTACCATACTTGGAACAGCTACAGGACCCGTAGCAGGAGTAACTGCAGAGCTCATTATGAGGGGTGGAGTGACAGAGGGATCTGCCCAGAGCTTGGAGCAACTGCAGGACGTGTAGCAAAACCTTGGAGCTGCTGCATGGTCTGTGCCAGGAGTTGCAGAGGCTGCAGCACTGTCAGCAGATCCAGCTCTCTGGATCTGGCACACTGCAGTCATTTGTGCCTCTTGGGGGTTACCAGTGCCACAGCAGACCTGCCCCCAATATTCTACCAGTTTATCAGGATCCTGCAGTTGCTCGGAGATGAAGTTCCAAAGCCCTGGGGGTGCCCACCACTCCAGGCAGCTGCCCAGACCGTCCCACACCCTCTGCCATGCAGAGCCTTCTCACCTTGGGGCAGATCTCTCACTGATATTCCTGAATAATTGTTTAACCTCAATCATAGATTCATAGAATCACCAAGGTTGGAAAAGGCCTAAAAGATCATCCAGTCCAACCGTTCACCTATTACCTATAGCTCCCACTAAACCATGTCCCTCAACACAATATCCAGTACACCCCCGGACTCACAGAGGCGACAATGTAAATTGTGTAATTCCTAATCATATGGACAATATTACTTCCAAAACCCAAAGATGACCGCAGAGCTGAATGTGCACAAAACTTCACTTTGTCAGCTGCCAATTTTATCATGGTACAAACTGAGGTCAAACAGCATAGCAAAATAAATACCCTAATGCAGCATCCAAGCACCAAGTAAGGAGCTGTGCAGTGAAGCTTCATGAGAAGACTCAACAAGCTCCACACATAGGGAGCACATCCACACATATCAGCACCATGGCCTGCACTTCTCCAGCTCCCACAAAGCCCTGTCCGCTCTGGACAGATGTGCTGCTATCTCAACCCTTGGAGCCTCACATCAGGCACCAAAATGACAGTGGTTGTTGAACCCAACATGTGGCTCAGCAGCACACAGTGCTTTGTGCACTGCCCAATTCCCAGTGGGATGGGGATGAGAACTGGGAAAAAGAGTACAACTTCTGGGATGTAACAAAGCAGTTTACTAAGAGAGATAAAAGAAGTGGAGTAATAGTTATCACTATATATCCGTTGATATGGAATTGTATGTAACAACTGATGCACAAGCACTTGCTCAGCACCACCAGACTGATGCTCAGCTGGACCCTGGGCAGTGAAGAGACTGAGATGAACTCCCAACACTTTCAATACAATTTCTGCTTGCTGTCAGCTGATAGAGAACGTCCCTTTGGCCACTATCAGTCAGCTGTCCTCACTCTGTTCCCTCCCAGCTCCATGTGCCCTCCACTGACCATGGCCTTGGCTCTGTACAACACTGCTTAGCAGCAGCTGTAAACATCAGAGTGTTATCAATGGTTTTCTCCTAGAACCAAAACACTGCACCACAGCAGACAGTCTGAAGAAAACAATTCCATTCCAGCTGTAACTCAGATTCCCGCCTGTCCCCTCTTCTTGTTCTTCCTGATCAGGAAGCAAGGAACAGAATCTGCCGCTCTCCTCTCTGAGCCCTTTCCATCAGTTCTCAGCTGGCTCCTCTGCCATCCCCAGGCAGAGCTCAGTGCCCTCTCATGGATGGCAGCAGCCTTTTCTCTTCTTCCTTGCCCATCCGTCATGCAGAATCTGTACCCCATTTGCTACAGTACAGAGCTGAGAATCAACCCACCATGTCTCTGTGAACCAAACAAGACCCTAGGCCTGCAAAGGCACAGAGATTTGGAGTTCGCTGAGTGAATGTTTGTGGTCCTCTCATTAGTGTAACGACTCTTCAGAAAGGATCCCCTTCCAGAAGCATGTTTTGATTTTGCCTGGCTGGGCCTTGCATCTACACCGTGCTACTGGTGTTCAGAAGATGGCACACAGGTACCAGATCCATTGTGGGGCTCACAGTTGTCCAGTGAACATTGTCACTACCCAGGGCATGTCTTTCCTAAAGGTCCTCAGTGGCATTTGCCAGCTGGCTGGGGGTTTGCTGGAGACCCCAGGGAACTGCCATTCTGTTGTAATACAAGAAGAATTTTACAGAGCAGCAGCCATGGATCAAGATAAGCACTTTACAGAGCAGCAGCTGCAGAGCAGGATAAACAGCATGAGAACCAAGGACACCTCTAGCAAAAGAGTGAAAGGCTCGTGGCTTTGAAGCGGGGTTTTAGGGTTCTTATTGCAGAAGCTTTCTTCCAATTAGTACGTGTGATTTTTGAACACCCTTGTTTGTTTGCTATAAAAGTACGGCTCTTCAGGCAATAGATGGACACAGCTGTATTTAACTATATTGGTGTGTGGTTGTTTGTCCTAGAACGCTGACTTTTGCCTTCAGGTTCGCCAACACATGGGGGCCCGCAATGTCATGGGATTTAACTCTTGAACACCTGTGGGATCCCGAGAAACTAAGCCAGTGTTTGAGTCAGGGATGGCGCAGCCTAGATAGATCTAAGGGGGTATGACTTATTTGGGGCTTGGCTTGTGCTTACCGTGCTCTATATAACACTGTTCCGAAAAGAGAGAATTTCCGAGCTGAGGTTCTAGCCAAAAAGGGAAATCCCCAAGTCAATTTTGATCAGTCACAGGAGGCACCAGTAACAATATCAGTTGCCCTTGTGGAAGGCAAGAAATGGAAATGGGTGTCCTCACGTCTAGAACGGAAAAAAGAAGTGGAGGAGGAGGCAACAGAAGATCCAGGTGACAGGTCTGGATAAGTACCGAGAAAGGAAAAAGGAAAAGTGTCATGAAGAAGAGAGTGATGAGGAGGAAATCTCTGTTACTGTTTGTCGATCCCTGAAGATGACTGAAATCGAAGGCGTAAGAAAGGAGTTCACACGGCACCAGAATGAATCTCTTGTTACCTGGTTGCTTCGCTGTTGGGACAGCTGGGACGGTAGCTTGTTGTGATGTGACAGGCCCTTCCCCATATTCTGGAAGAATCTTAGTGTAATACAGTGGGTGTAGACAAAAAGGCGTAGGTTATATAAGGATGTGTCTGTTTCAATAAATCGCCATTTTGCCACTTCATCTCCTTGGTGTCACTTGGTAATTGGCCTAGCTGCTGCTTCAGTTGAAGGCGAGAGATCGTAAAGAAATTAACGACCATAAAGCCTTCATGTGTATCATTAAAATTCTCAGCTATTAGACACAAGCGCTTTCCAGATTGAGCAAGGAACAACAGTAAATTGCACTGTGTGTTTCCTTGTGGTGTTACCTACGTGACCACAGAGAAGACACGAGGAAGTGGCATGACCAGCCTACTCCTGTACTATGAGCACGGGTGAGGGAACTACAAAACAGTCCAACCACCAGTACGGCTGCTCCAGTTATCACAGGTAACCAATAGAGGGGCCCTGCCCTCATTCAAGGGAGTGGAAGGGATAATAGAGTTTATTGGACTGTGTGGATTTGATGGCCTAGCACATCAGAACCACAGAAATATAAGGCACTGGTGGATACTGGTGCACAGTGCACCCTAATGCCCTCCAGTCATGAAGGGACAGAATCAATCCATATTTCTGGATATCTCTCAAGAATTGACTGTGTTGGAGGCTGAAATAAGCCTCACTGGTAAAGACTGGAAAAAACATCCTATGTGAGTGGTCCAGGGTTTCCGTTCATACTTGGTATTGAGGATACCTCAGAAGAGGGCATTTCAAGGATACTAAGGGGTATCACTGGGCCTTTGGAATCGCTGCTGTTGATATGGACAACATTAAGCAGCTGTCTGTTTTGCCTGGCCTGTCAGAGGACCCGTCTGTTGTGAGGCTGCTACGAGTAAAAATAAAAGAGCAGCAGGTACCGATTGCTACAAAGACAGTGCACAGACGGCAGTATCGCACCAACAGGGATTCCTTGCTCCCCATTCATGATTTGATTCGCCAGTTGGAGAATCAGGGAGTGATCAGTAAAACTCACTCACCTTTTAACAGCTCCATATGGCCAGTGCGTAAAGCCAGTGGAGAATGGAGGCTGACAGTAGACTACCGTGGCCTGAATGAGGTCACACCCCCACTGAGTGCTGCTGTGCTGGAGAGCAAATAATTCAAATTCTTCTATGAGCCAGTTTTGCTATTAAGTGAAGCAAAGTAAAAGGGCCTGCCCAGGAAATTCAGTTCTTAGGTATAAAGTGGCAGGATGGATGTCATCACATCCCAACAGTGATTGACAAAATCACTGCCATGTCTCCACCAACTAGCAAGAAAGAGACACAATCTTTCCTGGGTGCAGTGGGCTTTTGGAGGATGCACATTCCAAACTACAGCCTCATTGTAAGCCCCCTTTATCAGGTGATGCAGAAGAAGAATGATTTTGCATAGGGCCCAGAGCAGCAGCAGGCTTTTGAACAGATTAAACAGGAGATAGCCTGTGCCATGGACCTGGGGCCAGTACGGACTGGACAGGATGTAAAGAACATCCTCTATACTGCTGCTGGAGAGAAAGGTCCCACTTGGAGTTTGTGGCAAAGAGCCTCAGGAGGGACCCAAGGCCGACCCCTGGGATTCTGGAGCTGAGCGTACAAGGGGTCTGAAGAGTGCTACACTCCAACTGAGAAGGAGATCTTAGCCGCGTATGAGGGGGCTCGGGCTGCTTCCGAAGTAGCTGGTACTGAAATGCAGCTCTTTCTGGCACCTCGACTGTCAATGATGAACCGGATGTTGAAAGGGGAGGTTCTCTCCACCCATCATGCTACCGATGCCACCTGGAGCAAGTGGATTGCACTGATTAGACAACAAGCGCGGATGGGGAACCTCAATCGTCCAGGAATTTTAGAAGTGATCATGAACTGGACTGAAGATAAGAAGTTTGGAACATCACCAGGAGAAGAGGTGTCATGTGCTAAAGCGGCCCCACCATACATCGAACTACCAGAAAATGAAAAGAAATATGCTCTTTTCACTGATGGATCATTTCATATTGTAGGGAAGCATCGGAGATGGAAAGCTGCTGTTTGGAGCCCCACACGACAGGTCGCAGAGGCCACTGAAGGTAAAGGAGAATCAAGTCAGTTTGCAGAGGTAAAAGCTGTCCAGCTGACCTTAGATGTGGCTGAACGGGAGAGGTGGCCAATGCTTTATCTTTATACTGACTCATGGATGGTGGCAAATGCCTTATGGGGGTTGTTACAGCAGTGGGAACAAAATAACTGGCAACGGAGGTGTAAACCTATTTGGGCTGCTGAACTGTAGAAAAACATAACTGCTCAAAAAAAAGATATGATTGTAAAGGTGTGTCACGTGGATGCACACTTGCCCAAGAGTCGGGCTATTGCAGAACAACAAAACAACCATCAGGTAGGTCGAGCTGCCAGAATTGAGGTGGCTCAAATAGACTTGGACTGGCAGAACAAGAGTGAATTATTTCAAGCTTGATGGTTCCATGAGACCTCAGGCCATCAAGGAATGGACATAACATATAATTGAGCTAGAGACTGAGGGGTGGACTTAACTATGGATGCTATTGCACTGGTTATTCATGACTGTGAATCATGTGCCATAATTAAACAAGCCAAGAATATGAAGCCTCTCTGGGGGGAAGGCCAAGGCAAAAGTATAAATATGGGGAGGAGTGACAGGTGAATGATGTCACCTTGCCAGGATCTCATAATGATAAGCGTTTTGTGCTTACCATGGTGGAAGCAACCACTGGGTGGCTTGAAACATACGCAGTACCCCATGCTACTGCCAGAAACACAATATTGGGTTGTTAGAAACAAGTCCTATAGAGACATGACACCTCAGAAAGAACTGAGTCTCATAATGGGACACATTTCAAAAATTCCCTTAATAAATACTTGGGCCAAAGTTCATGGCATTGAGTGGATTTATCATATCCCCTACCATGCACCAGCTTCTGGTAAAATTAAAAGATACAATGGGGTGTTGAAAACTATGTTGAAAGCAATGGGTGGTGGAACACTGAAGCACTGGGAAAAGCATTTGCATGTGGTGCAAGGATGCTGTTAAAGTTCATATCCCACATGTGCCCTGTGTCTCATCACAGGATGTGGGGTGTGAGAAGGGCCCAGTCTGAACAAGCAGTCAATCCCAGTGAAACTCTGAACTTCAGATCTCTCAGTTCCAGTGCCCTCCTGTGCACACTCTCCCATAGTTTGATGTTCTTTATGTTCTGCATTGCCCAGAAGTGCACCCAGTGCTCCAGGTGAGGCAGTAGCAATGCAGAGCAAAGAGGGACAAACCTTTCTCCCACCCAGCTGGCAATAAATTGCTTGATGCACTTTAGGGGACTGTTGGCCTTCTTGGCTGGCTGGGCACACTGCTGACTCACTTAAAATTTTATGTTGAGCAGGACCCCCAATCCTTTTCAGTCAGACGTCTCTCATGTGTCCAATATACAGACAGTGTTTATGTCCAGGGTTGCCCATACCCAGGTGCACAATCAGGCACTTGTTCTTGTTATACTTTATGCACTTGGTGCTTAGTACCAACTGGTACCCACTTCTCTGACTTGTCCACATCTCTCTGCAAGTCCTCTCCACCCTCAGTGGAGGCAACAACACCTCCTCATCTGGTCTCATCAGCAAACTTGCTCAGAACATCTTCTAGTCCTGCATGCAAGTCATCTGCATAAACATGAAAGGAAAGTGGCCCTAAAATGGAACCCTGGGGAGCTCTGACAGTGACCATCTACCAGCCCAATGGAACCCACTGACTATAATCCTTTGGGACAGAACTACTGGCCAACTGCTCACCCACCACTGCTGGTGAACCTGAAAGGCAAAATGTCAGCGTGCTGGGTCAAAAAGAGAAACACCAATATAGTTACATATAGCTGCATCAATTTATTGCCCGAAAGCCAGACTTTTATAGGAGACAGACAAGGGTGTCCAAAAATCACACACGCTAATTGGAGGAAAGCTACTGCAATAACAACCCTATAACCCCCCTTCAAAGCCACGAGCCATTCATTCTTTTCCTAGAGATGTCCTTTGTTCTCATGCTGTTTATCCTGCTCCGCAGCTGCTGCTCTGTGAACTCCTTATCTCAATCCATGGCTGCTGCTCTGTAAAATTCTTCTTGTATTACAACACACCACGTTTTGTTTCTGTCTAGCTGTATGCAGGAATTTCTGTCCAGAAGGGTGCTGGAGAAATAGTATCAAAAGCTCTACTGAAATCCTCAAGGATTACATCAACTGCCTTCCCTTGTTCAGCTCAATGGATAAAGGTGTCATAAAAAGACCTGAAATTAAATAGGACCTTCCCCTCTGTATCTTGTGTTGTCTGTGACCTGTCCTTCAGTTTTTTTCCATAACTCCCACCATCATTTTCTCCATAATTTTACCAAGCACTGTAGTGAGACTGACAGGTCCATAGTTGCCCGTGTCATCTTTCTTGCTCTTCCTTACAATGAGACAACATTTGCCAGCTTCCTGTCAACAGGTATGACCCTAGATTTATTAGATGCCATTGAAATGCGAGCCCAGAGCATGCTAAAGTGTCATCAGTGCAAGAACGTAGATGTGCCATAGCTTTGCAATGCCTTGAAATCCAGACTATGCCACAGATGGAGCAGAGAGGAAGATCTGCCTCTTCTGTTCTGAGCTCATCCTTTTGATAAGCTGAATATCACTACATACTCCATGGGGTCAGGTGCAAAAGACACAATGGGTGCCCTAAGCACGTGGCTGAGGTGGTATTTAGGATGGCCAAGAATACCTCCCTTATGGCCCTCAGCTGATGCTCCAGAAGGAGGTGTCTATCTCATAGATTTTCCGTCACAGTTTACAAGCACTAGCACAAAACTAGGATCACCCAAGGCATCTTGGGCATCACTGAGAGACTGTGTATGAGTAGTGCAGTCCCTGTGGAATAAAAACCAAGGATTCAGATGAGGGACTCACACACAGACACCTCACTGTGCACATCTGAACTCAGCTAGGTGAACTTGTAGCTCCTGTGGTTCTTTGAAAAACTGATCCCAATTCAGCCCCAGGGTTTCCATCTGAGGATGAGATGCCTAACGCTAGAATAAGGATGGGATGGTCTGTTGATAACAGGACAAATGGAAACGGATTTAAATTAAAAAGGGGAGACATAGGTTAGATGTGAGGAACCTATATTTTTACACAGCAACACACGAAAAAGTTGCCCTCAGAGGCTGTGCATGCCCAATGGATGGGATCCTGGGTTTACTCTGGGTTTACCCTCACGTCAGTCCATGTTTCTACTCATACTTTTGTCTAGGTGAACTCTCACTTTACTCAAGGTTTTACTCACAGTTTACCATCAGGGAGTGTGATCGGGAGATGGGCTGGTGGAGTGACTTGCTGGCATCCCCGAGGGAAGGCTGCCAGGCAGATACCCCCAGAAAAGTGGTTGACTCCCTGCCCTGTCACAGTCAGACAGACCTGACTGATGAGAAGGGTTGGAAGAGAGTCCCAACTCAACATCACAGGAGCCCCCCCATGCCTGCCTAGCCCTCGACCCCTGATCCATCTAAGCAACAGGTTTGACACTCTGAAATCTGAAGGAGATAAGAATGGGGAGGCAATGGAGGATCTGCCTAGGAGGAAACCTAATGCAAGGCAGTCACTACCAAGCCTTGTGACTTCCTCTGCCATGAAAGAATGAAGGGTGGCCGTGGTGGGTGACTCCCTTCTCAGAGGAATAGAGGGCCCCATTTGCAGACTGGACCCCAGTTGTCAGTAAGTCTGCTGCCTTCTTGGTTTCAGGTCAGGGACATAATGAGGAAACTCCCAATGCTGGTTAGGTCCACTGATTATTTTCCACTACTCATAGTTTAGGTGGGCAGTGATGAAATTTCTTAGATAAGACTACAAACTATAAAAAGAGATTTCAGGAATTTAGGCCATTTAGTTCACAAAGTGGGAGATCAAGTGATTTTTTGTTCTATACCTTCAGTGGCAGTGAGGGACACAGAGCAGGCTTGGAAAGCAAAGCAATGAACAATTGTCTCAGAGGTTGGTACTGAGCCAGAAACTTTGAGTTCTTTGATCACAGGACAGTTTACTTGGCCCATGGTCTGTTATCCATGAATGGAACCCAACTGTCTCAAAGGGGGAAGTGAATCCTAGCATAGACGGTAGCGGGGCTTATCGAAAGAGCTTTAAACTAGCTACGATGGGGGAGTGGACAAAACAGGGCTTACCAGAGATAAGCCTAGGGAAATGCTGTTTGAGCTGGGAGAGAGGCAGATGCCTCAGCTGAAGTGCGTCTACACCAACGCACGCAGCTTGGTCAACAAGCAAGAGGAGCTGGAAGCAACTGTGCATCTGACAAACCATGACCTAGTTGCTATTACCGACCCATGGTGGGACCACTGCCATGACTGGAGTGCTGTGATGGATGGTTACAAGCTCTTCAGAAGGGATAGAGGAGGAAGGAAGGGTGGTGGTGTGGCCCTTTATATTAAAGAGAGTTTTGATGTTGAAGAGCTTGGGCTTCAGAATGAAGTGCATGTTTGTAAGGATCGGGGGAAAGGCCTGTAAGTGTGACATCTTGCTAAAGGTTTCTTATAGACCGCCTAATTGATGGGTGAGGCATTCTATGAGCAGCTTACTGAAGTCGCAAGATTGCCAGCACTCATTTTCTTGGGAGACTACAACTTCTCTGATATATGCTGGGAATATAATAAATAGCAGAGGAATCAGTCCAAGAGGTTTATAGATTGCATGCAAGACAGCTTCCTTACACAGCTGGTATGAAGTCCTACCAGGGGTGGTTCCTTGCTAGACCTGCTCTTCACTAACAGTGAAGGACTGGTAGGAGTTGAGAAGGTTGGGGACTGTCTTGGGCAGAGTGGCCATGAAATGGTAGAATTCTCTATTCTTGGAGATGTCAGAAGGGTGACTAGCAAAACTACTATCCTGAACTTCTAGAGGGCGGACTTTGACCTGTTCAGGACACTTGTAGCACAGGTCCCTTGGGAGTCGCTCCTTATGGGTAAAGGGGTCCAGGAAGCCTGGACACTCCTCAAGATGGAAATCTTAAAGGCACGAGATCAGGCTGTCCCTGAATGCCATAAGGTGAGCCATAGGGGAAGAAGACCAGTGCAGATGAACTGGGGAAAACTATTGAGACTCAGGAAGAAAAAGAGAATCTCCGTCCTCTGGAAGAAGGGGCTGGGTACTTGGGGAGATTACAAGGAAGTTGCTAAGGCATGCAGGGAGGAAGTTAGGAAGGCACATTAATTCCCTGTCCCTTAATCCATGCCCAGAGCTTCTCAGCCATGTCACTGCCAACTGTAAGCTCCATGCAGAGTTCAAGTGGGACACAGAGGGCACAGCCTTCTGCTGTGTGGATGCAAGTGTTGGTGGAACCAGATGGGACAAAGCCCTCCCACCATGCCCTCCTGGGAAAATGGCCACCCCAAGAATGGCAGTCTGCCTCCTCCATGACCCCATCTGAAATGCTCCTGCACTGATTGATTATAGGGCTTTAAACCAGGTCCAAATGGGGAAGGGTGGGGAATTGGATGTGACAGAGAAGGGCTGAGGGATATTGTTGCTGTTGGAGATTGAATGGAAAGCCTCTGAGTTGTTCTATAGGATTGTGTGAGGATTCCTCAGAGAAAGTCTTGTTGCCAATACCCCGTCCTAAATCTTACTGTGTACCCTCTGGGGGTAACCCCAACCTACTGCTGCCCTAAAGTGCCTGTAGACCAGTGCGGGTAGCATGGGAAATAAACGGGACAAATCAAGAGAAAACCACAGAGCTTTTCCTTTCATGCAGGCTGCTGATTCTGAGCAATGCCCTGAACATCAGTACCACAGTGTAGATGCAAGACCCAGACAGGCTAAATCAAAGCATGCTTCTGGAAGGGGATGCTTTCTGAAGAATCCTTACACTAATGAGAGGACCACAAACATTCACTCAGCGAACTCCAAATCTCTGTGCCTTTGCAGGCCTAGGGTCTTGTTTGGTTCACAGAGACACGGTGGGTTGATTCTCAGCTCTGTACTGTAGCAAATGGGGTACAGATTCTGCATGACGGATGGGCAAGGAAGAAGAGAAAAGGCTGCTGCCATCCATGAGAGGGCACTGAGCTCTGCCTGGGGATGGCAGAGGAGCCAGCTGAGAACTGATGGAAAGGGCTCAGAGAGGAGAGCGGCAGATTCTGTTCCTTGCTTCCTGATCAGGAAGAACAAGAAGAGGGGACAGGCAGGAATCTGAGTTAAAGCTGGGATGGAATTGTTTTCTTCAGACTGTCTGCTGTGGTGCAGTGTTTTGGTTCTAGGAGAAAACCATTGATAACACTCTGATGTTTACAGCTGCTGCTAAGCAGTGTTGTACAGAGCCAAGGCCATGGTCAGTGGAGGGCACATGGAGCTGGGAGGGAACAGAGTGAGGACAGCTGACTGATAGTGGCCAAAGGGACGTTCTCTATCAGCTGACAGCAAGCAGAAATTGTATTGAAAGGGGTGGGAGTTCATCTCAGTCTCTTCACTGCTCAGGGCCCAGCTGAGCATCAGTCTGGTGGTGCTGAGCAAGTGCTTGTGCATCAGTTGTTACATACGATTCTATATCAACGGATATATAGTGATTACTATTACTCCTCTCCTTTTATCTCTCTTAGTAAACTGTTTTGATACAACCCAGAAGTTGTACTCTTTTTCCCAGTTCTCATCCCCATCCCACTGGGAATGGGGCAGTGCACAAAGCACTGTGAGCTGCTGAGCCACATGTTGGGTTCAACAACCACAGTCATTTTGGTGCCTGATGTGAGGCTCCAAGGGTTGTGGTAACAGCACATCTGTCCAGAGTGGACTGGGCTTTGTGGGAGTTGGAGATGTGCAGGCCATGGTGCTGATAGTTTCCCTATTTGTGAAGCTTGCTGAGTCTTCTCATGAAGCTGCATTTCACAGCTCCTTGCTTGCTGCTTGTTTTCCCTGCTGCATCATTTGTCAACTCTGGATGCTGGATTAGGGTATTTATTTTGCTATGCTGTTTGACCTTGGTTTGTACCACGATAAAATTGGCAAAGTGAAGTTTTGTGCACATTCAGCTCTTTGGACATCTTTGGGTTTTGGAAGTAATATTGTTGGTATGATTAGGAATTACACATTTTACACTGTCGTCTCTGGGAGACCAGGGGTATTCAAGGAGAGACTGGATATTGTGTTGAGGGACATGGTTAAGTGGGAGCTATTGGTAATAGGTGAACGGTTGGATTGGATGATCTTTCAGGCCTTTTCCAGCCTTGGTGATTCTATGATTCTAGGATTGAGGTTAAACAATTATTCAGGAATATCAGTGAGAGATCTGCCCCAAGGTGAGAAGGCTCTGCATGGCAGGGGGTGTGGGACAGTCTGGGCAGCTGCCTGGAGTGGTGGGCACCCCCAGGGCTTTGGAACTTCATCTCCGAGCAACTGCAGGATCCTGAGAAACTGGTAGAATATTGGAGACAGGTCTGCTGTGGCACTGGTAATCCTAAAAAGGCCCAAATGACTGCAGTGTGCCAGGGCCTGGCCCACACCTACTGAGCTGTGTTCAACACTATTCAGCATCTTCAAGGGGAAGAGAGCTGGATCTGCTGACATTGCTGCAGCCTCTGCAACTCCTGGCACAGTCCCTGCAATAGCTCCAAGTTTTTGCTACACATCCTGCAGTTGCTCCAAGCTCTGGACAGATCCCACTGTCACTCCACCCCTCATAAGGAGCTCTGCGGTCACTTATGCTACAGGTCCTGTAGCTGTTCCAAGTATTGAGATAAGAAAATTAAGCAAACCACTGAGTGCTGCTGTAGAGACGACGGGACTGCTGTGAGACACACAAGACCTTCAGGCCTGTAGAAATGAGAGGACTCGAATCCTCTGTGCACTGTATCAGTGTAAAGAGAGGAGGAATGAAAAGAACTAGTTGTGCTTCTATCTGTGGCTGTACCTTCCCCAAATCCAGACAAAGTTGGATAAGAGAAGAGCTAAGGAAAAGCGTATTTTGAATGCTATTTATTTATCTCTTAACCTATTCGGGGAATCTTGTTCCATGTTTACATGAGCTCTTGGAGTGAGAAAATGGATAGTAGGTGTGAAAGAAGTGAAACAAATTTTTATTTATAAGTTCAATAACATTTTTTTGCACGTTGCTATATCTCACATAATCAATCAATCAAAGATGCATAAAAGATGAAGAACCATCACTGGGAATCATGCGATGAAGATGTGCACTTTATTGAAGCGGGAATAGTGAGTATTGCAACACCTTCCTGAGAGCGTGCTTGATCTCCCTGTTCCTCATGCTGTAGATAATAGGGTTCAGTGTTGGAGGAACCACTGAGTACAGAAGTGCCACTGTCAGATCCAGGAGTGGGGAGGGAATGGAGGGGGGCTTCAGGTAGGCAAAAGCACCAGTGCTGAGAAACAGGGAGACCACGGCCAGGTGAGGGAGGCACGTGGAGAAGGCTTTGCGCCGTCCCTGCTCAGAGGGCATCCTCAGCACAGCCACGAAGATCTGCACATAGGACACAACTATGAAAACATAGCAGCCTACGTCTAAACTGATAGTAAAAATGAGAAACACAACTTCCCTGAGATTTGATTCTGAGCAGGAGAGCTTGAGGATCTGGGGAATTTCACAGAAAAACTGGTTGACAACATTGCCTTGGCAGAGAGGCAGTGAAAACGTACTGGCAGTGTGCAGCAGGGAATTGAGAACCCCAGTGCCCCAGGCAGCTGCTGCCATGGTGGCACAAGCTCTGCTGTCCATCAAGGTCCCGTAGTGCAGGGGCTTGCAGATGGCAACATAGCGGTCATAGGACATGATGGTGAGAAGGGAATACTCTGCTGACATGAAGAAGGTAAAGAAAAAGAGCTGTGCAGCACATCCTGTGTAGGAGATGGCCCTGTTGTCCCAGAGGGCGTTGGGCATGGCTTTGGGGAGAGTGGTGGAGATGCTGCCCAGGTCGAGGAGGGCCAGGTTGAGGAGGAAGAAGTACATGGGGGTGTGCAGGCGGCGGTCGCAGGCTACGGCTGTGCTGATGAGGCCGTTGCCCAGGAGGGCAGCCAGGTAGATGCCCAGGAAGAGCCAGAAGTGCAGGAGCTGCAGCTGCCGCGTGTCTGCCAACGGCAGCAGGAGGAACTCACTGATGGAGCTGCTGTTGGGCATCTGCTGTTGTTGGGCTTGGAGTCCTGCTCAGAGTGCAGAAGATAATGACAAGTCCAGACCATTCTCAGAGGCACTACTCCTGCTATACTATGAAATGTTTTTATTCTCCTACAACTGTGTACATTTAGCACCATTACTTGCATTTAATTTCATGTAGATCAGCATTCCTTAAGCAGAAGCAGCATATGGAGCTCTAACCTTCCTCTTATTTTCTTATCCCTTCTCCCTGGATATTTTCATCTGTTTCATGTCTCATATCTTTACCCCAAGTGCTCTTAGAGCCCCCTACCCGAGCTTCTGTGGCATTCAGTTTCAGTTAGAAAATGCTGCCTGTTTGTAGGATAAGTGAATTATTCATGCCTACAGAAAATGAAGATAATTCCATCCTTCGAGAAAGGGGAGACTGAAAGCACATCATGTGTGAGTGTTCACAAAACAAGCAATTGATTGATGAAAAATTCTCAGAACTCTTATTGCCCCTTTTAGATTTCTGACTCCAAACCTCTTTGCCTCAGAACAGGAAATGGAAACCCCCTGCCTTGGCTCTCCTCTTGCAAAGTGCCCTCAGAAACATTCAGTTGTGCAGTGGAGCTGTGATCCCCTGCCCCAGGCAGCAGCTGTGGCAGCACAAACCCTGCCGGGGGCTCCTTACCCCACACGTCTCCCCGCAGCGCCCTGGGCAGCTCCCCGGGCAGGCTGAGTGCTGAGCCTGGCAGGCGGCAGAGTCCCATACCCGGCACACAGCCCCTGGGGCACAGCAGGGACCCTGCTCTGCAGGACAGCCCTGGGCACCCGTCTCAGCTGGAACAGAAAGCTTTTTCCACAGTAAAGAAACATGCAGTGCCTGCAGTCAGATCTCCTATGGGATGTCCCAGTTATAGTTACCCCTTAATTAAAAGCAGCTCATGGTCAGCTGTGAGACTTACCTTGTCATGGTCTGTGAGCAATGCTCCTGCAGTGAGTTCACAGCCCACTCACACCACACACATCCTGCAAGCTCTCTCCAATTTCTCTCCTCTCCTTCTGTCACCTGCAGGCTGTGCTGTGCACGAGATCTGCTCCTGGGCACAGCTGTCTCTCTGCAGCTCTGCCCACTTTTATGAGCTCCCTGTGTCCCAGGAACCTGGACAAGCAAGCAGCAGATTATGTCATTTTTATCCTTCCCACTCATTTCCCCTGACATGTCCCTGGGTCCTCATGGCCAACAGCTCCTGAAAGACAACAGCATCATGACTGTGCTTTGAAATCCACTCAATTAACCACCACATGTCCAGTGGTCAGTGACTGATTGGAGACATATGGGGAGTGCTCCCAGAGATCGTTTGATGAAACAATAAGGGCAACCAGACAAGGAAGGCGAGGTTTGGACTTTCCCTGTGCAGGGCAGTGATCCAGCTGAGGCAGCGCAGGAGTCTCATCCCTTGACAGAAATCCTGGAGCTGAAATGGGATTCGGCTCCCCACAGAACCACAGGAGCTGGGATTTCTCTGGTTCAGTTCAGAAGTGCACAAGGAGTTGCCTGCATGTGAGCTCCTGCTCTGAGTCCTCGGTCCTTCAGCTGGGAGGCAGCAGCTCACACACAGACACTGGGTGATGCCCAAGGTGCCTGGGCTGCTCCTGATGTTTGCAAGTGCTTGTAAACCGTGTGGGAAATCCCTGAGATAGACACCTCCTTCCTGGGCATCAGCTGAGGGCCAGAGAGGGGATAGCACCGGCTGTCCGGTGAATTCACTCACAGCTACAAGAGCAGCACAGGGCCTTCAGGAAAGCCATGCCCATGGTGTGTCCGTGCTGCTACGTCACCTCCAAGACCCACGATCGGTCTAATGTTTGTGTGCCACCTTCTGCACACTGATTCTATAGATGAGCTATCCAGTCAGGCAATGTCCAGTGATGCTTTTCAATTAGGAGATTTACTTCTGTGCTTTTGCACTAATGCAAACACCAACACACAAGAAGCTAGAAATCTTGGTAGAGCTGCAGGCCTGAGCTCCTGTTTGGACCATGGGGACACAGTTTAATGGTTTCCACAACTGCACTGTAGCACAAGGGGGATACCGAGTCTTTAGGATGGATGGGCGAGGAGACAAAGAAGGGCGACTGCCCTCTGTGAGAGTGCACTGAGCTCTGCCTGGGGATGGAAGAGCAGACAGGTCAGAGCTAATGGAAATGGCAAACAGAGGAGACCATCAGTGTCTTTTCCTGTCTTCCTGATCAGGGAGAGTAAATGGAAGGTGCCCTCTGCAGACAGATGGGAATCTGATGTTGTCTGTCCCTTGTCCCATTTGGTGGCCTTTGTCACTCCATTATCTGTGGCAGGGACAGCACAGCAGGGCATGTGGCATCCAGCAGATCCCTGGAGAGCACAGATGGCAGCTTCTTGACCAAGCAGTGGAGGAACCAAAGAGGAGAGGTGCTCTGCTGGATCTCATACTCTCCGGCATGGAAGGACTTGTGGGAACTGTGAAGGTGAAAGGGGCATCAGGCCATGTGCAAGATGCAAATGTATCTCTTTTAATTTATTTATTTATTTTGAGGCTGTAAGCTTAATAGTTGATCATAAATGTCAATAAAACTGAAACAAATAATTGAAGACAAAGATGGAAATCAATGAAAATGTGTTAACCCTTCTCAACATGAAAAATTCTCATGAGTCTTGTTCCATTTTAAGTTGTAAATATGAATCTTTGAGGTGATTTGATGTCTTTTTTTTTCTTTTACTGAAACTACAATGTTTTCCAGAACTGTGTTCGCTGGACACAAATGCCTTCAGGTTCAGAGACACAGACAGCGGTGCCAGTGCCAATGCCCTGTGACTGTAGCCTGGTGCCCAGCACTACTCTTCCCTGCTGCCTATTTGATGTGCCTCATCCTCCAAGTTTTTTCAGCTCTCCTAAATAAATGGCCATGGTTAAGGGCATGTTTTCAGCAGGCCATTTGGGCACAAACTACTCCCACTGCCCTCCAGATTTCTCCATCCCTTGCTCTTTGTTCAGTCAGATACCTCCCAATTATCTGTCTGATTTCTGACTTTCAGGGGGATTACTGGAATTTGTTCCATCTCCCCAAATTCTGATGGAATGTGTTGTCAACTCCTTCACTGTGATTTGATCTATCCCTTCCTATCTATTCTTTTTCTTTTTCTTCTTATACTTTTTCTTTTTCTCAATCACTGTCTCTTTTTTATTAAGGCACGAAGTCTGAAAGATGTTCATTAATGTCAGTAAAAGTGAAAAACAGAGTTGGAGACAAAGATATAAATCAATGAGAATGTGTTAACCCATCTCAATGTGTGAAATACTCACAAGTCCTGATCAGTTTTAAGTTGATACCTCTCAACTACCTGGCTGATCTATCCCAGGAAGATTACTGGAATTTGCTCTATCTACCAGAGTCTGATGGCCTCTGTTGTCAACTACTTCACTGTGATTCAATCTATCCTATCCTACCTCAGAATAAATCATTTCTTTTAAAAATATTCCATATGAAAGACAAACTTCAATAGATGCTGCTTGAACATGGCATGCAGTTGATCACTGTGTTTTACTGTTCATTCAATTGCATCACCTTTCTTTCCATTTGCTGGCCAGATAAAAAAGAGAAATCTTTCCTTTTCCATGTGTAGCTGGTTCTCTGAGGAAAGCCAGTGGGAGTTGGTGCAAAGCAGTTTTAACACTGAGCGGATGAATGCAGAGGAGAAGAGTGATGTGAAGAAAAGTGATGCAAGTCCCATAGGTCCATTGTGAGCAGAAATTGGGTGGGGAGGTTGAGAAGGACCTTTGTCAACACAGTAACAGTACAGAACTCATTGGGACATCCTGGATTGGTATCAGTTGCACAGTGCTGCTTTAATGTCTTCTTTAAACCCAACTATAAATAAATAGACAATAAATTTATACTGGATTCTTTAAGCTCTCTCCAGATATCCCTCCTTTTTGCTGAACAAGTTCTGATAACCTGAAGAAGATAACAAGATGGCATAAGGCACAGGAGATTCTTTAGGTTATAATGGGCCCCAGGGTGCATTTGATACTGAGTTCATCAGCCTCTAGTGCAGAGAGAAGTTTGCACAAAGTGCTCAACAAGACAAAGTCGGAAGTAACAGTGAAGTTTCTTGGAGTATTAATTCGCCCACTGAGGGCCATTACCAAGTAAGCTTCCCAAGGGACTTGTTAGAGAAGATAACTGGAAGCCATGACTACAGGCAGGCAAAGGCACTGGCATGCTAAGAAACCTCTCCTTTGCCTTACGAAGCAGACAGGTCAAGCCCTGATTGCAAGACCAGTGGTAGAGAGATCCTGTCTCTCATGTTGGCTCCTGGCATTTCCTGGGGCAATGGGTTGGAGGTCCGTATGATGTTAAATGAAAGACATGGGGACAGAAGATCCCAGGCTCTACATGTGGTGCAAGGACGCTGTGAGGTTCATGTCCCATATGAGACCTATGTTTCATTGCAGGATGTGAGAAGGGATGTGAGAAGGGCCCAGTCTGAACAAGCAGTCAATCCCTGTGAAACTCTGAACTTCAGATCTCTAAGTTCCAGTGCCCTCGTTTGCACATTCTCCCAGAGTTTGAAGTCCTTTATGTTCTGCGGTGCACAATCAGGCACTTGTTCTTGTTATACGTTATGCACTTGGTGCTTAGTACCAACTGGTACCCACTTCTCTGACTTGTCCACATCTCTCTGCAAGTCCTCTCCACCCTCAGTGGAGGCAACAGCACCTCCTCATCTGGTCTCATCAGCAAACTTGCTCAGAACGTCTTCTAGTCCTGCATTCAAGTCATCTGCATAAACATGAAAGGAAAGTGGCCCCAAAATGGAACCCTGGGGACCCCGACAGTGACCATCTACCAGCCTGATGGAAAAAACTGACTATAATCCTTTGGGACTGACCTACTGGCCAACTGCTCACCCACCACATTGTGTTTCTGTCTAGCCATATGCAGAACATTCTGTCCAGAAGGTTGTTGTGAGAAACAGTATCAAAATCTCCACTGAAATCCTCAAGGATTACATCAACTGGCTTCCCTTGGTCAACTAAACGGATAACTGTGTCACAGAATGAGCTTAAATTAAACAGGACCTTCGCCTCACAAACTTGTGTTGGCTGCAACCAATGACAGAATTGTCCTTCAGCTGTTTTTCCATAACTCCCACCATCATTTTCTCCATAATTTTACCAGGCTCTGGACTGACAGGTCCATAATTGCCCATGTCATCTTTCTTGCTCTTCCTTACAATGAGACAACATTTGCCAGCTTCCTGTCAGCTGGTATGACCCTAGACTTCTTTAGATGCAATTGAAATGACAGCCCAGAGCATACTAAGGCGTCATCATTGAAAGAAAGTAGATGTGCCATAGCTTTGCAATGTCTTGAACTCCAGAGTATGCCACAAATGGAGCAGAGGGGAAGATTTGCCTCTTCTGTAGTGAACTCATTCTTTTGGTAAGCAGAATAACACTACCTGATACATGAGGACTGTGTCTCTGCTCTGCTCTGCTCAGCTCACAGGGCAGAGGTTCAGGGTGTTGCTCTCATGTCAGTGCAGGTAAACTCACTTTAACCTTTTTTCTTCTGTAAATGCTTCCTCTGTTTGTATGCTCAGATACACTTCCACATTCCCTCAAGTACACTTCCATATATCATTAACAATTACACTTTCTTATACCATCAAAACTGTTTGTCAAACAGTACAGTTCTTCAGTTCACATAAACTCCCTTAATACAGTCTGTATTCTTCAGTTATAAACACTGTGCCACAGAACCAGCACTGATTGAACCACCTCCCTCACACACTTCCTCGCAAGCAGTACATAGTATTACATAAATGGGTTGACACTCATTGGTTGGGTGGAATGTACACCTCTCCTCAGGACAATCTTACTAATCTACAGAGTACAAACTCCCGTCTTCTTACATACAAGCAGAAAGTACATATGAGTGGACACACAACACAGTCTTTCACTTTGTCCGTGTCTGGCCATTTCCCTCACAGGAGGAAGGAAACATGGATCGGGACTCGGCACTCACCCTGCAGCTGTTCTGTGTCTCACTCACACCACACTCACTCTGACATTTAGATCAAAAACCATGGTTTATTCATACTACACAATGCTGACAACGTTTTCTAGCTGGAATCTTAATAACACTCATACTCTGGTCGACCAGTTGCAAACGTTAATGTTTTTCCCAGAGTCGGCTTGACACACGGTACCAAACACTTAAAGCAGATGATAATATTGAACATACAACCTATAACCCCCGTGATTACAACTTGGAGAACCCAGGCTACCATTTGACAGGCTATCCACTATATCCCATACCCGTAGGAGAGACCAACCTAGGTCCCTCCTATTGTCAACTACCTGGGAGAGAGTATTTGTTCTTGTTTCCATTCATATGACATACAGTTCCCTTTCATAGGAACTCACCCAAGGAGTCTTCCTACCCCAGCTGGCAACCAAAGCCATGAGCTCACCTCCCTGGGAGCAGCACGTATGGCTGTAAACTGTGTAGGATGTCTCCTCAAGACATATGGGCTCCACTTACCATACACATACCTGGTCCACCTATGGGTGGTCCTTGTCTGTCCCTGCAGTGATCAGGTGAGGAAGGGAGTCCTTCAGAGAAATCTCAGGGTGCGCCAAAAGTGTCTCCCTCTCAGCTGGTCCTGCAGCGAACAGAGCTGGTCCCACCTGGGCCGCCAAATTGACTACAGGAATTGAACTCTATAACCTCTATAACTGATACAGTCTCCCATGACATACTTATACCAAAGCTGAGGAAGTATGGGATAGGTGATTGGACAGTGAAGTGGGTCGAGAACTGGCTGACTGGCAGAGTGCAGAGGGTTGTCGTTGGCGGTGCAGTGTCTGGCTGCAGGGCTGTAACTAGCGGCGTCCCCCAGGGGTCTGTGCTGGGTCCGGTCTTGTTCAACATCTTCATCAACGACCTTGATGAGGGGATAGTGACCACCCTCAGCAAGTTTGCTGATGACACGAAGTTGGGAGGATTGGCTGACACGCCTGAAGGCTGTGCTGCCATTCAGCGAGACCTGGACAGGCTGGAGAGCTGGGCAGTAAGACACCGGATGAGGTTTAACAAAAGCAAGTGTAGAGTCTTGCACCTGAGTAGAAATAATTGCATGCACCAGTACAGGCTGGGGGAAGAGCTGCTGGAGAGGAGCTCTGCTGAGAGGGATCTGGGCGTCCTGGTGGACGACAGATTGACCATGAGCCAGCAGTGTGCCCTTGTAGCCAAAAAAGCCAATGGCATCCTGGGGTGCATTAAAAAGAGCGTGTCCAGCAGGTCGAAGGAGGTGATCCTCCCCCTCTACTCTGCCCTGGTGAGGCCTCATCTGGAATATTGTGTCCAGTTCTGGGCTCCCCAGTACAAAAAAGACAGGGATCTCTTGGAAAGAGTCCAGTGGAGGACCACAAAGATGGTGAAGGGCCTGGAGCATCTCCCCTATGAGGAGAGACTTAGGGAACTGGGTCTGTTTAGCCTTGAGAAAAGAAGGCTGAGAAGGGACCTGATCCAGGTCTATAAATATTTGAGGTGTGGGGGGCAAAGAGGTGAGGCCAGACTCTTTTCAGCAGTGTGTGGAGGAGGGACAAGGGGAAACAGACAGAAACTGCACCATAGGAAGTTCTGCACTAATGTGTGCAATAACTTCTTTACGGTGAGAGTGACAGAGCACTGGAACAGGCTGCCTAGGGTGGTTGTGGAATCTCCTTCTCTGGAGATATTCAAGACCTGCCTGGATGCTGAGCTGTGCAACGTGGTGTAGGGAACCTGCTTTGGCAGGGGGACTGGACTCAGTGGTCTCTGGAGGTCCCTTCCAACCCCTACAATTCTGTGATTCTGTGAATATCATGGAGTTGTTTGGATGGGGAAAGACTACCCCTTTGAATGACCTTTTGTCAGGGCATGTCCTGGGATTCCTAGGATCCTCAAAATGCAGCACTGCTTCTGTCACTGAAAAATGGGGCCCTGTTTGGGACGGAGGGAGGGTCCATGAGTCCCTGGCCCACCTGACTGAGTATTTCCATGGTCTTAGCAAAGACATACTTACAACTTGAGAATGACAGTTAGCTGTGTTCATGGTGGCATGGCCACTTTTAATGGCCTTGAACTGTCTGAACATAACTGAAGAGGCTCAGGCTGATGCAAATCAGCTATTGAATGATAGTGTTGAAAAATTGGAAAGACAGGTGGCAGTTTTGATGGGAAAAAACCTAATTCAATCATTCTCCTATGGAAGATCAGTAACAACTGTCTGGAGGACCATGGGGGCCCTGTACAAGGGAATCTGTATAAAATGGACTCTGTAAATGAAGGCACTAAAAGGTCAGATTTTGAGGTTCCATTTGGACTAGATCTATTTGAGATCTGACTGATTGTAACCCAAAAATGAAAAAAAAAAAAAAAAAAAAATGCAGGATAGGCTGGTGGGAGTGCCCTGACCAGTGTCCACCCCCCAAACCCTGCTGCCCATAATACAGCAGCTGAACTGATGGATATAGTACAGTGGTTTAGACAGAAACCAAGAGAGCATGCCAGCATAGCTGCTCTGGTTATGGGACATGGAGGCAGAAAGTGCTATGGTGAATGGACTGGAAATTTCAAAACTGACATCCATTACTACTAACCCTGCCCTCAGGCAAAGACTTTATGCTCTTGTCTGGAGGGCTTATCGCAATAAAGATTGGCGGATTTGCTGCGTAGACCGGTCAGAACTCAGATCTGCGTTGTGCTTCCTGCGGCACCAAACGCCCAACAGTGGCAGTTCCGCTTATTGGCCAGCAGGTGGCAGCAGAGACCACGGAAAGAACGTCTGCGGGACAGACCCTGGGGATCCGTTCATTTGATTATAGGGGAAGAACACAAAGATGGAAGAGGAGGGAAGGGGGAAAAAAAAAAGAAAAAGAAAAAAATCAAACCACAGCAAACAAATAAAAACTTCTCCAAACGTAGCAAACGTGAATGTCTGTCAATAAATTAATGAGTAATTAAATTGATATCCCTTTCCCGCCCCCCCCCCCCCCCCCAACTTCTGAGATGAAAAAAAAACACTTCTTTTAGAAGAAAACAGAGTAGTAACAACTTCTGTACCTACATTCACCACTCTGAGATCCTGTCTGGGTCTCCCAAGGCTTGTAAATAACCACTGGGTCGGTTCTGATGTCGCGTGATTTGTTGTCAGTTCTCTCATGGTTCTCCGGTCAGTTCTCCGGTGCCAGGATCTGCCACAGGGCATTCTGACCACGGGCATCATGTTTCTACGCTGCCGCCTGCATTTAACAGGCAATGGGACTGCCCAGCATGTGCAAGGCAGCACCTCTTTCACACCACCAGAATGTTTAAGGCTGTTGGGATTGTTGTTAGCGTCCCATTAACACTGAGGCTAGAGATACCCTTAGGATTGACATTACTATTAGCATTACTTTGATGGTGCCCTATCTGGGTCATTTCCAGGGGATGTCAGGAGTAAGGCACAGTGTCAGGAGAAAAAGAACAGACTCTGTTACTTTATAAACGTGATAATAGAGAGAGTTCATTGGAAAAAATACAACTCTTAAATAATGCAAAGCATGCTTCTGATTGGATGCAGGCATCATCTGGGCTCTGATTAATATTACTCTTAAGGTAAAGATTATTGTTACCATAATGATTTTTTTTTTGGATTATGATCAGGGTTAAGGTTCCTTTTGCTACAAACTTCTAGCATCATTTTTGTTGTTGCATTTGGAGTTAGGGACGATTTTAGAATCAGGGTAAGGGTTAGGATTAGAGTTACATTGCTGGTTAATGCTGTTATCTTTACAGCTCCTGTGAGGGTTGGGGTCTGGGTCAGGTGTTTAAAAATGAAATGAAAAAAGAATTAAAAAAATATATTGAAAGCTTCAGATTTCCTTAATCTTTGTGGGAATCATATAATGTGCAACTCAGATCTACCTCTTCGTGCAGTGACTGCCTGTAAATTTGCTGGAGCCTAATATAATATGGCCTTGTGCTTTCCACTAACTCACCTTCATTTCATTTTCATTACATTTGCTTGGTAGTCAGATTTTGGTGTGTGGATATTTTAAAACAATCTAACTGACATTAGCAAAAAATTAAAAATAAAATTAAAAAAAAATGCACAACAGCATCGTATCAATTTTTATAGATAAGATAAAGAAGAGCAGTTTCCCTTAGTTTTCTGTGCCTCTTTACTTTCTTACCCTCTCCCCTTGTGTGAGAAACTCTCAAAGTCAAAGATTTCTAGTTAGGCAAAGATGGCAGCGATAGCAGCAGTGCTTATTCATTATTGCAATACTGCGCGCACATCCCCTATTGGCAAGGGAGAAACTGCACACCAGTCAGTGAAATCAATTCTGTTCTGTGCCCTAAACCCACTGCAGGTGATGCTCTCATGGCTCTCATTGGTTGAGCATCTCAGGCTCACAGACTCCTCGAGACTGTGGCTAGGATTCATTTCCATAGAAGGTCAATTACCAACCTCTTGTTTTTAGGTCTGCCTTGTACTTTTCTGCGGACAGAGAAGGGCAATGTTTCCAAAAGTCAGTACATTCATTCTGTCCTGTGCTGGGCTCTACCCACCCTGTATTTATCTTGTGCTTGTCTCAATTCTCCCCATGTCAGAATGCCCCCAGTCTGAACTTAATTCTGTTCAGCAACTTTCTTGGTGGAAAAACTACTTATACAGCTGTTTTACAAGAGGGTTATACATTCAGTTAGGGCCTACACTATGTACTGAAAATACTGGAAACTTCCACTGCAAAAACACAATCTACCTCTCCCATCTGTGCAGCCTTGCAGACCCAGAGCATGCCAGGTTATTTCTGCTTTCATAGCATTTGCATGCTGTAGGGTGAGCACAAGGTTCTGCTGCTTGATTCTTCTGCAAGAGCTGCCTACCGGCAAATGGTTGCAGGGATGGAGGATGTGACAGAAAGCATTTGTCTCCACAAGAGCAGAGTTACATTTAGTGCAGAGTGTGAGAGTCAGGTTGGTGTGGAAAAGCACTGACACGCTGGGGATGATGCAGTGCTCACATGTCTAACACTCACAGACATTACTGTCAGAAGCATGGTGCTGTGTTGTGCTTCTACCTTTGGCAGCCCCTGGAGAAATGCTATGGCACACAGAACACCTTTGTATTGCACTGACTGCTGCCATGCAGCATGGATTTAACACACCAAATCCAGAGGAGCATGACTGCATCTAACTGCCCTGAGAAAAACTACTGTAGCTGAAGAGATGAGGAGGCAGCTGCTCATCTGCAGAACAAGCAGTACTGCCAGACATTGGGCCAGGTGAGCACCTCCTGCTGCAGCGTGATGATGACAGGGCTGGAGATGATCTGCAAAGCCAGCTTAAAAGTGGGAGACGTGAGTCAACATGGCAGGAGGACAGAGGTGTTAGGGAGCAGCCAAGGCATCAAAGAGTATCAGAAGGCTTTGAAAAGTATCACAAAGTGACAGCCAGGAAGACTGGGATATATCATGAGCAGCAACCTGGATGCTAGAGATTATTTGCTCCCATACAAAATGGTAGAGATCTTGCTGCAGACATCCCAAAGCCAGGCAAAATGGGAACCCAGAGCTCTGCCTGCACGAACCCCACAGCCATAGCATTGCAAGCTGAGCTGCCTTGCTGTTTGTTGCATTCATCCCAATCCCTGTGATTGAAGACTCAGAATGCAGTCGAGGCGATGACTGAGCATGAGAGTGACTTTATTCAATAAAAGACAGGAGGGCTTGAGAGGTCAAGGGTGAAGATGGGACTCCTCTTGTCAAGATGAGAGTGGCTCAGAGCTGGTGCTGCTGCCTGGTGCCTGGGACTGGCAGCCTGACTCTAAGTCCCCATCTAAGATGCTCAGCTTCACCTCACTGATGCTGCCCTGCTCCTGCATGGTGGTGCTGCTGCTGGGACACTCGGGCTGTGCTTGGGATGGGCAGCACTGCAAAGGCGCTGGGTCACAATCCAGGCAGGTGACTGCTGTGTCTGGCAGGCTCAGGTCAGGAGCTTCAGCAGAGCCAGGAGATATGAGAGCATGAACGTGGATGAGCCCCTTGTGTCCATCACTGTTACCATGTGGAAGGCTGTCATCCGAATTGCAGCGATTCATGCTTAATAAGAACTCTCCATTGATGGAAAGACACTGCTTGGTTTGGATCTTTGGGGTTGACAAGGGCTCGAATCACCTAGGAAGGCATAGAAACACAAGGGTTAGTTTCAAACATTTGCAAGTTGAATCATGAAAGGTTGTTGATACTTGGTAATAGAGTGGCGGCAGGAAGAAGCAAGTAGGCTTGAAGCAGCATAGCCACTGTCTTGAAAGTGATCCTCATTCAGGTCCAGCTCGTGTGTTGTTTCACTGTAATCTGCTTCTTTGGGTCTACCTAGTGGGCAGCAACACTCGAGCTGTTACTGATATCATTGAAAAGAACTGGAGACAATTGTTCTATTCCTAAGAGCTTCAAGGTGCCTAGAAGCACAAATAGAAACCAGCAGTATTTCATCACTTCACCAAAAGGAAGGTCAAACACCTGAGCTGTGAAGAGCAGTTACAGAACCTATGCATAAGATCACACCAGACATACTTTGTTCTAACAACAGTTATGGCACATAGTCCATTTCCTTCAATATTCCCAAAATGAAATGATGTGGAGCATTACAGGGAAAGAAACACTGCACACAGACACTATGACCCTGATTAGACTCAAGCAGCAGACTTAAAACAAGTCAGAGTTTTTGATTCCAGGATATTTCAGGACCTATCGTGTGAAATTCAGTTACACAACAGTGCCTAGGTGCCTGCGTTTCAAGCAACTTTCAGATCACAGCCATGTAAAATAAAAACAAATTCAGTGCAGAAATAGCAAGCCTGTACCTTAATACTCATGAGATTATCCATTTTTTACTGCATTCTGACTAAGTTCTAAAACTTGCTCATCCCAGTTCACTTCAACAAGTTCCACCAGTTCAAGCAATGCAGTTCTGAGATCCTGTGTATGTTAGGCAGATAGAATTGAACAGTGCAGAAATAATCTCTGACAGCTTTAAGAGCTCTGTTCTGCTTACAAACTCTCAGTCCAAAACTATTCACAGTTTTAAGGAAATGAACACCTGAAGCAGTTGGATCATCTGCCATTTGCCGCATTCTGCTTCTTGGCATCATGATTAGCACAAAGGGTTTTCTGCTGTCCTGCAGAGATGGACAAAGTCCTGCTTACAAATGGACCAGGTTTCAGTGTACAGCAGAGTTTGTACCAGACTAAAAAGCCACGTCATTCAATTCATGTGCTCAGGTTGTTATGCACTCCAAAAGGAAACAGAACTAACTGTTGGATTCTGAAGGCAATCTGTGGGGTCCTACATTACCTCCTGATTCTGGAAGAGGAAATTCTAATAGCAAATGCAGAACTTTGATCTTTGTAGACATGAGAAGAGCTGGCATTTAGGAACATTCATTTCAGGGAAATCAAATGATGTGTCTATATTTTTACTACAGATAGTATAGGGAGCAGCCAGTTGAAGAACCAGATACAAAAAAATCCAGCCCATTGGCAGGAAAATACTTCTCCTTAAATTCTGTATGCTATCATGGTACAGAATTAGGCTACAGTGCCACATTGGCCAACCAAGCGTAGAACCAAATCCACAAAATACTGGTAGACAAAGCAGCAAAAACAGGGACAATATTCAGCAGACTGTGCTGTGGCCTTTCTACCCACAGCTCAGCATGTTCTGCCATCTGAAAAGCAAGGCCTCTTGTCAAGCTCAGCTATTTCCCTTCTCAGTGTATTCTAGCACCACTGATACCCACTGGTATCCTCCTGTAGAGTGCCATCATATTGTCATCATCCAAAGGAAAAACCCACACAGCAGAGCATACAGCAGTACACCCATGCTCCAAATATCCGCCTGAAAAACAAAAAGACAAGCTTACAAACCTGAAGCACCTCAAATGGCTTCCTGACAGACTGGATTGTCTGCCCTTGCCAAAGCCCACATATAGCCCATGAAAAGCTGGCTCTTTCCCTCAGGAAATAAAACCTTATCGTCCCAGAGAAAGCATATAACCCTCATTCAATTGCCCTTTCACTCAGCTTAGAGCACTACTAAAACCAGCATCTTCACCTTAGCTCATCACACTGCTGCAGTTCCTTTTACAAGGATTTCACTGGCAAAAATGAAATCAAAGCCGTCACAAGGGATTTAGCACAGTTACGTGTTACTGGCTACGAGAGCTGTCAGCACAGTCACCTGTCTGGCTTTGCTGCTGTTCGGTTCTCTTTATGTAGAGGCACAACAAGGTTCAGACACAGTGCAGTTCTCACTTTGACTGTAAAGAAAAAGGAGGCTTGAAAAGCAGCGTGTGGAAAACAAAGAAACAAGAATTAGAACAACAGTGGGGCCATGGCACTTGTAGGAATTGCTCCGCCTTTAACAGCGATTCAAGAAGTACGAGGGCATCCCAAACCAGACCAGTTTGGACAGATTAACAACTGCAAGTAGTGGGTTCCAAAATTCCAGACATGAAATCAAAGCTGGAAAAACTCTTCACATTTTCATCTCTCAATTTTTAGTTCATTGTGCATTACAACGGAAACAATTCTTCACATACAACTTGGAAGCTAAAGACAAGTCTGACAAAACAGACTGCACAGAAATGATGGATAATTAACAGAGCAAATTGCTCTTTCAAACACTTAGTAATAGAAAGAGATCTCTGAAGTTGCTGTTCTGTAGAGCCCCAAAGCAGTCGCTTGAGGCAGTTCAGGATTAGCCTGAGACAAACCAGCCAGCTGTGTGAACTGAGACCAATTGCACTTTTCTAGTCTGTGGCCACTGACAGCTTCTGAGAGCTACCAAGCGATGCAACCTAGCAGAATTCAGAAGGGAAACCAAGAGAGCCTACCTGAGCTCCACTGCCTTTAAATGCTCTGTGGAGAGGGAAGGGAAAGAGGGGAAAACAAACACCGCTCTACATCCCTCTGAGCCAATAGACACTTTGCCCTGGATTAGCTCTGGTGCTGCATAAGCTGGGCTTCCACAGCATGTGTTCAGGCGGTAATCAAGGCCTGCCTGGAATAACACAAAAAATAGAGAGAAACGTTTGCTTTAACAGAGTTTATGTCTTCTGGTCATAACACTTGAGAAGCCTCAGAGGCTTCTTCTCCTGTGCATATTTTCATTCATCTTAGAGTTTGCTTTCATTCAATGTGACCTCTCTAGGCAAATATTGTCTAAGACCATGAGCATCACATAAATGTGCAGATCTCAAGCTGCTCACTTATCTAGTACCCTTCGCATGATGCTTTATTTTCCTCAGCTGATCATCTAGATTGTGTCTGTTGATTGTGCAACAACAGCCTGTTGATCTCGATTACCTGTGAGAGGCTCTAACTTTGGCCAGGAAAAATCATTTGAGGATAAGTAATTATCTGGGACTCAGTAAGTCTTCCCATGCTTTCATAACAGCAGAGATACACACACACACACAAACTCGTGGAACCCCACTGCTTTGCACAATCCTGTGCACACTCACGTGTGTCATGCACTGATTTCCCAGCCAGTCCTCATAGGGTCTCTTACTTAGGACGGGAGTGTAGGAGAGCAGCCAGAAGCTGTTTGCATTCCCTGCTGTCTGCTGGGCAGCTTTGCTGGAGATGCTTGGGTTGCTTTGTTTTTCCTTGGGAGGTGGGAAGGAGCTTTGGGTTGGAGGCACATCCCGTGCCAGAGCATCCCAATGGCACGTGTGGGGCACTGATCTGCAGCAGATGAAGGGGAGGAGGTCCCAGCACAGCTCTGCACCATGCTCTGCCACACTGGGCAGCTTGTTCCTGGCTCAGCAGCGTCATCAGACAAGAAGCAGGGAAGGAAATCAAGGATGGGGGGTACCATCAAACGCAGTTAGTGCATGCCTGTGCAAGACAAACAGACCCAGAGCTTGCAGGTTGTTCCTGCTTTTGTAGCATTTGTGTGCTGTAGCTGAGCAAAAGGTTCTGCTGCTTGAATCTTCTTCTGCAAGAGCCACCTACCGGTAAATGTCTGCGGGGATGTAGTCGGTGTGCACGTCTGAAGCCATTTGAGAACCTAGTAGTTCTTGCTGCAGGACCCCTGTCTTCTGTTAAAAGCTGAACGGTCCCCAGAGCACCTGTTTCCATCAGCTACCACCATCCAAAGCAGCCAGCCTTCTTACAGTCACCTGGCCCAAACATCCCTTTTGCTCTACACTTGATTCCTGCAAGAGATGGGAGCTCGGCACGCACACCATCCTTCCAACACCCCATCCCTGCAGCAAGGGATCACAGCGCTGGCACAGCTGAAACAAAAAGGGTGTGCGAGTTTCCTGTTAGCACTCAGTGTGAACCAATCTACCACTGAGCAACACCGTGAGTCCCCACTCACCTCAGCACAGGTCAACCTGTAACCCCAACCTTCCCCTATCCATGTGCACACGCACACCCATTCACCACCCTGCCTGCTTTGCACACCCCCATGCACACTCTGCATCGTGTGCCCTCCTTTGCATTCACAGACGTGTGCAAACCATCCCTGGGAACACCTACGTGCCTACACCTTCTACAAACACCCCTTTGTGTGCACCTGTGTGCAACCCAACTCCTCAGCACACGCACGCGTTTGTGCCACCCTGTCCATGCACTCACCACGTGCCCTCCAGCAACCAAGGATTGCAGAGATGCTCCAGACTGTGCCAGAGATGGAATCTCAGAGTGCTGGGACATTATTGATCACTAAGGAAAACACTTGGAAGCATATTCAATCTGCAGAAGCTGTAATTACTGGGCACAGTTAGCTTTCCTATGGCTCAGCTGGAGGAGGTGGGTGCTCTCAGACATCTGAGACACTCGCACAATGTTGGGATCATTCTGATGGAAACTATGTCTTCAGATATCATGGTTAAAACCATCCAAGATGATCATGCAGAGCCTTAGCTCTTGAGCAGCACTTCCTCCCCACCCTTCACTACTCCAAGCAGCTCCAACAAACTTCTCAGAAGAAATCCAGGCCAGCACAGACCTGGCAGACCAGAACCAAGTGCAGCTTGTGGGACGGCAGTGCCCACTCCTTGCTTCCACCCTGCTCCAGCAGGTTAAGGAGTCTGAGCCTCACTGGCCTTTGACAACTCAAGACTTTCAGCACCTCATGCCAACATTTCTCACTAAGATACACCTAAGGCATTGAATTCTCTTCTCACTACCTCCTCCCAGTCCTCCCCTAGGAACAGAAACAATTCAGATTCTACAGCAAACTACAGCATCTGCACTGCAAGAGCACACTGAACCACCTGCAACAATGAAACATGGTTTTGGAGAGTGGGTATGAAAACACACCTTTAGACAGCTGTCTCCCTGTAGCCAAAAGGAAACCAAGAAGGAAAAGTCCAGCCTGAAACATGCCCATGCTACTAGCCCAGGTTTTTCACAGTCAATGCAGAATCCATCCTGTTCTTGAGGTAACAAACGACCAGTGAGTCTCCCGTTGCTCCACCCCTTCTCCTTCAAAGCCTGAAAAAGAAAGAATAAACAAGCAGAAGAAACCCAGACGTACCTTTCCACACACAGAGCAGAAAGTGGAACAGCAGTTGTCTCCTTCCTGAGACATGGTGGGGAGCATCCCAGAGGAAGCCCAAGTTCTTTGCTTCTCTCCACAGGGACTTCAAGCACTCTTGGCAAGAGCTGCTTTGGTTCTTTCTTCAATTGCTTCCATCACCAGAATCTCCTTTGGAAAAGGAACCCGAATGAAAGAATCAGCAAATGAAAAAGAATGAGCAATAGCCACTTTACCAGCTTTCTTCTGACACTCAATTTAGACTCTTGACTCGGGCAAGGTCTTAAAATCAACTGGTTACAAGAACTGTCCCAAAATATATCCAGCTTCCGTACAGCTGCCATTCTTTCTGACAGCGAGTGTAATCACAGAATCATAGAATGGCCTGGGTTGGAAGGGACCTCAAGGATCATGAAGATCAATCACCTCCCTGTCCCTGCTGGCCATCCCCTCTTCTGATGGAGCCCAGGGGACCATTTGCTCTCTGAGCTGCAAGAGCACGCTGATGGCTCACGTTCTGTTTTTCATCCACCAGGACCCCCAGGTCCTTCTCTGTGGGGCTTCTCTTAAGGACTGCTCCTCCCAGTCTGTTGTCACGGTTTGAACTAAAAATCCACCTGCGCCCGTGACAGGGGCTGTGGGCCCCGGAGGGGCCCTAGGCCGAAAGGGAAAAAATTAATTAGGAAAAGAAAACAGCGGCAACGATCTAAGGAGGCACACTTATTTACTAAATACTATATCGAAAATACAGGATAACACAATATAATACAGTATAATTGAAAATTGAGCTAACGAATCAAGCAAAATAGGAGAGAGAATGAGTCCCGTAACCGAGAGGCCTACTGTAAATCTAGGCGAACGGCTGAAGGCTCCCACACACTCCCCTGAACGCCAGAACTCGAAAGACATCAGTCTGTTCTGCGACAGAGTTAATATAGAGTCCAGGTCCCGTGACCTATCGTGTTGTTCCCTGGGAGATGTAGTCTTCTTCTGTAAGTTGCAGATTCAGTAAAATTATTCATGCTTTATATGATGTTATGATGTGGAATACTGATAGCAAAAAATACAAAATTATTAAACCATGACATTCCACCCCTTATTCTACATCATTACATTATGTTTATACATACATACACACTCATATGTATAATTGTGAATAATCAGCAACCTTATTTTTCTCAACAATTTATATTTATTCCATACAAATCCCTAAGTTGAGAACAAAACTCTATAACCTAACCTACTATTTATTAATTTTGAGAAAATGGCAAAACTGCCAGAAAAAGGAAAACATGTCAGCGGTAGAGGGGAAAGGCAGCGCTAGTAGGGCGTCCCTCATCCTTTCCCAGCCACCACAGCAGATTTCCTTTTGACTTATACTTCTTTCCATGTGTGCTCTACATATGCATGGCCAGTGCAGGATATAGAGTCCAGATGGAAAACTTGCTTACAGAATGCCTAATTAAGGTATATAGAGAAAAAGTGTTTCCTTAACATTAATCCACTCTATCTTAAGTCCTATACCTAATTGAACTATTCTGTACCTAATTGAAATATTTTCTGAGACTCTACCTATATATTTACAGGAAAATCATTGGCTGCACTCCCCCAACATCAAATTCCCTTGTGGTACACATTGAACATTCCCATTTTTGTCCATCACCCACCATGTGCACCCAGGTCCCTGGGCAAAGACAGTACCCCGGAGAGGTTTGCCCTTTCCAGACGCTGGAAGGACCCAAACCGTCTTTCCCAACACGCTCTTTATGTGTACTACAGGAACCTTATCTCCCTCCACGGTACGTAGGGAGCTGGATTGGTTAGGACCATTGCGATTACTAGATCCTCGAGTGTTGACCAACCAGGTGGCTTCTGCTAAATGGTTCTCCCAATTTTTATACGTTCCGCCACCCATTGCTTTCAACATAGTTTTCAGCAACCCATTGAATCGTTCAATCTTACCAGAAGCTGGTGCATGATAGGGAATATGGTAAATCCACTCAATGCCATGATTTTTGGCCCAAGTGGTTACAAGGGAATTTTTAAAATGGGTCCCATTATCTGATTCAATTCTTTCTGGAGTGCCATGCCGCCACAGGATTTGCTTTTCCAACCCTAATATGGTGTTTCGGGCGGTAGCATGGGGTACTGCGTATGTTTCGAGCCACCCAGTGGTTGCCTCCACCATGGTGAGTACATAACGCTTACCATTGCGAGATCGTGGCAAGGTGATATAATCAACCTGCCATGCCTCTCCATATTTATACTTTTGCCATCGCCCTTCCCCCCAAAGAGGTTTCATCCTCTTGGCTTGTTTAATTATGGCACATGTTTCACAATCATGAATAACCTGAGCAATAGCGTCCATAGTTAAGTCCACCCCTCGGTCTCTGGCCCACTTATATGTTGCATCCCTTCCTTGATGACCTGAAGTCTCATGGGCCCACCGAGCTAGGAATAATTCACCCTTGTTCTGCCAGTCCAAGTCTATTTGAGCCACCTCAATTTTGGCAGCTCGATCAACCTGATGGTTATTTTTATGTTCTTCAGTAGCCTTACTTTTAGGCACATGAGCATCTACATGCCGCACCTTTACAACAATGTTCCTTATTCGGGCAGCAATGTCTTTCCACAGTTCAGCAGCCCAAACAGGTTTACCCTTTCGTTGCCAATTATCATCTTCCCACTGTTGCAACCACCCCCATAAGGCATTTGCCACCATCCATGAATCAGTATAAAGATGAAGCATTGGCCACCTCTCCCGTTCAGCCACATCTAAAGCCAGCTGAACAGCCTTTACCTCTGCAAATTGACTTGATTCTCCTTTACCTTCAGTGGCCTCTGCAACTTGTCGTGTGGGGCTCCATACAGCAGCTTTCCATCTGCGATGCTTCCCTACAATACGACATGATCCGTCTGTGAATAGGGCAAATTTCTTTTCGTTTTCTGGTAGCTCATTGTATGGTGGTGCCTCTTTAGCACGTGATACCTCTTCTGTAGGTGGTATTTCAATTTTTTTACTCTCAGGCCAGTCCATGATCACTTCTAGAATTCCAGGACGGCTGAGTTTTCCCATTCGAGCTCGTTGAGTAATTAATGAAATCCACTTACTCCAAGTGGCATCAGTAGCATGATGGGTGGAGGGAACCTGTCCTTTAAACATCCAGTTTATTACTGGCAAGCGAGGTGCTAGAAGAAGCTGAACCTCTGTCCCAACTACTTCAGAAGCAGCCCGAACCCCCTCATACACGGCTAAGATCTCCTTCTCAGTTGGAGTGTAGCGCTCCTCAGACCCTTTATATGCTCGACTCCAAAATCCTAGGGGTCGGCCTCGGGTCTCTCCTGAGGCTCTTTGCCACAAACTCCAGGTGGGACCTTTCTCTCCAGCAGCAGTGTAGAGGATGTTCTTCACATCCTGCCCCGTCCGTACTGGCCCCAAGGCCACGGCACGGGCTATTTCTTGTTTTATCTGCTCAAAAGCCTGCTGCTGCTCAGGACCCCATGAGAAATTATTCTTCTTCCGTGTTACCTGATAGAGAGGGCTCACTATGTGGCTGTAGTTTGGGACATGCATTCTCCAAAAGCCCACTACTCCCAGAAAAGATTGGGTCTCTGTTTTATTTGTGGGCGGAGACATAGCAGTGATTTTGTCAATCACATCTGCTGGGATGTGACGACGTCCATCTTGCCATTTTATGCCTAAGAACTGGATTTCCTGGGCAGGCCCCTTCACCTTGCTGCGCTTAATGGCAAAACCAGCTTTCAAAAGAATTTGGATTATCTGTTTCCCTTTCTTGGAAACCTCTGCTGCTGTATGGCCCCACACCACAATGTCATCAATATACTGCAAGTGCTCAGGAGCATTACCCTGTTCCAAAACAGCTTGGATCAATCCATGGCAAATTGTTGGGCTGTGCTTCCACCCCTGGGGTAAACGGTTCCAGGTATACTGAATACCTCTCCAGGTAAAAGCAAACTGTGGCCTACATTTTGCAGCCAATGGGATGGAAAAGAAGGCATTAGCAATATCAATGGTGGCATACCACCTAGCTTCTTTTGACTCCAATTCATACTGGAGTTCTAGCATGTCTGGTACAGCAGCACTTAATGGAGGTGTGACTTCATTCAGGCCACGGTAATCTACCGTCAGCCTCCATTCCCCACTGGTTTTACGCACTGGCCATATGGGGCTGTTAAAAGGCGAGTGCGTTTTGCTAATCACTCCCTGATTTTCTAATTGGCGAATCAGCTTGTGAATGGGGAGCAATGAGTCCCTATTGGTGCGGTACTGCCGTCTGTGAACCACTTTGGTGGCAATTGGTACCTCTTGGTCTTTTACCTGGAGCAACCCCACAGCAGAAGGATCATCTGACAGACCAGGTAAAGTTGACAGCTGCTTAACACCATTTGTGTTTACAGCAGCTATCCCAAAGGCCCATCGATACCCCTTGGGATCCTTGAAATATCCCATCCTAAGGTAATCGATTCCCAGTATACATGGAGCCTCTGGACCAGTCACAATAGGGTGCCTTCGCCAGTTTTTACCAGTGAGGCTTATTTCGGCCTCCAACATAGTCAATTCTTGGGAACCCCCAGTCACTCCATGGATATATATTGGTTGTGTCCCTTGGTGACTTGAGGGCATTAGGGTGCATTGTGCACCAGTGTCCACCAAGGCTTTATATTTCTGTGGTTGAGATGTGCCAGGCCACTTAATCCACACAGTCCAGTATACTCTGTTGTCCCTTTCCCCCCCCTGGCTGGGGGCAGGGCCCCTCTATTGTTTACCTCGTTGACTTGCAGCAACTGGAACTCTCCCCTTCTTGGAAGAGTTCACCTTGGTAGTTGTTTCACCTTGTAATTCTTTCACTCGTGCCTGAAGTGCAGAAGTGGATGAATTACACCACTTCTTCATGTCCTCCCCATGACTACAGAGGAAAAGCAACAAGGCAAGACGTGTAGTCTCATTGTTGATTCGAGGTGACTTATCATCGTCATTTGCTTGAATACGAGGACGTCTCTTTTTAATGGTTGAGATTTTCGATGATACAGGTCGAGAGGAACTCATGTTGTTTAGCTTCCTCAAGAGGCGATTGTGGAAATCCTGGTTTCCATCATCTTGTACCACCGTGGATTCATCTACATCAGGCACATTAGCCAATTTGTCAATAATATCATTTTGTGTTCCCTCCACTTCGTTTAACCTTTCCACAATTTTGACAATGGCTGAAGTATACAGATTAACTTCTGTGGCGCTTATAAATAATTCAAGTTCCTGAAGTCTGCCAATTAGTTCATTCACAAAGGGTTTCCTGTCCCCTTTGCCATATACTAATGCAAGTGCACTGGCATGCTTTTCTGGAGCTGCTTTTGTAAAGTCACGCCACATTTGTCGTGGAACGCGGACTGCTTCGGGATCATGTAATTGGTCTGGATCATTACGATTGAACTCGCGGCTGTATAGCATTTCCACCAGAGCATTTTCTCTCAAAAACTGGATACCTTTCTCAATATCAGTCCATTTCTTTCTCTCAGGCTCCAAGTCCCGTTTAAAGGGGAATCTATCTCTTACTGCTATCAACATCCGCTTCCAGAGGGTGTAGGACCGATTTTGGCATGTGCCAATACCTCTGTCCACACGTGGGTCCCTGGAAATGCTACCCAGTTGGCGAGCTTCACTGCCATCGAGCCATGCACTGTTGGCACCATTGTCCCAGCAGCGAAGTAACCAAGTGACCATATTTTCTTTTGGCTGACGTGAGTAATCCTTTCTTAGATCTCGAATTTCACTCAGTTTAAAAGATCGATCAATAATGGTCGTAATACTTTGCTCACCTTTTGCTCTATCAAGAGTCCCAGGTGTTGATGGTGGCAACTGTGTTGATGAGGCTGCCCCATCTACAAGTTTGGACTTGAGAAATTCTCGTAAAGAAAAAGTAGCTTTTGGCTCCTCTTCTGACTCTGACCCTGACCCTGATGCTTGTGTTATTTCCTCCAGGTAACCCTCCTTCTTTTTCCTCTCTCCTAACTTTCTCTGCTCCTCTAACTTCTTCTGCTCCTCTATCATCTTCTGCTCCTCTAACCTCTGCTCCTCTATCATCTTCTTATACCCCTCTAACATCCTCTGCTCCTCCAACTTCTTCTGGTCTTCTGACTCCCCCTGCTCCCCTGAGTCTCCTGAGTCCTGCTCTCCTAACTCCCTCCGCTCTTCTAACTCCTTCTGCATTTTCTCTAACTGAGTTGAAACTTTTTTTGTCTTTCGCCCTCTTACAGGGGCAACCAACATTGTATCTGGTGTCCCAGATGGTTGGTCCAATTGGACTACCTGTGCCCCCGGTGGCTGGTCAGATTGGACTACATGTGCCCCCAATGGCTGGCCAAATTGGACTACATGTGCCCCTGGTAGTTGGTTAAATACATTCAACTCACCCTGGAGGGCACATAGCTGGTCTCGGAGAGCGTTCCGCTCAAACTGGACAGCACCAAGCTCAGTCTGGAGGCTGTTGTAGTTGGACTGGAGAGTGTTGTATCCGAACCGGAGGACGTTATGCTCGGCCTGGAGGGCAGTGTGCTCAGTCTGGAGAGTGTTGAGCTTGGTCTGGAGGGCATTGTGCTCGGTCTGAAGAGTGTTATGCTCGGACTGAAGAGTGTTGTGCTCGGTCCGAAGGGCATTGTGCTCAGTCTGAAGAGCGTTATGCTCGGACCGGAGGGCATTATGCACAGACTGAAGAGTGTTGTGCTCGGACTGGAGGGTGTCACAGTTGGATTGGAAGGCATCATGCTTGGCCTGAAGGGTGCCGCACTCAGACTGGACGGCGTCATACTTGGACTGGAGAGTGTTGTGCTCGGTCTGGAGGGCATTGTGCTCGGTCCGGAGGGCATCGCGCTCAGTCTGGAGAGTGTTGTACTCGGACCGGAGGGCACTGTGCTCGGACTGGAGAGTGTCGTGCTCGGACCGGAGGGCGCTGTGCTCGGACTGGAGAGTGTCGTGCTCGGACCGGAGGGCGCTGTGCTCGGACTGGAGAGTGTCGTGCTCGGACCGGAGGGCATCGCGCTCAGTCTGGAGAGTGTCATGCTCGGACTGGAGGGTGCCGTGCTCGGACTGGAGAGTGTCGTGCTCGGACTGGAGGGCGCCGTGCTCGGACTGGAGAGTGTCATGCTCGGACCGGAGGGCGCTGTGCTCGGACTGGAGAGTGTTGAGTTGGGATTGCAGGGAGCTTTTCTCATCCCAAAGTTTTTCTGCGTCAGCTCTAAGATTCTCTTTCTCGTACCAGATTGAGTCTCGTTGGTACAGGAGATCTTTTCTCTCAGCTTCAAAAACTTTTTCTCTCTCTACCTTCTCATCCCAAAGTTTTTCTGCGTCAGCTCTAAGACTCTCTTTCTCGTACCAGATTGAGTCTCGTTGGTACAGGAGATCTTTTCTCTCAGCTTCAAAAGCTTTTTCTCTCTCTACCTTCTCAGTCCAAAGTTTTTCTGCCTCAGCTCTAAGACTCTCCTTCTCGGCCCTGAGACTCTCTCTCTCAGCTTCAAAAACTTCCCTCTCAGGAATGGTATTGACTAAGGCCCGATAAGCATTAGCTAGGCCCAAAATCATTTGTGCCTCCTGAGATCTGCCTGAGCCACAACATTCCTGCCTCAAATATGCAATCAAACTCTCAGGATTCTTCAAGTGTTCAGGAGTGAAGCTCCACAACACTGAAGATGTCTGTCCTTTGAGAATCTCTTCAATTCCCTGCCACTCAGTATTCTCTGGTTCTAGGGAAGACTTCCTCCGGATGTTATAAATCCAGATACTGAGTGAGATTATTACAATAATCAACAGTAAGATCAGGGAGATTAAGAGTGTGGCCCACTGATCATTCAAAAACTGCATAAAGGATTCATAGAAAGAAAGAGGAGCACGCTTAAAAATCACCATTTCTGTATAATTAGTTGCATTAGTTGCTCCCTCTGGAGCTGTATACAGATACGAAGTGAGCATTGCTAACCATGCTTTCAATCCATTATACAATTGTATAGCTCCATAAGAAAAAGTGGCCAGCTTAAACATGACCCAATATGTTCGGAGCGTCTCAAAAAAGGAACCAATGGCACACAGTCCCTGGTAAAACAAATTTAGTAGAGAAAACATTTTTTTTTTTTCCTCCAATAGAGAGAAAAAAGTAAAAGAAAACAAAGCTCAGCAGTGTTTATAAAATATACCGGAGTATTGGCAGTCCGCCTGGACTTTCAAGGTCAAGCTCGCAGGTGCAGAATCGCAAACACGAGATAGCTCCTTAACAGGGAAAAAAAACTCGTAGCTCTGTTAAAAGCTAAAAGAGCAACAGAAGAAAACACAGAAAAAACAGCAACTCAATTTGCCCGCATCCTCCACCAAAATCTGTCACGGTTTGAACTAAAAATCCACCTGCGCCCGTGACAGGGGCTGTGGGCCCCGGAGGGGCCCTAGGCCGAAAGGAAAAAAATTAATTAGGAAAAGAAAACAGCGGCAACGATCTAAGGAGGCACACTTATTTACTAAATACTATATCGAAAATACAGGATAACACAATATAATACAGTATAATTGAAAATTGAGCTAACGAATCAAGCAAAATAGGAGAGAGAATGAGTCCCGTAACCGAGAGGCCTACTGTAAATCTAGGCGAACGGCTGAAGGCTCCCACACACTCCCCTGAACGCCAGAACTCGAAAGACGTCAGTCTGTTCTGCGACAGAGTTAATATAGAGTCCAGGTCCCGTGACCTATCGTGTTGTTCCCTGGGAGATGTAGTCTTCTTCTGTAAGTTGCAGATTCAGTAAAATTATTCATGCTTTATATGATGTTATGATGTGGAATACTGATAGCAAAAAATACAAAATTATTAAACCATGACATCTGTAGAAATGCCTGGGATTCCTCCAGCCCAAGTGCAAAACCTTGCACTTTGCTGTGTTCAACCTCATTAGATTCACGTAGGCCAACCTCTCGGTTGAGCTCCCTCTGAATGGCATCCCTTCCTTCCACTGCGTCAGCCACACCACTCAGCAAACAGCAGAAGGTGCACTCCATTGCATCATTGGTGTCTCTGATAACCATGTAAAAAAGCACTGGTCCCAAGACAGACTCCTGGATGACACCACTTGTTATCGGCCTCCACCTGGACATAGAACCATGAATCACCACCCTCTGTCTGTGGCCTTTCAACCAATCCCTTATCCACCAGGTGGTCCACCTGTCAAATCCACATCCCTCCAGTTTAGAGATAAGGATGTGGTGGAGGGCAATGTCAAAGATCTTGCTCAAGTCCAGGTCAATGACATCTGTTACCTTCCTTTTGTCCACAAATGCCGTCACTCCATCATAGAAGGCCACCAGACTGGTTAGGCATGGCCTTCCCCTGCTAAAGCCACGCTGCCTGTCTTGGATCACATGCTCATTTCTTATGTGATCAAGCATGTCTTTGAGGCAGATCTGTTCTCCACCATCTACATCAGTTACACATTTGAATCAAATAATTGGTGTTCCTGTCACCAAGAAAACCTCTTTGTCTTCTACTCCTGCTGCACTTCTGTGCTTTCATCAGAAGCAAAGGAAGAGACTACCTCCTAGATCCAAATTTTAAGAAACCAACACCCAATAGGTGTCATCTGAAGTAAAATAGCAGAGAAATTAAGATGACTCTTCTGCATCCAGCTTGGATCACTCCCTCACTCAGGCACACCACCATCAGATCAAGGAGATGCTGCCTTCAGCTTAGAGACTGTATGGGAAATCACAGCTTGAACCTCTGATTAATCAGCTGAGGCAAGTATTGGGTCAGCTGCGGGAGCACAGGTGAGAGTAATCTAGCTGTGCTCCCAGAAGGGGTGGACCTCGACTCAACCTCCTCTGAGACCTCATTTAAAGGCTGACCACCTCTGAGACAGCATGTCTTAGAGATTGCTCCCTAGTTGAGGCTGCCTCAGCTTTCTAGTCAAGGTATCGATATTGGTGAGTTTCCCTTTGCTAATAACCTTAGGCTATTTACCACCATCTTGGTTAATATCTTTTTATTAACCACCCTTACAGAGACCATAAGGGTTTGGGCTTCCAAACTCTCAGCAAGCATTTGGATCAGCCAGCTTCCTGCCGAGGAGCCCCCTGCATCACTGCTGCCTATTCTGGTACCGGACCCGCAGATGCTTCAGAGCTCATTAGCATGGACTTCCTTCCTCCCCTCAGCAGCTGCTCCTGCACTCACCTTCATTCCTACTCAGATACCGGCCGCTTCCAGCACCAGCTGACCTGCAAGACACAGAAAGGAAAGGTGGGAGTCATGCAAACGCACAAGCCCAAGGCTGTGTCACCACCACACATGGCAGCCTCGGGAAGTCAGCTGAAACTACAGCCTTTGTCAGAATGGAAACAGGCACCGTCAATTAAGTGTGACCTCTGAACTCATTGCCACCATCAGAAATAGGCACTGAAATCGCTCACTTCACTGCAGCTGGTTAACTCCAAATTCTTTTGCTTTTGGGAAAATGCGGACACGGAATTGAAGGACACCAGAAAAACGACATCTACTTCATTGTAGGTGGTTAAGCTTGGAAGCAGGACTTGAGCAAGAAATGCTTCTCAGCTCCTTGAAAGGCACTAATCCTGACCTCTGCCACAGGTGGCTGAGTGACACAAAAGTTGAGCTGCCCATTCAGAAGCACATGGAGCAGGCCATGGAGCGGTTACATACCAACACATGAACAGGCACTTTCCCATTGGAAGGGAAATCCCTTCTCCCTGCCATGCCATGCCCACACCGCTCCTCAGGGCTGCACTGACAGCACAGACAGAATTGAAACATCTTTTGTCATCATTGTGGCTTTTCACAGACCCAGACAATGAGATACTGGGTTGCTGTGTGGGTTCCCAGGCGGCACTGCCATTTCCAAGCCATTGCTTCCTAGGGGCACAGAAAGGAAAACGCCTGAACAAAATTTCACCCAGAGATTGCTATTTTACCATTCTTCCATGCAAAACAGGAGGACAGTACAGCGGATTTGTGCAGCTGCATCAACACCCTGGGTGCTAAAGGAATGCAAAGACAGAAATATCAAAACTACAAGGAGGGAAGCTATGTTTAGTAATATCTTTTCTCATTTACAACAGGCAGTTGGCACTACTAAAGGAAAATCCCAGGCCTCAGGTTCTGACAGTGCGACAATCTGGCACGGACTCAGATGTGAGTGATCCAAATGGTTTATTCCAGGTTCTAATACCACTTCTGTGAATTCACACGTTTTCTCTCTTAACTTTCCCACAGCCTTCACATGTCCACAGAACATCCCACAAACTCTCCTTTACGGCGCACGTAGGCACTCATCCCACCAGAGCCATCAGTCATTCCTAGCCATGTGCTTCTCCTCCAGTCACGGACAGTATCACACGGCCATAATGCATCTTAAATGACTTAGTTTTTCTGTTCTTTCTGGAGGTGTCCTTGGTTCCTAGCCTTACCTTCTCATGCCGTTCATCTTCCTCTGCAGCTCCTGCTCTGAAGAGTCTTCTTATGTTCCCACATGACAGGAAGAAAATGAAGACACAACCCCTGCCACCAAGGTCAGCTCTGCAGCACACGTTACCTGAGGAGCACTTGGCTACTCATGCAAACTGCACAGTGCCAGGAAGATTGTTACATGTTGCACTTCTTCTTCTCCTGGCTCAGAAATTAAAATTTTCTACCTAGAAAATGGAAAACAAACAAACAAGCAAACAAAAAACAACAACAAAAAAAAACACCTCACCTGACATAAAGGAGACATGATTGTTACTATGGAATTCCGGAGGGCAAGGTATTTGCCCTCTCTATGAAGAAGCTGACTGCAAAGGACTAAGAACAGCCACGATCACGTTGAGAACTTGCGGGTAAAATTCGGGACTGAACCAATAATGGGCTTCTGGAGGTGAGGGTCTGCTCCAGGCCGCCTGGTCAAGGGAGCCTGTTGATGGGCCCTGCTTACTGCAGCTACCAGAAGCACCGCGCTCACTGACTCTCAACTTGATGGGGGATTCCAGTCAGGCTGGGAAATCAGCATGGCTGGCTGCAAGCTGTCTGAGAGACTGCTGGACTGCACTGGGAATAACTTTGTGGGCCAAGCATTAAGCACACCAAGCAGAAGGGAAGCATTACTGGACATGCTGCACAGCAGGGGTTAAGACTGGAGGTGGTCAGGGCTGTAGTGACCATGCCCTCCTAGAGTTCCTCATCTCAAGGAATGCGGGCCTGGCAAAAAGCAAAGTCAGGACCCTGAGCTTCAGGAGAGTCAGCTGCAGGCTGTTCAAAGAATTCTTGGACGAGGGACACTGGAAAACTGTTCTTAGGGGCAAAGGGTTCAAACATCCCTTTGTGTGCACCTGTGTGCAGCCCAACTCCTCAGCACAGCCCTGTGCAAGCACACATTTGTGCCACCGCATCCACGCACTATCTATGTGCTCACACACACTCACACAACCACATCCCTTAGTGCAGCCCTGTGCGCACACACACTCACACATGTGTAACCCCTTCCTTTCACTCCCAAAGTGCACGCACACACCGGTACCACAATGTCCTTGTGCAGCTCCAACACTCTGCACACCCCTGTGCACGTACATATATGTGCATGCTCGTCCTTGCACACATACCCACAGACCTACACACACCTGAGCAACACCACTGGTTTGTACACTCATGGACACAAATGTGTGTACAACACCATCCATGCACAAATACACACACACACACACATGGATCCCCACTGCTTTGCACAATGCTGTGCACACTCACATGTGTCATGCACTGATTTCCCATCCAGTCCTCGAGGGGTCACTTACTTAGGACAGGAGTGCAGGGGAGCAGCCAGAAGCTGTTTGCATTCCCTGCTGTCTGCTGGGCAGCTTTGCTGGAGATGCTTGAGTTGCTTTGCTTTTCCTTGGGAGGTGGGAAGGAGCTTTGAATTTGAGGCACATCCCGTGCCAGAGCATCCCGATGGCACAAGGGGGATCAGGGCCCCTCTATTGGTTACCTCGGTGGCTTGCAGCAACTGGAACTTTTTGCCTATTGAGAAAGCTAAAAAGTGTGAGTTCCTCCTGACCCATATCAACAAAAATCTCAACCATAAAAAAGAGACGTCTTCGTATTCAAGCAAATGACAACAGTAAGACCATGCATGTTGTTTTGTTGTATTTCCTCTGTAATCATGGGGAGGATATGAAGAAGTGGTATAATTCATCCACTTCTGCACTTCAGGCACAAGTTCCTTAGAATTGGAAGAGACCCTTAAAGGCCATCTAGCCCAGCTCCCCTGCAATAAAAAGGGACATTCACAGCTAGATCAGGTTGCTCACAGCCTGGTCATTAGTCATCCCAGAGGCAAAACACACACTGAATGATCTCTCCTTCAGTCATAAATCCTTGGAGACAACAGCATTGACACTGCATGTTACTGAAGCAGTAAAAGAAATTGCTCCTGTAACTCTCCTTGTGTTAAGTAAAATGATGATAAAAAGCAATGGAATGCTTTGGCAGGACACCAAAACCATCCTCCTTCCTTGATATCTGCTGCAATGGAACCTTCCACTGGAAGAAAGCCTCTGATGACTTGTCACCCCAGAGAGGTCAGCTTTAGAAGCAGGACTGCTGCACAATAGAATGAACTGGAGCTCCTTAGCATCTCTTACATCCAGGAGGGGTGTGATCAGACCCACCTATCACCTTCAGGTGCGCTTTCTGACACCTTGTCTGACTTCACTGTCACTGTGCCAGCATCCTCAGGCTTAACCTGCTTCATTGTCAGTGTGCAGCAATTGCCAACGTTCTTGATGTCATTGTAATTGTTGGTGTAAAGGAGGTTGCCATTCAGGAACCATTCCACGTCCTCGTCATTATGGGACAGCTTGCAGGAGAAGACAGCAGAGCTCTCTTCTTCAATTTCTACATCCTGCAGGTGCTTCGTTACTTCTACATTGCGGGCTGTGGGGAAACAAGGTGAACTGTTACCACTGTTACTATAAATCATACTGGGATGTGGTAGAATGGTTGGACTAGATGATCTTTGTGTAATCATCTATGTGAAGATAATACATGTATAAAGTTAGCAGGAGAGAACGGCAGAAGTCAACCTCAAGAAGAGAAATCTGAGGTGAAATAGGACATGGAAGAGGCCACCCTCCCTGCTCATACCTTCAGCTGTCAGCGTGGCCTCAGTCTCTGCAATTCCTGCCTTGCACTTGTACACACCAGCATCATCGGGCTTCAGCTTCAGAATTCTGAGCTCTACTGAATGCTTATCCCTCTTGATCTTGTACTTCTCAGAGGGCTTGATGGGTGTGCGGCCCTTGAACCATTTCACAACCTTTGGAGAAGGCCTGAAGTCACAGGACAGGATGACAGAATGACGTTCCAAAGCTGTCTTGTCCTCCAACTTCCTGGTGATTTCTATATGGTAATCTGCAAAGCAGGGGTGGAAGAGAAGAAAGGATGAGGACAATTGGAAGAAGAGGAAAGTCTCTTGCGTGTATTCCATTCCAATTAATGTCAAGTTCACAATGGTTCTTTGAACGACTCTAAAGATAAAACAAACGATTGTCTATAGGGAATGCCATTGACTACATTTCTATGAAGTAATACTGTACAGTATCTACCAAATGCAAGGTCCAGCTCTTGTTCTGTGCTTATTAAATTGCTCCCAATTGTTGAGGCTTTTATTCAAATAAGAGTGAGTTGAAAATATAACAAGTACTTTAGGATGTGAATGGATAATCTTACGCTGGGGACAACAGCAGATAAAAAGCCTGCAAGTTTCTTTCAGATGAAATCAATGACAAACCGCACCAAATTTAGGTGCTACCAAACTTAAACTTGTCTAGTTCAGAAATACAATTAATTTCACCTGATTTGACTTCTTTGCTATAGCCAAGGACAAAACCTCAGCTCTGTAAATCTGAATAGTAAGCACATCACAGCTATTCAAACACATCTTTTACTGAGATGCAGCTGTCTCATTTAGTGTCCAACGACTTTGAACTGGAAATGGAGCAGACCAAAGCAGAATCTAAACATGGCTTCTACAAGGACTGATCAAATGCGGCCACCGTCAAATTCAAAGTATCTGATACAGAAGGATCACACTCACTGTCAGACAAAACCTCTTTGGAGAGGTGAACTGACTGCCCTGTTCACCCCCACTTTGGAAATAACTGCACTCATTTCCTACCTGCTCCCAGCAGTGTGGGATGGTGGGATAGCATCACACTTCCCACACTAAGCATCCCACCATGTCACTTGTTCCACCTAAACCTCAGTCCCAAAACAAAAGGGGAACTCGCTTCTGAACCCTCTTCACTTCATTTCAGATGTCTTATATGCTTGATCTCCAACCCACCCCCCACTCAGGAGAAAGACCCCCCGCTTACACCCTACCATCTTGTTGCATTCTGATGTTGTCATCAGCCTTCAGCTTGTTGTCCTCTTTGTACCACTGGGTCTGAACCTCATCGTGTGAAATCTCACAGACAAAAGATGCACTCCCATATTCATTCACTTCCACATCTTCCAGTGCTTTAACAATCTTGATATCTCCAGCTGTGAAACAGTAGAGATATATTTGTCAGGGTATTTCCAGAACTGAGTGCAGCATCTTTTCCTTACACATATTTGCATAGAAAATAAGTAGGATTATGTTTTATTCTAAACCATCATCCATTCCTGAGTCATTTCTCTCTTCAACACAGTCAATGCATTATTGCCCTTGAACTTAAAGACAGACCTACTAGCTACAATGGAGCTCCCTGCAAACAGTTTTCATGGAAACCAGAATCTCATTTATTCTAAAACCTTTCAAGCAAAATTAAGGGTAGAAAAACAATAGAACTGACTGAATCTTTAAGGTCATTTAGTTCCAGTCCCCCTGCTATAGGCAGGGACACCTCCCTCCAGACCATCTCTTCTCCTCAGGGTCAAGGCTTCTCTCAAATCATTCTCCTCTAAGCCTGTGCCTGTGCTTGGGATTGCCCTGACCCAGGTGCAGGGCCTTGTACTTGGCCACACTCAAGTTCATGAGGCTGCCAAGGGCCCACCTCTCCAGCCTGTCCAGGTCCCTCTGAGTAGCATCCCTTCCCTCTAGCACATCAACAGCACCGCTCAGCTTGGTGTCATCTGCAAACTTGCTGAGGCTGCATTTGATTCCACTCTCCATGTTGCCTACAAAAATGTTAAATAACACTGGTCCCAACACCACCCTCCACCTGGACACTGAGCTATTGACTGCAGCTCTCTGAGTGTGACCATCCAGACAGTTCCCTATCCTGCAACTGGTCCATCCATCAAAACCATTTTTCTCCAGTTTGGTGACCAGGATGTCATGCAGGACGGGATCAAATGCTCTGCACAAGTCCAAGTAGATGATGTCAGTTGCTCTCCCATTATCCACTGATGCTGTTACTCCATCATGAAAGGCCACCAAGTTTGTCAGACATGGCTTGACCTTGATGAAGCCATATTGGTTACCACCAATTACCTCATCTTTATTTTCCAAACTATGCCAAGGAGAACTAGACAGAACTCTACAGTGTTGTGTCACTACAAACCTGTCTGAACCATTGGCTTCTCTGCATGCTCATCACTAGTCTCTCCTTAGCTTGTGTGCCTACAAACAATGTATGGGGAATGTCAGCCACAAATCTTACCTAGGGGACATCTTTGCTTCAAAATCCTTTGAACATCACACAATCCCTTTTAACTCTCCAGGTCTGCATTTAGTTATGTCAGAATCAGGCCATATTTCTGTGCTGCTATATCCCTTTCCTTCTGAAGGGCCTGGATACAACTTGGATTAACCTCAGGAGAAGAGTTCCTGCATAGAATCATAGATTTACCCAGGTTGGAAAAGACATTGAAGATCATCAAGTCCAACCGCAGCCTAACCAGTACCCTAACTCTAAAAACCCTACACTAAATCATATCCCTGAGTACCACATCCAAAAGGCTCTTAAACACAACCAGGGATGGTGATTCAACCACCTTTCTGGGGAGCCTATTCCAGTACCTAAAATCTCTAGTATCTAAATCTCTCTAAAAGAGCACAGGTATTAATCTGACCAGAAAGGTTCCTGTTTGTTCATAAAATGAGCCTTTTCCGCTCCATCTTGCATAGGCCACTGGGCACAGGGTAGCTGGGAGACCACAGAAAAAGTGGTTCTGTGAGCAATAGGGAAACTACTGCCTAATCCAACTCCTCCAATCTCTGCGCTCTGCCAGCATGTCTAAATAGGGTGGCAGATACACACAGGAGATAAATATTTCCACTTCCCTCAGCCAACACTGCTCTGAATTTCTATGGGACACACAGTTAGATGAAAAGGCATTTGACAAAGAAGGAAATGAAAGAGTTTAATCTGCTGTGTCATTCTCTCGGTAGCCAGAATAACTAACCCTCGCCAGTGTTAGTTCAAAGAATAGGCAGATTTTATCTCCTGACATGAGCAGTAATTCAAAGAAGCTGGTATATGATCCAGTATCCTGCATATTCACTGCAGGCAGGAAAAGACATTATGAGATAAGGGAGATCTACACATCACTTGTTATGAACACCTCATAAAGATAAAACCACACACAAGAGGAGAGTTTAGGAAGAGGACCACTCTTGGACTACTTTCCAAGAGGCATCAATTAGTAACTCTCTTCGCTCATTTTTCACACTACTCCACAGTGTCCTCCTGAGCCCCCTTACTCCTGTTGCCAACTGCTGATGCAGGGAATCCTGAGGAACCAAGGATTCATAGTTGTTCCATCAGTAGTCCTTGGTCAGCTCTCCCTCCCTGCCCCTTCTGTTTTGATCCCACTAACCAAATTTTAGTTAGTCTGAAAAGAGGATGGAAACCTCCGCAGCAATTAGTTTCTAAATATCTTGCAATGGGCAGCTTGTAGGAGCCCCATCTCAATGCCCACAGCACAGGAGGCAGGACTGCTTAGCCCATGCACTAGTGCATTTACCAGCACAGATGTAAGCCCAGATCTATGCACACCAAATACAGGCTCTCAGTTTGCACAAGGAGGCATCCATGGAGCTGAAGTATTAGGCAGATATTGTGGTGGGGCAGCAGTTATTGAGACGCCAGACAGAAAGGACACAGATAACGTGGCAACTCAGCTTTACCATTATGACTGATGATGGAACATCTAATTTCACTGCTCAAAAGAGAACTTCCATATAACTGGAAAGAATGAAATTCACAGGGGAAACCACACACAGACACACACAAAAGCAATACAAAGGAGATGAAGGATGGTTCACATACTAGTGATTCACTCTGAGACGCAAGCAAATGAAAGAGTATCCCCAACCATTTGCCTCCTGAAATGCTAAGTATATAAACTCATTGCTGTGATAACTCTGCCAGACGTGAGTCATACACTGTAAAACCTTATGGGGTCAATCAGTTTAACTTCATAAATTCATTACACCAACAAAAACAGACCATCGTGTCCAGGCTGGTTCATTTCAGCTCTTCAAAGCTGTTGGTAAAACTGCCTGAGAGCTGAAATGCTTACCAGCAAAAGCTAAAAACTGTAAATCAAATGTAATAGGCTGGCTTTGTCTACTGTATAGAAATGATGCCTGAAAAAAAGAAAATAAAAAAGAACGTAAACCAGAACAAATGGAATGGCTACATAAAACAGCCAGTACTGAAACAGCAACCCAACCTGGTTGCAGAATGAGAGAGAAAATGAGAGTTCACCAAAGTCATGGGACAGGACACATGTTCATGTTCATGCTAACACTGAACCCAAGTGGCCACATGAGGACAGCATCTAGTAGGAAATCAGAAAAAAGCATCCTTTCATACGTCCCTTGGGAAGGTGGCATCTACCAGGGCACAGCAGACCCATGTGTTCAGTAACAAGTCTGATGCTTCAGAGCCCAATGATGAGCTACAAACTGGGGTTTAACCAATGCAACACATGGAGGGAAAATCTGTCTTGAGCATAAAGAAGAAAGAGAAAGGTATCCAAAAGGACTAACCAAGAAATGCCCAAACTGCCCATGAAGCATTTCTTCCCGTGGTGCAAAATACCACAAGAGGATTTATTTGCTCTTTCAGTTAAACATAAAATGAACCTTTAGGGTAGCTGATGTCTTGTCTTAGGCTGCTCAGCATGTGGATGTTCCCTGATCTTCATATTCACACTTGTGAATAATGAGACTTCTCTTATTTCCCTGGGAAGTAATGCCCACTTTTTTACTTTGACAGAGCTCCTTCCCATCCTAGAAGGGAAAATATCAAGTCAGATCTCCATTAGTCCTTCCATCTCTGCACTGAGCAAAGGGAGCCTTCAGATCTATGCTTAATTCACCCACTCCCCTAGAATTAATGGAACTGTGCTTACTGGAACATATGCTGAAGCTTAAGCACAGTGCAGTGTTTTCAACATGAAGGAATGGCTATAGAACATGCATAAATTCTGGCTGACCTATGACAGCTTAAAGCACTGCGGAGGACTGTTAACAAGCCTGTTTGGACATCACCTTGAATAAATGACGTTATCCCCAAGTAAGGGAAGGAACAGCTGAGCACCAGGGAGGTACACAAAGTGCCAGAGCAAATTCTCACACTGTCAGGTGCAAAGAAAACTGAGATTTCACCCCAAAAACCCAGTTCACAACAAGGCTACAAAATCCCGGCTGAGAATTTCTGTGTTAGACTTGAAGCTCAAGACTGTACTGTAGTTCAACCAACAATATTTTGTGCAGCATGACCTAAAAAGTTCACAATAAAACCAAAACAAACTTCAATTTCAACTTGATAAATGAACTCAGGACATAATAACAAAGAGTGCTGATCTGGGCAAATAAAAGAGCATAAAGAAAAGAGAGCAGTGAAAAAGCTATCAAGGAAAAGCTCAGACTCGCATCCCTTGGAAGTGAAATTAAAGGCTCTCATTCATTTCCAGAGAAGTCAGAAAGGAAAATACCATTACATGCCATACCTTGAACCACTTGACGTCCATGTTGGGCCTGGACAGCTCACACTCAAATGTGACCTTGTCCTTCTCAATGACGCTACTGTCTGCCAATGGTTTGCTGATTTTCACAGGCAATTCTGAGAAGGAGAAAGAAGAATGTGGATTTAGTTGTTCATAACCAGGTCCATGGGTGCTGTTAAATGGATCCTTCCAGATGGAAAAAACATTTCAGGTGGCCTCCTAGATTTTACCCCTTTTTGTGTTGCACGCAAGACTGAAAAAAAAAATTACTTCTGCAAAGTTCTTCTTGTCATAAGGAAACAAATATTTGGGGAATGGCAGAACCAGGTAAAATTTTCCTTCACGTCAAGAAAGTATAAATTTCACTCTCATGCTCTTGGTGTGGTTTCTGCTATGATTATTTGGACTAATTAAGCTTCTCCCTGATGAAAGCCTAGAAGTATATCACAAGAAGGACCAACTTACCCGTGACCTTTTATTTGTCTTACTCAAGCATCTCCTCCTGACCAAAACTGACAATAAAAGATTCAGCCAGACTACAGGTTTGAGCAGCTGAGTTGTTTCTAGGATCTCCTGCAATCTCAAGCTTGGAACACACACTTGTCTTTTGACTAAGTGTCTCTTATAGTGCAGTAAAACAACAGGTTTTCACACAGCGATTCCTCATTTACCTTGATCTGAAATCATTCTCAAACCATGTGGGATCAGTCCAGGGAGAAGGGGAGGGGAGGGGAAGGGAAAGGGGAAGTCCACAGTCCTCTAAAATCAGGCTTCTTAGCCTAAAGCTCAACAGCAAATAGCAGTCCACTTCCCCACATTGCTAGACTCCGAGCATTTAAAGAACATCAGCTGACCTCATTATGAGCTCTAACATAGCCAAAGGAATTCATATATTCAAATATTCTCTTGAGTGATGAGAAATATGGAGCATAACTTCAGACTTCTGCTGTTAAACTCTCACTTCTATCATAAACCAGAGTAAGAGTTCAATGCTGTTTTAGATGGAGGACTCATATTTTAAATAACTCATCTCATTAAGGCTTGGATTCCCTACTACAATTAGTTAAATTCCAGTTTGGATCATGCTTCACCTTGGATCACTTAGGGCTTCAGCCACTTATTGGAACTAACTCAATTTGTCTACAGAGAAGCTGTTTTCTATAGCAACAATAAGCTGTGATTGCAACTGGATGTCGGGAGAGCACAAATCCCGCAGTTATCCTGTACCAACATCCTCTCCTTCCATCAGAACAGCAAGTTTTTAAACCAGACTCATGCAAGCTTGCATGACACACCTTGTGTAAAACTGTTGGCAGCCATCAGGACAGCCAGTTGCTTCCTGTATAGACACTGTTCCATCAGTTTTGGTTTTTTGTCTCGCTAGAACAACAGCCAGTGTCTGAAAACTCCCACAACTGAAGCAACCACGCTGATATACTGCAGTCACTGGAGGTGCTCAAGAGCCACGGGTATGTGGCACTGGGGACGTGGTTAGTAAGTCCAGTGAGGGTGGGCTGGGTTGGACTCAGCTATCTCAGTGGTCTTTTCCAGCCTTGGGTGCAACTTGTAAGAGGGAATGAAGCAGCAAACTGCCCAGCACTGAGCTGCATTCTTCTGACACATGGTATCAGTGAACTGCTGTATTTCCCTATCTTCTCTGGAGCTATTGATCTAACCTAACTGAAAAAGTAAGCCTGAACCTAGATATAAATCAGGATCATAGTCACCCATGGTTGCTTATATATTCAGAAAGACACTCCAGAGGGTAATTCAGCGCATCTAGAAATTAAAGTAGAAGTTCCTTAGTCAAAAATATTCCACAGCCAGATTTTCACCTCGCTACCACTACATTAAAAAGGAGAATCCAACTTGTGGTGTGGGTCATTGATGTTGTTCCGGGGGGAATTGTGGCTGTTCCATGCCCACAGGGTAGAAGACAGCCAGTCTTCCTCTAAGCCACATAAAAAGCTGCTTAGTGCTCCCAAAGCGAATGCTCACCAGTTGTTTCCAACTTGAAGGTCATCTTCTGGCCAGCAGCCTCGCAGATGTATTCTCCAGCATCTTTCTTCTCCAGCTGCTCCACAACCAGACGCCGTGTTTTGCCCACAGATTCCATTCTGAACTTTCTGGAGGAGGCAAGCAGTCTTCCATCCTTGTACCATTTTACTTCGGTTGGATCCTGTGCTACTTCACAGCTGAGGGAGGCACTTGCTGCCAGGGCAGCACTCACCTCTTTCTGCACCTGCTCCTGGTTTATAAACACAGGTTTTGGCTCTGAGGGAAGAAAAGAAAAAGTATTGACTGAGGGACCGAAATGAGACCAACTTGCAGGTTTGTATGTACAGGTTGGAACAGGTTTAGGTTACCACTTGTGCCCAAACTAATAGCCTTCACTAGAGAATATCAGCTCTTCTGTTGAAACAAAGTGTCAAATCTAGGCAAGAAAGAACCTAGGAACTGAAGGAACCAAGAGGGTCCTTGAACACCAGTCCCATGGTTGCAAGTCACTATGCAAACATATTGAACCCAAAAGAACATCTGTCCTGCAGGCAACCAAAACCTGAGTTCCTTTTACTTAAGACCCACTGTGAAACATCAAAACACATAAACATGTGATAGTCAAACCACTGGCTGCCTTTTCATGACCCAGAACAGTACTCCTGGCTTCCTGAACAGACTCCTCATGGCCTCTACCATTGCCACAACTGTGACTGTCAAAGGCACAAAGGAAATATGCTCACCAACGCAGTCCTTTGTTCTTTGTGTGTGATTTGCAGATATCTATCTTACTTTGAGCTCTGGCAATAGTCAGCTCTACCAGGTCTCTTACTGTGAGTAGCAGACTCACCTATCCAGATGCAGCCTCCAACATAAAGGCATAGTAAAAAGGCAGTGTACTACTAGGAGAAGTTCCTGCTTCTCCTGCCATGAAAGGCTGCACGTAGAACATGCACTCCAGCCTCACTGCACATACTTATCTTAGTCAAATGTTTAGGTGAACAAGAATTACAGTTTGGGATCTCAGGCACAGGAGAGATTTGAATAATATCTTGAATATTGCTTCCACTGTACATATATTACTAATTATTGCTCTACAGACAGACTGAAACAGGTCTTTGTGTCATACTGAAACCAAATACTTTCTACAAACCCAGGCAATCAAGTCTAGGGAAAAAACCTCAGCACAGACTACAGTGATCCAGGTGCAGTATAATAGAAACTAGATTTTACTTTACTGTTCTCTGCTGTATTTCATACAACACCTGTCTTACCTGTGACATGAATCTTGAAGGTGAGTTTCTGGCCAGCAGCCTCGCAGCTGTACTCCCCTGCATCTTTCTTCTCCACCTGGCTCACCACCAGCCGACGCTGTTTGCCCTCTGACTCTACCTTGAACTTCTTGCTCGAGGTGATCAGTTTCCCCTCCTTTTATCACTTGACCTCTGTGATAAAATGTTTGCTCATTAAGACCGGGATGTGGTAGCATTGTGGTGGAGTGCTTGTTCATTAGGACCGGGATATAATGGTGGAATATGGAGGCCACAAAGGTTGCAGAACACTCTAATTTTATGGGTAGATTGTGTACTCTGCGTAGTTACAGGCAAAGCGCGCCCCGATGGATACAAAGTTCCACGGAAGGACCAACCAAGGAACGACACACCAAGTCGCACGATCACAACCGACCAATTAAAGGACAATACGCTCGGGATGGACAATACAAAAGAAGTTGCAAGGGACGGGACGGCGCGGCAGTTGGAGGAACAATAATCCCCCTGTCGCCCAGCACTGAATTGCCTTTTAGTTTTACCCGCTACAATTAATAAAAGTTTATAATTGGAACATTATTGGCTCATTGCTTATAAATTGATGACAACCTCCATCTTCTCCTGGGCCACCTCGCAGCTCAGCGTGGCATTTTTCTGTTGTTGCAGCCTTCACCACCTTCTGTACCTTCTCCTTGTTTGTAAATACAAATTCTGGCTCTGAAAAGAGAGAGATACATTAGTTTGGCCTCTTGAAAGAAGAGCAGGTTTTGGGGAAGGAGTCAGAAAAATGAATCAGTTCTCCCAGTCTGATGCCCCAAGAGAATGATGTGGAGAGAAGTTGTGCAATTTATGGATGCCCCATCCCTGAAAACATTCAAGTCTAGGCTGGATGGGTGTTAGAGCAACCTAGTCTCAAAGAATGTGTTCCTTTCCAGGACAGAGATTGGAACTGGATGATCCTCCAGGTCCCTTCCAACAAAAGGCATTCTGTGATGCTTCTTGTATGACTCTCATGACTCTTTCGTCCCCTAGCTGCCATTTACTTATGTCTTCAAAACATCAACTTATACAAAACATTCCTGTAGTATTCTCTCCCATGCTAAATGAGCCCTTCCAAGACAAAAACATGTTACATAGAGCACACCCCCTAGTGCTTGACACAAAGCCCCTGTTCTGAAACTTCCTGAGACGCAGCTGCATTGCAGAGTTGTTCTAGTGGTACAGGCACGTGGGAATGGAGAAGTGCAATCAGAACTTTCTTGTCTATGGCCTCATTCCCACAGCAAAAGGAAATTCCTGAAGATTTTAAAAGATGGAGCTGCCTCACAACTGTATTTAGAATAATTTGTTCAATTTCCTCATCAGAAATTAACCACCCCAAAGTTCAGCTCCAAAAATTTTAAGCATAGCAGGGAAAACTTACAAACTAATGACCGTTTTCTAAAACATTCTAGAATGAAAGGCCAAAATGTGTTCTCTCTCACCTGTGACATGAATCTTGAAGGTGAGTTTCTGGCCAGCAGCCTCGCAGCTGTACTCCCCTGCATCTTTCTTCTCTACCTGGATCACCACCAGCCGACACTGTTTGCCCTCTGACTCCACCTTGAACTTCTTGCTCGAGGTGATCAGTTTCCCCTCCTTGTACCACTTCACCTCCATCTTCTCCTGGGCCACCTCGCAGCTCAGCGTGGCATTTTGAGTCAGTGCAGCCTTCACCTCCTTTTGTACCTTGTCCTTGTTTGTAAACACGTCTTCTTTCTCTGCAGGGACATCACAACAGTCACACCATTTTGCTGTAGTCTGCTGCAGAGCTTACTCCAGTTCCCCATTTTCATTATACTTGCCCTTCACAGGGACCATCATGATGCCTCATTAAGACAGGAAAATACTTTCCCCTCTATTTTGCCTTGGGAAATGAATAGGCATATCATTTCATATATCATAAATCTAAACATTTCGCAGTCTGATAGCAGATTTGGACATGAGATTTAGAACACCTGCATGCACTGCTGAACCTCCTCCCTTCTCTTCGTTTCTTCTGATGTCTCTCTACATTTCCAGTAAATCAGAAGGGAATGGCCCTCTAGAACAGGTTGCCCAAGGAGACTGTGGATGCTCCATCCCTGCAGGCATTCAAGGCCAGGCTGGATGTGGTTCTGGGCAGCCTGGGCTGCTGGTTGGCAACCCTGCACATAGGAAGAAGGGGGTTGGAACTGGATGAGCACTGTGGGCCTTTGCAACCCAGGCCATTTATGAGTCTGATTAGTGGCATTTTCCACCTCATTGTGTCATTCAAATTTTGTAACCAGATCTCATCAAACACCTCCCCTTTTCTCACTCCTTGCATGCCTGGTGTGCTCTTGCACTGTAACCCTGCAGACACCAGCTGACTACAAGAGCTGCACAAGTTACCCTCCTTGCCTATTGTTTGTTGCAGTAATTCATTCCTGGATGGAAAAGCACATGTAGAAAAGTGTTGCTATGACACTAGATGACAAAGAAAGTCCTATAGCCAAAATGTTTTGCACCAGAGAGGCTGTAAGTTGATCCTCCAAATGCAAGACACACAAAATGAAGTGTTCCTTTATCTCTGGGATTCCAAGCATTTTCTCACCTCTGACTTTCACTTGGAATGTTGCTTTGTCATCTTTTGTTTCACAGCTGTAGCTCCCTTGGTCTTTCAGGGTCACATTTTTGACCATGAGCTTGCGGTGCGTCCCCTGGGAGATGATGGTTGTCCTCTGGTCCTGCTTCACCTCTATTTGATCTTTCTTCTATACGACAGCTCCGCTTGCAGCTGACACCTCACACACCAGCTCCAGGTCTTCAGAAGGACTGACTGATATTTCTGGAGTCGTTTTGGACTTGCTGACAAAATTAATGGCTTCATCTGAAGAAAAAAAGAGAAAGTGGTTTACATCCTGACTCAGGCTTATTCAGCACAGCATTAAGATACAGTTAGAACTGATTGTAATGTCTCTGCTCATTACATCTGGGGGATCAAGTTTCACCTCTGGAGGTACTCACATACAAACGTGTGCTTGATTCTCCTGTGTAAGGAAAGAGTAAGTTCTATGCAGACAGTTCTTATTTCTTCTAATCAATTCTGTATTCTGCACATGTTCTTCTGAAGCTAAAATGAAGGCAGCTAAGTAACCTGTTTGCAATACATGAACAAACCAATTCAACACCTTGTCTCTAAGCTAACAAGCAGCGTTTGATGAGCACATCAGTATTTCATGCCCTTCATTCCATCCAGACTGTATTGGCAATAACTATGCTGGTATTAACAAGGATAGCAATTACAAGCAAAATGGTAGAAATACAGAAGATATAAGGAAAAGGGAACTCACCAGAGCTGAGGCGATCCTCCCTGGTGAGCGATCTCCAAGAGATGCTGCCTCAGTGAGGGTCAGCCCTTAAATGAGGTCTCAGAGGAGGTGGAGTCGAACTCCACCCCTCCAGGGAGCACAGCTACATAACTTTCACCTGTGCTCCCACAGCTGACCCCACACTTGCCTCAGCTGATCAATCAGTGGTTCACATTGTGATCTCCCATACACTCCACCCCTTCACAACGTGAACCAATGATTAGGTGAGTTCCCCTTATTACAGAGACCCAATCACGACGCTGATACAATCTCCCGTCGCATTAGATGTTGATATTATTCAAATGATGATGATTGGATGGGTGTTTATGATCTTCCATGGGCCAGTGCTTGATAGATGTTACCGGAGACAAATCATCTTGAAGTGCAGGTCCGTCTGCGTTTCATCAGTCCAGAGTAATGGTCCTAGAGGCTTAGAATCAATCTTAAGGGGAGTAATATAGATGTTTCAAGGGTACTAGGAGGGGAAGATCCGCCCTCCAGGGCAAGATACAGGCCGTATTCTTATCTTGGGTCAATACTTCTGCTTGTACTGGATTATGTCCCGGCCTCCGATACCATACCCTCTGGCCAGATATCTGTGGCTGTATAACTATATCTGGCACCAGAGGAGGAGTCTTGATCTGCCATAGGGACATAATAGGTGTTCCTTTAGCAATAAAGGCCGGAGTATTGACCACGATGTCAGTAGGCCATGTACCTATCACCGAGGGGGCGACTGAACCTCCCACCTCCAATAATCTCCCCCAAGGTGCAAGTAGGCCACACCATTTGGGTCCTACCTGCACCTTCCAAGGCCAATTTATCTTATGGATTCCCGGTTCTAAATTCTCAGGGGCAGGGAGCAGAAGATTATTTTCAGTACCAACCTGCGGTTTTACCTTATTATCGGTGCCTGTAATTTGGATCCTAAGAGGGGAGGCCCATATAGTTTGTAACATTTTCAGGGCACTGGGTCTGCCATCCCGAGGTCTTTCATTCAGGTCCCGCACGGTTTCATATAATCTTTTTGTCCACCCCTGCAGGGACTGAGAGTCTGTTTTCAGGGCAGCCTTAAGGATACCATTATAACGTTCAATAAGGCCTGCCCCTGTTGGGTTATATGGCAGGTGGAATCGCCATTCAATGTTGTTTTCTTCTGCCCAGCGCTGTATCATGGCTCCAGTGAAGTGAGTCCCTTGGTCACTCTCGATAACTTGAGGTGTCCCGTATGCAGACATCAGTTTAGTAAGTGCCTTAATTGTGTATGCTTGATTTGCCTTTGGTACAGGATAGGCTTGCAGCAGTCCACTTACAGTGTCAACGCAGGTCAGGGCATATCTCGCCCCCTCAGACCGAGGGAGGGGCCCAATGTAGTCGACCTGCCATCTCTGAAGAGGACTATATCCTCTAGCAATGTGGGATGTTGTTTCAGGCAACGGTCTCGGTCTCATCTTTGAGCAAGCATCGCAATCCTGACATGCTTGAACGATATCAGATAGTTGTACAGGCAGCCCCCATGCTTTAGCAGCTGCCCACATTATCTTCTGTCCAGCATGCCGTAGCTTCTGATGTAACCAACGGGCAATATTTTCAGATTGTGAATTCTCAATCCATCGGATTCGGGCCAGTGTGTCAGCTTCATCATTTCCTGGTGACTGCAAGGGTTGATGACCAGAGACATGGTAGACACATACTGTCCTGTGTTTGACCGTATTCCAAATGTCTACCCACATGTCTTTACCCCAAATCGGTCGGGCGTGGATAGTCCATTCCTGGGTAGCCCATTGCGTAATCCACAGAGTGAGCCCCCGGTACACAGCCCAACTATCTGTACTGATGTTCAGGACGCTGTCACCAGGTTCTTTAGTTATAACCATCCACACGGCTCGCAATTCTGCCCATTGGCTGCTTTGACCATCCCCCTCATCAAACCAGATGGTCTCAGTAGAGGGATGGTATATGCTATTGCTCGCCACTTGCTCGGGTTGCCTCTGCTGGACCCATCCGTATACCAGGCATCTTCAGGAATAGGATATCTTCCTTCCTGAACGGGACTCTTCTCTGGTGGAGCAACCATCGGTTCTTTTGATGTATCACTGTGATACGTCACTGGGCCTAGGATCTTCTGTAGTTCTTCTTTAAGTGGAGATGAAGACAGACTGCTTCTCTGGCTTAGATAGGCGACCCATCGTGCCACCGTTTGTGCTTGGGCCACCCCCGTCTTAGGAAGGTGAGTCAAATCTCTCACCCACCCCTGGATTGGTAATGAAGTCTTAACTATGACCTCTGCTGTTTGCGTTATCGGCTCTACTGCTTGTAATGCCGAATAGGCAGCCAATAACTGTTTCTCAATCATGCTATATCGTTCTTCTGCTCCGTGCCAAACCTGAGACCAGAATCCAATGGGGGTTCGAACAGAACTCTGGCGTTGCCACAGGCCCCAGCCAAAACCATCTTGAGTAACATGAACATCTAGTTCAGCTGGGAGGGTCGGATCAAATATACCCAACGCCTGAGCTTGTTTAACTGCCAGTTTTGCCTGTTGGAAAGCATCCTGTTCTATCTTTCCCCAATTCCATGATTGACCCTTCTTTGTAAGCTTGTATAATGGCCTTAATAGCTGAGCTAAATGAGGTATAAAGGAGCGCCAATACCCCAATATACCCAAACATTCTTGCAATTGTTTTGATGTTGTAGGGACTGGAAACGCTTGGACTTTATCTACTACCGCACTGGGTAGTACTTTGGTTTTCCCGGACCAAATTACTCCCAGGAATTTTACAGATAGCCCCGGACCTTGCACCTTCTGTGGGTTTATAGCCCACCCTCTTTTCTGCAGGTAAGCTATCAACAAATCTGCTGCTTGTCTCACCGCCTCTAACGAATCGGATGTTAACAGGAGGTCATCAATATAATGATATAAATTGACATTATTTGGCTTTTCCCACTTAGCCAGATCACGTGCCACTAAATTATGACAAAAAGTGGGCGAATGTACGTACCCTTGGGGTAGGACCTGGAAAGTCCATTGCCTCCCTTCCCATGTAAATGCAAACTGATCTTGCGATTCTTCACTGATTGGAATACTGAAGAATGCATTCGCCAAATCCAAGACACAGTGATATGTTTTGATTTCCCTGCTTAGTGTGTCCATTAGGGAGGCAATATTGGGTACAGCCGCATGAACAGGTGGCGTGACCTTATTTAATTCCCTATAGTCTACTGTCATCCTCCATGTTCCATCCGGTTTTCGCACTGGCCATATTGGGGAGTTATATGGGCTATGTGCAGGCCTTATAATACCCACTCTTTCTAATTCCTGCACCGTCTTTGTTATTTCATCCTGCCCACCCGGGAGTCTGTACTGTTTCACATTAGTAATCCGGCGTGGCTTCGGCAAACAAATAGGCTCATGTTTTGCATGGCCTCTCAATATTGTCTGGATTGCCCGGATACTAATGCATCTCTGCCGCAATCGGAACTCTCCCACTGTTGTATGGAGAGCCAGACCCCACAGGATATCAATTCCTAATATATACTCTGGAATTGGGGCAATGGATACCTTGTACTCCCGTGGTGGAAGATGCCCGACCCCCAGTGTTACCCAGGTTTGGGTGACCGGAATGGTTTGTCCCCCAAAACCTCCAATCATCACTCTATTACCTTTAAATTTAGTTGGGTCTCCATATATTATAGATGTCTCTGCCCCAGTATCAACTAGGGCCATAACCTTCTGTATATTCTTTCGGGACCAGTATATCGTCAGTTCCACATAGGGCCTCCGGTCCCGTCTAGAGGCCCTAGGAGGACTGACATCCCTCGTCAAGCCATGAACTGAGCCAGATTCAAGTCTTTTACCTCCGATACCTCCGGTGTCATAACCCGAGGCACCTGAGGTGGCTTCTTTTTCCTATTTGGAACTATAAAATCTTCTAAATTCCATGTTGTTGTTGGTCGCCGCTCTATAAGTCTTATCCCTGGCCTTTTGGGTTTATTCTGAAACTTTTGTTCATCCTTCAGTTGCTTCCACAACTGAAGGAGAACCTGATTGGGCTGCCCATCAATTTTTGAAAACTGAACGCCTGCCCGGAGCAGATCATTAAACATTTGTTTCCGGGATACCCTAACAGGTTTTGCCCGAGAAGTTCGCGGGGCCGATCTTCTGGCTCGCACTATTGGAAAAGCCTCGGCATCCTCAATCACCCTGATATTGCGCTTAGCTCGTAAACGCTCAGTTTCTCCGAGGTCTGCTACCAATTGGGTGGCTTGTTGGACTACTGCCTCTGCGGATACTACTGGATTAAGTATGGAAACCAAGGTTCCATACATATGAGAGGGTGCTTACTGTAAAATTAGGTCCCTCATTCCCGCAGAAAATTTAACCATATCAGGGCTATCGAATGTGTCTTCGTAGATAGCCTCTCTCATACCTAATTCGCGTATATAATTTTGAAGGTCTTCCATAGAAGACCACATCCCTGTGTTTACTGGCATGTCAGTTTTATTTGTCCACACCATGCGGCAAGCAGCCATTATCCATTCTACAATTGAATGGTTTTCTTCAGGGAACTGAGTCCCAGCATACAGTCTCTGCCGAAGGGCAGGATGTACTGTTATTGTGGCCAACTTAGATACTTCGGGGCCACTAACCAGTACACTATCTGCCCCTGAATCCCATAACCGTAATAACCAAGCCGGAACACTTTCCCTTGGCCTTTGCCTAAATCGTTGCACTAGGTCCATGAGTTCAGTAGGTGTATATGGACGGGCTGTTACATGTAAAACAGATTCGGCAGGGGGCCATTGATCAGGAGGCACTCCTGCTGGTCGATCTTGAATTTTCTTTGTTTTTTGAGTTATTACTGGACGGACTTCTAGTGAGTCCGTCTCAGATGGTTTTTCTAGATCAGATTTAGTGATCTTATTTTGATTCATTTCTTCAGGATCTTGATCGTCATTAAATGAAATGTATCTAATTGGAGGGTTGGAGGAAGAAAATGACGGTTTTTTTCCTGTCAATAGATTGATCTCACCCTCCAATTTTTCAATACGGGCCTTTAACAATTCATTTTCATGTGCAATGTTGTTTGATTTTATCTCTGCCCAATTTAAAGCATTTAATAATGGCCAGGCTGCCATAGATGCAGCCATTCGCTTTTCTTTTGTAATTAAGATATCTTTTTGTAGTCCTAGAAAGTAATCAGTTAGACAATAGGCGTCCATGTTATTTGGTACTCTTAAAGGGCCCCATTGTTCAATAATTGTTGCTAATTGGTAATATGGGGACGCCTCAAAACCTGGAATTTGTCCAGGAAGGCATGTCCCTAAGGGGGTGGTCTTCTCCCCCTTGTACCAATTAAAGATTTTCCACACAAAGGACATTTTTTTTTTTCCTTATATTTCTAGATGCCAAGTCAGTGGCTCCTGCCTGGCTTGCCAAATGTATTGGCAATAACTATGCTGGTATTAACAAGGATAGCAATTACAAGTAAAATGGTAGAAATACAGAAGATATAAGGAAAAGGGAACTCACCAGAGCTGAGGTGATCCTCCCTGGTGAGCAATCTCCAAGAGATGCTGCCTCAGTGAGGGTCAGCCCTTAAATGAGGTCTCAGAGGAGGTGGAGTTGAACTCCACCCCTCCAGGGAGCACAGCTCCATAACTTTCACCTGTGCTCCCACAGCTGACCCCACACTTGCCTCAGCTGATCAATCAGTGGTTCACATTGTGATCTCCCATACACAGACAGAACCTGCCTGAGGAGCAAGCTGATGGCTGTCAGCTACAGGCAGACCTAGCTTTGTACTGCATTTCTTAGAGCAACAACTGTTGCTTTCAGTCACTGAATATACCAAGGCCAATTACTATGCCAGGAACATTTATGGCATCAGTGAACAAAAAATGCGTTAAAAATTGTAATAGACAGGAGCCATTTATTCTTTTATAACTAGGTGACCAAAGAACAACAGTCCTTCTAGAGTCAAGCTGTTAAGAACTAATAGCATCAATCAATATCACATAGATAGATTACTTCCCTGCCCTAAGACCATCTTGCGACCATTTGGTGCTCCTAATTAAGCCCTCTTGATGGCATTTTGTCTGAGCCATGCGACATTTTGTGATAGGAGTTACTGCTAGTGTTCCCTTAACCCTACACCAAAGTAGGAGGCATCCATTCTCAGGGAATCATGCAGGCTTCCTCTGTATTTGATGCTCAGAGACAGCCCCAGAACTTTTTAAATCTTAGCTTAGCTCTCATCCAATAATGTTCATCAAACAGTGCAACTTGTCCTTTGGGGATGCCTTTGTTCTGCATCAACCAGTTCCAACGGAGTCTTCTTGGCTTGTTTTAGATCAGTTTTTCAACAGATAAAGCCAGGGTCTTTGAATTACAAAGTGAAATTGCAGAATGCATGATTCTCAACCAAACAGAACAGCAGGTGGGATGCAGGGTGAATACCTGAACCAACACCACCTGCAAGCAATCCTTCAATATCTTAGGAATCTCTAGCCACCCCAAATCCAGTGTTGTGCTTGATCTATCATCTCTGCTGAGTTTTTAGCTAAGCTGATGGTGAGCATCACGGTGGTGATGGGTGAGCAGTCAGACTAGAGGGTCTTAATCAACCGTAAGGATCCTGTGATCAGAGGAACGTGAATGTGCTGTTAAAGGTCACAAGCGCTGCACTGCAGCATGAGCATACACAGCGAAAGGCTTTCAGTAGAGCTTCAGTTCATAAATGAGGACTGGGTTATGGAAAATAGGCTCAAGATATAAAACAGAAAACAGATCCTAACGCCAGGTTCTGTGAATGCAGCCAGCTGAATTTCACAGATATTGTATTTCAATGACAATTTCTTGTGTTATTTTACCCTCCAGCTCCACCCTGAACAGGAACATGTCAGTGACAAGCATTACTCCTCCAGGCTTGACCTAACAGTGCTTTACTTGCACTATGAGCTAATGGCTGTGCTTACAGCACCTCAGGGAGACACCTCAGAGATCACAATGTCCTTCGGGTACAGCAGGAGACACTCAACTCTCCAAATGTGGAGTTTAATTTGTCCAAAGAGGAGACAGGATTCCCATGCTAATAACTTAGGACCATTTCAGTCATAGGTTTAAAGATGATGTAAGTGCTGAGGCAATACATGAACTAGATGAATGAAGCCCAGATGTCAGGGCTCAAGTCGTGACTCCAGCCCCAGCTGGAGCTAAGGCTGTCTTGAATTCATCACAACACAGTTACATTATTTGCTCATACTGTGGATTTGCATAGGGACAACAGGAAGGTCAGAATTGCTTCAATAGAGCTATGCAATCTTTGTCCTAAATACTGGAAACCCACAGCATTGGACAAATAAAATGAATTAAGTCTGAAGTGCTTTACATGGATTGTGATCCTATGTTTGCCTCACAAACTTACCTGAGACTTTCCAATCAAAAATCAGAGTGTCATCTCCAATTGTGTAGATGTATGTTCCCTCGTCTTCTTTCGTTACAGCTGAAGCCACAAGCTTATGCAGTTTCCCTTTATCTTCCATTGTGAATTTCTTACTGGTCTTGATTTCTTTGCCATTTTTGTACCACTTCACCATGACATTGGCTTCAGAGGTCTCAGAAACAAATTCAGCTTGTTTTCCAGCAACGGCCCTGATTACTCCTCCACTTGTCTCTTTGATTACGAAGTTTGCCAGTGCTGAAACAAAATATGAAGACACAAAATACATATGATGGTAAAGAACTGCAGGGACATTGGTGACCATGAGGCATTCATTTATCATAAGATCAAACGTGCACGTTTAGTCCTAGTTCTAATTGCTAGATTCTAATTCAGAAGCTGGCAAATTGGCAGCTTTTATAAACCACGTGCCAGATTACCTTATCTCCACAAGTTGAAGGACATACACTGGACAGGGGACAGAGCCAAAGGAAGAAGCCCAAGGCTTCAAGAAAATGTCTAAAATAGGAAAACTGAGGAAAGAATTGGAACAAGCAAACTAGAAGGAAATCAATGGAGGGGGTATCTATTACTGCACTGTAACCCCCTGGCAAACAAATCGAGCCTAAAAGATAGAGATATCACTTAGGACTGAAAAGAAAAACAGAATTCCTTTATGGAAATTAATTGGAGTGCAAAAGTTAGATGATAAAACTGGCCCCTATTAACACACAGTGGAATAATTGACTTCAAAGATTCAAAATCTCACCACTGTCTTAGCCAAAAGTTTAAGCCTAAGGCCATGGTCCTATTTTACTGAGGGTAATTGAGCTTGTTTTCCAACTTCTTGTTAACATATCATTTTAAAACAGCGCACACAACTGAGTTGGGTCTGTTGAGACAGCGCAGTCAGAGCTGCTAAAATCAAAGTCTGGATTATGCATGCATTTGTTCTGCAGTTCCAAGAACACGCATGTATAATACAAATTCAACAACGTTCTACAGAATGCCTGTATTTAGGAGCTCGAGAGCCAGCTGATGGACACTGGGATGCCTGAGATCCTGTCAATACATTTAACTCCATCCTATCATACAGTCAAATTTCATTCATTTTTTCAGGAACTGTCTCTTATCATTGTAGTCCCGTCACCACTGCTGGATGTGAGCCCAACCACACAAAAGCAGCTGCTGGTTTTCACTGCAGATACTGCAGTAAGGAGAAACAGCCTCCAGACTGGACCAGCTGAGCGTGGCCCTACCAGGATTTGCTCCAAAGGTCTTATTACCAGTAGTGCTTCCCGATGAAATACATGGGGGTCCTCCTTTGATTCCAACCCCAACCCACCCCACCATGCCCCCTGATAACATCCATCAGGGCCACATCTCGACAGCTCCTGAACACCTCCAGGGATCCCACCACCTACCTGGGCAGCCTGTGCCAGTTAATTCTATGGGCAGACCTGCCAGTATGAAATATTATGCTAACATGACAAAGAGAGAGAAGAAAAGCAAAATTAAGACTAGCTGACAAGCCTTGGCAGGAAGTTCTGCTCTCCATCAATTTAGTCCCTGTGACTCTTCACAGGTGTTTTCTACATTTGGGATCACTGCTACAAAAAGAGATGTTGACATCATCTCTTGTGGCCACCCTGACAGAAGAGCAGGAAGGCTGGGATGCTCTTTTTCCTGTCTTTCCCTTGATTTCCTCTATATCTTAGGGACGAATCACAGGACAGAACACAGAAATCAAATGGCTCTACAAAGCAGATTGGCCAGTTCAAGTCAAAACAGCCACTGAAAACACCCCAGATGCTGTCTGACAACAGCTGGACTGTCGGGGAGTCAGGTGAATGCAGTCTGCTGGCCCTGGGCAGGAAGAGGACAGCCCAGACTGTCACATACCTTTCACTGAAAGCTGATAGAGCATTTTATCCCCCTCACAGATGCACTGATAACTTGCAGCATCATCCATTGAGTCGTTGTGAATTTTCAGGGTGTGTTTCTTCCCCACAATTTGCAGTTCATAATTTTCACTGGCCTTGAGCTCCTTCCCATCCTTCATCCACTCCACAGTAGCGCCTGTGTCTGAAAGCTCAGCCTGCAGTTTGGCTTCCTCACGCAGCCAAGCGCAGATCTTTTCTACATCTTTGCTCTTCTTGGTAAATCTCACTGCAGCACCTGTCAGGAGCAAAGGCCTCGTTATTTCAATTTATATCAGGCTAACGTGGTCAATGTTTGCTGCAACATCTCTGAAAAAGTATCACCTTCTGTTCCTGCACTCAATCATTGTGTCAGTGCTGAGCAATTCACGATATTTCATTTGGTCTTCTTGCTGGATTTACTAAGTAAAAATCAACCAAACATCTCCTTCTACTGATTAATAATGCTCTAAACATGCTTCTGCAGAGGTTTCCACCCAATGACAAACAGGTCCTCCCATCATGAATGTTTATTTGTTCTACTTTGTCATGCAAAGCTGATTGATAGAGATATTATTGGAATGATTGCTCCCCTACTTCTAAACTATTCCAGTGCAATCAGAAAGGCTGTCTGAACCTGCAGCTGAAAGTACTGCTCTATGGTCATGCAGTGGTAAACCTGGTGACTGAATGCACTGGCCAATAGCTGTGAACTGCAGACATTCATCAGCTGGCATGCTTGCACGTTGTTGTAAGGTCAATAGTAAACATGGCATCCCCTCCAGGTACAGCTTCACCAGTTGTTAGGGGGGATTTCACAGCCAGGACTGGGTCTGAGGAAGAACATGTATGTCTTAATGCTCTTTAGATGCAAGTCTGGTATCTCATTTAGAGATGGAAGATTAAATCATAGGTACATTTCTACTTCTCCCTTTGCATGAGTGCTAGAAGAAGCACTTCTGTGCTTAAGATCTGTTACAGAAAGTTCTGCCTCTTGCACATGTGAGATATCAAAAGATAAGGAAATTCATGTCTCTGTCACAGAAACAACTCGTATCACTTTAGTGGTAGCTGGAGGTTGATAGGAGATAGGAGAACTAGGAATAAAGGAAAGCCTTTGGTGTGTTAATGCACTGCTAACCTTAAAGTCAAAGGAAGCATCTTTAGGGAACCAACACAGCTGCTCAGCACACACTGACCCATTTCCATTGGGGTTTTTGTGCTTACCAAGGTGCACGCTCCCTGGGAATTCCAGAGACGGGCTCTGTCCATGCGCATTGACTGCAGACACTCGGAACTGATCATCAGCCTCTTCAGACAGATTGCTCACCGTGAACTCTGGGACGGGGACATGAGACTCGTGGCACCTCACCCAGGTGAAGCCAGTTAGTTTCTTGCATTCCACAATGTAGCCATCGACTGGAATGGGGCGGTGCATCTTCGGAGGGGACCATGCCAGCGTCACTGAGCTTTCTGTTTTATTTTTCACCACGGGGTCAGTTGGGGGCTGGGTGGGAGGTTTTCTGGGAGCTGAACAGAAATAAATTTCAGAAATATTAGCATAAGGTCATGTAGGCTGGAAAAGACCTTCAAAAGACCTTCAAAATCAGCAGACTCAACTTTCAGCATGACCTACTGAGTCCCACCATTAACTACTGTGGTACCTGAGGACATACATGACAAGCTTATTCCTGCAGGTATTTACATAGTGAATATATTCACCCTCTGGTTGCTTTGGAACATTTTAGAGGTTAAAATCCCATCAGACTTTTTCACTGTGTGCAGCCACTGATACAGGCAGGAGGCTGGGAATTACCTGATGGGCTCTAGTTACAGACTACTGACACAGTAAAGGATTGATTTCATTTAATTTTGGCCATCAGAAAGTTTGGTGTCTGGTTTCAGTCACCCATCTGGACTCCAATTATAATCATATGGAGAACAGCACATTCAGGAGAACTCATCTCAATAAACCTGAATGAAATCACAGAATCATAGGATCATGGGAGGGCTTGGGTTGGAAGAAACCTTCAAGATCATTAAGTGCTAGATGCTAAAGGTCCCACTAACACAGTATTAAGCCAAAAGCTAGATGCTGGAATCAGATCTCCTGACCTTACCATCAGAAACTGAGATGTCATATTTTGCTCAGAGGTGCCTGCTTGTAGGAGGGACAGCTTCCGAGCTTTTTCTGCTCCAGGAACCAGCTCGAGCTTCAGAATTTAAACAGCAGTCAGAAATTAAACTGAGCTTTGTCACCTCCATCAAATAGAAGGAGTGGTTGGGTGGTACAGCTTTCCAAATCGCTTAGAAACTGTCACAACAATCAGATGCCTACCTTTTCTTTTTTAACTTGTTAATACATAGAGCTTAATAGCATCAGAATGCCCCAAGCACTTCAGACAACAGGACAGCTGTAAACCCTTCTTTAAGGATTCCTTTGTTTAACCACTGAGTAACTGTAATTCAGTGGTGCTGGTAGGAGAAGGGAAGTCCTAATCTTCCCAGATGGTGAACAGAGTTGATGTTCACATGCAGACTGGTGCTGCAGCAGAGCCAGAAACCACTCATTTGGGAAACACAGCACCAAGAAAATAATGGGAATAGCTTCAGAAAATCAGGAGCTTCACTCAAATTTCATGTCAGATCTATAATTCTTCCTATTTTCAGGAAGAAATGATTTCCCTTTTTCTTGTAGTTTTATTTTCTTTTCCTTTCCAGCAAGCAGCTTTGTAGCTTACAAATTGTTTTCTAATCACCTCCTGGTGTGGACAAATCACACAGGTCTGACTCCATGTTTTACATAGTTAGCATATTATATTTGTTCCACTATGGAACTGTACAGTCATAGAATGGCCTGGGTTGAAAAGGATCCCAAAAATCATCCAGTTCCAACCCCCTGCTATGTGCAGGGACGCCATCCACCAGACCAGGCTGCCCAGAGCCACATCCAGCCTGGCCTTGAATGCCTGCAGGGATGGGGCATCCACAGCCTCCTTGGGCAACCTGTTCCAGTGCGTCACCACCCTCTGAGTGAAAAACATCTTCCTAAGATCCAACCTGATCCACAACCCCTACACACCCTCAGAGCCCCCTAGAGCCCCTAGTCCTCCTATTGCCCACCACAGCCCCATATGCCCACTAGAGTCCCCCTCAACTCTCTTTACAGGCCCTGCACAGCTCTATATAACAGTCTTATAGAACTACCTCTAGTAGAAGCAATCTCCACACAGAGATCCTTTCCCAGCACACTGCGCCACGGGGGGAGCAAAACGGGGGGGGGCACATACACACACAGCGCCGGGGGGGCCCGTAACCGACCCCCACCCATCCTTTAAAGGGGTGGGGGGTCCGTTTTAATGGGGGGGGGGGCGAGATCACCTTCACCCCCCACCCCCCCATCCCCACCCCATCCTTTAAAAGGGGGGTGTCCATTTTGGTGTTGGGGGGCAGTGACAATCCGCCCCCCCACCCCATCGTTTAAAGGAGGGGGGGTCCGAGACCACCCCCCCCACCCCATCTTTTAAGGGGGGGGGTCAGGGGCTCATGGGGGGCAGCACATCGTGCACAACATTGTGGGGGGGGGGGGGCTTTAAAAGGGGGGGGTTACAAAAAGCATAGCTCTCAACTATAGATGGGATTGGGGGGGGCTCAATCGATGGGGGGGGGCCCTTCATGCAGGGGGGGCACAGCGTAAGTCAGCGGCTTTGAGGGGGGGTGTTGGGGCTGTTTGGCCTTTGGGGGGGTTATTGTGTGCCCCACCCCCACCACCCCCACACACAATGGGGTGTTAATGTGGGGGGGGGGGGCTTAGATTAGTTGCGTTCCCTATAGCACTGCCCCCCCCGTCACTAACCCCCCCGCTTTATCCTTACGGCTGAGCCCCCCCCCGACAGCGCCCCATTCATCTTGATGGGGGGGGGGGTTTGTCACACGACCCCGGCGCAGCTTACGGCACATCGTCGACCCCAACCCACCCCCCATAACCCCACCCGGGGGGGGAGGGGGCGATGTGGTGAGTGGGGGGGGGGTTCCGGAGGTGGGGGTGAGCAAAGCGCAATATGGGGGGGGGGGGTCCTATAACTGGAGGGCAGCGGCTGCACAAAGAGCCCGCGGGGGTCGGAGAGCAGCACTTTGGCTGGGGGGGGTCCACGGGGTCCGGGGGTAATGCTGCCCCACCCCCTCCCCCACCCCCCACTGCCGACCCCCCCCCCGCGTTGCCCCCCCGCCCCAAGGTCAGCTCCTGCGGCAGCTCCTCGTCGCTCTCCTCCTCCTCTTCCTCGTCTGGGGGGTCAATATGTGGGGGGGGGGTCCCATCGGGCAGCGGCAGCTCCGCCGGCTCCGATTGGCTGAGCCGCAGTGCGCGGGAGCGGCTGTTGTGTGCCGGTCGGTGGAGGGGAGGCTCTTCATGGAGCTGCCCCGCAGCCAACAAGAGCCTGAATGAGATCCTGGAGTCCCAGACGCTGGAGGATGAGCTGGGAAAGAGCAGAGGCTCCCCACAGAAGGGCAAATCACGTCTGATAACGTGAGTGTGGAGCACAGCCAGCCCCTTCCTCACATGTGTGGGGCTTCCATGTTCCTCTGTGCCCATTGCAATGTGCCACCCCAATCCTGCTGCCCAGCCAGGAGTGGATGGGATGAGCAGGTTGGGATGCACAGAGCAGTGCTCAGACATTGCTGGGACATTTGTGCACTGCTGTTGAGCTTCCCTTTGTGCAGCAGGGGAGAGGATGGAGGTTTACAGGTGGATGGTTGTTATTTCTATGGCATTGCACAGGTGGTAGAACCATGTCCATTCCCAAACTTATTCCAGGGCATGCGGGAATTTGTGCAGTTGTAGTTCCTGAATTGTGCTATTTAAAACCCTCCTGTAAATGGGGATGTTTTGTAATGCCTGCTGGGGCTGCAGGCAGCATTGCCTTCCTCCTTAGGGGGCAGGTTTAATCACAAGCCTCCCTATTTCCTATCACAAACGTCCTACAAACCATGTCTGGGCATTGCTGTCTCGGCCTGGATCTCAGCTCCTGAGACTGTCAGATGTGAAGCAGCAGCAGCTGGGACAGGGCTGGCTCTGTGTGCCCTCTCTGGGTCTGTGGGCACAGAGTGGGGCAGAGGGATGACTGTGAGAGGGAGGAATTGCCCAGCCACAAGAAAGAGGAAATCAGCTGAAAAGGGGAGATTTGAGAAGCACTGAGGCTGTGGCTGCTTTGACAGTAAGAAGAAACCAAGCTGTCACTGTGCAGATGGGAACTCCAGTAGGAGAGCTGTGGTGGCTTTACAGATGGCAGACAGCAGCTGGAGTGTAGAGCCAAGTGTAGGGGGGGGATCTTCCTCTTAGCAATGCCATGCAAAGAATGATGCAGACTCCTGCAGGGTCGGCTTTGCTGTGTGACCCTGGGTGGAAGCAGCTGGAAGGTCTCAGCCCTTCTGCATTATCCCAGGAACTGGGGCAGTGCTCGGTCTCATCCCACCTCTGCTAATAGCAAATGCAGAATCCCTTATCTGAGTGCCCTTTTCTCTCATGTAGAGTCACCAACCCTGGGAAGTTCACAAAAAGTTTGGGTGTTGTGTTGAGGGATGTGATTTAACTGGGAAGTATTGGTGATGGTTGGACTGGATGATCATAAGATCATCCAGATCATAAGATCTGAGATCATAAGATCATAAGATCATCCAGGTCTTTTCCAACCTTGAAAATTCTATGGAGTTGTAGCAGATTGTGGGGGTGTAGGTGTGGTATATATATGTACACAGATGGGAATATCCGTATGGAAAAGATAGATCCATGTGTGTTCTGGGCTGCACTGAAAAAGGGGTGGCCAGCAGGAGAGGGAGGTGATTGTCCACTCCTGCTCAGCTCTTGTGAGGCCATATTTGCAGCACTGTGTCCAGGCCTGGGAAGGATGTGGAGCTGTTGGGGGGGGTCCAGAGGAGGGCCACTGTGATGATCAGAGGGCTGGAGCAGCTCTCCTATGAGGAAAGGTGGAGGGATCTGGGCTTGTTTAGCCTGGAGAATGGAAGGCTGTGGGGAGACCTCATTGTGGCCTTTGAGTACTTGAAGGGAGCGTATAAACAGGAGGGGGAATGGCTGTTTATGAGGGTGGATAATGATAGGACAAGGGGGAATGGTTTAAAACTGAGACTGGGGAGGTATAGGTTGGATCTTAGGTAGATGTTTTTTGCTCAGAGGGTGGTGACACACTGGAACAGGTTGCCCAAGGAGGCTGTGGATGCCCCATTCAAGGCCTGCAGGCATTCAAGGCCAGGTTGGATGGGCTCTGTCCATGAGCATTGACTGCAGACACTTGGAACTGATCATCACCCTCTGCAGACAGATTTACAGCCCCTGCACAGCTCTATATAACAGTCTTATAGAACTACCTCTAGTAGAAGCAATCTCCACACAGAGATCTTTTCCCAGCGCCCCTTTGTGACATCATAATGCCCCTTTGTGACATCATAACACCCTTTGTGACATCATAATGCACCTTTCTGATGCCATAATGCCCCTTTCTGACGTCATAATGACCCATTGTGATGTCTTAATGCCCCTTTGTGACGTCATAATGCCCTTTGTGATGTCATAATGCCATTTGAGACGTCATAAGGCTCCTTTGTTTTCATAATGCCTCTTTGTGACGTGATAATGCCTCTTTGTGACGTCATAATGCCCTTTGTGACGTCTTAATTCCCCTTTGTGATGTCTTAATGCTCTTTTGTGATGTCACAATACCCCTTTGTGATGTCATAACAACCCTTTGTGACATCACAATGCCCCTTTCAGACGTCATAATGACCCTTTTTGACGTCATAATTCCCCTTTGTGATGTCATAATGCTTCTTTGTGGTGTCATAACGCCCTTTGTGACGTCATAATGCCCTTTGAGACGTCATAATGCTCCTTTGTGATGTCATAATGCTCCTTTGTGATTCATAATGCCCTTTGTGATGTCATAATGCCCTTTCTGACGTCATAATGCCCCTTTGTGGTGTCATAATGCTTCTTTGTGAGGTATCTGTGGTGCCATTGATAATGAAGTGTGATGAACTGGAAGGCTTTCAGTAGAATTGCAGCCCTAACATAAACAATGACTTGAACTCTGGAATTCTGTGTAAAATCATTAGCTAGCTTGTGGTCCGGGTCTTCAAACCAAAGGCTGTGAGGTGCTGCTCTTGTTGACGCAGGCTGTGAAAGATGACTTGAGCTCTAAGAGTAATTTCCCTTCTGCTCTTTATATGAACGTCAAATCCACAATTAGAATATTAAGAAGATAATATAAAATTTTGTGCTGCTGGACTGAGGACTTCCATTAGCTGTTAGCCATAGTTTGGAACTTGCAAAGCAATCATATTGGAGCCTTGCTGGGCAACCTGCTCCAGTGTCTCACCACACCCACAGTAAAGCATTTCTTCCTAATATCCAATCCTAATCTACCTTCTTCCCATGTAAAGCCATTTCCCCTCATTCTGTTGCTACCTGCCCTTATGAAAAGTCCCTCCCCAGCCTTCCCTGTAGGCCCTCTTCAGATACTGGAAGGCCACTCTAAGGTCTCCTTGGAGTCTTCTCCAGGCTGAAGAGCCCCATCTCTCTCAGCCTGTGCACATAGTAGAGGTGCTTTCAGCCCTCTCTGATCACCTTCATGGCCCTCCTCTGGACCTGCCTGAACATCTCCAAGTCCTTCTTGTGTTGAGGGCTCCAGAACTGCGTGCAGTGCTCCAGATGGGGTTTCAATGAGAGGAGTGTGGAGGGGCAGCACCACCTCCCTCGACCTGCTGGTCATGCTTCTGTGCTTTAAGCTTATGCTTTAAGGTCCTATATGCTTTAAGGTTTAGATACTGCAGTCGCCTCACCTCTTCAGGTTTATCTGTGAAGGTCCCTTCCAAGTGAACCGTGCTGATCCAGACAGTTCGGATTGCTCATTAAAGTGTTTTAGTAAGTTGGGCTGGTCCTACGAAGCAGTATGACTGCAGTAAGCAGTGTACATGGTGCGCTGTGAGTACTGCACACATTCCTCTTGGCAGCTTGTGGAACAGAAACTGTGCATTGTTTGGATTGTGTAAGTATTCCTGTTGGTCTCTTGTGATGCTTACCTTCTTAGAGCACCTTTCCTCGTTTGGCTCTACATATTTTGGTACCTTACTTGTTCTGTTTGGCTTAGCAGGGAAGGTCTTCTTCTGAAGCATCCTCAGTCTTGGTCTGGGCAGCATACTTAGAAATGACATGGACGTTACATGAGTGGGTGGTCAAAGGGGGGAAGAACTCACCTTTCTGATCTGTTTCCTTTTAGAACACAGTCCTGGAGAGGATTTGCTTTCCTTGTTTCCTGGAGACTTGGATTCTTAGATGGTTTTGACTGCAGCTATTTCTGATGTTAATTCCTTTTTCTGTACTTTAGTAGCCAAGTGCAAGTGGAGTGCTTTGGGAATTGTCTGAAGTTGCCAGGTTGCGTGTGATCACATATGTAACGTGGAGTTATGTGTGGTGCCAGTGATAATTAAGTGTGATGAACTTGAAGGCTTTCAGTACAATTTCAGCCCTAATGTAAACAGTGACTTGAACTCTGGAATTCTGTGTAAAATCATTAGCTAGCTTGTGGTCCAGGTCTTGAAACCAAAGGCTATGAGGTGCTGCTCTTGTTGACGCAGGCTGTGAAAGATGACTTGAGCTCTAAGAGTAATTTCCCTTCTGCTCTTTATATGAACGTCATATCAACAATTAGAATATTAAGAACATAATATAAAAGTTGTTGCTGCTGGCCTGTGGACTTCCATTAGCTGTTAGCCATAGTTTGGAACTTGCAAACCAATCTTATTTAGACTTTAGTGGTGAAATCTTCTGATGAAATCTTCCTTCTAATTCTGCAAAAGAATCTCGGTGGAACATTTCTGTCTGAAAAGGCTCTGGCATATGAAGATGTGCCAGACTGCAGCCATGTGCCAGATGCGTTTGGATCCATGGAATTTTCTGATGTAGCTTCAGTGTTTGAAGAATCTCCACTCGATCTAAATACTCAGAAAACAAAGCAGGTGTGTGAAGATGTACAGCTAGTTTCTTACAGAAAAAATACAGCTCTTAATCTAGAAATCTGCTTCTCATTGTATCTAGTGCTTACTCCATATTTAAGTATCTAGTGGACCTTGACCAAAGGAAGATAAAGATAGAGCAAAGAAGTATGTTAAGCATAAATTTTGTTGCCTTCTACCTGTAGGCCATGGTTGGTTTGACGTGATCCCTAACTCCAGTGTTTGGTTTGCACAGAAACAGCAAGCAAGGGAACAAGTAAAGGAGTCAGTGAGGATTTTAAAACACAATGGGAAGCGATAAGGCACAGTTAATAAGATTCTGGAGTTAGGCTGGAGGTAGGCAGAGGTTGAAAGGTACCGAAAGAAATTCAATCTTACTGTGTTGGACAACAAAATCCACTGTGATATTATTCAAATTTTTAACTAAACCAAGTGATAATTCATATTTATGTTTAGATAAGCTGGTGAGGGTTAATCCTCAATGGAGAATTGAGATGAACAAATAAAAAAATGGTGTTTGACAGTCTATAAGAAACGAACTTATTCTAGGAGAGAATCAGAGTTTTCAACTGTTTTGTTCAATAGCCAAATAATGTATGATATTTTTATAAGCATTGTGTCTGACCTTCTCAGCTGTTAGAATTTCTTTGACAGTAACTTCTCCGGCTGTGATCAGAAAACCTTTTGTTCCGTCTCTGGCACCATTCGAGGCATGATACTCAACTGGGTGATATGGAATTCACACTGTCAACTCCAGTGACAAGAAAAGTGGCATCTAAGAAGCGTGCAAACACAGAGAATGTTGATGCAGAGTCAGTGTTAAGAAATGAGCTGCCCTTTGCATTTCCTGCTCCAAAGGCCTTCTTTTCGAAGAGCCAGACAGAGAAGCAAGTAGAAGGCATATCTTTTTAGGCGCCTACTTCCAAAGGTATGTTGTATCTAACAAATGGAAACCTAGAACATGTGTAGCTTAGGAATTTTTTACTTTTAATATGAATGCAGTACTTGTAGGTCCTAAAATTCTGAAAGGTTTCAGTGTGGGGTTTATTTGGTCACAGCACATACAGCTGCCATCCTGTACATCTGACAGTGCACTGCAAGCGGTTTAACCATATATCAGGGCATGGTACACATCTGTTAATGATAGAAGTTCTCACAGTTTCACAAGGAGCATGCCTTGAGATGCATTCAGATAATGAGATAAGTGCTGTGTTCCTAAAACTAGCATGTGTCTCCACTCTCCATCGAGATTTAGTAGATAATTTCTTTAACAATTATGATGAGAGTTTTGTTTTGTTTTTATTTTTTTCTGGGCTATTATTTTGAGTGAAAGAAAAGGGTATGCTTTTATTTAAGCGAGCTTTTGATTGCATCATGCTTCTAAATTAAATGTAACCTACTGAATTCCTCATGATAGCATACGAGTACTTGCGTGTATCTGTTCTCCCTAATAGAGGGAGAAGAGACTCAGTGAACCTGGACAGTGTTACCCAGGGTTGTGAGAACAGCTAAATGATTGTTGAGAACTGGTCAACTCGTGAGCCTGAGACCTGGGATCCTCCATCCTAGGGTGGAACTTTACTGGAGCACGTGGGTGCCACAGCAACAAAAGGACTGTGTACAATAGACTGAGAGTTTGCTGAGTTTCTTGGTTTACAGAAAGCACAACTAACTCAGCAGCAAGTGACGTATTTGGGATAGGAGATGACAGCTGGACTTTGAACCTTAAGGACTGCCAAGAAAGAAGCCATCTGCTCAACCCCTGAGCTGCAAACTGCCAAGGAACTCCATACGTTGCCAGGAATGACAGGAGGGTGCCGACCATGGATACACAGCTACGGACTGATGGTAAACTTGAAACAGCTTGAAGTGAGTAAGGGATATCCAGGGTGCACTGGTGCTCAATATTCAAGAAGCCCATCAATCTACACTGGGCCAAAGGATACCAGTTTTAATATCTCATGCAGTGTTTACTGTATTGGAGGCAAAAGGGGGACATTGGCTTTCACCCCACAGAATCACAGAATCACAGAATTACCCGGGTTGGAAGGGACCTCAAGGATCATGTAGTTCCAACCCCCCTGCCTAGCAGGGCCACCAAACATACGCCTTTACTAGATCAGGTTGCCCAGGGCCCCGTCCAACCTGGTCTTGAACACCTCCAAGGACGGGGCATCCACAACCTCACTGGGCAGCCTGTTCCAGGACCTAACCACCCTTCTAGTAAAGAACTTTCCCCTAACATCCAACCTAAATCTTCCCTCCTTCAACTTAAAACCATTTCCCCTAGTCCTGCTATTATCAGCCCTTTCGAAGAGTTTACTCCCCTCCTGGGAGTAAGTTCCCTTCAGGTACTGAAAGGCTGCAATGAGGTCACCCCGCAACCTTCTCTTCTCCAGGCTGAACCAACCCAACTCCCTCAGCCTGTCCTCATAGGGGAGGTGCTCAAGCCCCCTGATCATCTTCCTGTCCCTCCTCTGGACCCTTTCCAAAATCTCCATATCTTTTTTGTACTGAGGGCTCCGCACCTGGACACAGTACTCCAGATGGGGCCTCACAAGAGCAGAGTAGAGAGGGACGATCACCTCCCTATCCCTGCTGACCACCCCTCTCCTGATGGAGCCCAGGATCCCATTTGCTTTCCGGGCTGCCAGAGCGCACTGCTGGCTCATGTTAAGTTTCTCATCTATCAGGACCCCTAGGTCTTTTTCAGCCGAGCTGCTCTCAAGGACAACTCCTCCCAGCCTGTACAGGTGCCTGGGGTTCTTCCGGCCCAAGTGCAAAACCTTGCACTTTGCTGTGTTGAACCTCATTAGGTTCACCCGAGCCCAGCTTTCCAGCCTGTCAAGGTCCCTCTGAATGGCATCTGTTCACCCCAAAGATTCCCGAAATACCAGGCCATCCTGGTAGAGCAGGGTGATATAGAAATAATTGTAACTACTATTGCCAACCCAGTATCTTTCCTTAGCGGAACTCCCCTGGTGGAGAACAAGGATGACATCACTGCTTTGAAACAACTGATGCTGCACATTACATCCAGTCGGTTGGAGCTGAAGGACGAACCCTTAGAAGATGCAGAAGACGCCTGATTTACCAGCAGCTGCAGTTTTGTGAGACAAGGAGGCTTTAAGGCAGGACATGCAGTAACTGCTACTGAGCAGGGAATGGAAGCACAACCATCAGCCATGGGGACTACCCCTCAGAAGGCTGAAATAACTGCCTTGACGAGAGCCTTAATGATATGGACAGATGCTAAATATGTGTTTGGGGTGTCACACGCTCATAGTACCATCTGAAAAGAGCAAGGATTGCTCACACACAAGGAAAAGAGCGTGATGTAAATGTACCTATGTTGTAGGGCACAGTTCTCTATCCAGGCCCAAGTCTGTGTGGGTGTCTCCTCTATCCACAAAGCTGCTCACACTGCAGGAGGCACAGGCTGAGAGGAGAGGCCAGAGCAGCTCTCCCACTGTGACACGGAGCAGCAGGATACAAGTAAAGGAAGGCCCCACAGCTGTACTGGGAAGATTCCACACAGTCATCAATTTTTCATCTGAAAGGTAAAGAGGAATTCCCTTTTCTGCCCCTATCATCATTGGTCGGGTGAGTAGCAATGATGCCCGGTGTGCTTCCATCAATGGAGCAGAATAGGCGGAAGGCTGGGGTGCAGGCTGACCTCTGCTGAGGTGAGTGGGGGCTCAGGGTGTTGCTCAGTGGTAGATTTGTTCACACTGAGTTCTAACAGGAAACTTGCTCAACATCAAAGGCCTTGCAAAAGTCTGGCTGAGTGATGTCAGTTGCTTTTCCTTTCCCTACTGATGCTGTCACTCCACTGTAGAAGGCCACCAAAGCGACCAGGCTGCATGTCTCCGTTTCCGCTGTTTCTCCATTTCCTTCTTGTTGCTCCCTGTAACCAGCAGGTTCAGCCATGCTGCTTTCCTGCCTCCTCTACTGTGTTTCGTGTGGTCGGGATGGAGCTCAGAGCTCCAGCTCTGAGAAAGGTTTTCTGAGAAAGTTACCATCTCTTTTCCATTCCTTTACCCCTAAAAACAGTTTTCCAGTGTCTCTCATGCAAGAATTCTTTGAACAGCCTGCAGCTGACTCTCCTGAAGCTCAGGATCCTTACTTTGCTTTTTGCCAGACCTGCATTCCTTGAGATGAGGAACTCTAGGAGGGCATGGTCACTACAGCCCTGACCACCTCCAGTCTTAACCCCTGCTGTGCACCATGTCCAGTAATGCTTCCCTTCTGCTTGGTGTGCTTAATACTTGACCCACAAAGTTATTGTCAGTGCACTCCAGCAGGCTCTCAGACAGCTTGCAGCAACTGGGATTGGTGCTGGGTGGTTGCTGGGAGGTGTCTCAGCAGAAAAGCTGGGCTGGGGTGGGCGTGCTATGTCAATCCTCATCGCAGCTGGCAGAGAGAGTTAGAGGAGGGTGATGGGTGCTGCCTGCTCTCAGTGCTACTGCACTGAATTTGGGGCACAGCAGCACACTGGTGAGTGAGCTGGGAGGGAGACGGACTGCTGCTGTGCATGGCTAGGCCAGAGCTGGAGGATTGTCAAACGTGAGTCATGCTGGTGCAGCCATTGCAGCTGCAGCAGGAGTAGAAGACAAAGAGGTTTTGTAGAGGACAGAGGGTGGTGATTCATGGTTTGATGTCCAGGTGGAGGCCGATAACAAGTGGTGTCATCCAGGAGTCTGTCTTGGGACCAGTGCTTTTTTACATGGTTATCAGAGACACCAATGATGCAATGGAGTGCACCCTCTGCTGTTTGCTGAGTGGTGCGGCTGACGCAGTGGAAGGAAGGGATGCCATTCAGAGGGAGCTCAACCGAGAGGTTGGCCTACGTGAATCTAATGAGGTTGAACACAGCAAAGTGCAAGGTTTTGCACTTGGGCTGGAGGAATCCCAGGCATTTCTACAGACTGGGAGGAGCAGTCCTTAAGAGAAGCCCCGCAGAGAAGGACCTGGGGGTCCTGGTGGATGAAAAACAGAACGTGAGCCATCAGCGTGCTCTTGCAGCTCAGAGAGCAAATGGTCCCCTGGGCTCCATCAGAAGAGGGGATGGCCAGCAGGGACAGGGAGGTGATTGATCTTCATGATCCTTGAGGTCCCTTCCAACCCGGGCCATTCTATGATTCTGTGATTACACTCGCTGTCAGAAATAACAGCAGCTGTACAGAAGCTGGATATATTTTGGGACAGTTCTTGTAACCAGCTGATTTTAAGACCTTGCCCGAATTGGGGGTCTAAATTGCATGTTAGGAGAAAGCTGGTAAAGTGGCTATTGCCCATTCTTTTTCATTTGCTGATTCTTTCATTCGGGTTCCTTTTCCAAAGGAGATTCTGGTGATGGAAGCAATTGAAGAAAGAACAAAAGCAGCTCTTGCCAAGAATGCTTGAAGTCCCTGTGGAGAGAAGCAAAGAACTTGGGCTTCCTCTGGGATGCTCCCCACCATGTCTCAGGAAGGAGACAACTGCTGTTCCACTTTCTGCTCTTTGTGTGGAAAGGTACGTCTGGGTTTTCTTCTACCTGTTTTTCTTTTTCTGGCTTTGAAGGAGAAGGGGTGGAGCAAGAGGAGACCCACTGGTTATTTGTTACCTCAAGAACAGGATGGATTCTGCATTCACTGTGAGAAACTTGGGCTAGTAGCATGGGCATGTTTCAGGCTGGACTCTTCTTTTGCTACTTGGTTTCCTTTTGGCTACAGGGAGACAGCTGTCTAAAGGTGTGTTTTCAGACCCACTCTCCAAAACCATGTTTCATTGTTGCAGGTGGTTCAGTGTGCTCTTGCAGGGTAGATGCTGTAGTTTGCTGTAGAATCTAAATGGTTTCTGTTCCTAGGGGAGGACTGAGAGGAGGTAGTGAGAAGAGAATTCAATGCCTTAGGTGTATCTTAGTGAGAAATGTTGGCATGAGGTGCTGAAAGTCTTGAGTTGTCAAAGGCCAGTGATGCTCAGACTCCTTAACCTGCTGGAGCAGGGTGGAAGCAAGGAGTGGGCACTGCCGTCACACAAGCTGCACTTGGTTCTGGTCTGCCAGGTCTGTGCTGGCCTGGATTTCTTCTGAGAAGTTTGTTGGAGCTGCTTGGAGTAGTGAAGGGTGGGGAAGAAGTGCTGCTCCAGAGCTATGAGACGTGCAGCTCCTTCTGAAGTGCTCCTGAGAAGGACGGAGCGCATTTGCTGCAGCTTTCTCTGCAGATGTGCTCCTCACCTTGAAATCCTCCTGGTTTGTCCTCAGCTCCTGACCACGGCCTGTTCTCTGTTTTGCAGGCTGATAACATGCAGAAGCCGCAGCTGGTGCGTGCTATGTCATCTTTAAACGTACCAGCATTTGCGGCAGCCCATGTTATTAAGAGCCACGTCACCCAGGGGCCAGATGAGCTCTCTCTGGAGGTAAGCAGTTCCAGGCATTCCGTGTTGTCGTGCATAGAAGAGGGCAGTCCTTTCTGCTTTGTTTTCCTACCAGATTTGCTGAATCTGGGATTGATGTTTCAATCTCTTTCAGGTCAGAGATCTGGTGAGCATTGTTGATATGAGGACATATCAACAGGCTGAGCCCCTGGTGGAGAGGCAAGCGTGGCTTTGAGGTAGGCACACGTTTTTGACTAGAGAGCACAACTTCAGTAGAGTTGGGAATCTCAGCTTGGAGCTGCTCTGCCTGCAACGGATGGCTGCTGGATGCAAACAGTTGCCCTGTGTCACTGTCAGTGGACCTTCCCTTTGGCTCTGGGCTCGGGCTAATGCTCACCTGTCTTTTTGTTCTAATTACAGGTTGGGCTTTTCCCTGGTGAGTGCATGGAACTCATCAGCGGAAAAGTTCCGGATTCCCTCCTCAATTCATTGCCAAAGCCAGGTGCGTAATTTACATTTGACAACGCGAGTTAGGCAAATAGGGTCAGAACGTTACTTTCAGGGGGTTTGTTTATGCCCAAGTTCAGCAAGCTTAGAAAGAGAACTACAGTAATCTCCTTGGGCACCTCCAGGGATGGGGAAAATCCATTCTTGCGTGTCCTTGTTGGGAATGTTCTTCCCGTTGTTACATGCTCTGTCGAATGCATTGCGCTCAGCTTCGTCCAACCGAGCCAGGCCTGAAATGAACTGGTTTCTTTGTTTTGTTGCGCAGAGCCAAAGAAATGGGGCAAGCTCATCAACGGCCTTTGTTCCCTGGTGAAGGCCAGCCCCGGGAGAGCAAAGCAGCCTGAGCCTCCGACATTCTCCGGATCCATGTCCTTGCTTGACATCGTTGAGAGGTATTTAGCCTTCAGGACTTGAGGGCTGAGCTGTAGGAATGGAAGCATCCTCTGCTGTTTGAAACAGAGGGCGTTTCTAAGCTGTGTTTCAGCAGAAAGCAGGCAGTGCCCAGAACAGGCAACTTTTGGCCAGGGCTCGGTGCAGCTCTTCCATCACCCTGCACCACGTCTGACAGCATGCTCTGTTTTCTCTGCAGAATGAGTTCTCCCAGGAAGAGGGCAGAGTCAGCAGCTGGCAGTTGGTGTTCCTGCTTCTGCCTGGGCAAACCATCCCCTGTGGCCAAACACCAACTGCAGAGCAGTGCCAGGGAGCCCTCTGAAGCAGAAGTCTTGGTCCTGGCAGGTAAGGGTGCAAGTCCAGCTTACAAAACACTGCTTGTCAGCAACACAGGTAGAATTCATGCTTTCAGTGGGCTTGTACCTCCTTCTGGCGTTCAAGCCCGTCTTGATCCCTGTCTTTCCCAAATGAGTCTCTTGTCAACACAAGAGCTGGACCTGCACGTGGATCACTTTCAAGACAGTGACACTGTTGCTAGAAGCCTATTTGCTTCTGCCCACCACCACTATATAGCCAAATGTCAAGAATCTCCATGGTTCATCTTGTGAACGTTCGACACTAACTGCTGTACATCTGCTCCTTCCTAGGTGACCCGAGCCCTTGTATATCCCCAAGACGCAGGGCATGTTACGATGACGCATCTTCCATCAATGAAGAGTTGTTACTAAGCACAGAATGCTGCAGTTCAGATGAAAGCCTTCCGTATAACATCAGCTATCAAGAGAAGAAGGTCATCATCGTTGAAGCCTTCATTCATCCCATCCCTACTGAAGCTGCTGACCTGAGCCCACCAGACACCTCAGGCACCAGCCTGGACTCAATGTCTCTGCAGTGCAGCCCAGCCCAAGCACAGCCCGAGTGCCCCGACAGCAGCACCACCATGCAGGCTCAGGTCAGCATCACCGAGGAGAAGCTGAGCATCTCGCAGGGGGGCACAGAATCAGGACACGAGTCCCAGGCTCCGGGCAACAGCACGGTCTCTGAGCAGCTCTCATGATTACAAGAGAGGATGAGTCCCATCTTTCCTCCAGACCTCACACCCCCTCCTTTCTCCTATTGAATAAAGGCACGCTCGTGCTCAATCAACGCCTTGACTGAATTCCGAGTTTTCATTCGCAGAGATTGGGATGAGTGCAAGAAACTGCAAGGCAGCTCAGCTTACAACACTCTGGCTGTGGGGTTTGTGCGGCCGAGCTCTGGGTGTGTTCCCATTTTGCCTGACTTTGGGATGCCTGCAGCGAGAGCTCTGCTGCCGTTGTGTATGGCAGCAAATAGTCTCTAGCATCCTGGATGCTGCTCATGAAAACCCCAAGCTTCCTGGCTGTGGCTGTGATGCTTTTCAGGGCCTTTTGATGCTCTTTGATGCCGTGGCTGCTCCCTAACACCTCTGTCCTCCTGCCGTGTCCATTCCTGGCTCTCACCTGTGAGCTGTCCCTGCAGATCATCTCCAGCCCTGCCATCATCGTGCTGCGGCAGGAGGAACTCGCCCTGACCAACATCAGGCAGTGCTGCCTGTCTCTCTCACTCTCTAGACCAAGTGTAACTACGCTGTCATGGAGACAAATGCTTCTGTCACATCCTCCATCCCTGCAGACATTTACCGGTAGGTGGCTCTTGCAGAAGAAGATTCAAGCAACAGAACCTTTTGCTCAGCTACAGCACACAAATGCTACAAAAGCAGGAATAACCCGCAAGCTCTGGGTCTGTTTGTCTTGCACAGGCATGCACTAACTGCGTTTGATGGTACCCCCCATCCTTGATTTCCTTCCCTGCTCCTTGTCTGATGGCGCTGCTGAGCCAGGAACAAGCTGCCCAGTGTGGCAGAGCATGGTGCAGGGCTGTGCTGGGACCTCCTCCCCTTCATCTGCTGCAGATCAGTGCCACACACGTGCCATCGAGATGCTCTGGCACGGGATGTGCCTCCAACCCAAAGCTCCTTCCCACCTCCCAAGGAAAAGCAAAGCAACCCAAGCATCTCCAGCAAAGCTGCCCAGCAGACAGCAGGGAATGCAAACAGCTTCTGGCTGCTCCGCTACACTCCTGTCCTAAGTAATAGACCCCATGAGGACTGGCTGGGAAATCAGTGCATGACACATGTGAGTGTGCACAGGATTGTGCAAAGCAGTGGGGTTCCATGAGTTTGTGTGTGTGTGTATCTCTGCTGTTATGAAAGCATGGGAAGACTGCCTTACTGAGTCCCAGATAATTACTTATCCTCAAATGATTTTTCCTGGCCAAAGTTAGAGCCTCTCACAGGTAATCGAGACCAACAGGCTGTTGTTGCACAATCAACAGACACAATCTAGATGAATAGCTGAGGAAAATAAAGCATCATGCCAAGGGTACTAGATAAGTGAGCAGCTTGAGATCTGCACATTTATGTGATACTCATGGTCTTAGACAATATTTGCTTAGTGAGGTCACATAGAATGAAAGTAAAATAGAAGAAGTGCAATTGGTCTCAGTTCACAGCTGGCTGGTTCGTCTCAGGCTAATCCTGAACTGCCTCAAGCGACTGCTTTGGTGCTCTACAGAACAGCAACTTCAGAGATCTCTTTCTATTACTAAGTGTTTGAAAGAGCAATTTGCTCTGTTAATTATCCATCATTTCTGTGCAGTCTGTTTTGTCAGACTTGTCTTTAGCTTCCAAGTTGTATGTGAAGAATTGTTTCCGTTGTAATGCACAATGTACTAAAAATTGAGAGATGAAAATGTGAAGAGTTTTTCCAGCTTTGATTTCATGTCTGGAATTTTGGAACCCACTACTTGCAGTTGTTAATCTGTCCAAACTGGTCTGGTTTGGGATGCCCTCGTACTTCTTGAATCGCTGTTAAAGGCGGAGCAATTCCTACAAGTGCCATGGCCCCACTGTTGTTCTAATTCTTGTTTCTTTGTTTTCCACACGCTGCTTTTCAAGCCTCCTTTTTCTTTACAGTCAAAGTGAGAACTGCACTGTGAGGTGTCTGAACCTTGTTGTGCCTCTACATAAATAGAACAGCAGCAAAGCCTGACAGGTGACTGTGCTGACAGCTCTCGTAGCCAGTAACATGTAACTGTGCTAAATCCCTTGTGACGGCTTTGATTTCATTTTTGCCAGTGAAATCCTTGTAAAAGGAACTGCAGCAGTGTGATGAGCTAAGGTGAAGATGCTGGTTTTAGTAGTGCTCTAAGCTGAGTGAAAGGGCAATTGAATGAGGGTTATATGCTTTCTCTGGGACGATAAGGTTTTATTTCCTGAGGGAAAGAGCCAGCTTTTCATGGGCTATATGTGGGCTTTGGCAAGGGCAGACAATCCAGTCTGTCAGGAAGCCATTTGAGGTGCTTCAGGTTTGTAAGCTTGTCTTTTTGTTTTTCAGGCGGATATTTGGAGCATGGGTGTAGTGCTGTATGCTCTGCTGTGTGGGTTTTCCCTTTGGATGATGACAATATGATGGCACTCTACAGGAGGATACCAGTGGGTATCAGTGGTGCTAGAATACACTGAGAAGGGAAATAGCTGAGCTTGACAAGAGGCCTTGCTTTTCGGATGGCAGAACATGCTGAGCTGTGAGTAGAAAGGCCTGTCTGCTGAATATTGTCCCTGTTTTTGCTGCTTTGTCTACCAGTATTTAGTGGAATTGGTTCTACGCTTGGTTGGCCTATGTGGCACTGTAGCCTAATTCTGTACCATGATAGCATACAGAATTTAAGGAGAAGTATTTTCTTGCCAATGGGCTGGATTTTTTGTATCTGGTTCTTCAACTGGCTGCTCCCTATACTATCTGTAGTAAAAATATAGACACATCATTTGATTTCCCTGAAATGAATGTTCCTAAATGCCAGCTCTTCTCATGTCTACAAAGATCAAAGTTCTGCATTTGCTATTAGAATTTCCTCTTCCAGAATCAGGAGGTAATGTAGGACCCCACAGATTGCCTTCAGAATCCAACAGTTAGTTCTGTTTCCTTTCGGAGTGCATAACAACCTGAGCACATGAATTGAATGACGTGGCTTTTTAGTCTGGTACAAACTCTGCTGTACACTGAAACTTGGTCCATTTGTAAGCAGGACTTTTTCCATCTCTGCAGGACAGCAGAAAACCCTTTGTGCTAATCATGATGCCAAGAAGCAGAATGCGGCAGATGATCCAACTGCTTCAGGTGTTCATTTCCTTAAAACTGAGAATAGTTTTGGACTGAGAGTTTGTAAGCAGAACAGAGCTCTTAAAGCTGTCAGAGATTATTTCTGCACTGTTCAATTCTATCTGCACAACATACACAGGATCTCAGAACTGCGTTGCTTGAATTGGTGGAACTTGCTGAAGTGAACTGGGATGAGCAAGTTTTAGAACTTAGTCAGAGTGCTGTAAAAAATGGATAATCTCATGAGTATTAAGGTACAGGCTTGCTATTTCTGCACTGAATTTGTTTTTATTTTACATGGCTGTGATCTGAAAGTTGCTTGAAACGCAGGCACCTAGGCACTGTTGTGTAACTGAATTTCACACGATAGGTCCTGAAATATCCTGGAATCAAAAACTCTGACTTGTTTTAAGTCTGCTGCTTGAGTCTAATCAGGGTCATAGTGTCTGTGTGCAGTGTTTCTTTCCCTGTAATGCTCCACATCATTTCATTTTGGGAATATTGAAGGAAATGGACTATGTGCCATAACTGTTGTTAGAACAAAGTATGTCTGGTGTGATCTTATGCATAGGTTCTGTAACTGCTCTTCACAGCTCAGGTGTTTGACCTTCCTTTTGGTGAAGTGATGAAATACTGCTGGTTTCTATTTGTGCTTCTAGGCACCTTGAAGCTCTTAGGAATAGAACAATTGTCTCCAGTTCTTTTCAATGATATCAGTAACAGCTCGAGTGTTGCTGCCCACTAGGTAGACCCAAAGAAGCAGATTACAGTGAAACAACACACGAGCTGGACCTGAATGAGGATCACTTTCAAGACAGTGGCTATGCTGCTTCAAGCCTACTTGCTTCTTCCTGCCGCCACTCTATTACCAAGTATCAACAACCTTTCATGATTCAACTTGCAAATGTTTGAAACTAACCCTTGTGTTTCTATGCCTTCCTAGGTGATTCGAGCCCTTGTCAACCCCAAAGATCCAAACCAAGCAGTGTCTTTCCATCAATGGAGAGTTCTTATTAAGCATGAATCGCTGCAATTCGGATGACAGCCTTCCACATGGTAACAGTGATGGACACAAGGGGCTCATCCACGTTCATGCTCTCATATCTCCTGGCTCTGCTGAAGCTCCTGACCTGAGCCTGCCAGACACAGCAGTCACCTGCCTGGATTGTGACCCAGCGCCTTTGCAGTGCTGCCCATCCCAAGCACAGCCCGAGTGTCCCAGCAGCAGCACCACCATGCAGGAGCAGGGCAGCATCAGTGAGGTGAAGCTGAGCATCTTAGATGGGGACTTAGAGTCAGGCTGCCAGTCCCAGGCACCAGGCAGCAGCACCAGCTCTGAGCCACTCTCATCTTGACAAGAGGAGTCCCATCTTCACCCTTGACCTCTCAAGCCCTCCTGTCTTTTATTGAATAAAGTCACTCTCATGCTCAGTCATCGCCTCGACTGCATTCTGAGTCTTCAATCACAGGGATTGGGATGAATGCAACAAACAGCAAGGCAGCTCAGCTTGCAATGCTATGGCTGTGGGGTTCGTGCAGGCAGAGCTCTGGGTTCCCATTTTGCCTGGCTTTGGGATGTCTGCAGCAAGATCTCTACCATTTTGTATGGGAGCAAATAATCTCTAGCATCCAGGTTGCTGCTCATGATATATCCCAGTCTTCCTGGCTGTCACTTTGTGATACTTTTCAAAGCCTTCTGATACTCTTTGATGCCTTGGCTGCTCCCTAACACCTCTGTCCTCCTGCCATGTTGACTCACGTCTCCCACTTTTAAGCTGGCTTTGCAGATCATCTCCAGCCCTGTCATCATCACGCTGCAGCAGGAGGTGCTCACCTGGCCCAATGTCTGGCAGTACTGCTTGTTCTGCAGATGAGCAGCTGCCTCCTCATCTCTTCAGCTACAGTAGTTTTTCTCAGGGCAGTTAGATGCAGTCATGCTCCTCTGGATTTGGTGTGTTAAATCCATGCTGCATGGCAGCAGTCAGTGCAATACAAAGGTGTTCTGTGTGCCATAGCATTTCTCCAGGGGCTGCCAAAGGTAGAAGCACAACACAGCACCATGCTTCTGACAGTAATGTCTGTGAGTGTTAGACATGTGAGCACTGCATCATCCCCAGCGTGTCAGTGCTTTTCCACACCAACCTGACTCTCACACTCTGCACTAAATGTAACTCTGCTCTTGTGGAGACAAATGCTTTCTGTCACATCCTCCATCCCTGCAACCATTTGCCGGTAGGCAGCTCTTGCAGAAGAATCAAGCAGCAGAACCTTGTGCTCACCCTACAGCATGCAAATGCTATGAAAGCAGAAATAACCTGGCATGCTCTGGGTCTGCAAGGCTGCACAGATGGGAGAGGTAGATTGTGTTTTTGCAGTGGAAGTTTCCAGTATTTTCAGTACATAGTGTAGGCCCTAACTGAATGTATAACCCTCTTGTAAAACAGCTGTATAAGTAGTTTTTCCACCAAGAAAGTTGCTGAACAGAATTAAGTTCAGACTGGGGGCATTCTGACATGGGGAGAATTGAGACAAGCACAAGATAAATACAGGGTGGGTAGAGCCCAGCACAGGACAGAATGAATGTACTGACTTTTGGAAACATTGCCCTTCTCTGTCCGCAGAAAAGTACAAGGCAGACCTAAAAACAAGAGGTTGGTAATTGACCTTCTATGGAAATGAATCCTAGCCACAGTCTCGAGGAGTCTGTGAGCCTGAGATGCTCAACCAATGAGAGCCATGAGAGCATCACCTGCAGTGGGTTTAGGGCACAGAACAGAATTGATTTCACTGACTGGTGTGCAGTTTCTCCCTTGCCAATAGGGGATGTGCGCGCAGTATTGCAATAATGAATAAGCACTGCTGCTATCGCTGCCATCTTTGCCTAACTAGAAATCTTTGACTTTGAGAGTTTCTCACACAAGGGGAGAGGGTAAGAAAGTAAAGAGGCACAGAAAACTAAGGGAAACTGCTCTTCTTTATCTTATCTATAAAAATTGATACGATGCTGTTGTGCATTTTTTTTTAATTTTATTTTTAATTTTTTGCTAATGTCAGTTAGATTGTTTTAAAATATCCACACACCAAAATCTGACTACCAAGCAAATGTAATGAAAATGAAATGAAGGTGAGTTAGTGGAAAGCACAAGGCCATATTATATTAGGCTCCAGCAAATTTACAGGCAGTCACTGCACGAAGAGGTAGATCTGAGTTGCACATTATATGATTCCCACAAAGATTAAGGAAATCTGAAGCTTTCAATATATTTTTTTAATTCTTTTTTCATTTCATTTTTAAACACCTGACCCAGACCCCAACCCTCACAGGAGCTGTAAAGATAACAGCATTAACCAGCAATGTAACTCTAATCCTAACCCTTACCCTGATTCTAAAATCGTCCCTAACTCCAAATGCAACAACAAAAATGATGCTAGAAGTTTGTAGCAAAAGGAACCTTAACCCTGATCATAATCCAAAAAAAAAGTCATTATGGTAACAATAATCTTTACCTTAAGAGTAATATTAATCAGAGCCCAGATGATGCCTGCATCCAATCAGAAGCATGCTTTGCATTATTTAAGAGTTGTATTTTTTCCAATGAACTCTCTCTATTATCACGTTTATAAAGTAACAGAGTCTGTTCTTTTTCTCCTGACACTGTGCCTTACTCCTGACATCCCCTGGAAATGACCCAGATAGGGCACCATCAAAGTAATGCTAATAGTAATGTCAATCCTAAGGGTATCTCTAGCCTCAGTGTTAATGGGACGCTAACAACAATCCCAACAGCCTTAAACATTCTGGTGGTGTGAAAGAGGTGCTGCCTTGCACATGCTGGGCAGTCCCATTGCCTGTTAAATGCAGGCGGCAGCGTAGAAACATGATGCCCGTGGTCAGAATGCCCTGTGGCAGATCCTGGCACCGGAGAACTGACCGGAGAACCATGAGAGAACTGACAACAAATCACGCGACATCAGAACCGACCCAGTGGTTATTTACAAGCCTTGGGAGACCCAGACAGGATCTCAGAGTGGTGAATGTAGGTACAGAAGTTGTTACTACTCTGTTTTCTTCTAAAAGAAGTGTTTTTTTTTCATCTCAGAAGTTGGGGGGGGGAGGGGGGGCGGGAAAGGGATATCAATTTAATTACTCATTAATTTATTGACAGACATTCACGTTTGCTACGTTTGGAGAAGTTTTTATTTGTTTGCTGTGGTTTGATTTTTTTTTTTTTTCTTTTTTTTTTCCCCCTTCCCTCCTCTTCCATCTTTGTGTTCTTCCCCTATAATCAAATGAACGGATCCCCAGGGTCTGTCCCGCAGACGTTCTTTCCGTGGTCTCTGCTGCCACCTGCTGGCCAATAAGCGGAACTGCCACTGTTGGGCGTTTGGTGCCGCAGGAAGCACAACGCAGATCTGAGTTCTGACCGGTCTACGCAGCAAATCCGCCAATCTTTATTGCGATAAGCCCTCCAGACAAGAGCATAAAGTCTTTGCCTGAGGGCAGGGTTAGTAGTAATGGATGTCAGTTTTGAAATTTCCAGTCCATTCACCATAGCACTTTCTGCCTCCATGTCCCATAACCAGAGCAGCTATGCTGGCATGCTCTCTTGGTTTCTGTCTAAACCACTGTACTATATCCATCAGTTCAGCTGCTGTATTATGGGCAGCAGGGTTTGGGGGGTGGACACTGGTCAGGGCACTCCCACCAGCCTATCCTGCATTTTTTTTTTTTTTTTTTTTTCATTTTTGGGTTACAATCAGTCAGATCTCAAATAGATCTAGTCCAAATGGAACCTCAAAATCTGACCTTTTAGTGCCTTCATTTACAGAGTCCATTTTATACAGATTCCCTTGTACGGGGCCCCCATGGTCCTCCAGACAGTTGTTACTGATCTTCCATAGGAGAATGATTGAATTAGGTTTTTTCCCATCAAAACTGCCACCTGTCTTTCCAATTTTTCAACACTATCATTCAATAGCTGATTTGCATCAGCCTGAGCCTCTTCAGTTATGTTCAGACAGTTCAAGGCCATTAAAAGTGGCCATGCCACCATGAACACAGCTAACTGTCATTCTCAAGTTGTAAGTATGTCTTTGCTAAGACCATGGAAATACTCAGTCAGGTGGGCCAGGGACTCATGGACCCTCCCTCCGTCCCACACAGGGCCCCATTTTTCAGTGACAGAAGCAGTGCTGCATTTTGAGGATCCTAGGAATCCCAGGACATGCCCTGACAAAAGGTCATTCAAAGGGGTAGTCTTTCCCCATCCAAACAACTCCATGATATTCACAGAATCACAGAATTGTAGGGGTTGGAAGGGACCTCCAGAGACCACTGAGTCCAGTCCCCCTGCCAAAGCAGGTTCCCTACACCACGTTGCACAGCTCAGCATCCAGGCAGGTCTTGAATATCTCCAGAGAAGGAGATTCCACAACCACCCTAGGCAGCCTGTTCCAGTGCTGTCACTCTCACCATAAAGAAGTTATTGCACACATTAGTGCAGAATTTCCTATGGTGCAGTTTCTGTCTGTTTCCCATTGTCCCTCCTCCACACACTGCTGAAAAGAGTCTGGCCTCACCTCTTTGCCCCCCACACCTCAAATATTTATAGACCTGGATCAGGTCCCCTCTCAGCCTTCTTTTCTCAAGGCTAAACAGACCCAGTTCCCTAAGTCTCTCCTCATAGGGGAGATGCTCCAGGCCCTTCACCATCTTTGTGGTCCTCCACTGGACTCTTTCCAAGAGATCCCTGTCTTTTTTGTACTGGGGAGCCCAGAACTGGACACAATATTCCAGATGAGGCCTCACCAGGGCAGAGTAGAGGGGGAGGATCACCTCCTTCGACCTGCTGGACACGCTCTTTTTAATGCACCCCAGGATGCCATTGGCTTTTTTGGCTACAAGGGCACACTGCTGGCTCATGGTCAATCTGTCGTCCACCAGGACGCCCAGATCCCTCTCAGCAGAGCTCCTCTCCAGCAGCTCTTCCCCCAGCCTGTACTGGTGCATGCAATTATTTCTACCCAGGTGCAAGACTCTACACTTGCTTTTGTTAAACCTCATCCGGTGTCTTACTGCCCAGCTCTCCAGCCTGTCCAGGTCTCGCTGAATGGCAGCACAGCCTTCAGGCGTGTCAGCCAATCCTCCCAACTTCGTGTCATCAGCAAACTTGCTGAGGGTGGTCACTATCCCCTCATCAAGGTCGTTGATGAAGATGTTGAACAAGACCGGACCCAGCACAGACCCCTGGGGGACGCCGCTAGTTACAGCCCTGCAGCCAGACACTGCACCGCCAACGACAACCCTCTGCACTCTGCCAGTCAGCCAGTTCTCGACCCACTTCACTGTCCAATCACCTATCCCATACTTCCTCAGCTTTGGTATAAGTATGTCATGGGAGACTGTATCAGTTATAGAGGTTATAGAGTTCAATTCCTGTAGTCAATTTGGCGGCCCAGGTGGGACCAGCTCTGTTCGCTGCAGGACCAGCTGAGAGGGAGACACTTTTGGCGCACCCTGAGATTTCTCTGAAGGACTCCCTTCCTCACCTGATCACTGCAGGGACAGACAAGGACCACCCATAGGTGGACCAGGTATGTGTATGGTAAGTGGAGCCCATATGTCTTGAGGAGACATCCTACACAGTTTACAGCCATACGTGCTGCTCCCAGGGAGGTGAGCTCATGGCTTTGGTTGCCAGCTGGGTAGGAAGACTCCTTGGGTGAGTTCCTATGAAAGGGAACTGTATGTCATATGAATGGAAACAAGAACAAATACTCTCTCCCAGGTAGTTGACAATAGGAGGGACCTAGGTTGGTCTCTCCTACGGGTATGGGATATAGTGGATAGCCTGTCAAATGGTAGCCTGGGTTCTCCAAGTTGTAATCACGGGGGTTATAGGTTGTATGTTCAATATTATCATCTGCTTTAAGTGTTTGGTACCGTGTGTCAAGCCGACTCTGGGAACAACATTAACGTTTGCAACTGGTCGACCAGAGTATGAGTGTTATTAAGATTCCAGCTAGAAAACGTTGTCAGCATTGTGTAGTATGAATAAACCATGGTTTTTGATCTAAATGTCAGAGTGAGTGTGGTGTGAGTGAGACACAGAACAGCTGCAGGTTGAGTGCCGAGTCCCGATCCATGTTTCCTTCCTCCTGTGAGGGAAATGGCCAGACACGGACAAAGTGAAAGACTGTGTTGTCTGTCCACTCATATGTACTTTCTGCTTGTATGTAAGAAGACGGGAGTTTGTACTCTGTAGATTAGTAAGATTGTCCTGAGGAGAGGTGTACATTCCACCCGACCAATGAATGTCAACCCATTTATGTAATACTATGTACTGCTTGCGAGGAAGTGTGTGAGGGAGGTGGTTCAATCAGTGCTGGTTCTGTGGCACAGTGTTTATAACTGAAGAATACAGACTGTATTAAGGGAGTTTATGTGAACTGAAGAACTGTACTGTTTGACAAACAGTTTTGATGGTATAAGAAAGTGTAATTGTTAATGATATATGGAAGTGTACTTGAGGGAATGTGGAAGTGTATCTGAGCATACAAACAGAGGAAGCATTTACAGAAGAAAAAAGGTTAAAGTGAGTGTACCTGCACTGACATGAGAGCAACACCCTGAACCTCTGCCCTGTGAGCTGAGCAGAGCAGAGCAGAGACACAGTCCTCATGTATCAGGTAGTGTTATTCTGCTTACCAAATGAATGAGTTCACTACAGAAGAGGCAAATCTTCCCCTCTGCTCCATTTGTGGCATACTCTGGAGTTCAAGACATTGCAAAGCTATGGCACATCTACTTTCATTCAATGATGACGCCTTAGTATGCTCTGGGCTGTCATTTCAATTGCATCTAAAGAAGTCTAGGGTCATGCCAGCTGACAGGAAGCTGGCAAATGTTGTCTCATTGTAAGGAAGAGCAAGAAAGATGACATGGGCAATTATGGACCTGTCAGTCCAGAGCCTGGTAAAATTATGGAGAAAATGATGGTGGGAGTTATGGAAAAACAGCTGAAGGACAATTCTGTCATTGGTTGCAGCCAACACAAGTTTGTGAGGCGAAGGTCCTGTTTAATTTAAGCTCATTCTGTGACACAGTTATCCGTTTAGTTGACCAAGGGAAGCCAGTTGATGTAATCCTTGAGGATTTCAGTGGAGATTTTGATACTGTTTCTCACAACAACCTTCTGGACAGAATGTTCTGCATATGGCTAGACAGAAACACAATGTGGTGGGTGAGCAGTTGGCCAGTAGGTCAGTCCCAAAGGATTATAGTCAGTTTTTTCCATCAGGCTGGTAGATGGTCACTGTCGGGGTCCCCAGGGTTCCATTTTGGGGCCACTTTCCTTTCATGTTTATGCAGATGACTTGAATGCAGGACTAGAAGACGTTCTGAGGAAGTTTGCTGATGAGACCAGATGAGGAGGTGCTGTTGCCTCCACTGAGGGTGGAGAGGACTTGCAGAGAGATGTGGACAAGTCAGAGAAGTGGGTACCAGTTGGTACTAAGCACCAAGTGCATAACGTATAACAAGAACAAGTGCCTGATTGTGCACCGCAGAACATAAAGGACTTCAAACTCTGGGAGAATGTGCAAACGAGGGCACTGGAACTGAGAGATCTGAAGTTCAGAGTTTCACAGGGATTGACTGCTTGTTCAGACTGGGCCCTTCTCACATCCCTTCTCACATCCTGCAATGAAACATAGGTCTCATATGGGACATGAACCTCACAGCGTCCTTGCACCACATGTAGAGCCTGGGATCTTCTGTCCCCATGTCTTTCATTTAACATCATACGGACCTCCAACCCATTGCCCCAGGAAATGCCAGGAGCCAACATGAGAGACAGTGGTAGCACTGGTCTTGCAATCAGGGCTTGACCTGTCTGCTTCGTAAGGCAAAGGAGAGGTTTCTTAGCATGCCAGTGCCTTTGCCTGCCTGTAGTCATGGCTTCCAGTTATCTTCTCTAACAAGTCCCTTGGGAAGCTTACTTGGTAATGTTCCTCAGCGGGCCCATTAATACTCCAAGAAACTTCACTGTTACTTCCGACTTTGTCTTGTTGAGCACTTTGTGCAAACTTCTCTCTGCACTAGAGGCTGATGAACTCAGCATCAAATGCACCCTGGGACCATTATAACCTAAAGAATCTCCTGTGCCTTATGCCATCTTGTTATCTTCTTCAGGTTATCAGAACTTGTTCAGCAAAAAGGAGGGATATCTGGAGAGAGCTTAAAGAATCCAGTATAAATTTATTGTCTATTTATTTATAGTTGGGTTTAAAGAAGACATTAAAGCAGCACTGTGCAACTGATACCAATCCAGGATGTCCCAATGAGTTCTGTACTGTTACTGTGTTGACAAAGGTCCTTCTCAACCTCCCCACCCAATTTCTGCTCACAATGGACCTATGGGACTTGCATCACTTTTCTTCACATCACTCTTCTCCTCTGCATTCATCCGCTCAGTGTTAAAACTGCTTTGCACCAACTCCCACTGGCTTTCCTCAGAGAACCAGCTACACATGGAAAAGGAAAGATTTCTCTTTTTTATCTGGCCAGCAAATGGAAAGAAAGGTGATGCAATTGAATGAACAGTAAAACACAGTGATCAACTGCATGCCATGTTCAAGCGGCATCTATTGAAGTTTGTCTTTCATATGGAATATTTTTAAAAGAAATAATTTATTCTGAGATAGGATAGGATAGATTGAATCACAGTGAAGTAGTTGACAACAGAGGCCATCAGACTCTGAGAGATGGAGCAAATTCCAGTAATCTTCCTGGGATAGATCAGCCAGGTAGTTGAGAGGTATCAACTTAAAACTGATCAGGACTTGTGAGTATTTCACACATTGAGATGGGTTAACACATTCTCATTGATTTATATCTTTGTCTCCAACTCTGTTTTTCACTTTTACTGACATTAATGAACATCTTTCAGACTTCGTGCCTTAATAAAAAAGAGACAGTGATTGAGAAAAAGAAAAAGTATAAGAAGAAAAAGAAAAAGAATAGATAGGAAGGGATAGATCAAATCACAGTGAAGGAGTTGACAACACATTCCATCAGACTTTGGGGAGATGGAACAAATTCCAGTAATCCCCCTGAAAGTCAGAAATCAGACAGATAATTGGGAGGTATCTGACTGAACAAAGAGCAAGGGATGGAGAAATCTGGAGGGCAGTGGGAGTAGTGTGTGCCCAAATGGCCTGCTGAAAACATGCCCTTAACCATGGCCATTTCTTTAGGAGAGCTGAAAAAACTTGGAGGATGAGGCACATCAAATAGGCAGCAGGGAAGAGTAGTGCTGGGCACCAGGCTACAGTCACAGGGCATTGGCACTGGCACCGCTGTCTGTGTCTCTGAACCTGAAGGCATTTGTGTCCAGCGAACACAGTTCTGGAAAACATTGTAGTTTCAGTAAAAGAAAAAAAAAGACATCAAATCACCTCAAAGATTCATATTTACAACTTAAAATGGAACAAGACTCATGGGAATTTTTCATGTTGAGAAGGGTTAACACATTTTCATTGATTTCCATCTTTGTCTTCAATTATTTGTTTCAGTTTTATTGACATTTATGATCAACTATTAAGCTTACAGCCTCAAAATAAATAAATAAATTAAAAGAGATACATTTGCATCTTGCACATGGCCTGATGCCCCTTTCACCTTCACAGTTCCCACAAGTCCTTCCATGCCGGAGAGTATGAGATCCAGCAGAGCACCTCTCCTCTTTGGTTCCTCCACTGCTTGGTCAAGAAGCTGCCATCTGTGCTCTCCATGGATCTGCTGGATGCCACATGCCCTGCTGTGCTGTCCCTGCCACAGATAATGGAGTGACAAAGGCCACCAAATGGGACAAGGGACAGACAACATCAGATTCCCATCTGTCTGCAGAGGGCACCTTCCATTTACTCTCCCTGATCAGGAAGACAGGAAAAGACACTGATGGTCTCCTCTGTTTGCCATTTCCATTAGCTCTGACCTGTCTGCTCTTCCATCCCCAGGCAGAGCTCAGTGCACTCTCACAGAGGGCAGTCGCCCTTCTTTGTCTCCTCGCCCATCCATCCTAAAGACTCGGTATCCCCCTTGTGCTACAGTGCAGTTGTGGAAACCATTAAACTGTGTCCCCATGGTCCAAACAGGAGCTCAGGCCTGCAGCTCTACCAAGATTTCTAGCTTCTTGTGTGTTGGTGTTTGCATTAGTGCAAAAGCACAGAAGTAAATATCCTAATTGAAAAGCATCACTGGACATTGCCTGACTGGATAGCTCATTTATAGAATCAGTGTGCAGAAGGTGGCACACAAACATTAGACCGATCGTGGGTCTTGGAGGTGACGTAGCAGCACGGACACACCATGGGCATGGCTTTCCTGAAGGCCCTGTGCTGCTCTTGTAGCTGTGAGTGAATTCACCGGACAGCCGGTGCTATCCCCTCTCTGGCCCTCAGCTGATGCCCAGGAAGGAGGTGTCTATCTCAGGGATTTCCCACACGGTTTACAAGCACTTGCAAACATCAGGAGCAGCCCAGGCACCTTGGGCATCACCCAGTGTCTGTGTGTGAGCTGCTGCCTCCCAGCTGAAGGACCGAGGACTCAGAGCAGGAGCTCACATGCAGGCAACTCCTTGTGCACTTCTGAACTGAACCAGAGAAATCCCAGCTCCTGTGGTTCTGTGGGGAGCCGAATCCCATTTCAGCTCCAGGATTTCTGTCAAGGGATGAGACTCCTGCGCTGCCTCAGCTGGATCACTGCCCTGCACAGGGAAAGTCCAAACCTCGCCTTCCTTGTCTGGTTGCCCTTATTGTTTCATCAAACGATCTCTGGGAGCACTCCCCATATGTCTCCAATCAGTCACTGACCACTGGACATGTGGTGGTTAATTGAGTGGATTTCAAAGCACAGTCATGATGCTGTTGTTTTTCAGGAGCTGTTGGCCATGAGGACCCAGGGACATGTCAGGGGAAATGAGTGGGAAGGATAAAAATGACATAATCTGCTGCTTGCTTGTCCAGGTTCCTGGGACACAGGGAGCTCATAAAAGTGGGCAGAGCTGCAGAGAGACAGCTGTGCCCAGGAGCAGATCTCGTGCACAGCACAGCCTGCAGGTGACAGAAGGAGAGGAGAGAAATTGGAGAGAGCTTGCAGGATGTGTGTGGTGTGAGCGGGCTGTGAACTCACTGCAGGAGCATTGCTCACAGACCATGACAAGGTAAGTCTCACAGCTGACCATGAGCTGCTTTTAATTAAGGGGTAACTATAACTGGGACATCCCATAGGAGATCTGACTGCAGGCACTGCATGTTTCTTTACTGTGGAAAAAGCTTTCTGCTCCAGCTGAGACGGGTGCCCAGGGCTGTCCTGCAGAGCAGGGTCCCTGCTGTGCCCCAGGGGCTGTGTGCCGGGTATGGGACTCTGCCGCCTGCCAGGCTCAGCACTCAGCCTGCCCGGGGAGCTGCCCAGTGGGGTAAGGAGCCCCCGGCAGGGTTTGTGCTGCCACAGCTGCTGCCTGGGGCAGGGGATCACAGCTCCACTGCACAACTGAATGTTTCTGAGGGCACTTTGCAAGAGGAGAGCCAAGGCAGGGGGTTTCCATTTCCTGTTCTGAGGCAAAGAGGTTTGGAGTCAGAAATCTAAAAGGGGCAATAAGAGTTCTGAGAATTTTTCATCAATCAATTGCTTGTTTTGTGAACACTCACACATGATGTGCTTTCAGTCTCCCCTTTCTCGAAGGATGGAATTATCTTCATTTTCTGTAGGCATGAATAATTCACTTATCCTACAAACAGGCAGCATTTTCTAACTGAAACTGAATGCCACAGAAGCTCGGGTAGGGGGCTCTAAGAGCACTTGGGGTAAAGATATGAGACATGAAACAGATGAAAATATCCAGGGAGAAGGGATAAGAAAATAAGAGGAAGGTTAGAGCTCCATATGCTGCTTCTGCTTAAGGAATGCTGAAATACATGAAATTAAATGCAAGTAATGGTGCTAAATGTACACAGTTGTAGGAGAATTAAAACATTTCATAGTATAGCAGGAGTAGTGCCTCTGAGAATGGTCTGGACTTGTCATTATCTTCTGCACTCTGAGCAGGACTCCAAGCCCAACAACAGCAGATGCCCAACAGCAGCTCCATCAGTGAGTTCCTCCTGCTGCCGTTGGCAGACACGCGGCAGCTGCAGCTCCTGCACTTCTGGCTCTTCCTGGGCATCTACCTGGCTGCCCTTCTGGGCAACGGCCTCATCAGCACAGCCGTAGCCTGCGACCGCCGCCTGCACACCCCCATGTACTTCTTCCTCCTCAACCTGGCCCTCCTCGACCTGGGCAGCATCTCCACCACTCTCCCCAAAGCCATGCCCAACGCCCTCTGGGACAACAGGGCCATCTCCTACACAGGATGTGCTGCACAGCTCTTTTTCTTTACCTTCTTCATGTCAGCAGAGTATTCCCTTCTCACCATCATGTCCTATGACCGCTATGTTGCCATCTGCAAGCCCCTGCACTACGGGACCTTGATGGACAGCAGAGCTTGTGCCACCATGGCAGCAGCTGCCTGGGGCACTGGGGTTCTCAATTCCCTGCTGCACACTGCCAGTACGTTTTCACTGCCTCTCTGCCAAGGCAATGTTGTCAACCAGTTTTTCTGTGAAATTCCCCAGATCCTCAAGCTCTCCTGCTCAGAATCAAATCTCAGGGAAGTTGTGTTTCTCATTTTTACTATCAGTTTAGACGTAGGCTGCTATGTTTTCATAGTTGTGTCCTATGTGCAGATCTTCGTGGCTGTGCTGAGGATGCCCTCTGAGCAGGGACGACGCAAAGCCTTCTCCACGTGCCTCCCTCACCTGGCCGTGGTCTCCCTGTTTCTCAGCACTGGTGCTTTTGCCTACCTGAAGCCCCCCTCCATTCCCTCCCCACTCCTGGATCTGACAGTGGCACTTCTGTACTCAGTGGTTCCTCCAACACTGAACCCTATTATCTACAGCATGAGGAACAGGGAGATCAAGCACGCTCTCAGGAAGGTGTTGCAATACTCACTATTCCCGCTTCAATAAAGTGCACATCTTCATCGCATGATTCCCAGTGATGGTTCTTCATCTTTTATGCATCTTTGATTGATTGATTATGTGAGATATAGCAACGTGCAAAAAAATGTTGTTGAACTTATAAATAAAAATTTGTTTCACTTCTTTCACACCTACTATCCATTTTCTCACTCCAAGAGCTCATGTAAACATGGAACCAGATTCCCCGAATAGGTTAAGAGATAAATAAATAGCATTCAAAATACGCTTTTCCTTAGCTCTTCTCTTATCCAACTTTGTCTGGATTTGGGGAAGGTACAGCCACAGATAGAAGCACAACTAGTTCTTTTCATTCCTCCTCTCTTTACACTGATACAGTGCACAGAGGATTCGAGTCCTCTCATTTCTACAGGCCTGAAGGTCTTGTGTGTCTCACAGCAGTCCCGTCGTCTCTACAGCAGCACTCAGTGGTTTGCTTAATTTTCTTATCTCAATACTTGGAACAGCTACAGGACCTGTAGCATAAGTGACCGCAGAGCTCCTTATGAGGGGTGGAGTGACAGTGGGATCTGTCCAGAGCTTGGAGCAACTGCAGGATGTGTAGCAAAAACTTGGAGATATTGCAGGGACTGTGCCAGGAGTTGCAGAGGCTGCAGCAATGTCAGCAGATCCAGCTCTCTTCCCCTTGAAGATGCTGAATAGTGTTGAACACAGCTCAGTAGGTGTGGGCCAGGCCCTGGCACACTGCAGTCATTTGGGCCTTTTTAGGATTACCAGTGCCACAGCAGACCTGTCTCCAATATTCTACCAGTTTCTCAGGATCCTGCAGTTGCTCGGAGATGAAGTTCCAAAGCCCTGGGGGTGCCCACCACTCCAGGCAGCTGCCCAGACTGTCCCACACCCCCTGCCATGCAGAGCCTTCTCACCTTGGGGCAGATCTCTCACTGATATTCCTGAATAATTGTTTAACCTCAATCCTAGAATCATAGAATCACCAAGGCTGGAAAAGGCCTGAAAGATCATCCAATCCAACCGTTCACCTATTACCAATAGCTCCCACTTAACCATGTCCCTCAACACAATATCCAGTCTCTCCTTGAATACCCCTGGTCTCCCAGAGACGACAGTGTAAAATGTGTAATTCCTAATCATACCAACAATATTACTTCCAAAACCCAAAGATGTCCAAAGAGCTGAATGTGCACAAAACTTCACTTTGCCAATTTTATCGTGGTACAAACCAAGGTCAAACAGCATAGCAAAATAAATACCCTAATCCAGCATCCAGAGTTGACAAATGATGCAGCAGGGAAAACAAGCAGCAAGCAAGGAGCTGTGAAATGCAGCTTCATGAGAAGACTCAGCAAGCTTCACAAATAGGGAAACTATCAGCACCATGGCCTGCACATCTCCAACTCCCACAAAGCCCTGTCCACTCTGGACAGATGTGCTGTTACCACAACCCTTGGAGCCTCACATCAGGCACCAAAATGACTGTGGTTGTTGAACCCAACATGTGGCTCAGCAGCTCACAGTGCTTTGTGCACTGCCCCATTCCCAGTGGGATGGGGATGAGAACTGGGAAAAAGAGTACAACTTCTGGGTTGTAACAAAACAGTTTACTAAGAGAGATAAAAGGAGAGGAGTAATAGTAATCACTATATATCCGTTGATATAGAATCGTATGTAACAACTGATGCACAAGCACTTGCTCAGCACCACCAGACTGATGCTCAGCTGGGCCCTGAGCAGTGAAGAGACTGAGATGAACTCCCACCCCTTTCAATACAATTTCTGCTTGCTGTCAGCTGATAGAGAACGTCCCTTTGGCCACTATCAGTCAGCTGTCCTCACTCTGTTCCCTCCCAGCTCCATGTGCCCTCCACTGACCATGGCCTTGGCTCTGTACAACACTGCTTAGCAGCAGCTGTAAACATCAGAGTGTTATCAATGGTTTTCTCCTAGAACCAAAACACTGCACCACAGCAGACAGTCTGAAGAAAACAATTCCATCCCAGCTGTAACTCAGATTCCTGCCTGTCCCCTCTTCTTGTTCTTCCTGATCAGGAAGCAAGGAACAGAATCTGCCGCTCTCCTCTCTGAGCCCTTTCCATCAGTTCTCAGCTGGCTCCTCTGCCATCCCCAGGCAGAGCTCAGTGCCCTCTCATGGATGGCAGCAGCCTTTTCTCTTCTTCCTTGCCCATCCGTCATGCAGAATCTGTACCCCATTTGCTACAGTACAGAGCTGAGAATCAACCCACCGTGTCTCTGTGAACCAAACAAGACCCTAGGCCTGCAAAGGCACAGAGATTTGGAGTTCGCTGAGTGAATGTTTGTGGTCCTCTCATTAGTGTAAGGATTCTTCAGAAAGCATCCCCTTCCAGAAGCATGCTTTGATTTAGCCTGTCTGGGTCTTGCATCTACACTGTGGTACTGATGTTCAGGGCCTTGCTCAGAATCAGCAGCCTGCATGAAAGGAAAAGCTCTGTGGTTTTCTCTTGATTTGTCCCGTTTATTTCCCATGCTACCCGCACTGGTCTACAGGCACTTTAGGGCAGCAGTAGGTTGGGGTTACCCCCAGAGGGTACACAGTAAGATTTAGGACGGGGTATTGGCAACAAGACTTTCTCTGAGGAATCCTCACACAATCCTATAGAACAACTCAGAGGCTTTCCATTCAATCTCCAACAGCAACAATATCCCTCAGCCCTTCTCTGTCACATCCAATTCCCCACCCTTCCCCATTTGGACCTGGTTTAAAGCCCTATAATCAATCAGTGCAGGAGCATTTCAGATGGGGTCATGGAGGAGGCAGACTGCCATTCTTGGGGTGGCCATTTTCCCAGGAGGGCATGGTGGGAGGGCTTTGTCCCATCTGGTTCCACCAACACTTGCATCCACCCAGCAGAAGGCTGTGCCCTCTGTGTTCCACTTGAACTCTGCATGGAGCTTACAGTTGGCAGTGACATGGCTGAGAAGCTCTGGGCATGGATTAAGGGACAGGGAATTAATGTGCCTTCCTAACTTCCTCCCTGCATGCCTTAGCAACTTCCTTGTAATCTCCCCAAGTACCCAGCCCCTTCTTCCAGAGGACGGAGATTCTCTTTTTCTTCCTGAGTCTCAATAGTTTTCCCCAGTTCATCTGCACTGGTCTTCTTCCCCTATGGCTCACCTTATGGCATTCAGGGACAGCCTGATCTCGTGCCTTTAAGATTTCCATCTTGAGGAGTGTCCAGGCTTCCTGGACCCCTTTACCCATAAGGAGCGACTCCCAAGGGACCTGTGCTACAAGTGTCCTGAACAGGTCAAAGTCCGCCCTCTAGAAGTTCAGGATAGTAGTTTTGCTAGTCACCCTTCTGACATCTCCAAGAATAGAGAATTCTACCATTTCATGGCCACTCTGCCCAAGACAGTCCCCAACCTTCTCAACTCCTACCAGTCCTTCACTGTTAGTGAAGAGCAGGTCTAGCAAGGAACCACCCCTGGTAGGACTTCATACCAGCTGTGTAAGGAAGCTGTCTTGCATGCAATCTATAAACCTCTTGGACTGATTCCTCTGCTATTTATTATATTCCCAGCATATATCAGAGAAGTTGTAGTCTCCCAAGAAAATGAGTGCTGGCAATCTTGCGACTTCAGTAAGCTGCTCATAGAATGCCTCACCCATCAATTAGGCGGTCTATAAGAAACCTTTAGCAAGATGTCACACTTACAGGCCTTTCCCCCGATCCTTACAAACATGCACTTCATTCTGAAGCCCAAGCTCTTCAACATCAAAACTCTCTTTAATATAAAGGGCCACACCACCACCCTTCCTTCCTCCTCTATCCCTTCTGAAGAGCTTGTAACCATCCATCACAGCACTCCAGTCATGGCAGTGGTCCCACCATGGGTCGGTAATAGCAACTAGGTCATGGTTTGTCAGATGCACAGTTGCTTCCAGCTCCTCTTGCTTGTTGACCAAGCTGCGTGCGTTGGTGTAGACGCACTTCAGCTGAGGCATCTGCCTCTCTCCCAGCTCAAACAGCATTTCCCTAGGCTTATCTCTGGTAAGCCCTGTTTTGTCCACTCCCCCATCGTAGCTAGTTTAAAGCTCTTTCGATAAGCCCCGCTACCGTCTATGCTAGGATTCACTTCCCCCTTTGAGACAGTTGGGTTCCATTCATGGATAACAGACCATGGGCCAAGTAAACTGTCCTGTGATCAAAGAACTCAAAGTTTCTGGCTCAGTACCAACCTCTGAGACAATTGTTCATTGCTTTGCTTTCCAAGCCTGCTCTGTGTCCCTCACTGCCACTGAAGGTATAGAACAAAAAATCACTTGATCTCCCACTTTGTGAACTAAATGGCCTAAATTCCTGAAATCTCTTTTTATAGTTTGTAGTCTTATCTAAGAAATTTCATCACTGCCCACCTAAACTATGAGTAGTGGAAAATAATCAGTGGACCTAACCAGCATTGGGAGTTTCCTCATTATGTCCCTGACCTGAAACCAAGAAGGCAGCAGACTTACTGACAACTGGGGTCCAGTCTGCAAATGGGGCCCTCTATTCCTCTGAGAAGGGAGTCACCCACCACGGCCACCCTTCTTTCTTTCATGGCAGAGGAAGTCACAAGGCTTGGTAGTGACTGCCTTGCATTAGGTTTCCTCCTAGGCAGATCCTCCATTGCCTCCCCATTCTTATCTCCTTCAGATTTCAGAGTGTCAAACCTGTTGCTTAGATGGATCAGGGGTCGAGGGCTAGGCAGGCATGGGGGGGCTCCTGTGATGTTGAGTTGGGACTCTCTTCCAACCCTTCTCATCAGTCAGGTCTGTCTGACTGTGACAGGGCAGGGAGTCAACCACTTTTCTGGGGGTATCTGCCTGGCAGCCTTCCCTCAGGGATGCCAGCAAGTCACTCCACCAGCCCATCTCCCGATCACACTCCCTGATGGTAAACTGTGAGTAAAACCTTGAGTAAAGTGAGAGTTCACCTAGACAAAAGTATGAGTAGAAACATGGACTGACGTGAGGGTAAACCCAGAGTAAACCCAGGATCCCATCCATTGGGCATGCACAGCCTCTGAGGGCAACTTTTTCCAGTGTTGCTGTGTAAAATATAGGTTCCTCACATCTAACCTATGTCTCCCCTTTTTAATTTAAATCCGTTTCCATTTGTCCTGTTATCAACAGACCATCCCATCCTTATTCTAGCGTTAGGCATCTCATCCTCAGATGGAAACCCTGGGGCTGAATTGGGATCAGTTTTTCAAAGAACCACAGGAGCTACAAGTTCACCTAGCTGAGTTCAGATGTGCACAGTGAGGTGTCTGTGTGTGAGTCCCTCATCTGAATCCTTGGTTTTTATTCCACAGGGACTGCACTACTCATACACAGTCTCTCAGTGATGCCCAAGATGCCTTGGGTGATCCTAGTTTTGTGCTAGTGCTTGTAAACTGTGACGGAAAATCTATGAGATAGACAGCTCCTTCTGGAGCATCAGCTGAGGGCCAGAAGGGAGGTATTCTTGGCCATCCTAAATACCACCTCAGCCACGTGCTTAGGGCACCCATTGTGTCTTTTGCACCTGACCCCATGGAGTATGTAGTGATATTCAGCTTATCAAAAGGATGAGCTCAGAACAGAAGAGGCAGATCTTCCTCTCTGCTCCATCTGTGGCATAGTCTGGATTTCAAGGCATTGCAAAGCTATGGCACATCTACGTTCTTGCACTGATGACACTTTAGCATGCTCTGGGCTCGCATTTCAATGGCATCTAATAAATCTAGGGTCATACCTGTTGACAGGAAGCTGGCAAATGTTGTCTCATTGTAAGGAAGAGCAAGAAAGATGACACGGGCAACTATGGACCTGTCAGTCTCACTACAGTGCTTGGTAAAATTATGGAGAAAATGATGGTGGGAGTTATGGAAAAACAACTGAAGGACAGGTCACAGACAACACAAGATACAGAGGGGAAGGTCCTATTTAATTTCAGGTCTTTTTATGACACCTTTATCCATTGAGCTGAACAAGGGAAGGCAGTTGATGTAATCCTTGAGGATTTCAGTAGAGCTTTTGATACTATTTCTCCAACACCCTTCTGGACAGAAATTCCTGCATACAGCTAGACAGAAACAGAACGTGGTGTGTTGTAATACAAGAAGAATTTTACAGAGCAGCAGCCATGGATTGAGATAAGGAGTTCACAGAGCAGCAGCTGCGGAGCAGGATAAACAGCATGAGAACAAAGGACATCTCTAGGAAAAGAATGAATGGCTCGTGGCTTTGAAGGGGGGTTATAGGGTTGTTATTGCAGTAGCTTTCCTCCAATTAGCGTGTGTGACTTTTGGACACCCTTGTCTGTCTCCTATAAAAGTCTGGCTTTCGGGCAATAAATTGATGCAGCTATATGTAACTATATTGGTGTTTCTCTGTTTGACCCAGCACGCTGACATTTTGCCTTTCAGGTTCACCAGCAGTGGTGGGTGAGCAGTTGGCCAGTAGTTCTGTCCCAAAGGATTATAGTCAGTGGGTTCCATTGGGCTGGTAGATGGTCACTGTCAGAGCTCCCCAGGGTTCCATTTTAGGGCCACTTTCCTTTCATGTTTATGCAGATGACTTGCATGCAGGACTAGAAGATGTTCTGAGCAAGTTTGCTGATGAGACCAGATGAGGAGGTGTTGTTGCCTCCACTGAGGGTGGAGAGGACTTGCAGAGAGATGTGGACAAGTCAGAGAAGTGGGTACCAGTTGGTACTAAGCACCAAGTGCATAAAGTATAACAAGAACAAGTGCCTGATTGTGCACCTGGGTATGGGCAACCCTGGACATAAACACTGTCTGTATATTGGACACATGAGAGACGTCTGACTGAAAAGGATTGGGGGTCCTGCTCAACATAAAATTTTAAGTGAGTCAGCAGTGTGCCCAGCCAGCCAAGAAGGCCAACAGTCCCCTAAAGTGCATCAAGCAATTTATTGCCAGCTGGGTGGGAGAAAGGTTTGTCCCTCTTTGCTCTGCATTGCTACTGCCTCACCTGGAGCACTGGGTGCACTTCTGGGCAATGCAGAACATAAAGAACATCAAACTATGGGAGAGTGTGCACAGGAGGGCACTGGAACTGAGAGATCTGAAGTTCAGAGTTTCACTGGGATTGACTGCTTGTTCAGACTGGGCCCTTCTCACACCCCACATCCTGTGATGAGACACAGGGCACATGTGGGATATGAACTTTAACAGCATCCTTGCACCACATGCAAATGCTTTTCCCAGTGCTTCAGTGTTCCACCACCCATTGCTTTCAACATAGTTTTCAACACCCCATTGTATCTTTTAATTTTACCAGAAGCTGGTGCATGGTAGGGGATATGATAAATCCACTCAATGCCATGAACTTTGGCCCAAGTATTTATTAAGGGAATTTTTGAAATGTGTCCCATTATGAGACTCAGTTCTTTCTGAGGTGTCATGTCTCTATAGGACTTGTTTCTAACAACCCAATATTGTGTTTCTGGCAGTAGCATGGGGTACTGCGTATGTTTCAAGCCACCCAGTGGTTGCTTCCACCATGGTAAGCACAAAACGCTTATCATTATGAGATCCTGGCAAGGTGACATCATTCACCTGTCACTCCTCCCCATATTTATACTTTTGCCTTGGCCTTCCCCCCAGAGAGGCTTCATATTCTTGGCTTGTTTAATTATGGCACATGATTCACAGTCATGAATAACCAGTGCAATAGCATCCATAGTTAAGTCCACCCCTCAGTCTCTAGCCCAATTATATTTTATGTCCATTCCTTGATGGCCTGAGGTCTCATGGAACCATCGAGCTTGAAATAATTCACTCTTGTTCTGCCAGTCCAAGTCTATTTGAGCCACCTCAATTCTGGCAGCTCGACCTACCTGATGGTTGTTTTGTTGTTCTGCAATAGCCCGACTCTTGGGCAAGTGTGCATCCACGTGACACACCTTTACAATCATATCTTTTTTTTGAGCAGTTATGTTTTTCTACAGTTCAGCAGCCCAAATAGGTTTACACCTCCGTTGCCAGTTATTTTGTTCCCACTGCTGTAACAACCCCCATAAGGCATTTGCCACCATCCATGAGTCAGTATAAAGATAAAGCATTGGCCACCTCTCCCGTTCAGCCACATCTAAGGTCAGCTGGACAGCTTTTACCTCTGCAAACTGACTTGATTCTCCTTTACCTTCAGTGGCCTCTGCGACCTGTCGTGTGGGGCTCCAAACAGCAGCTTTCCATCTCCGATGCTTCCCTACAATATGAAATGATCCATCAGTGAAAAGAGCATATTTCTTTTCATTTTCTGGTAGTTCGATGTATGGTGGGGCCGCTTTAGCACATGACACCTCTTCTCCTGGTGATGTTCCAAACTTCTTATCTTCAGTCCAGTTCATGATCACTTCTAAAATTCCTGGACGATTGAGGTTCCCCATCCGCGCTTGTTGTCTAATCAGTGCAATCCACTTGCTCCAGGTGGCATCGGTAGCATGATGAGTGGAGAGAACCTCCCCTTTCAACATCCGGTTCATCATTGACAGTCGAGGTGCCAGAAAGAGCTGCATTTCAGTACCAGCTACTTCGGAAGCAGCCCGAGCCCCCTCATTACGCGGCTAAGATCTCCTTCTCAGTTGGAGTGTAGCACTCTTCAGACCCCTTGTACGCTCAGCTCCAGAATCCCAGGGGTCGGCCTTGGGTCCCTCCTGAGGCTCTTTGCCACAAACTCCAAGTGGGACCTTTCTCTCCAGCAGCAGTATAGAGGATGTTCTTTACATCCTGTCCAGTCCGTACTGGCCCCAGGTCCATGGCACAGGCTATCTCCTGTTTAATCTGTTCAAAAGCCTGCTGCTGCTCTGGGCCCTATGCAAAATCATTCTTCTTCTGCATCACCTGATAAAGGGGGCTTACAATGAGGCTGTAGTTTGGAATGTGCATCCTCCAAAAGCCCACTGCACCCAGGAAAGATCGTGTCTCTTTCTTGCTAGTTGGTGGAGACATGGCAGTGATTTTGTCAATCACTGTTGGGATGTGATGACATCCATCCTGCCACTTTATACCTAAGAACTGAATTTCCTGGGCAGGCCCTTTTACTTTGCTTCACTTAATAGCAAAACTGGCTCATAGAAGAATTTGAATTATTTGCTCTCCAGCACAGCAGCACTCAGTGGGGGTGTGACCTCATTCAGGCCACGGTAGTCTACTGTCAGCCTCCATTCTCCACTGGCTTTACGCACTGGCCATATGGAGCTGTTAAAAGGTGAGTGAGTTTTACTGATCACTCCCTGATTCTCCAACTGGCGAATCAAATCATGAATGGGGAGCAAGGAATCCCTGTTGGTGCGATACTGCCGTCTGTGCACTGTCTTTGTAGCAATCGGTACCTGCTGCTCTTTTATTTTTACTCGTAGCAGCCTCACAACAGACGGGTCCTCTGACAGGCCAGGCAAAACAGACAGCTGCTTAATGTTGTCCATATCTACAGCAGCGATTCCAAAGGCCCAGTGATACCCCTTAGTATCCTTGAAATGCCCTCTTCTGAGGTATCCTCAATACCAAGTATGAACGGAAACCCTGGACCACTCACATAGGATGTTTTTTCCAGTCTTTACCAGTGAGGCTTATTTCAGCCTCCAACACAGTCAATTCTTGAGAGATATCCAGAAATATGGATTGATTCTGTCCCTTCATGACTGGAGGGCATTAGGGTGCACTGTGCACCAGTATCCACCAGTGCCTTATATTTCTGTGGTTCTGATGTGCTAGGCCATCAAATCCACACAGTCCAATAAACTCTATTATCCCTTCCACTCCCTTGAATGAGGGCAGGGCCCCTCTATTGGTTACCTGTGATAACTGGAGCAGCCGTACTGGTGGTTGGACTGTTTTGTAGTTCCCTCACCCGTGCTCATAGTACAGGAGTAGGCTGGTCATGCCACTTCCTCGTGTCTTCTCTGTGGTCACGTAGGTAACACCACAAGGAAACACACAGTGCAATTTACTGTTGTTCCTTGCTCAATCTGGAAAGCGCTTGTGTCTAATAGCTGAGAATTTTAATGATACACATGAAGGCTTTATGGTCGTTAATTTCTTTACGATCTCTCGCCTTCAACTGAAGCAGCAGCTAGGCCAATTACCAAGTGACACCAAGGAGATGAAGTGGCAAAATGGCGATTTATTGAAACAGACACATCCTTATATAACCTACGCCTTTTTGTCTACACCCACTGTATTACACTAAGATTCTTCCAGAATATGGGGAAGGGCCTGTCACATCACAACAAGCTACCGTCCCAGCTGTCCCAACAGCGAAGCAACCAGGTAACAAGAGATTCATTCTGGTGCCGTGTGAACTCCTTTCTTACGCCTTCGATTTCAGTCATCTTCAGGGATCGACAAACAGTAACAGAGATTTCCTCCTCATCACTCTCTTCTTCATGACACTTTTCCTTTTTCCTTTCTCGGTACTTATCCAGACCTGTCACCTGGATCTTCTGTTGCCTCCTCCTCCACTTCTTTTTTCCGTTCTAGACGTGAGGACACCCATTTCCATTTCTTGCCTTCCACAAGGGCAACTGATATTGTTACTGGTGCCTCCTGTGACTGATCAAAATTGACTTGGGGATTTCCCTTTTTGGCTAGAACCTCAGCTCGGAAATTCTCTCTTTTCGGAACAGTGTTATATAGAGCACGGTAAGCACAAGCCAAGCCCCAAATAAGTCATACCCCCTTAGATCTATCTAGGCTGCGCCATCCCTGACTCAAATACTGGCTTAGTTTCTCGGGATCCCACAGGTGTTCAAGAGTTAAATCCCATGACATTGCGGGCCCCCATGTGTTGGCGAACCTGAAGGCAAAAGTCAGCGTTCTAGGACAAACAACCACACACCAATATAGTTAAATATAGCTGTGTCCATCTATTGCCTGAAGAGCCGTACTTTTATAGCAAACAAACAAGGGTGTTCAAAAATCACACGTACTAATTGGAAGAAAGCTTCTGCAATAAGAACCCTAAAACCCCGCTTCAAAGCCACGAGCCTTTCACTCTTTTGCTAGAGGTGTCCTTGGTTCTCATGCTGTTTATCCTGCTCTGCAGCTGCTGCTCTGTAAAGTGCTTATCTTGATCCATGGCTGCTGCTCTGTAAAATTCTTCTTGTATTACAACAGAATGGCAGTTCCCTGGGGTCTCCAGCACACCCCCAGCCAGCTGGCAAATGCCACTGAGGACCTTTAGGAAAGACATGCCCTGGGTAGTGACAATGTTCACTGGACAACTGTGAGCCCCACAATGGGTCTGGTACCTGTGTGCCATCTTCTGAACACCAGTAGCACGGTGTAGATGCAAGGCCCAGCCAGGCAAAATCAAAACATGCTTCTGGAAGGGGATCCTTTCTGAAGAGTCGTTACACTAATGAGAGGACCACAAACATTCACTCAGCGAACTCCAAATCTCTGTGCCTTTGCAGGCCTAGGGTCTTGTTTGGTTCACAGAGACATGGTGGGTTGATTCTCAGCTCTGTACTGTAGCAAATGGGGTACAGATTCTGCATGACGGATGGGCAAGGAAGAAGAGAAAAGGCTGCTGCCATCCATGAGAGGGCACTGAGCTCTGCCTGGGGATGGCAGAGGAGCCAGCTGAGAACTGATGGAAAGGGCTCAGAGAGGAGAGCGGCAGATTCTGTTCCTTGCTTCCTGATCAGGAAGAACAAGAAGAGGGGACAGGCAGGAATCTGAGTTACAGCTGGAATGGAATTGTTTTCTTCAGACTGTCTGCTGTGGTGCAGTGTTTTGGTTCTAGGAGAAAACCATTGATAACACTCTGATGTTTACAGCTGCTGCTAAGCAGTGTTGTACAGAGCCAAGGCCATGGTCAGTGGAGGGCACATGGAGCTGGGAGGGAACAGAGTGAGGACAGCTGACTGATAGTGGCCAAAGGGACGTTCTCTATCAGCTGACAGCAAGCAGAAATTGTATTGAAAGGGGTGGGAGTTCATCTCAGTCTCTTCACTGCCCAGGGTCCAGCTGAGCATCAGTCTGGTGGTGCTGAGCAAGTGCTTGTGCATCAGTTGTTACATACAATTCCATATCAACGGATATATAGTGATAACTATTACTCCACTTCTTTTATCTCTCTTAGTAAACTGCTTTGTTACATCCCAGAAGTTGTACTCTTTTTCCCAGTTCTCATCCCCATCCCACTGGGAATTGGGCAGTGCACAAAGCACTGTGTGCTGCTGAGCCACATGTTGGGTTCAACAACCACTGTCATTTTGGTGCCTGATGTGAGGCTCCAAGGGTTGAGATAGCAGCACATCTGTCCAGAGCGGACAGGGCTTTGTGGGAGCTGGAGAAGTGCAGGCCATGGTGCTGATATGTGTGGATGTGCTCCCTATGTGTGGAGCTTGTTGAGTCTTCTCATGAAGCTTCACTGCACAGCTCCTTACTTGGTGCTTGGATGCTGCATTAGGGTATTTATTTTGCTCTGCTGTTTGACCTCAGTTTGTACCACGATAAAATTGGCAGCTGACAAAGTGAAGTTTTGTGCACATTCAGCTCTGCGGTCATCTTTGGGTTTTGGAAGTAATATTGTCCATATGATTAGGAATTACACAATTTACATTGTCGCCTCTGTGAGTCCGGGGGTGTACTGGATATTGTGTTGAGGGACATGGTTTAGTGGGAGCTATAGGTAATAGGTGAACGGTTGGACTGGATGATCTTTTAGGCCTTTTCCAACCTTGGTGATTCTATGAATCTATGATTGAGGTTAAACAATTATTCAGGAATATCAGTGAGAGATCTGCCCCAAGGTGAGAAGGCTCTGCATGGCAGAGGGTGTGGGACGGTCTGGGCAGCTGCCTGGAGTGGTGGGCACCCCCAGGGCTTTGGAACTTCATCTCCGAGCAACTGCAGGATCCTGATAAACTGGTAGAATATTGGGGGCAGGTCTGCTGTGGCACTGGTAACCCCCAAGAGGCACAAATGACTGCAGTGTGCCAGATCCAGAGAGCTGGATCTGCTGACAGTGCTGCAGCCTCTGCAACTCCTGGCACAGACCATGCAGCAGCTCCAAGGTTTTGCTACACGTCCTGCAGTTGCTCCAAGCTCTGGGCAGATCCCTCTGTCACTCCACCCCTCATAATGAGCTCTGCAGTTACTCCTGCTACGGGTCCTGTAGCTGTTCCAAGTATGGTAATAAGAAAATGGTACAAATTCCTCCCAAGGGAGGAAGTACAGCCCTGCGGTGGCTCCAACCCCTCCAATGAGCCCAGTGGCTGCTCCAACATAGTCACAGGTCCTGTGGTGGTTCCAGCTCTGGCAATGAACTCTGAGGTCACTTCAACTCCTGCAACAGCCCAACAGCCACTTCAGCTCCTACAGTGAACCCTGTGGCTGTTAAAACCCCTGCAACTAATCCTGGACTTGCAGACAGATGCGCATAGGGATTAGTTCATATATGTTTGCAACTGCATATGTTGTATATGTGTGAAAATACACTAAATATATTATATATGTATAAATACATTTGTCATAATTATTATCCTTTTCTTTTTCTCTTTGTCTCAACCCATAAACCTTAAACCACAGAACTGCCTTGAGATGCTTACGGATCTCCTTGGGACTATTCAATCTGATCTGGTCACACAGTGAAGAGCACCTGAAGATCTCAAGGTTTTCTCAGGGAGCAGCTCCTGAGGTATATTCCTTACACCAGCTTTGGAAGAGGCCTCCCTCCAGTTCTCTGGTCCTGCTCTAAAGGGGCCCTCTTGTTATGGCAGTGCCAGCAAGGAGACCAGCTCTGACAGACCTGTTCATATTGCCGGCTACTGACTGCAGCCCTGGATTGCTGCTGTAGAGGCAACAGGACTGTTGTGAGACACACAAGACCTTCAGGACTGCACAAATGAGAGGACTCAAGAGCGCTGCAGCACTGGTAAGAGCACATGAATGAAAAGAGCACGTTGAGCTGCTGTCTGTGGCTGTACCTCCCCAAATCCAGGCAAAGTAGGAAGAAAGAAAATCTAAGTAAGTCTATTTTGAAAGCTTTTTAGGTATCTTATAACATATTCAGGGAATCTGGTTCCATGTTTACATGAGTTCTTGGAGTGAGAAAATGGAAATTAGGTAGGAAAGAATTTAAATACATTTTTATTTATAAGTTCAATAACATTTTTTTTTTTTTGCACATTCCTATATCTCACATAATCAAACAGACAAAGATGCATAAAACATAAAGAACCACCACTGGGAATCCTATTGAGGAAGTTGTGCATTTTATTGTAGCTGGAATAGTGCTTATTGCAACACCTTCCTGAAAGCGTGCTTGATCTCCCTGTTCCTCATGCTGTAGATAATAGGGTTTAGTGTTGGAGGAACCACTGCATCCAGAAGTGCCACTGTCAGATCCAGGAGTGGGGAGGAAATGGACGGGGGCTTCAGGTAGGCAAAAGCACCAGTGCTGAGAAACAGGGAGACCACAGCCAGGTGAGGGAGGCACATGGAGAAGGCTTTGTGCCGTCCCTGCTCAGAGGGCATCCTCAGCACAGCCATGAAGATGTGCACATAGGACACAACTATGAAAACAAAGCAACCAAAGCCTAAACTGACACCAAAAAAGAGAAATACAAATTCCATGAGGTAGGAGCCAGAGCAGGAGAGCTTGAGGATCTGTGGGATTTCACAGAAAAACTGGTTGACAACATTGCCTTGGCAGAGAGGCAGTGAAAACGTACTGGCAGTGTGCAGCAGGGAATAGAGAACCCCAGTGCCCCAGGCAGCTGCTGCCATGGTGGCACAAGCTCTGCTGTCCATCAAGGTCCCGTAGTGCAGGGGCTTGCAGATGGCAACGTAGCGGTCATAGGACATGATGGTGAGAAGGGAATACTCTGCTGAGAGGAAGAAGGAAAAGAAAAAGAGCTGTGCAGCACATCCTGTGTAGGAGATGGCCCTGGTGTCCCAGAGGGCGTTGGCCATGGCTTTGGGGAGAGTGGTGGAGATGCAGCCCAGGTCGAGGAGGGCCAGGTTGAGGAGGAAGAAGTACATGGGGGTGTGCAGGCGGCGGTCGCAGGCTACGGCTGTGCCGATGAGGCCGTTGCCCAGGAGGGCAGCCAGGTAGATGCCCAGGAAGAGCCAGAAGTGCAGGAGCTGCAGCTGCCGCGTGTCTGCCAACGGCAGCAGGAGGAACTCGCTGATGGAGCTGCTGTTGGACATCTGCTGTTGTTGGGCTTGGAGTCCTGCTCAGAGTGCAGAAGATAATGACAAGTCCAGACCATTCTCAGACACACTCCTCCTGCTATAATATGAAATGTTTTTATTCTCTTACAACAGTGTACATTTAGCACCATTACTTGCATTTAATTTCATGTATTTCAGCATTCCTTAAGCAGAAGCAGCATATGGAGCTCTAACCTTCCTTTTATTTTCTTATGCCTTCTCCCTGGATATTTTCATCTGTTTCATGTCTCATATCTTTACCCCAAGTGCTCTTAGAGCCCCCTACCCGAGCTTCTGTGGCATTCAGTTTCAGTTAGAAAATGCTGCCTGTTTGTAGGATAAGTGAATTATTCATGCCTACAGAAAATGATGATAATTCCATCCTTCGAGAAAGGGGAGACTGAAAGCACATCATGTGTGAGTGTTCACAAAACAAGCAATTGATTGATGAAAAATTCTCAGAACTCTTATTGCCCCTTTTAGATTTCTGACTCCAAACCTCTTTGCCTCAGAACAGGAAATGGAAACCCCCTGCCTTGGCTCTCCTCTTGCAAAGTGCCCTCAGAAACATTCCGTTGTGCAGTGGAGTTGTGATCCCCTGCCCCAGGCAGCAGCTGTGGCAGCACAAGCCCTGCCGGGGGGCTCCTTCCCCCCACCCGTCTCCCTGCAGCACCCTGGGCAGCTCCCCGGGCAGGCTGAGTGCTGAGCCTGGCAGGCGGCAGAGTCCCATACCCGGCACACAGCCCCTGGGGCACAGCAGGAACCCTGCTCTGCAGGACAGCCCTGGGCACCCGCCTGCAGCCCCGGCTGCACAGCCTGCAGCCGTGCTGGGACATGCAGCCCTCAGGGCTGTGATTTCATACTGCAGTATGGAAGCCCTCAGCTGGAGCAGAAGGCTTTTTCCACAGTAAAGAAACATGCAGTGCCTGCATCCAGATCTCCTATGGGATGTCCCAAATTAAGTTGACCCTCTATGAAAAGCAGCTCATGGTCTGCAGTGAGACTTACCCTGTCATGGTCTGTGAGCAATGCTCCTGCAGTGAGCTCACAGCCCGCTCACACCACACACATCCTGCAAGCTCTCTTCAGTTTCTCTCCTCTCCTTCTGTCACCTGCAGGCTGTGCTGTGCACAAGAGCTGCTCCTGGGCACAGCTGTCTCTCTGCAGCCCTGCACACTTTTATGAGCTCCCTGTGTCCCAGGAGCCTGGACAGGCAAGCAGCAGATTATGTCATTTTTATCTTTCCGACTTGTCTCCCCTGACATGTCCCTGGGTCCTCATGGCCAACAGCTCCTGAAAGACAACAGCATCATGACTGTGCTTTGAAATTCGCTCAATTAACCACCACATGTCCAGTGGTCAGTGACTGATTGGAGACATATGGGGAGTGCTCCCAGAGATCGTTTGATGAAACAATAAGGGCAACCAGACAAGGAAGGCAAGGTTTGGACTTTCCCTGTGCAGGGCAGTGATCCAGCTGAGGCAGTGCAGGAGTCTCATCCCTTGACAGAAATCCTGGAGCTGAAATGGGATTCAGCTCCCTACACACCCACAGGAGCTGGGATTCCTCTGGTTCAGTTCAGAAGTGCACAAGGAGTTGCCTGCATGTGAGCTCCTGCTCTGAGTCCTCGGACCTTCAGCTGGGAGGCAGCTGCTCACACACAGACACTGGGTGATGCCCAAGGTGCCTGGGCTGCTCCTGATGTGTGCCAGTGCTTGTAAACCATGTGGGAAATCCCTGAGATAGACAGCTCCTTCCTGGGCATCAGCCGAGGGCCAGAGAGGGGATAGCACTGGCTGTCTGGTGAATTCACTCACAGCTGCAAGAGCAGCACAGGGCCTTCAGGAAAGCCATGCCCATGGTGTGACCATGTTGCTGTGTCAACTCCAAGGCCCACGATCAGTCTAATGTTTGTGTGCCACCTTCTGCACACTGATACCATAGATGAGCTATCCAGTCAGGCTATGTCCAGTGATGCTTTCCAATTAGGATGTTTACTTCTGTGGTTTTGCACTAATGCAAACACCAACACACAAGAAGCTAGAAATCTTGATAGAGCTGCAGGCCTGAGCTCCTGTTCTGACCATGGGGACACAGTTTAATGGTTTCCACAACTGCACTGTAGCACAAGGGGGATACCGAGTCTTTAGGATGGATGGGCGAGGAGACAAAGAAGGGTGAATGCCCTCTGTGAGAGTGCACTGAGCTCTGCCTGGGGATGGAAGAGCAGACAGGTCAGAGCTAATGGAAATGGCAAACAGAGGAGACCATCAGTGTCTTTTCCTGTCTTCCTGATCAGGGAGAGTAAATGGAAGGTGCCCTCTGCAGACAGATGGGAATCTGATGTTGTCTGTCCCTTGTCCCATTTGGTGGCCTTTGTCACTCCATTATCTGCAGCAGGGACAGCACAGCAGGGCATGTGGCATCCAGCAGATCCCTGGAGAGCACAGATGGCAGCTTCTTGACCAAGCAGTGGAGGAACCAAAGAGGAGAGGTGCTCTGCTGGATCTCATACTCTCCGGCATGGAAGGACTTGTGGGAACTGCGAAGGTGAAAGGGGCATCAGGCCACGTGCAAGATGCAAATGTATCTCTTTTAATTTATTTATTTATTTTGAGGCTGTAAGCTTAATAGTTGATCATAAATGTCAATAAAACTGAAACAAATAATTGAAGACAAAGATGGAAATCATTGAAATTGTGTTAACCCTTCTCAACATGAAAAATTCTCATGAGTCTTGTTCCATTTTAAGTTGTAAATATGAATCTTTGAGGTGATTTGATGTCTTTTTTTTTCTTTTACTGAAACTACAATGTTTTCCAGAACTGTGTTCGCTGGACACAAATGTCTTCAGATTCAGAGACACAGACAGTGGTGCCAGTGCCAATGCCCTGTGACTATAGCCCGGTGCCCAGCACTACTCTTCCCTGCTGCCTATTTGATGTGTCTCATCCTCCAAGTTTTTTCAGCTCTCCTAAATAAATGGCCATGGTTAAGGGCGTGTTTTCAGCAGGCCATTTGGGCACAAACTACTCCCACTGCCCTCCAGATTTCTCCATCCCTTGCTCTTTGTTCAGTCAGATACCTCCCAATTATCTGTCTGATTTCTGACTTTCAGGGGTATTACTGGAATTTGTTCCATCTCCCCAAAGTCTGAGAATCAGTGAGAATGTGTTAACCCGTCTCAATGTGTGAAATACTCACAAGTCCTGATCAATTTTAAGTTGATACCTCTCAACTACCTGGCTGATCTATCCCAGGGAGATTACTGGAATTTGCTCTATCTACCAGAGTCTGATGGCCTCTGTTGTCAACTACTTCACTGTGATTCAATCTATCCTATCCTACCTCAGAATAAATCATTTCTTTTAAAAGTATTCCATATGAAAGACAAACTTCAATAGATGCAGCTTGAACATGGCATGCAGTTGATCACTGTGTTTTACTGTTCATTCAATTGCATCACCTTTCTTTCCATTTGCTGGCCAGATAAAAAAGAGAAATCTTTCCTTTTCCATGTGTAGCTGGTTCTCTGAGGAAAGCCAGTGGGAGTTGGTGCAAAGCAGTTTTAACACTGAGCGGATGAATGCAGAGGAGACGAGTGATGTGAAGAAAAGTGATGCAAGTCCCATAGGTCCATTGTGAGCAGAAATTGGGTGGGGAGGTTGAGAAGGACCTTTGTCAACACAGTAACAGTACAGAACTCATTGGGACATCCTGGATTGGTATCAGTTGCACAGTGCTGCTTTAATGTCTTCTTTAAACCCAACTATAAATAAATAGACAATAAATTTATACTGGATTCTTTAAGCTCTCTCCAGATATCCCTCCTTTTTGCTGAACAAGTTCTGATAACCTGAAGAAGATAACAAGATGGCATAAGGCACAGGAGATTCTTTAGGTTATAATGGTCCCAGGGTGCATTTGATGCTGAGTTCATCAGCCTCTAGTGCAGAGAGAAGTTTGCACAAAGTGCTCAACAAGACAAAGTCAGAAGTAACAGTGAAGTTTCTTGGAGTATTAATGGGCCCGCTGAGGAACATTACCAAGTAAGCTTCCCAAGGGACTTGTTAGAGAAGATAACTGGAAGCCATGACTACAGGCAGGCAAAAGCACTGGCATGCTAAGAAACCTCTCCTTTGCCTTACAAAGCAGACAGGTCAAGCCCTGATTGCAAGACCAGTGGTAGAGAGGTCCTGTATGTCATGTTGGCTCTGGGCATTTCCTGGGGCAGTGTGTTGGAATTTTGTATGATGTTAAATGAAAGACATGGGGACAGAAGATCCCAGGCTCTACATGTGGTGCAAGGACGCTGTGAGGTTCATGTCCCATATGAGACCTATGTTTCATTGCAGGATGTGAGCAGGGATGTGAGAAGGGCCCAGTCTGAACAAGCAGCCAATCCCTGTAAAACTCTGAACTTCAGATCTCTCGGTTTCAGTGCCCTCCTTTGCACATTCTCCCAGAGTTTGAAGTCCTTTATGTTCTGTGGTGCCCAGAACATAGTGAGGCAGTAGCAATGCAGAGCAGAGGGACAACCCTTTTTCTCACCCAGCTGGCAATAAGTTGCTTCATGCACTCCAGGGGACTGTTGTCTTTCCTGGCTGCCTTGGCACACTGCTGACTCACATTCAGTGTGATGCTGACCAGCACCCCAACCCCTTCCAGTCAGAATCCTCTCCAGTGTCCCATATCCAGTCAGTGTGTATGTCCAGCATTGCCCCTACCCAGGTGCACAATCAGGCACTTGTTCTTGTTATACTTTATGCACTTGGTGCTTAGTACCAACTGGTACCCACTTCTCTGACTTGTCCACATCTCTCTGCAAGTCCTCTCCACCCTCAGTGGAGGCAACAGCACCTCCTCATCTGGTCTCATCAGCAAACTTGCTCAGAACGTCTTCTAGTCCTGCATTCAAGTCATCTGCATAAACATGAAAGGAAAGTGGCCCCAAAATGGAACCCTGGGGACCCCGACAGTGAACATCTACCAGCCTGATGGAAAAAACTGACTATAATCCTTTGGGACTGACCTACTGGCCAACTGCTCACCCACCACATTGTGTTTCTGTCTAGCCATATGCAGAACATTCTGTCCAGAAGGTTGTTGTGAGAAACAGTATCAAAATCTCCACTGAAATCCTCAAGGATTACATCAACTGGCTTCCCTTGGTCAACTAAACGGATAACTGTGTCACAAAATGAGCTTAAATTAAACAGGACCTTTGCCTCACAAACTTGTGTTGGCTGCGATCAATGACAGAATTGTCCTTCAGCTGTTTTTCCATAACTCCCACCATCATTTTCTCCATAATTTTACCAGGCTCTGGACTGACAGGTCCATAATTGCCCATGTCATCTTTCTTGCTCTTCCTTACAATGAGACAACATTTGCCAGCTTCCTGTCAGCTGGCATGACCCTAGACTTCTTTAGATGCAATTGAAATGAGAGCCCAGAGCACACTAAGTTTTCATCATTGAAAGAAAGTAGATGTGCCATAGCTTTGCAATGCCTTGAACTCCAGAGTATGCCACAGATGGAGCAGAGGGGAAGATTTGCCTCTTCTGTAGTGAACTCATTCTTTTGGTAAGCAGAATAACACTACCTGATACATGGGGACTGTGTCTCTGCTCTGCTCTGCTCAGCTCACAGGGCAGCGGTCTGGCAGGGTGTTGCTCTCATGTCAATGCAGGTAAACTCACTTTAATCCTTTTTCCTCTGTAAATGCTTCCTCTATTTCTATGCTCAGATACACTTCCACATTCCCTCAACTACACTTTCATATATCATTAACAATTACACTTTCTTATACCATCAAAACAGTTTGTCAAAATGTACAGTTCTTCAGTTCACATAAACTCCCTTAATACAGTCTGTATTCTTCAGTTATAAACACTGTGCCACAGAACCAGCACTGATTGAACCACCTCCCTCACACACTTCCTCGCAAGCAGTACATAGTATTACATAAATGGGTTGACACTCATTGGTCGGGTGGAATGTACACCTCTCCTCAGGACAATCTTACTAATCTACAGAGTACAAACTCCTGTCTTCTTACATACAAGCAGAAAGTACATATGAGTGGACAGACAACACAGTCTTTCACTTTGTCCGTGTCTGGCCATTTCCCTCACAGGAGGAAGGAAACATGGATCGGGACTCGGCACTCACCCTGCAGCTGTTCTGTGTCTCACTCACACCACACTCACTCTGACATTTAGATCAAAAACCATGGTTTATTCATACTACACAATGCTGACAACGTTTTCTAGCTGGAATCTTAATAACATTCATACTCTGGTCGACCAGTTGCAAACGTTAATGTTTTTCCCAGAGTCGGCTTGACACACGGTACCAAACACTTAAAGCAGATGATAATATTGAACATACAACCTATAACCCCCGTGATTACAACTTGGAGAACCCAGGCTACCATTTGACAGGCTATCCACTATATCCCATACCCGAAGGAGAGACCAACCTAGGTCCCTCCTATTGTCACCCACCTGGGAGAGAGTACTTGTTCTTGTTTCCATTCATATGACATACAGTTCCCTTTCATAGGAACTCACCCAAGGAGTCTTCCTACCCCAGCTGGCAACCAAAGCCATGAGCTCACCTCCCTGGGAGCAGCACGTATGGCTGTAAACTGTGTAGGATGTCTCCTCAAGACATATGGGCTCCACTTACCATACACATACCTGGTCCACCTATGGGTGGTCCTTGTCTGTCCCTGCAGTGATCAGGTGAGGAAGGGAGTCCTTCAGAGAAATCTCAGGGTGCGCCAAAAGTGTCTCCCTCTCAGCTGGTCCTGCAGCGAACAGAGCTGGTCCCACCTGGGCCGCCAAATTGACTACAGGAATTGAACTCTATAACCTCTATAACTGATACAGTCTCCCATGACATACTTATACCAAAGCTGAGGAAGTATGGGATAGGTGATTGGACAGTGAAGTGGGTCGAGAATTGGCTGACTGGCAGAGTGCAGAGTGTTGTCGTTGGTGGTGCAGTGTCTGGCTGAGGGCCTGTAACGAGCGGCATCCCCCAGGGGTCTGTGCTCAGTCCGGTCTTGTTCAACATCTTCATCAATGACCACCCTCAGCAAGTTTGCTGATGACACGAAGTTGGGAGGATTGGCTGACACACCTGAAGGCTGTGCTGCCATTCAGCGAGACCTGGACAGGCTGGAGAGCCGGGCAGTAAGAAACCGGATGAGGTTTAACAAAAGCAAGTGTAGAGTCTTGCACCTAGGGAGAAATAATTGCATGCACCGGTACAGGCTGGGGGAAGAGCTGCTGGGGAGGAGCTCTGCTGAGAGGGACCTGGGCGTCCTGGTGGACGACAGATTAACCATGAGCCAGCAGTGTGCCCTTGTAGCCAAAAAAGCCAATGGCATCCTGGGGTGCATTAAAAAGAGCGTGTCCAGCAGGTCGAAGGAGGTGATCCTCCCCCTCTACTCTGCCCTGGTGAGGCCTCATCTGGAATATTGTGTCCAGTTCTGGGCTCCCCAGTAAAAAAAAGACAGGGATCTCTTAGAAAGAGTCCAGCAGAGGGCCACTAAGATGGTGAAGGGCCTGGAGCATCTCCCCAATGAGGAGAGACTGAGGGAACTGGGTCTGTTTAGCCTTGAGAAAAGAAGGCTGAGAGGGGACAAGATCCAGGTTCTATAAATATTCGAGGTGGGGGGGGCAAAGTGTTGAGGCCAGACTCTTTTCAGCAGTGTGTGGAGACGGGACAAGGGGAAACAGACAGAAACTGCATCATAGGAAGTTCTGCACTAATGTGTGCAATAACTTCTTTACGGTGAGAGTGACAGAGCACTGGAACAGGCTGCCTAGGGTGGTTGTGGAATCTCCTCTGGAGATATTCAAGACCTGCCTGGATGCTGAGCTGTGCAACGTGGTGTAGGGAACCTGCTTTGGCAGGGGGCTGGACTCAGTGGTCTCTGGAGGTCCCTTCCAACCCCTACAATTCTGTGATTCTGTGAATATCATGGAGTTGTTTGGATGGGGAAAGACTACCCCTTTGAATGACCTTTTGTCAGGGCATGTCCTGGGATTCCTAGGATCCTCAAAATGCAGCACTGCTTCTGTCACTGAAAAATGGGGCCGTGTGTGGGACGGAGGGAGGGTCCATGAGTCCCTGGCCCACCTGACTGAGTATTTCCATGGTCTTAGCAAAGACATACTTACAACTTGAGAATGACAGTTAGCTGTGTTCATGGTGGCATGGCCACTTTTAATGGCCTTGAACTGTCTGAACATAACTGAAGAGGCTCAGGCTGATGCAAATCAGCTATTGAATGATAGTGTTGAAAAACTGGAAAGACAGGTGGCAGTTTTGATGGGAAAAAACCTAATTCAATCATTCTCCTATGGAAGATCAGGAACATCTCTCTGGAAGACCATGGGGACCCTGTACAAGGGAATCTGTATAAAATGGACTCTGTAAATGAAGGCACTAAAAGGTCAGATTTTGAGGTTCCATTTGGACTAGATCTATTTGAGATCTGACTGATTGTAACCCAAAAATGAAAAAAAAAAAAAAAAAAAAATGCAGGATAGGCTGGTGGGAGTGCCCTGACCAGTATCCAACCCCCCAAACCCTGCTGCCCATAATACAGCAGCTGAACTGATGGATATAGTACAGTGGTTTAGACAGAAACCAAGAGAGCATTCCAGCATAGCTGCTCTGGTTATGGGACATGGAGGCAGAAAGCGCTGTGGTGAATGGACTGGAAATTTCAAAACTGACATCCATTACTACTCACCCTGCCCTCAGACAAAGACTGTATGCTCTGTCCAATATAATGAGGATAGCCATTTGATCAGTGAATGATTTATGGCTGTGTGTCATATAACATGGCCAAATAAGAATGACATAGCATTAAATATCAGCCTGTGGTCCTCTATGGAGGACTAACAAAATTATATTAGAGAATTAGGCATGAAAGAGGCAATCTATGAAGATGATTTTGAGAGCCCAGTCAATAAATTTTTCATCAGGAACGAGGGATCTCATCCTACAGCCATCACCTTTACATCAGTATGGGTCTATGTTATCCATACTGAACCCCCCAGTGGCCCTCAGGTGCTGTAATACAACAGGCTGCCCAATTGATGGGGAGACAAGAGTGCCTACGGCCAGATGCAGGCTCTGAATGGTGGTGGAAAGGTCTGAGAAAGGCAGAGAACCATCTGCTGCCATGACTTAGGCGTCCAGCCCCTAAGGTAATCCAGTCTGGACCCATTAGGGTCTTGAGACAACAAATGTTTAAAGACCAGATTAGAGCAGGAGTTCAGTTTAAAAAGATCGATGGACAGCATAATCAGGAAAAAATATCTGTTAAACTGGCCCAAGCACTGAGTATTTATAGTCCAACCTTTTCAGCCAAACTAGATGTGAATGTAACTCAAGAAGGGTCTGGATGGGGGCTCTGGCAGAGCCAGAGTTCTTTGTGAACCCCTATGAGGTTTTGGCCACAGGTTTGGCATGGAGCAGAATAAAGATACATCACAGTTGAAAAGCATTTATTGGCTACCTATTCTACACTACAGGTGGTAGAACCAGTAGCTCAGATTTCAGAGGTTATCGTTAAACAACAAGGCCAGTCCAGGGGTGGGTAAAAGATCTAACACACATCTCTATGATGGGGGTGGCCCAATCACAAGCAGTGGTGCGCTCAGTTGTTCTGCTTGCCTGCTCCTCAAGGAGTTAAGAGAAATCTATGCCTGTTGCGTGTTCGAGTGCATGCGCAATGCCATGTGGAGGGCTTATCACAATAAAGATTGGCGGATTTGCTGCGTAGACCGGTCAGAACTCAGATCTGCGTTGTGCTTCCTGTGGCACCAAACGCCCAACAGTGGCAGTTCCGTGTATTGGCCAGCAGGTGGCAGCAGAGACCACGGAAAGAACGTCTGCGGGACAGACCCTGGGGATCCGTTCTCTTTTGATTATAGGGGAAGAACACAAAGATGGAAGAGGAGGGAAGGGGGGAAAAAAAAAGAAAAAAAGAAAAAACCAAACCACAGCAAACAAATAAAAACTTCTCCAAACGTAGCAAACTTGAATGTCTGTCAATAAATAAATGAGTAATTGAATTGATGTCCGTTTCAGACAGTCCCCTGTAGAATCAGGGTAAGGGTTAGGATTAGAGTTACATTGCAGGTTAATGCTGTTATCTTTACAGCTCCTGTGAGGGTTGGGGTCTGGGTCAGGTGTTTAAAAAATGAAATGAAAAAAGAATTAAAAAAATATATTGAAAGCTTCAGATTTCCTTACTCTTTGTGGGAATCATATAATGTGCAACTCAGATCTACCTCTTCGTACCTCTTTTGTGGTGTAGGGAACCTGCTTTGGCAGGGGGACTGGACTCAGTGGTCTCTGGAGGTCCCTTCCAACCCCTACAATTCTGTGATTCTGTGAATATCATGGAGTTGTTTGGATGGGGAAAGACTACCCCTTTGAATGACCTTTTGTCAGGGCATGTCCTGGGATTCCTAGGATCCTCAAAATGCAGCACTGCTTCTGTCACTGAAAAATGGGGCCCTGTGTGGGACGGAGGGAGGGTCCATGAGTCCCTGGCCCACCTGACTGAGTATTTCCATGGTCTTAGCAAAGACATACTTACAACTTGAGAATGACAGTTAGCTGTGTTCATGGTGGCATGGCCACTTTTAATGGCCTTGAACTGTCTGAACATAACTGAAGAGGCTCAGGCTGATGCAAATCAGCTATTGAATGATAGTGTTGAAAAATTGGAAAGACAGGTGGCAGTTTTGATGTGAAAAAACCTAATTCAATCATTCTCCTATGGAAGATCAGTAACAACTGTCTGGAGGACCATGGGGGCCCTGTACAAGGGAATCTGTATAAAATGGACTCTGTAAATGAAGGCACTAAAAGGTCAGATTTTGAGGTTCCATTTGGACTAGATCTATTTGAGATCTGACTGATTGTAACCCAAAAATGAAAAAAAAAAAAAAAAAAAAATGCAGGATAGGCTGGTGGGAGTGCCCTGACCAGTGTCCACCCCCCAAACCCTGCTGCCCATAATACAGCAGCTGAACTGATAGATATAGTACAGTGGTTTAGACAGAAACCAAGAGAGCATGCCAGCATAGCTGCTCTGGTTATGGGACATGGAGGCAGAAAGTGCTATGGTGAATGGACTGGAAATTTCAAAACTGACATCCATTACTACTAACCCTGCCCTCAGGCAAAGACTTTATGCTCTTGTCTGGAGGGCTTATCGCAATAAAGATTGGCGGATTTGCTGCGTAGACCGGTCAGAACTCAGATCTGCGTTGTGCTTCCTGTGGCACCAAACGCCCAACAGTGGCAGTTCCTTGTATTGGCCAGCAGGTGGCAGCAGAGACCACGGAAAGAACGTCTGCGGGACAGACCCTGGGGATCCGTTCTCTTTTGATTATAGGGGAAGAACACAAAGATGGAAGAGGAGGGAAGGGGGGAAAAAAAAAGAAAAAAAGAAAAAACCAAACCACAGCAAACAAATAAAAACTTCTCCAAACGTAGCAAACTTGAATGTCTGTCAATAAATAAATGAGTAATTGAATTGATGTCCGTTTCAGACAGTCCCCTGTAGAATCAGGGTAAGGGTTAGGATTAGAGTTACATTGCAGGTTAATGCTGTTATCTTTACAGCTCCTGTGAGGGTTGGGGTCTGGGTCAGGTGTTTAAAAAATGAAATGAAAAAAGAATTAAAAAAATATATTGAAAGCTTCAGATTTCCTTACTCTTTGTGGGAATCATATAATGTGCAACTCAGATCTACCTCTTCGTACCTCTTTTGTGGTGTAGGGAACCTGCTTTGGCAGGGGGACTGGACTCAGTGGTCTCTGGAGGTCCCTTCCAACCCCTACAATTCTGTGATTCTGTGAATATCATGGAGTTGTTTGGATGGGGAAAGACTACCCCTTTGAATGACCTTTTGTCAGGGCATGTCCTGGGATTCCTAGGATCCTCAAAATGCAGCACTGCTTCTGTCACTGAAAAATGGGGCCCTGTGTGGGACGGAGGGAGGGTCCATGAGTCCCTGGCCCACCTGACTGAGTATTTCCATGGTCTTAGCAAAGACATACTTACAACTTGAGAATGACAGTTAGCTGTGTTCATGGTGGCATGGCCACTTTTAATGGCCTTGAACTGTCTGAACATAACTGAAGAGGCTCAGGCTGATGCAAATCAGCTATTGAATGATAGTGTTGAAAAATTGGAAAGACAGGTGGCAGTTTTGATGTGAAAAAACCTAATTCAATCATTCTCCTATGGAAGATCAGTAACAACTGTCTGGAGGACCATGGGGGCCCTGTACAAGGGAATCTGTATAAAATGGACTCTGTAAATGAAGGCACTAAAAGGTCAGATTTTGAGGTTCCATTTGGACTAGATCTATTTGAGATCTGACTGATTGTAACCCAAAAATGAAAAAAAAAAAAAAAAAAAAATGCAGGATAGGCTGGTGGGAGTGCCCTGACCAGTGTCCACCCCCCAAACCCTGCTGCCCATAATACAGCAGCTGAACTGATGGATATAGTACAGTGGTTTAGACAGAAACCAAGAGAGCATGCCAGCATAGCTGCTCTGGTTATGGGACATGGAGGCAGAAAGTGCTATGGTGAATGGACTGGAAATTTCAAAACTGACATCCATTACTACTAACCCTGCCCTCAGGCAAAGACTTTATGCTCTTGTCTGGAGGGCTTATCGCAATAAAGATTGGCGGATTTGCTGCGTAGACCGGTCAGAACTCAGATCTGCGTTGTGCTTCCTGCGGCACCAAACGCCCAACAGTGGCAGTTCCGCTTATTGGCCAGCAGGTGGCAGCAGAGACCACGGAAAGAACGTCTGCGGGACAGACCCTGGGGATCCGTTCATTTGATTATAGGGGAAGAACACAAAGATGGAAGAGGAGGGAAGGGGGAAAAAAAAAAGAAAAAAAAAAAAAAATCAAACCACAGCAAACAAATAAAAACTTCTCCAAACGTAGCAAACGTGAATGTCTGTCAATAAATTAATGAGTAATTAAATTGATATCCCTTTCCCGCCCCCCCCCCCCCCCCCAACTTCTGAGATGAAAAAAAAACACTTCTTTTAGAAGAAAACAGAGTAGTAACAACTTCTGTACCTACATTCACCACTCTGAGATCCTGTCTGGGTCTCCCAAGGCTTGTAAATAACCACTGGGTCAGTTCTGATGTCGCGTGATTTGTTGTCAGTTCTCTCATGGTTCTCCGGTCAGTTCTCCGGTGCCAGGATCTGCCACAGGGCATTCTGACCACGGGCATCATGTTTCTACGCTGCCGCCTGCATTTAACAGGCAATGGGACTGCCCAGCATGTGCAAGGCAGCACCTCTTTCACACCACCAGAATGTTTAAGGCTGTTGGGATTGTTGTTAGCGTCCCATTAACACTGAGGCTAGAGATACCCTTAGGATTGACATTACTATTAGCATTACTTTGATGGTGCCCTATCTGGGTCATTTCCAGGGGATGTCAGGAGTAAGGCACAGTGTCAGGAGAAAAAGAACAGACTCTGTTACTTTATAAACGTGATAATAGAGAGAGTTCATTGGAAAAAATACAACTCTTAAATAATGCAAAGCATGCTTCTGATTGGATGCAGGCATCATCTGGGCTCTGATTAATATTACTCTTAAGGTAAAGATTATTGTTACCATAATGATTTTTTTTTTGGATTATGATCAGGGTTAAGGTTCCTTTTGCTACAAACTTCTAGCATCATTTTTGTTGTTGCATTTGGAGTTAGGGACGATTTTAGAATCAGGGTAAGGGTTAGGATTAGAGTTACATTGCTGGTTAATGCTGTTATCTTTACAGCTCCTGTGAGGGTTGGGGTCTGGGTCAGGTGTTTAAAAATGAAATGAAAAAAGAATTAAAAAAATATATTGAAAGCTTCAGATTTCCTTAATCTTTGTGGGAATCATATAATGTGCAACTCAGATCTACCTCTTCGTGCAGTGACTGCCTGTAAATTTGCTGGAGCCTAATATAATATGGCCTTGTGCTTTCCACTAACTCACCTTCATTTCATTTTCATTACATTTGCTTGGTAGTCAGATTTTGGTGTGTGGATATTTTAAAACAATCTAACTGACATTAGCAAAAAATTAAAAATAAAATTAAAAAAAAATGCACAACAGCATCGTATCAATTTTTATAGATAAGATAAAGAAGAGCAGTTTCCCTTAGTTTTCTGTGCCTCTTTACTTTCTTACCCTCTCCCCTTGTGTGAGAAACTCTCAAAGTCAAAGATTTCTAGTTAGGCAAAGATGGCAGCGATAGCAGCAGTGCTTATTCATTATTGCAATACTGCGCGCACATCCCCTATTGGCAAGGGAGAAACTGCACACCAGTCAGTGAAATCAATTCTGTTCTGTGCCCTAAACCCACTGCAGGTGATGCTCTCATGGCTCTCATTGGTTGAGCATCTCAGGCTCACAGACTCCTCGAGACTGTGGCTAGGATTCATTTCCATAGAAGGTCAATTACCAACCTCTTGTTTTTAGGTCTGCCTTGTACTTTTCTGCGGACAGAGAAGGGCAATGTTTCCAAAAGTCAGTACATTCATTCTGTCCTGTGCTGGGCTCTACCCACCCTGTATTTATCTTGTGCTTGTCTCAATTCTACCCATGTCAGAATGCCCCCAGTCTGAACTTAATTCTGTTCAGCAACTTTCTTGGTGGAAAAACTACTTATACAGCTGTTTTACAAGAGGGTTATACATTCAGTTAGGGCCTACACTATGTACTGAAAATACTGGAAACTTCCACTGCAAAAACACAATCTACCTCTCCCATCTGTGCAGCCTTGCAGACCCAGAGCATGCCAGGTTATTTCTGCTTTCATAGCATTTGCATGCTGTAGGGTGAGCACAAGGTTCTGCTGCTTGATTCTTCTGCAAGAGCTGCCTACCGGCAAATGGTTGCAGGGATGGAGGATGTGACAGAAAGCATTTGTCTCCACAAGAGCAGAGTTACATTCAGTGCAGAGTGTGAGAGTCAGGTTGGTGTGGAAAAGCACTGACACGCTGGGGATGATGCAGTGCTCACATGTCTAACACTCACAGACATTACTGTCAGAAGGATGGTGCTGTGTTGTGCTTCTACCTTTGGCAGCCCCTGGAGAAATGCTATGGCACACAGAACACCTTTGTATTGCACTGACTGCTGCCATGCAGCATGGATTTAACACACCAAATCCAGAGGAGCATGACTGCATCTAACTGCCCTGAGAAAAACTACTGTAGCTGAAGAGATGAGGAGGCAGCTGCTCATCTGCAGAACAAGCAGTACTGCCAGACATTGGGCCAGGTGAGCACCTCCTGCTGCAGCGTGATGATGACAGGGCTGGAGATGATCTGCAAAGCCAGCTTAAAAGTGGGAGACGTGAGTCAACATGGCAGGAGGACAGAGGTGTTAGGGAGCAGCCAAGGCATCAAAGAGTATCAAAAGGCTTTGAAAAGTATCACAAAGTGACAGCCAGGAAGACTGGGATATATCATGAGCAGCAACCTGGATGCTAGAGATTATTTGCTCCCATACAAAATGGTAGAGATCTTGCTGCAGACATCCCAAAGCCAGGCAAAATGGGAACCCAGAGCTCTGCCTGCACGAACCCCACAGCCATAGCATTGCAAGCTGAGCTGCCTTGCTGTTTGTTGCATTCATCCCAATCCCTGTGATTGAAGACTCAGAATGCAGTCGAGGCGATGACTGAGCATGAGAGTGACTTTATTCAATAAAAGACAGGAGGGCTTGAGAGGTCAAGGGTGAAGATGGGACTCCTCTTGTCAAGATGAGAGTGGCTCAGAGCTGGTGCTGCTGCCTGGTGCCTGGGACTGGCAGCCTGACTCTAAGTCCCCATCTAAGATGCTCAGCTTCACCTCACTGATGCTGCCCTGCTCCTGCATGGTGGTGCTGCTGCTGGGACACTCGGGCTGTGCTTGGGATGGGCAGCACTGCAAAGGCGCTGGGTCACAATCCAGGCAGGTGACTGCTGTGTCTGGCAGGCTCAGGTCAGGAGCTTCAGCAGAGCCAGGAGATATGAGAGCATGAACGTGGATGAGCCCCTTGTGTCCATCACTGTTACCATGTGGAAGGCTGTCATCCGAATTGCAGCGATTCATGCTTAATAAGAACTCTCCATTGATGGAAAGACACTGCTTGGTTTGGATCTTTGGGGTTGACAAGGGCTCGAATCACCTAGGAAGGCATAGAAACACAAGGGTTAGTTTCAAACATTTGCAAGTTGAATCATGAAAGGTTGTTGATACTTGGTAATAGAGTGGCGGCAGGAAGAAGCAAGTAGGCTTGAAGCAGCATAGCCACTGTCTTGAAAGTGATCCTCATTCAGGTCCAGCTCGTGTGTTGTTTCACTGTAATCTGCTTCTTTGGGTCTACCTAGTGGGCAGCAACACTCGAGCTGTTACTGATATCATTGAAAAGAACTGGAGACAATTGTTCTATTCCTAAGAGCTTCAAGGTGCCTAGAAGCACAAATAGAAACCAGCAGTATTTCATCACTTCACCAAAAGGAAGGTCAAACACCTGAGCTGTGAAGAGCAGTTACAGAACCTATGCATAAGATCACACCAGACATACTTTGTTCTAACAACAGTTATGGCACATAGTCCATTTCCTTCAATATTCCCAAAATGAAATGATGTGGAGCATTACAGGGAAAGAAACACTGCACACAGACACTATGACCCTGATTAGACTCAAGCAGCAGACTTAAAACAAGTCAGAGTTTTTGATTCCAGGATATTTCAGGACCTATCGTGTGAAATTCAGTTACACAACAGTGCCTAGGTGCCTGCGTTTCAAGCAACTTTCAGATCACAGCCATGTAAAATAAAAACAAATTCAGTGCAGAAATAGCAAGCCTGTACCTTAATACTCATGAGATTATCCATTTTTTACTGCATTCTGACTAAGTTCTAAAACTTGCTCATCCCAGTTCACTTCAACAAGTTCCACCAGTTCAAGCAACGCAGTTCTGAGATCCGGTGTATGTTAGGCAGATAGAATTGAACAGTGCAGAAATAATCTCTGACAGCTTTAAGAGCTCTGTTCTGCTTACAAACTCTCAGTCCAAAACTATTCACAGTTTTAAGGAAATGAACACCTGAAGCAGTTGGATCATCTGCCATTTGCCGCATTCTGCTTCTTGGCATCATGATTAGCACAAAGGGTTTTCTGCTGTCCTGCAGAGATGGAGTCCTGCTTACAAATGGACCAAGTTTCAGTGTACAGCAGAGTTTGTACCAGACTAACAAGCCACGTCATTCAATTCATGTGCTCAGGTTGTTATGCACTCCGAAAGGAAACAGAACTAACTGTTGGATTCTGAAGGCAATCTGTGGGGTCCTACATTACCTCCTGATTCTGGAAGAGGAAATTCTAATAGCAAATGCAGAACTTTGATCTTTGTAGACATGAGAAGAGCTGGCATTTAGGAACATTCATTTCAGGGAAATCAAATGATGTGTCTATATTTTTACTACAGATAGTATAGGGAGCAGCCAGTTGAAGAACCAGATACAAAAAAATCCAGCCCATTGGCAGGAAAATACTTCTCCTTAAATTCTGTATGCTATCATGGTACAGAATTAGGCTACAGTGCCACATAGGCCAACCAAGCGTAGAACCAAATCCACAAAATACTGGTAGACAAAGCAGCAAAAACAGGGACAATATTCAGCAGACTGTGCTGTGGCCTTTCTACCCACAGCTCAGCATGTTCTGCCATCCGAAAAGCAAGGCCTCTTGTCAAGCTCAGCTATTTCCCTTCTCAGTGTATTCTAGCACCACTGATACCCACTGGTATCCTCCTGTAGAGTGCCATCATATTGTCATCATCCAAAGGAAAAACCCACACAGCAGAGCATACAGCAGTACACCCATGCTCCAAATATCCGCCTGAAAAACAAAAAGACAAGCTTACAAACCTGAAGCGCCTCAAATGGCTTCCTGACAGACTGGATTGTCTGCCCTTGCCAAAGCCCACATATAGCCCATGAAAAGCTGGCTCTTTCCCTCAGGAAATAAAACCTTATCGTCCCAGAGAAAGCATATAACCCTCATTCAATTGCCCTTTCACTCAGCTTAGAGCACTACTAAAACCAGCATCTTCACCTTAGCTCATCACACTGCTGCAGTTCCTTTTACAAGGATTTCACTGGCAAAAATGAAATCAAAGCCGTCACAAGGGATTTAGCACAGTTACGTGTTACTGGCTACGAGAGCTGTCAGCACAGTCACCTGTCTGGCTTTGCTGCTGTTCGGTTCTCTTTATGTAGAGGCACAACAAGGTTCAGACACAGTGCAGTTCTCACTTTGACTGTAAAGAAAAAGGAGGCTTGAAAAGCAGCGTGTGGAAAACAAAGAAACAAGAATTAGAACAACAGTGGGGCCATGGCACTTGTAGGAATTGCTCCGCCTTTAACAGCGATTCAAGAAGTACGAGGGCATCCCAAACCAGACCAGTTTGGACAGATTAACAACTGCAAGTAGTGGGTTCCAAAATTCCAGACATGAAATCAAAGCTGGAAAAACTCTTCACATTTTCATCTCTCAATTTTTAGTTCATTGTGCATTACAACGGAAACAATTCTTCACATACAACTTGGAAGCTAAAGACAAGTCTGACAAAACAGACTGCACAGAAATGATGGATAATTAACAGAGCAAATTGCTCTTTCAAACACTTAGTAATAGAAAGAGATCTCTGAAGTTGCTGTTCTGTAGAGCCCCAAAGCAGTCGCTTGAGGCAGTTCAGGATTAGCCTGAGACAAACCAGCCAGCTGTGTGAACTGAGACCAATTGCACTTTTCTAGTCTGTGGCCACTGACAGCTTCTGAGAGCTACCAAGCGATGCAACCTAGCAGAATTCAGAAGGGAAACCAAGAGAGCCTACCTGAGCTCCACTGCCTTTAAATGCTCTGTGGAGAGGGAAGGGAAAGAGGGGAAAACAAACACCGCTCTACATCCCTCTGAGCCAATAGACACTTTGCCCTGGATTAGCTCTGGTGCTGCATAAGCTGGGCTTCCACAGCATGTGTTCAGGCGGTAATCAAGGCCTGCCTGGAATAACACAAAAAATAGAGAGAAACGTTTGCTTTAACAGAGTTTATGTCTTCTGGTCATAACACTTGAGAAGCCTCAGAGGCTTCTTCTCCTGTGCATATTTTCATTCATCTTAGAGTTTGCTTTCATTCAATGTGACCTCTCTAGGCAAATATTGTCTAAGACCATGAGCATCACATAAATGTGCAGATCTCAAGCTGCTCACTTATCTAGTACCCTTGGCATGATGCTTTATTTTCCTCAGCTGATCATCTAGATTGTGTCTGTTGATTGTGCAACAACAGCCTGTTGATCTCGATTACCTGTGAGAGGCTCTAACTTTGGCCAGGAAAAATCATTTGAGGATAAGTAATTATCTGGGACTCAGTAAGTCTTCCCATGCTTTCATAACAGCAGAGATACACACACACACAAACTCGTGGAACCCCACTGCTTTGCACAATCCTGTGCACACTCACGTGTGTCATGCACTGATTTCCCAGCCAGTCCTCATAGGGTCTCTTACTTAGGACGGGAGTGTAGGGGAGCAGCCAGAAGCTGTTTGCATTCCCTGCTGTCTGCTGGGCAGCTTTGCTGGAGATGCTTGGGTTGCTTTGTTTTTCCTTGGGAGGTGGGAAGGAGCTTTGGGTTGGAGGCACATCCCGTGCCAGAGCATCCCAATGGCACGTGTGGGGCACTGATCTGCAGCAGATGAAGGGGAGGAGGTCCCAGCACAGCTCTGCACCATGCTCTGCCACACTGGGCAGCTTGTTCCTGGCTCAGCAGCGTCATCAGACAAGAAGCAGGGAAGGAAATCAAGGATGGGGGGTACCATCAAACGCAGTTAGTGCATGCCTGTGCAAGACAAACAGACCCAGAGCTTGCAGGTTGTTCCTGCTTTTGTAGCATTTGTGTGCTGTAGCTGAGCAAAAGGTTCTGCTGCTTGAATCTTCTTCTGCAAGAGCCACCTACCGGTAAATGTCTGCGGGGATGTAGTCGGTGTGCACGTCTGAAGCCATTTGAGAACCTAGTAGTTCTTGCTGCAGGACCCCTGTCTTCTGTTAAAAGCTGAACGGTCCCCAGAGCACCTGTTTCCATCAGCTACCACCATCCAAAGCAGCCAGCCTTCTTACAGTCACCTGGCCCAAACATCCCTTTTGCTCTACACTTGATTCCTGCAAGAGATGGGAGCTCGGCACGCACACCATCCTTCCAACACCCCATCCCTGCAGCAAGGGATCACAGCGCTGGCACAGCTGAAACAAAAAGGGTGTGCGAGTTTCCTGTTAGCACTCAGTGTGAACCAATCTACCACTGAGCAACACCGTGAGTCCCCACTCACCTCAGCACAGGTCAACCTGTAACCCCAACCTTCCCCTATCCATGTGCACACGCACACCCATTCACCACCCTGCCTGCTTTGCACACCCCCATGCACACTCTGCATCGTGTGCCCTCCTTTGCATTCACAGACGTGTGCAAACCATCCCTGGGAACACCTACGTGCCTACACCTTCTACAAACACCCCTTTGTGTGCACCTGTGTGCAACCCAACTCCTCAGCACACGCACGCGTTTGTGCCACCCTGTCCATGCACTCACCACGTGCCCTCCAGCAACCAAGGATTGCAGAGATGCTCCAGACTGTGCCAGAGATGGAATCTCAGAGTGCTGGGACATTATTGATCACTAAGGAAAACACTTGGAAGCATATTCAATCTGCAGAAGCTGTAATTACTGGGCACAGTTAGCTTTCCTATGGCTCAGCTGGAGGAGGTGGGTGCTCTCATACATCTGAGACACTCGCACAATGTTGGGATCATTCTGATGGAAACTGTCTTCAGATATCATGGTTAAAACCATCCAAGATGATCATGCAGAGCCTTAGCTCTTGAGCAGCACTTCCTCCCCACCCTTCACTACTCCAAGCAGCTCCAACAAACTTCTCAGAAGAAATCCAGGCCAGCACAGACCTGGCAGACCAGAACCAAGTGCAGCTTGTGGGACGGCAGTGCCCACTCCTTGCTTCCACCCTGCTCCAGCAGGTTAAGGAGTCTGAGCCTCACTGGCCTTTGACAACTCAAGACTTTCAGCACCTCATGCCAACATTTCTCACTAAGATACACCTCAGGCATTGAATTCTCTTCTCACTACCTCCTCCCAGTCCTCCCCTAGGAACAGAAACAATTCAGATTCTACAGCAAACTACAGCATCTGCACTGCAAGAGCACACTGAACCACCTGCAACAATGAAACATGGTTTTGGAGAGTGGGTATGAAAACACACCTTTAGACAGCTGTCTCCCTGTAGCCAAAAGGAAACCAAGAAGGAAAAGTCCAGCCTGAAACATGCCCATGCTACTAGCCCAGGTTTTTCACAGTCAATGCAGAATCCATCCTGTTCTTGAGGTAACAAACGACCAGTGAGTCTCCCGTTGCTCCACCCCTTCTCCTTCAAAGCCTGAAAAAGAAAGAATAAACAAGCAGAAGAAACCCAGACGTACCTTTCCACACACAGAGCAGAAAGTGGAACAGCAGTTGTCTCCTTCCTGAGACATGGTGGGGAGCATCCCAGAGGAAGCCCAAGTTCTTTGCTTCTCTCCACAGGGACTTCAAGCACTCTTGGCAAGAGCTGCTTTGGTTCTTTCTTCAATTGCTTCCATCACCAGAATCTCCTTTGGAAAAGGAACCCAAATGAAAGAATCAGCAAATGAAAAAGAATGAGCAATAGCCACTTTACCAGCTTTCTTCTGACACTCAATTTAGACTCTTGACTCGGGCAAGGTCTTAAAATCAACTGGTTACAAGAACTGTCCCAAAATATATCCAGCTTCCGTACAGCTGCCATTCTTTCTGACAGCGAGTGTAATCACAGAATCATAGAATGGCCCGGGTTGGAAGGGACCTCAAGGATCATGAAGATCAATCACCTCCCTGTCCCTGCTGGCCATCCCCTCTTCTGATGGAGCCCAGGGGACCATTTGCTCTCTGAGCTGCAAGAGCACGCTGATGGCTCACGTTCTGTTTTTCATCCACCAGGACCCCCAGGTCCTTCTCTGCGGGGCTTCTCTTAAGGACTGCTCCTCCCAGTCTGTAGAAATGCCTGGGATTCCTCCAGCCCAAGTGCAAAACCTTGCACTTTGCTGTGTTCAACCTCATTAGATTCACGTAGGCCAACCTCTCGGTTGAGCTCCCTCTGAATGGCATCCCTTCCTTCCACTGCGTCAGCCGCACCACTCAGCAAACAGCAGATGGTGCACTCCATTGCATCATTGGTGTCTCTGATAACCATGTAAAAAAGCACTGGTCCCAAGACAGACTCCTGGATGACACCACTTGTTATCGGCCTCCACCTGGACATAGAACCATGAATCACCACCCTCTGTCTGTGGCCTTTCAACCAATCCCTTATCCACCAGGTGGTCCACCTGTCAAATCCACATCCCTCCAGTTTAGAGATAAGGATGTGGTGGAGGGCAATGTCAAAGATCTTGCTCAAGTCCAGGTCAATGACATCTGTTACCTTCCTTTTGTCCACAAATGCCGTCACTCCATCATAGAAGGCCACCAGACTGGTTAGGCATGGCCTTCCCCTGCTAAAGCCACGCTGCCTGTCTTGGATCACATGCTCATTTCTTATGTGATCAAGCATGTCTTTGAGGCAGATCTGTTCTTCACCATCTACATCAGTTACACATTTGAATCAAATAATTGGTGTTCCTGTCACCAAGAAAACCTCTTTGTCTTCTACTCCTGCTGCACTTCTGTGCTTTCATCAGAAGCAAAGGAAGAGACCACCTCCTAGATCCAAATTTTAAGAAACCAACACCCAATAGGTGTCATCTGAAGTAAAATAGCAGAGAAATTAAGATGACTCTTCTGCATCCAGCTTGGATCACTCCCTCACTCAGGCACACCACCATCAGATCAAGGAGATGCTGCCTTCAGCTTAGAGACTGTATGGGAAATCACAGCTTGAACCTCTGATTAATCAGCTGAGGCAAGTATTGGGTCAGCTGCGGGAGCACAGGTGAGAGTAATCTAGCTGTGCTCCCAGAAGGGGTGGACCTCGACTCAACCTCCTCTGAGACCTCATTTAAAGGCTGACCACCACTGAGACAGCATGTCTTAGAGATTGCTCCCTAGTTGAGGCTGCCTCAGCTTTCTAGTCAAGGTATCGATATTGGTGAGTTTCCCTTTGCTAATAACCTTAGGCTATTTACCACCATCTTGGTTAATATCTTTTTATTAACCACCCTTACAGAGACCATAAGGGTTTGGGCTTCCAAACTCTCAGCAAGCATTTGGATCAGCCAGCTTCCTGCCGAGGAGCCCCCTGCATCACTGCTGCCTATTCTGGTACCAGACCCGCAGATGCTTCAGAGCTCATTAGCATGGACTTCCTTCCTCCCCTCAGCAGCTGCTCCTGCACTCACCTTCATTCCTACTCAGATACCGGCCGCTTCCAGCACCAGCTGACCTGCAAGACACAGAAAGGAAAGGTGGGAGTCATGCAAACGCACAAGCCCAAGGCTGTGTCACCACCACACATGGCAGCCTCGGGAAGTCAGCTGAAACTACAGCCTTTGTTAGAATGGAAACAGGCACCGTCAATTAAGTGTGACCTCTGAACTCATTGCCACCATCAGAAATAGGCACTGAAATCGCTCACTTCACTGCAGCTGGTTAACTCCAAATTCTTTTGCTTTTGGGAAAATGCAGACACGGAATTGAAGGACACCAGAAAAACGACATCTACTTCATTGTAGGTGGTTAAGCTTGGAAGCAGGACTTGAGCAAGAAATGCTTCTCAGCTCCTTGAAAGGCACTAATCCTGACCTCTGCCACAGGTGGCTGAGTGACTCAAAAGTTGAGCTGCCCATTCAGAAGCACATGGAGCAGGCCATGGAGCGGTTACATACCAACACATGAACAGGCACTTTCCCATTGGAAGGGAAATCCCTTCTCCCTGCCATGCCATGCCCACACCGCTCCTCAGGGCTGCACTGACAGCACAGACAGAATTGAAACATCTTTTGTCATCATTGTGGTTTTTCACAGACCCAGACAATGAGATACTGGGTTGCTGTGTGGGTTCCCAGGCGGCACTGCCATTTCCAAGCCATTGCTTCCTAGGGGCACAGAAAGGAAAACGCCTGAACAAAATTTCACCCAGAGATTGCTATTTTACCATTCTTCCATGCAAAACAGGAGGACAGTACAGCGGATTTGTGCAGCTGCATCAACACCCTGGGTGCTAAAGGAATGCAAAGACAGAAATATCAAAACTACAAGGAGGGAAGCTATGTTTAGTAATATCTTTTCTCATTTACAACAGGCAGTTGGCACTACTAAAGGAAAATCCCAGGCCTCAGGTTCTGACAGTGCGACAATCTGGCACGGACTCAGATGTGAGTGATCCAAATGGTTTATTCCAGGTTCTAATACCACTTCTGTGAATTCACATGTTTTCTCTCTTAACTTTCCCACAGCCTTCACATGTCCACAGAACATCCCACAAACTCTCCTTTACGGCGCACGTAGGCACTCATCCCACCAGAGCCATCAGTCATTCCTAGCCATGTGCTTCTCCTCCAGTCACGGACAGTATCACACGGCCATAATGCATCTTAAATGACTTAGTTTTTCTGTTCTTTCTGGAGGTGTCCTTGGTTCCTAGCCTTACCTTCTCATGCCGTTCATCTTCCTCTGCAGCTCCTGCTCTGAAGAGTCTTCTTATGTTCCCACATGACAGGAAGAAAATGAAGACACAACCCCTGCCACCAAGGTCAGCTCTGCAGCACACGTTACCTGAGGAGCACTTGGCTACTCATGCAAACTGCACAGTGCCAGGAAGATTGTTACATGTTGCACTTCTTCTTCTCCTGGCTCAGAAATTAAATTTTCTACCTAGAAAATGGAAAACAAACAAACAAGCAAACAAAAAACAACAACAACAAAAAACACCTCACCTGACATAAAGGAGACATGATTGTTACTATGGAATTCCGGAGGGCAAGGTATTTGCCCTCTCTATGAAGAAGCTGACTGCAAAGGACTAAGAACAGCCACGATCACGTTGAGAACTTGCGGGTAAAATTCGGGACTGAACCAATAATGGGCTTCTGGAGGTGAGGGTCTGCTCCAGGCCGCCTGGTCAAGGGAGCCTGTTGATGGGCCCTGCTTACTGCAGCTACCAGAAGCACCGCGCTCACTGACTCTCAACTTGCTGGGGGATTCCAGTCAGGCTGGGAAATCAGCATGGCTGGCTGCAAGCTGTCTGAGAGACTGCTGGACTGCACTGGGAATAACTTTGTGGGCCAAGCATTAAGCACACCAAGCAGAAGGGAAGGTATTGGACAGACCGACCAGAGGTCAAGCGTTGCTGGACCTGCTGCTCACCAACGCTGAGGAGATCATCAAAGGCGTCAAGGTTGGAGGCTGCCTGGGCTCCAGCGATCATGCCCTGGTTGAGTTTGTGATCTCAAGCGATGTGGGCCTGGCAAAGAGCAGGACCAGGATGCTCAACTTTAGAAGAGCAGACTTCAAGCTACTCAATGGAATGCTGGCCAAGATCCCCTGGCGCGCTGCCCTCAAAGATAAGGACGTTGAGGAGAGCTGGCTACTGTTCAAGGATGCCCTCCTGGCAGCACAAGAGGTCTCCATTCCCCTGATTAAGAAAGTGGGCAGGAGAGGTAGAAAACCGGCATGGCTCAGCAAGGACCTGCTAAGAGAACTGAGGGTGAAGAAAGGGGTGTACAAGCTCTGGAAACAAGGCTGTGTCACCCGGGAAGAATACAGGGATGCCGTCCGAACTTGCAGATGTGGGATCAGGAAAGCCAAGGCTCAGGCAGAACTGAACTTGGCGAGGGATGTGAAAAACAACAAGAAAACCTTCTACAGGTACATTGGCCAGAAGAGACAGGCCAAAATGGGCGTGCCTACTCTGGTAAATTTAAAAGGAGAAATGGCTTCAACAGATGAAGAGAAAGCTGAGGTGCTGAATGAGTTCTTCACCTCGGTCTTCACTGGTGGCCAGGATTCTAGTCTTTTTCACGTCCCTAAGTCTTGCACCCCCATACCTCCATGTGGGGACCAAGGAGGTAAATCCCTCCCCACTGTAAGGGTAGAGCAAGTCCGAGAGTGCCTCCTTAGACTGAATGAGTATAAGTCTATGGGGCCAGATGGCATGCATCCCAGGGTCCTGAAGGAGCTGGCTGAGGTGGTTGCTGAGCCGCTCTCCATCATATTTGAGAAGTCGTGGCTGTCAGGTGAGGTCCCGGATGATTGGAGGAAGGGTCACGTCACTCCCATTTACAAGAAGGGGAGCAGGGACGACCCGGGTAACTACAGGCCGGTGAGTCTCACCTCTGTGCCTGGGAAGATTATGGAACAGATCCTCCTGGACAACATGCTTGATCGCATAAAGAACAAGCATGTGATCCGAGACAGCCAGCATGGCTTCACCAGGGGAAGGTCATGCTTAACTAATCTTGTGGCCTTCTATGATGGAGTGATGGCGTTGGTGGATGAAGGGAAGGCGACCGATGTCATTTACCTGGACCTGAGCAAGGCCTTTGACATGGTCCCCCATCACATCCTCATCTCCAAATTGGAGGGAGGTGGATTTGATGGGTGGACAACTAGATGGATAAGCAATTGGTTGAAAGGCCGCAGACAGAGGGTGGTGGTCAATGGCTCTATGTCCAGGTGGAGGCCGGTAACGAGCGGCGTCCCTCAAGGGTCTGTCTTGGGACCGGTGCTCTTTAACATCTTTATTAATGACATCGATGAGGGAATGGAGTGCACCCTCAGCAAGTTTGCTGATGACACCAAGCTGAGTGGTGCAGTCGATACGGTGGAGGGAACAGATGCCATTCAGAGGGACCTTGACAGGCTGGAAAGCTGGGCTCGGGTGAACCTAATGAGGTTCAACACGGCAAAGTGCAAGGTTTTGCACTTGGGCCGGAAGAACCCCAGGCACCTGTACAGGCTGGGAGGAGTTGTCCTTGAGAGCAGCTCGGCTGAAAAAGACCTAGGGGTCCTGATAGATGAGAAACTTAACATGAGCCAGCAGTGCGCTCTGGCAGCCCGGAAAGCAAATGGGATCCTGGGCTCCATCAGGAGAGGGGTGGTCAGCAGGGATAGGGAGGTGATCGTCCCTCTCTACTCTGCTCTTGTGAGGCCCCATCTGGAGTACTGTGTCCAGGTGTGGAGCCCTCAGTACAAAAAAGATATGGAAATTTTGGAAAGGGTCCAGAGGAGGGCCACAAAGATGATCAGGGGGCTGGAGCACCTCCCCTATGAGGACAGGCTGAGGGAGTTGGGTTTGTTCAGCCTGGAGAAGAGAAGGTTGCGAGGTGACCTCATTGCAGCCTTTCAATACCTGAAGGGAACTTACTCCCAGGAGGGGAGTAAACTCTTCGAAAGGGCTGATAATAGCAGGACTAGGGGAAATGGTTTTAAGTTGAAGGAGGGAAGATTTAGGTTGGATGTTAGGGGAAAGTTCTTTACTAGAAGGGTGGTTAGGTCCTGGAACAGGCTGCCCAGTGAGGTTGTGGATGCCCCGTCCTTGGAGGTGTTCAAGACCAGGTTGGACAGGGCCCTGGGCAACCTGATCTAGTAAATGTGTATGTTTGGTGGCCCTGCTAGGCAGGGGGGTTGGAACTACATGATCCTTGAGGTCCCTTCCAACCCGGGTAATTCTGTGATTCTGTGATTCTGTGAAGGGAAGCATTACTGGACATGCTGCACAGCAGGGGTTAAGACTGGAGGTGGTCAGGGCTGTAGTGACCATGCCCTCCTAGAGTTCCTCATCTCAAGGAATGCGGGCCTGGCAAAAAGCAAAGTCAGGACCCTGAGCTTCAGGAGAGTCAGCTGCAGGCTGTTCAAAGAATTCTTGGACGAGAGACACTGGAAAACTGTTCTTAGGGGCAAAGGGTTCAAACATCCCTTTGTGTGCACCTGTGTGCAGCCCAACTCCTCAGCACAGCCCTGTGCAAGCACACATTTGTGCCACCGCATCCACGCACTATCTATGTGCTCACACACACTCACACAACCACATCCCTTAGTGCAGCCCTGTGCGCACACACACTCACACATGTGTAACCCCTTCCTTTCACTCCCAAAGTGCACGCACACACCGGTACCACAATGTCCTTGTGCAGCTCCAACACTCTGCACACCCCTGTGCACGTACATATATGTGCATGCTCGTCCTTGCACACATACCCACAGACCTACACACACCTGAGCAACACCACTGGTTTGTACACTCATGGACACAAATGTGTGTACAACACCATCCATGCACAAATACACACACACACACACATGGATCCCCACTGCTTTGCACAATGCTGTGCACACTCACGTGTGTCATGCACTGATTTCCCATCCAGTCCTCGAGGGGTCACTTACTTAGGACAGGAGTGCAGGGGAGCAGCCAGAAGCTGTTTGCATTCCCTGCTGTCTGCTGGGCAGCTTTGCTGGAGATGCTTGAGTTGCTTTGCTTTTCCTTGGGAGGTGGGAAGGAGCTTTGAATTTGAGGCACATCCCGTGCCAGAGCATCCCGATGGCACAAGGGGGATCAGGGCCCCTCTATTGGTTACCTCGGTGGCTTGCAGCAACTGGAACTTTTTGCCTATTGAGAAAGCTAAAAAGTGTGAGTTCCTCCTGACCCATATCAACAAAAATCTCAACCATAAAAAAGAGACGTCTTCGTATTCAAGCAAATGACAACAGTAAGACCATGCATGTTGTTTTGTTGTATTTCCTCTGTAATCATGGGGAGGATATGAAGAAGTGGTATAATTCATCCACTTCTGCACTTCAGGCACAAGTTCCTTAGAATTGGAAGAGACCCTTAAAGGCCATCTAGCCCAGCTCCCCTGCAATAAAAAGGGACATTCACAGCTAGATCAGGTTGCTCACAGCCTGGTCATTAGTCATCCCAGAGGCAAAACACACACTGAATGATCTCTCCTTCAGTCATAAATCCTTGGAGACAACAGCATTGACACTGCATGTTACTGAAGCAGTAAAAGAAATTGCTCCTGTAACTCTCCTTGTGTTAAGTAAAATGATGATAAAAAGCAATGGAATGCTTTGGCAGGACACCAAAACCATCCTCCTTCCTTGATATCTGCTGCAATGGAACCTTCCACTGGAAGAAAGCCTCTGATGACTTGTCACCCCAGAGAGGTCAGCTTTAGAAGCAGGACTGCTGCACAATAGAATGAACTGGAGCTCCTTAGCATCTCTTACATCCAGGAGGGGTGTGATCAGACCCACCTATCACCTTCAGGTGCGCTTTCTGACACCTTGTCTGACTTCACTGTCACTGTGCCAGCATCCTCAGGCTTAACCTGCTTCATTGTCAGTGTGCAGCAATTGCCAACGTTCTTGATGTCATTGTAATTGTTGGTGTAAAGGAGGTTGCCATTCAGGAACCATTCCACGTCCTCGTCATTATGGGACAGCTCGCAGGAGAAGACAGCAGAGCTCTCTTCTTCAATTTCTACATCCTGCAGGTGCTTCGTTACTTCTACATTGCGGGCTGTGGGGAAACAAGGTGAACTGTTACCACTGTTACTATAAATCATACTGGGATGTGGTAGAATGGTTGGACTAGATGATCTTTGTGTCATCATCTATGTGAAGATAATACATGTATAAAGTTAGCAGGAGAGAACGGCAGAAGTCAACCTCAAGAAGAGAAATCTGAGGTGAAATAGGACATGGAAGAGGCCACCCTCCCTGCTCATACCTTCAGCTGTCAGCGTGGCCTCAGTCTCTGCAATTCCTGCCTTGCACTTGTACACACCAGCATCATCGGGCTTCAGCTTCAGAATTCTGAGCTCTACTGAATGCTTATCCCTCTTGATCTTGTACTTCTCAGAGGGCTCGATGGGTGTGCGGCCCTTGAACCATTTCACAACCTTTGGAGAAGGCCTGAAGTCACAGGACAGGATGACAGAATGACGTTCCAAAGCTGTCTTGTCCTCCAACTTCCTGGTGATTTCTATATGGTAATCTGCAAAGCAGGGGTGGAAGAGAGGAAAGGATGAGGACAATTGGAAGAAGAGGAAAGTCTCTTGCGTGTATTCCATTCCAATTAATGTCAAGTTCACAATGGTTCTTTGAACGACTCTAAAGATAAAACAAACGATTGTCTATAGGGAATGCCATTGACTACATTTCTATGAAGTAATACTGTACAGTATCTACCAAATGCAAGGTCCAGCTCTTGTTCTGTGCTAATTAAATTGCTCCCAATTGTTGAGGCTTTTATTCAAATAAGAGTGAGTTGAAAATATAACAAGTACTTTAGGATGTGAATGGATAATCTTACGCTGGGGACAACAGCAGATAAAAAGCCTGCAAGTTTCTTTCAGATGAAATCAATGACAAACCGCACCAAATTTAGGTGCTACCAAACTTAAACTTGTCTAGTTCAGAAATACAATTAATTTCACCTGATTTGACTTCTTTGCTATAGCCAAGGACAAAACCTCAGCTCTGTAAATCTGAATAGTAAGCACATCACAGCTATTCAAACACATCTTTTACTGAGATGCAGCTGTCTCATTTAGTGTCCAACGACTTTGAACTGGAAAAGGAGCAGACCAAAGCAGAATCTAAACATGGCTTCTACAAGGACTGATCAAATGCGGCCACCGTCAAATTCAAAGTATCTGATACAGAAGGATCACACTCACTGTCAGACAAAACCTCTTTGGAGAGGTGAACTGACTGCCCTGTTCACCCCCACTTTGGAAATAACTGCACTCATTTCCTACCTGCTCCCAGCAGTGTGGGATGGTGGGATAGCATCACACTTCCCACACTAAGCATCCCACCATGTCACTTGTTCCACCTAAACCTCAGTCCCAAAACAAAAGGGGAACTCGCTTCTGAACCCTCTTCACTTCATTTCAGATGTCTTATATGCTTGATCTCCAACCCACCCCCCACTCAGGAGAAAGACCCCCCGCTTACACCCTACCATCTTGTTGCATTCTGATGTTGTCATCAGCCTTCAGCTTGTTGTCCTCTTTGTACCACTGGGTCTGAACCTCATCGTGTGAAATCTCACAGACAAAAGATGCACTCCCATATTCATTCACTTCCACATCTTCCAGTGCTTTAACAATCTTGATATCTCCAGCTGTGAAACAGTAGAGATATATTTGTCAGGGTATTTCCAGAACTGAGTGCAGCATCTTTTCCTTACACATATTTGCATAGAAAATAAGTAGGATTATGTTTTATTCTAAACCATCATCCATTCCTGAGTCATTTCTCTCTTCAACACAGTCAATGCATTATTGCCCTTGAACTTAAAGACAGACCTACTAGCTACAATGGAGCTCCCTGCAAACAGTTTTCATGGAAACCAGAATCTCATTTATTCTAAAACCTTTCAAGCAAAATTAAGGGTAGAAAAACAATAGAACTGACTGAATCTTTAAGGTCATTTAGTTCCAGTCCCCCTGCTATAGGCAGGGACACCTCCCTCCACACCAACTCTTCTCCTCAGGGTCAAGGCTTCTCTCAAATCATTCTCCTCTAAGCCTGTGCCTGTGCTTGGGATTGCCCTGACCCAGGTGCAGGGCCTTGTACTTGGCCACACTCAAGTTCATGAGGCTGCCAAGGGCCCACCTCTCCAGCCTGTCCAGGTCCCTCTGAGTAGCATCCCTTCCCTCTAGCACATCAACAGCACCGCTCAGCTTGGTGTCATCTGCAAACTTGCTGAGGCTGCATTTGATTCCACTCTCCATGTTGCCTACAAAAATGTTAAATAACACTGGTCCCAACACCACCCTCCACCTGGACACTGAGCTATTGACTGCAGCTCTCTGAGTGTGACCATCCAGGCAGTTCCCTATCCTGCAACTGGTCCATCCATCAAAATCATTTTTCTCCAGTTTGGTGACCAGGATGTCATGCAGGACGGGATCAAATGCTCTGCACAAGTCCAAGTAGATGATGTCAGTTGCTCTCCCATTATCCACTGATGCTGTTACTCCATCATGAAAGGCCACCAAGTTTGTCAGACATGGCTTGACCTTGATGAAGCCATATTGGTTACCACCAATTACCTCATCTTTATTTTCCAAACTATGCCAAGGAGAACTAGACAGAACTCTACAGTGTTGTGTCACTACAAACCTGTCTGAACCATTGGCTTCTCTGCATGCTCATCACTAGTCTCTCCTTAGCTTGTGTGCCTACAAACAATGTATGGGGAATGTCAGCCACAAATCTTACCTAGGGGACATCTTTGCTTCAAAATCCTTTGAACATCACACAATCCCTTTTAACTCTCCAGGTCTGCATTTAGTTATGTCAGAATCAGGCCATATTTCTGTGCTGCTATATCCCTTTCCTTCTGAAGGGCCTGGATACAACTTGGATTAACCTCAGGAGAAGAGTTCCTGCATAGAATCATAGATTTACCCAGGTTGGAAAAGACATTGAAGATCATCAAGTCCAACCGCAGCCTAACCAGTACCCTAACTCTAAAAACCCTACACTAAATCATATCCCTGAGTACCACATCCAAAAGGCTCTTAAACACAACCAGGGATGGTGATTCAACCACCTTTCTGGGGAGCCTATTCCAGTACCTAAAATCTCTAGTATCTAAATCTCTCTAAAAGAGCACAGGTATTAATCTGACCAGAAAGGTTCCTGTTTGTTCATAAAATGAGCCTTTTCCGCTCCATCTTGCATAGGCCACTGGGCACAGGGTAGCTGGGAGACCACAGAAAAAGTGGTTCTGTGAGCAATAGGGAAACTACTGCCTAATCCAACTCCTCCAATCTCTGCGCTCTGCCAGCATGTCTAAATAGGGTGGCAGATACACACAGGAGATAAATATTTCCACTTCCCTCAGCCAACACTGCTCTGAATTTCTATGGGACACACAGTTAGATGAAAAGGCATTTGACAAAGAAGGAAATGAAAGAGTTTAATCTGCTGTGTCATTCTCTCGGTAGCCAGAATAACTAACCCTCGCCAGTGTTAGTTCAAAGAATAGGCAGATTTTATCTCCTGACATGAGCAGTAATTCAAAGAAGCTGGTATATGATCCAGTATCCTGCATATTCACTGCAGGCAGGCAAAGACATTATGAGATAAGGGAGATCTACACATCACTTGTTATGAACACCTCATAAAGATAAAACCACACACAAGAGGAGAGTTTAGGAAGAGGACCACTCTTGGACTACTTTCCAAGAGGCATCAATTAGTAACTCTCTTCGCTCATTTTTCACACTACTCCACAGTGTCCTCCTGAGCCCCCTTACTCCTGTTGCCAACTGCTGATGCAGGGAATCCTGAGGAACCAAGGATTCATAGTTGTTCCATCAGTAGTCCTTGGTCAGCTCTCCCTCCCTGCCCCTTCTGTTTTGATCCCACTAACCAAATTTTAGTTAGTCTGAAAAGAGGATGGAAACCTCCGCAGCAATTAGTTTCTAAATATCTTGCAATGGGCAGCTTGTAGGAGCCCCATCTCAATGCCCACAGCACAGGAGGCAGGACTGCTTAGCCCATGCACTAGTGCATTTACCAGCACAGATGTAAGCCCAGATCTATGCACACCAAATACAGGCTCTCAGTTTGCACAAGGAGGCATCCATGGAGCTGAAGTATTAGGCAGATATTGTGGTGGGGCAGCAGTTATTGAGACGCCAGACAGAAAGGACACAGATAACGTGGCAACTCAGCTTTACCATTATGACTGATGATGGAACATCTAATTTCACTGCTCAAAAGAGAACTTCCATATAACTGGAAAGAATGAAATTCACAGGGGAAACCACACACAGACACACACAAAAGCAATACAAAGGAGATGAAGGATGGTTCACATACTAGTGATTCACTCTGAGACGCAAGCAAATGAAAGAGTATCCCCAACCATTTGCCTCCTGAAATGCTAAGTATATAAACTCATTGCTGTGATAACTCTGCCAGACGTGAGTCATACACTGTAAAACCTTATGGGGTCAATCAGTTTAACTTCATAAATTCATTACACCAACAAAAACAGACCATCGTGTCCAGGCTGGTTCATTTCAGCTCTTCAAAGCTGTTGGTAAAACTGCCTGAGAGCTGAAATGCTTACCAGCAAAAGCTAAAAACTGTAAATCAAATGTAATAGGCTGGCTTTGTCTACTGTATAGAAATGATGCCTGAAAAAAAGAAAATAAAAAAGAACGTAAACCAGAACAAATGGAATGGCTACATAAAACAGCCAGTACTGAAACAGCAACCCAACCTGGTTGCAGAATGAGAGAGAAAATGAGAGTTCACCAAAGTCATGGGACAGGACACATGTTCATGTTCATGCTAACACTGAACCCAAGTGGCCACATGAGGACAGCATCTAGTAGGAAATCAGAAAAAAGCATCCTTTCATACGTCCCTTGGGAAGGTGGCATCTACCAGGGCACAGCAGACCCATGTGTTCAGTAACAAGTCTGATGCTTCAGAGCCCAATGATGAGCTACAAACTGGGGTTTAACCAATGCAACACATGGAGGGAAAATCTGTCTTGAGCATAAAGAAGAAAGAGAAAGGTATCCAAAAGGACTAACCAAGAAATGCCCAAACTGCCCATGAAGCATTTCTTCCCGTGGTGCAAAATACCACAAGAGGATTTATTTGCTCTTTCAGTTAAACATAAAATGAACCTTTAGGGTAGCTGATGTCTTGTCTTAGGCTGCTCAGCATGTGGATGTTCCCTGATCTTCATATTCACACTTGTGAATAATGAGACTTCTCTTATTTCCCTGGGAAGTAATGCCCACTTTTTTACTTTGACAGAGCTCCTTCCCATCCTAGAAGGGAAAATATCAAGTCAGATCTCCATTAGTCCTTCCATCTCTGCACTGAGCAAAGGGAGCCTTCAGATCTATGCTTAATTCACCCACTCCCCTAGAATTAATGGAACTGTGCTTACTGGAACATATGCTGAAGCTTAAGCACAGTGCAGTGTTTTCAACATGAAGGAATGGCTATAGAACATGCATAAATTCTGGCTGACCTATGACAGCTTAAAGCACTGCGGAGGACTGTTAACAAGCCTGTTTGGACATCACCTTGAATAAATGACGTTATCCCCAAGTAAGGGAAGGAACAGCTGAGCACCAGGGAGGTACACAAAGTGCCAGAGCAAATTCTCACACTGTCAGGTGCAAAGAAAACTGAGATTTCACCCCAAAAACCCAGTTCACAACAAGGCTACAAAATCCCGGCTGAGAATTTCTGTGTTAGACTTGAAGCTCAAGACTGTACTGTAGTTCAACCAACAATATTTTGTGCAGCATGACCTAAAAAGTTCACAATAAAACCAAAACAAACTTCAATTTCAACTTGATAAATGAACTCAGGACATAATAACAAAGAGTGCTGATCTGGGCAAATAAAAGAGCATAAAGAAAAGAGAGCAGTGAAAAAGCTATCAAGGAAAAGCTCAGACTCGCATCCCTTGGAAGTGAAATTAAAGGCTCTCATTCATTTCCAGAGAAGTCAGAAAGGAAAATACCATTACATGCCACACCTTGAACCACTTGACGTCCATGTTGGGCCTGGACAGCTCACACTCAAATGTGACCTTGTCCTTCTCAATGACGCTACTGTCTGCCAATGGTTTGCTGATTTTCACAGGCAATTCTGAGAAGGAGAAAGAAGAATGTGGATTTAGTTGGGAACTTAGTTTTGTTCATAACCAGGTCCATGGGTGCTGTTAAATGGATCCTTCCAGATGGAAAAAACATTTCAGGTGGCCTCCTAGATTTTACCCCTTTTTGTGTTGCACGCAAGACTGAAAAAAAAAATTACTTCTGCAAAGTTCTTCTTGTCATAAGGAAACAAATATTTGGGGAATGGCAGAACCAGGTAAAATTTTCCTTCACGTCAAGAAAGTATAAATTTCACTCTCATGCTCTTGGTGTGGTTTCTGCTATGATTATTTGGACTAATTAAGCTTCTCCCTGATGAAAGCCTAGAAGTATATCACAAGAAGGACCAACTTACCCGTGACCTTTTATTTGTCTTACTCAAGCATCTCCTCCTGACCAAAACTGACAATAAAAGATTCAGCCAGACTACAGGTTTGAGCAGCTGAGTTGTTTCTAGGATCTCCTGCAATCTCAAGCTTGGAACACACACTTGTCTTTTGACTAAGTGTCTCTTATAGTGCAGTAAAACAACAGGTTTTCACACGGCGATTCCTCATTTACCTTGATCTGAAATCATTCTCAAACCATGTGGGATCAGTCCAGGGAGAAGGGGAGGAGAGGGGAAGGGAAAGGGGAAGTCCACAGTCCTCTAAAATCAGGCTTCTTAGCCTAAAGCTCAACAGCAAATAGCAGTCCACTTCCCCACATTGCTAGACTCCGAGCATTTAAAGAACATCAGCTGACCTCATTATGAGCTCTAACATAGCCAAAGGAATTCATATATTCAAATATTCTCTTGAGTGATGAGAAATATGGAGCATAACTTCAGACTTCTGCTGTTAAACTCTCACTTCTATCATAAACCAGAGTAAGAGTTCAATGCTGTTTTAGATGGAGGACTCATATTTTAAATAACTCATCTCATTAAGGCTTGGATTCCCTACTACAATTAGTTAAATTCCAGTTTGGATCATGCTTCACCTTGGATCACTTAGGGCTTCAGCCACTTATTGGAACTAACTCAATTTGTCTACAGAGAAGCTGTTTTCTATAGCAACAATAAGCTGTGATTGCAACTGGATGTCGGGAGAGCACAAATCCCGCAGTTATCCTGTACCAACATCCTCTCCTTCCATCAGAACAGCAAGTTTTTAAACCAGACTCATGCAAGCTTGCATGACACACCTTGTGTAAAACTGTTGGCAGCCATCAGGACAGCCAGTTGCTTCTTGTATAGACACTGTTCCATCAGTTTTGGTTTTTTGTCTTGCTAGAACAACAGCCAGTGTCTGAAAACTCCCACAACTGAAGCAACCACGCTGATATACCGCAGTCACTGGAGGTGCTCAAGAGCCACGGGTATGTGGCACTGGGGACGTGGTTAGTAAGTCCAGTGAGGGTGGGCTGGGTTGGACTCAGCTATCTCAGTGGTCTTTTCCAGCCTTGGGTGCAACTTGTAAGAGGGAATGAAGCAGCAAACTGCCCAGCACTGAGCTGCATTCTTCTGACACATGGTATCAGTGAACTGCTGTATTTCCCTATCTTCTCTGGAGCTATTGATCTAACCTAACTGAAAAAGTAAGCCTGAACCTAGATATAAATCAGGATCATAGTCACCCATGGTTGCTTATATATTCAGAAAGACACTCCAGAGGGTAATTCAGCGCATCTAGAAATTAAAGTAGAAGTTCCTTAGTCAAAAATATTCCACAGCCAGATTTTCACCTCGCTACCACTACATTAAAAAGGAGAATCCAACTTGTGGTGTGGGTCATTGATGTTGTTCCGGGGGGAATTGTGGCTGTTCCATGCCCACAGGGTAGAAGACAGCCAGTCTTCCTCTAAGCCACATAAAAAGCTGCTTAGTGCTCCCAAAGCGAATGCTCACCAGTTGTTTCCAACTTGAAGGTCATCTTCTGGCCAGCAGCCTCGCAGATGTATTCTCCAGCATCTTTCTTCTCCAGCTGCTCCACAACCAGACGCCGTGTTTTGCCCACAGATTCCATTCTGAACTTTCTGGAGGAGGCAAGCAGTCTTCCATCCTTGTACCATTTTACTTCGGTTGGATCCTGTGCTACTTCACAGCTGAGGGAGGCACTTGCTGCCAGGGCAGCACTCACCTCTTTCTGCACCTGCTCCTGGTTTATAAACACAGGTTTTGGCTCTGAGGGAAGAAAAGAAAAAGTATTGACTGAGGGACCGAAATGAGACCAACTTGCAGGTTTGTATGTACAGGTTGGAACAGGTTTAGGTTACCACTTGTGCCCAAACTAATAGCCTTCACTAGAGAATATCAGCTCTTCTGTTGAAACAAAGTGTCAAATCTAGGCAAGAAAGAACCTAGGAACTGAAGGAACCAAGAGGGTCCTTGAACACCAGTCCCATGGTTGCAAGTCACTATGCAAACATATTGAACCCAAAAGAACATCTGTCCTGCAGGCAACCAAAACCTGAGTTCCTTTTACTTAAGACCCACTGTGAAACATCAAAACACATAAACATGTGATAGTCAAACCACTGGCTGCCTTTTCATGACCCAGAACAGTACTCCTGGCTTCCTGAACAGACTCCTCATGGCCTCTACCATTGCCACAACTGTGACTGTCAAAGGCACAAAGGAAATATGCTCACCAACGCAGTCCTTTGTTCTTTGTGTGTGATTTGCAGATATCTATCTTACTTTGAGCTCTGGCAATAGTCAGCTCTACCAGGTCTCTTACTGTGAGTAGCAGACTCACCTATCCAGATGCAGCCTCCAACATAAAGGCATAGTAAAAAGGCAGTGTACTACTAGGAGAAGTTCCTGCTTCTCCTGCCATGAAAGGCTGCACGTAGAACATGCACTCCAGCCTCACTGCACATACTTATCTTAGTCAAATGTTTAGGTGAACAAGAATTACAGTTTGGGATCTCAGGCACAGGAGAGATTTGAATAATATCTTGAATATTGCTTCCACTGTACATATATTACTAATTATTGCTCTACAGACAGACTGAAACAGGTCTTTGTGTCATACTGAAACCAAATACTTTCTACAAACCCAGGCAATCAAGTCTAGGGAAAAAACCTCAGCACAGACTACAGTGATCCAGGTGCAGTATAATAGAAACTAGATTTTACTTTACTGTTCTCTGCTGTATTTCATACAACACCTGTCTTACCTGTGACATGAATCTTGAAGGTGAGTTTCTGGCCAGCAGCCTCGCAGCTGTACTCCCCTGCATCTTTCTTCTCCACCTGGCTCACCACCAGCCGACGCTGTTTGCCCTCTGACTCTACCTTGAACTTCTTGCTCGAGGTGATCAGTTTCCCCTCCTTTTATCACTTGACCTCTGTGATAAAATGTTTGCTCATTAAGACCGGGATGTGGTAGCATTGTGGTGGAGTGCTTGTTCATTAGGACCGGGATATAATGGTGGAATATGGAGGCCACAAAGGTTGCAGAACACTCTAATTTTATGGGTAGATTGTGTACTCTGCGTAGTTACAGGCAAAGCGCGCCCCGATGGATACAAAGTTCCACGGAAGGACCAACCAAGGAACGACACACCAAGTCGCACGATCACAACCGACCAATTAAAGGACAATACGCTCGGGATAGACAATACAAAAGAAGTTGCAAGGGACGGGACGGCGCGGCAGTTGGAGGAACAATAATCCCCCTGTCGCCCAGCGCTGAATTGCCTTTTAGTTTTACCCGCTACAATTAATAAAAGTTTATAATTGGAACATTATTGGCTCATTGCTTATAAATTGATGACAACCTCCATCTTCTCCTGGGCCACCTCGCAGCTCAGCGTGGCATTTTTCTGTTGTTGCAGCCTTCACCACCTTCTGTACCTTCTCCTTGTTTGTAAATACAAATTCTGGCTCTGAAAAGAGAGAGATACATTAGTTTGGCCTCTTGAAAGAAGAGCAGGTTTTGGGGAAGGAGTCAGAAAAATGAATCAGTTCTCCCAGTCTGATGCCCCAAGAGAATGATGTGGAGAGAAGTTGTGCAATTTATGGATGCCCCATCCCTGAAAACATTCAAGTCTAGGCTGGATGGGTGTTAGAGCAACCTAGTCTCAAAGAATGTGTTCCTTTCCAGGACAGAGATTGGAACTGGATGATCCTCCAGGTCCCTTCCAACAAAAGGCATTCTGTGATGCTTCTTGTATGACTCTCATGACTCTTTCGTCCCCTAGCTGCCATTTACTTATGTCTTCAAAACATCAACTTATACAAAACATTCCTGTAGTATTCTCTCCCACGCTAAATGAGCCCTTCCAAGACAAAAACATGTTACATAGAGCACACCCCCTAGTGCTTAACACAAAGCCCCTGTTCTGAAGCTTCCTGAGACGCAGCTGCATTGCAGAGTTGTTCTAGTGGTACAGGCACGTGGGAATGGAGAAGTGCAATCAGAACTTTCTTGTCTATGGCCTCATTCCCACAGCAAAAGGAAATTCCTGAAGATTTTAAAAGATGGAGCTGCCTCACAACTGTATTTAGAATAATTTGTTCAATTTCCTCATCAGAAATTAACCACCCCAAAGTTCAGCTCCAAAAATTTTAAGCATAGCAGGGAAAACTTACAAACTAATGACCGTTTTCTAAAACATTCTAGAATGAAAGGCCAAAATGTGTTCTCTCTCACCTGTGACATGAATCTTGAAGGTGAGTTTCTGGCCAGCAGCCTCGCAGCTGTACTCCCCTGCATCTTTCTTCTCTACCTGGATCACCACCAGCCGACACTGTTTGCCCTCTGACTCCACCTTGAACTTCTTGCTCGAGGTGATCAGTTTCCCCTCCTTGTACCACTTCACCTCCATCTTCTCCTGGGCCACCTCGCAGCTCAGCGTGGCATTTTGAGTCAGTGCAGCCTTCACCTCCTTTTGTACCTTGTCCTTGTTTGTAAACACGTCTTCTTTCTCTGCAGGGACATCACAACAGTCACACCATTTTGCTGTAGTCTGCTGCAGAGCTTACTCCAGTTCCCCATTTTCATTATACTTGCCCTTCACAGGGACCATCATGATGCCTCATTAAGACAGGAAAATACTTTCCCCTCTATTTTGCCTTGGGAAATGAATAGGCATATCATTTCATATCATATCATAAATCTAAACATTTCGCAGTCTGATAGCAGATTTGGACATGAGATTTAGAACACCTGCATGCACTGCTGAACCTCCTCCCTTCTCTTTGTTTCTTCTGATGTCTCTCTACATTTCCAGTAAATCAGAAGGGAATGGCCCTCTAGAACAGGTTGCCCAAGGAGACTGTGGATGCTCCATCCCTGCAGGCATTCAAGGCCAGGCTGGATGTGGTTCTGGGCAGCCTGGGCTGCTGGTTGGCAACCCTGCACATAGGAAGAAGGGGGTTGGAACTGGATGAGCACTGTGGGCCTTTGCAACCCAGGCCATTTATGAGTCTGATTAGTGGCATTTTCCACCTCATTGTGTCATTCAAATTTTGTAACCAGATCTCATCAAACACCTCCCCTTTTCTCACTCCTTGCATGCCTGGTGTGCTCTTGCACTGTAACCCTGCAGACACCAGCTGACTACAAGAGCTGCACAAGTTACCCTCCTTGCCTATTGTTTGTTGCAGTAATTCATTCCTGGATGGAAAAGCACATGTAGAAAAGTGTTGCTATGACACTAGATGACAAAGAAAGTCCTATAGCCAAAATGTTTTGCACCAGAGAGGCTGTAAGTTGATCCTCCAAATGCAAGACACACAAAATGAAGTGTTCCTTTATCTCTGGGATTCCAAGCATTTTCTCACCTCTGACTTTCACTTGGAATGTTGCTTTGTCATCTTTTGTTTCACAGCTGTAGCTCCCTTGGTCTTTCAGGGTCACATTTTTGACCATGAGCTTGCGGTGCGTCCCCTGGGAGATGATGGTTGTCCTCTGGTCCTGCTTCACCTCTATTTGATCTTTCTTCTATACGACAGCTCCGCTTGCAGCTGACACCTCACACACCAGCTCCAGGTCTTCAGAAGGACTGACTGATATTTCTGGAGTCGTTTTGGACTTGCTGACAAAATTAATGGCTTCATCTGAAGAAAAAAAGAGAAAGTGGTTTACATCCTGACTCAGGCTTATTCAGCACAGCATTAAGATACAGTTAGAACTGATTGTAATGTCTCTGCTCATTACATCTGGGGGATCAAGTTTCACCTCTGGAGGTACTCACATACAAACGTGTGCTTGATTCTCCTGTGTAAGGAAAGAGTAAGTTCTATGCAGACAGTTCTTATTTCTTCTAATCAATTCTGTATTCTGCACATGTTCTTCTGAAGCTAAAATGAAGGCAGCTAAGTAACCTGTTTGCAATACATGAACAAACCAATTCAACACCTTGTCTCTAAGCTAACAAGCAGCGTTTGATGAGCACATCAGTATTTCATGCCCTTCATTCCATCCAGACTGTATTGGCAATAACTATGCTGGTATTAACAAGGATAGCAATTACAAGCAAAATGGTAGAAATACAGAAGATATAAGGAAAAGGGAACTCACCAGAGCTGAGGCGATCCTCCCTGGTGAGCGATCTCCAAGAGATGCTGCCTCAGTGAGGGTCAGCCCTTAAATGAGGTCTCAGAGGAGGTGGAGTCGAACTCCACCCCTCCAGGGAGCACAGCTACATAACTTTCACCTGTGCTCCCACAGCTGACCCCACACTTGCCTCAGCTGATCAATCAGTGGTTCACATTGTGATCTCCCATACACTCCACCCCTTCACAACGTGAACCAATGATTAGGTGAGTTCCCCTTATTACAGAGACCCAATCACGACGCTGATACAATCTCCCGTCACATTAGATGTTGATATTATTCAAATGATGATGATTGGATGGGTGTTTATGATCTTCCATGGGCCAGTGCTTGATAGATGTTACCGGAGACAAATCATCTTGAAGTGCAGGTCCGTCTGCGTTTCATCAGTCCAGAGTAATGGTCCTAGAGGCTTAGAATCAATCTTAAGGGGAGTAATATAGATGTTTCAAGGGTACTAGGAGGGGAAGATCCGCCCTCCAGGGCAAGATACAGGCCGTATTCTTATCTTGGGTCAATACTTCTGCTTGTACTGGATTATGTCCCGGCCTCCGATACCATACCCTCTGGCCAGATATCTGTGGCTGTATAACTATATCTGGCACCAGAGGAGGAGTCTTGATCTGCCATAGGGACATAATAGGTGTTCCTTTAGCAATAAAGGCCGGAGTATTGACCACGATGTCAGTAGGCCATGTACCTATCACCGAGGGGGTGACTGAACCTCCCACCTCCAATAATCTCCCCCAAGGTGCAAGTAGGCCACACCATTTGGGTCCTACCTGCACCTTCCAAGGCCAATTTATCTTATGGATTCCCGGTTCTAAATTCTCAGGGGCAGGGAGCAGAAGATTATTTTCAGTACCAACCTGCGGTTTTACCTTATTATCGGTGCCTGTAATTTGGATCCTAAGAGGGGAGGCCCATATAGTTTGTAACATTTTCAGGGCACTGGGTCTGCCATCCCGAGGTCTTCCATTCAGGTCCCGCATGGTTTCATATAATCTTTTTGTCCACCCCTGCAGGGACTGAGAGTCTGTTTTCAGGGCAGCCTTAAGGATACCATTATAACGTTCAATAAGGCCTGCCCCTGTTGGGTTATATGGCAGGTGGAATCGCCATTCAATGTTGTTTTCTTCTGCCCAGCGCTGTATCATCGCTCCAGTGAAGTGAGTCCCTTGGTCACTCTCGATAACTTGAGGTGTCCCGTATGCAGACATCAGTTTAGTAAGTGCCTTAATTGTGTATGCTTGATTTGCCTTTGGTACAGGATAGGCTTGCAGCAGTCCACTTACAGTGTCAACGCAGGTCAGGGCATATCTCACCCCCTCAGACCGAGGGAGGGGCCCAATGTAGTCGACCTGCCATCTCTGAAGAGGACTATATCCTCTAGCAATGTGGGATGTTGTTTCAGGCAACGGTCTCGGTCTCATCTTTGAGCAAGCATCGCAATCCTGACATGCTTGAACGATATCAGATAGTTGTACAGGCAGCCCCCATGCTTTAGCAGCTGCCCACATTATCTTCTGTCCAGCATGCCGTAGCTTCTGATGTAACCAACGGGCAATATTTTCAGATTGTGAATTCTCAATCCATCGGATTCGGGCCAGTGTGTCAGCTTCATCATTTCCTGGTGACTGCAAGGGTTGATGACCAGAGACATGGTAGACACATACTGTCCTGTGTTTGACCGTATTCCAAATGTCTACCCACATGTCTTTACCCCAAATCGGTCGGGCGTGGATAGTCCATTCCTGGGTAGCCCATTGCGTAATCCACAGAGTGAGCCCCCGGTACACAGCCCAACTATCTGTACAGATGTTCAGGACGCCATCACCAGGTTCTTTAGTTATAACCATCCACACGGCTCGCAATTCTGCCCATTGGCTGCTTTGACCATCCCCCTCATCAAACCAGATGGTCTCAGTAGAGGGATGGTATGCTATTGCTCGCCACTTGCTCGGGTTGCCTCTGCTGGACCCATCCGTATACCAGGCATCTTCAGGAATAGGATATCTTCCTTCCTGAACGGGACTCTTCTCTGGTGGAGCAACCATCGGTTCTTTTGATGTATCACTGTGATACGTCACTGGGCCTAGGATCTTCTGTAGTTCTTCTTTAAGTGGAGATGAAGACAGACTGCTTCTCTGGCTTAGATAGGCGACCCATCGTGCCACCGTTTGTGCTTGGGCCACCCCCGTCTTAGGAAGGTGAGTCAAATCTCTCACCCACCCCTGGATTGGTAATGAAGTCTTAACTATGACCTCTGCTGTTTGCGTTATCGGCTCTACTGCTTGTAATGCCGAATAGGCAGCCAATAACTGTTTCTCAATCATGCTATATCGTTCTTCTGCTCCGTGCCAAACCTGAGACCAGAATCCAATGGGGGTTCGAACAGAACTCTGGCGTTGCCACAGGCCCCAGCCAAAACCATCTTGAGTAACATGAACATCTAGTTCAGCTGGGAGGGTCGGATCAAATATACCCAACGCCTGAGCTTGTTTAACTGCCAGTTTTGCCTGTTGGAAAGCATCCTGTTCTATCTTTCCCCAATTCCATGATTGACCCTTCTTTGTAAGCTTGTATAATGGCCTTAATAGCTGAGCTAAATGAGGTATAAAGGAGCGCCAATACCCCAATATACCCAAACATTCTTGCAATTGTTTTGATGTTGTAGGGACTGGAAACGCTTGGACTTTATCTACTACCGCACTGGGTAGTACTTTGGTTTTCCCGGACCAAATTACTCCCAGGAATTTTACAGATAGCCCCGGACCTTGCACCTTCTGTGGGTTTATAGCCCACCCTCTTTTCTGCAGGTAAGCTATCAACAAATCTGCTGCTTGTCTCACCGCCTCTAACGAATCGGATGTTAACAGGAGGTCATCAATATAATGATATAAATTGACATTATTTGGCTTTTCCCACTTAGCCAGATCACGTGCCACTAAATTATGACAAAAAGTGGGCGAATGTACGTACCCTTGGGGTAGGACCTGGAAAGTCCATTGCCTCCCTTCCCATGTAAATGCAAACTGATCTTGCGATTCTTCACTGATTGGAATACTGAAGAATGCATTCGCCAAATCCAAGACACAGTGATATGTTTTGATTTCCCTGCTTAGTGTGTCCATTAGGGAGGCAATATTGGGTACAGCCGCATGAACAGGTGGCGTGACCTTATTTAATTCCCTATAGTCTACTGTCATCCTCCATGTTCCATCCGGTTTTCGCACTGGCCATATTGGGGAGTTATATGGGCTATGTGCAGGCCTTATAATACCCACTCCTTCTAATTCCTGCACCGTCTTTGTTATTTCATCCTGCCCACCCGGGAGTCTGTACTGTTTCACATTAGTAATCCGGCGTGGCTTCGGCAAACAAATAGGCTCATGTTTTGCATGGCCTCTCAATATTGTCTGGATTGTCCGGATACTAATGCATCTCTGCCGCAATCGGAACTCTCCCACTGTTGTATGGAGAGCCAGACCCCACAGGATATCAATTCCTAATATATACTCTGGAATTGGGGCAATGGATACCTTGTACTCCCGTGGTGGAAGACGCCCGACCCCCAGTTTTACCCAGGTTTGGGTGACCGGAATGGTTTGTCCCCCAAAACCTCCAATCATCACTCTATTACCTTTAAATTTAGTTGGGTCTCCATATATTATAGATGTCTCTGCCCCGGTATCAACTAGGGCCATAACCTTCTGTATATTCTTTCGGGACCAGTATATCGTCAGTTCCACATAGGGCCTCCGGTCCCGTCTAGAGGCCCTAGGAGGACTGACATCCCTCGTCAAGCCATGAACTGAGCCAGATTCAAGTCTTTTACCTCCGATACCTCCGGTGTCATAACCCGAGGCACCTGAGGTGGCTTCTTTTTCCTATTTGGAACTATAAAATCTTCTAAATTCCATGTTGTTGTTGGTCGCCGCTCTATAAATCTTATCCCTGGCCTTTTGGGTTTATTCTGAAACTTTTGTTCATCCTTCAGTTGCTTCCACAACTGAAGGAGAACCTGATTGGGCTGCCCATCAATTTTTGAAAACTGAACGCCTGCCCGGAGCAGATCATTAAACATTTGTTTCCGGGATACCCTAACAGGTCCTGCCCGAGAAGTTCGCGGGGCCGATCTTCTGGCTCGCACTATTGGAAAAGCCTCGGCATCCTCAATCACCCTGATATTGCGCTTAGCTCGTAAACGCTCAGTTTCTCCGAGGTCTGCTACCAATTGGGTGGCTTGTTGGACTACTGCCTCTGCAGATACTACTGGATTAAGTATGGAAACCAAGGTTCCATACATATGAGAGGGTGCTTACTGTAAAATTAGGTCCCTCATTCCCGCAGAAAATTTAACCATATCAGGGCTATCGAATGTGTCTTCGTAGATAGCCTCTCTCATACCTAATTCGCGTATATAATTTTGAAGGTCTTCCATAGAAGACCACATCCCTGTGTTTACTGGCATGTCAGTTTTATTTGTCCACACCATGCGGCAAGCAGCCATTATCCATTCTACAATTGAATGGTTTTCTTCAGGGAACTGAGTCCCAGCATACAGTCTCTGCCGAAGGGCAGGATGTACTGTTATTGTGGCCAACTTAGATACTTCGGGGCCACTAACCAGTACACTATCTGCCCCTGAATCCCATAACCGTAATAACCAAGCCGGAACACTTTCCCTTGGCCTTTGCCTAAATCGTTGCACTAGGTCCATGAGTTCAGTAGGCGTATATGGACGGGCTGTTACATGTAAAACAGATTCGGCAGGGGGCCATTGATCAGGAGGCACTCCTGCTGGTCGATCTTGAATTTTCTTTGTTTTTTGAGTTATTACTGGACGGACTTCTAGTGAGTCCGTCTCAGATGGTTTTTCTAGATCAGATTTAGTGATCTTATTTTGATTCATTTCTTCAGGATCTTGATCGTCATTAAATGAAATGTATCTAATTTGAGGGTTGGAGGAAGAAAATGACGGTTTTTTTCCTGTCAATAGATTGATCTCACCCTCCAATTTTTCAATACGGGCCTTTAACAATTCATTTTCATGTGCAATGTTGTTTGATTTTATCTCTGCCCGATTTAAAGCATTTAATAATGGCCAGGCTGCCATAGATGCAGCCATTCGCTTTTCTTTTGTAATTAAGATATCTTTTTGTAGTCCTAGAAAGTAATCAGTTAGACAATAGGCGTCCATGTTATTTGGTACTCTTAAAGGGCCCCATTGTTCAATAATTGTTGCTAATTGGTAATATGGGGACGCCTCAAAACCTGGAATTTGTCCAGGAAGGCATGTCCCTAAGGGGGTGGTCTTCTCCCCATTGTACCAATTAAAGATTTTCCACACAAAGGACATTTTTTTTTTTCCTTATATTTCTAGATGCCAAGTCAGTGGCTCCTGCCTGGCTTGCCAAATGTATTGGCAATAACTATGCTGGTATTAACAAGGATAGCAATTACAAGTAAAATGGTAGAAATACAGAAGATATAAGGAAAAGGGAACTCACCAGAGCTGAGGTGATCCTCCCTGGTGAGCAATCTCCAAGAGATGCTGCCTCAGTGAGGGTCAGCCCTTAAATGAGGTCTCAGAGGAGGTGGAGTCGAACTCCACCCCTCCAGGGAGCACAGCTCCATAACTTTCACCTGTGCTCCCACAGCTGACCCCACACTTGCCTCAGCTGATCAATCAGTGGTTCACATTGTGATCTCCCATACACAGACAGAACCTGCCTGAGGAGCAAGCTGATGGCTGTCAGCTACAGGCAGACCTAGCTTTGTACTGCATTTCTTAGAGCAACAACTGTTGCTTTCAGTCACTGAATATACCAAGGCCAATTACTATGCCAGGAACATTTATGGCATCAGTGAACAAAAAATGCGTTAAAAATTGTAATAGACAGGAGCCATTTATTCTTTTATAACTAGGTGACCAAAGAAAAACAGTCCTTCTAGAGTCAAGCTGTTAAGAACTAATAGCATCAATCAATATCACATAGATAGATTACTTCCCTGCCCTAAGACCATCTTGCGACCATTTGGTGCTCCTAATTAAGCCCTCTTGATGGCATTTTGTCTGAGCCATGCGACATTTTGTGATAGGAGTTACTGCTAGTGTTCCCTTAACCCTACACCAAAGTAGGAGGCATCCATTCTCAGGGAATCATGCAGGCTTCCTCTGTATTTGATGCTCAGAGACAGCCCCAGAACTTTTTAAATCTTAGCTTAGCTCTCATCCAATAATGTTCATCAAACAGTGCAACTTGTCCTTTGGGGATGCCTTTGTTCTGCATCAACCAGTTCCAACGGAGTCTTCTTGGCTTGTTTTAGATCAGTTTTTCAACAGATAAAGCCAGGGTCTTTGAATTACAAAGTGAAATTGCAGAATGCATGATTCTCAACCAAACAGAACAGCAGGTGGGATGCAGGGTGAATACCTGAACCAACACCACCTGCAAGCAATCCTTCAATATCTTAGGAATCTCTAGCCACCCCAAATCCAGTGTTGTGCTTGATCTATCATCTCTGCTGAGTTTTTAGCTAAGCTGATGTTGAGCATCACGGTGGTGATGGGTGAGCAGTCAGACTAGAGGGTCTTAATCAACCGTAAGGATCCTGTGATCAGAGGAACGTGAATGTGCTGTTAAAGGTCACAAGCGCTGCACTGCAGCATGAGCATACACAGCGAAAGGCTTTCAGTAGAGCTTCAGTTCATAAATGAGGACTGGGTTATGGAAAATAGGCTCAAGATATAAAACAGAAAACAGATCTTAACGCCAGGTTCTGTGAATGCAACCAGCTGAATTTCACAGATATTGAATTTCAGTGACAATTTCTTGTGTTATTTTACCCTCCAGCTCCACCCTGAACAGGAACATGTCAGTGACAAGCATTACTCCTCCAGGCTTGACCTAACAGCGCTTTACTTGCACTATGAGCTAATGGCTGTGCTTACAGCACCTCAGGGAGACACCTCAGAGATCACAATGTCCTTCGGGTACAGCAGGAGACACTCAACTCTCCAAATGTGGAGTTTAATTTGTCCAAAGAGGAGACAGGATTCCCATGCTAATAACTTAGGACCATTTCAGTCATAGGTTTAAAGATGATGTAAGTGCTGAGGCAATACATGAACTAGATGAATGAAGCCCAGATGTCAGGGCTCAAGTCGTGACTCCAGCCCCAGCTGGAGCTAAGGCTGTCTTGAATTCATCACAACACAGTTACATTATTTGCTCATACTGTGGATTTGCATAGGGACAACAGGAAGGTCAGAATTGCTTCAATAGAGCTATGCAATCTTTGTCCTAAATACTGGAAACCCACAGCGTTGGACAAATAAAATGAATTAAGTCTGAAGTGCTTTACATGGATTGTGATCCTATGTTTGCCTCACAAACTTACCTGAGACTTTCCAATCAAAAATCAGAGTGTCATCTCCAATTGTGTAGATGTATGTTCCCTCGTCTTCTTTCGTTACAGCTGAAGCCACAAGCTTATGCAGTTTCCCTTTATCTTCCATTGTGAATTTCTTACTGGTCTTGATTTCTTTGCCATTTTTGTACCACTTCACCATGACATTGGCTTCAGAGGTCTCAGAAACAAATTCAGCTTGTTTTCCAGCAACGGCCCTGATTACTCCTCCACTTGTCTCTTTGATTACGAAGTTTGCCAGTGCTGAAACAAAATATGAAGACACAAAATACATATGATGGTAAAGAACTGCAGGGACATTGGTGACCATGAGGCATTCATTTATCATAAGATCAAACGTGCACGTTTAATCCTAGTTCTAATTGCTAGATTCTAATTCAGAAGCTGGCAAATTGGCAGCTTTTATAAACCACGTACCAGATTACCTTATCTCCACAAGTTGAAGGATGTACACTGTACAGGGGACAGAGCCAAAGGAAGAAGCCCAAGGCTTCAAGAAAATGTCTAAAATAGGAAAACTGAGGAAAGAATTGGAACAAGCAAACTAGAAGGAAATCAATGGAGGGGGTATCTATTACTGCACTGTAACCCCCTGGCAAACAAATCAAGCCTAAAAGATAGAGATATCACTTAGGACTGAAAAGAAAAAAGAAAAAAAAGAATTCCTTTATGGAAATTAATTGGAGTGCAAAAGTTAGATGATAAAACTGGCCCTTATTAACACACAGTGGAATAATTGACTTCAAAGATTCAAAATCTCACCACTGTCTTAGCCAAAAGTTCAAGCCTAAGTCCACGGTCCTATTTTACTGAGGGTAATTGAGCTTGTTTTCCAACTTCTTGTTAACATATCATTTCAAAACAGCGCACACAACTGAGTTGGGTCTGTTGAGACAGCGCAGTCAGAGCTGCTAAAATCAAAGTCTGGATTATGCATGCATTTGTTCTGCAGTTCCAAGAACACGCATGTATAATACAAATTCAACAACGTTCTACAGAATGCCTGTATTTAGGAGCTCGAGAGCCAGCTGATGGACACTGGGATGACTGAGATCCTGTCAATACATTTAACTCCATCCTATCATACAGTCAAATTTCATTCATTTTTTCAGGAACTGTCTCTTATCATTGTAGTCCCGTCACCACTGCTGGATGTGAGCCCAACCACACAAAAGCAGCTGCTGGTTTTCACTGCAGATACTGCAGTAAGGAGAAACAGCCTCCAGACTGGACCAGCTGAGCATGGCCCTACCAGGATTTGCTCCAAAGGTCTTATTACCAGTAGTGCTTCCCGATGAAATACATGGGGGTCCTCCTTTGATTCCAACCCCAACCCACCCCACCATGCCCCCTGATAACATCCATCAGGGCCACATCTCGACAGCTCCTGAACACCTCCAGGGATCCCACCACCTACCTGGGCAGCCTGTGCCAGTTAATTCTATGGGCAGACTTGCCAGTATGAAATATTATGCTAACATGACAAAGAGAGAGAAGAAAAGCAAAATTAAGACTAGCTGACAAGCCTTGGCAGGAAGTTCTGCTCTCCATCAATTTAGTCCCTGTGACTCTTCACAGGTGTTTTCTACATTTGGGATCACTGCTACAAAAAGAGATGTTGACATCATCTCTTGTGGCCACCCTGACAGAAGAGCAGGAAGGCTGGGATGCGCTTTTTCCTGTCTTTCCCTTGATTTCCTCTATATCTTAGGGACGAATCACAGGACAGAACACAGAAATCAAATGGCTCTACAAAGCAGATTGGCCAGTTCAAGTCAAAACAGCCACTGAAAACACCCCAGATGCTGTCTGACAACAGCTGGACTGTCGGGGAGTCAGGTGAATGCAGTCTGCTGGCCCTGGGCAGGAAGAGGACAGCCCAGACTGTCACATACCTTTCACTGAAAGCTGATAGAGCATTTTATCCCCCTCACAGATGCACTGATAACTTGCAGCATCATCCATTGAGTCGTTGTGAATTTTCAGGGTGTGTTTCTTCCCCACAATTTGCAGTTCATAATTTTCACTGGCCTTGAGCTCCTTCCCATCCTTCATCCACTCCACAGTAGCGCCTGTGTCTGAAAGCTCAGCCTGCAGTTTGGCTTCCTCACGCAGCCAAGCGCAGATCTTTTCTACATCTTTGCTCTTCTTGGTAAATCTCACTGCAGCACCTGTCAGGAGCAAAGGCCTCGTTATTTCAATTTATATCAGGCTAACGTGGTCAATGTTTGCTGCAACATCTCTGAAAAAGTATCACCTTCTGTTCCTGCACTCATCATTGTGTCAGTGCTGAGCAATTCACGATATTTCATTTGGTCTTCTTGCTGGATTTACTAAGTAAAAATCAACCAAACATCTCCTTCTACTGATTAATAATGCTCTAAACATGCTTCTGCAGAGGTTTCCACCCAATGACAAACAGGTCCTCCCATCATGAATGTTTATTTGTTCTACTTTGTCATGCAAAGCTGATTGATAGAGGTATTATTGGAATGATTGCTCCCCTACTTCTAAACTATTCCAGTGCAATCAGAAAGGCTGTCTGAACCTGCAGCTGAAAGTACTGCTCTATGGTCATGCAGGGGTAAACCTGGTGACTGAATGCACTGGCCAATAGCTGTGAACTGCAGACATTCATCAGCTGGCATGCTTGCACGTTGTTGTAAGGTCAATAGTAAACATGGCATCCCCTCCAGGTACAGCTTCACCAGTTGTTAGGGGGGATTTCACAGCCAGGACTGGGTCTGAGGAAGAACATGTATGTCTTAATGCTCTTTAGATGCAAGTCTGGTATCTCATTTAGAGATGGAAGATTAAATCATAGGTACATTTCTACTTCTCCCTTTGCATGAGTGCTAGAAGAAGCACTTCTGTGCTTAAGATCTGTTACAGAAAGTTCTGCCTCTTGCACATGTGAGATATCAAAAGATAAGGAAATTCATGTCTCTGTCACAGAAACAACTCGTATCACTTTAGTGGTAGCTGGAGGTTGATAGGAGATAGGAGAACTAGGAATAAAGGAAAGCCTTTGGTGTGTTAATGCACTGCTAACCTTAAAGTCAAAGGAAGCATCTTTAGGGAACCAACACAGCTGCTCAGCACACACTGACCCATTTCCATTGGGGTTTTTGTGCTTACCAAGGTGCACGCTCCCTGGGAATTCCAGAGACGGGCTCTGTCCATGCGCATTGACTGCAGACACTCGGAACTGATCATCAGCCTCTTCAGACAGATTGCTCACCGTGAACTCTGGGACGGGGACATGAGACTCGTGGCACCTCACCCAGGTGAAGCCAGTTAGTTTCTTGCATTCCACAATGTAGCCATCGACTGGAATGGGGTGGTGCATCTTCGGAGGGGACCATGCCAGCGTCACTGAGGTTTCTGTTTTATTTTTCACCACGGGGTCAGTTGGGGGCTGGGTGGGAGGTTTTCTGGGAGCTGAACAGAAATAAATTTCAGAAATATTAGCATAAGGTCATGTAGGCTGGAAAAGACCTTCAAAAGACCTTCAAAATCAGCAGACTCAACTTTCAGCATGACCTACTGAGTCCCACCATTAACTACTGTGGTACCTGAGGACATACATGACAAGCTTATTCCTGCAGGTATTTACATAGTGAATATATTCACCCTCTGGTTGCTTTGGAACATTTTAGAGGTTAAAATCCCATCAGACTTTTTCACTGTGTGCAGCCACTGATACAGGCAGGAGGCTGGGAATTACCTGATGGGCTCTAGTTACAGACTACTGACACAGTAAAGGATTGATTTCATTTAATTTTGGCCATCAGAAAGTTTGGTGTCTGGTTTCAGTCACCCATCTGGACTCCAATTATAATCATATGGAGAACAGCACATTCAGGAGAACTCATCTCAATAAACCTGAATGAAATCACAGAATCATAGGATCATGGGAGGGCTTGGGTTGGAAGAAACCTTCAAGATCATTAAGTGCTAGATGCCAAAGGTCCCACTAACACAGTATTAAGCCAAAAGCTAGATGCTGGAATCAGATCTCCTGACCTTACCATCAGAAACTGAGATGTCATATTTTGCTCAGAGGTGCCTGCTTGTAGGAGGGACAGCTTCCGAGCTTTTTCTGCTCCAGGAACCAGCTCGAGCTTCAGAATTTAAACAGCAGTCAGAAATTAAACTGAGCTTTGTCACCTCCATCAAATAGAAGGAGTGGTTGGGTGGTACAGCTTTCCAAATCGCTTAGAAACTGTCACAACAATCAGATGCCTACCTTTTCTTTTTGAACTTGTTAATACATAGAGCTTAATAGCATCAGAATGCCCCAAGCACTTCAGACAACAGGACAGCTGTAAACCCTTCTTTAAGGATTCCTTTGTTTAACCACTGAGTAACTGTAATTCAGTGGTGCTGGTAGGAGAAGGGAAGTCCTAATCTTCCCAGATGGTGAACAGAGTTGATGTTCACATGCAGACTGGTGCTGCAGCAGAGCCAGAAACCACTCATTTGGGAAACACAGCACCAAGAAAATAATGGGAATAGCTTCATAAAATCAGGAGCTTCACTCAAATTTCATGTCAGATCTATAATTCTTCCTATTTTCAGGAAGAAATGATTTCCCTTTTTCTTGTAGTTTTATTTTCTTTTCCTTTCCAGCAAGCAGCTTTGTAGCTTACAAATTGTTTTCTAATCACCTCCTGGTGTGGACAAATCACACAGGTCTGACTCCATGTTTTACATAGTTAGCATATTATATTTGTTCCACTATGGAACTGTACAGTCATAGAATGGCCTGGGTTGAAAAGGATCCCAAAAATCATCCAGTTCCAACCCCCTGCTATGTGCAGGGACGCCATCCACCAGACCAGGCTGCCCAGAGCCACATCCAGCCTGGCCTTGAATGCCTGCAGGGATGGGGCATCCACAGCCTCCTTGGGCAACCTGTTCCAGTGCGTCACCACCCTCTGAGTGAAAAACATCTTCCTAAGATCCAACCTGATCCACAACCCCTACACACCCTCAGAGCCCCCTAGAGCCCCTAGTCCTCCTATTGCCCACCACAGCCCCATATGCCCACTAGAGTCCCCCTCAACTCTCTTTACAGGCCCTGCACAGCTCTATATAACAGTCTTATAGAACTACCTCTAGTAGAAGCAATCTCCACACAGAGATCCTTTCCCAGCACACTGCGCCACGGGGGGAGCAAAACGGGGGGGGGGCACATACACACACAGCGCCGGGGGGGCCCGTAACCGACCCCCACCCATCCTTTAAAGGGGTGGGGGGTCCGTTTTAATGGGGGGGGGGGCGAGATCACCTTCACCCCCCACCCCCCCATCCCCACCCCATCCTTTAAAAGGGGGGTGTCCATTTTGGTGTTGGGGGGCAGTGACAATCCGCCCCCCCACCCCATCGTTTAAAGGAGGGGGGGTCCGAGACCACCCCCCCCACCCCATCTTTTAAGGGGGGGGGTCAGGGGCTCATGGGGGGCAGCACATCGTGCACAACATTGTGGGGGGGGGGGGGCTTTAAAAGGGGGGGGTTACAAAAAGCATAGCTCTCAACTATAGATGGGATTGGGGGGGGCTCAATCGATGGGGGGGGGCCCTTCATGCAGGGGGGGCACAGCGTAAGTCAGCGGCTTTGAGGGGGGGTGTTGGGGCTGTTTGGCCTTTGGGGGGGTTATTGTGTGCCCCACCCCCACCACCCCCCCACACAATGGGGTGTTAATGTGGGGGGGGGGGCTTAGATTAGTTGCGTTCCCTATAGCACTGCCCCCCCCGTCACTAACCCCCCCGCTTTATCCTTACGGCTGAGCCCCCCCCCGACAGCGCCCCATTAATCTTGATGGGGGGGGGGGTTTGTCACACGACCCCGGCGCGGCTTACGGCACATCGTCGACCCCACCCCACCCCCCATAACCCCACCCGGGGGGGGAGGGGGCGATGTGGTGAGTGGGGGGGGGGTTCCGGAGGTGGGGGTGAGCAAAGCGCAATATGGGGGGGGGGGTCCTATAACTGGAGGGCAGCGGCTGCACAAAGAGCCCGCGGGGGTCGGAGAGCAGCACTTTGGCTGGGGGGGGTCCACGGGGTCCGGGGGTAATGCTGCCCCACCCCCTCCCCCACCCCCCACTGCCGACCCCCCCCCCCCGCGTTGCCCCCCCGCCCCAACGTCAGCTCCTGCGGCAGCTCCTCGTCGCTCTCCTCCTCCTCTTCCTCGTCTGGGGGGTCAATATGTGTGGGGGGGGGTCCCATCGGGCAGCGGCAGCTCCGCCGGCTCCGATTGGCTGAGCCGCAGTGCGCGGGAGCGGCTGTTGTGTGCCGGTCGGTGGAGGGGAGGCTCTTCATGGAGCTGCCCTGCAGCCAACAACAGCCTGAATGAGATCCTGGAGTCCCAGACGCTGGAGGATGAGCTGGGAAAGAGCAGAGGCTCCCCACAGAAGGGCAAATCACGTCTGATAACGTGAGTGTGGAGCACAGCCAGCCCCTTCCTCACATGTGTGGGGCTTCCATGTTCCTCTGTGCCCATTGCAATGTGCCACCCCAATCCTGCTGCCCAGCCAGGAGTGGATGGGATGAGCAGGTTGGGATGCACAGAGCAGTGCTCAGACATTGCTGGGACATTTGTGCACTGCTGTTGAGCTTCCCTTTGTGCAGCAGGGGAGAGGATGGAGGTTTACAGGTGGATGGTTGTTATTTCTATGGCATTGCACAGGTGGTAGAACCATGTCCATTCCCAAACTTATTCCAGGGCATGCGGGAATTTGTGCAGTTGTAGTTCCTGAATTGTGCTATTTAAAACCCTCCTGTAAATGGGGATGTTTTGTAATGCCTGCTGGGGCTGCAGGCAGCATTGCCTTCCTCCTTAGGGGGCAGGTTTAATCACAAGCCTCCCTATTTCCTATCACAAACGTCCTACAAACCATGTCTGGGCATTGCTGTCTCGGCCTGGATCTCAGCTCCTGAGACTGTCAGATGTGAAGCAGCAGCAGCTGGGACAGGGCTGGCTCTGTGTGCCCTCTCTGGGTCTGTGGGCACAGAGTGGGGCAGAGGGATGACTGTGAGAGGGAGGAATTGCCCAGCCACAAGAAAGAGGAAATCAGCTGAAAAGGGGAGATTTGAGAAGCACTGAGGCTGTGGCTGCTTTGACAGTAAGAAGAAACCAAGCTGTCACTGTGCAGATGGGAACTCCAGTAGGAGAGCTGTGGTGGCTTTACAGATGGCAGACAGCAGCTGGAGTGTAGAGCCAAGGGTAGGGGGGGGATCTTCCTCTTAGCAATGCCATGCAAAGAATGATGCAGACTCCTGCAGGGTCGGCTTTGCTGTGTGACCCTGGGTGGAAGCAGCTGGAAGGTCTCAGCCCTTCTGCATTATCCCAGGAGCTGGGGCAGTACTCGGTCTCATCCCACCTCTGCTAATAGCAAATGCAGAATCCCTTATCTGAGTGCCCTTTTCTCTCATGTAGAGTCACCAACCCTGGGAAGTTCACAAAAAGTTTGGGTGTTGTGTTGAGGGATGTGATTTAACTGGGAAGTATTGGTGATGGTTGGACTGGATGATCATAAGATCATCCAGATCATAAGATCTGAGATCATAAGATCATAAGATCATCCAGGTCTTTACCAACCTTGAAAATTCTATGGAGTTGTAGCAGATTGTGGGGGTGTAGGTGTGGTATATATATGTACACAGATGGGAATATCCGTATGGAAAAGATAGATCCATGTGTGTTCTGGGCTGCACTGAAAAAGGAGTGGCCAGCAGGAGAGGGAGGTGATTGTCCACTCCTGCTCAGCTCTTGTGAGGCCATATTTGCAGCACTGTGTCCAGGCCTGGGAAGGATGTGGAGCTGTTGGGGGGGGTCCAGAGGAGGGCCACTGTGATGATCAGAGGGCTGGAGCAGCTCTCCTATGAGGAAAGGTGGAGGGATCTGGGCTTGTTTAGCCTGGAGAATGGAAGGCTGTGGGGAGACCTCATTGTGGCCTTTGAGTACTTGAAGGGAGCGTATAAACAGGAGGGGGAATGGCTGTTTATGAGGGTGGATAATGATAGGACAAGGGGGAATGGTTTAAAACTGAGACTGGGGAGGTATAGGTTGGATCTTAGGTAGATGTTTTTTGCTCAGAGGGTGGTGACACACTGGAACAGGTTGCCCAAGGAGGCTGTGGATGCCCCATTCAAGGCCTGCAGGCATTCAAGGCCAGGTTGGATGGGCTCTGTCCATGAGCATTGACTGCAGACACTTGGAACTGATCATCACCCTCTGCAGACAGATTTACAGCCCCTGCACAGCTCTATATAACAGTCTTATAGAACTACCTCTAGTAGAAGCAATCTCCACACAGAGATCTTTTCCCAGTGCCCCTTTGTGACATCATAATGCCCCTTTGTGACATCATAACACCCTTTGTGACATCATAATGCACCTTTCTGATGCCATAATGCCCCTTTCTGACGTCATAATGACCCATTGTGATGTCTTAATGCCCCTTTGTGACGTCATAATGCCCTTTGTGATGTCATAATGCCATTTGAGACGTCATAAGGCTCCTTTGTTTTCATAATGCCTCTTTGTGACGTGATAATGCCTCTTTGTGACGCCATAATGCCCTTTGTGACGTCTTAATTCCCCTTTGTGATGTCTTAATGCTCTTTTGTGATGTCACAATACCCCTTTGTGATGTCATAACACCCCTTTGTGACATCACAATGCCCCTTTCAGACGTCATAATGACCCTTTTTGACGTCATAATTCCCCTTTGTGATGTCATAATGCTTCTTTGTGGTGTCATAATGCTTCTTTGTGATGTCATAATGCTACTTTGTGACGTCATAACGCCCTTTGTGACGTCATAATGCCCTTTGAGACGTCATAATGCTCCTTTGTGATGTCATAATGCTCCTTTGTGATGTCATAATGCCCTTTCTGACGTCATAATGCCCCTTTGTGGTGTCATAATGCTTCTTTGTGAGGTATCTGTGGTGCCATTGATAATGAAGTGTGATGAACTGGAAGGCTTTCAGTAGAATTGCAGCCCTAACATAAACAATGACTTGAACTCTGGAATTCTGTGTAAAATCATTAGCTAGCTTGTGGTCCGGGTCTTCAAACCAAAGGCTGTGAGGTGCTGCTCTTGTTGACGCAGGCTGTGAAAGATGACTTGAGCTCTAAGAGTAATTTCCCTTCTGCTCTTTATATGAACGTCAAATCCACAATTAGAATATTAAGAAGATAATATAAAATTTTGTGCTGCTGGACTGAGGACTTCCATTAGCTGTTAGCCATAGTTTGGAACTTGCAAAGCAATCATATTGGAGCCTTGCTGGGCAACCTGCTCCAGTGTCTCACCACACCCACAGTAAAGCATTTCTTCCTAATATCCAATCCTAATCTACCTTCTTCCCATGTAAAGCCATTTCCCCTCATTCTGTTGCTACCTGCCCTTATGAAAAGTCCCTCCCCAGCCTTCCCTGTAGGCCCTCTTCAGATACTGGAAGGCCACTCTAAGGTCTCCTTGGAGTCTTCTCCAGGCTGAAGAGCCCCATCTCTCTCAGCCTGTGCACATAGTAGAGGTGCTTTCAGCCCTCTCTGATCACCTTCATGGCCCTCCTCTGGACCTGCCTGAACATCTCCAAGTCCTTCTTGTGTTGAGGGCTCCAGAACTGCGTGCAGTGCTCCAGATGGGGTTTCAATGAGAGGAGTGTGGAGGGGCAGCACCACCTCCCTCGACCTGCTGGTCATGCTTCTGTGCTTTAAGCTTATGCTTTAAGGTCCTATATGCTTTAAGGTTTAGATAGTGCAGTCGCCTCACCTCTTCAGGTTTATCTGTGAAGGTCCCTTCCAAGTGAACCGTGCTGATCCAGACAGTTCGGATTGCTCATTAAAGTGTTTTAGTAAGTTGGGCTGGTCCTACGAAGCAGTATGACTGCAGTAAGCAGTGTACATGGTGCGCTGTGAGTACTGCACACATTCCTCTTGGCAGCTTGTGGAACAGAAACTGTGCATTGATTGGATTGTGTAAGTATTCCTGTTGGTCTCTTGTGATGCTTACCTTCTTAGAGCACCTTTCCTCGTTTGGCTCTACATATTTTGGTACCTTACTTGTTCTGTTTGGCTTAGCAGGGAAGGTCTTCTTCTGAAGCATCCTCAGTCTTGGTCTGGGCAGCATACTTAGAAATGACATGGACGTTACATGAGTGGGTGGTCAAAGGGGGGAAGAACTCACCTTTCTGATCTGTTTCCTTTTAGAACACAGTCCTGGAGAGGATTTGCTTTCCTTGTTTCCTGGAGACTTGGATTCTTAGATGGTTTTGACTGCAGCTATTTCTGATGTTAATTCCTTTTTCTGTACTTTAGTAGCCAAGTGCAAGTGGAGTGCTTTGGGAATTGTCTGAAGTTGCCAGGTTGCGTGTGATCACATATGTAACGTGGAGTTATGTGTGGTGCCAGTGATAATTAAGTGTGATGAACTTGAAGGCTTTCAGTACAATTTCAGCCCTAATGTAAACAGTGACTTGAACTCTGGAATTCTGTGTAAAATCATTAGCTAGCTTGTGGTTCACGTCTTGAAACCAAAGGCTATGAGGTGCTGCTCTTGTTGACGCAGGCTGTGAAAGATGACTTGAGCTCTAAGAGTAATTTCCCTTCTGCTCTTTATATGAACGTCATATCAACAATTAGAATATTAAGAACATAATATAAAAGTTGTTGCTGCTGGCCTGTGGACTTCCATTAGCTGTTAGCCATAGTTTGGAACTTGCAAACCAATCTTATTTAGACTTTAGTGGTGAAATCTTCTGATGAAATCTTCCTTCTAATTCTGCAAAAGAATCTCGGTGGAACATTTCTGTCTGAAAAGGCTCTGGCATATGAAGATGTGCCAGACTGCAGCCATGTGCCAGATGCGTTTGGATCCATGGAATTTTCTGATGTAGCTTCAGTGTTTGAAGAATCTCCACTCGATCTAAATACTCAGAAAACAAAGCAGGTGTGTGAAGATGTACAGCTAGTTTCTTACAGAAAAAATACAGCTCTTAATCTAGAAATCTGCTTCTCATTGTATCTAGTGCTTACTCCATATTTAAGTATCTAGTGGACCTTGACCAAAGGAAGATAAAGATAGAGCAAAGAAGTATGTTAAGCATAAATTTTGTTGCCTTCTACCTGTAGGCCATGGTTGGTTTGACGTGATCCCTAACTCCAGTGTTTGGTTTGCACAGAAACAGCAAGCAAGGGAACAAGTAAAGGAGTCAGTGAGGATTTTAAAACACAATGGGAAGCGATAAGGCACAGTTAATAAGATTCTGGAGTTAGGCTGGAGGTAGGCAGAGGTTGAAAGGTACCGAAAGAAATTCAATCTCACTGTGTTGGACAACAAAATCCACTGTGATATTATTCAAATTTTTAACTAAACCAAGTGATAATTCATATTTATGTTTAGATAAGCTGGTGAAGGTTAATCCTCAATGGAGAATTGAGATGAACAAATAAAAAAATGGTGTTTGACAGTCTATAAGAAACGAACTTATTCTAGGAGAGAATCAGAGTTTTCAACTGTTTTGTTCAATAGCCAAATAATGTATGATATTTTTATAAGCATTGTGTCTGACCTTCTCAGCTGTTAGAATTTCTTTGACAGTAACTTCTCCGGCTGTGATCAGAAAACCTTTTGTTCCGTCTCTGGCACCATTCGAGGCATGATACTCAACTGGGTGATATGGAATTCACACTGTCAACTCCAGTGACAAGAAAAGTGGCATCTAAGAAGCGTGCAAACACAGAGAATGTTGATGCAGAGTCAGTGTTAAGAAATGAGCTGCCCTTTGCATTTCCTGCTCCAAAGGCCTTCTTTTCGAAGAGCCAGACAGAGAAGCAAGTAGAAGGCATATCTTTTTAGGCGCCTACTTCCAAAGGTATGTTGTATCTAACAAATGGAAACCTAGAACATGTGTAGCTTAGGAATTTTTTACTTTTAATATGAATGCAGTACTTGTAGGTCCTAAAATTCTGAAAGGTTTCAGTGTGGGGTTTATTTGGTCACAGCACATACAGCTGCCATCCTGTACATCTGACAGTGCACTGCAAGCGGTTTAACCATATATCAGGGCATGGTACACGTCTGTTAATGATAGAAGTTCTCACAGTTTCACAAGGAGCATGCCTTGAGATGCATTCAGATAATGAGATAAGTGCTGTGTTCCTAAAACTAGCATGTGTCTCCACTCTCCATCGAGATTTAGTAGATAATTTCTTTAACAATTATGATGAGAGTTTTGTTTTGTTTTTATTTTTTTCTGGGCTATTATTTTGAGTGAAAGAAAAGGGTATGCTTTTATTTAAGCGAGCTTTTGATTGCATCATGCTTCTAAATTAAATGTAACCTACTGAATTCCTCATGATAGCATACGAGTACTTGCGTGTATCTGTTCTCCCTAATAGAGGGAGAAGAGACTCAGTGAACCTGGACAGTGTTACCCAGGGTTGTGAGAACAGCTAAATGATTGTTGAGAACTGGTCAACTCGTGAGCCTGAGACCTGGGATCCTCCATCCTAGGGTGGAACTTTACTGGAGCACGTGGGTGCCACAGCAACAAAAGGACTGTGTACAATAGACTGAGAGTTTGCTGAGTTTCTTGGTTTACAGAAAGCACAACTAACTCAGCAGCAAGTGACGTATTTGGGATAGGAGATGACAGCTGGACTTTGAACCTTAAGGACTGCCAAGAAAGAAGCCATCTGCTCAACCCCTGAGCTGCAAACTGCCAAGGAACTCCATACGTTGCCAGGAATGACAGGAGGGTGCCGACCATGGATACACAGCTACGGACTGATGGTAAACTTGAAACAGCTTGAAGTGAGTAAGGGATATCCAGGGTGCACTGGTGCTCAATATTCAAGAAGCCCATCAATCTACACTGGGCCAAAGGATACCAGTTTTAATATCTCATGCAGTGTTTACTGTATTGGAGGCAAAAGGGGGACATTGGCTTTCACCCCACAGAATCACAGAATCACAGAATTACCCGGGTTGGAAGGGACCTCAAGGATCATGTAGTTCCAACCCCCCTGCCTAGCAGGGCCACCAAACATACGCCTTTACTAGATCAGGTTGCCCAGGGCCCCGTCCAACCTGGTCTTGAACACCTCCAAGGACGGGGCATCCACAACCTCACTGGGCAGCCTGTTCCAGGACCTAACCACCCTTCTAGTAAAGAACTTTCCCCTAACATCCAACCTAAATCTTCCCTCCTTCAACTTAAAACCATTTCCCCTAGTCCTGCTATTATCAGCCCTTTCGAAGAGTTTACTCCCCTCCTGGGAGTAAGTTCCCTTCAGGTACTGAAAGGCTGCAATGAGGTCACCCCGCAACCTTCTCTTCTCCAGGCTGAACAAACCCAACTCCCTCAGCCTGTCCTCATAGGGGAGGTGCTCCAGCCCCCTGATCATCTTCCTGTCCCTCCTCTGGACCCTTTCCAAAATCTCCATATCTTTTTTGTACTGAGGGCTCCGCACCTGGACACAGTACTCCAGATGGGGCCTCACAAGAGCAGAGTAGAGAGGGACGATCACCTCCCTATCCCTGCTGACCACCCCTCTCCTGATGGAGCCCAGGATCCCATTTGCTTTCCGGGCTGCCAGAGCGCACTGCTGGCTCATGTTAAGTTTCTCATCTATCAGGACCCCTAGGTCTTTTTCAGCCGAGCTGCTCTCAAGGACAACTCCTCCCAGCCTGTACAGGTGCCTGGGGTTCTTCCGGCCCAAGTGCAAAACCTTGCACTTTGCTGTGTTGAACCTCATTAGGTTCACCCGAGCCCAGCTTTCCAGCCTGTCAAGGTCCCTCTGAATGGCATCTGTTCACCCCAAAGATTCCCGAAATACCAGGCCATCCTGGTAGAGCAGGGTGATATAGAAATAATTGTAACTACTATTGCCAACCCAGTATCTTTCCTTAGCGGAACTCCCATGGTGGAGAACCAGGATGACATCACTGCTTTGAAACAACTGATGCTGCACATTACATCCAGTCGGTCGGAGCTGAAGGATGAACCCTTAGAAGATGCAGAAGACGCCTGATTTACCAGCAGCTGCAGTTTTGTGAGACAAGGAGGCTTTAAGGCAGGACATGCAGTAACTGCTACTGAGCAGGGAATGGAAGCACAACCATCAGCCGTGGGGACTACCCCTCAGAAGGCTGAAATAACTGCCTTGACGAGAGCCTTAATGATATGGACAGATGCTAACTATGTGTTTGGGGTGTCACACGCTCATAGTACCATCTGAAAAGAGCAAGGATTGCTCACACACAAGGAAAAGAGCATGATGTAAATGTACCTATGTTGTAGGGCACAGTTCTCTATCCAGGCCCAAGTCTGTGTGGGTGTCTCCTCTATCCACAAAGCTGCTCACACTGCAGGAGGCACAGGCTGAGAGGAGAGGCCAGAGCAGCTCTCCCACTGTGACACGGAGCAGCAGGATACAAGTAAAGGAAGGCCCCGCAGCGGTACTGGGAAGGTTCCACACAGTCATCAATTTTTCATCTGAAAGGTAAAGAGGAATTCCCTTTTCTGCCCCTATCATCATTGGTCGGGTGAGTAGCAATGATGCCCGGTGTGCTTCCATCAATGGAGCAGAATAGGCGGAAGGCTGGGGTGCAGGCTTTCCTCTGCTGAGGTGAGTGGGGGCTCAGGGTGTTGCTCAGTGGTAGATTTGTTCACACTGAGTTCTAACAGGAAACTTGCTCAACATCGAAGGCCTTGCAAAAGTCTGGCTGAGTGATGTCAGTTGCTTTTCCTTTCCCTACTGATGCTGTCACTCCACTGTAGAAGGCCACCAAAGCGACCAGGCTGCATGTCTCCGTTTCCGCTGTTTCTCCATTTCCTTCTTGTTGCTCCCTGTAACCAGCAGGTTCAGCCATGCTGCTTTCCTGCCTCCTCTGCTGTGTTTCGTGTGGTCGGGATGGAGCTCAGAGCTCCAGCTCTGAGAAAGGTTTTCTGAGAAAGTTACCATCTCTTTTCCATTCCTTTACCCCTAAAAACAGTTTTCCAGTGTCTCTCATGCAAGAATTCTTTGAACAGCCTGCAGCTGACTCTCCTGAAGCTCAGGGTCCTGACTTTGCTTTTTGCCAGGCACACATTCCTTGAGATGAGGAACTCTAGGAGGGCATGGTCACTACAGCCCTGACCACCTCCAGTCTTAACCCCTGCTGTTCAGCATGTCCAGTAATGCTTCCCTTCTGCTTGGTGTGCTTAATGCTTGGCCCACAAAGTTATTGTCAGTGCACTCCAGCAGGCTCTCAGACAGTTTGCAGCAACTGGGATTGGTGCTGGGTGGTTGCTGGGAGGTGTCTCAGCAGAAAAGCTGGGCTGGGGTGGGCGTGCTGTGTCAGTCCTCATCGCAGCTGGCAGAGAGAGTTAGAGGAGGGTGATGGGTGCTGCCTGCTCTCAATGCTGCTGCACTGAATTTGGGGCACAGCAGCACACTGGTGAGTGAGCTGGGAGGGAGACGGACTGCTGCTGTGCATGGCTAGGCCAGAGCTGGAGGATTGTCAAACACGTGAGTCATGCTGGTGCAGCCATTGCAGCTGCAGCAGGAGTAGAAGACAAAGAGGTTTTGTAGAGGACAGAGGGTGGTGACTCATGGTTTGATGTCCAGGTGGAGGCCGATAACAAGTGGTGTCATCCAGGAGTCTGTCTTGGGACCAGTGCTTTTTTACATGGTTATCAGAGACACCAATGATGCAATGGAGTGCACCCTCTGCTGTTTGCTGAGTGGTGCGGCTGAGGCAGTGGAAGGAAGGGATGCCATTCAGAGGGAGCTCAACCGAGAGGTTGGCCTAGGTGAATTTAATGAGGTTCAACACAGCAAAGTGCAAGGTTTTGCACTTGGGCTGGAGGAATCCCAGGCATTTCTACAGACTGGGAGGAGCAGTCCTTAAGAGAAGCCCCGCAGAGAAGGACCTGGGGGTCCTGGTGGATGAAAAACAGAACGTGAGCCATCAGCGTGCTCTTGCAGCTCAGAGAGCAAATGGTCCCCTGGGCTCCATCAGAAGAGGGGATGGCCAGCAGGGACAGGGAGGTGATTGATCTTCATGATCCTTGAGGTCCCTTCCAACCCGGGCCATTCTATGATTCTGTGATTACACTCGCTGTCAGAAATAACGGCAGCTGTACAGATGTTGGATATATTTTGGGACAGTTCTTGTAACCAGCTGATTTTAAGACCTTGCCCGAGTCAAGAGTCTAAATTGAGTGTCAGAAGAAAGCTGGTAAAGTGGCTATTGCTCATTCTTTTTCATTTGCTGATTCTTTCATTTGGGTTCCTTTTCCAAAGGAGATTCTGGTGATGGAAGCAATTGAAGAAAGAACCAAAGCAGCTCTTGCCAAGAGTGCTTGAAGTCCCTGTGGAGAGAAGCAAAGAACTTGGGCTTCCTCTGGGATGCGCCCCACCATGTCTCAGGAAGGAGACAACTGCTGTTCCACTTTCTGCTTTGTGTGTGGAAAGGTACGTCTGGGTTTTCTTCTACTTGTTTTTCTTTCTTTTTCTGGCTTTGAAGGAGAAGGGGTGGAGCAAGGGGAGACCCACTGGTCATTTGTTAACTCAAGAGCAGGATGGATTCTGCATTGACTGTGAAAAACCTGGGCTAGTAGCATGGGCATATTTCAGGCTGGACTCTTCTTTTGCTGCTTGGTTTCCTTTTGGCTACAGGGAGACAGCTGTCTAAAGGTGTGTTTTCAAACCCACTCTCCAAAACCATGTTTCATTGTTGCAGGTGGTTCAGTGTGCTCTTGCAGGGTAGATGTGTTTGCTGTAGAATCTGAATGGTTTCTGTTCCTAGGGGAGGACTGGGAGGAGGTAGTGAGAAGAGAATTCAATGCCTGAGGTGTATCTTAGTGAGAAATGTTGGCATGAGGTGCTGAAAGTCTTGAGTTGTCAAAGGCCAGTGAGGCTCAGACTCCTTAACCTGCTGGAGCAGGGTGGAAGCAAGGAGTGGGCACTGCCGTCACACAAGCTGCACTTGGTTCTGGTCTGCCAGGTCTGTGCTGGCCTGGATTTCTTCTGAGAAGTTTGTTGGAGCTGCTTGGAGTAGTGAAGGGTGGGGAAGAAGTGCTGCTCCAGAGCTATGAGACGTGCAGCTCCTTCTGAAGTGCTCCTGAGAAGGACGGAGCGCATTTGCTGCAGCTTTCTCTGCAGATGTGCTCCTCACCTTGAAATCCTCGTGGTTTGTCCTCAGCTCCTGACCACGGCCTGTTCTCTGTTTTGCAGGCTGATAACATGCAGAAGCCGCAGCTGGTGCGTGCTATGTCATCTTTAAACGTACCAGCATTTGCGGCAGCCCATGTTATTAAGAGCCACGTCGCCCAGGGGCCAGATGAGCTCTCTCTGGAGGTAAGCAGTTCCAGGCGTTCCGTGTTGTCGTGCATAGAAGAGGGCAGTCCTTTCTGCTTTGTTTTCCTACCAGATTTGCTGAATCTGGGATTGATGTTTCAATCTCTTTCAGGTCGGAGATCTGGTGAGCATTGTTGATATGAGGACATATCAACAGGCTGAGCCCCTGGTGGAGAGGCAAGCGTGGCTTTGAGGTTGGCACACGTTTTTGACTAGAGAGCACAACTTCAGTAGAGTTGGGAATCTCAGCTTGGAGCTGCTCTGCCTGCACAGGATGGCTGCTGGATGCAAACAGTTGCCCTGTGTCACTGTCAGTGGACCTTCCCTTTGGCTCTGGGCTCGGGCTAATGCTCACCTGTCTTTTTGTTCTAATTACAGGTTGGGCTTTTCCCTGGTGAGTGCATGGAACTCATCAGCGGAAAAGTTCCCGATTCCCTCCTCAATTCATTGCCAAAGCCAGGTGCGTAATTTACATTTGACAATGCGAGTTAGTCAAATAGGGTCAGAACGTTACTTTCAGGGGGTTTGTTTATGCCCAAGTTCAGCAAGCTTAGAAAGAGAACTACAGTAATCTCCTTGGGCACCTCCAGGGATGGGGAAAATCCATTCTTGCGTGTCCTTGTTGGGAATGTTCTTCCCGTTGTTACATGCTCTGTCGAATGCATTGCGCTCAGCTTCGTCCAACCGAGCCAGGCCTGAAATGAACTGGTTTCTTTGTTTTGTTGCGCAGAGCCAAAGAAATGGGGCAAGCTCATCAACGGCCTTTGTTCCCTGGTGAAGGTCAGCCCTGGGAGAGCAAAGCAGCCTGAGCCTCCGACATTCTCTGGATCCATGTCCTTGCTTGACATCGTTGAGAGGTATTTAGCCTTCAGGACTTGAGGGCTGAGCTGTAGGAATGGAAGCATCCTCTGCTGTTTGAAACAGAGGGCGTTTCTAAGCTGTGTTTCAGCAGAAAGCAGGCAGTGCCCAGAACAGGCAACTTTTGGCCAGGGCTCGGTGCAGCTCTTCCATCACCCTGCACCACGTCTGACAGCATGCTCTGTTTTCTCTGCAGAATGAGTTCTCCCAGGAAGAGGGCAGAGTCAGCAGCTGGCAGTTGGTGTTCCTGCTTCTGCCTGGGCAAACCATCCCCTGTGGCCAAACACCAACTGCAGAGCAGTGCCAGGGAGCCCTCTGAAGCAGAAGTCTTGGTCCTGGCAGGTAAGGGTGCAAGTCCAGCTTACAAAACACTGCTTGTCAGCAACACAGGTAGAATTCATGCTTTCAGTGGGCTTGTACCTCCTTCTGGCGTTCAAGCCCGTGCCTGACATCTTCAGTTGATCCCTGTCTTTCCCAAATGAGTCTCTTGTCAACACAAGAGCTGGACCTGCACGTGGATCACTTTCAAGACAGTGACACTGTTGCTAGAAGCCTATTTGCTTCTGCCCACCACCACTACATAGCCAAATGTCAAGAATCTCCATGGTTCATCTTGCGAACGTTCGACACTAACTGCTGTACATCTGCTCCTTCCTAGGTGACCCGAGCCCTTGTATATCCCCAAGACGCAGGGCATGTTACGATGACGCATCTTCCATCAATGAAGAGTTGTTACTAAGCACAGAATGCTGCAGTTCAGATGAAAGCCTTCCGTATAACATCAGCTATCAAGAGAAGAAGGTCATCATCGTTGAAGCCTTCATTCATCCCATCCCTACTGAAGCTGCTGACCTGAGCCCACCAGACACCTCAGGCACCAGCCTGGACTCAATGTCTCTGCAGTGCAGCCCAGCCCAAGCACAGCCTGAGTGCCCCGACAGCAGCACCACCATGCAGGCTCAGGTCAGCATCACCGAGGAGAAGCTGAGCATCTCGCAGGGGGGCACAGAATCAGGACACGAGTCCCAGGCTCCGGGCAACAGCACGGTCTCTGAGCAGCTCTCATGATTACAAGAGAGGATGAGTCCCATCTTTCCTCCAGACCTCACACCCCCTCCTTTCTCCTATTGAATAAAGGCACGCTCGTGCTCAATCAATGCCTTGACTGAATTCCGAGTTTTCATTCGCAGAGATTGGGATGAGTGCAAGAAACTGCAAGGCAGCTCAGCTTACAACACTCTGGCTGTGGGGTTTGTGCGGCCGAGCTCTGGGTGTGTTCCCATTTTGCCTGACTTTGGGATGCCTGCAGCGAGAGCTCTGCTGCCGTTGTGTATGGCAGCAAATAGTCTCTAGCATCCTGGATGCTGCTCATGAAAACCCCAAGCTTCCTGGCTGTGGCTGTGATGCTTTTCAGGGCCTTTTGATGCTCTTTGATGCCGTGGCTGCTCCCTAACACCTCTGTCCTCCCGCCGTGTCCATTCCTGGCTCCCACCTGTGAGCTGTCCCTGCAGATCATCTCTAGCCCTGCCATCATCGCGCTGCAGCAGGAGGAGCTCGCCCTGACCAACATCAGGCAGTGCTGCCTGCCTCTCTCACTCTCTAGACCAAGTGTAACTTCGCTGTCATGGAGACAAATGCTTTCTGTCACATCCTCCATCCCTGCAGTCATTTACCGGTAGGTGGCTCTTGCAGAAGAAGATTCAAGCAGCAGAACCTTTTGCTCAGCTACAGCACACAAATGCTACAAAAGCAGGAATAACCCGCAAGCTCTGGGTCTGTTTGTCTTGCACAGGCATGCACTAACTGCGTTTGATGGTACCCCCCATCCTTGATTTCCTTCCCTGCTTCTTGTCTGATGACGCTGCTGAGCCAGGAACAAGCTGCCCAGTGTGGCAGAGCATGGTGCAGGGCTGTGCTGGGACCTCCTCCCCTTCATCTGCTGCAGATCAGTGCCACACACGTGCCATCGAGATGCTCTGGCACGGGATGTGCCTCCAACCCAAAGCTCCTTCCCACGTCCCAAGGAAAAGCAAAGCAACCCAAGCATCTCCAGCAAAGCTGCCCAGCAGACAGCAGGGAATGCAAACAGCTTCTGGCTGCTCCCCTGCACTCCTGTCCTAAGTAATAGACCCCATGAGGACTGGCTGGGAAATCAGTGCATGACACATGTGAGTGTGCACAGGATTGTGCAAAGCAGTGGGGTTCCATGAGTTTGTGTGTGTGTGTATCTCGGCTGTTATGAAAGCATGGGAAGACTGCCTTACTGAGTCCCAGATAATTACTTATCCTCAAATGATTTTTCCTGGCCAAATTTAAAGCCTCTTACAGGTAATCGAGACCAACAGGCTGTTGTTGCACAATCAACAGACACAATCTAGATGAATAGCTGAGGAAAATAAAGCATCATGCCAAGGGTACTAGATAAGTGAGCAGCTTGAGATCTGCACATTTATGTGATACTCATGGTCTTAGACAATATTTGCTTAGTGAGGTCACATAGAATGAAAGTAAAATAGAAGAAGTGCAATTGGTCTCAGTTCACACAGCTGGCTGGTTTGTCTCAGGCTAATCTTGAACTGCCTCAAGCGACTGCTTTGGTGCTCTACAGAACAGCAACTTCAGAGATCTCTTTCTATTACTAAGTTTTTGAAAGAGCAATTTGCTCTGTTAATTATCCATCATTTTTGTGCAGTCTGTTTTGTCAGACTTGTCTTTAGCTTCCAAGTTGTATGTGAAGAATTGTTTCCGTTGTAATGCACAATGTACTAAAAATTGAGAGATGAAAATGTGAAGAGTTTTTCCAGCTTTGATTTCATGTCTGGAATTTTGGAACCCACTACTTGCAGTTGTTAATCTGTCCAAACTGGTCTGGTTTGGGATGCCCTCGTACTTCTTGAATTGCTGTTAAAGGCGGAGCAATTCCTACAAGTGCCATGGCCCCACTGTTGTTCTAATTCTTGTTTCTTTGTTTTCCACACGCTGCTTTTCAAGCCTCCTTTTTC